>NC_064921.1:86400723-88900723 GCF_023897955.1 Schistocerca gregaria
TACAGCTGACGGTTCTCCATATTCGCAATTGCAAATACATTTTATCTACTTCATAATGGCTGTATTCGCTGCGCATCGTAATTCTCAATAACACAAGCACTGCAATATCGACATAAAATTAAATCACAAGTACCTATGTAGCAAATACGGCGGGATGGAATTGAGCGTTGTCGATAATTTCTGTTGCTTGGGATTTAATAATAATTCCTCCATTCCCTACTTCTCTGTTTTTTAAATATCGCAAGAGAGATTATGTGTCACTTCTCTTGGGTCAAGAATCATGAAAGAAGGTTGTATACATGGAAGAAGCCTGGATACTAGATACTAGAAGGTATCAGATAGATTATATAATGCTAAGATTTACGAACCAGGTTTTAAATTGTAAGACATTTCCGGGGGCAGATGTGGACTCTGACAACAACCTGTTGGTTATGAACTGCAGATTAAAACTGAAGAAACTGCAAAAAGGTGGGAATTTAAGAAGATGGAACAACAAAAGCAAAACGAGGATAATGGAATGTAGTCGAATTAAATCGGGTGATGCTGAGGAAATTAGATTAGGAAATGAGATACTTAAAGTAGTCAATGAGTTTTGCTATTTGGGAAGCAAAATAACTGATGGTGGTCGAAGTAGAGAGGATATAAAATGTAAACTGGCAATGGCAAGGAAAGCGTTTCTGAAGAAGAGAAATTTGTTAACATCGAGCATAGATTTAAGTGTAAGGCAATCGTTTCTGAAAGTATATGTATGGAGTGTATCCATGTATGGAAGTGAAACATAGACGATAAGTAGTTTGGACAAGAAGAGAATAGAAGTTTTCGAAATGTGGTGCTACAGAAGAATGCTGAAGATTGGTCGTGGAGTGTTTGTGTCTGCCAGTAGCGGTTTATCTTGTAGTGAAGTTGAAGCAGATACTCCGTTCGAATTGGTATGGGTGGAGGTTATATTTAACAACCGAACTAAGTTAATAATTAGCTCCTCCTACCGATCCCCAGACTCCGATGATATAGTTGCTGAACAGTTCAGAGAAAATTTGAGTCTCGCAGCAAATAAATACCCCACTCATACGGTTATAGTTGGTGGGGATTTCAACCTTCCCTCGATATGTTGGCAAAAATAGTTGTTCAAAACCGGTGGTAGGCAGAAAACATCTTCCGAGATTGTCCTAAATGCTTTCTCCGAAAATTATTTCGAGCAGTTAGTCCACGAACGCACGCGAATTGTAAATGGTTGCGAAAATACACTTGACCTCTTAGCCACAAACAATCCAGAGCTAATAGAGAGCATCATGACTGATACAGGGATTAGTGCTCACAAGGTCGTTGTAGCTAACCTTCCAAATCCACCAGAAACAAACGCAAAATAATTTTATTTAAAAAAAGCGGATAAAGTGTCACTAGAAGCCTTCCTAAGAGACAATCTCCATTCCTTCCGAACTGACTAAGCAAATGTAGACGAGATGTGGCTCAAATTCAAAGATATAGTAGCAACAGCAATTGAGAGATTCATACCTCATAAATTGGTAAGAGATGGAACTGATCCCCCATGGTACACAAAACAGTTCCGAACGCTGTTGCAGAGGCAACGAAAAAAGCATGTGAAGTTCAGAAGAACGCGAAATCCCGAAGATTGGTTAAAATTTACAGACGCGCGAAATTTGGCACGGACTTCAACGTAAGATGCCTTTAAAAGGTTCCACAACGAAACATTGTCTCGAAATTTGGTAGAAAAACTTGTCGTATGTAAATTACACAAGCGGCAAGACGCAGTCAATACCTTCGCTGCGCAGTGCCAATGGTACTGTTACCGACGACTGTGCCGCTAAAGCGGAGTTATTGAACGCAGTTTTCCGAAATCCCTTCACCAGGGAAGACGAATGGAATGTTCCAGAATTTGAAACACGAACAGCTGCTAGCTTAGAAGTAGATACCTTATGGGTTGCGAAGCAACTCAAATCGCTTGATACGGGCAAGTCTTCAGGTCTAGATTGTATACCGATTAGGTTCCTTTCAGATTACGCTGATACAATAGCTCCCTACTTAGCAATCATATACAACCGCTCGCTCACCGATAGATCTGTACCTACAGATTGGAAAATTGCGCAGGTCGCACCAGTGTTTAAGAAGGGTAGTAGGAGTAATCCATCGAACTACAGACCTATATCATTGACGTCGGTTTGCAGCAGGGTTTTGGAGCATATACTGTATTCAAACATTATGAATCACCTCGAAGGGAACGATCTATTGATACGTAATCAGCATTGTTTCAGAAAACATCGTTCTTGTGCAACGCACGAAGTAATGGCCGCTATCGACAGGGGATCTCAAGTTGATTCCATATTTCCAGGTTTCCGGAAAGCTATTTTGACACCGTTCCTCACAAGCGACTTCTAATCAAGCTGCGGGCCTATGGGGTATCGTCTCAGTTGTACGACTGGATTCGTGATTTCCTGTCAGGAAGGTCGCAGTTAGTAGTAATAGACGGCAAATCATCGAGTAAAACTGAAGTGATGGTTCAAATGGCTCTGAGCACTATGGGACTCAACTGCTGTGGTCATTAGTCCCCTAGAACTTAGAACTACTTAAACCTAACTAACCTAAGGACATCACACACATCCATGCCGAGGCAGGATTCGAACCTGCGACCGTAGCAGTCGCACGGTTCCGGACTGCGTGCCTAGAACCGCGAGACCACCGCGGCCGGCACTGAAGTGATATCAGGTGTTCGCCAGGGAAGCGTCCTGGGATCTCTGCTGCTCCTGATCTATATAAATGACCTGGGTGACAATCTGAGCAGTTCTCTTAGGTTATTCGCAGATAATGCTGTAATTTACCGCCTAGTAAGGTCATACGAAGACCAGTATCAGTTGCAAAGCGATTTAGAAAAGATTGCTGTAAGGTGTGGCAGGTGGCAGTTGACGCTAAATAACGAAAAGTGTGAGGTGATCTACATGTGTTCCAAAAGAAATCCGTTGGAATTCGATTACTCGCTAAATAGTACAATTCTCAAAGCTGTCAATTCATCTAAGTACCTGGGTGTTAAATTTACGAACAACTTCAGTTGGAAAGACCACATAGATAATATTGTGGGGAAGGCGAGCCAAAGGTTGCGTTTCATTGGCAGGACACTTAGAAGATGCAATAAGTCCACTGAAGAGACAATTTACACTACACTCGTCCGTCCTCTGTTAGAATATTGCTGCGCGGTGTGAGATCCTTACCAGGTGGGATTGACGGAGGTCGTCGAAAGGGTGCAAAAAAGGGCAGCTCGTTTTGTATTATCACGTAATAGGGGAGAGAGTGTGGCAGATATGATACGCGAGTTCGGATGGAAGTCATTAAAGAGGTTTTCGTCGCGGCGAGATCTGTTTACGAAATTTCAGTCACCAACTTTCTCTTCCGAATGCGAAAATATTTTGTTGAGCCCAACCTACAGAGGTAGGAATGCTCATCAAAATAAAATAAGAGAAGTCAGAGCTGGAACAGAAAGGTTTAGGTGTTCGTTTTTCCCGCGCGCTGATCGGGTGTGGAATGGTAGAGAGATTGTATGATTGTGGTTCGATGAACCCTCTGCCAAGCACTTAAATGTGAATTGCAGAGTAATCATGTAGATGTAGATGTAGATTAGATGGATAGATCACATAACTAATGAGGTGGTATTGAATAGAATTGGGGAGAAGAGGAGTTTGTGGCACAACTTGACTAGAAGAAGGGATCGGTTGGTAGGGCATATTCTGAGGCATCAAGGGATCACCAATTTAGTATTGGAGGGCAGCGGGGAGGGTAAAAATCGTAGAGGGAGGCCAAGAGATGAACACACTAATCAGATTCAGAAGGATGTAGGTAGCAGTAGGTACTGGGAGATGAAAAAGCTTGCACAGGATAGAGCAGCATGGAGAGCTGCATCAAATCCGTCTCAGAACTGAAGACCACAACAACAACGTCTCTTCAACTACTAACCTGAAGAACAAAGCGGTGTGGTATAACGCACAGCATCGACTGCAGTCAGTATTCATGGTTTACTTCACTTTACTTTCTTCGCTACACGCGATGAGTCACAGAGGACCGCACACGGCTAAAAATGCTCCTCTTTCGCTGCATTCCAATTTCCTACTTCCTGCCGCCAATCGCCCTTGTGCCGATCAAGAGCAAGTTCTCGTGGATTTCATCTCTCCGGCTGTTGTTTGTTCTACCTAGAGGTCTTCTTCTGCGGGGACAAAAACCATGGATCAGAAAGCCTATCGGTGCGTATCCATCATCCGAACGGCATTACCTGCCCGTACAAGCTATTTGATTCTCACCAGGCCTACAATATCAAGGCTGTTGTAGACCCTTTTGTAGGATCGGGTTTTAACCGCCAGTGGCCGGAGTGAGTCTCTGCAATAGGTATGACTCCTGCCCCATCACCAGAAATTTGGATTCATTCACAAGGAGACAAATCTTGCTCGCTGCCGCCTTTACGCAATTCTCACCCGCACGCTCTTTTATAGAGTTAGGCAACTGGGACACATCGTCAACAGAAGTGAGATTGGATTTTTTTTTTTAAATCTTCTATCTTGATCCCTTCGAAATTCTTATGGTCAAATGGCTCTAAGCACTATGGGACTTAACAGCTGAGGTCATCAGTCCCCTAGAACTTAGAACTACTTAAACCTAACTAACCTAAGGACATGACACACGCCGATGCCCGAGGCAGGATTAGAACCTGCGACCGTAGCAGCCGCGTGGTTCCGGACTGAAGCGCCTAGAATGTGCTCGGTCACCGCGGCCGGCGAAGTTCTTATGGAGAGTTTGCCTCATTATACAGTGTGTTCGGGGAGGAAAGGTCAACATTTTACACAGTGGTAGTATAAGTAATTCTGAACAAAAAATTTTATATGAACATATGTCCGCAAATGCTTCGTTAGGGAGGTATGGGTGTTGAAACGAACTTTAATCCTGCAAAATTCATGTGCACAACTTGAACGTATACGCAATACAAGCGGACCATAACGTGATTGAAAACAATGTTACAGACAAGTACTGTTGTGTTACACATTTTTACATAATGTTTATTTACTTTTCATTTAGTGCATAATGCATTACAACATGTATTTCGTTGAAAAAGACGTACCACGTCTTTTACAAACGACTTTAACCTTATCGTATAGTTCACAGAATCATGAACGTCAATGCACTTTTGCGCTGTAGCGATAACATGTTGTGTTGCTTGTTCACTTGCCTGTGGTTGGTTCCTAATCAATTCAGCAGCGTGCATGATGTGACAAAGCAGTTCATCTCTAGTATTTACCTTGACATTGTGCACCTCTGATTTAATCCAACCCCATAAACAGAAATCTAAAGGTGTAAGGTCAGGTGATCTTGGAGGCGAGTTAATAGCACCGCCACACCAATCCAGCGATTATGGTAGGTGCCTTTGAGATGGTCCTTCACGTGTAAGGAAACACGTGCACGGGCACCGTCGTGTCGAAAGTACATTCCAGTTCGCTTGACTAAAGGAACGTCTTGCAATAGTTCCACAAATGAATTTTCCAAAAAATGCGGGTACCTCTCTCCCGTCAATCGCTGATTGATAATAAATGGACCTATCAAAAGGTTACCGGTCAAGCCGCACCAAAAATTTATGGCAAAACGAACATGGAAATTGCTGTCCACTGAAGCGTGTGTATTTTCCCGTGACCATCGATGATTATTGCGTGTGTTGTTTATTCCATGCCGTGAAAACTGGGCTTCGTCAGTGAATAGTATGTATGGAAGCGAATGACTATTCGCAATTAGCCAGTGACAGAACTGAAGTCGTTGGGCATTGTCGCCAACGTGGTGATTTTGGACACGCTATATGTGAAAGGGATATAGGTTTTTCGCATGTAATGTTTCCCATACACGTGTCTGTGGGACATCCATACGCAGGAACAATCATCGTATGCTCGTACTGAGGCTTCGCACAATAGTTACGATAATTTCTTCCTGTTCTTGCAAAGATTGTTGACGTGGACGCTCGGACGAACAATGTCAACTTGGAAGAGAGCCTCTTGCACGCAATGTGATAAACACTTTGGTAAACACCCTGTGATCAGGTAATCGTCGAGTCGGAAAGCACCTGTGGTCTTCTTCTCTTGCAGCAGCAGTACTACCGTCGCAGAAGCCATAAACATACACCATATCTGCGTATTCCTCATTGCTGTAGACGTGTAGCATTGTTAGCAGCGCTTGTACGAACACAGTTACACCATACATTACACAGCTAAAGATCCGTCGCCGGTACACTATACAATGCGGCTCACACGCCAAAACTGCGCTAAACAACGGTTGATTGTACTACGTACGTCACATGACCATAATACATGATAGGTTGCATTGCGTAAACATGGCATGTACCCGTGCATTGTTTGCAAGAAAATCACGTTACGGTCCAGTTGTGTTACCTATACGTTCACGTTGTGTACATCAATTTTGCAGAATTAAAGTTCCTTTCAATACCCATACCTCCATAACGAAGCATATGCGGACCTATGTTCATACAACATTTTTTGTTCAGAAATATTTATACTATCACTGTTTAAAATATTGACCTTTCCTCCCCAAACACCCTGTATTTTAGAGAGCCAGATTGCACAATATCGGTGACACATGTTAACTGAATCTTCCGTTGGTTCTTGGTAGAACGACATTATAATAAATGAAATGTGTTAGTTTGCTTTTTTTTATACAGTATTAGTATATTGTATTAGCCGGTTTTCGGTGTACAAGGCCATCATCAGACGTTTACTTATTATTGTCGCTAAGGAAGTTGCAATTTTGTAAACGACATTAGAAAATAAGGTACACACCTAGATTGAAGCACAAACGCACAGTAAACGACATCTTTGACAGTGTGGTGGTAATGCATTGTAAAAAGTTGAACAATAAAAAAATATAAATGGAGTAAACAGGTCAAACTTTAACACAACGGTGGAAAAGCATCGCTATATAACAGTTTGTATTAATAAACAAAACCAATAAAATAAAATTGGTAGTTGACAAGGCTACTTCAAGAGGTATAAAACATGGAGAGTGGAACATAAACCAATTAAAACAGATTGGTGTTTTCCTGTTTGCTCCAGTTATTTGTATATTGTTCAACTTCTTACTTTTAACATGCAGTACCACCACACTATCAAAGATGACATTTACTGTACGTTCCCTCAATTTCCTGGGTTTATTCATTTCTGTTTGTCTTACTGATATTTCTAAATGTCTTCATACATTCAGTAGTTGCAATTGATAGTTCTTTCTTTTATTTGGTTTGCTTTTCACTCTCCATGTTTTATGTCTCTTGAAGTAGTCATGTCAAGCACTCTTTTTATTTCATTCCATTGGTTTTGTTTATTAATATAAACTGTTATGTAGGCATGCTTTTCCACTTTTGTGTTAAAATTTTTTCCTGTTTATTTCCTTTATATTTATTTACTGTTCAACTTTTTACAATGCATTACCACCACAGTATCAAAGATGTTATTTACTGTGCGTTTGTGCATCCATCTAGATGTGTAGCTTAGATTTAAGTGTCATTTACAGTTATTGTAACTTGGCGACAATAGTCAGTAAATGTCTGATAGGTGATACACATTACTGATCGCAATAACAAGACCATAGATATATTACAAATGCACAAAAGAAGAGTATCGTTCTTTGAACATTTGGTTAGAAAGGATGACGGCAGAGTTAGGGCGCAAATCTTTAATAAAACTATACAGCTGTAAGGACAATCAGTATGGTTCATACAGACACTAAATGACTTCAAGAAGCCAACATGGTAATGGACACACACCAGAGGATTTATTTAGGGGAAAAAATTAGGAAGTGATCTTCAGGGACGAAGAACGAAACTAGCCTGAAAAACATCGTAGAGTTACGGGAACAAAGATCACATTACGCATGAAACGAATATGGATGAAGAGAAAGATGCAAGCTGCAGCAATATTGCAGTATTATTATAAAGGGCTAAGTACACAGGCTGGCTGTTCCAATAGTAAATAACATAAACATTAGCAGTGCTTGAATCGTGACGGAACGCGCCGGTGATTCGTACAGGTACCAAAAAAAAAAAAAAATGCTAATAGAATCAATAATAGAACCATTCCACACGGATAATTGACAGACTGCTTTATGTTCAGTGAATATCATACTCAGTATACAGAATGTCAAACTATGCACGGTTCCGCTGCTTCTGGTTCAATAAATACCGTGCGTGATACGCAGAATATCCTCTTTCTTTATATTTTCGTAAAAAAAAGAAAAGAAAAAAAAGAAAACTGTTTTCCTAGTCACTCTAATCAGTTCTTGCTTATGTAACGATATGTCCAGTACATACCTCAAGACATTCGGTCAGTGGAGGTCATTCTATTCTGATATATGCTATAAATGTACAGATCGTAACACTTATGTAGTGGCAGTATCTGCTTGTAACAACAATACGCTACGACAGGAGACACACTTGTTTGAATGGCTAAATGGCGCGAAGCCCCTGCGAACGGCGTAATAGTTCTGTAACTTAGTCACCAGATGGCAGCGCAGTTGGCGGCGCGGTTGAAGATCACTCTGGCGGCGGAGTGTGAAAGGCCGCCGTGCAAATCGATAGGAATTAAGTCGACCTCAGCCCGAGCGAACTTCTATGAAGACACATCGCATCACGTCTTGGGCGTTATTACTCTTTAGAGCGCCTGATTAAAGTATAATACTGGGAGTGAGAAGATCGAAATCAAAACCAGACCGTCTCCAGCCGCTGTACTCCTTGCGGCGTTCCAGGCAGCATGAAGTTGTGCACGTGAGTTTTGCGGCAGCTAAGGCGTGCGCCACACATGAACACTTTCGAAATAATATATTGCGTTTGCTCTTATGTTTAAAGTGCCAAGCTAACTGTGCCTGTGTGATGTGCTGTACTAGAAAGACTGTTGATTATATCCTCAGCATAATGAAACAAGGAACTTAAGTACGGTAATTAAAGTACCTGTTGCCTGTTCTAATTTTTCTTTTTTACGCAACAGTTTAGTAATAAAATTTTGTTAGTAGTTATAATAAGTGCTCTGTGTGTTTTAAGTATTTGTACGCTCGCGCATGTTTGGTAGAACGCCTGTTTAGTGCCTTGACTTTCTCCACATCCTTGGAAGAGTCTACTTATTGTGGTGGGATCTACATGACACGATGAATGAACGAATGTGTTAATGAATGAGCAGCACTAAAATGTTTTCAGTCACTATCACGCACCGAGGATAGCTAACTTTTTAAGGGCTATTTCAGTAATGTTCAGTCAGTATCCTAATGTGCGTTCACCATAGTACAGCAGCTCGTGTATGTTTGTGTGTGCTCGCGCATTGGCGACTATGAAACCTTTCGCTCTAAATTTGTATACTATCGATATTGTTTAAAGGAGACAAGGCCACAGAGACCCATTTTTACGAAAGAATTTCTGTATTTCATCGTCATCGTTGCCTTCGTTTCCGAACGCTAATGTATTTTCAATCATAACAAAAATTTAAATGTGCAGAGACGAAAACTGAAAGGTTGTATTTACTACATTATGGTGTTAATGTACCTGTTCAAAGTCGACTGTGTATGGGCTGGCACCAGGAGGAAAAGCAGAACATCCAGTTTACGCAACTTAATCTGGAATCTAAATACCTGTCTTTTGAGCATCATAAAATGTTTATAACAGTCGCGACTTTCTCTCAAACAGATTTAAGCTCTTAGTACATTTAGTAAATTGCAGCATATGTAATCTACTAGACATCAATTTATAAACTGTGTAAACAGCTCCATGTGTTTCTCTGAATCTGATACGTAATGATACGTCAAACGTATGCAGGCAAGCGAAATCATAGCGGTTGGATATCACTCTGCATTGTGAGAAATTGCGTCCATGTTTCAGTCCCCACTTACGTCCAAAACTATTTCCTTATTTTTTGTAAATCGCTGAAAGCCGAAGCCGATTCGAGTATATGCCACACTCAATGGAGGTATCCGTCGCGAACATACCGTTGCGCAGTAGCGTTTTCGCGTGAGGAAATCACGGTAATAACAAAGTTTCACTACGAACAGTTGTCGCAACATGTCAAAAGAAATACCCTTCTGAGGGGCATGATGTTCCGCGTACAGTGCACAGCCTCTACTCTTCCGTTGATGTTCAATGCGTATCTTTATTTATAACCGTTTCAACACTTTCAACATAATCATTGTTTCATATAGTACATATTGTTCTCTGTATAGTGACGTTTCGAAACTGCTTTGAGATCGATATTTGCGGCAGGAACAAAGAAAGTTAAATAGCATTATGACTTGTTGAGATCGCTGATTCAGTTACATATGAGGTTTAGCACTAAGATGTTCCCACAATATCGTCTTATTCACAGGCAGAAAAAAAAAAGAAAGAAAGAATAGCGACATTGGCATACGCTTGTCTGACAACCAGAGGTTTGTTAGGACTTCGAATGCACTATGTTCCGGACCATACACCACGGTCAGACGCAAGGGCGCCGACTTTCCAAAATTTCTCTGGGTGTCTATCAATGGCGTAGCTCCCACGACCTTCAAAGTTATTGTCTCAACAAACAAAACGATAACAATCCAGATTATGTGAAAACAGTTTCATTGAAAGCTTAAACCACACCGCTGTTATGTAAAAAATAAAAAAAATCGGCTTCCTTGTATTTCAGATTATTCTTTATTATTGATCAATATTGTCAAGCAGATATTACAAAACAACTGTTGACGAATGGGGTGGATCTGTTGTAGCGTATCACTTGTAAGGAGACAAAAGCAAGCCGAAAAGACGGGATTCCATTCGCAATATAGTGCAGCTATTATGCTGGGGAGTGCCTTTGATTTGGCCAGGGAAAGGTAAGGAACGGGTGAGGTATTGCTTGGTTGCCTTTGCACAAAGATGTCTGAAACAAACATATGCTTAAGAGGTCAGAAATTTTAACTGCCATCATTAATAGTTCATTACTTTTTGATGAAGGCAAGTGAGAAATATTTTATTTTGCTTTTATCGAACTAAAAATTTTGTGGGTGCGACGCACCCACAAGGTTACGAATATGGATGCTCGAACGCAGGCGCACCCACGTTTCGGCGCCCATGGTCATTTGGTTTAGGTCGTGACCGATTGAGTGGATGTCGATAGGATGTAAAACTTTAATTCCCTTTTCTTCCTACAAGTGCTACAGGGGAAAAAATGTTACTGTCGTGGAATAATTGAGGTAGGCGACGTGTGACCTACGGACAGAGATTATCCGTGCAGAGTGTAGTCGTAGTGGATATTCTGCGCAGCGGCAAATCCATACACGCTGTTCCATGTGCCTTTTGCCCCGTTCTTCGTGACACAATAATGCCTAAGCAACAGTTTTAAATATCAGGAGAAACAGCTCCGAGTACACTTTTACTGGTCAGTATCCACTGCATGCTCTGGTTTTCTGCAAAGTGATACTAACTGACGGGGCAAGACGGAAGTTCTATTCGCGATTTTTTTTTCCCCTTTCCTCGCCGCCGGGTCAGGTAACTGTTTCGGCATCAAAAAGGCTCTATGGTTCTGTGGTAAAGCTCTAGTCTACTAACCCAAAGGTCTCGCTTTCTATCCTTGTTCGATATTAGGATTTTTGTCTGTTGCTTACTTGTTTTTTCCTCCGTGACAATGTTTGTTGACGTGAAAAATGCCGACTTGTACCCAAATTCGGAATCCACGTTGAACTGCAGGCTCCATGTAATTATTAGAATTTTCTCCTAGCAAGCCCCTGTAACTGGGTAAGTCAGTTCAGAGGTTGGAATAAAGCAATGGCGTACCTACTCCAACATGAAGATGCCTAGTAAAGCACTGTGGTGTTCAAAACAGTTTGGGTTTCGATGACTGCTATACTTTTAGCATAAAGGGCCCTACACCTAAGCGGCCGCGGTGGCCTCGCGGTTCTAGGCGCTGAGTCCGCAACCGCGCGATTGCTACGGTCGCAGGTTCGAATCCTGCCTCGGGTATGGATGTGTGTGATGTCCTTAGGTTAGTTAGGTTTAAGTAGTTCTAAGTTTAGGGGACTAATGACCACAGATGTTGAGTCCCATAGTGCTCAGAGCCATTTGAACCTACACCTAAGCGCTATAATTTGAGCATAAAGGAGCGTACACCTTGTTGTGGTTGGCACGAGAGCCAACTGTGTTCCTAAAGGAGGCCGAAATGCACGCGTTTTAGCTCACGCAGGCTGGCGTGAGGTCTGGAACATGACAAGGGAATTAGAATTGAGAAAAACGGACGTAGCTGGTGGAATGCTTAACTTTAATCCATTAATGAAGAACGTCGCTCTTGATGGTACATGATTTACAATATCAATAGAAACTGATCATGGCGCCTTGCTAGGTCGTAGCAAATAACATAGCTGAAGGCTATGCTAACTATCGTGTCGGCAAATTAGAGCGTATTTTATCAGTGAACCATCGCTAGCAAAGTCGGCTGTACAACTGCGGACGAGTGCTAGGAAGTCTCTCTAGACCTGCCGTGTGGCGGCGCTCGGTCTGCAATCACTGATAGTGGCGACACGCGGGTCCGACGTACACTACTGGACCGCGCCCGATTTAAAGGCTACCACGTAGCAAGTGTGGTGTCTAGCGGTGACACCACACACCTAACAGCTTAACTGCGCATTTTGTCTGAACGGTGAACTGTTCGATTCCGGAGACAACTGCGCAGTTGACGCAGGCCATTGGCCAGGGCGACATACTAGTGTCTTTTGTGACTATGAGGTGAAGTACGCTGGTCCGTGTCACAGCCGTACTGTTGGCACAGTCTTGTAGTCACCAATCACCCAAACCTCAAACTATTGCTGTCTTGATCTTCGTGAAGAAAACGCAATTCTGTCTCCAATTTTCCTGAATTGTTGGACATTCCTAGTATGTAGAACAACCGACTGTGTCCGTTGTTTTCGTAGAAAAGTCGAAACTTCTGAAAGCTGGGGATTGTACTGTATTGCACAATAGTGTAAGGAACTGGGGACCTAGAAACGACGGAGAGGCTTCGTCTCCGCCGTAGCCCTCAGTGGTACACAACCCCACAACAGGCTGCAGCAGTCCACTCACCCCACCGCCGCCTCACACTGAACCGAGGGTTATTGTGCGTTTCGGCCCCCAGTGGAATGACTGCGAGGCATCTCTTACTCTGCTGAATGTCGTTCGGACTCACTGGCCGATTACAGGCAGGGAGAATGCCGACGGTGCTTGGTTTTACCGTTTGAATGGCAACAAAAGTTAGTAACCTCTACGAAGAGCCATACCTAAAGGCTGCGAAATATTTCACAGCGCACACCGGCGAAAGATTAGTAACTCTTAAAAAACTTTGCGATTTATGTAAAGATGATGAAGCCATCGAAAATTTTCATTCACGATGGTGTGGTCCTCTTCGATTTTGTTCATTTCCTTTTAAGGTCTGCGCGCGGATATCAGTATCCTAAACCAGTACGACACAGCTTTCAAAAGAACTCGAAAAAAATAGCTTTTCGAAGTTAGAGCGTTTCTGAGCGCTGCTAAATACCAAATACGTCTGAAATATTAATACAGTTGCCGTTACCTGAGTGAAACGTCTTCACATTGTACAGACAGTGGTTCGATTGTCATTAGTAGGTGCAATTTTCTTTTATTTAAATTATGTATTCATTAGCAAATGGAACTGTTAATTAGGAAATACTGAATCGTAATTTTTAATAAGAAATCTTGCCTTTTTTAATTAATAGTCATATGAAAATAAATTAAAATTATATACAAACATATGAAATGCCTTGTTGTTAAACAAAAAAAGAAATTAATTATATATATATATATATATATATATATATATATATATAATTAACACAGTTCTGTTCAACATATAGAAACAAAAGAGCATATCAATGTCTGTGTGATGTTCTGCATTTTTGTACAATATTTTAATTTGTTGCCAATAAATTTTCATCCGATTAGTAATTAAAAACAAAAGATATTATTCTTGTTAAAAATATGGTTTAATGTTTATTAATTAACATTTCGATTTGTTAATAAATATGGCACTTATAAAAAATACAAAAAAGGTTGCTACTGTTGAGATTTACAAGACATAATACGCTATTCATTCAGATAATCTTGTTATGATTCAGTATTGATTTAATTTGATGTACATTTGAGTATAAATATAGAACTGAAATAAAAGAAAAAAATTAGATTCGAACCAGAGACTGTTCGAGTATCAGACTTAGAACCTACACATCTTTTATAACTGAATCTTTCACTGAAATGGCGTCAACTAAAAAGACTCGCAATATCGCGGCCGAACCCTGAAGGGGACATCTCGGCCAATAAATGCCATACGATCATTTTACTTTCATTTCACTGAAATGCAGTACAATGAATTGCAATGTTTTACAAATATTGATCCATAATTTCACCATTAGAAGTATATCCTTCAAATTATTTACACAAGGAATTAATAATAATAATAATAATAATGTTGTTGTGGTAGTCAGTCCAGAGACTGATATGTTGCAGCTCTCCATACTACTCTATCCTGTGCAAGCTTCTTCATCTGCCAGTACCTACTGCAACCTACATCCTTCTGCATCTGCTTAGTGTATTCATCTCTTGGTCTCCCTCTACGATTTACACCCTCCACGCTGCCCTCCAATACTAAAATTGGTGATCCCTTGATGCTTCAGGATATGTCCTACCAACCGATCCCTTCTTCTAGTCAAGATGTGCCACAAATTTCTCTTCTCCCCAGTTCTAGTCAATACCTCCTCATTAGTTATGTGAACTACTCATCTAATCTTCAGAATTCTTCTGTAGCACCATATTTCGAAAGCTTCTATTCTCTTCTTGTCTAAACTATTTATCGTCCATGTTTCACTTCCATACATTGCTACACTCCATACAAATACTTTCAGAAATGACTTCCTGACATTTAAATCTATACTCGATGTTAACAAATTTCTCTTATTAAGAAACTCTTTCCTTGCCACTGCCAATCTACATTTTATATCCTCTCTGCTTCGACCATCATTAGTTATTTTGCTCACCTAATAGCAAAACTCCTTTACTACTTCAAGTGTTTCATTTCCTAATCCAATTCCCTCAGCATCATCCGACTTAATTCGACTACATTCCACTATCCTTGTTTTGCTTTTGTTGATGTTCATCTCATATCCTCTTTTCAAGACACTATCCATTCCGTTCAACTGCTCTTCCAAGTCCTTTGCTGTCTCTGACAGAATTACAATGTCATCGGCGAACCTCAAAGTTTTTATTTCTTCTCCAAGGATTTTAATTCGTACTCCCGAGTTTTTCTTTTGTTTCCTTTACTGCTTGCTCAATATACAGATTGAATAACATCGGGTATAGGCTACAACCCTGTCTTACTCCCTTCCCAGCCACTGCTTCCGTTTCGTGCCCCTCGAATCTTATAACTGCCATCTGGTTTCTGTACAAATTGTAAATAGCCTTTCGCTCAATGTATTTTACCCCTGCCACCTTCAGAATTTGAGGGAGAGTATTCCAGTCAACACTGTCAAAAGCGTTCTCTAAGTCTACAAATGTTGGTTTGCCTTTCCTTAATCTATTTTATAAGATAAGTCGTAGGGTCAGTATTGCCTCACATATTCCAACATTTCTACGGAATCCAAACTGATCTTCCCCAAGGTCGGCTTCTATCAGTTTTCCATTCGCCTGTAAAGAATTCGCGTTAGTAATTTGCAGCTGTGACTTATTAAACTGATGGTTCGGTAATTTTCACATCTGTCAACACCTGCTTTCTTTGGGATTGAAATTATTATATTCTTCTTGAAGTCTGAGGGTATTTCGCCTGTCTCATACGTTCTAATGGAATGTTGTCTGCTCTGGGGCCTTTTTTCGACTCAGTTCTTTCAGTGCTATGTCAAACTCTTCACGCAGTATCATCTCTCACATTTCATCTTCATCTACATCCTCTTCCATTTCCATATCATTGTCCTCAAGAACATCGTCCTTGTATAGACCCTCTATATACTGCTACCACGTTTCCGCTTTCTAGTTCAAATGGCTCTGAGCACTATGGGACTCAACTGCTGTGGTCATCAGTCCCCTAGAACTTAGAACTACTTAAACCTAACTAACCTAAGGACATCACACACAGCCATGCCCGAAGCAGGATTCGAACCTGCGACCGTAGCAGTCTCACGGTTTTCCGCTTTCTCTTCTTTGCTTGGTACTTGGTTTCCGTCTGAGCTCTTAATATCCATACAAGTGGTTCTCTTTTCTCCAAAGGTCTCTTTAATTTTCCTGTAGGCAGTATTTATCTTACCCCTAGCGATATACGCCTCTACATCGTAACATTTCTCCTCTAGCCATCCCTGCTTAACCAATTTGCTCTTCCTGACGATCTCATTTTCGAGACGTTTGTATTGCTTTTTGCCTGCTTCATTACTGCATTTTTGTATTTTCTCCTTTCATCATTTAAATTCAGTACCCCTTCTGTTACCCAAGGATTGCTATTAGCCCTCGTCATTTTACCTACTTGATCCTCTGCTACCTTCACTATTTCATCTCTCAAAGCTACCCATTCTTCTTCTACTGTATTTCTTTCCCCCATTCTTGTCGATCGTTCTCTAATGCTCTCCCTGAAGCTCTGTACAACCTCTGGTTTAGTCAGTTTATCTAGGTCCCATCTCCTTAAATTCCCACCATTTTGCAGTTTCTTCAGTTTTAACCTACAGTTCATATCCAATAGATTGTGGTTAGAGTCCACATCTGCCCTTGGAAATGTCTTACAATTTAAAACGTGGTTCCTAAATCACTGTCTTACCATTATATAATCTATCTGATACCTTCGAGTATCTCCAGGCTTCTTCCATGTATACAATAATAATAATAATAATAATGATAGTAATATGATGCTAAAAGGACTGACTATAGATGTGAACATTTTGTATCCACAGGAATATATTTTTTAAAACAGCATAAACTGTCTTATGATTAAACGTTTGCACTGGAAGCTGTTATTTCCGTGAAAGTATCTGTATGAAGTGCTTTAATGTGCTACTACCACATAAAACTAATCGCAGGAAGGGCAGATGCCGGACTGACATTCATTGGAAGAATTCTCAGGAAATGTAGCGAGTCAACAAAAGAGGTAGCTTACAAAACTCTCGTTTGACCAGTGATGGAATATTGATCGTTAGTATGGGATCCGTACGACGTAGGACTGATGAAGGAAATAGAGAAGTTCCAAAGAAGAGCAGCTCGTTTTCGTTTCAGGTTGATTTAGTATGCACGAAAGCATTACGGAGACAATCAAGCAATGCCATTGGCAGATGCGGCAAGACAAGAGTTCTGCATCTTGGTATGGGTTACTGTTGACAAGTTCCCAAAGCATACGTTCCTAGCAGAGTCAGCATATACATTGCTGTACCCTACGCACGTCACGCGAAGAGAGATTTGAACCCACATGGACGTTTACCGCCAATCGCTCTTCCCGCGAACCATTCGCGACTGGAAAAGGAAACTGCTGCCCAAAGTACCCTTCGCCACACAACGCAATGTGGCTGTGAAATATACGTGGAGCGTTCAATAAGCAATGCAGGACATTTTCTTGCTCGGCCAATTTCGGTTGATAAAACGCGGAATTTGTTGTGGGGCATCGCGGAATATTCCCTGTAGTTTCATGAATTTCCGATAGATGGTGGCGCTATACGTAGCCTTCCAAATGGTGTCTGTAACGGAGGTGCGTCCCAAGCAGAGAGCTGTCACTTAGTTTCTTTTGGCGGAAAACCAGAGCATCGCAGATATACATAGGGGCTTGTAGAATGTCTACAGAGACATCAGAGTGAACAAAATAACGATGAGTCGTTAGGCAAGGCGTCTGTGATCATCCCAACAAGGTCGCACGAACGCTCCTTACACCAAGCGAGGCGTCGTTTGGCATTTACTGGCGCGATGGTGTAGCTTACGAACAGCTGCTTAACCATGAAATCCAAGTTTTCTCACCTCCCGCCTAACTGTCATAGTACTTTGAGGGGCTGCATGATCTGCACTGTGTTCGCACGAAAAAGAAGTTGTTGATGTAGGATGCGGTGCACTAACGTCTTCGGAATCTGCATCTCACGCGAGGCTCTGCGGAATGACTTCTCGGGTGTTGTCACGAAGGCGACCCTCGCTGTCTGAATTTTGTGCTCCCTAGGTGCAGGCCTGCCTGGTTATAGCGAGATCATAGACGCTCCCTGTCTCCTTAAACATCGCGTACCACGTCTTGATGCTTTTAACATCTGGTGGTCGTCTGGAAGTTTCACTGAATTGTTTTTTATGACTGTGTCTCGTGATACTAAAGGAAACATTAGGCTTGCTCCTGGTATGAGTACATGCTGTTTGCAAATGATGTCCGATTACGCTGTTATTGCGTCACTGGGCCCTGTAATAAATGAAGTAACAGTAAACATGTATGTACAAGAAAATTTAAAAGCCGCAATTCGTTGTCTAATGACTAGCGGTGCTGCCTCTGGATCACAGGGTCCCAGGATCGATTCCCAGCGGCGTCGGGGATTTTGTGCGCTCGGGTACTGGGTGTTTGTATGGCCCTCACCATTCCATCATCATTGGGGAAAGTGGCACCGCTGGACTATGTAAAAATTGGGGATTTGTAAGGGCGCTGTTAGCCGGGCAGTTGAGCGCCCCACAAACCAGATATCATCACTATCACCAAAGAAACTTAAACACGTCAATGCAGTTCAAGGTTATAAATATTTGCCTATGTGTCATATTTTATGCCTTATGAATGTTTGTAGTCAGGGAAAGACTTCTGGGGCACCCAGTATATTAACGTCCTTTGGAACAGAAATACAAATTACAATAAAATTTCAGATGTTTCCTTTTCTCTAATCGTAACTGCGAACATATGTACAGACTGGATACATTCTCTCGAGGTTACGGCTTTGGATTGAATCCTCTCATTCTTACAAAACTACGAGGGTATTTCGGAAAGTAAAGATACAGCGTAGGCCAGAGGAACAGAAGAGCTTTGGCGAGTAAGTTGGCAACATGGTGTTGACCTTGAACCGTTAGCTTTCTCCTCGCGGCCGTTCGGTGGTTGAATGTTGCTTCTGGTTGGAGTACGTCGTGTTTAAAATGGGTGCGCGGATTCAGAAACCAGCCAAATGCGAAGTGCGCTCCGTCATACGTTTTCTTCGTGCAAAAGGCCAGCGACCAGTGGATATTCACAAAGAAATTGTTTCTGTTTATTGGAACATTATGAATCGACAAAATGTAACGAAATGGTGTCGAACAAAGAACAGGTCGGCCATCTGTGATCTTTGATGCCCTTCTTCGGAGAACGGAGGAAGCAATTCGTGCGAATAGACGTCTCACATTGAAAGAATTGCGTCAGATTATACCGGAAATGTGTCAATGACAACTCTTTATGACGTTGTGACTGTCAAGTTAGGGTACAGGAAATTGTGTGCGCACTGGGTTCCAAAACTGTTACGGAAGAACACAGAAAGAAAAGGGTGGGCTTAGCACTCGACTTCCTCACATGCTATGCTGAAGCAGGTGATGAGTTCCTCGATCACATTGTGACATGTGACGAGACGTGGGTTTATCACCATACACCTGAATCCAAGCAACAATCAATGCAATGGCGCCATTCGAATTCACCAAAAGCCAAGAAATGCAACACGTCGATTTCAGCGAAGAAAATCGTGGCTTCTGTTTTTTGGGACAGACAAGGCATACTTCTGTTGGAATTTATGCCTCCTGGAACGACAATTAATGCTGCTGCATGTTGCCAGACTTTGAAACGTCTTCTAAGGGCAATTCGAAACAAACGCTGGGGAATGCTGACAAGTGGAGTCGGCTTGCTTGATGACAGCGCTCGTAACCAAAGCACTACTCCAACCATTCAAATGGGACGTATACAGCCCGGACCTTGCGCCACCGACTTCCATGTCTTCCGTTACCTGAAGTCACATCTTGGTGGAAAATCATTCCACGACGATGAAGAGATCAAATATGAAGTTGAAATCTGGTTCCGACTACAGGCAACAACGTTCTATGCCGTTGTTATCCATTAGAAATATTCCTGAAGCGGATCCCTCCGGAGGAGACAGTCTCGGTATCGGTGTGTGTGTGTGTGTGTGTGTGTGTGTGTGTGTGTGTGTGTGTGAGCGCGCGCGCGCGCGCGCCCGCGATGCAGCGTATCTTTAGAAAGTCACACAGATCTTTCTACGTGAAAGTGCGACTAGACATCTCTCTCAAGATGGTGTTCTTCATACGCATGACATACTTGTATCGATACAACCAAAGATATAAGGGAAAGAATCGAAAAATCGTATGGCACTATTCCTTGGCAGACGTCTTAAATATGCTACACTGAAGAACCAAAGAAACTGGTACACCTGCCTAATATTGTGTAGGGTCCCCGCGAGCACGCAGAAGTGCCGCAACACGGCGTGGCATGGACTCAACTAATGTCTGAAGTAGTGCTGGAGGGAACTGAGCCAATGAATCCTGCAGCGCTGTCCATAAATCCATAAGAGTACGAGGGGAGGTGGAAAGCTCTTCTGAACAGCATGTTGCAACGCATCCCAGACATGCTCAATAATCTTCGTGTCTGGGGAGTTTGGTGGCCAGCGGAAGTGTTTAAACTTAGAAGAGTGTTCCTGGGGCCACTCTGTAGCAATTGTGGACGTACGGGGTTTCGCATTGTCCTGCTGGAATTTCTCAAGTACCTCGGAATACATAATGTACATCAATGGATGCAGCTATATCCGACAGAATCACCTGTCAGATTCGTATCTATACGTATTAAGGGAGGGTCCAACTGCACACGCCTCACGCCATTACAGAGCCTCCACCAGCTTGAGCAGACCCCTGCTGACATACAGGTCCATGGATTCATGAGGTTGTCTCCATACCCATACACATCCATCCGCTTGATACAATTTGAAACGAGACTCGTCCGACCAGGCAACATGTTCCCAGTCATCGACACTCCAATGTCGGTGTTGACGGTCCCAGGCGAGGCATAAAGCTTTCTGTCGTGCAGTCATCAAGAGTACACGAGTGGGCCTTCGGCTCCGAAAACCCATATCGATGATGTTTCGTTGAATGGTTCGCACGCTGACACATGATGATGGTCCACCATTGAAATCTGCAGCAATTTGCGGAAGGGGTGCACTTCTGTCACGTTGAACGATTCTCTTCAGCCGTCGTTGGTCCCGTCCTTGCAGGATCTTTTTCTGGCCGCAGCGATGTCGGAGATATGATGTTTTACCGGACCTGATATGTACGGTACACTCGTGAAAACGTCGTACGGGAAAATCCCCACTTCTTCGCTACCTCAGAGATGCTGTGTCCCATCGCTCGTGCGCCGACTATAACACCACATTCAAACTCACTTAATCTTGATAACCTGCCACTGTAGCAGCAGTAGCCCATCTAGTAACTGCGCACTGCGCTGCACTGCACCTTCGTAACGAGCGAACCAGAACTCGTTTGTGAGCAGGATAAGTCAGTCTACATCCGTCCGATAATGCTTTTTATACTACCGGTTTCACCACTGACGATATAACAACATGCCATATCAGTGTACCGTAGGCCTTACGAAGTGCTTGGCGTGCAGTGCCGAGCCAAACCAGTAAGCACACGTATAGTGCCAGCACTGCATGACGTAAGCTCTGCTTGTTCTATGCACTGGCTCTCCTATCTTAGCTGTCCATGTGCTGGCGGTCGGTCCGCACACCATGTCCCCCTGAGAATCCGTTCTAGACGTTGTGAACAAACTATCTAATCAGAAAGACTTTTGCCCCTAAGAGCTCCCTCCCTTGCGGTGTCTTGAATCTGTTCTGTTGAGTTTAGTAGAGTGAAGTGGGTGATCTACACTCCTGGAAATGGAAAAAAGAACACATTGACACCGGTGTGTCAGACCCACCATACTTGCTCCGGACACTGCGAGAGGGCTGTACAAGCAATGATCACACGCACGGCACAGCGGACACACCAGGAACCGCGTTGTTGGCCGTCGAATGGCGCTAGCTGCGCATCATTTGTGCACCGCCGCCGTCAGTGTCAGCCAGTTTGCCGTGGCATACGGAGCTCCATCGCAGTCTTTAACACTGGTAGCATGCCGCGACAGCGTGGACGTGAACCGTATGTGCAGTTGACGGACTTTGAGCGAGGGCGTATAATGGGCATGCGGGAGGCCGGGTGGACGTACCGCCGAATTGCTCAACACGTGGGGCGTGAGGTCTCCACAGTACATCGATGTTGTCGCCAGTGGTCGGCGGAAGGTGCACGTGCCCGTCGACCTGGGACCGGACCGCAGCGGCGCACGGATGCACGCCAAGACCGTAGGATCCTACGCAGTGCCGTAGGGGACCGCACCGCCACTTCCCAGCAAATTAGGGACACTGTTGCTCCTGGGATATCGGCGAGGACCATTCGCAACCGTCTCCATGAAGCTGGGCTACGGTCCCGCACACCGTTAGGCCGTCTTCCGCTCACGCCCCAACATCGTGCAGCCCGCCTCCAGTGGTGTCGCGACAGGCGTGAATGGAGGGACGAATGGAGACGTGTCGTCTTCAGCAATGAGAGTCGCTTCTGCCTTGGTGCCAATGATGGTTGTATGCGTGTTTGGCGCCGTGCAGGTGAGCGCCACAATCAGGACTGCATACGACCGAGGCACACAGGGCCAACACCCGGCTTCATGGTGTGGGGAGCGATCTCCTACACTGGCCGTACACCTCTGGTGATCGTCGAGGGGACACTGAATAGTGCACTGTACATCCAAACCGTCATCGAACCCATCATTCTACCATTCCTAGAACGGCAAGGGAACTTGCTGTTCCAACAGGACAATGCACGTCCGCATGTATCCCGTGTCACCCAACGTGCTCTAGAAGGTGTAAGTCAACTACCCTGGCCAGCAAGATCTCCGGATCTGTCCCCCATTGAGCATGTTTGGGACTGGATGAAGCGTCGTCTCACTCGGTCTGCACGTCCAGCACGAACGCTGGTCCAACTGAGGCGCCAGGTGGAAATGGCATGGCGAGCCGTTCTACAGGACTACATCCAGCATCTCTATGATCGTCTCCATGGGAGAATAGCAGCCTGCATTGCTGCGAAAGGTGGATATACACTGTACTAGTGCCGACATTGTGCATGCCCTGTTGCCCGTGTCTATGTGCCTGTGGTTCTGTCAGTGTGATCATGTGATGTATCTGACCCCAGGAATGTGTCAATAAAGTTTCCTCTTCCTGGGACAATGAATTCGCTGTGTTCTTATTTCAATTTCCAGGAGTGTATATACTGTATACAGGGTGTTTCAAAAAGGTACGGCCAAACTTTCAGGAAACATTCCTCACACACAAAGAAAGAAAATATGTTATGTGGACAAGTGTCCGGAAACGCTTACTTTCCATGTTAGAGCTCATTTTATTACTTTTCTTCAAATCACATTAATCGTGGAATGGAAACACACAGCAACAGAACGTACCAGCGTGACTTCAAACACTTTTTTACAGGAAATGTTCAAAATGTCCTCCGTTAGTGAGGATACATGCATCCACCCTCCGTCGCATGGAATCCCTGATGCGCTGATGCACCCCTGGAGAATGGCGTATTGTTTCACAGCCGTCCACAAAACGAGCACGAAGAGTCTCTACATTTGGTACCGGAGCTGCGTACACAAGAGCTTTCAAATGCCCCAATAAATGAAAGTCAAGAGGGTTGAGGTCAGGAGAGCGTGGAGGCCATGGAATTGGTCCGCCTCTCCCAATCCATCAGTCACCGAATCTGTTGTGGAGAAGCGTACGAACACTTCGACTGAAATGTGCAGGAGCTCCATGGTGCATGAACCACATGTTGTGCCGTACTTGTAAAGGCACATGTTCTAGCAGCACAGGTATAGTGTCACGTATGAAATCATGATAACGTGCTCCATTGAGCGTAGGTGGAAGAACATGGAGCCCAATCAAGACATCACCAACAATGCCTGCCCAAACGTTCACAGAAAATTTGCGTTGATGACGTGGTTGCACACTTGGGCGCGGATTCTCGTTAGCCCACTCATGTTGATTGCGAAAATTTACAATTTGATCACGTTGGAATGAAGCCCCATCCGTAAAGAGAACATTTGCACTGAAATGAGGATTGACACATTGTTGGATGAACCATTCGCAGATGTGTACCCGTGGAGGCCAATCAGCTGCTGATAGTGCCTGCACACGCTGTACATGGTACGGAAACAACTGGCTCTCTCGTAGCACTCTCCATACAGTGACGTGGTCAACGTTACCTTGTACAGCAGCAACCTCTCTGACACTGACATTAGGATTATCGTCAACTGAACGAAGAATTGCCTCGTCCATTGCAGGTGTCTTCGTCGTTCTAGGTCTTCCCCAGTCGCGAGTCATAGGCTGGAATGTTCCGTGCTCCATAAGAAGCCGATAAATTGCTTCGAACGCCTTCCTGTCGGGACACCTTCATTCTGGAAATCTGTCCCGATACAAACGTACCGCGCCACGGCTATTGCCCCGTGCTAATCCATACATCAAATGGGCATCTGCCAACTCCGCATTTGTAAACATTGCACTGAGTGCAAAACCACGTTCGTGATGAACGCTAACCTGTTGATACAACGTACTGATGTGCTTGATGCTAGTACTGTAGAGCAATGAGTCACGTGTCAACACAAGCTCCGAAGTCAACATTCCTTCCTTCAATTGGGCCAACTGGCGGTGAATCGAGGAAGTACAGTACATACTGACGAAACTAAAATGAGCTCTAACATGGAAACTAAGCGTTTCCGGACACATGTCCACATAACATATTTTCTTTATTTGTGTGTGAGGAATGTTTCCTGAAAGTTCGGCCGTACCTTTTTGTAACACCCTGTATACTGTCAGCCCCAGCCGTAGGACGTCAAAAAATAAAAAATAAATTTTTTTTTTTCAAAAACATGCTCATTTTGTAGCGCACATCTTTCTGAAGAGGTTGTTGTATAAAATATACATGTTCGAGAAATTGTAAGATATATCATTTGGTCGTAAGTGCGCCAAAGTACAGGGTGAGCACAAAGTCTTGCTCAAAATGTTCGAATGTTCTAAAGTGTGTGAAATCTTATGGGACTTAACTGCTAAGGTCATCAGTCCCTAAGCTCACACACTACTTAACCTAAATTATCCTAAGGACTAACACACCCACCGATGCCCAAGGGAGGACTCGAACCTCCGCTGGGACCCAAAGTCTTGCTCTGATTATAAAAATTTATAACAGAATAACCCTTTGACATAATAAGTTACATTTGATGCCGTTACATAGGTTAGCGTTACTCGGTTTTTTTTTTAATACCATTTACGTTAGTAAACCTCAACGTGTGCTCCCTTGGTAGCTCGGAGAATGTCGAGGCGGTATTCCAGCACCCGCCAGGTGTTTCGTAACATGTGTTCTGTCGCAGTACCCACAGCAGTTTGTGTCCTAGGCTTCAGTTCGTCGACGTCAGCAACTGGTGTGACGAAGACTCTGTCCTTGATATAGCCCCAGAAAAAAAAGTCAAGGGGCGCTATGTCTGGAGAGTGGGGTTTCCAGGGTGTTGGACCGTTCCTTCCAGTCCTCCTATCCGGACATTACTCCCCTCTCCAGACATTACGCCCCTTGACTTTTTTTTCTGGGGCTATGTCAAGGACAGAGTCTTCATCACACCAGTTGCTGACGTCGACGAACTGAAGGCTAGGATACAAGCTGCTGTGGGCACTGTAGAAGAGCGAACACCGTGTTACGAATGGAGGCCGAAATGCACGCGTTTTAGCTCACGCAGGCTGGCGTGAGGAGGGAAGGACTATACTGGTGTGAGGTCTTGAACATGACAAGGAATTAGAATGAACGTCGCTCTGGACGGTACATGAGTCACAATATTATCTGTTCAGAATAGTAACTGAACATGGCGCCTTGCTAGGTCGTAGCAAATGACGTAGCTGAAGGCTATACTAAACTGTCGTCTCTGCAAATGAGAGCTTATGTAGACAGTGAACGATCGCTAGCAAAGTCGACTGTACAACTGGGGCGAGTGCTAGGGAGTCTCTCTAGACCTGCCGTGTGGCGGCGCTCGGTCTGCAACCACTGATAGTAGCGACACGCGGGTCCGACGTATACTACCGGGCCGCGGCCGATTTAAAGGTTACCGTGTGGTGGCTGGCGGTGACACCACATATTATGTCAAACTGTTATTCTGTAATAATTGTTATAATCAGGGCAAGACTTTGTGCTCACCCTGTACAATGCCAGGCCTCTTCACAGAGCATTCTTCTATCTTCCGTCACTGTATTTCGCTCTGTGGAATTCAAACTCGTATATTTTGTAACGAAAGCCATCAAACTTATATTCGGCACATTGCAAATTAAAATGCCTCGTGGTGCCTATCCTGCTCGCAGTCGTGCCTCCTTAAAAAAAAAAACATTATAAAAACTCACAGTTGTGTGTGTAGTGGTGGTGGAGGTAGGTGTAAGGCAACTAAAGGTGACCTCCCGACCCCACCGGAGGCAGGCTCTGGAACCGCGCCTGTCGGAAGCTGAAGCTACCCATGGAACGCACTGAACAATCTGTGTTATAGCTACTCTTACACGAGACCTTCATTTGCCTGGATATGTCGACTTGTAGGATGAAACAACAAATGTAAACTTTCCATCGTGATGGAAGAAAGGAACCCAGTCGTGTGATGGGTTTAAATAAGCCAGAGGCTAATTTATTTGTACTTTCAAAAACCAGTTGCAGAGATCGCTAACGCAAGCCTGTGGGGTGGCGCTCAACTTAGTGGTACAGCAGTTCGAATCTTGGTGGGGGATGAAATGTTCATTCCCAGTATATGGCCGGCAATTGGAGGGGAGGTACTGCGATATATTCCCGATCCCCAGGCTTGCGTTAGCGATCTCTGCAAGTGGTTTTTGAAAGTACAAATAAATTAGCCTCTGGCTTATTTAAACCCATCACACAAGCTCACATGAATTGAGGGCGTCTGATGGTGATCCGTTTGTAGTATCGGGGCGTTAAGTTCAAGGTCCCCTTGGTGCAATTGGGGAGAAGTCGGTCACCAGATTGCACCAGCTTTCACACGTTCCTTTCGCTGATCATCACACGACACACTATGACATTACACTATACAGTCCCGGATGTAGGAGGGAGGCAAACCAGGGTATCTACCGCGGGCGGCAATTTCAGGAGGTGCCAAATTCACATTCTCAAAGGAAAAAGACCTTGTTTCACAAAGCGCCAAGCACCCACTGCACGTTGGTCTATCGATTATTTACATGACTTTAAAACGCATTCCTGCTAATTTTTTGAACACATTCTAAGTTGATTTCTGAAAAGGTCATAAGTTGATTTTTGAATGGGTGCATACTATACGTGATGTCTCTGTCAGGGGAATGCCCGCTGCATCAAGAAATAAAAAACTTCCCAGCTGACAAAAGGAGACAGCTCTATACGAGCTGAACCGAATAAACCCGAAGGGGTAGATGCCAATCGCTGTTTGTTGATGCGATTGATTGAGTGTGCAAATGATCAACGCTCTCATAATCATTAGCGAAATCTATGGGTTCAGGCTAGCAGAGTAGAAACAAACGACTAACAGGAATAACAGTTAAGAAAGACAGCATATTATCTTCTCGCCGTATCCAAGAAAATGAAATTTTGATAGAAAATTTTTCCCAGATCACTACACTACCAGTTGTACAGTCCCCGGTTAGCAGTCGCTTTAAGTCCTTTTCTCGGAATAGCGCGGGAAACGCGTTGTACGAACATGTAATAACGCCTAATCGGAAAATAAACGCGGGTTAACCGAACCGGCGGTCGCAGGTTCGAATCCTGCCTCAGGCATGGATGTGTGTGATGTCCTTAGGTTAGTAGGTTTAAGTAATTCTAAGTTCTAGGGGACTGATGACCTCAGAAGCTAAGTCCCATAGTCCGCAGAGTCATTTGAACCATTTGACTGAACCGGTGATTCTGGTAGGGTTAGTGGAGTTAACTGGAGAATAAGTTTTGACAGTGGCAGGAATAGTTACAGAATTACTGATGACAAGATTGTTTGTCAGAAGGAGGAAGGAGAAGAAAGGGGGACCTCACAGAAATTGTATGAAGGAATATGACGATTCCAAATTTATATAAAAATTTCGTACCACTACTACCTGTCGATGTAATGCTTAAGAAACTGGAGCTTATGAACGAGATCTAAAACTATTTCCTAACATAAAACTTTTTGCTTGCTGTAGACATAATAGGCATTTGATATTGGTACTTCATCAGTTGTATTCTATCCTGTTATTTATGAAATGAGGTAAATAAAAATGACCGTTTGTGCCAAAACAGTCTCGCTTATTTTGCGTGTGTTACAATTGCTGCAATATTAGAAAGGCCAGCTTCGTTTTATCTAACAGATAGGGACAAACTACACGCAATGAAATTGAGAAGCTACACTAGTATTGGGTACTATTCGTACTAACAGCATTTTCAGTATTAGACAACGACATATTGATTTTTCATGTAGCAAAACGTTAGATGAACTGTGATGAGGTAATACATTCTTTCGCACAGAGGAAAGCAAAGAGTGTAAAGTGTAGCAAGATTAGAGAGAAAAAATTCTGGACCTAAGGACTGAAAAAATGAGCACTGTATTGCTGCTCTCTTGTCTTTACTGTTTTTATGTTTCCTATATTTAATGTTATGTCACGCAAAACAGAAAGTCTCAGTTAATACTGGGTGGGATTATTTGTGGCCGCGAGAATAAGAACTCCCCAGAAAATTTGCACACTTTATTGCCTATTGCATATTGCCCATACAGAAGAGCAATATTCAATTATTGGTCGAACGAGTATTTGTAAGCGTCTTCCTTTGTTGGATGATTACATCTCCTAAGGATTCTTCCAATGAATCTCAGCCTGGCTTGTACCGCACTCGCGATTAGTTTTGTATGGTCGTTTCATTTCAAATCTTCCCTTACTGCCGTCCCAAGTATAATTTTTGTATCGCTCTCTTGTTCGGTTTTAAGAAACCAAGCGACGAACACGTTTGCGAACACCGCTTCTGGCGGGTCGCTTGAATTTGCACGCACAGTTTGCTGTTTGACTAACTTCATTGCTAATTCATATGGCTCTGAGCACTATGGGACTGAACTTCCGAGGTCATCAGCCCCCTAGAACTTAGAACTACTTAAACCTAACTAACCTAAGGACATCACACACATCCACGCCAAAGGCAGGATTCGAACCTGCGACCGTAGCGGTCGCGCTTTTCCAGTCCAGACTGTAGCGCCTAGAAACGCTCTGCCACCCTGACCGGCTAATTGCTAATGAACTCGGAAAGGCGCAACGTATCGATTTTTTTCTTAACTGTGACTTCCCATCACAACCTAGGGTTACCGTATCCTGAAATCTCAATTTTAGGACAATCTCAGCGGGATTGGCAACACGCTTTTAATCCGGCCGGTGTGGCCGAGCGGTTCTAGACGCTTCAGTCTGGAAGCGCGCTACCGCTTCGGTCGCAGCTTCGAATCCTGCCTCGGGCATGGATGTGTGTGATGTTCTTAGGTTATTTAGGTTTAAGTAGTTCTAAGTTCTAGGGGACTGATGACCTCAGAAGTTAAGTCCCATACTGCTCAGAGCCATTTGAACCATATTTTGAATACGATTTTAGTACAATTCTAGTCGGGACCTCGATAAGAGGATAGAATAAGGGACACATTGCTGTCGCCATATCATACATAGGATTGGCGTCCTAAGATCGCCAGGCGCATTTCGTCTTATGTTTCGGCAGATATCGGAAATTTCGTATTTTCACTGTGTAGTTGAAGTCAGTCCAAACGAATAGTGCTCACCGCGTCTTTCATGCAAGGTCCAGTGTCGGCGGAGAGCGTCGGTTTGTTCTCCGTTGCAAACAAATTAATTTTTAAAAGAGAGTTTCAGGAGCCCATTCAATACAGCGGTCGCACATTAGCTTAGTGCGATATTCGTTTTATCGATATGTACGAGGTGTGCCATATGATTGTTCACCTGCCTGGGTCACTTACCTTCAAGTGGACTCTCCCAACATTCCATTGTTTCGTTTATCTCAGCCAGCGTCAGTAGTATCGTTGGTGTGTGACGTGAAGTTCCGTTGTTCGTTTGTTTCGTTTTTGTCACTGTTAAAATGCTAACTATTGAAGAACGCGTGTTTTTAGTCGAACAAATGTTCAAAGCTGGCGGTAAACACAGTTTCAGATTTTCAAACATTTAATTCAGTTTTCTCAGAGACAACACTTCCACATCGCGATACTGTGCGAGATTTGATTAACAAATTTCGAAGTACGGGTTCAGTGACAGATGCACCGAGAATTGGTCGTCCTAGCGCTTTGCCTGAGGATAAACTACTCGATATTTCCGATAAAAATATCCCTGAGTCCGAACAAGTTAGTAAGAAAACTCGCCCAGGAAATAGATTTTAGTCTCGGAAAGGCCTACACAGCTGTAAGGAAAAAAATTAGAACTTTTCCCATACAAAATGACAGTCGTGCAAGAACTGAAAAATACTGATCATGGCAAGAGCCTGCATTATTATCAGTGGTTCAAAAATTTCGTTCAACATAATGGGATATTCTTAATGAAACGTTTTTCACTGATGAGGTGTGGTTTCATTTATCCGTGTAAATGAAATCGCAAAAATCTCGTATGTGGAGTACTGCAAATCCATTGTGTATTCATGAGGAACCACTTCATTCTGTGAAAATAGGAGTTTGGATTGCAATTTCTAGACGTCGGATTGTGGGTCCCACATTTTTCAACGAAACAATAAACGCACAACGACACTGCAGTGATATTCTGTACCCATTCATAGGAGAACTTGTGTTAAGTGAAATACTGAACGGTTATTTTCAACAAGATGGTGCAACCGCTCGCGATTCACTGTCACTACTTACTGATGTTTTTGGTGATCATATAATTTCACAGGGAGTTTGACCTCCACAATCGCCTGACCTGACACCACCTGCCTTTTTCTTCTGCGGTGCAGCGAAAGCAACTGTCTATAAAAACCGTCCAAAATCTGTCGATGAATTCAAAACTGCAATGTCCAGTGTCACTGCCTCTGTTACAGAAGAAAAGTTACAGCTTGTGTTTGGAAACATGATTAGACGAACTGAATTGTGCGTTCAACAACAGGGGGGACACTTTCAACATTTAATATCAAAATTTGTTAGTAAAAATGAATATTCAATAAATTAATAACTTGTATTTCACTGAGTTTCATTTCGGTATATTCACTGCGGCATACGGCACGCGCGGCTAACAATCATACGACACAGCGGAGAGACTTTTTGAACACCCCGTAGGAGATGAGAATAGTAAAACACAAAGAATAACAAGTTAACTCCTTAGCAAAAAAATGTTTCAACTGGGAGCACTATGGGACTTAACTTCTGAGGTCATCAGTCCCCTAGAACTTAGAACTACTGAAACCTAACTAACCTAAGGACATCACTCACAGCCATGCCCGAGGCAGGATTCGAACCTGCAACCGTAGAGGTCGCGCGGTTCCAGACTGAAGCGCCTAGAACCGCTCGGCCATTGTGGCCGGCCAGTACTGGTTATTCTTCTTTTTACTGTCCCTACTAATACAATCGATAAAACGAATATCGCACTATAGTAATCTGAGATCGCCTCATTGAATGGGCACGTGAAATGCTGCATTAAAAATCATTTTGCTTGTAGAGCGAAACGGACCGATGCTTTCTGTTGATACTGGGCGTTTTGTGAAAGGCGCAATGCGCAGTATTTCTTTGGACTGGCCTCCAAATACCTACCGAAACATAAGAGAAAATGCACCTGATGACTCTTAGGATGGACGCACTATATACAGGGTGTTCGTTCTAAGAGAATTTTTGGATGTGTAACAATAAGGTGGGCGTGCTTATACACAGTATATATGCACTCCCCCCTATTATTATACATCCAAAAATTCTTCTGTGTCGAAGAAGGACCTGTCAAGTAGGTACGACCTGCATCGCTAGTTTACATCACAGGATAAGTGGTGACAGATTGTGATGGCTAATTACCCCATTCCTTTCCGTGCCACACTAAGACTGAGTGATGCGTAGTACAAATCATTTCTCCTATAGTATTATATTTACGAATGTTACTATTGTTTTCAGACTGTGATTGTGGGCGACAAACTTCACAAGGCTGTGATCCAATTGTTAGTACATCCAAAAGTTTCGAGGTTCTAAAGTCAGACTACTTGTCGTTTTTAGTAAGCGCTTCTGTGCAACAAACACTTGTCCTCAGTGACGTATTACCCCAGATGTCATCCCATGAGACGTTTAATGAATGAAAATAAGAAAAGCAGGTCAGCTTTTTGATATTTCAATCTCCAAAATCTGGTATCATCTGGAACCCAAAAGGGTGTCGGAGCACTTGCGTGGAGGGATATTTTTGCGGAGCTTGGGGCTCCTGTTGGGATAAAAAGCGGCTGTTCGCAGCTACCATACAAGCACACCAAGAAGTCTACTGGTGTAGCACAACGTGCCGTAGTCTACGACACGTGTTACAACGAATTAGTATTAATGTATGTCGAAAAGTTGAAAAAACTGCGATGCGTCTCTTTTTTTTATGATAATTTATTCTGTCTTTTCCTGGATCTGGTTGGTGTTCCAGGCTTCACAAAGAGGACGAATGAATGGATGTAGCTGAATGTCATTTTGTGCGTTTCCGCTGCAACCAATTTGTATTCAGTGCCCACACACGCAGATATTGATTCTAAGAATCTCTGTCGGAAAGCCGTCTTGATTCCCTGGAAAAAGCGTGGCCTTAAGGGGGTGGGAGGGGGGGGGGGGGTGGTATATGCGAAATTGCAACACTAAGACAAAAATCGTATCAAGTCCGAAGTTTTCTAGGCTATGTAACTAAAGTAAACACAGTTGTTAAGGAATGTTACATTGATATATACTCAAGTTTTCATTCTTGCTGAAGACATACGTTTTTAATTATAAATAATTGAAATTTTTTCAACACGATGAGGACAGATGTAACTTTGTGGAAAAATTAGTCAGAACGAAAGTAACGTATTTTTGTACAAAGTTTGACCTACTATTATTACAACCATCTGTGGAACAGAATATTGATATCTTCTTGTCTTAGATTTGTACGCCTCTACAAATTTCTGTCGAAAAAAAGTACCAAATCTCAGAGCTTTTCTCTTACCTAAATGCCTTACTATTGCAGTAAATGAAAATTCCTTCCTCAGAATCACTGTACTACTGACTAATTGCATGCCAAATTTAAGTACTATAATGACAGTGGTGTGTGAGGAAAAGGTACATAAAGCTGCGAAAATGTAAGTTATGGGACCTCTGAATCAAAGGTTTCATAGTGTTTGTATTAGGCCTTACCTTATCTGGGCCAACTAGTGCAAACCATATGCATTTTACACTTCATCCTCAAGCAGCCTTTTCTTTGGTTGTCCTCTCAGGTTAACCTGATTTTTGAACTGAGTTACAATAATATCAGCTGCATCAGTTCTCCCGCTAACGATTTCCTTCAATATAGACAGCGTGAAAGCTACTGGATCAAATCCTAGGCTGTAGAGTCCGCAGTCTGCTAAGATTAGCACAGCTAAAAACTAAACAAGCATTATACGTCGCAACTTCATCAGTAGTTGTGGAAACAAATGTTGTCGTGGGGCACCTTTTTCCTATCAGAGAGTTGTCATTTTCTACGCACACACTTCAGTAGAAGTTGTGGATCTGCTTAACACCGAAACATTCCACAACGTTGTTATTGCATAAAACTGGAAGAAAACACCGCAGGACTAAATAATATGAGGAAACACAGACCAGCAAAGGGGCGTGGCCCCGTGCAATCTTTTGTTAATTATTATTTTTATCACACTTAGGAGTCGAATTGGAACGTAATATTCAGGAACTGAAATTTTAGTACCATGTAGTAAATGGAGATCAAATAAAAAATATTTGAGTTTTGGTAGCTTTCGCGTACCTCTCCCCTTAGCCTTAAATTTTACAAATTGCAAAGACATTTAGCCAGTTTTGTGTCGTTGCCGGGGAACGGTACGAAGAGGTAGTCCCATAGTCCTCCTTTAAACTTCTCTTTTCTATACTACTATATACAGACAAGTCGTTCTTGAACGTTGTTGCAAGCATCTCAAAAAGTACGTCACGGATTTACTTCAAAGTTTTACACGATACTTAATGAACGTTAAGGTGGACATAGGGTACATATCCCTTAAAACATCAATGTACAGTTCTGCGAGAAAGAAAATGCTGTATCACACGTGCTGTGAAAATGCGCCGTTTTATTTTCTTGCAGTCAGTATCAAATACGATAGCATGTTATTTAAACCATTAAACAAGTTGTTTCTCCTATTTATAGTCTTTCTAATTATATATATTTTAAATGAAAATTGTATACGCAACTTAGTGATGTTTTGTGTTCTTCCTTGCCGTAGGTTTTAACACATAACAAGAAAGTTGTAATATGATTATATAATCTAATAGACCAGTATGAGGTTAAATGGACACATATATATATGAACATACGTATATACAGCTACTATCAGTGATGGAACAATGTACATCTGGTAAGTGTTATTGCAATTACGCAGATGCATAACTGAGAGGTTTTTTGGATCCGACGGTGGTCTAATCCTAGACCGAAATCGATTATCTCTAATAAAATATACAGCTGTGTATTGCATAATGCAGTTCTTAACATTCATTGAACCTATACAGTACCGCCTCCATAGAACAGTATCTTCTCCTTTATATCGGGGAATTTATTCAAAAATCTAAGTTCCAGTTCATTATAGAAAATTTCTGATAAGTTGTTTAATAAACTATTACCCATCGCTAAGCCATCTCTCAGCGACGTTTTGCTGTCCAGATTAACTTAACTTCAACAGTCGCTGTTTCCCATGCAGGCAATGCTTGCTCTCGCCACTTTTTTAGTTTAGTTCAGGTTTTTTTAATGCTTTCTTGAAGCCTTCTGCTGCCATTTTCTCTATTTCCTGTAGGATTGTCCAATTTCGGCCTTAGGCCACTTTCAAGTGTAGAAAAATTTCCGCTACCAGTCACAATAAAAGGTTTTTTATTTGTTACACGACCGGTTTCGGGCTTGCGCCCATCCTCAGGTATTTATACATTCGTGTACATGTTTGTATATGTTGGAGGTCAATAAAGATGAAGCATCATTATTATAGTTACGCTGTGGTGACTGTTTTTCCACTTAGTTGCACAATTATTATCATTTTCACGTCCATATTTCAATTTTATAAAGTTTAGCTGCATATTTCACTATTACGATGTGCACTCGCGAAATACACTGTGTTTACATAAGAAATATGGACGCGAAAATGATAGTAAGTGTGCAACTAAGTGTAAAAACTGTCACCACAGCGTAGCTGTAATAATGATGCTTGATCTTAATTGAACTCCAGCAATATAAACATGTACATGAATGTATGAACACCTGAGGATGGGCGCAACCCCGAAACCAGTCGTGTGACAAATAAAAACCCTTTTATTGTGACTGGTAGCGGAAATTTTTGTACATCCTATAAAGGAACAGTCAAGGAGTACACCAGCATCCATTTCAAGTATCTTAAGGATGATTTTTTTGGTAACAGATTATGTCATATACGCCGATGCTCCTATTACATCGTGTCATGCTCATAAATTAAATCGAGGTGCTTACGCTATTTTAGGAGCACGTTACTTTCGAGCTCGATGTCATAGGAGCAACGACGTATGTGACATAATCTGTTACCTAAGGCCGAAATTGTACAATCGTACGGGAAATAAAGTAAATGACAGCTGAAGGCTTCAAGAAATCATTCAAATAATTCATCGCAGCTGCGGACCCTATCGCATTGAAAATTATATTTAAGGTATATTACGTCCCAGACAAAAACACACTCAAGACCATTACAATCTCAGCATCAGAAAGGGGATCATCGAAATTTTACTTATTATGCATAGTATAGTAGCAAGTCCTGATTAAACCTGAAGATGATTTTGGGATATTAAAGGATTCGCAGTTTACAAGGGGCAGTCAGCCGGCCGCGGTGGCCGAGCGAGTCAAGTCGCTTCAGTCCGGAACCGCACGAGTACTGCCTTTGGTATGGATTTGTGTGATGTCCTTAGGTTCGTTACGTTTAAGTAGTTCTAAGTTCTAGGGGACTGATGACCTCAGATGTTAAGTCCCATAGTCCTCAGAGCCATTTGAACCATTTGAACAAGGGGCAGTCAAATGAAAACTGAAAGCACGGCGCAACGTGACCATAGAATGGTTCCATTCAAAAGTAATCGCCATATACATTAAGACATTTATTCCACTGGAAGAGGAGACGATCCATACCTGTTTCGCAAAATGCGGTCGGCCCCTGACGGATCCACAACCGCACCCACTCATGCGGTCCCTCTTCCGACTGAAACCGACATCCACGCACCTCTTTGTTCAGTTCGCCAAAGATGTGAAACTCACGCGGTGAGAGATCCGGGCTGTACGGAGGATGTTGCAGTGTTTCCCAAGCGAATCGCAGAAGCGTAGCGTTCGTCCGATTGGCAATGGGAGGTCGGGCGTTATCTTGCGACGGGATGATTCTTTCTGACTGCTTTCCGACAGCCCGAGGATAACGGGAAAGCCAACAGTGGAGACATCCCACTTCTTCCCCTCCAAAAAAATCCAGAGCTGTTCCCACAAGTCGCGGTAAGGTCACGATGACCTTTTTCTTTCACTGCAGGGGCCCTTTGCTTGTCGATTTCCTCGAGCTTGGAAACGCAATCAATGCACAGCGCTTTGAAGACCCTCTGCCAGGACTGTTGTGGGACGGAATCATCCTGTTACACGCTAAAGCCCGTCTCCACACTGCAGGCTACACATCAGTGATTTCGTTGGGAAACACGGCAACAGCATCCGTACAGCCCGGCTGTCACCGTGTGATTTTCACAACTTTGGCGAATTGAAGAAAGACATCCGTGGACGTCAGTTTCAGTCTGACGAGGAAGTGCAAGAGTGGGTGCGGTTGTGGATCTCTCAGTAGTTCAAATGGTTCAAATGGCTCTGAGCACTATGGGACTTAACACCTGAGGCCATCTGTCCCCTAGACTTAGAACTACTTAAACCTAACTAACCTAAGGACATCACACACATACATGCCCGAGGCAGGATTCGCGGTTCCGGACTGAAGCGCCTATAACCGCTCGGCCACAGCGGCCGGCTCTCAGTGACCAACCTCGTTTTACGAAGCAGGAGCTGATCATTTTGTCTCCCAGTGGGATAACTATCTGAATGCGTGTGCAGATACTTTCGAATGGAACCATACGATGATCGCGTAGTGGCGGGTGTTTGGGGTTCTTTTGACTGCCCCTCAAAGTACACAGGGCTACCACTTCTGGCAGCAACAATGACTCTCAAACGGATAGGCATCGAGTCAAACTGAACGTGGCTCACAGATATGGAAACGTCATTCCGTACTGCTTCGTACCTGTCCTAGGTGTCATCAGTCATAGTGGCTGGCGACCGTTTGCGTGCCAGCCTCTCGGTAACGCATGACCTGATACTTTCAGTGGACAGAAGATCTGGAGAACGTGCTGGCCAGGGCAACAGTCAAACACCCGCAGCATCGTTATGGGTCAGCACAACACGGACAAAAAGCGGTCTTGCGTTATTTTGTTGAAAGGTAATGGTACGAAGACCTCGATGTGTGGGTACAGCCACCGAAGTAAACACTTCTGAAATGTTACCACTGCTAACAAAATTACCAGCTATGTGCATAATAATGTTCGTGTAGTATGTCTAATGGCAACTCGCACCATCACGCCACGTTCTGGGTCCATATGACGATTACTAAAGCAATCTGGCAAAGTTTGCTCTCGTCAGAGCTTCCACACACGTGTACGTTCTTCTCGATGCTGTACGCAGAATTGCGACTGACCTGAAAAGACGGCGTGGTGCCCCATCTGTGCCCAGCGTTTTTGTTGGATGCACCTGTAGATTCTATTGTTTTCGATATTAGAAACGAAAGCGCTTCCTAATGTACTACAAAATTATATTTATTTGGTCACCAACAGCTGTTCGGCATCTCAGGCCATCTTCAGTGACAACTGAACGTCGCAAACACGGATCAATGTGATATGCGACTTACACAGATATTGTTTGTATAGAAGACACAAAATGACAGAGTGTTTACAAAGGAAAACATTATTTTTTGTCGCATAGAAATAATTACATTATCTAAGAAAGGGGATAATCGTTGTTTCTATGTGGAAATATATTAAACAACTAATGCCAAATAAGATAATTTGCAGTTCGAATGAAGTATCTGTAACGGAAAATTAATTTAACAAAAAGGGAAGTGGAAATTGAGTGATCATTTAATACTAGGCTGGCATTCCGTATCCAGTGTTCGTTGATTTGCAGTAGTGTCATCTTTCGCCTTATCTTCACAGAATGTAAAACTCCTCATTCTATATCACGTGAATGGTTTTCTGCTAACAGATGATCAGCAAAGTTTGGATCTTTTATCGTTAGTCCGCAGCTTCTCTCATATTCACCTTGACTAATTGCCACATCTCTGCCTCACTGACCCAACTGGTTTTATGTACACCAATCCATCCCGAGGACTGCAATTTATCTTTGTTATTGTTTTTTACTAACTGAACGTGGCGGTAATGTTGACGAATTATTGAAGCTGTCTGTCCCGTGATTCCCAATTAGTTGGAACGCATGGCGTCACTGCTAATTTCCTGTTGTCTTGTCCGTGGCCGGCAAAGGTACCTGTTTCGTGTAGCGTACGTTGGATATAGTTGAAAAGAACGTTTATAGAATACAATGGGGAATTCTATAGATCAACGGACAGATATATCTGGTAAAAATTTAAATATATTGTTCGAAAAACACGCTGATATGCGAAGTAGGATGTACAATACTAAAAACGGTTTTGCTACCCATAATTAAACCAAACATGACTTGAAAATGATTTGCTGCAAGTCAAGACTAATAAAGCAAGTAAATGAAGCATAAACGAGCATCTGAAAAGCTCGTCTAGCCCCTGTTTAGAGTAGGGAGTGTACTAAGAGTGACGTTAAAATGAATAATACTAAGAGAACTGAGTCCAGGCACGGGCAGAACGAATTAACTATAGAGAAAGCACGCTTAGCTTTATCGCGCCTACCAATCGAGATGACAACGGCTGCATGACTGTCAAATTACAACCTAAATACTCGCGGCTGTATTACCGATCAAAGCCGTCCTAGCAAGAGCTGTGCGGTCATTGGCTACTACCAAGAACAGGAGGTGCACACACCGACAAGAAAATGGCGGCAACATCCGCGCCAGTGAGGATAACGACCTGCTCCAACTAAGAACTGCGACCAACTGAGATGGCGAACTCCTGTCTCGACACTCTTGCTAACGCGGACACTGCACCACAGCACACACTGAAGTGACAAAAGTCATGTGGTGCCTCCTAATATCGTGTCGGATCTCCTTTTGCCCAGAGCTGTGCGGCAGCTCTACGTGGCATAGACTCAAGTGATTGGGTGTCCCCTGCTGCCTCAATAGATGTCCATAATTGCGAAAGTGTTGCCTGGAGGATTTTGTACACAAACTGACCTCCAGAGTACGTTGTTCGATGGGATTCTCGTCGGGCGTTCTGGATGGCCAATCATTCGCTCGAATTGTCTAGAATGTTCTTCAAACAACTCGTGAACAATTCTGGCCTGGCAGCATGGCGCACTGTCATCGATAAAAATTCTATCGTTGTTTCGAAACGCGGTGTTCACGCATGGCTGCAGATGGTCTCCTTGTAGCCGAACATATCCACTTCCAGTCAGTGATCGGTTCGGTTGGACCAGACGACCCAGTCTATCGCGTGTAAACAAAGGCCACATCATTACGGAGCCACCACCGTCTTGCACACTGCCGTGTTGGTGACTTGGGTCCATGGCTTCGTAGGGTCTGCGTCATCAGCTATTGGAACTCAGCCGACTAGGCTACGATTTTTCAGTCGTCTACAGTCCAACGGATATGGTCACGAGCATAGGACAGGCGCTGTAGGTGATGTTGTGCTGGTAGCAAACGCCAAATTTCGCCACACTGCCCTAATGGATACGTTCGTCGTACATTGATTTCTCCGGTTAATTCATGCAGTGTTGCGTGTCTGTTAGTACTGACAAGTCTGCACAAATACTACTGCTCTCGCTCGTTAAGTGAAGGCAGTTGGCCACTGCGTTGTCTGTGGTGAGACGTAATGCCTGAAATTTGGTGTTTTCAGTACACTTTTGACACTCTGGATCTCAGAATACTGAAATACCTAAGGATTTCCGAAACTGAATGTCTCATGCGTCCAGCTCCATCTACCATTCCGCATTCAAAGTCGTGCGGCCATGATCACGTCGGACATTTTTTCACATGAACAACTGAGTACAAATGACAACTCCGCCATTGCACTGCCCTTTTGGCGGCTAGTGAAGACAGACTTCATAGCTCAGAGGCTGAGGGACCCACGTTATTATCATCGCACAATCAGCGGAACAGTTCATGCATCCAAGTTGCTGATAACAATAGTATACAGAAGAACAGAAAGTTTAAGATCAGTTGAATGACGATCAGTTCGGCATTAGGAAAGGTAAGGGCATGAGAGAGGCAGTTCTTGGTTACCGCTGATAATGGAATCAAAACTAAAGAAAAATCAAGACATATTCAAAAGATCTGTTGGCCTGAAAAAGCGTTCAACAATGTCAAATGGTGCAAGATATTCGAAACTCTGAGGAAAATGGGGGTAAGCTACGGAGAGAGACGGGTAATATATAACTTGTACAAGAGCCAAGAGGGAATAATAAGATTGGAAGACCAAAAACGAAGTGCTCGGATTAAAAAGGATGTAACATAGGGATGTAGTCGTTCGTCCCTAATGTTGAATCTAACATCGAAGAAGCAATGATGGAAATAAAAAAAAGTTCACGAGTGGAATTAAAATTCAGGTTGAAAAGGATATCACTGATAAGATTCGCTGATGACATTGCTCTCCTTAGAGAAAGAGAAGTACAGCATCTGCTGAATGGAACAGAATGAGAACAGAATATGAACCGAAAGTAAGCAAAACAAAGGCGAAAGTAATGAGAAATAGGAACAACGAAAAACTTAACATCGGGATTGATAGCCACAAAGTAGATGAAGTTAAGGAATTCTGCTATCTAAGCAGCAAAATAACCATGACGGACGGAGCAAGGAGGACATAAAATGCAAACTAGCAGTGGCAAAAAGGGCATTCCTGGCCCAAAGATCTCTGCTAGTATCACACATAATTCTTAATATGACGAAGAAATTTCGTAGAATGTATGTTTGGAGCAGAGCATTGTGTGGTAGTGGAACGTGGATTGTAGGAAAACCGGAACAGAAGAGAATCGACACATTTGAGAAGTGGCGCCGCAGACGAATGTTGAAAATTAGATGGACTGATAAGGTAAGGCAAGAGGAGGTTCTGCGCAGAATCAGAGAAGAAAGGAAACTATGGAAAGCATTGAGAAGAGGAACAGCCAGAGTGATAGGACATGTGTTAAGACATCGGGGAATAACTTCCATGGGACTAGAGGGAGCTGTAGAGGGCAAAAACTGTAGGGGAAGACAGGGATTAGAATACATTGAGCAAATAATTGAGGACGTAGGTTGCAAGTGCTACTCTGAGATCAAGGGGTTGGCACAGGAGGGAATTCGTGGCAGTCGCATCAAAAAAGTCCCACCTGAATCCGTTGATTCCATATTCGCATGACAATCGTAGGATTCCTATCAACGCGATGCCACACCATCGAACTCCGACATATGCTGCTAGACGTTTCAACAAGAGCTTCTGACAAACAACCAGTCTTCAAATAAGGATCCCGCTACGTAGTGCTCCCTCCTAAGTTCTAGGCGCGCAGTCCGGAACCGTGCGACTGCTACGGTCGCCGGTTCGAATCCTGCCTCGGGCATGGATGTGTGTGATGTCCTTAGGTTAGTTAGGTTTAAGTACTTCTAAGTTCTAGGGGACTAATGACCACAGCAGTTGAGTCCCATAGTGCTCAGAGCCATTTGAACCATTTTTTGTTCCCTCGAAAATAGATTGCGACTGCAGGAGAGAGCGCCGAAATTGCCGTGACGCGAAAGGAACGACATAACAGCATGAGGACCAAACAAACCCGTGACATTGCGATTGCTAAAGCCCCTCGCACTCGGCAATGCAAAATCTGCGCATTAATGGAATCGTAGTCAATCGTTCTATAGTTGTATGTAAACGTAGGATTCCGCGGCCGTTGTCACAGTCAACAAAATTCTTCTGGGTTTGAGACCACATCGTCATCTGTAATATTCCGGCGACTGTTGCAAGGTACCTTCCTCAGGGTGTGTTGCTAGCTGCTAAATGAGCACTAGTTTGGATACTTATATACTATGGAGGAGTGCTGTCATTGGGTGTGAGGGTGAGAAATAGCCAAGCGGCCCGGCAATGTGAATAGAGAAGACGAGTACCAACTTCCAGCGTCTTGGCTGCCAGTTGTGACAGCTTTGTGGAAGGTCAGCTCTCGCAGAGCAACAGGCGCGCGGTGGGCCACAGCGGTGGAGGATGCACAGAGCGCTGACGCGGCCTGGTCGATACTAGGCACTTAGTAAGCAACGCTACACTTTATTCGCCGCTCAGTCTCCTATTCGCCGATTTCCACCAATGGCAAGCAGTAAAGGAAACTCCAATGGAAAACGCCCATTTCCGCCAATGACAACACACAATGCAAAGACCAATAAAATGAACTCCTAATACTATTCCTCCTCACCCGCACATCCAATGACATCACTACTCCATAGTATGTAAGTATGCAAACTAGTGCTCATTCAGCAGTTAGTAATACACCCTGAGGAAGGCGCCTTGCAACAATCGCCGATTCGTCGGAATTTTACAGATGAGAATGTGGCCTCAAACCCAGAAAATTTCATTGACGGTTTCTAACGTTCTTTAAGAAATACAAAGTTTGTATCCCGATGCCCCCCCCCCCCCCCCTCTGGCGGACGTCCATGAGCACAGTCCACGCACCATTGCGAAAAGAAATTCAGGCTTTGTGTAGCTTACAAAACCATACAACTCTCCCGCCAACAGATCAACTGCGGAATGATGACATACAATATGGCGACTAGTACACAGTTGGTAAAAAAAATGGAAACACCAAAAAATGATTAACGTAATGACATTTCGGGAGTACATTTCCCTAGGGTACATATTTAAGTGATTAACATTGCAAGATTACAGACTAGTGTATGCGCAAGATAAGCCATTGTAAATGTGAAATGCTGGTAGATTAATAACCGGTGTAAACGCCCTAATGTTGAATGAAAGCGATGCCATTTTGTGGGATAGAGTTCCATGCTTGTTGCACTTGCTCGGTCAAACAGGGACTGTTAATGCTGTTTGTGGATGACGCTGGAGTTGTCCATTGATATCCCTTAGTGTTCCATTGGAGACCAATGTGGTGATCGAGCAGGTCAAGGCAACATGTCGACACTCTATACAGCATGTTGGGTTACAAAGCGGTATGTGGGCGAGGAGCATTGTTCTCTTGGAAAACACCCCGTAACATGCTGTTCATGAATGGCAGCACAACACGTCGAATCAGCAGAGTGACGTACAAGTTTGCAACCAGAGTGCATGGGATAACCACGAGAGTGCCCCTTGCACGCCATACTATGACTCCGGGTGTAGGTCCAGTGTGTCGTAGCACGTGGTCAGGTTGGTTGCAGGCACTCAATTGCCCTCCTTCTCGCCAACACACAGCCATCACTGACACCGAAGCAGAAGTAGCTTTTCATCAGAAAAAACAACAGACCTCCACACTGCTCTCATTAAGCCGCGTACACACCTAGCAACAAAAGTTGCGGAACACGTGGCCCGAGACAGGTCTCAGTGTTGTTCCGGGACATTTTCTCGTGTTGCGAGAGTGTCGCTATATAAAAGGCTGGAGTCTCAGGTTCCCCGTCAAAACGGGGACCATGATGTAATGTCGCGCGACATTTCGCAGTCTGTACGTGTATTTTGACGAGTGTGCGTCATTTTGTACCTGCCCACAATGGAGACAACAATGAAAATAATTGAAGATTTTCAATCTTGCCCTTGTCTTTGGGATGTGACATGTGAGGAATATAAAAACAGAAATATGAGGAGGGATGCTATGGAATCTCTAGCTAAAAAATACCAGATGTCACACCATGAAATTGAGAAAAAAATCCACAGTTTAAAATTACAGTTTAGGAGCGAACATAAAAAGTTATCCGAGTAAAAAAAAAGTGGCTCGTCCCCCAAAAAGTGCAACTGGTTTGGGTACAAACCATTACTGTTTTTCTTACAAGGAACAGAATCCAGAGGAAGCTGGGACACTTATTGTGATGAAGCGGAAGAAGAAACATGTACCGTAGTAAGTGAACTTTATTTAATTTAACAATTTACACAGTCATTTTTTTACTCTTACCATAATTATTTTATATATTTGTATCTTTTATAGTATTTTAAAAATAATTTACCAAAGCTTTTAAATTTATTTTTAACTTTATTAACATCAGATAATTATGTTCATTGGCAATGGAGGAAAAGTAATTAAAAATTAATTACCCAGCAAATATGTGCCATTGTCCCTACTGTTGATTGTTTTGTCAAGAAACTGCTCCTGCTGGAGATATAAAATAACCTCTGAATTCATCTCGAATTTTGAGTACATTGGTAGGTGCTCTTACAGTAATACTTTGCAATTTTATTAGACTGTTTGGTGATTCAGATCTCCACTGTCCTTCTATCAAACTTCTGTCAATGTCTTCTAAATCAAACTATCCTGGAGGAGTATAAAACTTCCTTGATTCAGAATTTCTTCTTAGGAAGTTGTGCAGATAAACACACGTCATATCCACAGATTCTACTTTATCGGGATCCAGTGCAATAGATTTTAAGAGCACTCTGAATTTGGAACTGAAAATGCCATATATGTTTTCAATCATGCGTCAAGCACTACAGAGCCTGTAATTGAAAATCCTTTCTGCTGATGTTGAACACAATCGCTGGCCTGGATAAGGTTTAATCACATGGGTGGATAATGCAGACGCATCATCTGCTACAAATACATAAGGAACAGGGGTAGATCTGCCTGGCAATGCTTTATCTGGAGGGATATTTAGTTTCTTTTGCACCATTTTCTTGTACAAAGATGTAAATTTTAAGACACCGCCACCCGATAATCGGCCCTGACATCCCACATCAGCATATATAAAGTTATAATTGGCATCACCTACTCCAAGAAGCAGAATACTAAAGTTTCCTTTATAACTGAAATAATGCTGCCACTGTTTTCTGGGGCCACTATCTGTATGTGTTTGCCGTCTATACTGCGTAAACACTGAGGAAAGTTCCATCTCGATGCGAATTGTTCTGCTATTGCTGTCCATTCGGAGTTAGATTTTGGCATCTGAAATATTAAACAAAATACAATAACATTAAAGCAATAAATGCAAGTAACAGCTGTTAAACAAAATAAGTTCAATGAAATTGTTGGTTTTTCCCTAGGAGGATAACGACAACGGAACAGAAGAAGAGCGATATGATGAATAACAGTCCACTCTACCAAAAGAAGAATTCAGAAGGCCACCGATACCCAAAAGGAGGAAGAATGCAGATCGCGATGTTGATATTACAAGGGATACAGTAAGCTGCATGAAATCTTTAACAGAGGCTGTTAGGAGCCGAGATGAATATGCGGTGTACGGAGAGCATGTTGCTAATAAATTAAGAAACTGCGGTATAAGTCGCATCGAAATTTCCTTAGCAAAGCGTGAAATTGGTGACATATTCTTAAAATTGGAAATCGGAATGTACAGTATGATAGGATATTCACCCCAGCTCAGTTCAAACCAGTTAACTCCACTTCAAACAATTCCACCTCCATTCCATTCTTCACCATCAACATACCATAGTGCAGAAGGCCAAAACTCATACCATTCAGACTGTTCCTTTACACCCTCAACGTCTTCGCAAGATCTGGAACATCCTTCTCAAAATGAAGGGACCAGAGAAGACCAAACCATAGCGGTTTTTTTTTTTATAGTTTCAAATCACTGTAATTTAAAAAATGACAAAGTTGTGTACCTGTATTTAATTCATACTGAAAATAAAAAATGTAATAAATAAAAATTGAGTTACTTCTTACCTTTACAAACCCTTTCAGCGAAGTAATTATGGCTTCGAGGACTTCTGGAACTATACTTGAAACTGATTGAATTGACACTCGAAAGGTGTACATCAAGTTGGAAAATGATTCGCCGCTAGCAAGGAACCGGAGGGTGATAGCTAGCCTGACTGAGGCTGGAATGGTTTCCCTAAATATAGTGTTTTCTTACGAAATCTTTTCTCCAACCATTTGCAGAAGGGTTTCGAAATCAGTAGGGCTCATTCTGACAAAATTTCTGAAACCAATGCCATCTTCTAGCTTCAGTTTTTCAAGAGGATTCAAAGCTGTAGTAACTCCACCAGAAAATAAATTCCTCGTGCAGTACTGTTTAGGTTTACGCTTTTTGCTTCTTAACAACATTACATTATTTAAACAGAGATTAACAACACGAACAGCTATTTCTTGCGACATCGCGTTCTGATTTCTGTATCGCAACTGGCTTCGTACATGTGGACGCGTGACATTGTTTATCGACAGACATCGAGACATTGTATCACGACTGTCCCCATACAAAGTCTGCGACTTTGTTGCTATATACACTCCTGGAAATGGAAAAAAGAACACATTGACACCGGTGTGTCAGACCCACCCTACTTGCTCCGGACACTGCGAGAGGGCTGTACAAGCAATGATCACACGCACGGCACAGCGGACACACCAGAAACCGCGGTGTTGGCCGTCGAATGGCGCTAGCTGCGCAGCATTTGTGCACCGCCGCCGTCAGTGTCAGCCAGTTTGCCGTGGCATACGGAGCTCCATCGTAGTCTTTAACACTGGTAGCATGCTGCGACAGCGTGGACGTGAACCGTATGTGCAGTTGACGGACTTTGAGCGAGGGCGTATAGTGGGCATGCGGGAGGCCGGGTGGACGTACCGCCGAATTGCTCAACACGTGGGGCGTGAGGTCTCCACAGTACATCGATGTTGTCGCCAGTGATCGGCGGAAGGTGCACGTGCCCGTCGACCTGGGACCGTACCGCAGCGACGCACGGATGCACGCCAAGACCGTAGGATCCTACGCAGTGCCGTAGGGGACCGCACCGCCACTTCCCAGCAAATTAGGGACACTGTTGCTCCTGGGGTATCGGCGAGGACCATTCGCAACCGTCTCCATGAAGCTGGGCTACGGTCCCGCACACCGTTAGGCCGTCTTCCGCTCACGCCCCAACATCGTGCAGCCCGCCTCCAGTGGTGTCGCGACAGGCGTGAATGGAGGGACGAATGGAGACGTGTCGTCTTCAGCGATGAGAGTCGCTTCTGCCTTGGTGCCAATGATGGTCGTATGCGTGTTTGGCGCCGTGCAGGTGAGCGCCACAATCAGGACTGCATACGACCGAGGCACACAGGGCCAACACCCGGCATCATGGTGTGGGGAGCGATCTCCTACACTGGCCGTACACCTCTAGTGATCGTCGAGGGGACACTGAATAGTGCACGGTACATCCAAACCGTCATCGAACCCATCGTTCTACCATTCCTAGACCGGCAAGGGAACTTGCTGTTCCAACAGGACAATGCACGTCCGCATGTATCCCGTGCCACCCAACGTGCTCTAGAAGGTGTAAGTCAACTACCCTGGCCAGGTGGATATACACTGTACTAGTGCCGACATTGTGCATGCTCTGTTGCCTGTGTCTATGTGCCTGTGGTTCTGTCAATGTGATCATATGATGTATCTGACCGCAGGAATGTGTCAATAAAGTTTCCCCTACCTGGGACAATGAATTCACGGTGTTCTTATTTCAATTTCCAGGAGTGTAGGTGTGCACGCGGCTTTACAGGACTTCTGGTTGGGAACTGTCCTGAAAGTAACCGATTTGTCGCAGTTGGTTGTGTCGTTGGGTCGGAAACTGCTGCTCAAATTGCTGCTGCAGATGCAGTACGATGATCGAAAACCATATGCTGAACACAATGGTTTTCCCTTTCGGTAGTGCCACGTGGCCGCCCGGGTCCCGGTCTTCTTGCGACCGACCATTCTTTTGAGCACCGCTGCCGGCAATCATGTACAGTGGCTACATTCCTGCCAAGTCTTTCTGCCATATCGCAGAAGGAACATCCAGCTTCTCGTAGCCCTGTTACTGGACCTCGTTTAAACTCAGCGAGGTGTTAACAATGATATCTTTATCGCCTTAAAGGCATTCTAGACTAACATCAACTCATGACGTCCAATATCAGAGGTAACAAACGCTCACGACCGTTACAGCGTGTACTTAAAGCAGATCTGATTAGCACCCTCTTAGAGGCGCCACTAACGCCACTCTTACGCGATTGGCGCAAAATTTTTAAGGACATCGTCTTTCAGGTGTAGAAACACGCCTGCCAGTTTCCGTTTATGTCGCACAACTCCTCCATAGTATTGCAATTTTTTTCCGCCAATGTAGTACGGCGTGGCACCGCAGGGTGCTCTGAATAAAGCGCCACTGTCTCTGTGTCTACGTATTCTCTGCCACTTCGGTGTCAACTCTTGATATGACACCGCTCAGTTCAAAAGACTTCTTGCACACGTGATGTCATGTTGACCTCACACGCTGTATCGAAGACTGAAAAAACTGACATTCGTGTTCTTCGGGTTCAGAACGCGTGAAGCGGACATGAAGTTGAAATAAAAGACGAAAGACGTCGATTGGTGATTGAAGATGAACTCTAATTGAAGACATTCCCGTTTGCAAAAGAAATATCGTAAATAACTAGCTCGTAAAATTTCTTTTATATTTTATAAATCGCTGAGACTACTAATCCTTTTTGAAATATGTCTGTCGTTTCTATGGTTTTTATTGTGAGTGATAGTTTGTTTTACCAGATGATGAACGTATTTTGAATATTTGCTCGCATTTGCGAGTTTCATGCGTAATTTGTAAATTACTAACAATGACAACTCATTCTTAAGGCAGAGAGACAGAAAGAGAAAGAGAGAGAGAAAGAGAGAGAGAGAGAGAGAGAGAGAGAGAGAAATTTGTGGTAAGGACTATGGGGCCAAACTGCTGAGGCCATCTTTCCCTAGGCTTCCGCACTACGTAATTTAACTTAAACTAACCTACGCTAAGGACAACACACACACCCATGCCCGAGAGAGAACTCGAACCTACGACGGGGGAAGCCGTGCGAATCGTGCAAGGTACAAGGTACCTACCCGGCACGTCGGAGAGACAGAGAGAACGCGATAGAGAGAGAGAGACATAACAAGATTATTACAGAATATAATTCTATTAAATGAACAGGAAAATCTCCGAACCTTTTAGAAGCGTGAAAAACAGGTTTGGAAGTGGCACATCGCAAACCAGTGCTTTACACTTTGCAGATCGTAACTGAAGGACGGAACCAGAATTTTGTCAAACGGGGGTCTGGGTCCGATTTGTTAAAGAGGACCTTAAACACACACATGTTTTTAAGTTATTCATAAAATTTCCAGAAAGTACGATAAACTATTTTATTCCATAATTATATGATCTCGGAGGTTTCACCAAGCGGAGATACACTCTCGTTATTTAGGAGTGCTGTATTTTGGCAAACCACTTGGAGGCAGTCACGCTCCAATCTTCCTTCACAGCTTCAAATTCAAATGGTTCAAATGGCTCTGAGCACTATGGGACTTAACATTTGAGGTCATCAGTCTCCTAGAACTTAAAATTACTTAAACCCAACTAACCTAAGGATATGACACTCATCCATGCCCAGGCAGGATTCGAACCTGCGACCGTAGCGGTCGTGCGGTTCCAGGCTGAAGCGCCTAGAACCGTTCGGCCTCAACGGCCGGCCTTTCACAGCTTCCGAAATCATTTTACACTCTTTGTCTTTCAGTCTGCATTTGAGCTGAGCAAGTGATCAGTAACGGACGAGCGCAATTTTTTTACACCACTGATTAATATCGGCAGGGCTTTTGGAATTAAGAGATCTCTGTTCGACAGAGATGCTAGAACAATTTTTGGTGGCGAAAATCCAAAGGATCCGGAATTATTCCACCTTACACTTTCCCAAATTTCCCCATTCATGTATGCACTTCTCACTTCTTACAATCTAAGGAAGATTATTTTCTGCGTTAAAGAATGTCCTAGCGGACAAATGCTTGAGCCTAAATGAGGAGAATCTGGATTATTATTTATTTACCATATGGCTTTTAGTGCCGAGAGTTTACAAAGACGTGCTCGGCTCGCCTTCGATGCAACTCTTTTCATTTAAAAGCAGAGGGACTGCATCTTTAAGGGAATTGAAATTCTTCAGGAAAGAAAGGTATTCGCAAAGGAATTGGCTGTGACCCATAGTAAGGGACCAACCCCGGCGTTTGTCTAAACTGAAAATGGGAAACCACAGAAAAGCATATTCAAAGTTGTCCGCCCCCGGTAGCTGAGTGGTCAGCGCGACAGAATATCAATCCTAAGGTTCGATTCCCGGCTGGGTCGATTTTCTCCGCTCAGGGACTGGGTGTTGTGTTGTCGTAATCATCATTTCATCCCCATCGACGCGCAAGTCGCCGAAGTGTCGTCACATCGAAAGACTTGCAGCCGGCGAACGGTCTACCTGACGGGAGGCCCTAGTCACACCACATTCTTTATTTTCAAAGCTGCTGGCGGATGGATTCAAATCACCTCGCCTCCCGAATCCAGGTATTGCTAGCTCAGCGGCACATCACGCAGAGATACCCCAAGTTGGTGAAAATTTGGAAAAGCTGGCTGTCGTACATTGCTTTAAAATAAAATGCATCTGAACAAAAGACTGAATTCTGATGTCGAATTTTTTCATTTAATCGTGCATGTTTAGTCATATGATACTGCGTGAATGTATGTATATTTTAAGATGTAACTGTGCACGAAATTGCTGGGTTCAGGTATTACAGTATTACAAGAGCGTAAATAGATTTGGGATGAAAGGGGGATAGAGGTGTACAGAGCGTAGTCGGCTGGATGAATTCAAGCAGTCCGCTGAAAAACTCTTTTAGAAACGGACCATAGAATGTGCTGTCGTCACATACCCTTTCCACTCTCCACAAACCCCTTCTCATAGTTCCGTATCGGAAATGGTTTTCATAACTGAATAACGCTTAGGTGACCAGATTGGGCGATATTTTGCTATTCGGGCTCCTAGAATACAGAGCATATTTTTTAAACAAATGTAACCATCGCCGTTTGAACGATATTTTTGTTAATCAACTCGATTTTTGGGCGACATAGACAATTCCAAGTGTATTTTTATGCACTGATTTTAATTTAATGTTATTTGTAACGATATTTACCGCGCCCTGCCTTGTAAAATACTGAAGTATTGCAACCTCAGACTCATGATGGATGTCCGGCACATAGCTCGCGTGCGGTTGAAGCGGTATTGAATAGCATATTTCATGACATGTGGATTGGTCGTCGAAGCACTATACCATTGTCCGCACGTTCACCGGATCTGACGTCACCAGATTTCTTTCTGTGGGGAAAGTTGAAGGATACTTGCCGTCGTGATCCACCGACAACGCCTGATAACATGCGTCAGCGCATTGTCAACGCATGTGGGAACATTACAGAAGGCGAACTACTCGCTGTTGAGAGGAATGTCGTTACACGTATTGCCAAATGCATTGAGGTTGACGGACATAATTTTGAGCATTTATTGCATTAATCTGTCATTTACAGGTAATCACGCCGTAACAGCATGCGTTCTCAGAAATGATAAGTTCACAAAGGTACATGTATCAAATTGGAACAACCGAAATAAAATGTTCAAACGTACCTACGTTCTGTATTTTAATTTAATAAACCTACCTGTTACTAACTGTTCGTCTAAAATTGTGAGCCACATGTTTGTGACTATTGCAGCACCATCTATCACAAAGCGAAAAAAGTGATCCAACTAAAACATTCATTTTTTTACGTATTACACGAGTATGTAATAAGGGGTTCCTATTAAAAAAAAAAAAGCAGTTGATATCAGTTTGACCTATAGGAGCGCCATCTAGCGGGCCAAACATAGCGCCATCTGGTTTCCTCGTTCAAATTAGACAAGTTTCGTTCTTTGTAGTTTTTTTCGTTTGTCGCTTATTTCGTGATATATTTGGCGGTCACGATCAATGGACCACCCTGCATATATTATTTTCATTTTCACCACGTTGTTGTTGTTGTTGTTGTGATCTTCAGTCCTGAGACCGGTTTGATGCAGCTCTCCATGCTACTCTATGCTGTGCAAGCTTCTTCATCTCCCAGTAACTACTGCAGCCTACATCCTTCTGATTCTGCTTAGTGTATTCATCTCATGGTCTCCCTCTACGATTTTTACCCTCCACACTGCCCTCCAATACTAAATTGGTGATCCCTTGATGCCTCAGAACATGTCCTACCAACCGATCCCTTCTTCTAGTCAAGTTGTGCCACAAGCTCCTCTTCTCCCCAATTCTATTCAATACCTCCTTATTAGTTACGTGATCTACCCATCTAATCTTCAGCATTCTTCTGTAGCACCACATTTCAAAAGCTTCTATTCTCTTCTTATCTAAACTGTTTATCGTCCACGTTTCACTCCCATACATGGCTACACTCCATACAAATACTTTCAGAAACGACTTCCTGACACTTAAATCTATACTCGATGTTAACAAATTTCTCTTCTTCAGAAACGCTTTCCTTGCCATTGCCAGTCTACATTTTATATCCTCTCTACTTCGACCATCATCAGTTATTTTGCTCCCCAAATAGCAAAACTCCTTTACTACTTTAAGCGTCTCATTTCCTAAACAATTCCCTCAGCACCACCCGACTTGTACAGACACTTAAAAGATGGCGGTTCATGCCAAACTGAAGTTTCTGTGCACGCAATCAATTTAAGTCGAATAATTCGATAGTGGCGCGGACTAGTGACAAATTCTTACACACCGTTTTAGATACGCAGCATTGCAGTTGTGTAAAGGGGACTTGGTTACACTCGCCAAGACAAGTGAGAAAGAAAAGTTTCGTGTAATTCCGCTTTGCAGATATGCAGTGCTGTGTAGTGGAGCGTTAGGCCTACCCTCGTGACGTACGCGCCGCGGTCTGTGTTGCTCGTGGGCCTCGAGTCGGCTTATCCGCCCCCACTTCGCGAACGCTCGGTGCCGTGTAGTCCCCACGGGAAATCAATATGTAAGTGAAATGGTACCCGGTAAAGGTCCAAACTTTCCCGCGTGCTATCGACAGCTTGCCCGCATTTAGACGCGCAGTCGAGAATTATTAAACCCGTCTGAAATAGTTACTCGGCCCGCGCCGGAGAACTCTGCTAGCACTCGTAAGAGCTACAGTGTCACGTACTGTGACGTACGCGCCGCGGTCTGTCTTTCTCGTGGGCCTCTTGAAGTCTTGTTAACTGAGTGCTACCCCAATCTGGGGGTTTCGGGCAACACCCTCCCGCCGCCGTGAGGGTCCCTACGGGCGGACAGCGTGACGTCATAGACTGCAGGTGGTCTGGGCTGAGCAACAGGCGGGAGAGGGCGTCTCGCCGTTCGCCGGCGATCGATAGAGGCGTGGCGAGCCGCGGGGCAGCAGCGCCCGCAGGGAAGTTAGCACGCCGCCGCCGCCGCCGACACATCCCGTAGTGTAGTGCCTCGCCGCTCCGCTCTCCGTGGCCTGGGAATGGCTCCGATCCGTGGCTCGCTTCGGGAGGTGAGCTGTAGGTTTTAAAATAGGGCAGCCACAGCTAAAGTAAGTATAATCAATTATTCAAAATGACAGTCACAGCCAGCCGGGGTGGCCGAGCGGTTCTAGGCGCTACAGTCTGGAACAGCGCGACCGCTACGGTCGCATGTTCGAATCCTGCCTCGGGCATGGATGTGTGTGATGTCCTTACGGTAGTTAGGTTTGAGTAGTTCTAAGTTCTAGGGGACTGATGACCTCAGAAGTAAAGTCGCATAGTGCTCAGAGCCATTTGACCCATTTGGCAGTCACAATCGCATTATATATTTTGCCGCCAGCCGGTTTCAACCCGCGATGGGGTCTTCTTCAGGGCAATTTACACTGTAAAGTTGTAATACTAGTAAGTTATCATGTACGTAATCTACAAGCAATTAGTCAAAGTTAGCCGTGGATTAGCCGAGCGGTCTAAGGCGCTGCAGTCATGGACTGCAGGGCTGGTCTGTAATAAAAAAACTGAGTTAATCGATCAACAATGAACTTAAACGGATGTCTTACGACGTCCGCCCCGAGTAGATGCAACGAACAAAATAATAATAATATAATAATAATAATAATAAAGCAGCCGGGACGGTAGCTCGGCGTGTTCGGTCAGAGGGTTAGCAGCCCTCTGTTATAATAATAATAATAATTATCGATCAACAACGAACTTAAACGGGTGTCTTAGGACGTCCGCCCCGAGCAGATACAACGAACGAAAGCGAACAAAATGCGATATTTTTTAAAAAAAAAAAAAAAAGCTGTCTAAGACGTTGCAGGCATGAAATGTGCGGCTGGTCCCGACGGAGGTTCGAGTCCTCCCTCGCATGGGTGTGTGTGTTTGTCCTTAGGATAATTTAGGTCAAGTTGTGTCTAAGCTTAGGGACTGGTGACCTTAGCCGTTAAGTCCCATAAGATTTCACACACATTTGAACATATTTTTTTAGTCAAATTTACATAAATAAATAGATTTTTATACTCATTTGGTCACTCGCTGGAGGTGACCCTTCCTGTGCACGGTTGGTAGCTATGCATGATTGGTTTTTTTTTTTTTCCTTTATTGTGATTTTAATACCTGTGACAAACAGGTAGGCCGGCAGCGGACCAAGTATGCCGCTCTTCGGCCTCAGAGTATACACAGAACAGAGATGAGTGAGATATAAAAACAATCAAGACGGCGGGGTACAAACAGTAGACAAAACAGAGTTAAAACGGAGTCGGTCACGTGCGTAGCACAATGGATAAAAGCGGAGAAACACGGTGCACAAACGCAGATGGCAGATGGCCACACGTGAACCAGCGGAGCACAAACGACGAAACACAAACACACTGCAGGAGAGTCGAGGCACAAACACATGCGATGGTCTTCGGCGTAGGACGATGAAAGTAACTGATGGAAGACAGCAGAGTCGTGGCCTGCCAAGGGGAAAAGGTGTGGGGAAGAGGAGAGAGAGGGGGAGGGGAAGATGCCAGTGGAGGAGAGGGATGGAGGAGAAGGGGGAGGGTAGGGGGAGTGGAAGCCCAAGGAGAAAGGGGAGGGGAGGGAGGGAGAGAAGGGAGAGAGGGTGCCCACAGGAAAAGGAGAGGAGAGGGAAGGTAAGGCTCAAAGTTGGTAGGAGGGGTAGATGGAGGGGAGGAGGGCATCATCAGGGAGGGGGAGTTGACGGAAGCCACCGAGGGAGAGGGTGTGGAGGGTGTAAAGATGGAGAGCAGGTGGGATATAGGAATGCAGGCGCGGCAGCGGGTTGGGGTGGGAGAGGATGGGAGAGACAAGAGGGTGTGGAGGATCAAGCTTGCGGGAGGTGTAGAGGATCCGTAACCGTTCGAGGAAAAGGAGGAGGTGCGGAAAGGGAATCAGGTCATAGAGGATCCGCGTGGGGGAAGGGAGACGGATGCGATAGGCGAGGCGGAGCGCATGGCGTTCTAGGATCTGAATGGACTTGTAGAAGGTAGGAGGGGCAGAGATCCAGGCGGGATGAGCATAGCAAAGGATAGGACGGATGAGGGACTTGTAGGTGTAGAGGATGGTGGAAGGGTCCAGACCCCATGTACGGCCAGAAAGGAGCTTAAGGAGGCGGAGGCGGGAGCGTGCCTTGGCTTGGATCGTCCGGAGATGTGGGTTCCAGGAGAGGCGACGGTCGAGGGTGACACCAAGGTACTTGAGAGTAGGTGTGAGGGTGATGGGACGGCCATAAATAGTAAGATAGAAATCAAGGAGACGGAAGGAACGAGTGGTTTTGCCTACAATGATCGCCTGGGTCTTGGAAGGATTGACCTTGAGCAACCACTGGTTACACCAAGTGGTGAACCGGTCAAGATAGGATTGGAGAAGGTGCTGGGAGCGTTGCAGGGTGGGAGCGAGGGCAAGGAAGGCAGTGTCATCGGCGTACTGGAGAAGGTGTAGGGGAGGTGCAGGTGGAGGCATGTCTGCCGTGTAAAGGAGGTAGAGAAGAGGGGAAAGGACGGAACCTTGGGGCACACCGGCGGAGGGGTAGAAGGTGTAGGAATCAGTGTTGTGGATGGTGACATAGGAAGGACGGTGGGAAAGGAAGGAAGCGACCAGACGGACATAGTTGAGAGGAAGAGCAAAGGTTTGGAGCTTGAAAAGGAGACCGGAATGCCACACACGGTCATATGCGCGTTCGAGGTCGAGGGAAAGGAAGATGGCGGAACGACGGGAATTGAGTTGTTCGGAGAGGAGGTGAGTGAGGTGAAGGAGGAGGTCATCGGCTGAGAAGGACGGCCGAAAGCCACATTGGGTAGGGGGGAGGAGGCGGTGTTGGTGAAGGTGCTTGTGTAGGCGGCGGGTAAGAATGGATTCCAGGACCTTGCTGAAGACCGAGGTAAGGCTGATGGGACGGTAGGAGGAGACAGCGGAAGGCGGTTTGTCGGGCTTGAGGAACATCAGGATCCGGGAGGTTTTCCACAGGTCGGGGTAGTAGCCGGTGGACAGGACCACATTGTAGAGCCTGGCCAATGTGGAGAGGAAGGAGGCAGGAGCTTCACGGAGGTGACGGTAAGTAACACGATCGTGACCGGGAGCAGTGTTGCGTTTAGGGCGAAGTGTAGCAATGATATCTTGAGTGGTGATTGGGGTATTTAGTTCTGTGTGTGTGATGTTGTCCAAGTACTGGAAGCCAGGAGCAAGCGGGGGGACAGAGGTATCAGTTCGATCACGGACATCAGGAAAGAGGGAATAATCGAACTGGGGATCGTCAGGGATGGTAAGGATATCGGAGAGGTAGGAGGCGAAATGGTTGGCCTTACTAAGGGCATCAGGGAAGGGGTGGTCATCATGAAGGAGGGGGTAGTAGGGAGAGGGTTTAGATCCGGTAAGGCGGCGGAAGGCTGACCAGTACTTGGACGAGGTGATAGGTAAGGTGGCATTAAGACGGGTGCATGTCTGTCGCCAGTCCCGGCGTTTCTTTGCCGTGAGTAAGTTCCTGATGTGTCGCTGTAGTTGCCGGTGGCGTCGTAGTGTGTCCTGGTCACGTGTGTGAAGGAAGGCACGGTAGAGCCGGCGGGATTCACGCAGGAGAAGGACGGCCTGTGGGGGTAAGGTGGGGCGGTGCGGATGGATGGCAATGGTAGGGACGTGGGCCTCCACGGCCTCAGACAAGGTCTGCTGGAGAAAGGAGGCAGCACGGGTAACGTCATCAGGTTGGTGGTAGGTGAGGGGGTGGCTATCGACCTGGAGAGCAAGGGAGTCCCGGTAGGCATTCCAGTTGGCACGGGAGTAGTCATGGACATATTTCGGGGGAGGGTCATGGCGCGGGTCGGGACGGGGGCGACGACCGTCTGATACAGTGAGGAGGACAGGGAGATGGTCACTGCCAATGGGATCAAGGACGTCCACCGCTATGCGGCCAAGCAGGGTGGGGGAGGCTAGGACGACATCGGGAGTGGTATTGGATTCAGGGCGGGTGTGTTGGGGAATTGGAAGGACGTCGCCTTGGAGGGTGGCAAGGAACCGATGCCACCGCCTTAACTGGGCGGCAGAACGACTATGGATGTTAAGGTCGGCGGCGATCACGTAGGAGGAGAAGGTACGGTCGATGTGGGAAAGGAAGTCGAAAGGAATAGGTGCAGCGGGGCGGACATAGATGGTGGCACAGGTAAGGGTAAGGCCGGGGAAGAAGAGACTAAGGATCAAGTGTTCTGTGGGGTCAGGAAGGAGGGGTTGGAGCCGGACAGGGATCTGGCGGTGGTGGCCAATGGCAACTCCGCCACGCGCTATCTGGAGTGGATTGTCAGACCGGTGAAGGAGGTAGGGCGAGGTGTGGACGGTGTGGTGGGGCTGAAGAAAGGTTTCGTTCAGAAGGAAGGCATCCACACGGTGGGTCGTAAGGGTATGCATAAGGAGGTGCTTGTTGGTGGGAAGGGAGCGGATGTTATTGAACAGGATACGGTGCTGTCGTGCCATAATGGGAATTTAAACGAGGGTGTCGAGACGGGAGAAGGTGAAATGGGCCTGGTTGTGGGAATAGGTGGCGTAGGTGTTGAGGTGGAACACGGAACGGGCAGCGAGGGAAATCTGGTTGAGGGTGTGGGGACGCTGAAAGGGATGGACGTTCTGGAGCACTATTGTGACGAACCTGATGATGTCCTCTGCGGTGGGGGGAGGACGGAGGGAATTGCCAGGAGGGGTGGGGTCATCCAAAGGGCGGAGAGGAACAGTGAGTTCAGGAGCGGATGGAGGAGGTCGAGCCTTGCATTTCTGGGAGTAGGTAGGGTGTTGGAGGTTGCAGGTATTGCAGGAGGGAGGAGACTGAAGGTTGGGGCACTGCCGGAGGAAGTGCGCTTGCTTACAATGCGGGCAGACTGGGGCCTCGCGGCACTCTGATGTTGGGTGTGCGTTATAACGCAGACACCTCTGGCAGCGAATGGATTGTGGTGGGGAGCGGGAGGGGTCAACCTTATACCGGCGGTGGAAGAGGAGGGCACCCTCCTTAAGGAGATGGTCGATGGAGGGAGCGTGTTCGGAGAAAACTCGCATAAGGCGAGTGGGGCCCGCAGAGTTGAAAATGCGGCGAACAGCTCGCACCTCCAGGTACGGGTGGGCCTTCAACTCCGCCAGCACCTCTTCCTCCGTGATCGTCGGGCTAAGCCGAGTGATCACGGCGGTGAGGGTCGGCGGGCGACGTGGGGGTTGGGGTTGACGGGGGGAGGAAGGGGAAGGAGCAGGGGCAAGGGAGGCATTAGGTCCAAATCGGGTGAGAGGAATTCGGGAGAGGATGTCGGAGTGTAGGGTAGGGCTTGGGGAGGTGATCAAGACAGAGTCCCTACGGGGGGTAAGAAGGGAGATGGGGGCTGCAGGGAAGTATTGGCGGAGGAGCAAGGTCAGGTTGCGGGCCTCCAGGAGAGAGGGATCAGGACGGGAGAGGAGATACTTGTAGGAGGGGGAGTTAGAAGAGGAAGTAGAGGGGGCTGGAGGGGAGACATCCATGGCATCTAGGGGTGGGGGAGGGGGAAGATGCTGGGATTTCTTGGGTGCAGAGGAGGCGGGGGTGCCACTGGGACGCTTAACAGCGGGGACAGGATGGGAGGAGGCGTGGGGCACAGGAGTGACGGGGAGATGACGGGAAGCGGCAGGTCCCGGTGTCGGTGCTGGTGCTGGTGCTGCTGTTGGTGCTGCTGTTGGTGCTGCTGCTGGTTGTGGCGCTGCTGCAGGTGGTGGTGCTGGCGCCGGCGATGGTGCGGCATGGGTCGTAGCCCGACGAGACACAACCCTGGCAGGGGCCGCATGAGTGGTGTGGGGGAGTGGGGGAAAGGGGTCGTGTGTGGAGGCTTGGGGAGAAGGAGCAGGGGATGGGGCGACAAAGGGAGCTGGGGTGGGAAGGGTGAGGAGGGGCGGGATATAGTAGGACGGGGGCGACTGAGCACACCAAGTAAGAGTAGTGGCAGCGAGGGAGGGCGTCGTATAGACGATGGCGGTGGTAGTGGCGGTGGTGGTGGGGGTGGTCATGATGGCAGTAAGGAAAACTGGAAACACAGAAAAGAAGAATGGGGACAGACAAGGGACAAAGTCAGGAACAGATTACAGATGACAGATGAGAGACGTCGAGGAGCGAAAGGAGGAAGGCAAAGACGAAGACGAGAATAGCGACGACAACGAAAGCAGGAGAGGAAGACGAAGCACTGGGTCCTGGCGGCGGCGGCGGCGGCGGCGGCGGCGGGGGCCGGAAGCTGCGGCGGCGGCGGCGGCGGCGGCGGCGGCGGGGGCCGGAAGCTGCGGCGGCGGCGGCGGCGGCGGCGGCTGGGTCCGGAAGCTGCGGCAGGGTCCGGCGACGACTGCTACTGCAAAACTGGCGGCACTGGAAACTGCTGCTGCTGCTGCTGCTGCTGCTGGCGGTTCCGGAACTGCGACTGCGACTGCGACTGCGACTGCGACTGCGACTTCTGCGAAGCCCTAGCACTTCGATACGTAGCAGTACTCTGCAAGGTATCGAAGGGCGGAACTCTTCCGAGGTCCGCCGAAGAATGCATGATTGGTTATCTGCATGAGCTTAAATAACGGCCAACAACACGTGGGCAGACGGTAACGCCCTCCACGCTGACCAACGGTAGTTAACATGCGTAAGCAAGAAATCGTAAATTTTAAAGTTTGTTCCAGATTTGGACAAGAAATATCTCTAAATGTTACAAGATGTCCATCATGGGTCCCTTCTGGGCCACATGAAATACCCTTAGATTCTCTTCTGTATTAATTTCTGTGTGTTTCCAAATAGCGATTTATTGCGTGCTATTCCCGTGGTATGTTCTTTGAACCTAGTTTTAAAATTTCTCCCTGTCTTTATTTACTATGCTTTGTATTGCAACCGGAACAAACTTTAAAATTTACGATTTCTTGCTTAAGCATGTAACTACCGTTGGTCACCGTGGAGGGCGTTACCGTCTGCCCACGTGTTATTGGCCTTTATTTAAGCTCACGCAGAGAGCCAACCAAGCAAGGTTACCAACCGTGCACAGGCAGGGTGAGGACTCCAGGGAGCGACCAAATGGGTATAAAAATCTATTTATTTATGTAACTTTGGCTAATTCCTTGTAGATTACGTACATGATTACTTACTAATATTGTAACTTTACAGTATAAATTGCCCTGAAGATGACCCCATCGCAGGTTGAAACTGGTTGGCGGCAAAATAAATAATGAGATTGTCATTTTGAATAATTGATTATAAGTAAATTAATCGCTGTTATCTCCACACTGTTGTCTAAAAAAAAAAAAAGTAGTTACAGTAACCGACTGACCATTCCTTCAAGACACTGAGGTCACATAAAGTCGCGTGATGCCTCCTAATACCGTCCTTTTGCCCAGCGTACTGCGATAGCTTGATACGGCAAGGGCTCAACAAGTCGAAATTTCTCTGCAGAGACAATGAGCCACGCTGCCCTCCATAATAGCCAAGTGTCACAGTGCAGGATTTTGCGCATGAATTGACCTCTCGATTACGCCCCATAAATGTTGGATGGGATTTATGTCGGGCGGTCTGGGTGGCCAAAGCATTTGCTCGAATTGTCCAGAACGTTCTTCAAACCAATCGCGAAAGAAGATATGCGCGGAAAAGCGGGCTAACCTAAAATTGTAAAAACTTAGAGATAAGTGTTGCCATCTGTTTCACTCCACTTGACACTGGTCTGATCCCTAAATATCACATTAGGATAATTAGGGGTAAGACCAATGGCAGGGAAGCGGCCTTGCCGCAGTGGATACACCGGTTCCAGTGAGATCGCCGAAGTTAAGCGCTGTCGGGCGAGGTCGCCACTTGGATGGATGACCATCCAGGCCGCCATGCGCTGTTACCATTTTTCGGGTGCACTCAGCCTCGTGATGCCAATTGAGGAGCTACTCGACCGAATAGTAGCAGCTTCGGTCAAGACTACCATCATAACGGCCGCGAGAGTGGTGTGCTGAACCCACGCGCCTACTATCCGCATCCGAGGATGACACGGCGGTCGGATGGTGCCGGTAGGCCACTCGTGGCCGGAAGACGGAGTGCTAAGACCAATGTCAATTTTATAGTACCCTTACATAGCGACAGATGGCAACGGTTAACTCCAAGCTTTTACATTTGAGGGTTAGCGTGTTTTTCCGCGCATGTCTTCGATTGTGGCCCGGTGACTTAGCGCACACTCATCCGTAAAAATTTCATCGTTGTTTGGCTGCAGGTGGTCTTCAGATAGCCCAGCGTAGCCATTTTCAGTCAGTGATCGGTTCAGTTGGACCAGAGGACCCAGTCCATTCCATGTAAACACAGGCTACATCATTACAGAGCCACCACCAGCTTGCACAGTCTCTTGCTGACAACTTGGGTCCGTGGCTTCGTAGGGTCAGCTCTACATTCGAACCCTACCATGACTTCTTTTCAACTGAAGCTGGTATTCATGTGACTAAGCCACGGTATTTGAATCGTCTAGCGTCCAGCCGATGTTGCCACGAGCCCAGGAGAGGCGCTACAGGCAATGTCGTGCTGCCATAGCCCGTGAAGGGCAAATTTCGCCGCACTGTCGTAACGGATACGTTCGTCGTGCGTCTCACATTGATTTCTGCGGTTATTTCACATGCATTGTTGCTTGTCTGTTAGCACTGACAATTGTATGCAAACGGCACTGCTCTCGGTCGTCAAGTGAAGACCGTCGGCCACTGCGTTGTCCGTGGTGAGAGTTAAAATGGCTGGGATTTGGTATTCTCGGCACACTCTTGACACCGCGGATCTCGGAATATTGAATTCCCTGACGATTTCCGAAATGGAATGTCCCATTCGTCTAGCTCCAACTACCATTCTGCGTTCAAAGTGTGTTGATTCCCGACTTGCGCCCATAATCACGTCGGAAGCGTTTTCACATGAACCACATGAGTACAAATAACAGCACCACCAATGCACTGCCCTTTTCTACTTTCTCTACGTGATATTGCCGCCATCTATATATGTGCAGTAGCTGTATATGTTGAAGTCGGCTACAGTCTCACACGAGTTTCGCAGCTTTTTATATTTCATTTTGTGGTGTATATCTGTACAGATATTTTCATAAATTAATACCTTAATAATGAGAGAATAAAGTTTTGTGAGATACTTTCAAGCACTGAGTGAATAGATTTAAATAAGGCAGAAAATATTATGTATCTAGTTAGCAAACCAGGTGTGGATCACATATGCCCCACAAAGAAAGGGCTTATTCGGATCAACAATCAAGATTTGTAATTTCATACCAAAAGATAGTTATTTACAATGTTGTGACATATACACTATTGGCCATTAAAATTGCTACACCAAGAAGAAATGCAGAGGAAAAACGGGTATTCATTGGAGAAACATATTATACTAGAACTGACATGTGATTACATTTTCACGCAATTTGGGTGCATAGATTCTGAGAAATCAGTACCCAGAACAATCACCTCTGGCCGTAATAACGGCATTGATACGCCTGGGCATTGAGTCAAACAGAGCTTGGATGGCGTGTAACCGTACAGCTGCTCATGAAGTTTCAACACGATACCACAGTTCATCAAGAGTAGTGACTGGCGTATTGTGACGAGCCAGTTGCTCGGCTACCATTGACCAGACGTTTTCAGTTGGTGAGAGATTTGGAGAATGTGTTGGCCAGGGTAGGAGTCGAACATTTTCTGTATCCAGAAAGGCCCGTACAGGAGCTGCAACACGCGGTCGTGCATTATTCCGCTGAAATGTAGGGTTTCGCAGAGTTCGAACGAACGGTAGAGCCACGGGGAGCCACGGGTCGTAACACATCTGAAATGTAACGTCCATTGTTCAAAGAGCCTTCAATGCGAACAAGAGGTGATCGAGACGTGTAACCAATGGCACCCCATACCATCACGCCGGATGCTACGCCAGTATGGCGACGACGAATACACGCTTCCAATGTGCGTTCACCGCGATGCTACCATCATGATGCTGTGTAAACAGAACCTGGATTCATCCGAAAAAATGATGTTTTGCCATTCGTGCACCCAGGTTCCTCGTCGACTACACCATCGCAGGCGCTCCTGTCTGTGATGCAGCGTCAAGGGTAACCGCAGCCATGGTCTCCGAGCTGATAGTCCATGGTGCTACAAACGTCATCGAACTTTTCGTGCAGATGGTTGTTGTCTTGCAAACGTCCCCATCTGTTGATTCAGGGATCGAGACGTGGCTGCACGATCCGTTACAGCCATGCGGATAAGATGCCTGTCATCTCGACTGCTAGTGATACGAGGCCGTTGGGATCCAGCACGGCGTTCCGTATTACTCTCCTGAGCCCATCGATTCCATATTCTGCTAACACTCATTGGATCTCGACCAACGCGAGCAGCAATGTCGCGATACGATAAACCGTAATCGCGATAGGCTTCAATCGGACATTTATCAAATTCGGAAACGTGATGGTACGCATTTCTCCTCCTTACACGAGGCATCACAACAACGTTTCACCAGGGAACGCCGGTCGACTGCTGTTTGTGTATGAGAAATCGGTTGGAAACTTTCCTCATGTCAGCACGTTGTAGGTGCCGCCACCGGCGCCAACCTTGAGTGAATGCTCTGAAAAGATAATCATTTGCCATTCACAGCATCATCTTCTTGTCGGTTAAATTTCGCGTCTGTAGCACGTCATGTTCGTGCTGTAGCAATTTTAATGGCCAGTAGTGTAGTACGAGGAGCTATTACAGAACACCGCAGAGTAATATTTGGCTTGGCCAGGTAAATTTCTCAGCCTCCTTCAATTGCTAAAACCATCATCAGTGAGTGAAGTCCAGTCTTTAAAAGTGAAGGTGTGCAATTAGGAAACAGGAACTGATCCGTGACCAAAAAAACTTTGAAGGAGTAACTAAAATAAAAAATAGATGGGGACAGTCCTGTGTAACGTGGAACGAATGGCAAATACGGGACTGACCTCTATTAAAATCACATGAAATGTCAACACTGGACCGATTAATATGTCTGCCACTCAGCCTGTGTCAAGCAACGGACAATGCCCCCGTACATTTTATTCAAGAAAGCATTGTGTCCTGGACCGATTGAAGAATAAAAATAAGTTAATGACGAAAACTAATAGAATTAATGCACAAAAACACACACATTGCCGAGGGCGGAGCTTGTGCGGTACACACTTCTGCCGATAGGCGTTATGGCGCAACTCATTGCCAGTTCAGTGCCGCCTGTGTTGTCGAAAAATGGCTCTGAGCTCTATGGGACTTAACTGCTGTGCTCATCAGAACTACTTAAACCTAACTAACCTAGGGACATCACACACATTCATGCCCGAGGCAGGACTCGAACCTGCGACCGTAGTGGTTGCGCGGGCCCAGACTGTAGCTCCTAGAACCGCTCGGCCACCCCGTCCGGCTGCCTGTGTTGTCGACCGCGCTAGTTCTGTTCATCTGCAGTGACTGTTCATGATAGCGCCGTTTCGTTCTTGTTTGATTTTTTTTATGATTGCAAGTTTACGTGAACAACGTGAAGCAATGAAATTTTGTTTTCTACTCGGTAACAATGCTGCTGAAACTGTTTTAATGTTGAAAACATACCAATATCATTCTACTGGAAAAATTCAAATGTATGAATGGTTTGCTCGATTTAAAAGTGACACCATGTCGATTGATGACAAAACCTCCTTCTGGACTCCATCAACTGGCCGAATCGACGAAAATATTGAAAAATTCGACAGCTTCTGCTCACAGACAGTCGATAGACGATTGATTGACTGTCAGAGGTTAGTGGGTTATCTTGGAGCTCGGTTCAGCGAATTTTAATCTAAGATTTGGGAATGAAAAGGCTTGCCGCCAAGTTTAATCCTCGGGGTCTGACTGCCAATCAAAAGGCGAGTTGAAACACGCAATGGTTTGAAACAACAGCTCGAAACTGATCCAGATTTTCTGTCAAATGTCATTACTGGTTATGCGTCATGGTGTTATGGTTACGACCCAGAAACTGTCAAGCCAATGGAAGACGTCAGTGTAATCCCATCCAAAAAAAAAGTCGTCAAGTCAAATCAAATTACAAAACAATGCTGATTTGCTTTTTTGATGCCAAGGGCGTAGTTTATTCAGAGTTTCTTCTCCCTTGTTAGACTGTCAGTCAAACATTTTATTTGGAAATCTGAAGAAGACTGCGCAACAGTGTTAGTCAAAAAGGACCCAATTTGTGGCCGACAGAAGACTGGTTGTTCCACCACGACAACGCACGTACACACACACAGCCATCTCTATTTGACAGCTTTTGGCTGAAAATGGCATGATTTCACTGCGTATGCACCTTATTCGCCTGACCTGGTTCCGTCCGACTTTTTCTTATTTCTACGCAGGAAAAGGGGCAAGAAAGGACACCGACTGGTCAACATTGAAGAAGTCAAGAAAAAACGAGGGAGGAGGTGTCAGCCATTTCCGGAGACAACAAATATTTGGAAGCACCGTTGGGACAAATGTATTAGTTGTAGCGGAGATTGCTTCGAAGGAGATAAGGTTGTTTTCTATACAGTTTGTAAATATATAGCTTTTAAAAAATAATTCCGAGCTTTTTGGGTACCCCCTCGTATGTGTGCGTGTGTCGTCAACATAATAGTAATCGTAGTGGCTGACAACACAAGCCATGAGATGCACAGTATGTTGCCGGAGCGTTTGCGGTGGTTGCTGTCTGGATACTGAGACGGTTAAGGGAAGATGTACACCTGAAGATGCAACTTAAAAGATGCGAAACTGATTGTATGGGTATCTAATCGACTTCAACAAATACAGCTGTTGGGAACTATGGTCGTTTCATTCAGTTTCACATTTTAAATGTTTTAACACTTGTATGTAAACACTTGTGTTGTATTGTATGAATGGTCAGTCAGTTATGTAAAGCTTTAATTCGTTACTGTCTCCATTTCTCCACCTCCTCAACTAAACAGGACGTCACCTCCTCTTTTAACGTGATATTAATAACTTTACAATAATATCGGACAGGGTTGTGTCCTATTCCCCCCCCCCCCCCCCCCCCCCGCCCTCCAACTGTACAACACGTATGCCAAACATCTCAGCTGGTGGAAGAAATACTAACAGCCTCCGATTTGTTGATGGCACCGTGCTTTTTAGCCGGCTGCGAAGATGAACTTAGTTAAAAAACCTTCTTTTTATAAATTGTGGTAAAATCTTCTAAACATTGTAGAGTCCGCTAGTAGCTGCTTATCTTCATTTATTGTGGGATCAGAGGCCATTAAGACGAAAAACTACTACTAGTACCTAGGGAGATCTAAAGGTAATCACGTGGCTGGATTACATTAAGCTATTAAACCAGTACGATCTCCCAGCGTTCTACAAGGCACATGTCCTGGCAATATCGGATGCAGTGGAGGTTGAAAGATCTATCAATAATTTTAGATAGTCAGGTTTATCACTGAGGGACGTACAAATTTGGACCTGAGAAATGGTATGGAGAAGCAGAAGAACATGAAACGTGGTATCAGAATCCTTTAAACATAGTACAGTAGCAGATTACCAGTGTTGATTTTCTGACTCTACAGTTTTTTGGAGGATACTTTTTAAAAGATGTTTTAACTATGTATTGGATTAAGCTGTGGTTACCCACACAGAAAACTTATATGGAAATGAACTAGAATGGCTACTAACACAAACAAAGGACATTAGTCTTTCATGTGCATTAGACATCTTCAGCAAGTCTAGAATCATGAAAACTGATCGAGGAGCTATGAAGAAGCTCACCAAGATCTGTCAGGACAGAGCGATAGCGACAGTACAAAGATCCGGATTTTTGAAACACTCATGTTTTCTGTCTTTTTTTTACGGTTGTGAAACATGGACTCTTAAAGCCAGAGACAAGCAGCGTTTTGATGCCTATGAGCTTTGGTGTCGGTGCAGGATGCTGCGCATGAAATGGACTGAAAGGAGGGCTAATGCGACCAGTATCACCAAGTGCCTTCTTTTTCATGTCGGCCACGAAGTTCTCCAGTTCTTTGGCCATATCGTGAGAAGAGATGGAGAAAACCTAGAGAAAATAATAGTGGAAGCAAAAATGTAGGACACGAGAGAAGGAGAGGGCAGTGTGCAGATGGATCAATAAAGATCTCTGGTCTACATCTGGAGGCTCTAAGAGAAGCTAGTAGCGACCCGGTATAGAGATGCTTGGTCCACGGGGTCACGACGCTTAGCAGTGAGCACAGTGGTTTATGATGTGATGCCTACTAAACAGCTAAGACGAACACACAACTGCCGGTTGCCTATATAACGGCTTCCTCGGCAACAAAAATCTGATTTTCAGTATTTCATTGAATTGTTGACGGAATAACTCTAACACATTGTTTCAAGTACTAACAGAATTCCAACCTTTTTGATACTTTCCTCGCTAACCGTTGCACAAAATAATGAAAGAAGAAAAACCTCTTTCTACGTTTTCGATGTCCAGGCAGTAAAACTTCAACTTCAGCCATGCCACTTGAATTTAATTCTTCTTTACTGCTAACTCTATTTTTTTCTTTATTGAATTTCGATACCCCCCAAGAGGGTGGGGGAGCATGCTGTCAGCAGCGTAATATGCCGCTCTGCAGCCAACAGAAGAGTTTAAAAACATAATGAGTAGAGAATAAAACGGTGACTGGTTAAAACTGTAACAGGGCAAAAAGTTTCGAAGTTAAAATATAAAAACAAAGGGGGTGGTGATGCTGATTAAAACACATAGTAATGAGATAGGCACAGATAAAAAAAAAACATGGCGACAGTCTGGTTTCTGTTCGCAAGAGTTAAAAAACACACCCAGTGACAGGATGGTGTCTGTTCACAACACGTAAAAAACAGGATGCACAACACAGACACCACTTAAAGACTGCACTATAAAGCAGGCACAAAGGCAGATGGGGGGGGGGGGGGGGGAGGACCGAGACAGGAGAGAGGGGAAAAGGGGAAGAGAGGAAAAGCAAAAGGAGGGAGCCACTGGAGGGAGAGGACACAGAAAGCGGGGGGGGGGGGGAGGGTGGCAGGGTGGATGCGAGAAGGAGTGGGGAAGGCAGTGGAGGGGAAAGCAAAAGGACTCGGCAGAGGGAAAGGGGAAAGAAGTCAGAGAGAGGGTAGGCAATGTGAAAGTAACGGGATGGAAGTGGGGGAAGGGAGCCCGGGAAAAGAGCAGAGGGAGGGAGAAAGAGGTGAGGATCAGAGTTGATAGGAGGGATAAATGGAGCGAGAGAGGGCATCATCTGGGAGGGGGAGTTGATGGAAGCCACCTTGGGAAAAGAGATGGTGTAGAGGTGGAGGGTAAGGGGAACACAACTGTGAAGGTGTGGCAGTGGGTGAGGGTTGGAGAGGAGAGGAACAACCAGGGGATGGGGGGGAGGATGAAATCGGCGGGAGGACTCGGATACCTTCTGGAAAAAGGAGCAGATGGGGGAAAGGAATTAGGTCATAGAGGATCCGCCTGGGGGACGGAGGCGTATATGGAAGATGAGGCGGAGTGGATGGCCCTCAAGGATCTAAAGGACATAGAATTTGGAGGGGGGGGGGCTACATCTAGCTGGGACTGGCATAACAGAGGATGGGACAGTTAAGGATTTGTAGGTCTGAAGGATGGTAGAGGGGTTCAACCCTCATGTCCAGCCAGAGAGGAATTAAGGAGACGGAGGCGGTTGTGGGCTTTGGAGTGGCTGGAGTGGAGATGAGGGATCCAGGTGAGTGCAAGGTAGGTGAGGGTGGGGGAGAGGCAGACAGGATGTGTGCACATGATAAAGGAAAAGTCAAGGAGTCAGAAGGAACGGGTGATATGACCTATGATGATTGCCTGGGTCTTAAAAGAATTGATTTTGAGGAGCCACTGGGTACACCGTGTTCCAAAAAGGTCAAGGTGATTCTGGAGAAGGCATTGGGGCCGTTAAAGAGTAGGGGCGAGGGCAAGAAAGACACTACCAACTTTATTCACAACACATTTTGAAGACAGTATTCACAGATAGTGTACCACTGAATGTACCTGCCAAATTATATCAGGGCCGTGTGGGGTAGGCGAGCGATCTGTGGCGTCCTGTCACAGTCCGCACGGCTTCCCCCGTCAGAGGTTCGAGTCCTCCCTTGGATATGGGTGTGTGTGTTGTCCTTAGCGTAAGTTAGTTGAAGTTAGATTAAATAGTGTGTAAGCTTAGCAGTTTGGTCCCATACGACCTTACCACAAATTTTCAAATTTTTTTTCCAAAACAAGCATTGAGATGCGTGATAAACAGCTGTGCATTCCGTAAAGCATATTATATACGAGGTCTGTTCACAAAATTCCAGAACTTTTCCACTTCTGGAAGCAGTCTTGGTATGGCTCTTTCTGGATTCCACGAAGCACAGTCTGCAAATTTTCATTCATCTCCTCTATCGTTGCAAATCTTCGTACTTTCAATGGGTTTTCAGCTTTAGAAATGAATAAAAGTCGCAGGGGCCAGGCATGGAGAGTACGGAGGATGAGGCAGCAGAGAGAGTTCCTTTTCTGGGCAGAGGTCACGCACCAACAGGGATGAATGTGCGGGTGCGTTACCGTGATGCAAGAGCCATGTATTGTCGCCTCGCGTTTCAGTCCGTCTCCTCCACACATTTTCTCGCACGTGTCGCGACATATCCCGATAGTACCGTCAATTAACAGTTTGTCCCTGTGGCACGAATTCATGATGAACTAATCCTTCAAAGTCAAAGAAAACTATCGGTATGGCGTTGACATTTACCTGACCTCACAAGCTTTCCTTCGTCTTGGAGAATCTTTCCCAACAAATTGTGAAGATTGAACCTTGGTCTCAACATCATAGCCGTAGACCCACGTCTCATTACTTTAAGGAACATCTCGTTTTCATCTGCGCGATCCAGCTCTACTCAGATTGCGAGGCGAAGGTCTCTCTAACCTTGACTCATGAGCCGTTGAAGAAACTTGGCGGCAACACGATGCATTCCAAGCTGCTGTGTCAGCATTTCATGACATGATCCAACTGAAATGTTACATTCTTTGGCAATCTCTCGGGCAGTCTGTCTTCGACTAGCATGCAGAGTTTCGTTAACGTTCTTGGCATGAGCATTGTCAGTAGACGTCGAAGGGCGTCCTGAACGGGGGTCACCATTAACGCGTTGCTCTTCTAACTCTGCCATCTCGAAACTCGCAAACTGTGCCACACAACGTTTTACTCAATACAACACCCAGCAATAACTAACAAACATACAACAATTAAACTTCCGCAGTTTCATATTAAACACAGGCCTGTGCAAGGATGCCAACCACATTTCGCTCCAACACACCGTTGGCGCGAAACTACGAATGCTCCGGAATTTTTGAACAAACCTCGTAGCTCAGGTAATCCCAGTGCGAAAAATGCAAGCCAAGAGGATAATGCAGTATCTTCAACTACAACACGATCGCAAAATCAAGACAGTGGGGAGGCTTGAAAGTAACAAACATTAGGAGGAAGGCGAACGCATTTTTCGGAAAAAAATCATGATCGTCAACAAGGGGGAAAACACCACCAGGAAGCTATTCGCTTTACTGCCTGCAAGTATGCAACTGCGAATAAATGGAGAACTGCAATTTTAAACGAAAAACCAGTCAGAGAGAGGACAACTCCTTGTATTCCGCAGACGAATTTCTATTTAAAAACTGCTAGCCTCTAAAGAAATTTTTTTCTTTAGTGTTATTTTGATCACCTTATACAAAGGCGGGCTGTCAGCAGCAGAATACGCCGCTCTTCAGCCTTGAGTTTGACAATAAGTATTACATATAGGAGGCACAGAGAATACAATCAAAACGGCGGGCAAAAAAATGTAGTCACTAAAAAACAAAAAACATGGAGCCGTTTATACTAGACGAGAATTATCACTAACACTAGTTGACACGGCGCACAGAACATGGATGCCAGCGACGGCACACGTGAACAGTGGTGACGTGACGGCGAAAGAACGCAAAACTCAAACGAAGGCACACACACGAGACACTGATGGCGATGATCTCCAGCGCGCAAATGTTCACTGAGCGTGTATGAGTCCGGGGACCTGCCAAGAGAGGAGGAGGAGGAAGGGAAATGGGAGAGGGAGAGGGGAGGGCAGATGCCATGGGCAGGGGGGATAGGGGGAGGGGTGGAAGGGGGGAGCCCGGGGGAAGAGGGGTGGAGGAAGGGGACAGGGGGAAAAGGAAGGAGAAGGGAGGGAGGGTGCCAAAGGGAAACGACTCAGGAAGTGGGGGCGGGGAGGATCAAAGTTGATAGGAGGGGTATATGGAGGGGAGGAGGACATCATCAGGGAGGGGGAGCTGGCATAAGCCACCTTGGGAGAGGGTAAGGAGGGTGGAGAGATGGAGACTGGGTGGGACATGGGAATACAGGCGCGGCAGCGGGCGGGGGTGGGAGAGGATGGGCGAGACAAGCGGGTGAGGAGGGTCGAGTTTGCGGGAGGTGTACAGGATCTGTATCCTTTCAAGGAAAAGGAGGAGGTGGGGGAACGGAATGAGATCGTACAGAACCCGCGTGGGGGAGGGAAGACGGATGGGATAGGTGAGGCGGAGAGCATGGCATTCAAGGATTTGAAGGGATTTATAAAATGTACGGGGGGGGGGGGGGGGGCGGAGATACAGGCCTGATGGGAGTAACAAAGGATATAGTGGATGAGGGATTTATAGGTGCAGAGGATGGTGGATGGGTCCAGACCCCACGTACGGCCCGAAAGGAGCTTGAGGAGATGGAGTCAGTAGTGTGCCTTGGCTTGGATTGTCCGGAGATGGGGGTCCAGGAGAGGCGACCGGGGGGGGGGGGGGGGTCCAGGAGAGGCGACGGTCGAGGGTGACGCCAAGGTACTTGAGGGTGGGGGTGAGGGCGATAGGACGGCCATAGACGGTGAGATAGAAATCAAGGAGGCGGAAGGAAGGGGTGGTTTTGCCTACAGTGATCGCCTGGGTTTTGGAGGTATTGACCTTGAGCAACCACTGGTTGCAACAAGCGGTGAACTGGTGAAGGTGGGATTGGAGAAGGTGTTGGGAGCGCTGCAGGGTGGGGGCAAGAAAGGAAGGCGGTGTCATCGGCAAACTGGAGAAGGTGGACGGGGGGTGACGGCGGCGGCATGTCCGCCGTATACAAAAGGTACAGAAGGGGAGAGAGGACGGAGCCTTGGGGCACACCGGCGGAGGGAAAAAAGGTGTAGGAATCCGTGTTGTGGATGGTGACATAGGAAGGACGGTGGGAGACAAAGGAGCCGTTCAGGCGGACGTAGTTAATGGGAAGGGCGAAGGTTTGGAGCTTGAAGAGGAGACCGAAATGCCATACGCGGTCATAAGTTCGGTCGAGGTCCAGGGAGAGGAAGATAGCGGAGCCACGGGCATTAAGCTGGTCGGAGAGGAGATGAGTGAGGTGAAGGAGAAGGTCGTCGGAAGAGAAGGACGGCTGAGAGCCACACTGGGTAATGGGAAGGAGGCGGTGCAGGAGGAGATAATGGAGGATAGATTCCAGGACCTTGCTGAAGACCGATCTAAAGAAAAGAACTGGTAGCCTGAAATAAAACTAGTTTTTAGTGTAGTTGCACGAGTAGGACTAAAAATATATTTATCAATGATAACATTGCATACACTACTAGCCATTAAAATTGCTACACCACGAATATGACGTGCTACAGACGCGAAATTTAACCGACAGGAAGAAGATGCTGTGATGTGCAAATGATTAGCTTTTTAAAGCATTCACACAAGGTTGGCGCCGGTGGCGACACCTACAACGTGCTGACACGAGGGAAAGTATCCAACTGATTTCTCATACACAAACAGCAGTTGACCGGCGTTCCCTGGTGAAACGTTGTTGTGATGCCTCGTGTAAGGAGGAAAAATGCGTACCATCACGTTTCCCATTTTGATAAAGGTCGGACTGTAGCCTATCGCGATTGCGGTTTATCGTATCGCGACATTGCTGCTCGCCTTGGTCGAGATCCAACGACTGTTAGCAGAATATTAAATCGGTGGATTCAGAAGGGTATTACGGAACGCTGTGCTGGTTCGCAACGGCCTCGTATCACTAGCAGTCGAGATGACAGGCATCTTATCCGCGTGGCTGTAACGGATCGTGCAGCCACGTCTCTATCCCTAAGACAACATATGGGGAGGTTTGCAAGACAACAACCGTCTACACGAACAGTTCGACGACGTTTGCAGCAGCGTGGACTATCAGCTCGGAGATTATGGCTGCGGTTACCCTTGATGCTGCATCACATACAGGAGCGCCTGCGATGGTGTACTCAGTGACGAACCTGTGTGCACGAATGGCAAAACGTCATTTTTTCGGACGAATGCAGGTTCAGTTTACAGCATCATGATGGTCGAATCCGTGTTTGGCGACATCGCGGTGAACGCACATTGGAAGCGTGTATTCGTCATCGCCATACTGGCGTATCACCTGACGTGATGGCATGGAGTGTCATTGGTTTCACGTATCGGTCACCTCTTGTTCGCATTGACGGCACTTTGAACAGTGGACGTTACATTTCAGATGTGTCACGTCCCGTGGCTCTACCCTGCATTCGATGCCTGCGTAACCCTACATTTCAGAGGGATAAAGCACGACCGCATGTTGCAGGTCCTGTACGGGCCTTTCTGGATACAGAAAATGTATGACTGCTGCCCTGACCAGCACATTCTCCAGATCTCTCACAACCTGAAAACGTCTGGTCAATGGTAGCCGAGCAACTGGCTCGTCACAATACGCCAGTCACTACTCTTGATGAACTGTGGTATCGTGTTGAAGCTGCATGGGCAGCTGTACCTGTACACGCCATCCAACGTCTGACCCAATGCCCAGGCGTATCAAGGCCGTTATTACGGCCAGAGGTGGTTGTTCTGGGTACTGATTTCTCAGGATCTATGCACCCAAATTGCGTGAAAGTGTAATCACATGTCAGTTCTAGTATAATATATTTGTTCGATGAAGACCCGTTTGTCACCTGCATTTCTTCTTGGTGTAGCAATTTTAATGGCCAGTAGTGTCTATCTGACATTTCAGAATAAGAGGAAGCAAATAATCAAACGTAAAATTTAAAAACATTAAATAAAACTTATTAAAATTTTCTATGTGTTGTCTCAGTTGCATTCAACATTCCTTTTTCTTACCAAATGATCACCAGTTTCGGTACCTTAACTTCCATCTTCATATCTGAGAAGTGACAATGGAATTAGATGTAGTTAATGAGGACGACGCGCCATCTCGTGGAGCGCGACAGCAGGAAGAGCCATTGTGGAGTTTACAGGCGCCGCTAGGTGGCTGGCATTACAGCGCACTGTCTTGAGGCTACCGCTGTCGCCTTGCGTCTCACCAGTTAAATTACCTCATCATAGATACTAAAATAATAGTTCGGATTGCTCTAACAGGTAGCAATCATCGCAAGGCGACAGCGGCACCCTGAAGATCGTTGTCTATTATGCCATTAACTTCCATCCAACGGCGCCTGTAAATACCACAACGGCTCTTCCTGCTGTCCCGTCCCACGCGATGGCGCGTCGTCCTCCTTAGTTGCATTTAATTTCAAATATATGTCATTAATTGTTAATGTTACGTATTGACGAATAAATTTATTAATCTGTATGGTTTGCTACTGAATGGCAACGAATTATGCGGGTAGTGAATAGCAACATTTGTTTGCTTCGTATATTTAAGTCACACGACATTTACAGTCCTGTTAAATAGCTAACTTTGTAATGTAGTTTCATATCCTTTGCAATATGCATACATTCACGTTACATTTTACTACTTTGAATAATCATATTACTTTTGTGTCCTGCTAACTGAAAGTAAACATGTGTGACTTGCTTCTTGCCTTTCATAGGAAAATCTCTGCTTTCAGTTAATGACTGTAACGGAAATAATTATATGGACGTTTCTATCTATAAAAAGAATTACGACGCTGTACAGGCTTTTTGTTTGAGTAACAGATGGCGTGGTACATTCAACGAACTAGTCTTTTCGTTAAATAATTATTTCTTATTCTTACTTGTTTGCCATTACACAATGGCGTTCGTTTTATGCTTTACATAGCACATTTTATATGAAGATTTAAAACACGAATGTTATGGATTGGTTGGTTGGTTGATAGAGGGGATCAAACAGCGAGGAATGTTACGGACGATGCAACGGTTTTGTCCACTACGAGTTCATTTATAATACTACATGTGGTATGTTAATTAGCTGAAATTTTTTTAAAAGTAAGCCAAAAATAATTTTTACGCACAACATTGCTACTTTCATTTTCTTGGTTTGTCTGTTCTCAGATCTGAAGATGAAGATGGTAGTTAAGCTACCGAAACCGGTAATCAAATTTTTTTTAAAAAGTCTGACACAATACAAGGAAAATTTAGTTTTAAAAGTGTTATAGACAATTTTTTATAATTTAATTAAATGTTAACGCCAATATTGTGTACTTATACTGTAAACAGACTCGTTCCACATCATTTCGATAGAACAATCCTCCAAATGATCTGGGGAACAAGGAACAAGTAACTAACTGAGTGACTGAGTTTTATCTTGAAGTGAATTATTTAGGTGAAAGCGTTTATCTAAAGGCTTATTTAATAACAAAGGTCTTGGTTGCCCCGACCGGTTGGCCGTGCGGTCTAACGCACGGCTTTCCGGGCGGGAAGGAGCGCTTGGTCCCCGGCACGAATCCGCCTCTCGACTTTATGTCGTAGTCCGGTGAACCGGCCAGTCTGTGGATGGTTTTTTAGCGGTTTTCCATCTGCCTCGGCGAATGCGGGCTGGTTCCTTTCACTCCGCCTCAGTTACACTATGTCGGTTATTGCTGCGCAAACAAGTTCTCCACGTACGCGTACAACACCATTACTCTACCACGCAAACATAGGGGTTGCACTTGCCTGGTTTGAAACGTTCCCTGGGGGGTCCACTGGGGGCCGAACCGCACAATAACCCTGGGTGCGGTGTGGGGCGGCGGAGGTGTGAAGTGGACTGCGGTAGTCGTCGTGGGGTTGTGGACCACAGCGGCTGCGGCGGGGACGGAGCCTCTCCGTCGTTTCTAGGTCCCCGGTTAATATACAATACAATACATACAATGTCTTGGTTAATGCATAATACGGTATCTATAGGTATGGCTGTAATACCCTAATTTAGTTCCCATATATACTGTTCTCATGTTCAGTCTATATAGTAGTTTTCGACCCGGACAAATATTCAGTTGTCTATCCGCGGCTTCTGAAACAATTCTTAAAGAGAATAGAAAAGAACATTTATATTGTTAATTTAGATATATTATCATCAATATGGATTGAATTGGAAATACCCCAAATTTCTACCAATGGCGGTTAATCATTTCTTATTGTATTACCAGTAGGATTTTTATAGCATACTACCTCTGTGTATCCTGTATTACATTTTCTCTTGATTACTCGTTTCAGTGTACTGCGGATGTAAAAGTTGTTTTATGTCGGTTCCATTGTGAAGACTATGTAACAGAGTAAGACTTACGAATTAACTCACGAGGTGTGGTCTCTCATACCGCGCGAAAATTTTCGAAATCCCTTTCAAAGGCCAACTGCGGTGGAATGCTTCTATACCCCCCCCCCCCCCCCCCCCCCCGTACCCTTCTTAAATCACCAAGCCGACGATCTTTTATTGTTAGTTGCGTTATCGCCTTCTGTGTTTATTGTTGACACGTGTTATTGGTTCAAATGGCTCTGAGAACTATGGGACTAAGCATCTATGGTCATCAGTCCCCTAGAACTTAGAACTACTTAAACCTAACTAACCTAAGGACATCACACAACACCCAGCCATCACGAGGCAGAGAAAATCCCTGACCCCGCCGGGAATCGAACCCGAGAACCCGAGCGTGGGAAGCGAGAACGATACCGCACGGCCACGAGATTCTGGCTGACACGTGTTATTCATAGGCGTTGGAATCTCCTAGACGTCGCCTCGTGAACTACGTTGCTGTTTTCTTCAGTACAGTGCCATACACCTCAAAATGTTTTGGCACGAATGTTTTTATCTTTCCAGAGTTTGATGAAATTGTTAGTCGATCTGTGCGATATATATAGGTCTATGTGATATAGATCAAGAAGTAAACGAAAAAGACGGCGATTTAACATTAGCCAGTGATCACAGTTTTGCTATCGAACAAGAGTATCATTCAGAGGGAGAAATCCAGGAAAGTTGTGATGAGGATGTGTGTTTCTTCAATGAAGTACTTAATGTGTCTATTAAAATCGAATGTGTTCTGAGTGATGATAAAAATGTAGTTCCCAGGAATGAATGTCAATTTTCTCGTGCTTCTCGGGTGGGATTTTTATGCGCAATTTTAAACCCTGGAATTTAGTTTTGTTTGGAAATTTGTATGATTTTTCAGAATGGAAAGTTCAGTACTCTAACGGTCTATTTATGTGTACTATGTAAAAGAAGGACAAAAAATTATATCCTACTTTGTGATAAATAGTAAAATGCTGCAGGCTTTGTTTAGTGCAATAAAATAAACTAGAAGCATTTAAGCAACATTTAAATAATTGTAAAAAGAAATGTTATATAGCATAAATTAAAAATTTCAAATGATATTGTCTTAGATCTCGGTTTAAGCATAGGGGACCCGTAGACACTACCTCGTGGTATACGTTACAGAAAAGTTTCCTCGCGAGTTAAGGGTTAAATATGGGTGAACTCAAGTTACCAAACCGGCTTAACCCGCGTTGATGGTAGTTCATGTCAACCTGAGTTAGATTAATTTGAATTGTGTTCGAGCGGTGCACAATGGCGGCCGCTGTCGATGGCAGTTTCGCGCTGGAAGTTACCGCCGTCACGCCAAGGGAATCAGAGTTGAGTCTATGTCTACAGAACGGCCGTCACTCTCTGTAATCCTTAAAAAGTATAGTAGTTATTATGATTTATTTCATTACAGAATATTGGCGTCATGACAACTCGGGAATCACAATTTTGAGTAGAAAGTGACTGAGGGAAACGATGACGAAGCGGTAATTTTACACCATTCATGCCCGAGCATGGCTACTTTAAGATCGGCCATCGTCAAAATCCGTAGAGCAAATTCCGGGTGTCTTATGGGCGTATTTTTGAAATGCGGCCTATAGCGCGAGAACCATTCACGCACATGACGTGGTTTTTAGCTACCTTAAGATCCTCCGATCACCGACCAAGTCTTGCAGCAAATTCAAAGTGTCTCGTAAGTATATTTTCAGATTTCAGTCTGTAATTTGGCATCCATTGTTAATCAAAAACTGTTCACATGTGTGTGAAATTTTATGGGACTTAACTGCTAAGGTCATCAGTCCCTAAGCTTACACCCTATTTAACCTAAATCATCCTAAGGACAAAACCACACACACACACACACACACACACACACACACACACACACACACACGCTCGAGGGAGGACTCGAACCTCCGCCGGGACCAGCCGCTCAGTCCCCTAGACCGCTCGGCTAATCCTGCGCGACTATCCATTAATCCTCGTGACGAGGCATTGATTTCCTTACCATTACAGCAAATTCCGGATAGTTCACGATTTTCAAAATTTTTTTGTCAACAGACGCGAAATGGTGGCCTATAACACGGTTCGCAATCATGCTTGTGAACAGGGAGTTGGCTACCTTACGATCGTCTGATAGTTGTCAAAATCTATACTGGAAGTGTAGGATGACTCACAAGTGTATTTTCCAAATTTCATATCAAAAGATCCAAAGCTGTGGCATGTAGCGAGGTATGTAGTCGTTCTCGTGAACAGACTTTGTTTACGTTGCAATAGACCAGTGGATGTTACAATTTGTAATGCGAATTTCGGATGTTTTACAAGTCTATTTTCAAAGTGTCAACACCAAAAGACCCAATATTCCGGCCTATAGTGCGGTATGCGGTCATAATCGTAAACAGCCATTTGGCTCGCCTCACAGCCGTCAATGTCTGAACAGCATGTTTCAGGTTCTTCACATATCTGCCTTCAAAATTTCAAGCCGAAAGACCAAAAATTGCGTCCTATGTAGTATCTATCACACTCGTGACTATAAAGTGTGAGTCACGTAAGACGTAAAACCCCTTTTATTTCGTGGACGTTTACACATACCGAAAAGAGGTTTTCGACGGGCACGTCTGTTTTTGTTTGGGTAATGTTTTTAGCGCTGGTGTCAGCTGACAACTGAGATATTAAAGTAAGTACGTTTTTTTCTAAATGGAACCGTACACTTTTTATAGCTGCCTTCGACAACCCTTGGGAAGGCAATTACAGTGATACAGCATTTGTTAATATTGACGTTGAAACCTGTCGTAAAAATGTTGAGAAATGCCCTAGAATGTGAGAGCACGCTCGCATCTCGTGGTCGTGCGGTAGCGTTCTCGCTTCCCGCGCCGCCCGGGTTCGATTTCCGGCGGGGTTAGGGATTTTCTCTGCCTCGTGATGGCTGGGTGTTGTGTGTTGTCCTTAGGTTAGTTAGGTTTAAGTAGTTCTAAGTTCTAGGGGACTGATGACCATAGATGTTAAGTCCCATAGTGCTCAGAGCCATTTGAACCATTTTTTTTTTTTTTTTTGTGAGAGCACAGTGGTCGCAAACGTCATTTGCGGTGTCAACACTACCAAGGAGGCGTCTCGGATGAGGCTGCATGGTTGTAAACCGTAAGATAGGCCTGCGCTACGAGAATAAAGCATTGTTTCCCCTTGAACCAACTTACGACCTAGATGCAAATTCACCTACCAAATACGATATAGGCTGGAATCTAGCGAATCACAAAGGGCTTAGGAAAACTATTTCACATTTGTGTATCCTCCCAGATTAACGTGAGTTGAAACAGAGAAATCAACGGCTCATTGTTCAAAAATAAGAAGGTCTTATACACTGCGAAAAGCAACTGTTGTATTAAATATCTAAATATTATAAGGAAGACTTGTCCTATCTTTTCGCTTTTTTGTGTGCTTCTTAGAGGTTAAATACATGCTGTCGGACAACTGTCTCTACCGGGCACTGTTCTAAATTGTCGTATAGGATACTTTCGTTAAACTGTAGATGTTATTAAAAATACTTTGGTGACCACTTGTACACCGCAAAACAAATATTCTTCTTAACGCAACGCCATTTCATGCTGAACGAAAGCGCATAATGACAGTGTTACCAGCCACGTGCAATATACGCTGTCGACTTATTTGACATTGCAATGTAATTTCGTACACACGTATATGAACTAAACAGTTTACTAACCATGACTTGGTAACGATCAATATCACATAACATAAATTTTATCTTCCAAAAAAAAAAAAAACTTTATCCTTCATTTTAAAAATTATTCAAACTGTTGACCATGGACATAAAGGCACATTTGTAATCAGAGTTCGAGAGAATGATGAACAGTACAGTAGTTACAGTAGGGCATACACTGGTGATTCGGCGACACATATCGTCTAGCGTAGTTGGGGCTTCGTCTTATACTTCATCTTGGAATTCTTCGCAAATAAAGAAATCAAGAACTCGGGGGACCTCGTAGACCATTTGACAACACAATTTCGCCTTATCCAACGTTCAGGAAAGTTGTCGTTCAGTTTTTGCGTTGCAGCACTGGACGAATGAGCTGGACAAGCGTCGCCTTGTAGCCATATACACTGTCGAATATCCAGTGGTAACTCTTCTAGAATAATCGGAATGTTCGTCAGAAAGTGTGCGTACGAATGTCCATTTAGAACGCCTGGCATGAAGTAAGCTCCCACAATGTAATTTCCTACGATGCCGCACTATGTTTATACTGAACGGCCGTTGATGTTGCACCCGAAAGAGCCAGTGTGGATATTTGGCTGCCCAGAAGTGCATGTTCAAATGGTTCAAATGGCTCTAAGCACTGTGGGACTTAACATATGAGGTCATCAGTCCCCCAGATCTAAGGACATCACACACATGCATGCCCGAGGGAGGATTCGAACCTGCGACCGTAGCAGCACCGTGGTTCCAGACTGATGCACAGCGGCCGGCAGAAGTGCATGTTATCCAAATTTATATTAACATGAAAATTTATATTAGCGTGGTTAATAAACGTTGATTCATCGGTAAAGAGCACGTGTTGGAAAAACGTAGGATTGTCTCGCAGTTGCTGAAGAGGAAGCTGACAGAATTCTGTACGACATTCGAAATCACGGCCCTCGGGTGCCCGATGCAGGATGCGAATGACACACGCCTAGCTGATTCCACATTCCTTGGCAATATGTCTCGTATCACTGTGCGAACAGCTTCTTCGTGTTCTCTGTCAGTTGCAGTCTTCTTTCTTGTTCTTCTTTTGACGTTGTCCGAGCCTGTATGCACTAGCGTCTTAATAATTCGTGCAATATCCTGGCGCGTCGGACATTGGCGATCCGGATAGATAGGCCTCTACCGCTATACTGTTTTTACAGGATTTCTTTTACGTTCACCCTCGTAAAAGCAGTACATCTAACTTCTCCTCAGTGGTGTACATGTCTGCACGCAACGAACGTTGAAGCACAGCGTAGCACGAGGGCTCTGCTTGGTGGTGTTTGCATCGCTAATGCCGCTCTCAGCCACCGTGCTCTCAAATTATAGGATATTTCTCGAGTTCCCGTCTTGGTGTGTGCACTCATAGGTACATTTCTCGATTTTTTTTACGACAGGTTTCAACATCGACGTAGCACTGCAATTGTCTTCTCAAGAGCTATCTAATGCAGTTATAAAAAGTACAAAAATCCAGGTTCCATTTTTAAAAAATGCACTTGCTTCAATATCTCTGTTGATAGCATCGCTAAAAATATTAACCACACCAAAAACAATAAGTGCCCGTGGACGCTCTATCATTTTCCGAAAACCGCTTTTCGATATGTGTAACCGTTCACGAAATGAAACGGGTATTGCTTCTTACGTGACTCACCCTGTACATATAATCACCGATTGGGAAACCGAGAAGCTCCGGGTTGGTCAACTAAATAGAATCGTAAGCTGCGCAAACGCGAAAGAGACAATGGCGTTGAATGTTTGAACTAGGTTTACGCAAACCTTCAAACTGGTTTACTTGGTCTGGCCTATCACTGCTCATGTATACTATGAATTCTAAAAACTAATTGGTGTATAACATCTCCAGTGTTGAAATGACTGCATAGACACCCAGCAGATTACAATAATAATAATAATGAAATGAAATGCGTGTGTGGCTAGAGGCTCCCGTTGGTTAGACCAGTTTCCGGGTGCAGGTCGTTTTAATTTGTCTATAATATATCATACAATCGCCGTTAATCTTTATTTTACAATTGCCATTACCAACTTTGGCCCATATAAACAAGTACTCATCAGCATTTAATTTCTTCTTCTTCCTAGTACTCAGAACAAATGGCATGCTTGGAACTAGAGTACCATAAGGCCCTTTGGCCAACAGTCCTGTAGTCTCAGAAATACTCCACGTCTTCCATGTGAGAATATTAGCATCAGGAAAAGCTTCAAGGCCACCATAATCTGCTTGATTGCCCCACACAACAGCAAGTGTGAGCCAAGTACTACCTCCAAACAGTGCCTGTACATCACAGGTAAAGTTCAGATGCAGTCCACGAAACACATTCGGGCCTCCAATTAACTGCAGCTTATTAAATTGACCAGCAAGGTCAATATCAATAGCCTTCAAGCTGCGATACACAGGTACACTGCTCCGCCAGCGACGACGCCATGCGCGTCGCAGAGGCATTGCTGTGGCACGCTAACACAAGTGAACTTCGGCAACTTGTGTGTCGACGAGGATTAAATGATAATGAGGACAACACAACACCCAGTCCCGGAGTGGAGAAAATCTCCGACTCGCCTGTCCCTCTGACCACTCAGCTACGGAGGCGGACATAACAATAACAACAATTGTTCCGGCGTAAAGTCAAGCGCCGGCACGCGTGGCGGGAACGTTGGAGCAGAGAGGGCTGTGGAGAAGACGCCAGCCAACAGCACACGGACCGACCCCTCTCTAGGACGACAACGTGACGGCGGCGCCCTCTACACGAAGAGGACATAAGTGCCGCGCAGCCCCGCTGCAACTCAGTTCTGCGAGTTCTGCAGCAGCGAGTTCAAGAATAGCATTGAGGCTAGTCATTTCCTTTCTACTACGAGGTGCATTCAAGTTCTGAGGCCTCCGATTTTTTTTTCTAATTCACTATTCACCCGAAATCGATGAAACTGACGTTACTTCTCGACGTAATCGCCCTGCAGACGTACATATTTTTCACAACGCTGACGCCATGATTCCATGGCAGCGGCGAAGGCTTCTTTAGGAGTCTGTTTTGACCACTGGAAAATCGCTGAGGCAAAAGCAGCATGGCTGGTGAATGTGCGGCCACGGAGAGTGTCTTTCATTGTTGGAAAAAGCCAAAAGTCAGTAGGAGTCAGGTCAGGTGAGTAGGGAGCAAGAGGAATCACTTCAAAGTTGTTGTCACGAAGAAACTATTGCGTAATGTTAGCTCGATGTGCGGGTGCGTTGTCTTGATGAAACAGCACACGCGAGCCCATCCCAGACGTTTTTGTTGCAGTGCAGGATGGAATTTGTTCTTCAAAACATTTTCGTAGGATTCACCTGTTACCATAGTGCCCTTTGGAACGCAATGGGCAAGGATTACGCCCTCGCTGTCCCAGAACATGGACACCATCATTTTTTCAGCAGTGGCTGTTACCCAAAATTTTTTTGTGCTGGTGAATCTGTGTGCTTCCATTGAGCTGACTGGCGCTTTGTTTCTGGACTGAAAAATGGCATCCACGTCTCATACATTGTCACAACCGATGAAAAGGAAGTCCCATTCATGCTGTCGTTGCCCGTCAACATTGCTTGGCAACATGCCACACGGGCAGCCGTGTGGTCGTCCGTCAGCATTTGTGGCACCCACCTGGATGATACTTTTTGCATTTTCAGGTCGTCTGAAGGATTGTGTGCACAGAACCCACAGAAATGCCAACTCTGGAGGCGATCTGCTCAACAGTCATTCGGCGAGCCCCCAAACAATTCTCTCCACTTTCTCAATCATGTCGTCAGACCGGCTTGTGTGAGCCCGAGGTTGTTTCGGTTTGTTGTCGCACGATGTTCTGTCTTCATTAAACTGTAGCACCCACGAACGCACTTTCGACACATCCACAACTCCATCACCACATGTCTCCTTCAACTGTCGATGAATTTCAATTGGTTTCACACCACGGAAATTCAGAAAACGCTGTTCGAGCTAGGAAAATGTCGCCATTTTAAGTATTTAAAACAGTTCTCATTCTAGCCGCTGGCGGTAAAATTCCATCTGCCGTACGGTGCTGCCATCTGTGGGATGTATTGAAAATGAACGCGGCCTCATTTTAAAACAATGCGCATGTTTCTATCTCCAGTCAAAAAAAAAAAAAAAAAACCGAGGCCTTAGAACTTTAATGCACCTCGTATGTAGCATTGCCTGTACTGAAGAGATTTCTTTTGTTTGTCGCCCTTTGCTTGCAATACATCTGTTTAACACAAAATTAAGTATTGTAATCATTTTCTTTTGTAAAATAAACTTTATCAATACGACTTGCGCCGGCCGCGCTGGCCGTGCGGTTCTGGCGCTGCAGTCCGGAACCGCGGGACTCCTGCGGTCGCAGGTTTGAAATCTGCCTCGGGCATGGGTGTGTGTGATGTCCTTAGGTTAGTTAGGTTTAAGTAGTTCTAAGTTCTAGGGGACTTATAACCTAAGATGTTGAGTCCCATTGTGCTCAGAGCCATTTGAACCAAATACGACTTGCTTGAATTGGTGTCTATCCATATATGCCTCCCATCCCCCATGCGGATCCTCTATGACATCATTCCTTTCCCCCCCCCAGGGGGCTCGCGGTCCTTTCGTGAGTACGTGCGTGGCGAGCACGGGGCCCCGAGCTATTGCAGCCTTCCTTCTTTTTCCGGGCTGCATTTCCTTTCCCTTCCCCTCCTTTCCTGTCCTTCATCCTTCCCTCCGACCTCTCCTCTCCCTCTCTTGGTGTCCCTACTTATGGTGTCCCTCCTTATGTTGGCCCTGCTATTCTCCTGGTTCTGTTGACCTTGCAATTGGGCCTTGTTCTGTAATTCCTTCATCCTTTTGGTATTCTCTGGTCCCCTCTGGGGTTTGACCTCCATCACTAAATTTTCTTCCTTAGTGTGAGCCATTTGGGGAAGAGCACCTTACCTAGTGTCTCCGGCGTGTGCCATCATCATTGATTCCATCGTTTCCTTTACGTCGTTGTTTGACGCTAGGTTCCATAGCCAGCACGGTAGCCAGCCCGTGTGGTGGGGTCGCTATGTACCCTTTTGGTTGAGCCCCCTGAAAACACAGGGATCACACGTCTGATACCTGAGCTGTGACCTCCTCATGTAAGCCTAGGAGTGGTTGCTTGTCGTCCTGGAGCATCGGAACTCCCAGCAATGGCCGCCGTGCCAGACGGCCCTTGCTGTGGCTGGGTGGCGCCCATGAGGAGAGCCCCTGATCGGAGTGGGTGGTATCAGGGCGGACACTATGCTCATGAAACGCATAAGAGTCCACAACTCTGGCCGTTCTCCGGCCGTCTCTTTGACTGGAAAAGATTCTTCACGTGCTGCTTCCTCTGCCCCTTCCGCCTTCCCTTCCGTGGCTACCCCCTGGGAGGAGGGCCAGGCTCGTCGGCTGGGGGCGAAACCTTTCCCTCGCTATCTGGTTTGCACCAGAACTGATGGGGATACTTTTACTCATACGAAACCTATGTTTTTTGTTGAACACATCGAAGACAAGTTTGGCGAGGTGGACTCTATCAGCAAGATGCAGTCTGGGTCGCTGTTGATTAAAACCGCTTCAGCTACCCAGTCTGCAGCGCTCCGTGCCTGTACCCATCTTGGTACGATTCCTGTGTCAATTACCCCACACCAGTCCTTGAACATGGTGCAAGGTGTAATTTTCCATAGAGACCTCCTCCTTCAATCTGATGAGGAACTTCGGGACAATCCAAGCCGGCGGGGGGTTCACTTTGTTCGGCGGGTTCAGAGGGGCCCGAAGGACAACCGCGTTGACACTGGTGCATTTATCTTGGCCTTTGAAGGGGACACCCTCCCTGAGAAGGTCAAGATTATGGTCTATCGGTGTGACGTGAAGCCATACATCCCACCACCTATGCGATGTTTCAAGTGTTTGCGTTTTGGCCACATGTCTTCGCGCTGTTCGCAGGCCCCCCTCTGTGGTGACTGTGGACATCCGTTCCATGAGGGAAGTTCCTGTGTTCCCCCTCCTGTGTGCGTAAATTGTCGTGGAAATCATTCTTCACGGTCACTGGATTGCCCAGTGTATCAGAAAGAGAAAAAGATACAGGAGTATAAGACTCTTGATCGTCTCACCTATACCGAGGCCCGTAAAAAGTATACACGCCTTCATCCAGTGACCCTGACAACTAGTTATGCTTCAGCAGTATCTTCACCCCCTCCTCCTCATTCCTTACCCCAGTCCCGAACCCCTTTCCTCCCCCCTCCCCCTGCGGTTCCCACACCATCCCCCCCGGGCACCGCTTCCTCTCCCCGGCTGGAGAAGTGTCCTGCTTCTTCGGCGTCTGCCGGTCATGGGCGCCCCTCGCGGGATCCCCCTTCCCGGCACCTTCCAGGCCAAAGGTCTGCTGCCATGCGGCCACCACGAGAACCACGGTCTGCGGGCCCTCAGATCGCCCGCTCTCTTTCTGTTCCCGATCTTGCTGTGGCTGGCTCCATTTTGTTGCACAGCCCTCCACGATCCCAAACAGAAAGAAAGAAGAAGCACAAGTCCCGGGACAAGGAGTCTCTGGTATCGCCAGAGGTCTCGTCCCCATCTTCACAACCTAACTCTGACCTGTTATTCATGGATGTCGCCCCCTCCTTGTCGGTGACGGGTGGTGACCCACCGGCATGACTGACATTAGCCTGTTCACCCCCCAATTGACTCATCGTTCTTTGGCTATCCAATGGAACTGTAATGGCTATTACCGTCACCTACCGGAGTTGCAATCCCTTCTTTCGTTCTACTCTGCGGCTTGTGTGGTTCTACAAGAAACTCATTTTACTGGTGGTCACTCACCAACCCTCCGTGGCTTCCGTGCTTTCTGTCGAAATCGGGTCGGCCCCCTACGGGCGTCTGGCGGAGTTTGCACGTTGGTCCGAACGGACATCGCCAGCACGTGGATTCCTCTCCAAACTACATTGGAAGCAGTTGCTGTTAGGATCCACCTGGACTCTGGAGTCACAATTTGCAATCTGTATCTCCCTCCTGACAGAACTCCTACACCTGCCTCCTTAAGTGCCCTCTTTCAGCAACTTCCTCCTCCCTTCCTTATACTTGGCGATTTTAATGCACATCATCCCTTGTGGGGCAGTGCATTTCCATCTAGTCGGGGTCATCTCATTGACCAGTTTATTACCGACCACGACTTGTGCCTTCTTAACGATGGCTCCCCTACCCATTTCAGTGCCGGTCATGGTAGCTTTTCTGCCATTGATCTTTCTCTCTCTTCTCCCTCCCTCCTCCCTTCCCTAAAATGGTCACCGCACGACGACCTTTGCGATAGTGACCACTTCCCGTTGATTCTCTCGCTCCCTTCCCGCTCCCCCATGGACAGATCACCTCGTTGGTCCTTCCAACGTGCCAATTGGACTCTGTATACTGCACAGGTCGTTTTTTCTCCCTCATTGTCGGATGGTATTGATGATGTCATACGTGACATGTCTGACGCGATTGTTCACGATGCTAGCCTTGCTATCCCGCGCTCATCTGGACCATTTCGCCGCCGGCAGGTCCCTTGGTGGAGTTCGGACATTGCCGTTGCCATCCGTGATCGCCGTCGAGCTTTGCAACACCTTAAGAGGCATCCATCCGTTGCCAATCTTATTACCTTTAAACGCCTTCGCGCAAGGGCCCGTTACTTAATCAAACGGAGCAAACGGATGTGTTGGGAACGCTTTGTTTCTTCCCTCGGTTCTGCTGTCCCTCTGTCGCGGGTATGGGCTACACTTCGCTCTCTCCAAGGTTGCCATCGGCAGTCTACCCTCCCGGGTCTTCACCTCCCGGATGGCCTTTGCACGGACCCGTTGATTCTCGCGGAACACCTTGCGACCCATTTTGCAACAGCGTCGGCATCAGCCTCCTATCCGGCTGCTTTCCTTCCCCAGAAACAGCGGGCCGAAGCTTCCGCCTTATGTTTTACCCCCAGCCAGTCAGAATCATACAACGACGCTTTTACTAAATGGGAACTTCTTTCCGCACTCTCCTCTTCTCATGATACGGCCCCTGGCCCAGACTTCATTCATAACCAACTGCTTCAACATCTCAGTGCTCCACAACAGCGACATCTTCTCCGGGTATTTAACCGTATTTGGCTCAAGGGTGACTTCCCTTCTCAATGGAGGGATAGCATCGTGGTTCCCGTCATTAAGCCCGGTAAGAACCCCCTGTTCGTCGACAGCTATCGGCCAATTAGTCTGACGAACGTTGTTTGTAAATTACTTGAACGGATGGTAGCCCGTCGGCTCACTTGGGTCCTCGAATCTCGGCGTCTGTTGTCCTCTTACCAGTGTGGCTTCCGAGAGGGACGGTCTCCGATCGATCATTTACTTCGCTTGGAATCCGCAGTTCGGCAGGCCTTTTCCCAGCGCCGCCATTTGGTTGCTGTATTTTTCGACCTTCGCAAGGCCTGTGATACGGCTTGGCGCCATCATATCTTACTTACACTTCATGAGTGGGGTCTTCGGGGCCCACTCCCGATTTTTATCCGCCAGTTCTTGTTTCATCGTTCGTTTAGGGTTAGGGTTGGTACAGTTTTAAGTTCTCCGCGAATCCAGGAGAATGGCATCCCTCAGGGTTCCGTATTGAGTGTACTTCTGTTCCTCATTGCTATAGATGGACTTGTGGCCTCCGTCGGTCCTTTGGTCACTCCTGCTCTGTATGTGGATGATTTCTGCATTTGGGTTAGTTCCTCTTCGATGGCCGCTGCAGAGCGTCAGCTCCAGGGTGCTATACGGCGTGCCTCTGCATGGACCATCTCACACGGATTTCAGTTTTCTCCTTTAAAATCGCGAGTGGTCCACTTTTGTCGCCGTGTGACAGTCCACCCCAATCCAGAGCTCTATCTCAATGCACAACGATTACCTGTGGTCCCACAGTTTCGTTTCCTTGGCCTTCTTTTCGACAACAAGCTCACTTGGCTGCCTCATATCAGACGCCTGAAGATAGGATGTTTCCGTAAACTAAACGTCCTTCGCTTCCTTGCCCACACCTCTTGGGGTGCTGACCGTTCCACTCTCCTCCACCTTTATCGGGCCTTAGTGTTGTCTCGCTTGGACTATGGTTGTCAAGTTTACGGTTCAGCTGCCCCTTCTACATTGCACCTCTTGGATCCGCTCCACCATCGTGGTATCCGTTTGGCCATCGGTGCCTTCCCGACTAGCCCTGTAGATAGTCTCCTGGTTGAGGCTGGGATCCCCCCCCTTTCCGTTCGGCGCTCCCAGCTTTTGGTTTCGTATGCAATCGCTGTCCGTTCCTCTCCCACTCATCCTTCCTATTCTATCCTGTTCCCTGCCCAAGGAAGTCGCCCACCTGACTCCCGCCCTCGGGCGGGTTTACCGGTTGGGCTCCGCCTAGCGTCTCTTCGCCGTGATTTTCAGCTTCCTTCCTTTTCCTGTATCCCACGTTCCCTCCCCAACACACCTCCTTGGTTAGTTCCTCGGCCCCGAGTTCGGATGGATCTCTGCCGAGGTCCGAAAGATTCCATTCCCCCGATTGTGTTCCGTTGTTTTTTCCGCCGCATTTTATCTGAGTTTCGGGATGCTGTTGTTTTTTACACTGATGGCTCTAAATCTGCTGATCGTGTGGGCTATGCCTTCACCTCCTCTGTAGGCATGGAAAATCATCTCCTGCCAAATGCATGTGGGGTGTTCACTGCGGAATTGATGGCGGTCTCCCGGGCCCTGGCCTTTATTAAACAGTCCAAGCTCAATCGCGTTTTGTTATGTACAGACTCAATGAGTGGCCTTCAGGCACTTGACCAGTGTTTCTCCCGTCATCCCTTGGTCTCCTCCATCCATGACCATCTCGCTGATCTCCACCATGCTGCTTGTTCTGTTAGCTTCCTTTGGGTCCCTGGCCATGTGGGCATCCAAGGAAATGAGCTTGCTGATCGTTTGGCTGGGGGAGCAGTCACTTACCCCCCATTCCCTGCCACCCCTCCTGTGGCGGATTTACGGCTTCATCTCAAATCCCACTTTGCGCAATCATGGGCCACATCCTGGGAGGCTACCTCCTTGTCTAATAAACTTCGTGTGATTAAGGTGACACCTGTCCCATGGCGTTCTTCCTTACGCCTCTCGCGAAAGGACTCAACCACCCTCTGTCGTCTTCGCATCGGCCATACCAGGCTGACCCATGGTTTTCTTTTGCGTGGTGAGCCACCCCCACTTTGTGGTTGTGGAGCTTTCCAGTCAGTGGCCCACATTTTGGTGGAATGCCCCCTTCTTTTAGCTCTGCGTACTAAGTACAGACTTCCCTGCACTTTACCCTTAATATTAGCAGACGATTCCCGGATGGTTGAACTGGTTCTCAGTTTCCTCCGTGAAAGTGGTTTTTATTCTCAGTTTTAAGGATTTTCATCTCCCTCTGCAGTAGGGGGGCGGTGAGGGTTGGGATGTCTCCCACTGTAGGCTGTGCTTGGAGATTCCTGACTCCCCTCCCTGGCCATGTTCCTTCTTTTTTCCCTTTTACTGTTTTTATCGCCTTTTAGGTTTGTTTAATCCCTTTTACAATCCGCCCTTTTACACTCTGGCGGTTGAACGCTTTTAAATAGCATGTGGTCTTGCTTGTACTGCTTCACAGGTGGGATATTTCCTCTCTTGAGTTTGCCCATTTACTGACTTCCCTCCTTGTGTTTTTATCATTGACGACACAACTGCACTTTTTTTTTTAGCCTTTTACCTTTTACCTTTATCGTTTTTGACTCTTCTGAGCTGTCCCTCTGTCGGAACTGACCGTCTTTGTAACAAGGGACTGATGACCTTGCTGTTTGGTCCCTTCAACCCCAATCAACCAACCAACCAACCATTCCTTTCCCCCATCTACTCCTGTTCCTTAAACATATCGACATACTCTACACCTCCCGCCGCCTTGACCCCCCTTACCCCCTGGTTGCTCCTCTCCTCTCCCGTCCGCGTCCCCTGCCACGCCTTCACTGTTGTGTTCCGTCTACCCTCCATCTCTATACCCTTCATCTCCTTTCCCAAGGTGGCTTCCGTCAACTCCCCCTCCCGGATGGTGCCCTCTCTCCCTCCATTTATCCCTCCTAAGAACTCTGATCCTCACCCCCTCCTTTCCTCTGTCCTTCCCCTGGGCTCCCTCTTCCCCCCCCCCTCCTCCTTCCATCCTCTTTTTTTCCCCACCTAACCTCTTCCTACCTCCTTCCCCCCCCCTCCCGGAGTCCTTTTGTATTCCCCTCCTCTGCCTTCCCCACTCCTCCACTCCCTATCGCGTCTGCCCAGCACCCCCCACCCCTCTTATGGGCCCTCATTCTCCATTGGCTCCTTTTCCCCCTCCCCCCTTCGCTTTTCCTCTCCTTCCCCCCTTTTTTATTTTCCCATCATCTGTCCAGTTTACCTCCACCTGCTCTCGGCTGTGGTATGTCTTATTTGCCAACCTTTTAGTGCAGTGTTCCAGTGAATCTTCAGTGTTGTTCGTATTTCCAAGTGTTGTGAACAGAAACCATGCTGTCGCTGGGTGTGAATTTTATGTCTTTTACGAACAGAAACCTGACTGTCGCCATGTTTTTTAATTGTCTGTCTATTATTTTACCTGTCTACTTCTTATGTATTTTATTAGCATCATCATCCCTTTGTTCTATATTTTAAGTTACACGATTTTTTCGCCATGTTACCATTTAAGTCTCTGATTTTATTGCCTCTTTTTATTATTTGTTATCATCATCTTTGTAAAACAAATTATGTAGGCTGAAGAGCAGCATACTAAGGTTCTGCCAGTGCGCCCCCTTCGGGGGGGAATTGAAATTCAATAACGAAAAAAAAAAAATGCTATCTAGTCCCCTTCATACCCTGGTTGCTCCTCTCCTCTCCAACACCTGCTCTCTGCCGCGACTTCACTATTGTGTCCCCCCTTACCCTTCACCTCTACACCCTTCATCTTCTTATCCCTCCCATCAACTCTGATCCTCACCTCCCCCTCCTCTCCTCTGTCCTTTCCCTGGGCTCTCTCTCCCTCCCCCACCCCCCTTCCATCCTGTTTTTAGCCTGCCTATCTTCTGTGAACATAAACCGGACTCTCGCCGTGTTTTTTAATTGTGCCTGTCTACTTCTTGTGTGTCTTCACCCGCTTCGTCAGTGCAGTGTTTTTAAATTTTTAACTCCACAACTTTCCTCGATTTTACAGTTTTTTACAATGTCGCCATTTGTCGCCTTGTTTTCTTGTTTGTTTCTATTCTCATTCTATGTTTTAACTTTTCTGTAGGCTGTAGAGCAGCTTATTACCCTGATGCCAGCCCGCCCCCTCTCTTGGGGGGGAATTGAAATCCAATAACGAAAAGAAAAAAATGTTGTCTAAGGAACCGAGAAAGCAGGTTTCCTAGGCACCCCATATTTGACGAGTAGGCAGGATATAATGACAATAAAATTGGTTTATGTACGGAAGAAGACAGATAGCCCAAACGCAATTGAGTTGAAGTATCCAAACATAACATGGAAGAGATTGTGGCGAAGCATTAACTCACAAATTCATTCATCTGAAGTGGGTTCAACGTGGTATAAAGTCGCAGACAATACAGTTGCATATTGGTTTAAGTGACACTGACAAATGCCCAAAAGTGGTCTAGTTGATAAGTGCGACATAGATGGACGTACAGCAGACAGTTAATGAACTGCAAACGGGTCAGGAAGAGATTAGCATTCCTCACAAGAAAGTCGGAAGCCAATTACAACACTTACATACTCCTCTGCCCTGCCTCAGATTTCCATTCACAGACGAAAACCAGTGCTGTGATGAAACAGTGTAGGTAACATCATTTTATTTCATGTTTACATGGAAGAAGCCTGCTGCCAAGTAAAACGGTTTCAGAACTTCAAAAAGAATTTTGCAAATATGCAGCCGATTTTCCAGAATGAAATTTTCAGTCTGCACAATGCATACTGCCTATTTGGCTGCCAGTTATTATCCTGGCAGGATAACAGTTCATATTTTGACCACTAGTTGTTGAAGCTTACTGATATATTAAAACTGTGTGCCGGACCGAGACTCTAACTCAGGACCTTTACTTTGCATGGACAATTGCTCTACCGACTGACCAGTGGGAGCATGACTTGTAAGGCTTCCTCACAGCTTCCCTTATGCCAGGACCTCACGTTTTACCTTCCAAACTCGAGAGAAGCTCTCCTGCGAAACTTGCAGGACTCGCACTCTGGAAAAAAGAATATTGTGAAGACATGGCATAGGGCGCAGCAGATGAGGTACTGGCCGAAGTAAAGCTGTCAGGATGGGTTGTGATTCAGGCTCATGTGGTTCAGCTGGTAGGGCAATTGCTCTTGAAAGGAAAAGATCCCGAATTTGAATTTCAATCTGGCACACAGTTTTAAACTTCCTAAGCCATGTCTCTGCAATATCCTTTCTTCCAGGAGTGCTAGGCCTCAAAGTTTCACAGGAGAACTTCTGTGAAGTTTGGTAGGTAATAGATGAGACTCTGGCCAAAGTACAGCTGTGAGGGTGGATTGTGAGCTGTGCTTGGGTGGATCAGTCAGTAGAGCATCTACCTGCAAAAGGCAAAGGTCTCGAGCTGGAATCTCTTTCTGACACACAGTCTTAATCTTCCAGGAAGTTTCGTGCTCCAGAGTTTGTTTGAGAAACATGGAATTGGATGAAATATGTTACAAAAGAAAAAAAAACTGGCCCTTGATATTTCAGGTGACAAATTTTATAAGAAAACATTATGTCAATTCAGTGTCTTATCACTGCTTTTCAGTTATTTCTTTAATTTTTTGTCTCACAGGAAATATGAAATGTATAGGAAGAGTTTAAAATAAGAAGGGATTAGACAGCAATTTCCTTTGTGATGGCACATACTAAAGAAGTACAATTTTGGTTTACAGCAAGAAGAGAGGACAACTATTTTGTACTTACAGATAAAAAGGATTTTCACTTATGAAAGTTTAACAGAGGTAATTTATTTTGCATTACGTCAGAAGAAGGAGCAATTTAATTTGTGTTTGTACAAAAATATCCAGGATAACAAAATGACCAAATGCAGCTAATATAAGCTCGCCACAGATATACATAATAGATAATGTGTGTCCATGAAGCTCGCCAAACAAGACAATCTCTGGAGAGTGCAAGGAAGAGCGGGAATGGTGGATTGGAGGCCATATTTCTACTTAATCAAAAAAAGGGTAGCAGCAATAATAATGACAGTTTTTCTTAAATTCTGTGTTAATGATAGTGATAGGAAAAATATTAGCTGCTAATGACTCACCATATGCATGAGGAGGGTGACAGAAAATGAGTGTCTGGGAGGTGCAGAGGTCAATGGTTTATTACACTTCACAAAATGGACATTGTCAACATTCAAAAAATGTTCAGAACAACCCCTTGCACCACAAACACCAAATGGAAAATGGTGCACCATAGTGACCAAACAGCTGTGCACCATCAGGATTGAAGGTGAACTCCTTGTGAGTTACAAACTATACAGGATGTTCAGCTAGATATCCATTCTTGAAGAATGCATGTAAAATCATATTGGTGTAATGGGCTGATGAGAACTTATGGAATGTTATAGCATGCAAATGAATGCAAAACAGTCTGTCATGGAGGTTATCCTGAAACTGGCTATCCTTTAGCTTGTAGTTGCAGACAGTGCGATAATACGTTTCATAGGCATCGAAAAAAGACAATCCAGAGACTGAATTTGTCCAATGTTTCCAGGTATGAACTGTAATTTCATACACTTTACAGGATGGATAGTTTGCTGTAAAGGAATATGATTTTTATTTGCATACCAAGAATGAAGGAAAAGCAAGTTATTTTGAACAGCTATTGGCAAAAAGCTCTGCTTATAACATAGTTTTAGTTCTCGTACACCCATTTTCCCGCTCTTGCTTGCTGTGGCATAAATATTCTCTACTATCCTTGCAAGATCATGCATGACAGAAAGAATTGTAGGGGACAGAGCACCTCCAACTTCTCACAGCACAATAAATAACTTTCCATTGAGTTTACCATCCAGATTAACAGTCGGCATAATTGTATGTGAATGCTTTATGGCGTTGATATTAGTTCATCTTGATACAATGCTTGGTACCTCTAATTTCAAGGGTTCTTTTCACATACATTTCCTCTTCAAATCCCAACTGATCAGAGTTCCAAATCAAATTCCTTGCTAAACGTTGGGATAATTTTGCTTATATCATCTACAAATTTTTCGACTGATTCCGGAGTTCGCTGTGCATTGTCAAGTTGACACTTTGTTTGCGGTGGCTGTGCAGTTCTAGGTGCTGCAGTCTGGAACCACAGGACTGCTACGGTCACAGGTTCGAATCCTGCCTCGGGCATGGATGTGTGTGATGTCCTTAGGTTAGTTAGGTTTAAGTAGTTCTAAGTTCTAGGGGACTGATGACCTAAGATGTTAAGTCCCATAGCGCTCAGAGCCATTTGAACCATTTTTTTGACACTTTGTTTGAACTTTTGTTATCTCATATCTTCCACTTCTGTAGCGCTATTTGAAGCTGTGCAATCATCCACTGCTTCCCTTGAAATCACTGTAATCTGTCATGTGCAATTTCATATGCATAATGTAGCAGGTCACACTCAAGCACATCCAGTAAATTGTATCCAGCAGTCTTGAAATGCACAGATGTCAGTTTTTGTAACAAGTGTGCCTTGTCCACCCATGAATATCCAAAGTATTTCTTATGAAGTGCACGATCATATTGCTGTGGACTTATTCAAAATCTGTCAATAATTGTTTTTACTATGCTGTGGATGATCTATCTTTCACGTACATAATTATGTTTAGTACCTGCTCCTTGACTATGATTGTTCTTTACCACATTGTACTGGAGACAGGATGTGCGGCTCCCTGTCTGACAAGGATGATGGACTACACGGCTTGACACTTGTTTCAGTGCCACTTTCACTTGTTAAGCATGTATCATCATCATTGTACTTCTCATGCACATTGCCTGCACAGTTGAGTGTATGTGTGTGCAACATCACACATTTCACTGACTCATCTTGCAGAAAGGTTAAGATTTCTGTGCCACTTCTTTATCACTCTGCAAAATTCCTTGGGTTCCATCCTGACGAAATGTCAGCTTCGGCAACTGTTGTAGTGGATATAATGCATGTTTGCTTTGTTTATCATTGCCATTGCTCTACTTTGTATCAACACCACTAGTACTATTGTGAACTACTCATCCACTATGCAGTTCAGCTACGCTCCTTAGTCTCATGCTGTGCTCACCATTGTATACCATCGCCAAAAGCAACCAGTATTGTGGTTGCATAGTAGACAATAAGAGGGGCTTCGAATGCCATAAACGTATTGCCCTTTTGTTACCTTGCACGCAAGGGGTTCCTTATGAGATCTATTTAGACTATTTGCCAAGATATGATAAGAGAAGATTTCATAGGTTTTGTCAGCCCGCAAGAGGCAGGAAAGTCTCTGTGGAAATATTCTCAAAGCTCATTGTAAATGTAAAGTAAATGAAGATTTCTCTTCAGCTTCTGAAAGTTACCATGATTAAAAGCTGTCTTTTGGAGATGACAAAGATGACAATATGTGTGACAAATATAAAGCATATGAAGAGGGTAAACATCCCCAAGTGACTGGAATAAAATTAAGTAAAAGTGTGTTAATCACTATGAGAAATCACGGTCTCCATCTTAGTAAATGCACTGACATTGCTGCAGATGGCTGCTCATGCTGTCATGAGTTCAGAGGTTGTGGGAGCAGTCATTAAGAAAAAAAAGAACACATAGTAATACAGAACAAACCCCTTGTTTTAATCATTCTTTAAACTTGTCTCTTTCTAAGTGAACTGAATAATAATACTGAAAGAACACCTTGTTTTAATCTTTCTCTAAACTTGTCTCTTTCTAAGTGCTCCGATGAGCAGTGAGTGCAACACTCAATTGGGATCATTAAAGAGACTGTCTCTTTTTTTACAGCTCCGCCAAAAACAGGCTAGTCTTGTGTGAAACAAGAAGGGAAGGAAGGTATCTGCCTGTAGCATATTTGCTAAAAAGAACATTGCACAAATTGTATGGTGCCTTGAAGAAATTTCGCAGTGGTCACATTTTTCAAGTGACATCTCTAACAGAAGCTAGGGCCCTTTTATATGCAATCTGTAATGGAGTATTCATTGTAATCCTTATGTGCCTCACTGATGTGCTAGGTCAAAAATTGCCTCTAAGTAGATTTTTCCGAAAAGAGACTTTTGCTATTACCGAAGCAACTGATATCTTGACTGATACTTTCTCAATTTTGAAAGCAAAGCAAGAAAATGTAGTTACAGAATTCAGCCTGCTGTATGATCAAGCCAAAAAATTGGCAGGTATTATGAGAAGCACCATTCAAACACCCAGCATCACATCTCAACAAGGTAACAGGCATAATGCTGCCCCTTTATATATAGAGGGCTATTTTAGGTTGAATGTCTGTATCCCTGTCCTTGACACAATAAACACTGATCTAGAAAACAGATTCTCTAAAGAAAGTCTCAGACTCTACAATCTCAACACATTTCTACAAAAAATCTTTCCGTCCCTAATGAGTGAGTGATTAGAGATGCAGAAACTTGGCTACAAAGTACTACAAAATAATCAGGGAGGATGCAAGAGACTGCATTTCTGATCTAAAAACAGAGATAAAGCTGTGGGCGTCAAAATAAAAAAAAGAAGATTTAAACAAAGCACTTCTGCCATGACACTGATACTTATTAAGAGTTGGCTCAGAAAAAAATTGTTGGAAAAACTACATGACAGGACTTGCTTTGTTGTATGTCCACAGAGACAATTATTAACAAAGTAAAAATATAGGTAGGTATACTGAGAAGGATGGAAAGAACAGAAAATATATGTTTTCCTAAGTATATATGATATAATGCCAACTGTTCTTCTGTGATGTAAAAAAGATAGAGTAATTTGTATTCACACACTTAGACTTCTCTTTACAATTTTATGTAAAAAATGCAAATCAGATGCTAATATGCATGAAGTATGCCAAATGTATACCATTCTGTATGGGCATAGAACTAAACTGAAAAATATAAACACGATAATTTTTTTTGTAAAATGGTCTTCTAAGTTAGATTTTAACAACTCAGTATATAAAAAAATACAATATTACATTCAAAACTACAGTGTTATACATCTTAAGTAAGTTTTTGATTTATTGTGATGGTGTAAGATCATTGTCACTTTGTTTACTTCAATATGAGTATCATTGTAAGTACTATTGAAATAAAAGTTAGAACAATATTTAAGTAACTAATCAAGACTTCACAAATAGGCTATTATTTTAAAAATGTAATATGATGTAAATTAGCAAAAATGTAACTGTCAACAAAAAAAACTGAAATTTTAAAAGTATTTTATTCTAATTTCAGTTCATTTGATTTTAATTTGCTTAACAGCTCTATGTTGAAAGGCGTTTAGAGCTTGTGATTGCATGTTAACAATTGTATGAATAAAGTTAGGTACTTTAAAAAAAGGCTTTTTGTCTCAAATAAAGCACATTTTTGTAATTATTTGATATTTGTAAGTACTAAACATGCTTAAAATAGTAATTTTTGTTGATTGTTTTCCTTAACTTTCAACGGGAGAACCTGTGGATCTTCTTTCTCTTCTGTGCAACCACCGTCAGCCAAAAAGTCATTAATCTGCCACTGCAACTATAGCCAATGATTTCACAATTTCTAAATGAGTAACCACGTCATTAGACACCTGAGTTAAATACTCAAAGCACTTCCGCTACTTATGATAACACTGGATAGTATGCAACTCCACTCTGCTGCTCATGACAGTGTGATGGGTACCTCTCACAGCAACATCTGTGTATGTCAACTTACACCTCCATGATTTGAGAAGGGAAATCTATCAGCACAACCACTAGAGGAACCCCATGCTGCTGGCAACTTCCACTATAATGCACGTCACGCAGGGAGAATATCACAGCTCTGGTGCTTTTCAAGTCTAAGTAGGCGAAAACAGCTTCTCGGAGTGTCACTTTTACAGAGAGCACAATGCACAGTAGGTGGCAGGAGTTTAAAATCCTCAGCAGGCAGATTGACTCAGCACATTTAACACACATTTTACATAAAAAATAGGACACAGCATTTCTGAGAAAAAGTGCTTGCACTGTAAGTGTGAAGCGCCATATCTACACACATCAAAAAAAAGTTTTGCAGCACCCCAGTTCCCAGAACTCCTGAAGATAGACGTTGGCTGTGGATATTGTATTACAGACACAGTCCCTTTGACTGTTCAGACATGTCACTAAACCTGCCCAAAGATGTACACAACCATGTATGAACAGTGCCTATTAGACGGAGGGGTCTGATAGCTGATCAGTTCCAGTCATTCCATCAGGAAGGAGGTATGCAGCTTGTGATGGCTTTAGTTCAACCATGCTTAGACAATCCATACTGTGGTTTCATAGTGTCCGCATTGTTATTTTGTGCCAGGAAGAGCTCTCAACAAGAGAAGTGTCCAGGCGTCTTGGAGTGAACCAAAGCAATGTTGTTTGGACATGGAGGAGATAGAGAGAGACAGGAACTGTGAATGACATGCCTCACGCAGTTCATCCAAAGGCTACTACTGCAGTAGATGACTGCTATCTGTGTATTATGGCTTGGAGGAACCCTGACAGCAACGCCACCATGTTGAATAATGCTTTTTGTGCAGCCACAGGACGTCGTGTTATGACTCAAACTGTGAGCAATTGGTTGCTCACGGTTGCTTCACTCCTGATGTCCATGGCAAGGTCCATCTTTGCAGCCATAACACCATGCAGTGCGGTACAGGTGGGCCCAACAACATGCCGAATGGACCGCTCAGGATTGGCATCATGTTCTCTTCACCGATGAGTGCCGCATATGCCTTCAACCAGACAATAATCGGAGACGTGTTTGGATGCAATGTGTTAGACACACTGTCCAGTGAGTGCAGCAAGGTGGAGGTTCCCTGCTGTTTTGGGATGGCATTATGTGTGGCAGACGGATGCTGTTGGTGGTCATGGAAGGCGCTATAATAACTGTACGATACATAATGCCATCCTCTGACCAATAGTGCAACCATATTGGCAGCATATTGTCGAGGCATTGGTCTCCATGGATGGCAATTTGCGTTCCCATCATGCACATCCTGTGAATGACTTCCTTCAGGATTATGTCGTCACTTGGCTAGAGTGGCCAGCGTGTTCTCCAGACATGAACCCTATCGAACATGGCTAGGATAGATTGAAAAGGGCTGTTTATGGACAAAATGATCCACCAACCACTTTGAGGGATCTATGCAGTAATGCCATTGAGGAGTGGGACAATCTGGACCAACAGTGCCTTGATGAACTTGTGGATAATATGCCACAATGAATACAGGCATGCATCAATGCAAGAGGGTGTGCTACTGGATATTAGAGGTACACGTATGTACAGCAGTCTAGACCACCACCTCTGAAGGTCTTGCTGTACAGTGGTACAGCATGCAATGTGTGGTTTTCATTAGCAATAAAAAGGGTATATGTTAATTTCTTACATCAAACAGGTTGTCCCTCAAAAAATCTGTAACCACACCCTACGTCCGCAGCACCGTGCAAGTGATACTAATACTGTGGGCTGTAGGATGTGATGTAGTTACCAGCATTTCTGTTAACAACCTGGATTATCTGGGAAGTTAACACCTAATCATCAATTAGATGCAAACTAACGTGCACCTGAGGATGAGGTGTGAGGTCTCAAAATCAATCATGCAATAAAACTTGTAACAACATAACTGCAGGCTGAGGCTATTTTTTATTATTATTACTACATGTAGCTCTGTTCCCATCAACCAATATGAAGAATAATAAAAAAATGTTATATCTGGTTTTTGTACTCTGATTGCGGAGATAGTCTCTGCTTAGTTGCATGGGTAGAAGTTCTGTTGGGCCCACTCGTGTCAATAGAAACTTGTACTTGTGCAGATAATCATACTCTCTTAGAAAATTGACAACTTTACAAATAAAATGGTTTGAATCATATTTAACAAACAGAATGCAAAACGTTGTTCTGAATAATTCAAATCATGTTTGAATGGAAGAAAATTTTATTGATTATGTAGTAGTTATGAAAGGAATCCCACTGAGTTCAACTTGGGTTCACTCTTATTCATTATGTAGGTGAATGATCTTTCACTCAACATTCATTAAGAACAATTGGTACATTTTTCAGATGATACTAGCATTATAATAAGTCCCATTAAAGAGAAAGCAACAGAAGAGATTGTTAACAATATTTTTGTTTTAAAAAAAAGAGTTATCAAATGGTACTTTGAAGAGGGGCTGTCCCTAAGTTTTGAGAAAACAGATTATATTCAGTCATGGTCAACAAACAGTCATACTAACAATTGATGTAGCACAGGAACAGGAGTCAGTAACCAAGTTAGAATTCTCTACATTTTTGGGTATACACATTAATGAAAACTTGAATTGGAAGAATCACGTTACAGAGCTGCTCAAACAACTAATTTCAGCTGCTTTTGTTATTCACATAATTGCCACACTTGGAAACAAACAAATCAACCTCCTAACATATTTTGCCTACTTTGTTTCAATAGTGTGTTATGGAATAATTTTCTGGGGTAACTCATTACTTAGAAAGAAAGAACTGATTGCACAAAACCAGCAGTAAGAATAATATGTGATGTTCACCTTTTCAGGGAGTTGGGAATTTTAACTGCACCATCACAGTATATCCACCTCAGTTTGAGAAGGATAGTGATGTCCATACTTATAACATTAGAAGAAAAAATGACCTTTGTTACCCATTATTGAAGCTGTCAGTCAGTCAGTCAGAAAATAGTTCAATTTGTAGCAACTACATGCTTTGATCATTTCTCACTGACAGGTAGCAAAGCAAGTTTTTAATCATTTCTTCTTTACAACTCCTTCTATTTCACAGATTTGTTTAACTGGTAACTTCTAGAAAAAGAATTATTTGTTACTACTTGCATGAATAGAACAAAAAAATGTGATCATGTATGTTAAAACCAATCATGTATGTATAGCCTGTAAACTGACTCATTCTGCAATATTCAAATGACATAAACATTCAAATGGTCTATGGAACATGTAACTAACTCTCAGTTGAAGACTTGCAAGACTACTCGGTAAATTTAATTCTAAATTTTAATGTGGAGTACAGCATGACGTGTATGTGTGATGGGAGAGTTGCAACTTCAGATGCAATAACAGTAGTAATGTGATGATACCTGATATTACTGTAGTTTTGTAATTCAAATGATTTTTGTTTTGATTTGTTCATATAATGTAGCAGCACATACCTGCCTCCCATTGTTCAGAGTTACATTGTGGCTCTTTAACTGTCAATTTGATTTTCATTTTGAGAGGCAAAGAGTGGTTGCCTATCGGATTCTATACTGGATTTGCAGCTTAGTTAGCCCCTCTTTTAACTGTAGTTTATTGTAGATTCTCAAACAAAAAACTGTGCCCAGTTCTTGGAAAAAAGTATGGGTTGTCTACAAGAAGGGTAGTATAAGTGATTTATAAAACTATCATCCAATGTCCTTGACATTTTTTTGTTGTAGAATCTTAGAGCATATTCTGAGCTCAAACATAATGAGATATCTTGAACAGAATGACTTTTTTGAAACACCAATCACGTGAAACCCAACTTGCACTTTTCTCAGATGACATACTGGAAGCTTTGGATCAAGGTAACCAGATAGATGCAGTATTTCTTGATTTCTGAAAAGCATTTGACTTGGCACCCCACCTATGCTTATTGTCAAAAGTATGATCATATGGGGTATCAAGTGAAATTTGCGACTGGATTGGGGACTTTTTGGTAGGGAGGACACATCATGTTATCTTGGATGGAGAGCCATCATCAAATGTATAAGTAACTTCGGGTGTGTCATTCTTAGATAATATTAATAGTAAAATTAGGCTTTTTGCAGATGATGCAGATATTTGTAATGAAGTACTATCTGAAAGAATCTGCATAAATATTCAGTCAGATCTTGATAAGATTTCAACATGGTGCAGTGATTGGCAACTTGCTCTAAATGTTCAGAAATGTAAAATTTTACACTTCACAAAACAAAAAAATTATACAGGTACCTGGGTGTGACACTTTATAGGGATATGAAATGGGTAAAGCAGGTGCTAGACTTTGGTTTATTGGTAGAATACTGGGGAAGTGCAATCAGTCTACAAAGGAGGTTGCTTACAAAGCACTTGTATGTTTGGTTCTAGAATATTGCTGAACCAGATAAGACTAACAGGCGATACTGAACATATACAGAGAAGGGTGAGTTTGTTTGATCCAAGGGAGAGTGTCACAGAGATACTGAAGGAACTGAACTAGAGGACTCTTGAAGATAGATGTAAACTATCCCAAGAAAGTCAAAGTTTCAAGAACTGGCTTTAAATGATTACTCTAGGAATATACTACAAACGCGTATGTATTGCTCACATAGGGATCATGAGGATAAGATTAGAATAATTACTGTGCACACAGAGGCATTCAAACAATCATTCTTCCCACACTCCATACATGAATGGAATAGAAAGAAACCTAACAAATGGAAAAATGGGATGTAACCTCTACCATGCACCTCATGGTGGTTTGTAGAGTATAGATGTAGATGTAGGTGTAGATGTAGAGCATTGTATGATGAATGTGGATGGTGCTGAAGTACTGGAATGTGCCTGTCTGCCAAAAACTGCTTTACAAAGAGGACTTCATCCTGGTGCAGGCTCGATAATTTGTTTTTCCACAGTTGTTTCTTTTCTCACATCCCTCTTCAGTTTAATTAAGTACTTAATAACTACTTGGCTCTGTGATATTCATTGAAAATAAGATTCACACTGTTGATATTAAACAAATATAAGCATTGGCTTAATTCGTATTTACACAATTTGCATGATGCATCACTTGCCAACTTGTTTCTAAGTTGAACTTAAAAGACACAGTCAGTTATGTGTGAGAACATTTTACAGGAAGTCTGATTCTTTTTAATCATTCCATGATGTCAAATCAGACATTTTTTGTCATATTCAAGTCATTATACAAAATTTGTCATACTGTATATTTGGTAGGAATATAATAGAGGGAAACATTCCATGTGGGAAAAATATATCTAAAAACAAAGATGCTGTAACTTACCAAACGAAAGTGTTGGTATGTTGATAGGAGACAATAAAAAACACACAAACACACACACAAATTTCAAGCTTTCGCAACCCAAAGTTGCTTCACCAGGAAAGAGGGAAGGACAGGGAAAAACCCACATCCTTTCTTCTTTCCCTCTCCTTCCCTCTTTCCTGATGAAGCAACCTTGGGTTGTGAAAGCTTGAAATTTGTGTGTGTGTTTGTATGTTTTTTATTGTCTTCAATCAACATACCGATGCTTTCGTTTGGTAAGTTACAGCATCGTTGTTTTTAGATATGTATATTTGGTAGAGTGCACACTATCTGTTTTCATCCCTATACTGAAATATCTGTGTTCCAGCACAGTTTCATTGCTTTTTGGTTAGTTCTTGTAGTCACTAATTAACGAAGATAGTCATAATTTCCATAACATTTTCTGCACAGACAGTGCTCAGTACTGTATTAAAGCAGAAAGAAATACAAATACAAGTGTGGTGCACTTTGATAGAAAGTAGTTAAATATTGCCCCTCCCATGATAAGTCTCAACCCTAGGGAAACACAGTCTTTTTATTTAACTGTTTCACCAAGAAACCATCACCTACTGTTAACAACATAATTTAGAATGCACATTGATAAATGACTTTTCAACATTTAACTGACATAATATGTCTCATCTCATAATGATAAATAATGATGATTATTATTAATTTTTCAGGGGTTGGTGAATAGCTGGAATATAGGTACTTATCCCCTTTCCAAAATCCATGGAAAATGAATATGTCTTTGCATAGTAGTATGTACTGATATATCCCCTGTATTTGTTACGGGTGAGTTTAGACACAATGGATGACATGGAAAAAACAATTGTGGAAGAGATCTCTGGTGACACAGACATATCTGCAGAAGTATCAGGCATAATGGAGGCTATGATAGAACAACAAGGACCTGTTTTTCATCCATCACAATTAGATGTCCATAATCAGGAATCAGCAGAAACATTAACTCCACCGGCTGCAATTGAATCATTATGGGCCAACAATTCTAGCACCCCTAGTGCAAAGATAGTGACTTCACTGGCTGAAAGGTCTGTTTTTAGAAACACTAATCAATATGATAATCTCACAGAGAATGACAGAGAGAATAAACAGACTGATACAATTCCACTATCAACTCTCAGTTTAGAGTCGCGAACTGTTGGTAGTGGCAGAAATTTAAGTGCTGTTTGGCATTATCCTGAACCTCCTGGAGGAAGTTTTATTTTCAGAGGATCCATACATAAACCTTTCTGTCATTCCTCTACACTTGAAAAGTCTCCAGAAAGTGGATGCAAAGAGTGGCCTAAAATGGTCACAAAGGCAGTTCAAACAAATGGCAAATGTGTACGGAATGTGAGCACTTGCCACATTACAGAGAATTCTGAGTTATCTTCACCATCACCAAAACATCCTCACACAATAGATAAACATCAGACTCCACTATTATCAATATATTCTTATGGAAAAGATGGAGTATGGTTCACAGAAACCTCATCTGGAAAGTCACTGAAAACAAAACCTCTCAGACCCACAAAAGAATCTCTACAGTTATCATTAAAAAAATCAAAAAGTGTTGTTAACGATAAGAATGTGCCTTCTGCACTAGCAGCTGTAAATAAACATCCAGAATTGCCCCGTGCTTTGGCAGAAGATGATGTAGTAATACCAGTAAATTTATGGGATATCCCAGTCATTGAAAACAAATCAAGAGATACTGGAGAACCCAGTGATTCAATAGAAGATGATGTAGTAACACCAGTAGGTTCATGGGATGTAACAGTCATCGAAAACAAAACAAATGATACTGGAGATCCCCATGATTCATCAGAAGGTGATGTAGTAATGCCAGTAGATTCATGGGATATACCAGTTATTGTCAATAAAACCAGTGTTGCAGAAAAAGCATGTACAACTACCACAAATGATGATGAAGGAACATGTACAACTACCAAAGATGATGTTGAAGAAACATATACAGCTAGCACAAATGATGTTGAAGAAATGTGTGCAACTACCAAATGTGATGCTGAAGATGCATGTACAACTACCAAATGTGATGCTGAAGACGCATGTACAATAACCAAATGTGATGCTGAAGATGCATGTACAATTACCAAATGTGATGCTGAAGACGCATGTACAATTACCAAATGTGATGCTGAAGACGCATGTACAATTACCAAATGTGATGCTGAAGACGCATGTACAATTACCAAATGTGGTGCTGAAGACGCATGTACAGTAACCAAATGTGATGCTGAAGACGCATGTACAACTACCAACTGTGATGCTGAAGACGCATGTACAACTACCAACTGTGATGCTGAAGACGCATGTACAGCTACCAACTGTGGTGCTGAAGACACATGTACAACTACAAAATATGAAGCTGAAGACGCATGTACAACTACCAAATATGATGCTGAAGACGCATGTACAACTACCAAATGTGATGCTGAAGACGCATGTACAACTACCAAATGTGATGCTGCAGACACATGTACCATTACCAAATGTGATGCTGAAGACACATGTACCATTACCAAATGTGATGCTGAAGACACATGTACGACTACCAAATATGATGCTGAAGACGCATGTACAACTATTAAATATGATGCTGAAGACGCATGTACAATTATCAAATATCATGCTGAAGACGCATGTACAACTACCAAGTGTGATACTGAAGACACATGTACAACTACCAAATGTGATGCTGAGGACGCATGTACAACTACCAAATGTGATGCTGAGGACGCATGTACAACTACCAAATGTGATGCTGAGGACGCATGTACGACTACCAAATGTGATGCTGAGGACGCATGTACGACTACCAAATGTGATGCTGAGGACGCATGTACGACTACCAAATGTGATGCTGAAGATGCATGTACGACTACCAAATGTGATGCTGAAGACGCATGTACGACTACCAAGTGTGATACTGAAGACGCATGTACAACTACCAAATGTGATGCTGAGGATGCATGTACGACTACCAAATGTGATGCTGAAGACGCATGTACGACTACCAAATGTGATGCTGAAGACGCATGTACGACTACCAAATGTGATGCTGAAGACGCATGTACGACTACCAAATGTGATGCTGAAGACGCATGTACGACTACCAAATGTGATGCTGAAGACGCATGTACGACTACCAAATGTGATGCTGAAGACGCATGTACGACTACCAAATGTGATGCTGAAGACGCATGTACGACTACCAAATATGATGCTGAAGACGCATGTACGACTACCAAATGTGATGCTGAAGACGCATGTACGACTACCAAATGTGATGCTGAAGACGCATGTACGACTACCAAATGTGATGCTGAAGACGCATGTACGACTACCAAATGTGATTCTGAAGACGCATGTACGACTACCAAATGTGATGCTGAAGACGCATGTACGACTAGCAAATGTGATGCTGAAGACACATGTATGACTACCAAATGTGATGCTGAAGACGCATGTAGGACTACCAAATGTGATGCTGAAGACGCATGTATGACTACCAAATGTGATGCTGAAGACGCATGTACGACTACCAAATGTGATGCTGAAGACGCATGTACGACTACCAAATGTGATGCTGAAGACGCATGTACGACTACCAAATGTGATGCTGAAGATGCATGTACGACTACCAAAAGTGATTCTGAAGATTCATGTACAACTACCAACTATTATGCTGAAGACACATGTACAACTAGCTCTACAGATTTGGGTTTTATAGAAGGCTGTTCTGCAGCCATTCAACGCCACTTGCAAACAATATTGGCATCATGCAGCTATAAAGGTAAGTAAATATGGAGAAAAATTGAATTTTCATTTGACATATAAGCCAGTATGTTATATCACTGTCTCACAAGCTCTGTACTTTCCTCTTCCTTCTGTTGCTCATCCTCCTCTTGTCCTAGCCTTCAAAACTCTTTTGTGAATACATGCTATACTCCTGTAGGAGTTTGAACATCATACAGGCATGGAGCCCTGAGCCGTTCTAGTACTTCTTCATTTCGCGGTGCTGTAATCTTACTCTCTGACACGATCTTTTCTTAGCTTCGCCCATAGGGACGATTCCCTGCTGATTACCTTGATTGTTTGTAGGCCATCAGTTATGGCTTTTCCCATTTTGTTTACATATTTCAACCACTCTTCTTAGTTACTCATGTCTGACCTCCATTTTCTCAAAAATTTTACATATATGCAGGTCATGGGGGAAAGGTTGCCCAATACCCAATGTGGTAGCTGTTCAGTATGGTTGTCATCACATATATATATGATGGTAGCATCAAGACTCTGTGGGGAAATACTATTGATGCTTGAGCTGTTACAGCTAGACATTTGCCAAAGAATGGATGTGTGTCTTTTGGGGGGCACCGGAATTACGGGCAGTAGCCATCAAACTAAGTTATCAGCCAGTGGCCATGAGACTCTACTCAATCCCTTCAGCAGAATTGTATTCTTCATTACAGATTGTAATGGCTCTATGAATTTTTTTCCTTGACTACACTGTAAGAGGAAACAATTGACTACACTGTAAGAGGAAACAAAAATCAAGCAGACTGCTGAAACTTGCTCCCCTATATACCTGGTTTACACCTGCATTGATGAATGTTCCTTTCTATCTGCTAAGTCTTTGTTGTTTGTAGATAGTATCAAAAATGTACTTAGAAAAATCTCTTTCCTCAGTAAACTAGGAAGTGTTTCTGTCGTAGTTAAAACAGCAAATTCTATCCAGTCCTCGCGTTATTTGCTTGCAAGTAACTTGCTGATGTAACTGTCACTGAAACTTCCTATAGGAGTCTGGAAAAAGTACGGGTTTTAATTTCTCTCTGGAACTTAATGCTGCAAAAGGATGAATAATTATGCAAAAATTTGCAGTGAAGGGTTCACATTGTGTATTGTTTACATTGAGGCATGTCGGACAACAAGGTTGACATCAGAGAATTCGTCTTACTTCTGAGGGGAGTTCACTTCCTAAGAAAGTGTATATCATGGTGCTGTGATATGAAGCTGTATTCCCGACGCCCTGATGTGGTGCTTTAAACACCAGTGCATTGGATATACAATATCTGTTAGACAAACAACCCAGTTTATGGAGACTGTGGATGATAGCTTCATAAAAATTCACCATGTGAGCAACCATCATTTTGTGTCAATTGCAGAGAAAGACATCCTTGCAGATCCCCAAAGTGTGCTGCCTTAATCGAGGAATGTAAAGTCCAGAATCTGAACACCTCTCATGTTTTTAAACCTGGAAAAAGCATGATCGCTTATATCCTGCTCCAGAGATTTTTAATTTTGCCACTACTGCATTCATTGACTTTACGTCGAGGAAATGCTTTGTCAATTCCCTCAACATTGAACTCTGGTAGTCACACAAGCAAATTAGCCAATGGGGTAGATAGACCCTACACCAGCAGCTGGTATCATGATGGACCAAAGACATTGCAAAAGTTATTCAGGACTGTCGTAGGCCTTGCAGCACCTGAAGCAACATTCTTCACAAATATCACTCATTACTTTTAAGTGGCTTCATGCAAAGTCATATTTGCTCTTTAATCCCAGATGTGGGACAAGCTCCATAGTCTACTAGTGCACCAAAGATCATCAACTGTTCTGGAGCTCCTTCTTCGTGGTGGTATTTCTACTGTTGCATCAGTTCTTGCTGAATCCCTCACTACCCACTATGCAACAATGGTTATATAATGAACCTTTCACTATATGGGAACTGCTTCACACTCTTGACTCATCTCTTGGTACTCCACCAGGCTAATTTGATTCATAATCTGATGATCCAACATCTGAATGTAACTTGCAGACTCAATCTACTCAGGTTCCTCAACTCTATATGATTAGAAGGTGTTTTCCCTTCACAATAAAAAGGTAGTATCAAAAGCCCAATCATTAAACCAGGCAAAACCCACTGTTCATCAACAGCTATCAACCAATTAGCCTCACCCTCATGCTCTCTAAACTGCTTGAAAGGGTGGTAGCTCAACAGTTACGCTGAGCTCTTGAAGCAAAGGGCCTTCTGTCCCTCTAACAACAAGGTTTCTGGGAGAAAAGTAGCCTATCTGACATACATAAGCCCTTTCGTGCCACATGGTGCCATATGATTTTACTTACCCTTCATGACCAGGACTTTTGAGGCTCCTTAATGCTTTTTTTGTCAGTTTTTATCCTTCTGATTGTTTCAGGATAGAGCTGGTATGTTGTTCATAACCACATGGACTTCCTCATGGCCCTTTGCTGAGCTTTTCACTCTTCTTTGTCACCATCAACGGCTGGTGACCTCCATCAGATCAGTAGATATGCCCATGCTGTATGTTGATGACTTTTGCATTAATAGCTCCAAGTCTGTAGCCTTGGATGAAAGCCATGGAGCGACTCAAAGGGCCTCTGCTTGGAGCCTTTCCCAGTGTTTCCAATTATCTCCCACTAAAACATAGGTCAAGCATTTCTGTCATCATACTGCAGCTCATCCCAGCTCAAAACTCTACGTGGGTATCCAGTACTCTCTCCTCTTTGATAAAAAGCTGGCATGGCTGCCCTGTATTCCTCTACGTAAGATTATATCAGTGAACATAATCAATTTTTGAAGCTGTAATGTATTGGATAGATTAAAAAAAATTACTCATCAGGTAGCAGCAGGAGAATACACATATAAATAGTATTATGTGTGCAAGTTTCTAGTGCCAGTGGCTCCTCTGCACCGGAAGAGATTTAAAAACCTGAGAGCTTATAGATGAAAGACAGTGATTAATACTAGAACATCACGCACAACTTAATAAGAGTGATAGAGGTGGGAGGGGGACAGCAAGAAATAGACAGGTGAGAAAACAAAAGGTGTAAAAAACTGAAACAGAATAAAGAAAGTAATAGTTACTGTGAAGAAATGCTGAGACAGAGGAAATTAATGTAAATTAAGGCCTGGTGGCTGGCAAAAACCCAGGACATATTGTGCCAGTTCCCAGCTGCGAAGTTGTGAGAAACTGTTGCCTGTGGGAAGAATCCAGATGGCACATGTAGTGAAACAGGCACTGAGTTCATGATTGTTATGTTATAGTGCATGCTGTGCAACAGGATATTGTGTGTTGGCAACATACACCCTCTGCCTCTTTACATTCATCCTAATTGATAACTTGCCAGTGGTCATGCCAATGTAAAATGCTGAACAGTGTTTTGGTAACAGATGGTATATGACAGGTGTTCATTTTACATGTGGATCTCCCTTTGATAGTTTATATATTGCCAGTGACAGGGATCGTGCAGGTGGTGGCAGAGTGGTGCCTAGGTCGAGTCTTCCACTTGGGATGGTCACAGGGATAGGAGACACAGGGTAGGCAGACGGCTGCAGAAGGAGCATACTGTCTGACAAGGATTTTGTGGAGACTGGGGGGGGGGGGGGGGCAGTGAAAAGCTATTCTGGGTGTAGTGAGCAAAAGCTCAAGACAGAATGGACCTCATTTCAGGACGTGATTTTAGGAAGTCATGGCCTTAATCTCTCTGCTTCTCACTTCAATGTTCACTGGACATAATTACTCCACCAGCCTAGTTTGAAAGCAGATTTCCTGGGCCATCACATCCAGTCCTGGTACTGCTGATCCCTTCATAAACAACTTAGGTGTACATCACTTCTCACTCAGTATATTCCTGGTCTTAAATGCATTAACCAGCTAGTTCGACAAGGTCATGTCTTCCTAAAATTATGACCTGAAATGAGGTCCATTCTGTCTGCAATTTTCCCAACACATCTAGAATAGCATTTTGCCACCCTCCCAATCTCTATAATATCCTTGTCAGACTGTATGATCGTTCTGCAACCGTATGCCTACCCTGTGGCTCCTATCCCTGTGACCATCCCAGGTGGAAGACTTGCCCTATGCACCTTCCTGCCACCACCTACAACAGCCCTGTAACTGGCAATAAATGGGGTCTCCCTTTGATAGTATATATAGAAAGAAACTTCCACATGGGAAAAATATATTAAAAACAAAGATTCCAAGACTTACCAAGCGGGAAAGCGCTGGGAGATAGGCGCAATGAATAAAACACACAAACACACACACACAGAATTTCGAGCTTTCGCATCCGGCAGCTGCTTCATCAAGAAAGAGGGAAGGAAAAGGAAAGATGAAAGGATGTGGGTTTTAAGGGAGAGGGTAAGGAGTCATTCCAATCCCGGGAGCGGAAAGACTTACATTAGGGGGGAAAAAAGGATAGGTATATACTCGCCCACACACACACACACACACACACACACACACATCCCTCCATACATATACAGACACAAGCAGACATATTTAAAATTTGGCCCAAACTCTTTGCCTTTAAATATGTCTGCTTGTGTCTGTATATGTATGGATGGATGTGTGTGTGTGTGTGTGTGTGTGTGTGTGTGTGTGTGTGTGCGCGCGAGTTTATACCTATCCTTTTTCCCCCTAAGGTAAGTCTTTCAGCTCCTGGGATTGGAATGACTCCTTACCCTCTCCCTTAAAACCCACATCCTTTCGTCTTTCCCTCTCCTTCCCTCTTTCCTGAAGAAGCAACCATTGGTTGCGAAAGCTAGAAATTTTGTGTGTGTGTTATTTTATTGTGCCTGTCTACCGGCGCTTTCCCGCTTGGTAAGTCTTGGAATCTTTGTTTTAAGGGAGACCCATGTGTCATTGGCATGACCACTGCCAATTAGGATGAATTGGCATAGACAGAGGCTTTATGCTGCCAACACACAATATCCTGTTGCACAGGATGCACTAAAACATAACAGGCCTGAACTCAGTGCCTGTTTCAGTGCACGTGCCACCTAGATTCTTTCCGCAGGTACCAGTTTCTCAGAACTCCACAGTTTGGAACTGGCACAATATGTCCTGGGTTCTTGCCACCCATGTGGCCTTAATTTGTGTTAATTTCCTTTCCCTCAGGGTTTCTTCACAGTAACTATTACTTTCTTCATTCTGTTTTAGTTTTTTATACATTTAATTTTCTGACCTGTCTATTTCTTGCTGTCCTCCTCCCACCTCTATCACACACAAAGCCCTTAGCTTTTCCCTCTTATTAAGTTGTACATGATGTTCTAACTGTAGTCACTGTCTTGCATATTACCCTAGCTTCCGCCATTAAGTCCTCAGGTTTTCAAATCTCATTCAGTGCAGTCTCTAACAATCAGTCTTTCCTTCACATCCTGTCTGGCAAGACTCCTCTGATCCGTGGTTCTGGGTGAGTTTTCTGAACTCTACTTCTTTTCCTAAACCTCACCAGTCCTTCTCCTTCGCCCTTCTTCCTTCCTCTTTAACCCTTCTGCCAGAAGTAGGAGTAACTGGCTCCAAAAGCTTGCATGCATAATTCCTTTTATATGTGTGTTCTCCTGCTGCCACTTGGTGATACTTTTTTTATCTATTCAACTTAAGATAGGCTGAATGTGAAAGGTTAATGCTCTTTGTTTACTCTTCCACACCTCTTGTGATGCAGCTCCTGCCACTGTACTCCATTACTGATCTCTGGTGTCATCACAATGGAATATTGTTGCTTGTTTCTGTCTCAGAAGCTCCTTTAGCCACAAAATTATCAGACGCAGTACATAATCATGGAGTAAGCCTGGCTGCCAGCACCTTCCAGATTAGTCTGATAGACAGTCTCCTCATGAAAGCAGGGATCCTCCTTTATCAGTTCTGATAGTACCAACTCTTGCTCACATACACAATCATCATATGACAATTTCCTTATTATCTGATGTATCAAATGCTTTTTTCATGCAGGGGTTATCAATCTTGTGACGGTCGCCCTCATGTAGATATACTATTTGAAATGCACCTTGAGACCCTCTGCCAGGATTCTATCTACCCTCTTAGAACATGCTCCCCATTTGTTCTTGCGCCCTCATCGGTTAATGCCCAGACTTTGAATTAGGAATGATCTATTTCAATGATCTAAAGTCTCAGTTGCCCCCATGATCTTACAGTAGCTGTTCCTCTCAGTTCTTCAGGAGTATCAGTGTGTTACTGTCATTTACATTGAGGGCTCTAAAACCATGGATTCTCCAGGATATGCTTTTACATCACCCACTGAACAGGAACAACATTTGTTGCTGTGAATTTGTGGTGTTTTTACAGTAGAGCTGATAACAGAGTCCTAAGTTTTATTAAACACACCTGACTCAACCAAGTTTCATTTTTAGTGACTGTATGGGCAGTCTCCAGGCTATTTAGTAGTGTAACTCTTGTCACCTTGCAGTATCTCCTATCATGATCTTCTCCCAGGACCTTTATCATACTATCTGCTCAGTTTTCTGTCTCTGAGTTCCGAGGCATGTGGGTATTCTGGGTGTTGAACTGGCAAATATCTGGTTAGAGAAGTGATTACTCATCCATCATTCATGTGGATTCGCAGGTTCAGATAAGGCCTGCATTTACTTGGAGTTGGAACAATTTCTGATTGACTACTGTCCCCTCTAATAGAATCTGCACTATCAAGGAGATCATGGCTGCATGTCATTCCTCTTTTCATACCACCTGGAAGGAGTCCACTGTCCTTTGTTGCCTCTACACCAGTCATACCAGATCAACCCCTAGTTTTATCTTATGTAATGAGCCACTCTCACATTATGGCTACTTCTAGTTCTCAACACCAAGCATGGATTCTTTGACTCTAATGTTAATGGATGATGTATGGACAAATGAAAAGGTTCTTTGTTGTCTCTGAGAAAGTGATTTTTATTCTTAAATCTAATATTTTAAACTGTTGTTTGGTTGGGGTCAGGTTAGATGGTGTGGGAGTGCCTTCACCTTGAGTCACATGGTTACCATTCTTTTACTCTGTTCTGACAATACATATTATGAAAAGGAGATATTGCTATTCACCATATGGCAGAGGTGTTGAGTCATAGATGGGTGCAACAAAAAGGCTGCTAAATAAGTAGATTTCTGGCCAGAAGATAAATATATTTTCAAGTATCTTGATCTTGCTGTAAGTAAAAGTTATGAAAGAACTGTGGTACTGTGTGGTGATTTTAATGTTGATTTTGCAAATATTAGTACAGAAAGACAGAACTTGCTTAACTTCCTTTAAAGTCATAACCTGCATGTAACCATAAGCTCTTCAATCTGCATTATAGAAGCTTGTGCCACTCTGCTTAAACAAGTCTGTCAATTTGGATAGGTGGCCAACATAGATGCTCAGTTTGGGATATCGTGATCATTTGACACAGCTACTTACAACACCCCTCAGCTGACCTTCATCTCAGGATGGCTCTGTATAAGAGGATCTTCTTTAAGTGAAGTATGGAATATTTTATGTTATTGCTCTCTAATGGATCCTGGGATAGTGTTCTTTGTAAATCTAATCTAATACAAATGGCAATTTCTATCATTTCATAACAAAATTTTGTGAATCTTTTCAAACAGCCTTTCGTAAAAAGAAATTCCAGAGGCAAAATTAAGTGAAAATTAGCGATATATCGGGATATCATCAAACGAGACTAAGGTATTATGGACAGCATTGCAAAAGCTTATTGGGAAGAAGGAAACTCATAACAGTATTGTTCTATCCCATGATGGCAGCTTTCTTACAGACCCAAAGCTGGTAGCATATTCAGTTAGTACTTTTCCACAATTGCAAAGGATTGAAAAATTCAGAAAATTAGATGTGAAAGACACCTAGGAACTTACAAATCTTGAAGCCAACAAAATAGCGTGTTCCTCTGTCCTGTTTATCAAGATGAGCTACTAAAAGACATACGCTCTTTAAAATATAGTCATTCAGCACCTGTTGATGAGATCCCCGATCACATTACAAAAACATAATTTTCACATCCTTCATTAGACATATGCAACTCTTCTTTGTCAGAAGACATTTTCCCAGATCTTTTAAAACCTACTAAAGTAATGCCTCTTTACAAGAAATGAGACACTCAAAAAATGTCAAATTACAGACCTGCAGCACTATTGTCTGGCTTTCCAAAAAATGCTGAACAGTACTTTATAGCTCAGCTAGCAAACTTTTTTGGTCAGAATAATATAACATCAGTATGTCAGCATGGTTTCAGAGCACAGTGTTCCATTGACATGGCTACTTTTAATCTTATCGACCACACCTTAAATGCAATTAACAAGCACTCAAAAATCCCATTTATTTCCTTAGATTTGGCACAGGCTTTTGATGTTGTAGAGAATTCAGTTCTCGTAAACAAACTTGACTATTATGATGTGCAAGGTGTGCCACTATATCTAAATTTAACATATGCACTCTCTTTTTAAATATTCTAACCTACATGGCTGATTAAGGGATCTAACATTCTGTGATCCAATCTCTATCACTGAGGCCCATCTCATCTACTAGTTGTTATGTAAACATTTTTAGGCTTTTTACATTGCCTTGGCTACCACCAAGTTATCAATTAGGATGAATGTGCATAGAAGGAGGGTGTATACTGACAGCACACTGTATCCTGTTGCAGAACATGCTCTACAACACGACAGTCGTGATCTCAGGGCCTGCTTCACCATACATGCCATCTGAATTCCCCCCCTCCTCCTCCCACCCCCCTCCCCCCTCTGCCCCAGACTCCAGTTTCTCAGAACTCCACAGATGGGAACTAGCACTACTGCATGTCCTTGGTTCTCGCCACCCACCTGGCCTTAATTTACATTAACTTCTTCTGTCTCAGCATTTCTTCACATTACCTACTTCTTTTTTCTCTTCATTTTACTTATCTACATCTTTCATTTTCTGACCTGCCTATTTTTGTCATCCTCCTCCTGCCTATGTTATGTAAAATGCACTTAGCTTTTTGATCTTATTAACTTCTACACAATGTTTTTGCAGTAATCTCTATCTTGTATATTACCCTGTCTTCCATCTTTAAGCTGTCACATTTTCAAGTCTCATCCGTTGCAGTCTCCAACAATCAGTCTTTTCTTGTCATCCCGCCCAATAAGTCTCCCCTGACATGTGATTCTGAGTGACTTTTCCAAACTCTATCCCCTGTCCTTAACCTCTCCAGTCATTTTCCTTCACCCCTCTTTCTTCCACTTTTAAACTTCTGCCATAAGAAGGAGCCACTGGCTCCAAAAGCTTGCATAAGTATAATCTTCTTTTTTGTGTGTGTTCTCCTACCATCACTTGGTGAGTAGTCTGTTTATCTGTCCAATTACATTATACATGTCATAAATGTAATGTTTAAATATTTGTTATTGCTTTCTTTCTTCTTCATTGACTTTTTTGGTCTGTCTGTGGTACCCTATTGACCTTCTTGTTTCTTCTCTTTCTTTCTTTATTGGCTTTAGTTGCCACCATTGCGCTGCTGTCTCATATTTTTGCAGCAATTAAAAAGCTACTCACTGAATTTAGAGTCATCAAATTGCATAATATCTATCTATCTCAGTCACTGGAAGCATCAAAGTGTTTTGTAATTTTTGACAATGTATCTAAGATTGTTTTCACTTGGGATCTGTAGAAGCTACATTGTCATATTTGTTTTTCTTTGGAAATATTTGCTGTGTTTTCTTGTTTTTCTGACATATTCTATATTCTGTAAAATTTCCTTGCTATGGATTTATTGAAATGAAAAGTACATCTAATCTAATCTTATCGAGCCTGTGATGAACAATGTATTCACATTAGATTCAACTACTTCCAATACAGTTAGCTTTGTCATAATCAGCTTTATTGCAGCTTCTATAGAAGGTAATAGATGCCAGTACCAACTATAACAGATGCCAGTATCAATAGTTTCTTCTCCATAACATTATTTTGGCTCTACATCTATTCTATTACATGCCAAACAAATCAAAACATTTACCCACAACTGTTGCTAAGCTATATCAAGATATATCATTGCAACATAAAGACATGGACTGTGGTAGCATATGTGTCAATAAAATTAGTAACAGAAATACACTCCAAAAACATACACGAGCTGTAACAGGGAATGCAGATCGATAGCTGAGTGCACTCATTAACACTTCATTATGTGCCTGTTGCTGGTAAGTACACTTTCTGCAATGGATGGACTAAAATACGTTAAAAATGAAAAATGACAACACGTTAACATTTCTAACATGGTGTAGGAAAACTGTTGGCATTCAAAACACCTTCCAATCATCTCAGAATGGATAAATACAGGTCCCGTACATTTTTTCGAGGTAATCTTATACCATACTTCCTGCAAAATAGTGACAAGTCCACGTGATACTGATGGAAGTGGATAGTGATCATGTGCACTTCTCTTGAAAGTAGACCACAAAGGGTCATACTGAGATCTGGTGACTTAAGTGGCCAGGGAAGATGAGGCACTTCATCCTTGTCCTCACAAATCCAGTCCTGGATGATGCAAGCTGTTTGAGCTGGTGCCTTGTCATCTCGAAATACGCGATCACCACTGTGGAACAAACTTTCTCCTGTGGGATAGCCATATCTGGCCAAAATGGTCACATGATACTTGGCAACAATGTGACCTCGCATAGCAACGGTGGGGCCCATAGAATACCACAATACGGCTGCTCATATCACCACCAAATGCCTACCCACTCTTGGGACATAAACTGTGGAAGCATTCTGAAACAAGACTGATCCAAGTAACATTCTTCCCTTGCTCCATAGTCTAGGTTTTATGGCTTGGGTACCACAGTTTCCTGTTCTGTATGTTTGGAATTCCTACTTATTCTGCAATTTCCTGCTTATGAAGCTTCCTTTGTGGTACTGACAGGGTTCGCGAGAGCAACATTTAGCTCTGCAGTGATTTTTGTAGCTGCCATACTCTTATTTTTCATCATAAACCTCTTCAATGACCATTTGTCATGATTACTCAGCACATGTTTTTGTATGTGTTGTGATTTAGTGAATGATTTTTTTCCACTTTCCCCACGTGCTGCAGAAATCGTAGATATGGCGCCACTTGGATCACCAAACACTTCAGCTATCTTAGCTATAGAAGCACCCACAATACAAACACCAACAATTTGTCCTTGTTCGAAGTCACTTTGCTAGTACATAATACACTCACAACTACACTGAACACAGGTCTGACCATGGCTAATACTTGTATCATATTGAGGGCATTGCACAGTTGCTGTTTGTAGTCATATACAACAATGCAAACTGTAGGTTTGGCTCATGTCTGCATTTATGTTCAAACATGCATTTATCATGGTATTTGCAGTTTTTTTCCTTCCGCTGTATATGATGAATGGCAGTATGTCACACTATTGTTTATTTCCTTTATTGTTATTTTTTAGCTGATTTCATATATTTCTTTCAGTGGATGATCATATAGCTGCTTCATGGTTTAAAGCAGTGCAGTGGCAAATGGATGATCCGTTGTCTCCAGAAAGCAATATTTGGGCACCCCTCCAACCCCTTTCAGAAGAAAATTGTTGCCAGCTGTGGAAGCACACAGAAGATGCTAACCTGACTTCAAAGATAGATTGTAGTGTTATAGAAACAGAGAAGAGGGAACTTTTTCATGGTTTTTCCTCACTTTCTGACGAGGAGTCATCTCAACACCAGGTAAAGAAATATGAAAATAATGGTTGCTCCTAAGATGCTTGAACGCTAAACCAGACTCTGGAATTTTTTGGAGAAAAGAAATCCACTAAACAGCTACAATTTTTATGAAATTTATTAGCAGATTAGTTTGAAAGATTTATAGCCAGTCTGCTAATGATTTTCATAAAAGATATACCTTCGTGGCAGTTTCCCTTCTCTGTAAAATGAACTGTGCAGCTGTGGATCCACTGCAATCAGCCACTACATGGAAATGCATCAACACACCACTGGAAGTTATTTAAGAGCAGTATACAAGGGATACACAATCATAACGACAACAGTATAAATAAAGATGAGATGACAACAATTTTGTAAGAACCATACAATTGATTTTCAAAATAATTATATAATAAAATATCACAGTTTTTCACAAAATTTCAGAAAATTGGTGATAATTGATGTATTTTGCCGACATTAAAACAAGAACTTTAACCTTTTATGATAGTGTAATACTTTCTTAAGGCAATGGCCTTGCTGCAGTGGATACACCGGTTCCTGTTAGATCACCGAAATTAAGCGTTGGCGGGCGTGGCCAGCACTTGGATGGGTGACTGTCCGGGCTGCCATGCGCTATTGCCACTTTTCTGGGTGCACTCAGCCTCATGATGCCAATTGAGGAGGTACTCGACTGAATAGTAGTGGCTCCGGTCAAAGAGAACCACCATAACGACCGGAAGAGGAGTGTGCTGACCACACGCTCCTCCTATCCGCATCCTCAACTGAGGATGACACGGCGGTCGGATGGTACAGACGGGCCACTTGTGGCCTGTAGGCAGAGTGCTTAATACTTCCTTAGCAGGATCAGAGACACTGGTGTAAATAATAAATTACTGAGGGTTCATATCCTGTTTCAATATGTGCAAAATAGATGGATTACTGCACGAAAGGAAACAATGTTACTAATCATGAGGAGTTATACCCCAGTATTGTATTTATTGGTCCCTGTAAACTTTGATATGAAGGTACAGAGCTGCCAAATGTAACCAGACAGCACTGAAAGGCATTTGAAGTATTTGAACAATGTAATGAAGAGTTCATAATTAATGGAGATAAACAAATAGAGAAAACTTATTTGTATCTATATATTCTTCTCTACTTCATTCACCCAGTATTTCAGTTTTACTTGTGACACAAGTATATTTAGAAGTGCTCATTCCCTGTGACACACTGTTTGTTTTGTGAATACTTCACAAGTGACAGGAGAAATGAAAATTAACAATAGCCTGTTTGAGTCTTGAGATAGTTTTCAGTTTTTGTAGAAGTGCAGTAAAGTAGTTTTAGTTCTTCTTATTCTTCTTCTTATTATTATTATGAACAACAATAATGATAATAATAATTATTATTATTTACATTCTTTTTGGGTTTTCAGTTAGCTGTAGTCATTGATGGACTTTCAGCAATGAGAGTTGCTGTCATCTTTAGGTTACTGTCTGAGGAATGATCTCTTGATCCACTGTTACAACGCTATATATTCTTATCGGTAATCAGTCCTCAGCAGTGACCACTGCAGAGAGGGGCAGAGTGGGGGGGGGGGTGGCGTGTGATGGAAAAGGGGGGGTGGGGTAGGTCAGGTACTCTTGGAGTGCATCCTCTTCTTGCTGTACCCTCAGTCTGCCAAGCACTAGATCGCAAACTTTGACAAAATTCATTTGTTTGTTCAGTCACATGTTATGTAATCCCATAATGAAGGACAGCCTTGAGTCCCCTTATACATTAAGAGACAGAGGCAACGACTTCTGGATATTTATGTAAATTATACTCAGGGCTGGCCCAGGTGACACAAGCAGCCACCTGGAGTGCCAAGCTGAGGTGTGCCCCTAAAGCACACGTAGTGCAGAATTTATACACAGGTTCATTGTAATTAGTAACAAAAACAACACATTTCCCTGGGGAAAGGAAGAGGGGCATCAAATCAACTTGTCTGCAAAAGTGAAGGGGGCAGAGGGAAAGGGGGGGGAGGGAGGGTGCTAAATGATATGTGGTAAAATGTTCTATAACTGGTCTGATTATACTAATAACAAATTATGAATGACATTAATCTACTCAAATTGGTAATTACAGTAATACTTCTGGATTACTTTATATATCTGTGTTAGGAGAGAAACAGCCATTTTGAAAAAAAAAAGAAAAAAAAAAGAAAGAAATAGCCACTGCTCCTCACAACAGCTGCTGTTACTATCTGATACTTCAAGCACAGTATTTTGTCTTTACACAGACAACTATTAGCTGTCTACATACTAACAAAATCAGGATCTGTTGAATAAAAATATTAAAATTAGGCAGAATTTACATTCTTGAGTCAAAGTGTTCTGATATATTGTAGGAGGAGGGAATACAAGGTATTATTTTACTTTGTGTTTAACTATCTAGAGATTTTCATTTTCGTACCTGATGTCCACAGGAAATCTGTTATAGACTTTTGCTTCAGAATGTAACACTGCATTCTAAACTGAAGAGAGAGTTGCATGCTGTACGTGGAAATTATTTCTGGCTGTGAATTGCTGAGTTCATCATAATTCGCTCTTGTTATTAACAACAAATACCATTGTGGGATATAAGTTTTAGTATGTAAATGCTCGTGCCTGAAGAGACTTCTACTTATTTTCAGTTATCAACTTTCTGTAGTATCATTATTGCCCTCTTCTGTAGAATGGAACTATTTTCACCTTAGCTGCTATGCTCCAGCTGATTATGTCACAAGGCGGAACTGAGTGGAAGTTTGCAAAGTATGTTAGCAGTCTTGCCTGTGGTCAACATAATAAGAGACATTTGTGAGTGCAAAACAGGCAGAACCAAGCTTTTTGGTTAACTCGTTCCACCTCAGTTTATTATCTGTCGGAATGCCGAGCAATGTCACATACAGGGGCATCCAGTGCATGCCCACTGATATCTGCTTCTGGTACCTGTAAGTAGTTTTTATTTATATGGATTTGCATATTATAAGTTTTTGCAGGATTAGAATTACACTGTTGGCTGTGAACCAGTTGTAAGCCTTTTCCATTATTCCCCTGGCTGTGCCTGGTTTGTATTGTTTGGACCTTTTATTATGAGGCATGTCTGTAAAGTAAGTACTGTTTTGGAAAAAAACCACACAAAAATATTTTTTTTTCAAATCAAATTTTATTTTTAAAAAAGAGCACTTCTAAAACTATTTTTCTACATAGTTGCCCCCATTGTTCAGACATTTGTTGGAGCAGAAAACCAACTTTTCTATGATCTCTTCATAGAAAAATGCCACCAGTGAAGACAGTCAGTGCTGAACATCATTTGTTGCATCACCATCGCTGTCAAAGCCTCCAAAATCATGCTTCAGGTTCAAGAACAAGTGGTAGTCAGAAGATGAGAGATCAGGGCTATGCTATATGTGGCTGAACTGCTCGCACCGGAATTGTTGAATAAGCTTTTGAGTGACACCAGCAGAATGGGTATGTGAATTGTCATGAGACAACACAATGCCTTGACTGAGCTTCCAATGCCATTTGTTTTAAATTGCCCACTGAAGTTTTCTCAATGTTTTGCAGTATCATCCCACATTGATAGTTTCACTTCTTGGAAGGAACTCGGCAAGCAGAATGCACTTTCTATGCCAGAACACAGTGCACATGATTTTTTGTGCTGACAATGTTGTTTTGACTTCTGGTTTTTTGGGGAATTATGAGAGCCCCCAAACCATCGACTGTTGTTTAGACATTGGAGTAACATGACAAACGTAAGTTTCATCACTAGTCATGTTCTGTTTAAGAGCCGGCGAGTGTGGCCAAGCGGTTCTAGGCACTTCAGTCTGGAACCGCACGACTGGTACAGTTGCAGGTTCGAATCCTGCCTCAGGCATGGATACGTGTGATGTCCTTAGGTTAGGTAGGTTTAAGTAGTTCTAAGTTCTAGGGAACTGATGACCTCAGATGTTAAGTCCCATAGTGATCAGAGGCATTTGAACCATTTTTTTCTGTTTAAGAATTCATCTTCCTCATCACTGTATTGGGTAAGAAATGTCATAGCACTGCCAAGTCACTTCATTCTGTGAACATCTGTAGGCATTCTCGGAACCCAAAGGAAACATAATTTGTGAAAATTTAAGCAGTTTGTGACAGTCTCATGGAAAACAGTTTTTGAAATTTGTGGAAATTCATCACAAAGAATTTTCTCATTCAGCAGAAGGCTGTCTACTCTATCCTTTGTCATGAAGATTGGTTCATCCATCACTGAACTGTCTCTCTCACTTTCTCACTATTCCATCAATCGTTACATTTTCACCATAAATCTTTACAAGTTGATGAATTTCAACTGGCTTGACATTCTTTACATTCAAAAACTGTATTACAGAATGCACCCCACAGTTGGAGGACTCAGTGGCTGTCATAAATATCTAGTATGATACCTAAGAAATGTAAACACAACACAATCTGGCTGTAATGGCATCAGTGGAAACACAATGAACCAGAGAGCCAAGTGCAGATGTGTGGAACTGTGATGCTGGTAGAATGAAATTGTGCTTGCATTCTGAACAGGCCTTGTAATACACTTGTGTCATCAGCAAACATTACAGTATTTGAAGAGTGCCCCAACATCGCTGGTAAGTTACTTATGTACACCAAGAAAAGGAGCTGGCCAAGCACTGAACAATTGTTAAGATATGATTATCTGTGCAAGGGGAAGACATTTAATGTCATAAAATTTTAGCCTCCATAGCAGAATTTTATGATTTGTACAGTACAAGACCTTGACAAGATCACAGAGAATGCTAACAGGACAATTATTTGATGTTTGGTTATACTAGAACTGAGTTTGTGGAAGCACATATTGCACTCTCAGTAAAGAAGCCTTCATGGCAACCAAACTGAGCTATTGTTAAAAGTTTATTCTGAGGAAGATGATTCAGTTTACTGTTGTAAGCTGGTTTTGCAAAAGTTTGAAGAACACATCAAGGAGTAAGATTGGTCTGTAATTAGAGGTCAGTTGCTTACATCCACTCCTTGACTCTTTGACCGAATGCAAAAGCAAATCAAAGATAACACTACCAAGTTAGTACAAGATTTTAATACTTCACCTGTGATACCATCGTAGCTAGCACACATGAGATGGCAAAAATTATGTCTAGTGATTGAGCATGCATTACTTGTCTGAGTAAGTGTATTGGATCTGCTTTTAATGGACAAGTTTTTTCCCTGTGCTTTAAGCTACTGCCAGGAAGAATTCCTTGAATTTAGTAACCATTGATTTTAATCTCCTAACACGTGTCTCACTGCTACTGCTGTCTGGGAGTTCAGTTTGATTTGCCTGGAATTTTAATTTGTGTGTGTGTGTGTGTGTGTGTGTGTGTGTGTGTGTGTGTTGATGAGACAAAAGTCATGGAATAGCAGTATGTGCATATGCAGATGGCTGTAGTATTGTGTACACAAGGTATGAAAGGGCAGTGCATTGTTGGAGCTCTTTTGTACTCAGGCGTTTCATGTAAAAAGGTTTCCAACATGATTATGGTCTCACCAAGGGAATTAAGACACTGAACATGGAATGGTAATTGGAGCTAGATGCACTGGACATTCCATTTCAGACATTGCTAGGGAGTTCAATATTCTGAGATCCATAGTGTCAAGAGTGTGCTGAGAATACCGAATTTCAAGCATTGCCTCTCACCACAGACAATGTAGTGGCCAATGGCTTTCACTTAATGGCCGAGAGCAGCAGTGTTTGCGTTTGTCAGTGCTAATAGACAAGCAACACTGCATGAAGTAAGCACAGAAATCATTGTAAGATGTGTGATGAATGCATCCATTAGAAGAGTACTGTAACATTTGGCATTAATGGGCTATGATAGCAGATGACATGATGTACCTCAGGAGGACATTCAGTAACTCTATCAAACAATGCCAAACCAAATAACTGCTTGCATAGGGCCAGAGGTGGACTAATGCATTACTGACTTGCTCAATTTGTGAAGCTCTTTCTCTTGAATAAACCATTCAGTTTTTCTGAAGTTGTAATTATTTGTTTGTCTACACATACAACACATCTACTGCTTTCCAGCCCATTTGGCTAATTCCTTCATGGAATTTTTTGTTTTTTTCTTGTTTTGTGTATTTGTAGACTTAGAGAAAGCTTTTGACAATGTTGACTGGAATACCATCTTTCAAATTCTAAAGGTGGCAGGGGTAAAATACAGGGAGTGAAAGGCTATTTACAATTTATACAGAAACCAGATGGCAGTTATAAGTGTCGAGGGACATGAAAGGGAAGCAGTGGTTGGGAAGGGAGTGAGACAGGGTTGTAGCCTCTCCCTGATGTTATTCAATCTGTATATTGAGCAAGCAGTAAAGGAAACAAAAGAAAAATTCAGAGTAGGTATTAAAATCCATGGAGAAGAAATAAAAACTTTGAGGTTTGCCGATGACATTGTAATTCTGTCAGAGACAGCAAAGGACTTGGAAGAGCAGTTGAATGGAATGGACAGTGTCTTGAAAGGAGGATATAAGATGAACATCAACAAAAGCAAAACGAGGATAATGGAATGTAGTCAAATTAAGTCGGGTGATGCTGAGGGAATTAGATTAGGAAATGAGACACTTAAAGTAGTAAAGGAGTTTTGCTATTTGGGGAGCAAAATAACTGATGATGGTTGAAGTAGAGAGGATATAAAATGTAGATTGGCAATGGCAAGGAAAGCATTTCTGAAGAAGAGAAATTTGTTAACATCGAGTATTGATTTAAGAGTCAGGAGGTCGTTTCTGAAAGTATTTGTATGGAGTGTAGCCATGTATGGAAGTGAAACATGGACGATAAATAGTTTGGACAGGAAGAGAATAGAGGCTTTCAAAATGTGGTGCTACAGAAGAATGCCGAAGATAGATGGGTAGATCACATAACTAATGAGGAAGTATTGAATAGGATTGGGGAGAAGAGAAGTTTGTGGCACAACTTGACCAGATGAAGGAATCAGTTGTTAGGACATGTTCTAAGGCATCAAGGGATCATCAATTTAGTATTGGAGGGTAGCGTGGAGGGTAAAAATCATTGAGGGAGACCAAGAGATGAATACACTAAGCAGATTCAGAAGGATGTAGGTTGCAGTAGGTACTGGGAGATGAAGAAGCTTGCACAGGATAGAGTAGCATGGAGAGCTGCATCAAACCTGTCTCAGGACTGAAGACCACAACAACAACAATTGTGTATTTTGGTACATCTGACTTGTGATGTAATGCTTGAAATCATCCTCTGCATGTCTTATCCTATTGTAGTAGTATTCCCTTCTCTCTGCCATAGGGTTTGTTACATTTCCTTGTGGATTTTATAGCATCTTTCCTTGAGTGTCATATTGTTCCTTTCTTGAATCCGTGGTTTCTTTGGGTTTCTTTTCCCCAGCATTTTCTTTTGTCACTTTAAGTAAACAAAATAATAAATGCCAGTGTAAAGACAGCACAAACAGTTTAGTTTCAAAATAACTTCATTCTGTGATCTGTGAGTCTACGTAACATAGTGTCATGTGAATGGAGAATTTTCTATTAACTTTACCATTTCTGATGTGACATCACTATAAAATCACAGTGAGTAATATTGTAAAGTAGTTGTTGTGTTCCATTACACTATGATGTATAACCATGAAGTATTTGTATATGCTACAGTTTGGATTTACTAAATAATGTTATTCAAAATTTAATTTTTTTTCTAGAAACAACTTATGATATCCATAATTTTTTCCAGGGAAATGGACCAATAATAAACAACCTGGCAGGAGCACTACAAGAAGGCCTGGCTCAATATTTGACAACCAATACCGCTTATCGGCCACCCAGTCTGGAATCTTTGGAAACACTGGACAGATCGAGCAGCAGTGATGAAGAGAGTGACCATGGGGAATACAACGAGAGCAGTGATGATGACAGTACAGACTCATGGGACAGTGGCTACTTCAGGGGAGTGACTTACCATCAGGTACATGCCATAAGGCTGTCCATTAGGTTAAAAAATAATTGTGTGCGTTTAAAAACCAGTTGAATTTCATTTTGAAGATTATTTATTATGCTACTCAAATGCTTTTTTATAACAGCTAAAGAACGTTAGTTTGATGTGTAAAACAGAAATTCTGTAGTCAGGTACTAACTTATTTTACAATTCTTTGTTGTTTAAGTGAGTTTGTAGTTACACTTTCCCTTGGTCAGATCAATGAGCATGTCTTTTCACAATAACTGTTGTTATTTTTATCAAAAATCAGTTATATAGAACAGATGAGACTTCAGTAGCCCATGTGATCTACACTCCCTGGTCTGATTACAAGCAAAAATATCAAACCACAATTTTGTTGTGAAAGGCAGTTGATGATGTTTAATTTAATTTTTTCCAGCAGCAACTTGTGTCTTCTTTTTATGACATTTCAACTGTGCCGCTTATTGTCTGAATCAGGTCTTCCCTGAAGTACTAAAGCATCAGTAGGAGTGTTCTGCCCTTTATACTGCCAATTATACCTGTCATTTATGTTTCTATAGTCCAAGCTTCCTCCCCTTATGAACCATGGACCTTGCCGTTGGTGGGGAGGCTTGTGTGCCTCAGCAATACAGATAGCCGTACCGTAGGTGCAACCACAACGGAGGGGTATCTGTTGAGAGGCCAGACAAACGTGTGGTTCCTGAAGAGGGGCAGCAGCCTTTTCAGTAGTTGCAAGGGCAACAGTCTGGATGATTGACTGACCTGGCCTTGTAACAATAACCAAAACGGCCTTGCTGTGCTGGTACTGCAAACGGCTGAAAGCAAGGGGAAACTACGACTGTAATTTTTCCCGAGGGCATGCAGATTTACTGTATGATTAAATGATGATGGCGTCCTCTTGGGTAAAATATTCCGGAGGTAAAATAGTCCCCCATTCGGATCTCCGGGCGAGGACTACTCAAGAGGATGTCGTTATCAGGAGAAAGAAAACAGGCGTTCTACGGATCGGAGCATGGAATGTCAGATCACTCAATCAGGCAGGTAGGTTAGAAAATTTAAAAAGGGAAATGGATAGGTTAAAGTTAGATATAGTGGGAATTAGTGAAGTTCTGTGGCAGGAGGAACAAGACTTTTGGTCAGGTGACTACAGGCTCATAAACACAAAATCAAATAGGGGTAATGCAGGAGTAGGTTTAATAATGAATAGGAAAATAGGAATGCGAGTAAGCTACTACAAACAGCATAGCGAACGCATTATCGTGGCCAAGATAGATACGAAGCCCACACCTACTACAGTAGTACAAGTTTATATGCCAACTAGCTCTGCAGATGACTAAGAAATTGAAGAAATGTATGATGAAATAAAAGAAATTATTCAAACAGTGAAGGGTGACGAAAATTTAATAGTCGTGGGTGACTGGAATTCGGTGGTAGGAAAAGGGAGAGAAGGAAACATAGTAGGTGAATATGGATTGGGGGAGAGAAATGAAAGAGGAAGCCGCCTGGTAGAATTTTGCACAGAGCACAACTTAATCATAGCTAACACTTGGTTTAAGAATCATGAAAGAAGGTTGTAGACATGGAAGAACCATGTAGATACTAAAAGGTATCAAATAGATTATATAATGGTAAGACAGAGATTTAGGAAACAGGTTTTAAATTGTAAGACATTTCCAGGGGCAGATGTGGACTCTGACCACAATCTATTGGTTATGAACTGTACATTAAAACTGTAGAAACTGCAAAAAGTTTGGAATTTAAGGAGATGGGACCTGGATAAACTGACTAAACCAGAGGTTGTACAGAATTTCAGGGAGAGCATAATGGAACAATTCACACGAATGGGATAAAGAAATACAGTACAAGAAGGATGGGTAGTTTTGAGGGATGAAGTAGTGAAGGCCGCACAGGATCAAGTAGGTAAAAAGATGAGGGCTAGTAGAAATCCTTGGGTAACAGAAGAAATATTAAATTTAATTGATGAAAGGAGAAAATATCAAAATGCAGTAAAAAAAGCAGGCAAAAAGGAACACAAACGTCTCAAAAATGAGATTGACAGGAAGTGCAAAATGGCTAAGCAGAGATGGCTAGAGGACAAATGTAAGGATGTAGAGGCTTATCTCACTAGGGGTAAGATAGATACTGCCTACAGGAAAATTAAAGAGACCTTTGGAGAAAGGAGAACCACTTGCATGAATATCAAGAGCTCAGATGGAAACCTAGTTCTAAGCAAAGAAGGGAAAGCAGAAAGGTGGAAGGGGTATATAGAGGATCTATGCAAGGGCAATGTACTTGAGGACAATATTATGGAAATGGAGGAGAATGTGGATGAGAATGAGATGGGAGATGCGATACTGCGTGAAGAGTTTGACAGAGCATTGAAAGACCAGAGTCGAAACAAGGCCCCCGGAGTAGACAACATTCCATTGGAACTACTGATGGCCTTGGGAGAGCCAGTCCTGACAAAACTCTACCATCTGGTGAGCAAGATGTATGAAACAGGTGAAATACCCTCAGAGTTCAAGAAGAACATAATAATTCCAATCCCAAAGAAAGCAGGTTTTGACAGATGTGAAAATTACCAAACAATCAGTCTAATAAGCCACAGCTGCAAAATACTAACACGAATTCTTTACAGACGAATGGAAAAACTAGTAGAAGCCAACCTTGGGGAAGATCAGTTTGGATTCCGTAGAAATACTGGAACACGAGAGCCAATACTGACCTTACGACTTATCTTAGAAGAAAGATTAAGGAAAGGCAAACCTACGTTTCTAGCATTTGCAGACTTAGAAAAAGCTTTTGACAATGTTGACTGGAATGCTCTCTTTCAAATTCTAAAAGTGGCAGGGGTAAAATACAGGGAGTGAAAGGCTATTTACAATTTGTACAGAAACCAGATGGCAGTTATAAGAGTCGAGGGACATGAAAGAGAAGCAGTTGTTGGGAAGGGAGTGAGACAGGGTTGTAGCCTCCCCCCGATGTTATTCAATCTGTATATTGAGCAAGCAGTAAAGGAAACAAAAGAAAAATTTGGAGTAGGTATTAAAATCCAGGGAGAAGAAATAAAAACTTTGATGTTCACCAATGACATTGTAATTCTGTCAGAGACAGCAAAGGACTTGGAAGTGCAGTTGAACGGAATGGACAGTGTCTTGAGAGGAGGGTATAAGATGAACATCAACAAAAGCAAAATGAGGATAATGGAATGTAGTCAAATTAAGTCGGGTGATGCTGAGGGAATTAGATTAGGAAATGAGACACTTAAAGTAGTAAAGGAGTTTTGCTATTTGGGGAGCAAAATAACTGATGATGGTTGAAGTAGAGAAGATATGAAATGTAGACTGGCAATGGCAAGGAAAGCATTTCTGAAGAAGAGAAATTTGTTAACATAGAGTATAGATTTAAGTGTCAGGAAGTTGTTTCTGAATGTATTTGTATGGCGTGTAGCCAAGTATGGAAGTGAAATATGGACGATAAATAGTTTGGACAAGAAGAGAATAGAAGCTTTTGAAATGTGGTGCTACGGAAAAATGCTGAAGATTAGATGGGTAGATCACATAACTAATGAGGAGGTATTGAATAGAATTGAGGAGAAGAGGAGTTTGTGGCACAACATGACTAGAAGAAGGGATCGGTTGGTAGGACATGTTCTGAGGCATCAAGGGATCACCAATTTAGTATTGGAGGGCAGCGTGCAGGGTAAAAATCATAGAGGGAGACCTAGAGATGAATACACTAAGCAGATTCAGAAGGATGTAGGTTGCAGTACGTACTGGGAGATGAAGCAGCTTGCACAGGATAGAGTAGCATGGAGAGCTGCATCAAACCTGTCTCAGGTCTAAAGACCACAACAACAACAACAGTTTCTTTGGACCCTATATGTAAATAATTAAGTGGATAACACCAGAAGTTCAATGAGGTTTTTCATGTATTGTGTTGTTGTATACAACAAAGTTGCAACACTAGAAATTGTAATGATATGAGTGAAGACCTACAGAGGGATTGTGTTTGGTGCAGGGTTGGCAGTTGACCCTCACCATAAACTAATGCAATTTATTGTGCATAAGTAGGCAGAAACACCCATTCTAGTATGATTATGTGACTGCAGAACTTGCTACTTAGCCTATGGTGATGGCAGTTCTCTATCTGCCAAAAGACTAAAAAGTCCTAACCACTACACCTAAGAGGTGCCACGTTTATCAACAGCGCAAGGTAATCTGACATTTGTTCAGTAGTGGTACCTGTGTGGATCAACTAATGAGTTGACTAGCTTGGCATAAAATTAATTTAATTCCTTCAAACCCACAGCAAAATAAATGACATCTTAGGGAATGAGTATAGGCGTCATTGAAAAATTAATAACAAGAACCTACGGTATCACAAAGAGATTTATTAACTAATATCAAGCTCAAGAGAGAACAAACATATAATCAGAAACTTCAACTGTATAACATTTCATTAACACAAACTCAGGTTGGTTGGCAATAGACTTGGGGAACCTAACTGGAATTTATGTGTAGATGAGACTGGCTACTGTGAGTGGAAGAATGCCAATCTAGGCCAGCACACACTGCTGTATCGTTCCACTGATTGGTCTCACACATCAAATTCGACTACAAGGCTGCTGTAAAATATTATGGCCATGAAAATGATTGATAACCATCTGAATTTGCCGAAGCTGTGCAATGTTACCGAAATAGCCGGTGAAAGATAAGCCACTGTCATCCATGTGCGGTCGCTGTCAAAGCTGGTAGGTTCGATGACACATCATACTGCAGGAGACGACCTCACATCTACCAGTGATTGTCTCATGTCCACAAAAATATTAAAGTTTCACGTGGGTGTTCAGACGAGTTTACAAGTAACTGCTCTTTCCGTAGAAATGGAAGAGTGACCGTACTCCGCGATGGTCGAGAAGCAAGTCCTGCTCTCTCTCGTTGTTCAAAACCTTCCAAAAGACAGCCATTCCCCCCTGATGTTGTTGAATAAACCTATCATGGGCCAGCAGTGATTACTGTGTCAATCGTGAGACCTGATCTTCCTCAACCAGTCACTGTAGTGCAATACACATTCTGTTATCCAAAACAACAGCACACAATGCCTGGAAGTCCTGCAGCCAAGCCCGCAGCACATTTCGCTAGACGAGGAAAGCTTCCTAGTGAAAACAAGCTGTGTCTCAACCATGAAACAATTTAGTGGGTGCCGTTTGGGTGTGGCATGGCGGCATCTAAGAAATGTGACATCTGGAGAAATTCGTCGTCCTGTCTTACAAGGTATGCTGTCCTTGTAATAAACACATTAGCTGGGTGCCAGCCCAATGCCTCTAGCCCAACCCCGCTTTACCTGGACCCACACAGGAGATAAGGAGACCAGGCTCCCACACCACATCCACTCGCTAATAAAGCAGCTAGGCTGGCACCAGGATGCCCGATGCCACCAGTCTATAAAGAAGTGTCATTTCGCATTCAGCCACAGCGTTCCCACTCTATATCTATATCTACATCTACATGGATATTCTGCAAATCACATTCAAGTGCCTGGCAGAGGGTTCATTGAACCACCTTCATAATTCTCTATTATCCCAGTCTCGTATAACACCCAGAAAGAATGAACACCTATATCTTTCCGTATGAGCTCTGATTTCCCCTATTTCATCGTGGTGATGGTTCCTCCCTATGTATGCCAGTTTCAACACAAATTTTCGCATTCGGAGGAGAAAGTTGGTGATTGGAATTTCGTGAGAAGATTTCGTCGCAACGAAAAAGCCTTCCTTTTAATGATTTCCAGCCCTGTATCATTTCTACCATACTCACTCCCATATTTCGCACTAATACAAAACATGCTGCCTTTCTTTGAACTTTTTCCTATCTGTTAAGGATCCCACACTGCGCGGCAGTATTCTAAATGAGGACAGACAAGCGTAGTGTAGGCAGTCTCCTTAGTAGGTCTGTTATGTTTTTGAAGTGCCCTGCCAATAAAACGCAACCTTTGGTTAGCCTTTCCCCAACATTTCCTCTGTATTCTTTCCAATTTAACTTGTTCGTTATTGTAATACCTAGGTATTTAGTTAAATTTACGGCTTTTATATTTATCGTGTAACCGAAGTTTAACCAATTGCTTTTAGCACACATGTGGATGGCCTTACACTTTTCATTATTTCGGATGAACAGCCACTTTTCGCACTGTTCAGATATCTTTCTAAATCGTTTTGCAATTTTTTTTATATTCTGATGACTTTATTAGTCGATAAACGACAGTGTAATCAGCAAACAACCGAAGATTGTCTCCCAAATCATGTATGTAGATAAGAAACAGCAAAGGGCCTATAACACTACTTTGGCGAATGCCAGAAATCACTTCTGTTTACCTAGGCAGGAAAATAACCAATTTTGGATGGAACAAGGAGAACATAAAAAGTAGACCAGCACCAGCAGAAAAGGGCCTTCCTGGCCAGGAGAAGTCAGCTGGTGTCAAACGTAGTCGTTAGTCTGAGGAAGAAATTCCTGAGAATGCATGACTAGAGCACAGGTAATAAAATATGGTCTGTGGAAAAACTGGAATTGAAGAGAGTGAAGCATTTGAGATTTCGTTCTGCAGAAGAACGTTGAAAATTTGGTTCCTGATAAGATAAGGAATGAAGTGTTTTCCCGCAGAATCGCTGGAATATATGGAAGATACTGACAAGAAGAAGGGACATACGTTAAGAAATCAGTGAATAATTTTCGTTTTAGTGGAGGGAGCTGGTTCAAATGGAACTAAGAACTATGTGACTTAACATCTGGGGTGATCAGTCGCTCAGACTTAGAACTAATTAAACCTAACCAACCTAAGAACATCACACACATCCATGCCCGAGGCAGGAATCGAATCTGCGACTGTGGCAGCAGCGCAGTTCCCGACTAGAACCGCTCGCTAGAGGGAGTAGAGGGTAAAAACTGTAGAGGAAGACAAAGACTGGAATAGATCTAACAAATAACTGAGGACATAGGTCAAAAAACATAAAAATAAATGAAATAAAAAAGAATAAATAGCAATAAATATGTTACTTTATTCAGTAACTGCATTAGACAGTGCTAATACAATGAGCAGAATTACAAAAGCCTTTACTTGTAGGTACGTTACTACAGTTACAGATGCAGTCACAGTTGTGGAGTTAGCAGATTAATGTCCCTTGCTTGGGCGCCAACAGGACAATGCCGGCCCTGCAGGGCGTATGGCCACTTACTACAAAGGGAAGGCTAGCTATGAAAAGATCCTGAGAACTTGCCTGCTGCTCAGGGAAAGTTCTCAAGCTGCCCCTAATGCAATGGTCACCTCCAGCATCCAAAAATCTCTCTCTACAGCCGAGTTTAATTCTACTAATGCTACTCAAGCCACACAAGTACTGTGAGATCAATTAGTGGTTTATCCTAACCATAATAGTCCATCAGGTTAATATCAATCAGGGAAAATTTCATATTACTATCAATCAGGGGAAATACACCAAAGACAAATGAAACTGTATGATAATCACTGAAACAAAATGAAAGGGGAAGTGTCTGAAGGGTATTATTATGGCAGTGGCCTGCGTGGAAGGCACCGCCATCTTTCAAACTATCACTGGAAGCAATCATATATGTTAATATTTAGGAAGAGGCAGATAGAGCGATTTTAAGTTGAACAAAAACATGAAGCTAATCATTGGAAAAGAAGGTGCCATACAAACAGTTGTAGCATGAATCTTCAGGAACTGCAGTTCACCCTCGAAGGCAGTAACTTACAAAAACTTCTTTTGCTCAATATTTGAATATTTATCAACCATCTGGGTACCACACCAGATGGGACTGAGAGAGGAAATAGGGAAGATAAACACATTTGATTACATGGTGTTTAGTAAGTTTGAAGTTGGCATGAAGAAGCCCGGTCAGCTCCAGTGGCACACTCTACAAGAGAAGTGTTGTGCATCACGTCATGGTTTACTGTTCCTAGATGAGTCAACCAATATAGTTCTTCCTCCAGTGTATATCTCATGAAAAGACTATGAAGGTAAAATCAAAGGGATTCAGGCTCACACATGGGCTTACCAACAGCAGTTCTTTCTGCCGACTGTTCGTGACCAGAATAGGAAAAGGGGGAAGCTACACTGGTATACAATGTGGCTTGTGCCAAGTTATATTCTTCCTCAAAGACTGGGCTGATATGAACAAATTAAACACACAAGTTTTTATGATGCAAGAATATATCTCAGAGTTGCATGAAACATGCCAATACCATGCCTTTTCAAATTACCTGTTGTAAATTGTTTCTTACCAACTAACAGTATCTTCAATCCTAAGTTTGATTTGAACACCACAGTACTCTGAACCAAGATGCAGCTTAGCAGCTTTTATATACACAAATCTTTTTAAGAAAGAAGTGACGCAAAAAATCTTAGAACTAATTGATGACTGAACCCTAAAACTTTGGATATGAGATCTGAAATTTACCCTCCTTGCCAGCTGGTGAAAGATGCATTAATATGAGTTATTAATTTTTTCAGTTTATTTTCTTGCTATCGGCATTTTACAGCAAGAATCTTATCAGAGTACACATTACATGAGAGTGGATATCTCAGTGTCATGTGTTGTTTAGTACTGTTTTTTGTGCTTTTATATTGAAATGCCACTTACTTTTGGTTTTTCATTGTAAAAAATCAAAATATATTCCAATGGTCTGATTTGGAAATAATAATAGTTATTATTAAATATAATAAAGTAATGATTAATTTTATTTTTACATATTTAAGATACACTCATTTGTTTCCATACTCAATTATTATTTATGTACTATGAGGCAGACTGCATACTTACTCATACTGTAGCTTGTCAATATGTTTTTATGAAATGATCAAAGCATCAACAAATATAATAATAATTGGGTGGTTTACAGGGCCGAAATGAAATTTCATCTGATGCAGACATTGATACAGACACTGATAGTGAAGATGAGAGTTTAACAGATGATCTACGAAAATTAGGTTTCCGAGACCTGGACAACAGAATTCAACAAATGGCAGTTGTTTGGGGCTACTGCAGTGAACACTTTGGACTTGATCCAGACAGAGTACTTGAGGATGAATTAGCAGACCCTGACATGCCTGGCGAGTGTTTAGTTCATAATATTCTGGCTGTACGGAGAGTTTCTGGACTTTCCAGGAGGCCATAAATGGTGCTTCATTCTGCTGAGCTGTCAGTCTAGTGCAGAAAAAACTCTATTCAATAATATCAATTTACATTTTGTGCTTCTAACTACTGTAGGTGTCTGTGTCATCTATGCAAAAGCACAGTTACTCTTAGTGTGGGTGTAACATTAATTGGTGTGTATGCTCCCTCAAAGTTGTTTTTTCTGCATCCCTAGGTTATAAGAAACTGAGAATTTTCATCTCAGGTTTCCTAAGCTAAGTAAGTGTGATTTATGCATGCATATGCTGTTTAATTTAATATATTATATTATAAGTGCACATGCCAAATTTACATTATAATCGTATGAGCCATTGAAAGTGAAGGTTAATGGATTCTTTCATCATTTCTTGTTAGAACAATTCATATTTAAGTTATAAATTGAAAAGAAAGGAAATTTTCTTACAGCAATATTTGTTTATTATGAACCAGTTTTCTCCTTATTAGGGCAACATTTTATAACAACTGTTGTTACCTAGTGAAGTTATAATAAGCTGAATACTGGATCATAATAAACATATATCAGTAGAAGAAAACTCTGCTTATTTGCTTTTCAACTGTAAATAAAAGAAAATATTAATTTATGGGAAACTCTTGGGTTAGTATTACCGGCAATATCCTGTAAAATTCTGAACAAAGCAAAACTTCATATTGCTTCTTATAGTAGATTTACATTCATCTAAAATGTTTCAGATGATAAATTGTTCCTTTTGTGCACAATTACTTTAAGTGACTCAACATTAAACAGATGTAACAAAATATTTTGTGTGACTTACACAATTTTTGATGGAGTATTATTGAAAAACTCTCATTCCTATTTAGTACAATAGGTGATAAGTTTGGAATAATGTTACATGTTTTCTTTTGCATTCATCCACTTAATTTATGGCAAAAATGGAGTGCTAATGGAGTGCCATAAAAATTGAAAAATCAATATCACGTATGTATGGAGTGATTACTAAGTCCCAGTACCCCCTATGGCACTGTCCACATGTTTACAGATAGTCACATTGTATTACTGTGAGATCATGATAGAGGACAACTTTGAGGTAGTATGATTATTAACTCCAGAGTGTCTGTGTGTACACCATTGTTTTCATAACAGAATACAAATATGATTATCCTCAACATTGCTGGCTGATGGCGGTAAATGCTCATCAAACAGCATCCTTAAGTTCATCAAATCTAATAATGTGTGGTAGCAACCTTTTGTTTAATGAAACCCCATAACGCAAGGCACTGCAGTCCATATCGTGACACATGGTGGGTTGTGTTGAAAGTTCTTCACAAAAATATGGGTTCCCTTTACTCCCGAAATAAATGGTTTCCCTTTCGCACTGCAATATATTGCACACTCATCTGAGAAAAACACCTTTCCCCTTGAAGGAAGAGTCATAAAGACATCAAGCATTTGCCCCCAAGACTGATGCCATTTTCGTAAATCATTATCAATCAATTAATTAAATTTTACAAATGAAGGTTTAAATTCCTTTAACTTTTAATCATATGTTTTTTGTAAAGTCGAGTATGGGACTACCAATTCCTGTGACCACATGAACTCCACTTTTTTGGTGAATGTTTGATAGGCATTGCAGCCTCCACAAGTTTTTCCAGTTGTGTGGATGGTTGTCCTGCGTGGGGCTTATCTTTTATGCAACCAGTTGCAAGGAGCTTTTTATCATGCCACAAAATTGTTGGTGTAGGTGGGTTAGGTTTCTCAAAACCTTACAGTGCAATCCTGCTGAATATTTTTCATTGATTTTGCCACATGAGGCCATTTGTGAGCCCCCCTTGCTCATTACAGTCCATTCCTCCATGGTATAAGTTGACTTACCAGCCATGATTTAGATGTATATCAGCACTCACAACAATAGAAAACAACAATTCATGAGCATCTGTGTAATATATGGGGTTAATGGGACTTTGTGAGTGGCCTTTAGACAAGTCACTTATGAGTGCCTATGACTACAAAAAAACAGAATGACTGGTCAGTGCTTACTTCAGCAGGTGAAATTCTGTGTACTGCCAACAGACCCATATAAAAGTGCAAAAAAAACTATCCAAGATCTTCTAACAATTATGTCATTCTTCAGGGATGCAGTTGGGCAACTCACTCAGACTCCAGGATGAGAGGGAAATTAGGTGAAAAAATGACCTTTATCTTTTAATGTCTGCTTACTCTCAAATATGTTGTGGATGTCATTTAATATATTTGAAGAAACTGGATAATTTTTATTTTGTCTATCTCAGTTGTTGATATAAAATTTTGCTTCAGTGGTTATTGGTTTCGGGCTGACTCACCCATTCTCAAACCGCACACCTTAAATTACACAGTACATGTCTTACAATAATGTGTACACACAGTGTGTATCTCCATATTACAGTTACTCACATGCTTATAGACATACCTTGTTATTAACCACAGTTATTCAGTACAATGTGGTGCCAAAAGGCATGATCAGCTTTTGTTCAGCAAAGTATACTGTGGGCCACAGGTACCCTAATTCATCTTAGCCCATGTGTCTGTTGCAATGAAATGATGCTACCAAACTAACAAATATTACCCACAGTTGTCAACAGGACACTTTGTCAGGTGTTGCCTTCATATGTATTGTAACAATCTTTAAACGTTACTACTTAACTTGCATTGCCCTATGGTTCATTGATGTGGATTCTGCGAATAATGAGAACATCACAAAAATTTCAAGCCTGACAAATTATTTATTGACATCAGCTGATCAACAAAAGTGACATAACTGCAAAACAACTGACGAAACTGAGCTAAACCAGACTGAGCTCCTGAAGTAAACAAAACTTGACTGACTGCCTTGCACAGCATCGCCGCATCACTTTAAATACAATTTTAACAATCACTACCACTTAATTTATTACAAATTGTAACTTACAATTAAAAACAATTTCAACTAAACTAACTGCTGTTATATTTGTGCAGGTTATAAAATATAATGTCAAATATCATAATATTTTTATCATCATCTTGGTTTTATGTGTGAAAATTAATTCACAATCTGATGTCAACAATTATTTTCATTTTACTTTAATTTTATAATTAGTGACTGTATGGATTTTATTGCTAATATTTGTTCAAAGTATACACATCATGTTTCACCAGATTACATAAATTAAATTACAATGAATGACATAAAAATGAATAACAAATGAAATTACGTCACTGGATAATGATTTTCATTTTGATTTGCATTGTAATGAGGTTTTTGTGTTAGCGAATTTACAAATTGCAATTATGGTAATTAGAGGCATTAGTTATTTATGCTAACATTTCCACAGCCTCTTAATATTTGTTGTTAAACATTTTTACTTCAATTTCACAATCTGATATTTAATTTGGCATATGAACATATTTTTGTTAATGAAAACAATCTATTAACAATATTGAGAATGTACATCATTTCAGAATATTCGATATGTATTTACAAAGAAGAATAGGTTTTTGGGCAAACTGAACTGAACGCTACCTATAAAAATACACATAAAGGCCCTATAAATCACTGAATTGTATGGTAAATACACGGATGCATATAAGAAAGGTGGTATTGGACAGTTCATAATGATCTTGAGGGAGGCTGTTGCATAATAGTACGCACATGCACATATGGCTATCTATTAATTTTCTATGGTGCTACCACAACCATTATCATTTCTTGATAACATTTTTAAAGCATGAATAAATATCAATTTTATATGACATTTTGTCAATTTTGATATGAGGGCGACACCTACCAATGTATCCTGTTGACTACTGTAGATAACATTTGTCAGTTTCGTTGCGTCAGTCAGTTGAAACAGACACATAGGCTAAGATGAATGAGGGTAACTGTTGCTCACAGTATATTTTGCTGTACAGGAGCTGTTCATGCCTTTTGACACCTTATTGTATTAATAATTACAGTTAATAACAAGGTATGTTTATAATCATATGAGTACCTGTAATACGGACATACACACTGTATGTACACATTATTATAGGAAATGTACTTTGCAATTATACGTTGTGGTTTGAGAATGGGCGTGTCAGCCCAAAACCCGTAACCACTGCAGCACAATTTTATATCAGTGCAACTGAGACAGATTAAATGAAAAATTATCCAATTTCTTCAGTACTGAACACTTGCATATAAGTAAATGTTTTCTCATCTTGTTTTTTTCTGTCTTTTCTTCTGCCTATCAGTAATTCAGCTATTACCAAGTACCAATCCTGTGGCAGCATAAGCCAAGTGACACATTCTAGCCACATATCAATAGGGTTGTTGTTAATAATGACAGTTTTTGACAGTACACATTTTTCAATGATCACTATCCACAAACATTAATTGTTATGGGATAACTCTTTGATTGGCACTTCAAACACTTCATTCTCGTATTTTATAAGTGCTGTAAGTAATCTCTCTCTATTCCTTTTTTTTAAGTTAATATGCATGAGAGAACTCATCATTTACCTTTGATTTTTAATTAGGAGATCTGGATCCACAACAAAGCTAATAAAAATGGTTGTGTGTCAATACTGTGCATTGCATTTTGTTTAAAATACACAATAATTAGAAACAGGCCCCTTATTGTATTAATATATGAAATCACACTTTTTTTCAAAAATTAAACAATAAATATATTTTTGACTTTTTTGTTTATACTTATAAAATGTAAATTATGTGCTGTTGATTAAATGCTAAGCTATAAAGTTTACACCGAGTATTGCTGCTTTGGATATCTATGTATATACCATAATATTTTATACAGTTGTAACCATAAATTAGCTATAATTTGAAAAAAAAAAATTGTGGTAGAAGCATTAAGTGGGTGTTTTGGATGTATGTATCCATAAATTGTTTACTGTAGTACTTTGTCGTGTAAGGTGTAAATATACTGTTCGGATAGTTAACTTACCTACATTAATACAAACTGAAATATTAAGTACTAGCTTGTGCTACACAAGATTGTAACTTTTTGTATTGTTAAAACTTTAGCGTGGGATAAAACTAGTTAAGAGAGTCATTTCAAAATTTGATGGTTCAGCACACAGGGCTTTAAGTATTTTAACGTTTCTCGTCTGTTTTTTTTTTTTTTCTTTTTTCTTTTTTTTTTTCTTGTGCTTATCAGTAATTGAGTTATTACCAAGTATCAATACAATTTATTTATTTGGAAAACTGTAGTACAGTCACTACTTTGTGTAATGACTAACCAAATAATCAGTTTCAACCACTGTGGCCCATCTTCATATCGCCAGTGTATTCAAACACACTGTTGCAATACTTCACTTCTGAAGATGATCCATGGTGGCTGAAACCAGTTGTTTGGTTAATAATTATCCAAAACTTTGATTGTGCTAATGATTTTCTAAAAATAAATTTGCCATGTCATTTCCATTAACTACAGAAATGTTTTCTTTCTCTTAATACAACATTTTTTTCTTTTACATTTGCTTAGATTTGACAATGATTTTAAAATGTATTTGTGAAAACTTGGATTAAATACTCTAAGCATTCTAATTACATCAAACTGGAGTTGGCCTTCAAGTTGGTTAGGTTTACCTCCATCTTCTTTATGATTTTAAAATAATTTTCTGACAAAGAAATCACACAGTCATTCTTTATGCAGACAGTAGTCTGTGTTGCTGTTGGGTTGATGCTGTCAGTGTGGGGTTATGAAGAATTTGGAATGTAGGTGAACCAGCTAGAGCCCCTGTCATATACAAGTGGTACAACTATACATTCAATGTGTTACTTACATACTGTATATGCCTGTGTTTGCAAATAATTATTTGCATATTAAGTACAGCAGAATAATGCATAAAATGAAGCTACAAGGCAATAATCTGTTATATACAGCAGAAAAAACACTGCTTGTATTGACAATAATTTTACGGGTCCAATTAGTGAGAAATATATAATTCCACAAGGGATAGTTTGTTTTTGTACTCAGATAAAACAGTAAACATGAGGTAAATACTAATACTATTCCTTATTTGCTGACACAGACAGATAGCTCATGTTTTCCCAAGATCTACATACATGTAAGCTACTTTAAATTTTCTCAAGTTTTTAGATCAGACAACCCTTTTTGTGCCTCTTTCTTTGGACATTCATCTTTTTTTACATCCACCATCTGTGAAACCCCTTCTTTTCTCTTACAACTTTGGGCATAGGATCTTGTATAAATTAAGCTTGGACCTTTGAGTGAATGTCACACTACAAGGTGGAACATGGATTGTTCCACACACTAACACTGCCTCTGAATTTGAAGTTCCATATTACAACCTCAGCATTTGCTCCCAGTTCAGCACTCATTTACATTAAGTTCTGAGAACAGGATTACCATTTACATCACATAAATGTAGACAAATACCAAGGTCTAAGTGATTCCTGAGAACAGCATATTAATTAAACGAATACTAACTCAACATGAAGTCCTTATAGCCTTTCTTTGATCATAGACTGATGAAACATGTAACTCTGTTGATACATTGTGTCCTTAGGTTGACGTATGTATTGTACACTTTTTATTTCAGTATCCTGGCTTACAGAAATAACAGTAATCTGCATAGATACACCCACAGAAAAACTAATTTCCTAAAGGAAAGGAGTGACTTGCCTCTTGAAACACATTGTAAATTTATATTTGACCTGGTTAGGATACTAAGAGTATTTCATTCAAGGATAATATTAATAAAATAACTGTAGTAATTTTATAAGTATGTTTTGTGACTAAGTTTGTGCATGAGAAAATTTTCAAATTAAACTAATTTTTAAAAAAATTGAATGTCTTGGAAGAAAATTCAGGTTTCATTGGACTCTAATATTTGTACATTCAGTTTTATGTTTGTATAGGCCTTGCATAAGATGTCTATTATAGAAGTAATTAAACAAGAAAACTAAAAACATTGGTTTCAAAGAATCATTGATTGAAAATATTCAGTTTGAAAATATTGTGTTTAGCTTAACTTCCTCTGTGTAGCATATTATTACTTGTGTATATCTAAGTGGTATCTGTTCTGTTGGGAATGTCCAACAGAGCTGGTACATACATGTAAACATGAAATGTAGGCAGGGGAAAGAGAAGGAAAGGGGAAGTTTGGATGAGAAATTGTGATGGCTAGCCTCATGGGGCATTGTGGTAATGCAATGCAGAAGTTGAAAATTTGTGCCGGACCAGGATTGGAATCCAAATTTATCGCTTCTCATGACCTGTTGCCATAACTGCTTTGGTCAGCCAGATACTATCCCTGACCAACCCAAATTTCAAACTTGTCACATGCTGCAATGTAGCCTCCCTCATTCATTACACCCTCTACTTGCAAATCCTGATTCCCATAGTAGTTCAAATGGTATCTGTGCATTCGCACTGAAATAAGTGACGAGGAGTTGTTACCCTCTTTTATAGAAATGTATATATTTGTGTGGTGTCTGTTCTGTCAGATATGTCACATGTATTATTACAAGTTTTAATACTGTTCTATCACATAGGTTCTGCTATGACCATGTAAGTAAATTAGGGAAGGAAATAATATTACAGTTACAATATTTTCACAGAACATGATTCCGAGTGCAAATTTTCAAATTCAGATTTTGGTTGTAGATGTTGCTTCTTTGTTTTTTATCAGATGCCACTGCAGACAGGGATGTGATGACCTCAACAACAAAAGTCACAGACAAAATTAAAATTTCAGACAAGGAAACCTTTACATAACAGTTTTGTTCAGTTTTTATGTCTCAATGTCAAATGGCCATTTTATAAATGTTTTATACAAAAAAAATGTTAATCTGAGTTTTTTAGTCCCCCTTTAGAATACATGTTACAAGTGTAAGAAAACTATAGAGACGTCATGTACTCTAGTCTACAGTATGAATAATTTGCTATGGAAGTTTGTTATATGATGTGATTTATGTAATTTTTATTACAGGAAATAATAAATTTTATTTATTTATTTATTTAAATATTTTTTTGGTGATGGATCTTTCATATTTCTTCGTGGAATATCTGTACACTCAGATTGCCTGAAGGCCAGGCACTGAAATAAATAGGTGTTGGATATCACCCTTCCTGAGAGTTTGGGATGGGAAACTTTGTAACACCAGCAGGGTTTATGTGGTGACAGGATTTTTTGGGCTAATTAAATCAAAGTCTTAAATTATTAGATGTGTTTTGGCTCTCAGTAGATGGAGTGCAGTATGAGAATACAGATAGATAGACTTGGTACGAAGAAGTAAGTCATGTAACCTACTACACTCCACAGAGTTCATTGCAGTTTTTCAGTTTGACATAACCTGTTCCATGCTACATGGGTCACAATGAATGTATTCCCAATCACGGTGTGTGAGCTACTTTTGCCAGTTTAAGATCTGCCTTAAATAAAGTCAAGGCAGTGGTGTTCCTTCCAAATGTTTCTTTCTCTCTTTCCTTCCTTCATTATTTCTGCTTCTTAAGGTCAAACATGTTGGGATGATAAGGGCCAACAGAAAGAGATATGGGATGAAGCTGTGAGTATATAGTCCCAATCTGAAATTTGACAGCAGGTGTGTGGTCACCTCCTTGAGATGTATGACTATTTAGGCATCTGTGTCTGAGCAGGCTTATTTAGGAATAACGCTGCTCGCTACACACAGAGATAGCCCAGTAAAAGGGGTACTAAACATCAGCAGGCACATTTAAGTCCAGCTAGACAGCCATTTCCAGATGATCATATTGACTCCAAATTTAACAATGGAAAATCCAGAATGGAATGTAACAATATTAGAAAAGGAAAGTTGCTACTCACCATATACAGGAGATGCTGAGTCGTGATAGGCACAACAAAAAGATTCACAAAATTATGGCTTTTGGCCATTAAGGCCTTTGTCAGCAATAGACACACATGCACACACACACATTCACACAAATGCAACTTGCACACACGTCTGCAATCTCAGACAACTGAAACCACAGTTTGTGCAAGTTGCATTTGTGTGAGTGTGTGTGTGTGTGTGTGAGTGAGTGAGAGAGAGAGAGAGAGAGAGAGTATGTGTGTCTATTGCTAACAAAGGTCTTGGTGGCCAAAAGCTATAATTGTGTGAATCTTTTTGTTGTGCCTATCGCAAATCAGCACCTTTGCTATATGGTGAGTAGCAACTTTCCTTATCTAATATTTTCTCCAAATTTATTCAGAATCATAACTTGAAAATGGAATATGATAAAATTACTGGATTTGGTGGATAACAACAAATAATCAGACAGAAGAACAGCTCTTGTAGCTCATGATTTAGTACACCTACACTGCAATACACTGCTCTGAGTGAAATTAAGTTATTGGATAAAGGTAGGATTGTATTGTATGTATTGTATTGTATGTTAAGCAGGGGCCTAGAAATCACCGAGAGGCTCCATCCCTCCCACAGCTGCAGTGGTCCACAACCCCACAACGACTACCGCAGTCCCCTTCAACCATCTGCCACCCCACACCGACCACTCTTTTAGGTTTATTGTGCGGTTCAGCCCCCAGTGGACCCCCCTAGGGAACATGTCACACCAGACAAATCTAACCGCTATGTTTGCTTGGTAGAGTAATGGTGGTGTACACGTACATGGAGAACTTGTTTGCGCAGCAATCGCCAACATAGTGTAGCTGAGGCAGAATATTGGGAACCAGCCCGCATTCGCCGAGGCAGTTGGAAAACTGCCTACAAAACCATTCACAGACTGGCCGGCTCACTGGACCTTGAAACAAGTCCACCGAACGGATTCGTGTCGGGGACCAGACACTCCTTCCCAATCCTGAAAGCCATGTATTAGACTGCACAGCTAACTGGGTGGGCAAAGGTAGGATTACTAAGACCAGTGCAAGCTACACCACCTTTTGAAAGGTAGAAGGAAAGTGTCGTACTAATGGAATTGGTTTTGCAGTGAATACTATCTTGGAAAATGAACACCACCTTGCTCATGTAGGAGAAGAGTGAACAGATCACAAATTTTCATATTCCTCTCTCTGCAAACAACATACTCAGTTCCTTATAGCCCCACATTAATGACAATACATGTTCTAAGAACAATTTTTATTGACCAGCTCTATACTGTTCTCAGCAAGCTGTCCTTGACACACAAATTCTGTTTTCTTTACTTGCTTTTAGTGCTGGTAAGGGAGAAGATAATCAGTTTTGGGAGGAGAAGGGGTGACTGTGTGTCACTGGCAGGGAAACTTCAATGCCAACAAATCACTACTTCTTGGTTACACTGAACACAGATATTTCATCATTAACACCAGTTCCTTCTACCAGAATGTTTCAAAATACTCCGACACTCTATACACTAGCATCTATCTGTTTAGGCCATCACATTACAATATATTGATCCTGATCAGAAAGAACATGGACAAGTTTTGGATAAACCACAAACTTCCTTTCAATTATCTCTCTTTGTGTTTTAATTTTACACATTTAGTTTCATAGGACCAACTTGAAGAGCAAATCTCCATGGTCATGAAATGAGTCAGTACATAAAAGTAACATCAGAAAAGTTAATAATAGATAAAATAAAATTTTCACAAATCCTATGCAGATGAAAAGCTGCTTAGAATACACTATAATAATCAATAACATAACATAGAAATTTGCTTAATTTCTCAAGGAAATGGAGAAAAAATGGAGTGAGCCAGGAGGGAATTCTACAGTTTGGACTTAAAAGTTTGTGGGTTACTGCAAACATTGTGTAATTCTTGTGGTAGCATACTGAATGTTGGATTCCTTTCTCCAAGAGAGTCAAGGAGGAGTGATCCAGATGAAGACAGGATTTCTGCTTAGTGTTAACCAAGTGAAAGCTGCTGACTCATGGGAATAAACTCATACAGTGGAACCTCGCATAGTGAGCATACTTTGTTCCAGAATCTTACTCATAGTGCAAAACACTAGTTAAGTGAAATAATTTATCCCTTATAAATCAACGTAAAATATGCTACTGTGCTCCATGCAGAAGAAAAACTAAAATATGATAACGTGCTTTATGTAGAAAAAGTACTAAAAGATTTATCTTATCAATGCCATTCAGCCAAAGAAAATAATACATACTGCATTATGTACTTTATTATTCATGATACATAACTAATTCTTTTTTTACTAGGCAGCTTCCAACAGTCATTTGTTTCTGGCAACACTTCGCGAAAGTGCGACACAGCATTATCTTCAAATAAATTTGTTGCACATTTAGCCTCTGCTATATGTAGCTCCTGATTTTCAATGTACGATGCAACCCATTCCCATGCTTTCAGCATTTCTCTTATTGTGCCACAAGAATGCTGCTTTGCTGTTACAGCCTGCACCTCCTCCTCCTCCTCCTCCTCCTCCTCCTCCTCTGAATAATTCCTTAACTTCCTGCTGTGAAATACAGTGCAACTCCATAGACTCTGCAATGGCAATTTCTTGGCTGTGATCTTCCGCAAAATCATGGCTCTTGGCCAAAGACATAATCTTGTTAACTACAGCCTCCACAAGTACTGACTCAAATGCCTCAGTGTCACATTCAACAATGCACTCCAGGCAAAGCTTCTTCCAAGCAGAAGTGAGAGTGCTCTTGGTAATCCCTTCCCATGCCTTTTCAGTCATCTTGACACAGGCAACGATTTTGAAGTGATATTTCCAAAACTCTCTGAGAGTGAAATTGGGAGCTTTAGTCAAAAAGCAATGTTCAAAGAGTGCTTTAGTGCAGAGCTTCTTAAGGTTAGAAGTAATCTGCTGGCCCACAGGCTGAAGTACTGGGGTGGCATTTGGGGCAGAAATTGGATCTTGATGAATTGAAATTCTTTAAGGAGGTGGTCTTGTAGGCCTGTAGAATGGGCAGGAGCATTGTCCATAACAAGCAAGACATGGAGTGGCAGATTGATCTCAAGAAAATATTTTTTCGCTGAAGGACCGAATACTTCATTGATCCAAGCACAAAAAAGATCAAGTGTCTCCCAAGTCTTGTTGTGGACCTCCACATCACATTATCCTGCTCTTCCAGACTGTACACTTCTTGAAGGCTTGTGGAGTTTCTGAATGGTAAACAAGCAGCAAATTTTCAAACTGCTGCTTGCACTGGCACAGAGTAGCAGTGAGTTGCCATTGCATTCCCTTTGCTGCTATAAAGGCATGCTTTGGCATCTTTTTCCAGAATGGACCCATCTCACCACAACTGAAAACCTGTTGCAGCTGATAAACCCCCAGAATGTATGAGCATATTGAAACTGATGATGACATTCTCTCCTGCCTTTGTGTCGGAGCTGGCTGCTTCACCATGCTCACAACACTGGAGATGCTGGTTCTTCTTCTGAACTTCTCAAACCACCAATGGCTTCCCAGAAACATTTCTTTGGCCATTTGGTGATCCTAGCATTTCCTTAATGAGGTCAGTGAAAAATCATTGTCTTCTCACAAATGATGTTCTCATTAATAGTGTTGCACTCAACATCCTTCATTACCAAATTAGTGTCATCAGTAAAGAGAAATATTTTAGAATCACCTATCATATTAGAAGCCATGTCACATGTGTAAAAAGAAACAGTATTATGAAAAGTATAGTTGCTACACGCCCAATAGCAGAGATCCTGGGTTGCGGATAGGCACAACAAAAAGACTGTCACAAAATGAGCATTTGGCCAATGAGGCCTTTGTTGAAAATAGACCACACACACACAAAACAAACACAACTCACACACAGCCAAACTGGCTTCAGCAGCCTGAGACTGTGATCATGTGAGTCTGAGTTGTGTATGTGCACCCACCTTTGTGTGTGTGTGTGTTTGTGTGTGTTGTCTATTTTTGACAATGGCCTTGTTGGCTGAAAGCTCATTTTGTGACGGCCTTTTTGTTATTTCTATCTGCAAATCTCCGCTAAATGGTGAGTAGCAAGTAGGCTATAAATAATACTGTTACATTCCAACCTGGATTTTCCATTATTTATAAAGAAACAGTTATGCTCCTAGCACTGTACCTCGGTCTACCCCCACATGGCCATGCTCCAGTCAGACTCCGCATTATAGATGTTCTCATTACTGTGGAGAATGACTTTTTACTCATCCATCGAAACCTTCATTCTCATTTATCACCCTCTTTGGTGCATAATTCCACATATTAAAACTTCAAATTAAAACTATTACAACCCACTACAAAAACTATGTAGGCCAACCATATGCAGTCAAACAAAAGAATTAAATCTGAAATGCACCAAATCTTGAAACATGATAGCAGAATCAACAAAACTATTATTTGCTTTCAGGAAAAGAAAATCCAAGAGTACTGAAGGCCATAGGGAAATTTCAAACTATATCAATGCCAAAAGAGAATCCTAATTCTATTTAACTAAGAACCCATCCTCTATAATTAAAGAGACACAATTTGTAGAATTGAAATACAAATATCAGACCAAACAGAGCAAAAACAAGAACAACTGATGATGCCAAAAGGCCAAAATATCATAGGTTATCTGATGTCAGATAACCTGCTCCTGAAATATGCAGAAAGTATCATCATTTTCACTGATAGGCAAGAAATATTGAGATGCTGGAGAGAATGTTAATGCAAATAAACATGGATTTTTGAGAATTTTTGAAAGCTACCACTGTCCTTTGTGTAATCTGTGAGTAGTTTGTACCAAATCAGCATTTGTGATTTAGTTACTGTAGCAGATTTTTTAACTAACATATTATGTTGCATCCAGTTTTCCCTTAAAGAGGAGTATCCTCTATATTATCTGCATTTATCATCAATTAACTCTGTTTTAAAGTTTGCTAACAACTATAATTAACCTCAAAACATTTAAAGAAACTAGCAGTTTAAACCACATATTTTTGTTTCACATTAATGGGAATCTCATTTTGTGTACTTGCTTCAATTCTTATAGCGAATTAGCAACTTTTTAGCATAACAGATTAAAAGATAACTGGCAGGCTTAATTTAAAGTTATTTGTTCACTGTCTTATAATACATGGCACCAGACCTGGCGCACTCAGTGTGTGTGGCTGGCAACCTCATTCAACATGGTGAAGAGTGTATTCCAGCAGCCATTGAGGGAACAGCGTGCAACCAATTGCAGATTGTTGCACATGTTGGAACAAATGATGTGTGTCGTCTGGGCTCCAAGATCACTCGTAACAACTGGCAGAGAAGGTTGAGAAGAACAGTCTTGTGCACGGAGTTTCAACAAAGCTCACAGTTTGCAGCATAGGGTTGAGAACTGTAGGTCTCCCTAAATGGGTCAGATATGCACTATGCATAGAGGCTCCTAGTCAGGTAGCTGACTGTGTCGAGGTGCACACAGGGGTTCTTTAGTTTAGGTGACACCCCATCCAATCTAGATAACGATAGCTGTAGGAAACATGGAAGTATCAGTGTAAGATCGAAAGAAATGCGTCCCACAGGTGAGAGTATTAAAATCCTAACGGTAAATTGCTGAAGCATTTGCAACAAAGTGTCATAGTTTGAAGCACTCATGTAAAGCAGTGAAGCCAGCATAATACTAGGTACAAAAAGCTGGTTGAATCCTGAAATTGATAGCAGTGAGATTTTTGTGGAAAATTTAAGTATATATTAAAAGGATAGACAAATGGGAAATGGAGGTGGTGTATTTGTTGCAGTAGACAAGAAACTCGAATCCACCAAGGTAGAAATAGAAACTGCATGTGAGATTGTTTGGGCAAGACTCAGTATCAGTGGTGGGCATAACACAATAATTGGATCCTTCTATTGCCCACCAGATTTATCTCCTGATGTAACCAAAAACATTAGAGCAAAACTCATTTCACTTGTAAGTAAGTTCCCAAATCATACTGTAATCATCGATGAGGATTTTAATCATTTAAAAATTAATTGGGAAAATTACAGTTTTGTTAGTGGTGGGCATGATAAGACATCCTGTGAAACTTTACTCTAAAAACTACCTAGAACAGATAGCAACCCCATATATGATGGAAATATATTGGATCTAATTAAAACAAATATACCCAACCTCTTTGAGGACGTCCACATTGAAATTGGTATCAGTGATGATAACCCGGTTGTGGCAACCAACAGTGATTACCAAAGTACAAAAGACAACTACATCAAGAAGAATGACATACACTGAAGAGCCAGCCAAACTGGTACACCTGCCTAATATTGTGTAGGGCCCCTGTGAGCACACAGAAGTGCTGCAAGACAATGTGGCATGGACTCAACTAATGTCTGGAGTAGTGGTAGAGGGAATTGACACCATGAATCCTGCAGGGCTGTCCATAAATCCATAAGAGTATGAGGGGGTGGAGATCTCTTCTGAACAGCACATTGCAAGTCATCCCAGATATGCTCAGTAATGTTCATTTTTGGGGAGTAGGGTAGCCAGTGGAATAGTGTTCCTAGAACCACTCTGTAGCAATTCTGGATGTGGGGGAGGGGGGGGGGGGGTGTCACATTGTCCTGCTGTAATTGCCAAAGTCCCTTGGAATACACAATGGACAGGTGATCAGACAGGATGCCAATGTATGTCACCTGCCAAAGTCATATCTAGATGTATCAGGGGTCCCATATCACTCCAGCTGCACATGCCCCATGCCGTTACAGAGCCTCTACCAGCTTAAACAGCCCTCTACTGACATGCAGGGTCCATGGATTCATGAGGTTGTCTCCGTACCTGTACATGTCCATCCGCTTGATACGATTTGAAATGAGACTCCTCCGACGTGGTAACATGCTTCCAGTCATCAACAATCCAACGTTGTTGTTGATGGGCCCAGGCAAGGCATAAACCTTTGTGTTGTGCAATCATCATGGGCTCACGAGTGGGCCTTCGACTCCGAAAGCCCATATTAAAGATGTTTCATTCCATGGTTCACATGCTGACACTTCTTGATGGCCCACCATTGAAACCTGCAGCAGTTTGCAGAATGTTTGCATTCCTGTCACGTTGAGCAATTCTATGCAGTCATTGTTGGTCCCATTCTGGAGGGATCATCTTTTTCCAGCTGCAAATATGTCAGAGATTTGATGTTTTACTAGATTCATGATATTCATGGTACACTAGTTAAAGGGTCATATGGGAAAAGCCCATAAAACTTCATCACTGCCTCAGAGATGCTGTGTCCCTTTGCTCATGTGCCAACTACAACTCCATGTTCAAACTCACTTAAATCTTGATACCCTGCCATTGCAGCAGCAGTAACTGATTTAACATGCTGCAGTCAGCAGTGCCGTATTCTGCCTGTTTAAATATCTCTGTATTTGAATATACATGCTTATGGCAGTTTCTTTGGTGCTTCAGTGTGTATGTTCAGTAAACTAGATAAACAATCAGTAGTGTCATGTCTGAGTGAGGAACTTGAAACTTTCAGCATAGGGCAGGAGCATGTAGAGGAACTCTGGGTCACGTTTAAAAGAATAGTTGATCAAGTGCTGGATGTATATGTACACAGGAGAACAGTTCATAATGGGTGTGAACCTCCATGGTATACAGACACTGTAAAGAAACTTCTAAAGAAACAAGAAACTGCATAATAGGTGTAAAACAAAGCATAGGGCTACACATAGAGAGATTCTGAATAAATGCATTTGGTTGCAAGAGAGCAATGTGTGATGCCTTCAGTGACTACTGTAGTAGAATATTGTCAAGTGATATTTCACAGAACCCATAGAAATTCTGAACATATGTAATGGCTGTTCCACAAAAACACGGGAGAACTGTCAGATATCAGTAACGTCCTGCCACAATATTTCGGTGCAGTCTTCTGGCCATCTTCAGGTGAGTGCCACTATAGTAGTACTACGATCAACTCAGAAAATTGATGCAGTTGCCTGTCTTCTACTGTGCATGCTCTTACGTGATGTCATCCTTTACAGCACTATTGAGTGCTACATTGCTCATAGCACCAGCTCAGTATTTTCTTTGAAATGGTGTGTAGCGTATTGTGCAAATGTACAGTACAAGGGTTTTTCAACGTGGTATTCTTATGATTTCACCATTGCTCAGTGGACATGCAGTGTACTACATTCTGACAGAAGAAAATAAAAGCAATGAAGATTTTTGGCTGTAAATAACTACACAACATCACAACCTAAGGAAAACCAAAAAAATAAGGAAATGTTCACAAATCTGACTAGAAAAAATAAAAGTACATAAAAGTAAATTTGAAAAGTTTCATCTACACTCTGCAAACCACCATGAGGAGCATGGCAAAGGGTATGTCCCATTGTACTGGTTATTAGGGTTTCTTCTTGTTCCATTCATGTATGGAGCATGGGAAGAATGATTGTTTGAACATCTCTGTTCATGCAGTAGTTATTCTAATGTTAGCTTCATGATCCCTGTGTGGGCAATACGTAGGGGTTTGTAGTATATTCCTAGAGTAATCATTTAAAACCAGTTCTTGAAACTCTGTTAATAGCCTTTCTCAGGATAGTTTATGTCTGTCTTCAAGAGTCTGCCCTTTCAATTCCTTCAGCAACTCTGTGACACTTCCCCATGGATTAAGCAAACTGGTGACTATTTGTGCTGCCCTTCTCTGTATTTGTTCAATATCCACTGTTAGTCCTGTCTGGTATGGGTCCCACACACTTGAGCAATATTCTAGGACATGTCGCATGACTGATCTGTTAGCAATCTCTTTTGTAGGCCGATAGCACTTCCCCAGTATTCTACCAATAAACCGAAGTCTACCACCTGCCTTACCAACAACTGAACCTGTGTGATCATTTCATTCAACATCCCTACTAAGTGTTATATCCAGTGTTATATCCAGGTATTTGTCTCAGTTGGCTGATTCCAGCAGTGATTTGTTGATATTATAATCATAGGATACTTAGTTTTTCATTTTGTGAAGTGCAAAGTTTTCATTTCTAAACATCTACAGCAAGTTGCCAATCTCTGCACCATACTGAAATCTTATCAAGAACTGACTGAATATTTATGCAACTTCTCTCAGATAGTACTTCATTATAATATTGTCTGCAAGGTCATTAATAAACAACATAAACAGCAAGGCTCCTAATACACTTCTCTGAAGTTATTTCTGCATTTCAAAAGCCATCCGGCTTTGATGACGGATATACATTAAAAGTTGATGATACTTTATGCACACAAACCCTATTGAAACAAATGGAAAGTGTATTCTCACAACTATCCTCACTTATATGTTACAATATGCACAACAGTTCATAAATTAATTAATTTGCTCATAATTATGTTGCTGTGATGGGCTTGTGTAGCGTAATTCCATTAAATAAAATTTTGAAAAAATGAGTGAGCTATACTGTAAACTGGTAATTTGTGGATCTCATTGATTCCCACTGATACTTCCATTTTTTCCATTTTATTTTGATTTATTCCTAACATGTTAAACTATTAATTGTTGTTGTTGTTGTGGTCTTCAGTCCTGAGACTGGTTTGATGCAGCTCTCCATGCTACCCTATCCTGTGCAAGCTTCTTCATCTCCCAGTACTTACTGCAACCCACATCCTTCTGAATCTGCTTAGTGTATTCATTTCTTGGTCTCCCTCTACGATTTTTACACTCCACGCTGCCCTCCAATGCTAAATTTGTGATCCCCTGATGCCTCAGAACGTGTCCTACTAACCAGTCCCTTCTTTTTGTCAAGTTGTGCCACATACTTCTCTTCTCCCCAATTCTATTCAATACTTCCTCATTAGTTATGTGATCTACCTATCTAATCTTCAGCATTCTTCTGTAGCACCACATTTCGAAACCTTCTATTCTCTTCTTGTCCACACTATTTATCGTCCATGTTTCACTTCCATACATGGTTACACTCCATACAAATTCTTTCAGAAACGACTTCCTGACACTTAAATCTATACTCGATGTTAACAAATTTCTCTTCTTCAGAAACACTTTCCTTGCCATTGCCAGTCTACATTTCATATCTTCTCTACTTTGACCATCATCAGTTATTTTGCTCCCCAAATAGCAAAACTCCTTTACTATTTTAAGTGTCTCATTTCCTAATCTAATTCTCTCAGCATCACCCGACTTAATTTGACTACATTCCATTATCCTCCTTTTGCTTTTGTTGATGTTCATATTATACCCTCCTCTCAAGACACTGTCCATTCCGTTCAACTGCTCTTCCAAGTCCCTTGCTGTCTCTGACAGAATTACAATGTCATAAGCGAACCTCAAAGTTTTTATTTCTTCTTCATGGATTTTAATACCTACTCCAAACTTATCTTTTGTTTGCTTTATTGCTTGCTCAATATACAGATTGAATAACATCGGGGAGAGGTTACGACCCTGTCTCACTCCCTTCCCAACCACTGCTTCCCTTTCATGCCCCTCGACTCTTATAAGTGCCATCTGGTTTCTGTACAAATTGTAAATAGCCTTTCGCTCCCTGTATTTTACCCCTGCCACCTTTAGAATTTGAAAGAGTATTCCAGTAAACATTGTCAAAAGCTTGCTCTAAGTCTACAAATGCTAGAAATGTAGGTTTGCCTTTCCTTAATCCTTCTTCTAAGATAAGTCGTAAGGTCAGTATTGCCTCACGTGTTCCAAATTTTCTACAGAATCCAAACTGATCTTCCCCGAGGTCGACTTCTACTAGTTTTCCCATTCGTCTGTAAAGAATTCACGTTAGTATTTTGCAGCTGTGACTTATTAAACTGATAGCTCAGTAATTTTCACATCTGTCAACACTTGCTTTCTTTGGCATTGGAATTATTATATTCTTCTTGAATTCCGAGGCTATTTTGCCTGTGTCATACATCTTGCTCACCAGATGGTAGAGTTTTGTCAGGACTGGCTCTCCCAAGTCCATCAGTAGTTCTAATGGAATGTTGTCTACTCCCGGGGTCTTGTTTCGACTCAGGTCTTTCAGTGCTCTGTCAAACTCTTCACGCAGTATCGTATCTCCCATTTCATCTTCATCTACATCCTCTTCCATTTCCATATTATTGTCCTCAAGTACATCGCCCTTGTATAGACCCTCTACATACTCCTTCCACCTTTCTGCTTTCCCTTCTTTGCTTAGAACTGGGTTTCCATCTGAGCTCTTGATATTCATACAAGTGGTTCCCTTTTCTCCAAAGGTCACTTTAAATGTCCTGTAGGCAATATCTATCTTACCCCTAGTGAGATAAGCCTCTACATCCTTACATTTGTCCTCTAGCCACCCCTGCTTAGCCATTTTGCACTTCCTGTCGCACTGGACTCGCATTTGGGACGACGACGGTTCAATCCCGCGTCCAGCCACCCTGATTTAGGTTTTCCGTGATTTCCCTAAATCACTCCAGGCACATGCTGGGATGGTTCCTTTGAAAGGGCACGGCCGACTTCCATCCCCATCCTTCCCTAATCCTCTGAGACTGATGACCTCACTGTTTGGTCTCTTCCCACAAACAACCAACCAACCAACTACCTGTCGATCTAATTTTTGAGACGTCTGTATTCCTTTTTGCCTGTTTCATTTACTGCATTTTTATATTTTCTGCTTTCGTCAATTAAGCTCAATATTTCTTCTGTTACCCAAGGAGTTCTGCTAGCCCTCGTCTTTTTATCTACTTGATCCTCTGCTGCCTTCACTACTTCATCTCTCAGAGCTACCCATTCTTCTTCTACTGTACTTCTTTTCCTCATTCCTGTCAATTGTTCCCTTATGCTCTTCCTGAATCTCTGTACAACCTCTGGTTCTTTCAGTTTATCCAGGTCCCATGTCCTTAAATTCCCACCTTTTTGTAGTTTCTTCAGTTTTAATCTACAGTTCATAACCAATAGATTGTGGTCAGAGTCCACATCTGCCCCTGGAAATGTCTTACAATTTAAAACGTGGTCCCTAAATCTCTGTCTTAGCATTATATAATCTATCTGATACCTTCTAGGATCTACAGGATTTTTTCTTGTATTCAACCTTCTTTCATGATTTTTTAACCAAGTGTTAGCTATGATGAAGTTATGCTCTGTACAAAACTCTCTTTCATTTCTTAGCCCCAATCCATATTCACCTACTATGTTACCTTCTGTCCCTTTTCCTACTGTCGAATTCCAGTCACCCATGACTATTAAATTTTTGTCGCCCTTCAGTACCTGAATAATTTCTTTTATCTCATCATACATTTCTTCAATTTCTTCATCATCTGCGGGGCTAGTTGGCAAAAAAACTTGTACTACTGTAGTAGGCGTGGGCTTCGTGTCTTTAATTATAAAATTTAAATATGTTTCAAATTTCAGTTTACAGATGTAAAATTAATATAGTCAATTTAGTTATGATTATTACTATTGTCAATCAATAAGCTATATGCCACCACATTGTAGCACTTTGGTATAATTTTGCACAAGTTGCCACTGTACAATCCTGCACCATAATGTTAGGCTGACACTGGCATTAAAAATATGAAATATAAAAAGTTCAGAGTTTCTGAGAAAATCCTGTCGGATTTCAACAAAAATAACCAACCAAAAGTGCCTCTTTAATGTTCCACGAATTGGAGAAACAATAAACAAACTAAAACTAAGACTTATTTAACTCTGATTACATCTGTGACTCTTTGTGAGCTTACAAAACTTCATGTCTGATCACATTAATGTGTTTATTGCATTACTTCCATGCTTTTGATTTCTAATGTTAACTACCATAACTAGAGGTGAATAAAATGTGTACTGAAAGCAACATTTTTTGAGTTGATTGGAAAAAGTGTAGCGAGGGACAGCAGTTTTCATAATAACAAGGTGTACACACCATATTGTTATGAAAAACTGTACTTAACTTGTGCCAAGAAGAAACATTTTCTGGAAGCACATTCAAGGGCAAAGAGCACCATTCATCATAAACTTGTGGTACAAGACCTGCCAGTGCCATTAACGTCAGGTCTGACTTCTCTCTCTGGATGATACAAGACTCTTTTTGGACATAGTACACATAAATGTTCTATCAGAGGGTCATTATATTTAAGCTGCATCAGAATTCCCTTACATCCATAATAAGAACTTTTGGCATCTCTCCCTAAATTCTCTTATAAGTTGAGGCAGGGCCAAAAAATTCTTCAACTCCATTACTTCCAGAAGTTCTGTACCTAAATATTGTTGTGGTCTTCAGTCCAAAGACTGATTTGATGCCACTCTCCAAACTCCCCTATTCTGTGCAAGCCTCTTCATGTCTGAATAACTTTTTCAATCAACATCCTTCTGAGAGTGCTTGCTGTATTCGTCTTTTGGCCTCCCTCCACAGTTTTCATCCCCCACACTTCCCTCCAACACTAAATTGATGACCTCTTGATGTCTAAGAAGGTATTCTATCAACTGAGCCCCACTTTTGGTCAAGTTGTGCCACACATTTCTTGCCTCCCCAATTCTATTCAGTATCTCATCACTGGTTATGTATCTACTATCTAACCTTCACCATTCTTCTGTACCACCACATTTTTGAAGCTTCTATTTTCTTCTTGTCAAACTGCTTATTGCCCATGTTTGATTCTGTACATGCATACATTCCAAACAAATACCTTCAGAAAAAACTTCCTTACTCTTAAATTTATATTTGATGTTAACAAATTTATCATCTTTAGAAACACTTTTCTTTCCATTACTACTCTACATTTTATCTCCTTTCTACTTCAGCTGTCCTCAGTTATTTTGCTGCCAAAATAGCAATACTCATTTACAACTCTGAGCATCTTGTTTCCTAATCAAATTTCCTCACCATCACCTGATTTAATTCGACTACATTTCCTTATCATTGTTTTGCTTTTGTTGATCTGTTCATCTTGTATCCTCCTTTCAAGACACTGTCCATTCTCTTCAACTGGTCTTGCAAATTGTTTGCTGTTTCTGACAGAATTACAGTGTCATCAGCAAACTTCAGAGTTTTTATTTATTCTCCTTGGTCTTTAATTCCTACTCAAATTTATTTATTATTCATTTATTTATTTATTTGTTTCCTTTACTGCTTGCCCAGTGTACAGACTGAATAATATCAGGCATAAGCTACAACCCTGTCTCACTCCATTCTCAATCACTGCTTCTCTTTCACACCCAAAAACTCATATAACTGCCATCTGGTTTCTGTACAAGTTGTAAATAGCTTTTCACTCCCTGTATTTTACCCCCGCTACCTTCAGAATTTCAAAGAGCATAGTCCTGTAAACACTGTCGAAAGCTTTCTCTACATCTACAGATGCTATAAATATAGGTTTGTCTTTCCTTACTCTATCTTCCAAGATAAGTCATGGAGTCAGTATTGCCTCACATGTCCCTACATTTCTCCAGAATCCAAACTGATCTTCCCTGAGGCTCTACCAGTTTTCCCATTCTTCTGTGAGGAAATGGGGTTAGTATTTTGCAACCACAACTTATTAAATTGATAGTTTGGTAATTTTCACACCTGTCAGCAACTACTTTCTTTCTTTTGAATTGGAATTATTACATTCTTCTTTAACTCTGAGGGTATTTTGCCCCACTCATACATCTTGCACACCACATGGAAGAGTTTCATGATGGCTCTCTCCCAAGGCTATCAGTAGCTCTGACAGAATGTCATCTATCCCCAGGTCCTTGTTTTAACTTCTGTCTTTCAATGCTCTGTCAAATTCTTCTCACAGTATCATGTCTCCCACCTCATCTTCATCTATGTCCTCTTCCATTTCTATAACATTGCCTCCAAGTTCATCTCCCTCTACATACTTGATCCACCTTTGAACTTTCCTTTCTTTGGTTAGGACTGGTTTTCCAACAAAGCTCTTGATATTCATACAGCTGCTTCTCTTTTCTCCAAAGTATTAATTTTCCTGTATTTATTATTCCCCTAGTGAAGCATGCTTCTAAATCCTTACATTTGTCCTCTAGCCACTCCTGTTTAGCAATTTTACTCTTCCTGTCAATTTCATTTTTTAGACATTTGTATTCTTTTTTACCCACTTCATTTTTATATTTTCTCCTTTCATCAATTAAATTCAATCTCTCATGTGTTATCTAAGGATTCCATTCATTTCCTCTGTTCTTGTCAATTGTTCCCTAATGTCTTCTCTGAAACTCTCAACAACTTCTGGTTCCTTCAACTCATACAGGTCCATCTTCTTAAATTCCTACCTTTTAGCAATTTCTTCAGTTTTAATCTACAGTTCACAACAAATAAATTGTGATCAGAGTCCACATCCACCCCTGGAAATGTTTTAAAATTTAAAATCTTGTTTCAATATCTCTGGCTCACCATTATATAACCAATCTGAAACCATCTAGTGTCTCCAGGTCTCTCCCATGTGTACAGTCTGCCTTCATGATTCTTAAACCAAGTGTTAATGGTGATTAAATTATGCTCTGTGCAAAATTCCAACAGGTGGCTTCCTCTTTCACTCCTTTCCCTCGGTCCATATTCATCTGCAATTTTTTCTCCTCTTCCTCTTCCTACTATCAAACTTCAGTCCCCCATAATGATTAAATTTTTGTTTCCTTTAATTATCTGAATAATTTCTTTTATCTCATGATACATTTCTTCAATCTCTTCATCACCTGTGGAGGCAGCTGGTATATAAACTACTTGGTGGATGTGAAGTTCATGTTTATCTTGCTTACAATATGTTTACCATGCTGTTCATAGTAGCTTACATGCATTCCTATTTTTTTTTCATTATCAAGTCTACTCCTGCATTGTCTCTATTTTATTTTGTACTTATAACCCTGTCTTCACCTGAACAGAAGTCCTGGTCCTCCTGCTACCAAACTTTACCAATTCACACTACATACCACAATCTATCCATTTTCTTTCTTAAATTTTTATCCTACCTGCTAGATTAAGGAATATAACATTACACATTCTTATCTGTAGAGCATTTTGTTCCTTCTGATGATGACATCCTCCTCAGTAGTCCCCGCCCATAGATACAGATGTGAGACTATTTTACCTCCAGAATATTTTACCCAAGAGGACGCTACCATCATACACAGCTGCATGTCCTTGGAAAAATTTACAGCTGTAGTTTCCCCTTTCTCTCAGCTGTTCGCAATACCAGCACAACAAGGTCATTTTGGTAGTGTTATTATGCCGGATCTACCAATCATCCACACTGTTGCCCCTGCAATTACTCAATTACTGACAAGACTGCTGCCCCTCTCCAGAAACCACACATTTGTCTCCCTTCTCAATAGATATCCCTCCATTGTGGTTGCACCTATGGTATGGCTATCTGTGTCACTGAGGCACGCAAGCCACCCCACCTACAGCAAGGTCCATGTCTCATGGGAGGGTTACTACACCTAAATACATTTTGTTAATGTCCAAAAATTAGTCTTATCTACAGCCACTACAGGATCCACAACAATTCTGTCTAATATTCTTTGTGAACATTATCCTGTTTCATTTAGGTTAGCAATTGTCTTTAAAAGATTTTTCCATTTATTTCTTTAAGTGTAACAGTACAATTTCGAAGACTGGTAGTAAGCATCCATTGTATTAAATTTGAGTAAAATTTCCTTTAGGAACTGGAAATACAGTCTAATAAAGGGATCATGGAGCAAGTTTAGAATCTCTTTAGACTTACTACCTTTTCTGTTACCCACTGATCAACAAAAAAATATAATTAATCCATCCTACTGCACCAACATTTTTTTGATGACAGAAAGAAGTGAAAGCAAACGAGTCTGTATTGGATGTGGTATTTTATGTGCTTTAAGCAGTGAATATTTTGGAAATTGAGCTAGCTGACATTGCTGTCTGCAGCTTAGTTTTAAGTAATTATGTACATCTCTTGTTAGTTCCTCAAAATGTGTGCCTTGCAACCGTCATTAGCACACAAGTGAATTGAATAACAAATGCATTTTGTTGATATGGTTCCAGGAAGAAACTGTGTTAGTCAACTAGATACTGTATTGCTCTCCTCCACCACAGCATTTGCACCATCTCACCCAAAACCAACAACATTTTCTAATGGAATATTATGTAGTACTAAGGCTTGCATGAGTTTCTCAAACAAATTAGCCCCAATTACACACATGTCATTAATTCAGTCAAAGTAAATGGTTTACTCAATATTTGGCCTTCCATTTTCTCATAATAACAAACAACAATGCAATCCAGACTGATTGATGTAATATCTGTAATACTTGCAAAAACAAAGTTGACACTCAGCACTGTGGCTGATGGGAGGGACTGTAAACTGGATATGGCTTCAGGTTGCTCCCATCAGCCACCGCATCGAGTGTCAACTTTGTTTGCACGTATAATACTTTCATGTATCAAAATGGAGAATTTTATGTTTTGAAACTTCGAAATAAGTTCATTTTTATGAGAAAGTACAACAGCATTTCTCATCATAGTTGCACTTTTATTCCTTTCAATAAAAACATTTTGTGCTACCTTAGAATCAGGAATCACACACTTCAACATTGCTGTCAAACAGTCAGCTGCAATAAAATGAATCTCATGAGATGCTAGGAACACTGCAATTTTAAGCTCGGGTTCCGTAGTTAGTTTGTCGAGCATTGTAATGCCTTTTACAAAAACTTTGGGAAAGTTGCACATGATTTCTCAGTGATAACACTCATTTTGTTAATTTCCTTTTGTGACTGCATATCTTTGTTTAATATAGTTAGAGTAACTGCTTTAGAATCATTACAGAGTTTGCATTTTGCCATATAGCAATTATTAGGATCACTTGCTATGCATGAACGAAATGCTGCCTCCTTCTCCCACACAATGCAATATTGTTAAGGCTACGGTGAGGATTCTTTCTTTTTGGCAACTCACTCTTTGCATTTTCTTTTCTTTGGCGTAGAAATACTGCACATCTCATCATCACTACTTGACATTACATCCTCTTAATAATTTACACAAATTAAGACAAGATATTAATGATATATGTTGTTTGACAAGGCATACTACCTACCAAACTAGAGCACAAAGAGCTAAGAATGATCTTTGAACAGCTCAGCGCAACTGCCAGTGTAAGCATGTGTAATGAAGAAAATCATACACTACACAAGCACATAGTTGAAGTCCATTATTAGTTAAACAATCAAGTGTTAGCCGAACTGTAATGGACACACAGCACTAATGTGAACCTTATTGCACAACAAGGTCCCCCCGAGGTGCATGTATTGGAAAAATTTCTGACACTCGGTTATAGTTGGAACCACAAAAGACAGAAGTTGAGTTTAGGATTGTTTTGCACATGTACGTCATGCATTCTCGCACAACCAGTGAGCTTTCAATAGTGTTCCCAATGCCCTGCTGTCAATGTTGTAGCCAATGTGAGCATTAAATGTAATAGTGGCGAGCTATTTAGTGAATTTCTATTCCACTTGTTTTCAGCTGTCATGGCTGATAGTGGTGGTAAGCGACAAATTATGCACAAGCAAGGAAGAAGGGAGCCCATTACCGTAGTATATTGGGGGAGGGGTGGGGGGTTCTAGGGCTATACCTGCTATACCTGGGGGTATGGTATGTTTTTAATATTTTGGAAGAAAAACGACGACCTGTAAGTAGCTATAAAAATTTTCAGCCCCTCCTTGTACATATGTATGGGTGCCCTTGCAAGTAAGAGACATGATTTGATGCATACATGCTTTCTTCAAGCACAGAGTATGTGTATGCTCTTACTACAGCTGTCACTTGGAATTTACAATAATGCAGTCCCCGTCCACATCTCAAGCTGCGTGAACCACCATCATTTGTGGATTGGACGAGAAGTAATTTTGACATGAGTGTAGTTCATTGTTGAGCACATGCTTCATAATTTCATAATAGTTATCTAATCATGTATGTAGAGTTGATTTGTTTCACAATGGTTTCTTGCTCAGAAAGTAAATTTCCCAAAATTATTCACATATAATCCTTAACTTAGGATCATAAAGGACTTCAAATTATGGGCCAGCTGATATGACCAAGCAGTTCTAGGTGCTTCAGTCCAGAACCGTGTTGCTGCTACGGTCGCAGGTTCAAATCCTGCCTCGGGCATGGATGTGTGTGATGTCCTTAGGTTAGTTAGATTTAAGTAGTTGTAAGTCTAGGGGACTGATGACCTCAGATGTTAAGTCCCATAGTGCTTAGAGCCATATGAACCATTTTGAAATTATGGTATGCATATGATCTTGATCCTATACTTGACAACCATGGTCTGCTTAATGGCCAGATTGCATGCTGGGCAGGAAGGGCTTTACACACCACTGTTATAAGTGGTTCTTCATGTTGCAAAACATATTAACTTAATTAATACCTGCAGGTGCTATACAGATGAAATCTTGACAGTGTATTTCTTTCAGTGTATTCTTCCTGTGTGGAAAATTACTGAGTAGGTTTTGACATGTTGGACCATTCCCTTGTAAGACTGAAACGAGACAGTCCTCCCCCCATTGGTTTGTCACTCTATTGTGCAGTCAGGCCAACTGCAGAACTTGCTCTATGACTGCATTTGGTGCTGTGTTGCATGGCGAGAGGGTCCCGTTCCTGAAGAGGGCCACTTTTTGAGCTCAACTGTGTTTTGTTAACAAATCTAAGTTCTTTCTTAAAAATGATTACTATTATCACTATTTCATAAGGCTGTAACACCGATTACATAACTCTGCAGCTTGTGGTCTAGTGGCTAGCATTCCTGCCTCTGGATCACAGGGTCCTGGGTTCGATTCCTGGCTGGACTGGGGATTTTCTCTGCCTGGGGACTGGGTGTTTGTGTTGTTCTCATCATTTCATCATCATTCATGAAAGTGTCTAGAGTGTACTGCACAAAGATTGGAACTTTGTACAGGTGCTGATGATGGCACAGTTGAGCACCCGACAAACCAAACACCATCTTCATCATCAGCAATTACATAAGTTACCAATAATCACTTCTTTCAAATGAGTCAGCACCAACACAAACAAAGAAGGAGAGAAATTGTAATGGCCAGTAGCAGGAATCCACAATGATCTGTACATTAAACTTTCAAATTAATAGAACTCTTTATTTCTAAAAAGGAAAGAAACATAACTTGATTTCTCATTACGAAATGGCTTGATGTACTTCCTGCATCTCCTACATGCAATTACTTTTCTCTCTGTTACTACTAGTAGAACTCAGGCTAAGTTCCTATTACTCAATTCTGATGCCCTTGAAGTCTGCAACCAAACTGGGCCTGACCAGTAATTGGCAGCTGGCACTGCCTGTTCTTTCCACTGGCATGCGGATCAGCACCTTCTTTATGCTATTTTGCAGTGCTGCCCTGGTTGGTGTGCAGTCGATGTTTTAGGACTGTATGTCTGCAATCGACGTGTGACAACATTGTGGGTGTTAAATTAAAGCTTGTGAAACAAATGTATAAACATTGCCCTCATGTAGTGACACTCTACACAAATACTTTGTATTATGCATTTATGACAGTAAAACTGAGACAAATACATCACAAATGCTTAAATGGTTCGTGAAAATGCCTTCTCTGAGTTACAGTAGTGCCCAAAATTGACAGGAAATTGCTTCATTATTCGCCTCACAACAATAAACAAAGTAATTAACAGTACAACAATAACTATGTAATGGCTACTACACTGCTGCAGAACCTATACTGTGTAATAATAATAATAATAATAATAGTTATTATTATTATTATTATTATTATTATTATTATTATTATTAGTGGCAGTGGTCAGACATAAAGAAATTACCACCAGTTCAGAAGTACGGATCTAGTAATCAAGTTATTTACAAACAGTAGGCTTAAGTATAGTGCACACATTTTAATTAGGTTGAGTTTAATGGTGGTGCTGGTTGTGGATAAAACAAGTGTTGCTAAGAAGGCGATTGGTGCAAAGGATTCATGTTTTGTAACAAGTATCTACCCTCAATGTGGATAATTAGCTTTCTTTTCTTGGTGGAAATTTTAGATATTACCTATAATGCACTGAAAATGCCTTCATCATTTTATAAAACAAGTTATTAGAAATAAGTTGTAACAATTGTCTCAGTGACTCATTAGTTGACAGTTTAGCAAAAATCTACCAGGACCAGATAACATTTATGTTTCATCATTTAAAAACTGGAAGTCTTCTTCATGGAAAGTTCTTTTTCTTTCTTTTGTTAGGTGCTTCCATTGATGATAGTGGTGTAGAGGCGGAGGGAGGGGTACTCAGAAGTAATGATGCCAGTAAAGTTGAGAACCATGCATTTTTAGAGCATATGTTTACTGGACACTTTTTTCCTTGTTTTGGCCCATTCTACCTCCTCCAAAAATATGAATTTTAGAGCCCATGTCTACTAGACTTTTCCCTTCTTGTTATATGAGGATTCCATTTCTGAAGGTTTTCTGTCAAGTGTTGAAACACCCTGTTGAGTGATTCCTAAAAATCATTGTATTTCCCATCAGGCTCACAAGCAAACATTCCCATTTGTAAATAAATTACCATGATAAAACCTGGTAGGTGTGTAGAGGGGCAAAGTTATGCAATAAATATATTTTTTGTTTATGCCTAATTTCACTTTTAAGGGATAAACCACTCCCCAAGAGGTAATTTGGGATTTTACGTCTAGAAGGAATATCTTTGAAATAATGATATATAAAAAATGTTTTTAGTAAATGTTGACATGTAATTAACATTCTTGAAAACTATATAAACAACTTTTGTAATAATTTGAAATTTTGAAAAATGTCCCAGCACTATTAATTAATCATAATGAAAAATTTTGTTACACCATAAACTAAAGAAGCTTTCCAGCAATGACAATGTGTGAAAAGATGGTTTCTGAAATACCATTTTTTGAAAATAATATGTACACAATCTACTGTCAGACCATTTTCAATGTTGTTGTAGAGGTCTTCTGTTCAGAGAGTAGTTTGATGCAGCCCCTCATTGCTACTCTATGTTGCGCAGCATCTTCATCTCTAAGTAACTACTGCAACCAACATCCTTCTGAATCTGCTTTGTGTATTCATCTCTTGGTCTTCCTCTACAATTTTTACCCTCCACACTGCCCTACAATACTAAATTGGTGAACCCTTGATGCCTCAGAACATGTCCTACCAACCAATCCTTCTTTACTCAAGTTGTGCCACAAATTCCTCTTCTGCCCAATTCTATCACTACCTCCTCATTAGTTACGTGATCTACCCATATAATCTTCAGAATTCTTCTGTAACATCACATTTTGAAAGCTTCTATTTTCTTCTTGTCCAAACGAGATATCGTCCATGTTTCACTTCCAGACATGGCTACGTTCCATAAAAGTACTTTCAGAAAAGACTTCCTGACACTTAAATCTATACTCAATGTTAACAAACTTCTCTCCTTTAGAAACGCTTTCCTTGCCATTGCCAGTCTACATTTTATATCCTCCCTACTTCGACAATCATCAGTTATTTTGCTCCCCAAATAGCAAAACTCATCTATTACTTTAAGTGTCATTTCCTAATCTAATGCCCTCAGCATCACCTGATTTAATCTGACTACATTCCATTATCCTCATGTTGTTTTTGTTCATGTTCATCTTATATCCCCCTTTCAAGACACTGTCCATTCCATTCAACTCCTCTTGCAGATCCTTTGCTGTCTCTGACAGAATTGCAATATCATCGGCAAACCGCAAAGTTTATATTTCTTCTCCTTGGATTTTAATTCCTACTCAAAATTTTCCTTTTGTTTCCTTTACTGCTTGCTCAATATACAGATTGAATAACATTGGGGATAGGCTACAACCCCGTCTCACTCCCTTCCCAAATCACTGCTTCCTTTTCATGCCCCTCGACTCTTATAACTGCCATCTGGTTTCTGCACAAATTGTAAATAGCCTATCATTCCCTGTATTTGACTCCTGCCACCTTCAGTATTTGAAAGAAAGTATTCCAGTCAACATTGTCAAAAGCCTTCTCTACGTCTACTACTGCTAGAAATGTAGGTTTGCCTTTCCTTAATCTATCTTTTAAGATAAGTCATAGGGTCAGTATTGCGTCACGTGTTCCAACATTTCTACAGAATCAAAACTGATCCTCTCTGAGGTTGGCTTCTACCAGTTATTCAATTCGTCTGCAAAGAATTTGTGTTAGTATTCTGCAGCCATAACTTATTAAACTGATAGTTCGGAAATTTTCACACCTGTCAACACTTACTTTCTTTGGGATTGGAATTATTATATTCTTCTTGAAGTCTGATGGTATTTCGCCTGTCTCATACATCTTGCTCAGAGATGGTAGAATTTTGTCAGGGCTGGCTCTCCCAGTAGTTCTAATGGAATGTTGTCTACCCCTGGGGCCTTGTTTCAACTTAGGTCTTTCAGTGGTCTGTCGAATTCTTCATGCAGTATCATATCTCCCATTTCATCTTCCTCTACGTCATCTTCCATTTCCATAATATCGCCCTCAAGTACATTACCCTTATATAGACCCTCTATATATTCCTTCCACCTTTCTGCTTTTCCTTCTTTGCTTAGAACTTGTTTTCAATCTGAGCTCTTGATATTCATACAAGTGGTTCTCTTTTTTCCAAAGGTCTCTTTAATTTTCCTGTAGGCAGTATCTATCTCACCCCTAGTGACATATGCCTCTACGTCCTAACATTAGTCCTCTAGCCATCCTTGCTTAGCCACTTTGCACTTCCTGCTCATCTCATTTTTGAGAAGTTTGTGTTCCTTTTTGCCTACTTCATTTATTGCATTTTTGTATTTTCTCCTTTCATTAGTTAAGTTAAATATCTCTTCTGTTACCCAAGGATTTCTACTAGCCACCATCTTTTTACCTACTTGATCCTCTGCTGTGTTTACTATTTCATCCCTCAAAGTTACCCATTCTTCTTCTACTGTATTTCATTCCCCCATTCTTGTCAATTGTCCCCTAATGCTCATTCTCAAACTCTCTACAACCTCTGGTTCTTTCAGTTTATGCAGATCCCATCTCCTTAAATGTCCGTCATTTCACAGTTTCTTCAGTTTTAATAAGCAATAGACTGTGGCCAGAGTTCACGTCTGCCCCTGGAAATGTCTTACAATTTAAAACCTGGTTCCTAAATCTGTGTTGTACCATTATAGAATCTATCTGAAACCTTCCAATGTCTCCAGGCCTCTTCCATGTATAAAGCCTTATTTCACGATTTTTAAACCAAGTGTTAGCTATGATTAAGTTATTCTCTGTGCAAAATTCTACCAGGTGGCTTCCTCTTTCATTTCTTACCCCCACTCCATATTCACCTACAACTTTTGCTTCTATTCCTTTTCCTACTATTGAATTCCAGTCCCCCATGATTATTAAAACTCCATCTCTCTGCACTATGTGAATAATTTCTTTTTTCTCATCATACATTTCTTCAATCTCTTCATCATTTGCGGAGCTAGTTGGCATATAAACTTGTACTACTGTGATAGGTGTGGGCTTCGTGTGTATCTTGGGTACAGTAAAGCATTCACTATGCTGCTCATGGTAGTTTACCGATGCTACTATTTTTTTATTCACTACTAAGCCTACTCCTGCATTACCCCTATTTGATTTTGTATTTATAACCCTGTATTCACCTTACCAGAAGTCTTGTTCCTCCTGCCACTGAACTTCACTAATTCCCATCATATCTAACTTTAACCTTATCCATTTCCCTTTCTAAATTTTCTAACCTACCTACCTGCATAAGGGATCTGACAATTCACTCTCCAATCCATAGAACACTAGCTTTCTTTCTCCTGATAATGAGGTCCTCCTGAGTAGTCCCCACCAAAAGATCCAAATGGGGGACTATTTTACCTCCGGAATATTTTACCCAAGAGGATGACAGCATCATTTAACCATACAGTAAAGCTGCATGCCCTCGGAAAAAATTACGGGTGAAGTTTCCATTTGCTTTCAGCCGTTTGCAGTGCCAGCACAGCAAGGCTGTTTTGGTGGATGATACAAGCCCAGATCAATCAATAATCCAACATGTTGCTCCTGCAGCTACTGAAAAGGCTGGTACCCATCTTCAGCAACCACACGTTTATCTGGCCTCTCAGCAGATACCCATCCCGTGTGGTTGCACCTACGGTACGGCTATCTGTATTGCTGAGGCATGCAAGACTCCCCACGAGCGTCAAGGTCCATGGTTCAGGGGGGAATGGTATTTTCAACATACATAATTAAAATATGTAAACATTCATTTCTAATTATTTATTTTACTTATATTTGTTTTATGTTTTAAATTGTTACCTTCTGTTTTAAATTTATGTTGTTTTCCTTGTTTTTAGTATACCATTTCACATACATATGTGTATTTTGTAATTGAAAATAATAAGGAACTTATTGTGATACAAAATCATTACAATAATGATAAACTGCAAAGGAATTCTTAAAACATAAACTTTTTTACACGATGCACATAAAATGAACAAAATTTCTTCACATATGGTGATATACATAATGGGGAACACAATATAAAACAAAATTCAGCAGTATTTTGGATTGTCATATGTGATCTTCTAAATCTCCTGATTTGTATCAGCTTGACTGTATTGTTTCTCAAGTGGAGATTGACAACACAATCATTCAGTAGCACTAGATCTGAAAATCTATTCATGAAGTTCTTCCAACATCGAAAGCTGTACACATGCTATGGCTGTGCCATTGAGTCCATTGGGATCACTAGATGAACAGGTTCCATGTTCTCTGGTATGATGCTCTAAATGGTTCTATCACATTGACCACATCAAGAATCTAACAATAGTACAGATTTTTCTTTGTCACTGCGAAAGAAAACATCTTTCAAATATCTTTTGACCTGGACACACCTTTGTTTACCAGATTTTAATGCTGTCACAAGGCCATTTCAGGCATCAAGATGAGACTCTAGAATCCTCAGTCCAAACTCAAAGTTTTTTTCAAACTATGAAAAGGCAGTGGGTCAGTGTGAAATAACTGCTTTGAGTGTCATACCAAAGGACAAAAACATTGTTCTCCTGGTGATCCCAATGGGACCTATACAACTTTTGATGCCGGAAGTATTTTGTGAGGAGATTTTCTGATCTAGTTCTGTTTAATGATTATGATGTTAATCTCCACTTGAGAAATAATATAATCATGCTGCAGTCACTAGAACATAATCGGTTATCTTTGCATGGCTTACTGATGTACTGAAATAGCCTGATCAAAATCAGGATATTTAGAGCATCACCCATGACAATTTAAAATTCTGTTGAAATTTGTTTTATATTGTGTTCTCCATCATGTGTATTATGAAGAAATTTCGTTCATTTTATTGTACAACAACGTTAAATTCTAAGACTTTCTTATTGGTTATCATTATTGTAATGTATCACAATAATGAGTTCTTATTGTTTTCAATTAACAAAATACATATGTATGAAACGCTTAAAAAAACAAAAAAAACATGAATTTAAAATGTAAAACAATAGTTTAAAACGTAAAACAAATATAAGTAAATTAAATAGAATAATCATGAATCTTTAGATATTTTAAGACTGTATGTTGAACATACACTGTTTACAACCTATTTTTCAAAAATGCTGTTTCAGAAACCAGCTTTATTACACATGGATGTATGTGGATTGAAAGCTTCTTTAATTTATATTGTAATAGAAGTTTCAATTTTTTTAAATTTAATTAAAGAGAGTAGGATATTTTGCAACATTTCAAATTATTACAAAAGTTGATTATACAGTTTTCAAGAATGTTAATTGCATTTCAACTTTTATATGATAACATTTTTGATGTATCATCACTTTGAAGATATTTCCTCTAAACCTAATATACACTACTGGCCATTAAAATTGCTACACCAAGAAGAAATGCAGATGATAAACGGGTATTCATTGGACAAATATATTATACAAGGACTGATATGTGATTACATTTTCACGCAATTTGGGTGCACAGCTCCTGAGAAATCAGTACCCAGAACAACCAACTCTGGCCGTAATAATGGCCTTGATACACTTCGGCATTGAGTCAAACAGAGCCTGGATGCAGTGTACAGGTACAGCTGCCCATGCAGCTTCAACACGATACCACAGTTCATCAACAGTAGTGACTGGCGTTTTGTGACAAGCCAGTTGCTCGGCCACCATTGACCAGACGTTTTCCACTGGTGATAGATCGGGAGAAATTTCCACTGGTGATAGATCTGGAGAATGTGCTGGCCAGGGCAGCATCCGAACATTTTTTGTATCCAGAAAGGCCCGTACAGGACCTGCAACATGCGGTCGTAAATAATACTGCTGAAATGTAGGGTTTCGCAGGGATCGAATGAAGGGTAGAGCCATGGGTCATAACACATCTGAAATGTAACGTCCACTGTTCAAAGTGGCATCAATGCGGACATGAGGTGACCATGATGTGTAACCAATGGCACCCCATACCATCACGCCGGGTGATACGTCAGTATGGCGATGACAAATACACACTTCCAATGTGCGTTCACCAAACACGGATGCAACCATCATGATGCTGTAAACAGAAACTGGATTCATCCGAAAAAATGATGTTTTGCCATTCGGTCACCCATTTTCGTCATTGAGTACACCATCGCAGGCGCTTCTGTCTGTGATGCAGCATCAAGGGTAACCACAGCCATGGTCTCCGAGCTGATTGTCCATGCTGCTGCAAATGTTGTCGAACTGTTCATGCAGATGGTTGTTGTCTTGTAAACGTCCCCATCTGTTGACTCAGGGATCGAGACATGGCTGCACGCTCCATTACAGCCATGCGGATAAGATGCCTGTCATCTCGAATGTTAGTGATACGAGGGCGTTGAGATCCAGCACAGCGTTCCGTATTACCCTCCTGAGCCCACTGATTCCACATTCTGCTAACAGCCATTGGTTCTCGATCAATGCGAGCATCAATGTGGCGACACGATAAATGGCAAGTGCGATAGGCTACAATCCGACCTTTATCAAAGTCGGAAGCGTGATGGTTCGCATTTCTCCTCCTTACACGAGGCATGACAACAACGTTTCACCAGGCAACGCCGGTCAACTGCTGTTTGTGTATGAGAAATCGGTTGGAAATTCGCCCATGTCAGCATATTGTAGGTGTGACCACCGGCGCCAACTTTGTGTGAATGCTCTGAAAAGCTAATCCTTTGCACATCACAGCATCTTCTTCCTGTCAGTTAAATTTCACGTCTGTAGCACATCATCTTCATGGTGTAGCAATTTTAATGGCCAGTATCTACCATACATCTTGCTACCACCACCTATTACAGTCCAGTCGCTAACATCACGTATCCTATCAATGGCAGGGCTACCTGTGAAACCAGTCATGTGATTTACGAGCTAAGCTGCAACCTCCGTGCTGCATTCTATGTAGGCATGACAACCAACAAGCTGTCTGTCCACATGAACAGCCACCGACAAACTGTGGCCAAGAAACAAGTGGACCACCCCATTGCTGAACATGATATTCCTCATCTTAATGACTGCTTCACAGCCTGTGCCATATGGATCCTTCCCACCAACACCAGCTTTTCTGAATTGCGCAGGTGGGAACTTTCCCTGCAATACATCCTACGTTCCCCTAACCCTCCTGGTGTCAACCTTTGTTAGTCACTGTCCTTACCCATCCATCCCCCTCCCTGTTCCCATTCCAGCACTACACAACCATCATTTCACCTCCACACCCAGTCTTTCATTTTCTCTCTTTTCCGCTACATACCCCTTCCCCCCCTCCGCATCTTCTCTCCTGCCCTCCATCTCAACTGCAACACTTGACTGTCCACCACCCCCACCATACTATCCCTCCCCCTCCCCGCCCCCGCCTCTTCCTTACCCCCAACGAGTCGCCACTCCCATCATGCACTGGTGCTGCCGTTCACAGTGTGGTCTCAGCTCTCTGAGACTGCAGATGTGTGTGTGTGTGTGTGTCTACTACTGACAAAGGGCTTAATGGCCGAAAGTTATAATTGTGTGCATCTTTTTATTGTGCCTATCATGACTCAGCATCTCCGCTATGTGGTGAGTAGCAACTTTCCTTCTCTGGTATTGTTAGAACTATTTCCCTGTATTTTTAACATCTTCGTCACATTAATGTCTTTACTGTGTAATTCCAGGTTTGCTATTTTACTCTAAAAGAATAATTTAATTTGTGCTTGTGAAGTTCCTTCTTGAGCTCTTGGCCACATGATAGTTCCTAAAAATAGTATATGAAATGTTTAGTGTTGAAATTTTGTGGCTTTGTAGAGCTAAAATAATCATAAATGCTGTCTGTTAAGGAAATAGGCTAAGTAAGTTGATTATCTAGAACAAGTGTTTTCTAATTTGTAATCTGAAAAGTGAGAAATTACACACAATGACATGTTCAAATATTCCACAGGCTGACTTTAGTAACCACACAGAACAGGGGTTCCTCTACTGAATGAGAAAGGTTGAGTGACGACTGTCGCAATGGTGAGGAACGATGCAGGAATAATAATTTTCACCATCTTGCTCATTGCTGAGAACACACATATGCTTTTTGCATCATACTGATCAACTACTACATGTGGTAGAAATGTGGCACACACATACATAAGAAATACAGTTTCATGGTAGCACTTCTTTACAGAGTCATTCACACTTAATTGTGATAGTTATTTGTGGCAAATAATATGAAATTAAATTAAGTTCTGATACCAGTACCAAGAGAGGGATAAGATTTAGAATGCATATTATACTTTTACATTGCAAATAACATAAATCAGTTGTGCAAGGTATTAATAAACTGAACATCGAGTATAGTAAATTAGAGTCAAAAAACAAGAAAAAAAAATTCAGTGTAAAATAAAACTTCAACCCTAAATAAGACTTCAGAATCAGTAATTAGACAGTTTTGCAATTTAGACTATTATTTATTTATTATTAATTATTATTAATTTATTTATGACTAAATTAGTTAATTATTCGATTAATTAGACTATTATTTGGATGGCATAAAATATTAGAATTTACTAAGGCTTTTTTATAGCCTTAAAATCTTTTTTACAAATGTCTGTCCAGCACCAAAAGACATTCTTTTGCAAGATTTTCAAAAGTGATGGACTGTTTAGTAGTTATTTAGGAACAAAACTATGAAAAAATGAAGTTAATCCCAAAAATGCTTTTAATTACCGTTTCGTTGGAGGATGGAGGAAGTTTCTTATAGCATGTACCTTACCAGGATCACATTTGATTTTATTTCTTCTTCATCAAATTTAGATTTTTGTAAGTTAGCTGTAACATGTGTTTTGAAGAATCTATGAACAATTCTGTCAAGACGCTCTGATCATGTTTCAGTAGCAATGAGAATGTCATCAACATATACAGTTACTTTATCTAATGGGGGATTGATGGCCTTAGCTGTTTAGTCCCCCTTAAACATCCCAACAACCACCACCACCACTTTATCTAAAAGATCAGGACCAAGCACTGTGTCAAGTGTCGCAATGGAAATTGCTGCACTTATACATTTAGTCACAAAATTGGTAACTCCTTCTGGCATGAACAAAAGCAGTGTATTTTCTTCACTCTTCATGAAGTTTTACTGGCCAATAAGAACCCCTGGGATCCAAGCTAGTGGGAGATTTTACAACATAGAATTTTTGTAATTTTTTGTCTAAATTCTCCAGTTGAGTATGAACTGGTACAATAATTTTATTAAAGGCTCCAGTCTAAAACGAGTCTTACCTGTCCATTTCTTTGTTTACTCGAAGCAGTAGGCTAAACTACTGCAAGCAGTGGGTACAGTACGGAGGTAGACAGTACCATAATCTTCCACATAATTATTTTCTTCATTTCACTATCAACAGCCTCTCACTTGGTCCACAGAATGGGATATGATTTCCTACAGTATGGTACTGGTATGTTTCATGTGGTATGACATTTGTTTCATACAGATACATATTAACTATTCCTGGTTATTAGTTAAACATGTGTAAATGTTTAATAACCACAACTTTCCATTCTTTTCGTTGTGTTTTACTTAAATATGTGGATTCTGTGATCTTATCTTTAATGTATTCTCTGTTGTTCACACTACTTTCATTTTGAGTCATAGTGTATTCACATCGGCCGCTTCTGTATTTGAGAAACCATACCTTTAACCTTGGAGAAAAGTTACCTTGTCTTCGGACAAAACGTACCTTGTCCTTAAAGCATGTGCAATAAATCAAATTTTATTTGTTTACCCTCATGCATAAAAAAAATTCCTTTGGAAAAATCGTTCAATGCGACCTTTTCTCTAAAAAATTCAATGCTGAGGAGATATTCCACATCGAGACCATTTATTACTAGGAATGGGCATAATATATCTCCATTCCCTATTATGAGGATAAGTCAATTATTATCTGCAATGTAGTTATAAAATTTTATTGTAATCAAATAGGAAACTTAGAAGAGCATGATTTTTTGACATAGTCTCCTTCCGTTTCAACGCACTTGGTCCATCGTTATACAAGCTTCCTGATGCCCTCATAAAAGAAGATTCTTGGTTGAGCTGCGAGCTAGGAATGCACCACTTCTTTCACTGCTTCATTCGAGGCAAATTGACAGCCCCTTAATGCCTGTTTGAGTGGACCAAACAAGTGATAGTCACAAGGGGCAAGATCAGGACTATATGGATGATGATCCAGTACTTCGAATTTGAGTTTCTGGAGCGTTTCAGCATTTCACGGACGGGCATTGTCGTGCAACAACACAACACCTTCTGACAGCAATCCTCGGCGTTTGCTTCGAATTGCAGGCTTTAGCCTGTCAGTAAGTATCTCACTGTACGGTATACCGTTTATTGTTGTGCCCCTTTCCCCATAATGTTCCAGTACTGGATCCTGTGCATCCCAAAAAACTGTAAGCATCACTTTTCCTGCAGACGGTTGGGTCTTGAACTTTTTCTTGCACGGCGAATTTGTATGTTTCCATTCCATAATCTGCCGTTTACTCTTCGGCTTGTAATGGTGGATCCATGTTTCGTCACCAGTAATGATCCTGTGTAATAAGTTGTCCCCTCTGTTACCATAGCGATCCTAATGTTTTTTGCAAGATGTCCACGCGCATTTGTTTATGCAACTGTGTGAGTTGTTTCGGGACCCATCCTGTACAAATGTTATGAAACCCAAGTCTGTTGTGGATGATTTCGTAGGCAGAATCGTGACTGAAACTTCCTGGCAGATTAAAACTGTGTGCCGGACCGAGACTCGAACTAGGGACCTTTGCCTTCCTTGGGCAAGTGCTCTACCATCTGAGCTACCCAAACATGATTCACGCCCCATCCTCACAGCTTAACTTCCTCCAGCACCTCGTCTCGAGGACGGGGCGTGAGTCGTGCTTAGGTAGCTCTGGTGGTAGAGCACTTGTCCGCACAAGGCAAAGGCCCTGAGTTTGAGTCTCGGTCCGGCACACAGTTTTAATCTGACAGGAAGTTTCATATCAGCCCTCACTCCGCTCCAGAGTAAAAATCTCATTCTAGAATCGTGACTAATTTGCAGACGCTGTGCCACTTCGTCAATAGTTAATCGTCTGTCTAAGAGAAATATTTCATGTGAACACTCAATGCTTCCTTCATTTGTGGCAGTAAACGGTCGTCCGGCTCCTTCATCGTGCGCATCACTTCGGATTTTTTCAATCCATTTGTAGACAGTCAGTTGTGGCAGCATACTGTTCCCGTACTGTACCGAAAGTCTTCGATGAATTTTGGCCTCTGATACGAAACCAACCTAGCAGCTTGAAAATTGTAAAGATATAACAACAAATAAACAAAGCATGCGTCTTCAACGTAAAACGACAGTACTACCAAAATAAACAAAAATATAACTAACTTGCGGATGATAATTGACTTGCCCTCTTATAATGTCGTTATGTCGACCTGTGTCCCCCCCCCCTCCCACACACACACACACACACACACACACACACACACACACACACAGACACCATGCCAGTGTTTTAGATCGCCGGCAATGGCTGTCGGCTGGGGAGTTTATCAAAATATAAATTTTGGCAATAAGCAATCTGCTCTGCGACTTCTAGGCACTGTGACTTCAGCGTGAACAACAATTTCTCCCAGCTTTCTTAAATATAAAATACTTACCTGCTGCAAAAATATTAATAAGGTTTCATTTTCGAAGATAGACTTATCCCTGTACTCTTGTAGCAGATCAAATCACATAAATATTTTTAAACTGGCCCATCTTTTGATTCGAACCGTTGACACAACCTATTGAACACAACATATTGAAATACGCTAACACAAGGAATTAAATGTTGCACGCTACGACCTACAGAAAACAATGTGAGTTTACCTTCCTTTCAGCGTCGTTATCATGCAGTGCGGTAAAATGACAATCTTTCGGATTATCAGCCTTGTAATGCTGCGAAACAATTGGAACCATATTGTAAGAACAAGAAACATCGATCAGTTCCACCTAAACATTTATTTTGCCCTTGATCAGTTTCGGTTATTTTATAAAACTGTTGCCAATGACAATACTGTTAAGACATGTAGATTAACTGCATGTCACAATCAAGGACTGTGTGTTGCAACATCATAGTACAACATTTTCAGTTGAGGATTTGTTGAGAGAGGGATACACGCACCTTAGTAGAGCTACGCTGTTTGCATTACAGTTATGATGCGAATTGAAGTTCTCTATAGCACTTTTATTTCCCCAAATTTTTATCCAGTTATTCCCTATTAGCAGCAAAAAAAAACATGTTCTTCTTTTCTGAGGTGAGCTGCTTTTCGTATTTGTTTTTGACGACAGCATGAGGGATGAATGTTCGCATTCTGAAACTTTATTATTATTGAATGAATAGTGAGGAACTTGAAACACTCTTTCATACAATAACTTCATCGATTATGGTCGACGAAAGTTTCCTACTTAACCAGACTCTTGGAAATAGTAAGCACAAATACAATGGTTTGCTACATTCAGATTGTCCTTTCTACATAATTCCAACAACAAAATTCCTTCCAACATTGAATGCTATGGCAATATTAAATAAAATTTCAGTTTCTTTTGTGTAACAATCGTGCAAATTATAGCTTAAAGAAGCACAGCCTAGTATTGCTTAAGACTCTACAGTCACCTTTACATACAAATTATGCTCTGCATCGAAGTACTTGAAATAATGGAAAACAAAAACGACAATACCGGTAAACTCATCATACCTTTCTTCATACAACAATTACAGCGAGCATTCCACAACGACGTCCTGCGAGCAACAATCAAAATAAATTTCCGTCTGCACGCAGCAGCAGGATAACCTTTAATTGTTAACATGAGGTCCGACAGATCCCCAACACATTTAGTGTAGCTAGATTTATATGAACGAAGTTGCCAACACTGCCTACCATGTAGCAATCGCCTCTCACATGTGTTTATTTTGGGTCACCAGTTTTTCGTTCTTGTGCTGCTCATTGTTATTAGCGTCTGACTGTTATTTAGTGGCTGGGAATTTCCTAGAACTCCACATCAGCATTTTCGTTACAAGATGATGTCGAATAAGTAGGTGCAGATTCGACTTATCCTGCTTAAAATGGCAAGGAAGGATTTTCTTTGGGCAATTGGATTCGGCTTGGCACAAAAACAGCTAAAGAAGAGGGAAATATTGGATTGCTTACCCAGAAAAATTCGCCAAAGGGCACCATAAACCAGTGGATCAACATCTGCTGCTAATGACGAACCACCACAAGAAGAGGTAGCAGCTGCGGAAAGGAGGTGCTTCATCTGAATTAATTAATTAATTAATTAATCAAATTTCACAATGTATATGGTTGCCACGTTAACAACGGAAGGTTAATGTGTCACGTAAATATTCCAAACGCCAGCGCCAAGAAAGACGTGCGCACCGCAATGACAGAAACCAGAATTCCAGACAGAGAATTAGTTCTGAAAACCATTTTTTTGAATATATCAGTTACCAAGTTTGTGATTTTTTGGTGAAGTTACTGTAATCATCAATGGGACATCAGATTTTTTTTTAAAAAAATGGTGAGTTTAGTTACATTACCTGCTTCTTTGTTAAAGTTTTAAAAAGGCAAGATATTTAAATAAATCTTTTATGTGTAATTTAAATTAAGACGTTATTTTATAATACTGTAATCTGTGAGGCAATAATTAATATTTAAATGTTCTCTATCTAAAGTGACGTAACATAGGATACAGTGCATAAACAAATTCTGCATCTACATGTCTATTCTGTGATTCACGCTTACATGTCTGGCAGAGGGTTCGTTGAACCACTTTCACCCTATTTCTCTACCGTTCCACTCTCGAATTGCGTGCGGGAGAAACGAACACCTAAATCTTTCCGTGCATGCTCTGATTTCTCTTATTTTATTACGATGACCATTTCTCCTTATGTAGGTGGACGTCAACAACATATTTACGTATCTGGGGGAGAAAGTTAGAGACTAAAATTTCGTGAAAAGATCTCGCCACAACGAAAACGCCATTGTTTTAATGACTGACATGCCAAATCACCCGTCATATCTTTGACATTCAGTCGCCGGCCATAGTGTCCGAGCGCTTCGAGGCGCTTCAGCCTGGAACCGCGCGACCTCTACAGTCGCAGGTTCGAATCCTGCCTCGGGCATGAATGTGTGTGATGTCCTTAGCTTAGTTAGGTTTAAGTAGTTCTAAGTTCTATGGGACTGATGACTTCAGCTGTTAAGTCCCATAGTGCTCAGAGCCATTTTGACACTCAGTCGTATGGAAGAAAAATAGAACATTATCCGGAGTAGATTCTCAAAGCAAAAGTTCTCAGTTACGTATGAATAAAATATCTGAAGCATATTCTCCGAGTTCTTCTACAGTACCTCACCTCCTTGAGAAGGTTTTCTGCCTGTGTCTGGAACAGAACTCACACGTAATATTGTATTTCATTAAACTCGCTCAAACAGGCAAACTATTCAAAATGCAAGTATGGAACTGGCATAAATGTGTTCTAGAAGAGCTGCACTACATTCCGATTTTAGTTTTACGTGAGGAAACAAATTATTAAGTCGACACACTGACAGTTTATGAAAATGCATTTTCTAATGATGTTACCGAATTGTTGACATGCGGGAAACTTTTTTATATTGAAGTTAGGTGAACACATTGTGCGAACAAAAGCTTAGAAATACATAACATTTTCATCTACTCCAAACCGGAACTCTGTCAGAGTTTTCTAACAAGAGATAATTTTGGTTAAATATGACGCATAATGGCCCAATCGTGTGTGAAGTACATAATCTGTCGTCCGTGCCAAAAACATAAAAATCAGCAGGTGGCCATATGCACCTCTGTGTTTGCTCGTCATCAGACTCCAAACGGAACGGTATAATCCGCAAACTTACCAACTGACACTGGGAAGCAAATCCTGAAATTCTATGTGCGTCATCCCTGGCATTATGCTTTGCTCTAGCTGAATATGCATGCCCCGTATGGAGAAGATCGACACATGCCCAGAAGCTAGATGCAGCACTGAATGACTCATGTCAATTAATCACGGGATGCCTGAAGCCTACAAACCGTGATCTGCTTTACATGTGCGCTGGAATAGCCCCCCCCCCACGGATCAGACGGCAAACGTTGGCGACGGCCGAACGAAGCTGGCAGTGCGAAGATAGAAGACATCGCTTGTACCCACATCAGCCAGTGGTGGCAAGTCTTAAATCTAGGAAAGATTTCATAGAGGCTGAACGCCCACTAAACGAAAGTCAATCTACAACCAGAGAATCAAAGTGAAAACAGAAATTGGATAAAGGCAGCCTGACTAGTTGGAACATTAAAAAAAAGTAATAAAACTCCTGCTGGATCACAGTTTGAATGGAAAGTCTGGAAGAGCCTAAAAAGACTTATCTGTCAAATGGGAAGATTAAAACGTAACCTGTTCAAGAGGTGATATGCCGAAGAAGGGCCCTACCAGTGTAGAGGAAAACAAACGATGACACACCTGAAACTTCCTGGCAGATTAAAACTGTGTGCCCGACCGAGACTCAAACTCGTGACCTTTGCCTTTCGCGGGCAAGTGCTCTACCATCTGATCTACCGAAGCACGACTCACGCTCGGTACTCACAGCTTTACTTCTGCCAGTATCCGTCTCCTACCTTCCAAACTTTACAGAAGCTCTCCTGCGAACCTTGCAGAACTAGCACTCCTGAAAGAAAGGATATTGCGGAGACATGGCTGAGCCACAGCCTTTAGGATGTTTCCAGAATGAGATTTTCACTCTGCAGCGGAGTGTGCGCTGATATGAAACTTCCTGGCAGATTAAAACTGTGTGCCCGACCGAGACTCGAACTCGGGACCTTTGCCTTTCGCGGGCTGCAGTGAAGTGTGCCAAACACTGGAGAGAGATATGAGCCTTGCTATACACAATAATGACGACTTACGATATGTGAAGATCATGAATGTATATATGAATCCATAACTATAACTTAGTTGTATTTATAAGCTAGTATATATAGCCTATCAATTAATTACAGATGTAGCTCACACACGATTAAATAAATAAATCAGATGCCTCGCAAACAACACCGACCATTCCCATCCTGCATCGTTACTGGTGACGAGAAATGGTGTCTTCATCCTACCATAAGGAAAAGAAAGGAATGCTTGAGTTCAAACAACGTACCAACCCCCATACCAAGACCTGTACCCATACATAAAAGATAATATTATGCTTCTGGTGCAACGCCAGTGGTGTGGTCTACTACGAATTGCTTCCCCGATGTGTTGCCACCGCCGCTGACATTTATTGTCAATAACTGAGATGTCTTGCCGATGCAACGACCAGGAAGACTGCGTGAAGTGATTCTACTCCACGATAATGCCCGCCTGCATTCTGCTACAGTGAAAAAAACACTAGTCATTAGTTGCGACCTCAGATATTCACCTTTTCCACTCCCTACAAAACAACCATGAACTTCCTTTCAAAATGAAAATGCGCTCCGAACATGACCAAACGAGTTCCTCGCCTCAAAACCACGAGATTTGTACAGTCGTGGAATCGAAAAGTTGACCTGGCGTTAATAGTCTGTTGTTCATATTGAAGGATAATATATTACTGATGACTAAAGTATGTGTTATCTGTATCTATGGTGTTTAATAAACGTATGGGAAAACGCTACGAACTTACGCACCCATCCAGTAACGTTACGTCGGTCACAACCATACAAAAAAGAAAAAAAAAAAGCTTAAGGGACTTTGTGTAGAAGAGCCTATTGTTGTCAACACCAACTGAAGGAAATACACTATGAAAACAGTACTGCATTCCAGAGCGCTAGCTGAGGTACCGGTCACTGTTTGAGTAGAGAAACAGCAACGGAATTGACGGATTTTCTACGTGCACTGTGCGCATGTTGACAGCCACACGATGTAGCATTATCGTTAGCATCGAATAACAACAAAAAAAAAAGTATGAAAAGCCTGCTGGCACGCACCTGTCCGCTTCTTAATGAGTTTCCATGGCTAAATTAAATATAAGAATATATCTGTAAGTAAATCACCTAAGTACAGGGTGTCCGAAAAGTCTTTCCCTGATTACATTAATTGATAACTCAGGCTAGGAGTAAGATACAAATATGAAACTGGTGTCTAATTGTTTACAAACTGTCAAATTTTTTTCACACATCAGTAAACTTCCACATGAACACCCTTGGTAGCACATAGCACATCTAGGCGATATTCAATTTCCGTCCACACATTAGCCAACATCACTGGAGGGATCGATTCAACGACTGTGGTTATCCGTTGCGGCAGGGTTTCAAGATCTGGTACACGTGTTCGGTACACCTCGTCCTTGACATAACCCCATAAAAAGAAGTATAATGGGGTTATGTCAGGAGAGCGTGGAGGCCAAACCGTTGGCCCATCACGACCAATCCATCGCCCAGGAAAGGTCATCCAACGACATCCAAACCCCAATGAGGCGGTGCACCGTCTTGCTGAAACAAGACATTGGGGTGATACTGAAGCAGCTGAGGAACAGCATACAGTTGCAACATGTCCAGATACACTGCAGATGTGATGGTAGCCTCGGCGAAGAAGAAGGGCCCGATAATTCGATCGTGCAATAGCGCGCACCAAATATTCACCTTTGGAATGCCTCTGGTGCACTCCATGACCTAGCCAGTGGGTTGTGAATCCCAAATGCGCACATTGTGGCGATTCACTACTCCACTGACAAAAAAGGTCGCTTCGTCGGAAAAGGCAATTCATCTGAGATAACCATCAAAATGGTTCAAATGGCTCTGAGCACTATGGGACTTAACTTCTGAGGTCATCAGTCCCCTAGAACTTAGAACTACTTAAACCTAACTAACCTAAGGACATCACACACATCCATGTCCGAGGTAGGATTCGAACCTGCGACCGTAGCAGTCGTGCGGTTCCAGACTGTAGCGCCTAGAACCGCTCGGCCACCCCGGCTGGCGAGATAACCATTATCGTCCTCAATACGTAATAGCATTTCGACCGCAAAGTCATATCGACGTGTACTGTCATTGGGCAACAAGGCCTGAACGATTTGCACTTTGTATGCACGAAACAATAAACGTTTGTGTAAAATGTCATGGAGAGAGCTTTTTGGCATCTGTAATTCACGTGAGGCCCTGCGCATCGATTTCTTCAAACCTCACAGAAAAGACTGCCTTACAGCTTCCACCTTGTCTGCTGAGGTTCTTGGTCTACCAGACCTCGGAAGGTCAGCAACCGATCCTGTGTTGTTGAACTTCTCATACCAGGCTTTAATGCTCTTGACATCAGTGGATTCTTTCCAAATGTTGTCTGGAAGTGTCTCTGCACTGTGGTTGGTGATCGTGTCTCATGGTACCACAGGACACACTGTGCCTTCTCCTGAATGGTTAACATGGCTTCTGTCGCACTGCACCTCATCCACTACTTACGTACTGCGAACCTAAAACAGAAAAAAACTTTGACAGTTGTAAAGAATTCAACACAAGTTTCATATTTGTATCTTACTTTTAGCCTGAGTTATCAATTTAAGTAATCAGGGAAAGTCTTTCCGGACACCCTGTAGTTTGGGGCCTTCCGAAGTACGAGGCCCCCTTCTCACGAAGACTCCCCCCCCCTCCACTCCCCCCACACTGTGGGTCCGATATTTACGCCACTGAATCTGAGAATGTTCGCTGGCATTCCTAGAACAATGCACGCTCTTCATTTTATTCACAGGACCCACCGTCTCCGTGTTCCGCGATAATGCAAAACGAGCTGCCTTTCTTCGAAATTTTTGTATGTCCTCCGTCAGTCTATGTGGTAAGGGTCCCACGCTGCACAGCAATAGTCAAGCGGAGGACGGAAAAGCATAGTATAGACAGTCGGTTTTGTAGACATCTTGCATCTTCTAAGTGTTCTGCCAATAGATCGCAGTCTTTGGTAAGCTTTCCCCATAACATTATCCTTGTGATCGTTCCAATTTAAGTGGTTCATAGTTGTAATTCTGAGGTATTTAGTTGAATTGGAAGCCTTTTCATTTGTGCGATTTGTAGTGTAACCGAAATTTAACGTATTCCTTTTAGTACTCGTGATGACCTCACACTTTTCATTGTTCATGGTCAACTGTCGCTTTTCGCGCAGTACAGATATTTTATTTAAATAATTTTGCAGTTTCTTTTGGTCTTTTGATGACTTAACTAGACGGTAAATCACAGAATCACCTAAAATAGTCTAAGATGGCTCTGATTGTCCCCTAAATCATTTATATAGATTTGGAAAAGCTGAGGGCTTATAACACTTCCTTTGGAAATGGATGCTATTTAAAATGGAACATCTGTTCTGAATTCTGCAACAAATAACATTTGATGAAATGTGCTTGAGATGTACTGAGAGAGTTACAACAGGAAATTATTTTAGTTCCACCCATAACTTGTTTGTTGCCTGAATTACATACCCTAACTGCTTTGTGCTGAATTTATCAAATTCAACAGTAGTAATTTAAATGACGTGTATAATTTAACAAGTTCACAGGCCATAATAATAATTTCTTACAGCTCAGAGACTGGTTGAAGAAATAATATAGTTACTTGGTGCTTGAAAGTAATTATATTTCCGATAAAACTATCTGTATTCCATTTGTAGTAACTCTATTTCCATTCTATGGCTAAGTGGTTAGAAATAAATTACATTTATCTCTTTTGTTGGGTCAACTGCTCATGAAAGGAAAAGGAGTGGAAATACTGGCAGTAGAAGCAATGACTATCATAAGAAAAATGAAGTGCCACGATCAACACCTAAGGGGACACTGAGCAACAATCCGATTCAACAGCAATAACTGTAACTGTAACAGTTCCTGTCCATAATTCTCAGTCAGCATCCCAAGTGGCTTGTATGTTCAAAGACAATTCGAAGACTCCAATTAAAGGTAGCTGCAATGAAAATGGTTTGGGTCGTTTATTAGGCTAATTACTCAGATATCAGAAGAAAAGAAGATGGAGCTCTTACTAAATCCTTGGACCCCTTAAAGGAATTATGACTTTGAAAGTGATACAAGCCATTTGCAAAGAAAATTTAATCATGCTCGGTTAGAACAATATGAACCGTGGCTTGTATATTCCAAGCTACTAAAAGGCGCCCTATGAAAGCGCTGTGTTTTGTTTCTTCCTGTCCACTGGCACTGTTAGAGACACTTTAGGCTCTATTGTCATTAGACCATTCAAAAAATTCAAGAATATGAATGAAGACTACCGGAAACATGTTAAAACCCAGCTTCACTTAACAGCGTCAGCAGCAGCAAAAACGTTTCTTGAACAAGTACCTGTAGACGTCCAACTGCACAACGTCCATCAAAAAGTGATGCCGCCCGGGTGGCCGAGCGGTTCTAGGCGCTTCAGCCTGGAACCGCACGACCGCTACGGTCGAAGGTTCGAATCCTGCCTCGGACATGGGTGTGTGTGATGTCCTTAGGTTAGTTAGGTTTAAGTATTTCTAAGTTCTAGGGGACTGATGACCTCAGATGTTAAGTCCCATAGTGCTCAGAGCCATATGAATCATTTTGTACTGCAGCGCAAATGCACGCAGATGAAGATGTTTTATTAGATTTATTGAATTTGAGAATCGATTCTAGCGACGACAAGTTAAAGGGACCATCTGGAAAATAGTCGCTGTAGTGCAGCGCCGAAAATACAAAATGAACCGATAAGAAACTTCCTGGCAGATTAAAACTGCGTGCCAGACCGAGACTCGAACTCGGGAACTTTGCCTTTCGTGGGCAATTGCTCTTCCAACTGAGCTACCCAAGTACAACTGACGCCCCGCCCTCACAGCTCTCCTACATTCCAAACTTCACAGAAGCTCTCCTGTGAACGCTCTCGTGCGAGAGCTTCTGTGAAGTTGGAAGGTAAAAGGCAAAGGTCCCGAGTTTGAGTCTCGGTTCGGTACACAGTTTTAATCTGTCAGGAAGTTTCATAACAGCGCACACTCCCCTCCAGACTACCAATCTCATTCATGAACTGATAAATTTGTGTAACGATGTTATAGGGAGAATATAGCCACTGACATTAAAAAAGCAATGTTTTACGCAGTCTTGGCTGGTGAAACAGCAGACATAGCCGGTAAGAAACAGTTCTGCTATACAAGAAAGAATTGTATAGTTGTTCTGTGATGAAAGAAAAATTAAAATCCGGGAGGAATTTGTAGGTTTTGTAGAAGTAAAGTGACAAAATACCTCATCAATCGTCGAAGCAATTGCCAGTTTCCTGACCAGTAATAATCTTCCAGCAGAAGATCTCGTAGGATTTGGCCTCGATGACTGTTCCACAATGGCAGGCAGAGAGAGCGGTGTGCAAGCCATTTTAAGAAACAAGTATTACCGAACCTCATACGTTCATTGTTCAAATCACAGACTCAACCTTGTGGTGAACGATGCAAACGCAGCGCCAGAAATTAGGAACACTATTGCCGCTGTAAAACACACTATAAACTTTTTTAGAGACTCTATTACAAGGCGGAAATATACTCCCAGTTTATCACAAATGTGCGAGGCGAGATGGTGTGAAAAATATAAATCCACCAGACTACTTTCTCCACATTTCCCAGACGTTGTGACAGCTCTAGAAAAAAAAAGCTAAATTAAGTGCTACAGAAGTCGTTGAGCTGTTTAATGAGTACAATATCTTTTTCCCTAGCATGACAAAAGCACTATGAATTTTCAGCATAATTCCATGCGCAACGATGATTGTGGAGCGATCTGTCAGTTGGCTTCAGAGAGTAAAGACATGATTTAGAAACACTGTGGGAGAAGAAAGGCTCACTGTATTGTGCCTGATAACCATACACCAAAATTACATGAAAGAAAAACTGCGAGTTGTTAGAAAAGAAAGTAACTGACAAATTTACAGCCAATCGGCGAAGATTAACACTAAATTAAAAAATTGTGTGCCGGCCTCGGTGGCCGAGCGGTTCTAGGTGTTTGAGTCCGGAACCATGCGACTGTTACAGTCGCAGGTTCGAATCCTGCCTCAGGAATGGCTGTGTGTGATGTCCTTAGGTTAGTTAGGTTTAAGTAGTTCTAGGGGACTGATGACCTCAGGCGTTAAGTCCCATAGCGCTCAGAGCCATTTGAACCATTTTTGAAAAAATTGTGTTGTTGTGCAAGTGCATTCTCATGTTTATAATGTTTATTAAAAGCAATTTTTCACTGGTTTCCTGTGTCATTTATTAAGAAATGCTGCCTGTTGTTCCTGCTCCCTGTCCCTTGTGACTAACAAGACCTGTCCCCACCTAGCCCAGACCCTGGGCATATTGCGCGAAAATGCCGTTGCCCCTAGATGCGCAGTCGACGGGGGAAGTGTGGGGAGAGCAGCAGTGTTGGGGGGTCGCTAAGAGCGCTGTAGGGGAAATGCCGAGTACTGGAGGGGAAGAGCCATTCTAAAGTCGACACCACTCACATTTTTTGGTAAATATTTAGCGATGACTTTCCATACCCACACTTGCAAGGTGACCATTCAAAAAGATCTGTCACCTCTTCTTTTGTTAGTATATAAAAAGAATTCCGCCAAAAATGAAACGATTTATTTTAGTCCAGTTTGTTAACCATTTGTAGTTTTCAGAGAAGAGTTATAACGGCGGAATTACACATTTCTCTTGTTGCCATGTAAAATTTGCTTCTTTTACCAGAATTTATCAGCTGGCCTCTGTGACCGAGCGGTTCTAGGCTCTTCAGTCTGAAACCGCGCGACCACTACGGTTGCAGGTTCGAATCCTGGCTCGGGCTTGGGTGTGTGTGATGTCCTTAGGTTAGTAACGTTTAAGTAGTCCTAAGTTCTAGGGGACTGATGACCTCAGATGTTTGTGCGGCTGGTCCCGGCAGAGGTTTGAGTCCTCCCTCAGGCATGGGTGTGTGTGTTTGTCCTTAGGATAATTTAGGTTAAGTAGTGTGTAGGCTTAGGGACTGATGACCTTAGCAGTGTAGTCCCATAAGATGTCACACACATTTTGAACCTCAGATGTTAAGTGCCACAATGCTCAGAGCCATTTGAACCTTTTGAACCAAAACTCAGCAGAGTTTACACAGTCTCAGCTCACTAACATGTTGTGCAGACGCAATTAAGAGAGAATTCTGAAACAGTGGTTTACTAAGTGAGGAACTGAGGAAAAGTAAGGTCAGTCAGTATCTTATGAAAAAGCACGTCATCGGTACACAATAAACGTATAATGACATCACTTATGTCATACTGAAACCTGTAGCATTTCTCGTTTCATCAGCTATTGATGGCCCTTAATAATTATGTTCTTTCATCGGAAAAGTGTGTAGTTATTGGAATTACAAGGTAGGTAATGAAGTTTTGCATAATAAGCATGCGGTAAAATACTCTCCTCTTTGTGTGCTATCATTTGGCAAAATCTTATTTCGATATCTCAAGCTGTTTATTAACTATGAGGAACGTTGTGAATATTTCACTCTGGCTTTATCGCTGGTAGGGTGTGACTGCAAATGAGTGCATTACGACAGATTAATTTTCTCGAGATTGGTGACAAACAGAGGCTTCCAACGAAGTCTGAAGAAAAGTTCAATATGTTAGCTAAATTTCTTACGCCGAAACATATTATGTAACATGCACCAAACACAAAATCATAGCGATCCCTATTTCACATTGAAAACTTTTTCAAATTTCGCGTAGTGTCTTACATCCGCTTAAATATCACCGTAACTACGACCATTAGCGAAGTGATGGACACATCATAATGAACCTGACGTACAAAACTACAAAAAGCAAAAATGATTTTTTTTGCCCAATAGTTTTTGTAAAATCGTTTGAGAAAGATTGCACGGCGTGCGCGTCGATTTTGTCATCGCCTGCCGGCTGAAAGGTGACAACCGTTTGTCGGCCTCTTCTGATCAACAAACGAACGAACTTGCCCAGATCTTTGGGCAAAAACTGTTCATTGCCCATCGGGCACCGTATCCTGCGCGACCTGTACACCCTTGGATCCAGTAATATAGCTTTTCCACCAGTAGCACCTGAGAGGAATCTTGTAGTGGGAGTATAGGAATTTTTGTGGCTTCCCTTATTCTTTTGAAAAATGTTTATGAGACACGATTTGTTGTTGGGCCTGTGTCAAGACTATAGTGATAAGTGTTTTGCCTACAATTTTGGCATTTATTTTAGCCTGCACTGCAATTTGTACTTTATATTGACATGTGTGTGACTCCTGTGTGAGTTCAACCCTGATGTCAATACCGCCATTGTATCTAAGTAGGTTTGTTTTCACATGTTCCGTGCCCCCAGGATCTACACGAAAAATATGAGGCATTGTCCGTTAATATGGCCTTCGGTTCCCCCACTTGAACAGTGTGTTTTTCTCTTAATATCTTTAACATTGGTTTCACCCTTACAGATTTCAACGGATACACCTTTACAAACTTAGCAAACAGATCGTAAAATGCTAGCACACATTTAAAATTATAGGAGCTACGGAGGTCAATGGAGGTCAAATATTTTACGCCAAAGAATCACTGTAGCAGCTCGTCTAAGTTCTCTGGTCTCTTTCGAACAGGTATTAAAATTTTATTGATGTTTCGCGCGTCAAGCACAAGTCTTCTATCACAGTTAGCCTTTGCAACAGCTAGAAACTGACTGCTATACTCGGAGTTGGACGGTTCTATTATGTTCCATTACAACATTCTCTGAATTTCTAGTCCAACGGATTCTCGTTTAGACCAGGGTATAGAGTACATTGTTTTACAATATGTTTCATGAGGCCGCACACGCATCTTATACACAAATCCTTTAATGACACCAGGATTGTTGCTAAAACTGGTGCGTACTCAAATAGTAATTTGGACAGTTATTGTCTCTGTACACCTGACACATATTCAGACTCAGCTATTTTGTCCTTGACAACTTGTTCGAGATATGAGTTGGAATGGTCTACAGCTTTCATGGGTTGAATACGTGTGCCAAAGGCTCCGGACATAGTAAACCCTGACACCAGAAAGGCAGGCACTCTTTCTATTTTATTAATACACTTAAATAGATCAAATGGCATCACATTGGTGGTAGCTCCTGTGTCTATAAGGACGTGTACCAGTATATCATTCATTTCTCCACCTATTATAGCTTGTATGTATTCCTTGGATTCGGGTTGGTGCGATGTTGCATCACTCATTAATTCATCTCTGATGTCAATTCCATAATTATACCTTAATAAGCACACAGATTGATTCTGTTGACTTCCATTAAGCCTACCAGCCACCCCCAGAAGTCTAGGACTGGCTGGTCATAGTTTGTTGAGTTCTCTGGTTCATGATGTGGCTCCTTGCCTGTCTCCACAACATGGACCTTTTGATTCTGTGGGTTGTACATTCTATTCCGAACGTCAGATGCACCATTCCCTAACGGAATTGCCACAGAAGTATTCTGACAGGGAAAGCTCGGTATATTGGTTTGGTTCATTTGGTTGTTCCAACGAGCATTTGTTGGGACCCACAGATGTGGCTGATTTCGGTTTTCCGAATTATTCTGTTCTAAATTAGTATACTGCCTAGTGCCATTAAATTTTCTTATCCGATTCTGCAGATTAGCCTCGCCAAAATGCGCGTTATTCACATCCAGTGAAGCCGGTCCTTGACTGTAAGCATTTCTACTGTTCTGATTGTTGTAATTTTGGTTATGGAAATTTTGATTATTAAAATTCGATCTACGTTCTGAATCTCTGCTATCCGATTTCCAACGATTGTTGTTGTTATACGGATAATGATTATTATTGTTATTGCCATTACGTTCTTGTAATGTACATCTGCACCATTTAACTGACGGAAATCTTCCTGGATGATGTCCATTGAATCAATTGTGGACAGAAATTGTTCAAAATTGTAATTGGGTGCATGAACAAGCTTTACATGGATGTTAATCAGAAGCCTGGTTTTAAGGATCCGAATAACTTTGCGTGCGATATAGGTTTGGTCCAATACCAAGCCTTATTAATGCACTTTTCAAAGTACGACCGTAAGGTTCCCTTCTTTAGATTATAAAACACAGGATTCTAAACCTCCTTCCATAACCGCTCTTACATGCTCATGGACCAGTACTTCACCAGGAATAATTTTTCAAATTCGTGACATGTCCTCCATGTTTCACTAACTTCATTCGCCCAGAGCGATGCCTCACCAATAATCTTTGAAATTATACTCCGTACTTACCTTTGGAAATATTCTATTAAAACTGATGATGAATATTTTGGGATGAATTGTGTTCTTCTCCGACGAGAATATCGAAAACTACCTACTTTTAAATATGCTGTTTTCAATTTTAATACATGACAAAGGAAATTCAGGCAAAGATCGTTCATCACTATCGATTCCTACCAAGAAGCGGCTCGAGGGGTCCGAGGAATCATGACGTCATATCATGACGTCTCTCACGCTAGCCAATATCACTGGTAGTTTTCGAAATGCGGATATTCTTTGAACATGACATGCTGATGCCTTGTGGGTGTGTGTAATGGAGGGTTTTGTGTGCATTAAAGCATTTCAAAGTACATGTTTGTAGAGGAGAAAGGCTAGTTTATATTCCAGACAGTGGACGGTAAGTAACATCTGTTAGTAATCTTATGATGCGCAAGAAAAGTAAAGTGTCTGCTAAATCTACAGAAATTTCGGATAACTTCTAGTGTCCGATACCACCCGTAGGCTTTGACCAATGACGTCATACGTAAGGCAAAGGTGCTGCAATGGACAATCTATGAATGAAATGGATCATACTCGTAAACAAACGAATGTAGCAGGCCATTAAATAATACATTTAATGCGACTATTATTTACGCGCTAATTTCATTTAAACGAGTTGAAGATGACTGAAATAAATAAGAACACGAGAGTAATTCCGAGTGCTTATATTTTCCACACATATTGAAAAAACGACCTAATAATGAACCATTGGAATCGGTAACTAGAAGTAACCTATGTAGAAGGTTATTTCTAATTACCGATTCCAATATTACTGTTTGCTGCGCAGAAACGTTGTATCAGAAACATGCTTAAAAATGATCTTCTTAATGTATTATAGAATAGGACTAGGCTTTCAAACACTAAAAATCTTTACGCACATTACTGCACACGCAAAGTCAAATAAAACGCAAAAATGACCGAACCCTGGAACCGATAACTATACTACAGGAAAGTCACACCAGGTACAGTAACTACAAAACAATACTCAGTAAAACTGATACAGCAGGAATGAAAATAAAACTAAGAGCAGTGTAGAAAAATCATCAAAAAGGAAAACATAAAACTGGCTACATAAAAAGAAACTTACCGCATATGAACTTCCAAAGGTGGCAATGATTGAGGCCGCCAAGAACGAAATAACGACATAACAAGAAATAATAATGTTATAACGTCAAACTGTAACGAAAGATGCAAAATCCAGAATAACTAATGAAAAAAATCATAAGAAACACAAACTGCCAGGCATGAATGAGGTACCATCCAAATCAGTTCTTCCCTACCACCTGCCCTCAATAAGGCGCAGAATTTTAAAGTAACAAAAAAAAATGAAACCAAGAATCAATCACGTAAACCCTCCGGCAGAGACACAACAATACCCCTCGGCCCACCATTGTAACCAGAAAATATTAGAACGACAAAAACCCTCCCTCCAGAGAAACCAAAAAAGTAGCATTTGCACAATACAGTAACATAAAAGACGCAATGTAAAACAAGAAAAAAATATCAGAATCACCAGCACCTAACTAACAAAACGAGGCTTGTACAAAACTTACTGGCAGATTAAAACTGTGTGGCGGACCGATACTCGAACAAGGGACCTATTGCCTTTTGCGGGTAAGTGCTCTACCAACTGAGCTACCCAAGCACGACTCATGCCCCGTCCTCACAGCTTTACTTGTGCCAGTATCTCGCCTCCTACTTTCCAAACTTTACAGAAGCTCTTTACAGAAGCACTTGCCCGCGAAAGGCAAAGGTCCCGAGTTCGAGTCTCGGTAGGCACACAGTTTTAATCTGCCAGGAAGTTTCATATCAGCGCACACTCCGGTGCAGAGTGAAAATCTCATTCTGGAGGCTTGTACATTTTGCTGACTACTTTCATAAAGGCAAGAAATAAACAGTAACCTTTAGGTATACTCTTCCTCCAGCAGTATTCATCTAAATGGCCTTGCAACACTGAAATCCTTCTCTTTCTCAGCCCGACAACAGATTTTACAGCCCTCCAATACCCCCAATAGTAATAGTACATGCCCCTGTCTTATAATCTTGAAACTCAATATTGTGATTCACGACAAAATGATGATAACCCCTTTCACCCAATCCCTTGTACGAAGCAAACCCATCCGACATGACTGCGGAACCTTCTTAAACATATTCTTCTATTAAAGATGTCAAGACTTCCTTTGTCCCATTTGGTACAACCCTAAATACATCAGCACAATCTCCTCCAGAAACTACTACTCCAACACCCCAAAGCCCAACAACCACAGGCCCCCTTTCATACTTTCTCTTTCCAAAATGTGACTCATCTACTTCAACTACAACCCCTGCCCCCCCTCCCCCTCAAATGACCCCCTATACTTTATAAATTCCCAGCAGACTTCTCTACAAACGAGAACCAGTCAACTGCAGTGCCACGCGAAACCTCTACTTCATGCATGACAGATTTCCAAGAATATTCATAGAAAAAATAGTAGGTTAGCATGACAATTACTCCTAAATTCATCCTCGATCTTTCGAACCACGTCCGCTTGCGTATGGGTCTCCATATCTTATTTTTTCTGCACCTCCACATGTATTTGTAGGAAGTTCGTGATGATCCATCCTTCGTCAAAACCATATAATTTCCACAGACACAGCACTTGCAAAATTCAGCAATGACGCCCAACGATTACAAAAATTTTATAGTTGGTTTACGGTCACTCATTTTCTGAAGCTGAATTTTCGCAGTAAAAATAATTGACTCATCCATAATGAACAGCGTGAGAAATCAGGACCTTATAAATCACGACTACTTTATTTAACAAAAGATGCCAAAAACAAATTACGAGATGAAAACAAAACAATCTACTTCGAATTTTTAATATACTCACGTAACGAGGAAATCCAGAGAAATCATTTAACGTTCATCGACTGCAATCTGCGGCACAAACAAAATAACATCACATATTACGTCATTGGTCAAAGCCGACGGGTGGTATCGGACACTAGAATTGACCCAAAATTTCATTATTTATGCCTATAGCATTCTGTTACACTGTAAAATTTCTTTCAGTGCATCTACGTGGATTATTTGTGGTAACAGCATATTCTCATAAGAAATGGCTTCGGTATTTAAGTTGCAATCATCGTAACTTTTTCCCTGATCAAAAATTGTGTAGTAACTGTATTCTAACTTCAGTAACGCTCAAATATTTAGTTTAAGTAACCTGCACTTTTGTAAACTTTTGAATGTTCAAAATTACTCATTGAGCATAGTCAGTATTTTTTACAGTAAAATAGGTATGGATTGCAGTAATTGAATCCAGATTTGAGAGTGGTGTAATCTGTTTTTGTAATGGATATTTCAGAGTTTCTGAAGTGAAAGTCCAAAGAAGAGAAGACAGCGAGAAGAAGCTTTTTGTCTGTTTCATGGTTTATAGGCCTACTGGGGAAACTCGCCATGTAAAAAAAACGAGTAACGCATCAAGTTTGGTACCTCTATGGTGATGTGGAAATCCGAGTATTGTTAATAAAGAAATTCATTCAATGTGTGTCTGTTTCTTTTGATTCCTTAATCATGTTACTTATAGTTGGCCAAATTTAATTTAAATACCCAGTTGATAATTTGAACATAAATTGGACTATGTGCATAGCCATTTCTAATGGCTTTGCTGCTTCTCACAGGTAAAGTATGAATATTCACCATCGTCTGGCATGCATGTTTACTAGTCAGTTATGGCAAAAGAAATCACTGACTTAAAGAATAATTTGCTTGGTAGACGTAATTGGAAATGGCGTTTTTAGTTGTAATTTTACGTTTTTAGATTATACTGAAGATTAGATGGGTAGATCACATAACTAACGAGGAGGTATTGAATAGGACTGGGGAGAAGAGAAGTTTGTGGCACAACTTGACTAGAAGAAAGGGTCGGTTGGTAGGACATGTTTTCAGGCATCAAGGGATCACAAATTTAGCATTGGAGGGCAGCGTGGAGGGTAAAAATCGTAGAGGGAGACCAAGAGATGAATACACTAAGCAGATTCAGAAGGATGTAGTTTGCAGTAGGTACTGGGAGATGGCTTGCACAGGATAGAGTGGCATGGAGAGCTTCATCAAACCAGTCTCAGGACTGAAGACAAGAACAACAACAACAGATTATAGTATTCCCTGAGAGATTATCTTCTGCATTTCTTGGCCCTGACATGATTAGTAATGGATGTTTCACCACCAGGTCAAGCATACAGCATTACGCGTGCTGCTCTGCTGTCAGCAGCATGGTAGTCAATGTGTTAAGCAGGCATTTAGGAACCTAGGGTGTAGAGTATATGCATCTGTTCTAGTCTTGGTTAAAAAGATACAGCTAGAATGCTAATTACTGTTTGAGGAATTATCCTTTACACAGTTAAATATCTTATGTTAAATATGTATCTACAACTGACTTTATGAATAACTTTGTAGTCATTTAATCGTTTGGGTTTGTAAGACATTTAAATAAAAATACTGCAGACCCAAAAATCGTCTGGAAAAAGTAAGGAATATGAGATATAAGTAAATATTACCCCTCAGTAAGATTAAAGTGTAAAATTGCTAATACCTGGTTGTTACCATGAGATCACTGCTGGCCCCAGCAGAGGGATCTGCTGTGACCACCGGCATATTCACGCCAGCCAATGGGTTAATACACAAAGCAGGGCAATGGAAGACTTTGTCTGTAATTCTCATTGGTTGAAGCGAATAAAATTAAATTTGTGAGGTATGCTGGAACTGTGTTATTGGTATATTCCCCAGCATGATTTAGAATGTTTGCATTGAAATGACATTTACAATGCATAATATATTATCCAACTGAAAATAGATACTTAAAAATTTATGTGAGAATATATTTCAAGAAACCGTTTCAAACCAAACGTGACAATTATATTGACACACAAGTAAACCGACCTCAATGGCACACTGAGTTATATAAGCATTAGCTGTAGGTATAGAACAGGTAATTTGGACAGAAAACTTTCCATACAAATTTTATTGTAAAGCACACTAAAGTTAAGGGAAAGATGCAATACATAGATGAGATAAACTTGGACGTGGAAGAACTGGTTTTTCCGAGATATATGGAAAATTAACTGTAGTATTATATGGCATAAAACATATATATGACATATAACACATCTGAGGTGCAAATTTGTGGAGAGGGAGATTGCATTGAACCTGTTGTGTATGGTGCACATTTTGGTGCAGTGCTGGGATGATGTCATCCAGATTTCAAAATTAGGGGTCTAGCAATGAATCTCTCATCAGTTTTAATATTTAAAAATAAAGACACCTGAAAAAGGAAGCTGAATTAGGACTTTCAATTAAATTGCAAAAATGTTCTTGTTTTGCATATTCACTGCAGCTGATACTTAGAAGCACAGGGTTAGTAGCTCTTATTGACCTTTGTGTCAGCCACAGTGAACATGCTGAAGATTTTAATCTAACAAAGTAGTTGTTGACATTCTGATATTGCTGGATAACAGCAGGAAACACAGCAATGAAAAAATGTGAATTACTTAAACCAAGAATTAAACAACTCTACATAGCTTTGAACACAGTCATTTCACACTTCTTAGTCACTGCATATTTGTGTGCCATAACTAATACAGCAACCTCTTATTTTCTCATCTTTGATCTGGGACACATGTCACATCTTACTTGTTTTCCTAGAGCAACTCTACATTTACAAGATCCACATTTCAGAATTCTAGTAATTGCTAGTCCTACCTTATGCTGAAAGTGTGGGTTGATAGCTGTCTCTTCAGATATGATCTCATCAACTGCTTTTTCTGAAACTTGAAGCAAAAATGTGATTCTTCAATTTTCTGGCACTGATGAATATAGCACTAATGTATGCACCACACAAATATTCATGATGGTATAGAACAGTGCAGGGCTATCTTCTGGAACACCTGCTGGGTAGACTAACCTGTGTACTTCACATTCAGTTCATCCATTTCTTCATAGGTAGTATCACAGTACGCTACTATCTCAGGCTGGATTATTGTGATGCTCAATGAAACATCATTATGCCTTGAAGACACTAAACTAACAGCCTTCTTCAGTTTTTGAATGAAAGATACAATAAGTAACATACCCAAAACAAATAAGTTTTACATTTGGCTGTCAGGAACTCCTTTTATTATTATTTTGTACATGTGTGGCCTTTTTGTGTCCTCTTCCCAGTTTGACAAGTACATCTGATTTGCTTAATGAGGATATTACTGGTTACAAACAAAAAAGAAAACATTTGGTGACAATGCAACCTGCAAACCAAAATCATCATCCAAAGCTTTACGAGCCTAGTAAATAAGAACAATGATTTGGACATAACAGCATGTGTTAATAAACCAGATGTTTCAGTTATTAATGAGCACTGGTATACCAAAAAAGAATCTTACTATGCACCTATTGACAAAGAATCTCTCCTCATATTTCAGTAGGGATATCAAACCTTATGGTGATGTTGCAAAAAGTGGCAAGAACTGGTAACTGGTGCTCAAAGATGTAATTCCTTCAGTGTTGAAGGTATTACTGAACTGTGATAAGCTATAGATGGGAAAGGAAACGTAATTTTAGATATAGACAGACCTCCATAGAAAGTACAGATATTTTTTTTAGCTAAACTCTACCAATTGCTTGTAGAGAGAGATAGTAAATACTCTGGGAAAACGGTTGGGTAATTATGCTGAAAATTATTTACAGTCTAATAAAGGCTTATCTAACACAAATCAGTTTTCACTCTTAAGAATGGCGAGTGGCACACACAGATCTAACATTACTGATACACAATACAGGGTAGCCAGGACTTTGTACTGGGATACTTTCTTTTGTTGATTTATGTAAATGACAAAATACTGCTCCCCAAATTCAAGGATAGTTCTGTGTGCTGATGCTACACCCATTGCATGCAAGTATAAAGATCATGAGCAAGTACAAAAACTATGAAACTGTATTACATATGAAATAATTCAGTATTTCTATGAAAGTCATCTCATTGTCAGCATAAGATAGCAGCAGTAATGCATTTTAAATCCACAAGACAGATTTTGAAATTCAGTTATGCAATGGAACTGATATTGTCATCAAAGAAAACTGTTGGCTGGTTACAGTTAAACTTTCTATATTTAACATAACATGGAAACTCAATACCGCACAAGAACATAACTTGGTAGCATTACTGTCAAGGACATGGGGAAGAGAAATAATGCAGAATCTATTCAACTGGATCACTTTTAATGTGCTGCTACATTACACCGTACTATTACATACCACTACCATTACTGGTGGCGGTGATGGAGGCTGTTATGAAAAGCTTATGATTTTATACAAATCTGATGTGGCAAGTTAACAAAACTTTTTTATCCCTATGAGTAAAATTATTGTGTAAAATCGATAGCGCAGCTTCTTACAGAAGCCTCTTTAGGGTCCTTCGGAGTCTTTCATTACATGTCAACATATTTACTCCCAAATAGTATTTGTTGTTCATAATAGGGGTACTTTCACTCTGTTCAGTGAAAAGAAATCTGCAAAATATTGGAAGTAAAAACAATATCCATGTAGACTATACATCCCTGCCTTCGATTCAGTATGGAATTTTACGTTCTGATACACACGTCTGTAACAGGTTGCTGCTCAGGCACAAAACTGAAAATCCTAATACATTAAATAAATACTAAGTAAAAGAATTATTTTATGAGCCTCACCTTCTATAATTATAATTAAACGTAATGTTTCGTCTCAAGGATGCATATGCTGGGTAACACTAAGGTTCATATTAAATAGGATTTTAATGTTACCATTATATGTAGGGCTGACAGTACTCATTGTAAACTTATGAAATGCTTTGTACATAGTATGAGAGAAAAACAGCACTTGAATAAAATACTATTTCCAGTTTTCAGGGTCATTAGTTTCTTCCTTTGGGAAGATGAATATGTTTAGTGACTGGAAATGAGGGGAAGGTCATTTAGACCACCCGTATGGAACACTTATGTGGCACAACCATGAGTGCTGCTCCAATGTTTGAGATCCAGATTACAATTAAGCAACTCAGAGGCAGGCTGCTAGATAGGTTACCAGCAGTTTTAAACTATGTGCAAGTATTATGAAGATGCTTGGCAAACTCATGTGAGAATCCCTGGAGGGAAAACAATGTTCTTTTTGTATAACATTATTGAGAAAATTTGGAGGGCATGAGAAATCAGGCCTCATATGGAGGCATATAGGTAGCCTTTATTCCCCCTCTCTATTTGCGAGTGGAACAGGAAAGAAAATGATTTGTAGTGGTACAAGGTACCCTCCACCAGGTACCATTTTGTTGCTTGTGTAGTATGTATATACCTCAAAATACGGAAGAAAATTGTGACTGCCTACTACAGTAAAAAAATGATAGTTTAAACGAACCTAAAGCTTCGTGATTTACTTCAAATGTTTTGTCCCACTGATACACTCTGGCAATCAGTGACTTTTATGTCTATTACAGATATACAATTTGGAGATGTCAGTATGGCTTAGATCTATTAATATTCCCTCATTGAGCTCTTTTTATCAAAAGATCACATAAAAATAAACTGGATTTTTGAGAAACTACATATAGGAAGATGTGATTGGCATATAGCTGAGGTTTAGAGAAAAACAACGATCAAAATTTAAGCATATCGTTAACACACACTGGGCATGAACACATTTCTGGGCTAGAGTACTATACTGGATTTTGTCCCCCCCCCCTTTTCAACAGAAAACTTGGCTGGAGTTATACTGTAAGTTCATTTGTAGCATAGTCTGATGTCTACATTAGGTTGAAAAGCGATACTTTCGTTGACAGTTGTGGAACACAGCGAATGAGAAATAACAGTTGTGGTACCAGAGAGAGGTGTGGCTTTGGCTAATATTTGTTTGGGCATATTTAAATGGACTTTCCCGTAGTTAACGCATTTCTCATAATAAAAACTAAAACCAATAGGTCATCCCCCGAAAACATATATTAGAAAATGAACAAGCATCCGACGTGTTTTGGTGCATTTTACGTACAGCTATCGTACACAAACCGGAAAATTGCAGTGACTACGATCCTTTAAACTATCATTTGGAATGCAGCCAAAACGACTTGAATTCTCCACATCCTTAGGTATTTCGTCGATTGTTTTGTTTTTGATCACACCAAATTTTGTGCTTCATTCACTACAGAATTACAGGGTTCTTGAGCGAGAGCCCTGGAACTATAATAACAAATTAAATGACTTTTAATTAATTTTTATAAAATTATGGCCTTTCATACAGAGAGATCAAACACGACGATCCTCTTGCTTTACAGAATGAATATATTCAAAATGAAATAAAATCGTTAGACCCTCACAGTTTAGTTCAAAAGACATGGATTTGTTTGCCTGTGTGAAACGTCAAGAAACTGATCATGAATTTATGCACCAAAGTTGCTAATGAAATTAAAGATTGTTTATATAACAATTAAGGAAATATTAGTTGACGATCTTAATTACACAAAATCTGTTGAAAAAGAGCAATTAAAAAACTTATTGAACAACAAGCAATAGAAGGGAAGGAAAGGGAAAAAGAATGTTTACAATTAAAAGATGTAATATCTGGTGTTGCAAAGATGAAGGAAGAACAAATTATATACATTGTCACATCTGAGCAGTCTGCCAATAAAAGTTATTTTAAAGTGGTGTATTATCTGAAAGTCATCTCTCAATAACATTATGAAGGTATAATAGTGGAAGACCTAAAGATGATAAAATATTTTATGTTAGAAAATGTAAATGTACTGATTACAAATTAATAGAGCAAATGCTTAATATTTATTTTGGTGTACACAGAGTAGATGAAAGAAACGAAATATACAATATGCACTTCAACAGTCTATCTTACTTCGTTGAGAAATTATGTGACCAATCCAACGATATTGTTGATGAAGTAAGTGTGGAGGGAAAAAATTTTAATTGTCTCAGCTGTAGAATTTTAATTTACTTATGTATTTTAATTCTATATAAGTGGAGACGCTCATTGATTTAAAGCTTGTTTATAACAACCAAAATATTTTAGTAATTTTTGATGAAAATAATGAACTATGGTTTACAGCTAAGGATCTTGCTGAAATATTGGTATATAAAGACACTAATAAAGCTGTTAAAATAATGTTGATAATGAAGATAAAGTAGAGTATAAAGATATTGTAAAGCCAGCCTCCAAAACGATATTGAAAGGTAATGAAAAATATTCAATAGTTATTAATGAATCTGGTCTTGACTCTTTAATTCTAAAATCTAAAAAGGAAGAAGCCAAACAATTTAAAAGATAGGTTACTCATGATATACTTCCATCAATTAGAAGACATGGAGACTATAAAATTAAAACTTTTTACACGAATTAAATAAAACATTGAATAAATTAAACACACAAACAATTCAATTAAACGATGTTAGAATTAAAATGAAAGACGATCATATTCAAAATTTGAGAGAAACAGTACATACTGGATCAGATATAATAGATAAAAGGAATGAACAAATAACTGCATTATTACCTCACCATGTTCCCCAAACAATTGATGACAATTTAAGACCAGCATTTGTCTTTTGAAGTTATTTTCTGATGAATGTGAATATGCTTATTATGTTGTTAGAAGTAAGGACCTTGCCGTTGGTGGGGAGGCTTGTGTGCCTCAGCGATACAGATAGCTGTGCCGTAGGTGCAAGCACAATGGAGGGGTATCTGTTGAGAGGCCAGACAAATGTGTGGTTCCTGAAGAGGGGCAGCAGCCTTTTCAGTAGTTGCAGGGGCAACAGTCTGCATGATTGATTGATCTGGCCTTGTAACACTAACCAAAATGGCCTAGCTGTGCTGGCACTGAAAACGGCTGAAAGCAAGGGGAAATTAATGCCGTCATTTTTCCCTAGGGCATGCAGCTTTACTGTATGGTTAAAAGATGATGACGTTCTTTTGGGAAAAATAGTCCCCCATTCAGATCTCTGGGTTGGGACTACTCAGGAGGACGTCGTTATCAGGAAAAAAGGAAACTGGCGTTCTACGGACCGGAGGCTGGAATGTCATATCCCATAATTGGGCAGGTAGGTTAGAAAATTTAAAAAGGGAAATGGATAGGTTGAAGTTAGATAGAGTGGGAATTAGCGAAGTTCGGTGGCAGGAGGAACAAGACGTTTGGTCAGGCGAATCCAGGGTTATACATACAAAAGCAAACAGAGGTAATGCAGAAGTCGGTTTAATAATAAATAAGAAAATTGGAGTGCAAGTAAGCTACTACAAACAGCATAGTGCACACATTATTGTGACCAAGACAGACACGAAGCCCTTGCCTCCTACAGTAGTACAAGTTTATATGCAAACTAGCTCTGCAGATGATGAAGAAATTGATAAAATATATGATGAGATAAAAGAAATTATTCAGGTAGCGAAGGGAGACGAGAAACGTAATAGTCATGGGTGACTAGAATTCGGTAGTAGGAAAAGGGAGAGAAGGAAACGTAGTAGATGAATATAGAATGGGGCTAAGAAATGAAAGAGGAAGCCGCCTAGTAGAATTTTGCACAGAGCACAACTTAATCATAGCTAACATTAGGTTCAAGAATTATAATAGAAGGTTGTATACATGCAAGAAGCCTGGAGATACTGGCAGGTTTCAGATAGATTACATAACGGTAAGACAGAGATTTAGGAACCAGGTTTTAAATTGTAAGACCTTTCGAGAGGCAGATGTGGACTCTAGACCACAATCTATTGGTTATGAACTCTAGATTAAAACTGAAGAAACTGCAAAAAAGGTGGGAATTTAAGGAGATGGGACCCAGATAAACTGACAAAACCAGAGGTTATACAGAGTTTCAGAGAAAGCATAAGGGAACAATTGACAGGAATGGGGGAAAGAAATACAGTAGGAGAAGAATGGGTAACTCCAAGGGATGAAGTAGTGAAGGCAGCAGAGGACCAAGTAGGTAAACAGAAGAAATATTGAAATTAATTGACGAAAGGTGAAAATATAAAATTGCAGTAAATTTTGCAGGCAAAAAGGAACATAAACGTCTCAAAAATGAGACTGACAGGAAGTGCAAAATGGCTAAGCACGCATGGCTAGGGGACAAATGTAAGAATGTAGAGGCTTATCTCACTAGGGGTAAGATAGATACCGCCTACAGTAAAATTAAAGGGACCTTTGGAGAAAAGAGAGCCACTTGTTTGAATATCAAGAGCCCAGATGGAAACCCAGTTCTAAGTAAAGAAGGGAAATCAGAAAGGTGCAAGGAGTATATAGAACGTCTATACAAGGGCAGCGTACTTGAAATTGGAAATTGAAGAGGTTGTAGATGATGATGAAATGGGAGATACGATACTGCGTGTAGAGTTTGACAGAGCACTGGGGGAGTAGCACTCTGGGAGTAGACAACATTCCATTAGAACTACTTACAGCCTTGGGAGAGCCAGTTGTGACAAAACCCTACCATCCGGTGAGCAAGATGCATGAGACAGGCAAAAAAACCCACAGACTTCAAGAAGAATATAATAATTCCAATCCCAAAGAAAACAGATGTTGACAGATGTGAAAATTACTGAACAGTCAGTTCAATAAATCACAGATGCAAAATACTAACGCGAATTCTTTGCAGACAAATGGAAAAACTGGTAGAAGCCGACCTCGGGGAAGATCAGTTTGGATTCCGTAGAAATATTGGAACATGAGAGGCAATACTGAGCCTACAACTTATCTTAGAAGTTAGATTAAGGAAAGGCAAACCTACATGTCTAGCATTTGTAGACTTGGAGAAAGCTTTTGACAATGTTGACTGGAATACTCTCTTTCAAGTTCTGAAGGTGGCAGGGGTAAAATACAGGGAGCAAAAGGCTATTTACAATTTGTACAGAAACCAGATGGCAGTTATAAGAGTCGAGGGACATGAAAGGGAAGCAGTGGTTGGGAAGAGAGTGAGACAGGGTTGTAGGCTATCCCCGATGTTATTCAATCTGTACATTGAGCAAAAAAGTAAAGGAAACAAAAGAAAAATTCGGAGAAGAAATAAAAACTTTGAGGTTCGCCGATGACATTGTAATTCTGTCAGAAACAGCAAGGAACTTAGAACTTAGAAGAATAGTGTCTTCAAAGGAGGATATAAGATGAACATCAACATAAGCAACACGAGGATAATGGAATGAAGTCGAAATAAGTCTGGTGATGCTGAGGGAATTAGATTAGGAAGTGAGACACTTAAAGTAGTAAGGGAGTTTTGATATTTGGGCAGCAAAATAACTGATGATGGTCAAAGTAGAGAGGATATAAAATGTTGACTGGCAATGGCAAAGAAAGCGTTTCCGAAGAAGAGAAATTTGTTAATATCGAGTATTTTAAGTGTCAGGAAGTCGTTTCTGAAAGTGTTTCTATGAAGTGTAGCCATGTATGGAAGTGAAACATGGATGATAACTAGTTTGGACAAGAAGAGAATAGAAGCTTTCGAAATGTGGTGCTACAGAAGAATGCTGAGGACTTGATGGACAGATCATATAACTAACGAGGAGGTATTGAATAGGATTGGGGAGAAGAGAAGTTTGTGGCACAATTTGAATAGAAGAAGGGATCGGTTGGTAGGACATGTTCTGAGGCATCAAAGGATCACCAATTTATGACTGGAGGGCAGTGTGGAGGGTAAAAATCGTAGAGGGAGACCAAGAGATGAATACTCTAAACAGATTCAGAACGATGTTGGGTGCAATAGGTATTGGGAGATGAAAAAGCTTGCAGAGGATAGGGTAGTATGGTGAGCTGCATCAAACCAGTCTCAGGATTGAAGACCACAACAACAATAGACCACAACGAAAACATTTGCTGAAACAACTATATAAAATCGAAGATAGTCATCCAAATTGTGAAGAAATAATAAGACTGAATTATAATCCTAAGTCCATAAATCTCTGTCAAAGAATGAAAGAAAATTTGAGAATTGTTTGCTATCGAAATTATTTCAATACTTTGGATAACTATACACAAGGAGAATTGATTAATGATATAATGAATTCAGTTTGAATTGATATAATTTTAATTTACTAATGTTTCTGAAGAAGATGAATAAATTTTAGAGACTATTAAAGGGGTCCCCACAAGAGGGCTCCCTTCTAATGCTTCAGCTAGCCTTGTAATATTCATAAATAATACAAATTTCACCTTCATTGAGATCATATAGATAATTCACACTTTCATCAGTTAATTCATTTATGAATGTAGATATTATATCTTGTTCGTCATCATTAATAACGTACAGATAGAAAGAATGAAAGTGCCAGTATCTTCATTCATGCTGTAAGTAGATTTATATAAAAAAAATTATTTAATTACCAAAAAAATTTGAAGGGACTGGAAGTCCCCTCACAAAAATTTAACTTCTCTCAGAGGAATATAATTATTCCAGTGTAATTTTCAAAAATTATGTTTTTTATTTACTCAACTATTGTGCAAATTGCCAAAACCAAACCATTTAACTAAACTTTATCTCCTTTCTTTCTAAGAACTTTTTCAACGAGATACATGTCTGGATATTTCGTTATCTGTAGCTCTTGCTCATAAGAATTACCTTCGATATCTTTCAGTTTATACGCGATTGGATTAGAATGAATCACATCTAGAAAGTCAAAAATTTCTGTTGACCAATTGGCAGTATATCCTTTTTCAAAAAGTCCTTTAAGTTAAGTGATCCTAATTTTATCTTTTTTTTTAAATTTAGCATAACCTAAAGCAGACTTCAGTCTGCGACTAGCCTTATCATTAGGCAGAATGATGCCTATCTTGTAGTTATTGCCTATCTTATACACTCCTGGAAATTGAAATAAGAACACCGTGAATTCATTGTCCCTGGAAGGGGAAACTTTATTGACACATTCCTGGGGTCAGATACATCACATGATCACACTGACAGAACCACAGGCACATAGACACAGGCAACAGAGCATGCACAATGTCGGCACTAGTACAGTGTATATCCACCTTTCGCAGCAATGCAGGCTGCTATTCTCCCATGGAGACGATCGTAGAGATGCTGGATGTAGTCCTGTCGAACGGCTTGCCATGCCATTTCCACCTGGCGCCTCAGTTGGACCAGCGTTCGTGCTGGACGTGCAGACCGCGTGAGACGACGCTTCATCCAGTCCCAAACATGCTCAATGGGGGACAGAATCCGGAGATCTTGCTGGCCAGGGTAGTTGACTTACACCTTCTAGAGCACGTTGGGTGGCACGGGATACATGCGGACGTGCATTGTCCTGTTGGAACAGCAAGTTCCCTTGCCGGTCTAGGAATGGTAGAACGATGGGTTCGATGACGGTTTGGATGTACCGTGCACTATTCAGTGTCCCCTCGACGATCACCAGAGGTGTACAGCCAGTGTAGGAAATCGCTCCCCACACCATGATGCCGGGTGTTGGCCCTGTGTGCCTCGGTCGTATGCAGTCCTGATTGTGGCGCTCACCTGCACGGCGCCAAACACGCATACGACCATCATTGGCACCAAGGCAGAAGCGACTCTCATCGCTGAAGACGACACGTCTCCATTCGTCCCTCCATTCACGCCTGTCGCGACACCACTGGAGGCGGGCTGCACGATGTTGGGGCGTGAGCGGAAGACGGCCTAACGGTGTGCGGGACCGTAGCCCAGCTTCATGGAGACGGTTGCGAATGGTCCTCGCCCAGGAGCAACAGTGTCCCTAATTTGCTGGGAAGTGGCGGTGTGGTCCCCTACGGCACTGCGTAGGATCCTACGGTCTTGGCGTGCATCCGTGCGTCGCTGCGGTCCGGTCCCAGGTCGACGGGCACGTGCACCTTCCGCCGACCACTGGCGACAACATCGATGTACTGTGGAGACCTCACGCCCAACGTGTTGAGCAATTTGGCGGTATGTCCACCCGGCCTCCCGCATGCCCACTATACGCTCTCGCTCAAAGTCCGTCAACTGCACATACGGTTCACGTGCACGCTGTTGCGGCATGCTACCAGTGTTAAAGACTGCGATGGAGGTCCGTATGCCACGGCAAACTGGCTGACACTGACGGCGGCGGTGCACAAATGCTGCTCAGCTAGCGCCATTCGACGGCCAACACCGCGGTTCCTGGTGTGTCCGCTGTGCCGTGCGTGTGATCATTGCTTGTACAGCCCTCTCGCAGTGTCCGCAGCAAGTATGGTGGGTCTGACACACCGGTGTCAATGTGTTCTTTTTTCCATTTCCAGGAGTGTAGTTATTTTCATTAATCTCTGTTAGCTTCATTTTTATAGATCGATGAACTGTGTTATTGTATTCGCCAATTAGTGTCGAAACTATGTCAACCCATTTGTAATTTCCTTGAAGAGCAAATTTCTTCCACATCTTTTCTTTAAGTGCTCTGTTAAATCGTTCAACAACAGATGCTCTTAATTCTGAAAAAGTTGAATAATGATTAATGTTATATTTCTTCATCAATTCTTGAAATTCTTTGTTGTAAAATTCTTTACCATTATCTGTTTGTAAATTTTTTCTAGAGCATTGGCCACATTCTTACCTGTTTTATCTTTATCTCGAACAGCCTAAGCAAATTTCGAAAAGACATCAATAATAACCAATAAATATTTATATCCTGTGTTTATTTTTGAAATTACTTTTAACTTGCCCAAATCCATATCCACTAAGTTGTCTTCCCATAAATCATCAATACTGACAGAAATTACATTTCTTCATGTAATTTTTTTTATTGGCTTATGTAGCTCATTAAATATTTCTTCACGAATGAAAAGGGTCGGTAAATTGCCGCCTCTACTAATTTTTTGATGAATTTACTTTTCTTCATTTTTCAAACTATATAAAGACATTCAATTCTCTGTATTCCATTTTTTGTTGTTACTCTGTATGAATTATGTGTCTCAGTAAATGTTTTACACTTCAAGTAATAAATATGATAATCTTTAAGGACTAAATGTGAAGTGAGATTGTCCATTTATATATAGATAAAATTTATTAATTATTTCACCAAATAGAATTATATTTACATCTACAGGAACAATTTAAACAGAACCTTTCAATCTTACAGTTAGAAAATTTGATTTGTGTACCATTATGGATTGATTATTATTATTTATTTCGTATAGATTATCAGCCACACTTACTGTAATATTAAAGTCATCAAATTTCAAGTTTCTATTCTAATTCTTTTAAGCATCAAATCATATTCGAAATTGTGGAGTTTTTGCTCACCTCCTGTCACAAAAGTAAATTCAATTATTTTTTTATCATATACTTTACCTTTAAGATTACTTAACTCTTCTAAGTGTGGAGTTAAATATGTTTTTGAGAAATAATCCGCAAAGGTTTTTCTACCTCCTTTTTTGTAAAGATCTTGATGAATCTGATTAATTTTTCATTAAATTATGTAGTGGTGATATAGTTATTCAACTGTGTTAGAATGCTTGTGTATTGAGGTTTTGTAACAATATTTGATAGTCTCTGACTTAAGTCAGCTTCAGTTGATTATAGCTCATTATCGAAATAATGTTTTTTCACTGCACCCTTTGCATCAATTGGATCACTTAGATTCGCAATTCTTCTACCTTTAAAGCCAATATAACCTTTAGTTACTTTAAAAATAGCATAAAATTCCTTCCTAACTTGTTTAATTACATTGGCTATCATTGGAGCAATCTCGTTTTTGATTTTTCTAGATTGAACACAGGTGCACTAAGCCCTTCAGTTTGGCCCATCTTATTTCCAAAAATGTCCATTTATTAAATCTAATATATCATTAAAATTATAATTCACACATAACAATTTTAAAACTAGTAGACCCAAATGACCAAAAATTACTTCATCAAAATATTGTGTTCTCTCGCTATTGTAGTACAGATCAGTTTTTGCTAAAGAGTTTACTAGTTGTTTTGGTATATTAATAACGAATGAATCACAAACAATTTTTATTCTTATAATAACAAATCCAGTGAGTACCAACATGATCAGATGTATCTAAATTAAGTATTCCATACTTATATTCTTTTGGATGGTTTTGTAATTCATCAATCATGTATACACTTCGAAAGTGTTTAATTTTCAATTGTTTAGCAAGTTTTTCTATATCGAAATTACTTAATGCATTAGGATATATATATCAATTACTTTTTGAAATTTTATTTTACTTTCTTCAGTCCAGCACCAGCTTTGTTCTCCATTGCCTGATTATGTCTTTTCTGTTCTTGTAATTCTTTATCAGCTTTTTTCTTGTTTATGACTGCATTTGCGACTGTTGCAGATCCTCCAGCTAGTGAACCAATTTTTGCTAGATATGGTAATGCAGCTAATAATAATGGAAGAAATCCACCTTCATGCTGTGTTAGTCCCTTACCATCTTTCTTTTTTGTTACATATTCAATAGTTTTTTCACAACAGGAATAGCTAATGTAACAAGTAAATTTCCACCAGGTTTCTTTTCTTTTTTCTCTTTTGATCATCTGTTAAAATGGTTCAGTTGCATTTAATTGTTCATTATTCAACTTCAGTTTAATTGATTTTGGTTTAGTCTTGCCACTAGGTAGTACAGTATAATCAATAGTAAAATTGTTCATTTATATAGATTAAAAATTTAAGAATATGAAATTTTGAGACTCTCCATCCATTGTCATCCATGCCTAAGCCCATTCCTAATATTCGTTTGCCATACATTATTCCTCGAACTGCATCTGCAGCTATTTTTTCTGCACTTGAAGCATCACTGGGATGCATTCTTTCTTTCGCAGCTAGCTGAAATTCTTTATCAGCTTTATGTCTTTTTTATAAATTTTAATGATCACGAAAAGCAATATCATGCCGTTTACAAGCTGCGTCCAATGGATTTATTCCTGGATCACCATGTGCTAGTCTTTCTTCAAGCTTAGTAAATGGCTCACAGTAATTAAATACTGGTAAATGTATTTCAGGCATTGGTACATTATTTAAACCTCAATTGACTAACCCTTTACCATGTTTTTCACTGTTCCAAAATGTGTGAGGAAGATTATTCAAAATTCTAATGGAATATGAAATGCCTTTTGGATTGTTTATGACGAAATCACTAAATTTATTTTTCAACATTTGCATTATTCCCACTTTTTAATTATGATAATTTTTGTTTCCAGATAGTTCTTCACGATGAATCACTCCTAATCTATCAATTAATTGCTGAACATCAGCCATCCAAACATATTCAATTGGTTTTTGTGTATAGTTTTTAATTAAGGTTTCACCTTTTTCCCAGCGACAGCTGAAGTAGTTTTCGAACTGGGCTCAGGCGAACTAGTATCTATAGTTAGTCTTCTGAAGTTTATAAAATAGTCACCAGCAATTGGCTTTATTAGATATTTATATTTATTACCTCTACTTGATCTTATTTTATTCAGATTATTGCCAGAATACAATGCTCCTGATTTGTATAATATATGTGCACGATTTGATAAATCTACTCCATCAAACATTTCTCCCATATCATCCATAGTAATTTGTTTTTCAGTTAAAATACCCATTAATCCATCAGTTCCTTCATATGCCTTTTCACCAATTTTTAATTTATCTCCTTCAAATGGTACTGGTAATCTTCCTATGTATGTAAAGGTACCAACAGGCCTTAATCCAAAAGTAGTATCTTCACTATGGTTTTCATATTTTAACACTCTTTCACTTATATTTATTTTCTTAACATCGCTATCCTTTATAGCACCTTGAGATTTTTTTCCCTTTTTCATATTTATTCAATGTATCTTGAATTTCTGATTCACTTAATGTAAAGTCATATTTACCAGGAATATCATCAGGCCAATTATATAATTGTCTAATTGGTGATAAATCTCCAATATCATTGGAAGTGTGCATGGTTTTAATAATCAAGTTGTTGAAGCGAAAGAAAGCACTGTTGCTAAACATGTTCCTAAAATTATTCAATTTGAACTGAGCAATATAAATTTTAATCTTGCTGATGGAATGTTTGTGAAGCATACTGATCATTTTCACAGAGCAACTAATATCATTGCCTCATTCAAACCTAATGTAGAATTTGGTGGTCCAATAATTCATGAACCAAATTATTCTGTAAATATTCCAATTTTTGACCCAATTCAGGACTTAGAACTTACTGTTACTGACAAAAATGATAATTTGATAGACTTTAATAGTGCTTGTGTAACAGTTATTTTAGAAATTTTTTAATCTCAAATAAATCATGAACCAAGTCGAAAGTTATCAGTTTACTCATTCTCTGTGAATGAGAAGACTAAAAATAATTTCAATCCCCCCAACAAGAACATAGAGATTAATATAAATATTGGAGATGTTTGGGTTCATCCAAATCATGCCCAATTATACATGAACTTCAGTATTATTGGAACTAATGGTACAGATTATTCAACTTATGATGTAAAATCCAATTAAAAATTAATTGATAATTATGTAGCACAACTGTTTGGGGTTATCACCATGAAGAAAGATTTCTATATTTTGTCTAGAATAGAATTTCCTTTTATTTCTTCATTGGCTCTTATTCGATTGATTTCGACTATAACCAATGAGGTAACCATGGAGGGACATATTCTTAATAATGGAAAGATAAAAGGTAAAAAAATTAAGTACTTTATCCATTAGAATTATTTGGTGGATTTTTTTAAAGATTATAAGGAAATGGTAAGGAGATTTAACAGTAATTTTTACATGGCCATGTAGTGCTGGAAATTCTGTTATTCGTTGGTCAGATCGTAACCAAGCTGAAGTTGAAGATGTAACCACCCAAAACGGGGAAAAATGGTTGTAGAATCAATGGAAATTCGTGTTGCTGTTGTTAAATTTGAACCAGAATATTCGATTGAATTTGAACATATAGACCTCAAAATCCAAAAATTCCCATAGCATTCTTTGAACCGCAAACTGTAGAGATTGCTGGATTGGATGAAAAAAGACATTTTGAGTTAGATACTACAAATTTCTGTAACTCTGAAGAATTTGATATGCCTTATTCCATCTTCTTTGTTTTCCACACAAAAAGGAAAAATAATGAGTTAGTTGCCTCTTCCTTAATCGATCATGTTAAATTACAGATTATCTATATTAAAAATGGAAGAAACGAGATTTTTCCTCAAGAAATGTGGAATCTAGACCCGCCAAATAATTATCTAAAAGCATACAATGCTTTCCTAGATTTTAAGAGAACTACACTATTGAATGGTGATGTTAATGTAAGTCCATTCAGTTTTATTCAAAAATATCCTACCTATGTAATAAATATGTCTAGAAGAATGGATTGTTAGCTACTCATAAAACAACAATGAAGTTGTGTGCTACTTTTAATGAAAAAATTCCGAAAGATACATTTATGTATGTAGTAATGTATGGTAAAAAGAATTTGATGTATGAATTGCAGCATATAATTTTGGTTGAAAATTTTTGATAATTTTTTTTTATTTTTGTGGGTTGTTAGCTTGCATCTCTTTATAAAAAATGTTAGTGAGTATGTGGCTAGTGTGCTCAGCCTAGTCGTTTGTAAGGAAATAAAAAACATATAAAATTATCTGCAAGTGCACTCCACATACCCACTTACTACTCACATTTTACTTCTCCTGGGGGCTTTCACTGCCATTGCATCATTACCTGACATTTAATGTGCTAAGGTAACGTGTTTGAGATTAAGCTTCAATGCGCCGTTGCTCTCAAGCAGCACACTAGTCAGCTGTTACTAATAGACGCCGTGGCCTTTGAAATGGACGTCAATATGGCATTTCCAAAGTTGTCGATAATACTAGTACAGCAAATATCATCGGAAATATAGTCAATTTTTGTGAGGAATGCATCAGATCAAGTGTACAAAACAGAATCACAGAGCTGACAAGCTCAAAGATAGTCCTGCAGCAGAGCTGTAGTTTTCACCAAAGAGTTTCCTTACGCTACATCATATGATCGCTGCAAGATCGCAACAGATTGTTGACTATGGCTTGCGTCCATGATACAAAAACACATGGGATGAAGCTTCAAAAAAGTTCATAAGTCTTAAAAACGTATGTACAATACGATTATGCGTGACAACTCCTCAACTTCTGCTACAACCGTAGCAGTTAGAGTGTCCTTTCTCAAATTTCGGTCTTTGTATGTATTATTTTCTGTGATCCATAGTCCTGGCTGTAGATGTAAGTCCTAGTTCTCTAATTTGCTCACTTCTAGTTTCCTGTAGAGAAGGAACAAATCAAGGGCCCCTTCGCATGTTCGCCAAATTTAAAAAATGAAGCGAAATGATGTTGTTTGAGATGATGTGACTGCATGCTGCTGAGCTATCATCGAGAGAAAGAGGGAGCGAGGCTGTCTGTGCAAAGGAAACACATACAGTCAAGGACAGAGGCAGGTGTGGTCCCGCCATAAAGAATATTCTCGACCCTTGGTGGACAACACCATGGCAATATATCAGCAATTACCATCAACAGCCTGCTTCAAGAGCGATACCGACCAGTAATGATGCCATGTGTGACAGCTGTATTGCAACAATATTGATTGCAACACTTCCATGGCTACACATCACGGTAAAATGTGAGCCGTGTAAACAACAAATGAGACAGCAAATGGCAAGTTTAAGAACTGCAACCAAATGCTCTCACATCCAGCCTTCACTGTCTGCAAGATTACTGAACCAGATTAAATGTCTGCAGCATTTTTTTTTAATATTCGGATATTTTACATGGAAGACACACAGACTAAAGAGCCACATTTCAAAGTTTCGGAAAGGGTAAGATGGAGCTGTAACTGGAGGGGAGGACACAGGTGCAGTAAGATGGTTTGATGGTGGCAGATCTTGAGTAAGGCCCAAACAATACGGGTAGCTACCAGGAGAATTATAAATTTTACATACAGGATGTATCATAACAAACAGTGAAAGCTGAAAGTATACCATAACGGAAACAAAAACATTCCAGTAAACATGGGTGTGCAAACGAGCCATCATCGAGAAAATTGTGAATGCGTGGTTACGAGCCACCACTTTATTTCAATATGAAAGACACTATGTCATCAAACGTATCCTGACACCTGGCTGAAAATGACTTACAAGTTCGTGGCGCCCTCCATCAGTAATGCTGGAATTCAGTATGGTGTTGGCCCGCCCGTAGCCTTAATGACAGCTTCCACTCTCGCAGGCATACGTTCAATCAGGTGCTGGAAGGTTTCTTGGGGATGGCAGCCCATTCTTCACGGAGTGCTGCACTGAGGAGAGGTATCAATTTCAGCTGGTGAAGCCTGGCACGAAGTCGAGAGTTCCAAAACATCCCAAAGGTATTCTATAGGATTCAGGTCGGGACTCTGTGCAGGCCAGTCCATTACAGGGATGTTATTGTCGTGTAACCACTCCGTCACAGACGGTGCATTATGAACAGGTGCTCGATTGTATTAAAATATGCAGTCGCCATCCTTTCGTCTACATCTACGTGACTACTCTGCAATTCACATTTAAGTGCTTGGCAGAGGGTTCATCGAATCACAATCATACTATCTCTACTATTCCACTCCCGAATAGCGAGCGGGAAAAACGAACACCTAAACCTTTCTGTTCGAGCTCTGATTTCTCTTATTTTATTTTGATGATCATTCCTACCTATGTAGGTTGGGCTCAACAAAATATTTTCGCATTCGGAAGAGAAAGTTGGTGACTGAAATTTCGTAAAAAGCTCTCGCCGCGACGAAAAACGTCTATGCTGTAATGACTTCCATCCCAACTCGTGTATCATATCTGCCACACTCTCTCCCCTATAACGCGATAATACAAAACGAGCTGCCCTTCTTTGCACCCTCTCGATGTCCTCCGTCAATCCCACCTGGTAAGGATCCCACACCGCGCAGCAATATTCTAACAGAGGACGAACGAGTGTAGTGTAAGCTGTCTCTTTAGTGGACTTGTTGCATCTTCTAAGTGTCCTGCCAATGAAACGCAACCTTTGGCTCGCCTTCCCGACAATATTATCTATGTGGTCCTTCCAACTGAAGTTGTTCGTAATTTTAACACCCAGGTACTTAGTTGAATTGACAGCCTTGAGAATTGTACTATTTATCGAGTAATCGAATTCCAACGGATTTCTTTTGGAACTCATGTGGATCATCTCACACTTTTCGTTATTTAGCGTCAACTGCCACCTGACACACCATACAGCAATCTTTTCTAAATCGCTTTGCAGCTGATACTGGTCTTCGGATGACCTTACTAGACGGTAAATTACAGCATCATCCTTGAATTGCTCTTCCATTGTTGGAAGCAAGAAGGTGCTTAAAACATCAATGTAGGCCTGCGCAGCGATAGTGCCACGCAAAACAACAAGGGGTGCAGGCCCCCTCCATCAAATACACGACCACACCATAACACCACCGACTCCGAATTTTATTGTTGGCACTACACACGCTGGCAGATGCCGTTCACCGGGCATTCACCATACCCACCCCCTGCCATCGGATCGCCACATTGTGTATCGTGATTCGTCACTCCACACAACGTTTTTCCACTGTTCAATCGTCCAGTGTTTACGCTCCTTACACCAAGCGAGGCGTTGTTTGACATTTCCCGGTGTGATGTGTGGCTTATAAGCAGCCGCTCGACCATGAAATCCAAGTTTTCTCACCTTGCGCCTAACTTTCATAGTACTTGCAGTGAATCCTTATGCTGTTTGGAATTCCTGTGTGATGGTCTGGATAGATGTCTGCCTATTTCACATTACGACCCTCTTCAACTGTCGGCAGTCTCTGTCAGTCAACAGACAAGGTCGGCCTGTACGCTTTTGTGCTGTACGTATTCCTTCACGTATCCACTTATCTGCCCGCATCTCGTGGTCGTGTGGTAGCGTTCTCGCTTCCCGCGCCCGGATTCCCGGGTTCGATTCCCGGCGGGGTCAGGGATTTTCTCTGCCTCGTGATGGCTGGGTGTTGTGTGTTGTCCTTAGGTTAGTTAGGTTTAAGTAGTTCAAAGTTCTAGGGGACTGATGACCATAGATGTTAAGTCCCATAGTGCTCAGAGCCATTTGCCATCCACTTATCTCGCGTACAGACATATGAAACAAGAGATCCCCAATCACCTGACCACGTTCGAAGTCCGAGAGTTCCACGGAGCGCCCTATTATGCTCTCTCACGATGTCTAATGACTGCTGAGGTCGCTGATATCGCGTACTTGGCAGTAGGTGGCAGCACAATGCACCTAATATGAAAAACGTATGTTTTTCGGGGTGTGCGTTTACTTTTGATCACATAGTGTATCTACGTCTATGAGAGGCGTTCAATGAATATTGCAACACGTTTGTTCTGAAAGTGGGTTGATTTTATTCAGGATCCAAAATACCACATTATTCCACACTCTTTTGGCTACAGAACCCTATTTTTCAACATAATCTTCGTTCAATGCGATGGCCTTACGCCACCTTACCGGGGGAGGGGCTGTATGTGTATGTCTGTATGGTACCACTCCAGTAGTCGACGTCGGAGCCGACATCTTGCTACATTAATAATCTCCCCATCATCCACGTACTGTTTCTACTGTTTCCCGAGGAGTGAATCTGTCATTGGGCCAAGCAGATGGTAAGTGTGAGATAAGGGCTGTAGGGTGGATGAGTAAAAACAGTGCAGTGGAATTATGTGAGCTCCTCTCAGGTGTGCAGATTTGTGTGAGGTCTTGTGTTGTCATGGAGAAGGAAAAATTTGTTACCATTTTTGTGGCGACAAACACGCTGAAGTCGTTTCTTCAATTTCCTGAGGGCAGCACAGTACACTTTCCAGTCGAGAATTACACCGTGATGTAGGACATCAAATAGAAATAGCTCTTCACAGTCCCAGAAGACCATCTGAGGGTGTAGCTGCTTTGGAGGAGAGATGGTGTGGTGCCACTCCATGGATTGCCATTTTGTTTCCGGTTCTGAATTGTGAACCCATCTTTCATCGCCTGTGGGGATGCTCGACAAAAAATTGTCATGATCAGCCTCATAACATTAAAGCAGTTCCTCAGAAATGGTCCTGCGTTACTTTTTAAGGCCTTCTGTTGGGGGGGCGGGGGGGGGGGGGGGGGGAGAGCATGCACTTTTCAATTCCCCAACTGGTGGACAAGTATGTCAGCAGTACCAACACAGACATCCAGTTGACCAGCGAGGTGTCTGGTTGTGAACCGTCGATCATCTTGAATGAGGGTGTCCATTAGTTCCGACACTACAGGAGTCATAACTGTGTGCGGCCAGCCGGTATGTGCGAGATTGGACTGGTTTGCACGACTTCGTTGTGATGATAAGAGACACCTCGCCCAAATAATCACCGTGCTTTTGTTCACACCCTGGTCTCCGTAGACCTTGCCGGCCGCGGTGGTCTCGCGGTTAAGGCGCTCAGTCCGGAACCGCGTGACTGCTACAGTCGCAGGTTCGAATCCTGCCTCGGGCATGGATGTGTGTGATGTCCTTATGTTAGTTAGGTCTAAGTAGTTCTAAGTTCTAGGGGACTGATGACCACAGATATTAAGTCCCATAGTGCTCAGAGCCATTTGAACCATCTGTAGACCTTTTGCAAGAGCCTATGAATATCTATGATGTTCTGGTTTTAAGCCAAAAGAATCTCAACGACAGCTCTCTCCTTGGAATTAACTTCCATAACTGACACCATTTTGAGAGCTAAGTGTAGCGCTACTAGTTGTAGCAACTTATAAAACTATAGAGGCTGAATCGGGAATATTCCACAATGTCCCTCAACCAATTCTGCATTTTTTCAACCGAAATTGTCCAGATAAAATGCGTTGCATTACTTATTGAACACCTCTCGTACGTTAACATCCATATTCTGCAAGCCACTGTGAAGCACTTGTCATATGATACCGTTGATTATAAGTGGGCTATCAACGACGACTTCTTCAACAGCACCCAACACGCCATGTGCCCCTCACATAACGTGGGAGACGGCACATTTAAACCTTCCACCCGTGCGCCACAGGCAATCTCACTGCCTCCAATGGGATGGCGCCATGCATTTCACTTCCTGACTCTAATTGGCCAGTGCGTCTTTTTAAACAGCTGAATTCAGAGATTCGCCTCAGATTAAATGTATCTTCAAACCTGTACTAACCTTAGTACAGAAGACAGCAGTGAGAAAATACATGTAGCCTGGCAATAATAAGCATTACTACATGTCAGTCAGTTATCTGATTGTATCAGCATTCAAGACTATTTCTTTCTATTAAAAACGTAGCCCTCACTGTATATATCAGCACCACAGACGAAATTACAACAATTCAAAGTTAGGTATAATTCAGTTATTAAGTGCATGTACCCAAACATATTATAAAAATGGATGTACATATTCACTGAAGCGCCAAAGATACTGGTATAGGCATGTGTATTCAAGTACAGAGATATATGTAAACGGGCAGCGCTGCGGTCGTCAACGCCTATATAAGACGAGTGCCAGCACAATTGTTAGATCGGTTACTGATGCTACAATGGCAGGTTACGAAAATTTAAGTGAGTTTGACGGTGGGTTAAGTGAGTTTGACGGTGGTGTTATAGCTGGTGCACGAGGGATTGGACACGGCATCTCAGAGGTAGCTATCAAGTGGGAATTCTCTCATACGACCATTTCACGAGTGTACCATGAATATCAGGAATCTGGTAAAACATCAAATCTCTGACATCTCTCCGGCCGGAAAAACACCCTGCATGAACAAGACCAACGACGACTGAAGAGAATCGTTCAATGTGACAGAAGTACAACCCTTCCACAAATTTCAGCAGATTTCAATGCTGGGCCATCAAAAAGTGTCAGCATGCGAATCATTCAATGGAACATCATCGATAAGGGCTTTCAGAGGCGAAGGCCCACTGGTGTGCCCTTGATGACTGTACAACACAAAGCTTTATGCCTCGCCTGGACCCCTCAACACCGACATTGCACTATTGATAACTGGAAACATGTTGCCTGGTCGGACGAGTCTCGTTTCATATTGTATCGAGTGGATGGACGTGTACGGGCATGGAGACAATCTCATGAATCCATGGAGCCCACATGTGAGCAAGGGACTGTTCAAGCTGGTGGAGACTCTGTAATGGTGTGGGGCGTGTGCAGTTGGAGTGATATGGGACGCCTGATACGTCTAGATACGACTCTTGAGAAGTGTCACGAAAGTAAACGTCCTGTCTGATCACCTGCATCCATTCATGTCCATTGTTCATTTAGAAGACCTTTGGCAATTCCAGCAGGACAATGCGACACCCCACACGTCCAGAATTGCTGCAGAGTGGCTCCAGGACACTCTTCTGGGTTTAAAAACTTCCGCTGGCCACCACATGAACGTTATTGAGCATATCTGGGATGCCTTGCAATGTGCTATTCAGAAGAGATCTCCAAACTCTCGTACTCTTACGGACATATGGACAGCCCTGCAGGATTCATGGTGCCAATTCTCTCCAGCAGTACTTCAGACATTAGTCGAGTCCATGTCACATCCTGTTGCGACACTTCTGCGTGTTCGCGTGGGCGCTACACGATATTAGGCAGGTGTACCAGTTTCTTTGGTTCTTCAGTGCACATCTACATATGTATGTATGTTCCACGTCTCCTCCGAAACTATTGGACCGATTTTAACCAAACTTGGTGCATATATCACTTGCTGTGTGGAAATCAGTGCTGTAGCGGTAAGTACCACCTTCTATCAAAGGGGTGGGATGGGGTGAAAAAGCAGTGTAGCCCATGATGTGCACATACCCATATTTCACTCATCCATTATTTGAGAATGAGAGCACTTCGAAACTTGCAACGAACTTTACACGTAGTTTCAAAAGTTTCCGTAGCCTTTTCTGGCTGACGAGCCCCCAGAAAATGGTGAAAAGAAAAGAGTTTATCGCTTACTGCACTTTCGCTGTTCCCGCAGTAAATCTGCCGCATGAATTTTTTACTTCTTTACCACTAAGCTATTCACGACACAATTTGCAGAGAGTATTTATATATACCACTGAATGTACCACAAAAATTATATCATTGTAAAACACATAGTTCAGGAGACATGTTGTCATAAACACCGAGATACATGAAAACTGGTACGTCACGCTAGACTTTTTAATTTATTACTTCTTTACTACTAACTCTGTCTACAGCACATTTTGCAGACTGTAACCACATATACCTTTGGACGTACGTGCAAAACTGTATTATTGTACAGTACATAGTTCAGGAGGCATGACATCTTAACTTTGATCGGTGTGAAAGCGAAACTTGAGGGTGAAATTCGCCAGAGACGCAGTTGAATGTGTGCAAATACGTAGGAAATATGTTAAATACATTTGACATGTCTGTACGTAGGCAAAGGCAAGGGTAAGAAGCTCACCCTAATCTTCTGGAATGAATTCGGCCAAATGTGGTACACACAGTGCATACACTCTGGAAGGAAATATTGCGGAGGTTAGAACCATCAGCCCTTAGTTTCCAATGTTTTGAGAAAGTTTATTTAATTTGTAATTTGCAACTTCTTGGGAGATTCAAACTGTGTGCTGGACCAGGAATCAAACTTGATGCCTTTGCCAACCGCAGCACTTGATCTACCACTTGAGCTACCCAAGCACGACTCACGACTCAGCCTCACAGCTTTACTTCCATCTCATCACCTATCTTCTAATCTTCACACAAGTTCTTTTGCAAAATTTTTCATTAATATAGTCAGTTTAAGTAATATATTTCTCAAATGCTTTAACTGTCGGGTTCCCGGGTTCGATTCCCGGCGGGGTCAGGGATTTTCTCTCCCTCGTGATGGCTGGGTGTTGTGTAGTGTCCTTAGATTAGTTAGGTTTAAGAAGTTCTCAGTTCTAGGGGATTGATGACCATCGATGTTAAGTCCCATAGTGCTCAGAGCCATTTGAACAATTTTTTTTTTTGCTTTAACTGTATTAAACTTACTTGAAAACATAAAATATGCTAAACATGTTAGGAAAAATTGTAGGCCGGCCGATATGGCCGTGCGGTTCTAGGCGCTTCAGTCTGGAACCGCGTGACCGCTACGGTCGCAGGTTCGAATCCTGCCTCGGGCATGGATGTGTTTGATGTCCTTAGGTTAGTTAGGTTTAGGTAGTTCTAAATTCTGGGGGACTGATGACCACAGATGTTAAGTCCCATAGTGCTCAGAGCTATTTTTGAAAAATTATAGAAAGTTAGTTTTACTGGGAGGTGGGGGGAGTAGCTCTGGTAGTTCTTGTGGTGCCACAGTATCACCTCGGTACGGCTCTGGATGATAGCAATACTATCAAACTGACTTCTTCGAACGCCGGTTTTTGAAATTTACAGGACAAGGTTCCGCGAGAACAAAGATTCACATTCAGCTTCTCGAGCATCTGTGTTGCTCTTTCTTATGGGCTGTACCGACCCCTTACGATCTAGCATCACGTCTGTGAATTCTTTGGACGTCCGTTCTCATGCCTACTTCATTAGGTCTCCAAACGCTGCAATGTAAGAGTCGGAGCACTAGCATCTGGTACAAGATTATTATAAATGATTGAAGCGACTTTATTAAGTCACTGTAGCTAGATTAATTGACATATTGTCACAAAACTCGACACTCAAACAGAAAACTCAAAAAGTTTCGTACTGTTGTAGCCTCACTTCAGATTTCTGTCACGAGATGGCAACAGTGAGCAGTTAGGCGAGATGGCGACAGGCACCGAGAAAGGATGTTGTACTTAAAATGCATTCACATCAGTCTGCCGTAATAGTGCAATGACCCCTCACAAAGGAGTTCAACATAGATCCACAAATTGCCAATTCCATTCGGCTATAGCATGTGTAGTTTAAAGATACAGATTTCAAAAATCTTTGAGAAAGTAATGTATTCAAGAGTTGTTAGCCACCTCAACAGTAATGGGCTACTTAGTAAATCACTGTTCGGATTTCAAATATGCTGTTCCACTGACACAGCAATATACAATTTCACTGTCCACAAAACAGAGTCTTTAAATAGTAAAATATCACCAGTAGGAATATTCTGTAACTTACCCAAAGCATTTCATTGTATGAACTGTGACATTATATTAGATAAATTACAATCCTATGGTATAAATGGAACAGCTTATGAGTGCTTTAAGTCATATCTACAGAACATGAAGTAAAAAGTATCTTTATATGTTTCAAGTGATTCAAAAGAGTTTGCCACTTCATCTAACTGGGGTGAAATTACATTAGGTGTTCTACAAGGTTCGATCATGAAACCGCTCCTTTTCTTGATATACACTCCTGGAAATGGAAAAAAGAACACATTAACACCGGTGTGTCAGACCCACCATACTTACTCCGGACACTGCGAGAGGGCTGTACAAGCAATGATCACACGCACGGCACAGCGGACACACCAGGAACCGCGGTGTTGGCCGTCGAATGGAGCTAGCTGCGCAGCATTTGTGCACCGCCGCCGTCAGTGTCAGCCAGTTTGCCGTGGCATACGGAGCTCCATCGCAGTCTTTAACACTGGTAGAAGGCCGCGACAGCGTGGACGTGAACCGTATGTGCAGTTGACGGACTTTGAGCGAGGGCGTATAGTGGGCATGCGGGAGGCCGGGTGGACGTACCGCCGAACTGCTCAACACGTGGGGCGTGAGGTCTCCACAGTACATCGATGTTGTCGCCAGTGGTCGGCGGAAGGTGCACGTGCCCGTCGACCTGGGACCGGACCGCAGCGACGCACGGATGCACGCCAAGACCGTAGGATCCTACGCAGTGCCGTAGAGGACCGGACCGCCACTTCCCAGCAAATTAGGGACACTGTTGCTCCTGGGGTATCGGCGAGGACCATTCGCAACCGTCTCCATGAAGCTGGGCTACGGTCCCGCACACCGTTAGGCCGTCTTCTGCTCACGCCCCAACACCGTGCAGCCCGCCTCCAGTGGTGTCGCGACAGGCGTGAATGGAGGGACGAATGGAGCGATGAGAGTCGCTTCTGCCTTGGTGCCAATGATGGTCGTATGCGTGTTTGGCGCCGTGCAGGTGAGCGCCACAATCAGGACTGCATACGACCGAGGCACACAGGGCCAACACCCGGCATCATGGTGTGGGGAGCGGTCTCCTACACTGGCCGTACACCTCTGGTGATCGTCGAGGGGACACTGAATAGTGCACGGTATATCCAAACCGTCATCGAACCCATCGTTCTACCATTCCTAGACCGGCAAGGGAACTTGCTGTTCCAACAGGACAATGCACGTCCGCATGTATCCCGTGCCACCAAACGTACTCTAGAAGGTGTAAGTCAACTACCCTGGCCAGCAAGATCTCCGGATCTGTCCCCCACTGAGCATGTTTGGGACTGGATGAAGCGTCGTCTCACGTGGTCTGCACGTCCAGCACGAAAGCTGGTCCAACTGAGGCGCCAGGTGGAAATGGCATGGCAAGCCGTTCCACAGGACTACATCCAGCATCGCTACGATCGTCTCCATGGGAGAATAGCAGCCTGCATTGCTGCGAAAGGTGGATATACACTGTACTAGTGCCGACATTGTGTATGCTCTGTTGCCTGTGTCTATGTGCCTGTGGTTCTGTCAGTGTGATCATGTGATGTATCTGACCCCAGGAATGTGTCAATAAAGTTTCCCCTTCCTTTGACAATGGATTCACGGTGTTCTTATTTCAATTTCCAGGAGTGTATGTGAATGACCTCCCTTCTTATGTGAAACAAGATGCTGAACTGGCACTGTTTGAGGATGATACAAGCATAATTATTAATCCAGTAAAAGAAAGTCCGATAGAAAATGATACAAATAAGCTCTGTAGAAAAGTTATTAACTGATTTTCTGCGAATAGGCTTGCTCTGAATTTTGAAAAAAACACAGTACATCCAATTTTCTGCAGCAAAAAGTGTAATTCCTTCAATAAACATAACACATCAAAAGTCAGTAGCCAGCGTAGTGCATACTAAGTTTTTGGGTGTACGCAGAGATGAGAATCTTAATTGGAAAATTCACATTTTGGATCTCCTAAAGCGACTAGGTTCAGCAACTTTTGCAAACAGAATAATTGCCAATTTTGAGGATGTAGAATTTAGCGCTAACATAGTTTGCATACTTCCACTCTCTGCTGTCATACGGAATAATATTCTTGGGCAACTCAACACTTAGGCAAAAGGTACTCACTGCTCAAAAGAAAGTAGTTAAAATAATGTGTGGGGTTCATAGTCGCACATCTTGTAGGCATTTGTTTAAAAGGTTTGGAATTCTTACAACTGCTTCACAGTACATTTACTCAGTAATGACATTTTTTCTCAACAACATGAATCAGTTTGAAATCAACAGCGACATTCATGATTTCAATACCAGAAAAAAGAAAGACCTACACTATCCTTTACTTAACCTGTCTTTGGCACAGAAAGGGGTAAAACATGTTGCTATAAAACGTTTTGATAAATTACCAGATGAAATAAAATGTCTGACAGACAGCAGTAATAGTTTCAAAAACAAATTGAAGTCATACCTCCTTGACAGCTCCTTCCATACCATAGATGAATTCTTGAATGTGAGTAAATAAATCTGGAGATATAATATTTGCATTTTGTGCCATTTAAGGGAATAGGATAGAAAATAGAAATATTTAGGTATAAAACTATAATGTAAACAAAAAAACTTGTTTCCTGTGCGCATTTCTTGTGCATTTGAGACGTTCCACAGCATAACAGTTTTTCCGTGATATTGATCAATGGAACACGTAAATCACTGACTGCATGGAGGAAATCAATGGGTCAGCCTGCAGTGAATGAACCGCGTGCAAGCGAGTTCGCACGAACGCCACAGAATTCGACGAACAGAGCAAGCAGAGAACTGAACATAACCGCAACCGACCGTCTCGAAGATCTCAAGGAAACGACTGAAACTGAAGCCTTACCGATTGCAACTGCTACAAGCCTTGACTCCCAACGACAAAGTCAGATGCTTCGAATTTTCGGCACAGTTACAACAGCTTACGGAACGAGACAGGTTTCGCGAGAAACACATCTTAAGTGATGAAGCAACATTTTTCTTTTTTTGTGATTGGCACAGTGAACGGGTACAGTGTGAGAATGTGGGAACAGAGGATCACCACGTTATCGCACAGAACATTCGAAATTCGCCAAAAGTTAATGTATGCTGCGTATCACCTCTGTTCAAAGTTTGCGGTCAGTTTTTCTTCTGAGAAAAGGCCGTTACAAGGCACAGATATCTGGACAAGATGGAAAATTAGCTCTTGCCACAACTACAGACAGACAGTGTAGACTTCATCTACCAACAGGACTATATACTCCAACCCACTTCCACCGTGATGTTTGTTAATTCTCAAACAGAAAACTGGGAAACCTATGGCGGAGCCCTGTGACAATATGTGAAATAGCATAGCTGCAGCAAATCTGTGAAGTCGCTTCAATCATTCATAGTAACCCTGCATCTGATTTTCTTCACAGACGAAACGAACTCGGAACAAATCTAAGTCTCCCATTTGCTTTCCTCGGTACTCATTTTGTATGTTCGTCCCATTTCAAATCTCCTCTTAGCCTTCTTTTCCTTCGTGTTTGTCCCACATCCTCAAGCGGTCAGCATAAAATTATGAATTTGGCAATATTAGTGGTATAGGGTGGCCGGATGCCCACACTACAAAGTTCATTCAGTTTTCGAAGAGCGTGTGAGCGTGCAAGTGAGGTAGGTCCTTTGGTGAACCGGCTGTATCCACAAATTTCCGGTGTTTGCAGACCTCCGTGTCCGCGTATCTCTGGACACCTTGTTTCCTTCTGAATCTGTGCTGAATCTTTGAGAGAAACCTATTCTCCGAGAGCATCATACTGTTGGAGCACTCTTTTCCATTACACTCTCAGATATGAAATTTAATGTTTCTGCTCCCTGTCTACGGTTTTCAGTTGTGACATTTAAAAGACGCAGTTATATTGCTGCCAATCTGAAACATGCCCAGCCACAGATTTTTGTTCGTCTTTGCTTAGACATATGATGGTAATCCCAAACGTAAAGTCTATTATTTTTTTATAAATACATAAACCTGTTAATTTCTACAATGGTTTACGTCAGTTTACAGCTTGGACATTTAGCTATCTTTCGACATAATCACCATTTCTGTCGACGCATTTTTGTAGACGCCGTGGCAGTTTTTGTATGCCCATGTCATACCAGCTCGCCGCCATGCTGTTCAGAAATTGATGAACCTCTTCTTTCACTTCGTCGTCGGAGCTGTATCGCTTTCCGGTAAAATGTTCTTTTAACCTAGGGCCAAGTCAGAACTATAGGGTGGGAGGGTGATTATGCTCCACTGAAACTGTTGCATGACAGCAACGGTTTGCCGAGCGATGTGTGGGCGAGCGTTGTCAAGTAGAATGTGTATGCCCTCGCTCAACATTCCTCTTCTCCGGTTCTGAATTGCCCGTTCGAGTTTTTTCAGAGTCTCACTATAACTGTAAATTGTGGTCCCTGCGATTCAGCTCCGACGACGAGGTGAAAGAAGAGGTTCTAACTTTCTGAACAGCATGGCGGCGAGCTGGTATAACATAGACACACAAAAACTGCCACGGCGTCTACAAAAATGCATCGACAGAAATGGTGATTATGTCGAAAAATAGCTAAATATTTAAGCTGTAAACTGATGTAAACCATTGAAGTAATAAATAGGTCTATGTATTTATAAAGCAATAGGAGACCTTACTTTTGGTATTACCATCGTACGTTGGTGCAAACGTATTATTTACAGTTTCGAAGTGAAACGCCTCGAAAATTGACATTTTGGGGTTGGTCAGTATCGAGACTTGTGCCACAACATAATGTGAAAATGGCTAAACGAGACTTCTAATGGAATCACAGGAAATCACTTCTAGAAGAGTTTGAGAATTCTGTAATCAGTCCGTACTCCAGATTCCAAAGAAAGGGGAGGTTGAGTGTCCCCTCCTGCTCCCAGCCCCCTCCCCTTCCGGACGCCTATGGTCATAGTACAATGAAGGATAGAGTTGTGAAAAAGAGGAATAAAACATGACAGTGCCTGCAATGAAGGGAGGAAGATTGGGTTTATCGTCCTGCCGACATCGAGGTCATTAGAGACAGAGTACAAGCTCGTTCCTCACAAGCGACTATTAATCAAATTGCGTGCATATGGAGTATCGTCTCAGTTGTGTGACTGGATTCGTGATTTCCTCTCAGAGAGGTCACAGTTCGTAGTGATAGACTGTAAATCATAGAGTAGAACAGAAGTGATATCTGGCGTTCCGCAAGGTAGTGTCACAGGCCCTCTGCTGTTCCTGATTTATATAAATGATCTATGTGATAATCTGAACAGCCCCCTTTGATTGTTTGCAGATGACGCTGTAATTTACCGTCTAGTAAAATCATCAGACAATCAATTCCAATTACAAAATGATCTAGAGAGAATTTCTGCACGGTGCGAAAAGTGGCAATTAGCACTAAACAACGAAAAGTGCGAGGTGATCCACACGGGTACTAAAAGAAATCCGATAAACTTTGGATATACGATGAATCGAACAAATCTAAGGGCTGTCAATTCGAATAAATACGTAGGAATTTCAATTACGAGCAACTTAAATTGGAAAGACGACGTAGATAATGTTGTGGGGAAAACGAAACAAAGACTGCCTTTTGTTGGTAGAACATGTAGAATATGCGACAAACCCACTAAAGAGACAGTCTACATTACACTTGTCCGTCCTCTGCTGGAATATTGCTGCGCAGTATGGGATCCTTACCAGGTAGGATTGACGGAGGACATTGAAAAAGTGCAAAGAAGGGCAGCTCGTTTCGTGTTGTCGCGCAGTAGAGGTGAGAGTGTGACTGATATGATACGCGAGTTGGGGTGGCAGTCACTGAAACAAAGGCGGTTTTCTTTGCGGCGAGCTCTATTTACGAAATTTCAATCACCAACTTTCTCTTCCGAATGCGTGAATATTCTGTTGACATCCACCTACGTAGGGAGAAATGACCATCATAATAAAATAAGAGAAATCAGAGCTCGAACGGAAAGATTTAGCTGTCCCACGCGCCATTCGAGATGGAATGGTAGAGAAGCAGTATGAAAATGGTTCGATGAAAACTCCGCCAGGCAGTTTAAGCGTGAATTGCAGAGTGACCACGTAGATGTAGATTGTGTGAAGGATGAGGAAGGAAATCGGCCGTGTCCTTTCAAAGGAACCATCCCGCCATTTGGCTGGAGCGATTTACGGAAATCACGGGAAACCTAAATCAGGATGGCCGGACGCGGCTTTGAACCGTCGTCCTCCCGAATGCGAGTCCAGTGTGCTAACCACTGGGCCACCTCGCTCGCTAGTGCCTACAATGAGATCGTATCTATAGATCGTTGGCACTGTTGGTGGGTGCTTCAATACCTGACGTATCTCCTCCCTCAGCAGCAGGAATCGATCGGTTCTTATTTTTATTATCATTCTAGTGTAATTCAGTTAGTTATCGTTGACAATTAGACACGATAATTTAGTCATCTGCGTTATTTTTACCCAGAGAAATCATAGTAGCTGACTTTCTCTGACGGAACAAATGATAAAAATCGGAATGTAGATCTTCTTCGTCTCTCGTTGAGCGAAGCAGACGTAGTTACAGAGAATATTTTGCAAGCAATAATGATAAATATGAAGCCAGGAAAGAAAACAACAATAAGGTTGTTTACTATCTATCCATATCCTTTTTTATGTTTACACAGGAGGTGAACGCCTCTTCTCGCCCAGTATCGACGATATAACATAAAAATATGTTAAACAAACAGCCATGAAATATGTACCACAAGCAAAAATATGTCTTGCAAGACCCAAAACGAATGGCACAAATAAAACCTGACCCATGAAGACGTCTATCCCTAAAAGTGGAGGTTATGAAGATGAAATGCTGAATCAGATTTTGAGGCACTGTTTCACTCATTTACGTTACGTAACGTTGCTGCAGTTAAAAAAAAAAAATTGCGAAGGACTGCAGACGGGATTTAAGATAGGAAACGAATTCTCCCGGCTAAATACGAGTCTTAGGAACCAAACTACTAAGGTCATCGGTCCCTAAGATTACACACTACTTAATCTAACTTAAACTAAATTACACTAAGAACGGCACTCACAACCATGTCCGAGGGAGGACTCAGACCTCTGACGAGGGAACCGTGACAAGGCGGCTGAGACCTCTCGGCTAGGCCACGTGGCTAATCAGAGTCTTAGACAAGGGTGTTCTATAGCACTTAAAACAAACAATAAGGCTAAAAAACAATTAAATTTTCCTAAAACAAAATATCTGTGTAGGACGTAAACAACATGACATAATCATAATCGGAAAAACTACTGAGGCATAACAAGAGTATTAATATCTGGTTGTTATAGTGCCATGTATAGTATCATGGTTCCAGTTAACAAGAAACAGCGCAGAGGATAATACAAGCTAAATAAGCAATCAATAAGCTGAATGCTTCCTTTATCAGATGAGTTTAAGCAAAAGACAAAAAAAAGTGATACGAATCAGTAATAGATAGCATTTGTTTATAGGGAGCGGAAACACGCGAAATGATAAAACAAGACTGAAGGAGACTTGAAGTACCGCAGTGCAAATGGACATTTTGAGAAAAAGTTGTAGAGTTCCAAGGCGAGGGAAGAGCCCAAATAAAGAAATCAGGCAGCGAATGAAAATTCCCACGTGTATCACCAAAGAGGTAGAAAAAACGGCGTGTGAAATGGTATGGACATGTGATGAGATTAAGGGATGAACGATGGCCGAAAAGTACTATGCTGGCAAACTCCGTGCAAGAGAAAAAGAGGAAGATCCTGTGCAGGATGGAAAAATCGAGTGGAGGAGGACATGCAACGAAGAAGTGAGAAAGAAGATTTATCCAAGCATCGAGAGGGTTGGAGACGAGAGTTGCGAGAACCGGCTCAAAGAGTTGTAAACAATTAGAGTTAGAAAAAAATGGCATTTAGACCTTACTGTGAGGATGGTACGCGGGTGGAAAACTGAGCATCAGGGAAGGGAGACGGTGCCACGTTCTTAGATCCGGTCGTTTCCACGAGAAGTAAATTATACAATCCATTCTCGTATTTCTCCTGCTTCCGTTCCTGTCACTTCTGCCTTCCTGTTATTCAGTCCGAAATGCCATTCACTTTCGTCACTAAAAGTCTACAGTAGCATTTAATAAGTTCTGGCGCGACTGTATACGTAAGACCACAACATTAGTTCATCACCAGAGGACGAAACGCTGGCTCCGAGTCGCGTTGTATGCATTGGGAGAGTAAAAGACAGTGGCTGTTCACGATTTTTCCCTTTTTCGTCATTGTCAGGTAAAAGCTAGTGAACTTCGCTCTTTACTAGTGATCTGGATGTAATGGCGTGTTAAGCTGTTATCAATATATGAAGAAGAAAAACAAAAAACAACTCAAAGAAAGAAAAAAGAAACGCGGTGGCTGCTTGCAGAAGACAGGCCCGCCACCGCCTTGCCTGTGTTACCTGATTGGCCAATCAGCAGCAAGCAGTCTGGCTTAGCTGCGTAGCTGCGTCGGCAGCGCTCCCTACCCCCCAGTCGAATTCCCAGAAGTCGACAGAGCGTGTGCGCGCAGCGATCGGGGTTTGTCACATCCACGCGCGCAAGCTGTCGGGAATCTCAAGACGCAACACTTGCTAGCAGTCTGCACTGGTGTTGATCGCCAACGAAGCTGCAACTCTGAAAGGTACTTATTGTTTTTATGTTGCGGAGTCTTTTATTCTCATCCTAAGAATATGGCTGTTTGACGTGTGTCATGCGCTGTTAAGTATTACACTGAATAGCGCAGTTTCATTGCTATAACCCTTGTGCAATATTAGCATTAAAGTCTTAAGGGATAAAAAAGGAATACGTACGGACCCTTAGAAAAAATCAAAACAAAACCTTTTCAGTGCCACGCAGTCCTTGAGATTACAAATCGTGCTTTACTATTGTCAGTTCGGTGTACAGGACAGCAGAGAACTGCGTGAAGATGTTGATGCGATGTTATGTTTGTCGCTGTGCTAACCAAATTTTAGCCAGGAATAAACGGGAAGTGTGTCTCGCATAATAAAGAAGTCATACAGAAAGTTGTAAGGCGTGAATTTGTAGAAGTTAACACTATTTTTCAATAACAGAATTCAGGTACTACATATTCTACTACGTAACATGGACACCCACAACACTTCACGAATAGGTTTATACCCCTAACACAACTGAGACCATGAGTTTATTCGAGACAGATCGTACAGGATGACAGCGAAGGAAATATTGCTACATTGGATGTGAGAGAAATCATCACTCGAAGAAAAAGAATTCATATAGACACAAAGTCTATTTTGAATATTTCCTTGTATTATCATCATGAAATGGTTCCTTTTGTGTGTGGTGATTATTATTTATGTAATTTGTTGCATATTTACTATCTGTCATAACATTTTTTCAGCAGTTGACAATGAAATTATTGCAGTTCACAAATATTGCTTCTCTTAGCGAATGTTTATTTACTTTTGTGAGGGCAGAAGTTTCTGTATACAAAAATGCTACAATCGAAAAAAACCGGTGCGTATTAAGGTATTCTGTCACGCAAACAATTTTAAATAGACCATTTGTCGATATGAATAGTTTCGCTTCAAATTACATTTCCATTGTTTGCTGGATAAATTATCTTCCCTTCTTCGCATGTTATAAATATGAACGAATAAATCAGGAATCAAACATCGTTTGGTGTGCCCAGTTTGTTATTTGTAAACAATTTACTTGTATTATAAAATAATATGCAAATTTTTCATAACTCACTCCACAATTTAGTCTCTCTCAACTTTTTATGTACTCTGCGTATGTAAGGCATCTTCAATGGATGTTCTGGAAGAGTATATAGCTTTATTCTTAAATTATATTATTCACCATTTATTTTTTGCTTGTCCAGACTATTTTTTAAATCAATAATTAATATAAACACAGATTTGTTTGGTTTCTCAGAACACCCATTGATCCTGCCTTTCGTATGCAAGGCGAAACGCGTTGGGAAATTAAATACCGATGTTGCACCACGGAAATATGTGTTTTATATTTATGTAACGAATAAGGTCAGACAAGCGAAAGTGTCCATACACAGTCTGGGATGTTCAACGGTATGTAGTTTATAGATATAATAATGTTAGTAACTGAGTACTTCCTTTACTGAAACGTTGGGTAACAAGGCTCGCTTTATGGTGTGCTACAGTATGTAGCAAATGCTAAACAAAAAATAAGAAAAAATATTGACACAAGGTATGTCCAACTGATAGCGCGCAATGTGACGAGTAATTTTCTGTATTGTTATTACATGTAATATTTTTATCTGGCGAGGTATTGAAAAAACTATGTCTTTTCGATGATTCTGCGTATTTTTTAAGCCTCTTTGAATAGAAATACAGTGTTTAGATGCTTGTCAAAGTCTGTACCGAAGCATGTCGGCAGAAAGAGGTGCATGGGGGACAGAGTGGGGTGCAGGAGAGATGTGCTAAATATGAAGACTAAGTTTTCACCCCTATTGATACGTCATCAACGGTGATGGAGGGCATGTGCGGAAACTGCACTTTGCGAGCAAACTGCCCACTTACGTGGCACTTCCTTCGCTGCGCGGGATTAGCCGAGCGGTCTTGAGCGCTGCAGTCATGGACTGTGCGGCTGGTCCCGGTGGAGGTTCGACTCCTCCCTCGGGCCTGTGTGTGTGTGTGTGTGTGTGTCCTTAGGGTAATTTAGGTTAAGTAGTGTGTAAGCTGAGGGACTGATGACCTTAGCAGTTAAGTCCCATGAGATTTCACACACATTTGAACATTTGGCACTTCCTTCCATTCTCGTGCGACAAGTTTCTCTGTAAACTACAACAAGCAATAAATCTTGTTCCAATGTTTTGAAGTTTTAGATGTGCTCACGTTACTCTGGCCACGCTGTATAGTATACAGAGTGCGAAATATTATTTTTTTTTTACTAAGTAGAAGGGCAATAAACGAGATGGAAACAAGCTACTCCCTTCCCAATGAAATGGTAGGAGTCAGAAACACATAGCTTTTTCTCTACGGTTCTAGTTAGTTAATTCATCCACAGAACATTTACACAGTGTTGTTAGACTTGTCAGCTTAATACGAATGAGAAAATAATTGTCAAGTTAAATCAGCCGTATCATTACAAGCGTGTTTGGTTGACAAATGGTTTCTGTGTTGTGTTCAATTGTCTTTTCTGTGACTAAATGTTTATAAACAAGTTAACCGCTAATCTCAAAAGTTTTGGTATACTATTTATTTATATTGCTTCATTGGTCACTGCTTACACACACACACACACACACACACACACACATATATATATATATATATATATATATATATATATATATATATATATATATATATATATATTCGGCCGTCATGTGGTCAGCGCCATAGAATGAAGTAGAATGCTGACACTAACCCTTACATTCTGTATAATTTTTTTCTTTATTAATGGCTTTTGTTTTCACCTACATTTACATGTATATATGTACAATGCAGTGGAGGCTCTAATAACAATGTCATTGCTATTAGACAAGGAAAACACTGGAATTCATTTACATTTTACATTCATTTTGCAGATATGGAAAACTGCCAAAAAGCATGTGTGTGCGTTTTGGCAGTTATGTTTTCATCTATTTTCGAACAGGAAATCAACACTTTTTCGAATATTTATCAACAAAGCACACCTATGTTCTTAATTTTCCAGTTGTCTTGCATAGAGTTTTTACATTGTTTTCTGTTATTTTCGTTTATTGTTAGTGGAGTCTTGATTTAGTTATATTAAAGGCTTCTAGGTTTTGGTGTATTGCCGTAATATCAGTTTTGCTATTTTTTATCACAGTCATTTTAGTGTAAGTATTATGTTAGCTAATTACTTGACATAGCATCAAGATAGTGATTAAGAAATCTGAAACAATTTAAAAGGAAATACATATGAAAGGGCTTATGTATGAGTAACTAAAGGGAAAACGTTACATTATGTAAGGCAATGAAGCATACATGCGAAACATGAGCTGGGAAGATGTTACATTTTGGCACACAAACACATTTAATGGATGCCAGTATGTCAGTGATATATAATGTGACATGTTAGTAACTTTTTTTACGGGGGGCAAGAAAGAGAGAGAGAGAATTACAACAGCGATAAGGACAAAAAAAATTAATACAATTTATAACACATTAAAAATGAATATGAAGGGCATATATATGAACAGTTAAGGTTCAAGTCTTCAAATGGCTCTAAGCAATATGGAACTTAACATCTGAGGCCATCAGTCCCCTAGACTTATAACTACTTCAAAAATGGCTCTGAGCACTATGAGACTTAACATCTATGGTCATCAGTCCCCTAGAACTTAGAACTACTTCAACCTAGCTAACATAAGGACATCACACACATCCAGGATTCGAACCTGTGATCGTAGCAACAGCGTGGTTCTGGACTGAAGCGCCTAGAACCTTTATCTTTTCCTTTTTTTTAACATTTCATTTTGTTCGTTTTCGTTCGTTGCATCTGCTCGGGACGGACGTCGTAAGACACCCGTTTAAGTTCATCGTTGATCCACTAACTCAGTTCTTTTTTTATTACAGAGGGCAGCTAACCCTCTGACCGAACACACTGAGCTACCGTGCCTGCATCGCTCGGCCACGGCGGCCGGCTAACAGTTAAGCGGACAACGTAACATTATGTTAGGCAATAAGATACATGAGCTGAGCACATACTGAGGCCATATTACATTTGAGCATACGAAACACATTTAGTGGATATCAGTGTGTCAATGATGTGTATATTGTGACACTCTTATAATTTAATTTTTTGTAAGGAGGAGCGAGAGAGAGAGAAAGAGAGGGCATACTCAGGTCTTATATAGGGAAGTACGTTTTACATACTCTGTATTGTGACATATCTCGCTGTTATACGTATGTTGTACAGAAATACACTGCTGGATCACTTTTGAGAATTTTCAAATTGCTTTGAGACTGAAAACACTATCACTTCACACTCGGCACACTTTGATCACTCGGCACTGCTCTTGAAGTTATGCGGCTTTGGAAAGTTTGGAGGGCGACGTCGGCGACGGCGAGGGGGTGGATGTTTTGGGAGGGTGGCGGTCACGGTTTGCGAAGGGCGTATCTGAAGGACGTGTCTGCAGGATCTGCAGGAATCCCTGGAACTTTTGGTGGTATTGGCGTTGTTGTTTTGTCTTCTTATACTCCTGCCACAGGTCCACGAGGAACAGCATCTTGTCTGTTTGGCACTTGCTAACCACTGCATGAGCCGCCGTGGCGAGAATCCACACTGGGCAACATGCTGGGTAATCCGGCGAGCGGATTCGATCCATGGGCAGCGCACATCCTCGTATCCCGGAAGCAGCGAGCTAACGCTTACGGCTATACGGGCGGGTCAGTGCATGGTATATTGGAGTACATAATATACAATCTGTGCATCCAGCGGATCTGCATGCACACCGCCGTATCTTACACAGAGATCAGTGCGTGCCTGTGTCTTTGACATCTTGCGAAGCATGTCAGGAGTTGTGGTGCGAATGGCTTCCTAACACTCTTGCGCAATTCTTCTTTAATTTTGTAGCGACATTGAGCCAACTGGAACTTGATTATTTCCCGCGATGAGTTGTCTGGCCTGGCAACGTCCGGTCTTCGTAGCGGCTAAATCACGCCCAACCCAGCAGCCTCGATATTGTACGTCTAGGAATTAACGCTCCCGAATAGAAATGTGTGCTTATGCTCTGTCCTGGTGTAACCACACACTTGATCCATGAGTCTCGTACCTTAGAGCTGAGAAATTAACTGCGTTTTCTACAAGCTTTTATTAGACTTTTCATTTACGTTACCATAAAAAAAAAGTCAGAACAAGTATCGTAATGACATATCAGATAATATCATACCATCAGGCGAGTTCCTTTCCAACCCTCGCACATAATGAGGAGTTTCCTCATAGTAAGTAAACCACATTCCTCCAAAGTGAACTGCGATGCACCGCACACTCATCAGGAAATGACAGTCTTGAGCGACACATGCAATTTGGAAATTTGCCAACAGTCACTGAAGACTGCAACTTGCTGCTCCCTCCCGTTGACAGAATATTCATTCACAAACGTCGGTTGAAATCCTTTAATTTTCAGATCTTTTCGGTGTGACCATCCACCGTGCACCGCGTTGCTGGAAATTCAACTTCTATTTTGCGAATGAATTCCAAAAAAAGGACTATTTATTCCCGAATTGTAAGTCATGATGGGTACGGGACTCCTCGGACACTGTTTGCCTATGCACTACGTATGTTTATTTATTTATTTGCTATTTTCTTTTGGTATGTTATTCAGATACAGGAACAGACCAAAACATGAATTGTCATATATGAATATAAAGCATAAAATGTCAAATGTGTTAGACTAATCAACATTACGGTGTTTAAGGGTAAAAACCCGCATAAAATATCTAGCCAGAAAAATAAATAAATAAGCTACGTACCACGCTTCGACCATTTGGCGCACAAATACATGCTCACCTGGAATCCAGTAGGCATATGCTACTGGTCCACTATACCAGTGTTTCCCAAAGTGTGTTTCGCGCGGAGCGCTGGATTCTGCAAGAAGTGCGTAAGTGCTCTGCGGAAGACTATTAATAATATGGCGTTTTATTTTCCGACATTTCGACGATACTAAATATGTTTTTAAAATTTTATTATTGTTTTAGTGTTATTAGTTATGATTTAAAACTGAAGTAACCACTGAGTAAAACAAATCTTTTCCATTTTCAAAAATTTTATTTACCTTCAAAATAAGCATGGTATTCCATCAAAGTGCCACGATTCTCAAAAGGTGCTGCCAGAGGAAAATTTGGGAGCCCATGTAATACACGATAATACATTGCTACAAAACACATATTGTAATTTATGGTTCTAGACTAAATACTGTAATGGATAACGCTATATTTTATAGTACTAAACTACACTACCCTGCTGTACTTGGTGTGAGAAGCAAAACTATATTTCCACATTTTGTCTTCTGGATGCTGGTGCGCTGAGGCACAACTCAAGATTCACAAAGACACCTCTGCTATGCCACCCAACGTGCAGAAACCGGGCGATGGCTGTCACGGTCTCAGGAATCCCTTCTGGTCCAACCCAAGGGTCACCTCTTCGCTGCTCCGAGAAAGTCGTTGTAGTTGCGTGTTCTGCCACGGTGTGTCTCACTGTCGTGACGTAGCCTATGGCCACTTCTTCGTTGTCTGTCGGCCATGTAGGCTTGTACTTCGTAATTTGATAGTTTGGCAATCAGAAAATTCAGCTTGTGCCATAGCTCCTCATTCATTATATTGTTAAAGGCTCGTGTATTACCAAAGCATATCTGCAAAGTCTCCTGATTTATTGAGGGGGTCTCCCGCCTCCTGATTATTCCATTATTTCACCCGATTTTTAGCTAATTATCGTCAAAACCTGTCATTACTGTTTTTTTTCGCCCTTTAGTTGCTTTAATCGATGTACATACAGAAGTTTATGAAAATTAGGAAGACGTCCGCTATCGGTATATCGCTTGTCATCTTTCCTCATTCCCGCGCATTTTGTAGATGTTTACTCGTACTGCTCAGTGTTGTACCCTGTTGGGACTTCTGTTTGTGTGTTGTCAATGTGCTTGAGTGAAGTCACTTATTATTCGACGTCTTTATAATCGCTATAAATCTTTAGAGTGAATGATTAAGAGTGTCATTTTGTTATCTGAATCACTGAAAGGCTTTATTTTTCTGTAAACAGTTATTTCACGTGTAGCTTATTCGTCATATTCGCAGTATTTTGATTCGATGTTTTGTTTCTCATTATGGCAAAAAATATATAACACTGTTTTCTTGAACAATATTCGGAAAAGTTTCCATGCATTATCTAGTTTAGGAAAGGCCCATAGTTGGCGTTTTGTACCTTTTGCCAACGTGACATTTTTAACTCACATGAAGGTAGAAAACGATATTTCAAAACATATGAAAACAAAAAAGCACCGAGAAAATGTAACATGTGTGCATTACAATAAAAAACTGGAATTTGGTGTTAAAAGTGGAAGTGACGAGTTGATAAATGCTGTATTCTTATTTACATGGTTTATTTTAAAACACAATTTGCCACTGTGACCATACGAGTCACCTGTTAAGGAGAATGTTCCTCGATAGCAATACAGCGAAAAAATACAGCCGAGTAAGAAATAAAGCTGTCGCAACCACAGTAGAACCACAGTAGAACAGGCGGTGTAACAAAAGCGAATCTAATTGAAATAGATATTTATAGCTCCGTCATAAGTTGCACTGAGAAGAACCTTTTTTTAACTTCTCGATAGTGTCAAGAAAAAAAAGATACTTTTCAGTGCATCTTATGACAGATCTGCACCCATTTATTTCAGTTTTAACACAAGTTCGTAAAGGCGATTCTGATGTATATCATGTTACCGATTGTAATAACACGACCCAAAAAATTGAAAGCAGCTTATTATGTCTCTCTAATTTCAAGAGGGATTCCATTGATATCAACACAGGAATTCGAGAGCTCGTTCACATCATCAACGACTGCACTGTAGTTCCTTCTCTAGATTGTCGCACAGATAAAAAAATGGTAGATATCGAAATAGACGACAGAGGGATAGAGAAACAATTAAAATCGCTCAAAAGAGGAAAGGCCGCTGGACCTGATGGGATACCAGTTCGATTTTACACAGAGTACGCGAAGGAACTTGCCCCCTTCTTGCAGCGGTGTACCGTAGGTCTGTAGAAGAGCGAAGCGTTCCAAAGGATTGGAAAAGGGCACAGGTCATCCCCGTTTTCAAGATGGGACGTCGATCAGATGTGCAGAACTATAGACCTATATCTCTAACGTCGATCAGTTGTAGAATTTTGGAACACGTATTATGTTCGAGTATAATGACTTTTCTGGAGACTGGATATCTGCTCTGTAGGAATCAGCATGGGTTTCGAAAAAGACGGTCGTGTGAAACCCAGCTCGCGCTATTCGTACACGAGACTCAGAGGGCCATAGACACGGGTTCCCAGGTAGACGACTTGTTTCTTGACTTCCGCAAGGCGTTCGATGCGGTTCCCCACAGAACAAAGTAAGAGCATACGGACTATCAGACCAATTGTGTGATTGGATTGAGGAGATGCTAGATAACAGAACGCTGCATGTCATTCTCAATGGAGAGGAGTCTTCCGAAGTAAGAGTGATTTCAGGTGTGCCGTAGGGGAGTGTCATAGGACGGTTGCTATTCACAATATACATAAATGACCTGGTGGATGACATCGGAAGTTCACTGAGCCTTTTTGCAAATGATGGTGTGGTGTATCGAGAGCTTGCAACAATGAAAAATTGTGCTGAAATGCAAGAGGATCTGCAGCGAATTGACGCATGGTGCAGGGAATGGCAATTGAATCTCAATGTAGACAAGTGTAATGTGCTGCGAATACATAGATCCCTTATCATTTAGATCCCTTATCATTTAGCTACAAAATAGCAGGTCAGCAACTGGAAGCAGTTAATTCCATAAATTATCTGGGAGTACGCATTAGGAGTGATTTAAAATGGAATGATCATATAAAGTTGATCGTCGGTAAAGCAGATGCGAGACTGAGATTCATTGGAAGAATCCTAAGGAAATGCCCACTGCTGGAATACTGCTCAACAGTGTGGAATCCGTACCAGATAGGGTTTATAGAAGAGATAGAGTAGATCCAACGGAGAGCAGCGCGCTTCGTTACAGGATCATTTAGTAATCGCGAAAGCGTTACGGAGATGATAGATAAACTCCAGTGGAAGACTCTGCAGGAGAGACGCTCAGTAGCTCGGTTTGGGCTTTTGTTGAAGTTTCGAGAACATACCTTCACCGAAGAGTCAAGCAGTATATTGCTCCCTCCTACGTATATCTCGCGAAGAGACCATGAGGATACAATCAGAGAGATTAGAGCCCACACAGAAGCATACCCACAATCCTTCTTTCCACGAACAATACGAGACTGGAGTAGAAGGGAGAACCGATAGAGGTACTCAGGGTACCCTCCGCCACACACCGTCATGAGGCTTGCGGAGTATGGATGTGGATGTAGAAAATGCCAGACTACACAAGAGCGCTGCTACGTCAGCAACAATCCGACGCCTTGGGTTCACTGTCATCGATCAACATACATCCAGTCCCGACTTGGCCCAAACCGTTTTTCATCTGTTTTCTAAACTTACAGAACCGCTTCGAGGACTCCCACTTTGATTGTGATGAAGGGGGTCCAAACAGTGGTAAGGTTGCGACGGTATGAACAAACTGGACTCTAATTGGGAGAAATGTGTTCATCGTCAGGGTGGCTATTTTGAGAAATAAATATGTAGACATGAAGAATAAAGAAGTAGAATGTTAATAAAATTTCTTTAATTTAAAAAGTTTTAAGAGTTCTCAGTAAAAAATTTCGGAAGCATGTTTTTTTCTTATTCTGCAACCAGTACATACTCAACCCCGCAAATGCAGGTACTAGCTCTGTTTCATCCCTCTATCGGAAGTGGAGTTCAAACTTGTGCCTTAGTGTTGCTGTTACACTGTAGCCATGGGAAAGCAGGCGTTTCCTTCCACTTAACGAATTCCTTGATTGTTAATTGCGATAAAATTTGTGTAGACATGGTCCGGGATAAGTGTTTCTGGGAACAACTTTCGAGCCAACTACAGCATTGGGAACCAGTGATGTTAAACTGAAGTCTGTAAAGTATACTAACAACACATAATGACTAGCGCTGACCTACTCAAACGTATAATTATGGCAATCTCTTCCAAATTACATTATATATGTAGATTAGGACAAAAGCAGCTGGTTTAAAAAAAAAAGAAAGTCATTGCTGCCCTCCTATTGTACTCAGCTGCTCCGATTACTGTCTCATACTTCACTCAAAACATTTTAATTTTTCAGGGACCGCTACTAGCCGCATATATCATGGAAAAATCAATATCTAGCTACTGAAAAATATTAGTATTAAACGGCATTTACATCCATGAGTCCTGGTATTTCTGTGTATTGTAAAAGGGGTGAGTAATAAGGTATTTTTTGAAATTGATTTTAAACATTTGGGATTTTCGATTCCGTGCCATATGTCGTCTGAAAAACTGTTACAGGGTTTTGCACCAGAATATAAAACTCCATTCAGAACCCTAGACAGGGTTGCAAAGTCTATATGGAAATTATCACTTCTAGTACTGTTATTACTGTGATACTGAGTTCATCCTAAATTCACTTTTGTTATGCATCACAGATACCAGTAGGGAGTATATGTATCAGCATATGAGTATAGAAATCCTTAGCTCCTTGAAGAGGCTTCTGCAAGATGTTCGATTATCAACTTTACACAATATTCTTAGTGCACGGTTCTGTAGAACGAACATTTTTTTCGCCTTAGCTGCAATATCTGCAGAGTGAAAGCGTGCAAAATACGATAGCAATTTTCTCTTTGGGTTTTTTAGGCGTTCCGCCGTGTCTTTATTTTCGGTGCTCCCTGTGATTTACAATAACGTTAATTCAATAGGCGGACCTACAATATTCACACGTGAATAGTACTTTCCTAATTTTTGCAATTATTATAACACGATTAAATCGATATAAATTATTGTACACTCCGACTCTTACAATACACGGTTAAGTTGGCCACTAGTGTTCTCCATAGGACCAGGAGAAATGCCGAGAGAAAAGCACGCAATTTCAGTTTGTTCCTAACAGGACCGTAAAAGCCTATTTAATTTTCGGAATGTTGTACGTACTTTTACAAATAGTAATTACAAAAGATTCTCGTAACATATAGATACCCCCTGTGTCTTGTGTCCACTAAACGGATGCTGCCGTTTCTTTTAGACAAGTACTGGTTATCAGCAACAAGTCGAGATGTACAACGATCTCAGTGTAAGCATTCCCAGTTTGTTTAGATAGTTAGTCTTATTAATATGCCTGCTCCAAGAGGTAAAAAGGATTAAGCTGTCGTCAACACGAAGATTGATTTAGACACTACAGTCCTTTTCTAGGCATGAACCTATTGGATGTTCAGTGACTTTGCTTTTCGACCTTGGAAATGACCTTACCAGCCGTTTACAGGGTTATAGTTAGTCTTTTGCATGTTCCGTGCATCGTAATTGCGACCTCTTGCTATGTTATGGGACGACGGAATTTTATGACATAGCACATCTTCCCAGTGGCTTTTCCTCGCGTATCTTTTTTTGCAATTTTTCCAGGAGGTTAGCATAGTGTTCTCCAGTCATTGTTTGCCCAATGCGGAGATAATTCGCAAACAGAATCCCTTTCGCGTCCCAGAACACTGATACCATGACCTTTCCCGCCGAAGGAATGGTCTTTGCTTTCTTTGGTGGCGGAGAATCAGCATGTTTCCACTGCTTTGACTGTTGCTTTGTCTCTGGGGTATAGCAATGCATCCAAGTTTCATCTGTGCTCACAAACCGGCGCAAAAAATATTGCTCGTTTCTCCTAAAACGGGCCAAACATTGTTCCGATATGGCCATTCTCATGCGTTTTTGATCCAGCGTCAAGAGTCGCGGCACCCATTTTGGAAATAATTCTTTCATTTCTAATTCTTCGGCTAAAATGTGAATACCCTTTCAGATGACATCTGGAAATTTCACGAGCTTTCAATCGGCGATCCTCCACGACCATTTTGTGCACTTTTGCAATGCTTTCTGTAGTGGTGACACAGCTTGGACGACCACTGCGCGGATCATCATGTAAGCTCTCCCGACTAAATTTAAATCCATTTGTCCACTTCACAACAGTTGAATATGAAGGAGCAGAGTCCCCCAGTGTATTCTGGAAATCGGCATGAATGCCCTTTGCTTTCATACCTTTCTTTACGAAGTACTTAATCACTGTTCGGATCTCGATTTTTTTCCATCTTCGCAAATCACAAAGGGGTAACAACAACAGAGCCACGTAACCACCACAGCTCTCTTCCAAGAGCACTGACGTGGCACGTGTTTACAAGCAACAGTGCAATGAATATTACGTGAGCAACTCGTTGCGCTAGCGCTGACGTTTCATGATGATTCCGAGAACTTTTCAAACCACCCTCGTATACATAACAAGAGCAAGAGTGGACCCAATATTGAACCCTGTGATACACCTGTAGTAATTATTTCCCATTCTGAAGACTCTGTTTCGCTTTGTACACTCCCTGAGATTCTTATTGCACCAATCTGCATTCTTTTGGTTAGACAGAATGAAAATCATGTACCAGCAAGATCCCTAATAGCGTAATATTTGAGCTACTCTAATAGAAGAGGAGCTATATGTTAACGTGGGCCCAGAACCATGCTCCAGCTTAGCATTTTACACATTAACAAATCATTACCAGAGGCGAAAGGAACTATAAAGGCAGAGAAAAATTATTCATGCGATCAGGAGTTGAAGAAAGGGACCTCGAATTTTTAATCCATCACTTATCCATTGCGCTATCTGCCTGCACATGATATCTTCAACTTTTGTAGTCCTGTCTTCCTCAATTGCGTGTAATATTACGGTATATTGATAATTTTTGCCTATGGACCGTCTGACAGCAACTGAATAAAACACAGTTTTAGTGTCATACAAGTTTCGCTTTTATTTTCTGCAAGGCATCGTCAGTGGCAGGTTGCGCGAACGATTTCTTACATATTACACTCCTGTTGCATTTTTTGTGTTGTTCTTCTTCTTATGAACGTCAATTTGCGGTTTTTTCCCCACATTCCACAGCACTATGAACTGAACGCTTGTTTGAATGCAATAAGTCGGCAACAGAGACCAAAACATTGCATTCAAACAAGCATTCAGTTCATAGTGCTGTGGAATGTGGGGAAAAAACAGCAAATTGGCATTCGTAAGAAGAAGAAGAACACCAAAAATGCAACAGAAGCGTAATATGTACAAAAATCGTCCGCGCAACCTGCCACTGATGATGCCTTGCAGAAAATAAAAGCGAAACGCGTATGGCATTAAAACTGTGTTTTATGCAGTTGCTGTCAGACGGTCCATAAGTATAAATTATTAATATACGGTAATGCACATTATATTTTCTTCATAATTTTAAACCACCCTGTTGACGGTTTTGATTTGAAATGAGAGATGATAGCTGAAAGACAAAAAAAAAAAAAAAAAATGTTTGCGAACCTTTACAAGAAGCTCCGTCGTTTGGAGAAGAATGACAAGAATCTGTCAAGGCGTTACATCTTTTCGTAAAATTTGTTGCACCGCTAAACTTGCTGACTTGTTTAACAGTCCAGTTTCCAGTCTGTCAATACTGATAACAATTTTTTTTGGCAGTGTTGACTTTCTTTATTTAAAATGTTTGGTAGATTTACAGACGATCTGTATCTACTGCCTGTGCAAAGTGTAACATTATGTTACGGCGTCTTTAGGTGGAATGCTCTTGCACCAGTTTATTTGATTATTTTCGTCCAAATATCATCACTAGAAGAACGACTCAAGATCGTCGTTCTGTCGCCTTTAACAGTTTGCACAATCGAGGAAGTTCACGCACCTATTCCTAAGTGAAGTAAACAAGCGGTACAGTTCCCACATACACTCGGAGCTCGGAATGTTCGGTGGAGCGTTATCTCGCAGACGGCGTTGCTCAACTGCAAGCGAGCGGGCCGCAGCCAGCGGAAGCGCTGGACATCAGTGACGCTCCGCCATTCCACATTCCCTTCTTATCTCGCCCCCGTGCGGTGCCGAGTTGGCTCAACTAATTCTGTACACGGCCGCCAGCGACGATGGGTGAGGCGTGTGGTTTGTGTGGAGGGGAGTGCCCCAGTCTGTGATTCTACTAAGCGGCATAATTAGCGTTCCTGAGCGAAGCGTGAATCATTGTGGTTGTAGTAATCGCTATTCAGGATGTCCTAGGAGCTATCTACATCTACGTGATTACTCTGCTATTCACAATCAAGTGCCTGTCAGAAGCTTCAATGAACCACCTTCATGCTGTCTCTCTACCGTTCCACTCTCGAACGGTACGCGGGAAAAACGAGCACTTAAATTTTTCCGTGCGAGCCCTGATTTCCCTTATATTATCGCGATGATCATTTCTCCCTATGTAGGTGGGTGCCAACAGAATGTTTTCGCAATCGGCGGAGGAAACTGGTGATTGAAATTTCATGAGAAGATCCCTTCGCAACGAAAAACGCCTTTGTTTTATTGATTGCCACTCCAATTCACGTCTCATGTCTGTGACACTATGTCCCCTATTTCGCGATAATACTAAACGAGCTGGCCTTCTTTGTACTTTTTCGATGTCATCCGTCAGTCTCACCTGATACGTATCCCACACCGCACAGCAGTACTCCAGAACAGGGAGGACAAGCGTAGTGTATGCAGTCTCTTTGGTAGACCTGTTCCACCTTCCAACTGTTCTGCCAATGAATCGCAGTCTTTGGTTTGCTCTGCCCACAATATTAGCTATGTGATCGTTCCAATTTAGGTTATTCCTAATTGTAATCCCTAAGTATTTCGGTGAATTTACAGTCCTCAGATTTGTGTGACTTATCGCGTAATCGAAATTTAGCTGATTCTTTTAGTACTCGTGTGAATAACTTCGCACTATCCTTTATTCAGGGTCAATTGCCACTTTTCGCACCATACATATATCTTATCTAAATCATTTTGCAAGTCGTTTTGATCATCTGATCACTTAGAAGACGGTAAATGACAGCATCATCTGCAAACAATCTAAGACGGCTACTCAGATTGTCTCTTGTGTCGTTAATATAGATCTGGAACAATAGAGGGCCTATAACAGTTCCTTGGGGAACGCCGGATATTACTTCTATTTTACTCGATGAGTTTCCGTCTATTATTACGAACTGTGACCTTTCTGACAGGAAATCACGAATCCAGTCGCACAACTGAGGCGATACTCCGTAGGCACGCAGTTTGATTAGAAGACGCTTGTGAGGAACGGTGTCGAAAGCCTTCTGGAAATCTAAAAATATGAAATCAATTTGACATCCACTGTCGATAGCACTTATTACTTCATGAGTGTAAAGAGCTAGTTGTGTTGCACAAGAACGATATTTTCTGAATCCATGCTGACTATATGTCAATAAATAGTTTTCTTCGAGGTACTTCATAATGTTCGAATATAGTATATGTTATAAAACCCTACTGCAAATCGACGTTAGTGATATAGGCCTGTAATTCAGTGGATTACTCCTACTTCCCTTTTTGGGTATTGGTGTGACTTGACCAATTTTCCAGGAATGGTCAGTATTGAGGGATATTACAGGAACGACCATGTGAAGCAAAAAACTTGATATAGACATGTACTCTTTTCTGAACGCTTTCCGAGATGGACCACATTTAATGTACACTATGTGATCAAAAGTATCCGGACAGCCCCAAAAACACACGGTTTTCGTATTAGGTGCATTGTGCTGCACCTACTGCCAGGAGCTCCGTATCAGCGACCTCAGTACTCATTAGACATCGTGAGAGAGCTGAATGGGGCGCTCCGTGGAACTCGCGGACTTCGAACGTGGTCAAGTGATTGGGTGTCACTTGTGTCATACGTCTGTACGCGAGATTTTCACACTTCTAAACATCCCTAGGTTCACTGTTTACAGTATGATAGTGAATGGGAATGTGAAGGGACACGTACAGCACAAAAGCGCACAGGCCGACTTCGTCTGTTGATTGACAGAGGCCGCCGACAGTTGAAGAGGGTCGTAATGTGTAAAAGGCAGACATCTATCCAGACCATCACACAGTAATTCCAAACTGCATCAGGATCCATTGCAAGTACTAAGACAGTTAGGCGCGAGGTGAGAAAACTTGGATTTCATGGTCGAGCACCTGCTCATAAGTCACATCACGCCGGTAAATGCCAAATGACTCCTCGCCTGGTGTAAGGAGAGTAAACATTGGACGATTCAACTGTGGAAAAATGTTGTGTGGAGTGACGAATCACGGTACACAATGTGGCGATCCGATGGTAGATTGCGGGTATGGCGAATGAGCGGTGAACGTCATCAGCCAGCGTGTGTAGTGCCAACAGTAAAATTCGGAGGCGGTGGTGCTATGCTGTGGTCTTGTTATTCATGGAGGGGGCTTTCACCCCTTGTTGTTTTGCGTGGCATTATCACAGCACAGGCCTACATTGATGTTTAAAGCACCTACTGTTGAAGAGAAATTCAGGGATGGCGATTGCATCTTTCAACACTATCGAGCACCTGTTCATATTGCACGGCCTGTGGTGGAGTGGTTACACAACAACAACATCCCTGTAATGGACTAGCCTGCACAGAGTCCTGACCTGAATCCTATGGAACACCTTTTGGATGTTTTGGAACGCCAACTTCGTGTCAGGCCTCACAGACCGACATCGATACCTCTCTGAGTCCAGCACTCCGTGAAGAGTGGGCTGCTATTCCCCAAGAAATCTTCCAGCACCTGACTGAACGTATGCCTGCGAGAGTGGAAGCTCTCATCAAGGCTAGGGGGGGGGGGGGGGGGGGGGACAAGACCATATTGAATTCCAGCATTACTGATGGAGCGTGCCACGAACTTGTGAGTCATTTTGAGCTAGGTGTCTGGATACTTTTGATCACATAGTGTACGTTATTATTTATTTTCTTTATTATTCAGTACGTTGTCAGGTTTACACAAGTACACACGTACGACAGCTAGTTTGCTCACATAGCCAGTATGGTCTGCACAGGTTTTTTTCTTCACTCGACTTTTTAAACTATCCACACTTATTAATGCCATAGAAGCACCGGATTTTCCGAATGTACTTCTGACCAAAAAGCAATTCTTGTAGCTGGAGTACAAGGGTTTAGTTAATCACGCTTTTTGCGTTTTTGTGATGATATTTCTGTAGAGACTTCCATCCCCTAGTACATATTTTTTTAAATCTCACCGATAAGTGAAATACCAATTTTCAAGGAATAAGATTTAAATGTTTTCAATAAGAAATATTTTCTTAAAAATTTTCATCTCCTTAGGGATTGAATTTCCAAAACAATACAACACGCATTTTTTTTTCAGTTTTGACGGAGACGTCAAACACCAATTTTCATAGACGTAGCTAAAAACGCTTTAGCAGTACTTTGATATTAATTTATTTTCAAACCATTTTACACCCTCGGGGGCTGAATTTCCAAAAATGCTGAAACACGTCTTTATTTATTTCTGACTGGGAAACCAAATACCAATTTTCGCAGGTCTAGCTTCAAAACAGCCCTAATAGTGACACACTTTTCGAAAAGCCTTTCATCTCCTATTTCTTCCCCTGAGGAGAGGGATTTCGAACAGTCCCTTCTTCAACGATGTCTATAGTATAAGATGAATACCCTCTCCAAATTTCAAGTTTCTATCCTTTTAGCGGTCTGGTCTGGACGATAATCGCTCAGTCAATCAGGGCAGTACCTTTTATTACAAAGTGCATTTTACAAAGTATCGATTGAAAAATATGTATTTTAAACAGATTAGCGTCTAAGCATTATCGTGGACGTCAGATTATACATATGCACTACCCGCCATTAAAATTGCTACACCACGAAGATGACGTGCTACAACCGCGAAATTTAACCGACAGGAAGAAGATGCTGTGATATGCAAATGATTAGCTTTTCAGAGCATTCACACAAGGTTGGCGCCGGTGGCCACAACTACAACGTTCTGACATGAGGAAAGTTTCCAACGGATTTCCCATACACAAACAGGACTTGTCCGGCGTTGCCTGGTGAAAAGTTGTTGTGATGCCTCGTGTAAGGAGGAGAAATGCGTACCATCACGTTTACGACTTTTGACAAATGTCGGATTGAAGCCTATCGCGATTGCGGTTTATCGTATCGCGACATTGCTACTCGCGTTGGTCGAGATCCAATGACTGTTAGCAGAACCTGGAATCGGTGGGTTCAGGAGGGTAATACGGAACGCCGTGCTGGTTCCCAACGGCCTCGTATCACTAGCAGTCGAGATGACAGGCATCTTGTCCGCATGGCTGTAACGGATCGTGCAGCTACATCTCGATCCCTGAGTCAACACATAGGGACGTTTGCAAGACAACAACCATCTGCACGAACAGTTCGACGACGTTTGCAGCAGCATGGACTATCAGCTCGGAGACCATGGCTGCCGTTACACTTGACGCTGCATCACAGACAGGAGCGCCTTCGATGGTGTACTCAACGACGAATCTGGGTGCACGAATAGCAAAACGTCATTTTTTCGGATGAATCCAGGTTCTGTTTACAGCAGAATGATGGTCGCAACCGTGTTTGGCGACATCGTGGTGAACGCACCTTGGAAGCGTGTATTCGTCATCGCCATACTGGCGTATCACCCGGCGTGATGGTAAGGGGTGCCATTGCTAACACGTCTCGGTCACGGTCACCTCTTGTTCGTATTGACGGCACTTTGAACAGTGGACGTTACATTTCAGATGTGTTATGACCCGTGGCTCTACCCTTCATTCGATCCCTGCGAAACCCTACATTTCAACAGGATAATGCACGACCGCATGTTGCAGGTCCTGTACGGGCCTTTCCGGATACAGAAAATGTTCGACTGCTGCCCTGGCCAGCACATTCTCCAGATCTCTCACCAACTGAAAACGTCTGGTCAATGGTGGCCGAGCAACTGGCTCGTCACAATACGCCAATCACTACTCTTGATGAACTGTGGTATCGTGTTGAAGCTGCATGGGCAACTGTACCTGTACACGCCATCCAAGCTCTGTTTCATTCAATGTCCAGGCCTATCAAGGCCGTTATTACGCCAGAGATGGTTGTTCTGAGTACTGATTTCTCACGATCTATGCACTCAAATTGGGTGAAAATGTAATCACGTGCCAATTCTAGTATAATATATTTGTCCAATGAATACCCGTTTATCATCTCCATTTCTTCTTGGTGTAGAAATTTTAATGGCCAGTCGTGTAGTACAGTTCACAATAAATGTTCGGATATCCTACCATCCCTACAATGGACTTGTGCGCTCTTGGAAGAACGTGTTGTGTTACTTGGGTAGCTTTTCGATTCCGTAGCTGTAGAAATCACGTGTTTTGAGGCGAAGAACTCCTCGAGCCATGTTCGGAGCGCATTTTCATCCGGAAATGAAGTTCCTTGAAGGCTGTTCGAAAGAGAGTGGAAAAGATGAAAATCTGAGAGTACAATATAAGGTGAATAGGGTGGGTGCGGGTTGACTTCCCAAAGCAACGCCAGTGTAGTGTTTTATGTCTGTAGCAGAATGCAGCGGGCATTATGGTGGGGTAGCATCACTTCCCCCTGTCTTCCTGGTCGTTTTCTTGGATTGCGTCTGCAAGACGCCTCAGTTGTTGACAATCAGTATCAGCAGTGATGGATACATCTCGGGGAAGCAGTTCGTAGTACCCCATACCGTCGCTGTTCCATCAGACGCAAAACATTATTTTTTCTGAATGCCCACAGATCTTTTTGTACGGGGAGTTGCTGCTTTGTTTGGGCTCAACCATTGCTTTATTTTCCTTACGTTAGCACAAAGACACTATTTATCGTCACCAGTTGCGATAGAGGATAGGGATGGTCGGTGTTGTTCACGAGCCAAATGATAACGTACAAGTAGAGATACACAAATGGCTACCCACTGATTTTTGTGATTTTGGCTTAGAGCATACGGTACACATACACCTTCACAATTGCATGGAAATGTCATACGATTGAATGTTCACAGTTCATCACATCTGCCAGTTCTCGAGTAACAGACGTTATGGTTGAGGATTAATGCGTTTAAACGGTCTTCATCAAACCCCGATGGCTTCCTGAATATGGAGAGTCACTAATGACAAAACGACCCCCCTTAAAACGAGTATACCATTTTCTTGCCGTGCTCTGTCCAATGGCATTATCCCCGTGCACGGCGCAGATGTTCCTGGCTGTCTCCGATGGACACAAACAGAAAAATATATCGGAAAATATTCCGATCTCTATTTGGCACTCTTTTCTAGCGCCCACAGTTCCACTCACTATCTCCAGATGACAATATATAAACGCAAATAGCAACACTGAACTACAAATAAAAATGGCAATCGCTAAATAAACCCATAGCAACCAGAATGCCAACATACCATAATTTTGTGTTTATACTGGTTCCTGGTGAGGAGGAAATTTAATTATTAGTATTTTATTAATGATCTCATTCATAAGCAGCCATATCACAGTCATCACAGTCGTTCAAGAAAGTTGTAATTAAGCTTTACTCGTTTAATCAGAATCGGACGATGACTCTCCTTGTCCGCAGCCTCGATGATTGGAAGCGATCTGCAACCTGTGTGAATAAAATGTCTTGGTTTTCTTGCGTTGCGTAGTCAGTCGGGAAACCTCAGATCAAGCGGAAAGTTTGCTTCGATAGAGTTTAATTATCCGATGAAATAATGGATCTCTTGGATCTAATAATTGCATGTTAGTTTCCAATTCATCGGAAGTTCCCTTCTGATTATCAACGAAACTACACCTCCGTGCAAATTTCCAATTAGAGAATACATGTATAATGTAATTCGTTTCAGACCTTTGATGTAAATGCTCAGAATATATACTCCGGATTAGCATACAACATAATTCCAATCTCTTTCTTCCAGTAATATCGATAGCAAAATTACAATTATTCAATGCGGCTATTCCACACGGAGAAGATCCTAGAAGTCCTCTCAACACACACCAGAGAGAATATTACAAAGAGTAATTATGCGCTCATGGAATAGTAATAGTGCTGTACTACTTTTCGCATCGATTCTGCGAGTATATAGATGGTCAAGTAGAAAACGTAATTCATTCATAGAATTGTGCAGGGATAATTAGTAGAATATAAAGAGATATTACAATGCAAAACTAAAAAGCTACGAACTTAAGCACCAAGTTAACACATTGCAACCCGCGTGGTCAAGGAAACGCCAGCGTGTTCAACGAATTAATTTTCCAAAAAACGCAAGTAATTTTGTCCCGTCATTCGCTCTTCCAAAATAACTTGGCCTATCAACATACAGATGAATTTCGGAAACCATCCGGAATAGGAGAAACATCCATATGAAGATTTTTGCTTCAAGCGAGCGTTCCTGACAATCTCTGACCATTCCTCCTGAACCCTATGTAACATGGCTTTATTTGGCTGTCAGGTTGTTCACGACAAATTATCCTAGGCGCGGATGCTGTTTCGTATTGAAAACCTTTGTAGGACATTACCAAATTAGCCTCCAGTCTTTTCTCTGTCACTTCCTCGTAATTCTGTCGGTGTAGTCTTCAGTAGATCTGCATCTACATGATTCTTGCGCAGCTCACAGTGAAGTGTTTGGCAGAGGGTTCATCGAATCTCTTTCAGACTATTTCTCCACCCTTCCATTCTCGAATAGCACGTGAGAAAGAAAAATGAAGAGGGACTCTTTCCGTGCGAACTCTGATATCTTCTTATTTTATTACAATGGACATTTCTTCCTTTGTAGATGGGAGTCAACAAATTATTATACCATTCAGAGGAGAAAATTGGTGATCAAAATTTCGTGAAAAGAACGCCTTTGTTTAATGTTTGTCACCGTGTGCGTGACAGTCTCTTCCTTACTTCTTGATAATGGAAAAAGATCTGCTCTTCTTTGACCTGTTCGATGTCCGTCAGATCTGTCTATTAAGGTTTCCACATCACGTAGCACTAATCCAGAAGAGGACGGACAAGCGTTGTGTAGGCTGTCTCTTTAGTGGATTTGTTGCATCGTCTTACAGTTCTGTAATAAAACGTAGTCATTGGTTTGCCTTCCCCACAACATGGTTCCAGTCTAAGTTATTTGTAATTGGAGTTCGTAGATATTTAGTTCAATCTACAACCTACAAATTTTTATGATAATTGCGTCCTCGAAATTTAAAGGATTTTTTTTAGTACTCCTATGAATGATCTCACACTTTTTATTGGTTAAAGTCAATTGCGTCCCAATTTTGTCTCCATGCAGATATCTTGTCTACGTCAATTCGCTTTGGTCTTCAGATCACTTTACTAGGCGTCAAATGACAACATCATTAGCAAGAGATTAGCAGATTAACTCCAAAATCGTTTATCTAAAAGAACAGTACAAGGACTGTAACACTTCCATGAGAAACCAAAGATATCACTCTTGTTTCACTAGGTGTCTTCGCGTCAGTTACTATGAAATGTGACCTTTCTGACAGGTAAATATAAAACCGGTCACATTTGAGACGATACTTCATATGCAGACAATTTCATTAGAAGCCGCTTGTGAGGAACAATGACAAAAGCTTCCTGGAAATATCGTATAAATGTGATACCCCCTGTCGATGTCACTCATTACTTTGTGTGAATAAAGAATCACTTGTGTTTCTCAACGATATTTTCTGAAAATGGTTCAAATGGCTCTGAGCATTATGGGACTTAACATCTATGGTCATCAGTCCCCTAGAACTTAGAACTACTTAAACCTAACTAACCTAAGGACAACAAACAACACCCAGCCATCACGAGGCAGAGAAAATCCCTGACCCCGCCGGGAATCGAGCCCGGGAACCCGGGCGCGGGAAGCGAGAACGCTACCGCACGACCACGAGATGCGGGCTATTTTCTGAATCTGTGCTGGTTATGCATCACTAGATCATTTATTGCGAGGTATTTCATGATGTTGAAACACAATATACGTACCAAAAATCATACTAAAAGTCAACGCCTATGGCGCAGCAATCCACACTACTCTATCCTATGCAAGCATAGCTACTGTCAATTACATCCCCAGTAGTATACCCAGAAGAGTGGTGGGCCAGTCTCTTTGTTGCCAGATTTGTCCCCTCCGCCTCCCCTCCCCATTGTGACAGCATCGATGACATCATGCATTGTTACCATATTTCTGCCCTTCTAACGTAGGCCCTCAGCCCAATGCCTAAAATGGCGGAAAATTCGAAAAATGGTGGGGATTTGAAAAAAAAAATACTGCTTTTCCCAATCCTATGACACTATAGCTCAGAGCTCAGTCTTAATTGGTAGGATCTGCAAATTGGCATATTGTTTTGTTGATGTGAAATTTAAGATGGTGGATCTGTGTATATAAGACCAGCTTGCGTGGTTGCTACGTCGAATGTAATTATTATTGAATACAGTATGGTAGACACGGGGAATGGGGTAACATGCATGGTCGTCAGATTTCCAGAAACCTATGATGTAAGAATCTACAGTGGCAGCAGACTTGGTCGATATGTGCCCGGCCTGCTCAGTTGTGAGTTTTCATATGTTCTAAGTTTAGAATCCTATCATGGCAGGAACTTCAAAATTAATTAGTTTTTCGTATAACTTTACCGTTAACTTCTCCTAACTTTTAAGTCCAATTGCGCCATACTTAAACAACTGACCCTGCCACGGGATAGGATAAGAACATTAATTTCTGTAAACAAATACAGGGGCATTTGAAAAGTCCGTGCAAAAATAAAAACTTACATGTTTGAGGTAAACTTCTTTATTTTTCGACATAATCTCCTTTTAGACTTATACACTTCGTTCAACGCTGTTCTAATTTGTTGATCCCTTCCAAATAATAGGAATTGTGCAAGTCTGCAAAATAGCTAATAGTTGCTGCAATCACCTCCTTGTTTGAAAAAATCTTTGTCCCGCCAGCCATTTCTTCAAAATTGGGGAACAAATAGCATTCCGAGGGAGCCAAGTCTGGAGAATAGAGGGGATGTGAAACGAGTTGGAATCTATTTCCATTAATTTTGCGACCACGATTGCAGAGGCATGTGCTGGTGCAATGTCGTGATGGAAAAGGACTTTTTTGCGGTCCAATCGCCGGCGTTTTTCTTGCAGTTCGGTTTTCCAACGGTCCAATAACGATGAATAACATTCACCTGTAATAGTTTTCCCTTTTCCAGATAGCCGATGAGGATTATCACTTGTCAATCCCAAAAGACAGTCGCCATAACCTTTCCGGCCGGAGGAATGGTCTTGGTCTCTTTTGGTGCTGATTTTCCCTTGCTAACCCATTGTTTATATTGTTGTTTGGTCTCAGGAGTATAGTAATGTATCCATGTTTCATCCACGGTGACGAAACGACGCTTAAAGTCCTGCAGATTCTTCTTCAACAGCTGCAAACCATCCTTGCAACACTTCACACTTTTGATCAAACGTGAGCAATCATCTTGCGGATAGCTTTCTCGTGTCAAAATGTTTACGCAAAATATTATGTACCCATTCATTCGAGATACCCAGGGCACTAGCAATTTCACACACCTTAACTCTTCTGTCATCCATCACCATGACATGGGTTTTATCAATGATTTCTGGAGTCGTAACCTTCACAGGGCTTCCAGAACGTTCAGCATCACTTGCGCCCATATGGCGACTCCAAAACTTTTGAAACTACATATACACTGTTCCAAACGAAGGTCTAGAGTCACCATAATGTTTATCAAGCTTCTCTTTAGTCTCCTGAGGCGTTTTGCCTTTCATAAAGTAATGTTTAATAACCACACGAAATTCTTTTTCGTCCATTTTTTGACAATCACTCTACTTCCTTGATCCACACGAATGCTAAACACAAAGAAATTGACCAATATGGATGAAACTTGGTGTGCGTTCTTTCCAAAGATGCTGCTTACTAAACATGACCTCGATACGCGCCGGTGGTACCATCTCTCGGACTTTGCACGGACTTTTCAAACGTCCCTCGTACCACAGTGGGAAGAGCCCCCCTACCACGATCTTTCAATACTGAATGTGAAGTTTGGTACCCCCAGCTGCCACACTGTACCAAGTGCAGCCAACGCACTTGATGCTACTGGAGTGCTGGAACTACCACACCACCTCCACAGCTACCAACCTCATCAGAGGACCACACAGAGCCACTGCACAATGCATACTGCCGATTTGCATACTGCCAATTTGGCTGCCTTTAACAGGATAGTAGTTCTGATTCCAACCACTAGTATGGTGTTAGTGATGACGTTACATTCTCAGCCCACATGGTCCAAGTTACAATCACAGAAATGTCAGAAAAAATGCAAGTAACACCTTTATGCTTTCACCCATATTGAAAAGAATGGCAAGAAATTCAAAACTGTCCTAAGTTTAAAATGACATATAGCCTGCACATACATCCTGCTGGGAAATTCAGAAAATCACAGGTGCATATTCATCCTCTTGGCAGGAGGACTCATGCAGTGTCTCAGTAACAAAAAAATAATAGGTTCAAGTACTAGGCTTGTGAAATTCACCAAAACGTTTGTATGCACGATAGATGGCAATTGAGTTAATAACCAGCCACACAGATGCATCCGAGTACGTGAAGATTATATACCCCACAGGTGTATCATGCACACTGAGAATGAAACACGTTTATACAAAGTGAGAAGTAGATATGCAACTGTAAAAATTATACAAATCCAGATATCTAAAAGAATGACGTTTTTTACAAGAATAGAGCTCCGTAATGTAACCGTGCAGATATTTCCAGGGTGGAACAGTTCTGTTATCACCACCGGCGGAACAATCTACTATCACCAGCAGCAGAGTACAGCTCATCTAGCGACTGGAAGCTCAACAGAGTGGTCCACTAGAAGATAATACCACACGAAAATAGATAAACAGACACGGCCCCCCCCCCCTCCCGTATTGGTCACCACATCATCTTATGCAAGCCACACGAGGTAAGCCCTTAGTGTGCCTGCACAGCACTCTCGACCGGTACGTCTCAGGCGGTGCAGCGGACATCTAGCTACACGAACACACCATACAATCACTCTACTGCACCGCAGCACACGTCCGTTATACTTTTAAAATGTCAAATCAAGCCGGCCGCTGTGACCGAGTGGTTCTAGGCGCTTCAGGCCGGAACCACGCGGCAGCTACGGTCGCAGGTTTGAATCCTGCCTTGGGCATGGATTGTGTGATGTTGTATGTCCTTAGGTTAGTTAGGTTCGAATCCTGCTTCGGGCATGGATGTGTGTGATGTCCTTAGGTTTGTTAGGTTTAAGTAGTTCTAAGTCTAGGGGACTGATGACCCCAGATGTTAAGTCCCATAGTGCTTAGAGCCCTTTGAACCATTTTGTCAAATCAAAACATCTTCAGCTGTGTAAATTTCCAGTTTTATTTTATTTGTGCTACTAGTTTCAGCTTTACATTACGCCATCTTGAAGCTCCCTAACCGACGTGTATGAAGAATCCCACTTCTTGTACAGACGACATAGAGTTTACCATACAACCACTGGTATCCGTTGATTTCTTCTTAACACAGCGATCCCTTCGATCATCGCTTGCAGACAAGTGTTAAGAAGAAATCTATGGACACCAGTGATTGTACGCTGGCCTCTATTTCGACTATACAAGAGGAGCGAGTCTTTCTACACGTCGGTCGGGGCGCCTGACGATGGCGCAATGTAACTCTGAAACTGGTAGCACAAATGAAATAAAATGGGTAATTTAGACGTTTGAAGGCGTTTTGATTTGACATTTTGTATTGAACGGCTGAGGTGCTGGAACAATCCTTGTATAAAGGTGGACTTACATTATACTTCCGTCTGAACTGTAAGTACCTCTTATGATCATGGCAGGAAGTCTCTGATTTCATTCTATACTTGTTATCACGCTTACTTCATAAGCACTCGAAACAAACCTGTTGCTCATTTCATCTACATCGTTTTCAAATTTCTGTCACATTGAAAATCACTGTTAGTTAAGAATTATACTGTCATTTATCAAAAAGTGTGCGCAGTTTACTATGCAATTAGTCTAGAATCTATGGTGTGAACCTACTATTACAACTACGACAGATACTTGGGAACCTATTGGCATCTACAGTATGAATCTACTGCTACTACCGTGCTGAATTTGCCATGGAGCCTACCGTTTGCATATATGGAATGAATGTATTACTACAACAATCACTAGTTCTCTGCCGCCGGCCGCGTTGGTCGAGCGGTTCTAGGCGCTTCAGTCCGGAACCGCGCGACTGCTACGGTCGCAGGTTCGAATCCTGCCTCGGGCATGGATGTGTGTGATGTCCTTAGGTTAGTTAGGTTGAAGTAGTTCTAAGTTCTAGGGGACTGGTGAGCTCAGATGTTAAGTCCCATAGTGGTCAGAGCCATTTGAATTATTTTCTACCAATTGCGCCACGTACGCCTGCAGATCGAAGTATATATACCTTTCATTCCGAACACTCCTCTCCTTCAATATTTTATACAAGTTGATTTTGAGATGATACTCAGAGATTTCGACGCAGGTTGCTATCTAGAACAACCGAATAGGAAATGTAGGTGATCACTTGTAAAATCTAAGTCGGTAGACCTATGACGTCAGAATCCAAGATGACGATCCACAACAACACCAACGCGATCAGAATGGCTTGGTTATAGCACTCTTTGGAACTCAGTCATTCCTTAAACCATGATGAAACGAGGTTTCTGGCACTGATCCCCAGGTCCCGGGACAGTGTCGCAACAAACTCTGCAGAGATAAAGGTGATGCAAAACCTCATTAATCGAGACACTGGGTACGAAGTCAGTAGAGCCTGGGATCCTGCAATGGAGTTGCTGAAAACGCAATGGGGACAGCAGCAGAACTCCACAAAAAGAAAAACTGAAAGTGTGAACATGGGGATCGAATCCTAGACAGAACATCACGCGCCCTGGACCAAAGATGGAACAAATGTGTGCTTCAGTATGGCCGGGAAAATAAGGCCTGCTCACCTCTGAACTGCTTCGATGAGTTCGTAAACTGAAATCAAATGGGTGTAGCACAGTGACAATAAGGTGCAGTCGTCTAGCTGGATGACCTCGATGCCACCTGAGAGGCACTGGTCGAGAGTACTGAACAGACACACATAGGCTTACCTGTCATGGCTACCTGGAGATCATACGGCCGCCAACGAGGGTGGGGGTGTCTCTTTACCTGCAGATGACACGGAATCATCTTCTAGAGGACCGCTTTCATCAGCACACAGTTTTTTCGCCTCACAAATGTCTTGTGCAACTGGGTTACCAAGCTCTAATTTCGTAAATATGTCATTCGTTTAGACATTTGTACCATTTTGATAGTCACTTATCGACTTGTCACTTCCAATAAACGTGTTTTGTTCTCAATGTGCATGAGATATCTCTGGTGTCCACAGGATGAGTCCGTGATGATGATACAGACTTTCAGGGTTGGGGTTGATTTGGGAGAAGAGACCAAACAGCGAAGTCGTCGGTGTCGGTATCATCGGATTAGGGAAGGATGGGAAAGGAAGTCGGCCGTGCCCTGTCAAAGGAACCATCCCGGCATTTGCCTGAAGCGATTTAGGGAGATCACGGAAGACCTAAATCAGGATGGCCAAACGCGGGATTGAACGTCATCCTCTCGAATGACTGACTTTCAGGGGTGATGGAGAAGGATAAATGGTAAGGGAACGTTAACCAGAAACGACCAGGTCGAAATAAATGCACCACTGCTGTTGTTGCTAAGTGTCCAGGCCAGGTATCTTGCACAGTTGGTAGTATAGACCAAAACAAGAAAACAATGTCTAGTACACATGATTCTCAAAAGTACACCTTAGGAGCTAAGGGAACTTGTTACTAGAAAATATTTTCTTCACAGTACCGAAAATGAACAAATGCTGACAGCCTTTAAGGGGTGCATTTTAGAACCGAGATTAACTGGACATTTTTTCTTGTTTTGTTCCATACTACCGCCTCCAAAATATGCGGAAACGAAAGAGCTTGCTGTAGAAGAGACGTGCTTCACCGAATCGAAGCTGAACCAGTGCTCCTAGTTCTTAAAAGTGTGCACTTTAGAGCCCATTTTTACAGACATTTTTTCCTTATGTTAGTTCATACCACCAACTCTAAAACTTGCACACCGTACAACCTGTCAGAGTTATCAGAACAATTTTCGATTATAACTTTCAACCCGGTCGTTTCTGGACCAGTGTCCCTTACCTGAAACTGATAAATTTACCCTTCTTCATCGTCCTGGAAGTAGGTAATATCATCACGAAATCAACTGGTGTGATCTTCAGATGTTTGGATGCATTTGTGTGACATAGCTGCCATCCATTCCACACATAAATATTTTCTGGTACATTTTCAAGCGCAGTACTTGAACTTATCTTTTTTTTGTACCCGAGCTACTGCACAACTCCCCCCCCCCCCTACTCCTACTCCTCCCCCCCCCTTCTCTACAGAAGGTTCCCGCCGTTTTTTCAACGCGGGTTAAAACTTAATTCTGTTTCTTCCATTTTTTTCCCTAATTTCCTAGCCGTTTAATTTGGGTCACTTGAGCCGTGACTGTAGTGTCATCACGAATAACATACTAATGGCTGAAATCGGGTCTACAGTCCTGCACTACATGTTAGGCTGCTGAATCGGCAGTATGGATGGTGCGGTGTCTCTCTGCAGTTCTTTGAGACAGCTGGCGGATGTGGCGGGAGTGAGTCCCAACACACTTTTGGCAGTTGAGAGTCGGTTACACTTGGCCTGATCTGAGACCAGGGGTGGCGAACTTAGCAATTGGCGTGTCCAGAGAGCACCGAGAAGGCTCTCCTTTCAGTGGTACTTGTTTAAATAAAGGCATAAAATTCGTATCCAATTCGACCAGTGATGGCGGTTGTTTAACCATAGCACAAGTGGACTTAATCGTAGGGCTAGTGAACTGTAACGTCATAGGAAAAAGTAATAATTTTTGAATTTCCTCTGGGATAGGATTCTAAGCTTACAACCTAAGAAATTTGCTAAATAAGCTGGTGTCCACCAAGTCCACCATCCTAGTCTTACATTAAAGGGCTCGGAAAATGTGAAAATCTGATAACCATGCAAACTGGCCCTATTACCCAGGTTCACCATCTTGTATTCTGTACGAAGAACAAGCGACCTGGTAACGACAGCGGATGGCCCAGTAATCCCAAGTTCACCAGTTTGTATCGCCACCTTGGATAATGGCGTTACATAGCTAAGAAAAAGCCAATAAATCTAACAAAAATGCAGACTGGCCTCATGACCCCAAGTCCACCATCTTGTATTCTATACTTAAAACAGGCATCCTGGGAACCATACAGACCTGGTGTGATATGCACAGGTTCGCCATCTTGAATTTCACACCGGTAGAACAATACACCAGTCCTGCCAATTTACACTGTACTCTGAGCTGTGACATCTTAGGAGCGGAGAAAACCCTGTTTTTTTTTTTTAAACTCCCCTCCAGTTTTTGAATTTCCTGCCATTTTATACACAATACAATTCTATTATTTGAATTTGTCGCCGATTTTTTTAAACTTACCGCCATAGGGCAGTTGGCCTATGTCGGAAAGGGAGAAATGTGGGAACGGTACCTGATATCTTCGATGTTGTCGTAGGGGTGGTGAGGGGAAGGAGGGGAGATATGTCAACAATGCAGAATGACCAGGAATATTCTAGTATACTGCTATTTATCACCCTATTTCCTCTCATCAAGCTTTGGTCGCCCTCGAGTGTTTACGTCGCATACTTCCCTCCATTACCAAATTAATGATTCCTTGATGTCTCAAGATGTGTCTTATCAACCGATCACTTCTGGTAGTCATCTTCTGCCAAAAAATTTCTTTTTCCCCGCATTTAATTCAGTACCTTCGCATCGGTTAATCGATCTATCTATCTAATCTTTAACATTATTCTGTAGCTCAACATTTCAATAGCTTCTATTCTCTGTTTGTCTGAAATGTTTATCGTCCACGTTTCTCTTCGGTACAAGGCCACTCTCCATTCAGATACCTTTCAAAAAGACTTCCTAATATTTAGATTTATTAGATGTAAACAAAATGCTTTTTTTTCAGAAGTGCTTTTCCCGGTATTTCCAGTTGGCATTTCATATCTCCTCTAGTTGGTCATCTTCTAACATTCTGTGTCTGTTTGTTCTATATCGTGTATCCCTACCACTTTCGCACAACGACGCTCTGAGCGTGTTTTTTAGGGAATTGACTAGTTTGAACCTGGGACCTGTTGCTGGTAAGGAGACGCCAGACCACACATGACATGTAGAGTTCAGTGAGACTAGCGATGATATAACCAAATACTTAATGATTTCAGCGTCAGCTCCACTGCACTCCCTGTAAAAGAATCTTAATACTAACTAAATTTACTGGAAGGGTTTCAAGGCTTTCCTATTTTTAGTTAGCTGGTAAAATAACGTCGAAAAAGCAGTTAAGTTTACCATTGTAAATTTTATTCTACTCACAAAACATTGTTTATAAATTGCGCTATTGATAAAAGGAAATATTTTAATACATGATGGTAAAAACCAACTGCGTTCAACAAAAATGTGAACGAATATTCCCTGAATGGGTTTCCAAGTTCTACAATCGATCGAAGGATGACCTATGCCATAGCACACCTATAATCTAGGTTTAAATTGAGTTTCACAAAAGAGAAAACTATCAAAATGGTCTACAGTGACCCTCAATTATCTTTAATTACTTATCTAACTTGTCGTAAATTACATTGGCTGATGTGGCTTCTCAATAACTATATAACAGAAAAATCATCGCGTTTCAGATATTTTACTTCAAGTGGCAAATGTGGACACCATGAGCTTTAATTGACGATCGACACTAGTATTACGCAAAAAGGGGGTGTAACAGATGAGACTTGTGCAGTTCTCAATAAAACTTTATGCGCTGTTATGCGGCATCACATGTGTTCATTACCTTGTCGGTGTTCGTCAGGGGGCGGCGGGCAGCACAGCTCCATTCACCTCGCCGTCTCGGAAGCAACTCTCTCCTAACTTCTCCTTACTACAATTTACCGAAGTTGGTTTTAAAAAAAAGCTAACTGGCTGTGTTTTCATCTGACCAATCAGGGTCTCAATGTTAACCTTAAGCTCCACCTATAAAAATTCTATCTATCTAATGAGAAACGTTATACTTTTCGTGGTGGGGCAATGTTTTTAAAGTTTGCAACGTAACAGAGACGCGAAATAGTCTCACGCTAAAACTTGCGGCTGGGGTGGTCCTTTTAGTGTTATCGTAAGATCTATACTGTTGTTTCGGAGGACTCTAGCTTTTAACATGGCCTGGGGGTGGTTCCAGCGGTTAGCTGGCTACGTGGGTGTCCATCCCTTATCGTAGGGCCTTCCAGCTTAACACTATTCTGCTCTCGGCTTCTGTTCTCGTTTCTCCCATCGGAACTGCGTCTGTCTCACGGTGGGAAGGTATGCCATGCATTTAGGCATTCTTGTGTTAGTCTGTGGTATTCAATTTGCTCACTCGTTACTCGTATTACTTTGGTTAATTTAATGTCACGATTTATTCGGAGCTATGTGACATACTACTGGATTTGCTTATCATGTCAGGGTTTTCATGGAAGATGTTGGATTTGCCTCACACCTTACAATCTCATTTATTTTCTTACCAAATAGCAAAACTCGTCTACTACTTTTAACGTCTTAGTTCCTGATCTGATTCATTCAGCATCACTTGTTGTAATTCGACTGCATTCCATTACCCTAGTTTTACTTTTGTTGACGTTCATTTTAAAACCCCTTTGCAATACACTCCCAGGTTCTTATACGTCTCTGACTGAATTACCTTGTCATCCACAAACCTAAAACTTCAATTTTTTTCGAAATTTCTTCTCGGTTTTCTGAAAGGTTTGTTCAACTTACAGATTCAATAACGTTGGGAGTTTCCCTTTCGTATCTTTCGACTGATGTAAGTGCAGTCTGGTTCCAGCAGAAATTGTGGATAATATTCCGGTCCCTCCATTTTGTTCATCTTACCTTCAGATTTCAGTGATCATGTTCCATTCAACATTGTCTCTAAATCTAAAAATATTGTAAATGTAGGTTTTCCTTTCTTTAGTTAGCGTATATTCTGAGGAAAGTCGTAGGGGTCAGTACTGCCTCTCGTGTTCCTACATTTCTCTGGAATTCAAAACTTATCTTCCCTGAGGGCGGCTTCCACTAGTTTTATCATTCTTCTGTAAATAATTTGTGCCATTAATCCTCAACCTTAACTTATTAAACTGTTAGGTAGATCATATTGTTACCTGTCTACAGTTGCCTTCATTGGAACTAAAATTATTGCAATCTTCTGGCAGTGTATGTATGTTTCAGCGGTCTCGTATATCGGTAACTTTTTAATGAGCTGCAGGAAGGGACCGTTCCAAAACCCTGGTACACAGATTCATGCGCCAGTTGCCAGTGCATAATAAAAATGACAGCAGTTCACTGCCCGACATCCGTTCCAAATGATCCTTCTTTCCTCCCTCCCATCTTCACAACACGATCAACAACATAACCATAGCAATGTATACAGTATGTGTATGGTGTCTATTATTTCGGACATCCGAAAGAACAGACGCCGCACATATAAGTGTATGCGTCTTGACGGCAATTAAGAATGGTTCACTGGAGATGCTCTCTTCGTCCAACCTACTGCGGGTATCAGCGTGAGGTTGCGGCAGTGAGCAGCTGACGTTACTTACATCAAGGCTTTGGCGGTGGGATGACTTTGGGACCCCTCTCCTAGTGTGAGCGCCGGGTCGAAGGCTGGTTGGTTCACTCGCGACCTACTGTGTCTGTTCAATGGATGCGTATTACTTGCGCCTAAAAATAGATTAAGGTAGCATACGAATCGTCAGTTACTAAATATCTCAGAGTGACCATTATCTGCAGTGGGTACAGAACTTTTAGTAGACATATCATGTTTGGAAATTTTAGGGCGTACACAATCCAGCGATAGTTCGAAATCTGTAGCTTTCATTCGTAAAAAAAGAAGTAGCCTTTATTGCATTTCAGTTTTAAGGTCAGACATTAATTTTGTGCCAGCACACTGCTCCCTTCTTTTTAAGAGGTCGTCCACCAGCGTCATGTCTTGTTTTCTTTCGCCGGCTGCTGTGGACGAGCGGTTCTAGGCGCTTCAGTCCGGAACCACGCGGCTGCTACGATCGAAGGTTCGAATCCTGCCTCAAGCATGGATGTGTGTGATGTTCTTAGGTTAGTTAGGTTTACGTATTCCTAAGTCTAAGGGGGCAACGGCCTTGCCGCAGTGGTTACACCGGTTCCCGAGAGATTACCGAAGTTAAGCGCTGTCGGGCGTGGTCGGCGCTTGGATGGGTGACCATACAGGCCGCCATGAGCTGTTGCCATTTTTCTGGATGATGCCAATTGAGGAGCTACTCTACCGAATAGTAGCGGCTTCTGTCAAGAATACCATCATAACGACCGGGAGAGCGGTGAGCTGACCACACGCCCCTCCTACGCGCATCCTCCACTGAGGATGACACGGCGGTCGGATGGCACCGGTAGGCCACTCGTGGCTTGAAGATGGAGTGCTTCTTTTTAAGTCCAGGGTGCCGATGATGTCAGATGTTAAGTCCCATAGTGCTTAGAGCCATTTTGTTTTCTTTCTTTGACGGGCAACTTCTTGCAGTAAAATAAATACTGCATGTATGGCAGCTGCAAAATCGTAGTCTTCCCTCATAATATCGGTCGGTGATTGTAATTAAAATGCTACTTTATACCAATACCAAAATGGGAACAACCTCGACAAGTTATCAGAACAAACTGCGATTCCACACAGTGGCATCTCTTGGCTCCAACCCCTTGGTTTCGGGGGATGATCAGTGCGTTAGCAACCAACGTTCGCTCGAATCCATTGGCTGTCGTTTGTTGGCCTAGTGCATACGCGCCTTCAGTATTGTGGGACAAGTTAGAAATTTGGATTCGATGTGACGAGTCTTCTGACAGCGTCCACTCACGTTATGTGGGTCATCCGAGTTTTTAAGCCCCAGTCTGGAAAAAATTTTCACTTGTCGCTATTGACTTTATTTCAATGCCCGATTGCGACTAAGGTCGGAATTTCACCATCTAGAAAACTTGAAACCTTCTTAATCTCTATTGTCTATGAGGTCTCTACACAGTGCAACATGCAATCATAGAGTTACGAATTCTGCTCTCCAATTGGCATGACAACATAATGGCGAGTCAAACTAAGGAAAGGCTATTAAGGGCCGTGCTGCCAACGATTTGACGTTGTTTAGAGAGGCTTGAATGTTGGCCGTGGGGCACACTCTACCCAAAAACACGAAATAAGTAGTTCTCAAAATACACTTCGTTCGACAACAGATATGACACTCAACGTTAGAAAACATATGCCATCAAAATAATATAATAATTCCACTAACATGATCAGACATTATAATTTGTTGGTAGATGGTGTTATAGATGTAGAGTCAGTTGAAGTCCATAGCGTCACAAGTGTCTGCTTAGGGCGCCACAGGCACCCAAGTACAAAATTTGTGTATAGGATGTAAATCTGAGCCCCGTTACATTGGGACTTAAATGAAAAGTTTGCATTTCAAACACAGTGGTTCAAACTAGGATAATATTTCATATTGGATCAATGGTGACTCGTAACGACACATTTGTCTTGTTAACGACTCATTTTCAGATTCATGTTAACTGGAAGGTTTTTGCTAAGCCAGTTTTTAAAGACTCCCTCACAGGCCAGTTCTTTATGCACCAGTGTTGATCCCTATCCCTACAATCCCATTTACACAAGAAACATCGAAAATGGTAAAGCAACCTAGCTGACAAAGGAGCAAGCATGTTAGTTTTAGATCGCCACATATCATCCAACTATGAGCAGAATAGCCTACTTTATTAGCACTATTTCTAGGTTTTCATGGCTTTCTTTCATATGTACATAATATCCAACAGGTATAGATGCATACATGTTACCATTGTGTAATAAAACAGCCTTTGAACTAGGTTTGGATGAATCAATAAACAGCCTCCGGTCTTCCTTTTTTATTCAATATCAAACTCAATAATCACACCGGGAATGTCTGAGCAGTACACTAAATTGCCTTCTTGTTAAAAAAGCTTGGAAATTTGCTGCTCTCTCTTTCTATACATGTATATGCTGGTTCCAACTGTCAATAAGTTCTTTTCTTTTAATCTAGAGCCAAGCAATCGCTAAACTCGGTCTGAGTAAACGATTTGGACTCTAGACTTTCTGTATTACAATGGTATTCATCGTCATCTGGTTCATGTAAATCAGATTGTACATCAGAAAATACTTCTGTTGGAATAGAATTTAAATCATCTGGTGATTGAGGAGCCAGCAAATCTAGACCATGCCCCCCTACTGGTCGGATGGCGGACAGAAGATTAGGGTAGCTTATTATCTTCTTGTTATTCGAATTATGACCAGTAATATCAACACTGCAAAAGTAACAATCATCGGAAGATTTCTTGGCTCCCTCCGTATCATAGGAACAGCAAATCTAAAGGCTTTTTCCTCCTTTTTGGACCATTTCTTCAACATACACATAACATACCTCATGTGGTGCCCAAAATTTCTCTTGATCACCAAGTTTAGATCAAAAGTATAATAGATAAAGCTTTTTCACAAAGTCTGTAATGTTTCTTTGGTGTTTTTTAATCACAAATTCACTACAAATATAACAAAAACTGTCAGCAGAGCTTTTACAACCACGATTAGACATTGTACTGAGCACATGTACAGGAAATGGGAAAGCGAGGTTAGGCTGACAGTAAACAAAACACCGTCTGTTAAGACAAAAATAGAATCGTCCTTTTTTGTCAGCAAATGTTTTTCAGCAGTGCTACCAACATCATCTACATTCATTACACCTCCTTTTTAAATTATTTTAACTATAAAGAAGCTGTTAAGTTCTTTAAAAATCCCTTAATTAAATAAATTTAACAGTAAAATGTGAAGAAATGGTGAGTGATACAGTTTTTTAAGTGTCATATTTGGATTTCCCACTCTAAAAAACACGAGAATAAGGTATTTTCGCAAGATTCCAATCGTTTAAGATTGGACGAATTTTAAGGAATTTTAACATTAAGAGTGTTTTCCGTCCACCTTCTAAGATTAGGGCTCTGCTTGGCTCTGTGAAGGATGATTTGGGGCTTAGGAAACCCCGGGTGTACAAAAATTCCATGTCAATGTGGGAAAGATTACGTTGGCCATTCTATTCGCACAGTGCAAGACAGGTGTGTGGAACATCGCCGACATACGAGGCTACAACAGCCGGAAAAATCGGCGGTAGCAGAACACTGCCTAAATGAGGGACACAAAACGAAATTTGAGGAAACTGTGGTGGTTGCCAACATTTCCGGTTTTTGGAACAGTGTGTATAAAGAGGCAATTGAAATTAGGTTGACTGATAATTTAATCAACAGTGGGTTTCCTTTAGCAAAACGTGGAATCCGGTATTATCTCGCATCAAAACTGAACGTTCTTCGGTGCGGCCTAGATTGCGATATATCGTTGCCAGCAGTGTTTCACTAAGGGCGGCGCCACCTCCCTGTTTTGGAAGGCAGAAACCGTGATGGGCGGCGCATGCGCCGTGTACTGAACGGTGGCCTATATAGGACGTCGATTTGCAACCTGGCGTCAGTTCTCAGCGGGACTCATCAGCATAAGCAGCATCTTCCTGAAGATGGCGAACAGTTGGATCGCCGAAATATCGAGTCAAGCTGATTTTAGGGTCCGGCAGCAAACCCGAAGAGACTTTCAAGACTTATTACGCCGGGAAAGCCTACGCAATCACATTGCATCGTGTACTTCACCAGCGGCTTCTTATATGTGCTTACAAAGTGCAAATTCTGAAACATCTAACGCCAAATGACAAACCAAACCTGCAAGAATTTGCTGCAGATATGCTGCAACGTGTTGATATGGATGCCAGCTTCCTGGAAAGATGTTTACTCTCAGATGAGGCAACCTTTCATCCATCAGGAAGGGTTAATAGGCATAATGTTCGCATTTGGGGTTCGCAAAATCGGCACGTTGTCACTGAACATGTTCGTGATAGCCGTAAACTAAACGTCTGGTGTGGGCTATTGCACGACAGGATTGCTGGACCGTTCTTCTTTGTGGAACAAACACTGAATGGGTCTAGACATGTTGGAACAATTTGTGTACCTTCAGATACAAGATTTGCAACCCAACGTCATGTTTCAACAAGATGGAGCACCGCCGAATTGGTCAACGGCTGTTCACAAGTCCCTGGATAGGAAATTTCCCAACCGTTGTATCGGACGCGGAGGACCCATTGCCCGGTCACCACGTTCACCCGACATCACGCCGCTTGATTTCTTCATGTGGGGATTCGTAAAGGACCGCGTGTATGCGACCAAAGTGGATGATATTCCTACATTGCGACATCGTAACATTAATGTAATTGCAACAATAACAGAGGAAATGTTACAAAGAACTTGGCAAGAAATTGCATATACACTCGATATTCTTCATGCTCCAAATGGTTCACATTTAGAGGTGTATTGATGATAAATAAATAAATTCTTTGACATTCTCTACAATGTGGTGCGTTTTTCACTGTTGTATGTACTGTGTTTTTTTTTCCCTGGGTCTTTGAAATCAGTGAGATTTGAGTAGGACACACTGTATTTTGTTATGGAGGACATTCAGTGGTCTTCCACGGGTCCTGCGGTAGTAATGGAAGGAACTATGACAGCTGTAGAGCACGTGAACACTGCAGCGGACCAGCTGTGTTCCTTCCTGCTTGAAGTCCTCCCCAACGGCGATGGCACCTCCCAGTATCACAAGGCCAGAATCGTGCTACAGTGTTAAAAAACCTCTGCATACTTGTGTGACCTGTGTGTATACAATCTGGTACCATATGCCTTCAGAAACCTACGAAGGACTTGTCGAATACAAGTCACGCAGAATCGATTGGTTATTGTTTTAGCTCGTCAGAATATTTTGTCTTCATTTCCCCACTCGTTGCACATGCTGGATTAAATCAAATCAGTATTAAAATTATAAATTATAATTTTATTACGCGGAACCGTTGCTGTTGTACAACTATGTTTAAAATACTCAAATCAGTATGTCATTTCTGATCGTTAAATCAAAAAGAGGCCTTCCATATTTATACAAAAAGATTTATGTAAAGAATTTGAAAACAGTATGCTGCAATTTTATTTCGTTTTTATTGTCTTTATCGGTACATGTACTGACGTTGTGGATGCCAACTTCGAGTAAACCTTTATTGCTGCCTGTAATTGTTGGTTGTAACATTATTTTCAGCAACGTTTTAAAGCTGTACCATAATTTACTATTGCACGTAAATTATAATATGTTTTTCGCATCTGACAGTCGTAGAAATTCAAGGTTGACAGCTAGTTGTTTACTCAAAGCTAACAGCTACCGACAGCAAATAGTGACATATGAGCATCTGCAACGTCAGGACACGTATTGATGCAGAAAATAAGGCCGAAACAATCTTATATACCAAAGTAAAATATCAAGCAGCATACAGTTGTCCAATTCTCTACATAATACCGTACTGTGACATATTCAGGCCTCACAATAAAGAAACTCACGTAAAGAGATTTACTTTGCATGTAATAAATAAACGCTATTACCTTTTAATGCGTCAAAATAATCTACCTATCAAAAAATTATTCAGTCAATTACTATCAGTCCATTCAGGTGCAACAAAATTTGTGGGTTTCCTGTCCAATTTTAAGGGGTATTACATTTCCTCAAACTCACAAAATAAATTTTATGAAAAACGGCAATTTCGCAATCTTGCCTACTCTTGATGTCCATGATTCAGTAATATCTAACGACCTAGATATTCCATTGTATTGTAATTACAGTATTACTGTGAACATTGATAAAGATCATGTAATTTGAGAAATAACTGGGGTGTACGAGGGTAGCTTGATAAGTCTGGTAAATTTCCATGAAAGAACAGAACGTTATTGTTGCGCCTTCATGGTTGGTAAGCTTCATTATTCCTAAGGATCGTACTTCAACAATGTACAGCGTGCAGTTCATTGTTGACAACCGCCTAAATTAGTTTGTCGACTGCGACTGAAAACGGAGAAAACCGAGTGTCGTTCTGTTATTAAACATTTTCATTTTAAGGATTTGACTCCCGAAAAAATCAGAACAGAATTGAAGTTCACGCGGACTCTGCACCAGCATTGAGGACCATTTACTTTTGGTTTAACCCTCTACTCATGAGGTGTGGTCTCTCAGATCGCCCCAGAATTTTCAAAGTCGCTCTCGTAGGTCAGTTATGGCGGAACGTTTTTATACACCACCTACCCTCTTTTAATCACAAACCCTATAAATTATTACTGTCAGTTGCTTTATCACCTTATTTGATTGTTGTTTACACGTCATGGGGTCTTCTAGACCGCAACTCGTGAACTACACACCTGCTTTCGTCAGTTCAGTACAAAATGTGTTAGCAAAAATGTGAAAATTTTACTCTCTCCGAGTTCCTTGAAATTTTTAGTCAGTTGGTGGAGAATGATGTCAATAATGTAGAACAAGAAGACAACGATTTTTCAGTAGCCAATGATCACAATTCTTATAGGGAACAAGAGGACCATTCAGAGGAAGAGCTTCAGGACAATAGTGATTCTGTTTCTCCAATAAAATACTTAGTGTTATAGTGCGTTCAAGATAAGTTGTGACGTTTGCCAGTTCGGTATGGAGCGAGCGTAGAAAAGCGTAGTTGCCAGCGTGTGCTAGGCACGTCTGTAGCTCGCTTTATAGAGTGCTGCTTTCTTTCCCAGACGCTCTTTAAAGAAGCCAGCCGGTAAAAACTCTCATTCTCGCACATCTTATAGTTTAATGAGTCAGTTTCATGATGTAACGCCTATGATTTTCTTAATGGTCATAGTTATTGTGATAATTCATTAGTAGCTAACTATTGTTAGAAATTCTTAGTTTCCAATGAAAAATAAGTGTCGCTATAAATTTGTATTTGGTGCGTGTTAGGTTACATATTGCTGCGTATTAAATGAAGATAGCATATTGAGTCATTCTTTAAACTTGGAGCGATATCACTGTCCGTTTCAAATCTCGAGAAAATGGAATGTATGTAAAGCGCTACCTCACGAAATTGTGCGTCAGTGAAAAAAAACTAGAATGAAATATTCATAAATTCCTCGTATTTCATATACGGTCCGAGATATCGAAACAAGATTTTGGCAAATGATAAACACTAGAGTGATTTGCCATACAATTACTATGCGAAACTTTCAAATCTACTCCGGTATTCAAGTAACTATAGATTTTTTCAATGAAATAATGTAATTATTGAGGGCCATCGATAGCTGGTGGAACGAGAATTGCTGTGGGTTTTGTAACAATGTAAATGAAGAAGGTACACGTTTATTTTTATACTGAGAATGGACCATTTCATAAACTATTGGCCTGAATCGCACTCAGTTGTTAGTTTACTAATACAATATTTCACGATTCTCTGGCAATTTTAACTGCATTAGAATGTTAGAGAGATGAATTTTTCAAAGCTCTACTGTGTTTCGACAAAAAAAGCAGATTTTAACATGACAACAACATAAGCTACGTGTTCCTCAAAACTCTTTACAGACCTTCGTGAATCAGTGTCTCATCAAATACCTTCTTGGTATCGCTAACAAATCAAAATCAGTCCTGTCGTGTAAAATTTTCAGTGGCTTCTTTTGTCAGCATTCCAGCTGCAGTGAGCATAAACTTCTTGCTGTTCCTTTATCACATTACTTTTCACCTAGGTCCATTTGTTTTCAGTCGGATTAAAAGGAGCATAACACAGAGGAAGCGTGATTAAACTATACTCTTTATCGTTAGTCTGTTCGTCGACCTGGTAGCGTGATGTTTTGGCTTGTACTGCAGTACAAGTTCCATTAACTTCACTCTATACAGAATGCCTAGGTGACCGAGCGGTTCTAGGCGCTACAGTCTGGACTGATGACCTCAGAAGTTAAGTCCCATAGTGCTCAGAACCATTTGAACCATTTTTTCACTCTATACATGCTAGGTTCAACTTTATCTCGTGGAACATTTCTTTGCAAAATATCCGCATTCTTCCATTGCATTGTTGGAGCCTTATGCATCACAACAGAGTGATATGGCGTTTCGTCCATTACTATTGTCGAATTCCGAGGGATGTTTTGCAGTAAAACGTTATCTTCCCAGCCGATGAATGTGTTCTTTGACGACACTTTTATTGCAAATCACGTAGCCTATTGAAATGTACTGCAAACACAGAACATCTGTTCACAATACCAGACGACTCAAGAACACTTCAGTGCCAGAAAATACAACTTTGCTACGAGCTGACAAACGTTGATGCATATGATGCGTGGCACTACGTGGTACTGTTTATTCATGGTGTGGCAACAGGAGCCCTTTACCAGCAGAACCGCAGGCAGCGTGGTAGGCAAAGCCAGCTCGACATTGGTGTTACCTGGACAATGTCGTCAATCCCCCCTCCAGTCAGCCAAACTTCAAAAGTCGCAACTAATTTTAAGCGCACTAGTTAAAATTAAATGTGTTCTCTGTGGTGGTAAAGAAAGATGTAGAGCTCAGCACTGCATATTAATTTTTCAGCCTTTCTTTTTCTGGCTATCAAGTTCAGTTTTTATATGCATGTTTAAACCCCACAAATTATTTTTATGCTAAAATTTGCTTTCTACAGAGATACCATAATTTTTCAGAACGTAAAATTCAGTGCTCTAACAGTTCGTTTTGTGTACTATTGAAAAAGTATGTGGTTTTTGCTTGATACATAAATAAAATACTGTTGGCTTTATTTAACGCAATAAAATCAACAAGAAGTATTTAAACAATACTTATATAATTGTAACCATAAATGTTATATGACATAAATTAAACTTTCAAATGATTTACAGCTAAATCTTGGTTTAAAGATAGGGGTCTCAGAGACCACACCTCGTATACGTTACAGAAAAGTCACCTCGTGAGTAAAGGGTTAATGAATTTAGGCGTGATAGGACAAGCACCGAAGATGAAGCGTGCCCTAGTCGTCCAATTGAGGTCGCCACAAAGGAAACCGTCGACAAAATCCATGATATGGCAGGGTAACAATACCGAATAAAAATTCGTGAGATTGCCGAGACTGCAGGCATTTCAACTGAGCGAGTCCATTATATCCTGCATGGAGAATTGGCGATGAAGAAGCAGTGTGCAAGGTGAGTGCCGCGATTGCTCACAATCGACCAAAAGCGCATCCGGCACAATGTTTCAGCACAATGTCTGGCGATATTTAACCGCAATCCGCGAAACTTTTTGCACCGATTTTCGACGGTTTATGAAACCTGGATCCATCATTACGCTTCAGAGTCAAAATGACAGTTGAAATAATGGACAAAGGCTGGTGAAAGTGCTCCGAAGAAGGCAAAGACCATTTTACCAGATGGTAAGATGATGACCACTGCCTTTGGGATTCCAAAGGAATAACCCATATAGATTACCTGGAAAAGCGTAGAACCATAACTGGACTCTTATTATGCTTTATTGACGGAACGTCTGAAACGCCCTTTCACCAGGATAATGCACCATCCCAAACATCAGTAATAACAATGGTGAAAGTGCATGAATTGGGCTTTTAATTGGTTCCTCACCCACTCTATTCACCAGACTTAGCTCCAAGTGACTTCTTCCTGTTGCCTGACTTAAAACTTCTACTTGCTGGGAAGAATTTTTCATAAAACGAGGAAGTGATAGTTGCAGTCAACGAGCATTTTGCAGAGTTTGACGTAAGCTATTTTTCCGATGGGATGAAGAAGATGGAGGATAGCTGGACCAAGTGTCTCTCTCTCAAAGGAGACTATGACGAGAAGTAAGGTGAGTCGTTTACGAAACAAACATTTTTTCCTGCTGTTTTACCAGACTTGTCAAATCAGTCTCGTATTAATTACCAGCGAAAATAGACAGGACTGAAAGTTTGCGATGACAGCAAAAGCGTTCCAGTGAAGATATGAGGTAGTCGCGAATCTCTGTGAGTCGCCGTTGACTTCAGTATCAAGTACTGAACTAGTTAGTATACATTCAAATGGAATGTAATCTTTTCGATTAAGATCTCTTATAATTCGCTTCTAATTCCACTCAAGGCCTACCTTAATAGGAAATACAGCACTACTTCAGCACATCACATTCTACACTTGTTCCTGTCGAAAAAGTTATTGCACTTGTCATCTTATTTGGATGCAATACTCGACTCGTCTCTACAGTGGGATACGTATTCTTTCAAACACATACGAACTGTCTCGTAAATTTTGACAAGGCTGTACAATTAGCTGCTCCAGTTCTTCCACTGGAGTATTGTGCACTTCACTTAAAGATGGCCCTAGATAGGAAAATTCTGAGGATTAAGAGGAGGTGATATTGGAGGCACGTTACTGTCCATCTAGAACCGCAATGGAGCGTTAGATATCGTCTTAAATCAGAAGCAACGAGTGCGATATCCTCATCATGTATCTACTAAATTCGACAACCACTAGACATGGGCGAAATTTGAGCGCATGTACATGGGGACTAAACCGAAAAGTTTTCATTCCAAATACGTTTGTTCTAGGGCTGTTTATAAAATATCAATATTTTTTCCAAAAATTTACAATTTTTATTGAGGAAGCTTTCGGTCCCGATATATCGATAAATAGATACCGAAATGGCTATATCGAGTGCCGATATCTTTATTTTATGTTATATTTCTTTGCGATTTTTGGTAAATATTTGAAAGCGTTATTTGCCACTGTAGTAGAACATAATTTTACATTCCTGTGTGAAGGAGTCTTACTACTTTTTGAACGTTGATCACGTCCAGTCTTTCTCTTTGGCTGCGTAAAGCAAGTATAGCTGGCATAAAGAAGTCCGATTGCACTGGGGATTGAGGGGAGGGTGTGACTGGAATAATAAGATGTCTGATGTGAAGAAATAGAACACCAGTTGCCTTAAAAAACAATTTTTTACGTAACTATTGTGCTATTTCTTCACATTGTCACTCTTCAAAAACAGTTGCAGAAAATGATGAACAAAAATCTAAATGACAACAGTGGTCTTTGCGGTGGGCAGAGACTTGTAAGACGAAGTGCTGACGTAATCGGCGCTATCAACAGAAACTGCAACGGTTGACTCCATCATATAATTTTGACACTACAAATGCTAGGTCGCTGGCGATTGCAGAAATGAAAAAAACAGGGAAGTCCATATGAAGTCTTCCAGACAAATCCGATATGTGACGAAACCGTACGACGAACCTATTACATGCAATTACCATTGTTAGCAAAGTTATTATCACCAAGCGTGAACTTGTATCGTTTTCCTTTGCGTTGATACATTTTTCCTCGATACATCGTTACTTCTGATGTTTTCTCGGTATATCGAATTTTGTTAACTATATTTTTTAATATATCGATGTATCGGATTCCTGGTATTTTTAAGAATATCAACAGTCATAATTTGTATTAACTGTGTCAATATTTCGTACTGGAGTCAGTGGTAGCCAGGTATCACGGATTTGCAGATATCTCGCAAACGACTCGTGTCTTTTCTCCTACAATTGTAGACTTTCACCCTCGTCTATCGTTAATACGCACTGTTTGTTCATTACGGGCATGAGGCATTCCTCGGTAGTTGATTAATGCTTCTACTTCGTAGGTCTTCAACCATCAGCTTGGTTACGAGCAGTTCGCCATGTATTTCTGTCTTCAGCTTTCGTCTTGAGAGTGTTACAGATGGTGCAGCTGGTATCCTCCATAATGTGGTTCTAGTCTCGGTTTACCTCTTGTGTTCTTTCCTTCAACTCTCCCTTTGATTATGCTTTCAATGATACCCTCAAGTAGGGATGGCGGTTATTACTGAAGCAACCGGTTTTCGGTTATGCCGGTTTGCGTCGTCAATTTAACCTGACTGTTAAAACCGCTCGAAATAACCGCTTTCTGAAATAACCGATTTACTGCTGTTGTTTCCAACAATAAACGTAGACATCGAACAAAGACTGAAAAATTCTAAGACTCCCTCGGGTTGTTGCACTTTGTATTTGAAGATACCTTGAATCAAAATTTCGAATAAAGTAGGTAAATAAAAGAAAACGTAATCGGTTCACAGTTCACTGCGTTTCTCGAAAAATAATTAGATATCGACTACTAAAACAGAATCATCATTATTGACCTACTGATTCTAATTTCTGACATTTTCAAAAATCATATTGTAATCGAGGTTAATGCCGCTATTTAGGCATTAAGAATAGTTAGTGCTAAAGGGTGAAAACTAAGCTTGAAAAACTCTATTTTTCATGTTGAGTTGGTCATTCTTAATGGGTATAAGGCATATTATGTAGACTCAGGCAGAGCTCACATATTTTCTATTTTTATTATATGCTATGAATGTATTGTTGAGTTTTTAATTTATTACTGTTGCCATAATTAAATTTGTGGCAACGGCCTTGCCGCAGTAGATACCCCAGGCCGCCATGCGCTGTTGCCATGTTTCGGGGTGCACTCAGCCTCGTGATGCCTATTGAGGAGTTAGTCGACCCAATAGTAGTGGCTTCGATCAAGAATACCATCATAACGGAGTGCTTTTTTATATAATCAAATTTGTAATTTATTATTTCATAGAAATGGCTGACAAATACTAAACTTTTGTGTAAAATTTGTCGCATTCTTTTTCTTTAATTGTTTCCAATCATAAACCGGTTTTGTAGTCAAATACATTTATTTACTTTTTAATAAGAATTTGAATTTAATTAGTTTTTAGCTGATGAAAATAAGTTTGCCCCTTCAAAAATTTCAGATGAAAAATGTAGACACCGTAGTAATCAAAATACAACATTGAACGGGAACATTTACTGACAATAGCTAAAATGTTAATAATGAATAAATCCATTGGTCCATATCTATTTCCAATCTGTTCATAAATGCTCGTTGTATAATGTGTTGATCCGTATATGTAAGTCGATTCCATTCACCACAAACATTATTATTCAAAGACGATATCAATCTGTCAGAACCCACATGATTTCCTACCAAAAATAAATATTATTGGGCTACAAATGACAGCCGCCCGGGTTAGCCGTGCGGTCTAGGGCGTCTTGACACGGTTCATGTGGCTCTCTCTCTCTTCGTCGGAGGTTCGAGTCTTCGCTTGGGCGTGTGTGTTGTCCTTAGTGTACTTTAAGTTGTGTGTGAGCCTACCCCCCTCCCCCCCCCCCCCTCCACACACACAAGAAATGTTTCTGGATAGTAAAGGATTCGTTCAGAAACAACTTTTTAGCAGCGCTGCTATGGAAAAGCAATATATCGCCTTTTTTCTCCAGTTATTAAGTTAAAGAAAGCTCTTATAACGGAGACCAAACGAATATTTAAAAAAAGACTTATTCAGAACTAAAATACCGGTATCGGTTGTAACTGGTTGGTTTTTCCCATCCCTACCATTGTCTCTGAGCAGATGGCCCACCCATGTGTCCCTTCCGGGCAGGATAAGCTGCAAGACACATATCTCGAAGGCTGTTAGTTTGTGCTTTTCTGCCGCTCCGAGTGTCCATATTTCATTTCCATGCAGCAACAAAGAAACGTCTTCAAGTATTCTTCACTGAGATGTTTGTCTCTGCAGCGGCATGTGAAAAGATTTCTTCTCATGTTGAAAGCAGATTTTGCCTTGTGGATTCAGCTTGAAATATCCTTGCTTGATCTTACGTCTGATTTTACTTCCTAGATAGGTAAAGGATTCTATGGTCTCCAATCGCTCATTGCGGCGCAACGTGCTTTTGCCTATTCACTATCAATTTTTTTACCTTCATAATTTTTAAGTTGTAAAAGAGCTGATGGTGGTTTCTATTTGGGACAGCATCGCACTTTCTCATAACACTGCGACATAATCAACGAATCTCAACATGTCTGTTTTGTTGCCATGAATTAAATTCCTCCTGTAGTTCCTAGTTTCTCCCTAACTTCATGTATGGCACTCTGAATATACCCATTGAAGAAGACAGGAGAGAGTTAGCAGTCCTGACGTCCATCCTGATGAATGAGCTTTTATTGATCTTCTCCACATCTTATCATACCCATCTCTTCTTTAAACTGTCTCTGCACTACTCTTCCGTCCTTACACTCTATGTCATTCTCTCCCAGCATCTCAAAAAGCTGTCGCCAGTCTAGCCTGTCAAATACTTTATCGAAGTCGACCAAGCCAATATATGTGTATTGAGCCTTTTTAATATTTTCTAAAGATTTAATTAATTAATTAAACGGCATTTTAACTGCATAAAACAAATTGCTGGGCATAGTTCTGATGAGAGAAAGACGCACACTGTGTTACACTTCTAACAGCTTCATATGACTTTCCTTTCATTAACAGCCAATAAATCTACCATCTGTACTCCGCAGACAACTGTGAAGTGCATGGCAGACGGTACGTCCTATTGTATCGGTTATTAGACTTTCTTCCCGTGCCATTCAGGTATTGAGCGCGGAAAGAATGGTTGTTTAAATGCCTGTGTTTGTGCTGCAATTAATCGTATCTTGCCCTCACGATCCCTGTTTGAGTGATAGGTAGGGGCTTAGTATATTCCTAGAGTCACCATTTAAATCCAGTTCTTGGAACTTTGTAAGCAGGCTTTCTCTGGTATAGATTAATTCACACTGTACTTCACGGGGTAGACAACTACATCACCTCCAAAAAGTGTGAGGTTACTGTTAATATTGTCAGGAAGGTAATTAATATGCAACATGAACAGAAAGGGTCTCAACACACTTGTCTGGCGCACTCCTGAAGTTACTTCTATTGATACCCCATATGGTCGTACTTCTGGCGTAAGTATAGATGTGGTAGGGACTCTTGAATGCCTAATCTTTTTTTTTTTTTTTTTGTCTGGAATATACCCTGTGTATTGGACGTAGAAGTTCGGGAAAAATGCGAATAAAGAATTGAGGTGACTTTTGCCATAAATAATATTTCTACATTTTTAAAATAGTTCTAGATATTGATAACATGATCGTTGATACAAAACTCATTCCAAACCATTTTAGTTACCAACGCACTGCCCAGTTTACTTATCTGAGGATTCAGGCCGCAATTTATTGCGAAAAGTACAGAACAGTTACGTATCGCGTTCAATATAACGGCGTAAATCTGTAACACAGCAGTGCCAATGGGTTCGCACATTTTTATCTAGCTCCACTTTGTCCACACATCCGCATCCGCAGCTGATTGGTCAGAGTAGATGACTGCCAGGCAGAGGACACGTGTTCACTTCCAGGGAGTTCACTTGGTTGGCGGACTGATACGGTGCCAACTCACTATCAGCCATCGTGATGCCAACTGAGGAGCTGCTCGGGCGAAAAAAAGAGTAGTGGCTCCAGCGTCTGCAAAGCTGACTGCGGCATGGAGAGTGGTGTGCTGACACCACGCCCCTCCATACCGCATTCAAGTAATGCCCTTGGCAGAGGAGGGCACGCCTTTCGTTCGGTCCTGATTGGCCCGTCGAAGGCCAGAGTGGCTGTCTTTGCTTTTACTATCACTTGGTGCGTAAGTTCTTAGCGTTCTTGCATTGGTTTAATAAACAAAACAGATAAACGTAACATAGACTTTAGTCATTAGTAATATATTCTTCTTCACTATGTACACAACAGTTTGCTAAGACTAGGGCAACTATTTGATTCCGCGACTGTAAAAATCGCATGGTTTTGAAGCGAAGAACTCGTCGACCCTTGTTCGGAGCCCACCCAGAAGTTCCTTGAAGGTTGTTCGATAGAGAACGGAAAAGTGAAAATCTGAAGGAGCAAGATTAGATGAATAAGGTGGGTGCAGAAAGACTTCCCTGCCCAACTCCTGAACAGTGTTTTTTGTGGGTGTAGCAGAATGTGGGTGGGCGTTATCATGGAGCAGCATCACTTCACCCACTCTTCCTGGTCGTTTTCTTGGAATGCCTCTGCAGGCCGTCACGGTTGTTGACTGTATGTCAGCATCGATGGTTACACCTCGGGGAAGCAGTTCGTAGAACACCATACCGTTGTTGTTCCACCAGATGCGAGACATTATTTTCTGTGGATGCGCACAGCTCTTCGTACGGAAACTACTCCTTTGTTTGGGCTCAGCCACTCCTTTCTTTTCCTTATGATAGCATAAAGACTTCATTTCTCGCCACCAGTAACGATACAGGATGGGAATGGTCGGTGTTGTTCACGAGCCAATTGACGACGAGCAGGCAGAGACGCACATGTGGTGACCCGCTGACTTTCGTGATTTTGGCGAAAAGTATGCGGTCACCGTACACCCGATTTTTGAACCTTCCCCGTTGCATGCAAATGTCACATGTTGGTGGAATGAGTGCATTTCATCACATTTGCCAGTTCTGGAGTAACTGGTAAGGATCGCTGTGCTGTAATGCGTTTAAACGATCTTCATCAAACCCGGAAGATTTTCCTGTGCGTGGAGTGTCACTAATGTCAAAACGAGCCTCCTTAAAGCGAGAAAACCATTTTCTTCCCGTGCTCTGCTCAATGGCATTATCTAAATACACAGCGCAAGTGCTTCTCGCTGCCTTCGCTGCTGTCACCTCTCTATTGAACTCAAACAGAAGATAGGCCGAAAATGATCCGATTTCTCCACTTGACACTCCATTTTCTAGCGCCCATAGCTTCACTCACTATCTTCATATGACAAAATGGAAAGTCAAATAACAAATGTCAATCGATAAATAAAGCCATAGCAACCGGAATACCAACATGCAAAGCAAAAACTCTACGAACTTACGCACCAGCGTAACACATCCACACATTACGACAATAATTACATATCTCTAGTACTTTTTAATTGTTGGCGAAGGCTGGTAAAGCATTCGTAAGCAACTTTGTTGAACAGCCTCTTCATGACATTGGAAACTGCTAAGCATCGCTGCATGGCATTGAGTAACGTGAGGAAGTAAGTAGATTGATTTCCGACAGGCATACATAGCCATTCGATAGATTTGTTTTCGTTAATTAAGTCAGAATTTTTAAGTGTCTGACACAAGAAAGTGGACAATGCGAGCTGCAAAATTAAACAATATCAAGATATGATACTGTAAAATTACTTTATTCCTCTGGAAGATGAGTGAGATAGCGTAGATCATACTATTTTTGTCTCATATGTAAAAAATATAATCAGTAGATGAAAATATAGTTCCTTAAGCGCATTTAAACAAAAAAGGAACCTACAATGCATGTAATCTCTCCCTTCATATGTCATACAGACAGTGCTTTTGAGGCAAATTTCTGGTCAATGTTTTCTTCAGTTAGAGATGCGAGTAATGCATGGTATACATAGCATCTAATATTGAAATATAAGAGTATAAAGGAGAATAGCGTCTACCTGTCTTGAAAAATAGTTTTCATATTTTAAGATGTGCAGTTTCAGTGAATTTCGAAGCGCTGATATTACGACAAATGTGACAGTCATTGCAAAGAAGCAATACAAATAATCGCACAATTAGCCATAAAAAATTATAAGTATGTTGTTGACTGGGGTCCAGACGGAAGCTCTTGCCCTCAACCGGCGATGCCTGTCGGATCAGCGCCTTCTGCTGGTCGAACTAAGTTATCTAAAAGTGGGATACGTTTGCTAGACATCGGAAGAGAACAAAAGCAGCATCAGATTGATTCTTTGAGGTATTTGCTTTTAGCTTGGTAAATCGATCCAATGCTTTGAGTCAGTTTCTGAGATGTGTTCAGATAGCACAGTTGTATCAACTGCTTCATATGGTAGACACTAGGGTTACATTTCTTTATGTTTGTTTATTCGCTCTTTGGCAGTCGCTGAAGGCTCTTCTTCACAGTCATATAAATGAAACACAAATGTGTGACTGATTGAACTTTCTGACAGTTTCATGTTTTATTTTCTTCAAGGAGTTACACATTTGAAAGACTTCCTGCTGGCTTCACCAGTGTCCTCCCACTAACATGATAGTCAGGTGTATAGGGAATCTAGTAAATTTACTAGATTGTATACTATTTGGTTTCATTATTCTAGTTCTAAAAATTAAATTCTCGAAATGCATTCCATCCACTTTGACGAGAACTATAGAGTGGTACTGCTCTGGCTGCCTTGCGTTCCATTTGAGTCGTGACCAAAATTTTCCCGACCACCTTCAATGCACATTCAGATTCCACCAAAAAATTCTTGCAGAAAATCGAATTTTTCTTTCCAGGTAACCCACTAATGCCCAGTTTTCACATATAGGAAGACGCATAAAAACGTCAGTAATAATAAATTCTTTATTTAACATCAAAATTATCAGTCTTTAAAATAATACAATATCAGCGTACCAGACGAATTATTCTTATCAGGTCGCCAAATAATTACAAGGCCTGAGTTGGTGTTGTGGTAGGCTACTTACTGCTGCGTCTACGAAGTTCAGGAAAAGTATTAAGAAATCTTGCACCCCAGTTAACACGGTGGAACAAGAAAGGATCAAAGGTAGCAGGATTATTTTGTGACTGTAGAAGCTCTTTCTGATTCAGGTTCACCATTCACAATACAATATTCATTACTTGCACAACTTTCAATCACAGTCTTCGCTTTTATAGCAGAAGTGGAAGTTTTAGGGAAGGTATACCATCACTGGTGATGGTGCATCTTCATTGAGTCTGTAGTGAAAGTGAATTGTTGATTCCAAATTCGCCGAACAACACACATTCACTAGGGGTAGTGCCCTGTCGCTAGTGAGGGTATCCTATACTTTTGTTGCCAAGAGGTAATTATTGTGGGCTATAATTGTAAGACATTTCCAGGGCCAGATGTGGACTCTGACCACAATCTGTTGGTTATGAACTGTAGATTAAAACTGAAGAAACTGCAAAAATGTGGGAAATTAAGGAGATGGGACCTGGATAAACTGAAAGAACCAGAGGTTGTACAGAGTTTCAGGGAGAGCATAAGCGAACAATTGACAGCAATGGGGGAAAGAAATACAGTAGGAGAAGAATGGGTAGCTCTGAGGGATGAAGTAGTGGAGGCGGCAGAGGATCAAGTAGGTAAAAAGACAAGGGCTAGTAGAAATCCTTGGGTAACAGAAGAAACATTGAATTTAATTGATGAAAGGAGAAAATATAAAAACGCAGTAAATGAACAAGGAAATAACGAATACAAACGTATCAAAAATGAGAGTGACAGGAAGTGCAAAATTGCTAAGCAGGCATGGCTAGAGGACAAATGTAAGGATGTAGAGGCTTATCTCACTAGGGGTAAGATAGACACTGCCTACACGAAAATTAAAGAGACCTTTGGAGAAAAGAGAGCCACTTGTATGAATATGAAGAGCTTAGATGGAAACCCAGTTCTAAGCAAAGAAGGGAAAGCAGAAAGGTGGAAGGAGTATATAGACGGTCTGTATAAGGGCGATGTACTTGAGGACAATATTATGCAAATTGAAGAGGATGTAGATGAAGATGAAATGGAGACACGATACTGTGTGTGAGAGTTTGACAGAGCACTGAAAGACCAGAGCCGAAACAAGGCTCCGGGAGAAGACAACATTCCATTGGAACTACTGACGGCCTTGGGAGAGCCAGTCCTGACAAAAGTCTACCATCTGGTAAGCAAGATGTATGAGACAGGTGAAATACCCTCAGACTTCAAGAAGAATATAATAATTCCAATCCCAAAGAAATCAGGTGTTGACAGATGTGAAAATTACCGAACTATCAGTTTAATAAGTCACTGCTGCAATAAATAGCAATGCGAATTCTTTACAGACTAATGGAAAAACTGGCAGAAGCCGACCTCGGGGAAGATCAGTTTGGATTCCGCAGAAATGTTGGAACACATGAGGCAATACTGACCCTACGACTTATCTTAGAAAATAGATTAAGGAAAGTCAAACCTACGTTTCTAGCAATTGTAGACTTAGAGAAAGCTTTCGACAATTTTGACTGGAATACTCTCTTTCATATTCTGAAGATGGCAGGGGTAAAATACAGGGAGCGAAAGGCTATTAACAATTTGTACAGAAACCAGATGGCAGTTATAAGAGTCGAGGGTCATGGAAGGGAAGCAGAAGTTGGGAAGGGAGTGAGACAGGGTTGTAGCCTGTCCCCGATGTTATTCAATCTGTATACTGAGCAAGCAGTAAAGGAAACAAAAGAAAAATTCGGAGTAGGTATTAAAATCCATGGGGAAGAAATAAAAATGTTGAGGTTCGCCGATGATATTGTAATTCTGTCAGAGACAGTAAAGGACTTGGAAGAGCAGTTGAACGGAATGGACAGTGTCTTGAAAGGAGGATATAAGATGAACTTCAACAGAAGCACCGAGGATAATGGAATGTAGTCGAATTAAGTCGGGTGATGCTGAGGGAATTAGATTAGGAAATGACACACTTAAAGTAGTAAAGGAGTTTTGTTATTTGGGGAGCAAAATAACTGATGATGGTCGAAGTAGAGAGGATATAAAATGTAGACTGGCAATGGCAAGGAAAGCGTCTCTGAAGAAGAGAAATGTTAACATCGAGTATAGATTTAAGTGTCAGGAAGTCGTTTCTGAAAGTATTTGTATGGAGGGTAGCCATACATGGAAGTGAAACATGGACGATAAATAGTTTGGACAAGAAGAGAATAGAAGCTTTTGAAATGTGGTGCTACAGAAGAATGCTGAAGATTAGATGGGTAGATCACGTAACTAATGAGGAGGTATTGAACAGAATTGGGGAGAAGAGGATTTTGTGGCACAACTTGACAAGAAGAAGGGACCGGTTAGTAGGACATGTTCTGAGGCATCAAGGGATCACAAATTTAGCATTGGAGGGCAGCGTGGTGGGTAAAAATCGTAGAGGGAGACCAAGAGATGAATACACTAAGCAGTTTCAGAGGGATGTAGGTTGCAGTAGGTACTGGGAGATGATGAAGCTTGCACAGGACAGAGTAGCATGGAGAGCTACATCAAACCAGTCTCAGGACTGAAGACAACAACAACAACAACAACATAGTTACAATAACAAAACATAATCAAATTTCGTAAGTTGCGTTTTGTGAACTGCAATTTGAACACACAGTCATATAAAATTTCATGTTGCTGCAATAACACAACACAATCATATTTCGATACTTGCATTTTATGAGCTTTTGAAAACATAATCATATTATATAAAATTCATTTATTGCAGCAAGGTCATGCACCACTGCACTTAGAGTTGCACAACACATTATATTTTTGCAAAAGCATCTCAGAGTCTGACATTTATACCGGCAGTTGTAATCGAAGAATCCCTGGCCGCTTTCCATCAGCGCAACTGTCCTTAAAACAAGTTTTCTTCGTTGGAATTCCTCCGCTGAGATTATGCCAGGGCAAGTGCTGAACTGGGACCTGAAACAAACTGTCGCACTCATAGTCGCATCTCGTATATTTAAAAACGATCAATTTATTACCTTGCATGTAGCTGTCGTGGCACATCATCTCTCATCCCGATTCGGTAGAAGCCATTACCCATTGTCTAGAGAACGACACCCAATTTCGACCTTGAATCTCCTCTTCCTCGATCAAGTCCGGAACTGGAACTCAGTCTGTACATATCCTTTCCTCACGTAGCAAACGACAGTCTGAGCTCTGCTGCAGTCTTTGCTCTTATTATTTTAAGCACTTGCACGCCTCAGTCCTGTGTTTTTTGATATCACGAGGTGACGCCTCTGAATCAGTCAGGTATTGTTCATTATTATCTGGAACACACTTTTTCTCTGTTCTCAACTTCTGTTTCTCTTCTCTGTTACCGACTTGCACTGGAGATTTGTTGTTATCATTGTCTTGCAACTTTTCAGTTCGTTTCTCAGTGCTAACACTCACTTGATTAATTATATTTTCAAGGTCGTCCTCAGAGTGAACGTACGCCGTTGCTTCAGGAGATAAAACTCGATGAAGACAGACCGTGTTTAGGAGTGCATCCAAACATCGCTTCATACGGGGGCTTTTTAATTCCATAATTATATAGTGCTATTAACTTTACAAGTCTTAGTGCACGGCTCCATTCTGTGGTGTTGTGCTCTTGAACCCATGTAGTTAGCAAATTGTCTGCCCCTTGATTTGCTCACTCTACACTGCCTTGGCTCGGGCCATGTCTAGGTTTAGCGTGCACAATCTTAAAACTGGGCTTTAGTTCAGTTAAAATGCTCATTATTTTGGTGACCAACTCTCGCCCATTGTTTAACCGCAACTCTGAGGGAGCGCCAAACAACGTAAAAATATCAGTGATATCGCATATCTCCTCTATCCGTTTTGGACTACTGTGGCCCGAGAACAACGAATTTAGTGAATTTATAGTCTCCATTTGGAGGCAGTTGTAAGTCAATGAGATCAACTTGACATCTGGAATTTAATTCTTTGAACAGCATGGACCTCACTACTACTCCTTTCTTCAGACATTTTTGTTTTTTGTAAACAAGCCTCGCATAAGCTAAGATAAATCTGAACATCTCTGTATGCTTCATTATGGTACTTTGCCTTTATCATTCGGTCGCGTCCACTGTGACCTATCGTTACGTGAGCGTCGTACATAATATCATACAGTTCTTCATCATAAACATAATACATGCAGTATTTAATCTAGCCTTCTTCACGAACAGTTCGTACGAGTATTAATTTAGTTATTCCATTCACCTCGAGCGTTTAATATCTCTTCGAAAGCTTGTAGTCGTTGCCGTCCCTCTTCCGTCCAGATTTTAGTCACATGACCTTGCTGATAAATGACTCTTACTTTTCTCTGTCCATGAAGACACAATTATAATTGAGGCCTTCTCATTCCACTCTGAGATGTTGCATAAACTTCACTGATTTCAACATAGCTGAATAATGCAACAATAACCAACTGACCACAATTAAATCCATGTCGAACTCACCATCAATAATCTTCTACTGCACACATCCACTAACAGTGGCCAGTGATTGTATACTTTCACCAGTGGATTTTTTTTCCATTTTCTAGTATGCTTTCATTGCTCATTTTAGTGATTGTATACAAACCTTTCCTAACCGTATTTCCACTATTACATGTAACATAACAGCAGATTCTACACAAATTTTTTTTGAAGAACTGTGCTTAGTGGAAAGTAGTAGTACCAATATTGTGTTAGATTTGTTACTGACCAATTACATGCATTATAATTGTGGACTCTGCAAACAATAAAAATATTTTGACCCCGACGTGATTTGAACACGCAACCTTCTGATCTGGAGTCAGACGCGCTACCGTTGCGCCACGGAGTCAGTTAAGAGTATGATAGAATATGAAAGAACATCACGGAGAAAACCCTCTAAAAAAAAAAATGCCTACTGAAATATATATCATTCTTTAAAATGAAGTTCAATAATGTAAAATGAAATAGCGGCTATGCCAAAGATGATGCTTGAAGTTGAAATGTCGATTAACTACAACTTTTTTCTAAATGGTGGAAACCTTTGCGGTACTCAAGTGTAATTCGACATAGGCTGAACATCATGCATCTGCCATCAGATAATGATAAATATAAATTGTTAATAGAAGCTCTCAAGACACTGAACCTAACGGAGAATAATTCCATTATGAACTGCTCTTATAACAATCCAGTGCTGTTTTTTTACTTATTGATTTACACGCCACGTTCCGTAGGACAAAATTGAGGAGCAAATCTCCAAGGTCATGGAACGTGTCAGTTCGTGAAATTACAACATAAAAATAATAACATATAAAAAGAATATGTTTATGAACCCGAAAAAAGTCAATCCATAAGTTTAAGTAAACGCAATCAACAATACAACAAGAATCAGCTTAACTTTTCAAGGAACTCCTCGACAGAATAGGAGTGACACATGTTCTTCACTTTCGATTTGAAAGCGCGTGGATCACTGTTAAGATTTTTGAATTCGAGTGGCAGCTTATTGAAAATGGATGCAGCAGTATACTGCACACCTTTTTGCACTAGTTAAGGAAGTGCAATCCAAATGCAGGTTTGATTTCTGCCGAGTATTAACCGAGTGAAAATACTTATTCTTGGGAATAAACTATTATTGGTAACAAGAAACGACAATAAGGGATATACATATTGAGAGGTCAATGTCAAAATACCCAGACCCGTGAACAGGGGTCGAAAAGAGGTTCGTGAACTTCACCACATATTGCCCGAACCGCCCGCTAGGAAGAGTTACCCCAAAATATAATACCATACGACATAAGCGAATGAAAATAAGCAAAGTAGCTAATTTTCGTGTCGAATGACCACTCACTTCAGATACCGCTCGAATAGTAAAAATTGCAGCATTAAGTCTTTGAACAAGATCCTGAACGTGGGCTTTCTACGACATTTTAATATCTATCTGATCACCTAGAAATTTGAATTGTTCGGTATCACTAATCATATGCCCATTCTGTGAAATTAAAACGTCAGATGGCTCTGAGCGCTATGGGACTTAACATCTGAGGTCATCAGTCCCCTAGACTGGATTGGAGCTGCGACTTCAGCGGTCGCACGGTTCCAGACTGCTTCATTATTATTATTATTTTAATTATCTGTTAAAGCTGTAGAAACTGAGTCATACTGTGATTTAGCATTAGTTTATTTTCTACAAGCCATGAACTTAGGTCATGAACTGCACTATTTCAAATCGAGCCAATATTGCACACAACATTCTTTACTACCAAGCTAGTGCCATCAGCAAACAAAAATATTTTGACTTACTCGTAATACTAGACGGCACATCATGAATATAAATCAGGATCAGGAGTGGCCACAACACTGATCCCTAAGGCACCGACCACTTGACCGTACCCCACTCTGACCCCACATCACAGCCATTCTCAACATAGCGAATAATGACCTTTTGCTGTCCGTTGCTAAAGTAAGATGTGAACCAATTGTGAGCTACCCCAACTATTCCGTAATGGTTCAACTTCTGGAGCAATATTTTGTGATCAACACAAACATCTTATTAAATCAAAAAATATGCCTAGTGCTCGAAAGCTTTTGTTTAAGCCGTACAGTACCTCGCAGAGAAAAGAGAGTGTAGCGTTTTCAGTTGTTAAATGACTTCTAAAGCCGAACTGTACATTTGATAGCAAATTGTGTAGTATAAAATGATCAATTATCGTTACATACACAGCCTTTTCTGTAACTTTAGCAAACACTGATGGCATATAAATAGATCTAAAATTATCTACATTATCCCTTTCGCCTTTTTATAAAGTGGCTTTACTACTGAGTCCTTTAATCGGTCAGGAAACAGACCATTTTTAAAGGAAAAATTGCAAATGTGGCTAAATACATGGCTAACATGTGCAGCACAGTACTTTAATATTCTGCTAGACACTCCATCATAACCATGAGAGTCCTTAGTCTTCAGTGATTTAATTACTAACTCAATCTCCCCATTGTCTGTATCCCAGAGGAGTATTTCAGGCATCAATCTCGGAAAGGCATTTGCCAAGGAAGTTATATGATTCCCTGTAGAAATTAAATTTTTATTTAATTCACCAGCAATGTTCAGAAAATAATTGTTAAATACTATACATATACCTGATTTATCAGTAACAGAAATATGTTTACAATGAACTGACTTTATATAGTCGAGCTTGTGCTGCTGACCAGACACTCCCTTCACAACTGACCATATGGTTTTAATTTTATCATGTGAATTAGCTATTCTATTTGCATACCACATACTCTTTGCCTTCCCAATAACATTTTAAACACCATTCAGTACTGTTTGTATTGGGCTACTGTAGCTTGATTGTGACTATTTCTAACATTTTGACATAATTCCCGCATTGTTCTACATAATATCCTTATCACGCTGGTCAGCCACCTGGGCTGCCCATTACTGCTAGTACTCCATTTATTATGTTTTAATGGAAAGCAACTCTCAAAGAGCATGAGAAATGTGTTGAGGAAAGCATTATATTTGGACAAGCATATAGATGTGCTCAATAAAAAGTTAAGTAAATGTTGCTATGTATTTTGAATGCTCAAAAATTGCTGCAGTGATCAAACAGTATTGTGTATATATTATGCACTTATGCATAGTCTTTTGCGATATAGTGTCATATTTTGGGGCAATTCAAGTCAGGCAAAATGCTCCTTTATAATTCAAAAACGAGCGATAACAATCATGAAAGGAGCTGCACCTAGAGATCCATGTAGGGAATTTTTCAAGGAATATAAAATCATGACTCTTCCATCCATTTACATCTATGAAAGTACATCCTTTCTGAAGTCTCACCCCCAGTTTTCTTCTTTAAACAGTGAGTTCCATGACTATACAACAAGACAGAGTAATGAATTTCACAGAGAAGTGAATAAGAAAGCCCAGTATAACAAGAGTGAAATATACAACCCGAAAATTCTCTATAGTGCTCTTCCCTTAAAAATAAAAACGATTCAGAAGCTGAGCAGTGAACTCAAAAGAATGTTAATTAGTAATAGTTTTTACAGTGTTAGTGAATACATGAATTCTTCAGAAAGATAGCGTGCCTTCACTATCTTATAAGTTACTCATATAGAAACTTATGTCGTGGGGTAGACTCTTATGTACACACAATATAATCATTGTTTCTTGTTGCTGTCCATAATGATAAAATGGGTGCTCAATAAATAAATCAATCAATCAATCATCTATATTATCAGCACTATAACCATCCTGCCACTCTTGTTCCTTGATGAGGTTTGAAAAACTCTCTGTTGCTGTTGAATTAACTTTCCTACAGTTTGTAATTATATGTGACATTTGTTTGAGTACAAAAGCCTTTGAGTGTTAAAATTTATGCATCATGGTCTGAAAGGTCATTCACGCTTTTACATAGAATGCCCACCTAGTAGTGAAGAGTGAATAAAAATATTGTCTATGCCTGTGCTATTGTTCCCTTGTACGCTAGTTGGAAAAAAAAAAAAAAAAAAAAAACCACAGTCTGCATTAGATCATATGAATTTAGGAGATCTACCAACATCCTTTTTCTTCCACCATCATATACAAAATTTACATCGAAGTCGCCATGTATAACTAATTTCTGGTACTTCCTACAAAGTGAACCAAGAACCCTTTCTAGCTTGAGCAGAAATACTCTGAAGTCAGAGTTAGGGGACCTATAAACAACAACAATTAGAAGTTTACTTTCACTAAATTCAACTGCCTCTGCACTACATTCAAATACTATCTGTTCAGTGCAGTGCCGTGATACATCTATCAACTAAAATGGAATACTGTTTTTTACGTACATAGCCACTCCTCCACCCCACAAGGAGCTCTTTGAAAAACAGCCAGCTAATCTGTATCTTCATAAAGGAAGCCTCTGATTTGTCAAATGATTTAAGTGGTGCTCTGACATACCAATAATTTCAGTCAACATCTATAGGCAGTTCACTATTTTTATCTCTAATACCTCTTAAACTTTGATGAAATCCTTTAAGATTACTCTGATTCCATAAAATAATAATAGTAAGAGCCATAGACTATGGCATTCGAATTAGGTCATGTAGAGCCTACACCAAAACAGAGTAGGTTAGTTATCTCTTACCAGTGTTAATGACTGATAAACAAGCAATGTAGTCCCTTTACTCCCCAAACAAACCAGCCAACAATTATTTACATTTCATTAGATGGCTGTAGGTATAAATGTTTAACATTATATTTGCCTTGGTTGTTTTCATTGTGGCGAAAGTTTTTTGGGGTGAAGGTGATGTTGAAAATTGTGCACCAACCCAAATATGGTGTGTGGGTGCATGGAAATAATGTTACAGTGAGCACAGTTGGTCACTGTTTATTGTAGAACAAGAGGTTCGTTGAAGCAACTGGCAGCCACTTTCTGCTTCTTGCATAGACATTTGTGGTGTAAGTATCATAGTTAATGTTGTAGAGAAGAAGTGAAACTCATTCTAAACCAGTGGTCATGAATGTAGACAGTGAATAAGTCAGTTCATCTGTTCAGGAATCTGAATTTCAGTGCCTGTGCGCCAAGGTGGACAATGTGTGCAAGAAATTCCCAGCACTTGTACTGGTTCGTTGTGGTTACACATGGTAGGCAAACAAAAATTACAGGATATGTATCGAGACTAGAGCCCTCATCCAAATGAGCCAAACTAGGGAAACTGAGTTCAAGACTTGTTGTTGTGGAATACCTGCTGTTTAATGCAGCTGATAATGTAGAATTTAGGAAAATGACTTATTTACTAAATAAAAACTATATACAGTATTAATTAAATGAAACATTTGTTCCAGTATGAGAACTCTCACTAACAGATTACTCTCTTGAGTGCAGTCTGTAGTCAAATTTGCTACCTAGTTTTAAACTGTATGATAGGCTAACAGCTGAAAACATGGCCAAGGAATTATAAAATGTGACTTCAGCTTGGGTTATTACTAACAAAACTGTAGCTTGCATCACAGTGATGATGTGCAAATTGTGGCACATACAATGTGTTGTTTTGCACATACCTTAATTGTAACTGTGCAAGCTAGCTGTGAACCAGTTTCAGATACAAGAGCAAAACTGAAGGCAACAGTGGAATTTTCAAATGAAGTTCTCAAGCATTTGAGAATTACACTGCATTCAAAAGCAAATGGATTCCCCGATTTTAATACTGAAACAAGGTCGCCCTATGAGACAAAACTCCTTATAATAATTGTTCAACAGGATTTTGAAAATAAAAGAGCTTCCATGAAACACCTTCACCACCCTCACTAATAAAACTGCTCAATGAAGACTAGTCAATTACTGAAAAGTCTTTGTGAAGTATTGACTGCTTTTTGGCAGTTAAACCACAAAATTGGCAGTGAAAAAATGAAACATTGGGCTTACAAAATCACTGTCTTAGACCAAAAAAGTCAGATTACTGAAATGCATTTATTGAAACAGTAATTGATAAACATGAGGATGGAATTTGTAATCTGGTAGTTGTAAAGTTCGTGGACAAAGCAATTGCTTGGGAAGTAACATTGCAGCATCCTCGCTTTGAGCAGTGGGCATTGGTTAAAACAAACAAAAGAAGCCATTGTTAACAAGTGACCCAGATACCAGCAACACGACCAGTGGCAGTAAAGACATTCAATTCTGACAGTGACAACATTTGATAAGATGATTTTGAGAAAGCTGTATGAGGGTTGTTCCAAAGTGTGGACAATCCACATACTGCAAGTATAATCAAGTTTGCCATTGCCATGGGGAAGAGAAAACTGTATGTTGTTTCCTAACCTAATGGAAGTAATGGAATGGAATTTATGGAGTTTTTGTATCATGGTATGTCTGTTCCATGTGGGTGCATATTCTTAAAGCAGGGGCAAGGAATGACAGGCAGAGGAGCCTGTCTTTGAAGTGAAAAAGTCGCATGTGTACATTCTAGCTGAAGTTTGAAAATGTTATGGCAGACCTATTGAAACATGAAACATTTGATTTATGTTGTTCATCTCTGGACACTGCTATCCTACAGGCATATTTTTCTCAAAATTGTTGTGCACAGAAGGACACTTATGTTTTTGCTCACCATCAGTGTGTTTAATTTTTTTTGGTCTGTATGTGTAGGTTTATATTTACTTATGAGCTTACAATTAATTATCTGATTTATATGTGTGTATATTTACTTACAGTTTATTTTTGTAAATATATATGCATTCAGCAGGTAAATCCAACTATCTGTTGCACATTGTAGAATTCCAGATGATTCGGATTATAAGTAGGCCTATACTAATTTAAATACATAATTAGAATTGAATATCCAATTATAACACACAACTATTAATTTTTCTCTACATTTTAGAAGTAAACTGTCACCTTTAAAGTATATTTTTATAAGCAATGAAGCACATGTTGCCCTATAAAATAAATATGGTTGCATGTATAAATATATTAATTATTACATCCTGCACTATCAACAGTTAAGGTAAATCAACAATGGTATTTTCATAGTTTTGTTTTAGGTACTCAGTACTGTGATGAAAATTGTATCTGAAAGTACTGTATTTATTTATGATTTTCTGGAGAAAAAGAGAGAGAGAGTGAGAGAGAGAAAGAGAGAGACTTCACATAATACAGACAGAAAAAAAACAATGTACCTACACGCTGTGTACCTCAAACAAAATTCTTTGGCAAGAATTTTGAGTGATGCCTCTGCAAACTACTGTAAAGTGCATGGCAGAGGGTACGTCCCATTGTACCAGTTATTAGGGATTTTTCCCCATTCCATTCATGAGTGGAGCACAAGAAGAATGATTGTTTATAAGCGCCTCTGCATGTGCTGTAATTAATCTAATCTTGCCGACACTCCTGATGGGAGCAATTGGTAGTGGTTTTTGGTATGGGGTGAATCAAGAAGGGCTTAACAGCTTTGGAGTGATACAAAAAATTATTGTGATAACTTACAGAACCAGTGGATGTGTCATTTTGCAGCAAACAACCCCCAAGTGTGAATCACTGCCAGCCGGACAGTGCACCATCTCGTTTTCTCATGGATGTTCAAGGCTTCCTTGATAATCACTTCTCAGGTTGTTGGATTGGCCATGAAGGACCAGCCACATGGTCACCTTGCTCCCCAGGTTGACGTCAGTGGATTTCGTACTCTGAAGTTTCATTGTAATTGTAATTTTGTTTATCCTATGGAGATGAGATGATACATGGTTAAAATTATTTGACAGTGATCTTATAATGATACCTCTATCTCACTGCCATTTTCTGCAATGAGTGTGGGAAGAAATTGATTACCAGTGGGATGGTTGCTGTATCACCAATGGTAATCACATAGAGCCAGAATGACACTTGACACTTTTATGTGAAACTTGAGGTTGTTTGCTACAGAATGACACATCTACCAAACCTGTCAGTTATCTCAATAAATTTTTATAGTGTTCCACAGTTGCTAGAGTCATCATTTAAAACTGATTGTTGAAACTTTGTAAGTAGACTTTCATGGGATGGTGTACATCTGCCTTCAAGACTCCACTAGTTCTGTTTGTTCAACACATCTGTGACACTTTCCCATGGATCAGACAAACCTCTCATCATTTGTGCTGCCCTTCTCTGTATATGTTCAATACTCCCTGTTAATCCTATTTGGTATGGATCCCACACAGTTGAGCAATATTCTAAAATGGGTTGCATGAGTGATTTGTAAGCAATCTCTCTTGTAGACTAATTGAGTTTTCCCATTATTCTACCAGTAAACTGAAGTCTACCACCTGCTCTGTCCGTCACAGAGCCTATGTGCTTATTCCATTTCCTATTCCTACAAAGTATTACACCATGGTATTTGTATGAGTTAGCCAGTTGCAACTGTGACCCATTGATGCTGAAGTCATAGGATACTGCATTTATTCACTTCATGAAGTGCACAGTTTTACACTTCTGAACATTTAAAGCAAGTTGCCAATCTTTGCACCACTTTGAAATCTTATTAAAATCTGACTATTTATGCCACTTCTTTCAGACAGTACTTCATTATATATAGCTGATCATATGCAAAAACTTTGTGTTTACTATTAATATTGTCCACAAGGTCATTAATATACAACATGAATAGCAAGGATCCCAATAAACTTCACTGAGGAACACACGAAGTTACTTCTACACTTGTTGATGACTCTCCATCCAAGATACATTTCTGTGTCCTACCTATCAAAATATTCTCATGATCATACTTTTCGCAGTAAACATAGTAGTGGTACAGAGTCAAATGATTTTCAGAAACCAATAAATACTGCATCTGCTTGACTGCTTTGGTTCAAAGCTTTCAGTATGTCATGAGAGAAAACTGCAAGTTGGGTTTCATATGATTGATGTCTTCAGACTCCATGCTGGTTGACATAGAGGAGATCATGGATGTGGTGTTTGATGAAAAACCACCATATATGACAGTTGTATTATTTACTCCAACCTGTTATGGTAATTTTTTGGTCCTTATGCATCAGTTAGGTACTTTGTAGTTCTGGTCTCTATGACAAGCGAGGGAGAACTTAAGGATGAGTGAGAAAAGGATGGGTGGACTCACTCACAAATGTGAATCATTCACAAAGAGTGACATACTTCAAGAACCACAAGGGAATAGTTGAAAAAAGTTAAATAATAATTATTCAGATTTTGACATGTGAGGTGAGCCCAAGTTTTTTGGTATCCAGGTAGAGATATTTGCTGTTTTTAATGTGCTGTAAGTGACTGATGAACATACCCAAACAACAAACCCATTTATGTATCATTGACCCTTTTCTAGAGTGATACTGCATATGTCAAAATAGTTATGAATAAACTGTAAATTACAGTTTGAGCACACTTAAATATAATGCATTATAAGCTTTATACAATGTCTACAAGTTTTTAATCAGTAGTATTGGGCAAACTGTAATAACTTCAAGTTGAACAAATATATTTCAAGGAAGACACAATACATGAAAGTCACAGATCAAGTAAACAGAATAAGATGTGTGTACACTTTAACAGTCAAATCATAACTGAGTCTGAGTCTAGCGGCCACTGGCTGGCTGGCCGCTTAGGTGGCACTGCTGCTGCATGGCTAGCAGACAGCGCCGCACGTAGAGGACGCGCGTAACTGCGCGGTGGCACTTTATAAGAATGGCGAGTCACAACACTTTTCCCCCCTTTGAAGTTTTTGTACAGGTCTTGATGAAGGTGGCCTGTAGATTGCAACCGTCCATAAGTGTTGTTTGACTGGCCATAAAGTCTTGAGGAAGAGGCTTCCCATACGGACGGAGGTGTCCCCAATGATAACAGGTCGAGATGACAGGAGGTATGGGGGTCGAATCTCCTGGGGCCCCACGCACCAATCTGCCTATTGCGGCAAGTCCGGTTGTTATAACAGGAGACATGGGTGATGTGTCCGCGTCCGTAGGAGAAGGAGGCGAGTAGAGTTGCATCAACAGATGATGATCATCTGGTTCTTGCATGGGCACGTCTCCTGGTGGCATCAGTTCTTGTACTGGCACCGATATAATGGTGAGAGGACTGTGTTGTGAGCAATGAGAGATTCCAGTACCCTGAGCATCAGGTAGAGCCGAAGGTGGTGTAGTGGCATCCGGAACAGGCATTGCCGGCACACGAGGCCGAAGCTGGTCCGAATGACGCACTGCAACACCCGTGTCCATCTGGATGTCATACAGGTGTTGGCCATGGTGTTGTAAGATGCGGCCAGGACTCCATTTTGGCTGCCTGCCATATCCCCGTACCCGTACAAGGTCGTCGGCGGTGAACCGGCCAAGCAAAGGCACCCATGGCAGTGAGATGGAAGGCCGCAGAAGATGAAGTAGCGTGCAGAGCTGTCGGCCATGTAAGAACTCAGCCGGGCTGTGGTCGCCCATGGGGGTGAAACAGTAAGAAGCCAGAAATTGGAGAAGCACATCATCAGCAGCAGAAGAAGTCAGGAGTTTCCTCATCTGAATCTTAAATGTGCGGACCAGTCGTTCAGCCTCACCGCTTGACTGTGGATGGAACGGAGGGGCTGTGACATGCATGAGGCCGTGACGGGCACAAAAATCCGCAAAATCGGAAGAGGCAAATTGCGGACCATTATCAGTAACAAGAGTAGAGGGAAGGCCTTCCAAAGAGAAAATGCAAGCTAGAGCATTGGGGGTTGCTGCGGTGATAGGCGACATGCAACGGACAATGAAAGGAAAGTAAGAGTAGGCATCAATAACGAGAAGCCAATAAGTATCTAAAAAGGCCCCGAAAAGTCAGCATGAATACGCTCCCAGGCTTTCTCAGGCGTAGGCCACGGTGACAAAGAGAACTGCGGGCCGGCAGACTACGACGCACAAGGGCCGCAGGCAGCAACCATGTGTGCAATTTCAGAGTCGATGCCGGGCCAGTACACATGACGGCGTGCCAGACATTTTGTGGGAGAGAGACCCCAGTGCCTTGGTGAAGGAGGCGCAAGACCGAAGCACGTAAAGGCGCAGGTACCACAACACGCGGAGAAGCATTTTCGGTGGAAAGGAGGATAACACCATCCCTACCCGTGAGGTGGTAACGCAAAGCATAGCAGTTCCGCAACAGATCAGAAAACTTAGCAGATGGACGATCTGGCCAACCCTTCTGAATATAGCATAAAACCCGGGAGAGGGTAGGGTCAGAACCCGTAGCAGCCGCCAGCCGGTCCCCGGTGATGGGGAACCCGTCCACAACCCACTGCTCGGCAACATCCAGTTGGAAACACAAAATTTCGTCCCTATCGAATGCCAGATCAGGACCCATGGGAAGGTGAGACACTGCAGCAGCATTCGCATGTTAAACTGTTGGCCGGAAATGATTCTCATAATTGAAACGAGACAAGTAAAGAGCCCAATGCTGGAGGCGGTGTGCAGCTTTGTCGGGAAGTGACGTTGATGAATGAAACAAGGAAACAAGTGGTTTGTGATCTGTAATAAGATGAAATTTGGATCCATAGAGAAAACGCCAAACTTATGAAGAGCATAAAGAATGGCCAAAGCTTCTATTTCAATTTGAGAATACTTTTGTTGGGCATCCGTGAGCGTTTTGGAGGCATAAGCAACGGGTTCGTCAGAAAAATGGTGCTCAAGGACTGCATCGTCCCCGTATTGAGAGGCGTCCGTGGCAAGAACAAGATGTTGGCAAGTCCGATAAGTAGCCAGGCAAGGGGCCTGTTTCAGCATAGTATTCAATTTCTGGAAAGCCGCATCGCATGACACGGACCAGTGAAAAGGCACGTTTTTATGCAACAGGTGATGCAACGGCTGAGCCACCGAAGCAGCAGATGGTAAAAACTTGTGATAATATGTTATTTTCCCCAAGAAGGCCTGCAGTTCCTTAACAGGTGTAGGGCAAGGAAGGGCATTGATTGCAGCAACAGTTTGCTGAAGCGGACGAATACCATCCCGAGAGAGTTGAAACCCCAAGTACGTGATAGATGCCTGAAAAAATTTTGATTTCTGAAGATTATACTTAAGACCGGAAGTCTGTAAGACATGAAAAAGTGTGCGCAGATTTTGAAGATGTTCGTCAGTGGTGGAGCCAGTGACAACAATGTCGTCTTGGTCGTTTATACACCCAGGCACAGTGAGCAATAATTGTTCCAAGAATCGCTGAAAGAGAGCAGGGGCACTGGCAACCTCAAATGGCAATCGTTGGTACTGATAGAAGCTGAAAGGCGTGTTAAGGACCAGAAAGTGCCGGGAAGCAGCGTCGAGAGGAAGTTGATGATAAGCTTCTGACAGGTCAAGTTTTGAAAAATACTGGCCTCCAGCAAGTTTAGTAAACAGTTCTTCAGGTTGAGGCATAGGGTAAGTGTTGATAAGGCATTGAGCATTTACAGTGGCTTTGAAATCGCCACAGAGATGAATATCACCATTTGGCTTAGCAACGACAACGACAGGAGAGGACCACTCACTGGAAGTGACAGGAAGCAAGACCCCTGAAGCAGTGAGACGATCCAGCTCCTGTTTGACCTGATCGCGAAGGACCACAGGAATGGGCCAAACCCGAAAAACTTAGGCCGAACGGTGGGTTTGAGCGTGATATGAGCTTCAAAATCATTTGCACAGCCTAACCCAGGAGAAAAAAGGGACGAAAATGTCATCGACAAGAAATCCAATTGAGCATAAGGAATAGCATCACAGACAATATTGACAGAGTCATCTATGGAGAACGCAAAAATGCGAAAGGCATCGAAACCAAAAAGATTCTCTGCGTTACTATGGTCGACCACAAATACGGGAACAGTGTGAACGACAGATTTGTAAGATACCTCAGCATCAAATTGTCCCAAGAGAGAAATCTTCTGTTTATCTTAAGTCCGTAATTGCCTAGTGATAGGTGACAGGATTGGAGTACCCAACTGAAGATACGTCTGAGAATTGATGATAGTGGCAGCAGAACCATTATCCACCTGCATGCGAACATCTTGACCAAGTATTTGGACAATGAGGAATAACTTCCCTGAAAGGGAAGAAGTACAATTGACAGACAACACAGGATCAGAATCAGCATCATGTTCATGAACATCATGTATGCGGTCGGATTTCCAAACGGTTGACACATGACCCTTGGCATTTGTGACACACGGCCCAACGTTGTGGACAATCTTCTCGTGAATGTTTTGTAAAACACTGCGGACATGAAGGAAGTTGCTGTGGGTTTTGCTGCAGTTTCTTAGAGGTTTGTTTACGGTTAGACCGAGGCTGTGCTTGGGAGCCTACTGCGGTCACATTGGCTGGCGGGGACACACCACACACTTCGTCAACATCGCACAGAGGTTTTATTTCCCTAACGTTGCTCCATGCCACTATTTGCACTCCAGCGGCACGAGAAATTTCAAAAGACTGAGCGATGGATAGGACTTCATCTAGAGTCGGATTTGCCAACTGAAGGGCACATTGCCTAACTTCTTTGTCGGGTGCTCATCAGGTAATAGCATCGTGTACCATGGAATCGGCATAGGATTCTTTATGAACTTCAGTAACAAATTGACACTTTCTACTGAGGCCATGAAGTTCAGTTGTTTTTGACAGCAATAAAAGGCAACACGAGAGGCTACCACATGCATTTGCTTTTGAAAATAGATGGACAGAAGTGAGTACATTTCAGCAAAGGACAAAGACGCAGAGTCTTTCAAAGGAGCCAATTGCGACAACAACCGATACATTTGAGGTGAAATCCATGAAAAGAACAGAGACTTACATGTTTGTTCATCCGTGACATGAAATGCCAGTAAGTACTGTCGAAGACGTTTTTCGCAAACAGACCAGTCTTCCGCTGTCTCCTCATAAGGAGGAAAAGGAGATACAGACGATGAGAGACGCCCCCCATTTGATGCCGTGACGAAATCACGAATGGCATTTGTGAGAAGCATTTGCTGTTCCATGAGACCTTGCAATAGTTGCTCTAAAGTAGCTATGGAAACTTGAGTCAACGATGGAAAAGAAAAATTACTACCATGTCGCCAATTGTAATAACTTCAAGTCGAACAAATATATTTCAAGGAAGACGCAATACATGAAAGTCACAGATCAAGTAAACAGAGTAAGACGTGTGTACACTTTAACAGTCAAATCATAACTGAGTTCGAGTCTAGCGGTCACTGGCTGGCTGGCCGCCTAGGTGGCGCTGCTGCTGCATGGCTGGCAGACAGCGCTGCATGTAGAGGACGCGCGTAACTGCGCGGAGGCACTTTGAAAGATCGGCGAATCACAACACAAATACACACACATACTAACTCCACATTGAATTACTATATTATTATAATAATCACATTCATATTATTTTTTCATTTATTTATCATTATTCATCCAAGGATCATCTCATTCCACAATGATACAGGATTTGTCAAGGTAATACAATGCCAATCAAGAGGCCAAAATATAACACACAGCATATATAACATACTTTGAGAGAACAGGACAGGTTGCCTATATGGATAGGACAGGTGGTTGGCTGTGGCCTTGATTAAGGAACTATCCTGGTATTTGCCATAGCAATCTAGGAAAACGCAAATGAGGATGGCTGGACAGAACAATTCTGGTCTCCTGAATGTGAGATCAGTGCCACAGCAGCTGCACTGCCTCATTCAGTAATTCTCTTTTGTTTGATACTCTATTGTATGATTGATATCCCGTGGCACTGCAGTTAATGAGTGTAAATAGGACAGATAATCACTAGAACAGTTTTTTGATTGAACAAGAATGGCATGTAAACAGCTTGTTGACATAATATAAATGCAAATATTGTTAAAACCAGTTTAGAGACACAATTATTATTCTAGTTATTTTCAACTAGCTTCCAAATATTCTTTCACTCTGTACAAACATGCTGCATTCAAGTGCCCTCTAAGTTTTCTTTTGAAGACTGGTAATCCATCCAAATATTTTGCACTCTCAGGTAGACTGTTGAGTAATAACTATAATAACTTTGTGCTATTCGTATCAGCACGTTTGTGTGTTGTAATGTTAATGTAATAATTATTTTTGTCTCTTGTATGATAATTATGCACTTCTTTGTTTAATATAAGCATTGTATTTACTTTTAATAACATGATCCTTTCATATGAGGCATCTTCAGAAAGTAAGTGTACTACAATTTATGTATTCCAACAATGGAAACCTCAGGTAGCAATATCAATGATTTAGAAAAAGACAGATTGCTATTTACTATAAAGAAGACACACAAAGTTGCAGATAGGCACAATGAAATGACACTTACGTAAAGCTTTTGGCCACAGCCTTCATCCCAGCGTCAACTTACAGTAACATACTGTCCCCACACCCTCCATCCAACAGTTTCTGCCCCCTCTGCCCTATCATTTCCTCCCTATTCTCATCCCCCATCCTGTTTATTTGCAGCCCTCTGCCAATACATCCACCGGCTTACCCACTCCTCTCCTCTTTGCCCCACCTCCCTGCCTCACAACGTCCTGATGTTGCACGTTGCACACTCCACCAGACAGCGTTCGTTTGTCTCCTCACCCATACTCTACTATTCCTTCCCCTTCCCAGACCCCTCCACATTGCTGCTTGCATCCCATGTGAAAGCTGTATTCTGGCCCAAAATGCTGGAGTTGGTGGTCATATGTGTGTGAGGTATGCTTGCCTGTGTGTGTGAATGGTGTCTGTCTTTCTTTTACTGACGAAGACAGTGGCCAAAAGCTTTATGTAAGCTTCTTTTAATTGTGCCCATCTGCAACTTGACATGTCTTCTTTCAGTAGATTTTATATATTTTTAGGAAAAGAGTATTTAAAAAAATATAGAATACTATTGTTACATTTGTTGACTATTTTATGCATAATTTGCATCCCATTCAGTGCATGTGGTGAGCCGTGGCATGAGCTTCTTTATGCCCTTTGTGAAGAGCTCTTGTGCCCGCTCTTTCCTCCCCCTCAGGATCTCTTTCTGTAGCTGTTTGTTGGTTGAAAATTTAATTCTACTCCTGTGGCTTCAGGGAGGTGGCAAAATGATAATATGTAGGCAACAAGTCAGGGGAATATTGCAGAGGGGGGAGGGAGAGAGAGGCATTCAAAACATCCCAACCAAATGAGTTCAAGAATACATTGGTGGCTAAGATTGTTTGGAGACAAGTGTTGTCCTGCAAGAAGTACACTCCTCTCATTAGCATTCCCCTCCTTTCACTCTGAATGCTTCTTTTGAGTTTTGCCACACAGTGTCGTTATGCATTGATGGTCTCACAATGAGACTGAAATTTGATCATAATTATGCCTTTGCAGTCCCAAAACACTTAGGCCATGACTTTGTTTTTGCCCAAGATTGTGGTTTTGAATTTTTTGGCAGTCGAATTGCCATGATGCTGCTGTGAAGACTGCTTTTTTTTCCTCAGGCATATAATGAGCCACCCATGTTTCATCTCCAGTCACAATAGATGTCAGAAAATCCTCACCTTCCAATTCAAGTTGCTTAAGAAACTAGCAGGTGCTAGCGACCCAGTTTTTCTTTTGCTGCTCTGGCAGTTATTTTGGGACCAACCTTGCACATAGTTTCTAAATCCAGCATTTCTGTGAATGTCTTGTACGAGTTTGTATAAGAGAGCTCAGGAGAGCTGTGGAACACTGCAGAAAGTTTATCCACTTTCAATCAGCAGACTTCATGAACAGTTTCCTCAATTTTTTGCACTAACTCATTAGTCAGATGGAAGGTCTTCCACTCCTTGATCATCATGAAGATATGTTGAGCCTCCACTATACTCCCTACACAACTCAAACACACCCATTATGTTCATGACATGTTCAACGTATACTATTTTGATTCACAAAAAAATTTTTGTTAGATATTATTATTCCTTTTGTGAGTAGCAAGCATAATCACAGCACATGGCTTGCATGTGGTGGGAGTTTTACCAATATATTTCATGCAAATGGACAATGCAGTGTGAGTTTACATACTACAACATTCCTGTGATTCTTGCTGTGGTCAGGGAATCTCCCTCCACCACTTACTATTCCCAACCCTCATAAAACAAAAACCACTGCCCATTATGGTCACAGTATACTTACTTTCAGAATGTGCTTTGTGCTTGTACATGGAGAGCACTGTTAGTATTTAATATCAATTGAAATTATTTGTGCAAGGCTGACTGGGTGTCAGCCCCCCAATGGACCTTACTACTTCCTTCTGCAACTTTAATAGTCTGTTTATATGTGTATATTTAGTTCGTTTATATGTGTATATTTGCTACTCTGGTCTATATTATTATACAGTACAACAAATGTGATGGATTAAACCCATAGTAGTGTGCCATCAATTTCAGACCTTCAAAAACTTATAGTTACTGGCTGCTGCCAGTAGGAAGAATTTTTAAAAGTGCATTTCTAGCTGTAATTCATAGTGGTAAAAAACTGCAAACAGGTACATCTCCCTACACATCATTCATTAAATAGATGACAGATAGAGTATTGCAGTCCTTATGGGTAAAATTCCTTCATTGAGTGTCTCACTTTCCAGTGTGCTATCTCAGTAAATTATACCTCATAATATGTTTTTTCAAGAGTGTGTAAAGATTGCCACACATAAAACCTATTAAAATTAGGCATTAGAATACTGCAGGAAAGCAAAATACATGAATTACTGTGATTTCGACTAAATCCAATACGTCAAACACACTAGGAAGTAGGAAAGTCACTAGATGTGAAAGCAGTGCATTTGGTGCAGGAAATATGAAACTGCTAAGACTCACACCTCCTGACTTTTCTGCATTTCAGTTGGCTGCTGGCTGTAATTTATGTCTATGGAAACTCCGGGTAGGAATATCAACAATGTTGGAAAAGGCAGATTGCTACTTACCATAATGAAGACATGTCAAGTTGAAGACAGGCAAAATTACTTACTCTTTCACACTTCACAAATTTTGCTTTCCTTTATTCTAGGGTTATGTTCTAAGAGTTTCTATGTGTGATAATCTTTATGTGCCTTTGAAAATGTATTTTGAAGTATAATTTATTAAAATGGCATAGTGGGAAGTTAGATGCCAGATTAGTAAATCTAACTCATTTGTGCTGATATGGCAGTATTTTTACATTTTGTATTGAAGACGAGATAATATATAGACCTATCTATTATACAACACACTGCTTCATTTTTTCAAAACAGTGTTTTGATGTCTCATTGTATCAACTTGTATTTTTATTCTGTTTCTTGTAATTTTGTAAGTGCGCCTATGTTCTCAAGGGATACTCTATATAGGCACTACATCATCAAGTATCTGCCATATATGTTCAATATACCCTGTTATTTCTATATACATACACTGTATTTCTGAGGCTGTTCCAACAATTAAGAGAAATATGACATGTTGTATGACAATGTAACATCCAAAGTGGACAATAAACCATATGGATTCTTAACTTGGAAGAAGCAAAGCCTTAAATCAGTACTTAATCGGTTATGTGTGCAATGGATGTCATGCACAGTACTACATTCAAAGTAATATGGGAACAGTAGCTACCATTACAGACACTACAAGCTTTACCTCTTGCTGCCTTTGACACTTGTCATTCAGAGCCAATAGGTGCTTCAGTATTATGTAGTTGACTCTTACTTCTTTGCTTAAGAACTTTTCTTAGAAGAAGCTGTTTCACCAGCAGAATGCTCAATAGTCATTCAATAGACAAACCGTGTGTTAGAGTTGTGTATCCTTCTAACCCAAGTACCAAATGTTTCTTGGTCTGCCTAAACATGACCTTTCAGGACAATGCAGATCAAGAATTTTTTTTTCCATTAGGCAGGTTCCATACTTGAAGGAAATATCTGAGAAACACTCGTCTGTGTTTGCCATTATATATTCACTGGTCTCTATTTTTTAATCTTAAGAAATGCACATTTGTGGGCAAGTCTATTGTTCTCATTAAAGATATTTTCTTCTTTTTGAATCCAAGGCTCTTTTTGCACATTTTTCATCCAAAAGACTTATATAATATTTCCAGTTCTTGTTTTACTCTTTGAAAAGTAACAGATCAGTAGATTCACTTTTGTGTCCCAGAAAGCAGTGGCTAGAAGATACCTGGAAAGTGAGACTGACCGTGCCCTTTTTTGATGTAGGGCCACTAGGTTCAGGATTCTGCTTTGGTTGCTGTCTCATTTCTGACACAAAGTGGTATACTTATCTCTCATCCACATCAACAAATAAGGTCATTAAATCATTTGGATTCTCTTTCAAATGAACCAAAGTTTGCTGATAATTTTTTTTCACTTTTACTTTTGATCAACATCAGACAAATATTCACTCATCCTGCACAAAACATTTTCTTAGTTAATTCTTCATGTGAAGTGCTATGTGGTCTTTCTTCTGATAATGCCATGGAATTATCTGTTTCACACAGTTTTAAGTGCTGATTGTCCAATATCTTATTATGCACATTATCAGTATTTTCATGTGTGATTGAAGTTTTTGGATGTTCTCCCCATGGATTGTTTCAAGAGCAGTAAAGCTGTCTTAGTGCAATACAATGAAATAACTCAACATTACTGCATTACAGTACTAATTCTAATTATAAACTAAACATTACAAACTGTAATATGATGCAAATACTTCAGGATTAAAGGACATCACTCACAAAAAATCAGAACCATTATGCAGTTTATAGATGCTCACAAAAGAAAGAAAACTTGCTAGCTTTGACGAAGTAGAGTAAAATGCTTAAACACACACCCACACCTGGGCCCCTACATGTGTATGTGTTTTAGAGTGTATGTATGTGTGTATATATTTGTGAAGTAGGTATCACATACCACGTTTTAAAGAAATCTTTGCGAGGTGTTCTAGAATTAACAACAGATGTATTTGTACTGGTTTTCCTAATGACACATTATCCCAGTTTATCAGTTTAAACAAAATACTCATACAATGACTGCTTTTAAAACTAATACAAAGAAAACTATTCTGCAAATGAAATTGATGATACAATTATTTTTTTGCTGTACAACATTTACCAACAATAAGAAAATGGAATTTTCATTGATGTCAAACCCATGGTTGTGCCAGGTTGACAAATTTTCTGCTCATCAATATACATATTTTTGTGCAGTATGATATATTTATTGGTCCAGCTGTAGCATACACATCATTTTGTGCAACTTCTACTGAGTGGTAAAATAACACAACACAACATACACTGTAAACACAAAAAAGAAAAATATAGAAACATTCTTAGACTTGTCTAACTGACTGATTTACATTTGAAGGAAAAATTACTGTTTTCCTTATTTATAAATTCTGATACAGAAAAAACTGCTTTATTAGGAATATCTTTAGCCTGCTCTTAAATACTGGCTTTAGGGCAACTTCTGTTACTTCCGGTATGTTACTGTCAATGTGCTGCCACAGTGGATTACTCTTTTCAAGGATAAACAAACACGAAAAATTTACAACACCAGTCTCAGTAATGTGGCATACAACATAGCTTTTTTCAAGTAGGAGTTTTTGGTTAATGATGCTGATGGCTTTCCAAAGATCTAGAAAAATACTAAAATGATTTCATGTTGCTTGAGGGATTTAATAGCATGATCAAAAATCACAAAGATATATCCATATTTCAGGTAGTAAACTACAAATTTCCCTTTTGATAACCTTCCTAATGGCTCCTATTCTGTTTGCTGAGTTCCTTATTAGATTACCGCTATCATCATATACAATTTTTGCCTATCTGACGACTCTACAAGAGATCTTTTTGTAGATTTTAGAGTAATGAGCAGATTATTGGGAAAGTCTGTATCTTTTACAACATTACTGCAGGAATCTGTTGCTTTCATTGGACATTTTATGCTTTTTACTGCCCATTCTTTTTTATTTTGGGCATCTAACATTTTGGTTTGAAGAAGGATAGCCATAAGGAAGTTTTTTGGAAATATTTATATAGTATCAAAATTTTTCTCAATAAAAATGTTTTTTCTATATTCCCTATGTTATAGGAAGTTAAATGTTCTAATGTTATCTTCAGAAAATGTTCCTTTTTTAACTAATTTTTTGAAACTGTTACTATGTTTTTCCATATTTGTGCTTAGTAAATGAGTCTGTACATTGCTAGTAAAGGCATAGTTTGCATCTGAGATAAATATATGTTTGGCCAATGATGGAAAACATACCTGCTGTTGATTTTGTATGACAGCTTATTGTGGGGACTGGACTGAATACTTCTCTCATGTTTATAAAAGCTTCTGTAGCTTCACCATTTTTTGAAAAATCAGGATTAAAGTCACCACAAAATACTATATCCATATTTAATATGCTGAGTGTTGGCAGCAGAATCTACAATTTATTCATAAAGATAGACCTCTGTCGTACCACTTTTAGGAAAAGATTGATTGCTACTTACTGTATGTTAAAGATAACATGCTAACTTGCAGACAGGCACAATTAAAAGACACTTACACATAAGCTTTCGGCCACAGTCTTCATCGGAAAAAGAGAAACACACACCACTCATTCACACAATGGTCCGAGCTGCCAGAGATGATGGTCATGTGTGCGTAAGATATTCTTCCTTGTGTGAATGAATGGTGAATATTTCTCTTTTTATGATGAAGGCTGCATCCAAAAGCTCATGTGTAGGTGTCTTTTAATTGTGCCTGTGTGCAGGTTAGTGTATTATCTTTATGGTAATTAACAATCTGTCTTTTCCTACATTGTTGTTAGTCCTACTTGGCTTCCATTGTTTAATCTCTTACCACTTTGTGTATTATATTTGACAAGGGTTATGAAGTTAAGTTCTGGCAGTTTGGTTGCAGATAATTTGGAATCTTTTCCCCCTAGATTAATATAACATTCATTGAATTCAGTGAAATTTATGTGCTCTTTCACAAAAACAGCATTACCACCAAGAGTATAGGATTCATTACAAATGTGTCTCAGAATTTGAAATCCAGCTGCTGAAATTAATTTTCTTTTGCTACTTAGTACAGGTAACCAATGTTCAACAATAAAAATTGTATCAACATTTGGTTTATACTGGAGTAGTACTTCTAACATCGTGATCTCGTTTTTATGAGACAGGCCATTATGTTTTACTGGTCCATGTACAAAAGTGTATGATACCAATGTGTTCCAAAAAGCTGTACACCAAAACACAATTTTTCATCTTGTGTTCTTTTGATGACAGAGATAAAGGGTCAAGTGTTTTGGATAGCCCTTGGCCTAGCAACCATTTGTGTACCTATCAGAAGAATGGCGTACTATAGCGATCCTACAGCATAGAGTCAAAATTTAAATATTACACACTACCTCCAGCCCAGGCAAATTGGTTGGTTATTTTGCATTAGATGTGATATAGGATGCACCTTGGGCAGCATACAAGAAGCACCATTTGCTCATGGACAGTTCCTGAGAAAACCACAAAAATCAGTGTTTATCATTATTTTGCACCATGGTCCACAATTACCCAAATAACTAACCAAAGCAAATGGCTCAAATTTTAACTGTGGATTATTTAGACACTTATTGAAAAATGTCACTCTCCTGATTTTGAAAATCTTTATCTGTTAAGGTACACCCGAAAAACTTTGATTATTACGTACCGGTTTGGAATGTATGAAATGTGGATATGGCCACTTCTAAAATTTCTATTTATGTCAAATTGTCAAAATTTTTACCATATGTTCTTAAGATGATGTTCTCAGGGAACCATGAAATTTTGGTATCATTATCCATTACCAAGATTCAGAGGTGCAAAGTTATGTGCTTATGCACATAAAATATGCACATAACATCCAGTCTGAAGCATAACAGTAGTTTCAAAGGACACAGTGAACGCATGGCAAGGTTTCTGGGGCCATCATAAGGGTTCTCAGGTCAGAAAACTACGTTTTTAGTAAGGATTTTTTCACCAATAAAACTTTGTGATACACTTTCTCTGTATAATGGGCACTTCATGCCTATATAGGCTATCTTGACCTGGAAATTTGTCTGTAGTGCCACCTGGTAGCATAAGCACCTTATAAAAACTATTTTGTCATATGAAATTATTTATGCTTGCAAATCAAATTTTGCATTTTTCAGCAATCTGTAGATGCAGTCCAAAAATATTGTGCATTTTTATGTCAAACTGGAAAGATTATAAATTCAGTAAAATATTACTAATAATATTTTAACTTTGAGTTGTGGTTGATGAGCAAAGCATACAGAAAAACTATCAAGTAAATGATTTTGTGTTAACTGTATATTATGCCAGCTTATTTGTTATTTATATATTTCAAAATACATAACTGTGCTGAAGTATAAATAAACTGTCAGAACTCTACTCATCCATAGAATTCATTTCATGTAAACAGCAGATGCCACTGTAGCAGGAAAAAGAAGGGAATCAGTGGGGAAATACACCTGTGAGAACGCAAAAAATGCAGATAAGTTCCTCTTTAAAAGACTGACAGAAAAGTGGGAAACGAGCTGCTGCAATCCTCATTCTGTCTTCCTTGCCAAAACGTTTGGCATACAAACATATTCTTGCTTTTTTGTACTGAATGTGTGTAGCAGAGGGACAGTGATGGTGGAAGAGAGAGGAGACAGTGTCAGTGGGAGAGAAAGAAAGAGGAGACAGTGATGGTGGGAGAGAGAAGGCAGCAGTGACGGAGAAAGAGACATGGATGAAGACAATAGCAGTGTGAGCCAAAGAGAGAGGAGGTAGAGATGGTCAGTGAGAGACAGTGGCAGTAAAAGAGAAAGAGAGGTGAGTGAAGATAGTAGAAGTAGGAGCAGAAGAGAGAGAAGATGGTCAAAATAAAAAGAGAGCTGAGTGGAGACCATACATAGGCTTGGGGGTTTATGGAAGCCCGCAAGTAATGAAATTTATAGTGTAAATATAGGGGAGGGCACATTTTGGATCACAATTTTGATCATGTGGCTATAGGAGAAAAGCTAAGTTGGACTCCTAGAATTTTTGAGTTGACCATGGTAGTGTGGAAACAGTGGCAGTGGGGAAGAAAAACAAAAGTGAGGGAGGAGACAGCAGCAGCAGTATATACTGTAAATGAAGGAGACAGTGTAAACTGCAGTGGGAGAGAAAGGCAGAATGAGGCAATGTAATTGAGAGAGAAGACAGTGTCAGTGGGAGAGAAAGGAACAAGCTCAGACTGTGGCAGGGAAAGAGAGGAATCTACGTATCTGCCAGTCACCAGTTTGGGAGGGGGAGGGGGGATTAGCCTTTGTCAATTTTCCTCAATGACACTATGCCCAATTTTCCATGTACCTTATACCCACATGTTAAAGTTTCTCAATGTAGAGGTCAAAGTCACAATCCCATCAGGATACGTGTTGAGAGGAGACAAAGGTGGTTGAAGAGAAAGACAGCAGACTGTGTGCAAGAAAGAAAGAGACAGTGGCACTGGGAAAGGAAAAGAATGGGAGAAAGAAAATGGGAGTGGGACAGAGAGACAGTGAGAGTGCCAGAGAAGGAGACAGTGGTAGGGAAGAGTAAGAGAAATGGATGAAGGAAGTGACAGTAGGAGAGAGACGAAAGTGACAATGGGAGAAAAAAGATATAGTGAGACAGAGAACCATATAGACAGTGACAGTGAGAGGGAGATGCTGGGTATGATGGCTTGACTACAAAGAGAGACTGGATAGAAGGATTTAGAAAATTACACTATGTGGCTCCAGAGACCTTTACAAGTCTCAAACACCAATGATGTATCTGTGCAGACTGAGGCAACGAATGAAAATTTGTACCAAGACTGGGATTCAATCCTGCATGTCCTACTCACTAGGCAGATGTGCTAACCACTACACCACCTTGACACAGTGGCTTTGCTCAACAACATGGATTACCCTAGCACACCTCTCTCCAAATTCCCATTCATGCTTCAGCCCACTTGGTGTTCCTCCTAAGCTCAAACGGCATTGCAGAGGCTCTCCAGCTGTATTGGAATAGCACCTCAGCATCAAACAAAACAGAGACCTGTCTGAAATCCATGCATATGTGCTTTAATAAAATGAAACTATATGGTTCCAGTGTGAGAAGGAGACCTGGGTTTGGTTTGAATCCAGGCCTTGGTACAAATTTTCATCTCCCTAGTGAACAGGAGACCTAGGTTCAAATCCTTGGCTCAATAAAGATTTTATTTCTTCAGTCTGCACATATAAAAAGATTTAGAATGTTCTGTGTAAAAACAGCATGAATATATTCACATGCCAAAATTGTTCGTGAGGAAGGCAGAAGGTAGACTGTGGCAGCTGGTTCCCCACTTTTGTTTCGGAGTCTTTTAAAGAGGAACATATCCACCTTTTTTGTGTTCCGACAGAAGCATTTTTCCACTCATTTATTCATCCACCAGATCACATTCATGATAGGGGATACAAGTTATAGCAACTGTCAGAAGTGATATCTTTTTGTTAGAGCAGTTTTTTTAATGTATATACACTGGTAAAGTATTATAATATATTTCCAGTACAATAGCTTTCAACCAGTGGTCTCCTTTTTAAATATATATGTGTGTGTACCATAGAGAACAAAGAATATTTATCAACATAAGAATTATATTTTAGTTAACTTCCGTAACATTCTAGGCCATTACATTATGGACAAAATTAAAGCTATATGTGACCTAAATTGTTCTACACAAATTCAGTGACAGAATAAAAACAATGCTGGATCATTACATTGGCAACATTTTTGCTGAAGGAATTCATATTATTTTTGAGTGAGTAAGGACGTCTATGTACGCAACCTACATGCCTCACTGGTCACGGTATTTACACAGTGTCTGCCTTGTCATATTGTTACCACTAACACGTGGATGGTGATAATGCACTTCATTGTTTATTTGAAAGATATTGAGATTCTTATTTACAGATCGGTCTCTAGGTTGTACATTAATGGGGCTTACAATATTTCCACTTCTTTGAAGGGTCAGCTTAGTAGGTGAGCTGGTATGGCTCACTATTTAATTTTTTTTATTATTGAAATCACCCATCTTCTTAGTAGTTACTGTGATATCAATATCAAGATCAAATTGGAGTCTCTGGTCACCACATGTCTTTGGGTTAGTTGGCTTCTGCATCTACATCTACATCTACATCTACATCCATACTCCGCAAGCCACCTGACGGTGTGTGGCGGAGGGTACCTCTATCAGTTCTCCGTTCTATTGCAGTATCGTATTGTTCGTGAAAGAAGGATTGTCGGTATGCTTCTGTGTGGGCTCTTATCTCTGTGATTTTATCCTCATGGTTTCTTCGCGTGATATACGTAGGAGGGAGCAATATACTGCTCGACTCTTCGGTGAAGGTATGTTCGCGGAACTTCAACAACAGCCTGTACCGAGCTACTGAGCGTCTCTCCTGCAGAGTCTTCCACTGGAGTTTATCCATCATCTCCGTAACGCTTTCGTGATTACTAAATGATCCTGTAACGAAGCACGCTGCTCTCCGTGGGATCTTCTCTATCTCTTCTATCAACCCTATCTGGTACCGATCCCACACTGCTGAGCAGTATTCAAGCATTGGGCTAACAAGCGTACTGTAACCTACTTCCTTTGTTGTCGGATTGCATTTCCTTAGGATTCTTCCAATGAATCTCAGTCTGGCATCTGCTTACCGACGATCAACTTTATATGATCATTCCATTTTAAATCACTCCTAATGCGTACTCCCAGATAATTTATGGAATTAACTGCTTCCAGTTGCTGACCTGCTATTTTGTAGCTAAATGATAAGGGACCTATCTTTCTATGTATTCTCATCACATTACACTTGTCTACATTGAGATTCAATTGCCATTCCGTGCACCATGAGTCAATTCGTTGCAGATCCTCCTGCATTTCAGTACAATTTTCCATTGTTGCAACCTCTCGATACACCACAGCATCATCTGCAAAAAGCCTCAGTGAACTTCCGATGTCATCCACCAGGTCATTTATGTACATTGTGAATAGCAACTGTCCTATGACACTCCCCTGCGGCACACCTGAAATCACTCTTACTTCGGAAGACTTCTCTCCATTGAGAATGACATGCTGCGTCCTGTTATCTAGGAACTCCTCAATCCAATCACACAATTGATCTGATAGTCCGTATGCTCTTGCGGAAGTCAAGAAACACGGCATCTACCTGTGAACCCGTGTCTAAGGCCCTCTGAGTCTCGTGGACGAATAGCGCGAGCCGGGTTTCACACGACCGTCTTTTTCTAAGCCCATGCTGATTCCTACAGAGTAGATTTCTAGCCTCCAGAAAAGACATTATACTCGAACATAATACGTGTTCCAAAATTCTACAACTGATCGACGTTAGAGATATAGGTCTATAGTTCTGCACATCTATTCGACGTCTCTTCTTGAAAACGGGGATGACCTGTGCCCTTTTCCAATCCTTTGGAACGCTTCTCTCTTCTAGAGACCTACATCACTGCAAGAAGGGGGGGGCAAGTTCCTTCGCGTACTCTGTGTAAAATCGAACTGGTATCCCATCAGGACCAGCGGCCTTTCCTCTTTTGAGCGATTTTAATTGTTTCTCTATCCCTCTGTCGTCTACTTCGATATCTACCATTTTGTCAACTGTGCGACAATCAAGAGAAGGAAGCACAGTGCAGTCTTCCTCTGTGAAACAGCTTTGGAAGAAGACATTTAGTATTTTGGCCTTTAGTCTGTCATCCTCTGTTTCAGTACCATTTTGGTCACAGAGTGTCTGGACATTTTGTTTTGATCCACCTACCGCTTTGACATAGGACCAAAATTTCTTAGGATATTCTGCCATGTCAGTACATAGAACTTTACTTTCGAATTCATTGAAAGCCTCTCGCATAGCCCTCCTCACATTACATTTCGCTTCGCGTAATTTTTGTTTGTCTACAAGGCTTTGGCTATGTTTATGTTTGCTGTGAAGTTCCCTTTGCTTCCGCAGAAGTTTTCTAACTCGGTTGTTGTACCACAGTGGCTCTTTCCCATCTCTTACGATCTTGCTTGGCACATACTCATCTAACGCATATTGTACCATGGTTTTGAACTTTGTCCACTGATCCTCAACACTATCTGCACTTGAGACAAAACTTTTGTGTTGAGCCGTCAGGTACTCTGTAATCTGCTTTTTGTCACTTTTGCTAAACAGAAAAATCTTCCTACCTTTTTTAATATTTCTATTTACGGCTGAAATCATCGATGCAGTAACCGCTTTATGATCGCTGATTCCCTGTTCTGCATTAACTGATTCAAATAGTTCGGGTCTGTTTGTCACCAGAAGGTCTAACATGTTATCGCCACGAGTCGGTTTTCTGTTTAACTCTCGAGGAAGAAGGGGGTTGCTGGGAGTTAGCTCTGGACTGTGTGTGAGAAGCAACGTTTGTGTCAGAGTGCAAGGTCCCATGGTCGGTGGGACCCATGGAAGCAGTTGGTTGGGGACAGAGTGTCATCGGCTTGAAGAACCTAGTGTGGAGGGTGCGTGTTGTTCTGATGGCGGTCATTGTGTGGTCATTCAAGGGCTGAGAAGTGATTTCTTGGTTCTGCCCATGGATTCTGACAAAGATTTGTGGCAAGTTAGGTGTACGAGGTGAACATAAGAGTTCTAAAAAGGTGTGTGTTGGAGGTGCATATATCAGACTTGTGAGTGGTGTAAGCCTTGCTTTGGTACTGCAGTCTCCAGTTAGAACACTGCTTGGGAAGAGAGTGTTGATATCGGCATTGTCATCTGTTTAGCTGCTTTAAAGTAAATGACTGTTTTGGATCGAAGGTGGGAAGTGAGGGACTGAATCATTGCTTGTCTTATTAAGAAACCTGAGTCTGCCTCCAGCATGTTAAACTCTGTTATCTACAGTTATAATGAGTAATTTGATCCCTGGTAGTGTCCACGAGTGAACTTTGGAAGTACTGTTAAGTGTTTGTAGTAAGGGAAAGATTGACTGTGGAGCTTTTCAGTTGGACACTTATGAATCATGTTAATTGCAGTTCACTTCTTATGGTATTTTACACTTCTGCTTGTCATGGCAAAATCACTGGAAGTATTTCATAATTTAGCTTGGTACGTCATTTTGTGGTTCTGTTTGGCTGTTACAAGAGTTTAAAGCCCCAAATATTTTCTTACTGCCTTTGCTGGGGTTACCTTGCAACAGTTGTTGATTTGTCTCTTGTGTACCCCAGCATACTGCTGTTTAGTGTGGTGCGGTATAGTCAAAGTGTTCAATAGTACGGCATCTAGTCCCTTGCCCGTTTTAAGATTTGTGAGCCGTATAATCCCAGTATGCAATTTGTGTAATTTGGTTGTGGCCTGTTAATGTTTGTACACCGTGGAAAATCTTTCCCAAGGCGCATGTGATCCTGAAGGACAGCACAGTGGACAACAGCACATGACCCTGATGAAATCAAAAGATCTGCAAAGTATATTATTTTTTTAACAGATGTAGCCACTGAGCTTAAGAGTTGATTTGTGCTTTTTTATATTTTGAAAGGAAAAGATTTACATACCTGGTTAATCATAACATCTATGCTTAATTATTTGTCATAATTTGTTGGGTGTCACATGCATCACATGTAGGGAGTATTTAGAAAGAAGGAAGATATTTTGTGATACAGTGTGCATTGTAGAGGCTGTGGGGTTTGAGTGTACATTGATAGTAATCAATTTTATTGCATTTAAGTCGTTGTTTTAATTAAAATTTAGTGAGCAATATTTTATTGCCTTTTAGAGGTCACAGGTGATGTTTAGCAAAATTTTGGTATTTTCATGTAGAGTTAGAATCTTTTATTTAATCTTGCATTATGCAATTTGAATTTTTTCCTTTGCTTCAAAAGGGATTTGAGTTTTAAGCATTGTAAATTGATTCTGAGAGCATTTCTCTGATCTATTGTTAATCAGGAGACTGTTGGTTAAATAATGCTTCAGGAACTTTAGAAACTATATAGAGGGTCTTGCTGTTCATGATAACGAATGTTCACTTATTATTTTAAAATCAATAAACTTTTACAATTTTAAATGTAAAAAAAAACTTTTGCTAAACAGGGCCTGTTCATGCTCCCCACAACTTCTGCGTATTCAAGGTATTGGCCTTCGAGCATTGTCTGATGTTTTCCTTGGTATCTATCAAAGCTAACGCCTGTGGGGCCATGTCAGTAGGGACATTTGGTAGCAAGTGTATTATGACCCTGATAGTTCGGTTTTGCATAACAATTATTTTTTTGTGTAATGACCCCCCCCCCCATATAGGAATGCCATATGAGGGGAAGACTGAATTGCCGCATCTTTGACTGGGAACTCTAGAGACATACCAGAGGTTACTCTTTTTCCACAGCAGTTTATCTCTGTGGATATTCCATTGTAGTGTGTTATCTATCCACAAACCAAGGAATTTAGTCTCGCTGATCATTTAGTAACTTAATTGTCGGTGACTAATGGTTCTATGTGTGTTGTAAAGGTCTTTGCTGTGCAGATCAATTAGATGTTTTTTACATACTAATAGGTTGTTTTCACAGAACCAGTACAGGAGCCTTTCACTGCCCCACTAAATCAGCTTCATCTGAAGTGGAAAAATGTTGCAAGAGAGAAGGCTTGCATCATCAGCAAATAACTCAGGTACTGCTAAGGATAGGTTTTCTGGGAGGTCATTAATAAAGAGAAGGAATAATAAGGGGGCATAAGATCAATCCCTCTGGGACTCATGAGGTGACTGACATTATCATCCAGTTTTCATACGACCAGAATGTGGCTAGGTCACATGCTTTTGTAAGGCCAATAAAAAGTCCAGAAGCATAGTGTTTTTCATGAAGTGCATGTATCATCTGATCAGTGAATGAAAGAGAGCTTCATTGATGGGTTTATTTTTCTGAAATCCAGCTTGGACATTACTTGAGCACATACAATTTTTTTTCTCAAACAACGGAAAATCCAGGATGGAATGTAACAATATTGTGAAAAGGAAAGTTCCTATTGACCATATAGTGGAGATGCTGAGTCGCAGATAAGCACAACAAAAAGATTCTCACAATTAAAGCTATCAGCCATTAAGGCCTATGTCAACAATGGACGACAGATGGACACACAGCTGCAGCCTCAGAGAACTGAAACAACACCGCGAGCATGGTGGGAGTGGTGACTGGGTGGGAGTTAGGAGAAGGCTGGGGTGGGGAGGGGGAGGGATAGTATGGTGGGGGTGCTGTAGGTTAGAAAGAGGATCATACATCAGTAGTTGTTAACATGATTGTCCCCTTTCTTGCATAACAGAATTGTTGTTGTTGTTGTTGTGGTCTTCAGTCCAGTGACTGGTTTGACGCAGCTCCCCATGCTACTCTATCCTGTGCAAGTTTCTTCATCTCCAAGTACCTACTGCAGCCTACATCCTTCTGAATCTGCTTAGTGTATTCATATCTTGATCTCCCTCCATGATTTTTACCCTCCACACTTCCCTCCAATACTAAATTGGTGATCCCTTGATGCCTCAGAACATGTCCTATCAACCGATCCCTTCTTCTAGTCAAGATGTGCCACAAATTACTCTACTCCCAAAGTCTATTCAGTACCTACTCATTAGTTATGTGATCTACCCATTTCATCTTCAGCATTCTTCTGTAGCACCACATTTAGAAAGCTTCTATTCTCTTCTTGCCCATACTATTTATCGGCCATGTTTCACTTCCATACATGGCTACATTCCATACAAATACTTTCAGAAACGACTTCCTGACACTTAAATCTATACTCGATGTTAACAAATTTCTCTTCTCCAGAAACGATTTCCTTGCCATTGCCAGTCTACATTTTATATCCTCTCTACTTCAACTGTCATCTGCTATTTTGCTCTCCAAATAGCAAAACTCCTTTACTACTTTAAGTGTCTCATTTCCTAATCTAATTCCTACAGCATCACCTAATTTAATTTGGCTACATTCCATTAGCTTCATTTTACTCTTGTTGAAGTTTATCTTATACCCTCCTTTCAAGACACTGACCATTCCGTTCAACTGCTTTTCCAGGTCCGCTGCTGTCTCTGGCGGAATTACAATGTCATCGTCAAACATCAAAGCCTTTATTTCTTCTCCATGGATTTTAATTCCTAGGTCAAATTTTTCTTTTGTTTCCTTCACTGCTTGCTCAATATACAGATTGAATAACATCGGCGATAGGCTACAACCTTATCTCACTCCCTTCCCAATCGCTGCTTCTCTTTCATGCCCCTCAACTTGTATAACTGCCATCTGGTTTCTGTACAAATTGTAAATAGCCTTTCACTCCCTATACTTCACCCCTGCACCTTCAGAATTTGAAAGAGAGTATTCCAGTCAACATTGTTAAAAGCTTTCGTTAAGTCTACAAATGCTACAAATGTAGTTTTGCCTTTCCTTAATCTTTCTTTTAAGATAAGACGTAGGGTCAGTATTGCCTCATGTGTTCCATCATATCTATGGAATCCAAACTGATCCTCCCCGAGGTCAGCTTCTACGAGTTTTTCCATTCATCTGTAAAGAATTCGTGTTAGTATTTTGCAGCCATGACTTATTAAATTGGGAGTTCGATAATTTTCACACCTGTCAACACCTACTTTCTTTGGGATGGAATTATTATATTCTTTTTGAAGTCTGATGGCATTTTGTCTGTTTGATACATCTTGCTCACCAGATGGGAGAGTTTTGTCAAGGTTGGCTCTCCCAATGCTATCAGTAGCTCTAACGGAATGTTGTCTTCTCCCTGAGCCTTTGTTTTGACTGAAGTCTTTCGGTACTCTCTCAAACTCTTCATGCAGTATCATATCTCCCATTTCATCTTCATCTACCTCCTCTTCCATTTTCATAATACTGCCCTCAAGTACACTGCCCATCTATAAACCCTTTATACACTTCTACCACCTTTCTGGTTTCCCTTTTTTGCTTAGGGCTGGTTTTCCATCCGAACTCTTGATATTCATACAGGCGGTTCTCTTTTTTCCAAAGATCTCTTTAATCTTCCTGTAGGCAGATCTATCTTACCCATAGTGATATATGCCTCTACCTCCTTACATTTGTCCTCTAGCCATCCTTTCTCAGCCATTTTTAAATTCCTGTCGACCTTATTTTTGAGATGTTTGCACTGCTTTTTGCCTGTTTCATTTAGTGCATTTTTATATTTTCTCCTTTCATCAATTAAATTCAATCTGTCTTCTGTTACCCAAGGATTTTTACTAGCCATCGTCTTTTTACCTACTTAATCTTCTGCTGTCTTCACTGTTTCATCTCTCAAAGCTATCCATTATCCTTCTACTGCATTTCTTTCCCCCATATTTGTCAGTTGTTCCCTAATGTTCTCTCTGAAACTCTCAACAACCTCTGGTTCTTTCAGTTTGTCCAGGTCCCATCCATCTTGCAGGTTTTGAGTGTTTCAGGGAAAATGCCTGTGTTACTGGAGCAGTTGATTAAATTGCATGAGAATTGTACTATTTCATTAGCAAACTGTTTTCTTATATATCTTCGTAAACTCTATGTAAACCTTCCAGTCCAAATGAGAGGGAGTTTTTCATATCCTAAATAATGAGAACCTCCTTCAAAGTTCGTGATTTCTCAGATCTTATACACTTTGGAGGGATGCATTTTGTTTTGAAAAATTCTGGTGTTTTTCTCTATGATATCAGTTTGTAAAGTTTTTCTGGCACTATCCCGGATGGCTTTACATTTGTTATTTGAATCATTTATGTAGGCTTTATTTGTAAGTTGTTTTGCCTCAGATATTACTTCACAGAGGACATGCTTGTACAATTTGTACAATTTAAAGAAGTTCATAATTTGCATTTGTCCTTCATTTAACAAAATAATTTGATTGTGGCGTCCACACTACACTCTTGCACATGTTCTGAAATGTTAGAACTAGGATAAAACTCAGAGTCAGGGATTTTATATTGGACTACTTTGTCTGCATGTTTAAAACATTTTGTCCATACATGTAAAACATTTATTGCATGCATATAAAAACATTTGGTTTACACATACTAAAGCATTTAAATATTAGTGAGGGATATTGCTCTGTTTATGGAATAGTTCTGATAATCATTGGGAACACTACTGTCCTGAAATTAACTGAGTGGTCATGGGCCATAAAGGATTTGTATTCAGGTGTGATTGTCGACAGCCACCAAGAGAAGAAATCAGTGACTTCTTTGGTGGTGCTCCATGGAACTTCAGAGGGTCTCCAATACAGCAGAGTTGTTGAGTAGTAGAGTTGTTCAAAGAGGTCACTCTAAGGAGTCACAGAGATAACATCTTGCTGTTTGCTATTTCAGTCTGGTACACTTTAACTAATAAAATGAATATATTGGAAGAAACCCAGGTGTTTCTATAACATGTCTCAGCACCAGACAATGCTTATAACAAGTTTATTTACAAATATATTATTTGTGTAAATTCAGTAGCACAATTGTGGGGTTAAGGAAATTATATGCCTAAAATGAGAAAACAAAGTCCTCACCAGGCCTTGAAGGCCTGAGGGATGTCTGTCATGTGCTGCATCATCCTCCACTTTGTGGTGTCATGTGATTGCAGTATACAGGGGCACATGATCAGCACACCACTCTCCTGGCGATTTTGGAGACATTCCAGACTGTGGAGCTGTTACTGCTCCATCAAGTATCCTCTCAGTTTGCCTCTTGAGGCTGAGTGCACTACAGACCAGTCCTCCCACCAAAAAAAAAAAAAAAAAAAATCTTTGGCAGGACCGGGAATGGAACCCGGGTTCTCTGCATTGCAGCCATCTGTGCTGACCATTTGGCTATGGAGGCAGAAAGTTTTGTATCAACTGTGGAATAAATATAGTTGTTTGCACCCTTTAACTTTGAGTGGAACTATATCGTGAGGAGTTAATGTGCTGTTTCTTATGTTTCATGTATGAAATTGAGTTGTTGAGTGTATATATATAAAAAAATAGAAAGAAACTTCCACATGGGAAAAATATATTAAAAACAAAGATTCCAAGACTTACCAAGCGGGAAAGCACCGGCAGACAGGCACAATGAACAAAACACACAAACATACATATTTAGGCATATTTAGCCTAAATATGTCTGCTTGTGTCTGTGTATGTGCGGATGGATATGTCTGCGTGTGTGTGTGTGTGCGAGTGTACACCTGTCCTTTTTTCCCCCCTAAGGGAATCTCTGTTTTTAATATATTTTTCCCATGTGGAAGTTTCTTTTTCGCAACCGATGGTTACTTCTTCAGGAAGGAGAGGGAAAGACGAAAGGATGTGGGTTTTAAGGGAGAGTGTAAGGAGTCATTCCAATCCCGGGAGCGGAAAGACTTCCCTTAGGGGAAAAAAAGGACAGGTGTACACTCGCACACACACACACACACACACACACACACACACACACACACACACACACACACACACACATATCCATCCGCACATACACAGACACAAGCAGACATATTTAAAGGCTTTAAATATGTCTGCTTGTGTCTGTGTATGTGCAGATGGATATATGTGTGTGTGTGTGTGTGTGTGTGTGTGTGTGTGTGTGTGTGTGCGAGTGTACACCTGTCCTTTTTTCCCCTAAGGGAAGTCTTTCCGCTCCCGGGATTGGAATGACTCCTTACCCTCTCCCTTAAAACCCACATCCTTTCGTCTTTCCCTCTCCTTCCTGAAGAAGCAACCATCGGTTGCGAAAGCTAGTAATTCTGTGTGTGTGTTTGTGTGTTTTGTTCATGTGCCTGTCTGCCGGCGCTTTCCCGCTTGGTAAGTCTTGGAATCTTTAATATATTTTTCCCATGTGGAAGTTTCTTTCTTACCAAGCGGGAAAGTGCCGGCAGACAGGCACAATGAACAAAACACACAAACACACACACACAGAATTACTAGCTTTCGCAACTGATGGTTGCTTCTTCAGGAAGGTGAGGGAAAGACGAAAGGAAGTGGGTTTTAAGGGAGAGGGTAAGGAGTCAAGGAGTCATTCCAATCCCGGGAGCGGAAAGACTTCCCTTAGGGGGAAAAAAAGGACAGGTGTACACTCGCACACACACACACACACACACACACACATATCCATCCGCACATACACAGACTGTGTAAGGGAAGTCTTTCCGCTCCCGGGATTGGAATGACTCCTTGACTCAAAAATATATATATATATATATTCAGTAGTTAACCTTTCCTCCAAACCCCTCTCCCAATCCGAAACCTCTGTCCTATCCAAAGGCCTCACCTTCAGCCCCACTCCCAGGTTCAACCAAACTGCCCTTGTCAAGGATTTACTGTCCTACACTCGTAGTCTCTGCTGGAAATATCACTTTGCCACAAAGAAAAACAATCCTGATCCCACTCCTAATGATCCAACTCCCCAAGACACTATCCAAATTGAACCCTGCCTGCAACAGTTCCGTCCTCCATCACAGCGGGACCCACCTCCTCTTCCTCAAAATCACCCTCTCCAAACCTTCCAGGAATTTCTCACTTCCAGCCTTGCCTCTCAATCTTCCTTGAAAAACCTTAATCCTACTCCCAACATCACCACAGCCGAATCCCAGGCTATCCGTGATCTGAAAGCTGACCGATCCATCATCATTCTTCCGGCTGACAAGGGTTCCACGACTGTGGTACTTGATCGTCGGGAGTATGTGGCTGAGGGACTGCGTCAGCTTTCAGACAACTCTACATACAAAGTTTGCCGAAGTAATCCCATTCCTGATGTCCAGGCGGAGCTTCAAGGAATCCTCAGAACCTTAGGCCCCCTACAAAACCTTTCACCTGACTCCATCAAACTCCTCACCCCACCGTCACCTCGCACTCCTACCTTCTACCTACTTCCTAAAATTCACAAACCCAAACATCCTGGCCGCCCCATTGTAGCTGGTTACCAAGCCCCCACAGAACGTATCTCTGCCTACGTAGATCAACACCTTCAACCCATTACATGCAGTCTCCCATCCTTCATCAAAGACACCAACCACTTTCTCGAACGCCTGGAATCCGTACCCAGTCTGTTACCCCCAGAAACCATCCTGGTAACCATTGATGCCACTTCCCTATACACAAATATCCCGCACGTCCAGGGCCTCGCTGCAATGGAGCACTTCCTTTCACGCCGATCACCTGCCACCCTACCTAAAACCTCTTTCCTCGTCACCTTAGCCAGCTTCATCCTGACCCACAACTTCTTCACTTTTGAAGGCCAGACATACCAACAATTAAAGGGAACAGCCATGGGTACCAGGATGGCCCCCTCGTATGCCAACCTATTTATGGGTCGCTTAGAGGAAGCCTTCTTGGTTACCCAAGCCTGCCAACCCAAAGTTTGGTACAGATTTATTGATGACATCTTCATGATCTGGACTCACAGTGAAGAACAACTCCAGAATTTCCTCTCCAACCTCAACTCCTTTGGTTCCATCAGATTCACCTGGTCCTACTCCAAATCCCATGCCACTTTCCTAGATGTTGACCTCCATCTGTCCAATGGCCAGCTGCACACATCCGTCCACATCAAACCCACCAACAAGCAACAATACCTCCATTATGACAGCTGCCACCCATTCCACATCAAACGGTCCCTTCCCTACAGCCTAGGCCTTCGTGGCAAACGAATCTGCTCCAGTCCTGAATCCCTCGACCATTACACCAACAACCTGAAAACAGCTTTCGCATCCCGCAACTACCCTCCCAACCTGGTACAGAAGCAGATAACCAGAGCCACTTCCTCATCCCCTCAAACCCAGAACCTCTCACAGAAGAACCCCAAAAGTGCCCCACTTGTAACAGAATACTTCCCGGGACTGGATCAGACCTTGAATGTGGCTCTCCAGCAGGGATACGACTTCCTAAAATCCTGCCCCGAAATGAGATCCATCCTTCATGAAATCCTCCCCACTCCACCAAGAGTGTCTTTCCGCCGTCCACCTAACCTTCGTAACCTCTTGGTTCATCCCTATGAAATCCCCAAACCACCTCCCCTACCCTCTGGCTCCTACCCTTGCAACCGCCCCCGGTGTAAAACCTGTCCTATGCACCCTCCCACCACCACCTACTCCAGTCCTGTAACCCGGAAGGTGTACACGATCAAAGGGAGAGCCACATGTGAAAGCACCCACGTGATTTACCAACTGACCTGCCTGCACTGTGATGCTTTCTATGTGGGAATGACCAGCAACAAACTGTCCATTCGCATGAATGGACACAGACAGACAGTGTTTGTTGGTAATGAGGATCACCCTGTGGCTAAACATGCCTTGATGCACGGCCAGCACATCTTGGCACAATGTTACACGTCTGAGTTATCTGGATACTTCCCACCAACACCAACCTATCCGAACTCCGGAGATGGGAACTCGCCCTTCAGTATATCCTCTCTTCTCGATATCCGCCAGGCCTCAACCTCCGCTAATTTCAAGTTGCCGCCGCTCATACCTCACCTGTCTTTCAACAACTTCTTTGCCTCTGTACTTCCGCCTCGACTGACATCTCTGCCCTTAACTCTTTGCCTTTAAATATGTCTGCTTGTGTCTGTGTATGTGCGGATGGATATGTGTGTGTGTGTGTGCGAGTGTACACCTGTCCTTTTTTTCCCCTAAGGGAAGTCTTTCCGCTCCCGGGATTGGAATGACTCCTTACCCTCTCCCTTAAAACCCACATCCTTTCATTTTTCCCTCTCCTTCCCTCTTTCCTGACGAAGCAACTGCCAGTTGCGAAAGCTTGTAATTCTGTGTGTGTGTTTGTGTGTTTTGTTCATGTGCCTGTCTGCCGGCGCTTTCCCGCTTGGTAAGCCTTGGAATCTTTATATATATATATATATATATATATATATATATATATATATATATATATATATATATATATATATATATATATATACTCACATGGGAAGTATTTTATTTCATTTTTTTAAATATAATCTGCATCGGTTGAAAATATTAAAGTTTTTATGTGCATGACTTCAAGATCTAATAAAATTGGCAATTTTTTATGTAGAAATCTGTGGATAGCAGTGTTATAAAGGTCATGTCCAGAAGAGGATGGGCACCAGGTTCAGGAAGTTGAAACAATGTTTGAGAGACAAGAAACTTTCTGATGGTAAAACCATAAGAGGCAGGCTGACAGACAAAATGACTGATGAACTACAGCAGTATTACGAGATGGCCATTAGAAATAATACTGAGGATTTGTTGAAAATGAAGCAGGTAATATGGGCTATTTTCTTCCACAGACTGTCAACTGGTGAAAAACCAGTACACCATTTTTGCCCTCCTGGATCTGATTCATGGTGCAATTATCACAATCCCCTATACTCAAAAAATTAATACAGCCATAAACATTCCATCCCAGCAGCAGTCATGGATATCATAAAACCTATTTACAGAGACTTGGCAAATCCTGAATTACTGAAGAAGTGTCTGCATGGTCAGACTCAAAATCCCAATGAGTCGTTCAATAATCTTATATGGACTCGCTTACCAAAACATGTTTTTGTGGGAATGAAGACAATAAAGTGGGTGTTCAGTGATGCTGTTATTGCTTTTAATGATGGCAACAATGGTAAGGTGAAAGTTGTGCAGCAGCCATTGAAATTGAGCATGTTGTGCTTAGCAGCATGTTCTGGCACTGGGTGGTCAACTTTGGCTTGGGCCTCAGTTTGATGGTGATCAGTCATTCGGGTGGGTATCTGGTTGGAGATCATGCCCACATAAATATGCTGTGCAGAAATTATAGCAGAGCTGGTGTATGGCAGGTGGCTCTGCCTCTGATAGGACAGGAAAGCTGATGATGGGACAAGAGTAGGATATGCTGGATCTTCAGCAAGCTGATGATGGGACAAGAGTAGGATATGCTGGATCTTCTGCAGGGGTATGACCCATGTGGCAAGTGATTGGGTGAGGATGTGGCATAAGTTTACTTATTGTGGTGATGGGTTTTGAATTGGAAGGACAGTGGGAGAGAGAGGCAGTGTCCAATAGTGGCATGGCTGTGGGCATGAGGGATGTTTGTGTATAGGAAGATAGTGACAACTGTGACAAATAAAGAAAAAGTGATAATGAGGTGAAAATCGTCGAATCAGTGGAGCTAGTAGTTGGTGTCATTGATCTGAACTTAGTGACATAATTTATGAGAGCCACTAATAAGGTTTATACTCTACTAAGAAAAAAAAGACACACCATGAAAGAATTATCCACATTGACTAAAAAATTGTAGATGTTATGTATATGTTCGGACAAACAGATGATTACAATTTCAGAAAAAAATTGGATTTTTAATTCAAGAGAAAGAGCTTCACAAACTGAGCAATGTGTTGGTCCACCTCTAGGCCTTATACAAGCAATTATTTAGTTTGGCACTGATTGACAGAGTTATGTGATGCCTTCCTGAGAGATACCAAGCTAGGTTCTGTCCAGCTGATGTGTTGCCAAGGTATGGTTTGGCAAGCACAAAGACAAGCAGTAGAAACCCTTGCCGTGTGAGGATGGGCATTGCTGAAATGTAAGCCCAGGAGAGAATTTCACAGTATGAGTCTTTGAGAGGTCAAAACTGTATTTGTTGTTCAAAACTGTTTTGCTGTTCAGTTGTTGTCAGAGATGTACCTGGTACAGCAGAGACTGAGTTCTTTATTCATTTGCTTGTGCCATCAACAAACACTGCATCATTTCAGCAACTCTTTAAAGATAATGGAAAGTCATTTATGCAGATTAGGAAGAGGGGCAGACCAAATATTGAACCTTATGTGACACAAAACATTATGATCCCTCATTTGGAATTCATTTTAACTCCTCTGGTGTAAGTGCTGGAACTTTTGTAAGAGCATATTTGGCTTTCTCTAGACAGAATCCTTTACAGTCTCTAAGCTGAATTTGTTTCTGGTTCATTGAAAATGTTGAAGGTGGCTGATTGATGCATTCTGCACAGAGAGAGATTGATAATACTTTGTGACATTGCCAGTGTGTTCTCTGTCTTGCTCTGCACATATGCTACAGTTCTTCCCTTCCCTGACAAATGACAATGTTGGAGATGCCCCATGTGGGGAAACGGTTTCTCCTTCTGATTCTTTCTCAATAAAATTTAACAGTCAGAAAACTACAGCTGCTGCTTGTTTGTGTATTCATTCATCCCCAGATAATTGATAATGATATAGAATTTTTCATCACAATACTTTTTCTTCTTCTTCTTCTTCTTCTTCCATTGGGACTACATCCCGGGATGGGAATTGGCCTCCACATTTCATCATAATTCAGTGAAGCTAATTAGCTCCAACATAGACACATGGAATATATAAGGATGTTTTTATGATAGGACATGTTGTTGGCCATGGATCTATTGAAGAAACCATGCCTGGCATTTGCCTCAAATGATGTAAGAAAACTTGAATCAGGATAGCTAAATAGGGAAATCTCCATCTTCCTGAATAGGACATTAGTGTCTAGAAAATGCACTGCCTCATTCAGTTGGTACCTTTTTACAATGTTCTTTTGTTCAGAGGCATTGTGCACAAAGTACTTGTTGTTGTTGTGGTCTTCAGTCCAGAGACTGGTTTGATGCAGCTCTCCATGCTACTCTATCCTGTCTATCTTCATCTCCCAGTGCCTACTGCAACCTACATATTTCTGAATCTGCTTAGTATATTCATCTCTTGGTCTCCCTCTACTATTTTTACCCTCGACGCTCCCCTCCAGTACCAAATTGCTGATCCCTTGATGCCTCAGAACATGTCTTACCAACCGATCCCTTCTTCTATGCAAGTTATGCCACAAACTCCTCTTATCCCCAATTCTGTTCACTACCTCTTCATTAGTTATGTGATCTATGCATCTAATCTTCAGCATTCTTCTGCAGCACCACAATTTGAAAGCTTCTATTCTCCTCTTGTCTAAACTATTTATCGTCCACGTTTCACTTCCATACATGGCTACACTCCATACAAATACTTTCAGAAACAACTTCCTGACACTTAAATTTATACTCACTGTTAACAAATTGCTCTTCTTCAAAAACGCTTTCCTTGCCATTGCCAGTCTATATTTTATATCCTCTCTACTTCGACCATCATCAGTTATTTTGCTCCCCAAATAGCAAAACTCCTTTACTACTTTAAGTGTCTCATTCCCTAATCTAATTCCCTCAGCATCAACAGACTTAATTCAACTACATTCCACGATCCTCATTTTGCTTTTGTTGATGTTCATCTTATATCCTCCTTTGAAGACACTATCCATTCCGTTCAACTGTTCTTCTAAGTCCTTTGCTGTCTCTGACAGAATTACAATGTTATCGGCGAACCTCAAAGTTTTTATTTCTTCTCTGAATTTTTCTTTTGTTTCCTTTACTTTTTTGCTCAATGTACAGATTGAAGAACATCGGGGATAGGCTACAACCCTGTCTCACTCCCTTCCCAACCACTGCTTCCCTTTCATGTCCCTCGACTCTTATAACTGCCATCTGGTTTCTGTACAAATTGTAAATAGCCTTTCGCTCCCTGTATTTTACTCCTGCCACCTTCAGAATTTGAAAGAGAGTATTCCAGTCCACACTGTCAAAAGCTTTTTCTAAGTCTGCAAATGCTAGAAACATAGGTTTGCCTTTCCTTAATCTTTCTTCTAAGGTAAGTCATAGGGTCAGTATTACCTCACGTGTTCCAATATTTCTACTGAATCCAGACTGGTCTTCCCCGAGGTCAGCTACTACTAGTTTTTCCATTTGTCTGTAAAGAATTCGCGTTAGTATTTTGCAGCCATGACTTATTAAAGTGATAGTTCGATAATTTTCACATCTGTCAACACCTGCTTTCTTTGGGATTGGAATTATTATATTCTTCTTGAAGTCTGAGGGTATTTCACCTGTCTCATATATCTTGCTCACCAGATGGTAGAGTTTTGTCAGGACTGGCTCTCCCAAGGCTGTCAGTAGTTCTAATGGAATGTTGTCTACTCCCGGGGCCTTGTTTAGACTCAGGTCTTTCAGTGCTCTGTCAAACTCTTCATGCAGTATCATATCTCCCCTTTCATCTTCATCTACATCCTCTTCCATTTACATAATATTGTCCTCCAGTATATCACCCTTGTATAGACCTTCTATATACTCCTTCCACGTTTCTGCTTTCCCTTCTTTGCTTAGAATTGGGTTTCCATCTGAGCTCTTGATGTTCATACAAGTGGTTCTCTTTTCTCCAAAGGTCTCTTTAATTTTCCTGTAGGCAGTATCTACCTTATCCCTGGTGAAATAAGCCTCTATATCCTTACATTTGTCCTCTAGCCATCCCTGCTCAGCCATTTTGCACTTCCTGTCTATCTCATTTTTGAGACGTTTGTATTTCTTTTTGCCTGCTTCATTTACTGCATTTTTATATTTTCTCCTTTCATCAATTAAATTCAATATTTCTTCTGTTACCCAAGGATTTCTAGTAGCCCTCGTCTTTTTACCTACTTGATCCTCTGCTGCCTTCACTACTTCATCCCTCAAAGCTACCCATTCTTCTTCTACTCTATTTCTTTCCCCCATTCGTGTCAGTTGTTCCCTCATGCTCTCCCTGAATCTCTGTACAACTTCTGGTTTAGTCAGCTTATCCACGTCCCATCTCTTTAAATTCCCAACATTTTTCAGTTTCTTCAGTTTTAATCTACAGTTTCTAACAAATATATTGTGGTCAGAGTGCACATCTGCCCCTGGAAATGTCTTACAAATTAGAACCTGGTTCCTAAATCTCTGTCTTACCATTATATAATCTACCTGAAACATGTCAGTATCTCCAGGCTTCTTCCATGTATACAACCTTCTTTTATGATTCTTGAATCAAGTGTTAGCTATGATTAAGTTGTGTTCTGTGCAAAATTCTACCAGGCAGCTGCTCCTCTTTCATTCCTTAACCCTATTCCATATTCACCTAATATGTTTCCTTCTCTCCCTTTTCCTGCTACCAAATTCCAGTCACCTAAGACTATTAAATTTTTGTCTCCCTTCACTATCTGAATAATTCCTTTTATTTCATTATACATTTTTTCAATTTCTTCGTCATCTGGAGAGCTAGTTGGCATATAAACTTGTACTACTGTAGTAGGTGTGGGCTTCGTATCTATCTTGGGCACGATAATGCGTTCACTATGCTGTTTGTAGTAGCTTACCCGCATTCTTATTTTCCTATTCATTATTAAACCTACTCCTGCATTACCCCCATTTGATTTTGTGTTTATAAGCCTGTAGTCACCTGACCAAAAGTCTTGTTCCTCCTGCCACCAAACTTCACTAATTCCCACTATATTTAACTTTAACCTATCCATTTCACTTTTTAAATTCTGTAACCTACCTGCCCGATTAAGGGATCTGACATTCCACGCTCTGATCTGTATAACGCCAGTTTTCTTTCTCCTGATAACGATGTCATCTTGAGTAGTCCCCCGCCAGGAGATCCAAACGGGGAACTATTTTACCTCCGGAATATTTTACCCAAGAGGACGCCATCCTCATTTAACCATGCCCTCGGGAAAAATTACGGCTGTAGTTTCCCCTTGCTTTCAGCCATTCGCAGTACCAGCACAGCAAGGCCGTTTTGGTTAGTGTTACAAGGCCATATCAGTCAATCATCCAGACTGTTGCCCCTGCAACTACTGAAAAGGGTGCTGCCTCTGGCCTCTCAACAGAAACCCCTCTGTTCTGGCTGCACCAACGGTACGGCTATCTGTGTCGCTGAGGCACACAAGTCTCCCCACCAACGCAAGGTCCGTGGTTCATGGGGGGACAAAGTACTTATAAAATTGAAATAGCTTTGCACTGTTTCTTTGCAATACTTTATACATCCTTGCACACAATATGGACACCTGCTCTTGACACGAGGACCATGATAATGCTGCTATGCCCCAGTTCCTGCAACATCTTGTGCTGTTCTGTTATTTCACTGGTAACCCACTGTGCTTGATCCTGCGGCTATTCTTATCTCTTTACTTTGGGGAATCCTCCATTAAAATGACATTTATTTGTGGCAATAAATACATCATATTTTTCATTTACATTCTGTGCTTGTAGGGTATCAGTTCAGGCTTACCTATTTACTATTGTTCTAAAGGTGTTAAATTTTGCTGATGATTCTTACTTCTTTGTTGTTCATTTTGATTTTGATAATTATGTCATTATGTCTGCAAAAGTAGTTCAACTGTGTGTGATGATCAGGTATTTCCATTTGAACTGTGTGTCACTAATAACATAGCAATGATATTGTCAATAACAATCAGACTTTGGGAAATAACTTTTTTAGGTTCTGAAGTTGCTGCCTCAGCATTATACTGTGTTAATAATTTTTCAAAATCCTGTCTTATTTTTTATAATTTTCCCATGTCAACATTGAAGTCTCTGCATATAGCCTACTAATGCATCAATTCAAAATTCTTTCTTAGTAAATTAGCAATTTTTTTCAGAGATACTTTTATATTTCTCCTCCCTTCACTGTTTGCAGTCCTTAGGAGCTTTCCTGTTTTGACATATATAAAGGATGCTCAAAAAAAGTGTTGAATTTTTTGAGAGGTGATAGTACTCATCAAAACAAAAAAAAGAAAAACACTTGTTTACAGGAGGTGTTCAATGTGGCGTCCATTCATGACAATGCTCTCTTCTGCCCTCCGGCATAAGGAATGATGCACCCTTTGAAGTATATCTGGTTGTTGTTGTATCTGCTGGCACACATTGAAAATGTGACCCTGTAGTAACCACACATTGTTGATTGGCATGGCATAGACCATTGCCTTCAAGTGTCCCCATAACCACAAGTCTGGGGGATTGTGGTCTGGGGAATGAGCAGCTGTTGGGTTCCCCCAACCTAGCAGTCCTAAAATAGCTGCATCAGATTTTTGCGCACATTGTGACAAAAGTGTGCTGATGCACCATCATGCATGAACCACATTTGCATTAATTGCTGCAAAGGCACAGCCTCCAGCAAGGTAGGCAATACATTGATGAGAAGTTCAGATAATGCACCCCAGTTAACCACTGTGGTAGCACTTATGGCCCCACTAATCTATCGCCAAATACTCTTGCCGTTTGTTGATTGAGAATCAGTGTTGATGGCCTCTTTCTTGAATTGCTTGGGGATTTACATCTGCCCACACATGCTGGTTATGGGAATTTGCAACTCCATCTCTTGTGAACCGTGCCTCATTGCTAAATAAAATATTGGATGTGAACAATCTATATTTTTCAGTGTAGAGGGCATGGGCTCGCAGACTACGTTCATTTGCTAAAGCAGAACAGAGTATTATATCCGCCATTACACTTGTTGAGTAGTAGGCTTCGATTGCCAACAAGTGGTGGAAGAGAGAAAATGTAAATGTACTACATCATTTGTACATACAAGCCATATAATAATAATAAACACATAAGTGAATCCATGTTTGGAAGAAAATAAAACAACTTGATACATACCCAGGGTTGACTGTGCAATAAGCACACAAACACAATGAAGACTAATGTTGCCTAAAACATTAAAACTAATGTAGCCTACAACACAACTCAAACCACACAATTGACTGTAGACCACCTAATGGTAGGTGGAGTACTCTGAGTAAAACATCATAATACCCTGCTGAAACTTCCGACAGAGTGCCAATGCAATGGCTGTGCTGTAATCCACTACCAAATGTCATGCAGTCCTTCCTATAAACGTGTTTATCTCGGAAAGTATGTGTTTCTGGACTCATATCTTGTTTTGGACTTATTTTTCTTGTTTTGACGAGTACTTCTACCTCTCAATGTACTTGACACTTTTCCTGGAATGCCCTGTATATATAGAAACTCCAGCATCTTTATGTTAGGATCTACAGAAATAAATGGATAAGATAGAGCCCTTAATTGTTAGATTACCAACCTAACCTTCAAAAATATGAAACAGGATAGATTCGTACTCACCACATAGAGCAGGAGCGAGCTGCAGGCAAGCACCTACAGTACATTTAAAAGTAGATTTGCTATCGGACCAAGTCCTTCTTCAAAGATGGAAAAACATAGATGTACATTCATATACACACAGTTCACAGACACATAATGTCTCCAGTGGGGGTCCAGGCCATTTCTGTGAGTTGTGTGTGGTTTTCTACCTCTGGAGAAGGATTTTGACTGGTAGCTTAGTTCACTTTTAAATGTACTATAAACATGCTTGTCTGACCCTTATACCACTCAGTGCCTCCTGTAAATGGTGAGTAGCAATCTATGTTTAATTTCATGTGTGTAACTTTGTTAGCCCGTGTTCACTTGTGCATAACATGTCTGGTTGATTACACATAGGAGTACTTGAGCTTCTAGTTTCTTGTTGTCAATGTACTGGATAGTCCATAGAAATACATTCATCTAATATTCCTTTGGCTTACTTGCTTGTTACAGACTGTATTTTGAGAGCATATTCTGTAGTTCCTCCTTTTTTATGTGAATGTATTTGGCATTTCAGTTAGAGCATCTGATTTTTCGCCCACATCAGGCCACATTAGTTTCTCTTGTTTCTGTTGATTTTGCAGACATCAATAAACACCTAGCAGGGTGTTTAAGTTTCCATTGTATTTAAATGCATGGAAAAACGTAGATGTACATTTCACATAGAAATTTGTTGGATGTATGAGAACTACCCCAAGATTATCACATTATTCTTTGATGGCACAGTTTATCTTGCCTTCTATTTGTCACTAACTGACCTTTTTATGATTCTGCCAAATAGGAGCCTGAACAATGCATGAACATTTCTTGCCAAATGGGTCCTGGTTTTTATCTTATTATTACACAGTTAAGTCACATTAATGTCAGTTAAGTCACATTAATGTGACCACTGCCTATGTTTGACATCAGTATGCAAGCAGTGGAGTCTATATAAAGCATGTCAGAGAAATGCGGAACCAGTGCAAATGCTGCCATAATTCAGAAACAGAGCAATTTATCATGCGTGCAAAAGGGCATGATCATTGGCTTTCTGGCCAAAGGTAGAAGCATTCTGAAAACGAGTGGGTGTGTAAACAGATAATTTTCTGTCATTGTTAAAATGTACCAGTACAACAAAAAAGCACTACCTAAAACCAGTACTGAAGCACTGTGGTGCACCATAGGCCGTAGAGGACAGCAATGGACAAGAGCTGTGGAGACATGTATGGGCAAATGGACGTGCAAGTGTTGGGCCACTTAGTGGTCAGAGTAATGAAGGTGCTACCAGTGTCTCCTCAATGACCATTCAGTTAGCATTGCTGTGTATGGGCCTCTACAGTAGGTGCCTGATTTATGCATCAATGTTGACTGCTATTCATTAGTTATGAAGGCTGGAATTTTCATGCCAATGCTGTAATTGGTGTCCACTGAGTGGTGACAGGTGGCCTTTGCAGATGAATCACATTTTATGCTTCACAGATGGTGGTTCGCATGTAGGGCCCTGGCACCATCATTGGAAAGGTCCAGGCCAAAGGAGCGAGTATTATGGTCTGGAGAATGTTTTAGTGGCATTCCCTGGGTGATCTTGTCATTCTGGAAGACACACAAGTGTGCATCTATCCATGGCGACCATGTCCACCCTTTCATGTAGTTTTTCCTCAGCATGATGGTATCTACCAGTGGGACAATGAAACATGTCACACATTCATGGTTCAAAGAGCACCAGGATAACTTTACCATACTCACCCAGCCACTGAAGCCCCTCAATTTAAATCTAAGCAATAATCTGTGTGACCACATTGATCTTGCAGCATGGCTTTGTCTATTGAGAAACTTAATGTAGGTGGCCATGTCACTAGTCAGCATAGCTCCACATCCCTGTTGCTGTCTTCCAAAACCTCCTGCATGTCTATGCTGAAAAAGGTGATTATTCAGGCTTTTAAATTGTGGTTACTTTAATGTGACTCGACAATGTAATTTCTTATTCACTGCTGTTTCTTAATGAATTCATTCCAGCATTCACAAAGACACCTCTGTAAGCACTTTTCTGTTCAGCAACAAGTCTTGAGTTTCTTATTTTGCATTTCCCGTATTTGTAACATATTTGTTGAGTTGTTGGACTCTTTAAGTCCAGGTTGTACGAGTACACTGATTTTACAATTGATGATGGTAACATTGTTTATCTATAAATTGCTTAACATTAGCAAATCATTTTCATTTCTACACACAGTTGTGATCCTGTTTGCTGTAAGTCACCAACTTCTATTTATACTTTTTTCTGTCAAATTTAGGCCTTTTGGATTTAGCATGATGCCATCAGAAACACTGGATATGTTTTTTTTTAATACATTCATGCTAGTTGCAACACATTGTATCAATCTTGCTGTATTGTATTCATTCTCTGATTATGTTGTTTTGGCTACATACTAAAAGAAAACTTTTTACAAAGTTAAATTAATATTTATAAGGACAGTCAAGGGAAAACCAAACACTTGGCACAACAGGACCATGAAATGGTACATTCAAAAGTACTCACCCAACGCGTTAAGACATTCATCCCACTGGGAGACAAGATCATCAATTCCTATTTTGTAGAACATGATCGGCCACTGATGGATCCACAACTGCACCCTCTCCTGTAATTTCTTGTCTGCCAGAAACCAGTGCATGTCTTTCACCAGATTGCCAAAGATGCGAAAACCAAAAGGTGAAAGATCCAGGTTGTATAGAGGATGTTGCAGTGTTTCCCAACCGAATTGTTGGAGATAGCCTTCTTCTGATTGGCAGTGTAGTGGTGCATGTTATTGTCTAACTGGATGATTCGGTTTAACAGCCTTCCTGAGCATTTTGACTTTGTCTTCATAATGTTGCACATCAATTGTCATTCCATATTTGAGGAACTCGACAAGTAGAGGGCCCTGCAGTCAAAGGAGGAGGTCATCATGACCACAGAAGAACTTGTGTGAACAGCTTTTGATTTCTTTGATGTGGAAAATGTGGGTTATTTTCACTGTTGGCTTTGCCATTTGACCTTGCACTATTGGAATACTGTCAGATGGAATCATCCAGTTGCCCGATAATGCCCGTCTCCACATGGCCAATAGACGAAGGTTACACGTAAGTGATCTGGTTGGGAATCACTGGAGCTTGAATATTTTCCTGTGTGATTTTCACATCTTGGTGACATGAAGAAAGATGTGTGGGTGTCATACCAGTCAGCTAAGGAAATGCAAAAGTGGTTGCGATTGTGGACCCGTCAGGGGCTGACAACTTTCTATAAAACATGAATTGATCATCCCATCTCCCAATAGGCTAAATGCCATAATGCAAATGGTGATTACTTTCAATTGGAATCATTCCATGCTTGCATTCTGGAGGGTGTCCTGTGTTCATTTGACTGTGCCTCATATATACAAACTTAATAAATGTTCTATAATTTTCATTGTCATTATAGCAGAGAAAACAAGGACTGCCCAGAATTTTTAATGTTTGTTTTACATAGTAGTACTGTTTACCTGTTATGCTCAGTTAATGAAGTTATCCTTGGCATTAATTAATTAAGTAATTCAGGTATTGTGATCTATAAATACCATCAGGATTGATAATAATCAGTAATTTGGAGTAGAATAGAGTATAAATCAAAAGTAATCCATTAAATCTTATAATTAGGGAATTAACAGATGTTCACAGTTAAGTAATTTGCAGCTTACATTTGATGAATGTCTTGCCAAGAATACAGTTTTTATACTGTAGTATGTAGGCTACTATTTTCCAAGTCCTGTACATTCAAATAAGCTATTTGTTTGTCTGAGATTTGACTGACTTTTAAAATGTTTTGTGGTGCATATACTCTGTGCCTTTAGGTCTGTTATCATAAAAGCTATGTTGATGCTCATAAAATTGTTTGAATTAGATTATATGGTCAAAATAATGGCTACCAAATTTAGGTCTCTGTGTATGGATTTTAGGTCTAGTCTCACAAATGTGAGCATTCTCTTTGGTATAACTTTTTACCTTAGGACTTGAATTGCCTAAAGGCTGGGGAAACTAATGACTACAGCTAGAAATGTATCATTTCCAGAAAATAACTTCTCAAAATATCTCAAGCCAAAGACATTTTGATACAATCTGCAAGTCATAGTTTAGTTATATGGATGTTCTATGGTTCATAATTATGATCTCTCGGTATGGTGTGGAATATCTCAGTTTTACAGTTATAGTACTGGGTAGATGCTGACAGATTTTTATAGCAATAATAATAATAATAATAATAATAATAATAATAATAACAGTAATAATTTTTATTTGTCCATAATACCCTTAAGGCTTGTATAATGTAATTTTTTGTATATTCACAACAGAGATATCAAGCCATATGTATAACGAATATATGCACCAAGTAACATATTAGATACTATTACCACTAATTACCACCACTAATATAGTGCAATATACAAAAGTAGTGCTACTGATAATGAAGTTCAGAAATCTAAGTGATTATAAACATCTTTTAATTAACAACTGTTACAATTTGCCCGTAAAAGCATTACAACAGAGTTGCTTTATATTGTTTGCCTACTTATTACAGAATTGTCATTCAACTGCAAGTGCATTATGGTATACAACTGTTTTATTACTCAAGGAAAAAAATCAAATTTTGACAGTGTAATGTATTTGGATAGTTAAAAAACTATTCATCGTGTGGCAGCAGGAGAATATGTACATAAAAAAGATTTTATATTAAAAACAAAGATTCCATGACTTACCAAGCGGGAAAGTGCCGGTAGATAGGCGCAATAAAAAAACACACAAACACACACACAAAATTTCGAGCTTTCGCAACCGGCGGTTGCTTTGTCAGGAAAGAGGGAAGGAGAGGGAAAGATGAAAGGATGTTGGGTTTTAAGGGAGAGGGTAAGGAGTCATTCCAATCCCAGGAGCGGAAAGACTTACCTTAGGGGAAAAAAACGACACATATCCATCCGCACATACACAGACACAAGCAGCTTTGTGTGTTTGTGTGTTTTTTTATTGTGCCTATCTACCGGCACTTTCCCGCTTGGTAAGTAATGGAGTCTTTGTTTTTAATATATCTTTCCCATGTCGAATGTTTCTTTCTATTTTAAAAAAGATTTTACTTACACAAGTTTTTGGAGCCAATGGCTCTTCCTTCCAGCAGGAGGGTTGAAGGGGAAGGAAGAGGGGTGAAGAGAAAGGGACTGGAGAGCTTTCGGAAAAGGAGTAAAGTTCAGAAAAGTCACCCAGAATTCTGGATCAGAAGAGACTTACCAGACAGGATGAGGTGGAAAGACTTAACCCTAACTGGTATCTCTCCCCTGATCCAAGATTCAGGGTGATGTTTCCAAACTCTATTCCTTTTGCTAAAGCACTTCAGTTCCTTTACCTTCACCTCTCTTCCTTCCCCTTCAACCCTTCTGCCAGAAGGAGGAGCCACTGGCTGCAAAATCTTGTGTAAGTATAACCTTTTTTTTACGTTTGTTTTCTCCTGGTGCCACTTGATGTGTAGATTTTACCTATCCCATTACATTATGTTATTTTATTACTCAGGATCATACTGTAATTTTATGAGGTTATGTCAGTTGTAATATTTATGACAGTCCCAAAAGATACAAATTGTAACCCTCGTATACTTTTTTTTTTTAAATTGTGTTCTGCCTTACGGCAGGTCTTGTCATGGGGGAAGCCTCATCAGAGAGGTCCACCACAAGAGCTTCTAGGGAAGTGATTCCAGTGGTGGTTTCCCGTTGCCTCCACTGATGATGATGAAATTATAATGAGGGCAGCACCACACTCAGTCCGTGAGCAGAGAAAATCTCTGACCCTGCCAGGAATCGAACCCAGGTCCATTGGCGTGACAGACCACCGCGTTGACCACTCAGCGATCGGGGCGGACCCTCATATACTGCACACTGTGTTGCTGAATGTAACACTTTCCACCAAAAAAGGTGTCTCAGCTGTCTCAGCTGCAACATACATAGTGGATTTCTGAATGTAACATCTGTGCCTACTTCTCCTAGCATAACTGGAGGCAATTTGCTTACTTCATGTCTTGTAAAGGTAACTCATAGTCGTTGTCCAGTCTGGTTTCTTCTCCTCCAGCTGCAGACCCAAATGTTCATGCAGTAAACATTGTGTAATGGAATGACAAGAAGGAAAATATAAATGGTACTAAAAATGAGAATTATGAAGTAATGGGATATCACTTGATTTTCTTTTATTCATAGAATCACAAAATCAAGAAATCAATTCCAAGACCCCGTCTACTATTAATGTGCACAGACAAGTTTCTGGATCATCATCATCGTCATCAGTTATCAGCTATATTAGCAGTTCCTTTGCCTCTCCATTTTCTGTGATCCATTGCTTCCTTCTTAAGGCTGCTGTATGTTGTACTGTCCATCATGTCATCCAGTATCTGGAATCTCTTCCTTCCTCACTTCCTTTTGCCTTCTACAAAACCTTTTAAATCTGTTTTCATCAGTCCATCATTCTTTCTTAACATATGCCCAATCCAATTTCTTTTTCTTCTCTTTATTACATCTAGTCTTTTCTCTCCCACTCTTCTCAGTACCTCTTCATTTTTTACTCTGTCCATCCAACTTATTCTTTCCATCCTCCGCCATGTCCAAATCTCAAAAGCCTCCAGCCTTTCTCTGTTTTTCTTCCTCATAGTCCATGTTTCAGCACCATATAGAAGAACACTCCATACAAGACATTTTATGAGTCTCTTCCTGAGTTCTCTGTCCAGACTGGTGCAGAAAAATTCTCCTTTTCGTATAAAAAGCCTCTTTTGCCACTGCTACCCTCCTTTTAATTTCTGTGGTACACTTCCAGTCAATGTCTATCTTGCTTCCAAGATACTTAAAATTTTGCACCTGTTCTATTATTTCTCTATTCAGCATAATTTTTATTTCCTTATTTCCTCCTAGTGCTAATACTTTTGTTTTATTTGTGTTAATTTTCATTCCATATTTTTTTCCATTAGTTTCAATGGTGTCCACCAAATCTTGTAATTCTTTTTCCCCTGTGGCTAGAAGGACCATGTCATCTGCAAACCTCAAACACCCTACTCTTCTTCCTCCAATTTCTACTCCTTTGTCATCTAATGATCATTGGTCAATCATATTTTCAAAGTAGAGGTTGAAAAGAGTAGGTGATAGACAGCATCTTTGTCTTACTCCTTTTCCTAGTCTGATCCAGTTTGTACTTTCTCCTCTCACTGTAACTGAAACGTTTTTATTAAGATATAATGAGTTTATAAGTTTTGTGGTTTTCCAGTCCACTCTCTTTTCCCTCATTATAGTCACCAGCTTGTCCCAAACAACATTGTCAAATGCCTTTTCTAGTTCAATGAAGCACATATATAGGACTCTTCCTTTTGCGATAAACCTTTCTCCCAAGTTTCGTAGGAGTCCTATTGCAACTCTGGTGCCCGTAGTCCATCTAAAGCCAAACTGCTCCTCACCAAGATTCTTCTCCATTACTTTTTCAAGTCTTTTATTAATTATTCTTAACATCACTTTGGCTGCATATGAAATGAGGCTGATTGTCCTGTGCTTGCTGCATTTCTTGGTTCCTTGTTTTTTCGGTAATGGTATCATTGCTGTTGTCAGAAAGTCCTCAGGCCATTAACCACTGTCATATATTTTATTACATAACCTCAATATTTCTCTTACTCCATCTTGGTTCAAGCATTTTCATATTTCTCCCATTATCGTATCTGTACCTACCGCTTTGCCATTTTTCATTGCAGCTCTGGCAGAATTTACTTCTTCCATTATGATGGTTGGTCCTTTCTCGTCATCACATACACTGTTGTGTGATTCAAGTTCCAGAGTTTCTAGTTTGCTATTTGTGTCATATAGCTCTTTTAGATATTCTTCCCATCTCTGGAGGGCATGGTTATGATCTTTGTACACTACCTCTCCATCTTTACTCAAATTTCCAGTTCCTGCTCTGTTTTGTTCCCATGTCACAGTCTTTACTCTGTTATATAGTAAGTTGTATCTTCCCTTCCTGTCCAGTTCTTCAATTTCATCACATTCCTCTTTTAGCCATTTTTTCCTAGCCTGCTCTGTTTCTCTTCACAGTTCATTATTTAACCTTTGGTATATCTTTCTTGCATCTTCAGTGTTCTTGTTTTTCAATTTTCTTCTCTCCTCCATCTTGGAAATCATTTCTTGTGTGACCCATGGTTTTTTTGACCTTTTCCCTTTTACATATCCTATATTTTGCTGTTCTGCTTTAATGATTTCTTCTTTCAGCATATTCCAGTACTTGTTGGCATTATCGGGTGGTTCTTTGTTCGCAATGTGTTTAGAAACTCCCGAGACAGCATTTCTATAATTTTTTCTTTGTTGGATCTTATCTTCTCTAAATCCCACTTCTTCACCATGGTCGCCTTCTTGAGTTTTTTCATTCTTATTTCTCTTTCTGCCATAGGTATGTTGTGGTCACTATTAGTATCTGCACCTGGTAATGTGTGCACTTTCTTGATTGTATTCCTGTATCTTTCTTCTACCAGTATAAAATCAATTTGGTTTCTGTATTTATCCCCTGGTGATTTCCAAGTGTAGAGCCTCCTCTTGTGGTTCTTGAACCATGTGCTTGCCGCTATCAGCTGCCTTTCCCTGCAGAAGTCAATTAACCATTCACCTCTATCATTTCTCTTTCCAAGACCATGACTGCCTACTATGTTTCCCTCTTTCCCTTTTCCCACAATGGCAATTCCAGTCTCCCATTACTACACATCTGGAAATGGAAAAAAGAACTCATTGACACCGGTGTGTCAGACCCACCATACTTGCTCCGGACACTGCGTGAGGGCTGTACAAGCAATGATCACATGCACGGCACAGCGAACACACCAGGAACCGCGGTGTTGGCCGTCGAATGGCGCTAGCTGCGCAGCATTTGTGCACCGCCGCCGTCAGTGTCAGCCAGTTTGCCGTGGCATACGGAACTCCATCGCAGTCTTTAACACTGGTAGCATGCCGCGACAGCGTGGACGTGAACCGTATGTGCAGTTGACGGACTTTGAGCGAGGGTGTATAGTGGGCATGCGGGAGGCCAGGTGGACGTACCGCCGAATTGCTCAACACGTGGGGCGTGATATCTCCACAGTACATCGATGTTGTCGCCAGTGGTCGGCGGTAGGTGCACGTGCCTGTCGACCTGGGACCGGACCGCAGCGACGCACGGATGCACGCCAAGACCGTAGGATCCTACGCAGTGCCGTAGGGGACCACACCGCCACTTCCCAGCAAATTAGGGACACTGTTGCTCCTGGGGTATCGTGCAGCCCGCCTCCAGTGGTGTCGCGACAGGTGTGAATGGAGGGACGAATGGAGACGTGTCGTCTTCAGCGATGAGAGTCGCTTCTGCCTTGGTGCCAATGATGGTCGTATGCGTGTTTGGCGCCTTGCAGGTGAGCGCCACAATCAGAACTGCATACGACCGAGGCACACAGGGCCAACATCCGGCATCATGGTGTGGGGAGCGATCTCCTACACTGGCCGTATACCTCTGGTGATCGTCGAGGGGACACTGAATAGTGCACGGTACATCCAAACCATCATCGAACCCATCGTTCTACCATTCCTAGACCGGCAAGGGAACTTGCTGTTCCAACAGGACAATGCACGTCCGCATGTATCCCGTGCCACCCAACGTGCTCTAGAAGGTGTAAGTCAACTACCCTGGCCAGCAAGATCTCCGGATCTGTCCCCCATTGAGCATGTTTGGGACTGGATGAAGCGTGGTCTCACGCGGTCTGCACGTCCAGCACGAACGCTGGTCCAACTGAGGCGCCAGGTGGAAATGGCATGGCAAGCCGTTCCACAGGACTACATCCAGCATCGCTACGATCGTCTCCATGGGAGAATAGCAGCCTGCATTGCTGCGAAAGGTGGATATACACTGTACTAGTGCCGACATTGTGTATGCTCTGTTGCCTGTGTCTATGTGCCTGTGGTTCTGTCAGTGTGATCATGTGATGTATCTGACCCCAGGAATGTGTCAATAAAGTTTCCCCTTCCTGGGACAATGAATTCACGGTGTTCTTATTTCAATTTCCAGGACTGTATTTTGCAGCATTTTTAATTTTCGTCCATTGACCTCTGTGTTACGTTGTACGTTTCTTCTACAATTTGGTCATCATGTTCTGAAGCTGGCATATACACCTGGACAATCAATAAATTTTTGTGTACTCCTTTCAGCCTTACACCAATAACCCGGTCATTTTCATAGTCTACATATTCCACAGATTTACCCAATTCCTTTGTTATAATCATTCCTAGTCCATTCATTCCTTTTACTTCTCCTCCTGAGTGGTACAATACATATTCATCTGACTGCAATTCTCCATGTCCATTCCATCTTACCTCAGCAACTCCTATGAGGTCCATATGATTCTTTTTCCATCTCTCTTTTAAAAGTTGCATTCTGTCTTTTATAATCTCAACATGTGAAGGCCACTTTGGGAAGGATTACAAGGCCAGACCAGTTAATCATCCAGACTGTTGTTTCTGCAACTACTGAAAAGGATGCTGCCTTTCAGGAACCACAGGTTAACCTGGTCTCTGCACAGATATGCCAGTCTGTTGTGGTTACACCTAGGCTACCTGCAAGGACACCCTTACAGTAGTCTGTGGGAGGGGGATAAAGTGGGCTAGACCTGGAGATATGGAGTACTTTTAATATTTTGGAAGACGAATGACAACTTGTAAGTAGCCATAAAAAAGTTCCATTTCTGACCTGGAAAAAACCTGCATAATACCCACTTTAACCCACTTTATTGTTCCTTTTCCTCAGAGCCGGGGGGGGGGGGGGGGGGGGTTGCTCACCTCTTGTCCCAGAGTACGTAGCCCTTGGCTACATGTATCTTTGGGGCATACAAACCATCCTAAGGGCATCAAGGCCTGGGGGACAAGGCCACCCCCTCCCTCCCCCAGCTCTCAAGGAAGAAAAAAATAGTGTAGTCAGGTGTTTCTGTCTCAAGAAAATAATTTAAAAGTTGTTATTCCACAGGTTTGTAACAAAGTCAGAACTGGTACTTTTTTATGGCTACTTACTTACAAGTCACCATTCATCTTCCAAAATATTAAAAATACTCCATAACCCCCTCCCCCTAGATATAGCCTCCCCCCTCTACTAATTATCATAAGGGTGCCTTTGTACCAAAGCAAATTAAATGTTTCATGGGGTGCTTGTCAGGTTATAATTTGAGTAATTGCATTTCCTTGAGCGACATTTTGGCAAGTTGCTGCTCTTTATCTGCATCTGAGTATGAGACTTGTTGGAACATTTCCTGTAAGTCTGCATTGTTAATGGAGAATATCTCATCATAAAATCACAGTTATTTCCACACAAAAATGGTACAATATTGATATATCATTACATTGCAAATTATGTTCTTAAACACATTCTAATATGCCAAATCTTAGCATTCAATTGCATTGAAAGAACTAGAATTCTGCTCCACATCTTAATAATATAAATGTGAACAACAATGAAACACTGTGCAATGCAGTACCACCTCATATCATAGACTGTGCTAACAGCGTCTTCTGTATCGTTCGTGGCTCAGAAGATGACTGGAGCTTTCTACACTGAGGTGACAAAATTCATGGGATACCCCCTAATATCTTGTCAGACCTCCTTTTGCCCGGTGTTGTGCAGCAGCTCGGCATGGCATGGACTCAACAAGTTGTTGGAAGTCCCCTCCAGGCATATTGTCTTGCTGTGTCTGGAGCCGTCCATAATTGTGGAAGTGTTGCCAGTGCAGGATGTTGTGCTGGAGCTGACATCTCTTGTTCAACGGGATTCATGTCAGGCAAACCATTCATTCGAATTGTCTAAATGCTCTTCAAACCAATAGCAGACAATTATTGTTATTTGTTATTGTTATTTATTGAGCATCCATTTTATCATATACAATGATATAGGAGTTGTCATGTTACATTATATGAGTTTGCAATTATACAGTAAATTAAAAACATAGGCCTACAGTGGGAAGACATATATAAATATAATCTCCTGCAGCTTATAGTAGAGAATAACAAAACAAACAATAATTAATTATTTATAGTGCATGCTATTTTCATACATTTGTTTTTCATACATGACTTACCATTATCATTGGCCACTATAGTAGAGAATAACAGAACAAACACTAATTAATTAATTATAGTGTGTACAGGCAGACTGTTTTCATACATTTGTTCAAATATGAATTATCATCATTGACCACTATGTCACTATGTTCTGAAAATCCATGTACTCTGTAACACTGTAAAAACATTCTCTTAATAACACTTTTTTAAGCTCATTTTTAAATATGTAAAACTTTTCTATTTTTTGATGCTTAAGGGAAGAGCACTAAAAAGGATTCTGGAGTGAGATATTGCACTTTTGTGATATTGGGCTGTTTTGTGTGTTTCTTTGTAGAAATCATTCCTGTGTCTTGTCGGGTAGTCATGGCACTCCCTATTTACAGAAGAAAATTGGGGGTGAGATTTGAAAAATCAGATACTTTCACAGATATATAAAGATGGAAGCGACATTATTTGAAATTCTTTGAAAATTTTCCTGCAGGGCTCTCTTGGTGCAGCCCCTTTCATTATTCGTAATGCTCGTTTTTGAATAATGAATGACCGGTTTGCCAGACTTGAATTACCCCAAAATAAGACACCATACTGCAATAGACTATGCATAAGAGCATAATAAGCACATATTACTGTTTTTTCACCGCAGCAGTTTTTCAGCATTCTGGTTTGTAGCAACATTTACTTAGCTTTTTATTGAGTATTTCAATATGTTTATCCCACTTTAGGTGCTCGTCTAGCCAGATACCTAAAAATTTTGTGTTTGAAGGATGTAAAATCTTCTGTTCACCAAGGTTCAAAACTATATTCGATACGTGGCTGAAATTCATCCATACTGTTTCTATCTCATTTACAAGTAAACAGTACTCTATAAACCATTTTCCTGCTTCTTCTTTTGTTATTTCTACTTTTTGTTGCAAGTCAGTCTCATTTTGAGCTTTAATAAAAAGACTTGTATCGTCCGCATACAATACAGCATTAGCTAGTGTTAACAGTTTGACACAGTAACACTGGGAATTGTCATTCATAAACATTCTATCGTTATCTGGGAACATAACGTCGATCAATGGCGACAAATGATCTCTAAGTAGCTGAACATAATCATTTCCAGTCAATGATTGGTTCAGTTGGACCTGAGAACCCAGTTCATTCCAAGTAAACACTGCTCCACACCATTATGAAGCCAACAACAGCTTCCACATACCTTGTTGACGATTTGAATCCAGACTTCTTGGGGTCTGAGCCACACTTGATCCCTACCATTAGTTCTTACCAACTGAAATCGGGACTGACCCTACCAGGCCACAGTTTACCAGTCATCTAGGATCCAGCCGATATGGTCACGAGCCCAGGAAAGGCGCTGCACGCGATGGTGTGCTGTTAGCAAAGACATTCGCGTCGGTCTTCTGCTACCGTAGCCCATTAACGCCACACTTCGTCGCACTGTCCTAACGGATATGTTTGTTGTACGTGCCACATTAATTTCTGATGTTGTTTTTCTATGTGAGCAGCGGCATTAGACTGTTTGCCGATGATGCTGTAGTCTACAGAATAGTAGTATCACACGAGAGTTGTGAACAAATCATTGAGGATTTGCAGAAAATTAATACGTGGTGCAATGACTGGCAGTTATCTCTCAGTATTAGTAAGTGTAACCTACTGCGTATAACAAGGCGAAAATCGCCATTAATTGACGAGTACAAAATAAATACCCAGTCTTTGGAAGCGGTAACATCCGTCAAGTATCAGGGTGTGAATATTCGAAATGATCTCAAATGAAATGATCAGATTACACAAGTAACGGGGAAGGCAAACTCTGAATTGCGGTTTATTGGTAGAATCCCGAAGCGATGCAGTCCTTCAACAAAGGAAATAGCTTACAATACGTTCGCCCAGTCTTAACAGTATTGTTCGTGTGTATGAGACCCTTACGAGTTGGGTCTGAATCAAGAGACTGAGAAGGTCCAAAGCAGAGCGGCAAGATTCGTGACTGGTACATTTAGCCATCGTGAGAGCGTTACAAATCTCATAGAAAGTTTGAAGTGGGACACACTTGCAGACAGACGGGGCGCTAAACGGAAGGGGCTGCTCACCAAATTTCGAAATCCGATCTTCGCCGAAGATGTAGAAATATATTATTACCACCAACTTTCAAACCTCGCAATGACCACCATTCAAAGATAAGGGAAATGAGAGCTCGTACTGAGGCGTTCAGACAGTCGTTTTTCCCTCTCGCGAACCGCGAGTGGAATAGGGGGGCGGGAGGGGGTGGGGGGAGAATGTGACATTGATGCGAATTGTGCCCTCCGCCATACACCGCTTGGTGGCTAGCGGAGTATACAGGGTGTTACGAAAAGGTACGGCCAAACTTTCAGGAAACATTCCTCACACACAAAGAAAGAAAATATGTTATGTGGACATGTGTCCGGGGGGACCGATGACCATAGCAGTCTGGTCCCTTTAATCCCACAAACCAACCAACCAACATGTGTCCGGAAACGCTTACTTTCCATGTTAGATCTCATTTTATTACTTCTCTTCAAATCACATTAATCATGGAATGGAAACACACAGCAACAGAACGTACCAGTGTGACTTCAAACACTTTGTTACAGTAAATGTTCAAAATGTCCTCCATTAGCGAGGATACATGCATCCACCCTCCGTCGTATGGAATCACTGATGCGCTGATGCAGCCCTGGAGAATGGCGTATTGTATCGCAGCCGTCCACAATACGAGCACAAAGAGTCCCTACATTTGGTACCGGGGTTGCGTAGACAAGAGCTTTCAAATGCCCCCATAAATGAAAGTCAAGAGGGTTGAGGTCAGGAGAGCGTGGAGGCCATGGAATTGGTCCGCCTCTACCAAGCCATCGGTCACCGAATCTGTTGTTGAGAAGCGTACGAACACTTCGACTAAAATGTGCAGGAGCTCCGTCGTGCATGAACCACATGTTGTGTCGTACTTGCAAAGGCACATGTTCTAGCAGCACAGGTAGAGTATCCCGTATGAAATCATGATAACGTGCTCCATTGAGCGTAGGTGGAAGAACATGGGGCCCAATCAAGACATCACCAACAATGCCTGCCCAAACGTTCACAGAAAATCTGCGTTGATGACGTGATTGCACAATTGCGTGCGGATTCTCGTCAGCGCACACATGTTGATTGTGAAAATTTACAATTTGATCACGTTGGAATGAAGCCTCATCCGTAAAGAGAACATTTGCACTGAAATGAGGATTGACACATTGTTGGATGAACCATTCGGAGAAGTGTACCCGTGGAGGCCAATCTGCTGCTGATAGTGCCTGCACGTGCTGTACATGGGGGTACGGAAACAACTGGTTCTCCCGTAGGACTCTCCATACAGTGACGTGGTCAATGTTACCTTGTACAGCATCAACTTCTCTGACGCTGACATTAGGGTTATCGTCAACTGCACGAAGAATTGCCTCGTCCATTCCAGGTGTCTTCGTCGTTCTAGGTCTTCCCCAGTCGAGAGTCATAGGCTGGAATGTTCCGTGCTCCCTAAGACGCCGATCAATTGCTTGGAACGTCTTCCTGTCGGGGCACCTTCATTCTGGAAATCTGTCTCGATATAAACGTACCGCCCCACGGCCATTGCCCATTGCTAATCCATACATCAAATGGGCATCTGCCAACTCTGCATATGTAAACATTGCACTGACTGCATAACCACGTTCGTGACGAGCACTGACCTGTTGATGCTACGTACTGATGTGCTTGATGCTAGTACTGTAGAGCAATGAGTCGCATATCAACACAAGCACCGAAGTCAACATTACCTTCCTTCAATTGGACCAAATGGCGGTGAATCGAGGAAGTACAGTACGTACTGACGAAACTAAAAGGAGCTCTAACATGGAAATTAAGCGTTTCCGGACACATGTCCACATAACATCTTTTCTTTATTTGTGTGTGAGGAATGTTTCTTGAAAGTTTGGCCGTACCTTTTTGTAACGCCCTGTATATGTAGATGACAGCTCTTCACCAACACTGCTGCTGACAGTCGTTAAGTGAAGGCCATCAGCCACTGCGTTGTCTGCGGTGAGAGGTAATGCCTGGAATTTTGTATTCTTGGCACACTGTTTACACTGTGATCTTGGAATAGTGACTGCCCTAACGATTTCCGAAATGGAATGTTCCATGCGTCTACCTCCAACTACCATACTGCATTCAAAGTCTGTTAGCTCCCGTCGTGCGTCCATAATCACATCGAAAACCTTTTCAGAAGAATCACCTGACTACAAATGACAGCTCCTCCAATGCACTGCCCTTTTATACCTTGTGCACGGAATACTACCACCATGTGTATGTGTGCATATCGCTGTCCCATCACATTTGCGACATCAGTGTATTTTGAGTGGCTAACATTTAGGGTCATTTCGAGAACATTTTACCACACAAGCGACTTTTCATTTGGTGTCCCCCCTCCCCTCTTCCCACAATCCCGCCCTCTTCCCTCGTAGACTCCATTCGTTTCAATTTTGGCCAATATTTCTGTTGCATACTGGATACAGAGGTTCCATTTGGGTTCCGTTGGCGACCCTCTCATCTTGCCGCGCCATGCGGCCGTACGTCCTGTGCAGTAATATTGAACGCCCCTCTCAAACGCAGAACATGGCAAGTGCCATAACCAGATTTCCGAGAAACTTCGCTCATTGGAACAGGGATCAAAATAAACGAACACGTGTCTCAGCTTACCCGCATATACTCGACTGTTTTTGAGAAAATGTCGGTTAAAGCTTGTGGAGGTACTTTATGTGCCTTTCAGTGCGGTAGAGATACAGCTGCAGCGGTGGCTCAGTGCTGCTGGCACAGTAGCTTAGGGTGTTCCTTCGGAGGGCTAGCTACCCTCTGTAATTAAAAAAAAAAATACTGAGTGAACGGATCAACGAAGAACTTGAACGGGTTTCCATCAGATGTCCGCCCCAAACAAATTTAACGATCAATATAGAACAATATATATACCCAGGATGATCAAAATGTCCATATAAATTTGAAAACTGAATAAATCATGGAATATTGTAGATAGAGAGATACAAATTGGCTTGGAATTGTGGTAACTGCGACCAGGACGGTCGCGGGGTAGCAATGACAGAAGGCGCGGCGGGACCCACGAACAACAACACAACGGAAGAGGGTGGACACGACCAACGTAGGACAGAACGAATACAACAAGACCAAACAACAGAGTCACAAGGAAACAAACACGTTCACTCGAACACGAACCAGGAAGTAAGCAGTCTCGTTATTTTCAAACCCGTACAAACAGGCAGGCTGTCAGCAGCATGTTACGCCGCTCTTCAGCCATAGACTAAATAAATAAACAACAGAAAGAATACATATAAGTGACATAACGGTGGGTAAAACAGTAGACACAGAAAGACAAACACGGAGCCGTTCACACTCGACCATAACCCACACTACAAGCTGTTGACACGACGCACAAACACTGATGATGGCGATGGCACAGGTGAACGATGGAGTGCGACGGTGAACACTGGACACTAAACACGACGGCACACACGAGACACTGATGGCGATGATCTCCGGCGCGCGAAAGTCCACGTAGCGTGTGCGAGTCCGGGTACCTGCCAAGAGGGGAAGAAGGGTGGGGGGGGGGGGGGGGGAAGGGAGAACAAAGATGCCAATGGCTGAGGAGATGGGGGGAGGAGTAGAGGGACAGGGGAGTGGGGAGAAATGGAGGAGGGAGGGAAGAGGGAGAGAAGGGAGGGAGGGTGCTCAAAGGAGCAAACACAGAAAGAGAGAGGGAGGATCGAAGTTCGTAGGAGGGGCAGATGGAGGGGAGGAGGGGCATCATCAAGGAGAGGGAGCTGGCGGAGCCACCTTGGGAGAGGATAAGGAGGGTGGAGAGATGGAGACCGGGTAGGACTTGGGAATACAGGCACGGCAGCGGGCGAGGGTGGGAGAGGATGGGGGAGGCAAGCGGGTGAGGAGCATCGAGTTTTCGGGAGGTGTAGAGGATCCTTATCCGCTCAAAGAAAAGGAGGAGGTGGGGGAACGGAATGAGGTCGTACAGGATCCGCAAGGGGGAGGGGAGATGGATGCGTTAGGTGAGGCGGAGAGAATTGTGGTCAAGGATCTGAAGGGATTTGTAAAAGGTAGGGGGGCGGAGATGCAGGCAGGATGGGCATAACAGAGGATAGTCCAGATGAGGGATTTATAGGTGTGGAGTATGGTGGAGGGGTCCAGACCCCACGTACGGTCGGAATGGAGCTTGAGGAGATGGAGTCGGGAGCGTGCCTTGGCTTGGATTGTCCGGATATGGGGGTCCAGGAGAGGTGATGGTCGAGGGTGACGCCAAGGTACTTGAGGGTGGGAGTGAGGGCGATAGGACGGCCATAGATGGTGAGATAGAAATCAAGGAGGCGGAAGGAAGTGGTGGTTTGCCTACAATGATCGCCTGAGTTTTGGAGGGATTGACCTTGAGCAACCACTGGTTGCACCAAGCAGTGAACCAGTCAAGATGGGATTGGAGAAGGTGTTGGGAACGCTGCAGGGTGGGGGCAAGGGCAAGGAAGGCGGTGTTATTGGCAAACCGGAGAAGTTGGGGAGGGGGGGGGGGGGTTGACGGCGGCGGCATGTCCGCCATATACAGAAGGTTCAGAAGGGGGGAGAGGACGGAGCCTTGGGGCACACTGGCAGAGGGAAAAAAGGTGTAGGAATCCGTGTTGTGGATGGTGACGTAGGAAGGATGGTGGGAGAGAAAGGAGCCGATCAGACGGACGTAGTTAATGGGAAGGGCGAAGGTTTGGAGCTTGAAGAGGAGACTGGAATGCCATACGCGGTCATAGAGACGTTCGAGGTCCAGAGAGAGGAAGATTGCAGAGCGACGGGAATTTAGCTGTTTGGAAAGGAGATGAGTGAGGTGGAGGAGAAGGTCATCGGAAGAGCAGGATGGTCGAAAGCCACACTGGGTAACAGGTAGGAGGCGGTGCTGGCGGAGATAATGGTGGATGCGTCGGGTGAGGATGGATTCCAGGATCTTGCTGAAGACCGAGCTAAGGCTGATGGGATGGTACGAGGAGATGGCAGACGCGGTTTACCAGGTTTAAGGAACATCAGGATACAGGAGGTTTTCCACCGGTCGGGGTAGTAGCCGGTGGACAGGACTACATTGTACAGCCTGGCCAGGGCGGAGAGGAAAGAGACAGGAGCTTCACGAAGGTTGCGGTAGGTGACACGATCATGACTAGGAGTGGTGTTGCGTTTTGTGTGGAGTGTAGCAAAGAGATCCTGTGTAGTGATAGGGACATTCCGTGTGTGCAATGTTGTCCAAGTACTGGAAACCAGGTGCGAGGGGAGGGACAGAGGTATCAGTTTGATCGCGGACATCTGGGAATAGGGAGTAATCGAACTGGGGATCGTCGGGAATGGAGAAGACATCGGAAAGGAAGGAGGCAAAGTTATTGGCCTTACTAATCGAACTGGGGATCGTCGGGGATGGAGAAGACATCGGAAAGGAAGGAGCCAAAGTGATTGGCCTTACTAAGGGTGCCAGGAAAGGGGTGATCATCATGGAGAAGAGGATAGTAGGGGGAGGGTTTAGTTCCGATAAGGCGACGGAAGGCTGACCAGTACTTGGACGAGTTTATAGGTAGGGTAGCATTTAAATGGGTCTGTCGCCAGTCCCAGCGTTTCTTAGCCGCGAGCAAGTTTCGGATGTGTCGCTGGAGTTGCCGGTGGCGTCGTAGTGTGTCCGGGTCACATGTGTGGAGGAAAGCACGGGAGAGACGGTAGGATTCATGGATGAGAAGGACGGCCTGTGGGGGTAAGGTAGGACGGTGTGGGTGGATGGCGACAGTAGTGATGTGGGCCTCCACAGCCTCAGACAAGGTCTGCTGGAGAAAGGAGGTGGCATGGGTAACATCGTCAGGGTAGTAGTAGGTGAAGGGGTGGACTTCGACACGGTGGAGAGGGTATCCCGGTAGGCATTCCAGTTGGCACGTGAATAGTCACGGACATACTTGGGGGACGGTCATGACGAGGGTTGAGGTGTGGGCGACGACAGTCTGAAATGGTGAGGAGGACAGGGAGATGGTCGCTACCAATGGGGTCCAGGACATCCACCGCTATGCGGCCAAGGAGGTTGGGGGAGGAGAGGATGACATAAGGGGTGGAGTTGGACTCGGGGTGGGTGTGCTGGGGAATGGGGACGAGGTTGCTCTGGAGGGTAGAGAGGAACTAATGCCACCGCCGTAACTGGGTGGCGGAGCAACATGGGTGTTGAGGTTGGTGGCGATTACGTAGGAGGAGAAGGCACGATCAATGTGAGGGAGGAAGTCGAAAGGAATAGCGGTGTTAGGGCGGACATAGATGGTGGTGCAGGTGACGGTAAGGTCGGGGAAGAAGAGGCTAAGGATCAGGTGTTCAGTGGGGACGGAAAGGAGAGGTTGGAGCTGAACTGGGATCTGGCGGTGGTGACCAATGGCAACTCTGCCACGCGCAATCGGGAGAGGATTATCGGAGCGGTGGAGAAGGTAGGGCGAAGTGTGGATGGTGTGGTGGGGTTGGAGGAAGGTTTCATTGAGGAGGAAGGCATCTGCAAGGTGGGTGGCAAGGGTGTGCAGGAAGAGGTTCTTGTTGGCAGGAAGGGAACGTATGTTGTTGAACAGGATACGGTGCTGTTGCGCCATGACAAAGATTTAGATAAGGGTGTTGAGACGGGAGAAGGTGAAATGTGCCTGGTTGTGGGAGTAGGTGGCATACATTTTTAGGTGGAAGACGGAATGGGTGGCGAGGGAGACCTGTTGGAGGCTGTGAGGGCGCTGGAAAGGGTGGACGTTTTGTGGGACAATGGTGAGGAACCTGATGATGTCCTCAGCGGTGCGGGGGGGGGGGGGGACGAAGGGAATAAGGGAATTTGTCAGGATGGGTGGAGGCGTTTAGAGGACGGACAGGGACAGTGAAATCAGGAGTGGTCGGAGGGGGCCGGACTTAACACTTTTGGGAGTAGGTGGGATGGGGGAGATTGCAGGTATTGCAGGAGGGAGGGGATTGAAGGTTAGGGCACTGCTGGAGGAAGTGCGCTTGCCTACAATGCGGGCAGGTGGGGGCCTCGCAGCATTCGGCTGTTGGGTGAGCGTTATAGTGCAGACACCTCTGGCAGCGCAGGGATTGAGGAGGGGAATGGGAGGGGTCGACCTTATAGCGCTGATTGAAGAGGAGGGCACCCTCCTTCAGGAGACCGTCAATGGTGGGGGCGTCCTCGGGGAAAACCCGCATAAGGCAGGTGGGGCCGGCAGAGTTAAAAATGTGGTGGACCGCAAGCACCTCCAGCGAGGGATGCGCCTCGAGCTCCGCAAACACCTCCTCCACCGTGATCGTGGGACTGAGCCGAGTGATCAGAGCGGTGAAGGTCGGCGGGCGACGCGGGGGTTGGGGTTTGCGGGTAGGAGATGGAGAAGGAGTGAGGGAGGCGTTGGGGCCAAAACGGGTGATTGGGAAACGGGAGAGGATGTCAGTATGGAGGATGGGGCTGGGGGAGGAGATGAGAACTGAATCCCATCCGGGAGTGACGAGTGAGATGGGGGCACCAGGGAAGTGTTGGCAGAGGAGGAGGGAGCGGTTCCGGGCCTCGAGAAGGGAAGGATCAAGGTGCGGGAAGAGGTATTTGTATAAAGAGGGTGGGGAGGAGGAGGAGGCGGAGAGAGCAGGGCCAGGCGGGGAGACATCCATGGCATGCTGGGGGGGGGGGGGGGAAGGAGGATGGGGTGGGGCCTTTTTGGGAGCAGAGGAGGTGGTGGTGCCACTAGGGCGTTTAACGGCGGCAAAAGGGTGGGCGGCGACATGAGGGACGGGAGCTATAGGGAGGTAGCGGGAAGGGGCAGGTCCCGGCGTGGACGCAGTAATCGGCGCCGCAGATGGTGATGGTGAAGGCGACGGCGACGGTGAAGGCGAGAGCTGGGCATGGGCAGTGGCCCACCGGGCCACCACCCTAGCTGGAGCTGGGGGGAAAGGACCAGAGGGAGAGGAGAAGGAGGAAGAAGCTGGAGAGGGGGCGTCAAAGAGCGAGGGCGAAGGGAGAGTGAGAAGAGGAGGGATGGAAAGAGGGGGGGTGACTGGGCACAGCGTGTAATGGTGGTGGTGGGGGCGGAGGGCGACGTGTACACAATGGCAGTGTTGGTAGTAGTGGCAGTGGTGGTGGCGGCTGACATGACGACAGGGATGAACGAAAACAGCACAGGACGAAAAGGAGAGGAAAAAACTGGGGACGAACGAAGACGGAGGAAGACCAGGCCCACGCTGCTGGCGCTGGCTCTGGCGGTGGCGACGGCTGGCAGGAACGCCGCAGCTGCTGCTGCCTCTGGAGGGAGGGGTGGCTGGACCGCTACTGCTGGCCGGGACAGCTGCTGCTGCTGCTGCTGCTCGGCTGGACCTCTGCTGCTCGGCTGGCTGGCTGGCTGGCACCTGAAACCCTAACGCTTCGATTAGTGCTGGAATGGCACAATCTAAGGGCGGTATCCTTCCGAATTACCGCCGGAGATGCTGGCTGAGCGAGTGGCTGGCACTCAAGTAGGCTATCGAGGACGCCGCTATTGGCCGCTGGACCCACGTGTTTCACTGTGGCGCCCTCACACTAAAAGTGGGCCAGGAGGCGCGCGCCACCACAGCTTACAGCGCGATGGTGCAGAGACCTCTAGGGGTCTTAGACGTCCATGAGGTCTGGCGCGGATTCAAATGCCGCGGCCCGCAGTACCAGAGGAATGACATGGGATTTTAGTAGAACCAAAAAAATGCAAAAGTTTAAAAAATGTCCGACAAATGGCGCTTCATCTGATCAGAATAACAATAATTAGCATAACACAGTAAGACAAAGCAAAGATTATGTTCTTTACAGGAAATGCTCAATGTGTCCACTATCATTCCCCAACTATAGCTGTAGTTGAGGAATAATGTTGTGAACAGCACTGTAAAGCATGTCCGGATGGTGAGGCATTGGCGTCGGATGTTGTCTTTCGGCATCCCTAGAGATGTCGGTCGATCACGATACACTTGCGACTTCAGGTAACCCCAAAGCCAATAATAGCACTGACTGAGGTCTGGGGACCTGAGAGGCCAAGCATGACGAAAGTGGCGGCTGAGCACACGAATCATCACCAAACGACGCGCGCAAGAGATATTTCACGCGTCAAGCAATATGGGGTGGAGCGCCATCCTGCATAAACATCGTACGTTCCAGCAGGTGTTTGTCAGCCAGGCTGGGGATGATGCGATTCTGTAACACATCAACGTACCTCTCACCCGTCACGGTAGCAGTTACAAAACCAGAATCACGCATCACCTCGAAGAAGGCCCCATAATGGTGGATGTGGTAAATCAAACCCATACTGTGACATTCTCGTCGTGCAATGGAGTTTCCACGACAGTTCTAGCATTTTCGGTAGCCCAAACACTGCAGTTGTGGACGTTGACAGACCCTTGAAGCATGAAATGAGCTTCGTCGGTCCACAACGCGTTACTCAACCAGACGTCATCTTCCGCCATCTTTTGAAACGAACACACCCCAAATGCCCTCCGTTTGAATAAATCACCAGGTAACATGATGCCGATGGATTATGTACAGATAGCATTGGAGGGTACGCCTCAGTGTCAACCAAACAGTAGTGTATGGAATGCCGGTGCGACGTGCGACTGCACGAGTGCTGAGTTCCCCGTGCATAGACGAACCCGCTACAGTCTCCATTTCTTCCTGAACTGTCTCGCCTTGTGCTCGGTCGGCCACTAAGAGGTCTATCGTCTAAACAACCCGTGGCTTCGAACTTCGAAATCATTCTCGCCACAGCTGCATTTGTCAACGGACCTTTACCCGTTCGAATCCCTTTCCTATGGTGACAGGATCGTAATACTGAACCAGCACATTCCCCTTTCTGATAATACAGCTTCACTTAAAGCGTCTTTTCACTTAACATCAACATGTTGCGACTGCTGGCGCATCTGATTCTCTCTCTCATTACAGCTCCTTTTATACACGATTGTCATGCGCAGTCACTCACGTTTTTCTGTCCAACGCCATCTGTCGCACATTTTGGGAACTTTGTTTTTTGTTTTTGTTTTTTTGTTTTAATAAAACCCTATGTCATTCAAAGCATGTGCGTCAATTTTTACCTCTCTATCTACATTATTCCGTGGTTTATTAAGTCTTCAAATTTATACTGACTTTTTGATCACCCGATATATATATATATACTCCTGGAAATGGAAAAAAGAACACATTGACACCGGTGTGTCAGACCCACCATACTTGCTCCGGACACTGCGAGAGGGCTGTACAAGCAATGATCACACGCACGGCACAGCGGACACACCAGGAAGCGCGGTGTTGGCCGTCGAATGGCGCTAGCTGCGCGGCATTTGTGCACCGCCGCCGTCAGTGTCAGCCAGTTTGCCGTGGCATACGGAGCTCCATCGCAGTCTTTAACACTGGTAGCATGCCGCGACAGCGTGGACGTGAACCGTATGTGCTGCGAAAGGTAGATATACACTGTACTAGTGCCGACATTGTGCATGCTCTGTTGCCTGTGTCTATGTGCCTGTGGTTCTGTCAGTGTGATCATGTGATGTATCTGACCCCAGGAATGTGTCAATAAAGTTTCCCCTTCCTGGGACAATGAATTCACGGTGTTCTTATTTCAATTTCCAGGAGTGTAATTCCCTCGGCATCACGCGACTTAATTCGACTACATTCCATTATCCTCGTTTTGCTTTTGTTGATGTTCGTCTTATATCCTCCTTTCAAGACACTCTCCATTCCGTTCAACTGCTCTTCCAAGGCCTATGCTGTCTCTGACAGAATTACAATGTCAATGGCAAACCTCAAAGTTTTTATTTCTTCTCCATGGACTTTAATTTCTACTCCAAATTTTTCTCTTTTTTCCTTTACTGCTTGCTCATCATACAGATTGAATAACATCGGGGATAGGCTGCAACCCTGTCTCACTCCCTTCCCAACCACTGCTTCTCTTTCATGCCCCTTGACTCGTATAACTGCCGTCTTTCGCTCCCTTTATTTTACTCCTACCACCTTCAGAATTTGAAAGGCATTTAAAGAACTTCGAAATTTTGGCCCTCGATTTCTCAGAAAGCCCACACACAAGCTTATTTTGACTCCTCTTTGAGTGAAGTCTCTGGGAAGTCAGGTTATGGCACTTGGCGTGTTCTCCTGGCCAGCTTAGTTCCCCAAGCGACGACTTAGGCGGGCTTCAGACCGGCCCTGCTGACACTGCATACAGAATGCGCAACTGAAATGTGTGCTGATAAGTGCTCTGTCTTTACAGGGATGCCGAAGAACCGTCGAAGCAGATCCGAAGATAAAACGGCGGATTGGGAGTCTTCCCAACTGTGTTATGAAAATTTTCCACACTACGAAGGAATAAAAAAAGAGGTGAAAGAACAACTTACCAACGTGACTGCAAATAGGGACTTTGCAAGGCTCTTAACGCTTCTGATTCCTTCAACAACGAGTATCTGGCTCCTGCTCTACAGCACCAGTGAAGACTTCCTTACTCTAGGTCCATTCAACTCGGACGCACCTGAAACTGTGTACGCCGAAGCAGAGGTGCCAGAGTGGCCTTCATGGAACTTTTCCAGCGAAATTCTCCTGGGCAGCGGGAAGCACGACGAATTCTCATCCATTGTTAAAGAACTGTGGAGCTCGTCGGCTTTCGCAAAGCCGCTGGTTACATTCATTGGCAGCTGTCCACAGTCGCCGTCGCCGCCCTCTCCCAGAGGACTGCTCACTCCTGGTGGTACAGAAGACACAGCTGAGCCCAAGGTAAGCTTCCAAAGTCGCCAACTTTCTGATCTAGCCAGTTCCCAAGTTTCTCGAAAAAGTAACACACTCGTGTCTCTTTTGCACCCTCCTGCACTATTTTCAGACAACCTATTTACATCTACATCCGTATTCTGTAAACCACTGTGAAGTGCATGGCAGAGGGCACTTCCCATTTGACAAGTTAGTTGAGATTTTTAACTTTCCATTCACTTATGAGTGGGGGAGAATGAGTGCTTAAAGGCGTCTGTGCGCGCTATAATTAGAATTAACTCGACTTTACGATTCCTACAGCACCTATACACCGATGTGACGAAAGTCGTGGTTTAGTTTTAGTTTAGTTTAGTTATATCATGTTCCGTAGATCATTTTCACGATTATTTTACCGATATGATGTGGAACAAGTCACATTACAAGATTTATATACACACACATGAATTGTGCTAATATTAATACATTACTGGCCATTAAAATTGCTAGACCACAAAGATGACGTGCTACAGACGCAAAATTTAACCGACAGGAAGAAGATGCCGTGATATGCAAATGATTAGCTTTTCAGAGCATTCACACAAGGTTGGCGCCGATGGCGACACCAACAACGCACTGACATGAGCAAAGTTTCTAACCGATATCTCATACACAAACAGCAGTTAACCGGCGTTGCCTGGTGAAACGTTGTTGTGATGCCTCGTGTAAGGAGGAGAAATGCGTACCATCACTTATCCCACTTTGATAAAGGTCGGATTGTAGCCTATCGCGATTGCGGTTTATCGTATCGCGACATTGCTGCTCGCGTTGGTCGAGATCCAATGACTGTTAGCAGAATATGGAATCGGTGGGTTACGAGGGTAATACGAAACGCCGTGCTGGATCCCAACGGCGTCGAGATGACAGGCATCTTATCTGCATGGCTGTAACGGATCGTGCAGCCACGTCTCGATCCCTGAGTCAACAGATGGGGACGTTTGCAAGACAACAACCATCTGCACGAACAGCTCGACGACGTTTGCAGCAGCATGGACTATCAGCTCGGAGTCCATGGCTGCGGTTACCCTTGACGCAGCATCACAGACAGGAGCGCTTGCGATGGTGTACTCAACGACGAACCTGGGTGCATCAATGGCAAAACGTCATTATTTCGGATGAATCTGGGTTCTGTTTACAACATCACGATGGTCGCATCCGTGTTTGGCGACATCGCGGTGAACGCACATTGGAAGCGTGTATTCGTCATCGCCATACTGGAGTATCACCCGGCGTGATGGTATGGGGTGACATTGGTTACATGTCTCGGTCACTTTGTTCGTATTGACGGCACTTTGAACAGTGGACGTTACATTTCAGATGTGTTACGACCTGCGGCTCTACTCTTCATTCGATATCTGAGAAACCCTACATTTCAGCAGGATATTGCACGACCGCATGTTGCAGGTCCTGTACGGGCCTTTCTGGATACAGATCCCTCAGGGGGCTCAGCATTCATTTTCTGGGTACGGGCTTGGTGAACCCGGGGTCCTGGCTGTAGACTGGTGTGCGCCGCCAGTCTGCTGATACTGTAAGCTCTAGGCATGCTTCAACGACCACCGTGTGGCGCAACGGTGGAACGTTGTGTGTCTTAGGGACCGGGGATCTTGGCTTGGTTGTCTGGATCGCGAGAACGGTACATACCTCTATAAAAAACCCTTCACTCTTAAGGTGTGCTGCACGCCGATAAGATGCATGGCTGTTGAGGTGGAACAGTCGCTAGCGGGCAACCTCTGGGGAACCTGCCTCACCTCAGTTGTACAAGGCTTATCCAGGCATGCGGGGCTCTGTCTGGATGGACGTATGTTTCCCTAGCTGCTCGTGGGACGACCATGAATACCACGAATTCTTCCTCTTTTCCTCATTCTAATTTTTCGCTGGCCAGTGGGATGGGTGGACCTCTGGTAGGCACTACCGCCCAATCCAACAAGAGGGCTAGGTTAGCCAGTCCTCCTGACTCCGGCGTCAGCAAACGTACAGCAGTTCAGAGTAACAGAGCACATACTGACAACCGGAATGTGTTTTTAATTATAAAACGGAAAGAAGGTTCCTTTGAAAAGGTTTCGCCATTCTATATCCAAAAGGGTCTAGAAGGAATAGCTGGAACTTTAAAATCAGTGAAGCGTTTACGGAATGGGACACTACTTGTTGAAACATCAACTGCTCAGCAAGCAGTTAACCTTCAAACAGCTAAAAGCTTGGGGGAATACACAATCGATACAGAACTTCACAGCACCCTGAACTCCAGTAAGGGTGTTGTTACCTGTAGGGATCTAGTTGACATTCCTGTAGAAAAATTAAAGAGTGAGTGGGCTCAGGAGGGAATTGTTGACGTTCAGAACATCATGAAAAGAGTGGATGGGAACGTGGTGAAATCAGACTCCTTCATTCTTACTTTCAATACCCCCAAACTCCCAGAACACGTCAAGGCAGGATTTCTTCGACTAAACGTCCGGTCGTATGTCCCAAACCCAATGCGCTGTTTTAAGTGCCAGCGTTTTGGGCATACAACTCTAGGGTGTAAGGGAGAAGCGATGTGTGGCAACTGTAGTAAGGCTGCCCATGACGGAATTGACTGTTCGTCGCCTGTCAGATGTATAAACTGTTCTGAAAGCCACCCTGTTTGGAGTAGGGACTGTAGACTCTTCCTAGAGGAACGTAAAATACAAGAAATAAAAACAACTAAGCGTATCCCCTACAGTGAAGCCAAAAAGATCTTTAAGGCCATGCAGCCCCCACATTCGTTACGTCTTTTGCTTCCATTGTTCAGAAGCTGCCTCCGAAGGTCGATGCATCTACACAGACGGAGGTTGTTAGCGTTGGCACGAACACGTGCACATGCCAGTGCACTTACAAGGCAGCAACTGTATCAGAGCCTGTAGCCCCAGAGAAAGGTACAGTAGCTAACATTGAAGAGCCCCAGGCATCTCCGATTGCTGAGGCTGTTCCAAAGCCCAGCATGGTCATAAACACCCCAGCTCCGGTTCCAGCAAAGCCCTCTAAACAAAGGAAAGCACATGGGAAGCAGCACCAACAGATTAAATCGGCTGGTAAACCCTCGGATCATGTTAATGTGGTCCCGCTAGACGCTTCATCAGACTCTTCCCCAGAGCTGATGGAGTCTGAGAATGTGGGGCAATCATCCGCCCCAAGACTGAGCCTCCACCCGCTGCAGTCTCCCCACCTCGGCGGAAAGAGAGGCAGAAAATACAACCACCGTGATGGCTCCCATACTACAATGGAACCTGCAAGGGTTCAGGACACATGTGGAGGAACTACGTCTATTGATTCAGGATAGGCCTATGTGTGTATGTCTGCAAGAGACAAATTTCAGTGAAACATACACCCCAGAGCTACGTGGTTATGTCCTCCACAAAAAGAACGACCTGAGTGGACAGAGAGCTCGAGGAGGAGTAGGTATCTTCGTCAACACCGACTACCACTCCTCGCCTCTCTCCCTCACGACGGGTTTACAGGCAGTTGCAATATTAGTACATGTGCGCCATATGCTAACAGTATGTTCGCTTTACCTGCCCCCACATGATGTGCTTGACGAAGAGGCTCTCAGGGATCTTCTTACACAGCTCCCCCACCACTTCATCCTCTGTGGTGATTTTAATGCACACAATATGCTTTGGGGCTCTGTGAGTACTTGCCCCAGGGGTAGAGCAATTGAGAGGCTTCTTCTGTCTACCAGTGCCCATTTGCTAAATACAGGTCAAAGCACTGATCTATCGCTTTGCTCTCCATCCATCGCCCACACTGCTGCATGGGAAGTGGTTGGTGACTTACACGGCAGCGATCACTTCCACATCCGGATTCACCTGCCACATGCAGTGGAACCGGAAAGAAAACCGCCTCGATGGGTGCTCGGTAGAGTCAACTGGGCACTGTATAGTCAACTCGCCCAGTTTGAACGTCGGGTCAGTGTCCAGGAATGGGTGGATCATATTACTGAAGTGATCCACCGCGCCAGTGAAGCGTCCATCCCACAGTCCACGGGACAAGCGAAGCGGCAGCCTGTCCCTTGGTGGAGCGACGAATGCCGCTGTGCAATCAGGGCTAGGCGGGCAGCTCTGCGTAGGTTCAAATGCCGGCCAACTGTAGAGAACCTTGCAGCTTTTCGGGTGGCGAGGGCAAAGTGTCGTCGGATTATACGAGAGAGCAAGAAGAGGTCGTGGCAGCAGTTCCTTAACACCATTAATCGTTCTACACGAAGCTCCATTGTATGGGAGACCATCATGAGGATTTCTGGGAGAGGTGGGAGGTGCCCTATGGCTGATATAATGTGGAATGGTACTCTCCACACGATCCCAAAAGATATTGCCCAGTCTATGGCGGCTCATTTTGCAGCTATTACTGCAACCGCCAGTCAGAATCCAGCTTTCGAGCCCGACAGAGTGGCTGCTGAGAGGAGCAGTTTTGACTTCCGCTCACCCAATACAGAAGAGTACAACTGCCCGTTTTCCATGTGGGAACTGGATTCTGCATTGTGTGGGGCTCGTGATACATCCCCTGGTCAGGATAGAATCCACTATAGCATGCTGCGGCACCTCACAGGGAGAAATAAAGAAATCCTCCTCCGACTTTTTAATCTAGTTTGGACGTCCGGTCACTTCCCTGACTCCTGGCGTGAGGCAATTTTAATTCCTCTTTTAAAACCTGGTAAAGACCGCACGTGCCCGAGTAGTTACCGTAGTGTTGCCCTCACTAGCTGCGTGGGAAAGACCTTGGAGCGTATGGTCAACCGCCGCCTTGTCTGGATGTTAGAATCCAGACAACTTCTTAGTTGCTTTCAGTGTGGGTTCAGGAGGTATCGCTCCACCTTTGATAACCTGGCCCTCCTGGAGGCGGCCATACAACAGGCTTTCCTGCGCCAGCATCACCTGTTGGGAATATTTTTTGACATTGAAAAGGCATACGACACTACTTGGAGGCATCTTATCATCAGGCAGCTCCACGAACGGAGTTTTCGTGGATGTCTTCCCAATTTTATTCGGTCCTTCCTGTCGCCACGTTATTTTCGGTACCGAGTCGGAGACGTACTGTCTAGTCGCTTTGAACAAGAGAACGGTGTCCCTCAAGGTAGTGTTTTAAGTGTGACGGTCTTTGCTATTGCTATTAATAGTATTACGTCTGTTGTGAAGAGTCCTGTGCAGTGTTCCTTGTTTGTGGACGATTTCTCTGTATTTTGCTCTTCTTCAAGCCTTGCAACGACGACTCGTCAGTTGCAACTCGCTCTCCGACTTTTGGATGAATGGGCACAGAAGAGTGGTTTTCAGTTTTCAACTGATAAGTCGGTGTGTGCTCTTTTTAACCGGTCTCGTTCCGTTTTTGACTTGCCTGAGTTGCGGATGAGGGACACCGTTCTGAATTTTAAAGACACGGTGAAGTTTCTGGGCCTCACTTTTGATTCTAAGCTTACGTGGCTGCCATTAAGGAACTGAAAAAACGGTCTCTTAAGGCGCTGTCTATTTTAAAATGTCTTAGTCACCTCACATGGGGAGCAGACAGGACTTGTCTGCTCCGGTTTTACAGAGCCTTCGTGCGGTCCCGGCTTGATTATGGATGCACGGTGTATGGGTCTGCAAGACCCGCTTATTTGAAGCTGTTGGATGTGGTGCACCATGCGGGGATTCGGCTGGCCACTGGGGCGTTCAGAACGAGCCCCATACCGAGCCTGTGTGCAGAGGCAGGTGAACCGCCACTTCACCTCCGGCGGCGTCTACTAATGGTGCGCCAAGCCTATCAAGCATTATCCACACCATACACGCCTGCATACCACACTGTTGCTCGGCCTCCACCAGAAAGTCTTTTTCGCAACCGGCAACGAGCAACAAGGCCCTATGGGATTCGTGCATAGGATTGCATTTTAGAGATGGGTGTGGCCGGTTTTAATGTTTCACGTCGAGGTTGGAGCAGATACCCACCTTGGCTCCTCCAGAGGCCCAGACTGAATTTAGATTTGGCAAATTTTAAGAAAGACAGTACACCAGATTTGACTTTCAAATCTCTATTTTTTAACATTTTAGATAGGGATCATGATTTTACAGTAGTATACACTGATGGATCCCAACAGGGGGATTTTCTTGACTGCTCAGTAGTTTTCCCCGAAAGTGTCATCAGGATTCGCCTTCCCCAGGAATACACTGTTTTTTCCGCCTAACTTCACGCGATCCTGAAGGCACTGGAGCAGATACGGTGTACTCAGGGCAAAAACTTCCTAATTTGCTCTGACAATGAGCGCATTACAGTCACTGCAGAACCTGTACCCAGCGGAGAAGTTGGAACAGCTGATTTACGACCAACTGTACATCCTCCAACGACAGGGCAAGCAAGTGTCCTTTTGCTGGGTGCCGGGGCATGTGGGCATACGGGGAAATGAACAAGCTGATAGAGCTGCCCAGGACGCCTGCAGATTACCGGAGGTGACACAATGTTCTATTCCTTTGCAATGTGTTGTTTCTGTGCTGCGGCGGAAGAATATGCAATTGTGGGAGGAGGAATGGCTGGCGGTGAGGGACAATAAGCTGCGGTTGGTGAAACCTACCATCCAGCCGTGGTGTTCCTCCTGCCGGTCACCTAGGCGTGACGAAGTGACCCTTACACGTCTTCGCATAGGGCACTGTCCCCTTACGCATGCCTTCTTACTACGGCGAGAAGAAGCCCCCCGGGTGATGCCTGTGGCGTACGAATCACTGTACACCACATTTTAGTTGAGTGTGATTTATATCGATCTGTCAGGGCGGAAGTTAATATTAGTGGGGATCTGCCCTCGATTTTAGCCGATGACGAGGCGAGTGTCAAGAAAGTTTTAAGGTACTGTGATGTTTCTGGGCTTCAGCCCAAAATTTTAGATTGGAATTTTTAGTGTGTTGCCGAGTGGCTTACCACTCCTTTTTATACTTGTAAGAGACCAGTTCCAAACATGTGCTATGTGTTCCATTTTAACCCTTTCCCCTACGTTCTCTTGCGGCTTTCCACTTTGAAACTGTTGACGTGCAAACTGCCTATGCATCCTTTCACCTTTAATTTTGGTCCTATTTTTGCACTTGCTGCATTTTAGTGACACTCATCCGCTGTTGTTTCCGTTCGGGCGGTAAAGACTACACTGTTGAGCGCCCATAACACCATATCCACCACCACCACCACCACCACCACCACCACCGGATAAAGAAAATGTTCGACTGCTGCCCTGTCCAGCACATTCACCAGATCTCTCACCAATTGAAAACGTCTCGTCAATGGTGGCCGAGCAACTGGCTCGTCACAATACGCCAGACACTAGTTTTGATGAACTGTGGTATCGTGTTGAAGCTGCATGGGCAGCTGTACCTGTGCACGCCATCCAAGCTCTGTTTGACTCAATGCCCAGGCGTATGAAGGCCGATATTAAGGCCAGAGGTGGTTGTTCTGGGTACTGATTTCTTAGGATCTATGCACCCAAATTGCGTGAAAATGTAATCACATGTCAATTCTAGTGTAATATATTTGTTCAATGAATACCTGTTTATCATCTGCATTTCTTCTTGGTGTAGCAATTTTAATGGCCAGTAGTGTAGTTTGAGATCTAGACCTGAGCGGCTAACGCACGCTCCTCACTGGTCCAATGCATGATGGTGTCTGACCTGGAAGAGAACTAAGCCTCTCAAATGAGACCAGCCCTGCCCAGCTGCAACCGCTACAGCCTGCATGGTGCGCATATCAAACAAGGAAGTTATGTTGCCGCACGCTGTATAATAATACAACAGAACGAAACAGAACAAAGTTAACGCACCTTGACATTTCACTGTCAGACACAATGGAGATCATTTTTATAGTGAAGATAGCAGCCTCCACAATAACTAAGAGTGCCAAAACTACGGTCCAGCATCCTTGACATCCATTTACTGCAGAATTTTAGAACATTTTCTGAGCTCAACTGGAATGAGGTATCTCAAAGACAACGATGTCCTCGGAAGACATCGGTCACGTGAAAACCAATTCAAGCTTTTATGACATGATATCCGGAAAGCGATGAATCAATGCAGTAATGGAAGATGCACTACTTCTCAACTTCCGAAAAGCCTTTGACTCAGTACCAGACAAATGTTTATTATTGAAAGTACGACCGTATTCGGTATCAATCGAAATGTCTAACAGGATTGAAGTTTCCTCGCTATAGAAGATGCAACATATTACGATGGGGCACTGAAAAGTAGTGCCTCCGAATATTATATGTAAAAATTCTTAAAGCTTTCTAAATAAATCGGACGTTATTAAAGACCTACGTCTTCATTCTTCACGTCTACACATTCACAGCCCTGTGCTCCTAACTGTAGCGTGTAACATGGTAGTGTTAACGTAACTGTGTCTGTACGAGAGAAACAGCGTGCTGTAATCGAGTTTCGAATTCGAAGAGTTCGTCTACACGTGGAGCATCCTTTCCTTCGCGGTAACAATTCCAGACGGCACGCGAGCACTGAGACATCCGCAGCAGTCCGAAGCGGTGCGTTCCCTGCCATTGATTATCCTCCACACACTCCCGACTTAGCCCCATCCGACTTTCATGGGTTTCCAGAACTTAAGGACGACCTTCGACAACTTCACTTTGATAGTTGATGAAGCGGTAGAAGCACAGATGATGATGTGGTTCCGTCAACAAACATCCTGCAGTGACGGTATCAACAAACTGGTCTCTCGTTGGGAGAAATGTGTTCGTCGCCAACGTGACTGTGTTGTAAAATAAATATATAGACATAAAAAAAATGTCGTGTGACTAGGGCCTCCCGTCGGGTAGACCGTTCGCCTGGTGCAAGTCTTTCCATTTGACGCCACTACGGCGACTTGCGTGTCGATGGGGATGGAATGATGATGACTTGAACAACACAACACCCAGTCCCTGAGCGGAGAAAATCTCCGACCCAGCCGGGAATCGAACCAAGGCCCTTAGGATTGACATTTTGTCGCGCTGACCACTCAGCTACCGGGGGCGGACAATATATAGTCATGAAGAATAAAGATGTGGAATGTTTGTAACATTAGTTTTATTTAAAAAGTTCTAATAGTTTTCACAGAAAAAATTCGGAGGCTCTACTTTTCAGCACACCCTCGTGTCTCTTATGGAGAGTCATCGGCAGATGTAGAAATAACCTCAGTTATACCCCCATGGAAGTGTGTTGGGGCCCTTGCTGTTCATCTACATCTACATCTACATTTATACTCCACAAGCCACCCAACGGCGTGTGGCGGAAGGCACTTTACGTGCCACTGTCGTTACCTCCATTTTCTGTTCCAGTCGTGTATGGTTCGCGGGAAGAACGACTGTCTGAAAGCTCCCGAGAGCTCTCGAATCTCTCTAATTTTACATTCGTGATCTCCTCGGGAGGTATAAGTAGGGGGAATCAATATATTCGATACCTCATCCAGAAACGCACCCTCTCGAAACCTGGACAGCAAGCTACACCGCGATGCAGAGCGCCTCTCTTGCAGAGTCTGCCACTTGAGTTTACTAAATATCTCCGTAACGCTATCACGGTTACCAAATAACCCTGTGACGAAACGCGCCGCTGTTCTTTGGATCTTCTCTACCTCCTCCGTCAACCCGATCTGGCACGGATCCCACACTGATGAGCAATACTCAAGTATAGGTCGAACGAGTGTTCTGTAAGCCACCTCCTTTGCTGATGGACTACATTTTCTAAGGACTCTCCCAATGAATCTCAACCTGGTATCCACCTAACCAACAATTAATTTTATATGATCATTCCACTTCAAATCGTTCTGGACGCATACTCCCAGATATTTTACAGAAGTAACTGCTACCAGTGTTTGTTCCGCTATTATATAATCATACAATAAAGGATCCTTCTTTCTATGTATTCGCAATACATTACATTTGTCTATGTTAAGGGTTCATGTCACAGGTTAACCTGTCGGTTAAATTTCGCGTCTGTAGCACGTCATCTTCATGTTGTAGATATAATGGCCAGTAGTGTATATTCTCTGTGATCGCAACCCAGCGCGTCTTCGGAATCGCTTCAATGTAGCCTCATTGGACCGTGTGGCGGACCAGAAATCAATTGATACGTGGGTCACTACATTTAGACAAACCGCGAATAAGACAAGACAAAGAAGTGGAGTCCCTTAGCCCATCAGCTCACCTGAGAACATTGAGGCAATGAGAGCTTCAATCTTGCAATCCTTACGGCATTCTGCGCTTGGACTTTCCGATGATTCAGCGATGAGAATTCTTCACAATGACTTCAAGTTAACGATTGTGAAGAAACTCTCCGAAAGCGACTTCAATCCTCGGTGGAACGCATGTGGGGAACTTCTCGAAAACTTTCGTGAGGACGCAGTTGTTTGTTTTTAGTGGTGAACTTCATTTTCAGTTGGTTGTATGTGTGAACAAACAGAGCATGCGCTATTGGTCCGACACCCATCCCCGAGAACTGCATCAAAGACCTATGCAGTCATCTAAAGTCACAGTGTGGCGTGCAGTTTCCTCAGCTGAGATCGTTCGTTCCCGGCCTTTTTTGAAGAAAATGGCGTCACAGTCACAGTGACACTGATATCGGAACCGTATGTGAACATGTTTTTGGAGGAATTTATTTTCCACGACTTGATGAACTGGGCATAAAGGAGTTTGGTTTTAGCAGCATGTCCTGCCTCGGGCACGGATGTGTGTGATGTCCTTAGGTTAGTTAGGTTTAAGTAGTTCTAAGTCTAGGGGACTGATGTCCTTAGCTGTTAAGTCCCATAGTGCTCCGAGCCATTTGAACCAGCAGCATGGAACAACGGCTCACACTTCAATGGCATCAGTGGCTGTTTTGAGGGAACACTTCCTGGAGCGCCTCGTCTCAATAAGGGGCGATTTGGAGTGACGAGCCCACTGTCCCGATTTGGCCCCTTGCGACCTTTTTGTGTTTTTTTTAAAATCCTGCGTTTATTTCAACCGTCCAAGGATCCTACAAGACCTGAAGGCCAATATCCGGGCAGAAATTGCCAACATACTCGCTGGTAAGGGTCACGAGGAAAGCTAGAAATCTGCTTGGCTCTGAGCACTATGGGACTCAACTGCTGTGGTCATAAGTCCCCTAGAACTTAGAACTACTTAAACCTAATTAACCTAAGGACGTCACACACATCCATGCCCGAGGCAGGATTCGAACCTGCGACCGTAGCAGTCGCGCGATTCCGGACTGAGCGCCTAGAACCGCGAGACCACCGCGGCCGTAGAAATCTGCTTATTGAGAGTATGGGCAATGGGGGCGTGACCAACTTGATATGATTCTCCAAAATGTGTAAAACAAAACTTTAGATATATACCTCCATTATTAAAGAAATAAAATTCCGATTCATGAAATGTGTTTTATTGCATTTTGAAATCAGACAATAATGTTGCCGCACCCTGTATTTTGTGCTGCCTCTGTGCGCTCACTGAGCTTGTTGTTGGCCTGTAGAGGGGTGGTCATATTCATATGCAGTGTCAGCCCGTGGACTTGTTGTTGCTCAGATATCTCCGAATTCTAGCTCTGCCCTTCCTGTACACACGTGGGATATATTGTTGACAACTTATTCAAAATATTCATTCAGTGAACATTAGGCAGAAAACGGTAAGTGCTTAATCATTGTAGGCCCGGGTTTGATTCCCGGATGGGTCAGAGATTTTCTCCGCTCCGGGACTGGGTGTTGTGCTGTCCTAATCATCATCATTTCATCCCCATCGACGCGCAAGTCGCCGAAGTGGCGTCAACTCGAAAGTCTTGCACCAGGCGGACGTTCTACCCGACGGGAGGCCCTAGTCACACGACATTGTACCATGAACTGTTCAGCTGGTTTCATTTTCAATATGCTTCCAGCAGAAAGGGAAGTCCACAGCTATTGATCTTGCGGTAGCGTTGTCGATTCCCGCGCACGGAGTCCCGGGTTCTATTCCGGTCGGGGTCAGGGATTTTTCCTGCCTCGAGATGTCCGGGTGGTGTCGTGTCGTATTCATCATCTTCATTCATCCCCACTACGGTCAGGGGAAGGTAATGGCAAACCACCTCCACTAGAACCTTGCTTAGCACGGCGGCGAGGATCTGCCGCATTGTCCCCAACGCTCCTCGGAGTATGGGACCTCGTCATCACCATCACCATCACCATCACCACCATCAGAAAGGAAACTAAAAGTGAGTGATGAACCCGAGTGCTCAAATTCAAGACGAAAAGGTTTTATTGCAGCTTCTGTTCTATACGAGAGTTCCTCGCATTCGTTCGTGACTTCTCTATAATATGTTATTTATTCATACCGTCTGTAACATATCTTCGTGCTTCATTAACTCACTCGCTTATAATCCACTGTCCTGTGACAGCCTGCAAAAAGTCACAATAACCAGCTTTTGTAGTGTGGACCACTGCGAGTGGTGCAGAAAGAGTGTCAGTGAGGTTCTCGAATATACCGACGGGGATGTGAAGCCAGTCTGACTGGAGTGCTGTGGCCAGCAGCGCTGGGTTTTTCTGCTGAGGATCCATAATGCGAACAGTCCGATTCGGATGGTGCCAGATGGTCCCACAGATTCTAGATTGGATTGAAATTCTGGGAGTTTAGTGGCCAGGGGAGTACGGTAAAGTCATTCTGTTGCTCTTAGAACCAAACATGTAGACTGCGAGCTGTGTCACGTGTTGCCGTGTCCTGCTTGTATACGCCACTGTGTCGAAGAAAAACGAACTGCATGTAGAGGTGGACATGGTCCCCAAGGATAGATACACACTCGTGTTGATTCATTGCGCCTTCCACAATGACGAAAACATTCCCCAAATTATAACGCTTCCCCCTCTGCCCTGGATCATTCCGACTATTGTTGCAGAGTGTTTGCTTTCAGACGTTTCGCGCCGTACACGCCAACGGCCATCTCTCCGACGGAGCATAAAACGCGATTCATCTGGAAAGGTCACCTGTCGCCACACAGTGGACGCCCTGTTGCCGCAATGGCGTGTAAAGTCTAGCCTTCGTCGCCTAAGAAGAGTAGTCGGCATGGGTGTCTGAACCAGGCACCTGATGAGGACGCACACATGCAGCAACGTTCACTGAGCGGATTGTTGGTAGCCCCTAGGATTAGCCGAGTGGTCTGAGGCGCTGCAGTCATGGACTGTGCGGCTGGTCCCGGCGGAGGTTCGAGTCCTCCGTCGGGCATGAGTGTGTGTGTTTGTCCTTAGGATAATTTAGGTTAAGTAGTGTGTAAACTTAGGGACTGATGGCCTTAGCAGTTAATACCCATAAGATTTCACGCACATTTGAACATTTTTTTTTGTAGCCCCTTGGTTCGCCTGGCGGTCAGATGCTGAACAGTTGGATGTCTGTTTGCCGGTACGCTTCTTCAGAGCCGTCGTTCACCCCTGTCAAATATGGCACCTGGTGCACGACCGTGCCTCGCAGATGGTTTTCGGTAGCGCCATTTTGTCATGCACGCTGTACCTTAACCACGGTGCCACGCCAACAGTTTACAAACTTAAATTTGCAAACTTAAATGTTTCGGAAATGCTTCCACACTTAGTCCGAAAGCCATTGATCATCCCCTCTGACGTCAGACATGTCGGTCAATTCATTTCTACGTAATGATAACGACTGCCCAGTTTTTCCGTGATTGCGACTGCAAGGAGCAGACGTGGAGGCTAAGCAGGAGCCTCTATTCCTCCAATTCCCTTGCTGGGTTGGTGGTAAAGGGCCTCAGTTTATGGATTGGCGTAGTGTTGAAGCTGGAGCATAAGAGAAACAGAACTGCTAGCAACCCAGCGGTTATAAAAGTTTTTTTTTTAATTTTTCCAAAGTCGACAACGAGAAGGTCGTCACGTGACTTCCCATCCTGTCCTCCTCCTGTTCCCACTCGACCGAAACGTCGATGATACGGTCCCAGCCAGCATGGGCGAAGACAGGATGGGCGTTGCTGACCCAGACATCCTTTCTGAAAAGCATGTCGTGCATGATCCCGTGATGCCTGGCAAGATCGTATGGCTTGTGAGGAAAGGAAGGGTAGGGATTGTCGAAGTGGGGTTAAGTCTCGTCCTTGAGCGACTCGGCGCTCTTCTTCAGCACCGCCTGCACGCTGTGCTCGTCTGGTAGTGGCAAGCAAGCGTCCTCAGCGTCTTATTGTGCGGCTGCCGCGGCAGGCTTCGCTGCGTCCACTCCCACCTTCCGCCCCAAGGGGATGGGAGTGGCTGGACCGGACGACACCGTTGTGGTATCCGCCATCACTCAGCCACCGGCTGACAGTGGCGGACTTCAACACGCCAAAGTGCGGCCAGCCGCGCAGATGCAGAGATAACACACGCGGACCGGGCAGATAGATTCGCCGACTGGCTGTGTAGTCCATTTCGAGATGACCACTAGAGGGCCGGTGTAGCGACGTGGAAGCGAGTCTACACTCGGTCCTTGACGCCACCACACGCCATATCCCCGGATTATCAGGACGGTATATAGGCAAATACTCTTTCAAATTCTGAAGGTGGCAGGTGTAAAATACAGGGAGCGAAAGCCTATTTACAATTTGTACAGAAACCAGACGGCAGTTATAAGAGTCGAGAGACATGAAAGGGAAGCAGTGGTTGGGAAGGGAGTGAGACAGGGCTGTAGCATGTCCCCGATGTTGTTCAATCTGTATATTGAGCAAGCAGTAAAGGAAACAAAAGAAAAATTCGGAGTAGGTGTTAAAATCCATGGGGAAAAAAGAAAAACTTTAAGGTTCGCCGATGACATTGTAATTCTGTCAGAGACAGCAAAGGACTTGGAAGAGCAGCTGAACGAAATGGACAGTGTCTTGAAAGGAGGGTATAAGATGAACATCAACAAAAGCAAAACGAGGATAATGGAATGCAGTCGAATTAAGTCAGGTGATGCTGAGGGAATTAGATTGGGAAATGAGACACTTTAAGTAGTAAAGGAGTTTTGCTATTTGGGGAGCAAAATAACTGATGATGGTCGAAGTAGAGAGGAAAAAAATATAGACTGGCAATGGCAAGGAAAGCGTTTCTGTATAAGAGAAATTTGTTAACATCGAGTATAGATTTAAGCGTCAGGAACTCTTTTCTGAAAGTATTTGTATGGAGTGTAGCCATGTATGGAAGTGAAACATGGACGATAAATAGTTTGGACAAGAAGAGAATAGAAGCTTTCGAAATGTGGTGCTACAGAAGAATGCTGAAGATTAGATGGGTAAATCACATAACTAATGAGGAGGTATTCAATAGAATTGGGGAGAAGAGGAGTTTGTGGCACACCTTGACCAGAAGAAGGGATCGGTTGGTAGGACATGTTCTGAGGCATCAAGGGGTCACCAATTTAGTATTGGAGGGCAGAGTGGAGGGCAAAAATCGTAGAGGGAGTCGAGAGATGAGTACACTAAGCAGATTCAGAAGGATGTAGGTTGCAGTACGTACTGGGAGTTGAAGAAGCTTGCACAGGATAGAATAGCTTGGAGAGCTGCGTCAAACCAGTCTCAGGACTGAAGACCACAATAACAACATATAGGCCACTGCAACAGCAACGTACAGCCAGTCCTACGCCTGGTTCAGATGGCTCTGAGCACTATGGGAATTAAACATCAGAGGTCATCAGTCCCCTGTACTTAGAATTACTTAAACCTAACTAACCTGAGGACGACACACACAGCCAAGCCCGAGGCAGGATTCGTACCTGCGGTCGTAGCAGCAGCGCTGTTCCGGACTGAAGCGCCTCGGCCACAGCGGCCGGCAGACCTACACCCTGTGGTACTTAGGATACTGTCTCAAGTCCGCAGCTCGTGATCGTGCGGTAGCGTTCTTGCTTCCCACGCCCGGGTTCCCGGGTTCGATTCCCGGCGGGGTCAGGGATTTTCTCTGCCTCGCGATGACTGGGTGTTGTGTGATGTCCTTAGGTAAGTTAGGTTTAAGTAGTTCAAAGTTCTAGGGGACTGATGGCCATATATGTTAAGTCCCATAGTGCTCAGAGCCATTTGAACCATTTGATACTGTCTCAACTATCGCGGATGTGAACTGTAGTGCTCTGGAGTTGTGTAATTGCTATGGATTTTGAAGTGCTGTTGTGAACCAGTATCGTTGTGAATATATCATTTTAAATATTTTGGATGTAACAACCTTCTTGGCGGGCTTAAGTTCTTCCCGCTGCTGCTGAATCTGTCGGTGACAGTGACGAGTTCTTCATGACGGCCCTCTCTGCCGCAATTGCACCTTTGATAGTAGCCACAGCATCGTCTGTGGCAGGACGTCACTTTCCTGGCAGCGCAGCCCAATTTCCCCTCTTTATGGGGTGTGGGGTGGCGCCGCCGAGTAGACTGGGATCGCTTGTTTACGTGTGGCAGCCTTATTCTGCTTCATCCAGTCCTTGATGTAGCTGCACCTGCGTGAGTTCACACAGGTGGCAGCAACGGTTCGCGACTTGTCACAGTTGCGTGTACCGCGTACTTTCGCGCGTTTCAAAGATGCGACTGTACCTTTGCATGCCGTGCCTAAATGCTCCATCTTTTGGCATTTGTAGCACTGCTGCGCCGCCTTCTTCGTCTTCCTCTTGCCGCAGCGATTGTTCCCACGGCTTGGATCACGAGCTCAAACACGTCAGTTTGCCTTCCTTCCTGCGTCCGGACATTTCGCCCGGCGATCTGTGACGTAGCCGAGCGAGAGAACACCTACGATGTGATCCGCAGCTAACTGAGCAGTAGTTTTTCCGCGTCCTCGGACAAGTTGTATATACCGTCCACTGCTGCTGTTGCCACCTGACCTTGAACGTAGGCAGTGACGTAATCACATTTCTGTGACTCGACTATGTAGTTACTAGTCAGCATTCTGTAAACTGTGTACAGACTCGTTCCATGACCAAATAAGCCTTGGCTCGCATGGTCCCAAAGAACCTGATAAATAAATAAACACAGGGTGCCCCAAAAAGTGGTTTACATTGTTTGAACTTCAATAATTGAGGAGATATTAATGATAACCTCATCCAGCTGTGATTATATAGTGCTTTCGTAACTAGTGTGCCCACCTTCATTTGTTTTCTTTTGTTTCCTTCTAGTTGCCAAAAATACGCGTAAATAACAAGTGGCTGAAATCTTGCCCTTGGATCAATGAAAGTAGTTGTTAAAGTTTTGTTGAAAATGTGAAAACATGAGAGAAGTTTCGAAATGATGGCGGGCAGAGTTTGAACCTGCGCTGGCGTCACGTGTAACAATAACGAAATTACGCGACAGATTCGAGAGGGAAGGAAGTATGCGTGATCTGAAGAAGGGACGGCGTGGCAGGAATGAAATCAGTAGCGGGTGGAAAAGGGGTGGACACTCACAGGATCCCTAAAGAAGTCCATATGGCAAGGTGCGCTTGAATCAGGTATGAGATAGTCACCGCATTCTAAAGCACACACTGTGGACATCGAATATTTCCAAGCTGCTTCAGGAGATGAATGACGACGATTCTGATAGGCGTCTCGAATTTTGTGAATGGGCTTGTGATAGTGGACAGTTGACTAATTTCATTGTTTTGTGTGATGAGGCGACGTTTAAACTGAATGGAACCATCAGTAGCCGTAAATGTGTGTACTTGGCAAGGGATAATTGCCGTGTTACGGAAGAACGAGCTGTTAATCTTCGCGGCTTATCTGAGTTCTGTGATATGTCTGTCGGAGGACTTGTTTTGAAGGAACAGTGACCAGTGACAAGTGTCAAGTACGTCGCCATGTTGTAGGAATGAATTTTATCAACTGTTCAGCAACTGTACTTTTTTTGCCACAGTAGCGTTCGGCATTTCCTGGATGAAACATTTGTTGAAAGGAAGTGTTGAGTTTCGACCCAAATCTCCCGCTCCAACGCCGTTAGATTTCTTTCTGTGGGGAACTCTGGCAGCCACGTCAGCTCGATGATAGATTCGATTGTTACTGCCTGTGAATCCACTCCAGTGGCGACCGTTACATATGTTTGTCGATCGGTTCCGCTCTGTTGCAGGCGCTATATCGTTACCGATGGAGGACATTATGGATATCTTCAACCTTAAAACATTTTTAGTAATGTCGTCACCATTTTTGACACTTAAGCATTAATAGTTTTGTTATTTGTGTTCAAGTTACTAAAAGTCAAACAGTGTAAACCGTTATGTGGGATCGTCTGTATAATAATTACTAATATTACAGCACTTAATCTCTTTCGTCCAGACTCGTCGTCAGTCTTGTTGTGTCTAGGAATCCTGCCTACTCGGTGAGCTAGACAATCAATCAAACAACTCGTATTGAGCTATGCAAGTGGCTATTCGTGAAGCTGCTATCGAACTGGGTATCTTTGACGCTGCTGTCCAACTGGTCTACACTAGTCGGGCGCGGCGCTTATGTCCTCTTCACGTAGGGGCCGCTGCTGTCGCGTTGTCATCCTGGAAGGGAGGTCTGTCAGCGTGCGATTTGCTGACTTCCTCTCGCAGCCTTGTCTTCCCTGTCGTTCCCGACTGGCGTGCCGGCGCTTCGTTTTACGTCATAATATAATCTATGGGTAACTTTCCTCCGAGTCTTCATAAGTTCTTCCTGAAGCGTGAGTAGTGTTATCGATGTTTTGGGCGAATTTGTCTGGCTGATTAATTTACCCGACAGATGTCTGATGAGGTTCGGATTTAAGATTGGAGTTTTAACATTCCAATCCACCACATTCAACTGGCATATCTTGAACCTTTCTGCTACGGACTCTGCTTCGTGGACAGGAGCATTATCGTGTTAAAACAGAAAATGTTCGATTCAAGATTGTTGTCTTACTGCAGCAAACATAACTGTTGCCCAACAGTTAGATACATGTTCCACGATTCACTTGCAAGATATGTCTTAATGGCGTCGAACGAGTCAATTTATATGTTAATACCTCAATTCGTATTTAAATGTGGATGCAAGCTGATCATTTACAGCTGACTTCTGGGCTCAAACATAATAAGGTATCTCGAACAGAGCGACCTTATCCATGCCAACCAGCTTGGATTCCGGAAAACATAGACCATGTGAAACCCAGCTCGTACTTCTCTCACATGACATCTTGAAAGCCATGGTTCAAGGCAGTCAGGTAGGTGCATTATTTCTCGACTTCTGAAAAGCATCTGACTCAGTGCCATACCTACGCTATGAACGATCGTGTGGGGTATCAGGCGAAATTTATGACTGTATAGAGGATTTCGTGGTAGGTGGGATGGAGCATGTTATCTTGGATGGGGCGTCTTCAGCATATCCAGATGTAGCTTCGGCTGTACCCCAAGGAAGTGTGTTGGATCCCTTTCTGTGTATGTTGTATATTAATGATCTTTAAGACAATATTAACATTAACCTCAGGCTTTTCGCAGATGTACAGTAAACTACAGACTGAATGATGCTGCAAAAATATTCACTCAGACCTTGATAAGATTTCAAAGTGGTGCAAAGATTGGCAGCTTCTTTAAATGTTCAGAAATGTAAAACTGTGCACTTCTCAAAACTAAGAAAAACGTAGTATCCTATTAATAAAATATTAGTTTGCTACAATTGCAATTAGTCGACTCATTAAAATACATGGGTCTAGCGCTTAGTAGGTACATGAAATGGAGGAGGAGGAGCGTTTAACGTCCTGTCGGCAACGAGGTTATTAGAGACAGAGCACAAGCTCGGATTATGGAAGGAAATCGGCCGTGCTCTTGCAAAGGAACCATCCCAGCCCGTGCCTGAAGCGAATGAGAGGAGTCACGGGAAACATCTACATCTACATCTACATCTACATCCATACTACGCAAGCCACCTGACGGTGTGTGGCGGAGGGTACCCTGAGTACCTCTATCGGTTCTCCCTTCTATTCCAGTCTCGTATTGTACGTGGAAAGAAGGATTGTCGGTATGCTTCTGTGTGGGCTCTAATCTCTCTGATTTTATCCTCATGGTCTCTTCGCGAGATATACGTAGGAGGGAGCAATATACTGCTTGACTCTTCGGTGAAGGTATGTTCTCGAAACTTTAACAAAAGCCGGTACCGAGCTACTGAGCGTCTCTCCTGCAGAGTCTTCCACTGGAGTTTATCTATCATCTCCGTAACGCTTTCGCGATTACTAAATGATCCTGTAACGAAGCGCGCTGCTCTCCGTTGGATCTTCTCTATCTCTTCTATCAACCCTATCTGGTGCGGGTCCCACACTGCTGAGCAGTATTCAAGCAGTGGGCGAACAAGCGTACTGTAACCTACTTCCTTTGTTGTCGGATTGCATTTTCTTAGGATTCTTCCAATGAAGGTCAGTCTGGCATCTGCTTTACCGACGATCAACTTTATATGATCATTCCATTTTAAATCACTCCTAATGCGTACTCCCAGATAATTTATGGAATTAACTGCTTCCAGTTGCTGACCTGCTATTTTGTAGCTGAATGATAAGGGACCTATCTTTCTATGTATTCGCATCACATTACACTTCTCTACATTGAGATTCAATTGCCATTCAGTGCACCATGCGTCAATTCGCTGCAGATCCTCCTGCATTTCAGTACAATTTTCCATTGTTGCAACCTCTCGATACTCCACAGCATCATCTGCAAAAATCCTCAGTGAACTTCCGATGTCATCCACCAGGTCATTTATGTATATTGTGAATAGCAACGGTCCTATGACACTCCCCTGCGGCATACCTGAAATCACTCTTACTTCGGAAGACTTCTCTCCATTGAGAATGACATGCTGCGTTCTGTTATCTAGGAACTCTTCAATCCAATCACAAAATTGGTCTGATAGTCCATATGCTCTTACTTTGTTCATTAAACGACTGTGGGGAACTGTATCGAACGCCTTGCGGAAGTCAAGAAACACGGCATCTACCTGTGAACCCATGTCTAAGGCCCTCTGAGTCTCGTGGACGAATAGCGCGAGCTGGGTTTCACACGACCGTCTTTTCCGAAACCCATGCTAATTCCTACAGAGCAGATTTCTAGTCTCCAGAAAAGTCATTATACTCGAACATAATACGTGTTCCAAAATTCTACAACTGATCGACGTTAGAGATATAGGTCTATAGTTCTGCACATCTGTTCGACGTCCCTTCTTGAAAACGGGGATGACCTGTGCCCTTTTCCAATCCTTTGGAACGCTTCTCTCTTCTAGAGACCTACGGTACACCGCTGCAAGAAAGGGGGGGGGGGGGCAAGTTCCTTCGCGTACTCTGTGTAAAATCGAACTGGTATCCCATCAGGACCAGCGGCCTTTCCTCTTTTGAGCGATTTTAATTGTTTCTCTATCCCTCTGTCGTCTATTTCGATATCTACCATTTTGTCAACTGTCCGACAATCTAGAGAAGGAAGCACAGTGCAGTCTTCCTCTGTGAAACAGCTTTGGAAGAAGACATTTAGTCAGGATGGCCAGACACGGGTTTGAACTGGCTTCCTCCAGAACGCGAGTCCAGTGTGTTAACCACTGTCCCACTTCGCTTTGCGGAACGATCACTTAGGCTCAGTCATGGGTGAAGCAAGTAGGGGACTTCAGTTTGTTAGTAGAATGGTAGAAAAGTGTAGTTTACAAAGAAGATTGCTTTGAACCACTCGTGAGACCCTTCCTACACTGAGCTGAAGGGAACTGACACCATGAATCCTGCAGGGCTCTGCATAAATCCGAAAGAGTCGTATCTAGTGGTCCCACGTCATTATAGAGCCTCCACAAGCTTGAACAGTCCCCTGCTGACATTCAGGGTCCATGGATTCTTGAGGTTTTCTCCATACCTCTACACGTTCATCTGCTCGATACAATTTGAAACGAGACGCGTCTTAGCAGGCTAGATGTTTCCAGGCATCAACAGCCCAATGTCGGTTTTGATGGGACCAGACGAGGCGTAAAGCCTTATGTCGTGCAGTCATCAAGGGTACTCGAGTACCCATATCGATGATGTCTGACACTTGTTGATGGCCCAGCACTGAAATCTGCAGTGATTTGCGGAAGGGTAGCACTTGTGTCACATTGAACGATTCTCTCCAGTCGTTGGTCCCGTCCTTGCAGGATCTTTTTCCAGCGGCATCGATGTCGGAGATTTGATGTTTTACCGGATTCCTTATATTCACTGTACACTCGTGACATGGTCGTACGGGAAAATCCCACTTCATCGCTACCTCAGAGATGCTGTGTCCCACCGCTAGTGCTCCGACCGTAACTCCACGTTCAAACTCACTTAAATCTTGATAACCTGCCAGTGTAGCAGCAGTAACCGATCTAACAACTGCGCCAGATGTTTGCTGTCTTATATAGGCGTTGTCGACGGCACCACTGTCTTCTGCCTCTTTACATATCTCTGCATTTATACCGCATGCTTATACCAGTTCCTCTGGCGCTTCAGTGTACAATATAGCCCAAGTGTGTGGAGTCTGTATCATATTGGACTGGGAAGGGGTGTTAAATGTATACTGAGAAGGGCAGTACAAATGGTCACAGGTTTGTTTAATACTTGGGAGGGTATCACAGAGCTGTTGAAAAAACTGAACTGGCAGACTCTTGAAGAAAGAAAATTTACAAGTTTCAAGAACCGGCTTTAAATGATGAATCTAGTAGTGTACTGCAACCCCTTCATGTATCACCCTATTGGGCTCGTGGTGACAAGGTTAGATCAATTATAGCACCCACAGAGGCATTTAAACAGTCATTCTTTCCTGCCTTCAATCTGTGAATGGAACAGGAAAAACTAATAACTGGTACAATTGGTCATATCCTCTGCTGTGCACTTCACAGTGGTTCGTGGGGTATGGATGTAGATGTAGGACGTAGACTGGAACAATGTCTTACTGATAATGGAAGACATTCGCCAAAGCAGTATTTAGAAAATAATTTTCTTTGGAAAATGTCAAACAAACAGCCTTCAATCGCAGATCGTGATCTGTATTTCAATGCGCAATGTATTTCGAGCCCTTAGGGCTCATCTTCAGGTGCTTGATGTAAACTCATCATTTCTTAAAGTTAGGTTCGGACTTATTTTCAGGTGCTAGATGTAGGGTCATCGTTTTTTGAATGTAGGCTACTAGTGGCCTGTTTCCATAAACGTTACATATTTGATAAGCATTCTATTAGCAGATACACTATGTGATCAGAAGTATCCGGACATCCCCAGAAACATAAGTTTTTCATATTAGGTGCATTGTGCTGCATCTAGTGCCATACATTCCATATCAGCAACCTCAGTAGTCATTAGTCATCATGAGAGAGCAGAGTGGGGCGCTCCGCGGAACCCACATGGTCATGGTCAGGTGATTGGGTGTCACTTGTGCCATACATCTGTACGCGAGATTTCCACTCTTCTGAACATCCCTAGTTCCACTGTTTCTGATGCGATAGTGAAGCGGGAACGTGAAGGGACACGTACAGCACAAAAGCGTACAGATCGACCGCGTCTGTTGACTGACAGAGACCGCCGGTAAATGCCAAACCACACCTCGCTTGGGGTAAGGAGCGTAAACATTGGACGATTGAACAGTGGAAATACGTTGAGTGGAGTGACGAGTCACGGAGCATAATGTGGCGATTAGATGGCAGGGTATGGCTAATGCCCGGTGAACGTCATCTGCCAGCGTGTGTAGTGCCAATAGTAAAATTCGGAGTATGTGGTGTTATGATGTGGTCGTGTTTTTCATGGAGGTGGTGGCTTGCACCCCTTGTTGTTTTGCGTGGCACTATCACATCACAGGCCTACATTGATGTTTTAAGCACCTTATAGCTTCCCACTGTTGAAGAGAAATTCGGGGATGGCGATTGCATCTGTCAATATGATCGAGCACCTTTTCATAATGCACGGGCTGTGGCGAAGTGGTTACACGACAATAACGTCCCTATCATGGAGTGGCCTGCACAGAATCCTGACCTGAATCCTATAGAACACCTTTGGGATGTTTTGGAACGCTGACTTCGTGCCAAGCCTTACCGACCGACATCGATACCTCTCCTTAGGCCAGCACTCCGTGAAAAATGGACTGCCATTCCCCAAAAAACTTTCCAGCACCTGACTGAACGTCTGTCTGCGAAAGTGAAAACTGTCATCAAGGCTAAGGGTGGACCAACGCCATATTGAATTCCAGCACTGCCGATGGAGGGCGCCACGAACTTGTAAGTCATTTTCAGCCAGGTGTCCGGATACTTTTGATCACATAGTGTATATTCATATGCACATACGGACATTTCTTCTCTCAGAATATTTGTAAACAAATTCTTCGACCTGTTGAATTTTGTTCACAAAAATGTTATGAGGAAAAAGTGAGTTTCTGTCTACTAATACCGTGCTTAAATACTATGTAACCGCTACAGAAAAGAGACCAGCAGCAACATAAATTCGAAAAGTGATGTACACTGATCAAGCAACTGGAAATGAGCAACCAGAGCGGTTTGTTTTTTATTGTACAAAAGTAATACAGTCGCAGAAACAACGATGACAAAAATAGATGAAATTAAGAGATTCTTTTTGTATTGTACTCCTAATGGAGGCTCTTTTGCTTTTAATTTATATGTAATAATAAATTTTTTAAAAAACCTGCAACAATCAAATATTGTTTGAAATAACCCTGCTTTATTGGTGGAGCGGTGTGTATGTCATTATTCCTTCTCAACTCCAATTGATTATTTACAAATTAGATAAGAGAAAAAAATGTGGTTACAATGTAGGAAAAGACAGATTGCTACTTACCATAAAGAGGACACGTCAAGCTGCAGACAAGCACAATTAAAACACACTTGCAGATAGTTTTCGGGCACATCCCTGATCAGTAAAAGAGACACACACGCACCATACACACCCACACGCACAACACACACACACACACACACACACACACACACACACACACACATACACATACACACACATGAACAAGCTCACCTCACACTCACACGACCGCCAACTCCAGCATCTTGGGCCGAATGCAACATCACTTGGGATGCAAGCAGCAGTCAGGAGCAGATGGGGAAGGGGAAACGATAGTAGTGTACAGGTGGGCAGAGAGACGAACACTGTCTGGTGGAGTGGGCAAGGACTAGACTGCCAACGGGCCAGCTTCAGGAGATTTTGGGGCTGGGAGGTGGGGAGAAAAGGAGCAAAAAAGGAGAGGAGCAGAAGAAGACAGGAAAATGTGTTGGCAGATGACTGAAAATAAACAGTGTGGGAAATGAGAATGGGGAGGAGGTGACAGGACATAGGGGGTGAAAACTGTTGGTTGGAGGATGTGGGGACAGTATGTTACCGTAAGTTGAGGCCGATATAATTACGGGAGCGGAGAATGTGTTGTAAGTATAACTCCCATCGGCGCAGTTCAGAAAATCTGGTGGTGGAAGGAAAGATCAGGATCGCTCGGATAGTGAAGGAGGCATTGAAATCAAGCGTGTTCTGTTCAGCTGCATGCTGTGCCACTGGGTGGTCTACTTTACTCTTGGCCACAACTTGGCAGTGGCTGTTCATCCTGGTGGACAGCTAGTGGTAGTCATACCAATATAAAAAGCTGTGCAGTGATTTCAGCACAGCTGGTGAATGGCATAGCTTCTTTCACATGTGGTCCGGACCCTGATGGGGTAGGATAAACTTGTCACAGGACTGGAATAAGAAGTGCTGTGGGGGGGGGGGGGGGCAGGTTGGGCAGGATATAATCCTTGTGGCAAGGTGTTGGAATTGGGAGTGGCATAGAGATGGAGTAGGATGTTGTGCAGGTTGGGTGGTCAACGGAACACCACTGTAGGAGGGATGGGAAGTATATTGGGTGGGATGTCCCTCATTTCAGGGCATGATGATAGGTAATCAAAGCGTTTGCGAAGGATGTGGTTCAGTTGTTCCTCTGGGGTGCTAGGGGGTGATGAAAGGGGTCACTTCTTTGTGGCTGGTTGTTGGGAATGGTGGGAGGATTGGAAGTGTGAGGGGAAATAGCACAGCAAATCTGCATGTGGGCTAGGTCTGAGGGACAGTGCCAGTCTGTGAAGGCCTTGGAGAGACCCTTAGCAAACTGAGCAAGGGAGTTTTTGTCACTGCAGATAAGCCATCCCCAGGTAGGCAGTTTATATGTGAGGGATTTTTTTTTATGTGAGAGGGTGACAGCTGCCAAAATGTAGTGATTAGTGGGTTTAATGTGGACGGAGGTGCTGATGGAGCCACCAGAGATGAGAGGCATTTAGGAAGGTGGCACGCTGGGTTGAGGAGGATCACGTGAAGCAGATGGGTGAGAATGTGTTGAGGTTGTGAAGGAACGAAGGTAGAGTGTCTTGGCCCTGAGTCCAGAAATGAAGATGAACCAGAATACGGATTTGTTGTTTAGATCGCTCCACATTAAACCCACTAACCACTAACAGTGTCTGCATTTTGACAGCTGTGATCCCTTGCACATAAAAAATCCCTCCCACATAGCCTGCCTAGTAAGCACCAATCTGTCTTTTCCTACATTGTTGATAAGGTAAGTAGCAATCTACACTTCCAAAAAAATGGCTCTGAGCACTATGGGACTTAACATCTGAGGTCATCAGTCCCCTAGAACCTAGAACTACTTAAACCTAACTGAACTAAGGACAACTCACAGATCCATGCCCGAGGCAGGATTCGAACCTGCGACCGTAGCGGTCGCGCGGTTCCAGACTGAAGCGCCTACCATCGCTTGGCCACACCGGCCGGCTACACTTCCAACATTGTTGATGTTCCTACCTGGAGTTTTCATTGTTTGAAAGTAATGTGTTTAGTAGTTACAGTGTTAAACTCCTTAAATATGTGCTCCATTTGTTGTGTCGTCTATCGGAGCTAATGGACTGACGCCAAAGTTGGTAAAACAGCGCCAGAGCTTCGCGAGCCTCCACTGGCATGCTCTGCCCTCAGAACGCACACCGGCGTCCACCAACTCGACAATTCCCCATATAACTGCATTTCATGTGCAAAAACTACTCCACGAGCCACTTACAACGTAGTTTGCACAGAAAACGAGAGCAGCAAATACGGTCTCATTAGCGGAATTATATAGTACTAGCAGCCTACACACCGATGGAGAAAGGTTGGTGGTGATCTGATTGTGCGCACTGCCGTGAATTTCAGCGGTTGTAAACGAGAGTGCAGTTGAAAGAGGTCTCATCCGGTTCAGTGCAAATGAAGTGGTCCAATAAAAATTAAGTTGGTTGCTTGACCATTTTTTAAATATTTTAATGTTTTTATATGTGATTACCCTATAACTGAGAAGTTCAAAAAAGTTTTTTTAAAAAATCTCGCTTTCACCTTTACTGAATGGCGGCCATTTTCGTTTGTTAGCGCGCAATGATGATTCAGTTTAGAGACGTTAGGAAAATTGTGAATATCTCTGTACTGGGTTGAGTTGTAACATTGCAATTGATATGATTGTTGCATGCAGCTTTACTGTATGGTTAAATGATGATGGCGTCCTCTTGGGTAAAATATTCCGGAGGTAAAATAGTCCCCCATTCGGATCTCCGGGCGGGGACTACTCAGGAGGATGTCGTTATCAGGAGAAAGAAAACTGGCATTCTATGGATCGGAGCGTGGAATGTCAGATCCCTTAATCAGGCAGGTAGGTTAGAAAATTTAAAAAGGGAAGTGGATAGGTTAAAGTTAGATACAGTGGGAATTAGTGAAATTCGGTGGCAGGAGGAACAAGACTTCTGGTCAGGTGACTACAGGGTTATAAACACAAAATCAAATAGGGGTAATGCAGGAGTAGGTTTAATAATGAATAGGAAAATAGGAATGCGGGTAAGCTACTACAAACAGCACAGTGAACGCATTATTGTGGCCAAGATAGATACGAAGCCCACACCTACTACAGTAGTACAAGTTTATATGCCAAATAGCTCTGCAGATTATGAAGAAAGGGATGAAACGTATGATGAGATAAAAGAAATTATTCAGGTAGTGAAGGGAGACGAAAATTTAATAGTCATGGGTGACTGAAATTCGAGAGTAGGAAAAGGGAGAGAAGGAAACATAGTGGGTGAATATGGACTGGGGGAGAGAAATGAAAGAGGAAGCCGTCTGGTAGAATTTTACACAGAGCATTACTTAATCATAGCTAACACTTGGTTCAAGAATCATAAAAGAAGGTTGTATACATGGAAGAATCCTGGAGATACTAGAAGGTATCAGACAGATTATATAATGGTAATACAGAGATTAAGGAACCAGGTTTTAAACTGTAAGACATTTCCAGGGGCAGATGTGGACTCTCACCACAATCTATTGGTTATGAACTGTAGATTAACACTGAAGAAACTGCAAAAAGGTGAGAATTTAAGGAGATGGGACCTGGATGAACTGACTAAACCAGAGGATGTACAGAGTTTCATGGAACAGTTGACAGGAATGGGGGAAAGAAATACAATAGAGGAAGAATGGGTAGTTCTGAGGGATGAAGTAGTGAAGGCAGCAGAGAATCAAGTAGGTAAAAAGACGAGGGCTAGTAGAACTCCTTGGGTAACAGAAGAAATATTGAAGCTAATTTATGAAAGCAGAAAATATAAAAACGCAGTAAATGAAGCAGGCAAATTTAGGGAATACAAACGTCTCAAAAATGAGATCGACAAGAAGTGCAGAATGGCTAAGCAGGGATGACTGGAGGACAAATGTAAGGATGTAGAGGCTCACCTCACTAGCCGTAACATAGATACTGCCTACAGGAAAATTAAAGAGACCTTTGGAGAAAAGAGAGCCACTTGTATGAATATCAAGAGCTCAGATGGAAACCCAGTTCTAAGCAAAGAAGGGAAAGCAGAAAGGTGGGAGTATATAGAGGGTCTATACAAGGGCGATGTACTTGAGGACAATATTATGGAAATGGAAGAGGATGTAGATGAAGATGAAATGGGAGATTCGATACTGCGTGAAGAGTTTGTCAGAGCACTGAAAGACCTGAGTCGAAACAAGGCCCCGGGGGTTGACAACATTCCATTGGAACTACTGACGGCCTTGGGAGAGCCAGTCTCTGACAAAACTCTAACATCCGGTGAGCAAGATGTATGATACAGGCGAAATACCCTCAGACTTCAAGAAGAATATAATAATTCCAATCCCAAAGAAAGCAGGTGTTGACAGATATGAAAATTACCGAACTATTAGTTTAATAAGTCACAGCTGCAAAACACTAACACGAATTCTTTACAGACGAATGGAAAAACTGGTAGATGCCGACCTTGGGGAAGATCAGTTTGGATTCCGCAGAAATGTTGGAACACGTGAGGCAATACTGACCCTACGACTTATCTTAGAAACTAGACTAAGGAAAGGCAAACCTACATTTCTAGCATTTGTAGACTTATAGAAAGTTTTTGACAGTGTTGACTGGAAGACTCTCTTTCAAATTTTAAAGGCGGCATGGGTAAAATACAGGGAGCGAAAGGCTATTTACAATTTGTACAGAAACCAGACGGCAGTTATAAGAGTCAAGAGACATGAAAGGGAAGTAGCGGTTGGGAAGGGAGTGAGACAGGGTTGTAGCCTGTCCCCGATGTTACTCAATCTGTATATTGAGCAAGCAGTAAAGGAAACAAATGAAAAATTCCGAGTAGGTATTAAAGTCCACGGAGAAGAAATAAAAACGTTGAGGTTCGCCGATGACATTGTAATTCTGTCAGAGACAGCAAAGGACTTGGAAGAGCAGTTGAACGGAATGAACAGTTTCTTGAAAGGAGGATATAAGATGAACATCAACTAAAGCAAAACGAGTATAATGGAATGTAGTCGAATTAAGTCGGGTGATGCTGAGGGAATTAGATTAGGAAATGACACACTTAAAGTAGTAAAGGAGTTTTGCTATTTGGGGAGCAAAATAACGATGGTCGAAGTAGAGAGGATATAAAATGTAGACTGCCAATGGCAAGAAAAGCGTTTCTGAAGAAGAGAAATTTGTTAACATCGAGTATAGATTTAAGTGTCAGGAAATCATTTCTGAATGTATTTGTATGGAGTGTAGCCACGTATGGAAGTGAAACGTGGACGATAAATAGTTTGGACAAGAAGAGAATAGAAGCTTTCGAAATGTGGTGCTACAGAAGAATGCTGAAGATTAGATGGGTAGATCACATTACTAATGAGGAAGTATTGAAGAGGATTGGGGAGAAGAGAAGTTTGTGGCACAACTTGACTAGAAGAAGGGATCGGTTGGTAGGACATGTTCTGAGGCAGCAAGGGAGCACCAATTTAGTATTGGAGGGCAGCGTGGAGGGTAAAATTCGTAGGGGGAGACCGAGAGATGAATACACTAAGCAGATTCAGAAGTATGTAGGTTGCGGTAGGTACTGGGAGATGAAGGGGCTTGCACAGGATAGAGTAGCATGGAGAGCTGCATCAAACCAGTCTCAGGACTGAAGACCTCAACAACAACAACAATGACCTGTATGTATGTAACTGCGAAATGTCGGTAACGGCGCATTTCTCACAGGGTGGATCGGCCGGTGTCATTGGTGAACTTCCAGACAAGAAGCAAGTAACAGGCGATGCAGAGGGAGGAGCAACAGTCCTCGATGAACCGCAGGGTCAACAGACTGTTTCCTACGCCGACGTGGCGGCAGGGCGCCAGGCTGCCACGCTTCCGCCGGATGTCCCGCCGGCCGAAGCGACCGCCTCCGGCCCCAGGAGGGGTCTGGTGCTGGCCGACTTCATGACTCCCATGCACAAGAAACGAGGCCGACCCCGCAAGCGATCCACGAGGCAGAAGGCTAACACTGTGGGCGCACCGGCACCACCTGTTGATGATCAGCCGTCGACTGCTTCGTCCACACAGTCGCCAGGCGAAGCAGCCGGTGATGGAACAACACCGCAGGAAGCCAGTGGTAAGAATATCACCAGACAGCTTTACGATTTTTACACTTCTATCCTATAAACCGTAATACTCCTGCCTTTCTTCTATACTCCTTTCCTTGCGTATTTTCTTTAATGAGGTCTCTAGCCTTGCACCGACCCACGAGACTATCTTCTTTAGTCACAAGTCCTAAGCCGCTGATTTCAGCGCTGTTGCTGTCCAATGCGCACGGAAAACGTTAGTTTTGACGAAAATCAACATACACTACTAGCCTAAAAATTGATACACCACGAAGAAGACGTGCTACAGACGCGAAATTTAACCGACGGGAAGAAGATGCTGTGATGTGCAAATAATGAGCTTTTCAGAGCATTCACACAAGGTTGGCGCCGGTGACGACACCTACAACGTGCTGTCATTAGGAAAGTTTCCAACCGATTTCTCATACACAAACAGCAGTTGACCGGCGTTGCCTGGTGAAACGTTGTTGTGATGCCTCGTGTAAGGAGGAGAAATGCGTCCAATCACGTTTCCGACTTTGATAAATGTCGGATTGTAGCCTATCGCGATTGCGGTTTATAGTATCGCGACATTGCTACTCGCGTTGGTCGATATCCAACGACTGTTAGCAGAATATGGAATCGGTGGGTTCATCAAGGTAATATGGAACGCCGTGCTGGATCCCAACGACATCGTATCACTAGCAGTCGAGATGACAGCATCTTATCCGCATGGCTGTAACGGATCGTGCAGCCACGTCCCGATCTCTGAGTCAACAGATGGGGACGTTTGCAAAACAACAACCATCTTCCCGAACAGTTCGACGACGTTTGCAGCAGCGTGGACTATCAGCTCGGGAACCATGGCTGCCGTTACCCTTGACGCTGCATCACAGACAGGAACGCCTGCGATGGTGTACTGAACGACGAACCTAGGTGCACGAATGGCAAAACCTCATTTTTTCGGATGAATGCAGCTTCTGTTTACAGCATCATGATGGTGGCGTAGGTGTTTGGCGACATCGCGGTGAACGCACATTGGAAGCGTGTATTCGCCATCGCCATACCCGGCGTGATGGTATGGGGTGCTTACACGTCTCTGTCAACTCTTGTTTCGTATTGACGGCACTTTGAACAGTGGACGTTACATTTCAGATGCGTTACGACCCGTGGCTCTACCCTTCATTCGATCCCTGCGAAACCCTACATTTCAGCAGGATAATGCACGACTGCATGTTGCACGTCCTATACGGGCCTTTCTGGATACACAAAATGTTCGACTGCTGCCCTGGCCAGCACATTCTCCAGATCACTCACCAATTCAAGACGTCTGGTCAATGGTGGCCTAGCAACTGGCTCATCACAATACGCCAGTCACTACTCTTGATGAACTGTGTTATCGTGTTGAAGCTGCATGGGCAGCTGTATCTGTACACGCCATCCAAGCTCTGGTTGACTCAATGCCCAGGTGTATTAAGGCCGCTATTACGGCCAGAGGTGGTTGTTCTGGGTACTGATTTCTCAGGATCTATGCACCCAAATTGTATGAAAATGTAATCACATGTCAGTTCTAGTATAATATATTTGTCCAATGAATACCCGTTTATCATCTGCATTTCTTGTTGGTGTAGCAATTTTAATGACCAGTAATGTATTATTTACCAATCCCCTTTTTTTGGGGCGCAAATTCAGAGTGCCAAAAAGAATCATCCGATTTGACTCGTCTATATTTCCGAAACTAATAAACATAGACACAGAATTTTGTTTTTTTGGTGAATAGGGAACTCATAAAGTTTTTTTCCATATCTTTTCATAGGTGATTAATATGTCCCCCTTCAGGTGCATGGTATATGTTAATGCGGTATTCAAATTGTTCCCATTCTGCAGCGAGCATGAGTTCCAGCTTCCACAGCTGCCGTTATGCGATGTTCCAGTCATTCACTGTTAGTGGTAACCGAGGCACATAAACAGTCTTTCATAAACCACCACATGAAATAATTACGTACGGTCAGGTCCTGTGTCCTTCGATGCCAGTGATTTAAGGCTGCGACCGATCCATCGTTCAGTAATCCTTTGATTTAAAAATTCCCACTTCCAGATACGAGTGCGGCGGTGCCCCATCCTGTTGGTAAATGAAGTCGTTCGAATCAGTCTCCAGCTGTGGGAGAAGAAGCATATCGAGATATTTACTTCCTGTAACAGTGCTCTCGGCAAAGAAAAATGGACCATACACCTTTTCCCATGAAACTGCACAAAACACATTATATTTTAGAGAGTCCCTCTCATGTTGTAAAACTTCATTTGATTGTTCCGTACCCCATATTATCACATTATGACGGTTCAACTTTCCGTTTAAATAGAGTGTTGGCTCGTCACTAAACTCTAAGTGTGGAAGAAAGGTGTCATTCTCCATCTTGCCAAGAACGGGATTATGGAACTCCACACGTTGTTGTTTGTCACCTTCACAAAGAGCTTGCAGTAGCTGAATTTTGTATGGTTTCAAGTGCAAACGTCGTCGCAACACACGCCATAAGGAAATCAGGAGTATTTTGAGCTGACGAGCTGCACGGCGAACGTTTTTCTGCGGGCTGCTTGTGAAACTATGGCGGATGTGTTCAAAGTCGGTGGCAGACACCCATGGACGGCCCTGCGATTTGCCTTACGGACAACCAGTTTCTCGGAATTGTTCATGCCATCGTCAATGCTCTGCACTATAGGCGGATCCACATCGTACCTTTTACGAAAGCCACAATGAGCAGTTGTTAGTGATGCGCACTGCGCAAAACGTAGAACACAAAACGCTTTCTGTTGTCCCGACACAGTTTTACTAGAATTGAAGTCAGCACACGCTGCTGCTACCTATCGGGAAACATGTAAACCTCGAGAGTTTGCTCTTTCCAACAGTAAGTTGATCATGCACATATCACAAATAACATAATAGTTATGATTTTTTTAAATCGGGTGATTCGTTTTGTTACACCCTGTATTTTGTTTCTTTCAACGTAAGCAATGAAATTTTTGGCTTTGATTGTTATATGTAAAGGTTGTTACTGACAATGCCTGCAAATTGGAAAGAAATAATTTTTCTCTAGTTAGTTTATTTTGGGAAAGAAATTAATTTGCCTATTTTCTGTCTCCGTACTTGTCTACACTGTATGTCTCCTGGTAGTTTCTGTACAACAGTGAATTCTGATTTAGTTGTGGGTGTATGTTTGTTCTGAACATACGGGTATCCATGAAACATGCAGTATATTTCAGATTTCCTGAAATAAGTGCAATGTCAATTTGTTTTTGTTTCCCAATAATGCAACGATGCCATTTCAGATTATCACTACTGCGATGATATGCCGTATTAATCGATACACGTCTTATATACAAAAATTACTATTTACATTGTTAAGATCTACTTTCTTTACATTGTATGAGTTTGTTTCCAGGGTTAGGTATCAGAGTGAAACAATACCTTTCACATTTTACGTTTCCAATAGGACAAAACATGCCATGTGGACCCGACAGTTAAAGAAATTCAAGCAGAAGTGGAGAGCTATGAAGTGAGTGAAGATGAATATTTCACTTAGTACAGATGAAATAACAGTTGCAGAAGGAATTGAAGAAAATGAACTGAACGATTACTGTAATGAGCAAGATGTAGCAGTAACTATAGAATTTATAACCAGCAGGCATGAGGATTCTGTGGCTACATTTTTGGCAAAGAGAATGAAGTTCTCGTAGTGAAATGGAGGGGCAACAAACTAGTACTTGTAACCACAAACTACAGTTCATTACCGCTTTGAGCTGTGCTAAATGATACTCGCGGGCAAAGAAAATGTGAATATCTGTTATGAACCCGCATCTCGACCTAGAATACAATGGCCATGTGGGTGGTGTTGATCTACTAGACAAACAGTTATCACTTTATTCGATTACCGAAAAAAGGGTTCAAATGGCTCTGAGCATTATGGGACTTAACATCTATGGTCATCAGTCCCCTAGAACTTAGAAATACTTAAACCTAACTAACCTAAGGACATCACACAACACCCAGTCATCACGAGGCAGAGAAAATCCCTGAACCCCGCCGGGAATCGAACCCGGGCGTGTGGGAAGCGAGAACGCTACCGCACGACCACGAGCTGCGGACGATTAAAGAAATGGTGGTGGCCATTACTCACCCAGATGATTGACATGGTAAACACATGGCGTGCATACCTAATTGCTAACCCAGATGATAAGCTCTCACTTTTGGGTGTCCGAAGGAGAATAGTGGTGATGTATCTTTCAAAGAAAACGGGAGCAACATCAAAAAGCAGAGGACCACAAGGTAGCAAACTGATGGGAGGATGGGTGAGCACAGATGTACGACTAGATCCAGGAAATGTGAATACTGCAAGAGGAAAAAAGTAACAAAAATATGTTATAAGTGCAATATTAGTGTACACGACAAGTTTTTTGTTTCATTTCGTACTGAATAAACACTCAATAATATTACAAAGAGTGATTTTATGTTATTTACGATGTTTCTTGTAGTTTTCTGCATTGACAATAATATTGTGCATTTTGATAGCTAAATTTCCCAATGTCCCAAAAAGGGACAGTGTAGTTGTTTTAAAAATATTCTCAAATTTTCCAAGTCAGCTTTTCCTTTCATTTGACACTTCACATTAATGCAAAAACTAGGTTTAAAAAATAAAATAATACAGTTTTGGCAAGTAATGGGTTAAATGGTATGACGGCGTCCCCTTATCCCATCTGGTTGTGTCCATCATCCTAGAATCTTCCAAAATTGACTCTTGATGACAGTTAAAAATCGTGAGAGTCAAATAGTCACTCCAGAGCAAACACTTCAGCTTCCACAGAAGCAAGTTACTATATTTTCAGTTTAAAACCCGCCGTCATATATGAAGTCATTAATGCACGCAGGATGTGATATGCAGGGGGAGAGGAGAGAGACAGTGGTGTAAAGTTCCCAATCATCCGTCACGTCAGACGGTGAGCATCCCAGACGTGCTCGATGGGGTTTAGGTCTGGAGAAAAGCAGGCCACTCCATTCGCCTGATATCTTCTGTTTCAAGGTACTCCTCCACGATGGCAGCTCGGTGGGGCCGTGCGTTATCATCCATCAGGAGGAAGGTGGGATCCACTGCATCCCTGAAAAGGCGGACATACTGATGCAAAATGACGTCCCAATTCACCTGACCTGTTACAGTTCCTCTGTCAAAGACATGCAGGGGTGTACGTGCACCAATCACAATCCCACCCCACACCATCAAACCACGACCTCCATACAAGTCCCTTTCAAGGATATTAAGGGGTTGGTATCTGCTACCTGGTTCAAGTCAGACGAAAACCCGGCGAGGATCACTGTTCAGGCTATACCTGGACTCGTCCGTAAACATAGCCTGGGACCACTGTTCCAATGACCATGTATTGTGTTCTTGACACCAGGCTTTACAGGCTCTCCTGTGACCAGGGGCCAGTGGAATGCATCTTGCAGGTCTCCGGGCGAATGAACCATGTCTGTTCAGTCGTCTGTAGACTGTGTGTCTGGAGACAACTGTTCCAGTGGCTGCGGTAAGGTCCCGAGCAAGGCTACCTGCAGTACTCCGTGGCCGTCTGCGGGCACTGATGGCGAGATATCGGTCTTCTTGTGGTGTTGTACACTGTGGAAGTCCCGTACTGTAGCGCCTGGACACGTTTACTGTCTGATGAAATCGTTCCTATAATCTTGACATCACACTTTGTGGCACACGGAGGACCCCTGCTACGACCTGCTGTTTGACCAGCCTCCAGTCGCCCTAGTACACTGCCCCTCATAACGTCATCAATATGTGCTCTTTGAGCAATTTTCAACACACAGTCACCATTAGCACGTCTGCACACTTACTCGCTGCACTGTACTCTGACATGCACCAACACACCTCTGTGTAGGTCGACTGCTGCCAGCGCCACCGTGCGACGACCGCAGGTCATATGCACCGCATGGTCATAGCCCGAGGTGATTTAAACCCGCAAACCGCCCACCAGAGCGTTGTTTCACCATGTATCAGCATTATCCTTAATTTATGAGCATGAGTGTAGATAGCTCCTGCGAATTACTATGACTATAATTGATTCCTTCTACCGAACCTCCACTCAGATGATATAATAGCTGAACGGTTCAAAGAAAACTTGAATCTCATTACAAGTAAGTACCCCACTCATACAGTTATAATTGGTGGAGTCTTCAATCTACGTTCGATTTGTTGGCGAAAATACGGTGGTAGACAGAAAACATATTGCGAAATTGTACTAAATGCTTTCTCTGAGAATTACTTTGAACAATTAGTTCATGAGCCCACACGAATTGTAAATCGTTGCGAAAACACGCTTGACGTCTTAGCCCCAAATAATACTGATGTAATAGAGAGCGTCATGACGGATTCAGGTATTAGTGAGCACAAGGTCATTGTAGCGAGGCTCAAAACCATACGCACCAAAACCACTAAAAACAAACGCAAAATGTATCTATTTAAAACAGCAGATAAAAATTCGCTTGATGCCTTCTTAAGAGAGAGTCTCCATTCCTTCCAAGCTAATTATGTAAGTGTAGACCAGATATGGCTCAAACTCAAAGATACAGTATCGATAGCAATAGATAGATTCATATCGCATAAGTTAATAAGAGACAGGACTGATCCACCATGGTACACAAAACACGTCAGAACATTGTTGCAGAAGCAACGAAAAAAGCATGCCAAATTCAGAAGAAAAACCCCCAAGACTGGCTAAGTTTCACAGAAGCTCGAAATTTAGTGCGGATGTCAATGCAAGATGCTTTTAATAGTTTCCACAATGAAACATTATCTCAAAATATGGTAGAAAACCCTAAGAGATTCTGGTCGTATGTAAAGTACACCAGTGGCAAGAACCAGTCAATACTCTCACTGCGCGATAGTGGAAATGTTACCAATGATGGTGTCACTAAAGCGGAGTTTCTAAATACAGTTTTCCGTAATTCCTTTACGAAAGAAGACAAAGTAAATATTCCAGAATCCGAAACCAGAACAGCTGTTAGCATGTGACATAACAGTAGATATCTTAGGTGTTCCGAAACAACTCAAATCACTTAAGAAAGGTAAGTCTTCCGGTCCAGATGGTATACCAATCAGGTTCCTTTCAGAGTATGCAGACACAATAGCGCCTTTCTTAGCAATCACTCACAACTCCTCACTTGACGAAAAGTTTGTTCCTAAAGATTGGAAAGTATCATAGGTCACACCAATATTCAAGAAAGGAAATAGCAGTAAGCCATTGAATTACAGACCCATATCACTGACCTCAATTTGCAGTAGGATTTTCGAGCATATACCGTACTCGAACATTCTGAATCACCTTGAAGAAAATGACACGGGTTCAGGAAATATCGTTCTTGTGCAACACAGCTAGCTCTTTATTCCCATGAAGTAATTGCTGTCGACAAGGGATCTCAGATCGATTCCATATTCCTAGATTTCCAGAAGGCTTTTGATGCCGTTCCTCACAAGCGACTATTTATCAAATTGCATGCATATGGAGGACCGTCTCAGTTGTGTGACTAGATTCGTGATTTCCTCTCAGAGAGGTCACAGTTCGTAGTGATAGACGGTAAATCATCGAGTAGAACAGAAGTGATATCTGGCGTTCCGCAAGGTAGTGTCGTAGATCTTCTGCTGTTCCTGATTTACATAAATGATCTTGGTGATAATCAGAACAGCCCCCTTATATTGTTTGCAGATGAAGCTGTAATTTACCGTCTAGTAAGATCATCACACGATCAATTCCAATTACAAAATGATCTAGAGAGAATTTCCGTATGGTGTGAAAAGTGGCAATTGGCACTAAACAAAGAAAAGTGCGAGGTCATCCACATGGGTACTACAAGAAATCCGATAAATTTTGGGTATACGATAAATCGCAGAAATCTATGGGCTGTCAATTCAATTAAATACCTAGGAATTACAGTTACGAGCAACTTAAATTGAAAAGACCAAATAGATAATATTGTGGCGAAGGTGAAACAAAGACTGCGCTTTGTTGGCAGAACACTTAGAAGATGCGACAAACCCACTAAAGACACAGCAGTCCTGTGCTGGAATACTGGTGCGCGGTGTGGGATCCTTAGCAGGTAGGATTGACGTAGGACATCGAAAAAGTGCAAAGAAGGGCAGCTCGTTTTCTATTATCGCGCAATAGGGGTGAGAGTGTCACTGATATGATACGCGAGTTGGGGTGGCAGTCACTGAAACAAGGGCGGTTTTCTTTGCGGCGAGATCTATTTACGAAACTTCAATCACCAACTTTCTCTATATTTTGTTGACACGCACTTACGTTGGGAGAATTGATCATCATAATAAAATAAGAGAAATCAGAGCTCGAACGGAAAGATTTAGGTGTTCCTTTTTCCCTCGCGCCATTCGAGAGTGGATTGGTAGAGAAGTAGTATGAAAATGGTTCGATGAACCCTCTGCCAGGCACTTAAGTGTGAACAGCAGAGTAACCATGTGGATGTAGAAAGACGATTATAATTACCCAGGGAAGCTTGTGGAGCGTCTGGTGATTGAGTAAACGGGGGATGTGCTGGTGTAGGCGTGGCTGTACGACAGGAATGTCTGGGATGTGGTATACAAGGAGCTTTTGGATTCGTGTTCGTGGGAGATGTAGAACAGGTGAAGCTATTACAATTTTTTTTATAAGGTTTTGGAACTTTGTTATCTGGTACAGGATGCGGATGGGAGAATGTTGTCGATTATGGAAAGCAATGTTAAGTTTATATCGTGCAAAGATATGAAGGGCTTGCTAAATTTTGGGAACAGCACGGGTCTCAGATCTGATGCTCTGTTGTTCTATCTACGATTGCTACAGTCGGTTGCCACATGAGGATTGCTCAAAAACCCATAAACAGGCCAGTAAACAATAAAAATTGTTGCAGAAAATTAAGAGAAGTGCTTTCTATTTCGTGATTAATGTAACCCTTTTTCTCGGCAAGGCGTGTTTTGCAGGAGGTGACATTCCGGCTGAACCGGAGGTGACTTCACAAGGCAGGCCCCCATCCCCTCCACCGACGCAACACGACACCTACAACGTGTTCCGCAGTCCCACCGACTTCCAGGTAAGTCTGTCGCAGCATCATTGCGACATAAATAAAACTTATTGCTGGCTGGTTTATCCTCTGTTAGCCGTCAGGGTAAACTTGTTTGTAAAAAACATGAAAGTCCTAGAGAGGAATGTGGATTGATGCAAGCTGTGCATCATGTGTGAAATTCTCCGCGTGCTCGCAGACAAAGATGACCTGTCAGAGCTAGGGATGGAAATGTATGCTATGCCAGCAGCTCCATTCTTATGCAGTACCAGTAAAAAAGATGTCAAGATGTCCTTCGGAAACCATATTACGGCGGGTATATAGTGGAGGACTTCGTGTGCCACTATCACCCATTCACCGACCCAAGTCCCAATCTCCAGTTTTTTCTACCAGTTGCAAATGATGGCGTGGCATCAGAGATATTCTATGACCTCCAGTGTGAGCTGGGATTTCTCTGATACTCCCATCATGATCATTACGTGAGATGTGCCTGACAGAAAGTATAATATTCTTTCACTCTTCTTGGAACATGTGCCGACAGAAATTTAATAATAATCTTTCGGTCATATAAAGTGCCCCCTCGCACAGAATTGGCCACTGCAGTTGCATGATCATCTCGTACTTATTAAACAAACCTGTGACGAAGGATCTTTATCTCTGCTGTTGGTCCCATGTCATAGGGGTACCAGAAGAATTTAAGAATCGATGAATGGACCTATTGTAAGCTACTGCTTATGTCGGTGAATCAAGATTCTGCCAATGAATCTGTCTCGCTTACGCTTTTCCTAGAACAGTATATTCTATGATTGGAACTGTTTACACTACTTGATCGACAATCGTGTAATCCAAAAACAATAAGACTGAATATAATCTCCTCGGTTTACAAGTTACTTAAAATAAAAAGTCGAGCTTACATCAGCTAACACTGGCATCGTCATCAGGAGTAAAGACCACTGTCTGCTGGGGCTGGCATGGTGTTGCGCTTATACACTAACCAGCTGTAACATTATGACCACCGACCTAATATCGATATGAAGCATTCCAGGCGATAGCAGCGTCACCTGGCGAGGAATGACTGCTAGTCAGACACACACACGTTGCAGGTAGCGTCAGTGAGCGTTCTGACCGTGTTTATAATGGGGAAGACGCGCTATCTGTCTGAGCTTGACTGAGGGCAGACTGTGATGGCCCAGAGGCTCGGGCGGGCACTTAGGACTGTGGGGTGTTCGAGGCGTGCTGTGGTGAGTGTCTTCAAACGTGCCGAAACCAAGGTGAAACCACATCCAGACGTCGTGGGCTTGGGAGGCCACCCATCATGTCAGACGTCGTAGGCTGGGCAGACTGGGAAAACAGGACAGGCGGTCTGTCGTCTTCCAGGGGAACAGCTCCTAGACACCTGCGCCGCGGAACGGACACAAGCTGGCTCAGTTATGCTCTGGAGAACATTCACATGAGCATCATGCAAGATACCAAGACGACAAAGGAGTGTCGTACACTGGCTGCAGACCACGTATACCCCTTCATGATGATCATCTTTCCTGATGGCAGTGGCGCTTTAAAAAAAAATGCGCCATGCCACAATGCCAGGAGTGTGATGGAGTGGTTCGAGGAATATAGTGGCGAGTTCCAGTTGATATGTTGGAGAGACCAACTCGCCAGATCTGAGCCCGATCGGACACATCTGGTATCTGATTGAATGTGGCGTCAGGACTCATCCACCCCCTTCCTCGAATGTACGGGAAGAAAGTGACTTGTGTGTGAAGATGTGGTGACAATACTCTCCAGCGGCCTACAAAGGCCTCATGGCTTCCATGCCACGATTCATAGCCGGTGTTATTCAAGCCAAAGGTAGACATACCGGCTATTAGGTAGGTGGTCATAATATCCTGGACGATCAGTGTAAGCAGGGACGCCAAAACCATAAATACCTCACGATCATGTTGGTGACGTGCTCGCAGGTATATTTCAGGGCATGTCGAGTAAATCATTTATTTGACACAAACAAGGCTCCTGTAGTATGTTAACTGAAAGTTGGTTGATTGGCAGAGGGGTTGTAAAGAGTGGAGGAAGCAAGTCCGGTCCCCAGATAAACCACCAAGGAGTGGTTCGAAATCCAACTGAAATCGTTTCACGTATTGACATGTTTAACAAAGATCCTACTTGCAACAAGTATATACATTTATCACAAGGAAATGAAACAATACAAAATAGAGTGGTGTGCAAAACAGTAACTCAGCAGACAACACAGAACGGGCAGATAATAAACGAAAAGCACAATATTGTGTACATTCTACAGAATTAGTTTATTTAGTTAGGAGGTTTTTGGGTTACAAGGTCATCATCAGGCTAACTGACCATCGTCATCAAACATGTTACAATGTTTGAGAAGAACACTGGAAAAGATGTTACTCATCTTCCCATACTGTATTTTCCTTACTACCTCACGATTTCATGTATTTATTTATATTTTATTGTCATTGCCTATATACTCCATATACTCTTTTGCTACAATTGTCAATTCTGTCTTTCACTAAATTTGTGTATCACTTTCAACGTGTAATATGTCTTCAAACTATTCTGTGGTAGTCTTGTCAAGTACTGATAGTATTTTATCGGTATTCTTAATTTAGTATAAATTGTTTGGTTATATGGGCACAGCTTTTTGAGTTTAGTGTGAATGTTTTTTCTTGTTTTCTCCCTTTGAAACGTCCGCTTAGAAAAATTAAGAATGACTGTGTTGGTAAACTTCTACGTTATATGATTTTCAAACAGCTGAGCAAAACTCAACGCACTCAGACAGTTTTCTCTTTACTTATTCTGATCATCACTAAACCGACACACAATAGTTTTAGCGCAAGGAAATTGACTTTCAATAACCCGTACAAAAGAATGGCCCTGACTAACAATAACCTATACCTTTCATGAATCACTTACCTCAAAAACATCTTCGTTACTCGAACTACTGCAATACAAATGGTTCAAATGCCTTTGAGCACTGTATTTTCCTTACTACCTCACGATTTCATGTATTTATTTGTTTTTTATTGTCATTGCCTATATACTCCATATATTCTTCTGCTACAATTGTCAATTCTGTCTTTCACTAAATTTGTGTATCACTTTCAACATCTGAGGTCATCAGTCCCCTAGAACTTAGAAGTACTTAAACCTAAGTAACCTAAGGACATCACACACATCCATGCCCGAGGACGGATTCGAACGTGAGACCGTAGCGGTCGCGCGGTTCCAGACTGAAGCGCCTAGAACCGCTCGGCCATATCGGCCGGCTAATGCAATACAGCGAGCGCTAATACTGCCAGCTAAATAAAATATTCTAACTACTGAAGGCACTAACTACTGATAGGCATAGTTAGCAAATGAAAAAAGTTGATAGCTTATAGTAGCCTCTCAAAACTTTGGCATCTCTCCCCACATCCACCACTGCTCACGGCTCACCTTCAACTGCCCAACACTACACAAGCGAATATTCCAACAGTAAGTCCAACCAGCCACAGGCTGCACACAGCACAGTCAGTGATTTTCATACAGAGCGCTACATGGCATTACCAACATAAAAACCTAAACAGCCTACTTACACCTTTCTATTTATTTATTGTTCAATTTTTTGCCTTTTTACTTGCATCACTACTGTACTACCAAACACGACGTTTGCTGTATGGCTGTGCCTAATGAGGCCTCAGTCTAGACGAGTGACATCTTTTTCAATTTTGTTTACAAATACTGTAATTTCTTTGACGACAGTAATCAATTAAAGTCTCACGATGGTCTTGTAGGCCGAGAACAAATTAACTAAATAAATTAATCCTCTAGAACATAAACAATATTTTTCTTTTAATTTCTGTTGTTCTATCAATAAGCGACGGGAGAATCAATTAACCTAATCGCCAGGTAACGCTGGCTGCAACCAAAAACAAATGACTATCGGCCAAAGTTTTTGAATTCTACCGATTCTGATCAAGGGAGCCGATGGGCCAACTTACAGTTAACACACTGTACACAGGGTGTACTTGTTCAGAACTGATTCTGGACTTGACACTTTACTAGGAACTCGTAGAGACTGAGGGTTGCTACATACACGCAACACACACGTTTCTTTCAACTCACTCAAAGACTCACAACCTACTCAGTGTATAAATCTGGGAATGACATTAGTACATTCTGGAAGAGCTACACTGTTTTCATTTTAGTTTTACGACAGCAAATTTTTAAGACAATACACGGAAAGTATACGAAAATTAATTTCTTGATGACGCTACCGAATTTTCAAGATGCTGGAGATTCTTTTGATGTTGAGTTTAGGTGAACGTGAGTGAAATCTTCAAAATACACCATAATTTCATTAGCTCTTAATCGGAACTCGGTTGGAAATATCTAACATGAGATAATTTGAGTTAAATGCTCTCATCGTGCGTCTAAAACTAAACGGGTGCACGAACCAGTAGCTGGATTTATAATTATTTTGTTGCTATGTTTCGTAATAAAACTTACTACTTATTTCTTTCATAACAAAAATAAACCATGACTGTATATCGGGGCGACGAAACGTGAACCACCTGTCCGGGAAAAATAAGAATAGCTATACAAAATACACTAATTCCAGCAGCAGATAAAGACGGAGTTCCGAAGAATAATTCATAAAATTACTATGAAATATCAGTAAAATGATTTTGTAATCACTGTTTCAAACAGATAATACAAACAAGATAAAGTAATGAAACGAAATAAGTTACATTGAAGCGCCAAAGAAACTGCTACAGGCATGCATATTCAAATACAGACACACGTAAACAGGCAGAATAGGAGCTGCGGTCGGCAACGTCTATATAAGACAACAAGTGTTTGGCGCAGTTGTAAGATCGGCTATTGCTGCTACAGCAAAAATGGTTCAAAATGGCTCTGAGCATTATGGGACTTAACATTTGAGGTCATCAGTCCCCTAGAACTTAGAACTACCTAAACCTAACTAACCTAAGGACATCACACACATCCATGCCCGAGGCAGGATGCGAACCTGCGACCGTAGCATCCGTGTTTGGCGAAATCGCGGTGAACGCACATTGGAAGCGTGTGTTCGTCATCGCCATACTGGCGTACCACGCAGCGTGTTGGTATGGGGTGCCATTAACTACACGTCTCGGTCACCTCTTGTTCGCATTGACGGCACTTTGAACAGTGGACGTTACATTTCAGATGCGTTACGACCCGTGGCTCTACCCTTTATTCGATCTCTTCGAAACCCTACATTTCAGCAGGATAATGCACGACCGCATTCTGGATACAGAAAATGTTCGATTGCTGCCCTGAGCAGCACATTCTCCAGATCCATCCCCAATTGAAAACGTCTGGTCAGTGGTGGCCGAGCAACTGGCTCGTCACAATACGCCAGTCACTACTCTTGATGAACTGTGGTATCGTGTTGAAGCTGCATGGGCAGCTGTACCTGTACTCGCCATCCAAGCTGTGTTTGACTCAATGCCCAGGCGTATAAAGGCCGTTATTACGGCCAGAGGTGGTTGATCTAAGTACTGATTTCTCAGGATCTATGCACACAAATTGCGTGGAAATGTAAGCACATGTCAGTTCTAGTACAATATATTTGTCCAATGAATACTCGTTTATCATCTGCATTTCTTCTTGGTGTAGCAATTTTAATGGCCAGTTGTGTAGAAAACAGCCAAAGTTGCAAGGTTCAGTTTTTAATTCATTTGAGGACTACTTTCAATTTACGTGGACACATTTTCAAAGCATCCTGTGAGTCGGGAAGTTAAAATTACGATTTATCTGATGCACTGTCACAAAAATTGAGTGCTTATTACAGGGTACGGATAATCTCGTGCCCGGGTATATGTACCAGACACAATGGTACTGGTATGTTCCGTAACAGCATGCAGAACATGTTAAGTCTGTACATACACGTTTATCAAAGTCAAGATCTTCTTGGACACGGCAAGACAAACATACAACTGATACTCTAAGTCTTACGCTGCCAAAGGAAACCTCTGATAGGTGGCTCCCTATCAGAGTGCACGGGAGTAATTTATTACAGTTTCTAATCGTCAAGGATAAAACAATTAATATATGAAAGAATAATCCAACTACCACATTTCAGCTTTTTAAATTTTTCCCAGAAGATGCAGGACATTTAAAAACTCTTTAAAGTTTTTCCATAAGCAACCGGACATTCAAAGGCAGTGAACAGTAAACAGCAGCGCCACGTACGGCGTATACAAACTAAAGTCGTATGCTGTAGCAGTAACGTAAAATCGTTGATTGTGACCCATAAGTAGTGTGGAAATAAAAATGGTTGCCACTGAATAAACATCACCACTCGAACTAATTCATAGTCGTAAAACACTTAGCCAGAACCGAACCTAACAGAATATATGTACCTATAAAAAACCTTTTAAATGACATTTCATAGGTAAAACAGAATTAAAACGCTATATTGTCTGCTGCTGTCTGCATGACAATATGATTTACTTATTTAGTCCAGCAGTGATGTAGGGATGTTAGATGCGTAATAATACATAAAGGGTTAAAGTCAAAGAGCAACGGGCATCCTGGAGAGAGACAAGAAATGTAATAACCCCTGGATACAAAAACGAGGAGGGGCGGGCGACTAGAGAAGAGGAGGGGGAAGGGTTTCATTGGTGTGACGGGCGGGAGGGGGGGAGGGGACGTATGTAGGATGCAGAGAATGTCTTCATTACGATTCATTGATACAACACAGTAGAAGTCAACTACCACGCATATGGTCTTATAATTTTTTTTTTTTTTTTGGGGGGGGGGGGACAGCAGGACATTTAAAACCAAGGAACAGTCAACAACAGCACAATGACTGATCTTATGTGTCACTGTAGTAAATGGCTTGTTTGTTTAAGGCGGATGTGGCGGTGCTGTTCTTGACTGTTCATTGCCTTTATACGTCCTGCTTTTTTTTGGGAAAAAAATGAAAAGGTGAAATGTGGTAACTGACTTGTACTTTTATTGTATTAAATTGTTGTTCTTGGTTATTGAAAATTGTAATAAATAAATTCCCTGCATCCTGATAAGGCGGGATTTGTGGCAGCGTAGGAAGTAGAATATCAGTTTCATATTTGTCCTGCCAATGTTCGTAGGAAAACTTCACTATGATATACGTGTATGTACAGTCTAAACATAGTTTGCATGCTATTGTGGAATACGCGATTCTGTCTGTCACGTATACCGTGGTACGATATGCTCTGTATCCTGTAATATGCACTCAGTTTTTGTAACAGTTTATTGGATAAGTTGTTGCTTTGACTTTCTGACTCACAGGACGCTTTGAAAATGAGTCCAGGAGACCCGAAACTAGTCATCAATTGAATAAAAAAAACTGAAATTTGCAACTTTTCCTTTTTCTACATCGAACTAAAAACAGTCACATATACTAGAAGCTGAAATGCAGTTTCAAACACAGCTATGTATCGCACTGCTGCGTGTGTTCACAAAGAAATCACGGCATTTACATACGACCGCCGTCAGGTCACTGATGAAATCCGGGCAAGTATTATCGCTAGACGCCAGCACGCTGCAACATTTAAGGAAAAGACCAGAGCACGAAAAATTGTGTGCGGAAGTTTTACGGATCCCTTTGTGAGGATTGTATGACAGATCCAATACTCTATGTCACGCTCATGGCGCAAAACATTATGACCACCTTCTTACTGGCGTACGGTCGCAGGTTCGAATCCTGGCTCAGGCATGGATGTGTGTGATGTCCTTAGGTTAGTTAGGTTTAAGTAGTTCTAAGTTCTAGGAGGCTGATGACCTCTACAGTAAAGTCCCATAGTGCTCAGAGCTATTTTCTTAGTGGCGTGTTGGTCTACTTTAGGTACGCGATAAAGCGTTCGATTTTGTGTGGCGTGGCTTCGACAAGTCTGATAGGTTTCTGGAGGTATGTGGCACCAGATGTCTACGTACAGAGCACGCAGTTCCCGTAAATTACGGGCCAGTAGTCGTTGGGAGTGAAGGTGGCGCCCAATAGTGTCCCGAATATTTTCAGTGGGAACGAGATTTTCACTCTGCAGCGGAGTGTGCATAGATATGAAACATCCTGACAGATTAAAACTGTGTGCCGGACCGGACTCGAACTCGGGACCTTTGCCTGTCGTAGACAAGTGCTCTACCAACTGAGCTACCCATGCACGACTCATGACCCGTCCTCACAGCTTCAATTATAGCAGTACCTCGTTTCCTACCTTCCAAAGTTCACAGAAGCTCTTCTGGTACAGCGCTTGCTCGCGAAAGGCAAAGGTCGCGAATTGGAGTCTCGGTCCGGCACACAGTTTTGATCTGTCAGGAAGTTTCATTTTCAGTCGGGTTCACGGCTGCGCTGGGTAGCCGCGCGGTCTTGAGTGGCTTGCCACGGTTCGCGCGGCTCCCACGTCGGAGGTTCGAGTCCTCCCTCGGGCATGAGTGTGTGTATTATCCTTAGCGTAAGTTTAAGTTACATTAAGTAGTGTGTAAGCCTAGGTACCGAAGACCGCAGCAGTTCGTTGTAAAAAAAAAATTGTTAATTTGTGGTAAGATCTTACGGGACCAAACTGTTTAGCTCATTGGTCCCTAAGCTTACACGCTACTTAATCTAACTTACGCTTTGGACAACAATACACACACACTCCGAGGACGGACTCGAACCTCGGGGGGGGGGGGGGGGGGGGGGGGCAGACCGTGACAAGATGCCGCAGCAGTTTGGTCCCATAGGAACTTACCACAAATTTCCAAAATTTTCGGGTTCATATCTATCGAATATGGTGGCGAAAGCATCAACGTGAGTTCACTAGTACGCTGCACAAACCATCTTAGCGTGACTCTGGCGTTGTGTCACGGATAGTTATTTTGCAGGAATAGTCCATCTTCATCAGTGGAGACATCAAGCGGGCAGGCGTTCTGCACTAATGTTCTCGGAGATGGTGCCTTCGATTACTAAATCAGATCCCACGGGTGCCCAAGTGGATGTCCCCCACAGCTTTATAGTACAGCCACTGGCTTGCATCCGTGACGCGGTGCATGTTTCAGGCAGCCATTCGCCTATATGGTGGAGTGTCTGGAGAGGACCATCATCTGGTGTAATAAGAAAAGCGCGTCAGCCGCCCAGGCGATAACTTCCATTGATGCATGGTCCAGTCTCGACTAGCATGTGTCCAATGCAATCGTGGTTCACGATGTTATTGTGTCAACAAGTGAATACTTGTAGGTTGTCTACTGTGTAGCCATATCTTCAACAACGCGCAATGAATGGTGTACAGCGAAACACTTTTATCTGAACCCAGCATTATACTCTCTCGTCAGACCTTCATAGCTTGCCACCTGTCCTGTTTCGAAGGGTGAGCAAGCTTGCGACATCCACCTTCTGTGTTTCAACAGAAAATGCTATATATGCTTTCACTGATCAAATATTAAATGCTCTGAATAACCGGACATCACCCATTGGTATTTTTTGTGAACTCTCAAAGGCCTTTGATTGTGTAAATCATGGAATTCTTTTAGATAAGCTAAATCATTATGGTTTGAGTTGGGCAGTGCACAAATGGTTTAATTCATACTTAACTGGAAGAATGCAGAAAGTTGAAATAAGTGGTTCATGTAATGTTAATACAACAGCTGATTCCTCAAACTGGGGTGCTATCAAGCACGGGGTCCCACAGGGTTCGGTCTTAGGTCCTTTACTGTTCTTGATATACATTAATGACTTACCATTCCACATTGATGAAGATGCAAAGTTAGTTCTTTTTGCTGATGATACAAGTATAGTAATAACATCCAAAAACCAAGAAGTAAGTGATGTAATTGTAAATGATGTTTTTCACAAAATTATTAAGTGGTTCTCAGCAAACGGACTCTCTTTAAATTTTGATAAAACACAGTATATACAGTTCCGTACAGTAAATGGCACAACTCCAGTAATAAATATAGAATTTGAACAGAAGTCTGTAGCTAAGGTAGAATTTTCAAAATTTTTAGGTGTGTCCATTGATGAGAGGTTAAACTGGAAGCAACACATTGATGGTCTGCTGAAACGTCTGAGTTCAGCTACGTATGCTATTAGGGTTATTGCAAATTTTGGTGATAAGAATCTCAGTAAATTAGCTTACTATGCCTACTTTCATTCACTGCTTTCGTATGGCATCATATTCTGGGGTAATTCATCGTTGAGTAGAAAAGTATTCATTGCACAAAAACGTGTAATCAGAATAATTGCTGGAGCCCACCCACGGTCATCCTGCAGACATCTATTTAGGGATCTAGGGATCCTCACAGTAACCTCACAGTATATATATTCCCTTATGAAATTTGTTGATAATAATCCAACCCAATTCAAAAGTAATAGCAGTGTGCATACCTATAACACCAGGAGAAAGGATGATCTTCACTATGTAGGGTTAAATCTGACTTTGGCACAGAAAGGGGTAAATTATGCTGCCAGAAAAGTCTTTGGGCACCTACCAAACAGCATCAAAAGCCTGACAGATAGCCAACTAACATTTAAAAATAAATTAAAAGAATTTCTAGATGACAACTCCTTCTACTCATTGGCTGAATTTTTAGATATAAACTAAGTAAAAAAAAACTTAATCATTAGTGTCATGCAATATTTTGTGTAATGTAATTTCTTGTACAGACATCTTTTATTAGCCTGACACGTTCCACATCATTACGAAGTGTCGTATTGTCGTATTCATGATCTATGGAACAGGTATTAATCTAATCTAATCTAATCTACTCCCAACACCTTGTCTCCTATTTCACTGTCCATGAAGCACTTTCCATAGACGCTCACGACAGTGGCGCGCAACCAACCGACCAGCATCGCCGTTTCATGGATGTTCGTTCCCTGCCAGCAGCGCATAATAATCTGCCCCTTATCAAAGTCGCTTGTGTTAGCGGATTTGCCCTTTTGTGCCCCGTATGGTCCCCAGACAGATTACCCATATGTCTCTGCACCGCTTTTGCATGGTGTCGCAGGAGGAGTGGTCAGTATGCAGGGATATGACAGGAACAGCAGCGCTCATAACGTCTCGGCTCGTCAGTGCCAGTTAATCAGTTAGTGTGGAGTGCTAGGCTTTTGACTTGTCTCTTGCAGTACAGTCGTGACGAGGCCGGCAGCAGCGGCCGCAGAAGCAACAGCAGCGCCGCGGCGTTCGCGGGCAAGGTGCGGCAGCTGGAGGAGGCCGGCCAGTGGTTTGCGGAGCGGCTCGCCGTGGGGGAACTCCAGCCGGACCCCGCCGCCATCTTCTACGACCTGCTGGAGCAGCAGCAGCAGCAGCAAAACGAGTGAGAATTCCAGGACTCACGCGGGAGCTCTCAGTGGAGCGCTGCAGGTTTCGTGTATAAGATATCGTCAGTGAACTTACCTCATTCATTTGGATAACATTCCGAGCTCTTGGCAAACTCTTCCGATGCCCTCGTCAGTGGAGAAGAGTCTGTATATGTATGTCCAGGATCTCCTCTCCAAACCCTGTATCGATTTCATCCAAATTTTCCACACAAACAGCAAACTACACAAATAACAGCACTGCGGGCTGCATACCCTCCTAGCTCCACTAGGAGTGGTAATAGAGTCAAAAACGTGTATTTTCAGCCTGTGGCTTGTGTACTGTCCTGCACAGCAGTCTGCTTTGTTGGAGAAGTATCAGCCTGCTTTATCGATCTGTTTTGTTTTACAGGAGCTACACACGTATGTGTATGTGTGTGTGTGTGTGTGTGTGTGTGTGTGTGTGTGTGTGTGTGTGTGTGACTGTTTTGGGTAGGAACGCTCAATGGCGAGGTTATCAGCACCCTTAAAACATGAAAAGAAACGAATGCGGAGATAACGGCTAAAAATGTTGCCACACAGTGATGAGCAAATGTACAAAATGGCACATGCAAATGGGTGTGGCTGAGCGAAGTTTGAGAGTATGGTCAGAGAGAGGGGGAGGAGGAGATGGTTAGAGAGGGTTCAAAGTGAAGGGCAGAGAGGAAGGAGGGTAGGAGCAGGGACATGGTAGAGGAACAGATTGATAGGGCGAGAAGGGCAGAAGGAGATGAATAGGTAAAGTGGGGGTGGAGGTGGTGAATAAGAAAAGGTGGGGAGGGGGGTGGAGGTGGTGAATAAGAAAAGGTGGGGAGTAGGAGGTGGATAGGGAGAGAGGACAGGGAGTCAGGAGGAGATAGAGAGAAGGAACAGGAGGCAATGTAGAGATGGAGCAGGAGCATGTGGGGGGGGGGGGGGGGGAGATAGGGAAATAGAATGGGAGATTAGGAGATGAACGTAGAGGAGAGGAAGGTATGGACAGAGAGAGGGGCTGGAGGAAATGGTAAGGAGGAGGAGGGAGAATACAAGAGTTTGGGGAAGGTGTAGAGGGGTAGTGGCGCAAAAGAAAGAGAGGGAGCAGGCGATGGATAAGAAGAGTGGGTTGACATGGACAGAGGGAGGGAGAGGAGGATATGTTCAAAATGAGATGTACAAAGAGAGGGAGGAGGAGAAGGAGATAGATAGATAGAGAGAGAGAGAGAGAGAGAGAGAGAGAGAGAGAGAATGGGGAGGAGGATATGGACAGATGGGGGATGAGGTGGAGAGAGAGAGACAGAGGGACAAAGAGGAGGAGGAGGAGATGGAGAAAGAGATGGAGGAGGAGGGAGAGATGCGTGCAGTATGTGTTACAACATGATTTAGCATTATCAGCAGAAGATGGCAAACATTTTATACTGCAAGGTAAAATTAATAACTTATCATGGCATCGCTACAATGAAAGTATAGTGACCGTCATATCTTATCTATACAAATGTTTATTGCTACTGTTCAGTATGCTGTCCCAAGTGCGTCTTTGTTCTCATAGCAGAAGATGCCAAATGTTATGAACAGCAAAACAAAGCTCATACCCTACCATGAGGCTACTACAGTGTCTGGCTCAGTTTGATACCGGTTTTAGCGACGAGTTCGTGATGAATTTAGATGTGGGAATAACAGTTTTTACTTTTTTTCGTTTTAATGACTGCTTTAGAACATGAACGAAAAAAGTTCAGTGTTTGGATAAAATGCAAGAAACAACCAAAACCTAATTTTTTCGATAAATACTTTTGAACATGGCAAAACAAAAACATTTCAGAGCTTTGAGATACTTTTGATCAGTCGAAATGGTGACATTATGACCGGCTGTTTCATTTTAATGGTGTCTTAAAGATTATTCTCTGCTTGGAGGGCGGGGGAGGCATAGGTGTTACGAAGCACAGCTGGGCTTATTCCGCGATTTTGGATTTTTTAATTTTCTTCGAATTGTTTTGAGTTTTCCGCCAACGTGACACCATTCACAGAGGGTGTGGTTTTGCGACAACAGTCCCAAAAGAAAGACATTCGTGGTCATCAATTTACTATGGACGAAGAAGTGCTGAGCTGGGAACAGTCATGGTTCCGTAGGTAACAGCAAACATTTTCTATGAAGGCAATGACAGCCTTATCTCAGATTAGGATAAATGTCAAGGCGTCTCTAAAGAAGGTTTACATTTGATGTGTCAAAATAAAATAGACGTTAAAGTCTGTCGACAAATCTTTATTTATTATTGAAATATACAGTTTAGGGATGTACTACTTAAAAATAATGTCATTTAAACGCAGTCCATCACTCATTCAAACGATGAGCAAAATTTTGCATGACGGCTCCACATATACACACTGGGATGGCTGCCACTTCGCTACGGGTATTTTCTTTTTCCTCCAGAAAGGTCGGATTACTGACATGTGCTTTAGGTTGGACATAGCCCCATAAGAAAACAACCAAGGGGGTCAAATCTGGACTGTGCGGAAGCCAATCTGCCCACTCCTGGAGATCAATTTGCCAGGGAAAATTTCATGAACTCGCAGTATAGAAACATTAGACGTGTATGCTATGGCCCTGTCTTGATGAACCCATGTTCTTTGGTTATAAACAGGAACGTTTCGCAATTCAGGCTTCAAAAAATCATTTAACACTGTCCCATAATGTTCCAAATTCACTGTATCTGCACGAATGCTCTCGTCCTCGAAAAACTGCTAGTAATTTTAAAATTAAAGTCCAAAAATATTCTGCACGAGAAAGTAAAGGGTAACAGATTGCAATAAGAATTCTTTTCAACGTTTTCAGTATTCCTGAATAAAGACACAAAGATTCTGAAACAAAATTTGAACATTTTTATAAAATTGTTAATGCTGCAGACATGCTGTTGCTTGGAAAATAAATTTCCATTTGCAAATTTTCATATCCTAAAAAGACCCTTTCTAATAATAGTGTTTAGTGTACATGTAAAATCATCATTTTTCCAGTAGTGTCTACGAAACGGAGCTGTCACATTCCACTGATCCATAGTTACATTAATTAATGTCATATCTTGTTAAGTTAACTAAGCAATTACTACACATTCAAATCTCAGAAACCAAGGCTACATCTTAATTCATTTGACTGTAACACATAGCGTTGCGTGTGTTTGTGTAATCAACGCCTAATTAGGTTATTAAATTAATTATCAGTTTTCTGCACCTTCCAGCTAAACAACTGTCTGTATGGTAGACACTGCAACATTTTTAGATACCACTTGATGTAGGCCCTTCATTTACACCTTGCATGCAGTAATTTTTATGTGGCTATTACTAATCTTTGGAGAAATACCAAATTTGTTCACTTGTACACTACTATAACTTTGGAAACGTTGGCTGTGTTGATTACGCATTTTGCCTTTAATTTCAGCGTCAAATTTCCCATCTGATGTATTTGGATTTTGTGTGACTACTGGTTCATTCAGTTTGTTTTCACTCTCAGATTTTCAGTGTTATTTTGCCCTTACAACTAAAACAGCCATTGCTAGTGTGTCTACAGCAGTCAAGTTGAGGTTTTCCAATGCTGATTGTCTGAACATCCTTAGCTGCTGACAGGCCGCTTGCTTACGTACCCTGTGCGCGCTCAAGATATAAGTACATCACACACGGATTTGATTCTGAAACACACTTCTTATGAACGGTATTCAGTCATAAACGAGACACGAGCTCGTGCATTAACGAATTTAATATAGCTGAAGTTTACAGTCTCATCAATAAGTAAAATTGAGTGGTTTATACAGTGAACCTTTAGGAAAATGTTCTCCAGTGTTTACATCGTTATGAGAACAATAAAGTTGCAGCAGTGCACCAACGCTGACACTGGCGTGATTGCATCATCGCTGGCACTGGCGTGATCTCTGGTCATAGGGAGAACATCTGTGGATGTGTGTCTTCTCTGTGGCAGTCCGTTACTTCCCTGGCGAAGAAACGGAGGATTTTGTTGATTGCTTGATATTTTATGCAAAAAAATGTGAAAAGTTCACCGATAATATGTTATACAATGGAGCGCACATACTGTAACTAGGTACGAAAATGCTAGCAATACATTATAGTATTATAAAGAAACAGTGTCCAGTGCGCAGTCAAAACGTGTATAAAACACAAGGGTAAGGTCAGCCAAAGTCCACAATCATTTGAAATTCGAATCATTGGTAGACACACAAACGGCAGAGTGTTGTACCCAGGGTATTGTTGATCCAAATGACAGTTTACACAATCATTTGAAATTCGAATAATTGGTAATCACACAAACGTCAGAGTGTTGTACCCAGGGTATTGTTGATCCAAATGACAGTTTACTCAGTAATTTGACTGTTTCTTTGATGAAACAACTGGAAGCAATGATATATGGTTTCCAAGTGAACCATGTGAGAAACGATCCACCGGTTTGAAATAATGGGATCTAACTACTCAGCCACGCGGGGTAGCCGAGGGTCTGGGGCGCCTTGTCACAGTCAGTGCGGCACCCCTCGTCGGAGGTTAGAGTGCTCCCTCGGGCATGGGTGCGTGTGTTGTCCATAGCATAAGTTAATTTAAGTTAGATTAGTATGTAGGCTTAAGGACCGATGACCTAAGTAGTTTGGCCCCATAAGACCTTACCACTAATTTCCTATCTACTCATACTCATTTACAGAGATTACCCCAATAATTAGCTGCCAACTGTGAGAACAATTATACCCAAGTTCTCCATGTTTTATGAACCACCTCAACCTTTCTTTTCAGGGAAAGTAATGCGTCGCGATCTAAGATCTTGAGATTCCAGTAGATGTACTGCATCGATGGCAGGAAGCAGCGTTCAGTATAGTGGTCACTGACGATACTAATGGAATCATTCACAGTGTCGATAATGGCTGATCGCTAGCGTTTCACCATGGAGCTGCAGTTGTGCACATCCAAAAACCACTGTTACTAAATTAAATGTTACGAATTAAAAGTGAATATTTGTCTTTCAGATTTTGCAAATGTGGTATTTTGTATAATTGTACACTGATAGAAATATTAACGGATCTTGTATAATGTTCATGGCTTCTGAAAATATTGTAATATGAGAGATTGTTACCATTCTTGTAATGAATTAACGTAATATATTTAATACTCTTATTATAAATGTGAAAGCCTTCATTTTTATCCAATTAAGTCACAAAACATTAACTTTCTCATGTCTTGCGTACACCCAAATAAGTATCTTCTATATTTTTGTAAGTTCCTCCCATATAATCAGTCCTAAGAGGACAAAGAATGACAAGTCGTCGGTCCATATGGTCTGCCTCTGAAAATTTATATATTTCTCATGTGAAATTACAAAATTACTTAATAGCAAAAACAAGTACATCATACAAAAATTTAACAACATAAAGAAACAAAATAGATGTAAATTTTAATTTAAAGCGTGATTATAACAAAGTTAAACTTTCAAACCGCTTTAGAAATAACACCATAACGTGAAATTGCAACAAAATATTATCGGAAAAAGGGCAAAACGTATGGCAGATGAAAAATAAATAGTTACAAAATGTAACAATAGATAGCGCCGTAAGCATCATAATTTAATAGCGGTCGTCTACAAATGACAACTGAATCATACAACGATGGCTAATATGTACACTTGATGCTAAACAAACTGTACCACTCAGTGTGCATGGGTGAACAGGTGTGATACTGTTAGTTATGTAAGCCCACCCACCATGGCAAGGTCATATAACATCTGATGGGAAAAATCGGTTTTTAATTGTCTTGAGGCCAAAAACCGCATAAAAAGCACCAGTCAAAATCAAACCGGATTATTAATTTCTGTGTGTCTGAAAACATGTTGCATTGCTGTGGCCACTGATTCCACTGACGTCGAATCAATTCGTTTCCTCCCTCTACTAGGTTGCACACCAAAAGTACCCGTCTTTTCGAATTATTTTCTCCAGACCGACGGCAGTCATCGGACCAAAAACCCTTCAGTCTCTGGAACTTCTGCAGAGCGACGTGTGTACAGTCATCATTCATTGTAATGCAGCTTTACAAACAGAGCGTGATACTGGATTGAGACAATCATGGCGAACGTCGTAGACGCGAAAGGAGGAAAAACCGTGTACCCAGCTTATTTATGCCAGCTTCAGTGGGTAGTGCGCATGACAGGTGTTTTCATTTACATATTTTGACACATACAGCGCCATCTATTGATCAATTTTTACACTGTTTTTTTCTTCTGCCATACGTTTTCCCCCTTCTCTGATAATATTTCGTAGCAATTTGACGTCATTCTGACAAGTGGTGTTCTTTCTACAGCGTTTTGGAAGCTTAACTTTAATTATAATCACCGTCCTGGCAGCAGTTACTTTAATTAGTAAATCTTCCACTTGACTGCCTGCCCATGCATCCGCTAAATTCATTGTTATGCCCTTTGACTGTTTGTTGCTGATAGGGTGCCTTAGAGATTATCACATTTATCACAATCTCAGTGCACTCGAACGCTGAATTAATATTAGTGAAATGGTAGCCCTGTCACTATTTTAGTCAGTTGTTGACGGGTGATTAATACATCAACACAGAATCGGTCTTTTACAAAAGTTATGGCACAAGTTTATTGATTACAAAATAGGACAATAACATACATTTTAAGCAAAGTGACACAAATAAAACATGATCCGATGGCAACACAAATATGCTACAAACAATTAACACTCCCCTGGGTGGTGGCTAATTGGCAAAGACTAACGTTTGTCTGATTGAACTGGCTCAAAATATGGATAAAGCAATCGGAAATATCTAACACTTGGTCGTTCCAAGGCGTGGCAGGCAGCGAAAGGCGTCCCCGGAAGCTGACCAGAAAGCCTCCCCGGTGCGTCTGACAAACCGGTTTCAGGCACTGTCTCTGGCTGAGCCAGATGCAGCTGCCTGCCCTGTTTCAGAGGATCATTCTCAGCCTTCAAGGTCCGGGCAATCGCAGAGGTTGGGCTTACTGGTAGTTGGGAGCTCCAATGTTAGGCGCGTAATGGGGCCCCTTAGGGATACGGCGGCTAAGGAGGGGAAGAAATCCAGTGTGCACTCCGTGTGCATTCCGGGAGGAGTCATTCCTGATGTGGAAAGGGTCCTTCCGGATGCCATGAAGAGCACAGGGTGCAGCCAGCTGCAGGTGGTGGCACATGTCGGCACTAATGACGTGTGTCGCTTTGGATCTGAGGAAATTCTCTCTGGATTCCAGCGGCTATCTGATTTGGTGAAGGCTGCCGGTCTTGCTTACGAGATGAAGGCAGAGCTCACCATCTGCAGCATCGTTGACAGAACCGACTGCGGACCTTTGGTGCAGAGCCGGGTGGAGGGTCTGAATCAGAGGCTCAGACGGTTTTGCGACCGTATTGGCTGCAGATTCCTTGACTTGCGCCATAGGGTGGTGGGGTTTCGGGTTCCGCTGAATAGGTCAGGAGTTCACTACACTCAGCTGGCGGCTACACGGGTAGCGGAGGCTGTGTGGCGTGGACTGGGCGGTTTTTTAGGTTAGAAGGCCTCGGGAAAGTGCGGGATGGGCTGCAATGTCAAAGGGTGCTTGGCAATTACAGGACGTGCTTGGATCAAGGAACAGTCGGAATTATAGTTGTAAACTGTTGTAGTTGCGCTGGAAAAGTCCCTGAGCTTCAAGCGCTAATAGAAAGCACAGAAGCTGATATCGTTATAGGTACAGAAAGCTGGCTAAAGCCTGAAATAAGTTCTGCAGAAATTTTTACGAAGTCTCAGACGGTTTTCGGGAAAGATAGATTAGGCAGAATTGGTGGTGGAGTGTTGGTGTCTGTCAGTAGTGGTTTATCTTGTAGTGAAGTCGAAGTAGATACTCCGTGCGAATTGGTCTGGGTGGAGGTTATACTTAACAGCCGAATTAAGTTAATAATTGGCTCCTTCTACCGACCCCCAGACTCCGATGATACAGTTGCGGAACAGTTCAGAGAAAGTTTGAGTCTCGTAACAAATAAATACCCCACTCATACGGTTATAGTTGGTGGGGACTTCAACCTACCCTCGGTATGTTGGCAAAAATACTTGTTCAAAATCGGTGGTAGGCAGAAAACGTCTTCCGAGATTGTCCTAAATGCATTCTCCGAAAATTATTTCGAGCAGTTAGTCCACGAACCCACGCGAATTGTAAATGGTTGCGAAAAAACACTTGATCTCTTGGCCACAAACAATCCAGAGCTGATAGAGAGCATCATGACTGATACAGGGATTAGTGATCACAAGGTCATTGTAGCTAGGCTCAATACCATTTCTTCCAAATCCATCAGAAACAAACGCAAAATAATTTTATTTAAAAAAGCGGATAAAGTGCCACTAGAAGCCTTCCTAAAAGACAATTTCCTTTCCTTCCGAACTGACTATGCGAATGTAGACGAGATGTGGCTCAAATTCAAAGATATAGTAGCAACAGCAATTGAGATATTCATACCTCATAAATTGGTAAGAGATGGAACGGATCCCCCGTGGTACACAAAAAAGGTCCGAACGCTGTTGCAGAGGCAACGGAAAAAGCATGCGAAGTTCAGAAGAACGCGAAATCCTGATGATGGGCTAAAATTTACAGACGCGCGAAATTTGGCACGTACTTCGATGCGAGATGCCTTTAATAGGTTCCACAACGAAACATTGTCTCGAAATTTGGTAGAAAATCCGAAGAAATTCTGGTCGTATGTAAAGTACACAAGCGGCAAGACGCAGTCAATACCTTCGCTGCGCAGTGCCGATGGTACTGTTATCGACGACTGTGCCGCTAAAGCGGAGTTATTGAACGCAGTTTTCCGAAATTCCTTCACCAGGGAAGACGAATGGAATATTCCAGAATTTGAAACACGAACATCTGCTAGCATGAGTTTCTTAGAAGTAGATACCTTAGGGGTTGCGAAGCAACTCAAATCTCTTGATACGGGCAAGTCTTCAGGTCCAGATTGTATACCGATTAGGTTCCTTTCAGATTACGCTGATACTATAGCTCCCTACTTAGCACTCATATACAACCGCTCGCTCACTGATAGATCTGTACCTACAGATTGGAAAATTGCGCAGGTCGCACCAGTGTTCAAGAAGGGTAGTAGGAGTAATCCATTTAACTACAGACCTATATCATTGACGTCGGTTTGCAGTAGGGTTTTGGAGCATATACTGTATTCAAACATTATGAATCACCTCGAAGGGAACGATCTATTGACACGTAATCAGCATGGCTTCAGAAAACATCGCTCTTGTGCAACGCAGCTAGCTCTTTATTCGCACGAAGTAATGGCCGCTATCGACAGGGGATCTCAAGTTGATTCCATATTTCTAGATTTCCGGAAAGCTTTTGACACCGTTCCTCACAAGCGACTTCTAATCAAGCTGCGGAGCTATGGGGTATCGTCTCAGTTGTGCGACTGGATTCGTGGTTTCCTGTCAGGAAGGTCGCAGTTCATAGTAATAGACGGCAAATCATCGAGTAAAACTGAAGTGATATCAGGTGTTCCCCAGGGAAGCGTCTTGGGACCTCTACTGTTCCTGATCTATATAAATGACCTGGGTGACAATCTGAGCAGTTCTCTTAGGTTGTTCGCAGATGATGCTGTAATTTACCGTCTAGTAAGGTCATCCGAAGACCAGTAGCAGCTGCAAAGCGATTTAGAAAAGATTGCTGTATGGTGTGTCAGGTGGCAGTTGACGCTAAATAACGAAAAGTGTGAGATGATCCACACGAGTTCCAAAAGAAATCCGTTGGAATTCGATTACTCGATAAATAGTACAATTCTCAAGGCTGTCAATTCAACTAAGTACCTGGGTGTTAAAATTACGAACAACTTCAGTTGGAAGGACCACATAGATAATATTGTCGGGAAGGCGAGCCAAAGGTTGCGTTTCAAAGGCAGGACACTTAGAAGATGCAACAAGTCCACTAAAGAGACAGCTTACACTACACTCGTTCGTCCTCTGTTAGAATATTGCTGCGCGGTGTGGGATCCTTACCAGGTGGGATTGACGGAGGACATCGAGAGGGTGCAAAGAAGGGCAGCTCGTTTTGTATTATCGCGTTATAGGGGAGAGAGTGTGGCAGATATGATACACGAGTTGGGATGGAAGTCATTACAGCATAGACGTTTTTCGTCGCGGTGAGACCTTTTTACGAAATTTCAGTCACCAACTTTCTCTTCCGAATGCGAAAATATTTTGTTGAGCCCAACCTACATAGGTAGGAATGATCATCAAAATAAAATAAGAGAAATCAGAGCTCGAACAGAAAGGTTTAGGTGTTCGTTTTTCCCGCTCGCTGTTCGGGAGTGGAATAGTAGAGAGATAGTATGATTGTGGTTCGATGAACCCTCTGCGAAGCACTTAAATGTGAATTGCAGAGTAGTCATGTAGATGTAGATGTAGATGTAGACTTTGATCGATTTATTCTACACAGAAGTTATCTTCATTGGTGCAACTGAGAACAAGTGGCGAGATTGTGCTGTTGTTTGCCCTAACAAGCCGGAGCAGCAATAAAATGGTCCTTTTCTCGATGTGCAGCACTTTCTCAGATGACGGTCATGGTTCACATGTCTGGAGAGCAGTGATGTGTGGGGCCTGTAATTCCCTATCGCAGGTAAGAAATATGCAAAGTTATGGCTGGTGATGTGTAAGACAGATCGCAATTACTCTCCAATGGAGTCCTGAAATCTCTGCAGATTCCAGCATGTGGCACTCCCATTTGCCGGTCATACCCTGGACCAATTTGACTCAGTTACAATGCAGTGCACACAAGGAGATCAGACGTGAAGGCGTCAGTCCTGTCACAGATAAGGTTCTCAGGTTGGAATCCTGACTTGGGCATGGATGTCCTTAGGTTAGGTTAGTTAGGTTTAGGTAGTTCTAAGTCTAGGGGACTGGTGACCTCAGATGTTAAGTCCCACAGTGCTTAGAGCCATTTGAACTGATAATATTGCCCTTGGCACAGCGAGTCGTCCAAGAAGACTGAGGTCTAAACCGTTGGTATAGCTAAGTACTCACCACAGGCTCCTCAGTCCAGACCAACACTAGTGTAAAATCACAATCAGGACAAGTGTCCCAAGTGTAACATACTCATAACAAAAGTCAAGACCAGAATATTCCCCAGACTGGAGTCTGAATCAGAAATCCACTCCAGACTGGAGTCTGAATTGGAAGACCAAGTTTTTCCTCTCTCCCTCTCCATTAAATCTCGATAAACTCCACAAAATTATTCCTGCAACTCCCTCGAACAAGGGTTCCATGCCCATCAAAAACTCCACAAGCTCTATGTGTCCCCTCGAACTCATCTGCTCTACTCTTCGCCGAATTAAAATCAAAGTTAACAATATTCTTCACTTTTCAGGAGAAGCGGACAATGCCTAACTTGCAAATTCCCACGCAGAGAAAGGAGTTGTTGTGCTTCTCATCTTTTCCCACGGCCACTTTAGACAGCATGTTATTTTAAGTTTCTGTATAGCTCTAAAGTGAACAACACATTTATCATGGAGATCGTTACCTGGATTGGCCAGACGTTACGGTGTGTCTGGCCAGGGGCCCGGCTAAACTAAGAGAAGTGCTTTTGTTTCCCAACATTTCAGAGCCGCCATAAATTTTGTATTCTTTCTAAATTTGTTTTGAAGGCCTGAGGCTTCTCAAAAACCCTAGCAGGTCGAGGAACAACACCACCTGACTACTCCCTCGATAGCATCCAGTCCACAGCGAACAGGGGAACTCTCGAATTTTTATGGCTGCGATGCTTGTTCACAAAGGATGTTTACAACACTGCCATCACGCAATGGCTGGGTGACCAAAATTTATCTCGTCCCCCCTGCCCCTGCTGTGGCAAGAGGCGCCTAGCAGGTCCAGGTAGGCTGCTTTTTTGGCTCTTCGACTCAACGCATTGTCTGCACACCCGTGCGAGAAATTCTTGGGCCTAGCATCCTGTCGCCAGTAAATGCTTCGAGATGTTCCTTTCCCTAATAGCTATACATGACTTTCAAGCCCCAACATCCAATGTAAGATTTCCTATTAAATTACCAAATTGCGTCCTTGTTCTCAACTCCAGAAAAATACTATTAGATAGAGAGCCATCATAAAGATCCCACATGCATTAACAATATACATGCTCCCGTCCTTGCCTCCTAGTGCTGATAACTTCCTGTCGTCTCACAGAATCGATGTCTTGGGTGTTAAATCAACATTAAATAATACGCTAGAATGTAGAGAATAGTGAGATAGTGACTCGTCCTCCCTCGAATTTCTAAGGAGTCTTTATATGAGCAGTATATTGTATCCTGGGATTAGCTTCACAGGAAAGAAATCGTCAAGCAACAGGACACCGCTCATGGAAAACACATTGATATTTAATACTAAAAGAAAGCTTCAGGTATGAAGTTTTTGGGGCCGTGATCGGATATAGGTGCACTTAATTACTAGTTTCGGCAGGACAAAGCTGCCATCTTCAGGTCTACAAGGTTACAAAGATTACAGTACGTAGCATCAACAGGTTAGTGTTCATCACGAACGTGGTTTTGCAGTCAGTGAAATGTTTACAAATGCAGAGTTGGCAGATACACTGTGGTAGTTGCAATCGTAAATTGATGATTTTACATAAATTCATTCTGACATACCCCTGTGTGCAAGTTTTGATATCACGCTGTACGATAAAGAACACATTTGGTCCTGCAGCATTGTGATGGACTTTGATTTATAAATAAACAACACATCTACATTTATATAAATTATTACAATACACATATGAATTCCAATGTATGCAAAAGATAACATTAGCTCATAATGAAAAGACAGTAAAACATTAAAAAATATACCTGTGGCCTCATGGCAACACAAAGTCACTCAGCAGTCACACACAGGGTGTTACAAAAAGGTACGGCCAAACTTTCAGGAAACATTCCTCACACGCAAAGAAAGAAAATATATTATGTTGCCATGTGTCCGGAAACGCTTACTTTCCATGTTAGAGCTCATTTTATTACTTCTCTTCAAATCACATTAATAATGGAATGGAAAAACACAGCAACAGAACGTACCAGCGTGACTTCAAACACTTTGTTACAGGAAATGTTCAAAATGTCCTCCGTTAGCGACGATACATGCATCCACCCTCCGTCGCATGGAATCCCTGATGCGCTGATGCAGCCGTGGAGAATGTCGTATTGTATCACAGCCGTCCACAATACGAGCACGAAGAGTCTCTACATTTGGGTTCGGGGATGCGTAGGCAAGAGCTTTCAAATGCCCCCATAAATGAAAGTCAAGAGGGTTGAGGTCAGTCCGGGGATGCGTAGGCAAGAGCTTTAAAATGCCCCCATAAATGAAAGTCAAGAGGGTTGAGGTCAGGAGAGCGTGAAGGCCATGGAATTGGTCCGCCTCTACCAATCCATCAGTCACCGAATCTGTTGTTGAGAAGCGTACGAACACTTCGACTGCAATGTGCATGAGCTCCATCGTGCACGAACAACATGTTGTGTCGTACTTGTAAAGGCACATATCGTAGCAGCACAGGTAGAGTATCCCGTATAAAATCATGATAACGTGCTCCATTGAGCGTAGTTGGAAGAACATTGGCCCAATCAAGACATCACCAACAATGCCTGCCCAAACGTTCACAGAAAAGCTGTGTCGATGACGTGATTGCACAATTGCGTGCGGATTCTCGTCAGCCCACACATGTTGATTGTGAAAATTTACAATTTGATCACGTTGGAATGAAGCCTCATCCGTAAAGAGAACATTTGCACTGAAATGAGGATTGACACATTGTTGGATGAACCATTCGCAGAAGTGTACCTGTGGAGGCCAATCAGCTGCTGATAGTGCCTGCACGTGCTGTACATGGGGGTACGGAAACAACTGGTTCTCCCGTAGCACTCTCCATACAGTGACGTGGTCAACGGTACTTCGTACAGCAGCAACTTCTCTGAAGCTGACATTAGGGTTATCGTCAACTGCACGAAGAATTGCGTCGTCCATTGCAGGTGTCCTCGTCGTTCTAGGTCTTCCCCAGTCGCGAGTCATAGGCTGGAATGTTCCGTGCTCCTTAAGACGCCGATCAATTGCTTCGAACGTCTTCCTGTCGGGACACCTTCATTCTGGAACTCTGTCTCGATACAAACTTACCGCCCCACGGCTATTGCCCCGTGCTAATCCATACATCAAATGGGCATCTGCCAACTCCACATTTGTAAACATTGCACTGACTGCATAACCACGTTCGTGATGAACACTGACCTGTTGATGCTACGTACTGATGTGCTTGATGCTAGTACTGTAGAGCAATGAGTCGCATGTCAACACAAGCACCGAAGTCAACATTACCTTCCTTCAATTGGGCCAACTGGCGGTGAATCGAGGAAGTACAGTACATACTGACGAAACTAATATGAGCTCTAACATGGAAATTAATCGTTTCCGGACACATGTCCACATAACATCTTTTCTTTATTTGTGCGTGAGGAATGTTTCCTGAAAGTTTGGCCGTACCTTTTTGTAACACCCTGTATATGTCTCATCTGACAGCCAGCTACCTACAGCTGAATACAAATTGAGCTAGCAGAATAATATAGTGGGGTACCACCAGACAACAGCAGTCTCACGAATAATGTTAATTTTTAAGCAATATCTACATAGCCTATATGTAACAGTATGTGAGATAATACGATGTGAATCACTTAAAAACGGAGAACAGCACAAGGCCAGTCATATAAAAAGCCAGATAAAGATGATATGCCCTTCCTATATGCACACAACCATTATTCTAATATGCCAAGGCGCTATCACTTTTATACCACGTTTTGTGCATCGATGTATACATTACAAATAAACAAAAATGTAAATTGACACTATAATTGTAAATGACAACATAATATCTACTGTGAGACGAAAAGCATAATATATGATATTGCAACTTCTGCCATAGTACTATATAGTGAACGATATCCTTATTGTTACCTACACTGTGTTCCACTTGACAGGCGTTGCTAGGTGTTTTGCAGCCGTACGAGAGAATTAAAAAATGATGGCCCTTCTTCTTTACTGTCATCGGTCTCCCCAGCACCACCAACATACAACGACACAGCAAACCAAATCTCCTACTGCACTTTTAATCATTAAACTGAGGTGACCAGACATCTTCATTTTGCATCACCCTGGTTCCAGAACTCCTGAAGATAGACTCTGACTGATGATTTGTATCACAGACACAGTCCCTTTGACTGTTCAGAGATGTCACTAAACCGCCCAAATATGTAAACAACCATGCATGAGCAGTGCCTATTAGACAGAGGGGGTCCGACAGCCGACCAGTTCGAGTCATTCCACCATGAAGGGGGTACACAGCTTGTGTTTTTTGTAGTTTAACTATGCCTAGACGGTCAATAACACAGTTCGATCTCGTTCACATTCTTACTTTGTGCCAGGATGGGCTCTCAACAAGGTAAGTGTCCAAGCGCCTAGGAGTGAACCAAAGCGATGTTGTTCGTACATGGAAGAGATACAAAGAGACAGGAGCTGTCGATGACATGTCTCGCTCAGGCCGCCCAAGGGCTACAACTGCAGTGGATGACCGCTACCTGCGGATTATGGCTAGGAGGAACCCTGACAGCAACGCTGCCATGTTGAATAATGCTTTTCGTGCAGCCACAGGACGTCGTGCTACGACTCGAAATGTGTGCAATAGGCTGCATGATGCGTGACTTCACTCCTGACATCCATGGTGAGGTCCATCTTTCCAGCCACGACATCTTGCAGCGCAGTACAGATGAGCCCAACAATATGCCGAATGGACCGCTCAGGATTAGCATCACGTTCTCTTCACCGATGAGTGTCGCATTTGCCTTCAACCAGATAATCGTCGGAGACATGTTTGGAGGTAACTTGGTCAGGCTGAACGCCTTAGACACATTTTCCACCGAGTGCAGCACGTTGGAGGTTCCCTGATGCTTTGGGATGGCATTATGTGGAGCCGATGTACACCACTGGTGGTCACGTATCGGCTGTACCATACGTGAATGCCATCCTCCGTTCGATAGTGCAACCCTATCAGTAGCATATTGGAGAAGCATTCGTCTTCATCGACTACAGTTTGCGTCCCCATCGTGCACATCTTGTGAATAACGACATCGCTCGACTAGAGTGGTGAGCATGTTCTCCAGACATGAACCCTATCAGACATGCCTGGGATAGATTGAAAAGGGCTGTTTATGGACGACGTGACCCACCAACCACTCTGAGGGATCTAAGCCGAATCGCCGTTGAGAAGTGGGACAATCTGGACCAACAGTGCCTTGATGAACGTGTGGATAGTATGCCACGACGAATACAGGCATGCATCATTGCAAAAGGACCTGCTGCTGGGTATTAGAGGTACCGATGTGTACAGCAATCTAGACCACCATCTCTGAAGGTCTCGCTGTATGGTGGTACAATATGCAATGTGTAGTTTTCATGACCAATAAAAAAGGCAGAAATGATGTTTATGTTGATCTCTGCTCCAATTTTCTGTACACGTTCCGGAACTCTCGGAACCGAGATGATGCAAAACTGTTTTTGGTGTGTGTAATTGAAAGAGGAAGAATTAGTTTTGAGGTAGGTGGAGACAATGTCAATGCTTTCGTCAAAGCAAGTACGAGGGCTGTTTAATAAAGAATGATCATAAATTTTTTATAACATACCTTTATTCATCCTCATGATTTTGATGGTCCTTCTCAAAGTAGTCTCCCATGAATGCGATGCACTTTTCCCAGCGTTTCTGCCAGTCTTCAAACACATGCTGGAAACCATTTTCTGAGAGCTCCTTCAAAATTGCCTCCACAGCTTTCACCACTGCTTCTGATGATTGATAATGCCTCTCACGAAGACGTTTCTTCATGTTAGGGAATAGAAAAAAGTCACATGGGGCTAAATCCGGACTATAGGGAGGGTGAGGGATGCACTTCACGTTGATTTTTTCAAGATATTCAGCAACAACATCGGCAATATACGACCGCGCAATATCGTGATGCAGCATCCAGCCTACTTCACGGAAATGTGGTCTTTTGCCTGATATGGACTTGCAATGTTTTCAGGACATCCATGTAGCATTGTCCAGTTACTGGTGTATGTGCATGTACAATATGCTAATAAACCATTCCATGAATATCAAAGAATGAGATGACCATAACTTTTCCAGCAGAAGCAACCACTTTTGCTTTTTTGGGGGTTGGTGATGAAGAATATTTCCACACTGACCTTTGCTGTTTGCTCACAGGATCAAAATGATGTAGCCAAGTTTCATCAGCAGTGATTACATTTGAAAGAAACTACGGATCTTCCTCTGACATCAACTTTAACTGCATGCAGACGTTCACGCGAATGTCCTTTTGTTCTGGAATCAACAGTGTTGAAACCCACGTGTCCTGTGTAATTTTTCTGTCATCAACGTAGGTGGCACCCAATGAAACGTTCAGTGTTTCAGAAAGTGATCTTAAGGTAATTCGTCGATCCTCTCTCGCAGTGACAGCAGCAATGTTGATGTTTGCTTCCGTAAAAGCAGTAACTTTAAAATTGATTGTCTCCCTTCTTTAAACATTTTAAAACATCTTCGAGCTGTGCTGTAGGGAAGAACAGTCTCTCCACAGGCGTCCTGTACCATTGTGTAGGCCTCAGCTAAGGATTTGTTGAGAAGAAAGCAGAATTTCAAAGCCGCATATTATTCGTCGCGTGTTACCTCCATTGCAGCAGAAGGCGATGCTGAACACGTCTGACTTTGCCTGCCTTTCACAGGCGGGAACCAGGAGTCTCAACAATGAAACTATTGCGGCGTGTTTGTTGCACGTTAAGTTAACAGAATATCATAAGATTAAATTCTAGAGCGAGAAATTATGACCTTGAAAAAAATTATGATCATTGCCTCGTAAAAAGACACGTGCGACACTTCTTGATGTTCGATACTTGTACGACTCTGTGTTGCCATGAGGACACAGCTATATTTCTTAATGTTTTAGTCTCTTTTCACCATTAGCTCATGTTATCTTAGGCATAAAGTGGAATATATAAATACTATAATAACTTATGTTTTATTTCAAATACACAGTCCATTAAGATGGTACAAAAACAATACTGGGCCTTATCGCACAGACTGATATCAAAACCTGGACACAGAGGATATGTCAAAAAGAACGTACGTAAAATCGTTAATTTGCGATTACAGCTACAATAGTGTAATTTTTTGTAAGCTTGCATATCCGAAGATGGCAGCTTAGCCCGTACCTACTTGCGATCAAGGCATTAAAAACTAAATATCTCAAGCTTTCTTTGTTGAGTTCATGATCGTTTTCCAGCAGACAATGTCAGCTATTTATAAAATTGATGTTTATTACAACAGCACTTAAATTCGTGGCAAGACGGCAACAAGATGTGTGAACTACTTTACAGTCCGATTAAAATTACTTGTCACTTGTCACATCACGCATTGGGGTTGGTTTCCTCAGATCATAGCTCTCAACGTCACGCAGGAACCTTTCCCTGTAGCCCTGCTACCGTAACAATTGGTCAGTTCACTTTGAATTCCTTGTGTGGCATTCTTTCTTGACATGTTTGGATCCTGAGTCACGTGTGTGGCACTTTTATTTCGTATTTCATTGCCACACCAAAAAACCACACTCACACAAAAACAAACAAACAATGATGGTAATGAAATACACAGGTTTCATACACAGCATTAACTTACCGCTACTGGATACTACCCCACAAGACGCGATTCAGCATCCCATAAACAGTTATCATTAGAGACCGTGTTGCCTATGCATTTGCTTATTTGGCTCCTTTTCACCGGTTATTGCATATTTTAACTAAAAACTAGTGACGATGCGTAATTTCGCTCTATGTTTACAATATTTTAAAAATGTAGAGCCGGCCGCGGTGGTCTCGCGGTTCTAGGCGCGCAGTCCGGAACCGTGCGACTGCTACGCTCGCAGGTTCGAATCCTGCCTTGGCCATAGATGTGTGAGATGTCCTTAGGTTAGTTAGGTTTAAGTAGTTCTAAGTTCTAGGGGACTGATGACCACAGCAGTTGAGTCCCATAGTGCTCAGAGCCATTTGAACCATTTTTGAAAAATGTAGACGGGTGGTCTCTAGCTCGATCTAGTTTTGATGTCTCACAGTTTGACCGCGACCTAGAACTGGTTACAGTCGCGAATCAAGAGGCCAGTGCCTAGCAAAATTATTACAGAAGATTAACAGGACCAGACAGACAGAATCAATGCACCTGCGCCCGCGCCGCCCGGTTAATCCCCTCCGCTGTCATACCGTACGCGTCGGCAACAATTAAACTTCAGTCACACTTCCGTTGTTTCAGTTTAGCTTTCTATTCACGCAGTGTGTAACTTGCTGTTCGCCATGCCATCCGGAAAATAGAAACGTCGTTTTCTGGATAGCTGACCATCCTGGAACATTTGCATACTCGGCGTTGTTTTATGTTGTCGAGTTTCCGAGGAAAACCTTTTATGCAAAAAAACAGACCAGCATGTCAAGACAAGTCTTCATATCGCAGAAATGCAGAAGAAAGGACGACAACAACAACTTTTGACAACAGCAAGTTGCAGTAACAGGGATTTGTCGAAAGGTAACCAAAATAGTCGGTTTAACAAGGATCTATGTGAAGCATTCATTGCAAGCAATATTCCTCTTCACAAACTTACAAACTCTATAATAAGGCCTCCCTGCTCAAATATTGCTTAAATCAAAATGTACCAGATGAATCAACATTGCGTAAAAATTGTAGACCGACAATTTACGTAAATGTTCTGGAAGAAATACGCAATGAACTCAAGGATAGCATTATCTGGATTTCTGTTGACGAAACTACAGACACTTGTGGCCGTTACATTGCAAATGCTTTAAAAGAAGAGCCTTCTTCCTATTTAGTGGCCTACAAAGAACTTGAAAAAGTAAATAATTCTACGAACGCCAGATTTCTGAATTTCGAGAATCTTCTGCGGATGAAAGAGTGTTTGTGTTTATTTCAGATGCTACATCTACATCTAAATCTACATTTATACTCCGCAAGTCACCCAACGGTGTGTGGCAGAGGGCACTTTACGTGCCACTGTCATTACCTCTCTTTCCTGTTCCAGTCTCGTATGGTTCGCGGTAAGAACGACTGTCTGAAAGCCTCCGTGCGCGCTTTGATCTCTCTAATTTTACATTCGTGATCTCCTCGGGAGGTATAAGTAGGGGGAAGCAATATATTCGATACCTCATCCAGAAACGCACCCTCTCGAAACCTGGCGAGCAAGCTACACCGCGATGCAGAGCGCCTCTCTTGCAGAGTTTGCCACTTGAGTTTGGTAAACATCTCCGTAACGCTATCACGGTTACCAAATAACCCTGTGACGAAACGCGCCGCTCTTTTGTGGATCTTCTCTATCTCCTCCGCCAACCCGATCTGGTGCGGATCCCACACTGATGAGCAATACTCAAGTATAGGTCGAACGAGTGTTTTGTAAGCCACCTCCTTTGTAGATGGACTACATTTTCTGAGGACTCTCCCAATGAATCTCAACCTGGTACCAGCCTTACCAACAATTAATTTTATATGATCATTCCACTTCAAATCGTTCCGCACGCATACTCCCAGATATTTTACAGAAGTAACTGCCACCAGTGTTTGTTCCGCTATCATATAATCATACAATAAAGGATCCTTCTTTCTATGTATTCGCAATACATTACATGCTGTCCCCTATATGATCAAAGCAGAAAAAGTCCTCCTAGTGTTTGATCCCAGTTTAATTCACTTGACGAGCTTTGCTCATGGAGTACATCACCTTGATGAAGAAGTACGTTCTACGTTTGTGAATGTAAATGAACTGATTTCATCCACATAGAAAGTGTTTCTAAAGGCACCTGCACGCATCAAGACCTACCAAGAGAAACTACCAAATGTGCCGTGACCTGCTGAACGAGTGGTAACTCGTTGGGGTACGTGGGTCGAAGTTGCGGTGTTTTACAATGAACATTTCGAGGCGATTAGAGGGTTAGTAAACGACTTCGATAGTGCATTTTTACATACAAATTTTTACATTAAATGTTGAAAGTATCCCCTCTGTTGTTGAATACACAATTCAATTCGCCTAATCATATTTCCAAACACAAGTTTGTTAATCAAATCTCGCACAGTATTGGGATGTGGGAGTGTTGTCTGCGTGAAAACTGAATGAAATGTTTGACGAACTGAAACTGTGTATTTACCGCCAGCTTTGAACACTTGTTTAACTAAAAACACACGTTCTCCAATGGTTAGCATTTTAACAGTGACCAAAAACGAACAAACGAACAAAGGAACTAAACTTCAACGTTCACGTTGTGATGTTACAAAATAAAAGTGATGTTGTTATTCAATGGAAATTTGGAAATTGAGATTTCGCTTACTGTTTTATCAATCACAATTGGCGTAAGAATCATGGATTGACCATTGTCATAAAATTTGCATTACGAGATGTGAATAGTTTTTACTTGCAGTTTCGTGTGGCTTGTGGCAGTCACAACTAGCGTGCTATTGATTAAGAAATTGCATTATCGTCTTTCTAATTACTTCATGATCGTAGATACGATCATACCCGGTTGTGAAGTTATTGTTATGACAAAACAATTTCCTAAGGGACCAGAAAGTTCTTAAGGGCGCAAAAACAACTGTAACATCAGACAAAAGGGAAATGCAATATTAAAGCTGATGCAAGATAACGATAAAACAGTTTTCTTTTTATCAATGTAACACGCACATTGGACTGCTGATCTTGGTACCTGTAATCTTAGCAAAATGCATAATTAAAATTAAAATAATACTGAGGAGATGATAGGAATGAGCACTGCTAAATGATACAAAATTTCCAGAACAAATATTTATTATAACTAAAACATATATCGTACCTTAAGCTTAGTGCTACAATAACGGTAGATTTTTATGTCCGTATCATGTCCATTGAGCCCTCGTTTATATATATCCATTGTCCTTTTGAGCCAGCCGTGCGTCGTCACGATAAGTTACAACAGTTCTTCTTACACTTCACTCAAACTTAGACGGAACACGTTTTTATTTATTTAGTAAAAAATTAGATCATACCGCCACAAATCTGCGTCCGTCTTACTTAAGAAAAAAGCAGTACAAGTCTTTAGCGCTCAAGGCTTCATTTGTTCTCCAGCGAACAAAATAGTGAAGGATCGCATATCTATCCGCATTTTTCTGTTTACATTGCCGCCCAAAGACGACGAATTACATTATTTAGAAAATTCCACCGTCGCTATGCTACGCCTTATTATACATTAGTCATTATTTATAAACAAGTATTTGCCTTCTGGCTGGAAATATTAACTACTCGTATTTGCTGTTTTAATGAAGTCAAAAATAGCGAATATCACAACGTCAACACGTAACGACACACACCAACGATACTGCTGACGCTGGCTGAGATAAAAGAAACCCAGGCAGGCGAACAATCATACGGCAAGCGCGGCTAACAATCACACGGCAATGCGGAGAGACTTTTTGAACAGCCCGTATTAAAAAGCTTGAAACTAGAGATGAAAGAATCTATTCAGTAAAAGAATAAAATTATTCTAGTGAACTCCTCATTGTCGGAGGTATTCCCAAGAAAAGTTTGAAAACATTTTAAACAATAACCCAGGCTTTGAACCCCTGTGCCAAATTGATTGTTTTATTAATGGGACAGGTGAACTTTTACCAGAAACAATAAGTGCCAACATAACACCAAAATCCAAATACTGCCCAGTTACCTCATTTGATGTAGGACGGTCCTTTTCCGCTTATAAAAATGTTTTTAATTATCGAAGACACAATCTTACTACGGAACATTTGGAACAGTACTTGCTCGTTTATGTTTGCAGTAGTAGAAAAATGTAAAACGAATTGTAAATGATGCCTTGGTCCAATAGTATTAATTAAAAGTTAATGCTGTGATTCTTGAGTTTCTCCCGGCGTATTTGATAATCAAAATATCCACGGGTGTACTGCCGGTCTAGAGTGTCCAACGGGCACAATATTTCGGCGATCAAACACTCTAGACCGGCAGTACACCCGTGGATATTTTGATTATCAAATACGCCGGGAGAAACTCAAGAATCACATCATACACCTTTACGGGGAGGAGATGTATCGCAGCATGAAGAAATTTGAAAAGTTGCGCCACCGTAGATGTCGTTTGCTAAGTACTCTTGCCTTTCTAAAGAGATGTCGTTCCGAGAATGTTGTTCCAAATTTTGCTAAGGTTATGCATCACATCGATTCTGCAGCAGCTAAGAGAATCAAGAAACGAGCCAGCCTCGCATTGGTACGTGAGAGAGTGCAATTCACCCGCCGGAGCCTTGAGTTTATCTCACAGGAATTACTCAAGTTACATTTGCAACTGGCTACTAAGTTCACTTCTTTTTCTTGGGATTGGATTGATGGTGTCACCTGGGTGTCAGCTGATTCCGCTCATAAGAAGGCTACGGGACGTCAAACAGCTAAGTTCTCACGTCTCCTTGACAAACCATCTCTGCAGGTTCCGTGCAAGACTGTCATCAATTTGAGTGGCATGGTGTTGAGTGATGATGCGGTCTCGGTTTTGCAGAAAGGTCTCAACTTCGCTCCCACCCCCAAGTTCACTCCGGTCGCAGAAATTGTTAGTGCTGTTGAACAGGTTGCAGCTCGACTTCCGCCAGAATCAGCGGAGGAAATACGTCGTGAAACTTGTCGTGCGTTGACGAAATCCAAGCCGATGAAGTCAAATATCAGCAGTAAAGAGAGGGCGGCCATTCGTGATCTGAGGGAACGCTCTGAAATTGTTGTCTTACCGGCTGACAAAGGCAATGCTACAGTTGTTGTCTCCCGTAAGGACTACACTGATAAGATGCAGAGCCTGCTAAATGACGATTCCTACCGGAAGATCAGCGTTGACCCTACAAAGAAGGTGGAGAACAAGACGAGGGTTCTTCTCAAGGACGCAGATTTACCGGAGGGTGACGCTAAGAAATTGTTACCCCAAGGTCCGGTACCGCCTAGACTATATGGACTCCCGAAGGTTCACAAAGAGGGGGTACCATTACGCCCCATTGTCAGCAACATCAGGGCACCTACATATTTGTTGGCCAAATACCTGACGGGAATATTAAGTCCTTATGTGGGTAAATGCCCTCATCACATCCGTAATTCCGTGGATTTTGTTAAACGCCTTGATAGCTTCAGGTTGGATGAGTCAGATATCATGGTGAGTTTTGACGTCGTTTCCTTGTTTACGAGGGTACCCCTGCGAGAGTCGCTAGAGTTGATTGGTCAGAGGTTTGACGAGAATACCACTGAACTTTTTAGGCATGTCTTGACTTCCACGTATTTTCTTTTTAATGGAGAATACTACGAACAAACGGAGGGAGTCGCCATGGGTAGCCCACTCTCACCGGTGGTGGCGAATTTGTACATGGAGAACTTCGAGGAGGAAGCCCTGTCGTCATCCGAATGGAAACCTACTTGCTTTTTCCGTTACGTGGACGACACGTTCGTCATCTGGCCACATGGTATGGATAAACTCCTTGACTTCCTTACACATCTAAACTCCATACACCCCCACATCAAATTCACTATGGAGACTGAAAAGGAGGGTAAATTACCTTTCCTTGACGTCTTGGTCAGGAGAAGGGCTGACGGCACACTAGGTCATGGGGTGTATCGAAAGACAACACACACTGATCTGTATTTGCACGCAGACAGCTGCCACCACCCTTCACAGAGGAATGGGGTACTTAAAACTCTAGTACATAGGGCGCGCACTATCTCTGACACAGAGAGTCTACCGCAGGAATTGGAACATCTGAGAACTGTGTTTCGTAAAAAAAATGGGTACTCAGAGTGGCAGATCCAACGTGCTCTCCGCCCAACCACTGCAGCACAACCTGTTGATATGGATGAAGTCACGAGGGAGGAGGTAGGCACTGCATTTATTCCATACACAGGCGCACTCTCGGGGAAAATCGCCCGCATTCTGAAGAAACACCGTGTCAGAACTGTGTTTTGTCCTCCGAATAAAACTCGTGCACTGGTGGGGAGCGCCAAAGATGACCTCGGTTTGAGGAAGGCCGGCGTGTACCAGATTCCGTGTCAATGTGGCAAGTCGTATATTGGTCAGACGATGCGTACTGTCGAGGATCGATGCCGTGAACACCAGAGGCACACTCGACTAATGTATCCGAGCAAGTCGGCGGTCGCTGAACATTGTTTGTCGGAAAATCACGCTATGGAGTATGACCGCACGAGGATTCTGGTACAGACGTCGAGATACTGGGACAGCGTTGTTAGAGAGGCCATCGAAATTCGCACCAATGACGACCTCATAAACCGTGATTGTGGCTATAATCTTAGCAAGGCTTGGGAACCAGCGATTGGGTTAATCAAGAGTAAATCGAGCAAACGCATAGTTGTGACGACCACGGCGGACAGAGCCATCACACCGACGTCATCTCAGACGCCGTCGCAATCTGTTCCACCGCGAGACCGTGGCGCGGGGCGCGGACGGCGGAGGGAGCACGCCGCGGGCGGAGGGTATTTAAATCGGCCGCCGCCGCGACCGAACCCAGTTCCCCCTGAGCAGCCATAGCGTACGGATCTCCGTGCCGGCACGTTCACAGGAGCTCAGTCCGTCAGTTCACCTGATGATGGCGACATGTTTGATCGCCGAAATATTGTGCCCGTTGGACACTCTAGACCGGCAGTACACCCGTGGATATTTTGATTAAAAGTTAATGCTGTTCAAAAAAATTCATTTTGATTTTAATAAATGTCTGCTTCGACGGTAAGAACGAAATGCATAAAATATAGCGTCTCACTAGGTACCGTTGCAGAGGAGGCTTGACAGAGCAGCTATCTGAAAGTCGCTAGACTGTTTCTAGTATATAGTAACACCAGTAGGAGCACAGTCCGCGGAGGAAACGACGACGATGGCTGAGGACAGCGGCGTCGGTCCCTACGATAGACTTCGAGAGCGTCCTGAGACGATGAGGTAAGCTGGTAGCTGGAAGCACTGGCTGGTGTAGTCCAGTGTAGGCCGTTCTAGCTTCTGGCGGCGGAACACGCCTGAAACTATTTTCTTATCACGTGGTGTGCGGACGCGAATACGTCGCCTCTGCTAGCGCTGCTATCGTCGCCTGTTGTCCAGAGAGTGTCACATGGAGAGCTTGGGATGCTGAGGCGTGCAGGGGTCGTGTAGACGGTACCTGTGCCCGAGGGGTTGCTGCTAACACTTTCGTTGGTCTCCGATATAACAATGACCATCAGCCAAATGATAGGCACTACGAAGCTAACGAATGAGGCTTTGAGGTATAAGAGAATAATTTTTGCTGAACAGTTCACTTCAAAAGGTAGGTGAAAAGTTATCACAGAACTTTCAACGAATTCTTAGAAAATATCGATATAAAAATATAATCTGACAACTAAATAAAGCAATAAGTCAGATAAAGTGGTAAGCAGCCACCAGTACTACAATAACACCAACGGAAAGTAACTAACAGGCAAATAGAGATTGTCAGAACAACCATTAGTCTTATTTGAAAATGTACAGTAATGTACTCCGTCTAATTATTGCCGTTAAAATTAGAAATAATGTACCAATGTTATGTTATTTACACGTAATCTAGTGATGGCAATTCAGCTGAAAGAGGCGTATTGTAAAATAAAATTATAAATTATAGTTATAAATTATAATTATACAATGTACTTAAAAGATATCCACTCAGTAGTGGGTCACGAGGATCATAAAAAATCATAGAAAGAATCGAGAAAGAGGACCGTTGGGTTCATACTCGTCACCAACGAACCTGCAGGAACAATAACGCACCTAAAAGGGATACCTGTAGTGTGCACCTAGTCATAATGGCGAGAGGGCGCGGTAGAGGCAACTTTGTTAACCGTGGTCATGGGAGTTCTAGCAATAACTGAGAGCAGAGAGACAAGGAAAACTAACTGCTATGCTGGTCAAGCGCCTGTCGAGCAGGGAAAGAAACTAGTGTCCCAGAAGTACACAAAAGAAGGTGTACTGTAAGGAAAAAGTGAAGAGGAGGAGTTCAAACCAGTGTCATGCTGAAAGCAGGTTTCAGAAGCGAAACTGCAGGGATACAGACGTCACATGTAAGTAGAGAGTCGATCGCGCAAGAGGCGGATCAAGAAACAATGAATTAGTCGGAATTAGTGTCGGAAAGTGCAGAAGAAGTAGAAATACTGCATCAGGCAAGAGAGAGATCAGAAGTTTCTAGAGAGGCGAAAGTTGTCGTTGAGGATGACAATAATTGCCGAAGCTGGACGAGTCGAACGTGGAAGCTGAACGGTGTAGCGAACTCGGTCAAATGTGTGATGGTTTAGGAGGAATGGGAAATTAAACAAAATAAAATACCTTGCGACCTGAATGAGGCTCTACAGATATCAGGTGAAAGTAAGGTTGGAAGAAGCGACTGCACACCAGTGTGCGGAACAGAAAATACATGAGATGAAATTATTCCATTCTCAGAATAAAAGCAGCGACTCTAGTCAGGTAATTGCAGTAATACGATGATTTTCGAGCAAGAAGACGATCATGACCTGAAAATGACGTTAATAGAAAGCTATTCCGATTTTAATATTTACCAAGCAGAAATAGAATTAATATATCTATGAGTGCGATTCAGAAGAGAATGATTGTGATATGGAATAATCATGCGAAAATTTGTGGTAAGGTCTTATGGGACCAAACTGCTAAGGTCATCGGTCCCTAAGCTTGCACACTACTTAATCTAACTTAAACTAACTTACACTAAGGACAACACACGCACTCGAATCTCCGACGAGGGCAGCCGTGCGAACCGTGACAAGGCGCCACAGACCTCTCGGCTACCCCGCGCTGATGATATAGAAAAAATATTCAAAGAAATAGAACTGAATAAGCCCGAAAATGCAATTGATGAAGTTACTACAACGAAAGAAAAATGGAAACAAGATAGTGTGGCATTGATGAATCAGAACTAGATGGTTAAGTACGTCATACACAGAGTGAAAAGGAATGCCATGGACGATGTAAAGATCGTAAGTAGGAAGAAAAGTCTGGAGAACTGAAAAAAACTCGAAGTAGGACGGATTTCTCAGAAAAACTTAGGAATAGGAAAGGGTTTCCTGTGGTACAGTAGATGTAATAAGCAAAAAGATACAAGCGAAATATAGGCAGGTTATCTTCATACACTGTCATGATCTGGGGGCAAATTTGTTATAAGAGTACACGTTTCACTTCTAAATTAAAAGTTTTGTAGAAGCCTTAATAGAATTTCTTCCACGTAATGAGAGTACTATCGAAGGGGGAAAAAATAGTTATTTAGAGACAACATGAGCAAACGGGCTGAAGCTATAATTCGTAAACAAATGCAAAAATTTAAAATCAGTAGCCTGATTCTCACTCTAATTTGTATACAGTACTCCTTTTAATATAATACACATACTGCACATCCATGCATATTTTTCGGAATTCCCTATTCTGAATTTGTAAATTTGTGTTGAGATATTATGGGGCCAAACTGCTGAGGTCATCGGTCCCTAAGCTTACACGCTACTTAATGTAACTTAAAGTAAGTTAGGCTATGGACAACACACACACCCATGCCCGAGGGAGGACTCGAACCTCCGACGGGGGAAATCGTGCGGACCGTGACAAGGCTCCTCAGACCCTACTCTGAGCACACATGAGTACGAAGCGTTGTGGATTTGAAGAGGTATGAACCATGAGTGCAGACTGAAAATAGTCTGGAAAGGATTGATGTAAATATGTTCAAAAAGAAAATTTGATATCTAAATTTATATTTATTTTTCAGATATCTTTTCCTCTACATATGCAGGTTTGTCCAAAGAAACAAGCATTATAAACATAAATATTACAACCTAGACAGGCAAAAATGACGATATTAATAATGTTGAACACTTTCGTCCCATTAACCTTGTTGTTGGAATCCAAATAAAGCTGCGAGCACTAGGGGGGGGGGGGCTAGACACTGTGGTATATGGAGGTTATAATCGCTCCTAGAAGCATGGACGGACTGCAGAGGTAGATAAGGCGACCGCATGTGGTAAGTACAGAAAACCCGCTGCAGTTTGAGCAATGGATTCCACAGACATCATGGTGAGCTTTTGTTAATCCGCATGGTCGGAAAAATAAAGAACTGGTATAAATTTATTTGGCACCACAGTTTTCGACAACGCAGCAACCTTATAGGAAAGAACTTTACCATAACAAACTTTCTTAGAACTGTACGAGGAAATTACAGTCAGCTGTAAGCACAAATTTGATGTTCAAAGTTTAAGAGTATAGTGTTTACGTTCTTAGTATATTCTTAAGCTCATTTACCTTAAAACATTTCTTCATCCTGCTTTCTGGTCATTATAGATTTAATTTCTTGTGTTGAATACACGATTCAAATGTCATACCTGATTGTTACACATTGTTTCAAAGTCGTAAAAATGTATAAGTATTCACTAGCTCAAGAAGCTATTCTTACACAAGTATCAATAGCTGGAGTTGCCTTTTACTTATAAATGATAAATTCGTTTGAATTTCGCTTACAGTTTCTTAATAATTAATTTCTATAATTATTCATTCTTAAGATTTTTAAATATGGTGGCCACAGAGCTACATAATAACTTTACAGCTTGCATCCACCTTGTTTTCTAGTAAAAACAGCAGATAAAATATTTGGCTTCATAACTTCAAAGTAAATTTCAGAAGAATTAAATAAACTTTTGCTCCTTCCGAGCTGGCAACAATTTTTATTAGATTAACGTTTATTTCAGAGGAATTATCATATCGTAAGTCAGTACCAGATCTCAACGAGTCTTCTAACAACAGCACCATTGTCTGGTGAATGGAACCAAGTTCTCTGGGGGAAAACTGAGGTAGGCTATGAAGTTACGTATCTGTGTGTCTGTTATAGATTACGATCAAACGCCACAAACTCATTACACTTCGGGAAATAAATAGTTGGTTGCCACAAAAAGAATAATTTCAGTTTGAGTAAAACAGGGACAAAGTTAATTAGAATTGTGATTAATAATGTTTTGCACAGTGTACAATAAATGACTATACTGAACTGAATGAAATAGAGCAGGTATAGTTTTGTAAACGGCTTGTGGTGTGGGCAGAATGTGAGGTCGTGCTCTGCAGCCACGGCCACGTACAAAGGCAGCACGAACGGCCACCGAGCAGGTGTTTTTGAGTGTAGAACGAAAATGTTGTCATCCAGAAAATAATATTTGGCTGAATCCAGTATACTATATTATATGATTATCAAAGGCGGTAATGAGGTACAAATAGGTTTTAAATCAGCAATTCAATCGTTGTTCACATATTTAAATAACAGGTAAAAACTTCATTCGTTTTTAATCAGTTTGAAAACAACGCAGCAGTGATTGTAGATTACAGCGGAGTGACGCGTCTTGCAGATAGTACCAGCAGACCTCACCAGATAGCAGGACGACCGGAAGCTCGAGAATTATACATGAGTTCAGTCTTTTATTTATCTGTAGTTGCCGTTGTTATGCGTGACCTACGCCCTTCAAGATATTTCAGCCGGTGTTTCACAGTTATTTTTATTGTTAAAATCCATAGGAAATTAAAAACGTTGAGACAGGTCGTTGTGACAGTACCAACAAAACTCACTAGATTGCAGGCTGTTCAAACGATCGAACAGAACCAGAGATTTCCCGAACTGTAACGTAAACTGTTAGAATAGTTGGTAAGCTGTTTTTAGGCGGTTTTCCACATCCTACTAGATGAATTTCAGGCTGGTATCCAAGTCCCTGAGACGTGTACCGAGTCGATAGGTCGCGTCCGGCTTGCAAGTGGCTGATCTTGGACCAGAGAGGGAGCGGATACGGTACTGAGTCTGTGGCGACCGCGCGCGCTCTCTCTTCGAGTTGAAACAGCGAGCAGGAAGGAAGTAGTGTGGCAAACAAGCGGTCGGGTATGTCCGGTCATTGATACCTGGGCTGGGTGGCTTAGGCCGTTCCGGGGAGTTCTGAATTTGGCGCTGTGCTGGGCCGTCGGATACGCGGGACGTGTCTTTGGCGGCAGTTGAAAAACAGCGAGTTAGAAGATCAGAACAGCGCGACCGTAAGGAGGCGGGAGACGACAGATGGCAGCAGGCGGACGGCTGCAGGCCGAGGGGCGCATTTTGCTGTTGCCTTCGAGCTCCAGAAACGATAGCGGCCATATGCTTGCAGCCAGAAGCAGGCTTCCTGCCAGCCTTCATTTAGAAGACTGGTTCAGCAGCATCTGGAACGTTACGCTACAATTCAGTTCTCATGTCACATACTTCCTAACGTAGTTGTCATGTCAAGCAATCCCCCTCATGCGCCTCCGTCGGTGTGTTTGTCTAAGTGCGAGCTTGTGTCTGGTGTTCGGGAAGTGAACTTTTCTCACAGCAAGCCATTATTATTTCGACTGGAACCCGTTGTCGTGTTTGGCTAAGGCCAGTCTCCCGTGACGAAACTCCTCCTACTGTGTTTACTGGTTATACATTTAATGTTTTCCCCCTGATGCATATGTATAAAAGTTTTGCTGCGTTACAAATTTAATGTTACTTAAAGGACGTCTTAGCACCTAGCGCTGAAATTTAACCGTTTCCTTCTTAGCGCTGAAGTGAGAGTTGTTTACTAATTGTTAAATAAGATTTGGTTTGCGTCGCGTATGAGAAAAAAAAATAGAAATTTGCAGGTCTTATGGGACCAAACTGCTGACGTCATCGGTCCCTAAGCTTACGCACTAAATAATCTAACTTAAACTAACTTACGTTAAGGATAACACATACACCCATGCCCAAGGGAGGACTCGAACCTCCGAAGGGGCGAGCAGTGATTAGACGCCTTAAGACCGCGGCACGAATGAGATGCATTCTGTTTGTCGTGGACCAATAACTGCACTTTCTGTCGTATGTTTTGGGTACTCTCCTGGTTGTCGAATCCTTGCTCAAGAGTGCGAATGCTGATGGAAGTGTGGACATTGTATTTAGTATACATATTGGTTGTTTTTATGAACTGCCGAGAGGAAAATAAATTGCTTGACTTAGCCTTGTAAGTAGCCTGTTTACATATTTCATGTTGGCAGCGCTATAGACTGTAATTAATATCGCTGACAGCGCTCTACGCCCTTGGTAGGAGACAGTGGTTGGACAGACTAGCAGTTAACAGTTAGCGAGCGGGCGGCTTTGACATGTGTCCTTCATGGAGACTCGGTGTTTGGTAGGACATGCGTTGTAAAATGAAGATGGATGTAGTTGGTAATGTCTGGGTAGAGGAATATTGACGACTATATAATTTTTGGAACTGGATGTCACATGAATAAGGTAAAATCTGCTAAATACATTGTTTGCTCTTCAACAAAATCTTTCTTTTGCTAACGTATGCCTCCTAATAGTTAGATCCTACAGTAGTCAGAATCTTCTTACTTAGCTGGCTGTAGTTGCTGCTTGCTGTAATTACTGTACTTTGTGTTATGAAGATTTTCTGTATGGTAAGTGAATTACGAAAAAGTATGGGGCTATTGTTAGGATTTCTTCCAATTCAGTGGCATTATTTTGAATTAATTATTTGAAGTCATGTTGTCGTTGCAGAGCAGTCAGATAGCGTTGGGCTTGTATATTGCGGGTAATAAATGAATAGGTTAGTTTGAGTTGTCTTTGTCAAGGAAAATTCTTTAGGTCAGTGTTGAAATAATAAAAATAGGTAACGATACAGTAGGTTCAGTTGCACTAAGCAGTTTAAGTAAACACAAAGAAGTTTCACCTACTCAGTTATTTCAGTGGATCCAAACAAAGAAGTTTCAGTCTGTAAGTCACCGAGGTCAGCATATTCCTGCAGTATGATTATACGTATCTGTTCTTTGTTTTAAAATTTGTACTTCGTGTGTTTTAGAAGCAGCTAATGTCGGTGCCTCGGAGAGATTGTTGCGAGGTACCCAACTCTGAATATCTGTTGCATCCAGTTCCCTTCGGGTACTGGTTGGAATGTACCTGCACTCACTGAAATCAACAATTCCTGTCAGGTTTGAAACCGATAGTGATTGACAAGGTGTGACACTCGGGTTAGTCCAGGAACCCATAACAATGAAGTGCAGCTATTTTATACTACCAAGTGATGACTCACACAGAAGAACATAGTCAGCAAGCTTAGATTCTAGGACGTGAGGCGGCCATGGAACTTTCAGACATGTCGTGAAATGTAATGTTTGGGAGTACCTTATAGCAGCCAAAACCTTTTTATGTGTTATTTGCAGTATAAGTTGTTAACAGAAAGAGCCAGAAACCACCTAAGTAGTTCTAACGCCGTCAGCAACGTTCCAAACGCTTCAAACAGTGTATAGGGAGCAACCATTTTATATTCTTTGAAATTATGGCCTTTTACTTCGTTTCTCATCATATTATTGTAATAAATGAGAAAACAAAAAGTTTTGGGGAGGTTGTGACATTCACTAATGCTGAAAGTGAAAATGCGCGCCGCGCCTGTGTCTCACTTATTTTAACTTTAGTTTTTTAGTTATACAGTATTTTTTTCACTTTGGAATGTTTAAAATATTTACGATAATACACAAACTCCTGTTATTCATATAAGTTTATTTTTTGAATAATTACAATGCAATATTGTTATTGTTAGTACTATTTGTTATGGGGCATACTATTTCAACACTATACAGCTTGCTCAATTTTTCTACCAACAATTTATATTGCTATCTAGCTGTTATCTGCAGCTGTACTCACATATCAGTAGTTTTCTTATGATAAGTGATGGCGATTACGTAAGCTACTGTACGAACATTAACATCAACTGTCCTCAGGTGTCTGCCTGTTTGGGTAAGCACACCCTGTGATGTGCCGCCTACTCTACCTCTGCATGTGACATGGATAGGAGTGCGCATCTATGCATCATGGTATTGAGGAAGTGGTAAAGTATGGATTAAAAACAATGAATATTGTGTAAGCATTGATTCCATTACTTTCAATGGTATCATGTAGTGCAAATCAACCAATAAAAGCTCATTCACAAACTGATGAAGTTCAAAAGTTAGAGTAAATATTTTTCCCCAATTTGCGTAATAATCTTCAAATCAATAAGCATCTTATACTACATACTCTCTAAAGTAGCCCATATTTTTCCTCACAGTCAAGCTATCGCCTGACCAAATTTCATACAAATTGGTTAAGTGGGTTAGTAAGAATAAATTTAAACGTCATACATGATGCGCCAGTTTTTCATGCACCTTGGTGTTTATGACGTTATATATGCTGATCTATGTGTCCTACAATGGCATAATTTCGCGGATACACTCGGTGGCAAATGTGAACATTGCATGGAAAAAGGGTTCAAAATGGTTCAAATGGCTCTAAGCAAGGTTCGAACCCTGCCTTGGGCATGGGTGTGTGTGATGTCCTTAATTTAGTTATGTTTAAGTAGTTCTAAGTCTAGGGGACTGATGACCTCAGATGTTAAGTCCCAGAGTGCTCAGAGCCATTTGAACCATTTTCGAAAATTTATCATTGAAATTTTGTGAAAAGAACTCGCCGCACCAAAACAGTAGATTACTTCTATTTCCTTTCTTGTGTATTGGCATGACCTGTGGACTTTTCCAGTTCTTGGGTATGGATCTTTCGTCACTGAGCAGTTGTATGTAGGCACTCACTGGAACGACAAACGCAACACTTCAATTTCTTAGCAAAAAATTGTTTTGCATTTTTTAAATTCCAGTCACTTTTTTACTATGTTTTATGGTCCCATGTAGGTATATAACAATAAAGAAGACGATGATAAACAATTTAAGGAAGAGATGCGGGAATAACACGAATGTATTCACGTTTCAAGCAAATTTTGAGGAAGCTCATAAAAGTAAAGCACCTCTATTTTGGTTTTCTACTCTTCACGCTTCACTTCAGACCTCTCTTCGCAACCTCAAAAACCTGTTATTACTTCCACCTGCAGCAATCATGGCTTCCACGCTTTGAGGCATGCTCCTGCTTAATGCTGCAACGTCCCCTTTACGAAATATCTCGCATTCCTTCAGGAGGCCCTCTCTGAATGGAACTGGACCTTTCTCCCCAAATGATCTCATACATGCTCAATAGGATTCCATACAGGACTTCGAGTAGGCTAAACTGTAGCACGGATTTCCGCTTCATCAAAGAACTATTGCACAGCTCTCCCAACTTGAGGGCACGCATTGTCGTTCAGTTGCGTAAAGGCACCACCAAGAAGTGGAATGTCCGAAAAGGATATCCTCCACGTACTGATGTGCTGTAAGACTCCTATGCTCACCAGAGAACCAACCTGAGAAAGCTTCCCGGTTGAGAACACGCAAGGGGAATACCTTTCCCCGGGCTTTCTACAGGTCCTCTCCTTATTGTCGGGTGACTGCAGACCAAACCGCGACTTATCGTTCAGCAGCACTTGCTTCCATTGTTGTGCCCTCCAACCGCAATATTTCCTTGCGAAACGTAGTCGAGATGTACGATGCTCTTTGATGATTTCTGGGCGTGTAGCAGGGCTTCTGGGTTGAAAATCGGATTCTTCCTGTGTTGTACGGACGGCTTCCTCACTAATATTTACCTCCTAGAACTTTTTGGAATCGATTTTGTGCTCAGCGGCAGTGGTATGATGATTGAGGAGAAGCTGCAGTTGGAAGAAATGGTCATCCCTTGTCGGTGTTGCTCGTCTCGGGCCTAATCCTGCCTTCCTTGCACCGCCTCCAGTTTCGGTGTACCTCCTTACGGATCTGGAGATCATGTACGGTGTAACTTTTAACATTTCTGCTACGTTATGTACGCTACGACCATCCTCTTCCGCAACATCTTCAAGGTTTAGCGACATATTTAGTCCTGCAGTTTAATTGCAATAGTTGCAGAATGGCTCTACAAACAGGTGTGATTGAAATGGGAACAACAATAAGAGCTCCCAGAGCGGGAAAACATTATTGCCTCACTTCCAGTGCTGTGTTCAGGTTTTTCGGGAAAAAACGAATAGGGCTAGTACATTGACGCTTCATTCGCCGCGTTTACACGGGACCCCCCCCCCCCCCCCCCCCGCCCAAAAAAAAAAAACTGGATATCGTAAACCGATTTTCCAATTCCGCTTGTGTGTGGTCGTGTAAACACTTCAAAATCGGTTCTGGAAATCCAGTTCTGGTTGCCTGTTTTCCAATTTCGCAATCGGTTTTCGTTCCCATGTAAACGCAACCGATTTTGGATCGTGCTTGGGCTGTCGGTTTTGGTCTTGCTTTTAATAATTTTCGACTAATAAGGACAATGTACAGTGAAGGGCATGTAGAAATGTTAGACTGAAGGTGTTAAAACCTCGCCTAAGAAACAGCGATTGTGTAGACTAAATCATAAACTGTATCAGCTGTTTTCCGGGCACCATAATTAACCAGGCTAGCAAATCCGGTTCATACATTAATATGTAAAACTACAACGAAAAACGGTTTCCGGCATTCAGTTTGTGTCTTTTGGGAGATATGTCACATATAAACGTAGTGATTGTTCGCTACCAAAGCAACATAAATAATGTACCAGTGACAGACTCCCTCTCAATTCTTCGTCACTAGCGCGACAGTTCGTGAACGATTTTGGGAGTGCATTCTTTAAATCTATAATACATTTAATATACATATACGTAAGGTATGCACTGTGTGAGAAATTTTTTGTTACTTGTCCGTAAGTAGTCTGAGTACCTCTCTGGTAGCCAACTTCTCAATCTCCCTGCGAACACCTCTTCAAGGGAATTATCGAACTTCAGACATCTCGAGAGAATCCAGAATCGGTTTTCACTCATGCATAAGTCATATGATTCTCGTCTGTTGTCCCACAAATTCGATTAATTCTTTCTAGGACATCTCAGAGTTCGACTCGGATATGACACACTAATGAAAGCTATGATCTCTATAACATATGCTTCTTTAGCAACCCTTTCCCTAGAAAAGTTAGCATGAACTTCATTGATATAAATGTAAGTACATGTTGCAATAACACGTATTATATTTTCATCCAAGAATAACTTCAAAATATCTATTGCTGACTCTGTTACTCGAGCTCTTTTTTTTTTTTTTTTTTTTGGTCCAGGCAAAACCGTAATAATATTAAAGGTTTTGTTCCTTACTATTCCTCTTCTCAGTTACTCCATCTTTTCCTTCAAAATGTACGTCCTCTTCAATTACTTCTTCCTGCGATTCAAACGGTTCATTTTCTGTCACTTCTTATTCCGTCAATCACGACCGCGTTCTAGTACACAATCCTCGTTCTCTGCGTCAGCAATACCACGGACAGGGTCTTATCATTGCAGCCATACATCAGGATCTATGGTAAATTCTGTCCTATGCTCTTAGAGCTTCGACATTTCTTCCACAAATTAATAGAAAAGAAATATTTGCTTTTCTTAGGTAAGTATTCTGGGCAAGAAGCAGATAGACTATACAGTTCGCCAGAAAATTGTATACACATTATGTGTTTCTTTTACATTTAATAATTGATCACACATGTTGTACAACCTTCAGTTTAGCACATGGTTACTCTAAATGTTCAAAATGGTTCACCGTTGGCGGCTATACTCATAACAAACGACGAAAGGTCGCCGCAAATACGTCAGTCAATGTTACAGTGGAGATCGCTGCACATATCAATGTAATTTCATGGCGAAGTTCTTCCAAGGTGGATGGCTTATGTCGATAGATGTTATCTTTCACAGTTGGCGACCATGGAGGGAAGTGAATGGGCCCCTTCGTCACATCCAATGGCCGAGAAAATTGTCATCCAGGAAAACTCGTATGGCTAGGTGATAGTGTGGTGGCACACCGTCCTGTTGATAGCTCCATAAAGCACATGTATACCTGGCAAAATTGATGTGCGTCGCATTTCCATATACACTTCTCCAGTGACAGTAGCATCAAAGAAAAAGGGTCCTACTAAAAGCCTCTAGATGATAGTCCATACCACACATGAATCCCTGGTAGATTGACCGCTTTATCCAAACAAACATGCGGATTTTCCGGTGCCCAGTACACACTGTTATACCAGTTCATGCTTCCATTGCTTGCATCACTCCACACTACCTCTGCCACAAATTGTTCGTCATCAGTTACCATTTGCTGACACCATTCGCAAAATTGGATTTGGCGATCAGCATCGTCATCATTAATCACGTGCAGTAATCATGGAATGTAAACTCTCCACTTTGCCGCTTTCAGAATTCTTCGTACACTTGTACTGCTAACTCCCACTTCACGTGCACATTGCATAGCAGACTTCTGTGGAGAATTAACAAACGTTTCCAACACGAGAGCCGACGAAGCAGGACTTATAGCTGTACGCTTTCTTCCTGATCTTCCTTTGTGAATATCAAAAATCGCTCCATGCAATTCTAACTTGTCAATGATGCGTTTAATTGTTAAGCGAATTGGCTGTTCTGTTTCAAATTCCCGCTTCCACTGACGTTGCACTTAAACGGCATTATCATACTTGAAAAATCACGTCACAATGCATTTCCGTTGCTCGAATGTCAAGTGTGCTCCAGCCATCTTGTTTTCTCAATACCGATATGAAAGTACTAACATATGCGGAGCCACAGACCATACTACAACACACTCGTAACTCAAATCGAACGTCAGAAGGGGAAGCCGATAAGTGTTTTCCACCTTTCGGCCGGTCAGCGATGACAGAATCTAGGCGCGCATCCTGCAATCTTTCTCAAACGATTTATCAGAAACTGTTCAATAAAACATTTCGTTTCTGCTATAGTTATGGGTTTATATTGAGGTTCATGATGATGTGCCCACCATTTCGTCAATGGTCATAGTTATTGTGATAATTATGTGGAAGTAAGACACTGCAGGAAACTCGGAAAAGTACGCAATGAAAAACAGAGGGCGCTATGATTTTGCGTTTGGTGCACATTACACAATATGTTGCTGCATATGAAATTTAACTAACATATTGAATTTTTCTTTAAACTTGGGTAGAGGTACCTATCTGTCACCAGTCTCAATAAAACTGATCTGATGTAGCACACTCATTTGCGATCGCGCCGAGCCAGCGATAAAGCCAGAGTGAAGAATCCACAATGTTCCTCGTATTTCATAAACGGTTTCATATGTCGAAATGATATCTTGGTAAATGATAGCATGCAAAGTGAAGACTATTTTACCACATCGTGGTAACGTAAAACTTAATTGTCTACCGTGTTATTCCTCCAACTACAGACTTTTTAATTGAAAGAGTGTAATTTTTAAGGGCCATCAATAGCTGGTGGGACGAGAAATGCTGTGGGTTTTGGAACAACACATGTGAAGACATTACACTTTTTTTGTTCGGAGGACGCGCTGTTTCATAAGCTGCTAACTTTACTTTTCCTCAGTTCCTCACTTAATAAACCACTGTCTCAGATTTCTCTCGCAGTTGTGCCTGCACAACAAGTTAATGAGGTGAGACAGTGTAAACTCCGCTGTGTTTTAGCAAAAGAAGCAATTTTTGACATAGCAACCAGAGAAATGTGTATGTTCTACTCAAAATTCGTCGCTCATAACGCTTCTCTGAAAGTTAGAAATAGTTAACAAGCCAGGCGAAAATAAATCACTGCCCTTTCGGAGGATTTCTTGTTGGATACTAACGAACGCAGAGGTGACAGTAGAGTCCATTTTCAACTTCTCGCGGCGTAATGATTAGTCCATTAAATTTCGGGCACGCAACCGCGCAAATACAATCTCTTCCACTGATATTTCGGCCGCGTATCGCCTGGCCATCCTCAGAGTGAGTCACAAAACTGACGACAAGGTACTAAGCGCATGTGGGTCGCCGACGCTCGTCGGTGGCAAATAATACGCTTACACATGCGCCGTCTGTGGCGAAGGCGTACAGACATTCGATTTGCTTAGCGATGTATGTGCGGCGGCGGTGCACTTTAATTACCCCAAGAGCCGGATTCCACGCTTTGTTGAAATTCAAATCATTATTTCCACTTATTAAATTGTATTTATCTATAGCTTCCTTGAAGACAGAATCCCAAAAGGAAGAGGTGGGTGTTAAAATCTTCACATCACTGTAGCTCATGGAATGCCCTATATCAATAGAATGTGCATTCATGAGAGATGTGTGGAGCATCCAAGATACACACGCTTGTCACAGCCATACAAGTCAGCTTCGGTCGAACACTGTATTGATACAGGGCATTCTGCGAGCTAAAGTCATGTGAAGATTTTAACATCCACCTCTTGCTTTGGGATACTGTAGAGATTAGATTAGCTAATAATTTAATAAACAGAGATAATTGTTTTAATTAGGAGAAAGTGTGGAATCTGGCTCTTGGGGTAATTAAACTGCAGATAAGTCGTCATGTTGTCACCGCCTCCTAACATACGTCGGTAAGCAAAGGGAATGTCTATACACCTTTGCCACAGGCGGTGCATGTGTAAGCGTACTTCTTTGCCACCAACCAACTTCTGCGACCGGTATGCGCAGCACTGCTGAGGTGGAGCATATAAGTCCATGCTAATAATTTAATAAACAGAGATAATTGTTTTAATTAGGAGAAAGTGTGGAATCTGGCTCTTGTCGTCAGTCTTGTGACTCACTCTGAGGACGGCAGGACGATATACGGCTGAAATACCAGTGAAAGAAATTTTATTTCCGTGGCTGCATGCCCGAAATATAATGGACTGTGTTACATCTGCCACAGACGGCCCCTGCCAGACAGACTACACTCAAGACACCACAGCATACCACATAAAATACACAAGCACTTGCAGGCGCAACCAAGAGGAAAACAAATCTTCAAAACAAACAAAACTTTCTAGAGTCTAATGCAAACCTTTTTCTGCAGAGGCCGCCTCACAGATACAGGGGAAGTTGGAGTACTCAACCGGCTTCCCCTGTCTTTATAAGGTGAGTGCAGCAGCAGTACAGCCAGTTCCTCGCCGAGCTAGGACCAGCTCCGACGGACCTCACCAACACTCTTGATGAATGGTCGTCTACAAGTTATTTGTTTTTGTGTGTATATAGTGATTGTTCGAGAAGTGTAGCTCAGTTTCAATAAACGACATTGTACTGAGTATACTCCAGTGTATCCCATTCTCATAATATAATTACTTTTCATTTAGAACACAATTACATGGATATTTTCACAGCAGAAGTAGTTGGTACACCATATTTTTCGGAAGATTGCACCTTTTTCACATGGTGAAAATGGCTCTGAGCACTATGGGACTTAACATGTGAAGTCATCAGTCCCCTAGGACTGATAACTACTAAAACCTAACCAACCTAAGGACATCACACACATCCATGCCTGAATCGGGATTCAAACCTGCGACCATAGCGGTCGCGCCATTCCGGACTGAAGTGCCTAAAACTGCCCTGCCACACTGGCCGGCTTAACTTTTTCAGCAAGTCTTTTTTTCCCATTTTGCATATTAATAAAACGCCATGTAAGTCAGCTCGTAGCTAAACTGGTACTGTAAGGTAAAACTGACTCAGGCTGAATTTAGATTTTGCACTAACAGATGGCGTTACTTCAGTATTTGAGCCAAGCTCGTAACAGTATTTTGCAAAATCTGGACAAAACTGGGTCTTGTCAGGATGTTAGGACAAGGGGTCCATAACGGCGATGGCCCCAATATATATCGTGGTGGATGCCAACCCTAATCAAATTGATAATTACTTATCATTGATTATGTCTTGTGTTTTTCATGCCAGTCAGTGTAACTGCTAAATATGGAACTATTTCATGAGCATGCTCCAAAAGGATTCTTACTGCTGGGGAGCCTTGCCTGTATTAAGTGAGATTGGGAGGGGGGGCGTTCATGTAACTGAGTTAAAATGTCAATTTTCAATTTCCTGCCACGCCCAATTTTGGAAGATACGCTTCAGTACTAGCACGGTGAACAACGATTCCAGTTACTTTTAAGCAATTTTGTATGGGATACATCTAGAAGGCTGTGTTGTATATTCTTTGGTTTTATAGATCATCTGTGACTCTGTTCCATATCCCACAAAAAGGTTGGGAGATGGAACAGGCGTTTTGGGACACAACAGGCTCACAAACAAGATGGTGGACCCTCTACAAATGTATTATGTCAAGCCTATCAGACAGAACTTATCCAGTGAAAGTGACATGAAAAGTTTAGTACGGGGTACACATTTCCACATGACGTCAACAGATGAACATTCCATTCATCATCTGTGCCACATTGTCTGGTGTAAATATCTATCAGCTCAGAGGGAAAACATTATATCCTGGATGTTGTCAAACCGACTTACAAGTTTCTAGCCGATCCTGAACTTGTAAAAAAAGTGTGTCCACGGCAGAATCCGAATGAGTCTCTAAATTCATTCATATGGAAACGACGTCCGAAAAGCACATTTTCATGTCCTACAGTTGTCAGAATTGCAATTTATGATGCAGTTCTTGTACTTAATGATTGGAACGTAGCGGAGTTGAAGGTATTAGAGAAAATGAGCTGTAAGATGGGAAATGTCACTCAAGACGTCTTCAAAGAAATAGATTTACAACACCTCTCTGCATATGAAAAGTCAGTTGAAGACTTGGTAAAGGAAAGGAGGTCGGAAATGGGAGACCAGAAGAGAATGTTGAAGGGAAAGAGGACTTCGAGTACAAGTCTGCAGCCTTCTGAAGAAGCGACATGAGAGAAAACGTTAGGATGAACTTTAAATTGGATGTCCTCAAAGTTATGTTTTTTTAAGTTTTTGTATCTTTTTCTCAGAATCTATGAAGGCTACAATTATGAAATTTTGTACACGTACTTCTGTAAACCCAGTAAATGTCTTGAGATTAAATTTTGAAATGATGAGTGTAAGCTGAGATATAGGGCAAAATCTTCGTAATTTTGCATTAATTTTATATTATACTTACAGAACTATAGTTGAAAATTTTGTAGAAATCTCTTGAATAGTTTCTGAGAAAAAGGTACATTATTATTTCTTGAAAATAAAATTTTTAAATTCCAGAAAAAAGTTAAATTTATAGATATATAATCGAAGGAACTTAACTAAATATGTTAATTTCATGCAAAGCTTAGTACAAAATTTCATTGTCATATCTTCATATGGTGATACAGAAGAATGTTGAAGATTAGGTGGGTAGATCACGTAACTAATGAGGTATTGAATAGGATTGGGGAGAAGAGAAGTTTGTGGCACAACTTGACTAGAAGAAGGGATCGGTTGGTAGGACATGTTCTGACGCATCAAGGGATCACCAATTTAGCATTGGAGGGCAGCGTGGAGGGTAAAAATCGTAGAGGGAGACCAAGAGATGAATACACTAAGCAGATTCAGATGGATGTGGGTTGCAGTAGGTACTGGGAGATGAAGAAGCTTGCACAGGATAGAGTAGCATGGAGAGCTGCATCAAACCAGTCTCAGGACTGAAGACCACAAAAACAACAACATCTTCGTATTTGTGGATTTGGCGAATCTTTTAAGTAATGTGTGCTTGTTCATATGGCTCTGAGCACTATGGGACTTTATATCGGAGGTCATCAGTCTCCTATAACGTAGAGCTACTTAAACCTAACTAACCTAAGGACATCACACACATCAATGCCCGAGGCAGGATTCCAACCTGCAACTGTAGCAGTCGCGCGATTCCGGACTGAAGCGCCTAGAACCTCTCGAGTGTCCGTTTGTCATTAACGCTCCCCCCCCCCCCCCCGCCCCCCCTTAAGCTGCTCCGCAGTACCGAGGGTATCAACTTTTCTGTTACGTTTTCAATTCTAGAGTATTTACTGCATGTTCTTTGGCAGAGGACCACATAGCCACCTGGTACCAGCTCCATACCAACTGCAGCACTCCAGAGCGACCAGTGTGTTCATAATATCAGTGGGTGACTAACATCTATCTAGTACAGTGATCCTACCGAGCAAGCAGCGTCCAAGGTGCGCGGTTCCAGGAAGGCGCCTAGGCAGTTGGCAGTAGGCGTGAAAGCACCGGGTACTCCCCGCAGCTGTGGGCACGTATTAAATAGCGGTGCGAGGAGCGCGGCTTCTCAGTGTTAACTCACCTGCCGGCTGACGCAGTTACAACGCGACACAAGTCATGAGGTTTCCATGGCCCAGTGAGTACGCTGCTCTGTCCGCAGATCATTTTCTTTTCTGTGTCGAATTGGTTTATCTAGATCTGCGCCTGTGAAATATTGCGCTTGATAGTCCACGTTACGCCAAGTTAGGTGGGCTATACTGCAATAGCGATGTTGCATTAGCAGTTTCTACACACATAGCAGACGATACGGTTCTCCGTTTCATGTCGTAAATGTAAGCTATTGAGCAATGACAGTGTATATAAGGACTGGCTTTTGAGTTGCTACCACAGTGACAGCAAATAAACAGCCGCATGATAATGTAGATACCAGCATAACGAAGCACACGGTTTCGATAACGGAGCAAAGATATACAGAAAATAAGCATTTGCTGATGACGGATATCTTGAAAACAATGCGGTACGTAGGTTACAAAATAAGTAATGACCCGAGATTCTAAAGTGGCTTCAAATGGCTCTGAGCACTATGGGACTTAACATATGTCGTCATCAGTCCCCTAGCAGTTAGAAATGCTTAGACCTAACTAACCTAGGGACATCACACACATCCATGCCTGAGGCAGGATTCGAACCTGCGACCGTAGCAGTCACACGGTTCCAGACTGAAGAACCGCACGGCCACAACGGTCGGCCCGAGATTATAACTTTCCCCTCTACGTTTCATAATGAAAGTGATTCAATAAACAACCAATATTCGTAGCTTTTCAATCACCAATTTACGGCGATAGTGGTGCAGTTTTATCCAGCTCCCCATCGTCACTAATGTCGAAATCAGCGTCAAAACCGTCTCTATGGTCATAAGCAAGGCAAATTATTAGTTGTTCATGGTCACTGATGATACTGTACATTGTCTGTACTGCTCGAATAAGTTTTTCGACATGTTCGAACTTTTCCACAAACGCATTAGCTTCACGCAACAGCTTTTCTATCTCTGTTACTGCAAAAGACTTATTTATTATTCCTTATGTACATCTTCACATCACTCCATATTAACTCAATGCGGATGAAATGGCACGGTAGCGGCCTTATTACAGTATGATGCTGCTCGTTTTCGAGTTGGTGTACTGTACTACATATGTAGGCGTCGTAGGTTTGTTTTCTTTAACAAACGAGCCTTCGTCATACTCATATCTGGAGTAATATTTCGCGCCTATAACCACTTTACCATAAATTTTTTGCGATCGTATGTGGTTGGGGCTTTCTTCAGTATCTCTGAATACAATTGAGCATTATCCATTACAATTGCTGCAAGGACAGATAACTGTTTTAAAAGGTTCCTGAACATCTCAACAAATCGTGTATAGTATTTTTCTATATGATAATCACTAGCCTTTTTGGACCGAAAAACTGAAAGCGCATCTGGAACAAAACCTACATGGACCACAATTAGTCTGGTTCCTCTCCCCGTCTGCTGCTTGGTGTGTTATCCGTCCAGCATTTACTAACAGCTTTCCCAGCGTTAACCTACGTTATCGAATGAATGTTTTTGTCCACAATTTTGTGCAACAATATGCTTTGAACCTAACAGTTTGCACTTTTTCTACAGGACTTGGCGCACGTTTAGTGCTTTGTAACGGAAATCCATACTTTTCACACAACTTTTAGTGAATTACAGTAGATCAAAAGAAAAACGATTTTTGCATGATATACAGTAAGGTTTTTCTTTATTTACATTGTGCAGCCACTCGCGTTTCACCTTAGTTACAAGGCATCTTCAGTGGACGCCCAGAAATATTACACAATTTTTTTGGTTTGTACGTATTGGTTATCGTTTGCACATACAGGTTATGGATTTAAGACAGTTAATAAAAAAATGGAAAATTACTTACAGATCAGCACCTAATTCGCCATTTTTAAGCAAAACAGCCTTCTCTTACCTGGAAAACTGGTTGAAAGGTTTCAGTTTTCCTTTTGGTCACTGTTTTCAACCTATAACACTTTAATTGTAATGTTTTGTATCTAGTGTGTCACTCCTTTCTATAAGCGTTGCGAACTTCCTCAGATATTGCTGCTGATGTAAGTTGTGCGTGCGGGCGTGCGTGTGTATGTATGTATGTGTGTGTGTGTGTGTGTGTGTGTGTGTGTGTGTGTGTGTGTGTGTGTGTGTGTAACCTTTTTTTGCATACATTTATATACTTGGGAGAGAGAAATAGGAATAGTGACGATCTATTGCTATTGCTATTACTATTATATGACCCATCTTAGTAAACAGTGAGTAGTTTGTCTTATTAGCTTTATCATCTGGTAATATCTTTCTTCCAGCCTTTATTTTCTATACGTGATAATTTTCTTGTAAGGTTAGAAGGTGTCTTTTGTTATTTATTCTAACTATTTTGAGGTCTTTCTCTCTTATAATAGGTTTTGATTATTTTCTCTTAAATGTTCTGCAAAAGTTAAATGTCCCCCCCCCCCCCCCTATATTTCCATGCTCTATATGTTCTTAGTAGTTTCTGGTAGACGTCTGTTTCTTTTGTAATTTTTTGAATGAACTTTTGGATTGGACTGTCTCTTTTGTATGTTACGTTTACGGCTTGTGTTTTGAAAATGTTCGTTATTTTATGTGTGAATTTACGCTTGTAGGTCATTGTGTACCATCCTGAATAATCTCTTGTTCTCGTGCATTCTTTGTGTCATTGTTGGTCTGCTGCTGTGTGTGTTTGTTTCTGTGCTGTTTTATTGAGCTGTTGTTTCTGCGTGACTATGTGCCATGTTTGTTGACTATTTATTATTTAATTTTTTTGTTCAACTTTGTGACTAAATTAATATTGTACCCATTATTTGTTGCTATTTGTGTGTTGATATCTAGTTCTAGTAGTTTTCTGTACCTAGTGGTACTGTGTTGAGTCTAGGAAACATGTATCTGAGGGCTGATCGCTTATGTGAACGTGGTTGATTTGAAGTCTGATGTACAACAGTGTCCGTTGTTGTAGGTTTACAGTAAATCTCAAAGCTATGCTGATTGTTTTCTTTTTTTAATGGCTATATCTAAGAAGTTTATTTGGTTATCATGTTCTTTTTCTATTGTGAATCTTATTTTTTGTATTCTATTTATATTTGCATGTAACTCATTAATTTTTTATGGAGGTTCATCGATTAAACAAAGGATATCACCTATGTATCTGATCCAATAAAGTATGTTGTTATTCTTTGTGATAATATTTTCGAAAATCAGATTTTCTACATGGTTTATGAAAATGGTTGCTAGGGCACCTGACACTGGAGATGCGTTGTTAGGCCATCTTCTTATAAGTAGTACCCATTATTAAACTGAAAGTAGTTCTATTCAGTTATCAGTTCCAGCAATCTGTGTATTTCTCTGACGTGTTCGTCTGGTAGTTGGCTATTATCCTTCAGGATTTGTTTTATGATGTTTCTTGTTTGTGATATTGGTATCTTAGAATACAGATTTTTCATGTAAGAAGAGAGAAGGATAGCTGTGTCTGGAATTTTCATATATTTTATCGGTTGTATTAATTATAAGGTGTTTCTTATAGTTCTGTCTGCTTCTGTTTTATAGGTTTCTGATAATCATTTTAACATGTGTCCTTTAAGTCTGTGAGTGTGACCTTTTTTAAGTTTATAGTAGAACATAATGGGACATTAATGGTTGATGGATCTGTCGTTGATCTCACAGGGTGGGTGCAGTGGGATTACTCCCCATTAATTTTCCTTTTTCTGTGTCACCTAGTGTGTAGTCTATATTTTTAAAGCTATTTTTTTACCTTACTCTGAAATTTGAGTCTTGAATCTGAGTTTAATTTTTTAACACTGTTTTGTGAAATGAACACTTGCGTTTTGACAGTGTACTGTTGTTTCTCAATAAAGAAAATTGCATTTTCTTTATGTGCTTTGGGAATAACGACGTATTCATTTCGGAGTTTCTTCCTGAGTTTGCTGAGTGTTATGGATTCTGTAAAATGGCAGTTAAAGTCTTATATGTTGAAACAGTGACCAAAAGGAAAAAGGAAGACTTTGAACCAGTTGGCCACAGGAGATAAAGCTGTTTGGCTTAAAAATAATGAATTAGACACTGGTCTGTAAGTACTTTTCCATGTTATTGCAAAAACCTCAATGAACTGTTTTAGATATATAACCTATATGTGCAAATGATAACCTATATGTGCAAACGAAAAAATCGTGAAATATTACAGGACATCCACTGAAGATGCCTTGTAAGTAAGGGGAAACACGTCTGGGTACACAAGATAAATAAAAAAACTTAATGTGCAGCAAGCAAAAGCGTTTTTCTTTTGACCTGCTGTAATTTATATATAGTGTCCCAGCTATCTTGTCCACCCAAAATATCTCTGGAAGAATAACAGCTATTGGAAAACGACTTTCACCGGTATCAATGTAGGGCTGGGGTCCATGAATGTACATATTTGGAAACATTCTAAAACGAAAGCATATGCGTTTTTTAACACAAACTTATGTTTTTTTAAATGGACCTCCTATATTTTTTCATCAGCAACCCATAGCATGACAAAGCACATAAACAATGGCGTTGATTGCATCGCAACATTCCCATTACATCCCGAGATATTACGACGCGAAGTTGACGCTTGAAACACCCGACATGCGCTGCTAGCGCACGTCCTGTGGCTCAGGCGTGAACCCCATACTGCCCGTAATCTCGCAATAAACCATATTATTCGTTTCGGACCTCTTGATAAGTATGGAAGTGTGACTACGCATGTCAATCACATCGCGATTACGGGCAGCATGGGGTTCACGCTTGAGCCTCAGGACGTGCGCTAGCAGCGCATGTCGGGTGTTTCAAGCGTCAACTTCGCGTCTCAATACCTCGGGATGTAATGGGAATATTGCGATGCAATCAACGCCATCGTGTATGTGCTTTGTCATGCTATGGATTGCTGAAGAAAAGATATAGGAGGTCCATTTAAAAAACATAAGTTTGTGTTAAAAAACACAAATGCTTTCGTTTTAGGATGTTTCCAAAAATGTACATTCATGGAACCCAGCCCTACATTGATACCGGTGAAAGTCGTTTTCCAATAGCTGTTATTCTTCCAGAGATATTTTGCGTGGACAAGATAGCTGGGACACCATATATATATATATATATATATATATATATATATATATATATATATATATATATGCTGCGAAAATGACCATCACAAGGAACTTGTTAAGTTTTAGTGACTCTTCCACCCATGCTCACTTTCTTTTGTGGATAGTAATAACTTTACTACAGTAAGACACTCTTTCCTGTTGTAGTAAGCACAAATATGCTTGCGAATTCCATCAATCTGGACGGAAGCTAAATCTGAGGCTGCTTTTTCTTCTTTTCTACGGCCGCCAAAAACATATCATATAGACGGCTCGAAACCGTTGCGGCTCACGGCTACATCTTTCGACTTTTGCAATAACGGCTACTTAGGTACTCTAGTACGCTGGGCTTCGTTCAAAGTACGCGTAAACGGAATTTTGCTGCACTCAGTAGTGAGCCAGGGTGCGAATCGGACAGTCAAAGAAGCCAAGATCTCCCTTGAAAATATCCTCCGCGGATGGGGACGAAACGTTGGGTTTTAATGCGAAATCCACCCGATTACGGCATGATAGCCCGGAATATTAACTGTGACCGTCAGACCTGTTAATCACGACTCAATATTTAATCCTGACACTAATTCATATTCTCCTTCAGCAAAATCAAAAGCAGTTCGGTCAGTTTCAGCTAAACAAGAAGCAAAACAAGCTAAGGCTAAAGGAAAAGGAATGATAATAAATCAACAGTAAAGTCGGGATGTTGACGAGTCTGATGTATGTTGTAGAGGTACCTTTTTCTGACCACCTGGCTAGCGGCTTTTCACGCGAAGGTCTCTAGTTTCCGAGAAAATTGATGTTGGAAGTTTCGTGCGTACCTCCCACAGCTATAACTTTAGTTCTGTTTCGATTAAGCGAGCGTAGCGCAGTAGCTGAATTTTGCGCCTACCGTGCTGGCGGTACGGTTTCAAATCCCTCCCGTGTACTTTTTTTCCAATTTCATCGTACAGAGTATCATTAAATTGTTATTTCAAGTTAAATTACCCAAAAATATTTTCACCTTAGCAATTCCATTAATAAATCATTACAGCAGACTTTATTCTGTTACGGGACAGACTACAGAATCGTCTTCTTCACTATTGCTTGCCGTGCTAGAACAGAGTCATGAATGGTGTTTGCCGCAGAAGCAAACGAAACAACTTCTTAGAGCACCAGGCACATTTAGCGGAAGCTACTGCCTTGCAGCCACACGGATTTTCAGAAGCGGTGCAGGAAAACCGTTCAAAAATATTGTTCTTTCTTCGATCAACGTCGGTGTGAACCACCCCGATCTGATCATTCTTGTGTTGTAGAATTAAAGACTGCGTTTCTTGTAGAATCTTCCATCGAACAGATTTTTCTGCTACTCTTTAGCAAATCCGGAGCATTTTGAATTCTTTCCTTGAAAATTTTAACCTGTCTGTAAAAATAAACACCACAGGTTTGGCAAAGCGGAATTCTTTTGGGCGGGGAAATTTTTACGGAGCAGGCGCATGCTTGTCATTAATATCTACAAAGATTTGATCGTAAAATGTCTGATCAACCTGTCCTACCCATGAATGAATAATATGAAGAAATTTTTCTCGTCTCGCGTTTGGAAGAATGGTAGATTTTAAAAGTTCTGTGTGCAGCACCTTCGGAAACTTTCCTGATTTCGAGCAGGTCGCGATTACATTTTTTAAATCTGTGAATCAACTCGCCAACTCTTGTTTGAATACTCCATTACAATTTTCCGGACGGTTCCTGCATACATAACAAAATGTAAGGAATGTCTTTCCTGACGCAGTTATAATATATTGAGTTGTGGAGGAATGACAAATCTCGTTCAAATGGATTTCCATTTTTTTTATTCTGCAAGGGATTTCAGCGACATTTATTTCTCGTACATAGAGGTCGAAATTAGGGCTGAGTACTTTTGTCTGTAACTGGAAGCTTCCGCAGCTGCTAATGCTTTGGAGCTGGCCAAATATATGGAATTTTATCTACCAACCACACAGGGAATACATGTTTGAAGAAATTGTGCTGTATTACTGATTTATTAGTGAAATTACTACGGCTAAAAGGACTATTTTTAATGATTTTATGGCACATACTTTTTAATGATATTCTGTAGCATGAAAATGAAAAAAAAAAAAAATACGCGGAATGGTTTTTAAGGCAGGCGTGAAACTTGGCCCCTGCGTTGCTCTACGCTCGCTCGAAACATAATAAACGTTACGGAAGTAGTCATAAAATTTCAACACCTATTTTCTCGGAAACTAGGGGCCGTCGAATGGAAAGCCGGGTGATGGTTCGTCTGCAACATACCTGAGACTCATGAAAATCCGTTATTAATGGGTACGGATCTAGTACATACGATGCTTTTCTCAGGCATTTGCGCGAAATCAAGGAGCAAAATTTCGCTAGCCTTTTGAGTTAAAGCGGTATGTAGCACAAGTATGGAAGCCTTCTTTCTCCCCTCCGCTTGCCATCCAGTAGTATGTGGTGGGGCAGCTGCTACCTCGCCGTCCACTGTGAACACAAGTCTGAGCGCACGTCTGTGTGACGTCAGAAATATAGTGTTCGTTGCCAGCAGTAACTGAGTATCAAAGCCGTTTAGTCAAATGATTGACAGTGTACTTGGGAAGCTTTTAGCAACGATCTTTGATAAAAGTCAGAGTATGGGCTATCGTTTACATGTCGCTTCGCTTGCTAAAGTGCGTAAAAGCTATAAAATTATGAAGTACACTTGGTGCGTGCCTAACAACACTGTGGTTATTGCAAAGTATGAAGAAACGAGATTCTTCATACCACAAAGCACGTTGACTACAAAAACCGTTATCAGCAAATGGAATCTTACAATACATTTTGAATACATTATGGGAGTGAACAGCGACCAATGTGTTACGAATATTTACTATCAAAAACAGTCTTGATCACAATTTATTTATTACGGTGACCGGTTTCTACCACTACTGTAATCATTTTCAGACCAATGAGTCAGAACCCCCTCCTGCTGGAGAATCACTTCTAGTAGGTTCTTACTCATTGGTCTGAAGATGATCACAGTGGTGGTAGAAACCGGTCACCGTAATGAATAAATTGTGACCAAGACTGTTTTTGATAGTAAATGTTTACAAAGGAACAGCTGCAGCAATTAGCTGCATTCGAAGTTGCTGCACTGTGTATGATGTTAAGTTAACATGTGGAAGATGCGAAAAGCCCAGTGTGTTCAAAACGTACATAAGTGAAGTAAATGTGTTTATTTTACTCATAATAACTTTACTTAACTTTAATAAATTCCTCATTAGGTGATTTATATATTGGTTCACAAGTATCTAGAATAATACATAAAATAGTACACTGTAAGATTCGAGTACCATATTGCAAGCTGGAATAGCTTTCGCCTGCCGCTAAAAATCTTAACTTACTGTTAGCGACAAGGATATCTTTAGCAGAAACATCATTCATGATTTAAATAATGAAACACTGCGTCAATTATGTATTTTTCACGATTTGCGCGATGCTTTGCGAGAATTTATTCTCATGATCAAGTACAAATATTTACATAGGTATTTAATACGGTTTCGGAAAATCGGACAAAAGAAATCTGTCCGACTGCACTAAACCATAAAAACACAACTGCAAGGCAAGAGAGGTAAGAACAACACACATACAAACGCCCCTATAAAATACCTATGTGTATATTTTCTCTTGATAATGAGACTAAATTCTCGAAAAGCGTCATACTAAGCATGAAAAAATACGTAACTAAAGCACTGTTTCATTATTTAAATCATGAAGACACAGTTAAAGGTTTCCGAAAACATCGATTATCATGAATGAAAGTAAGAAATGGTATTTCTTAAATGAGTTCCGGGTATGCAAATATGAGGGGCCACTTTGATGAGGGCAAACTGAAATGTTCTTTGTGTCCTCGTACTGTAGCTCACGAAGCAAATGCTGGTAACACTTCGAGCTTCTCCTTATGCTATCCACGGTTTCATCCACGATCGTTTCCATTTCTCTTTCTTTTCAAGAAATGCGCTCACCAGCAAAATATGCTGTAGTAAAGGCGATTAACTGTTCGGCATCCATTCCTGAACAACTATGGTGAAAAATTTTACGATCGTGTGGTAGCTTAGTGAAGTAGTTTGGTCAAAGAAGTTTGACGAAATCATTGATAAAGGACGCATTTGTGTCGGACGGCATTCAACACTATACCGCTAACGTCACATAGACGTGCGCTCAGGCCTGTATTTGTGGTAGGCCAGGCTGAGAAGCGAAGCTAGCAGTTGGTGGCGATGCACAGTTTGGTGCGAACGTCTAAGCCACGATATATTATATCTGTCACTCATATTGTATAGGAACAGTAGAGGAAATGAGGAAAGGGAATTAAAATTGTAAACGTTATTCAGCAATATTAATCACAACTTAGCTTCAAGAAGATTATTTAAATATTCGCTTCACTTTCGGCTTTTTGTGAAATATGCAATTCAGGAAGTTCGTCAGAAATGTGATTTTTCGCTACGTGGTACAAGGAAACAAACATTCAGAAGGAAAAACTAGAAAACAAACGACAAACCGCTACATATAAAACTGAATTTATTTGGGTAATTTAAGTAACTTAGTCTACTATTGCTTACAAGGCGGTTGCTTCTTATTTTAGAATAGTGATTTGTGAAAAGATTTCGCAAAGTGTGACAAATTTTTGAAGTTATTTCTTTCGCATCATTACCATAAATGCATGTCTGTGAAAAGCGAGGATAATGAACCTATTTCAACGCTACCACTGCCACTTGCGCTCCTTAGGAACGAACACTACTGTCATCAGATAAAAGTGTTTGAGACAGTTTGTATCTTTCAACCAAAGTCTGAAACGTTAGCCCGTGGTTGCTTCTTACTAATTTTAATAAAAAATCGAAGACGGAACCTCCAATAAATATGTACAATCAGTATGTTCAATTAGTTTTTGTTTAATCGTATGCAGCATGTTTTTCTTGCTGTTCATATACGGTCTGTTACTTGTGCTAGGTGTTCGAAATGTGTAATACCTGTGGTGTGCCACGTTATAGGTCCCGGTACTAAGAGGAAGCCGCTTGGTAGAATTTTGCACAGAGCACAATTTAATCATAGCTAACACTTGGTTTCAGAATCATGAAAGGAGGTTGTATACATGGAAGAACCCTGGAGATACTAAAAGGTATCAGATAGATTATATAATGGTAAGACAGAGATTTAGGAACCAGGTTTTCAATTGTAAGACATTTCCAGGGGCAGATGTGGGCTCTGACCACAATCTATTGGTTATGAACTGTAGATTAAAACTGAAGAAACTGCAAAAAGGTGGGAATTTAAGGAGATGGGACATGGATAAACTCAAAGAACCAGAGGTTGTACAGAGTTTCAGGGAGGGCATAAGGGAATAATTGACAGGAATGGGGGAAAGAAATACAGTGGAAGAAGAATGGGTAGCTTTGAGGGATGAAGTAGTGAAGGCAGCAGAGGATCAAGTAGATAAAAAGATGAGGGCTAGTAGAAATCCTTGGGTAACAGAAGAAATATTGAATTTAATTGATGAAAGGGGAAAATATAAAAATGCAGTAAATGAAGCAGGCAAAAAGGAATACAAACTGTAAGTAGGCTGTTTAGGCTTTTTTTATTGGTAACGCCGCCGCCACGTAGCGCTCTGTATGAAAATCACTGGCTGTGCTATGTGCAGTCTGTGGCTGGTTGGCATTGTTGTAATACTCGCATTGTAGTGTCGGGCAGCGGCAGCTGGATGCTAACAGCGCGTAGCGTTGCGCAGTTGGAGGTGAGCCGCCAGCAGTGGTGGACGTGGGGAGAGAGATGGCGGAGTTTTGTAATTTGTAAGACTGGATGTCATGAACTATCATATATGTTTTGACTATTAAGGTAAATACACTGTTTGTTCTCTATTAAAATCTTTCATTTGCTAACTATACCTATCAGTAGTTAGTGCCTTCCGTAGTTAGAATCTTTTATTTAGCTGGCAGTAGTGGTGCTCGCTGTATTGCAGTAGTTCGAGTAACGAAGATTTTTTCTGAGGTACGTGATTTGTGAAAGGTATAGATTAATGTTAGTCCGGGCCATTCGTTTGTAGGGATTTTTTGAAAGTCAGATTGCGTTGCGCTAAAAAATATTGTGTGTCAGTTTTAGCAGTCGTGTATAATTCTTTTAAGGGGACGTTTCAAAACGTCTCAAAATCGAGATCGACAGGAAGTGCAAAATGGCTAAGCAGGGATGGCTAGAGGACAAATGTAAAGATGTAGAGGCTTATCTCACTAGGGGTAAGATAGATACTGCCTACAGGAAAATTAAAGAGACCTTTGGAGATAAGAGAACCACTTGTATGAATATCAAGAGCTCAGATGGAAACCCAGTTCTAAGCAAAGAAGGGAAAGCAGAAAGGTGGAAGGAGTATTTAGAGGGGCTATACAAGGGCGATGTACTTCAGGACAATATTATGGAAATGGAAGAGAATGTTCATGAAGATGGAATGGGAGATACGATACTGCGTGAAGAGTTTGACAGAGCACTGAAAGATCTGAGTCGAAACAAGGCCCCCGGAGTAGACAACATTCCTTTGGAACTACTGACGGCCTTGGGAGAGCCAGCCCTGACAAAACTGTACCATCTGGTGAGCAAGATGTGTGAAACAGGCGAAACACCCTCAGACTTCAAGAAGAATATAATAATTCCAAACCCAAAGAAAGCAGGTGCTGACAGATGTGAAAATTATCGAACAATCAGTTTAATAAGCCACAGCTGCAAAATACTAACTCGAATTCTTTACAGACGAATGGAAAAACTAGTAGAAGCCGACCTCGGGGAAGATCAGTTTGGATTCCGTAGAAATACTGGAACACGTGAGGCAATACTGACTTTACGACTTATCTTAGAAGAAAGATTAAGGAAAGGCAAACCTACGTTTCTAGCATTTGTAGACTTAGAGAAAGCTTTTGACAATGTTGACTGGAATACTCTCTTTCAAATTCTAAAGGTGGCAGGGGTAAAATACAGGGAGCGAAAGGCTATTTACAATTTGTACAGAAACCAGATGGCAGTTATAAGAGTCGAGGGACATGAAAGGGAAGCACTGGTTGGGAAGGGAGTAAGACAGGGTTGCAGCCTCTCCCCGATGTTATTCAATCTGTAGATTGAGGAAGCAGTAAAGGAAACAAAAGAAAAATTCGGAGTAGGTATTAAAATCCATGGAAAAGAAATAAAAAGTGTGAGGTTCGCTGATGACATTGTAATTCTGTCAGAGACAGCTTGGAAGAGCAGTTGAACGGAATGGACAGTGTCTTGAAAGGAGGATATAAGATGAACATCAACAAAAGCAAAACGAGGTTAATGGAATGTAGTCGAATTAAGTCGGGTGATTCTGAGGGAATTAGATTAGGAAATGAGACACTTAAAGTAGTAAAGGAGTTTTGCTATTTGGGGAGCAAAATAACTGATGATGGTCGAAGTAAAGAGGATATAAAATGTAGACTGGTAATGGAAAGGGAAGCGTTTCTGAAGAAGAGAAATTTGTTAACATCGAGTAATGATTTAAGTGTCAGGAAGTCATTTCTGAAAGTAATTGTATGGAGTGTAGCCATGTATGAAAGTGAAACATGGACGATAAATAGTTTGGACAAGAAGAGAATAGAAGCTTTCGAAATGTGGTGCTACAATAGAATGCTGAAGATTAGACGGGTAGATCACATAACTAATGAGGAAGTATTGAATAGGATTGGGGAGAAGAGAAGTTTGTGGGACAACTTGACCAGAAGAAGGGATCGGTTGGTAGGACATGTTCTGAGGCATCAAGGGATCACCAATTTAGTATTGGAGGGCACCGTGGAGGGTAAAAATCGTAGAGGGAGACCAAGAGACGAATACACTAAGCAGATTCAGAAGGATGTAGGTTGCAGTAGGTACTGGGAGATGAAGAAGCTTGCACAGGATAGAGTAGCATTGAGAGCTGCATCAAACCAGTCTCAGGACTGAAGGCAACAACAACGACAACTGTATATTGTGGGATCAACAAAGAACTAAGTATTCCTACAGTTTATTGTACAAAAGCTGCAAACATTGTGCCTAAGTGGTTACGAGCTAATCATAATTCAAGTCTTACACCTGGAAAGAACACTGTTGTTTGTGCTAAACATTTCGCCGAAAAGCACACACTTACTGTGGACAAAATGAGGAGTGCAAATGGTCCTTTGCTAAGAGTTCTTAGGAAGTTTTCAAGTTTAGGTTAAGTGATCTTCCTTCTTTGTTCTCAGGACAATCACTTACATGTTTGTTCATCTTTCTGCTGGCAGAAAACAGCCAGAGGAAAGAGCAAAAAAGATTTTATACGTTCCTAATGCACTGGGAAAATTTTCCACTCTTTGTGTATTTCACTAAACGTAATGAAATATCAACACCCAACACATATATTCTTTTGAAACATACAACATCGATCACTCGTTTAACTGAATATGTTCTCGCAAATTTTTATTAGTAAGTTTCAGAATTGGAGCAGATTTGGTCGCTACAAATGTGTAGCGCAAGCCTATGTATCCCATAGGCTATGTCTGTGGTCGCATGTGTCACTGCTTGTATATTGGGCCCTCCTGCTACCAGTATAGCATTTCTCTATCTTTGAAGTTCCCATTGAAATTATGCCACAGCGCTGTCATTTCGGCTGCACTTTTCGATACCAAAAGGGACGGAAATTTTATAGATTTACTGCTGAAGTTACAGTTGTAAAAACAAGAATTTTTTATGCGTTAATATTAAGCATGTCTGGCCACAGTGTTCCAGGCACATGAGAGCGGGATGAGCGGGCCACTGCGGGCCAAAGCCCGACCTGTCTCGGCTTTGCTCGGTGTTTCTCGGAAGAACACGGTACTTCGCGATGTTTGGTTTAGTACTGCGTAGCGGCATTTTCGGTCGGCGCAGCTGAAGCCTCCCACATAGTAGAGATGGGCAAACTGAAACACGTAACTGCTTCGAAACAAATCAAACAGCACAATGTAATGTTTCGATACGCCGTTTCGAAACAGTGAAACGGTTTGTGTTTTGTAATCTATCATCCCTACACATTTTATCATCTTGAATGTCTACTGTATAAGTATGTCCATATAAACACAAATGAGGTGCGAGAGCGCTAATCATAATGCAGAAAGTATGAAACTATCACTTAGGTGTCTTGGCAGTTTCGTATTTCCTGCAGCAAATGCGCTGCTTTCGTGTCGTGTGGCTTTCATACTTTTCAATTGGTTGAGGACAGCCGTAGCTGAAGATACAAGAACCACCACGAACGGAACTTGAGGTGGGAGCAAACTGCAGAAACAACGGATATGCTACTGGGATTCCCACATTCCGTTAGTATGGGTAATATACCCATCCTGCTAATTTCCATGCACACAAAGGGAATCATTGTGGATAATAGGCACAGTGACTATAGACTCACAAATAACGCCAAATAATTCGAATAAATAACGAAACAAACAAAAAAATTGTCTTTCAAGGTGTTTCGAACCGTTGCTATAAATTCACCATGCTTCCCAGCCCTTCCCGTTCACCATTACACTATCAGTAATATGTCAAACAGATTGCTTACAATTATACCTACTTCAAATTTATGTATATATCTAATAACTGTCACTATACGCCTTTTTTATTCAAAATGTTGTAGGCTTACTTGCGTTTCTTAATATGTTTATTGCACATGAACAGAGAAGCGTATGTTATAAAAAAAAGTGTAATGTAACTAAATGATTTTCACATATTTATTATTTTGAATGTGAATAGTATGCGTTGTTTTATTGCTTTGTTAGTGTTTATGAAGCAGATGTTACGCCCCATTTCGAAATAGGACAGTCAGCTAGAAACGAAGCTAAATTTTCGGATATCTTAAGCTTCATGCTATTTCTTGTCAAAAAGATTTCGACACTCCTGAAAGTGTTTCACGAAGTGGTATGTTGTGTTTCAGTACATCTGCCGAGCCCGAATCTCGTCCGACACAGAGCGGAATGTAACATCACTGTTTCGATACAACTAGTCCGTTCCAAGCACAGGTGGACTGAAACAGCCTTATTTTGAAACAACGATACAGTTTCTGTATGTGGCTCGAGATCGAATCTGGTCCGGTTATCCGAGACAGGGGCGGAATGAAACACCACTGTTTCGAAACAGTGAACCACAGCCGTTCCGAAACGCTGAAACAGTTCCACGTATCGGTACACTGTATCGAAACATAGAAAGAGTGGCCAAGTCTACTACATAGTCTAGGTGGTGTTGGCGCAGCGCGCTTCAGTGTGGCAGAATCGCAGTTTCAGCGCTGTTTACCCTTCGCTATTTGTTCATGGTTTGAAGGAATTTCACAGATCCAGATGTTTGCACAAAAAGAGGCAGTCCACCGATCTATCGGCACCGCCCTGTAAAGATGGATTGAAATGAGAGAAGAGAGAGATGAGAATGCTCAATAGCTATTACGAATTTTCTATGAGTGGTAGGTAATGCAGATTTGCTACGAAACAATATTACAATACCATGAAGAAAGAAGATTTAGTTGACAATGAACGAGCAAAAAACTACAACGATCGACAGGTGGAATTTATTGTTCAGTACATCAATACACTGTGCTAAATTTGCAGGGCTGGAGCACACGAAGAATTTGGTGATATAAATAGTAAAATTTCTTAAGTCAGACGCGTTACTATTTTTGATGCAACTGAACGAAGAATATGGAGATTTTGTATATTACTACGAAGTACATTGTAAGTCAAGGGGCATACCAGGAAGGATCCGTCGATTTAAAACTCGCTACTGTTGATTTTCTGTTGAATTTATGAAGGAAAAAGGAGTTCAGGGACGAAAATTAAATCATTCGCAATGGATTGCAGATCCAACATTTTCAGTGGACTTGACTGCACGTTGCCCACAGTAAGACGTTGCAAGGTCACAAACAGCTTCATTCTGATTTGATATAGATGCATTTAAAAAGAAACTAGCGTTACAGAACGGACACACACGTTCTGACAAACACAGTCCAGTTTCGTAAGCTCACTGCCGTTAAAGAAAACGGGAGGTTCGAGGAATTCATTATGGCACTGAAAGAATTACAAGGACCGCTTCCTGCACGTTTTGAGGACTCTCTCGATCTTACACATGTTTTGGATACCGTTTGCTGTTTCAGTTGAAACTGCCTCTGTGCATGTGCAGATGGACCTGCAAGGTAATTCCCGTTTTAATGAGAGACCCTTTTACGTGTAAACTGCCCAGGGGTCTATTAGTTTTCCTCAGATAGTGTTTCCACGTCACCACAATGAGACTGCAAAAGTACTACAATATTTCGATCGACATATTCGTGTGCAACATCTTTTTTGATTATGAAACTCAATAAGCCCGATTGCGTGACACCTCGTGTGCGGAATCTGTGAAACTGAATCTGTCTGTTCGCGGACATTTTGTTCCAAATAAAAATTGTCTTCAGTGTGCCAACAAGTAGTTGAATAATAATGAAAATTTGTTTTGTTTGTGATCTATGTTGTTGAGAAATGTTAAATATACAACCGAGTCACATCCAGTGAGATTGCACTGCCGTTTAAATGCAGCGCATTCAACAGTTTCCCACTCTTCCCTCTCCTCACACTTAGGCAGCATGGCGTGGAGGTGGGGGTAGAGTGAAACGAGGCTGAGTGCTATGGCACTCACGCCAGAGCAGTCTGCAAGTCAAAATTTTGATCGCTCCCCAGTGCAAATAATTGTAAGATTTAAGAATCGCCAACAAGTATATCACGTAACAAAAAGCTGCATTGTTTTAACTTGCGTGATCAGAGTTGCTGCACAAAGGTGTGAGGTCCAGTTCTTGATGTGTGAATGATTTTGTCCGCAGATGGCACAAACACTGAATAAAGATGGCGTGTAAGTCATCCGTTGCATTTGATTATCATTACATTTCGTTTCGCAGTTAAAGTCCTAAAGACTACTTATGCTTTTGTCATTTACTTACTTGCGTTTACTTAATCGTTACAACAGACAAAGAAACGAAAGATAAGAAACGGGTAGAAGACATTTAAGTGTAATCGAAAGAGTGCCACAGATTTTTTAAATTCTCAGCAATTTACAGTCGTTCAATTACTAGAATAAATAATTTCAAATGGTTCAAATGGCTCTTAGCACTATGGGACTTTTCTGCTGAGGTCATCAGTCCCTAGAACTTAGAACTACTTAAACCTAACTAACCTAAGGACATCATACACATCCATGCCCGAGGCAGGATTCGAAGCTGCGACCGTAGCGGTCGCGCGGTTCCAGACTGTAGCGCCTAGAATCGCTCGGCTACTTCTGCCGGCAAATAATTTCAAATACAAGTACTGGGTACAGTACATACATTAAACTACAGTTGCTGTATATTTTTGTTGAAAGTTCTTAATGTAAATATCCATTACTAGAGTAAATAATTTCAAACGCAAATACTGGGTGCAATATATACATTAAACTATATTTGTTGTCTATTTTTGTTGAATGTTTATAATGGAAAGACAGTGATGTGAATGTGACTAATGTATCGATTACACTGTCATCAAGGTATACATGTGTGGGCAATTAATATCAAGTAAGAATGCTGCGAATGCATTATGTCTGGATGATGCATCCGCACATAAGATACAATTCATTGCATGGCCTTTATCCTGAAGGTACTTGTGGTTTGATAATACTTTATATCAACAAAAATTCTTAGAAAAATAGAATATTTACTTCTACGCCAAATTTTATGAGTTATAAATGAGGGAAATGAAAAAATGGGGAATGGCGCATTATCCAGTTCACTGGCAGAACCTGTGCAGCCTGCATGGTTGCCAGATTTTCCATGTATATTTGGGATCTAATTTATTACCCAGTTAGCTTATTGCCATAATTCATGGTATTTATTTCACTCTAATGTTTATCACTACCAAGACGGCCACCACCATATATTTAGGTCAGCCTGAACAGAATGCCTACAGTTTATGACACCTTTAACTTATCGCTGTAATTTATGGCACACAATGTCTATCACTATGAAAACATATCTGCCTCTATATTTACTTAACCTTCATGTTAATGGCTGTAATTTATGAGTCAATGTGGCCATCACATGCTTTTCGAAGATCCCTTATCTTAATTAGCATAAATTATGAAATACTATGATGTCATAAACAAACAACACTCCCCAAGATAAGTCACACGCTATGGCAAATACCCCAGTGTAAAAGCTGTAGAAAATTAAAATAATCCAAGTCCTGCTGTGTAGGAACATTTTGCCAGACATGTATACATTAAAAAGCATACTCCAAGTCCATAAGACATGAGTAAAATTACACTATAGACGTGCATAAACCAACAACACTGATATCCCATTCTTCCACATTCAAAAAATTACCCCCACACAATTGCCAACCAACTTGTGTTCTTACCACCACCATCACCACCGCCACCACCACTTGTATAGAATACTAACAGTAACATCTTTATTTAAGAGAAGAAAAGAGTAGGAGGCTATCTTGCATGGTCTAACACAACTTTTTCAATAAGAAAATCGTAATATACCTTTAAAACTGGAGCTCACTCACGTTAAACAAGCTTATCGTTGTTTACAAGAACCTTTCCATTTCCCTGGTAGTCTTCTTCTTGAAGACAGAAGTCGTGGTTTGGTGTGAGGCACTGATACATCCCCATTTTGTTAAATATCCCAGCACAGCCTTGTGTTGTGGCTGCGCCCATAGGGTAATAGTTACCTACATGAAGCTGTTGCAGTATTCCATGCACTTGGTCCATTAGAACACCCATTTAACGTCCGCCTGTTCCACTTTGTATGGTAGAGACAAAGGATTTTTATATCTCCTCAAAATGATTTTCGGTGCTTCCATGACATTTTTTAAACTATGGCTCTTGCTGCCTCTTTGTGGCTCCTCCACGCAGAAAAGTGGTAGTTTCATCTTGGCTGAAGACCTCTAAAATGTGTTATCTTTCCTCTACTAAAGTACACATACGTGGCGTCGGCACCCTCTTATATTTAGTGCTCACATTAAAGTCTTACAGCTGCCATTGAAAATTCTCATTATGTCTCCCACATTATGAATTTTGTAAGTATGGGTCGGTTGTTACCAATATGCTGTAATTGGAATCAAATTGTGTACTGTTCTCATATCGCTAAATACTGATCAACAGATGACAGAACTATAGTACAACCATTAATTTCTGAACAACAGTGCTCTGTAGGGGACAAAATGATTTTTTCTAACCAAGTGGAACACTGACTACATCGATAATAGTGGAACTGTGCAGACTCTTGTGTGACAATTGTAGATTTTGGCACTAAAATCATGGTTTTTTAATGCTGGTCAGTTTTTCGAAGGAAGGATTAATATCACAGTGTAATCATACCTATTATATGAAGAGTTTACCTGGGTAGGATTGATCTAGGAAAAAAACAATGAGTGTATTTTAACGATGGTGCTTTATTTTCCACAATGTATACAAAATATAATAAAATAAGGAGAAGTAAACAGTCTACTGTTTCCTTCTCCTCATTCTACATACTAGTTGCTGCATCACCACACCATGGAGTGGAAAATCATTTTTATAATAAAATAATAATATTCGTACAAAATTACTGCATTTCCTCCAGTCCTGTCACTTTTTACTTATAATGTGATTTAAAAGCCATTATAGCTGTGCAGTCACTTTAGACCAGTCTGTAAGGTAACTGCATAGGCTTATTCAAAATACAGTATTCCCGTTTTGAGTATCTGCTAATAGCTGCCAGGACAACATATATTGTTATTATAGCTTTATTTACGTTACTAGTCAGAGATATATAATACTTTAACCCTCCACATCCTCCCCACCCTGGTCTATCTACAGTGGGACGACCAGCTGTACTGGCCGTGTAATATTTCTTCCATGTGGAGCACGGAGAGGTCAGCACCATTCCATCTCTCTCAGGTATTCTTCCCATAATGCAGGCCTTCTTCAACGTATGCCTTGGCTGCTTATCCTGTTGTAAGAGCACAGTATCTTCCACTCTAGATTTAACCGGTTTCTTAGGACACTGTACTTCAAGAAAGTTTCTAAGTGTCGCGTAGCACGACTAGAGGGCAACAAGGTCGCGGTCCCACATTCCATTGTTGCCAAATGTATCCAAGATGGCGGCGATTACGTCATCCAAGATGGCGGCCGTGGCGTCACAGACTACTTCTGTATGAGGTCCGTCCACAAAATTTTCCTCGCTTACCTTTTACTTATTGTGCACGGTCTCCTTCGAAACACTCTCCTCCGCATTTGATATACCGCTCCCAACGCCGTTTCCACTTCCGGAAGCTGTCTTCGTACGGGTACTGCTGGATCGTGCGAAGTGCCGTCTCGAATTTTCTTTTATCTCGTCAATCGTATCAAATCTTCATCGAAAAAGAGTCCGCAGGGGCCAGGTCTTGTGAGTACGGGGCATGAGGCAGCTCTGTGACTTCGTTTTTTGTGCAATAGTCACGCAATACAGGGATGAATGTGCGGTGCATTATCTTGATGCAAACGCCATGAATTGTCCCGCCACATTTCAGGTCGTTCCCTTCCCATATTTTCTCGCAGGTGTCGCAACACGTCCCGATAGTACCATCGATTAACAGTTTATTACTGTGGCACGAATTCATGATGAATTAACCCTTCAAAGTCAAAGAAAACTATCAGCATGGCTTCGACCTGACCTGACGAGCTTTTTTTGGTCTTGGAGAACCTTTCCCGACTCATTGCGAAGACTGAACCTTACTCTCAACATCATAACCGTGGACCCACGTCTCATCACCCGTTATGATTCTCTTAACAGAAGAATGCTGAAGATTAGATGGGTAGATCACATAACTAATGAGGAGGTATTGAATAGAATTGGGGAGGAGTTTGTGGCACAACTTGACAAAAAGAAGGGACCGGTTGGTAGGACATGTTTTGAGGCATCAAGGGATCACAAATTTAGCATTGGAGGGCAGCGTGGAGGGTAAAAATCGTAGAGGGAGACCAAGAGATGACTACACTAAGCAGATTCAGAAGGATGTAGGTTGCAGTAAGTACTGGGAGATGAAGAAGCTTGCACAGGACAGGGTAGCATGGAGAGCTGCATCAAACCAGTCTCGGGACTGAAGACCACAACAACACAACGAACATCTCGTTCTCGGTTGTGCGATCCAAAAGCTCTTCACACATTGCGAGATGGTCTTTCTGGTCTTGAATCATGAGCCGTTGGACGATCTTGGCGGCAACACGATGCATTCCAAGATGATGTGTCAGGATTTCATAACATGATTCAACTGAAATGTTACATTCTTCTGCAATCTCGCCGACAGTCAGTCTTCGATTGGCACGCATAATTTCGTTGACGTTCCTGACATGACGTCGTCGGTAAACGTCGAAGGGCGTCCTGAACGAGAGTCGTCTTTAACTTCCATCCGGCCATTTTTAAACCGTTCATGACACCGAGTACGGCTTCAGCACTCATCACCGTAGGCTTTCTGTATCATTTGGTGTTCTTGAGTTTCACGCAAAATTTAATTCAGTCGCTTTGCTCCTCTAACTCTACATTTCGAATTTCGCAAACTGTGCGACACAAGGTTCTGCTCAATAAAGCACTGAGCAATAACTAATAGACATACAACAATGAAACTTCCGGCAATTACACATTAAACATAGCCGTGTGCAGGGACACCAACCACATTTCGCTCCAACACACCATTGGCGTGAAATTACGAAAGATCCGGAAATTCTTGAACAGACCTCGTATACTCGGTATTGTAGTTAATCGTTCTCCCGTTAAGAAATGGCTTGGTGTCAGCGCACCTAATTCCCCACGTGAGTTTGGTCCTGAGTCGATGGCGGCTTCTATTCTACTAATGAAGTCCTAAGTGTTTCTTCGTCTTCTAATGAGTTTCCCAGAACCTTCCGGAGGCAACGTTTTCTAGTCCATACCGCGTGTTCCCACCAGTCTTCCCACCAAGCTGCCAATGGCACAAACCTCCAGGAGACACCTTGGTGAGCGAAGTGCTGGCTGATCCTTGCGTCTTCGAAGAAATGAGCGATGTCTTTCAGTCCTGCGTTTGCTACATTAAATATTTTTGCGTAATCCGAATAAATGGTATTTTGTAGTCCTCTTCTGGCAGTAAATCTTCTGAAGGCCATCAAAAATTTATCTATGCTCATATCTGATGCGAGTTCGAGTTAAAGAGTCTTATAGTAGTAAATAGTAACATATAACATTTTCGTAGCAAGTTGCCGAGTTTGATGAAAAGAAGTCCTTCGAAATCTAAACCTGTTACTGCAGATGGCTTAGTGAATCTAGAGCGGCTAGGTGGTAGAGGAGCCGGCCGTTGAGCTTAGTCTAGACGCAAGTATCTTGAAAGAAGATTTATTTTTCCTGTTATGGATATCGGTGAAAAGATGCCAAGTCGTGAGCAGTAACAGACGTTTACGTGCGGGTTCATCTTGTAATTTATTAGTAATGAGATGATGATCGAACAGGACTGAATCTGATTCCGTATCCCAGTCGATGCCTGAGACTGTGATATGTTCTTAACTGATCGCCCCTCCGTTTTCCATATGTGTTCCAGTATATTAGAATTTGTACGCCATTTTGCCGTTGGAAGTTTTATTTAGTGCAATAGGCCTGTCACCTGACAGTACACAGATGTGACCGTATTGTCTCCCTCGCAGCTGGCGGCAAAGTCATCCTGGAAAGAGCTTTTATCTATAAGTTCTGCTGCAACAGGGTATGTGCCTTTAACCCTTGTAGCCAATTCGCGCTATTTTGCAGATAGGAGGAGTGGGTTGCTTGTGAGCACAAATGGTAACCGTGTAAATATATAGATGACGACGTCATTTGTAGCTTGCTAAATTGCATCTTCTCGACACGAAAGCAGAAAAATCGCGTTAAATCTCTATCCTTTTCATTGAGTAACTGTTGTAAGAATGTGGGACCTTAACTTTTCCCGGCGAATTGAATGTTCAAGTAACTTACGGGTTTGCTGCCGGGTGACGTCGTCTTGTTCGTGAAAGGATCCACTATACTCGCCGCCAACTAGATTTTGTTTCTAAGGAATTATTTCAGCTTCATTTAATGATGGCGTCTAATGTTTCTGAATTTTCTTGGGATTGGGTGGACGGTGGCTCTTGGTCGCAGTCTGACTGGGAATTTCAATCTGTAGCTGCTCGTCATTCGGCGAAGTTTGAACGTTTCCTTGGCTCAGTGTCTAATTCTAATTTTAATTCTCGACATTCTGTGATCAATCTCACGGAGAAAACGTTTGACGACGCACCTATGTCTGTGCTGGGGAAAGGTTTGAACTTCGCACCGACGCCTGAGAGTTTGCCAGGCGTTGATTTTATTAGTTCTATCGAACAGGCTGTTTATAAACTACCTTCCGAGGCTGCGGAAGAGGTTAGGAGGGAAGCTTGTCGTGTGTTGACTGGGGCCCGTCCACCCAAGTGTAACATTACAGCAGCTGAGGCGGCTGCTTTACGTTCATTCAGAATGGATCCCGATTTTGTTATTTTACCTGCGGACAAGGGAAACGCCACCGTTTTGTTGAACAAGCACGATTACATTCAAAAGATGCAGTGTCTACTTTCTGATTCGGCGTATCGCAAAATCGGTGCTGAATCTACTAAGAGTGTTGAGAGAAAGACAAAATATCCTCCTGAAGAAAAGTTCTTTGTTACAGGAGACTACCAAGAGTCTTACTTCTTACTGTGCAGTACCACCTAGATTATGTGGCCTCCCTAAGGTCCATAAGGAGGCTGCCCCGTCGAGGCCTATTGTTTCTAACATTGGTGCTCCGACATATCGTGTAGCTAAACATCTTGCTAGTTTGTTGATCCCACTAGTGGGTAGGTGTGAACACCACATTAAGAACTCTGCAGATTTCTTACCTCGATTGCAGGGATTGCGTTTGAATGACTCTGATATTTTAGTCAGTTTTGATGTGGTTTCTCTTTTCACTTGCGTTCCTCTCTCTGATTCGTTGCAGCTAATTGAGGTTAAGTTTGGTGTTGAGTTAACAAATTTATTTCGACATGTCCTGACTTCCACTTACTTTTTATTCAGTGGTTAGCACTACGAACAGACTGATGGAGTTGCAGTGGGAAGCCCGTTGTCACCTATTGTGGACAGGACTTTGAGGAACGTGCATTGGAGTCAGCAACCTTGAAACCTGCGTGTTTTTTTCAGATATGTAAACGATACTTTTGTTGTTTCGCCTCATGGTAGTGAGAATTTAAACCGGTTTTTGGAACACCTGAATTCAATCCACCCGAATATTCAGCTCACTATGGAGGTAGAAAAGAATGGATGCCTTCCCTTCTTTGATGTGTTGGTCAAAAGGAAGACTGGTGGTACGTTGGGACATTCTGTTTATAGGAAGCCCACCCACACTGACTTGTATCTGCGAGCTGATAGTTGTCACCATCCAGCTCAGCGTGAAGGAGTACTTCGCACCTTGGTTCACAGGGCCCACGTTATCACAGTACCTGAAAGTTTGGCAGCTGAGCTTTCACATCTCGAAGTCACCTTTCGTCAGAATGGTTATAGTGAGAGGCAGATGAAACGTGCGTTGCGCCATCAGCCTTCTGTGCAACGGGTGAGTGACGAGAGCAACGAAGAGGCACCTAAGTCTACGGCCTTTTTGCCTTACGCAGGAAGCATTTCCAACAGGGTTGGCCGTATTTTGCGGAAACATGATGTGAAATGTGTTTTTCGACCACCTTCTAAGATTAAGGCCCTGTTGGCGTCCGTAAAAGATGATCTTGGTTTGCGTAAGGCTGGGGTCTACCGTATTCCTTGCAGTTGTGGCATGTCATATATATTGGTCAGACAATCCGGTCTCTGGAAGACCGGTGTATTGAACATCAGCGTCACACACGCTTACAACAGCCGAGCAAATCCGCTATTGCAGAACCATGCCTTGACACCGGTCATCCAATGGAATACAACACGGAGATTCTGGCTTGCACGTCCAGCTATTGGGATAGTGTTATTAAAGAAGCTGTTGAAATCAGACTATCAAGCAACCTTATTAACAGAGATGGTGGATTTTGTTTAAATGCTGCTTGGAATCCTGATCTGTCCCTCATCAAAAAACAGAGGGACAGAATTAGTGCTACCTCACCTGTTGATTAATAGTAACTATCGATATTTCTGATGTTGGTTATCTTTGGTTGTGTTGACACTTTTTCTGTGTGTGGTGTCTTCCATGTTTCTCCTCTGTGATCCGAGGTTTTAAATTTGCTAGCACATTTCTTCTTCCTCGCATTTGTGCCTTGAGAACGGCACGGTATCCTCCTGTCGAAATATCGGCGGTGGTCGAAGACGTCACCCGGCAGCAAACCCGTAAGTTGAAATTTCGTGACAGATTAAAACTGTGTGCCGGACCGAGACTCGAACTCAGGACCTTTGCCTTTCGCGGGCAAGTGCTCTACCGACTGAGCTACCCAAGCACGACTCACGCCCTGTCCTCACAGCTTTACTTCTGCCACTACATCGCCTCCTACCTTCCAAACTTTACAGAAGCTCTCCTGCGAATCTTGCAGAACTAGCACTCCTGAAAGAAAGGATATTACGGAGACATGGCTTAGCCACAGCATGGGGCACTTACAGATCTGTGTCATGTGTGTTCCCTATGTGCCTATGCTATTAGCGCCAGTTTTGTGTAGTGCCACGTTGTGTTGCACCACATTCTGCAATTATCCTTAATTTATGAGCATGTGTGTCGGTATCCATCAAATTTTGTATTGTGGGCTTCCACAGCTTTAGAACTGCACCATGGTGAATACGACTGCTTCAGCTGTACGATAAATCTTTTATTTCTGGGCCAACCACTTCCGCACTGTTAGCCACATCTTCAGGGATACACATTTATTTAATAATTTATTCCAAACGATAAGCAGTAGATGACCCAACATTTCTTTGTCCAGTTGTGATAAAAATATTTAGCCATCAATATGTCAGCAGTCAAATTTAAACTAGAGCAGAATGCGGGGAACGTCATCCTGATACAGGAAAATTGCGGCTAGACATGACGTGACAACATGAGATCCACAGTGGCCTCCCAGACGAGCTGTATGGGTGCCTCAGCGATACAGATAGCCGTACCGTAGGTGTAACCACAACGGAGGGGTATCTGTTGAGAGGCCAGACAAACGCGTGGTTTCTGAAGAGGGGCAGCAGCCTTTTCAGTATTTGCAAGGGCAACAGTCTGGATGATTGACTGATCTCGCCTTGTAACACTAACCAAAACGGTCTGGCTGTGCTGGTACTGCGAACGGCTGAAAGCAAGGGGAAACTACGGCCGTAATCTTTCCCGAGGGCATGCAGCTTTACTGTATGATTAAATGATGATGGCGTCCTCTTGGGTAAAATATTCCGGAGGTGAAATAGTCCCCCATTCGGATCTCCGGGCGGGGACTACTCAGGAGGATGTCGTTATCAGGAGAAAGAAAACTGGCGTTCTACGGATCGGAGCGTGGAATGTCAGATCCCTTAATCGGGCAGGTAGGTTAGAAAATTTAAAAAGGGAAATGGATAGGTTAAAGTTAGATATAGTGGGAATTAGTGAAGTTCGGTGGCAGGAGGAACAAGACCTCTGGTCAGGTGACTACAGAGTTATAAACACAAAATCAAATAGGGGTAATGCAGGAGTAGGTTTAATAATGAATAGGAAAATAGGAATGAGGGTAAGCTACTACAAACAGCATAGTGAACATATTATTGTGGCAAAGATAGATACGAAGCCCACACCTACTACAGTAGTACAAGTTTATATGCCAACTAGCTCTGCAGATGACGAAGAAATTGAAGAAATATATGATGAAATAAAAGAAATTATTCAGATAGTAAAGGGTGACGAAAATTTAATAGTCAGGGGTGACTGGAATTCGGTAGTAGGAAAAGGGAGAGAAAGAAACGTAGTAGGTGAATATGGATTGGGGCTAAGAAATGAAAGAGGAAGCCGCCTGGTAGAATTTTGCACAGAGCACAACTTAGTCATAGCTAACCCTTGGTTTAAGAATCATGAAAGAAGGTTGTATACATGGAAGAACCCTGGAGATACTAAAAGGTATCAGATAGATTATACAATGGTAAGACAGAGATTTAGGAACCAGGTTTTAAATTGTAAGACATTTCCAGGGGCAGAAGTGGACTCTGACCACAATCTATTGGTTATGACCTGTAGATTAAAACTGAAGAAACTGCAAAAAGGTGGAAATTTAATGAGGTGGGACCTGGATAAACTGAAAGAACCAGAGGTTGTACAGAGTTTCGGGGAGAGCACAAGGGAACAATTGACAGGAATTTGGGAAAGAAATACAGTAGAAGAAGAATGGGTAGCTTTGAGGGATGAAGTAGTGGAGGCAGCAGAGGATCAAGTAGGTAAAAAGACGAGGGCTAGTAGAAATCCTTGAGTAACAGAAGAAATATTGAAATTAATTGATGAAAGGAGAAAATATAAAAATGCAGTAAATGAAGCAGGCAAAAAGGAATACAAACGGCTCAAAAGTGAGATCGACAGGAAGTGCAAAATGGCTAAGCAGGCATCGCTAGAGGACAAATGTAAGGATGTAGAGGCTTATCTCACTACGGGTAAGATAGATACTGCCTACAGGAAAATTAAAGAGACCTTTGGAGATAAGAGAACCAATTATATGATCATCAAGAGCTCAGATGGAAACCCAGTTCTAAGCAAAGAAGGGAAAGCAGAAAGGTGGAAGAAGTATATAGAGGGTCTACACAAGGGCGATGTACTTGAGGACAGTATTATGGAAATGGAAGAGGATGTAGATGAAGATGAAATGGGAGATACGATACTGCGTGTAGAGTTTGACAGAGCACTGAAAGACCTGTGTCGAAACAAGGCCCCGGGAGTAGACAACATTCCATTAGAACTTCTGGCAGCCTTGGGAGAGCCAGTCCCGACAAAACTATACCATCTGGTGAGCAAGATGTATGAGACAGACGAATGAAAAAACTAGTAGAAGCCGACCTCGGGGAAGATCAGTTTGGATTCCGTAGAAATATTGGAACACGTGAGGCAATACTGACCTTATGACTTATCTTAGAAGAAAGATTAAGGAAAGACAAACCTACGTTTCTAGCATTTGTCGACTTAGAGAAAGCTTTTGACAATGTTGACTTGAGTACTCTCTTTCAAATTCTAAAGGTGGCAGCGGTAAAATACAGGGAGCGAAAGGCTATTTACAATTTGTACAGAAACCAGATGGCAGTTATAAAAGTCAATGGGCATGAAAGGGAAGCAGTGGTTGCGAAGGGAGTGAGACAGGGTTGTCGCCTCTCCCCGGTGTTATTCAACCTGTATATTGAGCAAGGAGTAAAGGACACAAAAGAAAAATTCGGAGTAGGTATTAAAATCCATGGAAAAGAAATAAAAAGTTTGAGGTTCGCTGATGACATTGTAATTCTACCAGAGACAGCAAAGGACTTGGAAGAGCAGTTGAACGGAATGGACAGTGTCTTGAAAGGAGGATATAAGATGAACATCAACAAAAGCAAAACGAGGATAATGGAATGTAGTCGAATTAAGTCGGGTGATGCTGAGGGAATTAGATTAGGAAATGAGACACTTAAAGTAGTACAGGAGTTTTGCTATTTGGGGAGCAAAATAACTGATGATGGTCGAAGTAGAGAGGATATAAAATGTAGACTGGCAATGGCAAGGAAAGCGTTTCTGAAGAAGAGAAATTTGTTAACATCGGGTATAGATTTAAGTGTCAGGAATTCATTTCTGAAAATATTTGTATGGAGTGTAGCCATGTATGGAAGTGAAACATGGACGATAAATAGTTTGGACAAGAAGCTTTCGAAATGTGGTGCTACAGAAGAATACTGAAGATTAGGTGGGTAGATCACATAACTAATGAGGAGGTATTGAATAGGATTGGGGAGAAGAGAAGTTTGTGGCACAACTTGACCAGAAGAAGGGATCGGTTGGTAGGACATGTTCGGAGGCATCAAGGGATCACCAATTTAGAATTGGGGGGCAGCGTGGAGGGTAAAAATCATAGAGGGAGACCAAGAGATGAATAAACTAAGGAGATTCAAAAGGATGTAGGTTAGTAGGTACTGGGAAATGAAGAAGCCTGCACAGGATAGAGTAGCATGGACAGCTGCACCAAACCAGTCTCAGGACTGCAGACCACAACAACAACAATACATATGTCATTTTGAAGAGAAACCCAGAAATTTTTTTCCATGTATACCGCCACAGCGTAGTTTGGTAATTTGCCGATAGTCAACGCCAGTCGCAAACATCGCGAGTTCAGGCGCGGGGACAGCTGTTTCATGAAATGGCCTCCCCGATCACCAGATCTCACTCTATGTGCCTTTTTTCTGGGGGACACATTAAACACGATGGGACGGGTATAGCAATAATTCGGTTACGGTATTGACGTCTGCCGGTCACTCATGGTTTGCATATCGAAATTTTCGTAAAAAAAAACTTTCGGAAGTTCTCTTCAAAATGCAATATGTATGAATCTGTACAATTTTTAGTTCTTGTGCAATAAATAATTGAAAGTGTTCCTGGAATTTATTTACACCCTATATATCTATATTTATAACGTATCATCAGAAGTATATATATATATATATATATATATATATATATATATATATATAAGTTTAGAGTATAGAAGAAGCTTTGAAAGTAAGCCTCTCTAAATTAGTTGATGTCTGGGGTGTGCAGAGGTAAACCTGTTACGTTTTGATCTGTTTTTTGTGTGATACTTGTATCCTGTACAAATGGAAATACATCTGTATACATCTCCTGAACCAACGCTGTTATATACTTCAGTGCATGATCTGCAGGACACCCTAAATATAAAACATCTGAGATGAGGCTAGCATCCTTTAATGGCTGGTCGTTAGTTTCCAAGCAACATCCAACACACGAAGTGAGGTGTATTTTTTTATGCTGGTAGCAGAGAACAAACAGTGTATTTCCATTGTGACTGAAAGGTTGGGAAGAAACAAACAATCCATGTGTTAAACATGCTGTGTGGTTTTCCAAGTATTCGTTTGTGATTTTTTGTGGATATTATTTGTCAGGACAAAGATGCAATAATTACAGAGTCTAATATTAAACCACTTTCAAATCTTTAGAAAGATGACAAAGTTGTTATCACAAAAGCAGTACCACAACAGCACGTTACTTTAAGGGCTTTTGACAGATCTAGCTTCCACAAAGAGATGGAAATGCTGTTCCTTCCATACAGACCTGTTGCTGGTTGCGTTAAATGTTTACCTTCCCCTTATTCATATATTGTGTGCTGGAAACCTGTTTCAGCCACAGTTAGATCATTTTTGACGTAAGAAATTCAGTATTGGCCAATAGTTTTGACATAAAAAATTTAACTGCTTCATTTTCATTTGTACTGAGTAATATTTGAGTAGATGAATAAAGTGGGAGCTCCACAGTTGATAATATACCAGTTTTTCCTATTACTTAAACACGCTATTTGTAATGCAGGATATATATATTTTCATGCATTTTTTTATAATGCGCCAACTATGTCCAGCTAAGACTGCGAGACCATTATCCCACCATCATCACTTACCTGGCGATCATAAGAATAAGATAACATCTACATCTACATCGTTACTCTGCAATTCACATTCATCGAACCATTTTCATACTATTCCACTCTCGAATCCCGCGTGGGAAAAAGCAACACCTAATTCTTTCTGTTCGAGTTCTGATTTCTCTTATTTTATTATGATGATCATTTCTCCCTGCGTAGGTGGGGGTCATCAAAATATTTTCTCATTCGTAAGACAAAGATGGTGATTCAAATTTCGTAAATAGATCTCGCCGCAAAGAAGACCGCCATTGTTTCAGTCACTGTCACCCCAACTCGCGTATCATATAAGTGACACACTCACCCCTATTGCGCGATAACGTGAAACGAGCTGCCCTTCTTTGCACTTTTTTGATGTCCTCCTTCAATCCTACCTGGTAAGGATCCCACATTGCGCAGCAATATTCCAGCAGAGGACGTACAAGCGTAATGTAGGCTGTCTCTTTAGTGTGTTTGTCGCATCTTCTAAGTGTTCTGCCAACACAGTGCAGTCTTTGTTTCGCCTTCCCCACAATATTATCTATGTAGTCTTTCCAATTTAAGTTGCTCGTAATTGTAATTCCTAGGTATTTAGACAGCCCTTAGATTTGTGCGATTTATCGTATACCCAAAATTTATCCAATTTCTTTTAGTTCCCATGTGGGAGACCTCGCACTTTCCTTTGTTTAGTGCCAATTGCCACTTTTCACACCATTCAGAAATTCTTTCTAGATCATTTTGTAATTGCAATTGATCCTCTGATGATTTTACTAGACGGTAAATTACAGCGTCATCTACAAACAGTCTAAGGGGGCTGCTCAGATTATCACCTAGATCAATTATTTAAATCGGGAACAGCAGAGGGCCAATGACATTACCTTGCGGAACGCCAGATATCACTTCTGTTCTATTCAATGATTTACCTCTATCACTACGAACTGTGACCTCTCTGAGAGGAAATCACGAATCCAGCCACACAACTGAGACGATAATCCATATGCACGAAGTTTGATTAATAGTCGTTTGTGAGGAACCGTTCAAATGCGTTCTGGAAATCTAGGAATATGGAATCGATCTGAGACCCCTTGTCGACATCACTCATTACTTCACAAGAGCGATATTTTTCTGAATCTGTGTTGGTTATGTATCAATAAGTCATTTTATTCAAGGTGATTCATAATGATCGAGTACAGTATATGCTCCAAAATCCTACTGCAAATAAAAGAGAGTATGGCATATCGGTTATCAATTGTAATTTTGGCTATGTCATTAAGAAAGAAAAAACTGACCTCATGTCAAACTAAAATGCTGTCATTGTCTTGCAGAAGTCATAGGAACCGATCAGCTTTGTTGTTGTGGGAGCATTTTACTTCTTTGGAAATACTGAAGGATGAGTACAATGTTGGACGACAGGTAAATTGTGATGTAACATTTATATAAATGGAAGTTAAAGAGAAGATTACAAGCAAATTGTATTTCAGAATCAGGAAGAGCTCGATGACTGCCTGTTTAATGAAACATTTGCTAATAATATAGGAAAAGGCAGTATGATGCAGCAATACCCGAAAAGGAGACGGAGAAACATAGTGTAGGCAGTCTCTTTTAGTAAAGATTTGCTGCATCTTCTATTTTCAGGCAATAAAACGTAAGTCTTTGGCTTGCGCTCCGACGTGATCTTAGCACTGTTCTACAGGGTTACCACATTATTTTGCCTCATTTTTCTGTGTATGTACAGACGTTAGAGAGGTATGATTAATACACACTTAAAATGAATAGGTTAATATACAATACACTATTGATGAGAGGATATACACGTAGTGTAACAGATAAAATCTATGCTACACAACTGATTTTCGATACAGTCTTTGTATAGGACAGAGTATTGCCTGGGAAAACCTGTGGAGCTTCCAGAGCTGTTGTTGTTGTGGTCTTCAGTTAAATATATATTTGTTTAGTTCCTAGGAATTCTTGCATTGCTGCTAAATCTATTTGTAGTTTCAGTGACTTTTTTCTCGTTTTGATAGTCAGTGTCAGCTGGGGATCGAGACAGCTTTCCATCTAATGGAATGGTACTGTTGCATCGCAATATGACTCCAGTAGAATTACCGAGAATATTACACTAAACTTGTGCAAAAACAAAACACTAAAAATGCACACATTACCAATTAATGCATACATGACCAATTATAATGCAGAGATGAGAAACAAGCCTGGCGGCAGTGGTGACTGTAGCACTTGGCATGTCTTACCTGCTGCAGCTGTGTGAGGGGAGTATTAATTTGTTTTCTTAGGTGTGTTGGCGGCATGTGATGGCACATGGGAACTGTGGTGTGGGAGCTGTTAACAGCCTCTTATTCCCGCAGTGAAGGGGAGCTGGCAGCAAGGCAGCAGCATTATTATAATCATACTGGAGCTTAGATAAGGCAAACACAGTGGTGTGGACAAGTTGCTGTTCAGTGGCACCTGCGGTGATGGCTGGGATCCAAAGGATTCCCTGCCTGGCTGCAGAGCTGCATTGGCTTGATGCGGTGTGGACAGGCACACTTAGGAACACACTGCACGGGGTACAAAATATGCCCTCTCACATTTTACCTCTTTCAGATGAAGACGGTACTGTTCCTATACTATCCTAATGGTGGTGGTAAAAGCACAAGTAGGCTGGCAACTGGATGGAGTAAACTGAAAGTAGAAGCATGGGATATCAGAGTAGTCTGTTTATGCACCTCCTCAGTGTCATCTTGGTGATGTGTGACCTGCAGTATGTTTTCATGCCTGGAGAAAGGTTTCTACATAAATGGACTTGAATTTGTTTAAATTTTCCGCTGTTTTCACACTGGGTCATGTGTCATAATGTCTGACTTATCTTGGGCGCGTGGTCGTGCGGTAGCGTTCTCGCTTCCCGCACCCGGGTTCCCGGGTTCAATTCCCGGCGGGGTCAGGGATAATCCCTGCCTCGTGATGACTGGGTGTTGTGTGATGTCCTTAGGTTAGTTAGGTTTAGGTAGTTCTAAGTTCTAGGGGACTGATGACCATAGATGTTAAGTTCCATAGCGATCAGAGCCATTTGAACCATTATCTTGGGCAGCTATGTTTGATAGTGACATCATAATGTGTCACAAGTTATGGTAACTAAGATCAGTGTGTCTTGGTGACACATCTGTTGGCTATATTGAGTCATACATTACAGCCATTAAGATAAGGCTGATATAGATATAGATGCTGATATGTTTTGATTGGGGGAGCCATAGTATGTCATAAATTATAGAGCTAAAGTTAAGGGTGTCATAAATTATAGCCATGCACGTAAGGCTGACATAAATATATGCTGGTGCCCATCTTGGTAGTAATAAAGAGACATAAATATAGCCATAAGCATATTGGACATACATAGGAAAAGAAATCCGCTATTTTACATCTACACTGTTGATGACAAACTGCAGGAAACAATAACTTTCGTAAAATATCAGGGAGTAACCTTCTAGAGCGACCTTAAGTCGAATTAAAGGATTACAAAATAGTAGGAAAAGCAGATGCCAGACTGAGATTCATAGGAAATGTTAACTCATCCATGAAGGAAGCAGCTTAGAAGACCCTTGTTTGACCAATTATTGAGTACTATTCGTCAATATTGGATTCTTACCATGTAAGACTGATAGAACAGATAGAGAAAATTTAATGAAGAGTGGCACATTTTGTGACTGTATCGATTAGTTGTTGTGAGAGAATTACAGACACACTCAACAAACTCCAGTGTCAGACATTACAAGAGAGGTGTTGTGCATCACAGAGAGTTCTACTATTGAAATTTCGAGAGAACAAATTCTACGAAGAGTTGGACATACATTATTTCCTCCCACACACATCACGAAATGACAATGACAAGAAAATTCGAGACGTATCAACAACCATTCTTCTGATGTGCCATTCGCGAGTGGAACAAGGAAGTTAGTGGTGTCAGACACCACATACTATTAGGTGTCTTACAGAGTGTGATGTAGATATAGAAATTGTAGCAATATGCTAACTGGGTAGTAAATTAGATACTAAATATATATGGGAAAGCTGGCAACCATGCAGTCTGTGCCACCTCTCCCATCAAATAGGATAATGCGATATCCTCTATTTTTAATTGCCTGACATTTACATCTCACCCCTTTCGCCTAAAGGGGGAAGAGAAGGGAGGGGAGGGGAGGGAGAGGAGATCTCGCAACCATGCATGCTGTATATAAATCTGTCAGCAATGCAGACAGCGCCAGAACATATTTTGCTCCTCTACTTACGAAAGTCTAGGATATGAAACTATACAGGAGAAAAAAATTTTAACCTCATCTCTCAAATAAACCTTACCACCAGAGAGTTAAGGTTTCTGTACTAGTAATTAGTTTATGTTATCTACAATCTTTTAAATTTGTTTAACGAAACTGCTCCAGTTTTCTAATGTTTCTTCTGCAGCGTTGATTTTCCTTGTAAAAACAATATTTCCCACCATAATATTGGTTTCCTTTTTCTGTGACTGTTTCTGAGGATTTGGGATCATCAGTTTAAAGACACAACAGGACCTAAATTACCTATTCGTACAGTGCCATATCCATTTTCTATCAAAGAGTAATTATTGAAATCTTAACAGTTTCTTCCTCTGTAATGCAACTGTATATCAGTGTATGATGGGAAACGGCATCGTAAAATAAAAATTCAAATGTTGGCTGTTCCATAAACTAGAAGACAATAATACTCATCTGGATATTTCGAAGAAATTCAAAGCTTAGCTCGTCGTCCAGTATGTTGTCGGAGTATGTTGTCGGATAATTCTTCAAAAGGCCCATGTTTAAAATGTATCAGTGAAGATATTAATTTGTAGATAATAAAGCATCGATGCTGATTGTCAAGTTCGTTGTGTCCAACCATATCATGTCGCAGTCACTGATTTCGTAACTGATGTCACTGCATTTCTTATCTTCGTTGTAGAGCTATGAAAATTGACATTTGACGTTAGACATAGCTTTCAGAGTTAACAGTTCACAAATAATACATCGTTCCACCTTAAAAGAAAAATTAGAAGAACACTTGACTTTTATTTATAGTCTCTCTTCGTAATTCTCGAAGACTACTACTCAGAGATTAAACAAAGATAACACAACTTGTTGGTGCCAAGCATCAAAGATACATTCTTACAGTTATTAATATTACTATCTTTTCTGGTGGTTATGAGAAATTATAAGAGTTTTATTATTATGGATAGTGAAATGTTATGATTGAGTTTTAGTAATCAAGTACACCGACGGAAAAATGTCGCAATACCAAGAAGGCGCTGTGCGACACAAACGAAAGTTGAAAGATAATATCTACTGAAATTTCGTGTTAGTCGCATAAGAGTGGAAGTAGTAGTGGAAAACTAACAAACTTAGTAAATGCTAAACGTTTACATTTATGTTGTTGTGGTTTTCATTCCTGAGACTGGTTTGATGCAGCTCTCCATGCTACTCTATCCTGCGCAAGCTTCTTCATCTCCCAGTACTTACTGCAACCTACATCATTCTGAATCTGCTTAGTGTATTCATCTCTTGGTCTCCCTCTACGATTTTTACCGTCCACCCTGCCCTCCAATGCTAAACTTGTGATCCCTTGATGCCTCAGAACATGTCCTACCAACCGATCCCTTCTTCTTGTCAAGTTGCGCCAAAAACGCCTCTTATCCCCAATTCTATTCAATACTTCATCATTAGTTACGTGATCTGCCCATCTAATCTTCAGCGTTCTTCTGTAGCATCACATTTCGAAAGCTTCTATTCTCTTCTTGTCCAAACTATTTATCGTCCATGTTCCACTTCCATTCATGGCTACACTCCATACAAATACTTTCGGAAACGACTTCCTGACATTTAAACCTATACTCGATGTTAACAAATTTCTCTTGTTCAAAAACGCTTTCATTGCCATTAGCAGCATACATTTTATATCTTCTCTACTTCTACCATCATCAGTTATTTTGCTCCCCAAATAGCAAAACTCCTGTACTACTTTGAGTGTCTCATTTCCTAATCTAATTCCCTCAGCATCACCCGACTTAATTCGACTACATTCTATTATCCTCGATTTGCTTTTGTTGATGTTCAATAGATATCCTCCTTCAAGACATGTCCATTCCGTTCAACTGCTCTTCCAAGTCCTTTGCTGTCTCTGGTAGAATTACAATGTCATCAGCGAACCTCAAACTTTTTATTTCTTCTCCATGGATTTTAATACCTACTCCGAATTTTTCTTTTGTTTCCTTTACTTCTTGCTCAATATACAGATTGAATAACACCGGGGAGAGGCGACAACCCTGTCTTACTCCCTTCGCAACCACTGCTTCCCATTCATGCCCCTCGACTTTTATAACTGCCATCTGGTTTCTGTACAAATTGTAAATAGCCTTTCGCTCCCTGTATTTTACCGCTGCCACCTTTAGAATTTGAAAGAGAGTACTCAAGTCGACATTGTCAAAAGCTTTCTACAAGTCTACAAATGCTAAGAACGTAGGTTTGTCTTTCCTTAATCTTTCTTCTAAGATAAGTCATAAGGTCAGTATTGCCTCACGTGTTCCAATATTTCTACGGAATCCAAACTGATCTTTCCCAAGGTCGGCTTATACTAGTTTTTTCATTCGTCTGTAAAGAATTCGAGTTAGTATTTTGCAGCTATGACTTATTAAACTGATAGTTCGGTAATTTTCACATCTGTGAACACCTGCTTTCTTTGGGATTGGAATTATTATATTCTTCTTGAAGTCTGAGGGTATTTCGCCTGTCTCATACATCTTGCTCACCAGATGGTATAGTTTTGTCAGGACTGGCTCTCCCAAGGCTGCCAGAAGTTCTAATGGAATGTTGTCTACTCCCGGGGCCTTGTTTCGACACAGGTCTTTCAGTGCTCTGTCAAACTCTTCACGCAGTATCATATCTCCCATTTCATCTTCATCTACATCCTCTTCCATTTCCATAATACTGTCCTCAAGTAAATCACCCTTGTATAGTCGCTCTATATACTTCCACCTTGCTGCTTTCCCTTCTTTGCTTAGAACTGGGTTTCCATCTGAGCTCTTAATATTCATACAAGTGGTTCTCTTTTCTCCAAAGGTCTCTTTAATTTTCCTGTAGGCAGTATCTATCTTACCCCTAGTGTGATAAGCCTCTACATCCTTACATTTGTCCTCTAGCCATCCCTGCTTAGCCATTTTGCACTTCCTGTCGATCTCATTTTTGAGACGTTTGTATCCCTTTTTGCCTGCTCATTTACTGCATTTTTATATTTTCTCCTTTCATCAATTAAATTCAATATTTCTTCTTTTACCCAAGGATTTCTACTAGCCCTCGTCTTTTTACCTAGTTGATCCTCTGCCGTCTTCACTACTTCATCCCTCAGAGGTACCTATTCTTCTTCTATTGTACTTCTTTCCCCCATTCCCGTCAATTGTTCCCTTTTGCTCTGCATGAAACTGTGTAGAACCTCTGGTTTAGTCAGTTGATCCAGGTCCCATCTCCTCAAATTCCCACATTTTTTCAGTTTCTTCAGTTTTAATCTACAGGTCATAACCAATAGATTGTGGTCAGAGACCACATCTGCCCCTGGAACTGTCTGACAATTGAAAACCTGGTTCCTAAATCTCTGTCTTACCATTATATAATCTACCTGATACCTTCTAGTATCTCCAGGATTCCTCCATGTATACGACCTTCTTTCATGATTCTTGAACCAAATGTTAGCTGTGATTAAATTATGCTCTGCTCAAAGTTCTACCAGGCGGCTTCCTCTTGCATTTCTTAGCCCCAATCCATATTCACCTACTATGTTTCCTTCTCTCCCTTTTCCTACTCTAAAATTCCAGTCATCCATGACTATTAAATTTTCGTCTCCCTTCACCACCTGAATAATTTCTTTTATCTCATCATACATTTCATCAATTTCTTCATCATCTGCAGAGCTAGTTGGCATATAAACTTGTACTGCTGCTTTACATTTAAGAATGTGCAAATATATTGTTATTTCTGTTGAAAGAATGACACACTTCCATTTACTTATACCTCAACAAAATTCCATCAGAATTGGTGTTTGTGTGTGTGTGTGTGTGTGTGTGTGTGTGTGTGCGGCGGGAGGACAAGGTGTATGATTTTATCTAAAGCGATTAATAGACCATTTGAATTTATTTTTTATTTATTTTCGACTTCCAAACTCTTATAAAGAGTGGTTGGATGTCGTGCGTGATAGTGAAATGAAATGGAATTTCCCGCACTGTTTGGGGTCTTTGGACGGCACAGGTGTGGTTTTAGTGCCCACACAACAGTGGAAACAGCTCTGTCAACTATAAGCAAAATTTCAGTGTCGTTTTCTTGGCTCTCGTCGACGCAAACTATTTATTTCAATATGTAAACGTAGTTATTCTAGGCCAGACATCTGATGGTGGGATATTTTTCCAAACGTTACTATACACCGCCGTAGAAAATGAAAAGTTAAGTACTTCTGAAAGAGCCTCTTCCAGGAAGTACTAGCACAACACCATATATGTTCATCGCAGATGATGCGTTTCCTTTTATCCACCTACGTAATGAAACCATTTCCAGGTGAATTGCACTGGGGGTCTCCGTGTCGTACCTGTATGTACAATTACAGACTGTTAAGAGCATGGCGTGTAGTGGAGGATGCGTTTGGCGATTTAGTATCTGTATGGGGAATTTTTAAAAAGCGAATGGAAGTGAGAACTGATACAGTTGAGGTTATTGTTTTGACATGTGCTTCCCTACACAACTTCCTTAGAAGAAGCGGTAACTTCATCATATCCACACTGCTCTCCTGGATACACTGATAGTGAAAATAACGGAGAAGGAGGAATAATACAAGGAAAATGAACAGACGTCGGGAGTAATTTGGGACGTTTAGGTCTTCAGAGAACTCCACGAAACGCCAGTTCTGACGCAAGAGCTTTCCGAGAAAACTTAATGAAATACGTTGCTTCTGATTAAGGACGTGTCGCCCGTCAAAATAAATTTGTGTAACCTTACTTGTAAATAAAACTAGTCTTTTACTCACTGCAGTACTTTGTTGACTAATTTATACTTTATTGAGAGAGTAGACAAGTGTATGCAAGTAAAGCAGTACTGGTCCTGCAGTTCCTTTTTTGACTTAATAAAGTTGCCACACCACTCTCAGCAAATTCTAAGACACCTGAACGTCTCTGCAGACTTTAGTTATTGCAAACATTTCTCAAAATAGTTGAATTTTGCTGCACACAGATATGCATCCTCATATCGGAGGGTACGATGAAATCTACGGAAGACTAAATTTATGGGATGTGTTTACATTGCAGGCTCGCTGCTGGCACTTGCTGTACGGGCATGCCCACTGCTCGAGTGGGCACAGCTGCAGCTGCAGGTCAAATGTGCCTGGTGGTTTGCCTGATTTCCTCCCCCCCCCCCCCCCCCCAGCCTTAAACGTGTCCGCTAATGGCAAGCTGAGGACCACCTAACCTATGTGGCTTACTGTGAGAAAGAAAACATTTGGTAGATTTACAACCTTTACTATAAAAAGGTCAAGAACATGCGAATCAAAAAGGTTGTTAAGTTCTTTTGTGGTTTGAAGCCGAAGAGGGAGCAGTTTCTGCGGTGTTTGATCTGCACCGTACATGGGCTGATGAAGAGAAGGTAGTCGGGGATACCACCTACTGTGCTAATTTTTCACATCAGCATTCTTCAAAAACAGTTACTGAAATTGATGGACAAAAATCTAAATGACAATATTGGTCTTTTGCGATGTGCGGAGACATGTGGGGTGAAGTGCTGGAGTAATCGTCGCTCGGCGCTAACAACAGAAACTGCAACGTTTAACTTCTCCACGCAATTTTGGCGCTACAACTGCTAGGTCGCTGGTGTTTGTAGAAGTGAAAAAACAGGGAAGGCGACGTGATGTGTTCGAGACGAATTCGATACGTGACGAAACCGAAAGATGGACCCATTGGAGACCATGCATTGGACACCATGCATTGTGTCACTTACCTGCAATTACCATTGTTAGCAAAGTGGTTATCGCAAGTGTGAACATGCATCATTTTTTCCTTCCAATGCTTGCTCTACGGAGGATGTACAGAATATCCAATAATAAATCCATACTTAAGTATACAGCTCTAAAACTGGCAGTATCGGTAAATCGGATTCCCGATACTTTTAGAAATACCAACAGTCCTACATTACACCATCCTAGGTGCCAGACACAAGATTGGTGAATAAATACCGTTGCACGGCCCACATCTCGCATGAGGAATACTTGAGTTTCTGAGCCCATATCCAAATCGAAAAGTACTTTTTGTTACCCTTTTGTGCTACAGACTGGAGACGTTTGCTGCTAAGATTTCTAATTTTTTCACAGATATATTCTCCAAAGGAAGTTAGGTCACCACGCTTCGTGAAACTTTGGTTCACTGACTGCAGGAACGTAAGTGCCTCGTCATTTGCTGGGTCTGCGTCGTCAGTTACTCTGCGCTTACGTTTTAAGCAAGCCTGAGAAGTTATAGCGGTGTTTTTCCTCATGTCTTTTCCAATAGTGAGACAGGAACTATTGCTGTCGAACACACACGTTGTTTCCCTGTCCTTCTCGCTCCATTACTTCAGATTTAATGTTACTCTGAATGGTAGGATCATCCAAGAAGCAACCACTCTCGTCGCTCTCGCCGCCATGCAAACCCTAAAACGAACAATTATACGAAAGCAATACTACATATATATCTTATATGAACTCCATTATTTTTTTAAAAACGCAATGATATCAAAATATTGGTGGTATTATATAGACAGCTATTGAAACATAACGTTATTTCCAAATATGTTCTTGAAACAACATCACATCTGTGTGTGTATGACACAGAGGAAACAGAGACGTAGGGGGAGGGAGGGAGGGAGGGAGGGAGGGAGGGAGAGATACGATTTTTGTTTATATTATACTTCCAAAATCTAGAAGTAGGGTTGTTAACTGACAGCTGATTTTGAAATGATGGGGGAGTTTCGGCACTGAGGACTTTAGACGGGAAGCGTCCAGTTTTGCAGTGATGAAATGTTACATCTCTCCCCGATGTGGTTGTGAACGTTTCTCTACAGGGCCTTATCTCTCCCCCATCGAGAATGAAGGAAAGCGACTCGTAGTGAAACCAGGACGGCTTTGGCACACACCTTCTTCTTCGTCATGTAGTCGTTATGTACGTGACGGAAGTAGGTTTTTTTATGTTGTTCAGGTTGCCTTCGTTGTTTGTAAGTTGTACTTATGTGAAGACAATCATTTCTGTTAATTCTGTCTTTATAATCGTCAGAACTGACGAACCACGAACAAGGAAAAGAACGGTTATCCTCCACAAGCCCAATCAGCCGTGGTGCTAATGTAAGCGCGTGCCAAAAACTGAATCTTTCAACTGTCGGTGACTTTCAAACAAGCGAATAAACGGGGAGAATCGCGGACATGCGTACAACTGTTACATGTATCCCCCTGACTCAGGTGGGGAGACCTCTGCGACTGCGCACAGCGGCCTATGCGGTCTGCATGCTCTCCCTTGCTCTATGTGCAACCGCCGCGTGTGCCTTGTGCGAACGGCAAGTTGCACAGGTGTAAATCCGCCTGGAGAATTAGCCAAAGCCCCACGTGACTGTAAGGAGTCTTTGCAGGGCACGTGTGCTCTAGCTGTGCCGGATCTAGAGAAACTTGCCGAAAGTTGGCAGAGGGAGTAGAATTTGTGGCTACAGAAGACGCAGTAAACATATCCATTATGCTACAGCTGAAAAAAGAGAACACTGCAATTAAGTTGCTGGCTACTGCGTAAAGCTGGCTCATCATACCATTTAACTCTACTGAAATAACGTATCCCTCTCATATTTCGTACAGTAGGCAACAAACAAGTCGCAATGACTCTCTCTGCAATCGCCACCAAACAGCAACATATCGGAAAGTGGCGGGCAAGAAATTTCGCTCTGTTGTCAACAAAAGTGCAAACAGAAACATATTACATGCTTCAATAAAAAGGCACAGTTGTGTTGCTGCAGTTGAAACCATTTCAAAGACCTAGGTTCCACCTTTTTCAAGCTAAAAGAAGTACTGTTGAATGCGAAAGTACTACTTTACTTCATGTTTCTTTACCATAGCTCTGCTGCAGTAACTGTAGAAACGCAATGTCGGGTTATGCTAGTCTCCTAGGCGGAAAAGACATGAACGTGACCTCTTAGCGTTTTATTTTGTATCGAAGGCCTGATAATAGATGTGACGTCAGAATGTCCCTTATTCCGCGACCAGTCAGTTAACACGAACGTTTTCCGGGTATGGCTCCTCATCGCAAACTGTTTCTCGATGGGGATATGGTGTTGTCTGTAGCCGCTCACAGGATGGGCCGTCATTGGCAGTCGTCGGTGAATGAACGTGGCCTCTAGTTTTCCTCATGAGAGATATGGGCCGTGCAACGGCATTTATTCGCCGATTTGCTGTCTGGCACCTAGCATGGTGGTGATATTTTTAAAAATATTGGGAATCCGATAGATCGATATTTAAAAAATTATCATTAACGGCCACAATAAATCGCGAAAGTGTCGATATATCGATGGAAAAAATATCGACGTACCAGCCTATAAAAATATTGGCTGCACATTGGAAATATACAGCTTTTTTAACTTATATATATAAGTATTGATTTACTATTAGATATTCTGTAGATCAATAAACTAGCAGCCTGTTTACCCCCCTTTAGAGCTTGAATTGCAAGGAAAATGATGGACGCTTACGCTTTACGATAATCACTTTGTTTACAGTGGTAACGACACGTAAGTGGCACAATAAAATGTGACCCATGGGTCCGTCGTTCGATTTCGTTACATATCGGATATGTCCGGAACACTTCATGTCGATTTCTCTGGTTTCTTTTTTTTCATTTCTGCAAACGCCAGCGATCTGGCAGATGTAGTGTCAAAACTGCGAGGTGAAGTTATCTGTTGCAATTTCTGTTGGTAACGCCAAGTGCCGATTACGTCACCATTTCCGCTCCCACGTCTTCACCCACCGCAAAGATTAATATTGTCATTTAGATTTTTATTCATCATCTTCAGCTACTGTTTTTGAAAAATGCCGATGTGAAGAAATAGCACACTAGTTGCGTTAAAAATTGTGTTTTGACACAACTGGTGTGCTATTTCTTCACATCGGAAATCTAGTTATTCCATTCACCTCCTCCCCCTCCCCCCCCCCCCCCCCCCCCCCCCGTCCGCCCTCTAGCCAGCGCAATCGGACTTCTTCGCCACCTATACTTGCTTCACGTAGTCAGAGAGCAAAACTCCCCCCTGCGGGGTTAGAATAGGCCCGAGGTATTCCTGCCTGTCGTTAGATGCGACTAAAAGGAGTCCCTCCCCCTCAAGGGGGTAGTTTGCGCCTGCGTCCGGAGACGGACGGTTCCACGACTTATATTTGTGATCATTTTGGTTTCTCACTTATTCTGGTTTCTTCCTTCCTTTGTTTGGTTCCATTCTTTGTCCTTCTGCCTCTCACTGTCTTCATGACTTTTTCCCTTGCCTTCTTCTCCTTGCCTTCTTCTCCTTGCCTTCTTGTCCAACCTCTGGTCTCCGCCTCGGCGTTTGAGACATTCTGTCCTTTCTCTCCCTCTCGCCCTTCTTTTTTCTCTTCTTCCTTCCTCCCTGTGCGTGCCTGCAGGCCGACCCACGCTTTCGCACGCGTAGCCGGTGACGGGGTAACGCGTAATTCCCCGCCCTGGGTAGACAAGTAAAGCACGCACGTACCCCCTGGTAAAGGCCAGGCCCAGGGAGGGGTGATTGCCTGAGCTGATACCTTCCGACCATGCCGACTGGTCCCTCCGTCCGTTTCTCGGGAGGTGTGACCTGAGGTGTGAACAATCACCTAAGGCGAGAGTGCCCTCTGAGAGGGTCCCCACAAGGAAGGAGCGCGCCATCGGAGAAGCTGGCAATCATGGAGGAATCTTCCGCAATGGATTTCTCTTCTTCTTCCCTCTCGACTTCTGCCCAAAAACGGAAACTTGACCAGCCACCAGTGACAAAAGTACTACCGCCGCCTGCCCCAAAGTTCCTCGTAGTTTCTCGATCTGAAGACGGAAAGGATTTTTCATCAGTCAAGCCTTTCGTTATCCAGAAAGGCGTAGATGCCATAGCCGGATCTGTCAAGTCTTGTACCAGGTTGCGTAACGGTACCTTGTTACTAGAAACTGACAGCGCCTTTCAGGCACAAAAATTGCTTCGGGCCACACTCCTGTACACGTTCCCTGTCCAGGTGGAGGCTCACCGCACTTTGAATTCGTCTCGTGGTGTGGTATATACTAGATCCCTCGACGGATTGACTGACGAGGAGATTCAGTCTTTCCTCGCTGAGCAGGACGTGACGGCTGTCCATAGGGTCATGAAAAAGGTCAACAATGACCTTGTACCGACCCGGACACTTTTCTTGACCTTTGATAGTGTTCAGCTGCCGTCGCGCATCAAAGCGGGCTACGAGGTTATTTCTGTTCTCCCCTATGCCCCGACACCTACGCGCTGCTACCAGTGTCAGCGTTTTAATCACACTCGCCATTCTTGTTCCAATGCGGCTACGTCTGTGACTTGTGGCAGGGATGCCCATGAGGGTGACTGTCCACCTCCGTCTCCTCGTTGTGTGAACTGTCGCGGTGACCATGCAGCGTCCTCCCGCGACTGTCCCATCTACAAGGAAGAACGCTGTATACAGGAAATTCTGGTCAAAGAGAAAGTGTCCACCTCGGCTGCTCGCAAGCTATTTGCTAGTAGGAAGCCCACGCTGCTCCCAGCGGGGAAATACAGTATTGTCCTCGCCTCTCCTCGGACTACCAGGGAGGTGGCGACGCAGACATGCGATCTGACCTTCAGCACTACGGTCGTCCGTTCGGTCAGTGCCAAGATCGCCCGGTCGACGTCTCCTCTTCCTCCCGTCACCCCTCAGACACAAGCACCTTCATCAGCTTCTGCCAAGACGAAGACCCAGAAGTCAGATGCATGGGCCTTCAAAAAGGAACCGTCCCGTGCAGACTTCCTACGTACCTCGAACTCCCAGCCATCGACCAGTACTTCCAGTAAACGACCTTCCAAGAAGGCTCATAGGAAGCAAAGTTCTCCTTCTCCGCCACGGCGCGTTTCTTCTCCTGCGCCACCCAGCCGTTGCCGCCCCAGGCCGTCATCCGTTTCGCCTGGCCGCACCGCTAGTAGCCGAACATCTGGCCGTTCACCGGCGGAGGAAGCTCCCCCTCCCGGCGATCTTAACAAGATGGCCGATGAACCTATAGAACAAATAGACGATGACTCTCCGCCTATTGATAGCGGCGGCAGTACTTGCTCGAAGCCAGGCCCACAACGGCCTTCGAGGTGACCCCTTCTTGCTTCTCCTTTTTCTTTTTCGTCTCACGGTGGCACTTCTTCATTGGAATATTCGCGGTATTCGCTCCAACCGAGAGGACTTAAAGTTGCTGCTCCGCTTGCACTGTCCGCTCGTCGTAGCTCTCCAGGAAACGAAGCTACGCCCATGCGATCAAATTGCCTAGGCACGCTACACCTCTGTGCGTTTTGACCTAACCCCTGTGGCAGGTATTCCGGCTCATGGAGGGGTTATGTTGCTTGTCGGGGATGATATTTACTACTATCCCATCGCATTGCACACCGGCCTGCAGGCAGTTGCCGTCCGAACTACTCTCCCCACTTTTACATTTTCCATTTGTACCGTTTACATTCCATCGTCGTCTGCCGTTACCAGGGCACAAATGTGCAAATTATTGCTTAGTTAACTGCAACATTTTTGTTAACTGGAGACTTCAATGCCCACCATCCCCTTTGGGGCTCTCCAGCATCCTGTCCGAGGGGCTCCCTGTTAGCAGACCTTTTCAACCAGCTCAATCTTGTGAGCCTCAATACTGGCGCCCCTACTTTTCTTTCAGACACCTCTCACACCTATTCCCATTTAGACCTCTCTATATGTACTACCCAACTTGCACGCCGGTTTGAGTGTATGCACTTTCTGTTACGTATTCGAGTGACCACTTCCCGTGTGTTATCCACCTCCTGCATCATACTCCCTCTCCATGCTCAACTAGTTGGAACATCTCCAAAGCAGACTGGAGGCTCTTCTCTTCCAGGGCGACCTTTCAGGATCAAACCTTCGCAAGCTGCGATAGTCAGGTCGCACACTTCACGGAAGTCATTCTCACTGCTGCTGAATATTCCATCCCTCACACTACTTCTTCTTCACGTCGCGTACCGGTCCCCTGGTGGACTGCAGCATGTAGAGACGCTTTACGTTCTACCCTACGGTGGCGAATTGTATCAATTATAAACGATTACGTGCGCAGTGTCGTCGTGTTATTAAAGAAAGCTAGAAAGCCAGCCGGGCTGCTTTCACAAGCACCTTCAACAGTTTTACTCCTTTTTCTGTTGTCTGGGGTAGCCTGCGCCGGCTATCTGGCACTAAGGTCCACTCACCAGTTTCTGGCTTGACGATCGCGAATGACGCCCTTGTGGCCCCTGAGGATGTCTCCAGTGCCTTCGGCCGCTTTTTCGCAGAGGTTTCGAGCTTCGCTCATTACCCTCCTGCCTTCCTCCCCCGATAACAGGCAGAGGACGCTAGGCCACCTAACTTCCACCCCTAGAATCGTGAAAGTTACAATGCCCCATTCTCCATGCGGGAACTCGAAAATGCAATTGCCCGGTCACGGTCCTCCGCTCCAGGGCCTGATTCTATTCATATTGCGATGCTGAAGAACCTTTCTCCTGCGGGTAAAGGTTTCCTTCTTCGTACTTATAATTGAACCTGGATTGATGGTTAAGTTCCCACATGCTGGCGCGAGTCTATTGTTGTCCCGATTCCTAAGCCGGGGAAGGACAAGGTAACTCTCGTTTGGTTTGGCTGCTCGAATCTCGACGCCTACTTACCAATCTACAATGTGGATTTCGTGGGCGCCGCTCTGCTGCTGACCATCTGGTTACCTTGTCGACCTTCATTATGAGTAACTTCTTGCGGAAGCGCCCGACCGTGGCTGTGTTCTTTGATTTAGAGAAGGCTTACGACACCTGTTGGAGGGCGGGCATTCTCCGCACCATGGATACATGGGGCTTTCGCGGTCGCTTCCCTCTTTTTATTCGTCCCTTTTTAATGGATCGACAGTTCAGGATACGTGTGGGTTCTGTCCTGACTGACGCCTTTCGCCAGGAGAATGGGGTGCCTCAGGGCTCAGTTTTGAGCGTCGCTCTCTTCGCCATAGCGATCAATCCAATAATGGATCGCCTCCCAGTTGATGTATCAGATTCCCTTTTCCTGGACGATTTTACCATCTATTGCAGCGCGCAGCGTACATGTTTCCTGGAGCGCTGTCTTCAGCGTTCTCTTGACCGTCTTTACTCCTGGAGTGTCGCCAATGGCTTCCGTTTTTCTGTTGAGAAGACGGTCTGTATTAACTTCTGGCGCTACAAAGAGTTTCTCCCACCGTCCTTACGACTCGGTCCCGTTGCTCTCCCATTCGTGGAGCCAAAAAAATTTTTAGGTCTTACATTTGACAGGAAACTTAGTTGGTCTCCACATGTGTCATATTTGTCTGCCCGTTGTACCCGTTCTCTAAATGTCCTCCGTGTTCTCAGTGGCACGTCGTGGGGAGCGGATCGAACCGTCCTACTTCGCCTATATCGGTCGATCGTCCGCTCCAAGCTGGATTATGGGAGCTTTGTATACTCCTCTGCATGGCCGTCCATCGTACGCCGCCTCAACTCCATACAACATCAGGGTTTACGTCTTGCGATCGGAGCGTTCTACACTAGTCCCGTTGAGAGACTTCATGCTGAAGTCGGTGAATTGCCACTAACCTACCGGCGCGATATGCTGCTTTGTCGTTATGCCTGTCGGCTACTGTCAATGCCCGACCACCCGTCTTATCATTCCTTTACGGCGACTCTCTCGACCGTCAATACGGGTTGTATGTCTCTGCCCTGCTACCCCCTGGAGTTCGCTTTCGTCGCCTCCTTCAGCACCTTGCTTTTTCACTCCCTGCAACCTTTCGAGTGGGCGAGAACCGAAAGCCACCTTGGCTCCAGGCTCAGGTTCGCGTTCACCTTGACCGCTCGATCCCAAAGGAGGTTACCCCAGGTTCAGTATACCGCTCCCGTTTGTCGAACTTCCTTCGAAGTTCATTAATATGATCTTCATTTATACAGATGGCTCTAAGACCAATGACGGTGTCGTCGGGGCACACAGTTTCAAATACCACCTCCATGGTCTTTGTTCGGTCTTCACAGCTGAGCTATTTGCCCTCTACCAGGCTGTTCTTTACATCTGCCGCCACCTACATTCTGCTTATGTCATCTGCTCCGATTCCCTGAGTGCTATCCAGAGCCTCAGTGATCCGTATCCGGTTCACCCTTTCGTGCACCGGATCCAACGTTCTCTTCAGCAGCTGGTGGACGACGGTTCTCCAGTTAGCTTTATGTGGGTTCCTGGCCATGTCGGTATCCCTGGGAACGAAGCTGCAGATGCCGCGGCCAAGGCTGCGGTCCTCCAGCCTCAGACAGCTTCTTGTTGTGTCGCTCCATAAGATTGTAGCAGGGTCATTTGTCGGCAGGTTGTAGGCGCGCAGTCCGGAACCGCGCAACTGCTACGGTCGCAGGTTCGAATCCTGCCTCGGGCATGGATATGAGTGATGTCCTTAGGTTACCAGAATGAGATTTTCACTCTGCAGCGGAGTGTGCGCTGATATGAAACTTCCTGGCAGATTAAAACTGTGTGCCCGACCGAGACTCGAACTCGGGACCTTTGCCTTTCGCGGGCAAGTGCTCTACCATCTGAGCTACCGAAGCACGACTCACGCCCGATACTCACAGCTTTACTTCTGCCAGTATCTCGTCTCCTACCTTCCAAACCTTACAGAAGCTCTTCTGCGAACCTTGCAGAACTAGCACTCCTGAAAGAAAGGATGGCTAAGCCATGTCTCCGCTATATCCTTTCTTTCAGGAGTGCTAGTTCTGCAAGGTTCGCAGAAGAGCTTCTGTAAGGTTTGGAAGGTAGGAGACGAGATACTGGCAGAAGTAAAGCTGTGAGTACCGGGCGTGAGTCGTGCTTCGGTAGCTCAGATGGTAGAGCACTTGCCCGCGAAAGGCAAAGGTCCCGAGTTCGAGTCTCGGTCGGGCACACAGTTTTAATCTGCCAGGAAGTTTCATATCAGCGCACACTCCGCTGCAGAGTGAAAATCTCATTCTGGAAACATCCCCCAGGCTGTGGCTAAGCCATGTCTCCGCTATATCCTTTCTTTCAGGAGTGCTAGTTCTGCAAGGTTCGCAGAAGAGCTTCTGTAAGGTTTGGAAGGTAGGAGACGAGATACTGGCAGAAGTAAAGCTGTGAGTACCGGGCGTGAGTCGTGCTTCGGTAGCTCAGATGGTAGAGCACTTGCCCGCGAAAGGCAAAGGTCCCGAGTTCGAGTCTCGGTCGGGCACACAGTTTTAATCTGCCAGGAAGTTTCGTCCTTAGGTTAGTTAGGTTTAAGTAGTTCTAAGTTCTAGGGGACTGATGACCACAGTAGTTAAGTCCCATAGTGCTCAGAGCCATTTGAACCGTTTGTCGGCGCATTTTATCGCTGTGGCATGCCGATTGCGCTGCACTTACGGACAACAAGCTTCGGGCCTTGAAACCTCTTCCCGCGGCTTGGACGTCCTCCTCACGTCCTTCTCGGCGGGAGGAGGTCGTTTTGGCCCCTCTATGAATTGGACACTGCCGGTTCAGCCATCGCCATCTGCTGACGGCTGCGCCGGCGCCGTTCTGTCCATGTGGGCAATTGGTGACGGTCCGCCACATTTTAACGTCCTGTCCGAATTTTAATACACTGCGCGTTGATCTTGGCCTGCCATGTACTCTGGATGCCATTTTAGCGGATGACCCAGGAGCAGCTGCTCGCGTTCTTCGTTTTATCAACTTGACAAACCTGTCTAAGGACATTTGATTATGCCATTTTTTTTAATCCTATGCCTGTCTATGTCTTTTATAGTGTTGTCCCTTTTAGTTGCTGTTTTAACCTTGTGCCTCGCGGTGCACTCCTAAATTAGTCAGGGCGCTAATGACCATTGTAGTTGTGCGCCCTCAAACCAAAAAAAAAAAGAGAGAAAAACTAGACAACTTCAAATGAACAGTTTCAAATATTTACCGAAACTTGCGAAAAAAAAATATCGACGCTCAATATTGCCATTTCAATATAGATATAACGGTGGAAGAAACATCACCGGCATATACACTCCTGGAAATGGAAAAAAGAACACACTGACACCGGTGTGTCAGACCCACCATACTTGCTCCGGACACTGCGAGAGGGCTGTACAAGCAATGATCACACGCACGGCACAGCGGACACACCAGGAACCGCGGTGTTGGCCGTCGAATGGAGCTGGCTGCGCAGCATTTGTGCACCGCCGCCGTCAGTGTCAGCCAGTTTGCCGTGGCATACGGAGCTCCATCGCAGTCTTTAACACTGGTAGCATGCCGCGACAGCGTGAACGTGAACCGTATGTGCAGTTGACGGACTTTGAGCGAGGGCGTATAGTGGGCATGCGGGACGCCGGGTGGACGTACCGCCGAATTGCTCAACACGTGGGGCGTGAGGTCTCCACAGTACATCGATGTTGTCGCCAGTGGTCGGCGGAAGGTGCACGTGCCCGTCGACCTGGGACCGGACCGCAGCGACGCACGGATGCACGCCAAGACCGTAGGATCCTACGCAGTGCCGTAGGGGACCGCACCGACACTTCCCAGCAAATTAGGGACACTGTTGCTCCTGGGGTATCGGCGAGGACCATTCGCAACCGTCTCCATGAAGCTGGGCTACGGTCCCGCACACCGTTAGGCCGTCTTCCGCTCACGCCCCAACATCGTGCAGCCCGCCTCCTGTGGTGTCGCGACAGGCGTGAATGGAGGGACAAATGGAGACGTGTCGTCCTCAGCGATGAGAGTCGCTTCTGCCTTGGTGCCAATGATGGTCGTATGCATGTTTGGCGCCGTGCAGGTGAGCGCCACAATCAGGACTGCATACGACCGAGGCACACAGGGCCAACACCCGGCATCATGGTGTGTGGAGCGATCTCCTACACTGGCCGTACACCTCTGGTGAATAGTGCACGGTACATCCAAACCGTCATCGAACCCATCGTTCTACCATTCCTAGACCGGCAAGGGAACTTGCTGTTCCAACAGGACAATGCACGTCCGCATGTATCCCGTGCCACCCAACGTGCTCTAGAAGGTGTAAGTCAACTACCCTGGCCAGCAAGATCTCCGGATCTGTCCCCCATTGAGCATGTTTGGGACTGGATGAAGCGTCGTCTCACGCGGTCTGGACGTCCAGCACGAACGCTGGTCCAACTGAGGCGCCAGGTGGAGATGGCATGGCAAGCCGTTCCACAGGACTACATCCAGCATCTCTACGATCGTCTCCATGGGAGAATAGCAGCCTGCATTGCTGCGAAAGGTGGATATACACTGTACTAGTGCCGTCATTGTGCATGCTCTGTTGCCTGTGTCTATGTGCCTGTGGTTCTGTCAGTGTGATCATGTGATGTATCTGACCCCAGGAATGTGTCAATAAAGTTTCCCCTTCCTGGGACAATGAATTCACGGTGTTCTTATTTCAATTTCCAGGAGTGTATAACTTTTGGGAAAAATAAAAATATAGCCGAAGTCTGTTCTTCCTGCTAACGTAATTAGGATGTTTTGATATACTTATAGCCTCTCTGATCTTGCGTTTCACGATCCCTGGCTGCTTGTCAAGTTCGCAGGTTTCGCTGATTACTATTTCCTTGCGGCAATATTATTTTCTTGCGCTAGGACACGCAGATTTGTCGTGCTGCCCTCGTAGAATAGCGCTAATGCTCCCGGGTGCCTGTTGCCACTAGCCTACAGGTTTCGCCGATGTAGATTTCTCCGCACTGATTGTCCACCTTAATCTGCACTGGCCGAACGCCATTACGCTTGCCCGCCCTCTTCTGGAGTACTGCCGTGTGGGATCCTTGTCAGGTACGTCTGACGGAGGACATCGATGAAGTTCAAAGAAGGGCAGCTCGTTTTGCATTATCACCAGTTAGGAGTGAGAGTGCCATGGATATAATAAATCGTTGGGAAGGGGGGGGGGGCGTTCATTAAAACAAAGCCGTTTTTCCTTGTGGTGCGATATTTTCGCGAAATTACAATCACCCACTATTTACTATGAATGCTAAAATATTTTGTTAACTCCTGCTACATAGGAATAAATGGCTATCGTAACAAAATAGAGCTCGCATAGAAAGCCGTAGGTGTTGATTTTCCCCATATGCTGTTTGTGAGTCGAACGGTCGATGGTTCAAATGGTTCAAATGGCTCTGAGCACTATGGGACTCAACTGCTGTGGTCATCAGTCCCCTAGAACTTAGAACTACTTAAACCTAACTAACCTAAGGACATCACACACATCCATGCCCGAGGCAGGATTCGAACCTGCGACCGTAGCAGTCGCACGGTTCCGGACTGCGCGCCTAGAACCGCGAGACCACCGCGGCCGGCTCGAACGGTCGAGAAACAGTGTAAAATTAGTTACGTTGACCCTTCGTTAAACACTTTTTGAATTGCAGAATAATCAAGTAGATGTGAATGTAGCACTGACTGTCGTACTTACCGAGCGAGGTGGCGCAGTGGTTAGACACTGGACTCGCATTCGGGAGGACGACGGTTCAATCCCGCGTCCGGTCATCCTGATTTAGCTTTCCCGTGATTTCCCTAAATCGCTCCACGCAAATGCCGGGATGGTTCCTTTCAAAGGACACGGCCGACTTCCTTCCCCGTCCTTCCCTAATCCGACGAGACCGATGACCTCGCTGTCTGGTCTCCTTCCCCAAACAACCCAACCCAACCCAACTGTCGTACTTAATATCGCACCTTCCTCGGGTTTAATAGGAAGATGTAATGGCGCTATAGAAGGTCAATGCATTGCACCGAAGTCGAAGTACTCTCTGGCCTTCCAGTTGAGGTCACCACAAAGAAAATCATTGACAAAAATCCATGACATGGTAATGCAACACCATCGAATAAAAATCGTGAGATTGCTGAGACTGTAGGCAAGCGAATTCATAATATCGTGCATGGAGATCTGGCTATGAAGAAGCTAAATGAAATGTGGGTGCTGTGATTGCTCACAGTTGACCAAAACCGGCTCTGGCACAACATGCCAGCACAATGTCTGGCGACGTCTAGTCGCAATTCGCAAAACTTTTTGCGCCAGTTTGTGACTGTTGATTATACCTGGATCCATAAATACACACTAGAGTCAAAATAGCAGTAAAACAACGGACAGAGGTTGATGAAAGTACTCGAAGGAAGCCAAAGACCATTTTGTTCACTGGTAACGTGGCGGCCTCTGTTGTTGGGAATTCCCAAGGAAACATTCACAGATTACTTGGAAAAAGGCAGAATCATAACTGGATCCTATTATGCTTCATTGTTGAATCGATTGTAACTTGCGTTTCCTGGAAAAAGACCAAGTGGTTGGCACGCAGAAGAATGGTCTTGCATCAGGATAATGGACCATCCCACGTATTAGCGATAACAACGGCGGAAGTGCATGGACTGGGCTCTAAATTGATTCCTCATCCACCCTATTCACCACATTTCTTCCTGTTCCGTAACTTGAAGCTTTATTTTCGTTAAACTAGGAAGCCATACTTGCAGTCTCTGCTGTATTGCAAATGGCTATGTCAAAGCTGACCTGGGAAGGTAAGGGAATTAGAGTTAATGGAGGAAGGCTTACCAACTTGAGATTTGCTGATGAAATTGCATTACTGGCCAAAGACTTCGCAGAGCTCCAAAACTTAGTTACAGATCTTGCATCAGAATGTCAGCTGGTTGGCTTGAACATGAACCTTTCCAAAACAAAAGTAATGTCCAACAAATGGTTCCCATCTGGAGATGTGAAAGTCAAGGACAGTCTACTAGGTCAGTGAATATGTCTACCTTGGCCAGATTATAAATATGAAGGGAGACATAAGGCCAGAAATCTACCGATGCATCAAGCTTGGCTGGCAAGCATTTGGGAAGAATTCAAAAGTATTCAGATAAAAAATGCCAGTAAATTTGAAGAAAGCAGTATTTGATCAATGCATTCCTCCTGTGATGACGTATGGCTGCGAGACATGGACACTGAACTCATTTACAAAAGGGAAACTTAGGACAGCACAGAGAGCCATGGAGAGATCAAAGCTGGGCTATACAAGAAAGGACAGGAAAAGGGCAGATGGCATCCGGTCTGTGACGAAGGTTAATGACATCTTAGAGAGAGTAGGTTCCTTGAAATGGCAGTGGGCTGGCCACGTCGCAAGAAGAAAAGACAACAAATGGACGAAGCCTAGCACTGGAGTGGAGTCCGAGAGAGCACCGAAGGCCTAGAGGAAGACCACCAGACAGATGGGACAAAGACATCAAGAAGATCGCTGGTAACACCTGGCAGAGAACTGCCCAAGACCGTCACACTTGGAGAAGACTGCTGAAAGCCTACCTGAATCCACGACTCGAAGAGGCCACATTATTTAATGATTGAATTGGCTGATGATGATTATGATGATGATGACTTGCAGTCAACGAGTATGTTGCAGTGTTTAACAGAACCGATTTTTCCGATGGGGTGAAAAAACTGGAGTATCGTTGGAACAAGTGTATTTCTTTCAAAGGAGACCATGTGGGGTAGTAATGTGACTTGTTAACACAACTAATAGTTTTCCTTGCTTTTTTACGTTCACGAAGATATGCAAATATTTAATGTGTTATTCTACAACTAAAACTAAAGAAAAAAATTCATACAAACATAGGTCCACAAATGTTTAGTTACGGAGTTACGGCTAATAAAAGGTTTCTATGTAAGTAGGCTGTTTAGGTTTTTATGTTGGAAACGCCACGTAGCGCTCTGTATGAAAATCACTGACTATACTGTGTGCAGTCTGTGGCTGGCTTGCATTGCTATTGTAGTGTTAGGCAATTGGATGTGAACAGCGCGTAGCGTTGCGCAGTTGGAGGTGAGCCGCCAGCAGTGGTGGATGTGGGGAGAGAGATGGCAGAATTCTGAGAGCGAATGACCTGGACGTGTGTCCATCAGAAAGAGTAAATTTGTAATACTGGGTGTCATGAATTGATATAATGACTTTCGAGCACTGTTAAGGTAAATACATTGCTTGTTCTCTATCAAAATCTTTCATTTGCTAACTATATGCCTATCAGTAGTTAGTGCCTTCAGTAGTTAGAATCTTGTATTTAGCTGGCAGTATTGGCGCTCGCTGTATTGCAGTAGTTCGAGTAACGAAGATTTTTGTGAGGTAAGTGATTCATGATAGGTATAGGTTATTGTTAGTCAGGGACATTCTTTTGTAGGGATTATTGAAAGTCAGATTGCGTTGCGCTAAAAATATTGTGTGGCAGTTCATTGATGATCAGAATCAGTAAAGAGAGAAATGTCTGAGCACGTAAGAAGTTTTCCAGCACAGTCATTCATAAATTTTTCTAAGGGGACGTTTCAGGTTTTGCAAGAAATTTAGCAGCTTCTGGGCACATTACGACTGGACATAAAATAATGCCCCAATTTCTCTCACAGAATGCCTTAGGCTGTCGGTTACCTCCTCTGTTTGTTCCTGTGAGCGATAACTTCTGGGCCTTCCGGGCGATTTCAGCAGACATGCACACTTCCTGTTGCTTCATTGTCGCACATAACCTGACTGCATGTTCCGACGGTACAGGATCTTACCTTCTAAGGTTGAAATGAAGACGGAATTCCCGTCTAGCAGCAGCAACACAGGTACCGTTGTTGTAAGAGGCTTACACAGCAACAACACGTTCAGCCCTGCTCTAGCGCTCCATTCCACTAAATGGCGTGCCTACATGAAACATATCATACATTCAGTGTTGCCAATAATAACCATTCCATTTTTAGAGACTTTAAAACAGCTTATTCTTCTGCCACACCCTATACTAACATGAAAAAAGAAAAGAAAGAAACAAAACTTTTATATATGTTGATGACACTATTGTGCTGGAACCTCCCGCCGGAGGTTCGAGTTCTCCCTCGGGCATGGATGTGCGTGTTGTCTTTAGCGTAAGTTAGTTTAAGCAGTGCGTAAGTCTAGGGACCGATAACCTCAGCAGTTTGGTCCCATACGAATTCACAAACATTTGAGCATTTTTTTTTTTTTTTTTTTTTTTTTTTTTTTTTTTTTTTTTTTTTTTTTTTGCTGGAACTCTGCCCTAATGTTGAAGCAGCAAGGAATACCGTAACCGTATCCGTTATTAAACTTCAGTTTCACTCCAGAACTGGAAGGGTCAGCAGCTCTGTGTACCAAGTTTCGCACCCTGTGTGCACCCCAATTATCTACTACTTAATATTATAATATTTATCATGGGTGTCCGAAAAGTCTTTCCCTGATTACTCAGGCTAGAAGTAAGATACAAATATGAAACTGTTGTCTAATTGTTTACAAACTATCAAAGATTTTTCCCGCATCAGTAAACTTCCACATGAGCACCCTTGGTAGCACTTAGCACATCTAGGCGATATTGAGTTTCCGTCCACACATTAGCCAACATCACTGGAGGGATCGATTCAACGACTGTGGTTATCCGTTGCCGTAGGGTTTCAAGATCAGGTACACGTGTTCGGTAGACCTCGTCCTTGACGTAACCCCATAAAAAGAAGTCTAATGGGGTTATGCCAGGAGAGCGTGGAGGCCAAACCATTGGCTAACCACGACCAATCCATCGCCCAGGAAAGGTCATATCGAGATAGGCACGGACGTCCAAACCCCAATGAGGCGGTGCGCCGTCTTGCTGAAACAAGACATCGGAGTGATACTGAAGCAGCTGAGGAACAGCATACAAGTGTAACATGTCCAGATACACTTCAGATGTGATGGTAGCCTCAGCGAAGAAGAATGGCCCGATAATTCGATCGTGTAATAGCGCGCACCAAACATTCTCCTTTGGACTGCCTGTGGTGCACTCCATGACCTCACCAGGGGGTTGTGAACCCCAAATGCACACATTATGGCGATTCACTACTCCACTGACAAAAAAGGTCGCTTCGTCGCAAAAGACAATTCGTCTGAGATAAGTATCATCGTCCTCAATACGTGATAGCATTTCGAGCGCAAAGTCATATCGACGTGTACTGTCATTGGGCAACAATGGAAGTGGAAGTTTACTGATGTGTGAAAAAAAACTTTGATATTTTGTAAGCCGGCCCGTGTGGCCGTGCGGTTCTAGGCGCTTCAGTCTGGATGTGTGTGATGTCCTTAGGTTAGTTAGGTTTAATTAGTTCTAAGTTCTAGAGGACTGATGACGTCAGATGTTAAGTCCCATAGTGGTCAGAGCCATTTGAACCGTTTTTGATAGTTTGTAAACAATTAGACATCAGTTTCGTATTTGTATCTTACTTCTAGCCTGAGTTATCAATTTATGTAATCAGGGAAAGACTTTTCGGACATCCTGTATTTTTGCTGCTATGACGTATACGCACTAAAGCAAATGTTTGTTATTTCATGTTGTTCCTGGTGGTGCAATTTTAATGACGAGCAATGTATATTCGATGGTTGAGAGAAATGTACACTGAGGCGACAAAAGCCATGGGATAGGAATATGCACATATGCAGATTGTCGTAGTATCACGTACACGAAGTATAGGAGGGCAGTGCATTGGCTGAAATGTCATTTGTACTCAGGTGATTCATCTGAAAAGGTTTCCGACGTGATTATGGTCGCAGGACGAGAATTAATAGACTTCGAGCCCGGAATGATACTTTGAGCTAGACTCATCGGACATTCCATTTTGGGAATCGTTAGGGAACTCAATGTTCCTAGACCCGCAGCATCAACAGTGTGTTGAGAATACCAAATTTCAGGCATCACTTCTCACCACAGACAGCGCAGTGGCCGAATGCCGCATAACGACCGAGAGCAGCGCCGTATGGGTAGAGTTGTCAGTGCTAACTGACAAACAGCACTGTGTGAAATAACCGCAGTAATCAAAATGGGACATATGACGAAACGCGTCCGTTAAGACAGCACGGCGAAATTTTGTGTTAATGGGCTGTGGCAGCAGACGACCGACGCGAGTGCTTTTGCTAACCGCACGACATCGCCAGCGGCGTCTCTCCTGGGCTTATGGCCATAGCGGTTGGACCCTAGACTAGTCGGAAACCGTGGCCTGGTCAGCTGAGTGCCCATTACAGTTGGTGAGAGCTGATGGTAGGGTTCGAGCGTGGCGCAGACCCGACGAATCCATGGACCCAAGTCGTCAACACGGCACTGTCAAGCTGGTGGTGGCTCCATAATGCCGTGGGCTGTTTTTACACTGAATAGAGTCAGGTCCAACTGAACCGATCACTGACTGCAAAATGTAATGTCCGGCTACTTTGGGACCGTTTGCAGCCATTCGTGGACTTCATGTTCCCAAACGATGGAATTTTTATGGATGAAAATGTGCCACGTCAACGGGCCACAATTGTTCGCGATTGGTCTGAAGAACGTTCTCAACAAATCGAGGGAACGACTTGGCCATCCCAATCTCCTGACGTGAATCCTATCGAACGTTATTGGAACATAATCGAGAGGTCAGTTCGTGCACAAAACGTTGCACCACCAATACTTCTGCAGTTATGGAAGGCTGTAGAATCAGCACGGCTCAGTATTTCTCAGGGATCTTCCAACGACTTGTTGAGTTCATGCCACGTCGAGTTGCTTCCCTACACTGGGCAAAAGCAGATCCGACACAATTTTACGAGGTATCCCATTGAAACTTCTTTATTTAAATGTATCTGTTCTTAAATTGCTGAATGACTGAGACCCACAATATCAAAGCGCAACGCAATCTAACAGCTCATATATATATATATATATATATATATATATATATATATATATATATATATATATATATATATATATATAACCTGAGCTCAAACAATTAATCAAAAAAAAATGGCCCTGACTAAAAAGAAATCTTAACAATAACCTATACATTTCATTAAGCACTTACCTCACAAAAATCTTCATCACGTGAACTACTGCAATACAGTGAGCGTCAGTACCGCCAGCTAAATAAAAGATTCTAGCTACTAAAGCCACTAACGACTAATGGGCATATGGTTAGCAAAGGAAAGAGTTTGTTGCATTCCAAATAATGTATTTTTTTACCTTAATAATGTGATAGACATATACTCATGAATAATTTTCAATTTCCTTGTCGGAAACATCCAGATCGTTAGCTTACGCTAACACTTCACACCTCTACCCTCCATCAATGCTAACTTCTGACATTTAACATCCATCACTGCTGGCTGTTCACCTCCAACTGCCCAACAGTACTTCCATCACTGCTGGCGGCTAACTTCCAACTGCCCAACACTACTGGCGATTAACTTCCAACAACGAGTCCAACCAGCCACGGAGTCTCTTACAAACAAAGCGCAGTCGGAGATCCAATGCAAAGCGCTGCACAGCACTGCCAACACAGAAGCAGCCCACTTACACCATGACTTTTGCGACCTCAGCAGAGAAGTTAAATAGTTTTATGGAATGAAAGTATTATTGAAAGCAGATGAAAAGGTTGGTTATATTTCATGGTTCCAAGTCACATCCAGACTTCTGCTAAACTGGACGTCATTCAGAGTTTCCTGCTTTTGTCTAAAAATATTTGGATGGTAGCTAAGGTGAAATGAATATGATTTCCAGATGATCAAAACCGTTGGAAAGATTGAAAAATCATGCCTAAGCAACGAAGAAGAAAAATAAGTTCACAAAAGATTTTAGAGAATTTTGAAATGAACTGAGAATGAACGGAACTGTAGGCGATTTATATTTATCGAAAGTAGTTTACGAGCTGTAAACGTGCCTTTGGTAATAGAACAGTTTAAACTTGGCGTGGAAAGGATATCCAACTTAATTCAGACAAAACAATACAGTTCAAGAGGCTTCAAAGTATACTACTGAGCAATGTAATCAGAACACGATCTGAATTTAATGGTAGCAGTAAATACAGTACGAACCGTTGCCTTTCTCCAACAGCGTTGGGCATAAAGCACTACCACAGGGCACTTAGGTGCTGCAAAGAGAGATTCCCCATCTCAAAAACTCATATTTAAAGATAGAGAAGAATGTTCATTGCAATATTTGTGCAGTGATGACCAGTAACTTTTTTCTTTTTTATTATTTGTGTACGCTGTTATTCAGAGAAATATAAGATCATCACATAATGGTCGCAACAAATAGCGACAGTCTAGCGTTTTCACAGCGAAAGAAAGCGCTAAGCTTTTTCTACATTTTATGGATACTTGTTTCCCACTAATAGCACATCTTTCATTTGTCTGATATGGTCCATGCTTTCCTGTCCTATGCCAACGTACCGATTAGGTGCGTCTGCTACACTCATCTGACTCAATACTCTTATCTACTTGTTTTCTGTTTTCCCCTCAATTTTGATCTTCTATTGCATCTGTCTTTGTCGAAATGACTAGCGCTTACTTAACAGTGCTTCTGGACATGTCTGTCTTTGCAGATTATAAATTAAAGTCCCCAGCCGCGTGTTTTTGTCTGTATGTGATGGCTAATCTCAGCAACTACCTAGAGATTTTGACAGTTTCCACTAATAGATAGGGCGATTCACGGGAAATGTTTGTATGTACACAGGACCCTTCAGTGCCGTTGGGACTGTCGCTGCGAAAAATAAGTCATGGGCTATGTTCACAAAACCATTGTGTTTGTTCAAAACGGTCTCTCCCAGAATTAGCACACAGCTGAAATCGTTTCAAAGGTGTTTTGAAACCGACACTGTAGTTCCTTTTTGGATTTGCTTTTAGCACTGCAGTATACTTAATTGCGTCGAAATCTGTACTTTCATTGCCAACTTCAATTTGGGGGACAACCAGACGTCGGCTAGGGCTAAATCCGCCGAATAGCGCGGGTGATCCAGAACTGTGATCCTATTGCGGCTTAAAACTCACGCACTATCTTCGCTTTGTGAGCTGGGAGGCAACCAGGATCCTGACTGGAAATATTCGGGTCGAATTCGACGAAGTCTCACCCACAAATGACATAGGAAGCCGAAATATTACTCTGAATCAACAATGTGCTCGTTTGGCCCAAACTTCTTGTGAATAATTCCTCTGGAAACTTTGCTTTGTTTTTACACGACTCTACTGCAAGTGCACTTTCTTTGGTCTTGGGATCTGTATGCTCAGCCACGTTGCACTCTCCCACTTTGTAAGAGGCTCGTGTTGCAAAAATCACGTCTCGTCGTCAGTTACATCGATTTCGTGGAATCAATATCACTTTGGGCTGCCTATAACAGTTCTTGCAGTGTTGGACTTCGCCATATTTTTCGTCTGAAAGTGTATGCCTAAATTCTCAGTCAAAATTCTGTACACAAATGTTCCCGGCATTTCTGAGAGCTCCTGGATGAGATTTGCAAACACACATCTACCTAATGCGAATATTTCGGAGATTTTTTTGAACATTTTTCTCTGTACGACTTCTTCGCGGCTTTGATGCTCGTGGCGCGTCCTTTTATGTCTTTCCTGCCATCGCGAGATAGAGCATGCCACCGAAAAACATTTGAACGAATTAAGGCAGTCACTACCGTAAACACTTTTTACCTTAGCAAACGTTTCACTGCCTGACTGCCTAACTTCACACAAAACTTGATGCTGCCTCACTGCTCCACCGCCTTTTTCCGATGAGTGTCAGACACATTCTGTTAATCTGTTACATTCACGGCCAGACGCTTGGTGCAGCGATACTAGCGCTCTGACCTTCTATACAGCTGTTGTTTAAACTTCAGGGAACGTAGCGCCGCAACCCGCCACAAGATAGCATTGCAGTCTGGAATTTCAAACAAATAGTCCGAACGGAACAGGGGCATAAGGTCGCACAAATTTGTCCCCTATCTGCATAGAGAGGGGGATAGGGGAGCGGACCGCAATAGTTGTGGGAGGGTTCCCTTCTGAGAGCCACGGACTATGGGGGAAATGCAATTCCGTCATGTAGCCTTTGCTCAAAGTATCTTCTCACAAAAATTGTAAGCCACTGCTGAATCGAACATGTTACAGACTAGCGAACCCAGCATTGCTTCGCAATTGCTAAATATGTATGGGAATTATATAAACGTCCTAATCTCCTCCTTCCCCCTCCCTCTGCCCATTTTCGCCCCCTCCCCCACCCTGTCCACCTCCTCTTTCCTCTCTCTGACCTTGAACCTTGTTTATTGTGACTGCAAACGAAACCTTGATTGGGAAATGAAGATACTTAAAATGAATGTGTAAATCGATTGGAATTATTAATGTAAGGGGTACAGGAGAGACCTCACCGTCTGTTATATCTGTGAGGATAGTAGCTGCAAAGGCAGAATTTCGCATAGTTTTAGTCTGTGAATGGGTAGGACTGTAAGGTTTCAGATGATTCAGATTCCATGGTAGAATTCTAGTCAAAAGTCGATAAGTCATAAACATAACTTTCCTGTTCCCTCTTGAAACTGACTGTGCCGAGGAAACAGTAGCACACCGTTGTGTATACAATTTTTCTTTAACATTATATAGAAGGAGAAACAATGTATGTGGAAGAAACAATTTGTCTAATGGTTTAAATGTTTATCTAAATTAAACCTTACTGCAAAAATAAAATGAAACAGCACATTTTCAAAGCACAGCATTTTCTTTCTCACATTGGTTTTAACAGAAAATCGGTGCACGTTGTTTAAAAAAAAAATATTCTGTGTCCGTCTGAATGTTAGAAGATTATCATATTACAATTTCAAGTACAAGAGTTTAAAAACATTTAGAGATTTCTGCTAACAACGTTACCCTTTTACATACTACATTTATATTTTATTTCCCATATACACTTACAAAATATGTAGCCTATAACTCTCCAAAAGTTTGTTAGGGTATCGCATAGAAATAGTAAATAAATTAGTCAAGAACTTCTAACAACATTTACGCTTTATGTATTATGTATACATTTATGTACCCATGTATATTAAATAAATATGTATCCTGTGTCCATCCGAAAGTATACTAGAGTATCATCTAAAAGTTTAAACCAAATCGGTTAAGAACATTTCGAGATTTCTGCTGAGAACTTTTCCTCTTAATGTATTTTAAATGGCCGGCCGGAGTGGCCGAGCGGTTCTAGGCGCTACAGTCTGGAACCACGAGACCGCTACGGTCGCAGGCTCGAATCCTGCCTCGGACATGGATGTGTGTTGTCCTTAGGTTAGTTAGGTTTAAGTAGTTCTAAGGTCTAGGGGACTGATGACCTCAGAAGTTAGTCTCATAGTGCTCAGAGCTATTTGAACCATTTGATTACCCGACGACTGACTAAATAATACCTTCACTGCTTCAGTATTGAACTATATAGTGAAATACCTGCAGTACGCTCTCGCATTACACATATCTCGCGCAGAAAAATTACCCTGCGGTTAAGCTAGGAATTTTCATCGCTCTTGTTTTTAATTACAGTACTATGTTAGCTAAGAATGAGAGCATCTTATGCTTTCTGTCTGGTCCCCAAAGCTGCGTGCGGTATTGCTGGAGTTTTGTCGAGTATTGTTTCATTCTGTTTAAAAATTAATGACATTCGAAACTTTACCGTTTCCGTGCTCGTCACTTTTTGCTGCAACTGCTCACATACTGCAGGTTACTTCGACAAGATAGCAAACCAGTGCTGCCCAAGTTAAATGTGCCGGTTCTTCCCTATTGCCGTTCCGTCGATGTGCACGTAACGTACAGCATGAAATGTATCCTACTTACCGTTCTTGACTGTACTTTGAAACAGTTTGGCTACCGATCCACGTGAAACTACATCCAATGAGATTCCAGCAAACACGGTAGAATACATGGTGTAAAGAACTTCCCTACTTTTCAGTTATAAATTACTTCTTTCTCGGTGTCAAGTTAAAAGTTCATCATAACGATCTAATAAATTGCCTTCGTCATTGTCGTCAACGATTCGCCATCAATTGCCGGATAAAAGCAAGAGTGCTCCATGAATTACAACATTCAGCTACATGCATTCCTAGTAATCCTGCATGTTTTGTGGCTTCATTTGCCCACTTTCCTTTACACTGTCATGTAAAGCATTTAGAAGTAAAAAATGTTCTTAAATATTTATTCACTGACACGAACACCAAGTAATTTTACTCGTTTCGGCAATGCAAGGGTATTTTTCAGCACTAACAATAGCTGGAAAATCTACATTACTGGCTGGAACCACAAGATGGCAAAAATATGGTAATCATAAAGTGCTGCAGTAGCATATTCAACACACACATTGTCAGAATGGACTAGCTACTATTCTGTTAGTGTTCCATGGTTTTCCCTGCTTTGAGTGAGATAAATTGGCGCTGCAGTGTTCGTCTTTGCCACAGGAGAGAAAAGATGTCACTACAGCATATAAGTGCAAAATCTGTACCTTTCGAATGTTTATACACATATAAAGTCTGATTTTCGGGTTTTGCTTTACATCTAGTAAGGACGCTGTTCATGAGAATATTCATTTTTTTTTAGAAAAGTAATATAGCGCTACAAAAACGGAGATTATCAAAAATGTGCCATACCAGATATAATTTTGGGCTTAATTTCCTTATTTCCTGGTCACTTTACAGGTGCGAAGGGTGTGTCATGATGATAAACAATTCATAATGAATGTTTCTTCCTGAATCTGCTTGTGGTAGAATAAATATATTTAAAAAGTCGACTGCAGCTGTCAAAGACTTATTTCCTGATTATTAGCAGCTGTGTATCTTGTTGTGATGTGTTGTCACAAAAGTGTTTGGTTCTAAACACGTGATAAAAAAAATGGTTCAAATGGCTCTGAGCACTATGGGACTGAACATCTGTGGTCATCAGTCCCCTAGAACTTAGAACTACTTAAACCTAACTAACCTAAGGACATCACACACATCCATGCCCGAGGCAGGATTCGAACCTGCGACCGTAGCAGTCCCGCGGTTCCGGACTGAGCGCCTAGAACCGCAAGACCACCGCGGCCGGCCATACACGTGATAAATGACACGATTACTGCACACGTAAATTGTAAGACTCGAAATACATTTACAGTCAAAATAAACACTTCTTCTTCGCTGTGACTGTGAGTCAGAGCTCAGGTACATGCACATACACTGATAAAATGTAATATCACATGTTATTCCGGAAATAGCTGCATCAGATACTCTGCTGTCTGAAAGAACCGAAGACATACTTCTTGCACAAGAAAAGCGAACATTATCATTGCTTTATCTTTGATTTTTACTATCTCTGTTGTTGAATTTAATGTTAACGTAACTCATTTTGTTCTTGCTCTGATAAGGACGAAGGGAACCTATAATTGTGAATATTACGTATTACAGCTTGATAGTAAAAGCTGTATTCAAGGAAGAAATAAAAGGGTACTTCTCTGATAAATAATTAGGTGAGCCTCAAACATAAATATTACTATTTCTAGTCATTTTGATTACCACAGACTGTTTCAGCTACATTACGTCGACGTTGAGTTGGAGAGACGCTGGGGAAATTGGTGAACGACCCTGCAAATAAACGCAGCGATATTATAACGCACAGAGGAATCTGACACAGCTCTTGATCACCATATTACCACACGACATAAGCAGACACAGGGCGAGATTAATTTAAATGTACCTTTCAATACGCATTTGAAAACCAAGAATATATGCTAATCTTGTCTATAAAGCATAAAATACATTAAAAATAACAGTATAAGAACCAGTCAAACACAATAGACTTCCGTTGGTAACAAAGCTCGAAGCACAACACGATAGAAACTCACTCTATCTCTATTCGTTCACTAGAAATTCTTCCCCGTAGCGTTGTTCAAAGACAGAGTTCACAAACATATGCACGAACTTGCAGATTAAGTTGAAGAGTCTAACGGATTTTTTCTAACTCTCATTTCCGGTGGACACGCTGCTCTTCTCGTTGCTTGCTGTTGACTAGGCGTTGACGGAGAAGTAGCCTGGCATAGAACTGACCTCTTGTTTGGGGGTCGGTGTATTTTAAGACAGGTCGTGACGGTGACGCAGAGAACTTTTGTGGGCGTGTCTTACTACTTCCATCTCATATTTTGAGGAATCAGCCTAAGTTGCACAAATTTTCCGGTCTTTAGGAGGTTTCGGCTAAATTAATCTAGCCTTCTTCAGAGGCATAAAATAACTATAACATGCCAGAGTAAGGCACAGTCAACATTAAAATTAAAATTAATACCTATAGTACCGTGGTACCATGTCGAATAAAACTACTTATTCGACATGGTACCACGGTATTATAGGTGCACCACTGGCCATTAAAATTGCAACGCCAAGAACAAATGCAGATGGTAAACGGGTATTCATTGGACAAATATATTATACTGGAACTGACATGTGATTACATTTTCACGCAATTTGGGTGCATAGATCCTGAGAAATCAGTAACCAGAACAACCACCTCTGGCCGTAATAACGGCCTTCATACGTCTGGGCATTGAGTCAAACAGAGCTTGGATGGCGTGTACAGCTACAGCTGCCCCTGCAGCTTCAACACAATAGCACAGTTCATCAAGAGTAGTGACTGGCGTATTGTGACGAGCCAGTTGCTCGGCAACCACTGACCAGACGTTTTCAATTGGGGATGGATCTGGAGAATGTCTGCTCAGGGCAGCAATCGAACATTTTTCTGTATCCAGAAAGGCCCGTACAGGACCTGCAACATGCGGTCGTCCATTATCCTGCTGAAATGTAGAGTTTCGAAGAGATCGAATGAAGGGTAGAGCCACGGGTCGTAACACATCTGAAATATGACGTCCACTGTTCAAAGTGCCGTCAATGCGAACAAGAGTTGACCGAGACGTGTAACCGATGGCACCCCACACCATCACGCCGGGGTGATACGCCAGTATGGCGATGACTAATAAACGCTTCCAATGTGCGTTCACCGCGATGTCGCCAAACACTGATGCGACCATCATGATGCTGTAAACAGAACCTGGATTCATCCGAAAAAATGACGTTTTGCCATTCGTGCACCCAGGTTCGTCGTTGAGTACACCATCGCAGGCGCTCCTGTCTGTGATGCAGCGTCAAGGGTAACCACAGCTGTAGTCTCCGAGCTGATAGTCCATGCTGCTGCAAACGTCTTCGAAATGTTCGTGCAGATGGTTGTTGTCTTGCAAACGTCCCCATTTGTTGACTTAGGGATCGAGACGTGGCTGCACGATCCGTGCCATGCGGATAATATGCCTGTCATCTCGACTGCTAGTGATACGAGGCCGTTGGGATCCAGCACGCCGCGCGGGATTAGCCGAGCGGTCTGGGCGCTGCAGTCTTGGACTGTGCGGCTGGCCCCGGCGGAGGTTCGAGTGCTCCCTCGGGTATGGGTGTGTGTGTTTGTCCTTAGGATAATTTAGATTAAGTAGTGTGTAAGCTTAGGGACTGATGACCTTAGCAGTTAAGTCCCATAAGATTTCACACACATTTGATTTTTTTTTTTTTTGGACCCAGCACGGCGTTCCGTATTACCCGTATGTAGGTGTCGCCACCGGCGCCAACCTTGTGTGAATGCTCTGAAAAGCTAATCATTTGCATATCACAGCATCTTCCCCCTGACGGTTAAATTTTGCATCTGTAGCACGTCATCTTCGTGGTGTAGCAATTTTAATGGTCAGTAGTGCATTAATTTTAATGTTGAGTGTGGCTTACTCTGGCATGTTATACTAATTTTCTGCTTCTGAAGAAGGCTAGATTAATTTAGCCGAAACCTGGTAAAGATCGGAAAATTTGTGCAACTGAGGCTGATTCCTTAAAATATTAGTCTGTCACAGTTACTGACGGGGCTGCAATATGCCGAAACTACTTCCGCCTCACTGCTGTAGCCGACGATGCTCAGATAACAAGGAGCATCTTTGGTGGTGTCGATAGCAGGCACCACCGCTACGCCCATCGACTACACCACTTATCTGTAATAAAGTTCTCTATAAAAAATGGAGAACAAAAAAGGTGCTTTTGCGCTGCATGGACTGTAATGTGCAAATTGCAGGAACAAATACCCTTTACAATACTGTTGATACCCATTGATCTCCTTCAGTACCCACGTACACTGGCTGGGAAATGATTTCATTCCAATAAATAGGTTAGATCAGATGCATATTTTATAGACTTTCAGGACCGCGTTTCTAGAGATGGAATTTACTCACTCGAAAATCACTGCCCGCGACTTGAAAGGGGACTAGAAAATTAAGAACATTTTTGATGTGAAAGAAAAGCCCACAGTGCTTCTCTGCCAGACAGAGAATAGTTCACACGTCATTTTATGATAAACGATGTGAGCACTCATTGTGAGAGCTGACTCCAGCTGCAGGTCACAAAATCAGAAACGAAACTATGTAAAGGAACGTCAGGAAGATGACACCTTTGAAATGCACAGTTCATTGTCTCCATGGCTGGAAAAGATGACTTACACTCTCGACTGAGGTCAGAATCAAACGAAATGGCTCTCAGCACTATGCGACTTAACTTCTGAGGTCATCAGTCGCCTAGAACTTAGAACTAATTAAACCTAACTAACCTAAGGACATCACACACATCCATGCCCGAGGCAGGATCCGAACCTGCGACCGTAGCGGTCGCTCGGCTCCAGACTGTAGCGCCTAGAACCGCACGGCCACTCCGGCCGGCCAATCATACGATATTGCAGTGTTACATTCGCTGTCTGTTTAATATACCGGTACCCTAATGTATGCCAGAAAAGAAAATGAAAAGAAAACGATGTGACTGCTCAAAGTTGAATGTTTGACTTGTGGGACACGTCACATAGACGACGAGAAAGAGCTTTTGCGCAGTACTGTCCTTTTTACAGTTTTTGGATTCCAGTTCGTGTGAGCTTTCATCTGACTTGCACTCTTTATCATTCCGAGCATATTTACGACCCATATGAGACGGCATCTGTCGTTATTTTGTAATTTTCAGTTAAATATCGATTTTCATTCACATTCCGGCGAGTGTTATCTCACTTTCTGTGCTAGTAGCGCTCAGCAAGCTCTTCACAATGGCATCCGAATCAACGTCCTCGTTAAACGCGTTTTAACGCTACACCAATTTATAACTTCACTCGAAGCTAATTCGCAGTAATCACTCACATGCGCCTACGCTGGTACAGGCTAAACAAATACGAGGGTAATCCCAAAAGTAAGGTCTCCTATTTTTTTATAAGTACGTAGACCTCGTAATTTCTACAATGGTTTACATCAGTTTACAGCTTGAACATTTAGCTATTTTTCGACATAATCACCATTTCTGTCGATGCATTTTTGTAGACGCTATGCATTTTTGTAGACGCTGTGGCAGTTTTTGTATGCCCATGTCATGCTGTTCAGAAAGTTATGAACCTCTTCTTTCACCTCGTCGTCGGACAAGATCTTTAGCTTACGGCAAATAATGGAGAAGTGTTACGAGTGGAACAGAGAATTGTATCTATGTTTTATAGATCTAGAAAAGGCATATGACCAGGTTCCTAGGAGGAAGTTATTGTCTGCTCTACGTGATATGGAATACGAGGCAAACTTTTGCAAGCAATTAAAGGTCTTTACATGAATAGTCAGGCAGCAGTTAGAGTTGATGGTAAATTGAGTTCATGGTTCAGAGTAGTTTCAGGGGTAAGACAAGGCTGCAACCTGTCTCCACTGTTGTTCATATTATTTATGGATCATATGTTGAAAACAATAGACTGGCTAAGTGAGATTAAGATATGTGAAAACAAAATAAGCAGTCTCGCACATGCGGATGACTTAGTTGTGATGGCAGATTCTATTGAAAGTGTGCAAAGTAATGCATATTCTCACAGTATGGCAACATAGTGAAAGACCTGGAAGCGAGGTGTAGCAAAGGTAACGCAGTGAGCGCTCAGCTACGATCTACTCTCTTCTACAAGAAGGAAGTCAGTACCAAGACTAAGTTATCTGTGCACCGTTCAATCTTTCGACCAACTCTGTTGTATGCGAGCGAAAGCTGGGTGGATTCATGTTACCTTATCAATTAGGTTGAGGTTACGGATCTGAAAGTAGCTAGGATGATTGAAGGTACTAGTAGATGGGAACAATGGCAGGAGGGTGTGCACAATGTGGAAATCAAAGAAAAACTGGTAATGAACTCTGTAGATGTAGCAGTCAGGATGAACAGGCTTAGATGGTGGGGTCATGTTACACGCATGGGAGAAGCAAGGTTACCCAAGAGACTCATGGGTTCAGGAGTAGAGGGTAGGAGGAGTCGGGGCAGACCAAGGAAAAGGTACCTGGATTCGGTTAAGAATGATTTTGAAGTAATAGGTTTAACATCAGAAGAGGCACCAATGTTAGCACTGAATAGGGGATCATGGAGGAATTTTATAAGGGGGCTATGCTCCAGACTGAACGCTGAAAGGCATAATCAGTCTTAAATGATGATGATGATGATGATGATGATTATACGAACAGCGTTATTTTAGTATATGGTCCAAATGGCTCTGACGTGAGCACTTTGCGCCTTAACTTCTTAGGTCATCAGTCGCCTAGAACTTAGAACTACTTAAACCTAACTAACCTAACAACATCACACACATCCATGCCAGAGGCAGTATTCGAACCTGCGACCGTAGCGGTCGCACGTTTCCAGACTGTAGCGCCTAGAACCGCACGGCCACTCCTGCCGGCACTGTAGTATACACTGGAAAACATTCGCCTAGTAATTTTGTTTGGACATGGGTAGATAAATGAAAAACAAAAATAAAAATAATAGTTAGCTTTCGAAGACGGTGCGAAAAAGTATGGACTCGCCTCGCAAGCCGCTGTGCCACCGCTTCGACTAGACTGGTTGCTCTCTAAAAGGCACACTAATTACCTCGAACACTTTGATCGTCGTCTTTTCAGAAACGCTCGAATGTGTACGTATAATCCGAGACACTTTTTCGCTTATTTTGACCCCTCTTCCACTGACCGAAGTTTCTGGGAAATCGGTTTATCGCACTTGCTGTTTTCTCGTCGCGAGTGATGTTATTATGGAAACATGTGAAGCAATAAATAAAGTGTTAAACGAGAATATTATTTTGTTGCACTCGCGCTTGTACGTCATGTGTACACCAGTGCATAACTTCTAAAATTTTAGGTGCTGGAACGCAACTCTTCCACGTTTGCAGAACCCATTAACATCAAATTTCAATTTTTAAAATTTATGATAAAACTTACAAGGAAAAGTCATTTTTTCACGAACTGTTGTTCCGAGATTCAGGTTGTTGAAAACTAATTTCTTACAATCAAAACAATAAAAGCACCAGATATAATATAAATAACAGCCGACACGAAGGCTACCGATATGTGCCGATCACAACTTCGGAAGGAAGCTCATCTTACCTTGTATATGTTTCACACACACATACACACACACACACACACACACACACACACACACACACACACACACACAGAGAGAGAGAGAGAGAGAGAGAGAGAGAGAGAGAGAGAGAGAGAGAGAGAGAGAGCATCTCGCCTACATGTACTATTTTAAATATCTAGTGCCGTGTTACGCTCAGTTACAAAATAACCCTGGGAGGTGCCGGAACGCCGTTCCGGCCGAAATTAAGCCCTGGCGTAGACTGCTGGTTGTTTTTCTTTACGTTGTTCATAAATATTTGATTTTAGTTTCCATAGTTTTGGAAAGTAACGATACAAAGAGATAAACAGCAACAAAGACTCGTTTTCGCTCAAAATGTGCCGCGAAACACCGTACGGTCTGTCATCTCGAAAACCCGTGAGCAACTGGCTTTTACTTGACAAATGCAAGTGTACACGGCGAAACTTGTTTGTCAGATCGGCCATCAATCAAAATTGCTCCCAAATACGAAAGACACAGTCCATGTTGACAAACACGTCCGACAAAGCAGCTCACTGCCAAATAATTCGACGAACATGTGAAGTTTGACAAATTGTTTGATCGTGTACGAGAGTCTTTACGGTGTTATAGTGGCGTTCTTAACCCTATCGATAATTGCAGTGCAAGCGATTATGCGCAAACATTTAGCTGTGAAAAAAAAACCTTGCCCGATAGAATCTATAGAATTTTACTGTGGTCCCGGAACAGACTCGCGTCAGTTCACATATGGAAATGTTCAAAAAGTATTAGAAACCCAAGACGGTGTTCGTACGGGCCGGTAACTGAACAGCAATCAACTGTCGCAAAGTATAGGAAGGAGTGTGTCACGGATGTGATACGCGAGTTAGGGTGGCAGTCATTTAAACAAAGGCGTTTTTCGTTGCGACGAGACCTTTTCACGAAATTCCAATCACCAACTTTTTCCTCCGAATGTGTAATTATTGTGTTGACACCTACCTAATAGGGAAAAACGTTCATCGTAATAAAATAAGAGAAATCAGAGTTTCTTACGGTAAGATTTGAGCGTTCGTCCTCGCGCGCTGTTCTGGAGTGTAACGTTGCAGATTGGTTCAATTGGCTCTAAGCACTGTAGGACTTAACATCTGAGGTCATCAGTCCCCTAGACTTAGAACTTCTTAAACCTAACTAACCTAAGGACATCACACATGTCCATGCCCGAGGCAGGATTCGAACCTGCGACAGTAGCAGTCTCGCGGTTCCGGACTGAAGCGCCTAGAACCGCTTGGTCACTGCGGCCGGCTATAACGTTAGAGAAGTAGACAGTGGTTCGCTGAACAGCCAGCGGATTTGCTTTAGTGGTCACATCGGTTCCCTTCAGATCACCGAAGCTAAGCGCTGTTGACTCGTCTCCCATTTCGACGGGTGGCCGCCTGGGTCTGCCTAGATCTATTGGCAAGTGGAGTGTGTTCAGACCTGAAGGTAAACTGAGGAGCTACTTAATTGAGAAGTAAAGGCTGCAGTCACGAAAACTGAAAACAGCTGGGAGAGCAGTGTGCTGACCACGTGGCCCTCAATATCCGCATCGAGTGACAATTATGAGCCGGCTGGGGTGGCCGAGCGGTTCTAGGCGCTATAGTCTGGAGCCGCGCGATCGCTACGGTCGCAGGTTCGAATCCTGCTTCGGGCATGGATGTGTGTGATGTCCTTAGATAGGTTTAAGTAGTTCTAAGTTCTAGGGGACTGACGACATTAGAAGTCCCATAGTGCTCAGAGCCATTTGAACATTTTTTTGACAATTATGAGGTGAGGATGACATGGCGGCCAGTCGTTACCTTTGGGCCTTCAATGCCTGTTCGGACGAAGTTGATTTTGGTTCAGTAAACCCTCTGCCAGGCACTTAAGTGTGTACTGCAGAATAGTCATGTAGATATAGATCACCAAGGAGTAAATGAAATGTAAGCCAATTGTCTGTGAACACCTGGACGGTTCCTTTGAAAGGGCACGACGGACTTCTTTCCCGATCCTTCCCTAATCCGCTTACCGACGTTTTCATCTCTGTTTCTGCTGTTCCGAGTAATAGGGAGTTGCCGAGCTTAGATGTTAACGGAGATCTGTAAAGCGTGACTTGGAATTCAGGCTCTTATCAATCTCAACATCAAATATTTGCAACAGATCTAATTATCACTAGATGCTAAATCACGGAAAACATAAATTAGTTTGATAATTGAGGTGTGCGAATTACGCGCACAGTCGACCCACTTCGAGCAGCGTATCCTGTTGTGTAACTTGTCTCTGACTGTGTGATCGGTGAAATGAACTTTGCCGACGCGTCGGACGTAAGGCGCATGCGCGTGCCGTATAGAGACACCGCGAGGCGGTGTCGGCGTTCGTGACCGATAAGGCCCGCCGCGGACGCAGAATCAACAGAGACGGCGAGCCTGTAGGAACGCGGCCCAATTATACGCTAGGGCTAGCCGTTACGGCCAGTCTGCGGCCATGGAGGCTGAAGCAGAGGCAAGGCCGTTGACGCAGCGTCCTGGAAAGTCGGGCGGCGGTGGCGGTGGCGGCGCGCCAGGTGAGTCTGCTGTTTAAGCCAGTTACATGCGGCCGACTTTCTGGTAAAACCGACTCCTCGTTTTGGGTGTGCCTGCGTGTAAATCAGCCGCCAGTCACCTCGCAAGTGGCTCAGCGACAACAATGATCAAATTGTCTGTGCCGAGTGTGGAGTTCTAACAACCTTGAAAAGACTGCAATCTGCGCATGCGCGGAAACAGTTGAGTGTGGCGTCGCACACTCACATCGGAAGTTACATTCTCGCAAAGCGCTCTCGAACCAAAGTGTCTCCGTAAATTTCATTTTCTTGTTTGCTTTGTCTTATCGGCATATTGTAAACGTTGCACGATGGTGTGATATTTTGCCTACTAGCTTTCTCCCAGAAGAGAGATGAAATGCGAGGTGTGACCAACAAACCAACGGCAACTTTTTCTTTCTTCAAGAATCTTCACTTATTCATCAACATCAACTTTGTCCCCTTCAAAGTAACGCCCCCCCCCCCCCCCCAGTCATAATGCGCTTGTGCTAGCGCTTTATCCTATCGTGGGAGTGCTTTTTAACTCAGTTTTCGTTATGGTCTTCAACTCGTTCGGCGATTCTGTTTTTGTCTCATCAGTGGTGGCAAAACGACGTCCTTTCACGGTTCACTTCGACACTCGAGAATAGAAATAAGTTGGACTGGGCCATGTCCAGTTAAGTTGGTAGCTGGGGCAACATAAGTTTTATTTTCTGCAAAAAAAAAAAAAAAAAAAAAATCACAAACAGGCATTGTGGCGTGAGCGGGTGCGTTATCGCGATGCAATTTCCATGAGTAATGTTTTACAATTACAGTCGTTTTCTTCCGATTCCTTCGCGCAAACGACGGATAACTTCAGGTAGTTGGAATATTGACCTTACGACCACAATACATATATTCTCTGCCATTGTAACCGAAGAAAACTGTGAGAAGAAACTTCAAATGTGATCGAACTAGTCGAAATTTTTTCGGTACTGGTTCTTCAGGCAGTTTCGATTGGGACGATTGGGCATAGGTTTTAGTAGAGTTTTGTAACTAGTTGCCTAAGCAATGTTGTTTTTGGTCGATAGTCAACAATTTCGAAACAAACTGTTTCATTCCAAAACATCCGAAAAATTGGTCGGAATGAGTAAAAGAATATACTGACATCATCAGCAAGCTTTCTGATGGTAATTCGGCAATTTTCTAGAGCCATTTTCTTTACTTCTTCCACATTTTCGTCAGTAATTGATGAGCTATGTTGTCCAAGGTGATCATCGTCCTTAAAGCCTTCTCGACCCGCTTTGAAGCTTTTATACCATTCGGAAACTCTTGTCATACTCATAATAGATTCGCCAAAAGCCACAGTCAACGTTTTGAATGCGGTGCTGCAATTTATTCCATTTTTTTTAGCAAAATTTAATGTTAAATCTCTGATGCATCTTTTTCCAAAGTAAAAATTTGGCGAGTACGGTAAAACACATTTGACCTTCCGATCAACAGTAAACAAAATATTCAGAACAGCGCCGGCGCGGGTTGGCCGAGCGGTTCTAGGCGCTACAGTCTGGAACCACGCGACCGCCAAGGTCGCAGGTTCGAATCCTGCCTCGGGCATGGGTGTGTGTGATGTCCTTAGGTTAGTTAGGTTTAAGTAGTGCTAAGTTCTAGGGGACTGATGACCTCAGAAGTTAAATCCCATAGTGCACAGAGCCATTTGAACCATTCAGAACAGCTGAAAATGCATACAAACATCAGGCACATTTGCAACAACAAGATGAATGAAAAATTTAGAAAATCGGGTCCATAAAGCCCGTGAAATTAAAAAGGTCTTGTCACTTTTTGATCACATCTCGTATCTGAAAGCAAAGAGGTATTTTTGTTTTACAAAACATGAACAAAGGAAAAGGCTGCACTGTGTATTAATAACGTAAATAGGTAAACACTTTTCGATGAAATATGTTTAATGAAAAAGAAAATTGTGTTTAACAAAGAAAACAATTTTCTATTTTATTTGACACTTAGAAATAAAAAAAAATACAAAAGGTGGAGTCAAAAGGCGCAATTTACTGCCTTATAAATATTGTTTGATTTGTTTAGAAGTACTGTACACATTTTCTCGTGAAATTAATTGTAGATGTTTGAAATGTTTTGGACAACACTTTTTCTGTTCTTTCAGCTCTTATGAGTGTGAAGACTTTACCATACGATCTTTGCCAAGAGTATCCACTGTGAATTCTGCTTTAGTCATTAATAAACTTTATTTTCATTGAATTTCCCACATACTGTTCCTATGTAGGGTGTGTCCAGAAGGACTTCACAACTTGGAAAATTTGTATAAACTTATTTATATGACTGATAGACATATACTTGGTGTCATCGTGAAGGAAAATAGACGTATTGACTGGTAAGACGCCCAGGATTTCCTAAATGTCGGCTTACTACGTAAGTGAATGGGCCGAGTTGCGCCAATTGCACGTCCTCTGCGTTCACGGGACCACACACCTCTTGACTTTTTCTTGTGGGCAATCAAGGGTACCCTGTTTGTTCCACACTTACAAGCTTCTCTATCAGAGTTCAGAACTGAAACTTACCCCATAATTGAATAAATCACGCCTGAAGTGCTGCAGCGAGCTTGGCAATAAATCGACTTCGGATATGATGTGTGCTACATAGCCATTTCCCTTATTTAGGTACCTTATATGCTAAAAAAACTTCATGTATTTTCCATGAAATAACACCAAAAGCATGCCTGTAGGTGAAATGACCAAAGCAATACGAGTCTTCAAAGCCCTTTTTTACACACCCTGTACATCGATTTTCTTCGATTATAACCTCACTTTCTCCATTCCGGTGCCAAACTGCAGAGCAGCCAGTTGTGACAACGAACGCAATTTCGGCGCTGGAGTGTAAACGTTAACGAATACTCGCGAGATGTGTTCCCCTCAAGGCTACCGCGCCTGCTCGTTATAACCGGTTTCGTCCGCTTTTATGGTATATGCAGAGCTGGGCCACAGATGAAAAGTGACGGAAGCGGGAGCTACAAATGGCCAACCGTCAACAAGAAAACATTTTTGGCGTGAGTCGCATAGAGCATGAGGCATGAGCCATTTACGTTAGCGTGGTTCCCAGGCAGCGGTGGCGGAACGGAAAGAGTACAGATCGGTAATTAAAAAAGTGGGAAAAAATCGATCGGCTAAAACCGATTCCGACATTTTAGTTTAGATTTGTATGCCATTTCTATGAAGAAATAAAAAAAGGAAGGAAATTGTGATTAAAGTAATAAATTAAAAACTTAACAAAAAATCATTCCTCGTGTACAATTAAAACAGAAAGTAGCTGATCTGCGGAAATAATAAAAAAAGGAAAGAAATTATGGTAACAATAAAAACAGAAAGTAACTGATGCGCTACCTTTATCTGCTCGTAGCCCGTGAAAACGGACACATTAACATGAAAAATAGAGTTCTTCGGTCTCCGATCCCACCCTTTAGCTCTCACTGCTCCTAATGCCAAATAATGATATGAGCCTAGATTACAACAGAGTTTCAAAAAATTGGAATCAATAACAATACTGGTGTTTTTTGTAATATTCAACCACATATCAGCACGGCGGATGGACTATTTTTTTTTTGCCATTTAATTTAATATTTTGTTTTGAACCTATATATATGATGAAACTGGATGAGCCAAAATTTTTCAGTCTTTGTTCAGTTTCTACGTTTGTTACAGAAAATAGCGAATATATAAACGAAAATTGGTTATGTCGGAAACCGGTTCTTTTGAGCGGTTTAAACAGACTAAACGGGCGTGGAAGGAAAAAAAAAACGTTATAATGGTAAACCCGTTGTTTCAGCGATCCTAGGCGCGTGTGGGAGCGAGTACCTAGGCGGAGCCCGGCTTTTATTTCCAATTTTTATGTTACTTACACAGAAAATAAACCGATATATTGTTAAATATTTTATATTTGATGTCATAAAACCGTATGCGCAGGGAAACAAAATTCTTGTGTTAATTGGCCCGTGGGGAGAACAAGCAAATCGACAATTATATGACTTTATTTTTCAAAATAAAAATGCATTGGCATCGTGCAACATTAAAATGTTCTGGCCCCCCTCCCGTGCACCCAAATGCACTCCGATAATACAACAATGCGATGTTCTTCGTCATCTAAACAGTTTGATCAAAAAGTTTCAAAACTGTTATCTTGTTGAGAGAGAAAAAGAAATAACATCCCGAGTAGACTTCATCAAAATAAATTCAATTGTACGTCACCAGTTACCCTCGCCAATATTGGGCGAAATGATGCGTTGCAAGTGGCTCCCTGACATACTGTGCGATGAGAGCGACTCTACTACGCATGTGAACCAAGCTTGGTTTGTGTCTAAAAACTTAAGAATAATCGTGCAGTTGTAAGAATGCGGCGTTTATAACATGTGCAGGCGCCTAAAAAATTATTGCTTCCACTCTTTTTGCGATTATACAGCGTGCGGCGCGGGAACTTCCTTATTTTAAAAAATTAATAAATCAAAAAGTATTAGAGACACCAATTTAATTCTTTTCTCTTTTCAAAGGCTAACATCTAGAGTTTCGTTCCATTAAGTTTTGAAAGTGATATCTTGAAGGCAGTCTCCGTTCTGCTCGGGGCATTTGGAGAGTCGAAATCGGAAGTTTCGGACCACTTTTTCCAACATGTCTCTGTCGATGTTGGCCATAGCAACACGAATATTGTTCCGTAGCTCAGCCAAGGTCTGAGGACGATTGGTATACGCCAAGGATTTGAGATAGCCCATAAGAAAATGTCGCACGCCGCCAAATCCGGCAAGCGTGCTGGCCACTGGAGATCGCCCCTCAAAGAGATGAGACGATCGGGGAAGTGTTTGCGCAATATGGTTATCGTTGTTCGTGGCGTGTGAGCTGCGGCGCCATCTTGTTCAAACCAGACATCAGCCACATCCATTTCTTCAAGTTCTGGAAGCAAAAACTGTTCAATCATGTGAACATAACGCTCTGTAGTGACCGTCACTGTCTTATGGTTCTCTCTGCGAAACCATGGGCCAATAATGCCAACTTTAGATATTACACACCAAACGGTCACACGTATTGTATGCAGGAGCTGCTCGTAAAGTTCTCGTGGCTTCGAGCCACTCCAATACTGCATATTTTCTTTATTCACGCAGCCAGACAAAATTAAAATGTGCCTCGTCGCTGAAGAACACTACGGCATCATGAAGCAGCTCATCGATAAAGACTTCAGACACATTTTTTCGCGAAACAAAATCACGTTGATGAAGTGTGTGCATCACTGACAGTTTATACCGACGAAATTTCGACCCTTCGTAAAGAATCCGTCTCACTGAAATTGCAAGGGCAGCTGTATGTTTGCGTACAGATCGATTGGGGGTATTCAAAATCGTCGTCCTTACTCTCTCAATGTTTTCAGGTGTTCCGGACGGTGCTAGTGTCTTTTTCTGAACGCTTCCAGTATAAAGGTGTCTGCCCAGAAAAAACTGATTTCCCATCAGGAACACGACCTGCAGGCGCGATGTTGAACTGTTTCCTGAATGCACGCTCAGTTTAGACGACCGAACGTCCCTTCGAAAAGTAGGCCGCAACGGCGAATGCGCGCTGCTCTCTTGCCCACTGCATGATAGCTACTAAACAAACCTTTAAAAAATTAAGTCTCGCACTTTTGATTGCACTGAAACCCATGTAACAATTAGTAACAGGCGCTGTGTGCCGCGTGTTTCAAATAAGGAAGTTCCCGCGTCGCACCTTGTATCACCCTGGCACCTCTACATCATCAACTGTAAAATAAAAAAAGTATCTAATTTTGTATCCGAATGTCTCCTGCAAACTTTAAAATCCCTTCCTGGCATTTTATTTCCCATCCTAAATTTTCCTTTGCTTTTCTTTCTATGGAAATATTATTAAATACGAGAGGCGTTTGAAAAGTCCGTGCAAAAATAGAAAATACTTACGTGTTTGGGGTAAGCCTTTTTTATTTTTTGACATAGTCTCCTTTTAGACTTATACACTTTGTCCAACGCTGTGCTAATTTGTTGATCCTTTCCGAATAATAGGAATTGTCCAAGTCTGCAAAATAGCTATTAGTTGCTGCAATCATCATCTCGTTTAAATAAAATCTTTGTCCCGCCAGCCATTTCTTCAAATTGGGGAACAAACAGTAGTCCAAGGAGCCAAGTCTGGAGAATAGGGAGGATATGAAACGAGTTGGAATCCTATTTCCATTAATTTTGCGATCACAACTGCTGAGGTGTGTGCTGGTGCATTGTAGTGATGGAAAAGGACTTTTTTGCAGTCCAATCGCCGACGTTTGTCTTGCAGCTCAGTTTTCAATCGGTCCAATAACGATGAATAATATGCACCTGTAATAGTTTTACCCTTTGCAAGATAGTCGATGAGGATTATCCCTTGCGAATCCCAAAAGACAGTCGCCATAACCATTCCGGCCGAAGGAATAGTCTTCACCTTTTTTGGTGCAGATTCTCCCTTGGTAACCCATTGTTTGGATTGTTCTTTGGTCTCAGGAGTATAGTAGCGAGTATAGCGACGAAACTACGCTTAAAGTCTTGTGGATTCGTCCTGAACAGCTGCAAACCATCCTTGCAACACTTCATACGATTCCGTTTTTGGTCAAGCTTGAGCAATCGCGGAACCCTCCTTGCGGGTAGCTTTCTCATATCCAAATGTTTATGCAAAATATTATATACCCGTTCATTCGAGATGCCCACAGCACTAGCAATTTCACGCACATTAACTCTTCTGTCATCCAACACCATATATGGATTTTATCAATGATTTCTGGTGTCGTAACCTCCACAGGGCGTCCAGAAAGTTCAGCATCACTTGTGCCCATATGGCCACTCCTGAAATTGGCGTGCTTTCTTTCCAAAGGTGCTACTAACTAAGCATGACCTCGATAAGCGCCGGTGGTGCCATCTCTTGGATTTTTTGCACGGACTTTTCAAACGCCGCTCGTATAGTATATTAGCATTGTTTCGGTTTACTTTCAGTGTAACTAACGTAAAAATTTAAAATTAAAAAAAAATCCGCCTATGGACTGGATCGTACGAACCTCGGACTACCATTATTTAGTCTTTCATCAGCGCCAACCGCTGCCTGGAAACTTCGCTAACATAAATGGTTCATGCCTCGCCCTACCCGCGTCCGAGCTCTGCATGTGTCATAAATTTGAGTGAAATCTGCTATGACTAGTAGAAGCGTTCCTCTTATCAGTATACGAATGTAACTTCAGACTGCTGTAGACTCACCACAGGAAGTCGTTTGATACATGAAAGTTGTTTAATGTACTCACAATTGCGAATATTCAGCTGTAGAATCGAATGACAACAATTAAAATTTGTACCGGACCGGACCGGATCTCAAATCCGGATTTTCCGCACATCGCGAGCGGTCGCCTTGTAATTTGGCTATCTGAGCACGGCTAACGGCCACACACAAACTCCCATATGTCAACAGCCTAGCGTCTTTAAGCTGTACTCGTAGATCCATTATGTATATTCTCGTAAGGGTGGAACATTTCACATGAAGATTGCGTACGCGGTATCGGCAGGTAAATACAATAATGGTTCAAATGGCTCTGAGCACTATGGGACTTAACATCTGTGGTCATCAGTCCCCTAGAACTTAGAACTACTTAAACCTAACTAACCTAAGGACATCACACACACATCCATGCCCGAGGCAGGATTCGAACCTTTGACCGTAACAGTCTCGCGGTTCCGGACTGAGCGCCTAGAAACGCTAGACCACCGCGGCCAGCTGTAAATACAATATTGCAGTACTTGTATTGTTCTGAATTATGACGCCAAGTTCCTTTGGACATGCATAATTGCATCATAATTCAGAATAACGAAAGCACTGCAGTGTCGTACAAAAGCCGTTCGTGTGAAAGGGGTTTTACAAAAGAAGTAAGGCAGTGCGGAAACGATAAAGGCAGCTGGCTGCAGTCAGCCCGCTATTCAGAAGCTACATTACTGTATATACGGCCTCACCCAAACATCCAACGCAGAAATTATGCGAGCAGTAGAGGGTCGTAAACTGAGCATTTCGAGATAAGGAACCAATTTATAGTAATTTTGTTCGTAGAAACTGGCAGCATAAGGCCTGCAAGTGATAATTAAATACAAATAAAGAAGTTTTCTGTGTAAGTCACTTTTTTCTGTTAGTACTATTTTTTTCATGTCTCGATTGTAAAATATCTTTTATTAACATATGACCGATTTCAATGCCTTAAGAATCATCATCATGTATAAAATGCTTTTCAACTGAGACAGATTTTTTTTATGTTACCAACGGGTTACTGATGTCACCATTTCAAACTTTTCTATTGTACCACTAAGCGTTTCGATTGTTCACATCATCTTCAGATGGAGATCACTTTTTTACACTCTTGGTGTTAGTGCAAACCAAAGACGCGATTTCACAGCAGTTGCCGAGGTGCAAAGCAGGTTACGTCCGTGGTGATCTTTTTATTTTTTATGCACTGTAGGCCATGGTCCAGGACACATTTCCCTGCCTAACGTTTCGTCTTCCAATTCTGGAGACTTTATCAGAGGCTTTAACGATTCAATCTCAAATAAACTCAGCAAGCCGTACCGTTTATAAACGCAACGGTCGGTTCGTGACGTCAGCAGATCGCGGAGCCTCACAGCTTATAGCAGTAGAGTTGGCGGCTTGTTTTATTTAGCACTAAGGTTCTCAGATTGTTTAATTTCAGCCCTTCCTCTGTTCTGTTAAGTTGTTTTTGTGACTTATGCATTGTGTGATAACACGATTCGCCTGCTGCATAAAGTGCAGTATAACGTAAAAATTATTCACTTCATGTAGAGAAATTATCTTCGAAATTTTTGGTAATAACGTTCTCACTTTATACAGAGTGTTTTAAAATGAATATACGGATTTTAAGGCTTTGTAGCACATATTACATTCACCTTAATGTTATAAATAATACACCTAATGACAGAGAAACACAAACAGTTTTTCTTACAATTGTTCCATGTGAACACCGATCACACATCGAGTCAATAGTCGATTTGCTCCGAAACCTTGGTCAGTTGTAAGGAGTAACTGTTGAAATAACACTGTTTCTTAAGTCGGATAGATCAGCTGGTATCGGAGGCTCATACACGTAATCGCGTCAGATCGTGTGTGAACGTGATCATGCATAAAATGCTCAGCATCCGGCCCCTTTGCGGCCAATCCAGCGATCGGGTACAAAGTCGTTTAACGAGTCGCGTACTGAGTTACGCCAGTGAGCGGTGCTCCATTTTGCTGTCAAATAAAGTTGTGTCGTTCAGCTTCTTCCAATTGAGACACGGGTCTTGGTTGTAGCACATAAAGATAAACACCAGTTACAGTTGCTTCGCCGAAAAAGAAAGGCCCATAAACTTTCCGCAGGGATACAGGATAATAAACATTCAATTTGCAACTGTATCATCTCCTGGGGGTAATCTGATCACCAGATGCGCACATTATGTGTGTTGACACTTCAACTGACGTGAAATGTCGATTCATCACTGAAGACGACCCAGAAAATCTTGGTTGTCATGCAACAACATTTCGTTTGCTATGTTGGCAAGTAAACCGTAGTCTGTAACTATTGGAAAATGAAACAACTGCAAACGATAAGAACATATTTGTAAGCGTCTCCTTGAAAGTCTCCACACAGACTCCACTAAAGCTGCTAATTCACGACTAGACTTCCCAAATTTCTTGGGGCTACGTGTGAACACATACTTCAGTCACTGTTGGTCGTTTCAGTGGTTGAAATGGCTCTGAGCACTATGGGACTTAACTTCTGAGGTCATCAGTCCCCTAGAACTTAGAACTACTTAAACCTAACTAACCTAAGGACATCACACACATCCATGCCCGAGGCAGGATTCGAACCTGCGACCGTAGCGGTCGCGCGGTTTCAGGCTGTAGCGCCTAGAACCGCTCGGCCACTTCGGCCGGCTGCTCGTTTCATACTCTTACCTTTGCGCACAGGTATACAAACAAAACTGTTTGAGTTGCTACTTCATTTTGTGTATTATTTACAATTGTAGTTTGAACGTAATACATACTACAAGTCCTTAAAACCCGTATACTCATTTTGAAACACACTGTTTATTAGATACCGTTATTTTTTTACGTATAATATGTATTCAAAAATAGCTGTATAGAAACGCGCTCATATTCGAACGCGAAGGTGTGTCACAATTTCGAAGTAATCTGTGGACGACATTCAGAGATTTGCGGTTTTGTACAAACGAACATTTACGCCTTTACTTACATAGATTTTTCTGCTTCACAGGACGGGAAAAAAGCTGTACTTTAGATGGACATGCTATTCAACTTTCCATTTGACAAACTGAAAACCATGCGAGTGAGTAAATGCTTACAGAACCACATATAATAGGTCATTATTTCGGTGCCAGCACAAAACTGACTTTACTATGGCTAAACAGAACGCTCATTGAGGTAGTAATACGTGTCAGTTCTCGTGTTATTACCCTAATGATCGTTGTGTCCAACTACAGTAAAGTTAGTTTTGTACTGACGCCGAAATCGTGACCTGTTAACGTGGTACGTGCTTCTGTAAACATTTTCTCATTCTTGTGGTTTTCAGTTTATTGGAAAGTCGATCGAATACAGGACACAGTTCGTTTCTTCCTGCGAACATGGCGGCTACGACCAAAAACGGTAGAAAATAAAGAATAAATTTGTACAGCTCTTGCAGCCGTATCGAGTCACCTCATTAAACAGTCCGTGTCTTTTTAGTTCTATTTCACTTATAACTTCATATTACTCACGTACAATTCATGTTTTTCACTTTAGTAGTACTGTTTCTGAAAAAAATATTCCACCAGCAACATATGAAACGAAGCCTTTTTTTTACTTGTTCTGTTGTGAAAAGGCGTCTGTGCTCGTCACTAACTCCAAGAAAGTAAATATGTAGTTAGTCGATGATGTGAACCATCGAAATGCTTAGTGGTGCAATAAATACGTGCCTGACGCACAAAATTGTTTTATTTACTTATTTATTCATTCATTTATTTCATCTGGCAAGACTGTGGCCTTCAGTTCCTCTCTTACATCAAACCAAACATGGTTTATTTAGTTAACATCACAATACACATGGTGTATCAGCTCTGCGTGATTATAAAACTAAAAAACTTATATATAAAGGAATGTCTGGTACTGCTGTAATGTCGACCATACTTATATTTCATTAAGCTGAATGGCGATAATGACATGCTAAGAGAAATTCATAGCAGAGCACAAAAGGAATCAAATCCGGAGAAGTTGATGCATTCAGGGTAGTCCGAGAAATATTAGGGTAATGTCAGCAAATGAGATGACAGAAATATATGCGGAAATATTGTTGTTGTTGTGGCCTTCAGTTCTGAGACTAGTTTGATGCAGCTCTCCATGCTACTCTATCCTGTGCAAGCTTCTTCATCTCCCAGTACTTACTGCAACCTACGTCCTTCTGAATCTGCTTAGTGTATTCATCTCTTGGTCTCCCTCTATGATTTTTACCCTCCACACTGCCCTCCAATGCTAAATTTGTGATCCTTTAATGCCTCAGAACATGGCCTACCAACCGGTCCTTCTTCTTGTCAAGTTGTGCCAAAAAACTCATCTTCTCCCCAATTCTATTCAATACCTACTCGTTGGTAATGTGATCTACCCATCTAATCTTCAGCAATCTTCTGTAGCACCAGATTTCAAAAGCTTCTATTCTCTTCTTGTCCAAACTATTTATCGTCCATGTTTCACTTCCACACATGACTACACTCCATACAAATACTTTCAGAAACGACTTCCTGACACTTAAATCTATACTCGATGTTAACAAATTTCTCTTCTTCAGAAACGCTTTCCTTGCCATTGCCAGTCTGCATTTTATATCCTCTTTACTTCGACCATCATCACTTATTTTGCTCCCCAAATAGCAAAACTCCTTTACTACTTTAAGTGTCTCATTTCCTAATCTAATTCCCTCAGCATCACCCGACTTAATTGACTACATTCTATTATCCTTATTTTGCTTTTGTTGATGTTCATGAGATATCCTCCTTTCAAGACACTGTCCATTCCGTTCAACTGCTCTTCCAAGTCCTTTGCTGTCTCTGGTAGAATTACAATGTCATCAGCGAACCTCAAAGTTTTTATTTCTTCTCCATGGATTTTAATACCTACTCCGAATTTTTCTTTTGTTTCCTTTACTGCTTCCTCAGTATACAGATTGAATAACATCGGGGAGAGGCTGAAACCATGTCTCACTCCCTTCCCAACCACTGCTTCCCTTTCATGCCCCTCAACTTTTATAACTGCTATCTGGTTTCTGTACAAATTGTAAATAGCCTTTCGCTCCCTGTATTTTACCGCTGCCACCTTTAGAATTTGAAAAAGAGTACTCAAGTCAATATTGTCAAAAGCTTTCTCTAAGTCTACAAATGCTAGAAACATAGGTTTGCCTTTCCTTAATCTCTCTTCTAAGATAAGTCGTAAGGTCAGTATTGCCTCACGTGTTTCAATATTTCTGCGGAATCCAAACTGATCTTCCCCAAGGTTGGCTTCTACTAGTTTTTCCATTCGTCTGTAAAGAACTCGCGTTAGTATTTTGCAGCTGTGACTTATTAAACCTATAGTTCGGTAATTTTTACATCTGTCAACACCTGCTTTCTTTGGGATTGGAATTATTATATTCTTCTTGAAGTCTGAGGGTATTTCGCCTGTCTCATACATCTTGCTCACCAGATGGTAGAGTTTTGTCAGGACTGGCTCTCCCTAGGCCGTCAGTAGTTCTAATGGAATGTTGTCTACTCCCGGGGCCTTGTTTCGACTCAGGTCTTTCAGTGCTCTGTCAAACTCTTCACGCGGTATTGTATCTCCCATTTCGTCTTCATCTACATTCTCTTCCATTTCCAGAATATAATATGCGGAAATTGGGATGAGGAATGATGGGATAAAGTTAGGAATACTTGTCCGCTGTTGGTTGATGGGCCAGAGCCGGGTTACGCAAGAGGGAAGTTCCGCCGATATTAACAGATAACGTTTTAATTTGCTTTCGAATGCAGCGTGATTTTCAATCAGTCACGGGTTATCAGGTTTTTTCCCAGGGAGGTATGGCTGAAATGGAGGAGTTGGAGAAAAATTTAGCATTATTCGTAGGAACAGCCAAGATTAATGACCTATCAGATCGTCTGGAATGGTGATAGACAATTGATATGCGAAGAGAGCTTATGGGGACGCCAGTGAGTCAGAACTCTTGAAGAAGACATGTGAAAAACACATCAACCATTTGGTCGTATACAAAGTAAGTGAGCATAGAGCATGGACTGACGCTATCAAACAACCGAACGCTGCACACATATCATTCATGGCTAGCTCGAGACTTCTGCAGTATTCGCCATTTGTGTCATTTTGAATTATGTTACAGTGATGAATTTTCGGCAGGACTAAAGATTGGACTAGTTTCCGTTTGAGTGAAAATATTTTTGTGAATTTGTGAGTTGTAGGCAAAAATATTTCCTGCATGCTGTATCATTTATTTCGTGGTGTTATACGCTCATTCAAGATTCCGCAGAGATCTTTTACTGCTATTTGGTGCCATCAAGGACAAGAGGGAGAAATGGCTCACGAAAATGCTCGCTAATTAACTTTCGGTGTTATATAAGGATCAGCGGTGACTTCTTAGAGTTTAGTTCACGACCTAAATTTTGTACTCGTCGTGATACTGCACAAAGGTCGACATTCGTACCTGATAAGGCAGAAGCAGTGTTCTTACATATGGCGCAAAGCGTAAGAAACAAACAGAAGAGATAGGAAATGAATGTTAAACTACAGTTTGTCTTTCACAGATGAGTTTTCTTTCAACCTTAATATTGTATTCATCTGTCGTGATTGCAATATTTGGTGTGACGAAAACCCGTACTGAGATCTACCTATGTTTTCATTTATTTTAGTTTACAAAACGCACAACCCCATCAGCAGTTCCTCAAACTCACAGCTTCTGTGGGTGTACCTCTCTTGTTCTTTTGAATAAGGTGTTTCTTACCTTTACACACCACAAACAAACACTGTGCGTGATAGTCTTTTTCTTATTGTAAACCACAAGAAGAATAACGCGAGAGTGCGATGAGCGAAAGTATCTCGTAGCCTCAGTGTTTCCAACTTCATACAAGACACAAACAATACAGCGTCATCTTGCAAATATAAGCACAACTGTAGCCATCAAAGCGTCTGCTTGTTAAAGTATATACTAATAAAACAAATTTGATTTCAACTCCAAATAACCTAACGTAAGTTTTATGAATTCCTCATTGCGTGATTTATTTTTATTGGTCCACATGTTTCTGAAATAATCTGTAATTGGTGAATTGTGAGGTCCCAGTACTATTTTGAAAGCTGAATTAGCTTTCGCCTGTTGCTAAAGATCTTAAATTGGCCTCGAGACCATCTGTAGCAGAAATAGCATTCATGATTTAAAGAATGGAACATTGCAACACTTACGAATTCTTTACAATTTGCACGAGGCTTTGCGGGAATTTATTCTCATGATGAAGTACATAATTTGTACATCAACATATTTACCACCCTATTTCAAAATATAATAAAAACTTGCAGAACAAAACAAGAAATCAAGCGTTTGAAGTAGTAGAGATGGAAACAAGACTTTTGTTCTTCAGAATACGTGATATCGGCATTAGCCACGAAAAAAAAAGGTTGGAGGTCACCCTGTGTCATGGATGAATATGAGATGTAATCGTGTCTGTAAAGAGAATCCAAATATTGTGGAATTCAAATACACTCACAATGAGGAAATGGAGTTTCACCAGGTCAGCTTTACAAAAAGGATTAGAGACCGAGTAGCTGAGCTTCATAATATAGTTCTAAAACTGAAATACCCTTCAGGACAACCATTGACTGCTCCAAAGCTAAAAGACCTTAAATCTATACTTCGTCTAATTCCTCCAATATACCATCAATTTTCCAGCAGTTTACCAAGCATCAGCCAAGAAGCAGGAGACTCTAGTGAAGATGACTATGTGTAAGACCATGTTTACGGGATACTTCAAAATAATACTCACTGCATGTAAATAAGTTAGTATTGGTTTGAAACATAACATATTTTGAAGACGTTGTGATTACTTAAACTTGTAAAAGGCTAGTATTAAGACAGTACTGTAAAGAAACAAATAACTTTAAAAATATGTACGAAATTCTGTTTATGAACTACAATAACAAAAATATTTGTAATTAATTATTTGTGCTTCATGTTTGAAAAAGCAATAAATATTCAGAAATATGTATAATGAATGTAATTTACTTCAATTAGAATCCCAAAGTAAATTATCCGATTTACAGTAGCGTCGGGAACTTAAAACTCAATTATCTCAAACCGTGAATTTTGTAGTTGGTTCACTCTAGCGTAATACATACGTATTTTACGTGATATTTCGGAAAATATCCAAAAGAAATTGTCCGATTGCAGTTGACCATAGTAACAACTGCAGGGCAAGAGAGGCAGAGAAACACACACATAAACACCGCATCAAATACCTATGTGAATATTTCCTTTTGATAATGAGAATAAATTCTCGAAAACACCCATATTAAGCGTGAAAAAATACGTAACTAGTGCTGTGTTTCATTATTTAAATAATGAATGAGAACGACACAGTTCCAAGCTTTCCAAAAACGTCGACAATGAATGAAATTAAGAAATGGCATTTCTGAAATAAGGTGCGACTTTCATGATGTCAAACAGAAATGTTTGCTCATTCTCAAATAATTTTCGTTGCTCTTTACGCCCTCGCAGCTCACGAAGCAAATCCTGATGAACACTTCGAGCTTCTCCATTCGCTATCCACGGTTTCACTCACAATCGTTTCCAATTTTCTTTTTTTCAAACATTGCGCTCACCACCAATATATGGTGTTTTAAATTGTTTAGCGTCCGTTCCCTAACAACTAAGACGAAAAATTATACGATCATGTAATAGCTCCAGTGAAGTAGTTTGGTCAAAGAAGTTTTGACAAAGCATGCGTTTGTGTCGGTCGGCTGTTAACACAACATTGCTGACGTCACAGACATGTGCGCTTAGTAAAAGCACGATACTAGTAACCCATGCAAGACTCGAAAACACGGCATCGCGATATTCATTTAGTCTACATAACTCAAACTATGTTTTCAGTGCCTAGAAACCCACACAGAACCCTAAAATCTAGTATCGCAAATTCCACTTGACCTGTTTTGTAGCTAAAACGGAGTCCGCAGAACCAATAACCAACTCACTCAAATCGTAAATTCCATTATATAATTTAAAAACAGTCTTGATCGCAAATTTCTTTTAATCGGCGTGACCGCTTTCAAACCTTAAGGATCATCTTCAAACTCCAGAACGGCAGATGGACTTTCATGGAGCAAGCTGCGACGACTCACGACCAAGAACTCTTTAGTGAGTTCGGCGTCGTGGGTCGGCGCAGCTTACTCCATGAAAGTCCACCCTTCAAATAGAGGTTCCACAATCTTGATGATGTCACAGGTCAAAGCAGCCAGGTAGTTCCGCAACTTTGTGTTTTGCCCAAATGTCACTGACAGCCCCTCACAAGCTGCTGGTTCTGATCGCATGCGAATCGTGCTTATAATATATTGATCGAACTGTTTTGAAAGGAAGAAGTGCTGAAAACATACAGAAACAAAAATTAATAGAATGCCAAAATGAAAAACAAATAGAATGTTATTATGCTGTAAATCGGACGATTTTTTTCATGTTTGAATGATCTTTGAGCCATTTGACTGTACAAACTTTTTTATGTGACACTGACGAGCCAAAACATAATAACCACCTGCTTAATAACTAGTTGGCCCATCTTACGATCACAGAACGTTACCGGCTCTGCGTATCATGGATTCGATAGTTTGTTGGTAGGTCTGTGGAGGTACGTCACATGTCTCCCTCGAAGGAAACGGTCTATTGACACACAGTCAACGTGGGTTTAGAAAACATCGTTCCTGTGAAACACAACAAGCTCTTTATTCACATGAAGTGCTGAGTGCTACTGACAAGGGATTTCAGATCGATTCCGTATCCCTGGATTTCCAGAAGGCTTTTGACACTGTACCACATTAGCGGTTCGTAGTAAAATTGCGTGTTTATGGAATATCGTCTCAGTTATGTGACTGGATTTGCATTTTCCTGTCAGAGAGGTCACAGTTTGTAGTAATTGACGGAAAGTCATCGCGTAAAATAGAACTATTTTCAGGAGTTCCTCAAGGTAGTGTTATTGGCCCTTTGCTGTTCCTTATCCACATAAACGATTTGGAGGAAATCTGAGCAGCCGTCTTCGGTTGTTTGCAGATAACGCTGTCGTTTATCGACTAATAAAGTCATCAGAAGATAAAAAAAACTGCAAAACCATTTAGAAAAAATATCTGAATGGTGCGAAAAGTCGCAGTTGACCCTAAATAACGAAAAGTGTGAGGTCGTCCACATGTGTGCTGAAAGGAATTCGTTAAACTTCGGTTGCACGATAAATCATTCAAATCTAAGAGCCGTAAATTCAACTAAATACCTAGGTATTACAATTACGAACAACTTAAATTGGAAAGAACACATAGAAAATGTTGTTGGGAAGGCTAACCAAAGACAGCCTTTTTTAGCAAGACACTTAGAAAATGTAACAGACCTACTAAGGAGACTGCCTACACTACGCTTGTCCGTCCTCTTTTAGAATACTGCTGCGCGGTGTGGGATCCTTACCAGATACGACTGACGGGGTACATCGAAAAAGTTCCAAGAAAGGCAGCACGTTTTGCATTATCGCGAAATATGGGAGAGTGTGTTACAGAAATAATACAGGATTTGGGATGGACATCATTAAAAGAAAGGCGTTTTTCATTGCGACGGAATCTTCTCTCACGAAATTCCAATCACCAACTTTCTCCTCCGAGTGCGAAAATATTTTGTTGACAGCGTCGTACATAGGGAGGAACGATCACCACGATAAAATAAGGGAAATCAGAGCTCGTACGGAAAGATACAGGTGTTCATTCTTTCCTCGCGCTATACGAGATTGAAATAATAGAGAATTGTAAAGGTGGTTCGATGAACCCTCTGCCAGGCACCTGAATGTGATTTGCAGGATATCCATGTAGATGTAGATGTACATGACGCTGAAGTAATGTAATTTCCTCAGACAGCGGGCCACTGATTTGTGTGCGCGGTGATGGCGCCTGATTGCGACCCAAATGATTCCAATTGGATTCACATCAAGCGAATTTCGTGGCCAAGACATCAACGTGAGTACACTACCATACTCCTCAAACCTGTAGCACGGTTTTGACTTTTGAGACGCGGACAATTATCCTGCTGGAAGATGACGTCACCAGTGGGGTAGACATCAAGCATAAAGGAGTGCAGTTGGTCCACAGCTGCCAGTGTGTCGCCCATTACTACCACAGGTCCCACGCCAGCGCAGCAGAATGTCTCCCATAGCATAACACTGCGCCAAACAAGCTGCGTCCTTCGCGCGGTGCACATTTCGAACCGCTGTTCGCGTGGATAGCGGCGTTTATGGAGGTGACCATCGACCTGCTGTAGCAAAAACGTGATTCATCCGATGAGGCGACACGTTTCCATTGATCCGTGATTCAGTGTGTAACCTTCCTATATATATATATAAGATGTGTAACATTCCCGAACAGAAAATAAAATATAAAAATAATTAAATTTGTATAATTTAATTCTGACATAAGGAAACTGATAAACCTTAATTCATGAAGAACTGGTAAATTTTGACGTAAGCAGCGCTACGTCATGGCCCTGTGAAATCAATCTGAATCTGTCCGTGAGAAATAAACTGAAAAGTTCTTACCTCGTGATGGTGTCGCCGGATAAGGCTGTCTATATATCTGCTCGTAAACGGCACAGCTTAGTGCAATGCTAGCCTATCCACTAATACTTGATAACATTTGTCTGAGATCTGAATTATTAGAAAAACTGGCTTTACTTAGTGACACAGCTGATTTCCAACAGGCAAGCAACACTGCGTGAAATAACCGCAGAAATCAAAGTGGGGCGTACGGTGAACGTAGCCCATAGGAGAGTGCGGCGAAATATTTCACATCAGCTGTAGAGCCTTCTTCCTTGATTTTTTTCCTTACACCTTCCAAATATACCACGATAAATTCGCAATTTCCAGCTCATCAATTTTATAGGCTACTTTGAAACCACTGCCATTTTGACAGTTAGCTTCATTCCGCCAACAAAGCTCACTGGGTGGCTAGCATATAATGGATGATACAAATTTGATGCTGAAAGGTGGAATATTATCCTATTTCGTATGAATGCTGTGACAGCATTTATGAAATTTTTGTGATATTTACACAAACATACATTACGAGGTAGTTTGCTGCTTAATTGAACGTGTGGTGACTGCACGTCTGCAAACTTAGATTTCCCGATTTGAACTACAGGCTATTCCTATTTGAATACCTCATATGTTTCCATCATGGACATGACTAAGTGATGAGTGTGAACTGATTTTTTCTCATTATTTTCTCTGATCACTATTGTGTCCTCCCTGCCTGGTTACTGGCAACTGATGTCATACCAGTAGAAACTAATTACCAAGTCGCTAGTTTCAGAACTAAGTTCTCTATTTTGTGAACTACTGCCATGACTGGGTCTGTCAGGCTTTCCATCTGATGAATTTCCACACAAGTCACTGAACAGCTCAAGAACAACTACGACTTTTCGTCGTGGTGACAGTGGCAAGAAACGATCAGCTCGAGCCATGCCTTTACATGGAGCACTATGTGACCTATTCGGCGAAAAACTAGCTTTACCATGTTGCTGATTTTGCATCTTATGTTGCGCTATGTTTTCTAATTCTCTCCTTAGTTTTAGATATTCTTTCTTCTAATGTTGTTGTTGTGGTCTTCAGTCCTGAGACTGGTTTGATCCAGCTCTCCATGCTACCCTCTCCCGTGCAAGCTTCTTCATCTCCCAGTACTTACTGCATCCTACATCCCTCTGAATCTGCTTAGTGTATTCATCTCTAGATCTCCCTCTACGATTTTTACCCTCCACGCTGCCCTCCAGTGCTAAATTTCTGATCCCTTGATGCCTCAGAACATGTGCTACCAACCGAACCCTTCTTCTGGTCAAGTTGTGCCACAAACTTCTCTTCTCCTCATTCCTATTCAATACTTCCTCACTAGTTATGTGATCTACCCATCTAATCTTCAGCATTCTTCTGTAGCACCACATTTCGAAAGCTTCTATTCTCTTCTTGTCCAAACTATTTGTCGTCCATGTTTCACTTCCACACATGTCTACACTCCATACAAATACTTTCAGAAACGACTTCCTGACACTTAAATCTATACTCGATGTTAACAAATTTCTCTTCTTCAGAAACGTTTTCCTTGCCATTGCCAGTCTGCATTTTATATCTTCTCTACTTCCACCATCATCAGTTATTTTGCTCCCCAAATAACAAAACTCCTTTACTACTTTAAGTGTCTCATTTCCTAATCTAATTCCCTCAGCATCACCCGACTTAATTCGACTACATTCCATTATCCTTATTTTGCTTTTGTTGATGTTCATGAGATATCCTCCTTTCAAGACACTGTCCATTCCGTTCAACTGCTCTTCCAAGTCCTTTGCTGTCTCTGGTAGAATTACAATGTCATCGGCGACCCTCAAAGTTTTTATTTCTTCTCCATGGATTTTAATACCTACTCCGAATTTTTCTTTTGTTTCCTTTACTGCTTGCTCAATATACAGACTGAATAACATCGGGGAGACGCTACAACCCTGTCTCACTCCCTTGCCAACCACTGCTTGCCTTTCATGCCCCTCGACTCTTATAACTGCAATCTGGCTTCTGAACAAATTGTAAATAGCCTTTCGCTCCCTATATTTTACCCCTGCTACCTTTAGAATTTAAAAGAGAGTATTCCAGTCAACATTGTCAAAAGCTTTCTCTAAGTCTACAAATGGCAGAAACGTAGGTTTGCCTTTCCTTAATCTTTCTTCTAAGATAAGTCATAAGGTCAGTATTGCCTCACGTGTTCCAATATTTCTAAGAAAGTCATATGGTCAGTATTGCCTCACGTGTGCCAATATTTCTACGCAACCCAAACTGATCCCCGAGGTCGGCTTCTACCACTTTTTCCATTCGTCTGTAAAGAATTCGTGTTAGTGTTTTGCAGCTGTGACATATTAAACTGATAGTTCGGTAATTTTCACGTCTGTCAACACCTCCTTTTTTGGGACTGGAATTATTATATTCTTCTTGAAGTCTGAGGATATTTCGCCTGGCTCACACATCTTGCTCATCAGATGGTAGAGTTTTATCAGGACTGGTTCTCCCAAGGCTGTCAGCAGTTCTAATGGCATGTTGGCTACTCCTGGTGCCTTGTTTCGACTCAGGTCTTCCAGTGCTCTGTCAAACTCTTCACGCTGTATCGTATCTCCCATTTCATCTTCATCTACATCCTCTTCCATTTCCATAATATTGTCCTCAAGAACATCGCCCTTGTATAGACCCTCTATATACTCCTTCCACCTTTCTGCTTTCCCTTTTTTGCTTAGAACTGGGTTTCCAACTGAGCTCTTGATATTCATACAAGTGGTTCTCTTGTCTGCTTTATTCTAATAAGGCATTGTTTTTATGGACTCAAATGCAGAAACTTTTTTTAATATTTCTGTTGACTTATTCTAGCTTCTTCTTAAATTCTTCATATTTTTCCTCATTCTTTAACTTTCCCTACCTCCTTTTCTGTCTTTCTGCTGCTGTTAAAGGTATAATGTTCTTTTAGCATTAAAAAAAGTATAACTGTGACTCAGAGACGTGACTCACGGTGGACATTTAATTTTCTGTGTTTACGATATTGGTTCAAATTGGGAATTTTTTTTATAGTGATATCAGTTACACATTCACACGAAGTAAATTTCTGAGCAAGATGAAGTTAGCTCTAACATTCCTTGTAATAAAAAAAAAAAGTTAGTGTTCTTGTATTATGTTATTTATCCTTACTTGTAATTTCCCTAATTTACATGCTTAGGATATATTACAGTAATATAAATAGTAATATACTAATTCTTACCTGCCAATTAGTTGAAATCAAAGCCCAGAATCTCCAGTAATTCACACTGCCCTCACATGAAAAACGAATGGCCGTAAAATGGTTCAAATGGCTCGGAGCACTATGGGACTTCACTCCTGAGGTCATCAGTCCCCCAGAACTTAGAACTACTTAAACCTAAGTAACCTAAGGACAGCACACACATCTATGCCCGCGGCAGGATTCTAACCTGCGACCGTAGCAGTCGCGCGGTTCTAGACTGTAGCGCCTAGAACCACTCGGCCACACCGGCCGGCAAACCGTATAAAAATGGCTTCAAATTATGGAGGGAAAGCATACAGAAAAAAAGTCCAGCGTTTTCAAACAATATGTAAGAAGTACCAAATTTTAGGCTTTTAAAAATCATTAGTGTGCACTTAAAATAATTTTGTGATTGACAGTTTGTCTGAGGTGCTGGGAAGAAGGATTTCCAACCCGTAGACAGAGGCCACGTGCTCATGCGATCCCAGTTGGCGCCCACAAAGAGAAAGTATCCCCTGTGTCAGGCTTTGCTTGCCTCTTCCCTCCACTTTGAGCCTGCGTCACGTGGCCAGCCTCTCAAACGCAGCGAACACGTGTAGCCTAAGAAACAGCTGCGATTCGCTGCAGCCTGCCCCCACTACGCGACTCACTGAATCGTCAATTACAAATTTTCTCTAATCGAAGTATGCCTTATCTCAACGTACTAAGTTTAGGATCACCAAACGACATAATTTTCTTAACCTGAGATTGAAGCTCACACTTGTGTCCTTGTTCGCTTACAAATTTATTTTTGGATAGGTTCCACAAATTTTCTATATTTGCTGCCCAGATATGTTTCCCTGAACCAACCACAGGCATGATGTTAAAGCCGTTAAAGACGTGGTACGTCATTTTCAACGGAATACATGTAACATGCATATAGTAATGCATTCTGTACTAAACGCGAAGTAAATAAACGTTATGTAAAAATTTGTAATATAACTGTATTCCTCTGTAACATTGTTTTCAAGAAAATCACGAAATCACGTCACAGTGCAGTTGTATTATGCATACGTTCACGTTGTGCACATCAATTTTGCAGAATTAAAGTTCCTTTCAACACCCACACCTCCCTAACGAAGCATTTGCGGACCTATGTTCATATAACATTTTTTGTTCAGAATTACTTACACCACCACTGTTTAAAATATTGACCTTTCCTCCTCAAACACCCTATATACATGGTGGTCCATTGGTAGTGACCGGGCCAAATATCTCACGAAATAAGCATCAAACGGAAAAACTGCAAAGAACGAAACTGGTCTAGCTTGAAGGGGGAAACCAGATGGCGCTATGGTTGGCCTGACCCACTAGATCGCACTGCCACAGGTCAAACGGATATCAACTGCGTTTTTTTTAAATAGGAACCCCCATTTTTTATTACATATTCATGTAGTACGTAAAGAAATATGAATGTTTTAGTTGGACAACTTTTTTCGCTTTGTGATTGATGACGTTGTAATAGTCACAAACATATGGCTCACAATTTTAGACGAACAGTTGGTAACAGGTAGGTTTTTTTAAATTAAAATACAGAACGTAGGTACGTTTGAACATTTTATTTCGGTTGTTCCAACGTGATACATGTACCTTTGTGAACTTATCATTTCTGAGAACGCATGGTGTTACAGCGTGATTACATGTAAATACCACATTAATGCAATAAATGCTCAAAATGATGTCCGTCAACATCAACGCATTTGCCAATACGTGTGACGACATTCCTCTCAACAGCGAGTAGTTTGCCTTCCGTGATGTTCGCACATGGATTGACAATGCGCTGACGCATGTTGTCAGGCGTTGTCGATGGGTCACGCTAGCAAATATCCTTCAACTTTCTCCACATAAAGAAATCCGGGAATGTCAGATCCGGTGAACGTGCGGGCCGTGGTATGATCTTTCGACGACCAATCCACCTGTCATGAAATATGCTATGCAATACCGCTTCAACCGCACGCGAGCTATGTGCCGGACATCCATCATGTTGGAAGATCATCGTCATTCTGTCATGCAGTGAAACATCTTGTAGTAACATCGGTAGAACATTACGTAGGAAATCAGCATACATTGCACCATGTAGATTGCCATCGATAAAACGGAGGCCAATTATCCTTCCTCCCATAATGCCGCACCATACATTAACCCGTCAAGGTGGCTGATGTTCCACTTGTCGCAGCCATCGTGGATTTTCCGTCGCCCAATAGTGCATATTATGCCGGTTTACGTTACCGCTGTTGGTGAATGACGCTTCGTCGCTAAATAGAACGCGTGCAAAATATCTGTCATCGTCCCGTAATTTCTCTTGTGCCCAGTGGCAGAACTGTACACGACATTCAAAGTCGTCGCTATGCAATTCCTGGTACATATAAATATGGTACGGGTGCATCGAAGTTGATGTAGCATTCTGAACACCGACGTTTTTGAGAGTCCCGATTCTCGCACAATTTGCCTGCTACTGATGTGCGGATTAGCCGCGACAGGAGCTAAAACATCTACTTGGGCATCATCATTTGTTGCAGGTCGCGGTTGACGTTTCACATGTGGCTGAACACTTCCTGTTTCCTTAAATAACGCAACTATCCGGCGAACGGTCCGGACACTTGGATGATGTCGTCCAGGATACCGAGCAGCGTACATAGCACATGCCCGTTGGGCATTTTATCACAATAGCCATACATCAACATGATATGGAACTTTTCCGCAATTGGTAAACGGCCCATCTTAACACGGGTAATGTATCACGAAGCAAATACCGTCCGCACTGGCGGAATGTTACGTGATACCACGTACTTACACGTTTGTGACTATTGCAGCGCCATCTATCACAAAGCGAAAAAAGTGATCCAACTAAAATATTCATATTTCTTTACACACTACACGAATATGTAATAAAAATGGGGGTTCCTATTTAAAATCACGCAGTTGATATCCGTTTGACCTATGGCAGCGCCATCTAGCGGGCCAACCCATAGAGCCATCTGGTTTCCCCCTTCAAGCTAGACAAGTTTCGTTCTTCTTAGTTATATATATATATATATATATATATATATATATATATATATATATATATATATATATGTGTGTGTGTGTGTGTGTGTGTGTGTGTGTGTGCGCGCGCAATCACAGTTACTCTTACCGTTTCCCAATTTCCACTTTGCCTTCACTGCGAATCTGCACTTGAAACCAGCACTATCTTACTGTTCACAAATGTAGAAACAAGATGCGAACTGTTGATGTGTTGTGGGAGAGAGGTTTTAATCGGTGGCCGTGTCATTATCAAAAACAGAGCTCTTTCATCCAAAATAATTAATTTTCCTTTTGCAGATTTACATGCTTACGTTTTCCCAGTGCTTTCTGATAACGCTGGCATTGTTTAGCAACACTGGGACACAGGAAGTCCAAATGTATTGCGTGCAGTTTCACCACCGATTGCAAAAGCGACTTTTGCCTTGTATGCACAAAACAAATTTGTAGCATCGTCAGGTTTTACATCCAGATCTCTATTATTAAAAATAAGCTTCAAATATTGATACAAACCCTTGATTAGTAAACGTTTGCGCACACTAACCCCACCACTAACGAAATAGTAAAACAGCGATGGTGATTCTTGAGTGAAAATGTGTCCTAAATGTAGTGCATAATGTCTTTGACCAGAATTAAAAGCCGGGCCGGGGTGGCCGAGCGGTTCTAGTCGCTATAGTCTGGAACCACGCGACCGCAACGTCGCAGGTTCGAATCCTGCCTCGGGCATGGATGCGTGTGATGTCCTTAGGTTAGTTAGGTCTAAGTAGTTCCAAGTTCCAGGGGACTGTTGACCTAAGAAGTTAAGTGCCATAGTGCTCAGACCCATTTCAACCAAAGTTAAAAATTCCATCTAATCTCAATACATCATCTTCACACAATATTACTGTGCGGACAATCATTCCTGCTACTGAATGTACTTGTCGTTCATGTAAGTGTATACACTGATCTGGGTCACTTACTTGGCTCCCAAGTTCATTATATTAATACAATCGACGTTGTAAACTGAACACGCTGATGGATTCAGTATAAATTGACAGTCCATGTTAGCTGCTTTAATTCCAACACTTCTTTGAAAAACGGATTAACCTTGACACATTTGCGGCGTCTTTGTAAATATATTTTGGGCCGTTTATATGGAGATCTGACTGCTAATATGTATTGGTCGAAGTTCTTCAGATGATGCAAAGTCCTCATCAAATGTGAAATGTGCCGAAATGTTTACTAAGTCGTCCAGTAATTTCTTTTACTCTTTTTCCCATTTTTAAAATTTTTCTGTCGTCTTCGAGGGGTATAAGAAGATGGTATCTGTTCATCGCTGACCATACAGCTCTCTTAGAATGAAATGATAATTAAATCAAGCCCCTAAGCTGTCGACAGGCGTTGATATACATCAGCGGGGACAGTTGAAAATGTGCTTCCCGACAGGGACTCGAACCCGGGATCTCCTGCTTACGTGGCAGACACACTATCCAACAAGCCTCCGAGGGCACATATTTTCAAACGTCTCCGTTGACTTATATCAACGCTTGAAAGCAGCTAGGGGTAAAGTCCATAACTCGCGAACTAATTGACGGAGTTCTCTCATTTTTGGTGAAAGTGTAGCTTAAAGTCCAACTTAAAGATATCACTGTAGGTGTTCGAAATGGTCACCATTAACATCCACACACAAATGATGCCGCCGAACTGCAGCACGAACTACTGACTGCAACGTCTTCAGTTGGATATTTGCACATGAATGTACAATGAATTCTCGAAGTTCATCCAGTGTGCGTGGCTTTTGTCGATAAACGACGTCCTTTAGTGTTCCCCACTGGTAAAAGTCCAGAGGAGTTAGATCTGAGGAACGTGGAGGATACTCCACAGCACCTCTACGGCCTATCCATCTTCCTGGTAGATTTTCGTCGAGATACGCCCGAACAGGATTTCGGTATTGGGCTGGGGCACCATCTTGTTGAAAGTAAACTCTTTCGTCCGCATACAAGTCTCGGATGGCAGGTAAAATGGATGTCTGAAGCTTCTGAATGTACACCTCACTGGTAACTGTATCGTCAAAGAAGAATGGCCCAATCAAGCCTCGGTAAGACAACCCACACCACACATTTTCTCCTGGCAAATTCACGGTTTTGTCTACATGGACGTTCAGATTTTCGGCGGCCCAGTAGATGCAATTGTGGCGATTTACTGTACTTTTGAGTTTGAACTGTGCCTCATCAGACCACACAATCATGTCTGGAAACTCTTCATCGTTGCGCACCATGTTAGTAAACGACTCGCAGTACTCCATTCTTCGATCTGGGTCGTCCTCGTTCATTGCGTGTAGCAATCGTGGGATGTAGCACTTCCACTTTGCTGTCTTCAAACTTCGCCGAACACTTGAGCGACTCACTCCAGTTTCACGGGCACACTGTCTCACAGACTTCTGTGGTAAGCGAGTGAATTGTTGTAACACAGGACGGGAGTTAGCTGGACTTGTTACTGTTACAGGTCGTCCAGATCGTTGTTTGTGTACATCTTTAATACAGCCTTCGGCTTCAAATTTGTCTCGAACACGACGAATCGTTAAGCGTGTCGGTGGCTCTGTTTCGAATGTAAGCCTTGCGCCAGCCATGTTTAGTCGAGTAACTAGGTGCAACTAAGAACAAAACACTGACCATCTGGCGACTGTCATCTGACAAAACAAAAAAAACGCAATACAACGCTTGTGTGGCGATTGCCGGAACTACAGACTGTTACACTACCAAAGATGAGACAACTCCGTCAGTTAGTTTGCCAGTTATGGACTTTTAAACAGTGGATACATTTTTTGGACCCCTCTGCATATATATATATATATATATATATATATATATATATATATATATATATATATAAGGCTCACCGGCCATTTGATCATCTTCTTCTCCTGTGCGGATGCACAAACAGTGCCCGAACTCGTATGGGAATAGCCAAAAAGCCGCAAGTAACAGCAGGAGATCTCGAGTTTGAGTCCCGGCTGAGGCACACATTTTCGGACCTGTCCGAAAGAATTATATATATAATGGATAATTAATCTTGCCGCATTGCTCTTCTATTATATCGACGTGTTTCGGATTTCATTATCTGAGGGCAATACAGTTTTATTCTAAATTTCCGTTTCATTCCACCATAAACCTTAACAGAAGCTAATTCTTGCCAATTATCGCTATAAACCAATGATGGCGGGTACTTGCCCTAATCAGGTGCCGTTGTTACGACGACGTCCTGCTCATTATCAAGTGAAGTTTTTGCATTTGCAGGGAGTTATAGGTTCATCTTGTAACTCACCAAGTTCATAAGTGCATTCATTGTTGTCTGTACAATTGGTATCGGTATCAACTTCGTCGTTATATGTCCGTTTATCATCATAATATTCCTAATTCTTAAACAATTCCATCTAGACTACATATTTCGCTGCTTCTCTCACCTTTGCGGGTCGAACACGTTCGTTCCGGCCATGTTTAAAACACATTTTTCTCTTCAGGAGATTTGTCGTTACGCGACTGTCAGATGGAAGCCGTGGAAAGGCTGATGCCATCGTGTTTACATCGACTGGAATATTGACTACATTTTCTACAAATCCATATTGGAAACAGACCTTGACCACATCTAACTAACTTAAGAAATATGTGTCGCGGTGACACAGTACATTCTTCGAGATGTGTAAGTTGTTGCAAAATGTCTGGAATTTCGGTATGTCACTAAAGGCCGTGGCATTTTACCATCTTTTAGGTATTAAGACACGTGTAACAAAAATAACCGCAGGCAGCAGACATATTGATTACAAATATGTTCTCTAAGTTTTGTTCTGAAAAAATATTAGGCAGCTGATTCTTTCTCATAACCCTAAGAGAAGGTGTGTGCCACAAACGACCGCAACAGGAACAGGTATTCGTGTAACCATCAACAATATTTTCAAAAAACTGTTATAAGAGTTTTTTTTGTTCGAAGACCTCGTGTCTCTTTCTCATGGTCAACGTAATTTGAATCTTGTCTACGTAGTTGACGTTCAGTTGTATTACGCATTTGTTCTTCGTCCCTGCATACAAAGATCCTCTCGTAATACAAGCCATGCGGACTTCGTCACGAACATGTAATTTTCTCGTCATAGCGGATTCTTGCGTAATAGGTCTACACGTCGTGCGGCATTACGAACACGTTCAGTCTCTCTGTATACAGGGTCCTTGCGTAATGTACGCCCTGCGGCCTTGTCGACAGCAAGTTCATTCTCTTTTATACAGGGTCCCACGCAGTACACGTCATGCAGACTTGTCACGAGCACGTTCATTCCCCCTGTCTACAGGATGCTCGCATGTCGTGCAGCTGCATTACTCGCCCGATGATTTTGACGCTTATTTCTAGATATTTGTAATCTCTTTGATAGTCTGTTCCTTATTTGAACGTGTTATATCCTTTTGATGTGCCTTCCTATATTCCTGAATACCTTCATACACTTGTTCCGAACAAGAATTTTCAAGTTTTTGTGGGCGACAACTTTTATTACGTCTTCGGCGGCCCTCTGCCTTCGGATTTTGTATTTTATTTGCGGGATTTTTCTGAATATTGTTGACTGGACTATTTGTTGACTTTGTACTTTACTGGCGAACAAAAATCATATGTCCCAACGGCAGATTGCCCGAAAAAAGTAAACGCTTTATTGGATATTCTTCCATGCCTAATACACCACATAGAATACTCGCATCACGTTGATACTCTTCAAACAAATATCCTACTGTCTTCACCGTAGCAGCGTCGTTCGTACTCTTGATGTCAACGGAAACTGTCTTCCTGAACATTGATTAATATAAACTTATCCCCCAACTCTTGTAGTTCTTAGAAACTGGGTTTGTTGAATAGTGACAGAATTATAAATTGAGAAACCTATAGCCTGAAATAAGCATCTGCCATCGGGCGGCTTCGAAATTACATTGTGCAAGATGGATCTGCACTAATGGTTAAATTGACTGTAGCAGCTACATTTTAAAGGGTATCGATTTGTGGTAAGTTTTTAAATACAAAGAAAATAGAATTATTAGTAAATTAAACGTATAATACAGCGCATAAGCTTGTCTGCTCAGAATTCGGCGAGGACCAACGTATTACGATTTTTTGAAATAAATCACTGCCCGCATCTCGTGGTCGTGCGGTGGCGTTCTCGCTTCCCACGCCCAGGTTCCCGGATTCGATTCCCGGCGGGGTCAGGGATTTTCTCTGCCTCGTGATGGCTGGGTGTTGTGTGATGTCCTGCTACGGTCACAGGTTCGAATCCTGCCTCGAGCATGGATGTGTGTGATGTCTTTAGATTAGTTAGGTTTAAGTAGTTCTAAGTTCTAAGGGACTGATGACCTAAGATGTTAAGTCCCATAGTGCTCAGAGCCATTTGAACCATTTTTTGAAATAAATCACTGATTTCTAAGAATAATACACTTACGCAAAGTAAACATAATGTATCTCTCATATCATATTTCTCCCTTTTATAAGGTCTGCTACACTCAAATCACTTTAAGCTGACTCGCAGATCATCATACAAATCCCTTATAATACCACTAAAGTCTCAACTACAAATGACAGTTACCACAAGTTAACTTCAACGCAAGTACATTCCTCCGACATATTACAGTAATGCGCCCCTTAAAACGCTCACTATCGTCAAGACAATTACGAGTAAATTCATTTCGCGTGTTATAATTAAAAATTAATAATTTTCGTATTTTTTTCTTGCACTCTACTTGTACTGTAAAACATCACTTCTTTCCTAATTTCATGAGTCTTCACTGGAAAGCAGCGTACAAGTTTTCATCGGTGAGTTTTCGAGTACCAAAATATGTGGTGTAAACGTCCGTATCTTTTGATTGCATTGACTTACAAGCTTACAATTTTTGCGCTGCCGAGAGACCATAGACCTTAATATGTGACAAATTTGAACTCGATACGTCTAACTCGTACCTGAGAAAAAAGGTTCTTGACAGACAGACAGACAACAAAACGATCCTAAAGGTGTTCCGTTTTTACAGATTGAGGGACAGAACCCTAAAAATTATGTAACTTAATTAAAAATTAACGATTTTTGGACTTTTTTCATTTAGTTGTTTTGTGAAATCTCGTTTCTTGCCTAATTTCGAGAGTCTAGGTCAACGGAAAGTACCCTATAGTTTTAGGTGCATGAGTTTTCGAATGTCAAAATAATATATGTGATGTAAATGGCCCATTCTTTTGAATGCATTGACTTTTGAAGCTTAAAATGTTTACATCGCCAAGGGGCAGTAGATGTGACATAAATCTCAACTTGATGGGCATATATTCTTTTCGGAGAAAAAGAGGTCTTAAACAGCTGGACAGGGAGACAAGCATAGACAAGCGGAAAACAAAATGATCCTATAAGGGTTCTGTTTTTACTGACATGTATCTAACGCAAAAAAAGCAGAGGAGGCAAAGTAGCAACCACACTTAGCAGTGAGACATTTGCAAATGGTGTTCGGTAGCTGTATATTCACGCGTGGATATGTGGAGAGGAACACAAGTTTGTGCCTGGCGGGCTGAAATGCGCATGCCCATGGAGTGATCACGTGGTCCTACACGAAAAGAAACAGCGAGACTCACACAGCGGCATGTGCTTCGGTCGCGTGGGTTTTATTTTGGACAAGTGGCGAGAGATCGGTTGTCGCGAGACTGGAGCGGCGTTTTCACGTGTCGACCCATCCCCAGGCGAAATACTGTGGATGTCTGTAGCGATGCGGAAATGAAATGTACGGATCACATTAGTAATCTGTTTACACATAGAACACTGCTGTTTTTGTATACTCTGCTGTGCATTGTTATTTGTGATACAACCGCTCGCACAGTAGTATTTCACCGCTTTCTTTGGTTACTAACTGCACGTTTAATCCATTGCAAGCATACGAGAATATCCATTTACTACTTTGCGAACTAATTAGTTGTGGCATGAGTTGCCTGGTATGTAACCGTTTCTGTTGGAAAACTTACAACTACAAAATAAGTCTGTTACCTCATGATAACACAATATCATAAACATTAACGTTAAATGGTTCTGGTGACGCTACCCACCCTATTATCGGAATATCGGCATTTTCATTGGCTACTTATTTTTTGGCACCAAACTACGTAGAGTTAACGGTCCAGTGTGTTACAACCCAGACGCTAACGTTATTTTAAAGGCGTTAATGTGCTTCTGTGTTTGCTACAATAACCAGCATGATGAGGAAATAACTAACTTGCAGAACAATATGCTCTTAAATTTGGTCATTTAATTTTGCTTGATGTGCCAATTTAAGTACATATACATAGAAATAGTCATAATAATGAAGGGTACATAAATAAAGAGAGTAATAGAAATCAATTATTTTCAATTAATATCAAAATTTAGGATTTTTATAGTTTCTCTTCTTTGAGTCCATTTTAACGTGAACTTGTTTCTGCTGCCCTTGATTATATTCATCTCCTTCCGCCATCTGTATTTATATGTTAACCGTGTGTGTAACAGTTCTTAATCGGGCTTTTTCTTTCGAATGCAGGCCGTTTGTAGACCTGACATCGAAATGATGCGCGGAAGAAAAGAAAACTTGCGTCGTTTTGCACAAAAAATAATTAATATTCAAACAACACAAATGGCTACCACACACATCTTACAAAAATAATTCTCCACTCGAAAAGTACAGACAGAGTCTCTCTATTAATTGACAAAAAAAAGAATGGAGTTTTTTTTATCATTTGTTATCCGCCTTCCGGCGTAGAAAAATATATCTTTATCTGCGCTTTACAGCGGCCGCGGTAATTATTATCATTGGTTTTAAATTTTTGTCATAGCTTGTTGGGGCTTCTCCTTACGTTGCAACATATTGATCACGTTAAGTAGTGCCTAAATTTAGTATTGATCTTACGTTACAATCTGCCTTTGACGAGACATTGAGATTAATATTCCTTTGTTCTTATTGATGTACTAATAAAACGAAACACCCAGTAACCTTTTGCATGCCTTTTGAAGCTAGTATCGCTAACCTAATTCTCTGGAGCATTTGCGGATTACATAAATAAGCGCAAGATTTCTTCTGGTGCTCGTATCCATTTAGCTTGCTATAACGTACATCACACACACACACACACACACACACACACACACACACACACACACACATATACATACATACATACACTCAGGGACTGTTTTTGAAAGATCTTAAAACGTTAGTTTAACGCTTTTCCGAGTATTTTAAAAGTGTTAATATAACAACTGTTTTAAATCGCTTCAACCGCAGCAAAACTGCTATCGTACCACATCTCAAAATCTGCGGTTTTGATTTTTTCCGTCAAAGGTTCCGGTACGGAGATGGCTCTGAGCACTATGCAACTTAACTTATGAGGTCATCAGTCGCCTAGAACTTAGAACTAATTAAACCTAACTAACCTAAGGACATCACACACATCCATTCCCCGAGGCAGGATTCGAACCTGCGACCGTAGCGGTCGCTCGGCTCCAGACTGCAGCGCCTAGAACCGCACGGCCACTCCGACCGGCCCGGTACGGAGAGCCTGTGCGTAGTGTGAGAAATCGAGCACTATATGTATATACCTGGAAAAAAGTAATATTTAGATAATACTAAAAATATTCTCCACTCTAAAACCTATATTTGTGGATACGGAACATAACCGACTGTGGGTTTTCAAATCAAAGTATCATGTCTCCTCGTCCATAACAACTAATGCGATTCTTAATATTATTCGTGGCGACACCCAAACTATATTCAAATTTATCAAATTGATGTTCGCACAAGTACGTACTTTTGAAAAGCATAGTTTTGGCACACGCACTTTGAGCGTCGCGCTGTTTCATTCACTTCCCCACTTCGCCTCTCTCTGATTCTCCCTCCCTCCTCCCCCCCTCACCCATCCCGCGCGTCTCTCTCTCTCTCTCTCTCTCTCTCTCTCTCTCTCTCTCTCTCTCTGTCATGAGCTTGGAATGCAAGGTCACTAAACCCGCGGAACCTCAAGAAAGTGTAATGTGTTAAATAGGACGAAAGCAGACCTTGTTTTGAGGCATAGCTCGCAGCATACAACAGAATATAGCGCTACCCGCCTCGAAGTGTCTTGTGACAAGTACACGTGCTTTCCGAATTACCGCTTTTGCGAAGAATATAGTGGAGTGGGAGGGGGCATGAGCTAAAACTTCAGAGCGTATTCTATCGGAACTGAGGTATACGAACCGTTTGGCATTTACGATTTAAATAAACGTTGTTATTCCAAGTATTTTGTCGTCCTTTTTTCAAAACAAGGTGATTGGTCTTTGTTCCGTACAATCACTAACTCGGAAGGAAAGTATTGCTCATTATGCCCGTCAGCTTTCACAAAAGCATGCAAAGTTGTTTTCAGCTGTATAGTATTTACTACATACAGTAAGCTTTTACGTGCGTATAGCATGACAGATTTCGCTACAGTGTACTTAACGCCAGTGTCTCATATCACACAGTTTTTTTCCATTTTTTCTGCTTCCGTTCAGGTTTTTATAAGATGCAGTCAAATGAAAAAGAGACAAATGGGAAAAATTAAGTAACCTATTTATTATTTCAATAGTAATCGCAATAACAGGTTAATATATTTATCCCACTGTGAGACAGACGATCAATGCTTTCATGGCAAAAAAGTCTGCAGTTGCATACGCAACTATGAATCTTCTACATCTACATCCATACTCCGCAAGCCACCTGACGGTGTGTGGCGGAGGGTATTTTGAGTACCTCTATTGATTCTCCCTTCTATTCCAGTCTCGTATTGTTCCTGGAAACGGAGCCGCGCGACTGCTACGGTCGCAGGTTCGAATCCTGCCTCGGGCATGGATGTGTGTGATGTCCTTAGGTTAGTTAGGTTTAAGTAGTTCTAAGTTCTAGGGGACTGATGACCATAGATATTAAGTCCCATAGTGCTCAGAGCCATTTGAACAATTTTTTTTGTTTCTGGAAAGACAGATTGAGGTATGCCTCTGTGTGGGCTCTAATCTCTGTGATTTTATCCTCATGGTCTCTTCGCGAGATGAACGTAGGAGAGAGCAATATACTGCTGGAATCCTTGGTGAAGGTATGTCCTCGAAACTTCAACAAAAGCCCGTACCTAGCTACTGAGCGTCTCTCCTGCAGTTTTTGACTGGAGTTTATCATCACCGTAACACTTTCGCGATTACTAAATGATACTCTAACGAAGCGCGCTGCTCTCCGTTGGATCTTCTCTCTCTCTTCTATCAACACTATCTGGTACGGATCCCACACCGGTGAGCAGTATTCAAGCAGTGGGCGAACAAGTGTACTGTAACCTACTTCCTTTGTTTTCGGATTGTATTTCCTTAGGATTCTTCCAATGGATCTCAGTCTGGCATCAACTTTATATGATCATTCCATTTTAAATCACTCCTAATGCCCTACTCCCAGATAATTTATGGAATTAACTGCTTCCAGTTGCTGGCCTGCTATATTGTAGCTAAATGATAACGGGTCTTTCTTTCTATGTATTCGCAGCACATTACACTTGTCTACACTGAGATTCAATTGCCATTCCCTGCACCATGCGTCAATTCGTTGCAGATCCTCCTGCATTTCTGTGGTGTCACCGCCAGACACCACACTTGCTAGGTGGTAGCCTTTAAATCGGCCGCGGTCCGGTAGTTTTCGTCGGACCCGCGTGTCGCCACTATCAATGATTGCAGACCGAGCGCCGCCACACGGCAGGTCTAGAGAGACTTCCTAGCACTCGCCCCAGTTGTACAACCGACTTTGCTAGCGATGGTTCACTGACAAAATACGCTCTCATTTGCCGAGACTATAGTTAGCATAGCCTTCAGCTACGTTATTTGCTTCTGCCTAGCAAGGCGCCATTATCAGTTACTAGATATTGTGAACTATGTACCGTCAAAGAGCGACGTTCATCATTAATGGATTAAAGTTAAATATTCCACTAGCTACGTCCGTTGTTTCTACATTCGAATTTCCTTGTCCTGTTCCAGACCTCACGCCAGCCTGCGTGAGCTAAATCGCGTGCCTTTAGGTCTCCTCTAGTAACACGGTGTTGGCTGTCCTGCCAACCACAAAAATTTCAGTACAATTTTTCATTGTTACAACCTCTCGATATAGCACAGCATCATCCACAAAAAGCCTCAGTGAATAGCAACGTTCCTACGACACTCCCCTGCGGCACACCTGAAATCACACTTACTTCGGAAGACTTCTCTCCATTGAGAATGACATGCTGCGTTCTGTTATCTAGGAACTCTTCAATGCAATCACACAATTGGTCTGATAGTCCGTACGCTCTTACTTTGTTCATTAAACGACTATGGGGAACTGTATCGAACGCCTTGCGGAAGTCAAGAAACACGGCATCTACCTGTGAACCCGTGTCTAAGGCCCTCTGAGTCTCGTGGACGAATAGCGCGACCTGGGATTCACACGATCGTCTTTTCCGAAACCCATGCTAATTCCTACAGAGTAGATTTCTAGTCTCCAGAAAAGTTATTATACTCGAACATAATACGTGTTGCAAAATTCTACAACTGATCGACGTTAGAGATATAGGTCTATAGTTCTGCACATCTGTTCGACGACCCTTCTTGAAAACGGGGATGACCTGTGCCCCTTTTCAATCCTTTGGAACGCTACGCTCTTCTAGAGACCTACGGTACACCGCTGCAAGAAGAGGGGCAAGTTCCTTCGCGTACTCTCAGTAAAATCGAACTGGTATCCCATCAGGTCCAGCGGCCTTTCCTCTTTTGAGCGATTTTAATTGTTTCTCTATCCCTGTGTCGTCTATTTCGATATCTACCATTTTGTCATCTGTGTGACAGTCTAGAGAAGGAACTACAGTGCAATCTTCCTTTGTGAAACAGCTTTGGAAAAAGACATTTAGTATTTCGGCCTTTAGTCTGTCCTCTGTTTGAGTACCATTTTGGCCACAGAGTGTCTGGACATTCTGTTTTGATCCACCTACCGCTTTGACATAAGACCAAAATTTCTTATGATTTTCTGCCAAGTCAGTACATAGAACTTTACTTTCGAATTCATTGAACGCCTCTCGCATAGCCCTCCTCACGCTACATTTCGCTTCGCGTAATTTTTGTTTGTCTACAAGACTTTGGCTATGTTTATGTTTGCTGTGAAGTTCCCTTTGCTTCCGAAGCAGTTTTCTAACCCTGTTGTACCACGGTGGCTCTTTTCCATCTCTTAGGATCATGTACGCAGGCGTGCATTTCTTCGTCTAAATCAAAGCGACGGTCCCGAATGTCCTATGCCTTTCTTCAGGGCTCCAAAAATATGGAAATTGCGTGGGGAGAAATAGGGACAGTACGGAAGATGTGTGGGCGGTCCGAAGTTACACTGGTAAGCCGTTACACATCCTCTGTACCATCCCTAGTTCTCCCCACTCAATTTCCATATTTTTGGAGCCCTGAAGAAAGACATAGGACATTGGTGACCGTCGCTTTGATTCTGACAAAGATGGCTCTGAGCACTATGGGACTTAAATGCTGAGGTCATCAGTCCCCTAGAATTTAGAACTACTTAAACCTAACTAACCTAAGGAAATCACACACATCCATGCCCGAGGCAGGATTCGAACCTGGAACCGTAGCAGTTACTACAGTTTTGTAAATTTCAAATGCATTCACAATTTTGCGTATGGCTCCTGGTTTATAAATTAATAAGTATGAACAATATGTTATGAACTTATTTTCCACAAAAAGTTTAAAAGTACAAAATTGTTTTACTAGTTAGTGTTTCAAATACAGAAAGAAACTATTAGTTGTTTCTTTGAAAAGGTTTAAAAGAATATAAAAAACCATAGAAATGGATAAAACTTTATTCAATTGTGGAAATCAGTAAACGTTTTAATACATTTAGATTTCATGTCAGTATCTTCAGCCTGATTCTTCACAACTCAGATCTTCGCACTCATCTTCAAATTCACCTTCCTGGCCACTTTCTACTTGGATTTTTTCAGGAGAACCAATATCTGACGTCTCTGGAAGAAGTAATTCCAATGTATCACTGTTATAAGGCTTACACCTCTTCACTATTCTTGTCCTTGAGTTGCTGATAAAAGGCTGGCTGCTAAGAAGCAGCCTGCACAAGACATCTCTGTTGCAAATCTCTTTCTCGAGAAATTTGTGCGATAAAGTCAAAAATGTTTGTTTCTGGCGTCAGCTGCCTCTTCTGACAATCGACCAACTGATACAATAGCTTCTTTAATTACAGCTGCCCCAAGTATCAAATCTTTATGCATTATTGGAGTTATGTGATGCCAAATGTAAAGTTCCACTACAGTTGTGATGTTTCATATGCATATGCTTCAAACTTTTCTACATCAATACGATTCTCACTGCTTCCAGTATAACTTTCAACCTTTCAATCACTCTTATATCAACTACAGTTATTTCTGAAGCAGTTTCAGGATCAGAAAAAAAACCTCTGGCCATGTTCCCATCATTTTTATTTCCCTATCCCAGCTTTGGAACATTCTTTGAATTTTTTTCTTTGTGTCAACTACAATTCGTTTCTCTTCTTCACCCATTGCCTGCCATCTGCGAATTGTGATTTTGTATGATAGGCATACTACTGACTCAAAGAATTGAATACGTGTGTGCAGAACTGACAGACCAAATATATATGAAGAGTGATGTGTGAATGGGCAAAATATCTATTAGGAACATTACGTATGTAGATTGTGGACAGTTGGGAACGTGGGTTTCACAGGAGGCGTGGGATAAGTCCCTGCAGTCGCACTGTTCATCTGTGTCCTCGGTGGCTCAGATGGATAGAGCGTCTGCCATGGAAGCAGGAGATACTGGGTTCGAGTCCTGGCTGGGGCACACATTTTCAGCTGTCCCCATCGAGGTACATCAACAACAGCTGTCGGTAGGGGGGGGGGTTTCAATTAATTGTCATTCACGTTTTTATCCTTTTGTATGCCATAAATAAAATGAGCGGCCCGTGGCACGAAACCCGAAATCATATTACCGAAAACAAAACTTATAATTGACATTCCACAGCATGAAAAGAATAGAAACAACATGGCACAACACAAACGTGATAATAACAATAAGAAAATTGCAACACCGAAGTTCACACTCACAAATCACAGATAAAACATCCACAACAAAATTGCCGTTTCGTGACAGCTACAACAGTGCAGACAACAGTCATGTAATGGCCGCTGAGAATGGAACGTTTCGGCTTGCGACCGCCAGATGGCAGCACTGACTACTGTAAATATGGACACTTCAATTTTGTACACCAGCAGTTTTATTCCCTTATCTTAGTGGTTTTATAATTTCTTTCATCTTGATTGTTTTATGATTCTGTAAAATACTTCATTTTCTATATCTTTGCTTAAATAATTGATAATTAGCAATTAGAAAGTTTACTAAATGTTTATTATAGATGTTTTGAAGGCTAAACTGAGCCATTAAAGTCATATTTAGTTCTAAGGGCGTTTCCGAACACCCCCCCCCCCCCCCCCAAACGTATTTTTGAGGGCTCGGGCCCGATCACGTCCCATGGAGTCGGCGCCTGTGTTCAAGCTAATAATGTAATGTATAAACGCGCCACCTGCCAGAAAAAGCACAACAACTGAAGCTAGGACATTCCAGAAATGTTTCAGGCCTCTGAAAATTTGGTTTTTATCTCGCCAGTTAGTCAGCTAACAAAAAAATATAGTTGTTAGAATTGTTGCGAAAATTTCAATTTTTCGCATTTTGGCCAGGATTTTGGGGTGTAATACTCCAGTGTGCGATGTATCGTTTGGCTGCCCAGCCGCTTACATCACCCCCCCCCCCCCCCCCCGCTCCCACTCATTCGTACATTAGTTTTCCTTCCTTTGGCTCTGGTAAGACATTTTAAAAATGCAAGTGTATTGTTGTCGCTCCTAATTATTATACAGGTTGAGAACAACTTTTGCTCTCTGTTGGGTGCCAGAAGCGACCGCTTCTGTGGCTTGAGCGTTAAACTGGCTCTACCGATTAGAAAACTTTTCTGGACCTTATAGACGTCTGCTTTAACGCGCAATCTCCTCGTAACCGAATATAATAACTGTGCTCTTTAAGAGAGCAATCAGCTCCACTTCAAATAATAACTAATTTTATTACTGCATGGAGCCACAGCTATATAGAACTTTCTGAAAGATATAACCGCCATTTGAGTGTACAATATGTTTTACCTCACAATCTGGATTTCGGCGCCGCGCGGGATTAGCCGAGCGGTCTAGGCGCTGCAGTCATAGACTGCGCGTCTGATCCCGGCGGAGGTTCGAGTCCTCCCTCGGGCATGGGTGTGTGTGTTTGTCCTTGGGATGGTTTAGGTTAAGTACTGGTTCAAATGGCTCTGAGAACTATGGGATTTGACATCTGTGGTCATCAGTCCCCTAGAACTTAGAACTACTTTAACCTAAGGACATCACACACATCCATGCCCGAGGCATTATTCGAACCTGCGACCGTAGCAGTCTCGCGGTTCCGGACTCAGCGCCTAGAACCGCTAGACCACCGCGGCCGGCGGTTAAGCAGTGTGTAAGCTTAGGGACTAATGACTTTAGCAGTTAAGTCCCATAAGATTTCACACACATTTGAACATCGATTTTGGCCTTAGGGCATTATCGAGTGTTACAAGTATTATAAATCATTAGACTTCAGTAGAACGATGTAACACATGATAGTGGCTTAAGGTCGAAATTTAGACTGCGAAATAAAACCTGTAGTTCAGTCAAATGACGGTTACACCATTCAGAAATAATAAATTTATTTCTATGAGCCACTAGCTCGTCTTACAAAATGATAATGTCTTTAAAAAACGACTTAATTTATTTGTTTCTTAGTCTGTTTATTAATGATCATATTACACGTTTTGAAAACTCTGAACCAAACTACATGACTTTCCAACAGTTCTGAAATTTATCGAAACTATACAAACATCTAACTAGAGTTATTAGATATATATGTACTCGGCAGGAATATAGACTTCCACGCCGAGAACAGCTGCTTCTTCGTAGTACACTTCAGTTTGCTCCATGTAAGCTCTCAACGTAAACTATCTTAAAACAAATTACTTGCAAAATGAAAAGCGCTTTTCTTGTTCTGTTACATTATTGTACAAATCCGAGTAATTATTCGAAGCGTATTCCAAAACTTAGGTCGGATGACCAATATTTAAATAATGTTAGGCCGGAATAAAATTTCACACATTCAGCGCTGTCTACCGACTGTATGGGATACAGTACTCACAATCAATAGTCTATTGCCAGTCGGTGAGAGCAGATCGTAATGGCACGGACACCTTAGATCCCGTCAGTTGTGAAATGCGCAGTGTGATAAGATTTTCGCTGGCAAAAGAGCCCCCTGAAATCCATCTTGAGTTATGCCCAGTGGACCTGAAATAATGAGTGACAAACAAGTTCGAAAACAAAATGGCTGCATAAATGGTCACGATGAACAGCCGAATGGCAGGCGTTATATTCGGACCGGCAACATCTTTTATCAAGTGAACGAGAAACTTCGAAGCGATCGGCGATCGACTATGAGCGGTCTCGCTAGTGACTTCCCAAATGTTGCTCCAACCCCAGTTGAAAGGAGGGTCACTGAACGGCTTGGATATCACAAACTGTGTCCGAGGTGGGTCCCAAAAATGCTCACTAAGCGACACGAAGAGCAAAGACTGCTTAATGCACGACAGTCTTTAAAGCACTACGTACAAGATGGAGATGATTGTTTTCCAAAATTGTCATAGGCGACGAGACGTGGACATCCTACACCATTGCTGAATCGAAAGAATAGTCAGTGACAGCTAACGTATACTGTGAACTGGTAGCCAAATTGACACATGTGATCCAAAGTCGGCGCCGTAGAAAACTATCGTCTGGCATAATCATCCTTTACGACAACGCTACGCCGTCGGTCTGCTGCTAAAACAAAGGAGAAGATTCAAAATTTTCGTTGGGAGCTTTTTGATCGCCCTCCGCAGGCCCGGCCTTGCACCAAACGACTATTTCCTCTTTTTACACTTGAAAAAGTGGCTGAGTGGACAACGATTTCAAAACGGCGATGAACTCAGGACTGGCGTTGCCATCTGCTTCAATTCCCAGGCAGCAGACTTCTATACAGAAGGGTTAAAAAAGCTGGTGCAGCGTTACGGAAAGTGTGTAGATGTTAACTGCGATTATGTGCAAAAGTGAAGCAGATATGTAATAAAATATTACGTCAATAAAAACCTTTTCTCATGAGCCTATATTTTTTAATGACGAAACGGACCTTAGTTTTGGAGTACGCTTTTCTTTTCTTTTTTTTTTTCTCTTTATTCTGAGGTCGACACCGCTTCGTTGTAGAAGGGAGTACTGAATATACTTTTATTTCTGATGGCTCTCCATTTTTTTTTTTTCAGACCGTCCACAAGATAACGAATGCTTCTCCCTTCATCCCACACACTGACATTCTAGAACAGTACAATTACTAACAAATATTACAATACTAAAAATTCAAGAAGGCCTACTGATACTGTACAGCACCTCATTTCATATGCAAGGCAGTGCTATTAGAAATTAATACCATGACATACTATAATTTTTTTCCAGTCGTCGGATTGTATGGCATACTCCACAGCAGACACACCATGTGTGCGCTACTTGTCAGTTACCATCTTAATGCTATTCAAGGAGTATAATTTGCCTTATGTTTGGATGCAGTGTTATTGACAGCTCAGTGTACAGTCCATTGTTCCCATATACATAGTTTTATATTGGAGAAATTTCAAAATAGTCTCCTCTCCATTTGAAAGTACTCTTTCAGATTCCTTGGAGATCGCGCACACACACACACACACACACACACACACACACACACACACACACACACACACACACACACCATCTTGGAATTTGATTTGTGAAAATTGGCGTTATACACTGAGCATTCTTCTAACCCCCTTTAACGATGGCGATGCTGTTTTCATGATACAGAGTTGTCTGCAGGGCACATCTGTCATAAAACAAAATAATGTGTCAGCAAAATGACACATGGCACCAGACCTTACTTGGTGAAATGCTCCCAAAACCATGATGTCACAATTATGGCATTTTGACATGGACAGTTATCCTGCTGGTAGATGACATTGCCATCTTGGAAGACATTAACCATGAAGGGATGCAGGTGGTCTGCAGTAATGTTCACAGAAGTCACAGTTGTCATGGTGACTTCGATTACTATTCCAGGCCCCATACAAACCCTGGTGAATGTTCATCATAGCATAATACTGCACCCATCAGCCTGTGTCTGTTGTGCAGTGCGTGTCTGTCTGGACGTGACCATTGACATAGTGTAACAAGAAGCGCGATTTGTCCGTACAACTGACATGTTTGCATTGATTGATGGTCTGGTGATCTTGTGTCCACTGCAGCCGTAACTGGTACTGTCGTTGGTCAACATGGCGGTCACGTGCATGCTCAACACTGTGGGCTGAGCGGTATGCTTGGAAACTCTTGCAGTTGCACCAGCATTGTACTCTCTCGTCAGATCTGCCACAGATCTTCACCTGCGATGCATTGCAAAGCAGGCAAACCTCCGACACCATTCTGTGATTAAGTGTGGGCGTAGGCAACTAACACCTTGTCACCCCCTCATGATTTTCCTGTCCTTGAAAGCACTTTCCATAGATGCTCATGATAGTAGCGTGTGAAAACTGACCAAATCCACATTTCCGAGGTTCTCTTTCTCAAGTGCCAGGCCAAAACAATTTGTCCTTTGTTAAAGTCTCTTATGTCAGTGGATTTCTCAATTTCCGCTCTGTATCACTGCTAGAATGATTCCCCATTCGTCTTTGCTCCGATTATATACTTTCTTTACTGCATCATGTGCCCACAATGCCACCACATGCATTCAGTCTTGCAATGGGCAATTGTATGATATTTGAGGGAAGATCAGAAAGTAACAAACAATAATTTCACTAACAAAAAGTTTAATAGGTAACAAACCGAAAAAAATCACAAATGAACTTGCATATTTTACCCACTTTTCTACACAGTCACTAACATTCTCATGACATTTCTCCCATTATGGTATCAGTTTAATATAACCTGTTCATAGAAGTCCATCTCGTTGGTGTATAGTCATCTGCAGAATGCTGATTTCACTTGCATATCTGTCGCAAAGCATTGGCTGACCAGCAATTTCGTAATGGGACCAAACAGATGAAAGTCAGACTGTGCAAGGTCCAGACTATATGGTGGATGCTGGAGCACCACCCATCCAAATTTGGCAATCTTCTCACCAACAGGAGCAGCAACATTCGGGTGAGCTTTGTCATGAAGAAGTTTTACACCATTAGCATTAATGTTGTGGCATTTATTGTGAGGGGCACGATATAACTTAACCAAAGTCTTAACGTACACTGCAGCATTCGAAGTGGTCCCGTGTTCGGGAAAGTTTTCATTCCATAGAGGCCTGCATGGTTTCAGGCATGTAGTGGTATGACTGCAACTCATCACCAGTGACGATTCCTGTCAGAAAATCGGGGCTTTCTTGCGATGTAATGTGTTAATAATCCAAGTTTATCATCATTCACTGGCCGTTTTGGTTGTCTGTCAGATTATTAGGCGTCCAGTCAGCACCAAGTTTGCGAAATTTCAACGTGTCATGAACAGTATCGTACGCTGCACTATAGGAAATGTGGAATTGCTGTGGTAAGGTTCACAGCTCCACATGCAGTCGTTCAGCATTGCGGCCCCAATGGCTCCGACATTCTGTCAGGTTGAAGCTGTTACCGGCTCCTCGGAGCATGGCAAAACACTAAGGTTCACATAACCGCCTTGAAAGAATGCACATCTGGTCTATGCAGTCGTCCCCATACGGGCCACAAATGTCCCCATGGATTTCACTCTGTTTATGCTGTTCGGCCCACAAATATCGAACTACACGTCATAGTTCTTCACAACCTGACAATAATAACATGCGCGTCACGTTTGTGTAGTAGTTGAGGCTTCTCTTGCTAGAGCTGCACATGAAAGCAAAATACCCTTTCCAGCACAAACTTCAAACTATATTCTCGTGAAATTTCAGCATTCCAGTTGCAATACCAGAGAAGAAAAAAAAAATCTCTTTGGGTTACTTTCCGATCCTTCCTCTTATTATCATCATCATCATCATCATCATCATCATCATCATGCAAGTGTTTTATGGCTGGTGCTTCTTCTCATTTCCCGTTTTCAACTTCCTCTAGTCATGCCAGTTTCCTTCTTGCAGTTTTATGGCACCCATAGCGTCCTGGACCTCCCAGCTCCAATTCCTCTTTTTCCCACCAGGATCCACTGCTACACTTTCTTTGGCGTTGGCTATTGTCCATCCTTTTTAATTGTCCACACAATTTTTGGTGCCTCATCTCTATTGTCTATTATTGATTTATTGACGCCTATAACATCTATTATGGTCCAGCTTGGAGATGCTACAACTTAGGCTGACCAAATTTCGAAGAGAAAAATCCGGGACACTTGTGTTTAGACCTATACCTAATTTCATTATTACACTTGCGCTTACCTCTCTTGTCAGTTGTCGCGATATTTTGAAATCGATAATAGGCCTGTGATGATGCAGCAGCTGAAATATCCTTGAAAGATTGTATCTTCATTAATAATAATCTTCATTAATAATAATAATAAAATTCTCGAAGAACGTGGACTAGACACCAAAACCTGAAAACTAATCGAACAAACACTGACAGAAACCAAATCAACAATTAAATTCATAGACGGAATCTCGGAAGCATTCTTAATTAAAACAGGAGTAAGACACGGAGATGGGATCTCGCCACTATTATTCATCATAGTTTTAGACAAAGTAATGGAAGAATGAGAAATCGAACTAAGGAAACAAAACTTCTGGAAACCAATTGAACTAGGAAGAGGTAAAGGAAAATTCAACATCCCATATTTAGCGTTTGCAGATGACCTAACAATTATAACTGACAGTGAAGAAACTGCAATAAAACAAATTGAGATCCTTAAAGAATGTGCGGAGAAGGTTGGCCTGCAAATCTCGTTTGAGAAGACTGAGTTTATGTGCTCCAAATTAGATATTCCGAAACTGGAAACAAATTTTGGTGAAATCAACAGAGTCAAACACTTTAAGTATCTCGGCGAAGTTATTGAACCAACAGGACTCGAGAAAATAGCACAAAACAACCGAGTTTCAAGAAAGCATTCGGACTTGTTCAAAGCATATATAACAAAAAATGCCTGTCAAAAGGGACTAAAATCAGACACTACAACACAGTTATCAAACCTATAGTCACATATGCAAGTGAAACGCTCTCACTGAATAGAAAACTAGATTTACAGGATATTAAGAAAATAGAGAGAAAAATTATTAGGAAAATTCTGGGACCACGATACACACAAGATGGATACAGACTGCAGACCATCGAAACAACTGAAAAACTATCAAATATCGAAAGTGACATCAGAAAGAGACGAATGAAATTTTATGGACACCTACACAGATTACCTGGAAACAGGTTAACTAAACGTCTATTGGACTATGTGACATCACTTAAAGCAACAATACCCTGGGTAACTGAAGTTAAGAAGGATTTGACAAAAGCAAAAATTGACATAACAGACGCATCAGACAGGGATACATTCAGAAGAAAAATTGACAAGTGGAAGTTTACTTCAGAGACGGCACCAAAACCATACCGACCAAAGTGGACTGAAGAAAGAAAGAAGGCCTTTGGGGAGAAAATGAAGAAATATTGGCAAAACAAGAAGAACCTAAAGAAATATTGATAAATCACCTGCTTATCGTTCTCCTATGGGGACATTCGCTAATAATAATAATAAAATTTTATTTTCATTCAGCTCCTTACAGCAATACACAAAGTCAAGAGCATACATTTCTCAGTGTACTGTAGTTTGCATGAAATGGGTAAAAGTAGAAACCACACGTTACAAAGTAGCACTTTAACCATCAAAAAATTTATCAACAGTGTAAAAAGGATTGGTTACTAGTAGCTTATACAATTTGGCTTTAAAAATATTTACAGGCAATTCTTTAATATCTTTGCTTAGTCTGCTAAACATCCTTAGTACAAAGACTAGGTAGGAGTTTTGTGATTTACAGAATCTACGATGTGGCATTACACATGTTCCATTTCTAATATTAAGCTATGAATATCACTTTTCAATACAAATTTTGAAACATTGTTTCTAATGCACAACAGAACATTATAAATGAATAGGTTTACTACTGTCATACATTCCCATTTAATGAAAAGAGGTTTACAGCCTTCTGATTTACCAGAATCAGTAATTATTCTTAATACTTTCTTCTGCAAAAGTAGAATGTCATTTAGGTGACAACTAATACCCACAGTAAAATTCCATATGATATAATGCTTTGGAGGAAAGCAGCCCTTGTGGCTCTCCAGACTCTACCAATGCACACAACTTGTTGACGGTTCTCTAGGAAAGATTTAAAAATATTTACACTGTTGCCATCAAAATCGTAATAGAGTAGCTTACTCAACAAAGTATTGTCCTCTACACAATCAAAAGTTCTGCTAATGTCACAAAACTTAGTTTGGACATAGCCCCTAGCCTCACACACATCTAGGACAAATTTTACTAAGGAGTCCATTGCGTCAGTTGTGGATTTACCTTTCCTAAATCTAAATTGCTTATCACTGATTACATTTGATTTGCCCAAGTAAACACTAACTTCATTGTAATTTATTGTTTCATAATTTTTTGAAAAAACAGGAGTGATGTATACCAACCTATAGCTAGTGGAACAGTTCTTTTCAGCTTTTTTATATATGGGCACAACTCTAGACATTTTTAGTAGATCAGGGAGCATATTTTCAACAAGACATTTACTTACACAACAAGTTAAAGGATAAATAATACAGCCAATAACATATTTCAACAAATTACATGACAAATCATAGTATTTTCAGGCTAGTATTTGGACACACTTCTGTGAATGTGCCCAAAAAGGCTTTTGTAAGCAGTTGACTGTGATACTAAGTGAAGCTTCAGGAGGTTTGTTTATTGAACTACTAATTTGTTCAATGTACTGAATACAAAATTTGTTAAACTCTTATGGGGTTATGGCAATATCACCTTTTTGTTTAGTGTTTTGTTTAGTGTGGGCAATAGAATTAATTACACTCCAGGCTTCGTTGGATTTGTTTTTGGACTTTTCAATGTTTACTATATTAAGTAGTTTCTTTGCTTCACTGATTGCCTGCCTATACTTATGCTTAGCTGTAGCATATAATTCTTTATACATTTCTGATTTACCATTTTTGTACAGGCCAGAATGTAGCATGACAATATTTTTCAGTTTCCCTAACTGTGAAGTTTATCATTCTTTGTTTTTCCTTTTTTTTGTAATTACTGCTAATATTTACTGCACATTTTTTGGAGGGATGTTATTTTGGAATATATTTAAAAATACAGAGAAAAACTCAGCAAAAACAATATCAGAGGAACAATGTTGAAGCCTACTAAAAAGGGAGTCCCAACTGAAACAAGTGAGGGCATGTCTAAACCTATCCATCCTGTCTCTACTCATTGGTCTACTAGTCACAATTTTGGCTTTTGGGTCGGTGCATTCTGAAATTACATTACTAATACAAATAAATACTGCATCATGATCTGAAAAAGGGGATTTAATCATGTCACTGTACATACACGTTCTCTTAATTTTTGTAAATACACACTTCAAAAAAAGTTTTGCATCACCCCGGCTCCCAGAACTCCTGAAGCTAGACATCCAACAGCCAATCAGTTCCAGTCATTCCACCAGGAAGGAGGTACATGGCTCATGTCTGTAGTTGAACCATGCCTAGATGGTCAACACCGTGTTTTGATCATGTCCGCATTGTTACTTTGTGCCAGGAAGGACTCTCAACAAAAGTGTCCAGGCATCTCGGAGTGAACCAAAGCGATGTTGTTCGGACATGGAGGAGATACAGAGAGACAGGAACTGTCGATGACATGCCTCGCTCAGGCCGCCCAAGGGCTACTACTGCAGTGAATGACTGCTACCTACGAATTATGACTCGGAGGAACCCTGACAGCAATGCCACCATGTTGAATAAAGCTTTTCGTGCAGCCACAGGATGTAGTTTTAATGATTCAAACTGTGTGCAATGGGCTACATGATGCGCAACTTCACTCCCGACACCCATGGCGAGGTCCATCTTTGCGACTGCAACACCATACAGCATGGCACAGATGGGCCCAACAACATGCTGAATGGACTGCTCAGGATTGGCACCTCGTTCTCTTCACCGATGAGTGTCGCATATGCCTTCAACCAGATAATCATCGGAGATGTGTTTGGAGGCAACCCGGTCAGGCTGAACCCCTTAGACACACTGTCTAGTGATTTCAAAAAGGTGGAAGTTCCCTGCTGTTTTGGGGGTGGCATTCTGTGGGGCAGATGTAAGCCACTGGTGGTCATGGAAGGCGCTGTAACAACTGTACGGTACGTGAATGCCATCCTGTGACAGATAGTCCAACCATATTGGCAGATACTGGAGAGGCATTGGTCTTCATGGATGACAATTTGCACCCCCATCGTGCACATCTTGTGAATGACTTCCTTCAGGACAACGACATCACTCAGCTAGAGTGTCTAGCACATTCTCCAGCCATGAACCCTATCGATCATTCCTGGGATATATTGAAAAGGGCTGTTTATGGATGACGTGACCCACCAACCACTCTGAGGGATCTTTGCCGAATCATCGTTGAGGAGTGGGACAGTCTGGAACAACAGTGCCTTGATAAACTTGTGGATAGTATGCCATGACAAATACAGGCATGCATCAATGCAAGAGGACATTCTCCTGGGTATTAGAGGTACTGGTGTGTACAACAATCTGGACCACCACATGTGAAGGTCTCGCTGTATGGTGGTGCAACATGCAGTGTGTGGTTTTCATGGGCAATGAAAAGGGTGGAAGTGATGTTTATGTTGATCTCTATTCTAATTTTCTGTACAGAGGTGATGCTAAACTTTTTTGATGTGTGTATATTATCTAGACAGGCAGAGCCCCTTATAGGTTTACAGTTCACATAGTATAGGTTAAATTGTTGATGCAAATTAATGAGTTCTGTCATGCTTTTTGTCCTGCAGAACATCAGAGCTTGAACTGACATCCCTTCAATGAACCAACAGGACTCGAGAAAATAGCACAAAACAACCGAGTTTCAAGAAAGCATTCGGACTTGTTCAAAGCATATATAACAAAAAATGCCTGTCAAAAGGGACTAAAATCAGACACTACAACACAGTTATCAAACCTATAGTCACATATGCAAGTGAAACGCTCTCACTGAATAGAAAACTAGATTTACAGGATATTAAGAAAATAGAGAGAAAAATTATTAGGAAAATTCTGGGACCACGATACACACAAGATGGATACAGACTGCAGACCATCGAAACAACTGAAAAACTATCAAATATCGAAAGTGACATCAGAAAGAGACGAATGAAATTTTATGGACACCTACACAGATTACCTGGAAACAGGTTAACTAAACGTCTATTGGACTATGTGACATCACTTAAAGCAACAATACCCTGGGTAACTGAAGTTAAGAAGGATTTGACAAAAGCAAAAATTGACATAACAGACGCATCAGACAGGGATACATTCAGAAGAAAAATTGACAAGTGGAAGTTTACTTCAGAGACGGCACCAAAACCATACCGACCAAAGTGGACTGAAGAAAGAAAGAAGGCCTTTGGGGAGAAAATGAAGAAATATTGGCAAAACAAGAAGAACCTAAAGAAATATTGATAAATCACCTGCTTATCGTTCTCCTATGGGGACATTCGCTAATAATAATAATAAAATTTTATTTTCATTCAGCTCCTTACAGCAATACACAAAGTCAAGAGCATACATTTCTCAGTGTACTGTAGTTTGCATGAAATGGGTAAAAGTAGAAACCACACGTTACAAAGTAGCACTTTAACCATCAAAAAATTTATCAACAGTGTAAAAAGGATTGGTTACTAGTAGCTTATACAATTTGGCTTTAAAAATATTTACAGGCAATTCTTTAATATCTTTGCTTAGTCTGCTAAACATCCTTAGTACAAAGACTAGGTAGGAGTTTTGTGATTTACAGAATCTACGATGTGGCATTACACATGTTCCATTTCTAATATTAAGCTATGAATATCACTTTTCAATACAAATTTTGAAACATTGTTTCTAATGCACAACAGAACATTATAAATGAATAGGTTTACTACTGTCATACATTCCCATTTAATGAAAAGAGGTTTACAGCCTTCTGATTTACCAGAATCAGTAATTATTCTTAATACTTTCTTCTGCAAAAGTAGAATGTCATTTAGGTGACAACTAATACCCACAGTAAAATTCCATATGATATAATGCTTTGGAGGAAAGCAGCCCTTGTGGCTCTCCAGACTCTACCAATGCACACAACTTGTTGACGGTTCTCTAGGAAAGATTTAAAAATATTTACACTGTTGCCATCAAAATCGTAATAGAGTAGCTTACTCAACAAAGTATTGTCCTCTACACAATCAAAAGTTCTGCTAATGTCACAAAACTTAGTTTGGACATAGCCCCTAGCCTCACACACATCTAGGACAAATTTTACTAAGGAGTCCATTGCGTCAGTTGTGGATTTACCTTTCCTAAATCTAAATTGCTTATCACTGATTACATTTGATTTGCCCAAGTAAACACTAACTTCATTGTAATTTATTGTTTCATAATTTTTTGAAAAAACAGGAGTGATGTATACCAACCTATAGCTAGTGGAACAGTTCTTTTCAGCTTTTTTATATATGGGCACAACTCTAGACATTTTTAGTAGATCAGGGAGCATATTTTCAACAAGACATTTACTTACACAACAAGTTAAAGGATAAATAATACAGCCAATAACATATTTCAACAAATTACATGACAAATCATAGTATTTTCAGGCTAGTATTTGGACACACTTCTGTGAATGTGCCCAAAAAGGCTTTTGTAAGCAGTTGACTGTGATACTAAGTGAAGCTTCAGGAGGTTTGTTTATTGAACTACTAATTTGTTCAATGTACTGAATACAAAATTTGTTAAACTCTTATGGGGTTATGGCAATATCACCTTTTTGTTTAGTGTTTTGTTTAGTGTGGGCAATAGAATTAATTACACTCCAGGCTTTTTTGGATTTGTTTTTGGACTTTTCAATGTTTACTATATTAAGTAGTTTCTTTGCTTCACTGATTGCCTGCCTATACTTATGCTTAGCTGTAGCATATAATTCTTTATACATTTCTGATTTACCATTTTTGTACAGGCCAGAATGTAGCATGACAATATTTTTCAGTTTCCCTAACTGTGAAGTTTATCATTCTTTGTTTTTCCTTTTTTTTGTAATTACTGCTAATATTTACTGCACATTTTTTGGAGGGATGTTATTTTGGAATATATTTAAAAATACAGAGAAAAACTCAGCAAAAACAATATCAGAGGAACAATGTTGAAGCCTACTAAAAAGGGAGTCCCAACTGAAACAAGTGAGGGCATGTCTAAACCTATCCATCCTGTCTCTACTCATTGGTCTACTAGTCACAATTTTGGCTTTTGGGTCGGTGCATTCTGAAATTACATTACTAATACAAATAAATACTGCATCATGATCTGAAAAAGGGGATTTAATCATGTCACTGTACATACACGTTCTCTTAATTTTTGTAAATACACACTTCAAAAAAAGTTTTGCATCACCCCGGCTCCCAGAACTCCTGAAGCTAGACATCCAACAGCCAATCAGTTCCAGTCATTCCACCAGGAAGGAGGTACATGGCTCATGTCTGTAGTTGAACCATGCCTAGATGGTCAACACCGTGTTTTGATCATGTCCGCATTGTTACTTTGTGCCAGGAAGGACTCTCAACAAAAGTGTCCAGGCATCTCGGAGTGAACCAAAGCGATGTTGTTCGGACATGGAGGAGATACAGAGAGACAGGAACTGTCGATGACATGCCTCGCTCAGGCCGCCCAAGGGCTACTACTGCAGTGAATGACTGCTACCTACGAATTATGACTCGGAGGAACCCTGACAGCAATGCCACCATGTTGAATAAAGCTTTTCGTGCAGCCACAGGATGTAGTTTTAATGATTCAAACTGTGTGCAATGGGCTACATGATGCGCAACTTCACTCCCGACACCCATGGCGAGGTCCATCTTTGCGACTGCAACACCATACAGCATGGCACAGATGGGCCCAACAACATGCTGAATGGACTGCTCAGGATTGGCACCTCGTTCTCTTCACCGATGAGTGTCGCATATGCCTTCAACCAGATAATCATCGGAGATGTGTTTGGAGGCAACCCGGTCAGGCTGAACCCCTTAGACACACTGTCTAGTGATTTCAAAAAGGTGGAAGTTCCCTGCTGTTTTGGGGGTGGCATTCTGTGGGGCAGATGTAAGCCACTGGTGGTCATGGAAGGCGCTGTAACAACTGTACGGTACGTGAATGCCATCCTGTGACAGATAGTCCAACCATATTGGCAGATACTGGAGAGGCATTGGTCTTCATGGATGACAATTTGCACCCCCATCGTGCACATCTTGTGAATGACTTCCTTCAGGACAACGACATCACTCAGCTAGAGTGTCTAGCACATTCTCCAGCCATGAACCCTATCGATCATTCCTGGGATATATTGAAAAGGGCTGTTTATGGATGACGTGACCCACCAACCACTCTGAGGGATCTTTGCCGAATCATCGTTGAGGAGTGGGACAGTCTGGAACAACAGTGCCTTGATAAACTTGTGGATAGTATGCCATGACAAATACAGGCATGCATCAATGCAAGAGGACATTCTCCTGGGTATTAGAGGTACTGGTGTGTACAACAATCTGGACCACCACATGTGAAGGTCTCGCTGTATGGTGGTGCAACATGCAGTGTGTGGTTTTCATGGGCAATGAAAAGGGTGGAAGTGATGTTTATGTTGATCTCTATTCTAATTTTCTGTACAGAGGTGATGCTAAACTTTTTTGATGTGTGTATATTATCTAGACAGGCAGAGCCCCTTATAGGTTTACAGTTCACATAGTATAGGTTAAATTGTTGATGCAAATTAATGAGTTCTGTCATGCTTTTTGTCCTGCAGAACATCAGAGCTTGAACTGACATCCCTTCAATGAACCAACAGGACTCGAGAAAATAGCACAAAACAACCGAGTTTCAAGAAAGCATTCGGACTTGTTCAAAGCATATATAACAAAAAATGCCTGTCAAAAGGGACTAAAATCAGACACTACAACACAGTTATCAAACCTATAGTCACATATGCAAGTGAAACGCTCTCACTGAATAGAAAACTAGATTTACAGGATATTAAGAAAATAGAGAGAAAAATTATTAGGAAAATTCTGGGACCACGATACACACAAGATGGATACAGACTGCAGACCATCGAAACAACTGAAAAACTATCAAATATCGAAAGTGACATCAGAAAGAGACGAATGAAATTTTATGGACACCTACACAGATTACCTGGAAACAGGTTAACTAAACGTCTATTGGACTATGTGACATCACTTAAAGCAACAATACCCTGGGTAACTGAAGTTAAGAAGGATTTGACAAAAGCAAAAATTGACATAACAGACGCATCAGACAGGGATACATTCAGAAGAAAAATTGACAAGTGGAAGTTTACTTCAGAGACGGCACCAAAACCATACCGACCAAAGTGGACTGAAGAAAGAAAGAAGGCCTTTGGGGAGAAAATGAAGAAATATTGGCAAAACAAGAAGAACCTAAAGAAATATTGATAAATCACCTGCTTATCGTTCTCCTATGGGGACATTCGCTAATAATAATAATAAAATTTTATTTTCATTCAGCTCCTTACAGCAATACACAAAGTCAAGAGCATACATTTCTCAGTGTACTGTAGTTTGCATGAAATGGGTAAAAGTAGAAACCACACGTTACAAAGTAGCACTTTAACCATCAAAAAATTTATCAACAGTGTAAAAAGGATTGGTTACTAGTAGCTTATACAATTTGGCTTTAAAAATATTTACAGGCAATTCTTTAATATCTTTGCTTAGTCTGCTAAACATCCTTAGTACAAAGACTAGGTAGGAGTTTTGTGATTTACAGAATCTACGATGTGGCATTACACATGTTCCATTTCTAATATTAAGCTATGAATATCACTTTTCAATACAAATTTTGAAACATTGTTTCTAATGCACAACAGAACATTATAAATGAATAGGTTTACTACTGTCATACATTCCCATTTAATGAAAAGAGGTTTACAGCCTTCTGATTTACCAGAATCAGTAATTATTCTTAATACTTTCTTCTGCAAAAGTAGAATGTCATTTAGGTGACAACTAATACCCACAGTAAAATTCCATATGATATAATGCTTTGGAGGAAAGCAGCCCTTGTGGCTCTCCAGACTCTACCAATGCACACAACTTGTTGACGGTTCTCTAGGAAAGATTTAAAAATATTTACACTGTTGCCATCAAAATCGTAATAGAGTAGCTTACTCAACAAAGTATTGTCCTCTACACAATCAAAAGTTCTGCTAATGTCACAAAACTTAGTTTGGACATAGCCCCTAGCCTCACACACATCTAGGACAAATTTTACTAAGGAGTCCATTGCGTCAGTTGTGGATTTACCTTTCCTAAATCTAAATTGCTTATCACTGATTACATTTGATTTGCCCAAGTAAACACTAACTTCATTGTAATTTATTGTTTCATAATTTTTTGAAAAAACAGGAGTGATGTATACCAACCTATAGCTAGTGGAACAGTTCTTTTCAGCTTTTTTATATATGGGCACAACTCTAGACATTTTTAGTAGATCAGGGAGCATATTTTCAACAAGACATTTACTTACACAACAAGTTAAAGGATAAATAATACAGCCAATAACATATTTCAACAAATTACATGACAAATCATAGTATTTTCAGGCTAGTATTTGGACACACTTCTGTGAATGTGCCCAAAAAGGCTTTTGTAAGCAGTTGACTGTGATACTAAGTGAAGCTTCAGGAGGTTTGTTTATTGAACTACTAATTTGTTCAACGTACTGAATACAAAATTTATTAAACTCTTATGGGGTTATGGCAATATCACCTTTTTGTTTAGTGTTTTGTTTAGTGTGGGCAATAGAATTAATTACACTCCAGGCTTTTTTGGATTTGTTTTTGGACTTTTCAATGTTTACTATATTAAGTAGTTTCTTTGCTTCACTGATTGCCTGCCTATACTTATGCTTAGCTGTAGCATATAATTCTTTATACATTTCTGATTTACCATTTTTGTACAGGCCAGAATGTAGCATGACAATATTTTTCAGTTTCCCTAACTGTGAAGTTTATCATTCTTTGTTTTTCCTTTTTTTTGTAATTACTGCTAATATTTACTGCACATTTTTTGGAGGGATGTTATTTTGGAATATATTTAAAAATACAGAGAAAAACTCAGCAAAAACAATATCAGAGGAACAATGTTGAAGCCTACTAAAAAGGGAGTCCCAACTGAAACAAGTGAGGGCATGTCTAAACCTATCCATCCTGTCTCTACTCATTGGTCTACTAGTCACAATTTTGGCTTTTGGGTCGGTGCATTCTGAAATTACATTACTAATACAAATAAATACTGCATCATGATCTGAAAAGGGGATTTAATCATGTCACTGTACATACACGTTCTCTTAATTTTTGTAAATACACACTTCAAAAAAAGTTTTGCATCACCCCGGCTCCCAGAACTCCTGAAGCTAGACATCCAACAGCCAATCAGTTCCAGTCATTCCACCAGGAAGGAGGTACATGGCTCATGTCTGTAGTTGAACCATGCCTAGATGGTCAACACCGTGTTTTGATCATGTCCGCATTGTTACTTTGTGCCAGGAAGGAATCTCAACAAAAGTGTCCAGGCATCTCGGAGTGAACCAAAGCGATGTTGTTCGGACATGGAGGAGATACAGAGAGACAGGAACTGTCGATGACATGCCTCGCTCAGGCCGCCCAAGGGCTACTACTGCAGTGAATGACTGCTACCTACGAATTATGGCTCGGAGGAACCCTGACAGCAATGCCACCATGTTGAATAAAGCTTTTCGTGCAGCCACAGGATGTAGTTTTAATGATTCAAACTGTGTGCAATGGGCTGCATGATGCGCAACTTCACTCCCGACACCCATGGCGAGGTCCATCTTTGCGACTGCAACACCATACAGCATGGCACAGATGGTCCCAACAACATGCTGAATGGACTGCTCAGGATTGGCACCTCGTTCTCTTCACCGATGAGTGTCGCATATGCCTTCAACCAGATAATCATCGGAGATGTGTTTGGAGGCAACCCGGTCAGGCTGAACCCCTTAGACACACTGTCTAGTGATTTCAAAAAGGTGGAAGTTCCCTGCTGTTTTGGGGGTGGCATTCTGTGGGGCAGATGTAAGCCACTGGTGGTCATGGAAGGCGCTGTAACAACTGTACGGTACGTGAATGCCATCCTGTGACAGATAGTCCAACCATATTGGCAGATACTGGAGAGGCATTGGTCTTCATGGATGACAATTTGCACCCCCATCGTGCACATCTTGTGAATGACTTCCTTCAGGACAACGACATCACTCAGCTAGAGTGTCTAGCACATTCTCCAGCCATGAACCCTATCGATCATTCCTGGGATATATTGAAAAGGGCTGTTTATGGATGACGTGACCCACCAACCACTCTGAGGGATCTTTGCCGAATCATCGTTGAGGAGTGGGACAGTCTGGAACAACAGTGCCTTGATAAACTTGTGGATAGTATGCCATGACAAATACAGGCATGCATCAATGCAAGAGGACATTCTCCTGGGTATTAGAGGTACTGGTGTGTACAACAATCTGGACCACCACATGTGAAGGTCTCGCTGTATGGTGGTGCAACATGCAGTGTGTGGTTTTCATGGGCAATGAAAAGGGTGGAAGTGATGTTTATGTTGATGTCTATTCTAATTTTCTGTACAGAGGTGATGCTAAACTTTTTTGATGTGTGTATATTATCTAGACAGGCAGAGCCCCTTATAGGTTTACAGTTCACATAGTATAGGTTAAATTGTTGATGCAAATTAATGAGTTCTGTCATGCTTTTTGTCCTGCAGAACATCAGAGCTTGAACTGACATCCCTTCAATGAACCAACAGGACTCGAGAAAATAGCACAAAACAACCGAGTTTCAAGAAAGCATTCGGACTTGTTCAAAGCATATATAACAAAAAATACCTGTCAAAAGGGACTAAAATCAGACACTACAACACAGTTATCAAACCTATAGTCACATATGCAAGTGAAACGCTCTCACTGAATAGAAAACTAGATTTACAGGATATTAAGAAAATAGAGAGAAAAATTATTAGGAAAATTCTGGGACCACGATACACACAAGATGGATACAGACTGCAGACCATCGAAACAACTGAAAAACTATCAAATATCGAAAGTGACATCAGAAAGAGACGAATGAAATTTTATGGACACCTACACAGATTACCTGGAAACAGGTTAACTAAACGTCTATTGGACTATGTGACATCACTTAAAGCAACAATACCCTGGGTAACTGAAGTTAAGAAGGATTTGACAAAAGCAAAAATTGACATAACAGACGCATCAGACAGGGATACATTCAGAAGAAAAATTGACAAGTGGAAGTTTACTTCAGAGACGGCACCAAAACCATACCGACCAAAGTGGACTGAAGAAAGAAAGAAGGCCTTTGGGGAGAAAATGAAGAAATATTGGCAAAACAAGAAGAACCTAAAGAAATATTGATAAATCACCTGCTTATCGTTCTCCTATGGGGACATTCGCTAATAATAATAATAAAATTTTATTTTCATTCAGCTCCTTACAGCAATACACAAAGTCAAGAGCATACATTTCTCAGTGTACTGTAGTTTGCATGAAATGGGTAAAAGTAGAAACCACACGTTACAAAGTAGCACTTTAACCATCAAAAAATTTATCAACAGTGTAAAAAGGATTGGTTACTAGTAGCTTATACAATTTGGCTTTAAAAATATTTACAGGCAATTCTTTAATATCTTTGCTTAGTCTGCTAAACATCCTTAGTACAAAGACTAGGTAGGAGTTTTGTGATTTACAGAATCTACGATGTGGCATTACACATGTTCCATTTCTAATATTAAGCTATGAATATCACTTTTCAATACAAATTTTGAAACATTGTTTCTAATGCACAACAGAACATTATAAATGAATAGGTTTACTACTGTCATACATTCCCATTTAATGAAAAGAGGTTTACAGCCTTCTGATTTACCAGAATCAGTAATTATTCTTAATACTTTCTTCTGCAAAAGTAGAATGTCATTTAGGTGACAACTAATACCCACAGTAAAATTCCATATGATATAATGCTTTGGAAGAAAGCAGCCCTTGTGGCTCTCCAGACTCTACCAATGCACACAACTTGTTGACGGTTCTCTAGGAAAGATTTAAAAATATTTACACTGTTGCCATCAAAATCGTAATAGAGTAGCTTACTCAACAAAGTATTGTCCTCTACACAATCAAAAGTTCTGCTAATGTCACAAAACTTAGTTTGGACATAGCCCCTAGCCTCACACACATCTAGGACAAATTTTACTAAGGAGTCCATTGCGTCAGTTGTGGATTTACCTTTCCTAAATCTAAATTGCTTATCACTGATTACATTTGATTTGCCCAAGTAAACACTAACTTCATTGTAATTTATTGTTTCATAATTTTTTGAAAAAACAGGAGTGATGTATACCAACCTATAGCTAGTGGAACAGTTCTTTTCAGCTTTTTTATATATGGGCACAACTCTAGACATTTTTAGTAGATCAGGGAGCATATTTTCAACAAGACATTTACTTACACAACAAGTTAAAGGATAAATAATACAGCCAATAACATATTTCAACAAATTACATGACAAATCATAGTATTTTCAGGCTAGTATTTGGACACACTTCTGTGAATGTGCCCAAAAAGGCTTTTGTAAGCAGTTGACTGTGATACTAAGTGAAGCTTCAGGAGGTTTGTTTATTGAACTACTAATTTGTTCAACGTACTGAATACAAAATTTATTAAACTCTTATGGGGTTATGGCAATATCACCTTTTTGTTTAGTGTTTTGTTTAGTGTGGGCAATAGAATTAATTACACTCCAGGCTTTTTTGGATTTGTTTTTGGACTTTTCAATGTTTACTATATTAAGTAGTTTCTTTGCTTCACTGATTGCCTGCCTATACTTATGCTTAGCTGTAGCATATAATTCTTTATACATTTCTGATTTACCATTTTTGTACAGGCCAGAATGTAGCATGACAATATTTTTCAGTTTCCCTAACTGTGAAGTTTATCATTCTTTGTTTTTCCTTTTTTTTGTAATTACTGCTAATATTTACTGCACATTTTTTGGAGGGATGTTATTTTGGAATATATTTAAAAATACAGAGAAAAACTCAGCAAAAACAATATCAGAGGAACAATGTTGAAGCCTACTAAAAAGGGAGTCCCAACTGAAACAAGTGAGGGCATGTCTAAACCTATCCATCCTGTCTCTACTCATTGGTCTACTAGTCACAATTTTGGCTTTTGGGTCGGTGCATTCTGAAATTACATTACTAATACAAATAAATACTGCATCATGATCTGAAAAAGGGGATTTAATCATGTCACTGTACATACACGTTCTCTTAATTTTTGTAAATACACACTTCAAAAAAAGTTTTGCATCACCCCGGCTCCCAGAACTCCTGAAGCTAGACATCCAACAGCCAATCAGTTCCAGTCATTCCACCAGGAAGGAGGTACATGGCTCATGTCTGTAGTTGAACCATGCCTAGATGGTCAACACCGTGTTTTGATCATGTCCGCATTGTTACTTTGTGCCAGGAAGGACTCTCAACAAAAGTGTCCAGGCATCTCGGAGTGAACCAAAGCGATGTTGTTCGGACATGGAGGAGATACAGAGAGACAGGAACTGTCGATGACATGCCTCGCTCAGGCCGCCCAAGGGCTACTACTGCAGTGAATGACTGCTACCTACGAATTATGGCTCTGAGGAACCCTGACAGCAATGCCACCATGTTGAATAAAGCTTTTCGTGCAGCCACAGGATGTAGTTTTAATGATTCAAACTGTGTGCAATGGGCTGCATGATGCGCAACTTCACTCCCGACACCCATGGCGAGGTCCATCTTTGCGACTGCAACACCATACAGCATGGCACAGATGGGCCCAACAACATGCTGAATGGACTGCTCAGGATTGGCACCTCGTTCTCTTCACCGATGAGTGTCGCATATGCCTTCAACCAGATAATCATCGGAGATGTGTTTGGAGGCAACCCGGTCAGGCTGAACCCCTCAGACACACTGTCTAGTGATTTCAAAAAGGTGGAAGTTCCCTGCTGTTTTGGGGGTGGCATTCTGTGGGGCAGATGTAAGCCACTGGTGGTCATGGAAGGCGCTGTAACAACTGTACGGTACGTGAATGCCATCCTGTGACAGATAGTCCAACCATATTGGCAGATACTGGAGAGGCATTGGTCTTCATGGATGACAATTTGCACCCCCATCGTGCACATCTTGTGAATGACTTCCTTCAGGACAACGACATCACTCAGCTAGAGTGTCTAGCACATTCTCCAGCCATGAACCCTATCGATCATTCCTGGGATATATTGAAAAGGGCTGTTTATGGATGACGTGACCCACCAACCACTCTGAGGGATCTTTGCCGAATCATCGTTGAGGAGTGGGACAGTCTGGAACAACAGTGCCTTGATAAACTTGTGGATAGTATGCCATGACAAATACAGGCATGCATCAATGCAAGAGGACATTCTCCTGGGTATTAGAGGTACTGGTGTGTACAACAATCTGGACCACCACATGTGAAGGTCTCGCTGTATGGTGGTGCAACATGCAGTGTGTGGTTTTCATGGGCAATGAAAAGGGTGGAAGTGATGTTTATGTTGATGTCTATTCTAATTTTCTGTACAGAGGTGATGCTAAACTTTTTTGATGTGTGTATATTATCTAGACAGGCAGAGCCCCTTATAGGTTTACAGTTCACATAGTATAGGTTAAATTGTTGATGCAAATTAATGAGTTCTGTCATGCTTTTTGTCCTGCAGAACATCAGAGCTTGAACTGACATCCCTTCAATGAACCAACAGGACTCGAGAAAATAGCACAAAACAACCGAGTTTCAAGAAAGCATTCGGACTTGTTCAAAGCATATATAACAAAAAATGCCTGTCAAAAGGGACTAAAATCAGACACTACAACACAGTTATCAAACCTATAGTCACATATGCAAGTGAAACGCTCTCACTGAATAGAAAACTAGATTTACAGGATATTAAGAAAATAGAGAGAAAAATTATTAGGAAAATTCTGGGACCACGATACACACAAGATGGATACAGACTGCAGACCATCGAAACAACTGAAAAACTATCAAATATCGAAAGTGACATCAGAAAGAGACGAATGAAATTTTATGGACACCTACACAGATTACCTGGAAACAGGTTAACTAAACGTCTATTGTACTATGTGACATCACTTAAAGCAACAATACCCTGGGTAACTGAAGTTAAGAAGGATTTGACAAAAGCAAAAATTGACATAACAGACGCATCAGACAGGGATACATTCAGAAGAAAAATTGACAAGTGGAAGTTTACTTCAGAGACGGCACCAAAACCATACCGACCAAAGTGGACTGAAGAAAGAAAGAAGGCCTTTGGGGAGAAAATGAAGAAATATTGGCAAAACAAGAAGAACCTAAAGAAATATTGATAAATCACCTGCTTATCGTTCTCCTATGGGGACATTCGCTAATAATAATAATAAAATTTTATTTTCATTCAGCTCCTTACAGCAATACACAAAGTCAAGAGCATACATTTCTCAGTGTACTGTAGTTTGCATGAAATGGGTAAAAGTAGAAACCACACGTTACAAAGTAGCACTTTAACCATCAAAAAATTTATCAACAGTGTAAAAAGGATTGGTTACTAGTAGCTTATACAATTTGGCTTTAAAAATATTTACAGGCAATTCTTTAATATCTTTGCTTAGTCTGCTAAACATCCTTAGTACAAAGACTAGGTAGGAGTTTTGTGATTTACAGAATCTACGATGTGGCATTACACATGTTCCATTTCTAATATTAAGCTATGAATATCACTTTTCAATACAAATTTTGAAACATTGTTTCTAATGCACAACAGAACATTATAAATGAATAGGTTTACTACTGTCATACATTCCCATTTAATGAAAAGAGGTTTACAGCCTTCTGATTTACCAGAATCAGTAATTATTCTTAATACTTTCTTCTGCAAAAGTAGAATGTCATTTAGGTGACAACTAATACCCACAGTAAAATTCCATATGATATAATGCTTTGGAGGAAAGCAGCCCTTGTGGCTCTCCAGACTCTACCAATGCACACAACTTGTTGACGGTTCTCTAGGAAAGATTTAAAAATATTTACACTGTTGCCATCAAAATCGTAATAGAGTAGCTTACTCAACAAAGTATTGTCCTCTACACAATCAAAAGTTCTGCTAATGTCACAAAACTTAGTTTGGACATAGCCCCTAGCCTCACACACATCTAGGACAAATTTTACTAAGGAGTCCATTGCGTCAGTTGTGGATTTACCTTTCCTAAATCTAAATTGCTTATCACTGATTACATTTGATTTGCCCAAGTAAACACTAACTTCATTGTAATTTATTGTTTCATAATTTTTTGAAAAAACAGGAGTGATGTATACCAACCTATAGCTAGTGGAACAGTTCTTTTCAGCTTTTTTATATATGGGCACAACTCTAGACATTTTTAGTAGATCAGGGAGCATATTTTCAACAAGACATTTACTTACACAACAAGTTAAAGGATAAATAATACAGCCAATAACATATTTCAACAAATTACATGACAAATCATAGTATTTTCAGGCTAGTATTTGGACACACTTCTGTGAATGTGCCCAAAAAGGCTTTTGTAAGCAGTTGACTGTGATACTAAGTGAAGCTTCAGGAGGTTTGTTTATTGAACTACTAATTTGTTCAACGTACTGAATACAAAATTTATTAAACTCTTATGGGGTTATGGCAATATCACCTTTTTGTTTAGTGTTTTGTTTAGTGTGGGCAATAGAATTAATTACACTCCAGGCTTTTTTGGATTTGTTTTTGGACTTTTCAATGTTTACTATATTAAGTAGTTTCTTTGCTTCACTGATTGCCTGCCTATACTTATGCTTAGCTGTAGCATATAATTCTTTATACATTTCTGATTTACCATTTTTGTACAGGCCAGAATGTAGCATGACAATATTTTTCAGTTTCCCTAACTGTGAAGTTTATCATTCTTTGTTTTTCCTTTTTTTTGTAATTACTGCTAATATTTACTGCACATTTTTTGGAGGGATGTTATTTTGGAATATATTTAAAAATACAGAGAAAAACTCAGCAAAAACAATATCAGAGGAACAATGTTGAAGCCTACTAAAAAGGGAGTCCCAACTGAAACAAGTGAGGGCATGTCTAAACCTATCCATCCTGTCTCTACTCATTGGTCTACTAGTCACAATTTTGGCTTTTGGGTCGGTGCATTCTGAAATTACATTACTAATACAAATAAATACTGCATCATGATCTGAAAAAGGGGATTTAATCATGTCACTGTACATACACGTTCTCTTAATTTTTGTAAATACACACTTCAAAAAAAGTTTTGCATCACCCCGGCTCCCAGAACTCCTGAAGCTAGACATCCAACAGCCAATCAGTTCCAGTCATTCCACCAGGAAGGAGGTACATGGCTCATGTCTGTAGTTGAACCATGCCTAGATGGTCAACACCGTGTTTTGATCATGTCCGCATTGTTACTTTGTGCCAGGAAGGACTCTCAACAAAAGTGTCCAGGCATCTCGGAGTGAACCAAAGCGATGTTGTTCGGACATGGAGGAGATACAGAGAGACAGGAACTGTCGATGACATGCCTCGCTCAGGCCGCCCAAGGGCTACTACTGCAGTGAATGACTGCTACCTACGAATTATGGCTCTGAGGAACCCTGACAGCAATGCCACCATGTTGAATAAAGCTTTTCGTGCAGCCACAGGATGTAGTTTTAATGATTCAAACTGTGTGCAATGGGCTGCATGATGCGCAACTTCACTCCCGACACCCATGGCGAGGTCCATCTTTGCGACTGCAACACCATACAGCATGGCACAGATGGGCCCAACAACATGCTGAATGGACTGCTCAGGATTGGCACCTCGTTCTCTTCACCGATGAGTGTCGCATATGCCTTCAACCAGATAATCATCGGAGATGTGTTTGGAGGCAACCCGGTCAGGCTGAACCCCTCAGACACACTGTCTAGTGATTTCAAAAAGGTGGAAGTTCCCTGCTGTTTTGGGGGTGGCATTCTGTGGGGCAGATGTAAGCCACTGGTGGTCATGGAAGGCGCTGTAACAACTGTACGGTACGTGAATGCCATCCTGTGACAGATAGTCCAACCATATTGGCAGATACTGGAGAGGCATTGGTCTTCATGGATGACAATTTGCACCCCCATCGTGCACATCTTGTGAATGACTTCCTTCAGGACAACGACATCACTCAGCTAGAGTGTCTAGCACATTCTCCAGCCATGAACCCTATCGATCATTCCTGGGATATATTGAAAAGGGCTGTTTATGGATGACGTGACCCACCAACCACTCTGAGGGATCTTTGCCGAATCATCGTTGAGGAGTGGGACAGTCTGGAACAACAGTGCCTTGATAAACTTGTGGATAGTATGCCATGACAAATACAGGCATGCATCAATGCAAGAGGACATTCTCCTGGGTATTAGAGGTACTGGTGTGTACAACAATCTGGACCACCACATGTGAAGGTCTCGCTGTATGGTGGTGCAACATGCAGTGTGTGGTTTTCATGGGCAATGAAAAGGGTGGAAGTGATGTTTATGTTGATGTCTATTCTAATTTTCTGTACAGAGGTGATGCTAAACTTTTTTGATGTGTGTATATTATCTAGACAGGCAGAGCCCCTTATAGGTTTACAGTTCACATAGTATAGGTTAAATTGTTGATGCAAATTAATGAGTTCTGTCATGCTTTTTGTCCTGCAGAACATCAGAGCTTGAACTGACATCCCTTCAATGAACCAACAGGACTCGAGAAAATAGCACAAAACAACCGAGTTTCAAGAAAGCATTCGGACTTGTTCAAAGCATATATAACAAAAAATGCCTGTCAAAAGGGACTAAAATCAGACACTACAACACAGTTATCAAACCTATAGTCACATATGCAAGTGAAACGCTCTCACTGAATAGAAAACTAGATTTACAGGATATTAAGAAAATAGAGAGAAAAATTATTAGGAAAATTCTGGGACCACGATACACACAAGATGGATACAGACTGCAGACCATCGAAACAACTGAAAAACTATCAAATATCGAAAGTGACATCAGAAAGAGACGAATGAAATTTTATGGACACCTACACAGATTACCTGGAAACAGGTTAACTAAACGTCTATTGTACTATGTGACATCACTTAAAGCAACAATACCCTGGGTAACTGAAGTTAAGAAGGATTTGACAAAAGCAAAAATTGACATAACAGACGCATCAGACAGGGATACATTCAGAAGAAAAATTGACAAGTGGAAGTTTACTTCAGAGACGGCACCAAAACCATACCGACCAAAGTGGACTGAAGAAAGAAAGAAGGCCTTTGGGGAGAAAATGAAGAAATATTGGCAAAACAAGAAGAACCTAAAGAAATATTGATAAATCACCTGCTTATCGTTCTCCTATGGGGACATTCGCTAATAATAATAATAAAATTTTATTTTCATTCAGCTCCTTACAGCAATACACAAAGTCAAGAGCATACATTTCTCAGTGTACTGTAGTTTGCATGAAATGGGTAAAAGTAGAAACCACACGTTACAAAGTAGCACTTTAACCATCAAAAAATTTATCAACAGTGTAAAAAGGATTGGTTACTAGTAGCTTATACAATTTGGCTTTAAAAATATTTACAGGCAATTCTTTAATATCTTTGCTTAGTCTGCTAAACATCCTTAGTACAAAGACTAGGTAGGAGTTTTGTGATTTACAGAATCTACGATGTGGCATTACACATGTTCCATTTCTAATATTAAGCTATGAATATCACTTTTCAATACAAATTTTGAAACATTGTTTCTAATGCACAACAGAACATTATAAATGAATAGGTTTACTACTGTCATACATTCCCATTTAATGAAAAGAGGTTTACAGCCTTCTGATTTACCAGAATCAGTAATTATTCTTAATACTTTCTTCTGCAAAAGTAGAATGTCATTTAGGTGACAACTAATACCCACAGTAAAATTCCATATGATATAATGCTTTGGAAGAAAGCAGCCCTTGTGGCTCTCCAGACTCTACCAATGCACACAACTTGTTGACGGTTCTCTAGGAAAGATTTAAAAATATTTACACTGTTGCCATCAAAATCGTAATAGAGTAGCTTACTCAACAAAGTATTGTCCTCTACACAATCAAAAGTTCTGCTAATGTCACAAAACTTAGTTTGGACATAGCCCCTAGCCTCACACACATCTAGGACAAATTTTACTAAGGAGTCCATTGCGTCAGTTGTGGATTTACCTTTCCTAAATCTAAATTGCTTATCACTGATTACATTTGATTTGCCCAAGTAAACACTAACTTCATTGTAATTTATTGTTTCATAATTTTTTGAAAAAACAGGAGTGATGTATACCAACCTATAGCTAGTGGAACAGTTCTTTTCAGCTTTTTTATATATGGGCACAACTCTAGACATTTTTAGTAGATCAGGGAGCATATTTTCAACAAGACATTTACTTACACAACAAGTTAAAGGATAAATAATACAGCCAATAACATATTTCAACAAATTACATGACAAATCATAGTATTTTCAGGCTAGTATTTGGACACACTTCTGTGAATGTGCCCAAAAAGGCTTTTGTAAGCAGTTGACTGTGATACTAAGTGAAGCTTCAGGAGGTTTGTTTATTGAACTACTAATTTGTTCAACGTACTGAATACAAAATTTATTAAACTCTTATGGGGTTATGGCAATATCACCTTTTTGTTTAGTGTTTTGTTTAGTGTGGGCAATAGAATTAATTACACTCCAGGCTTTTTTGGATTTGTTTTTGGACTTTTCAATGTTTACTATATTAAGTAGTTTCTTTGCTTCACTGATTGCCTGCCTATACTTATGCTTAGCTGTAGCATATAATTCTTTATACATTTCTGATTTACCATTTTTGTACAGGCCAGAATGTAGCATGACAATATTTTTCAGTTTCCCTAACTGTGAAGTTTATCATTCTTTGTTTTTCCTTTTTTTTGTAATTACTGCTAATATTTACTGCACATTTTTTGGAGGGATGTTATTTTGGAATATATTTAAAAATACAGAGAAAAACTCAGCAAAAACAATATCAGAGGAACAATGTTGAAGCCTACTAAAAAGGGAGTCCCAACTGAAACAAGTGAGGGCATGTCTAAACCTATCCATCCTGTCTCTACTCATTGGTCTACTAGTCACAATTTTGGCTTTTGGGTCGGTGCATTCTGAAATTACATTACTAATACAAATAAATACTGCATCATGATCTGAAAAAGGGGATTTAATCATGTCACTGTACATACACGTTCTCTTAATTTTTGTAAATACACACTTCAAAAAAAGTTTTGCATCACCCCGGCTCCCAGAACTCCTGAAGCTAGACATCCAACAGCCAATCAGTTCCAGTCATTCCACCAGGAAGGAGGTACATGGCTCATGTCTGTAGTTGAACCATGCCTAGATGGTCAACACCGTGTTTTGATCATGTCCGCATTGTTACTTTGTGCCAGGAAGGACTCTCAACAAAAGTGTCCAGGCATCTCGGAGTGAACCAAAGCGATGTTGTTCGGACATGGAGGAGATACAGAGAGACAGGAACTGTCGATGACATGCCTCGCTCAGGCCGCCCAAGGGCTACTACTGCAGTGAATGACTGCTACCTACGAATTATGGCTCGGAGGAACCCTGACAGCAATGCCACCATGTTGAATAAAGCTTTTCGTGCAGCCACAGGATGTAGTTTTAATGATTCAAACTGTGTGCAATGGGCTGCATGATGCGCAACTTCACTCCCGACACCCATGGCGAGGTCCATCTTTGCGACTGCAACACCATACAGCATGGCACAGATGGTCCCAACAACATGCTGAATGGACTGCTCAGGATTGGCACCTCGTTCTCTTCACCGATGAGTGTCGCATATGCCTTCAACCAGATAATCATCGGAGATGTGTTTGGAGGCAACCCGGTCAGGCTGAACCCCTTAGACACACTGTCTAGTGATTTCAAAAAGGTGGAAGTTCCCTGCTGTTTTGGGGGTGGCATTCTGTGGGGCAGATGTAAGCCACTGGTGGTCATGGAAGGCGCTGTAACAACTGTACGGTACGTGAATGCCATCCTGTGACAGATAGTCCAACCATATTGGCAGATACTGGAGAGGCATTGGTCTTCATGGATGACAATTTGCACCCCCATCGTGCACATCTTGTGAATGACTTCCTTCAGGACAACGACATCACTCAGCTAGAGTGTCTAGCACATTCTCCAGCCATGAACCCTATCGATCATTCCTGGGATATATTGAAAAGGGCTGTTTATGGATGACGTGACCCACCAACCACTCTGAGGGATCTTTGCCGAATCATCGTTGAGGAGTGGGACAGTCTGGAACAACAGTGCCTTGATAAACTTGTGGATAGTATGCCATGACAAATACAGGCATGCATCAATGCAAGAGGACATTCTCCTGGGTATTAGAGGTACTGGTGTGTACAACAATCTGGACCACCACATGTGAAGGTCTCGCTGTATGGTGGTGCAACATGCAGTGTGTGGTTTTCATGGGCAATGAAAAGGGTGGAAGTGATGTTTATGTTGATGTCTATTCTAATTTTCTGTACAGAGGTGATGCTAAACTTTTTTGATGTGTGTATATTATCTAGACAGGCAGAGCCCCTTATAGGTTTACAGTTCACATAGTATAGGTTAAATTGTTGATGCAAATTAATGAGTTCTGTCATGCTTTTTGTCCTGCAGAACATCAGAGCTTGAACTGACATCCCTTCAATGAACCAACAGGACTCGAGAAAATAGCACAAAACAACCGAGTTTCAAGAAAGCATTCGGACTTGTTCAAAGCATATATAACAAAAAATGCCTGTCAAAAGGGACTAAAATCAGACACTACAACACAGTTATCAAACCTATAGTCACATATGCAAGTGAAACGCTCTCACTGAATAGAAAACTAGATTTACAGGATATTAAGAAAATAGAGAGAAAAATTATTAGGAAAATTCTGGGACCACGATACACACAAGATGGATACAGACTGCAGACCATCGAAACAACTGAAAAACTATCAAATATCGAAAGTGACATCAGAAAGAGACGAATGAAATTTTATGGACACCTACACAGATTACCTGGAAACAGGTTAACTAAACGTCTATTGGACTATGTGACATCACTTAAAGCAACAATACCCTGGGTAACTGAAGTTAAGAAGGATTTGACAAAAGCAAAAATTGACATAACAGACGCATCAGACAGGGATACATTCAGAAGAAAAATTGACAAGTGGAAGTTTACTTCAGAGACGGCACCAAAACCATACCGACCAAAGTGGACTGAAGAAAGAAAGAAGGCCTTTGGGGAGAAAATGAAGAAATATTGGCAAAACAAGAAGAACCTAAAGAAATATTGATAAATCACCTGCTTATCGTTCTCCTATGGGGACATTCGCTAATAATAATAATAAAATTTTATTTTCATTCAGCTCCTTACAGCAATACACAAAGTCAAGAGCATACATTTCTCAGTGTACTGTAGTTTGCATGAAATGGGTAAAAGTAGAAACCACACGTTACAAAGTAGCACTTTAACCATCAAAAAATTTATCAACAGTGTAAAAAGGATTGGTTACTAGTAGCTTATACAATTTGGCTTTAAAAATATTTACAGGCAATTCTTTAATATCTTTGCTTAGTCTGCTAAACATCCTTAGTACAAAGACTAGGTAGGAGTTTTGTGATTTACAGAATCTACGATGTGGCATTACACATGTTCCATTTCTAATATTAAGCTATGAATATCACTTTTCAATACAAATTTTGAAACATTGTTTCTAATGCACAACAGAACATTATAAATGAATAGGTTTACTACTGTCATACATTCCCATTTAATGAAAAGAGGTTTACAGCCTTCTGATTTACCAGAATCAGTAATTATTCTTAATACTTTCTTCTGCAAAAGTAGAATGTCATTTAGGTGACAACTAATACCCACAGTAAAATTCCATATGATATAATGCTTTGGAGGAAAGCAGCCCTTGTGGCTCTCCAGACTCTACCAATGCACACAACTTGTTGACGGTTCTCTAGGAAAGATTTAAAAATATTTACACTGTTGCCATCAAAATCGTAATAGAGTAGCTTACTCAACAAAGTATTGTCCTCTACACAATCAAAAGTTCTGCTAATGTCACAAAACTTAGTTTGGACATAGCCCCTAGCCTCACACACATCTAGGACAAATTTTACTAAGGAGTCCATTGCGTCAGTTGTGGATTTACCTTTCCTAAATCTAAATTGCTTATCACTGATTACATTTGATTTGCCCAAGTAAACACTAACTTCATTGTAATTTATTGTTTCATAATTTTTTGAAAAAACAGGAGTGATGTATACCAACCTATAGCTAGTGGAACAGTTCTTTTCAGCTTTTTTATATATGGGCACAACTCTAGACATTTTTAGTAGATCAGGGAGCATATTTTCAACAAGACATTTACTTACACAACAAGTTAAAGGATAAATAATACAGCCAATAACATATTTCAACAAATTACATGACAAATCATAGTATTTTCAGGCTAGTATTTGGACACACTTCTGTGAATGTGCCCAAAAAGGCTTTTGTAAGCAGTTGACTGTGATACTAAGTGAAGCTTCAGGAGGTTTGTTTATTGAACTACTAATTTGTTCAACGTACTGAATACAAAATTTATTAAACTCTTATGGGGTTATGGCAATATCACCTTTTTGTTTAGTGTTTTGTTTAGTGTGGGCAATAGAATTAATTACACTCCAGGCTTTTTTGGATTTGTTTTTGGACTTTTCAATGTTTACTATATTAAGTAGTTTCTTTGCTTCACTGATTGCCTGCCTATACTTATGCTTAGCTGTAGCATATAATTCTTTATACATTTCTGATTTATCATTTTTGTACAGGCCAGAATGTAGCATGACAATATTTTTCAGTTTCCCTAACTGTGAAGTTTATCATTCTTTGTTTTTCCTTTTTTTTGTAATTACTGCTAATATTTACTGCACATTTTTTTGGAGGGATGTTATTTTGGAATATATTTAAAAATACAGAGAAAAACTCAGCAAAAACAATATCAGAGGAACAATGTTGAAGCCTACTAAAAAGGGAGTCCCAACTGAAACAAGTGAGGGCATGTCTAAACCTATCCATCCTGTCTCTACTCATTGGTCTACTAGTCACAATTTTGGCTTTTGGGTCGGTGCATTCTGAAATTACATTACTAATACAAATAAATACTGCATCATGATCTGAAAAAGGGGATTTAATCATGTCACTGTACATACACGTTCTCTTAATTTTTGTAAATACACACTTCAAAAAAAGTTTTGCATCACCCCGGCTCCCAGAACTCCTGAAGCTAGACATCCAACAGCCAATCAGTTCCAGTCATTCCACCAGGAAGGAGGTACATGGCTCATGTCTGTAGTTGAACCATGCCTAGATGGTCAACACCGTGTTTTGATCATGTCCGCATTGTTACTTTGTGCCAGGAAGGACTCTCAACAAAAGTGTCCAGGCATCTCGGAGTGAACCAAAGCGATGTTGTTCGGACATGGAGGAGATACAGAGAGACAGGAACTGTCGATGACATGCCTCGCTCAGGCCGCCCAAGGGCTACTACTGCAGTGAATGACTGCTACCTACGAATTATGGCTCGGAGGAACCCTGACAGCAATGCCACCATGTTGAATAAAGCTTTTCGTGCAGCCACAGGATGTAGTTTTAATGATTCAAACTGTGTGCAATGGGCTGCATGATGCGCAACTTCACTCCCGACACCCATGGCGAGGTCCATCTTTGCGACTGCAACACCATACAGCATGGCACAGATGGGCCCAACAACATGCTGAATGGACTGCTCAGGATTGGCACCTCGTTCTCTTCACCGATGAGTGTCGCATATGCCTTCAACCAGATAATCATCGGAGATGTGTTTGGAGGCAACCCGGTCAGGCTGAACCCCTTAGACACACTGTCTAGTGATTTCAAAAAGGTGGAAGTTCCCTGCTGTTTTGGGGGTGGCATTCTGTGGGGCAGATGTAAGCCACTGGTGGTCATGGAAGGCGCTGTAACAGCTGTACGGTACGTGAATGCCATCCTGTGACAGATAGTCCAACCATATTGGCAGATACTGGAGAGGCATTGGTCTTCATGGATGACAATTTGCACCCCCATTGTGCACATCTTGTGAATGACTTCCTTCAGGACAACGACATCACTCAGCTAGAGTGTCTAGCACATTCTCCAGCCATGAACCCTATCGATCATTCCTGGGATATATTGAAAAGGGCTGTTTATGGATGACGTGACCCACCAACCACTCTGAGGGATCTTTGCCGAATCATCGTTGAGGAGTGGGACAGTCTGGAACAACAGTGCCTTGACAAACTTGTGGATAGTATGCCATGACAAATACAGGCATGCATCAATGCAAGAGGACATTCTCCTGGGTATTAGAGGTACTGGTGTGTACAACAATCTGGACCACCACATGTGAAGGTCTCGCTGTATGGTGGTGCAACATGCAGTGTGTGGTTTTCATGGGCAATGAAAAGGGTGGAAGTGATGTTTATGTTGATGTCTATTCTAATTTTCTGTACAGAGGTGATGCTAAACTTTTTTGATGTGTGTATATTATCTAGACAGGCAGAGCCCCTTATAGGTTTACAGTTCACATAGTATAGGTTAAATTGTTGATGCAAATTAATGAGTTCTGTCATGCTTTTTGTCCTGCAGAACATCAGAGCTTGAACTGACATCCCTTCCAATGAAAATATTATATTTCTCCCATTTCGGGTTCGAAGTACATTAAGATTTCCTCACATTTCTCAAGGAAGACATGTGGGTAACTACTAGGTGGCCTGCACACTACTACTACTACTACTACTACTACTACTAGCACTAGCTTAATACTCTCAATTACTAGTCCTGATATTTCAAAATGTAGTTAAGCACAAAGGGTGTGGAGATCTATCCTACCACAATTTTGTGCAAGAGGTGTTGAACTGGAAAGGAACATGTAAGTAAGATACATTACACATAAGTAAAATTATTTTCTTCAGAAGTAGAGAAGACTGTTGTGAACTGTAATGGCCTGGATATATTTTGTGCAATATTTAGTCAATTACTAAGTACTTATGAAAAACATTTTAATCCTAAAAACTGTGTAATACTATTAACCTGATACAAATTATACATGTTATACTAAAATTGAAGATTTTGTTTCATTGTAGACCATCAGGGCAAGTGTGCTCAAATGCCAAACAATATGGAGTAAGCACTGATAACACATGCCACGTTGCTCACATTCTTCATAAAATTAACTCCAATGCCCCCACATTTGCTGCTATGGGCTTTAAGTGCTCCCATGACGTAGTCCTTTTGCAGCAGGAAACACCGTTGACATTGAATTTCCTATTTTCATGGCGCTCACACAGTCCATATAGAACTCCTCAACTGTGTCTATGTAACTGGTTGTTATGCCATTATTGTTGATACTTGTTCACAGATTGTTTTGTGGTATTACGTTGTTTTTGATTCAGTATCAGTTGAAAGTCAGAAATGCATGAAAATGAGAGAAATATCCCGGTAATTTATTATTTGAATAAAGATGTGTTTATATATACTACTTCACTCAAAACACATTGTCATAAAATACGGAAATAAAAGAAGGAAGGAATTTTAAATTTGATTGGCTGAATTAAATTTCATAACTCTACATTGAAAATACTGAACAGAAATGTTTGGTTTGTCATGTACTGATCTTTCATGATCTGTCTCCGTGTTAACTGGATTAAACTGCATGCGAGGTTCTTTAGAGTCTGAGAAAGAGTCTGCTTATGGAGCTAGGTGATACACATGTTAGACTGCTCCATGGAGGACCTGGTTTTGGTTCCCAGTGCTTTCAGGGTCTTTTCCTCAGTTGGAGGACTGGAGCAGTTTACACTCTGTCTCGTGATGCCAACTGTGGAGCTACTTGAATGAGTGGTAGTGGTTTCCAGGTCTGCAAAGCTGACAGTAGCTAGGACAGTGGAATGCTTACCATGTGCCCCTCCATTCTGTACCTGAATGATGCAATGATGCCGTTGTTAGATGATGACACGGCGACTGGTCTGTACTGTATAGCCCAACAGGATCAGTAGATGAGATCAGAACTTTAGTTTTAGAAGTTTGAGGAAGACAAACCTTGTTCCAGCACACACACACACACACACACACACACACACACACACACACACACACACACACACACAGTGTATTTGTTGCAGTAGACGAGAAACTCAGAGCTGCATGTGAAATTGTTTGGCTAGACTCTGTTTCAATGGTGGGCATAAACCTGTAATTGGATCCTTTTATCAATGACAACACTCATCCCCACATGTAACTGAAAATTTCAGATTTACTGCTCAGTATGTTTCCCATTATACGGCAATCATCAGAAGTTTCAGATAAAATTTCAGTGTTTCTGTTATATATGTTTCCCATTATACTGCAATTGACAGAGGAGACTAGAATCATCCAATAATCAATTGGGATACTTACTGTTTTGTTAGTGGTGGGTGTGACAAGACATCCTGTAAAATATTATCAAAAGCCTTCTTTGGAAACTATTTAGAAAGGATAGTTCAGAACAAGCAGAAAGAGTTATATGTTCAGTAAACTACGTAAAGAGGCACCTGAAACTTTTAACTCAGGACAAGAGCATGTGGAGGAGATATGATTGAAGTTTAAAAGACTAATTGACCTAATTTCTGAATGAAACATGTTTTACTATCAGGAGGGCAATGTGTGAAACATTTGACAGATACCATGACTGAATATTATTCAAAGATATCTCACAAAATCCAAATAAATTGTGGCCATACCTGCACCAAGGTGAGCATCCTGACGCCCTTGGGTGACACAGGGGCTGAAATTGAGGATAGCAAAGCAGAAGTCCAGATGCTGAAATCGGTTTTCAAATGTTCCTTTGCAAAGGAAAATCCAGAAGTATTGCCACAATTTAATTCTTGCACCACCGCAAAGCTTATGTAAGTGTTACTGGCAATGAGAAACAACTATAATTGCTAAAATTGAACAAAGCTCTAGAGTCCAATGGAATCCATATCAGGTTCTATACAGAATTTGTGACTAAGTTAACTCCCCTTTTCATTTTTCCATAGACCCCTCAAACACAAAAATGTACAAGATAGTTGAAAGAAAGCCTAGGTGACATCTGTCTACAAGAAGGGTAGCAGAAGTGATACACAAAACTACTGTCTAGTATCCTTGAATGCATCTGTTGCTGAATGTTACAACATATTCTGATCTGAAATGTAATGAGGCATCTCAAATAGAATGACCCCCATGGTAACAAGTATGGATGCCAGAAAAGTTTTATGCAAAAACCAACTTTCATTTTTCTCCCATGACATCCCGAAAGGCACAGACCTAGGCAGTCAGGTATATGTAATATCTATTGAGTTGCAAAAAGCATTGGACTCAATACTACACCTACTTCTGTTATCAGAATATAGGTGTGTGAGTTACCAAGTGATATTTGTACAAGGCGTGTCCAGAAAGTAAGTACTGTTGCATTCTACTGCCAGTGCAACACTAGTGTCACAGTTGTCCACATTCACACTCAACTCCCTGGTTCATTGTGTTTCAACAGATGCCTTAACAGCTGGATTGTGTTGTGATTGCATTTGTTAGAGATCATTCAAAATAATTAAGACAATCTCTGATCCCGCTGAGTGTGGAGTGCACTCTGTAATAAGGTATCTTGGTGCAAAAAATGTTAAACTAGCTGTAATTATTGTCAACTTGTAGATATGTATGGTGAAAGTGTAATGACTGACAGAATGGTGAGAAACTGGGTGACACAGTTCAATTACAGATGAACCATTGTTTGTGACAAAGCTTGGAGTGGGTGGCCTTCTGTTGTCTATGGTAGTTTGTTTCAGAAAGTGGCTGAGGAAATTCATCAAAACAGATGGTTCACGATAAGAATGCTCGGTGGTGAATTTCCACAAATTTCAAAAACTATTCTGCATGAAAGTGTCACAAATTGCATAAATTTTTGCAAATTGTGTTCCTGCTGGGTTCTGAAAATGCTTACACATATCCACAAAATGAAATGACTTGGCAGTGCTTTGACATTTCTTACCCGATATGGTGATGAAGGAGATGATTTCTGAAACAAACTTGGGGATAGTGATGAAACTTAGACTTGGCATGTCACTCCAGAATGAAAACAGTCAGTGGAGTGGGGGCACTCATGATCCCAACAAAAACAAAAATTCAAAATATTCTCAGCAAAAAAAAAAAAAAAAAAAAAAAAAAAAAATTGTCTGTGTTCTGGGACAGATAGGACATTCTGCATGTTGAATCTTCCCTGAGGTGAAACTGTCAATGTGGTATGATACTGGAAGCACTAAGAACACTTCAGTGCCCAATTAAAAAAAAAAAAAAGCATGGAATGCTAAGTAAAAGCACTGTCTTGCTTCATGATAATGCACATCCACATCCTGATGGTGGCACTCAAAACCTTATTCAAAAATTCATTTGGGAACAGTTCGATGACCTGCTATACAGCTCCAATCTTGCACCTTATGACTACCACTTGTTCTAGAACTTGAAGAGTGATTTTGGAGGAAGGTGCTTTGATGGAGAGGAAGACACAAAAAATGGTGGTCAGCAATGCCTGTCTTCACTGGCACCATCTTTATACAAAGAGGGCACAGAAAAGTTGGTTTCCCATTATGGCAGATGTCTGAACCAAGGTGGCAACTATGTAGAAAAATAGTTTAAGAAATGGTCTTTTTGTAAAAATAAATTTTGACTTGGAAAAATGTTTTTATGAGCGTTTTTTTCCAAAATGGTACTCATTTTCTGTACATGCCTTGTATCTTTATTCAGAATTTCTTCATAAGATGGATTCTGTATATTATCTTGGATGTAGGGTCATCAGCAGATGTTTGGGACTCTTCCTGTCCTGATATATGTTAATGAAATTGTAGATAATATTAAATGAAACTTCAGATTTTTCACAAATAAATGTGTATCTATAATGAATTCCTGTTTGGAAAAAATACACAGACTTTCAATTGGAGCTGGATAAGAATTTAAAGTAATGCAAAAAGTGGTGACTAGCTTTAAATGTTGAGAAATGTAAAATTATGCTGTCCAGAAAATGAAAAACTCTAGTATTCTTTGAGTATAAAATCAATGAATTGCAATTGGTATTGTTCAACCCTTACAAATGTGTGGATACAACAACTTGTAGAGACATAAAATGGAATTATCATGTAGTCTCAGTTATAGGAAAATCAGATGGTAGATGCTGGTTCATTGGTAGGATATTAGGAAATGCAATCAGACCATGAAGCAGATTGCTTAGAAGTCCCCTGCGTGACTCTTCCTAGTATATTGCTCATGTGTGTGGGGCCCATACAAAGTAGGACACACTAGGGATAGTGAATGTATACAAAGAATGACAGCACAAATGGTACGCATCTGTTCGATCCATGGGAGACTCTCACGGAAATGCTGGAAAAACTGAACTGGAAGATAATTGAAGATAGGTACAAATTATCCCATAAAAGCCTTCTAACAAACTTGGCAAGAATCAGCTTTAGGTGTGGAATCTAGAAATGTACAATTACCCCCATTGTATAGGTCCTATAGGAATCACCTGAAGACCAAGATTAGACCAGTTAATAGAGTGCACAGCGGCAATTTAAACTATCATTCTTTCCGTGCTCCATTTGTGAATGGCATGGGAAGCAGCCAAATAACTGGCACATTGGAAAGTAACCTCTGCCATGTTCTTCACTGTGGTTTGTAGAATAGATGGATATGCAATACATAGTGGCTTATTGGTACCTAAAGTGAAGTTTCATAGCTATGAACTGAATTCAAAATCTGAACATGTCTTCTACAAATGAGCAAATCTTGTATATATCAAGAAAATTCATTCAGCGATGACCTAACAATATGGGATTTAAGCAATTGAAAGTTGTACAGTCACAATAAGATAATTTTTACACTTTCATAGCTAGATATCTTTGATCATTTCTTCTACTTTGAGTTTGAGTGAGTGGACAGTGATTGTATGAACTGGAAATTTATCATACTACATGTTTAATAACAGTTTTTGTTTGTTAATTTCCAAACGTTTCTAAATTTTAGTAAGCAAATATGTAGTCAGTATGTTAATGAGATTTAATTTTTACTTTAAGGAATGGCATACGTCAATCTGTACTGAGTGCTTTTTTGCAGGTTGCATTCAGATTCGAACATATCTTTGGTATCTAGTATTTACTGGAACACTTGTAAATTTCATGATTACCAACAATGTAAACATTGCAATAGTTGACATGATAAAGAAGCAGCCACTAGCAAGTCAAGAAACAGAAATGGGTGCTTGTTCATTGGAAACACAAGTTATGTGGAAAAATGATTCTTTTGAAAACAAGACTGAAAATTTAGTTTCTAATCAGCAAGCAGCTACTGTAGATAGTGACAAAGTGGTAATGAAATCCTCATTATTATTTACCTTTATGAATTCTGCTAATGAGTTTTAAAATGAAAACTGCAACATTATTGCTTATTTAATTCTGTCTTTTCTCATTCATAGTAATCTGGCTGATAGAATAAAAATTTAGCTTACATGAAATTATCATTTTATTATTATATCATTCTATTCAGCACAGATCAGTATAACTTGTGTACTGATAAAAATTCTCAATTACAGCTTCGATTTGAATGGGATGAGAAACAACAGGGCATGGTTCTCGGTGCCTATTTCTGGCTGCATTCAGTCCTACAGCTGCCAGGTGGCATGCTTTCTCATGCCTATGGTACAAAGAAAGTGTTTGGTTTTAGCAATCTAACTATGTTTGTTTTGTCATTACTCATTCCTGTGGCAGCTAACATTGGTTATGAGGCAATTGTTGCCCTCAGAGTTGTTCAAGGATTCATCGGAGTAAGTACAACTTTGACTTTGTTTCTTCTACACAAGTAAAAATCTGTAGCATAATTAAGTAATACTGTAAGACATGTGTACATGGTAACAGTCAAATCAGCACTGAGTCCAAGTCTGGCTGGCTGACTGGCTGGCTGGCTGCTTAGGTGGCGCAGCTGCTGCATGCCTGGCAGACAGCGCCGCATGTAGAGGGCGTGCGTAACTGCGCGGCGGCACTTTGAAAGATCGGCTTTTCCCCCCTTTGAATTTTTTGCACTGGTCTTAATGGAGGTGGCCTGTAGATTGCTAACGTCCATAGGTGTTGTTTGACTGGCCTTAAAGTCTCGAGGAGGAGGCTTCCCGTACGGACGGAAGTGTCCCCAATGATAACGGGTCAAGATGACAGGAGATGTGGGGGTTGAATCTGCTGGGGCCTCATGCACCAAACTGCCCATTGCAGCAAGTCCGGTTGTTATAACGGGAGACATGAGCGGTTTGTTGGCGTCCATAAGAGAAGGAGGCGAATAGAGTTGCTCGAACAGGTGATGGTCATCTGGTTCCTGCATGGGCACGTCTCCTGGTGGTGTCCGTTCTTGTGCTGGCACCGATATAATGGTGAGAGGACTGCGTTGTGAGTAATGAGAGATTCCAGTATCCCGAGCGTCAGGTAGGGCCGAAGGTGGTGTAGCGGCATTCGGAACAGGCGTGGCCGGCACACAAGGCCAAAGCCGCTCCAAATTACACACTGCCACACGCATGTCTGTCTGGATTTCATACAGGCATCAGCCACGGTGTTGTAAGATGCAGCCAGAACTCCATTTTGGTCGCCTGCCACATCCCCGTGCCCATACAAGGTCACCGGCGGTGAACCAACCAAGTGAAGGCACCCGTGGCCCTGAGGCGGAAGGCCGCAGAACTTGAAGTAGCATGCGAGGCTGTTGGCCATGTAAGAGCTCAGCTGGGCTGTGGTCGCCCAGGGGGGTGAAATGGCAAGAAGCCAGAAATTGGAGAAGCGCCTCATCAGCAGCAGAAGAAGTCAGGAGTTTCCTCATCTGAGTCTTAAATGTGCGGACCAGTCGTTCAGCCACACCTTTTGACTGTGGATGGAATGGTGGGACTGTGATATGCATGACGCCGTGATGGGCACAAAAATCCGCAAATTTGGAAGAGGCAAATTGCAGACCATTATCAGTAACAAGAGTAGAGGGAAGGCCTTCCAAAGAGAAACTGTGAACAAGAGCACTTGTGGTTGCCGCAGTGGTAGGCAATGTGCAATGGACAATGAAAGGAAAGTTAGAGTAGGCGTCAATTACGAGTAGCCACAGTGACAAAGATGACTTCGGGACGGCAGCATGTGACGCATAAGGGCTGCAGGCAACAACCATGTGTGCGATTTCAGAGTCGATGCCAGGCCAGTACACAGATGGCGCGCCAGAGATTTTTGGCGAGAAACACCCCAGTGCCCTTGGTGAAGGAGGCGCAAGACTGAAGCACGTAAAGGCGCAGGTAACGCAACAAGCAGAGAAGCATTTTCGGTGGAAAGGAGGATAACACCATCCCTGCCCGTGAGGCGGTAACGCAAAGCATAGTAGTTCCGCAATGAATCAGAAGTCTTAGCGGATGGACGATATGGCCAACCCTTCTGAATACAGCGTAAAACCCAGGAGAGGGTAGGGTCAGAACCCGTAGCAGCTGCCAGCCGGTCCCAGGTGATGGGGAACCCATCCACAACCCGCTGTTCGGCAACATCCAGTTGGATACACAAAAGTTCGTCCCTATCGAATGCCAGATCAGGACCCATGGGAAGGTGAGACACTGCAGCAGCATTCGCATGTTAAGCTGTCAGTCGGAAATGAATCTCATAATTGAAATGAAACAAGTGAAGAGCCCAACGCTGGAGAAGTGAAGAGCCCAACGCTGGAGGCGGTGTGCAGCCTTGTCGGAAAGTGACATTGATGAATGAAACAAGGAAACAAGTGGTTTGTGATCCGTAATAAGATGGAATTTGGATCCATTAAGAAAAACACCAAAATTATGAAGAGCATAAATAATGGCCAAAGCTTCTTTTTCAATTTGAGAATATTTGCGTTGGGCACCCATGAGTGTTTTGGAGGCATAAGCAATGGGATGTTCAGAACTGTCAGAAAAACGGTGCGCAAGGACTGCACCAGACACATATTGAGAGGCGTCCGTGGCAAGAACGAGATGTTGGCCAGGCTGGTAAGTAGCCATGCACGGGGCCTGTTTCAGCATAGTCTTCAATTTTTGGAGAGCCGCATTGCATGATGCGGACCAGTGAAAAGGCACGTTTTTATGCAACAGGCGATGCAACAGCTGAGCCACCGAAGCAGCAGATAGTAAAACCTGTGATAGTATGCTATTTTCTCCAAGAAGGCCTGCAGTTCCTTAACAGATGTAGGGCGAGGAAGGGCATCGATCACAGCGACAGTTTGCTGAAGTGGACGAATAGCATTCCGAGAGAGCTGAAACCCCAAGTATGTGATATATGCCTGAAAACATTTTGATTTCTGAAGATTACACTTAAGACCGGCAGTCTGTAAGATATGAAAAAGTGTGTGGAGATTCTGAAGATGTTCTTCAGTGGTGGAACCAGTGACAACAATGTCGTCTGTGTAATTTATACACCCAGCGACAGGGAGAAATAATTGTTCCAAGAATAGCTGAAAGAGAGCAGGGGCGGTGGCAACCCCGAATGGCAATCGTTGCTATTGATTGGTATTGATAGAGGCCGAAAGGCATGTTAAGGACCAGGAACTGCTGGGAAGCAGCGTCGAGAGGAAGTTGATGATCAGCTTCTGACAGGTCAATTTTAGAAAAATACTGGCCTCCAGCAAGTTTAGTGAACAATTCTTCAGGTTGGGGCATAGGGAAAGTGTTGATGAGGCATTGAGCATTTACAGTGGCTTTGAAATCACCACAGAGACAAATATCACCATTGGGCTTAGCAACGACAACGACAGGAGAGGACCACTCACTGGAAGTGACAGGAAGCAAGACCTCTGAAGCAGTGAAACAATCCAGCTCATATTTTACCCAATCACGAAGGGCCAAAGGAATGGGCTGAGCCCAAAAAACTTTGGCTAAGCAGTGGGTTTGAGCGTGATATGAGCTTCAAAGTCATTTGCATGGCCTAACTCAGGAGAAAAAAGGGACGAAAATGACGTTGACTTGGAATCCAAGTGAGCATAAGGAATAGCATCAGAAACGATACTGACAGTCATCTATGGAGAACCCAAAAACATGAAAGGCATCGAAACTAAAAAGATTCTCCGGGTTACTACGGTCGACCACAAATATGGGAACAGTGGGAATGACAGATTTGTAAGATACCTCAGCATCAAATTGTCCCAAGAGAGAAATCTTCTGTTTATTGTAAGTCCGTAATTGCCTAGTGACAGGTGACAGGATTGGAGAACCCAACTGAAGATACGTCTGAGAATTGATGATAGTGGCAGCAGAACCAGTATCCACCTGCATGCAAACATCTCGACCAACTATTTGGACAGTGAGGAATAATTTCCCTGAAAGGGAAGAAGTACAATTGACAGACAACGCAGAATCAGAATCAGCGTCATGTTCATGAACATCATGTATGCGGTCGGATTTTCAAACGGATGACACATATCCCCTTTTTTTTTGCATTTGTTACACACGGCCCAAAAGTTGTGGACAATCTTCTCGTGAATGTTTCGTAAAACACTGCGGACATGAAGGAAGTTGTAGTGGGTTTTGCTGCAGTTTCTTAGAGGTTTGTTTATGGTTAGGCCAAGGCTGCGCTTGGGAACATACTGCGGGCACATCGGCCGGCGGGGACACACCACACGCTTCGTCAACATCGCACAGAGGTTGTATTTTCCCAATGTTGCCCCGTGCCTCTATTTGCGCTCCAGCGGCGCGAGAAATTTCAAAAGACTGAGCGATGGATAGGACTTCATCTAGAGTCGGATTTGCCAACTGGAAGGAACGTTGCCTAACTTCTTTGTCGGGTGCTGATCGGGTAATAGCATCGTGTACCATGGAATTGGCGTAGGAATCTTTGTGAACTTCAATAACAAATTGACACTTTCTACTGAGGCCATGACGTTTAGCAGCCCAAGCATGATAAGATTTATTCAGTTGTTTTTGACAGTGATAAAAGACAACACGAGAGGCTACCACATGTGTTTGCTGTTGAAAATACACGGACAGAAGTGAGTACATTTCAGCAAAGGACAAAGATGCAGGATCTTTCAAAGAAGCCAATTGTGACAACAACCAATACATTTGAGGTGAAATCCATGAAAGGAACAGAGACTTACATGTTTGTTTGTCTGCGACATGAAATGCTAAGAAGTGCCATCGAAGACGTTTTTCATAATCAGACCAGTTTTCCGCCCGTCTCGTCGTAAGGAGTAAAAGGAGGTATAGACAATGACGTGAGATGCCCTGCATTGGATGCCACGACTAAATCGAGGATTGCCGATGTGAGAAGCGTTTGCTAGTCAATGAGACCTTGCAATAGTTGCTCTAAAGTAGCCATGGAAACCTGTGGGTCAACAATGAAATCCACTACCTCGTCGCTAATTGTTATAACATTAAGTTGAACACATATATTTCAAAGACTACACAATAGATGTAAGTCACAGAGCAAGTAGACAAAGTAAGACATGTGTACACGGTAATAGTCAAATCAGCACTGAGTCCAAGTCTAGCGACTGCTGGCTGGCTGGCTGGCTGGCCGCATAGGTGGCGCGGCTGCTGCATGGCTGGCAGACAGCGCCGCATGTAAAGGACGCGCGTAAGTTCGCGGCGGCACTTTGAAAGATTGGCAAGTCACAACAAACACTATCCTTGATTTCTTCATTGGTCAAGGGAGAAGAATAATTTGTGGAGGTAAAAAGGAGGGGGAAGTCACTCTGACCCCAGGATGAAAGACACCCATCCGTTTCAGTGACAATGGGAGAAAAAAAAACAATATGTTTTAAAGGTGAGTGGAGAAAACACAACCTTCTTTAAGGATGAAAGAGGAAAACACAACTTGTTTTATGGATGAGATGGGAGAATGCAACCTGTTGTAAGGACTGAAGGAGACAACACAACCTGTTTTAAGGATGAGAAAGACAGCACATCAGATGGTTCTCTTTCATCCAGGAGTCCTGAAAACTAGGATTATGTCACATATTTTCATGCATTTGTACCCAAAAGCTAAGCAGTAGAATTTGTGCAAGATTACATGGCCCATGCACAGACATGCATTTTCATACACAGTGTTGGTCGAGTTGACCCTTCTGTTCAAAAGGAGTGGCCTTCTCAGTTGGCTGTTGCCACTTGAACTGTGAGCCATGTCCATTGTGAATGACACATTCTCTGCCTGCCTCAGCTACACTGTGGGAATGGAGGCCCATGCATGCTGGTTATACTGTACTATTTAGTAATAAAAATTTCTAACAAATCTCCTAGTCTCATTCATTATCTTTGTAATGAACTGCATACCAGTTCTTTGACTATTATAATTATTGTGATATTTAGCACAGAACTGTATGATATTCAAATAGTTTACACTGAAATATAGCGGTCACTATGGTTTGCATTTGGTGCATGTTAGATCACATATTGCTTACTATGAAATAGAGCTAACATTGAAATTTTCTTTAAACATGGGACAAGAGCTCTATCTATTGCCATTGTTGAGAAAATGGATTATATATTGTGAACTAACTTCCTATAGTGTGTGCAAAAAGTAGAGTGGAAGTGAAAAATTCATAATCTCCCTTGTATCTCATATACGGTTCCAGGTCGAGATACCGAAAAAAGATTTTTGGCAAATGATGGCATGCAAAGCACAGAATATTTTGCCACATAGCTAACATATTAAACTTTCTTATTTACTGTTTATATGAGTGACTACAGATTTTTTTCAAAGAAATAAGGCAATTCTTTGAAGGCCTATTGATAGCTGATGAAATGAGAATTAATATGGGTTTTTAACAATACAAATGAAGGAATCGCACTTTTATTTTTATACTGATCATGAGCTTTTCATAAGCTATTGACCTTACTTGCCCTCAATTGCTAGATTAATAGTAGAGTGTTTTCAGATTCTGTTGCAATTGCAACATGAATTAGCATGTTAGTGAGGTGAAATTGTTAAAACAGCACCATGTTTTTGTAAAAGAAACTAACATTGCAACAAGACAAAGGAAAAATATGTACAAGAAAGACGAAAATAAATCCCTCCTCAGTGGCAATTTCAGATGTACGAGACAGATGAAAATAAATCACCCCCTCAGCTGCAGTTTCAGTACAATCCTGTATCAAGTGTGTTTTTAATTATAAAAGGTTGACTTGTTTAATTATTTGTCATACAGACATAAGCTGTTATGATGGTTTGTAGACTTGCTATCTGTAGATTACAAGCTCGGCAAGATAGGCTTTTGTGTGAAGGCTTTAGCTGTAGAAGTACACCTCCCCTATAGTGCATTCCTGTCCGTAAGGGAGCTCCTACCACTACCATTGCTGCCTATCTTAACACACCAGCTGTGCATCTGGGGGCCATGTAATATTCCTTGTATTCTACTTATATTTTGCCTCCTCAGAGTATGTTACAGCTAGCAACCATGTTTTCATAGTTTTATAATTTTCTTGAGTGAAATTCTTTTGATACAATTTTTATTATTTTTGTGACACAGTTTCTAATACATTGGCTTCTAAATACACCCCTGGAAATTGAAATAAGAACACCGTGAATTCATTGTCCTAGGAAGAGGAAACTTTATTGACACATTCCTGGGGTCAGATACATCACATGATCACACTGACAGAACCACATGCACACAGACACAGGCAACAGAGCATGCACAATGTCGGCACTAGTACAGTGTATATCCACCTTTCGCAGCAATGCAGGCTGCTATTCTCCCATGGAGACGATCGTAGAGATGCAGGATGTAGTCCTGTGGAACGGCTTGCCATGCCATTTTCACCTGGCGCCTCAATTGGACCAGCGTTCGTGCTGGACGTGCAGACCGCGTGAGACGACGCTTCATCCAGTCCCAAACATGCTCAATGGGGGACAGATCCGGAGATCTTGCTGGCCAGGGTAGTTGACTTACACCTTCTAGAGCACGTTGGGTGCACGGGATACATGCGGACGTGCATTGTCCTGTTGGAACAGCAAGTTCCCTTGCCGGTCTAGGAATGGAAGAACGATGGGTTCGATAACGGTTTGGATGCACCGTGCACTATTCAGTGTCCCCTCGACGATCACCAGAGGTGTACGGCCAGTGTAGGAGATCGCTCCCCACACCATGATGCCGGGTGTTGGCCCTGTGTGCCTCGGTCGTATGCAGTCCTGATTGTGGCGCTCACCTGCACGGCGCCAAACACGCATACAACCATCATTGGCACCAAGGCAGAAGCGACTCTCATCGCTGAAGACAACACGTCTCCATTCGTCCCTCCATTCACGCCTGTCGCGACACCACTGGAGGCGGGCTGCACGGTGTTGGGGCGTGAGCGGAAGACGGCCTAACGGTGTGCAGGACCGTAGCCCAGCTTCATGGAGACGGTTGCGAATGGTCCTCGCCGATACCCCAGGAGCAACAGTGTCCCTAATTTCCTGGGAAGTGGCGGTGCGGTCCCCTACGGCACTGCGTAGGATCCTACGGTCTTGGCGTGCATCCGTGCGTCGCTGCGGTCCGGTCCCAGGTCGGCGGGCACGTGCACATTCCGCCGACCACTGGCGACAACATCGATGTACTGTGGAGAGCTCACGCCCCATGTGTTGAGCACTTCGGCGGTACATCCACCCGGCCTCCCGCATGCCCACTATACGCCCTCGCTCAAAGTCCGTCAACTGCACATACGGTTCACGTCCACGCTGTCGCGGCATGCTACCAGTGTTAAAGACTGCAATGGAGCTCCGTATGCCACGGCAAACTGGTTGACACTGACGGCGGTGGTGCACAAATGCTACGCAGCTAGCGCCATTCGACGGCCAACACCGTGTGGCCGCTGTGCCGTGCTTGTGATCATTGCTTGTACAGCCCTCTCGCAGTGTCCGGAGCAAGTATGGTGGGTCTGACACACCGGTGTCAATGTGTTCTTTTTTCCATTTCCAGGAGTGTAGTTTGCAGTACTATTAATCTCAAAACATGTGAAAAACAGATATTCTGCAAAGAGAAAAGTTATGAGGAACTGGCTAACTATCGTGACAGAATACCCATGAATATGTTCTCAAGACAATACTGTGTACTTACTTGTCTAGCAGCAAAGTTTCTTTTCTTCTATACTGTGCCATGTCGCAGAATATGCCCAGATTGAAATTATCATGACAATAGTTAGTCTAATATTTTGCTTATAAAAATTTACAAAAATTTCCCAATTTAGAATCTGAAGCTTTGATTCATATTCTTCTGTTGATATCAGGCAGGAGAACATGCAGGACAGTAGAATAAGTCAGGATATACAGCAACAAAATGAAGCAGATGTCAGAAAATGTGTTAATAATTAATGATAGTCAATTAAACCTTGAAGGCAAAAATAAACAGTTTGTTAAACAAGTGGCAAACAAGTGTTTTTCAATTGAATAATCAATGGTCATTAATTGCTGTAAACTATTTGTACTTATTCAGGCTAAATTTAATGTAAAAATTTGCATGTTAATTTAACAGCTTTGAAAAAAAATTGCTACTTTCTTATTTATTTAAAATAGCTGCTACTTTAAGATGCTGACATTCATCAAAGGACAATAGCTATTTAGATGCTTCAGGAATAGATGCATGTTTACAATGATCAATACTGCTCGTCATTCATCTTGTATAAATCTTTGGTCCTTGAATAGAGATAATATCATATTTTTTAATTTTCTTTTGATTGGTTGGTTAGTTCGTTGGTCAGTTGGTTGGTTGATTCGGGGGAGGACACCAAACAGCAGGGTTAATGGTCCCATTGGACCATGGAAGGGTGGGGAAGGAAGTTGGACTTGCCCTTTCATAGGGACCATCATGGCATTTGCCTGAAGTAATTTAGGGAAATCATGGACAACCTAAATCAGGATGGCGGAACATAGCTTTGAACCATCATCCTCCCAAATGCATGTCCAGTGTGCTAACTACTGCGCCACCTCACTAGGTTTTGCTTTTGAATTTAGAGGCGTTCTTAGTTTCTTCTTTTTCTGGTGGGAGGTTTTTGAAGACTTAGGCACCAGATTAATGACGTTTAATGTTTGAAGAATGATGAAGTCATTAGACTGAAGCGCAGTCTTGAGTGAGACAAGGATATTGGCCATGATGTTGTCAGAGGAATCCGTGTAAATCCTGATTCAACTGAAGTAGATATTATTGCCAGTAACATCCAGTTCTATGAGTTAAATGCACAGAGGGAAGCAAATGTAAAAATTGAAAAATCTTTTAAGAGATGTCTACAAGGTGTGCAATTACATACATCACAAAGTACTCTTATTTTTTGCTTTTGGTGAGACATATGTGAACTTGAAGACAATAGGTAGTGAAAGTTGCAAAATAAGCGTGATTCCTAATCATTAAGTCAACACTGTGAAATAACTTCAAAGTGCAAGACATATCAGAATGAGCTTTTTGATTAATTTGTTCATTATTTCATTATTTTGATTCCACATGAACCTCTGCCTCCTTGCACCAGAGCAGTAAAATATGTGTGTTTCATAAAAGAGATGCAAAAACTTCAATTGATATTAAAAAAACTACTACACAAGTCAGCAATCGTGTGGGTCCCCAAACACATTATTACATTTGAGTTTTCATGGTTTCATGATGAGTATGATATGCTGAAAGACATAGCGAAAGCAAATTTCTGGATGCCATTTGGAGATTGCTGCATGGAACTGAGAAGTGCCAGGCGAGTTGTTTTGTGCCTTTAAGGTAGCAGCTTTTTGTGGTGTTTGTTGTTTATTTGTTGCTTGATCCACAATAAATGCTGTTAGTCAAATGTTTTGTAATTTGAGCAAGACGGGTGTCAGTAGTAGAGTGATACAGATGAAGATAGCTTTATCAACAAAACACCTCTGCTGGTATTAGATAATGATGGTATTAGATAATGATAAAGATTGACAGAGAAGTTCCTGAAAGTGTACCTCTTGCTCATAGCATTGTATGAGAAGTGAAATTCAGTGCTATAAAAGAATTTTAAAAATTAAATGAACATATAAAATGATGTCTAGCAGTATGAAAAAGAGTAAGTTTGGAAATAAGTCTTTGGAAGACACTTACCCAGAAGGATAGATTAGTGATACATTGCTACAGGATACAGATGAGTGTAGGTACAGAGCTAAGAAAACATTAACACAAGATGGCAAAATATGGCCAGCATCCAGCTATTCAAAACACTGATTATTAAAAAATTTAAGGCTTTAGCAAACGTTACAGTTGCTAGATTTGTACAGGCTGTCCAAGATAGTAAATGTATGAGTTTCTCCATCTAGTTCTCTCTCTCTCTCTCTCTCTCTCTCTCTCTCTCTCTCTCTCTCTCTCTCTCATCCCTTTGCTTTTATTCCAGGTATGAAATTTGCATGTATACAAAATAATGTCTGTAGTGATATTTTGGTTTAGTGCAAGAGATTCAAATTTAATTTTTCCCCCTATTTGGATTCCAGGTTATATTTTTCATTTTTATTTTTTGTAACTGTAATTTGACAATGAGATTGTCCTTGCATGACAACCAGTACCTTAACCCTCACAATACCAGGGGGAAGAGGTTGGGTACTTTATACATACGTTCTGAAAATATTTTTATCTTGTCATGTGATTTATATTTTAAAAGTTGAAAAAATTGTTATTGTTTTTAATGATTTCTGCTACCAAATGTCATAATTGTTGCAAATTTTTCAGTAAATCTTAATCCTGAAATTTAAGTCTAAGTAGTGGATCTCACTTTTCACAACAAATGCTATATTCATATATTCTGGTTCCAGGCCCTTCTTAATCAGGGTATCTTTAAAAATTGTGTTCTGAATGAAAGTCAGTGGCCATTAATGAAATTTGTATTTTTTTTTAATTTTTTTGTGGTGGTCATAAGGCATCCCCTTGGTTATGGGAATTAGTATTGCTAAGATTGTTCTAAAAGATATTTTCAGGTTCTAAACCATACTTTCACATTAGAGGCCATTTCAAAGGTATCTTATTAATAAAAGTTAATGACTGCTAATAAAATTTGATTTTATTTTCCTTTTTTGGTGTAGGCATACTCAGCCGGTGACCTTTCAATTTACAGTTCTGGGCTTCTACTGTCCAGCCATTGGAGATCTCATGATGACATATGCGGTAGTGATCACTTTCTGCTCTTTCTGTCCTCCATGCTCAGGTCCACCAATTAATCAAAAAACAGAAGCATGAGTTTTGGGAATGGTATGTCTCCACCATTGGAACATGAATCTCTCCTTCCCAGATTTCGACTAAGCTCAGATGTCTTTATGGATATCAGACCCCTGCAGGTATACCTGGGATTTCTGCACATGGAGCCATAAATACCGACCCAGACACAACTGCAGAGTGTTTTGCCAAGAATTATGCACAGACCTCTGCATCTGTGAATTACAGCCACGCCTTTTGTATCCTGAGACAGCAGGTGGAACGACAACATCTATCTTTTACTACCCACCCCTCTGAGTCATATAATGCTCCATTCAGTGAGTGGTAATTTCTCAGTGCCCTTGGTCCTGACCAACACCTGGGCCAGACCACGTCCATCACCAAATGATTAAACATCTATCAATGTATAACCAGCACCACCTCCTTGTCATCTTCCACTGCATCTAGAGTGATGGTAAATTACCATCACAATGGCAAGAAAGTATCACCATTCCAGTGGTAAAATCTGGTGAGAACCTGCTACATATGGATGGCTATCACCCTATTAGTCTGAGCAATGTTCTGTGCAAGCTGCTTGAATGTATGGTGAGCTGTTGGCTCCTTGAGACTCAGGGTCTTCTGGCTCCATCCCAGTGCAGTTTTCGCCAAGTCAATCCACCATTGACAACTTGGTATATTTGGAGTCTGCCATCCGAACAGCCTTTCTTCTCGCCATTATCACCTTAATGCTGTCTTTTTTGACCTGCACACCTTCAGACCTCTAGTTGGTGCTTCACACAGTTCCCCCATATCCAAGAGAGTGGGGTACTGTAGGGCTCTGTACTGAGTGTCCCACTTCTTTTAGTAGCCATTAATGGTCTTGCAGCTGGTGTGGCTGAACATTGACTGCAGGGAGCCATACGGAAGGTGCAGTCATTGGGCCCTCACCCACGGCTTTCAGTTTTCAGCCACTAAGACTTGTGTCATGTATTTTTGTCACCATCGTACATTTCACCTGCACCCACAATTTTAACTTGATTACTACCTCCGTAATTTAGCGGACTCTTTATTGCTTTTTAGGACTGGTTTCTGATGCCCACTTAACTTGGCTTTCCCATCTTCATCAACTTAAGCCAAAATGATGGCAGCACCTTAACATTCTTTGATGCCTGAATTACACTGACTGGGATGCAGATCGCCCTATTCTGCTGCAGCTGTACAAAGCCCTTGTACGACCCCATCTTGACTATGGGAGCCTGGTGTATGGTTCAGCATTGTCCTCAGCATTGTGGATGCTGGACCTTATTCACCACTGTGGAGTTCAACTCATGGCAGGAGCTTTCTGAATGAGCCCTGTGAACAGCCTACTCATAGAAGCTGGGGTTCTGCCATTGTGGATAAGGCAACAACAACTGCTTGCCAATTATACTGTGCACATTTGCAGCTCACGGACACATTTGAATTACCATTTCCTTTCTCCTAACACAGTGATCCATCTACCGCAATGGTGGCCCAAATCAGAGGTTACAATTGCAGTCTGTGTCCAGTCCCTTCTTATTGAACTCGAATCTTTCTCTCTACCATCTCTTCTCCGAGTCCACTCACGTACACTCTTGAATACAGAATGGTGCTCCCTGACTTTGCTGGATAAGTTATGTATGGTAAAGGAGCCAACGAATGTGTAGAGGTCCTCCAAGTGAGCCTCTCACAAGGACTCCGTTATCCTTTGCTGGCACCACATTGACTGTACTTGACTGACTCATTATCACCTCCTACATCATGAGGGCCCACCTTAATGCCACTCTGCTTCATGCTTGACAGTAGTTCACATCTTGTTGGACTGTCCAAATTTAGCTGCCCTGTGGTGGACATTTAATCTCCCTGACGATCTCCCTTTGCTTTTAGTTAACAGTGCCTCAACGGCTAACATAGCTTTAAGTTTTATCAAATGGCTCTGAGCACTAAGGGACTTAACTTCTAAGGTCATCAGTCTCCTAGAACTTAGAACTACTTAAACCTAACTAACCTAAGGACATCACACACATCCATGCCCGAGGCAGGATTCGAACCTGCGACCGTAGCGGTTGCGCGTTTCCAGACTGTAGCACCTAGAACCACTCGGCCAGTCCAGCTGGCTAAGTTTTATCCATTAAGGGCATTTTTCTCATTCTATTTAAGGGTGGGCATCTTTCAGGCCCTCACCACATCTATTTTGACTCATCCTTGCTCCCTCTGCTGCTGTTTTATCAATTGGTGTTTGTCTTTTCACCATCTGTGTTTCTCTTGCCTTGTGGTTTTAGGCTGGGGATTTTAATGTGTTCCAGAGTAGCTGACCATCCTTTTTTATTCTTGTGATCAGGTAGCCAAGGCCACCTGCTATATTAACACTTTTTACTACTTTTTTCATTTTCGTTAATGTTTTCGGTTTTGGCAAGATACTTTCGTTTTCTACTTCCATGTGGTTACACACACAGTTTTACACGTTTTGTTTCTTCCCCAGACTTCAGGCTATAGGTTTCCTTTGGGGTATGGTTTTAATCTGAGACGGTGTGACTGAGAAAAATGGACTGATAACCACGCAGTTTAGTCTCTTTGATCTCCAAACTGAACAATCAACCAACTGTACCTAATACTAACAGAATTGTTAGCACATTACAAAAATCAAAGTAGTAACAAGAAATACAATGAAAAGCTTATGAATTGACATAGAACTAAGAAATTATGAAAGTTTGCTAATTTTGTTGAAGAAAAATGAATTGTCAAAGCCAGATTACATGTAAATGTTTTTGTGAAAGCTGTCACTAAAAGTTAGTGTGTGTGTGTGTGTGTGTGTGTGTGTGTGTGTGTGTGTGTGTGTGTGTGTGTGTGTGTATGTGCGTGACTAATCTATTATTCATTGTAGATACTCTGCAAATATTATGGTCTTCTGCAATTTCATATATGTTTGCTAATACAACTGAGAATTGCTTCATAACACTTAAATTTCAGCAATATTTTGTAAGTGTTTCAAATTACAGCATGTTTCATGTCTACAGGGACTTGCATGGCCTGCTTTACACAGTCTTACAGCCAACTGGATTCCTCCAAATGAACGCAGCAAATTTGTTACAGCATATATGGGTAAGTAAAAAAGTAGTACGTTGAATATACTGTAGTCTGTTAACTAAACAAAACACTTGTTGCTCTCTTTCACAAAACTTTATTATTTTTGTATTACCCAGGTTTCATGTTGTAAGCCCATTTTCCAATGGATAACTGATTCCAAAGATGATAACCAAGTTATCTTTGGAATCAGCTGTGTACAGGAAAATGGGCCTACAGCCCAAAACTTTGGTTGCCCAAAAATAACCAAGTTTTTTGAAATAAGAGAAAAAAATGTTAATTTGGTTAAGACAGTATATAGTGTTTCACCAAGAACTCACAGTAGTCAGAACCTCTCCTCTGAATCCATTTCCCTCCTCAGTCCTCCGATGCCCCTACACAGCCACCTTCTAAATGCTCCCCAAAATATACAAACCCAACAATCATGGATGCTTCATTGTGGCTGGTGATTGTACTTTGCACTGAAAGAATCTCAGCCCCCATTGACCAACACCTACAACCAATTGGCCATACTAAACCTTCCCACATCAAAGATACCAACCATTTCCTTCACCGACTCTCCACCATCCCCACCCCTTTACTTCCTACAACACTATTCATCACTATTGATGCCACCGCCCTATACACTAACTACCCCCATGCCTGTAGTTTTGCTGCTATTGAACACCACCTTTCCCAATATCCTTCTGACACCAAACCCACTACCTCATTCCTTGTACACCTTACTAACTTTATCCTAACTCAGAACTACTTCTCCTTTGAAAGGAAGGTATACAAACAAATCTGCTGCACAGCCATGGGCACCCGCATAACAAAATCCTTTGTCAACCTGTTTATGGGCCATCTAAAGGAGACCTTACTAGCCTCACAAAAAGCCAAACCCTAGTTGGTTCAGGTTCATTCATGATATCTTCATGATCTGGACTCAGGGCATAAACACCCTATCCCCATTCCTTCACAGCCTCAACACCTTTGCTCCTATATACTTCAGCTGGTCCTCCCCAACCCAGTGTGCCGCCTTCTTAGACATTGACCTCCTCCTCCCTGATGGCTTCATCCACACTTATGTCCATATAAAATCTGCTAGCCATCAGCAGTATCTTCATTTCAACAAATGTCATCCCTTTCACACTAGAAAAAAACCTCCTATCTGTAGTGACAACAACTCTCTTACTAAGTATGCTGAACGTCTCACAAAGCTCTTCATAGAGAGGCACTATCCCCCAGACCTAGTCTCCAAACAGATCTCCTATTCCATTTCCTCTTGCATCCTAAATCCCCCACCAACCCCAAGAACCAGGCCACAAAGGACTGCCCCTTTCATCACCCAGCACCAACCTGGACTGGAACAGCTGAATCACATCCTTTGCCAGTGCTTTGATTACCTATTGTCATGCCCTAAAATAAGGGACATCCTATCCAAGATCTTTCTCACCCCTCCTAAAGTGGTGCTCTGTCACAACCCAATCTCTAAAACATCTTAGTCCATTCCTGTGCCACCCCCAATTCTATCCCTTTGCCACATGAATCATATCCCTGAGGAGGACCCAGGTGCAAGATCTGTCCAATCTGTCCACCCAGCATTTCGTATTCCAGTCTTGTCACAGGCTTTTCCTATGCCATCATAGGCCAGACCACATCTGAAAGCAAACATGTCAAATACCATCTCTGCTGCAAACATTGCACAGCTTTTTATACTGATACGACAATGAACCAGCTGTCCACATCAGACTGTGGCCAAGAGCAAAGTACAATACTCTATGGCACAACTTGCAACTGAACATAACATGCTTGATTTCAGTAGCTGCTGCTCTACCCGAGCCATCTGGATCCTCTCCTCCACCAGCTTTTCTGAACTGTGTAGGTGAGAGATACCCTTACGACACAATCTCCACTCCAGTAATTATCCTGGCCTTGATCTACAGTAACATACCGTCCCCACACTGTCCATCCAACAGTTCCCACATGCTCTCTCCTTTCACTTCCTCCCCATTCTCATCTCCCACCCTCTTAGTATACCGCCCTCTGCCAATTCACCTGCCCATGCTTCTCTGCTCCTCTCCCTTTTCATTCTGTTTTCCCCACCATCCCACCCTCCAACCTCACAACACTGTGACTGTTGGCAATCTAGCAATCTAGTCCCTGTACACTCCACCAGACAGTGCTCCTTCCCCCCTCCCACCAATACATTTCTGTCCCTTTCCCTTCTTCACCCCCTCCAAATTGCTGCTTCCATTCCATGTGACAACTGCATTCTGGTCTAAGTTGCCAGAATTGGTAATCATTTGTGCGTGAGAAGTGCTTGCTTGTGTGAATGAGTGATGTGAGTTTCTCTTTCTTTTTCTGATGAAGGCTGTCACAAAAAGCTTGTGTGTAAGTGTCTTTTAATTGTACCTGTCGCCAACATAACATGTCATCTTTATGGTAAGTAGCCATCTATCTTTTCCTGTGTTGCTGGACTTTAGATATAGGTGTAGGAAGCCAGAAATTGAAACTAATAAATGGAACATGTATAATTAACTAATTTTTGTTCACAACATTTTAATTGCACTGTGTAATATCTAGAAACAAATGAGCTAAATTATATTGAAAGGATAAGACTGTACAGTGATTCAGACAGTGGACTTGTACACAGGAGGGATGATTTTCAAATTACCATGTAGCCATTCTGATTTTGGTTTTCTGTGAACCACCTAGGTCACTGCATATGAATTACAGGATGTTTTCTTAAATAAGGCCATGTCTACTTCTATCCCACATCCTTAGCCAGTTTGAGGTAGTTCATTGTTCACTTGTAGTCTCCAAACTGAAGACTGGTTTAGTTAACCTCTCTACTTTATACTGTATCAACCTCTTCATCTCTGCATAACTACTGCAACCTATATCCACTTAAACCTGCTTATTGAAGCCAAGCCTTGAGCTCACTCTACAATTCTTCACCACTGCCTTAAACTTTTGCCCCAGTTCAATCTCCTCATCTGTCATTTTCTCTACTCGTCTAACTTTCAGCATTCTTCTTTGGGACCACATTTCAGGAGCCTCCCATTTGCTTCTTGTCTGTACCCTTTATTGTCCATTTTCCATATCTACACAAGACTAAACTCAGTTTACCCCCCCCCAACACACACACTGTAAATATTGAATAAGATTTGGGGGAGTGTACAATTGTGCCTCACTTCCTTCTCAATTACTACCTTCCTTTCATGTTCTTCAACTCCTATAACTTCAGTCTGGCTTCTATCAAAGTAAGCTTTACCTCGCTGCATTTTATTCATGCTATCTTCATAATATCAAAGAGTATATTCCAGTCAACATTATCAAAATATTTCTTTAAATTTACAAATGTAGGTTTGCCTTTCTTCAGCCTGTCTCGTGAGATAAGGGTGTCCCTGTATATTTAGACATAAATGACCTCAGCAGTGACCAAGCTGTTAAATGCTAATCTTTATTTCTTTCCAGGAATATTTCGTTTTGCTGTTTGAAAAATAAAACCAACAGTTCTATTTCTTTTACATCTTACAATTCCACCTCTCTCTTCACATTGCAGAAACGTTATACAGTATACCTTGTCATATCCAGATGTATTTCCAGTAAATAGTCTCAGAAAGGTAGTACATTCCTTTACCACTATTCTGGTGGGGCAATAGTTTCTTGCCACAGGCTGGTTGAACCTAGTTCAAAGCTGGATTTATCATTCACTCTCCCTCCCTTTCTCCCCCCCCCCCCCCTCCCACCTCCGTCCCTCTCTCTCTCTCTCTCTCTCTCTATCTCACACACACACACACACACACACACACACACACAGGATTACTTCCGACAAGCCTCTTTCAGAATGCTGGTTTCATTGCTAAAATACATTGCAACCACGAATCTGAAAGTATTTGGAAGACGAATTGTACTTACCTCCACTGTCACAGGACACACAGTAGTTTCAACGTAATGAGTTCACTATTGGACATTTTATTCAAGCTATGTTGTCACAAGCAAAAATATATGTTTGTGTAGGCATTTACTATGTGGCTAAGTGCACACATATTTAGCATGTGTACCATTGCTATTGAAAACTGTTTTTCATTAAAACATCTTCGATTTTTCATAGCATTCATTACAGTATTTCCCAAAATATTTTCATTTTGTATCACTTATTTTGTATGTACCTCCCTATATTTTTCAATATGATGCTGTAATTCTACTTCTAGAGTCTTTCTTCTAAAGATGAAAACTCCACTCTTGTCATAAAACATAATAAAACTATGTATTACATTCTTGAAACACCTCAGTTGTTTAAATTTCTTGTTATGTTGAAACTTTCTCATCATGTTTTTAAATTGGCAGCAGTAGGCCATTTGATCAGGCTAGAAGACCACTAGGTAAATCTCTCTGGGAGAAAACATTTGCCCTGGTCACATTATTTCTACATAACAAAGTGTAGGGAGTCCAAAGAAATTTGTTAGACTTGACCTATAGTGTGCATCCATACAGACAGTGGTCCAGTTTGTAACTCTTCTGGGGCATCCTCCTCCACTAACCCTCAGCAGCCAGTAAGGTCTGATCTTCATCTGAACACCTTGCTGTAAATAGTGCTGGATGGTGTACATACTATAATACAAAAACTGTAACGAAATGTTACAAGTGAGTTTGTGAGCAATGTATTTACTTCTGGCATCTTGGTTTGGACTGGATTGAGTAATGTACCACTGAAATAAGAAAAAAGTATGAAACTTCCTGGAAGATTAAAACTGTGTGCCCGACCAAAATTCGAACTCGGGACCTTTGCCTTTCGCGGGCAAGTGCTCTACCATCTGAGCTACCGAAGCACTACTCACGCCCGGTACTCACAGCTTTACTTCTGCCAGTATCTGTCTCCTGCCTTCCAAACTTTACAGAAGCTCTCCTGCGAACCTTGCAGAACTAGCACTCCTGAAAGAAAGGATACTGCGGAGACATGGCTTAGCCACAGCCTGGGGGACGTTTCCAGAATGGGATTTTCACTCTGCAGCGGAGTGTGCACTGATATGAAACTTCCTGGCAGATTAAAACTGTGTGCCCGACCGAGACTCGAACTCGGGACCTTTGCCTTTCACGTGCTTCGGTAGCTCAAATGGTAGAGCACTTGCCCGCGAAAGGCAAAGGTCCCGAGTTCGAGTCTCGGTCGGGCACACAGTTTCAGTCTGCCAGGAAATTTCATATCAGCGCACACTCCGCTGCAGAGTGAAAATCCCATTCTGGAAATGTCCCCCAGGCTGTGGCTAAGCCATGTCTCTGCAGTATCCTTTCTTTCAGGAGTGCTAGTTCTGCAAGGTTCGCAGGAGAGCTTCTGTAAAGTTTGGAAGGTAGGAGACGGATACTGGGAGAAGTAAAGCTGTGAGTACGGGGTGTGAGTCGTGCTTCGGTAGCTCAGATGGTAGAGCACTTGCCCGCGAAAGGCAAAGGTCCCGAGTTCGAGTCTCGGTCGAGCACACAGTTTTAATCTGCCAGGAAGTTTCATATCAGTGCACACTCCGCTGCAGAGTGAAAATCTTGTTCAAGAAAAAAGTATTCCACTTATGACACAATGTACTTGGACTTCTAACTAACTGCTTTGGTAAGGGTAGGATGCAGTAGTGCAACTGGTCCCCTGGGCCAACTTAGACTTTTCACCAAATCCCCCATCCTCCACCCTCTCCCACTTCCCAAGGTCTCCACAGACAGACAGTATCCCGTAGACCTAGTCCACAAACAGATGTCCCATGCCATTTTCCCTCACATCCCCAATTCTCCCACCACCCACAAGAACCAGCCACAAAGGAGTGCCCCATTTATCACCCATTACCATCCCAGCCTGGAACAGCTGGACCACATCCTTCACAAGGGCTCTGATTAATTATCATCATGTCCTGAAATGAGGGACATCCTACCTGAGATCCTTCCAGACCCTCCTAAAATGTGTTCCATCACCTCCATAACATCCTAGTCCATCCCTATGCCACTCCCAATCCCAACCCTTTGCCACAAGGATCATATCCCTGAAGAAGACCCTTATGCAAGACCTGCCCAGTCCACCCACCAGCACTTCTTATTCCACTGCTGTCACAGGTTTCATGCTCACCATTGGGAGCCAGGGCATCTGTGAAAGCAACCATGTCATTTATCACCTCTGCTGCAATCGTTGCACAATTTTTTTGTATTGGTATGACTAATCAACCAGCTGTCCACTGGGATGAACAGCCACCATCAAACTGTGGCTAAGAGCAAAGTAGGCCACCCTGTGGCACAACTTGCAGCTCAACATAACATGCTTGATTTCAATGGCTGCTTCACTATTCACGCCATCTGGATCCTGCCCTCCACCACCAGCTTTTCTGAAGTGTGCAGATGGGAGTTATCCTTACAGCACATTCTCCTCTCCTGTAATTATCCTGGCCTCAACCTATGGTAAAATACTTTCCCCAGACACTCCACCCAACAGTTTCCACCACCACTGTCCACAGCTGGTGGTCTCGTGGTCGTGTTCTCACTTCCCAAGCACAGAGTCCCGGGTTTGATTCCCAGAAGGGTTGGGAATTTTCACCTGCCTCGAGATGACTGGGTATTTGTGTTGTCCTCATCATCATTCATGAATGTGGCGAGTTTTTCACGGATGTTGATAACCACGTAGTTGAATGCCCCACAAACCGAACATCATAATCATCCACCCCCTCTGTCCTGTCACCTCCTCTTTATTCTCATCTCCCACCCCCGTTGTCTGCTGCCCTCTGCAAATGAACCTGCCCATCTTTCCTCGCTCTTCCTTTTTTGACCTGTTTAGCCCACTTCCCTTCCCCATAACCTTCTGACACAATGCCTGTTGTCATTCTAGTCACTGCAAACTCAACCAGACAGTGCTTCTCTCTACCCCCACCTGTGCACTGCTATCCCTTCCCCTTCACCACCCGCTCCAGGTTGCTCATTCCATCCCATGTGATAATTGCATTCTGGCCCAAGCTGCCAAAGTTGAAGGTCATGTGTGTATGAGGTGTCCTTGCTTGTGTGAATGAATGGTGTGTATTTCTTGTTTTTCTGTCAAAGGTTGTTCCCGAAAGTTTATGTGTAAATGTCTTTTAATTGTGCCTGTCTGCAACTTAACATTTCATCTTTATGGTAGATAGCAATCTATATTTTCCTACATTATTGATATTCCTACCTGGAGTCTCCATTGTTTTATACATGGTTCCTGAAGGCAGCAATCTTTTCAACAGTTGCAAGGGCAACAGGATGTGTGCCTGACAGATCTGGCTTTGTAACATAGCCAACATGGCTTTATGTTATGTAGTACTGTGGCTTGGCTGCAAGCCATAGATCCCTTATATTTCCAAAGGTCATGCAGTTCTACTGTATGATTTAACAATGAAGACATATTTACTGGAGCAGAAGTGGAATCTGGCCATCATTTGTTAGTAATTAAGTGCAGGTTGAAGCTGAAGAAATTTGCAGAAAGTTAGCAAAGTAAGAGATGGGATCAGTATAAGTTTTATTATGCCATTTCAGCTAGTGCTGCCATCAGATATCTGCCATTAAGATAAGAGGAAAGGTAATTATTTTTTTATCTTTTGTGCCTTGCTGTTGTATAGCAAACGACAGTTGCTCTGTATGTTCCTCTTATCTTAATTGCAGGTGTCATATGACGGCAGAAGCCAAACAATGTAGACTGGCACTAGCAAGAAAAGCTTTTATCAGAAAGAGTATTGTCTTTACACCAAATATAATTTCAGTGGTATAGAGTCTTTGTTTGAAAGGATTTGTCAGGGGTGTAGTGTTAAGTATATTCCAGTCTTTGCCCTTCCCTACAACTTTTACCCTCTACAGTGCCCTCAAGTGCCATAGAGGTTATCCTTTGACGTCTTGATGCATATCCTTTCATCCTGTTGCTTCTCTTTGTCAGAGATTTCCACATGTTTATCTCTTCGCCAATTCTGCAGAGAACCCTCTTATTTCTTATCATATCAGTCTACTTAAAATTCAACATTCTTCTACAGCACCACATTTCAAATGCTTCAGTTCTCTTTTTTCCAAGTTTTTCCATAGACCAATATTCACTTCCATACAATGCTGTGATACAAATGTACTTTCTCAGAAATTTTTCCCTCAAATTAAGATCACTGTTTGATGCTAGCAGACTTCTTTGGGGAGGAATGCTCTTTTTGCCTGTGCTAGTCTGTTTTTTGTGCCACCTTGCTTCCGAGATAGCAGAATTTCTTCTCTTTGTCTGCTTCATAATCATCAATTTTGATGTTCAACTTATCACTTATCTCATTTGTGATATTGCTTTTATCTTTCATCAGTTTTCTTTCAATCTATAGCATATGTTCATTAGACTGTTCTTTCTATTCAACAGGTCATGCAATTCTTCTCCTCTTTTACTGACTATAGCAATGTCATCAGTGAATTGCTAGCCTTTACCCTCAAATTTTAATCTCTCACCAGAACCTTTCTGTAGTTCCAGCATTCCTTATTTGATGTAGAGAGTGAATAGAATAGTAGGGGTAAAAGATTACATCCCTGTCATATATTTAGTTTTATGTTCCATAGATCTCTTCATGCTGTGGAATGAGTAATTTTGCATTCATATGTAAATATGGCTTTATGCTGACTTTCTTTTCTTTCCCTTTTTTATTTTTAAATCTGTGCTCCTGGTATTCCATTCTTATTTGTCCATCTTTGTTCTTTTGTAGTTCATGTAAATATTGAACATATTCTGTATTTACATACAGCTTACACTTATTTTCCTAACAATTTTGAATATCTTGTGCAATTTTACAACGTCAAATGCTTGTACTAGGCTGGCAGATCTTATAAATGTGTCTTGATTTTTCAGCTGGTGGCATGTAAATATTTCAATCTTGCTCACTTGATATATGATTATCACTACTGCCAGCATGAGGTACCATTTACAATATACCCACAAAGGCTTGTGTAGTGTGTACAAAGGCCTCTAGAACAAAGTAATGTGAACAGATATTGTGTATTATAAAATATAGAACTGGCAAGCAGCCTATCACTGTTAGCTTTATACCTGGTATTTAACACATTTATAGGGAAAGTCAATTACCATTTCTTCTGGAGATTATTTTATTTCCTCTGGAAGATATTTTACCTTGATTCATTAATGGCATAAGGCAGCAGGACACATAATTCAACTAAGCAGGCAACCCATTGCTATGTCAGATAGACCAAAACAGATCTCTTACGTTCACTGCATTAGAAAATGACGATAGAGAAGATAATATATATGTAGGTACAGGAAAAATTAGTTTTATTTTATGGTCAAATTCAGTATTATTTTTTGCCAGATTTGGCATCATTTTTTCGATTTTACTGAAATTTTTTGCCAATTTCATTGTTATTTTTTGCCAGTTTTCGTGCTGTTTTTTGCCAGCTTCAATGCTATGTTCTTGCCAAATTAATTTTTTCTTATTTCACTGTTACTTTTTTGACAGTTTTGATGTTATTTTTTATTCCTAGTCCATTTTAATTTTTTACCAACTTCATTGTTATTTTTTGCCAATTGTGGTGTTAGGTTTGAAGTTATATCTTATTCCTGCAAGAAGTGAACTGTTAATTTAATGTTATATATGAAGCTCAACCTTGAGGAAAAAAGAATTCTAAATACACTTCAACATTCAATAACTATCAGTTACCACAATGTATATCTGTCATCCTCAGATCTCTTAACTTTTTTGTGTAAGAAAATCATTGATTTCACATTGCTTTTCTTAAACCATCAATTTTGCATTATTGTTTTCACAAAGTTTTCCTGTCTGTATGTATAGATTATTCAAGAAGTCCCTGTACCCTCTTGAACTGCAGAAATAAGTAATTGTTTTATTATTCTGAATTTGACAAAAAGCATTGTTTTCAGTATTGTTTTGTTTCAGTATTGCATTGTTTCAGTTATTTATTCATGTCTTGAGCGATATGATGTTTTTTCAAGCTACTGCTAAAGTGAGAAAACACACTTAACACTGTTCAGGAGCAATTAGTGGCATGTGTATGGGTGCAAAAATGTCCACAGAAGTGCAAACAATGACAATGAGTGTATTTAAGAATTGCTTTAGCTAGGCCTTCCCTCGTAAAGCAACCCTACTTCACTGGAAGAAACTTTCTATTGTTTCAAGCAGTGGCAAAGAAACACAAAAAGATAGCTATACCATTGTTGCTCAAGCACCTCTTGGGCACAATGCAGTTACATTGAATATCACCTAAATTGCTTTGGATTTACAATTTTAACCTCATAACCAGTTTGTTTCATGGACCCTGAGAATGGGAAGAAGCCTTGAAACTTGTTGAGAGTGCCAGTATCCATGTAGTGTAGCTGAGTTGCTTTCCAGTGATAGTATGTTACCTTTCTCTATTGTTAACTAAACATAAAACTGAGAAAACACTGTTGTTTCCTACTAATGTGCAATTAACAATGTGTTATCAAACATGTCCTACCCAGCGCTATATTTCAGTGACAGCTGTAACACAAATTGCTATCTGTTAAGCTTTAGAGAGTGGAGAAGCTTCTGTAGCTCACTTTACTAAATGAGCCGTTGATGTCCAACACTTGTTGACTTTACTATTGTTACTATAATTTATTTAGTGTTGATAGATATTGTGACAGTAGGGCATTAACATCCAAAAATTCCCATCATTTGTATGGAAGGTACGCCAAATTGTTTAGACGTGCCAACAGGGCAGGGTGGGCAGCAATCTGTGCTGTTGTGTTCAGGAAGGTTTCTGAGAAAAGTGACAGTTCGTTGATACAAGGTGACCAAGACAAAATTTCTAGTTGATGTGATAAATGGCTCATAATGTAGAAAAATATAAGTTAATGTGGATGCGTAGGAGAAACAAACCCGTGATGTTCAGATACAGAATTAGTAGTGTCATATTTGATTCAGTTATGTCATTTAAATATCTGGGAATAACACTGCAAAGCAATATGAAATAGAACGAACATTTGAGGATTGTGGTAGGGAAGGTGGATGGTCGACTTTAGTTTATTGGGGAATTTTAGGAAAGTGTGGTTTATCTGTAAAGGAGACTGCATGTAGGACTAGTGCACCCTATTCTTGAGTGCTGCTCAAGTGTTTGGGATCCTCATCAGGTCAGATTGAAAGAAGACACCAAAGTAATTCAGAGGTGAGCTACTAGATTTGTTACCAGTAGGGATGGAAGAGTTATGGATATGCTTCAGGAGCTCAAGTGGGAATCCCTGAAAGGAAGAAAACATTCATTTTGAAGAACACTACTGAAAAAGTTTAGAGATCTGGCATTTGAAGCTAACTGCGGAACAATTCTACTGCCACCAACATACTTTTCGAGTAGGGACGGTGAAGATAAGATATGAGAAATTAGGGCTCCTACAAAGGCATGTAGACAGTTGTTTTTCCCTCACTTATCTAAGAGTGAAATGACTAGTTATGTTACAGGGTACTCTCTGCCATGCACCATATGGTGGCTTGCGAAGCATGTATGCTGATGCAGATGTAGATGTAGATGCAGACAATTTTGTTTTATTAAAGTTGCTGAAATTGGCAGATTCCCCATTTGATGTGTACAGGGTGATATGAGTAATTACACTATATTCATGGTGCTTATTTGTTTTTTACTGCATCAATCTGTGTTCTTTTATATGGTAGTGTTCACAGAGTTCTATCTGACCATTGTATTGTATCATCTTGTTTGATGTGAATGCCCTACATCAGTTTTGGAAACTTGAAAGGATACAAATAAGATTTCCCTTTCTAATTTAAGAAATAACAGAAAGTAAATGTATATGATGCAAAGAACATGGTACTTTATTCACAGGAAGCTCTGTAGGAACAGCTCTAACATTCCCACTTTGTGGTCTGCTTATATCATGGTTTGGTTGGCCTTCTGTTTTCTACACAACTGGTGGAATTGGAATTCTGTGGTTCATCATTTGGTGGCTTGTTGTGTATGATTCCCCTGCTGAGCATCCTTATGTGTCTATGAAGGAGAAGCAACTCATCCTGGATAGTTTGGGAACATCAGTGTCCGAGACAAAGGTAATACTGGTCATAATTTTTACAGTATGCGAATGCATTATACTGCATTTTATGTTATTTAAAAGAAGTTCACAAAGTAGGCTTGAAAATTAATTGTAGTGAGGCAAAAATATCTCTCCCTCCCTCCATCTCTCACTCTCCCCCTCCACCTCCACATCCCCTTCACATCCCCATTCAACTCCCCCTTCCCTCCCCCTCCCACTCCCTCTGTGCCTCTCCCTCCCCTGTTCTCTCTCACTCCACTTCCCCCTTCCCCTCCCCCTCCCCTTGACAATGAAAGATGATCTGTGGGGACATCATTATGCTTCTGAAGGCTTCTGATGAAGACGTTGAGAGAACTGTGAGGCTGTGGTTGCGAAAACAGTGTGTCGACTTCTTCCGTGATGGCTTCAGAAAACTTGTTCATTGTTGGCAGAAATGTATCCAACTGGCTGGTGATTATGTGGAAAAGTGAATATTGGTAATTAAAGATCACATTCTAAGGATTATTTCTGCATTTGATTTATTAAAATATTCCCATCCAAATCCAATAAACGAAGGTGAAAGCATTATTTTTCATTCAACCCTCATATAACTTAAATTACTGCTGCATTTGCATGTAATTTTTAATTACAAATTCAACATATTATTCATTAATACCATTAAGTCCAGGATTTTGGCCAGAGGGAAAATGGTGTAGGAAATGATTTATTTTAAAAATACATTCATAAATTCTATCAAGTTGTTACACAATGAGTGTTGATGAATGAATTATTTGATATACTGTATGTGCTGTCTATTGTTAGTTAGAACATGTTTTTAATGTAAAAAAAGTATTGGTTCGAATAACTCAAGAAAACTATTAGACTGACTTATTCACATTATTTATTCACAGGCACCCACACCTTGGAAGGCAATTTTATTATCAGGTCCAATGTGGCTCAATATTTTCTCTCAGTGGGGTAGCACATGGAGCTTGTTCACACTTATGACACAGGCGCCAACTTATTTCAAGTTCATTCATGGCTGGAACATACATATGGTAAGTGTTATTTAAAATGTGTATGAATGTTCAACTGTTGTAAACTCTTAGTACTACCACAATATTTGGCCATGATCACCAGACTTGCAACCTTATAGCTTTTTCGTTTGAAATGGAGTTAAAAGCTGCCAATAAACAAGAGGTGGGTTTGACTGACCAATACCTGTTGGCCCAAGGTATGAGTAACTTCAGGCAGAGGGATGAAAATTGTATTTGATAGAATGGCTGGTAGTTGAATGACGTAATTCTTCATAAGTGACAATGTAAATCAAATAGATGATGTTCACCTTTGATTACACTGAACAACAAATTTGAAGTGAAAGTGTATAAATTCCATGGTTCATGGCCGATGCTGTTTCCTATCTGCTTTGCCCCTTTATTATAGTGCGTTTCTACATTGTGTCTCCATATATTTTGCATTGTACTGGTAATGACACCAGTTGCTAAGGTGTTTCTTAATTTTCCTGTTTTATGTTCAAGATATTTGATGCTTTGCACACCTGTGTCTCCCATACTAATTTATTGGTTACTGTAGTGGGGTTTCGCCCTCTTATTATAATATCTGAATGTAAATTTTCTTGCTCTGATTTGGTAGCTAGTTCTTAGGAAAATTGTTTAATGTACTGTACCACAGGTAGGCATTTGCCCATTTGCAGGACTGTTTCATGTCAGATTTTGTTTACAATTTACGTTGCACTAAGTAATTTTGAGGCAGTTTGTCTATAGCTCTTGTGCATGCATGAGTGCATGCGCTTGGCCGCTAGCCGAGCCTCGCCGTGGAGCTGCTTGCAACGGCTAGTTTCCTTGTTGCTTATGTGTGACCCTTATTCCTGGCCCGATGTAGCTCCGTCTTTGTTTTCCTTACTGTTTTTATTATTTATAGACATAATCTTATAATTATGTGTCTTTATTCTGTATTAGTTTTATTCTGTGACATGTCCAACATTTGGCCCACAAAATAATTTAATTTTTGTATCACAATTTTCCTTATTATGAAATCATTAGATTGATGATGTATTTCAATGTTTAATATATGTCTGTATGGGTTAATTTATAGATTCTGAAGAAGATACCATTATTGGCATCAAAACCTAGGTATATAAAAAAAAGAAACCCTTGCATCTGAAGGCTGAATTTCTTATTGTCTGAACAATTCACAGTTGCTGAAGCACTGCATTATGTTTAAGATTTGCATTATAATATTTGATTTTAAACTTAACATAAAAATCCATGTATACTGATCTCACTGCAATAAAACAGTGTAAAATGAAAACTAGAGCTAATTTTGAATTGTCTTTGTGACATTCACGATCATCACATTAGAACTGATACGAATTGGGCTATTTTCATTCGGTTTACATTTTCATTGTTGCACAGAGTTAGTTATAAGTAAAAGTTTTTTCTTAAACATCAACATACTGATGTTTACTTGAAAACTGGCCATTTTGTGTAGATCACTCTGTATTTATCCATCAGACAAGATACATTCATAAAAATTCCTTCTTAGTCTGAAAAATGGTTGTTGCTTGGAGTTTCTTGTGCAGTAACGAGCACACATTACAATTTTATGTAATTGCTTCTGTTGTCACAAAGAGTTGTCTGTTAATCCTTTTATGCTCATGCCCATCCCACTGTAGTAATTTACACAGCCAGATGGCACAGAAATGCCTTGTTCTGTTAAAATTATTTATCAAAAATTAATGGAATTTTCAGGAACTGTATCAACAGAACTTTATTACCTTTAAAACATAGATGAACACTTAAAATAAATTTTCCATGTTCTACACTCTGAAGCAATCTTCAAAACAAAGTCCTACATTGCAGTCTCTTCCTACAAGTTTTCAGCAGTTCTTTTATGAGATACAGCCTAAATTTTATTTGCACATCTTCCTTTGTATTTTCAGTTGCACAATAATATTCACTGAAATATTTAATAGCCTTCAAAACATTTTCACATACACTCCTGGAAATGGAAAAATGAACACATTGACACCGGTGTGTCAGACCCACCATACTTGCTCCGGACACTGCGAGAGGGCTGTACAAGCAATGATCACACGCACGGCACAGCGGACACACCAGGAACCGCGGTGTTGGCCGTCGAATGGCGCTAGCTGCGCAGCATTTGTGCACCGCCGCCGTCAGTGTCAGCCAGTTTGCCGTGTCATACGGAGCTCCATTGCAGTCTTTAACACTGGTAGCATGCCGCGACAGCGTGGACGTGAACGGTATGTGCAGTTGAAGGACTTTGAGCGAGGGCGTATAGTGGGCATGCGGGAGGCCGGGTGGACGTACCGCCGAATTGCTCAACACGTGGGGCGTGAGGTCTCCACAGTACATCGATGTTGTCGCCAGTGGTCGACGGAAGGTGCACGTGCCCGTCGACCTGGGACCGGACCGCAGCGATGCACGGATGCACGCCAAGACCGTAGGATCCTACGCAGTGCCGTAGGGGACCGCACCGCCACTTCCCAGCAAATTAGGGACACTGTTGCTCCTGGGGTATCGGCGAGGACCATTCGCAACCGTCTCCATGAAGCTGGGCTACGGTCTCGCACACTGTTAGGCCGTCTTCCGCTCACTCCCCAACATCGTGCACCCCGCCTCCAGTGGTGTCGCGACAGGCGTGAATGGAGGGACGAATGGAGACGTGTTGTCTTCAGCGATGAGAGTCGCTTCTGCCTTGGTGCCAATGATGGTCGTATGCGTGTTTGGCGCCGTGAAGGTGAGCGCCACAATCAGGACTGCATACAACCGAGGCACACAGGGCCAACACCCGGCCTCATGGTGTGGGGAGCGATCTCCTACACTGGCCGTACACCTCTGGTGATCGTCGAGGGGACACTGAATAGTGCACGGTGCATCCAAACCGTCATCGAACCCATCATTCTACCATTCCTAGACCGGCAAGGGAACTTGCTGTTCCAACAGGACAATGCACGTCCGCATGTATCCCGTGCCACCCAACGTGCTCTAGAAGGTGTAAGTCAACTACCCTGGCCAGCAAGATCTCCGGATCTGTCCCCCATTGAGCATGTTTGGGACTGGATGAAGCGTGGTCTCATGCGGTCTGCACGTCCAGCACGAACGCTGGTCCAACTGAGGCGCCAGGTGAAAACGGCATGGCAAGCCGTTCCACAGGACTACATCCAGCATCTCTACGATCGTCTCCATGGGAGAATAGCAGCCTGCATTGCTGCGAAAGGTGGATATACACTGTACTAGTGCCGACATTGTGCATGCTCTGTCGCCTGTGTCTATGTGCCTGTGGTTCTGTCAGTGTGATCATGTGATGTATCTGACCCCAGGAATGTGTCAATAAAGTTTCCCCTTCCTGGGACAATGAATTCACGGTGTTCTTATTTCAATTTCCAGGAGTGTATGTGTCTTTCTTGTGATGCCAGTTGAAACCTGTAATAATACAGATACAAAAAGGAAAGATAGAAACTACTCTGCAAATTTTTTATATCTATGTGGACAGTTTGTAGTTTGAAATTTGCTAGAGTGACCTGTTTTCCATCAAAGTTCTTAAATGCTGCATCAGCACAAATATCCCCACACTTAGCTGACAAGGTAATCTTGTCCATTATCAACAGACAGCACAATACGGTCTTTACCTGCAAGACTACAGCAGGAAAGTACTACTCCTTTACAGTTTTGTGAATTTTTATATGGCACAGTTGCAGAAAACTTAAATGTAACACTCCTTATTTAATAAATGACCTTGTGATAAGAATACATGCATCATGATAATCAAAGAAATGAGTAAAAATGACCTCACATTGTCTTTGTATCTGAATGATTCAGTTCAGTGACTGTTATGAATATCAAATGAAATAAACAGTTTTATATGTTATTGGTTACAGTTATTTATGTATTAGATGTTGTATAGAATTTATCATTATTTCTAGTCATCCTTTGTCAAGAAGCTTCAATTCATATCACTGAATCTCTATTGTGCTATCTGTCATGAGAAGTTCGAACATCTGTTTTGTCCCTAATGATAGCTACTGACAATACCCCATTGGTGCTTTTACACTGTCATTTGCATTCCAAAATCAGTACACACTGAGGTGACAAAAGTTATGGGATATCTCCCAATATCTTGTTGGACCTCCTTTTTTCCAGTGCAGTGCAGCAGCTTGACACGGGATGGGTTCAACAAGTGACCGGAAGTCCAATGCAGAAATACTGAGCCATGCTGCATCTGTAGCCATCCACAATTCTGAAAGTGTTGGTGGTGAAGGATTTTGTGCATGCATTGACCTCTCAATTATGTCCCACAAATGTTCGATGGTATTCACGTTGGGTGACCTAGTAGGCCAAATTTTCTTTACTCAAATTGTCCAGAAAATTCTTCAAACAATTTGCCATGAACAATTATGGCTTGGTGACTTGGTGCATTGTCATCCATTGTTGTCTGGCTGCAAACAGTCTCCAAGTAGATGATCATAACTATTTCCAGTCGGTGATCAGTTTAGTTGGACCAGAGGACACAGACAATTCCACGTAAACACAGTCTCCACCATTATGGAGTCACCACTAGCTTGCACTGCGCCATGTTTACAACTTGGGTCCACGGCTTCATGGGGTCTGCACCACACACGAAACCTACCATTAGCTCTTACCAACTGAAACTGGGACTCACCAAACCAAGCCCTGGTTTTCAAGTCATCTAGGACCCAACTGACATGGTCATGAGCCCAGGACAGGCACTGCAAGTGACGTCATGCTGTTAGTAAAGACACTCACAATGGTTGTCTGCTGCCATAGACCATTAATGCCAGATATTGTCCTACTGTCCTAATGGATATGTTCGTTGTACATCCCACATAGTCGTCTTTGGTTATTTCACATTGTGTTTCTTGTCTGTTAGCACTAACAACTCTACACAAATCCCATTGTTCTTGAATGTTAAGTGAAGGCAGATGGTCATTGCATTGTCTGTGCTGAGAAGTAATCCCTGAAATTTGGTATTCTCATAACACTCTTGAAAGTATGAATCTCAAAACACTGAAAACCATAACGATTTCCGAAATGGAGTGTCCCACGTGTTTAACTCCAACTGTGTGGCCATGATCATGTCGGTAAGCTTTTCACATGAATCATGTGGGTACAAATTGCAGTTCTGCCAATGCACTTCTGTTTTACACCTTGTGTACACAATACCAGTGCCACCTGTATATGTGCATATTGCTGTCCCGTGACTTTTGTCACCTCAGTGTGTTTTGCTACTTTTATTCTTTTCCTAAAATATTCTTAAATACTGATTTACGTCAACAATAGATATCCTACATATTCTTCTTCTTCTGCAGTCTTCTTTGTTTGGCACTGTAGTTATTAAGCCCAGTTTCTTTAATTTAGCCCTATATTTTCATTTGGGGTCTAGATGTTCTGCATACTTCTGTTGGGGATAATTGTATCATTCCTAAACCCTTGACTGCAATTTAGTGTCCTTTTGTGAAAAGTTTGCTCTAAAATTATCACAAATTTGATGCCCTTAGTTCTACTACAGCACAGAATTTGATAACATTTTCATCATTTTCTCATTTCCAAACCTAAAAAAGAATATTGGTAAGTACTGTACTAAAAAATGTGCTCTACAGACAAAGAATTGAGAATAAATTATGCATCCAGGATAAGAAAAATGAATATTTATGTACATACAGTACTGAAAATATGAAAAGAAATCAATAATAAATTATTGATAAAGAATACTTTTTCCTTGTATTTTAATATTATTTTTTGTACAGCAATAATTGCCAGGAAACTGTACAACATTTTTCCTAAACATTCACTTTTCCTATTTTTTTAAACTTCATACTCTTTATGCAAAGCATTGTGGTTATCACCCCTCACCATCTAAGCTCCTTTGTACAAAATAGTATTTCCATGGAACAAATTCTGTGATTAACCATTTCTGTGGCATTATAAATGCATTATCAGATAGTGAAGTAGGCATTTAATAGTTTGCATATGTTTAGGTGAGAATATTCACTCTGACAAAAATCTTATAACTGACATTTTTTAAATGTTAGAAATAAATATTATAGAATAATAAGATATGCATTTAAGGATTCCATAACATTCTGGAATCATTGCTTTCGCAGTCTACTATATAGGGTGTTTCAGGAGTAACAGTAAATATTTTAGGAGATAGTAGTGTAGAATAGTTTGAATAAAACATTCCATACAATGTATGTCCAATTTTATTGGCTTCATAGATACAGCTGATTACAGAGGCGAGTTTTCATTTCATATGATGGTGCTCCCATTGCTACTTTTTATTTTTAAAAAATATATCAAATGTCATTCTTGTTTTGAAGTTACAAAGCTGAGCATGAGTTTACATTGCTGATTTTTTTTACTGTGATTTAATTGTGGTTTGCTGACCAATTCTGCTGTATTGTTGAAGCATGCCGTAGACATTTCCAAATTCTGAGTATGCTAATAAAATATTTATGTATGGGTTCTGTAATGGAGATGCTGCTTTTGCTTGTAGAGAACATGGTAGATGATTTCCTCATCACGGTATGTCAGATTCATTAGTATTTACTCATGTTTTCACTAAATTGTGTGTGGCTGGTGTAGCTTCCAGCAGCCATATCTCATCTGGACATGCAAATGAACTGTGTGTGGATGAAGAAGACATTATTCAGCTGGTAGAATGTAGTCCTTAAACAAGCACATGCAGAGTTTCTACATGTATCGATGTTCCACATACAAGAACATGGTGGATATTATAGCTAAACAACTTCTGTCTTTATCATTTACAGTGGACTGAACACCTTTAACGGGGAGATGAAAGTAGCTGGTTTGAATTCAATTGTTGGTTAATTGCAAATTGCCAAGTAATCTCATTAACATTGTTTAGTGATGAAGCCAGTTTCAATTATAGCAGTACGACTAACACTCGAAACTCCCATCGGTGGCCCAACAAAAATGCATATGCCTTTGATAGACATACGTTTTCAAGCTCACTTCTCTGTAAATGTATGTTGAGGCACAATAAGCAATCAGTTGAATGCATCTATTTTACTGTCGCATCATTTCACAGAGCCCTCTTTTTTAGACTTTCTTGAAAATGAGCTTCCAGTGTTGTTGGGAGAGGTTCTTACGGCTACAAGGGTGGGTATGTTCTTCCAATTTCATGGGGCACCTCCACATTTTAATTGTGAGTTGGTACTTCATCTTCACACAACATTCCCTAGTATATGGATTGACAAAAATGGTCAGATTTCTTGGCCATCAAGGTTCTCAGACTGTGGGAATGGTTGAATGGGAAGTCTACAAAGAAAACAAAACACATAAAATGAATTAATTGTTTGGATTATGAATAGTGCATCTCTCATAAGAAAATGCCAAGACAACCTCAGAAGAGCGTTGTCAAGAGAATTTGAAAGTGGATTGAAGTTAGAGCTGGAATTTATAAAAATAAACTTTGAGTTTAATCACTTGCCTTTGTGTAAAACCTTCTGTGAGTATTTGTTTTAGTTACATGCTAACAGCTGTATTTCTGTAACTAATGAAAATTTGACGAATGCTTCATTCAAATCAGTCTATACCACTGCCTCCTAAAATATTCACTCTTCCTCCTGAACCACCCTGCTTAGTTATGTCAAATCCTTCCTTGTCTTTCCAAGCACATAATGAATTCCACACTTTACTTTAAAAGCCCTTAGCAAAATCATTTTATTTGCAACTGGGTAAACTAATGGCTGGATTAACATGTCAGTTAATGGCAACTCCTGAAAATGTAAACTGTGACAAAATAATACAGTTGGTCCTTTCCATTACATTTCAGACTGGGCTTCTGTCTGGGATTCCACATGTCTGCCGCATTATTGTGGCATTAGTGTTGTCTCACGTAAGTGACAAAATGTTGCGAAAAGGTATCATGTCAAAAACAGGAATTCGAAAACTTGGATCGGCTGTATGTAAGTATCAAGTATTTCATTTATTAGTGTAGGAAAAGATAGATTGCTACTTACCACAAAGAGGTCATGTTAAGTTGCGGTGAGGCACAACTAAAAGACACTTATGCATTAGCTTTCGGCCAAGAAAAAAAAACACACACACATTCATTCACACAAGCAAACACACCTCATGCACACATGACTGCAGTGGCAGCTCAGACCAGAATAAAAAAAAAGAAACACATGCATTCATTTACCCAAGCAAGGATGTGTGCATGAAAAGTGCTCTCTTGTGTGAATGAATGTGTGTGTTTTTATTTTTATGACAAGGGCTATGGCCAAAAGCTAACATGTTTTTTTTTAGTTATGCCTGTCTGCAACTTACAATGTTTCAGTAAACAGGAGAATGGGGAAACAACATTTCTTTGATTAAAGTTTGAATTCGTATTTAAGACATGGGAGGGCGGAAACATTATAAGTTCCTAATTTGGCTTCAGTTAGACACAGAACTGCTAAAATTTAAAATTATTCCTCAACTGATTATTTTCATTGAAAGTTAGAATAAAAACTCTGTATAATTTTTATCCAGTTATTCCTGCCCAAATATATCATTAGCAGTATGTCAGTTATAGACTACGTGCTGGAAATTTAGACTGTCACATTGCCTGAATATTCACTTAGAAAACATCAGATTATTATCTGCTGCATAGAAAGTAAATTTACCTTTAGAATAACATTTACACTTTAGGCAGATTTGATCTTTGGCTGTTGGTGTCTGATGGAATTTTCTAGTTAGTGTGATGCTACCAAATTCTGTTAACATTTTTCAATAGGATACAGTGTCAAACTGTTTGAAATAAAACATGTTATTATCTGAATTAATTATTACTCAACTAATGACATTATACTAGTGGATGAAAGATGCTTCCATGCTTGTTTCAAGGTACCAAAGGGAAGAGAACGTTAGTCAGTTGTAGCTTTTTATTGCCCATCAAAGACAGTATAGAGTTCACAGGTACTAGATCAGTCACATTATACACTACATATACACTGAAGTGTCGAAGAAACTGGTATAGGCATACGTTTTCAAATACAGAGAGAGATATGTAAACAATCAGAACACAGTGCTGCTGTCAGCAATGCCTATATAAGACAACAGGTATCTGGCAGGTTGTCAAGATTTAAGTGAGTTTGAATGAGTCGTTATAGTCACTGCATGGGTGATAGGACTCAGCATCTCCGAGGTAGCGGTAAAGTGGGGATTTTTTGTATGATCATTTCATGAGTGTACCATAAATATCAGGAACCCGTATCAAATCTCCAACATCACTGTGATCAGTAAAAGATCCTGCAAGAACAGGGCCAACAACAACTGAAGAGTGTGACAGAAGTGCAACCCTTTCACAAATTGCTGCAGATTTTAATGTTGGGCCATCAGCAAGTGTCAGCAAGTGAACAATTCAACAAAACATCATTGATGTGGGATTTTGGAGCCAAATACCCACTTCTATACCATTGCTGACAGCATGACACAAAACTTTATTCCTTGCCTGGGCCTATCAACAATGAAACTGAACTGTTGAAAATTGGAATGCTGGTCAGACGAGTCTCATTTCAAATTGTATTGAGTGGATGAATGTGTATAAGTATGGAGACAACCTCATGAGTCCATGGATCCTGCATATCAGCAGGGCACTGTCACAAGCTGGTAGAGGCTCTGTAATTGTGTGGGGCGTGTGCAGTTGGAGTGATATGGGACCCCTGATACATCTAGATACGACTCTGATAGGTGATATGTACATAAGCATCCTGTCTGATCACCAGCATCCATTCATGTGCATTGTGCATTCTGACAGTTTGGGTAGTTCCAGCAGGACAATACTACACCTCACACATCCAAAATTGCTACAGAGTGCTACAGGAAAGCTCTTCTGAGTTTCAACACTTCCGCTATCCACCAAACTCCCCAGACATGTACATTATTGAGCATATCTTGGATGCCTCGCAACATGCTACTCAGAAGAGATCTCCACCCTCTTGTACTCTTACAGATTTATGGACAGCCCTGCAGGATTCATGGTTTCAATTTCCTCCAGCACTACTTCAGAAATTAGTCGAGTCCATGCCACATTGTGTTGTGACACTTCTGTGTGCTCGCAAGGACCCTACAAGATATTAGGCAGGTGTACCAGTTTCTTTGGCTCTTCAGTGTATTTTTCAATATGCAATCATATTATTGTCTCTCCTTTGATTTTCATATAATTACAATTCATCTTTGGAAACAATGATAAAACTACTATCACTGTCCAGTGCAGCAGTCACAAACCATGATTTTGTAAGAAATTTCTAAGTCCATTTGGAGAGTTACAAATGTAATAAGTAATCTTTATGGAAAGTAGAAATCTATCTTTTTGGTACATTGTTGATATCCCAAGCTGGAGTTTACATTTATTAGTTTGCCTATAAACAACAGAAATGAATATTTCTTACTCCAAGGAACACCAGTCATTTAATTTTATGTTTTCAAAATAATTCTGTATCATAAGCTGACTTCCATATTTACGAGTCAAAATTATTTTTTCCTTATACAAAATTTTAAGGGCCAAAAAACTGTGATTTATTCATCTCATAACCTATCTTTGCTAATCGTTGCAGTAAGATGCAAGGGGATACAAAAAATGTTCACTAAAATTCATTTAAATAGTGAGATAAATCAGTATTTTAAAATTAAAACAACTTTGATGAGAATGGACAACTTTATTAACACTGCAAGGCTAACAGTAAGCAGCACTGCACTTATTTTAAAAGTTCACCTTTCACAAACACTTTCACTCAAGAATTCTCTTGTATGGATGAATAGTAACACACATATTCATTCTTGAATAGTTTTAACTGCAGGAAGTTGGGCCTTATGGTCTAGTGGTAAAGCACATGCTTGAAAACAGAAAGGTTGTGGGTCAAATCCAGTCAAGCAACAGAATTTTCAGAATGCCTTCAAACCTAACATTCCTCTCTCAGTGAGACAGAGATTCACCAGAAATGACATTGATGAAGTGGCATCTAATTGAAAGAGTTATACCAGACCATTGAACTGCATGACATTAATGCTATTATTAACTGCAGGAATGAGAATTTCTGTTATTAGCTATCTGTACAATATAGAATTTTGGGTCTCTGCTAGTGTCAGCACATAGTTCCGATGTTGAAAATACATCGAAGTGTTTAAATGCTCGCATAATCTGCATTTGACCCCAAACATAAGCAGGTACCTTGGACAGAATGACCCCTCCATGCCAAGCAGTATGGATCCTGAAAACACTGATCATGTGAAATCCAACTCGCACTTTTCTCACTTGACATACTGAAAGCTTTGGATCAAGGCAGTCGGGTAGATGCAGTATTTCTTGATTTTCAAAAAGCATTTGACTCAATACCACTCCTATGCTTATTGTCAAAATTACAGTCATATGGGTTATCAAGTGAAATTTTTGACTGGATTGAGGACTTTTTTGCTAAGGAAGAAATAGCATGTCATCTTGGATAGAGAATCACCATCAGATGTAGAATCAATTTCAGGTGTGCCCACAGAGAAGTGTGTTGGGCTCTTGATGTTCATGTTGTATATTAATGACCTTGCAGACAATATTAATAGTAAAATCAGGCTTTTTCCGGGTGATGCAGCTATCTATAATGAAGAAGTGTCTGAAAGAAGCTGCTTGAATATTGCCAGATCTTGATAAGATTTCAAAGTGGTGCAAAGATTGGCATATTGCTTTAAATGTTCAAAAATGTAAAATTGTACACTTTGCAAAACAGAAAAACTTAGTATCATATGACTATAATATCAATGAGTCACATCTGGAATTGATTTCATACAAATACCTGGGTGTAACACTCTTGAAGGATATGAAATGGAATTATCACATAGTTTCAGTCGTGGGTAAAGCAGGTGGTAGACTTTGGTTTATTGGTAGAATACTGGGGAAGTGCAATCAATCTACAAAGGAGATTGCTTACAAATTACTCATGTGCCCAATTCTAGAATATTACTGAAGTGTGTGAGACTCGTACCAAAGAGGACTAACAGGGGACATTAGGGCAGGACGAATGGTCACAGGTTTGTCTGATCTGTGGAAGAGTGTAACAGAGATGCTGAAGAAACTGAGCTAGCAGCCTCTTGAAGAGCTACCCCAGGAAAACCTACTTATAAATTTCAAGAACAGGTTTTAAATGATGACTCTAGGAATATACTACAACATACCTGTTGTTCACATAGGTATCATATGGATAATATTAGGATAATTACAGCACTCACAGATACAATGCAACAATCATTTTTCCTGCATTCCATATCTGAATGGAATGGAAGATGTAGACATAGATTATTTTACAAAAACTTGTCTCGAAATCCTATTTGCCAAAGCTGCTGTTCACATAGGTTAAATGTCTGTTACATCAGAAAAGTATTGAAAGAAAGATGATGAAATATGTTTACTTCATCAGATGGTAGGTTGTAGTTTAAGAACTTGAAAAAGATTCTTGTATATTGCTTGTCTGAACACCATTTAACTGCAGGGGGTTGGAAAGGTGAATTATTGTTTGGATTCTTCTCTGGATGATTCTTTGCAAAAGGCAAACTGAGAGACAGTTAACAAGTTCTGCTCTGAGAAAAAGGAGTCTATATTCAACCATAGCCCTCTTTCCTAAAAACTTTTGAAAGGAGTCAAAAGAGTGAAGCAGGTCTATTATTAGTGGTGGTTTTCTGCAGGATATTCATGTCTGTCACAAAATATAGCCTCTTTCATTGACTGACTACAAAGACATGTTAAGGGTAGTCCTTTGAAGTCAGCACAACATTTTAACACACTGCTAATGGTGCTACCACAACTATAAGAATGGCTACTCTTTAGTAAACTGATGAATTCTGTAGTTTTGAAACTTGTATCTGTTAGTGTTGTATGCAATGTCTGCTGAAGTAAATCTAAAGCAGCTTTTTTGCGTTATAGTTTTTGGTGCACTGTTTGCTGCAAATGTGAGAAAGTGCTCGTCACTAGTATTTTATCTTTAATGTCTCTTCCATTGACTTCCTTCTACCCCTTTCCTTTTTATATCGTATATTATTATTCTCTCAATTTATTTACAGATTTTCGTCTCATTATTTAATTTCATTTTGTGTATACACATGTCTTCTTGTCTCACAAATTTTACATTCATATTGTATGACATCTATTGTTATTCCCTTTCATTGTTCACATCCATAGACAACCTATTCTTATTCCCATTCATTGTTCACATCCATAGAAAACAAGAAAACTGATTAAATATTACAGATGGGCCAAAAAATTGAATGTCGAAGCAGTAAGGCACCAACCAGAGAATACACAACTCATATGCAATTTGACATGTTACAAGATTTTACTTAATATGACAATGAAATGAGAAGCGTCTTCAGGTGTAATATTAATTATTGGATCTTCTCATAAACTGTGGGCCACAGCAAAAGAAAAGCATCTCTCTGAGCCTTCTGCACCCTGCCACCCCAAATATATCCCCCCTCCCTCTTTCTCAATATATTCCCTCTACCTTCATGTGATAAGGAAAGGAAAGAAGATTGGGTTTAATGTTCCATTGACATCAAGGTCACTAGAAACGGAGCACAAGCTCGAATTGTGTCAAGGATGGGGAAGAAAATCGGCTGTGCCATATCAAAGAAATAATCCCAGCATTTGCCTGGAGCAATTGAGGAAAATCACAGAAAACTTAAATCTAGCTGGCCAGATGCAAGTTTGAACCATTGTCCTCACAAATGCAGGTTCAGTGTGCTAACCAGTGCACCACGTTACACATTCTGCATGTAAGAATGTAGTCGTAAAATGTACTCTCTCTCTCTCTCCCTCTCTCTCTCTCTCTCTATCTCTCTCTGTCTCTGTCTCTCTCTCTCTCTCTCTCTCTCTCTCTCTCTCTCTCTCTCTCTCTCTCTCTCTCTCTCTCTCCTCCCCCTTTTCCCCCCTCCCCCCCTCTCTCTCTCCCTCCCCCTCTCCCTCTTCCTCTCCCTCCCTCCCTCTTTCATGCATGCACGTGCGTGCGCTAGCGCGCACGCGCGCACGCACACACATACACACACACACATTGCCAGACAAAGCTCACTATGAATTTAACCTATTGTGTCTGTTATTCTTATGATATGTTATTTGCCTGGAAATCCAGTTTAAAGTTAGTAGAAGAGGTAGTGAATAGTGGAAATAAAATATGTTTCAACTTCCAGGTTGTATCATTCATGGATTTTTTATGTTGGGATTGGCATTCTCTGGCTGCAACTACTTGGCAGCAATCATTTGTATTGCTGCATCAGTGGGAACAAGTGGAGCAGTCTCATCTGGACCATTTGCTAGCTTTGTTGATCTCAGTCCCAACTATGCAAGTAAGTTTCCTTAATGTTTAATATAGATCTTTTAAAGGTAATTACATTTTATGAAAATAAACTTGCAGATACTATATTGTAGGAATGTACCGACTAAACACGTAGTTCATTCCTATAAACATTTCCAAGAAACCTCTTCTTGCAAAGTGTTTCATTCCTTCATGTTCAAAAGCTCCAAATAAACACTGGAGGGATTTACAAATGAATTCCTCTGACTTTCATACTAGCTTGTCCCCTCCCTAAGACTGGAGTTGTTTTTGTGCTACCTCATCTTCTGTGGTACTTTTAAGTTGTTCCTCTTTACTTTCAAAATATTTCCTGCAAACCATGCAGTATAGCTTCAGTGTATTTGAATAATGGCATCATGGAACTGCCAAAAGCTGCCATACTACATATTTATTTACAGACAACCAGTTTCAGTCAGATCACCATCTTAAAGCAATCGATTAACATTAAATTAGTTAAAAGGGCATTCCGTGGTTTCCAATGTATAATTATTTTCAGTTGCAGCATCTGTCATATATAGATTAATATGGTATACATTTCTCCATCAGTCACCAAGTGCAAATATCAACTGTCCATTGCAGTCTTCAGCATACTGTGTGACTAAAGTGTCATTGAGAATAAAAACATATTATAACATTGTTTCAAGGTTCCATGATGCTACCTCTTTAATTTTCTTTCAACTTAACTTTTAATTGGGTTGGTGGTAGTGATAAGTCCCCTTACCTCCTTGTCTAGGATTCAGAATGGAGTTATGTACCAGTACTCTGGTGGGAAAATATTCAACAAGCTCCTGTCTAACATAAAGCAAGAAATTGAAAATCCCCAACAATTTGTCAGAAGTGCCACAGGGAACTGTGATGTAGCCACTCTTGTTCTCTACATACATAAATGATCTACCAGACAGGGTGAACAACAATCTGTGACTGCTAATGATGCTGTAGTGATGGGAGAGTGTCATCTTTGAATGACTTGTAGGACGATAGAAGATGACTTGGATAGAATTTCTATTTGATGTGATGGATGGCTAGTTGCTCTATAGACAGAAAAATGTAAGTAATGCAGGTGAGTAATCCTGTAATGTTCGAATATAGTATAAGTAGTGTATTGTTTGACACAGTCACGCTGAGTTAGTATATAGGCATACTGTTGTAAAGCAACATGAAATGGAAAGGGCCCATAGACAGTTGCATGTGAGGTGAGCAGTATACTTTGGTTCTTAGGAAGGATTCTAGGAGAGTGTAGTTTGTTTTCAAAAGGAGACACTGTACAGAACACTTACGCAACCCATTCTCAAGTACTTCTCCAGTGTTTGGGATCCCCACCAGATTGGATTAAAGGAAGACATTGAAGCAATTCAGAGGTATGCAACTATAGTTGTTACTGGAAGGTTTGATCAATATGTGAGTATTACAGAAATGCTCTGTAGGGTCAAACAGGATTAACTGGAGGGGAGAAGACATTTTTTAGTGAAACATTATTGAAAAAATTTAGAGAGCAGGAATTTACGACAGTCTGCAGAACAATTTTGCTGCCATATCCGTCTTGCATAAGGACTGCAAAGACAAGATATGAGAAATCAACGTTCATACAGAAGCATATGAGGTGCTATCCAAAATTTTCAGGACTGTTGCTGCCATCTGTTGAAAACCTTACCTTTGGACTAATGGTCACCATTACCCTCAAAGTAGTTCCCATCTGCAGGTACACATTGGTCCCAATGCTTCTGCTACTGGTAAAATGTTTTCTGGAAGTCCTGTTCTTTTAGGATGTTTATCACTGCCAGCGATGCTTCTTGAATCGTCTGTAGAGTGTTGAACTGATGGCCTTTCAACTTCAGTTACAATTTTGGGAATAGCACGAAGTCACAAGGCGAGTACGGTGGGTGGGGTACAACCGCCATGTTGTTTTTTGGCAAAAAGGTCCTGGTGAGCAAGGACGTGTGACAGGGTGCATTGTCGTGATGTAGCAGCCATTTCCCTTGACGCCAAAGTTCGGACCGTCATCGCCGCACATTTTCACGGAGCTATCACAAAATGTCACAGTAGTACGCAGAATTCACTGTTTGGTTGGGTGGGATGTATTCTTTGTGCACAATTTCCTTGGTATCAAAGAAAATGATGATCATGCTCTTCACTTTGCTTTTCACCTGTTTTGCTTTTTTAGGTCTTGGACAGCCAGGGCTCTTCCACTGGGATGATTGTTGCTTTGTCTCTGGGTCATAACCATAAATCCAGCTCTTATCTCCGGTGATAACCCATAACAAAAAGATTGGGACATCAGATGCGGTCTGACGAAGATCTGTGCACACTTCAACACACTGTGCCTTCTGATCGGCAGTCATGATCCTTGGCACAAATTTTGCGACGACACAATGCATGCCCAGTTAATCAGTCAACATTCATTGACATGTCCCATAACCAATACCCACTTCATCCACAAGGTCTTGAATGGTTTGACGTTGATCTGCACAACCAATTGTTGAAGTTTGGCAACAATGTCTGGCGTTGTGCAGCTAACGGGCCTTCCAGCGTAAGCATCATCTTCGACGTCTGTACGGCCGGCCCTGAATTGAGCATACCCCTCAAACACACGCATGTGGCTCGTGTTCTGTTCCCCAAACACTTGTTGAATCATTGCAAGGGTCTCTGTAGCACTTTTCCCGAGATTTGCACAGAATTTGATACACACACGCTGTTCTGTTCGCAGATCCATCGTAAAATTGCCACACACCAAACACAGAGTATTACGGGAATCACTGTGGACATACAACTTGTCCTCCCAGCTGAATGCCACTCCACACACTGACTCATCAGATATGCAGCTCTCGCCACCTAGTGGTGCAAATATCTACTACTCCTACTTTCCAGATGGCAGCACCAGTCCCGAAAATTGTGGATTCCACCTAGTGTAGATAGCCTTTTTTCTCACTGCTTTTGTTAGTGGAACAAGAAAGGAAATGAACAGCAGTGCTACAAGATGTTCTCTGCCACTCACTGTATGATGATTTTTGAAGTATGTATTTATTTGTAGATGTAGATTCAAAAGAAAATTTAAAAAATACATCAGTGGCCAATCCTTCTACAAACTATCTGAGTATCTAGGTTCAAGGACTGAAAAATTCTGTTAACTACATGGCAAGTAGCTGTATTTGATATAATGCTGCATTAGAAGTAGTAATGTACCATAAATGGGACTCAGTATTTACAGGTGTAGGAAAATATTGTCTTTGAAGATGCCACCATAATCAAGATAAACAGCAGTATCTGCAAAAAGTGAGGCGGCAGAAGCTTTTTTCAAACTATTGGCTTCGTTACTAATTTATTAAATTAAATTTAGATGGCATAAGTGTGAACAGTGTTAAGCTGTGTACTCATAGTTTATTTAAACGCAGCATAAATATTAAGTTTCTATTGTCTCCTTATCTTTTGTTAGTGTATACCATGAATGGTTCCACATTCCTGTAACTTCTTATTGGTGGGATGAACACAACACAGTTAATTAGTAAAGTTCAGTATATGCTTAAAATTAATGTAATATTAAATATCTTATCATCCCTATTTCAGGTATCCTGTTTGGCATAGGGTGCACAGTGGCTGATCTTCCAGGTTTCATTTCTCCAGCTATAGTTGGAACACTGACATATCAGAATGTAAGTATCTGCATTTACATCTGTACTCTGGAAACCACTGTGAAGTGCATGGCAGAGGGCACATCCCATTGTATCAGTTATTTGAGTTTCCTGTTGTTCCATTCACATATTGAGTGCAGGAAGAATGAATGTTTAAATGCTTCTCTGTGTATTGTAGTTAATCTGATTTTTCCCTCGTGATCCCTGTGTGATTGATAAATAGAGGGTTGTAGTATATTCGGGATAGTTTATGTTTATCTTCAAGAGTTACCAGGTCAGTTTCTTCAGCATCTGTGTGGTACTCTCCCATGTATCAAACAAATATGTGACCATTTGTGCTGCAATTTTCTGTATATGTTCAATAATCCCTGTTAGCCTTATTTGGTATGGGTTCCATACACTTGATTAATATTACACACTGTGCCATATGAGTGATTTGAAAGCAATTTTCTTTGTAGACTGATTGCACTTGCCCAGTATTCTACCAATAAACTAAAGTCTACAATCTGCTTTACCCATGACTGGGTCTGTGTAGTAATTCAATTTCATATCCCTATAGAATGTTACTCCCAGATATTTGTATGAATTGGCTGATTCCAACTGTAACTCACTGATACATTTTTGAACATTTAAAGTAATTTGCCAATCTTTGCACTACTTTGAAATCTTATCAAGATCTGACAGTATTTATGCAGTTTCTTTCAGACAGTACTTCTCTGTAGATAACTGCATCATCTGCAAAAAGTCTTAAGTTACTATTGATGTTGTCCACCAGGTCATTAATGTACAACATGAACAACAACAGTCTCTACACATTTCCCTGGGGAAAACCTGAAGTTACTTCTACATCTGACAATGACACACCATCCATGATAATATGCTGTATCCTCCATACCAAAAAATCCTCAATCCCATCAGAAATGTCACTTGAGATCCTTATGATCTTGACAATAATTGTAGATATGGTACTGAGTCAAATGCTTTCTGAAAATCAGAAATACTGCATTACCTGACTGCCTTGATCGGGAGCATTCATTATGCATGAAAAAAGTGTGAGCTGGGTTTTGCATGATAGATGTTTTCTGAATTCATGCTGGTTGGCATGCAGAAGGTCTTTCTCTTCATAGTACCTCATTATGTTTGAGCTCAGAATATGCCCAAAAAATTCTACAGCGAATAAATGTCTAGGATATTGGACGGTAGTTTTGTGGGTCACTTCTACTGGCCTTGTGATAGATTGTGACTAGAAGAGGGTCTAACTCGGCCACAAATTTAGTATAGAATCTGATACAGATGCCATTGTGACCTGGAACTTAATTCAGTTTTAATGATTTCAGCTATTTCTCAACATCACTGATACTAACACTCATTTTGCTAATTTTTTAGTGGTACGAGGATTAATTTGGGGCAATACTCCTGGGTTTCCCTTTGTAAAAGAACATTTTAAAACAGTTTTAGTTTCCTGTCTCATTCACAAGCTGTTGGACACCAACTCCGGTAGCACAGCCCTTAAGTATGACGAGAATGTCTTTGGTTTTGTGAAAGATCATTTGTCAGTATTCTGCTACGGTAGTCACTGAAGGCTTCACGCAATGCTGTCTCAACAGCAGAATGCATTTCATTCAGCATCTCTCTGTCTACAGCTCTGTGCTTTGTTATACACCTATTATGCAGTAATCTTTGTCTCCTTAGACACTTCTTTACAATGATTGTATATAATGGAGGGTCCCTCCATTATGAATTATTCTACTTGTCTGTCCAGTGCTTTGTCAAATATACTTTTAAACTTGAGACACTGTATTGTACTTTAATTATATATGTAAATACTACTGAACTTTTTTTATATATACACTCCTGGAAATGGAAAAAAGAACACATTGACACCGGTGTGTCAGACCCACCATACTTGCTCCGGACACTGCGAGAGGGCTGTACAAGCAATGATCACACGCACGGCACACACACCAGGAACCGAGGTGTTGGCCGTCGAATGACGCTAGCTGCGCAGCATTTGTGCACCGCCGCTGTCAGTGTCAACCAGTTTGCCGTGGCATACGGAGCTCCATTGCAGTCTTTAACACTGGTAGCATGCCGCGACAGCGTGGACGTGAACCGTATGTGCAGTTGACGGACTTTGAGCGAGGGCGTATAGTGGGCATGCGGGAGGCCGGGTGGACGTACCGCCGAATTGCTCAACACGTGGGGCGTGAGGTCTCCACAGTACATCGATGTTGTCGCCAGTGGTCGGCAGAAGGTGCACGTGCCCGTCGACCTGGGACCGGACCGCAGCGACGCACGGATGCACGCCAAGACCGTAGGATCCTATGCAGTGCCGTAGGGGACCACACCGTCACTTCCCAGCAAATTAGGGACACTGTTGTTCCTCGGGTATCGTCGAGGACCATTCGCAACCGTCTCCATGAAACTGGGCTACGGTCCCACACACCGTTAGGCCGTCTTCCACTCACGCCCCAACATCGTGCAGCCCGCCTCCAGTGGTGTCGCGACAGGCGTGAATGGAGGGACGAATGAAGACGTGTCGTCTTCAGCAATGAGAGTCGCTTCTGCCTTGGTGCCAATGATGGTCGTATGTGTGTTTGGCGCCGTGCAGGTGAGCGCCTCAATCAGGACTGCATACGACCGAGGCACACAGGGCCAACACCCAGCATCATGGTGTGGGGAGTGATCTCCTACACTGGCCGTACACCTCTGGTGATCGGCGAGGGGACACTGAATAGTGCACGGTACATCCAAACCGTCATAGAACCCATCGTTCTACCATTCCCAGACCGGCAAGGGAACGTGCTGTTCCAACAGGACAATGCACGTCCGCATGTATCCCGTGCCACCCAATGTGCTCTAGAAGGTGTAAGTCAACTACCCTGGCCAGCAAGATCTCTGGATCTGTCCCCCATTGAACATGTTTGGGACTGGATGAAGCGTGGTCTCACACGGTCTGCACGTCCAGCACGAACGCTGGTCCAACTGAGGTGCCAGGTGGAAATGGCATGGCAAGCCGTTCCACAGGACTACATCCAACATCTCTACGATCGTCTCCATGGGAGACTAGCAGCCTGCATTGCTGCGAAAGATGGATATACACTGTACTAGTGCCGACATTGTGCATGCTCTGTTGCCTGTGTCTATGTGCCTGTGGTTCTGTCAGTGTGATCATGTGATGTATCTGACCCCAGGAATGTGTCAATAAAGTTTCCCCTTCCTGGGACAATGAATACACGGTGTTCTTATTTCAATTTCCAGGAGTGTATATATATCATTGATGTCCAAACATTGCAGTGATACTGACTATAAATATATATCGTTAATACATTCTACTGCTCTGTAAAATTCCAATGCACACTTTGTATGTTAGGAAATTATGGTGACTTTTTTGACTGAAGTGATCTGGTGAAGAAAACATAAGAATGCAATGGGGATGGAGTTTTAACTCCTCATGATCCTCAGTAAAAAAAATCTTATCATTAGACATGCAGGCTCTCATTTACTCTGGAAAATCTGGTTGGGAAAATCTGATGCCCTCTGTGCCTCTCCTCACATTAGTTTTTTGTCTGTCCATCTTCTGTTATTTTAAGTACAGCTGTAACGTTGTATTCTGAAAACACTTTTCTATCTTCATTGTTAGTCTCAAAACATCCATTATCAAGCCCTTAGCCCTAATATTCATAATTGGGTCATCAGTTCCAGCACTATGACAGTAGATCTTAAACTTAAAATTGTACATTTCAGTTATATGGTATACACCTTATTGATCACATATGGATGATAGCAAATGTTGTGTGTCCTCTCTAACTATATCGATTCCAATAGTACTCTTTTCAAGTCTGCATCCATCATTTAAGTTCTGTGAAATTAAGTGGCTCTGTTTCTGTCTTCTCGAATTAAAATGTAACTTCCTTGTACTTGCTCTCCTGCACATAACATTATCACTCTCATTTGTAAAATTAATTGTGAGATATATACTTCATTACTACGCCATTCATGAATTATAGATAATATTTGTGAGATTTTTATTTCTTATCCAAGATAATTGAAAATGTAATATCTATTTGTGGTTGTACTGATACATGGCGTTTTCAAAATAATAACACAGATTACGGAAAAAAGGATGCATGTGGCCAGGGGTTGGTAGTGTGTGTGGATAAGGATGGGCCAGGATATCATGTTGATTGGATGGTAGCAGAATATCACTTTGCCGGGGGGGGGGGGGGGGGGGGTGTATGATTGTAGATGGAATATTCCTCTCATTTCTGGATACTGTGATAAACAATCAAAGTTGTGACAAATGTGACTGTTCTGGGATCATACTGGGAGATGTGTGGGGAAGAGAGTGCTCATTTGCTGCAGGTTCAGGACTGAAATACCTGTAGGATTCACTACAGACAAAAATTTATTAAGCGATGGAAACTCCAGGTAGGAAAATCAACAATGTAGGAAAAGACAGATTGCCAGGATGTGTAATTATTAAGTAATTTTGTAGTTTGACAAAGAACTTACATTTATATTAATTGACATTTATTTTGAACTGGAAATTCTTAAGGTGCCTAGTAATATTGTATTATAGCATTTGAATTATTTGTCACTCTGTGATCTTCTGTCTAACAGATTCTTTGTTGATAGTAATAATTATTTTGATGTTTGGCTGTTCTAGCAAACCCCTAGTCAGTGGCAGATAGTCTTCCTGATCACAGCTGGAATGCTGTTTCTTCCTGGAGTACTTTATCAAGTCTTTGGCACTTCAGAACTTCAATCTTGGAACACACCTGACAAAGGTGATCATGGAAAACATCAAGACAAGCTTGAAGATATTCTGCACCCAAGTGACATCTCTTCAAAGGGCTATAATGAGAGTGTAGAAATGGAATCTGTAAGGCTGTGACAATAAGGCAACTGGAAATAAATGTTTTATGTCCTTTCAAAATACTAAACTTTAATGACAAGTATTTTGTATTTTTTCTTATAGTATGTGGAAACTCAGGTTTATCATGATCACTTGTGTTGAGCCTTGTTAACAGCTTTATCACAAGTTTATTGCTCCAAATGTGTCCAATTTTAACGTTCTGTTGAATCATTGTATTCAGTTAACAAATGTCTTTAGACACCATTTTAATTTTGTAATAGTATTTATTTATTTATATGTAAACAGCTTTTTTTTTAAAAAAAAGTAAGAAAATGAAATAAAAATATTTGATATCACCTTTTATCTCTTATGTGTCAAAGAATAAGTTATATTATTAGGAATATGTTTCAGTGTGTCATATAAAGAGTTTAAGGGGAGTGATAATTTTAGTTATTTTACTCCTCATTAATCATATTTCTGCATCAGCCTCAGGCATAGCATATCTTGCCTTTTCTTATTTCCTTCAGTTTCCTAAGTTTAAGCTGGTGATTTCCTAAATTTAAGCTGGTGAGGTGGTGCAGTTGATGAAGACATGGGACTCATATTTTGAAACACTAGGATTCAAAACTCAGTGAATGCATGAGATTAATAGAATACTTCTTCTCACCATTTTGACAGTCCTTTAACTCCTGGAGCAGTGAAGTTAAGTTAAAAAAAGTATTAGTGCACACAGAGGTGCTAATAACTGAACAACTTGCAGGAACATCTTCAAGGATCTTGGCAGTCTTACACTCATATGCCAACACATTTCCTTCATAATTAGTATTTCTGGTTAATAATAAGAGTGAATTTATGATGAACTGTGAAATTAGCAATCTGAGTACTAGAAATAAAAATTATTTTCCATATAGATATGCAGTTCTATCTAGAGTTCAGAATGGTGTTTTATATTTTGTTGCAAAAGACTGTAACAGGTTACTAGCAGAAAACAGATGTGAAACTAGAAATCCTCAAATAATCAAAAACAAAGTATAGGAGGATCTTATTAACCATTCCTTCTTTAATTAATGGCACTAGTTGCTCAAATGTTTGTATTGAATAGGTTTTGACTTTCAGTAAATAGACTGCTGATAATGTTCTGTGAAATGTATAATTATAGTTACTTAATTGCTTTGCTCGGCATATTACATGAAAATAGCAGCTAAGTAGTGTAAGATCCAAAACTAGAGGCTTTTTTCTTTATGTATATAAAGAAGCTGAAAAGTAATTCCTGTACTCAGTATGAGTACTTCAGTATTAATCATGTTATTGTTACTTTACAGAATACCCTCTTTTATCCATTAGTTTTCCCAGTTTTTAGATTTGGGCTACCCTTTCATATCTTCTCCTGTGTGTTTTAACTTCATCGTTTTTATAGTTTGACTCTTCTAACTGGATCCCCCCACTTTTAGTGGACCCTCTCTCTTCACTGTGTAACTTTGAAATTGCAGGATTGATGACCTCACTGTTTAGTCCTGCAGTCCCCCCCCTCAATTAATCAGTCAATCAATTACTTTACAGAAGGCGTCTGCAGTAGTTGTTTGTGTTTGTAATGTATAACCTGAGTCATCCTACATTCCTGAAGACCCTCATTCATGATGGGATTTACCGTATTTACTCAAATCCAAGCCGTACTTTTTTCCGGTTTTTGTAATCCAAAAAATCGCCTGCGGCTTAGACTCGAGTGCAAAGTAAGCGCAAATTCTGAAAAATGTTGGTAGGTGCCGCCACAACTAACTTCTGATGTCGTATATATGTAGCGCTACACTGGCATGCTTTGCAGGCACAAAGATAAATACTGGCACCAAAACCTCTGCGTCAGTAAATAAGTTTTTAAAAAAAAAGGTGGACGACAAGCTTTTCTCTCCACCCCGAGTTTCAACCACTGCATGTTCACAATGAAGAAATAGAAATTCTGTACTGTTCATCCTCGAATGTAGCAGCCTTTCAAATATTCGTAGCAACAAAAATAAATTTCTTTACACAAAAATACCAACAATGCACAATATTTTAAGATTGTTGCACGAGTTGATATGCCGGGGCTCTTAAAGATTTCACGTAGCGGCAACTATTGCTTCGTGCAATTTTGTGAAGTATTTGTTGGTGTTCGTGAACCGTAATGATGCGCTTTCATTGTGGGTGCCAAGTTCAAAAGAGGAGTTACTTCTTTTGCGGAACAAAGTTCTAATCGTGTTGCAGGTCTGCAATACGGGATTGATGAGAGCAACGTCAGGTGATGGCGACTGCTAATAAACAAATTATTTGAATGTTCAAGTAGCAGGAAAGCATTTAGTGGGCCTAAGTGTGGCTGATATCATGCACTACAAGTGATTTTAAATGAAATTGTTAAGGAACAGCGTCAGAAATTCCTGCCTGTAAACGCCAAAATTTTAAAAATTAAGGCACATGAAATTATTAGAGAGCAAAAAATCGAAAATTTTAAGGCTAGTCGCAGATGGAGTGATCTGTTTATGAAGCGGTGGGGTTTTTCACTTAAGAGGCGAACTTAAGTTGCACAGAAGCTACCGCAAAATTTTGAAGAAAAACTTGAGGAATTTCAGCGCTTCCTAATTAGGCGGCGCACAGGAAAGCTTTACCTTCTTGGTAAGATAGGAAATGTTGACCAAACTCCCATATATTTTGACATGCTGTCAAATTATATGGTTAACGCCAAAGGAAACAAAGACATAAGCGTTCTTACATCAGGGGGTGAAAAACAGCAGATGTCCGTAATGCTTGCTTGCACAGCAGATGGACATAAATTACCCCCATTCATAGTTTTCAAGCTTAAGACTTCACCAAAAACGGAAGTGTTTTCAAAAACTGTAATTGTATGAGCAAACAAAACTGGGTGGTTGTCGGGGGATATTGTGCTGGAATGGATTAGGCTTGTGTGGAATCGTCGTCCTGGTGCAATGCTTGGTTTACGCAGTCTGTTGGTATTAGATGCGTACTCAGGCCATACAACACCTGCAGTAAAATGCAAAGTAGAGGAAAGCAAAATGACTTGACAGTAACTGCAGGCGGAATGACGTCAGTTCTGCAACCACTTGATGTTTGTTTGAATAAACCATTTAAGGACAGGCTGAAACGCATGTAGACAGACTGGCTTTCAAAAAGCGACAGACAACTGATCCCAACAGGATGTGTAAAACGTGCATGTTTGTCGCAAGTGTGTCAATGGATTTATGATGCATGGAAGTGTGTTCCAAATCAGACTGTGCAACAAGCATTTAAAAAATGTTCGATATCCAATGCACTAGATGGTATGGAGGATGATGCTCTGTATGAAGAAATGAGCAACAAAGAATCAAGTGATAGTGATTCAGAATCATGACTGATATTTTAAACATTACGTATAAAAAGTATTACAAACCTAATAAAATTTTGTTTTAAATTTCAGCGTTTAATTTTCAATCTTACTTTATAAGTGTTGCTATTCTGCATTGCACAGGGTAGAAAAGCTTGGAGAGCTGCATCAAACTAGTCTAAGAACTGAAGACAACAACAATATACTCCGCATTTGAAGTCATCACTAAAAAAACTACTACGAAAATCCGACTGGCGAGACTGTTTGGCATGTATTTCAATATGGCCAACTCTACGTTCTGAATTTTTTCCTACCTGTGACAAGAGATGGTTGCTAGTAGGAACTTTTATGAATCATGAATCACATGCAGCATTCTCTTCACAAAGAGAGTAATACAAATGTAAACATTATGCCGTGCATTCTTACGTGTTTGCTGATATCTCATTTAAATCCTGACTGCCTAATAAACTACGAAACTACAGTGAGACAACAGCAAACGCGGAAGAATATACATATCATATCAGGTTTATATTTGTATTATTCTTATGCTGAATAGTGATAGTCAGAAATGAACCAAGGCAACTATTTTTTTTAAATCTAAGATGATTCTAATTTCTGTGCAGAATGTAATGTACTAAAGAGGCATCTGCAAAGATTTTCAAACGGAGAAAAATTTTCGCTAAACTCTCGTTCAGAACATTTTCTATTATATGCAGTCTATTATTTGGTTCTTGTTGATCATTGTCAAAGAAAGGAGCAGTGTAAGTAACAACAAATAGCAGTCTCTTTCCAATGTTTCGCTAAGGAGACAATTCCTCTCCTTTTTTTATTGTGCCGGTCGGAACCGCGCGACCGCTAGGGTCGCAGGTTGGAATCCTGTCTCGTGCATGGATGTGTGTGATGTCCTTAAGTTAGTTAGGTTTAAGTAGTTCTAAGTTCTAGGGGACTGATGACCCCAGAAGTTAAGTCCCACAGTGCTCAGAGGCATTTGAACTTTTTTTTTTTATTATTATTGTAAGTGGCGGTAGCGCGTACAAAAGCAAGCCATGCCACGAGCGGTGACAGTTTGTAAACACTCATTATCAGAATGCGACAAACAGTGCATGACACAGTACAAAAATGCATTTTCAGCTTAAACACCTATACAAAGAGAACGGAACTTATCAGATCAAAGCAAACAATTCAAACCAGATGAAGCACGTGAAAAAGGAAAGGTACCCGTATAAATATGGACGAAGCGCCTGACGCATAAGGACCAACTTTATTTTGATTTGGAGGCGCGGTCTAAAACTTTTCTCTCCCCTTGAATTTCGAGTCTCAAATTTCAGGTGCGGATTAGATTCAGGAATTTTTTTTCCCCTTGATTTCAAGTCTCATTTTTAAGGTGCGGCTTAGATTCGAATAAATACAGTAGGTAACATGTAAAGGAATACATGGATTTTGTTGACTTGCTTGAGATGTTATGTGCTTTCCTTAAATCAGTGGTAAATATACTGTTGACAACTGAGTTAGGGTGTAGTACTTAACCTCTTCTACAGGGCATGAAATAGACTACAAAAACACAAATATTCTCACTTCAGCTTCCTCTTCGTGAACAGTTTTGTGGAAGAGGGTGTCCACATTTCCAAAAACAGTGTTAATGAAACTAACAGACATAGGATGTTACATCAGCACAACAAAGTAATCATGTAGACTACGAGGGAACAACACAGCAAAATAATCAAAAATCCATTACTTTGCACTTTTGGTTTATATTTTTATTTCATTCCAACAGTATGTTCCATTATACGTGAGCTGGAATGAAAGATCATTGCTTCACACCTGTGCACCAGTGTTTCAGTGTGACAGCTAGAATCCTGTTTATGGCTTCAACCAATAGTCAACATCATCACATAATGATGATGGTGATGATGATGATGATCACCTGCTTTGTTGAAACACTATCTACTTTTAATGATACTATATGATGTACTGGTAATAGTCAAAAACTTGAACCACCACCATGACATCAGTTGGAAAATAATATAGGCTAATCTTGCTTCTTTTTTCCTCTTTCAAATTTCTTTTTATCACTATAAAATACTTCGCAAAGCTTATTTTTTTATTTATTTTATCACTATTGTCATCTTTATGAAGTAAAACTTCCCTTTTCCTTTATGTTACTTCATGTTCAGTTACACCACAATTTATCACTTTCATTTCCTTGCTGAATAAACAATGTACACTTCTGTTTTGAAAAAACAGAACACCTTGAATGGCTAGAGATACATTATTAAACAATAGAAATCCAGGATGGAATGTAACAATACCAGAGAAAGAAAATTGCTACTCTTCTCTGAGACTGCAGATGTGTTTGCAAGTTGTGTTTGTGTGTGTGTGTGTGTGTGTGTGTGTGTGTGTGTGTGTGTGTGTGTGTGTGTGTATGTGTGTCTACTGCTGACGAAGGCCTTTATGGCTGAAAGCTATAATTGTATGAATCTTTTTGCTGTGCCTATCACAATTCAGCATCTCCTCTTTATGGTGACTGGCAGCTTTCCTTCTCTGGTATTGTTAGAGATACAATATTCATATTCATACAATGTGTACTGCAGAAATGATTAGTATTTCAGTCACCTGAGTTCAGCATGTGTCCTGTTGCCTAGTAGGCACAGGATCTGCTACATGATGGTGTTGATATGCACAAGGTTCAAATGATGTCCTGTGGTGTAGCATGGTCCCAAAGCTCATCTATGGTTGCTGGCATTGGTATTCAGCACTGCATCCATTGTTTCACCATGCCCACACATTTTTGATTGGCAACAAATCAGGTGCTCAGGTGGACTAGGGAAAAAGGTGACATCGCATGACAATAAGAAGGCACATGTTCGTGCAGCAACATGTGGCCCTGCATTGTCTTGCTCAAAAATGGCATTTGGAGGGTGTGCAGAAACGGTATGGCTATTGGTCGCAGGATGACATCCATGTATGTCACAATAATTGCAGTGCCCTGGATAGGCACAACTGTGATTTGAGGTTGTACACAATAGCATCCATGCCATAAGGCCTTGAGCTGGTATTGTATGTCTTATAAAAATGTAGTAACTGTGATGCTGCTCCCCCTGTCTGTGGCAAACCAAAATACAGCAGCATTTTCAAACAAACATAACCTGGATTCTTCGGGAAACACTATCCTGTCCCCAGTGACATTGCTCCACACACCATTTCCATCCAGCATGTTTCTGCACATTTGTCAAAGGTAGGCTGAGAAATGTACAATGCCCATGTAACCCATGCCATAAAACAGCAATGGACTGTCACCCCTTATAGTATACAATGTGCTACACTGTTCCGCTGCTGCAGCAGAGCTGATGAAACACAGATCTGTCCTGGAAGGCCACTTGGATGAGGTTTCAATCTTCTCAGGGGTTTGTCTGAGTGGTGCGACATGACTCATCTCGTCGTGTCCTATGGCCTTCCGTGAACCATTCTGCACACACCAGTTACACTGTCGAAACACTTCATCCCATGTGAGCAGCAATTTCCCAATGGATGCATCACATTCTCTCATACCAATGATGTGCTCTCTTTAAGACTCGCTGATTTGATGGTGCAGTTTGTGCATACTTCTGTGAGGCATCCTGCACATCTATTCAAGTCGCACTGGTCCATTACCTCCAGTTTATAGTGACAATGAGAGCTTCAGTCACATTTTACTGGTAGATGGTGTTGCGCCACAATGTCATATGTTGATCTCGAATCCGCGGGCTGTCATGATTCAAATGCTATTTATTTCTGCAGAACATACTAATGTACTTACCCTGTGAATATGAATGTCCTATCTCTAATCATTCAAAGTGTTCTGTTTTTCCAAACGTGAGCGTATAGTCATACCCAGAAATGTAATTTAAATGAACACTGTCCAGTTGCATAGTAGAGCTGTGTATATTGACTACTAAACTAATGTTTCTTTAAATGTTGCGATTACAAACTGTCAACCAGGCCAATTGCATAAACTTCGTAATTTAATTAGTGTTAGTGTTTACCATCTAAAATCATTCTGAAGTGATAAATGTCCAAGAAAAATAGGAAAGAAGAACTGTTTTGATTTAATATACTGATAATGAAGATGCACAAGCTCTTAGATTAGAAATAAATGTTGAAGGAAATATGTCATGTCCTTTTTAAAGGAACCATCCTTTCAATCTTCTTAAGAACCACAGGAAACCTAATTCTGGATGGGGGGATGGGGATTCTAACCACCATTATCCCAAATGCAAGTCCAGTATCTCTCCACTATACCACCTCACTCAGTATCCACAGAATGGATGGAACATTTTAATTGCAAGTGTCATTGGTTAAAGAAAAGTATTTTGTAACAGCAAAAATCTTTTTTTTTTAACCTACTTCTTTGTCATTAAAGGTAAAGGCTATTCAGTGCTGTACCATATTTTTTTGATATGTCGTAAATGCATACAATTCTGGACCTCTCCTTTAAGAGTGGTATGAGATGTTGCATTAAAACAGTCTGGCAGAAGACAAAAATATGTACAGGCTGATTCAAAAGTCATATCCCATAGGACAGTCTACAATGTGATACAATAACCTTGGCCTGTAGGACAGTCACATTCACAGGTATGACAAGAATGATCATATGAAGTAAAAAGTCTAGTAAAAATGGCCTCTACAATGCACATTTTAATAACTATGAGGACTTTTTCATCTTCATTACTGAATAAGTGTTTGTACTTTGTAAGGCATGTATTTTAGAGTCCCTGAATATGACTTTGTCTATGGACCAAAACTATTGAATCACCAATGTAGACCCTGTCCTATGGAACTTGACTTTTGTATCATCCTTTATATCTGCAATATGAAATGAAGGCAAGAAGCAACTTTTATGTAAGATCCCAAGAGATATTTTCTTATTGTACAGTTTCAGATTAACAGTTTGTAACATATTTGCAGACTGACTGAGTCTTACCATGGATGAGTAATAACAAACAGATGTTCTTGGATTATACACTGTTCTTGATATTTTATGTTGTTAACGCTATTTTGACAGTTTCCTGATAAACAATTCAAAACCACAAAACATCTTATATGTTTATATATATGTTTATTTTTTCCCCACCTGGTTATCACATAGATAATTTCTGTGAAATTATAAACCCTAGGACAGCTGTGGTACACCAACTCTGTTTGCTATCATGTTGTATATATGTCTGTTAATATGAATTGTACATATGTACTGTGATATTTGTCATTTGTATTTAGCAAATAATATTTAAAAAAAGTAGTTAGATCCTTGGTTTTCTTACTACCTAACTGAGGTACTGTCATCCAATACTTCCTTCTTTATTAAAAAAATAATGTGCAAACATTTATAACAATAAAAGTGACCATCAAAAATTTGCAAGCTTGAAATAGTATCATTATAATATCTTAAAAAGTGTGACTTACTCTCTGCAGGAATTACTATAGTTTCGTTTTCTACTTGCCATCTCCCCAGAATAGTTGAATGAAAATAATGTTATTGCACTATCCTATATACTGAGTATATAGGAATAAAGTATTTTCTACAATTAGTTCAGACTTTATCTTCATATTTGCAATCAATTCTCATTTCTTGATTCATATGATGGCTTGTACCTGCAGTAAATTTATATTTGGTGACTACCAGTATGGTGAAAAAATTATACAGGGTGGTGCATGATAACTCCCCTGATTGAATTTTGATCCTACAAGCAATAGCTTTCAACTTGTGCTCAACTTTCTGCAGTTTATGGAAATTATACCAGATGATATTGCGGGTTAATTGCTTCCTTTGTGGGTCTGCCACTTCAGTCTGCTGTGATGGCAGACAAAGGACGGTTGACTGTCGCACAAAAGATGAAGATTGTGTCACTGTTCGCGATGATGCACAGTGTTACATTGACACAGAGAAGGTTTCGTGCTTATTTCGGCACATGGTGGGCTCCCGACCCACAGACAGTACATAAAAATTTTAAGGTACTGGATCTCTTTTGGAGTGTCAGAGCCCACTCACATGTAACATACATGCACCACAAAACATTGAAGCAGTTTGAGTGGTTTCAACTCGTAGTCCGAGTAAATCAACAAGAAGAGACAGTGTCAAGTTGGGAATTTCACACCGATCTGTACAAAGAATTATTCAATCCAACCTTTGCTTGTATCAATACAAGATAACTGTGGCACATACGCTTACTGCCAGAGATAAGAAGCAGAGACTGCAATTTGCAAGGTGGGCAATCGAGTAAGTCCAAGAGGCAGTGCTACAAAATACATGGTTTTCTTATTAAGCTTATTTTTACATGAACCTTGTTGTGAACAAACAGTCTTTCAGGCTCCTTTTAAATTGATCTCTATTTGTAACTAAATTTTTTATGTTTGCTGGCAAATTATTGAAGATCAGTGTTCCTGAGTAGTGGACCCCATTTTGAACTAAAGTAAGTGCTTTTAAGTCCTTGTGCAGATCATTTTTGTTCCTGGTATTGTATGTATGAACTGAGCTGTTTGTTGGAAAAAGAGATATATTATTTAGAACAAATTTCATTAAGGAGTAAATATACTGAGAGGCAGTAGTTAGTATACCCAGTTCTTTGAAGAGGTTTCTACAAGACGTCCGTGCCTTTACTCCACAAATAATACATATTACACCCTTTTGGACTCTGAAAACTTTTGTTTGACTTGAAGAGTTACCCCAAAATATTATACCATATGACATTAAGGAATGAAAGTAGGCAAATTATGGAAGCTTTTTCACTTTTATGTCGCCTATGTCTGCTAACACTCGAATTGCAAATACAGATTTGTTAAGGCGTTTCTGCAGTTCTGTGGTGTGCTCCTCCCAACTGAATGTATTATCAAGTTGTAATCCCAGGAATTTAAGACTGTCAACCTCTTCTATCTGCTTTTCTTCGTACTTTATGCATATGCTGGGTGGAAAGCTCTTACAGGTTCTGAATTGCATATAGTGAGTCTTTTCGACGTTTAATGTCAGTGATTTGGCTTTAAACCATTTATTAATATCCATGAAAATATCATTAGCAGATCTTTCTAGAACTACACTCGACATACTATTTATTGCAATACGTGTGTCATCTGCAAACAAAACGAACTCTGCTTCTGGCAGTGTAACTGATGAGAGATCATTAATGTACACAAGAAAAAACAATGGCCCTAAGATGGATCCTTGTGGGACACCACATGTAATTTCTTCCCATGCTGATAATGACTGATGACTTAATTCACTAGTCCCTTGCACTGACACCCTTTGTTTCCTGTTAGCAAGGTATGACTTGAACCATTTTGCAACACTGCCCATGACACCATAGAATTCTAATTTATTTAAAAGTATGTTGTGGTTTACACAATCGAATGCCTTTGACAAATCACAGAAAATACCTGCTGCTTGTAACTTGTTATTTAATGAATTAAGTACATTTTCACTGTAGATGTAAATAGCCCTTTCGATATCAGAACCCTTCAGAAATCCAAACTGTGTTCTTGATAATATGTTATTTGTGGTCAGATGGTTGAGAAGCTGCCTGTAGATTACTTTTTCTAAAATTTTTGAGAATGCTGGCAAAAGTGAAATTGGTCTGTAGTTTGATGGCATCTCTTTATCCCCTTTCTTGGATAGAGGCTTAACATCTGCATATTTCAGCCAGTCAGGAAATGTCCCAGTTATAAATGACTGGTTACACAAGAAATATATTAAAAACAAAGATTCCAAGACTTACCAAGCGGGAAAGCGTTGGTAGACAGGCACAATAAATAAAACACACACAGAGAATTTCTAGCTTTTGCAACTGACGGTTGCTTCTTCAGGAAAGAGGGAAGGAGAGGGAGAGACGAAAGGATGTGGGTTTTAAGGGAGAGGGTAAGGAGTCATTCCAATCCCGGGAGCGGAAAGACTTACCTTGGGGGAAAAAAGGACAGGTGTACACTCGCACACACACACACACACACACACACACACACACACACACACACACACACACACACACACACGTGCGGATGGATCTGTGTGTGTGTGTGTGTGTGTGTGTGTGTGTGTGTGTGTGTGTGTGTGTGTGTGTGTGTGTGTGCGCTTCATCTTTCCCTCTCCTTCCCTCTTTCCTGAAGAAGCAACCGTCAGTTGCGAAAGCTAGAAATTCTCTGTGTGTGTTTTATTTATTGTGCCTGTCTACCAACGCTTTCCCGCTTGGTAAGTCTTGGAATCTTTGTTTTTAATATATTTGTCCCATGTGGAAGTTTCTTTCTATTTGGTTAGACAAGTAACTTAAATTGTGCTAAACTCACAAGAACATGCCTTAATTAACTTTGTTGATATTTCATCGTAACCACTAGAATGCTTTGTTTTTAAAGATTTTATTATGGAAGTTATTTATTTTGGTGATGTGAGTGACATATTCATGTACCTGAAGCTATCTGTAAAGGCTAGTTTCAGATATTCAAGGGCATTATTTACTGATCCTGACAAACCTATTCTATCAGTAACAGATATATAGTACTTGTTAAATAGATTTGCCACACTATGCCCATCGGTTACTAATGTGTCATCTACCCTTAGTGCTATTTGCTCCTGTTCCTTTCTGGTTCTGGTTCTACCAGTCTCCTCTTTCACTATATCCCATATTGTTTTTATTTTGTTCCCTGACATTGCTATCTTCTTCTCGTAGAGTATTTGTTTAGATGTCTGAATTACTTTTTTTTAATATTTTGCAGTATTCCTCGTATTTAGCTAAATCATCAGCATTGGAGCTATTCTTGGTCGACAGATACATTTTCCTTTTTGTCTTACAGGAAATCTTTATTCCTTATGTGATCCATGGTCTTATTATAGACTTCTGTTTAATTTGTGTAACTTTTAGAGGAAAACAGTTTTCAAACATGGTACTGACATTGTTCATGAATGTGTTATATTTTTCATTCATGTCATGAGCACTATAAACATCTTTCCAGTTCATATCTTTGAGCAATTTTCTAAAACACTCAATTTTTGGTTGATTTAATACTCTCCTGTACTGAGCTTTAGCAGACTTGATAATCTGCTTAGAATTTACATCTAAAACAAGGAGCTGCATGTCATGATCTGATAGTCCATTTATTACAGGTTTTACGATATGATTTTGTTCCTTTGATTTGTCTATAAAAATGTTATCAATGGCTGTCTTTGAGGATTTAGTGATCCTAGTTGGAAAGTTTACAGTGTGAGTTAGATTGAAAGACAACATTAGTAATTGCAGTAAATGTTTACTGGAAGATTGAATTAGAAAATCTGTATTAAAGTCACCAGCAATCAAAATTTCTTTGTTTATTACTGTTAAATAACCCAAAAGAGCTTATAGATGATTTATGAATAGATTATAATTTCTTGCAGGTGCTCGGTAAATAGTTACTATTATATAGAATCTGTTATGGAACTCTACTTTTGTTGCACATGCTTTTAGATGCTGCTCTAAACAGAATTTATTAATGTCAATGTTCTTGAATTTATGGCAGTTTTTAATAAATGTGGCAACTCCTCCTCCCTCCATATCTACTCTGCAGAAGTAGGAAGCTAGCTTAAATCCTAAAATGTCTAACATATCTATACCAGTGGTCACTTGATGTTCAGAGAGGCAGATTATGTCAATTTCGTTAGATGAATTCATTTCATCGATACACATGAGTAGTTCATCAACTTTATTTCTGAGTCCCGGAATATTCTGGTGTAATAAAGGTAACTGATACTGCATACTAATGGGATTATAACTGCTTTGGTGAAAATGAACTGGCAGTTTCTGATTACTTTCTGTTAAACATTGTTTAAATGGAGGCTGTATGCTAAAATCTGACTCCTGTTCATCTGTTTTCTCAAACTGAGTGTGTCTGCCAACCTCTCTTAAAACTCGTTTTCTATCCCCCTTGCCTATCCTAAAAAAGGCATCCCTCTGACACCTGTGACCACTGGTATTTTACCACTTGTGACAGTGTCCCCCCTTAAGTTTTCTGCAATCAAGCCAGACAGTTTTCCCTTCCCTTTCCTATTGAGGTGAAGGCCATGCCTAGTGTAGTCCCTCCTATCAATAGCATCCACAGGAATCAAACCAATATGGGGCCCTATATCCGTCCTAAGCAGCCACTCCAACTCCAAGTTCACCCTCCCTACAGAAGAGTTCAAATGAGGCCGATCATGGCGTCTCAACACAGACACAAATCCCACACTCGTATGCTTTGTTTTTCCTTCTCAGCCTCTGGAACCAGTTTCCTTCCTTTTTTTCTCATTCGTCTGTTTTGCCATTTTACCTTGTTCTATTCTAGCTCGTTTGGCAGCTTCTGTGTTTGCTTCTAGTTCTTCCTTTGATTTGTTCCAGTCTAGCAACTGTTTGTATGTTGTTGCATATGGCATGTACTCTCTTTTCCTTTCAGCTTTTATAGGGGATTCAGAAGACCAAGTAATATGATAAGCAAAACGTGAACTGATTCTGTTTTTCTGAGATGATTGGGATGAATGGCGTTTTGGAGTCTCTGGTTCAGAGTTGACTGGATGTGAAAAGGACTGAGGAGGATCTGAACTGTCAATTTCTTGTACTGAATCTTGATCTCCTTACTTTTCATTATGACATGTGGATGATTCATCTTCAGAGTCAAGTACACACTTGAGGATCTCCTGCTGGATTTTCTGATGTGGGGATGGATTGTTCTGTACTACATAAATGCAGAGATGGCATGTTAGCATCTGTAGTTTTATTTGTTGAAGGTGATTTACAAGTAGCACAAATTTTGCGCCAAACCTGAAACAGTTCTTCTGCTCCTGGCTCACCTTCCCATCCATTTTTCTTTGCTGCAAGGAATTCTTCTGCTCTACCTCACTTCACTAAAGACTCAAAATGCAAAAGATGTTCAACACCAAATGATGATCGTTTTATTGCATTACCACACGTTATAACAGGTGCACAATGTCTAGATTTGCTGGACGTCTATCTAGCATAGGCCACTGCATCAGGATCATAAGGGAAAAGACCACACTTCCTGAAAGCATTTTTCACTGTTTCAGGAGTAGCCTTTTCATTGAAAACAGTATCAAGCAATGGGCCAAATACAGTTTTTGTTATAACTTTGTTACCAGTTTAGTGTTTCCAATTATATACAGCATCTCTCCATCCAGATTTCAGGGGACGAAATATTGCCACATCAGCTGGTTGAAGCACATGAGTCGCATTTGGATACAATGCAAATTGTATTATACCATTGTTGGCACGAAACTTATCAACTTTATATGATGTGTGAGATTTGTGCCCATCTATCAATAAAATAACAGGAAATTTGACTCTCTATTTCTTCAACCATGGAAGGAAAATGTTGGCAATGCATTCAAAGTAGAGGGCCCCTGTCATCCAGCCTTTTTTTGACCGCCTTCACTCTTCAAATTCTCGGATATGTCCCTTGAAATTTTCTGTAGTGGAAATAGACCATTGGGGGTAGTGTCTCCATCAGCATTCAGATTTGCCATTACAGTAATGGCCTTCTTTGCATTGCAACTTTTGACTTTTACAGATTGTCAAAGGAAATTGGACCCAGGACTTTCCCAGTTTTAGGACATGTTTCAAATCCTTCTTTCTGGTTCATTTGAAATGTCCACATTATTACCCTGTTGAAGATGCTGATGAAATTCATCGAACCTCTGCCTGATATTTTCCTCAGTTACTGCTGCTCTGGCAGTATTTATGTTCTCAGCTTGCCGTTCTGATTGCATTTCATGAATGACTTAAACCATTTTTCATCAGACCTTCCATCTTTGAATGGTGTAGGTCTTCCATCTGCCAAAACAATGTCACTCACAGTTTCATACAGCGTCCTTCGCTGTATTGGAAAGCCTTTTTTTAGTGTTGGCATGGATTCAGCTAACCAATAAATTCTCTTCAACCTCTGTCAAAACTGAACATGGTGCCATCTTACGTTGCATATGTACTTTTCCTTTAATTTTATTATTTAGTGTACTAAATGAAATACCAAAATGTTTTGCAGCTTTCCTCATACTACTGCCACCCTCTTGAACTGCTACTACTGTACATTTTAAGTCTCCCTCAGAATACTTAAAAAATTCTTTTTTCGACTTATCTTCTTTTGGAACCATTTATTAATTCAGTCTGCAGATTTCATTCCTGTAAATAAAGGGATGAAATTAATGTGTAATAAAAATTTTATCTGTACACCTCAATACTTGTTGGTTGATCATACATAAACTAGTAGATGATCACCCCGATCAACTACTGGGAGCCATATAAATTTCACTTTTCCATCAGTATGGGACAGAAGAAAGGAATGCCTACTTGGTCCATGGCTAAAAGCAACTCTTTGAGACCATTATAAAAAGGACCAGTAATTGATCATTATGACCAACTACTGGAAAACATGCTTTCATGCCCTCCAGTAGTTGATAAACCCCCATCCCCCTTATAAACGACTGAAGCAATAATTTACACTTCCTTTATGATAAATGATAGAATCGATCATTCACGATGAATTACCTGTTAACTCAGTTCATCATATTTCAGTATTTAGTACTTGTGTCGATAAATATCTTTATCACTGTAACCTAAGTTACAATTAGTCTAGACGCTCTGACACTCCACCTGTCAGCACAGCACAAAAGGAAAGATTTTCTCAAAGCTATCAGTTCCCTCCAATTGCTCTAACAGTAGAAGAAACGGGTCTGCCAACATATGTTCTTTATATGCTCTTACATTTTAAAAGTGTCAGTGCTGCCAACTCTTATAATTTAAAGATTAGAATGAAATTGACCAACTACTGGGTGGTGACCACCTACTGGCTGGGGCACCCTATATTGTATCTCCTGTCTATGGACTATTTATAAAACTATTGTAATATTGTACTTATAACTCATGCATATAATTTTTTTAGATTTTGTAATTTGACTTTGTCTATTGCTTCTGTATGTGTAACGACAATAAAATCTTATTATTATTTATTATTATTATTGTTATTATTATCACATACAGCGAAAGTGTGGCCACTTTGCCGCCAATCGAGAGGTGTCACCGAATTTGCTCGTGAATACAAAAATGGTTCAAATGGCTCTTAGCACTATGGGACTTATCATCTTCGGTCATCAGTCCCCTAGAACTTAGAACTACTTAAACCTAACTAAGCTAAGGACATCACACACATCCATGCCCAAGGCAGGATTCGAACCTGCGACCGTATCAGTCGCGCGGTTCCGGACTGCGCGCCTAGAACCGCGAGACCACCGCGGCCGGCGCTCGGGAATACACCCAAATTCCTGTAACACCACTTTTGGGGCCCGTCAACACGCAACGAACTGTCTGCGCAAATGTCTGCGCACATCACTTCGCGCAGACAGATCGTTGCGGTGGACAGAATATTTGCACCAACCTGAGGTGTGTGCAAACCTGGAAGTTGGAGTTGGAGGTTTGAGCGAAACCTCTCAAATCTGTGTTCAAACTACATCTGCGTAGACAAGTTGGAGCGTGTGGGCAGGAGATCGCCGCAAATCTGTCGCGAAACAGCTGTTTGCTCAGTCTAGTGTTTGTATTTGTGCGCATAGGGCACCAAAATGACTGATACTCGTCAGTGTTCTAGAGAGTTTGTAAGTGAATTCATTGAAATATATAGAAACCACCCATGTTTGTGAAAGATTAAAAATAAAGAATATAGTGACCGAGACAAAAACACAGCAGCATACCATGCTCTAATTGAAAAACTGCGGGCAGTTGACGCCTCGGCAAAGAGAGAAACGGTAATAAAAATAAAAAAAATTCGTTGCGAACTGGCGAAATTAGTTGCAGATGGATGTCGAAACTTATAATTATCTCTTAAAGCTTGTAACCCCTCATATTATGAGGAAAAAAATACTTGTATGAGAAGGGCAATTTCTCCTCATAAACGACTGGCGTAACATTAATATTCCTAACAACAGGAAGGAGCTACAAGGATTTGGAATTTTCAATTGCAATATGAAACAAGCGTAGAGTTCATGAAGGCAAGTCAAGTAAATTAAGTCTGTCAACGAACTGTTTACCGAAAATAGTTATCCAAAGTGCAGAAATCTAGAAGATCTGGTGTAATAGTAGATCAAGTATACCAACCAACGTTATGGTATTTTGATCTGCTTGGCTTTCTAAGTGATCAAGAAACGCCAAGACCAAGCAGGAGTACAATTGAAGATGAAATTGGAGTGTCAATCTGCCAGGAAATGGAACACGAGGTAATGTAAAACAGTTTTGCCCTACAACTCTCGCAGTAAATGTACGTGAGAAAACTGCTTTCGCTTTAGCAGCCACTGTCTACACCATTTTGACCGCCTTCTCTGTTTCCTGCGGTTGGTCTGAACGTTTTTTGCAACACACGTTGCGAACACAGACCACAACAGAACTTCCTCCATTTCTATATTTCAAAATAACTGAATTAAGTTTTTGACCTTTCGGGGAGCGTAGTTGCTTGCCAGTGATATTTCTTTTCTACACTGACAGATGGCGGGCGAGTAGTAGATTGGGGTTTGTGTCGTGTGAACACACCACATTTGCAGCGATCTTTTTGCATGTACAGACATCTGCGCTAATGTCTGCGCAGACATGTCGTTGCGTGTGCCATTTATAAAAAATAAAATAAAAAAAAAAGACGGCCATGTCCTGAAGTGAATTCTCATGCTATAGATTTTTCAAGGAGGCATAATAATTATACTTCTTGGAAATTTTTCCACTCATAATATCGGCGATATCAGCCAGCGATTTTACTGCAACCAAGCAATGAAAAAGTCATAATGGTGTTGTTGGACAGTTGTCACTACTGTAGTAGAATAATTTAGTAAACAATTGAATGTAATGTGTTGTGAATGAGCCTACTATGTTTTGTGTACAGTGGCATTATTTAACAATAAAACATCCCCGAAGAATGACATGAAGCATCACTAGACGTGAGCTCTCAGTGAATGTTTTGGAAATATCGTAATGCAGTTGAGGTATTGTATCTGAGTTCTGCAAGCGATCTGTTACGAAATGGCAGCGTTGTTGAAGAAGCGGGCACTTGCTGAGTACAGTCAGGTTATACAGGTAACTACAACATGTTTATAATCATAACTTCGCGGTAGTGTTAGTAAAATGCAGAACGTTTTCGGGCGGATCCAAAAGCGATTGCTTGTTTGAGTGACATTCCATTGTAGCCTTGGATACTTGATGATTAGCTGATACTGACAAAACGATGACAAAGAATGTAAAAGTTATAATCCTACCAGTTTTCTTGTATGGTACACTCTTAAGCGCCTGCCGAAGGTAACCGTGGGCCTCGGTTAGAGATTAGATTAATACTTGTTCCATAGATCATGAATACGACACTTCGTAATGATGTGGAACGTGTCAGGTTAATAAAAGATGTCTGTACAAGAAATTACATTACACAAAATATTGCATGACACTAACGATTAAGTTTATATATATATATATATATATATATATATATATATATATATATATATATATATATATATATAAAAATTCAGTAACATGTTCGTTACAGTTGAGACAAATTAATAACACGGTCTTTGTAACTTCATTTACTTATTTATTTTTGATTCAGCATCAAGTGGATCAAAAAAAATTGTGCCAGTCTTCTGGATAAGTCGCAGCCTTAATTACTAGAGTTACATATTATTATCTACACACATTTTTCCAAATTGAGTTGAGAGAACAATGTTACATATATGGACAATACATAAAAACAATTTGCTATTGCAATATATAGATGAAGAAATTTACAGTTTATGACACAGTCTAAGATCTAAGATTCACATATTTTTAGAAAGAGGGTCTTCCATCATATGAGTATTAAATCTGGAAACTCCTCTATTGAATACGCAGGATTGTTTAGGAGCCATAATTTTAATTTCTTTTTCAGTAATGTAATTTGGAGATATTAGGATGGAAACGATTCAGTAGTTTTATGCCTGCACATAGTTCTGTCCTAAAGCTTGGCACTATTTCGGTTCTTCTGCTAGTAGATTTGCTGGGGGTTATCTGCATAAAATTTCTTCATTTTCATGTGAAATATCTCACCAGTTAAATATATCCTCATTGTTTTTGAACTACTACCAGCCCAAGCCATCTAATTAAAGTAGGCACTAGTGAGGCACATTGTCTCATTATATCTGCTCTGTAGGGAGACTCAGCGTACATTTTCAAACATTCTGCTTGTTTCTAAGCAGCAACTACTGAAAACATTGTTGGATGTCTGATTTGTAGTAGACTCATCCACATTTTTATATCCTTTAGTCTTTTGCCAGCGTGGATCATAAGGAGCAACTGAGATTAGCACTTAGTTTTCTGGGTGTGTAAGTGGTGGGTTTTTCATTTGCAAAATTGGTTTTTCATAACCTAATTTGGATGCACTGTAGTGTTAATATTTCAAAGTATCCAGCATCAACACCGGCTGTGTCTTTTAGTCACCAGATACATGTGTCACATGCAGTAATTAGATCAATTAGAGCACACAGTTAATACAAATTCTGATAGTATGTTTATTATCCAAACACATGTGAGTATAGATTTAGCCAGGTTGCCTCCTGAACTAACAATACTCCTTTTTCCATTTCTCAGAGAATTCCCTTTAGTGATCCTAACATTATATCCAGTAAACACCTACGATGTTCCAGAATCTGGAGTATGTAAAATTACACCACAAATACTGCCAAGAAGTTTGAATAGAACCCAGAATTGCATCTTGCCAGTCAGCAAATCCAGCCACTGGACTGCACAAGACATTGCAAATGCTGTGGCATCATAAATTTTCCGTTATGCCTTCAGAACATTGACAGTTAAAAATTACAGAAGTTATTTAATAGTGTCTGTTTTTTTTGGACACATGTCTGAAAGAACAGACACCATTATTCGATCCAGCAGCCAGCAAGATGATCAATGCTCTCTCCAGCACAGATACACACCAGGCTCAAACTCTTACGGCAATCGACAAAACACAGCAAGTAATGAGGATAGTGGGCCAGGGCACTGCATTTGTAGCGTGTGGATAAGTTGAGAATTTGGGTCTGATGGGAGGTGTGCTAGGGTAGTCTGTGCAGTTGCAATGAGCACTGATTTTGCCTATGTTCTTTATTTATTAACTCATCTCTAAGATTAGTGAATTTTTATCCCAATTGTCATTATAATGGTTTTGTAGTTTCATTTTGATATTCTGCACACATTTTTAGAACACACAGTGTGTAAAATGTCAGTAATGGAGTACAGGTTAGGAAGTGTAGATGACTTGTCACAAGCTGGAGCTTTTGGCACAGGAACAGTAGCAACAGAAATCTGCTGTAAGTGAAATTCAGGAAGTGTGCCCCTTTTAATTTTTTCAGAATACTTTTTTGGCAATGAAAACCATAAACAAAAGTAAGGAAAGACAACCTGAGCTTACTGGCGGGTGTCACATAGACTGCCATAACAGCCCAAAGATTTGCATTAGTTTTTCAGGATTTTCCTTTTTTTCCTGATCGGAGTAGAACATACACTCTCTCTCTCTCTGACATAAAAACGTTAATACTTCAGATTCTTATTTTCATAAGTGTATGGAACTTGAAGATGTGATTTCTCCACAAAGTGCTTTATCACATTGAGATAGTGGATGGTGTGTACAAATTGGAAGAAGTATTGGAGAAGATATTTATTGAATGTCCTGTTAAGCACAAGAAGTTGTGGGCTGCAATATTCGTGTGTGCTTTATACATATTTCTCAGCCTTCCAATTTATATTTGATGCCCTTTTTGTACGTGATTGCAGTCTTTCTCGGCATGTTCCACTGATGAATTATTCTCGGGTTATCAGCCAAGTGGTGGTGTTGTCTTGTCACAACATTTCAATGAGTTTCGCACCCATCATCTTCTGGCGAAGATGATAGGTACCAAACTCATTGAAACATTGCGACAAGACGACGCCACCACTCGGCTGATGACCTGAGAAGAATTCATCTCTTTTTGTACTGCTACACATACTCAAGCTTCGTGCATGTAATATCATTGTGGTGTCATCATTTAACACACAGTAAGTACATAAACCATGTCGAGATGGGGTGGCTTGTGGTACAGATACAGATAACTGTATCATGGGTGCACTCACAATGGGGGAGTTTGTGTGGAGAGACCAGACTAACCCATTGTTCCTGAAGAGGAGTAACAGCCTTTTCGTCAGGAGTAACAGTCTAGATGACTTGACTGATCTGGCCATGTAACATTAGCTAACACAGCCATAATGTGCTGGTGCTGCGACTGTATGAAAACAAGGGGAAACTACAGCCATTATTTTTTCCAGTTAGGTCATGCAGCCCAGCTATATGGCTTAATGGAGATGGCATCCTCCTGAGTAAAATATTTCAGAGATAACATAGCCTGTAATTTGAATATCCAGGTGGGGACTACTCAGGAGAACTTTGTCATCAAGAAAAACAAAACTAGTGTTCTATGGGGTGGGTTGTGGAATGTTAGATCTCTTAATCCTATACTTAGGTTAGAGAATATAAAAAGGAAATGGATAGACTGAAGTCGAACATAGTAGAAATTAGTGAAATATGGTGGCAGGAAGAACATGACTTCTGGCCATGTCAGTATTGGGTTATCAACATATATAAAGTTAATGCAGGAGTATGCATAATAATGAATAAGATAATGGAAATGTAGGTGCCCTACTATCAACAGCATGATGAATATATTATTATAGCAACGATAGACACAAAACCAGCACCCACCACAATTGTGCAGGTTTATTAAGGAAAAAGTGTGGTATTCTCTTGCTTGCCGACAGCCACGGCAAAAAGCCATCAAGCATGCTCCGAGAGAAAAATCGAGAAACGGCAGTGACTAGCATAGTAAAACCTGGAGCGGGAACACACCATGTCGTAGACACCGATCTTCAGATGAACACAATACAGGATAATGACTTTATAGTATGTATAGCGGGTTCGAATGACAGAGCTAAAAATGAAGCTGATGCCTGCATCAAAACACTAGAGAACTTTCTAGAAGTGAATAAATCTAGGAACACAATAGTAGCCACTGTGCCTCATAGACACGACCTAATCTACAGATCGTGTGTTAATAAAGAAATTAGGAAAACTAACATCAAAATTAAGAAACTTTGTGCTGAATGTGCAAAGTGTGATGTACTGGACGTAAGTAAACTACATCAAAACCTACACACCAATCACGGAATGCACCTTAATTACGACGGAAAAAGTGTTATGTGCGATCACATCAGTGAAATAATTAAAGAAAGACTATTACGAAATAGATCTGTCTATCAGCTTCCTGAAAGACTTACAGGCAAAAATGAGGAAAGCAAATTCTACAAGAATGAAGAGAGCAGGAAAGAGGAGACATCAGAAGATCCACAAAGGACTGCAGCAGTTACACCTGTAAGAGTTAATTTAAGATCAAGGCGGCATATACCCAAGAAGGAGGATTTTTTCTATCCCCCTCTGAGAAAAGAAAAAACTTAGCATCACCCAACAAGTTAAAGATACACCATAAAACTTGCAAAGGACTCCATCAGCGAATTGTAGTGAATAAGGTAAAGTCTGAACCTCCTCACCAGTGTGTAAAAAAATTAAACAAAAAAAATCTTGATCTAAAAGTATACATCCATAATGTACAAGGGCACAAAACCAAACTTAATGAATTAGAAATTTTGTTATCAAGTGCAAGTGAACCGTCAGATACACTGATATTATGTATTAATGAACATTTCATGAGGTATTTTGAAATAGAAAGTGTTGTGATACCAAATTTTAAACTCGTAGGTCACTTCTCAAGAACATCTTACAAAGGTGGAGGTAGTTGCATATTTGTAAAAGACAACATTACTGCTACACCTCTTGATATTTGAAATTCGTATAGTATTGAAAAAGATATAGAACTGTCAGGTATAGAGCTTACAGATCTAAATGTTTATATAATAGCACTTTTCAGTTTACCCTCTGGTAACATATGGACTTTCTACAAAAATCTAGCGCCAGTAAAAGAAAATCATATAGTGTTCTAATATGTGGTGACTATAATATAGATTTTTTCTCAGAAAACTCTAGCCATCTAAGCATTAAAAATTTTATGAACAGCTACAACCTAGACCTAATTGTTAACACTCCAACCAGGATAACAAATCACAGTACCACTTGTCTGGATCAAGTAGCAAGCAATATAAATTGTACTGTATCCTCTGTCAAACTAGGATTTTCAGACCACAATGCATTAATTATCACTGTACAGAGGAGAAACTTCAATAAAACCCACATGCATACTTTCCTCTTTGATATACAAAACGAAAACTGGCAAAATGTGTATGAGGCTCAAACAGTAGACAGCAAATATGAAGCATTCTCGGATATTTTCTGTTATTATTTTAATTGCCACTTTCCCTTACAAACAAAATGTATCAAGAAAGATAGGAAACTCTCCAGCTGGATCACCCCAGGAATCATTAGATCATCACAAAGAAAAGAGAACTTTTTTACATTAGCAAATCCAAACTAGGCAGTAGTGAAGCATTTAAGTCATACTTTACTCTATATAAAAAGATATTAAGGAACGTAGTAAATGTAGCCAAAAAGCTACAGAATGATAAGTGCCTCAAATTGTCATCAAATAAGAGCAAAAGCATGTGGCAACTTATTAATATGAATACTAATAGAGGAAAACAACTACAAAGTGATATTAGCTTAAAAATAAATGGAAAATTAGTCTCCTGTGGGAAAGAAACAGCAGAGGGATTCAATAACTACTTTACAGAAACAGTAGAAAACCTGGCTAACCATCTTAAAAAAATAGCTGTCCCTTACAACTAGAACCAAACTTATGCTCTGAGATTCTATTTTTAAGACCTACATCTGAAACTGAAATAGGAAAGACACTTCATAGCAAAATTTAAAAAAAAAATCATCTGCTGGACAAGATCAAATTCCATGTTTTTTCCTTCACAATTGCAGTAACTTTATCAGTAAACCCCTAGCCCATATAATAAACTTCTCATTCCTGAATGGTGCATTTCCTGGTATGCTCAAAATTGCAAAAATTATACCTGTCCACAAAAAAGGAAGCAGAGAGGATCCCAGTAATTATCAACCCATTGCACTGCTTTCAACTTTTAGTAAAGTATTTGAATATATAATGGCCACAAGAATCATGTCCTTTCTAGACAAAGAAAATATCCTGTCACCTGCTCAGTTCGGCTTCCAAAGTAAGAAAGCTACAACTGATGCAATACAAGAATTTCTAGATCATGCACTGGAGCTTGTGGACAAAAAACTCCCAACCATAGGTGTCTTCCTAGATCTAACAAAGGCCTTCGACATGGTTAATCATAGTATACTTTTGCAAAAAATGCATTCCTATGGAATAAGAGGAAATGCCTATGACTGGTTTAAAAGCTATCTGGAAGATCGACAGCAGTATGTCGAATTAAATGAAACTAAGCTCTCAGGTACAGCTAGCACTGTACATTCCTCCATGCATACCATAAAGCAAGGCGTTCCTCAAGGCTCCGTCCTGGGCCCCTTGCTGTTCTTACTTTACATAAATGAGCTTCCTCACAGCCTACCAAACACAAAAACCCTTTTGTTTGCTGATGACACCTCTATACTCATATCTGCACCCGAACAAATTCTCCAATCTCATATAGATAGGACCACAGATCAAATAAGTCGATGGCTTCAAAGTAACAGGCTGCTGCTAAATGCAAAAAATGCAATTGGAATAACCTTCCACATGGCCCAAAACAGAAATCCATTACTACCAACTATATCAATGGAAAAAAATAATGTTAAACTTGAAAATGAAATAAAATTTTTGGGCGTCACTATTACTGAAATGCTCACATGGAAAAGGCACATTGATGTTACCAGCACAAAACTTAGTAAAGTATGCTTCATGATTAGATCAATAAGGAATGTCACTAACACAAGTACCCTAACCACAATGTACCATGCACTCTTTCACTCTGTACTTAGCTACGGAATCATCTTCTGGGCCCAAAATTCTGAATCAATTAAGATATTCAAACTGCAGAAGAAGAAGATAGTCAGAACAATTATGTTCAAAAAACAAAGAGACACTTGTAAACCATTATTTAAGAAACTAAATCTTTTGCCCCTCCCATGCCAATACATACTAGAATTATTATTCTTTACCAAAAAAAGTATCAACAAAATTAGCAAAAATATGGATTACCACGATTATGACACAAGATCAAAAACCTCTCCAAGAATACTTACCCACTCAACAAAACTGTACAGTGATGGTGTCGAGTGTATGGAAATAAAATTATATAATCATCTTCCAACTTTTATACAAGAAATCCAAGAAACAAATAAATTCAAACAGACAGTGAAGTCTCTTTTAATAAAAGACTGCTTTTATACCATCCAGGAATATTTGGAATCAAAATTGTCTTAGTGCATGATAATGTATCAAAGCTGAATGTTGTTAAGTCAATTTTGTCACATCATGTAACAATTCTCTGTAAAGCTGTAACTTTAAGTAACATAATTTTGTAGGTAATGTAAAATAATCATTCTTCTGTGTTCTTGTTTACTGTTTTAGACTCCTGTAAACTGTATATTTGTATCAACTTATCCCATATCAGTTGTACAAGCCATTGTACTTATTTGATCTACAGGACAAATAATAAATAAATAGATAAATAAATAAATATGCCAACTAGTTTACACGATGAAGAGATTGAAAGATTATACAGTGAGATAAAGGAAAGTATTCAGGCAGTTAAGGGAGATGAAAATGTAATTGTGATGGGGGACTGGAATTCAGGAGTAGGAAGAGTAAGAGAAGGAAAAATAGAAGGAGAACATGGACTAGGAAAAAAGTATGAAAGAGGAAGCTGCTTGGTAGAATTTTGCAGAGAGAATAGTGTAATCATCACTAACACCTCACCGAGCGAGGTGGCGCAGTGGTTAGCACACTGGAGTTGTATTCGGGAGGACAATGGTTCAAACCTGCATCCAGCCGTGCTGATTTAGGTTTTCTGTGATTTTGTTAAATCGCTTCAGGCAAATGCCGGAATGGTTCCTCTGAAAGATCATGGCCAGCTTCCTTCTCTGTCCTTCCCTAATGCGATGGGACCAATGACGTCGCTGTTTGGTCTCTTCCTCCACGTCAACCTAACAGCTAACACATCATTTAAGAATCAGTGAAGAAGGTTGTATGCAAGGAAGAGACCTGCTGACACTGAAAGATTTCGTACTTTTTGTATTATGATAAGACCAAGACATTTCCAGAGGCACATGTGGACTCTGATCACAATTTATTGTTTATGAATTTCAGATTAAAAACATAAAAAAAGTAAAAAGCTGTCAAGATTAAGGCAAAGGAATCTGGATAAATTTAAGAAACCAAAAGTTTCTTAGAGTTTTAGAGTGAGTATTCGACAACATTGGACTGAAATGGCGGAAAAGAATACAGTAGAAGACAAACGAGTTGCTGTGAGAGATAAAATAGGGAAGGCAGTAGAAGATCACAGAAGTAAAAATGCAAGGACTAGCAGAAATCTGTGGAAAACACAGGACATACTGAATTTCATTGTTGAGAGGAAAAGAAAAAAACTTACATCAAATGAAGGTGTAAAAAGGAAATATAGATGTCAAAGAAATGAGACTGAAAGATAATGCAAAATGCTATGCAGGAATGGCAGGAGCACAAATACAAGGCTGTAGAATTATGCATGGCTACAGGAAAGATAGATGCCACCAATAGGAAAATAGGTCTTTGGAGAAAAGAAAAGCAAGCCAGTACTGATCAAAGAATGGAAAGCTGAAAGATGAGACGAATATACAGTTTCCCTATAAGGGAAACAAGCTTGAGGACAATATTACAGAAGGGAAGGGGACAATGAGTGAAATTGAGATGAAAGATATATTACTGCAAGAAGAATTTGACAGAGTGCTAAAAAACATAAGTAGAAAAAAGGCCACTATAGTAGAAGACATTCTGTAAGAACTATTAATAGCCTTGGCAGTGCCAGTCATTACAAAACTGTTCCACTGGTGAGCAAGATACATGACTGAGGGAAAAGAACGTAATAATTCCAAAATTGATAGAAGCCGATTTCGAGGAATCAAGCAGAATTTGTGATTGGATTGAGGAGTTTTTTGGTAGGTAGTATGCAGCAAATTATCTCGGATGGAGAGTCATTGACATATGTAGACGTAACTTTGAGTGTGCCCACGAAAGTGTGTTGGGTCCCTTGCTGTTCATCTTGTATATTAATGACCTTTTGGAAAGTATTAATTGTAACCTCAGACTTTCTGCAGATGATGCAGTTATCTTTGATGAATTACAGTCTGAGAGAAGATCCAGAAATATTCAATAAGTTTTCATAGTGGTGCAAAGATTGACAACTTGCTTTAAATGTTCAGAAATATAAATTTGTGACTTCACAGAATGAAAAGACTTAGTGTACTATGACTATAATACCAATGAGTCATTGTTCTAAATGGTCGACTCATACAAGTAGCTGTGTGTAAACTGAACTGTCAGACTCTGTTATAGATAAACATGAGCTATCCTGAGAAAGTCTACTTACAAAGCTTCAAGAAATGACTTTAAATGACAACTAGGAATATACTACAAACCCATAAGTATTGCTCCCCTAAGGATCGCGAGAATAAGATTAAATTAGTTACACCTTGCACAGAGGCATTTAAACATTCTTCCATCACTCTGCGCCTGAATGGAATGGGGGAAAAAACCTTGATAATTGGTACTGTGGGGTGTTCCACGTACTTCCGCACTTCACTGTGGTTTGCAGAGTATGGATGTAGATGTAGATCACTTTGGATTCTGGAGAAATGCAGGAACATATGAAGCAATACTGTTCCAGTGCCTTAGCTTACAAGACAAGTTAAAGAAAGGCAATCCTACATTTATAGTATTCGTAGATTTAGAGAAAGTTTTTCGCAATGCTGTCTGCCTCCATAGCGAGTTATCAATGCAGCTGAATGCCGTTCAGAGGACATGGGCTTGATTCCCTGTACTGCCAGAGATTTTTCCTTGGTGGGAGGACTGGGGCACTCAGCTTCATAAAGCCAGTTGAAGAGCTACTGGACCAAGTAGTATCAGCTCCAGATCATGAAATCTGACTGTGACCGGGAGAGTGGTGTGCTGATCCCATGCTCCTCCATACAATGTCTAGGTGATGCCTTTGGCAAAGGAAAACACGACAGTCAATCAGTACTGATGAGCTATCCAGGGCCTGTGGATGGAGGTTCTCCCCTTCCCACACTGATGATTGGACTACATGCTTTGACATTTTGAAGGTAGCGGGGATAAAGTAAAAGAGTGAAAGGTTATTTATGACCTGCACAGAAACCAGAATGCACTTATAAGGGTTGAAGACATGATATGGAAGTAGTGATTGAGGAGTGGTACAGGTTTGTGGCCTGTACAGTGAGCAAGTTGCGAAGGAATCAAAGAAGACATTTGGAAATGAAATTGAAGTTCAGAGAAAATAAACGAAAATATTAAGGTTTGTCAAAGCATTTCTGAAGAAGAGAAATTTGTTAACATCTAGTGCAAATTTAAGTGTTAGTAGTGTTTTCTGAAGATATTTTTCTGGAATGTTGCATTGTACAGAAGTGAAATGTGATGAATAGCAGCATGTAAAATGTGATACTGTAAAAGAATGCTGAAGAGTAGATGGGTAGATCAAATAACTAATGAGGAAAAGGCGTGCACAGGAAAGACTAGTGTGGTGAGCTGCATCAACCCAGTCTTTACCCATAAGACCACAACCACATTCAGAGCAGCTAACATACACATAAACTAGATAGTTACCATATATTACTGTAGTCATCAAGGGAAGGGGCATAGACCGAATATTCAGAATGAATGTGACCATCCCGATTAAGATTTTTTGTAGTTTCTGAGAATTGGGTCAGGTCAATATTAGGATAGTTCCTTAAACGAACTGTGGTCAGTTCCAACACCTTGCTCCTCCAACTGAACTAGTTCTCTGGCTTTAATGAGACTGTCATCATTGAAACATTTTTCTTCTGTTCTCAACGTCCTCTAACCTGCAGTATGTGCTCATTGTATTTTTAAAAGAAAAACACACAGAAGATGAAACCAAGGAATCACTTCTATGTGCTGAGCTAAATAACTAAAAAAAAATCTGCCATCTCTGACAGTTTTAGTGTTGTTAAAGAATTGGAAAGTGAAATTTCAAGACAGTTTGTTTATTCTCTGTTCACAGACATTGACTTTAGTACAACTAGCAATACAGTATTTTCTGTCGTTTTCCATGTGGAGTTTATAAAACTATCCATGCAGGCTACTTACTGAATAGCTGCTCTGTTTACTATTGCATTATCTCCGATGAAAACTATCCTTATTGGACTGATTCTCACACCTAGAAAATATTGCACAAACAAGAGAAAATCAGCATATTTAAATTTTTGAACACATTTCCTCTCAGATTCTAAAAGTCAATATATTTTGTGTGTTCTGTTCAATACAGTTCTAAGCAGACCAAGTACTTCAAAATGACTATGCACTATCACATACAGGTAATTGTGAAAGGCTGGTAAATGAGTCCTTTCTTGTCAGGGAGAACTTGAATATTCCAGAGAAATGTAGCATTTGAATTGCTTCATGTAGATTTTGCACATCATATCTTGAAGCAACACCAGAAATTATTGAGATTGTCTGGAGGTGAACTTCCTCTTGTTACACTCTAAATTCTGTATTTAGGTGCCACACATTTGGCAACAGAGAGAACAGAATATGAGAGGTAATCATAAAGTTCAAATTATCATAAAAATGACGTAATTAACTTTTACTTTGCTTACAGGTGCATGTATACATGTTGGAAATTCTGTGCCACAGCACCATAGCATGTTCCAAAAAGTGGGGAAGGGTGTGAAGTCCACTGATGAAGTGGATATGCGATGTGACTTCTTACTCTGGCCCTCTAGCACTGGTCTGTGGTGTTTGGGTGTGGGTATATTAGACTATCAGGACTGCAGATGTGTGTACTACACACACAAAGAAGTTAATTGCATAGCTTTGTTTTTTCATGTGATAATTAAAACTCTATGACTACACCTTGTACATTCCATTAAGAAGAGGTACATTCCATTAAGAAGAGGATTATAGTAGCACATACTGTTTCCTTACAATTCCTTGTGCCATTTGTGAAATACAAATTATGTTGTTTGTAACATGAGGAGTAAAGGTAACAACTCATCATGTAGCTGGGGCATTGATTAGTTGACAGGGACATAAACAAGACTGAAAACACTGCTGATCCTTCAATCTCTACTTTTAGGATTGACTAGAGAAGGAAAAAGTTTGGAGTGCTGCAGATGTAAAGAGAGAAATTAACGTTGATGTGTAGTGGTACCTTCCATTCTATTATTTCTGTCCATAGTTGTCTTGTCATATATGCTATTAGCATTACTTTGTGCTATTAACCAATTGGTGAAAGATGAGGAGACATAAATTTTAAGGGAGACTGGAAAAGTTCGACAGTGAGATTTCATTTCTGAAGATATTTTATTTGCTTATCTTTGTCCATAGTTTAAATGAATTTCAGTTTGAAAGAGTGACTGCAGAAAATATCACCAAAACCACTAGAACTTTAGCCAAAGGAATTCATTTACTTGTTTTATACAATCATGACCAGAAAAAATGAAACCAGATCATCCTTTGCTGTGATATGACTACTATGTAATTATGATGAGCTGTCCCCCACTGATCACCATATGAAGACTGATCACATTTTTTATTACCTCATGTTTTTAGGAGCAGCCAAAACCATTAAAAAAATTACGACTAGCAAAGAAGATCACTCCAGGAAGTTCTGCAGCTGCCTATGTTGGTTTGTTGGAGAAGAGTAAAACCAGTAATGATGCATTGCAGATTTTGTTGAGAATATCTGACTCCCAGAAGTTTCAGGTAAGTGATTATACTTCATACAAATTTGAAAAAAAAATTAAAAACTGAAGTCATAAAGTTTCCACTTTACAGTGACAGGTCTGAATTTTGCTGATTGGGTAGAATTTGTAGATGTACTCACATAGTCTGTAAGAAGCCTTTTCACCATAGCAAAATTGTAATTTAAGAAATATATGACTGCTGTAAAAGTCACAAAAAGAAAGTGGTGGAATTTAGTTGCAATGGTGAGGAGACTGGAAGCTTGAGATCTACTTATACTTAGTTGTTTTGTTAAGAAAAGGTCATTGGGAAGTATGATGAGTGATTTTGCTTGTATCAAAATATGTGACATAAATGGCCGCATCTTTTGACTGCTGTGCCTAACTATCTTACATTTGTTGCTCTGCTAAGGAACAATTGACCTTAGTATGCGACATAAATTTCAGCTTGACTCATCTATCCATTCCTCAGAAAAAAGAAGTCTTCACAGACTGACAGATGAGAAGACAGACGGATAACAAATGACCAAAAATTTTTTTTTATGTTTTGTAATTACAAATAAACAATTTTTGGATTGTTTCTGTGAAACCATGCTTTTTGCCAAATTTCACAATTCTAGTGGAAAGGAAAGTACCTTATAGTTTTTGATGAGTGAGTGTGCAAAGATTAAAATACGTGATATAATTGACTGTTATCTTTTGTTTGCATTGACTTAGAAGCTTCAGTGTTTAACTGCATAGACCTTAATATGTTACATAAATTTCAACTTGATATTTCTACCCATTCTGAGAAAAAGGGTTTTTAAGAGACAGACACATAGAGAACAGAGTGATCCTACAAGGGTTTTGTTTCTACTGACTGAGGTATGGAACCCTAAAAAGTGAGCCATCATCAGAAAATTCTCAAATCCACCACTCCCATGGATATAGTTATCTTTTGGTTGTTGGTTTGTCCAAGATTACAGGCATTTTATGTTTGAGGTGATATTTAAATTTATAAACAATTAACAAAACATCTTGTAATTTATTATCCAGTACAAAAATAAAGACATTTTGCTCCACTTCCATATGGCATAGTGTGTGGCCACAGTACTATTTAATAAAAATCAAATTACCAGAATCGCGAACTATCTCTACACACTCCAGAGATGTGAACCTTCAGCTGAAGCAACTCCTTTTTTTGTAGTGGTTTGTACCGTCTCTCCTGTGGTATCAGAAATGTCCGACATCATGAGTACTAAATGTATTATGAATAAAATTAATATCTCTGCAGTTTGCAAAGATATTGAATGCAAATTTTCTGTATGATACTGTTGATCAAAATAGTACTCACGGCTCCTCACAGATGTACGTATGTTTACGTAAAAATCATCTAAACTAATAATAAAATTGTAAAAAAGATGTATCTGTCTTTGAACACACTTTAATCTCTAAATTAGATCGATTCATATAGGGTTTTCACTGGTAACTTCAGTGTAGCTTGGGGCAATGTATAGCCTTTGCTTTGTCAAAACTAGATCACAGAAAAAAAGATATTGTAATATAAAGTTTTACTAAAATTTTCTTATGTCTGTTAAAACACGCTAATCTCCAAAACTACTAGACAAATTTTCATGGGTTTTCGAAAGTAACTAGAGTGTAGCTTTGGACACCATATGGGCTTTTTTTCATCAAAATCAGATCACGGAAAAAGAGAAAGACATACATGTTATAAAAATGTATGTGTGCATATTTGTGTGTATGTATGTATGTTCCACATGTCCTCCAGAACTACTGAACTGACTTCAACAAGAATTGATGTGCATATCATGTACTATCTGGAAAGAATCGCTGTGGAGGTAAGAACTACCTACCTATTAGAGGGATGGGGATGGAAAAGAAATGTAGGCCAAGGCCCACAAATGACCAATATTGTAGTCATCCAGTATTTGAGAACGAGTTACTTGCAACAAACTTTATATAAAATTTCAAACCTTTACAAAACTTTTTCTCACCAACACACCCCACAAAATGAAGGTACAGACGAAGTTGATCCCATACTATATTTTCCTGTTCATTTTCACATCAGGCATTATACTGAACATGAGGAGAACCGGCATTAGTGAGCTACCTAGAGGGACCACTACCAGTCATTTTGACCAGTGAAATTTTTTTCTTTGTTTTCAGTTTCACTTCTTAAGTTATTTTTTATAGAAGTATATTTAATTAAATACAAAAGATCAAAATAAAGAATACATTGCAAGTGAAAAAAAACATAATTATACAAGTACATTTTTAATCTGTATGACTTGCACTCAGTCAAAGCCACAAACAGGTCATAAACCTATATTTGGTACAAAAAATAAAGAAAAATTGACACAAATTGCTGTAGTAATAATGAGAAAATAGCATTTTTTTTTCTCTCTCTCTGACAACTTTTCAACCAAAGCCACCATCTTCATCTAAACACTTTGTACACATGTATTGAACACTTCCCGCACATGAACCACATATGAAGTTCTTGCACTGCACACACAGATTTTTAGTTTTGTTCGAACTTTTACATCCTCCTGTGTGGCAGGTCTTTTGTACCGGTACCTTACATCTTTCAGTGGTAGCAATTAATGTATGAGTAACTCCTCTCCTTGGTCGTAAAAACCCAGAAAAAGTTATTCCACTAATTTGAAAAGAAACATTCATTGGCTGACTTTTTCTCCTGATGGCTCTCTGTAGAGGATCCAGACATTGATTCTAGCGAGATCTAGGATGTTGAAAAACACGTGCATAGGCCATCTGTGGCAGCCAAACTTGTCAGTGTAAAGATGAGTCATTTGGTCCAGAATTTGAGCTCTAAATTTAGTGGAATATTAGCAGCTCTCACTTTCAGGGAGTTTCTTCTTTGTTTGTTTGTCTGCTGCAACTGACTGCTGCCTTGTTCTGCTTTGTGGGGCTGATATTCCATGTCATCTTCATAATCTTTGTCAACTGCATCATCCAACTCAAGACATTCAAAAATACCTTCCCCTTCAGAATATTCTTCTGGTAAACTATTCATGTAGTTCAGTAATTCTTCATCTGAGAACAAAAACACTGCCGCATCATAATAATGAGGAGAAGTGCTGAACTTTTGCTGAACACAACAGCGCACTGACAGAGAACAGCACTCTTCCACCAAATAAATTTAAATATAAAGAGAGTGAGGGCGGAAACAAGATCAGAACAATGAAATGCAATCAGCCAAGTGGCTGAAAAAATCCATTGTTGCACATTTACAAGCATGGAATATAAAAAATATATCATTCATCAGAATCACCAGCTGTAGTCCTTTAAGGTAAAAGTGTGTGCAATTCATTCAGTTTTTGTAATAGCCGTTTGTCTTTTACTGAAATTACAAACTGCCAAGGCACATAAGGCCCATAAATTAAAATGTACACTATTTATTAAATGTTCAACAATACTCGCAGGTCAGATTGATCGGTACGGTCCTTCTAGGTTAGTTTATTTCTTCTCTACCACTTACTGTATTCATGATACATTTCACAGACAGTATTCATGTATACCAGATGTCACCAAATGTTTTTCACAGTGGCTTAGGTAACTGACAAAATGACAAGTGTGGGCCACACGAAGGTTCTGTACTATATCTAGATACAATAATTTAAAACTGAAAATGGTAAGCTTAAGTCACTTAGCAGCCAGGAGATCTCCTATTATTCCAAAAATAATATTTAATATCCCTTTTTGTTCTAAGTATAATATTTAAGTTCAAATTGTTTCACATTGTCTTGTGTTCCATACATTTTATGAAGCATATTTAAGTTCTATTACCGGGCCAGATGAACTGACATCATGGGCCGGATATGGCCAGCGGGCCGTAGTTTGGTGACCCCTGATATATACCACAGAATGTACCTGCAAAATTATATGATTGTACAACATGCAGATCGGGGTATACGACATCATAAACACTGAGATATGTGAAGAACCGTCACATCACGCATGACATTTAAATTTATTGTTACTAATCCACTGAACCAATTTCAGTGAAATTTGATAATCAGATAGTTTGAGTCCTGAAAAAGAACGTAGCCTGCTTTAGAAAGTGTGTAGCAGAAGATATATGTTGTTTTGAAGAATATTATGTGAATCAAGGAAAAACATTTACTGCTTGAAAAAAACTATTTACTTTCTGACTTTTGAACTTTATCACGTGTGTGAAAATGCTTCTGTTGGTTGACATGTGCTATGTGATACTATTCAAAGTAATGAATACAATACTTGTAAAATCTTCATTGTGTTTAATCTGTACTTCTGCGCTGTTTGTTGTCTAATGTACACATTGCATAATGTGTACATCACACATTATCGCATCAGGCATGACATGATAATGTTTAACTTTATTACTTCTTTGCTTCTAACTCTATGCGCAATACATTTAGCAGACAACATTCACATATGCCACTAAATGTACATAAAAAATTATACCGTTGTACTATGGAGAGGGGGGAGGGGGGGGGGATGAGATGGAGATGGACAGAGAAATTGAAGGGGAGATGGACAGAAAGAGGAGGGAGTAGCAGATGCAGAGAGGAGTATGGAAGGAGATGGAGAGAGAGTGGGGGGAAGTGGGGGGGGGGGGGGGTGGAGGAGATTGACAGAGTGGGGCAGAGGAGATGGACAGAGTGAGGGCGGGATGAGGTTATGGGCTACTGTGATTGAAATAAATAAAAACCCAGGCAACACCAGGCATTCAGATGGTGTTTGTAATATATTGCTTCAGACGGATTAACAGGGGGATAGAAGATTTAAAAACACAAAGAAATGAAATCCTCATAAAAATGTCAAAATCAAAAACAGTATATACTTCAAGTATGTATCAGACAATTGCATTTGAGTCATAGATTACAAATCTGAACTTGAATTTTTCCAGGGGAACTTTTCTTGTAAACTTTCAGTGCATTTGTGTAAGTATGTTTAATTAATTAATATAAACTCAAACATTGTCATTTAGGTGAAATAAATTTACTGTATTGAGGTATTTTGAGATTGTACATCGAAAGTGATACTACAGTTACTTCAGAAACTTTCAAAGAAACCGCCAAAAATAAGTTGAGCCCTGCTCTCATATCAGGCTTATCAGAATTAATTCATGGGCGCTACTCTCTGCAAAAGCTGTTATGTCATTCTGAACAAGAGCTGCCATGGTGGCTGTCATTTCCAATACATGTTAAACACTAGGGATAATTTCCAAAATAAAAACTAAATATGGACACTTGCTTGCATCATGTGAAGAAAGCTGATAAGCTATATACTAGTAAAAGGATCAACATTGAAAGAGAGGAATAATTTCAAACAGCTTTTTATAGTAGCAAAAAGTGACTTGTGTAACTAGTGTTACTTGAAAATTTGAGTTATGCTGAGCAGAGTACCTTCCTTCTGACGGGTGGTGGTAAGAGGAGGCTGGCCGGGGGGGGGGGGGGGGGTTAGTACGGGAGGGGTGGCAGACAGTGAGGTGCCACAGGTCAGGCGGAGGGCAGGGGATTGGTGGAGGGAGGGGGGGGGGGGGAGTAGCAGAGAAGGAGAGAAGTAAAAAGACTGTGTGTGATGGTGGAAGGGCAGCTGTGTAGTTCTGGAATGGGACCAGAGAAGGGGCTGGAGGGGGAGGGGGGGGGGGGAGTAACGAAGGTTGAGGCCAGGAGGATTACGGGAACATAGGATGTATTGCAACAAAAGTTCCTACCTGCGCAATTCAGAAAAGCTGGTATTGGTGGGAAGGATCCATATTGGCACAGGCTACACTGGGGTATAGCTATGGGCACCCACATGGCAACAGTCTATGCCAACCTATTGATGGGCCATCTAGAGGAATCTTTTCTAAATACCCAGAATCCTAAACACCTTACCTGGTTCAGATTCATTGATGACATCTTTGTGATGTGGATTGAGGGCGAGGGCACCCTATCCACAGTCCTCCAGAACCTGAACAACTTCTCCCCCATTTGCATCGCCTGGTCCTACTCAACCCAGCAAGCCACCTTCCTAGATGTTGACCTCTACCTCAAAGATGGCTACATCAGTACCTACATTCATGTCAGACTTACTAACCACCAGCAATACTTCCGCATTGACAGCTGCCACCCGTTCCATACCAAGAAGTCCCTTTCATACAGTGTAGCCACCTGTAATCGTCGCATGTGCAGTGATGAGTGATCCCTCTCGAAATATACCAAGGATCTCACTAAAGCCTTCACAAACTGTAATTATCCACAGGGAGCATTCCCCTCATAACTCAGTACCACCCATAAGTGAAGCAACTGAATTACATTCTTGCCTGGGTTTCGACTGTCTCTCGTTGTTCCCTGAAATTAGAAATGTCCTGCCTAACCCTCCCACAGTGGTATTCCGCTGTCCACCGAACCTACGCAATATACTCATCCATCCTTACACAACTCCAGCTCCCAATCCCTTACCTCATGGTTCATACCCCTGTAATAGACCCAGTGGCAAGATCTGTCCCCTACATCTTTCTCCAGTCCGGTCACAAGCATCACCTATCCCATCAAAGGCAGGGTTACCTATGAAACCAGTCATGTGATCAATAAGCTAAGCTGCAACCACTGTGCTGCATTATATGGGGACATGACAACCAACAAGCTGTCTGTCCACATGAATGGCAACCGACAAACTGTGGCCAAGAAACAAGTGTACCATCCTGTTGCTGAGCATGGTGCCAAACATGACATCCTTCATTTGTGACTGCTTCATAGCCTGTGCCATATGGATCCTTCCCACCAACACCAGCTTTTCGGAATTGTGCAGGTGGAAACTTTCCCTGCAATACACCTTATGTTCCTGTAACCCTCCTGGCCTCAACCTTCGTTAGTCACTGTCCTCACCCTCTCCTTCTCCGATACCCCTCCCCCCCTCCACCATTCCTCGGCCCTCCATCTACCTGCGCACCTCACTGTCCACCACCCCTACCATACCACCCCTCCCTCTCCCTGCCCCAGTCTCCTCCTTACCCCCACCCAATCATCATTCCCATCATGCACTGGTGCTGCTGCTCGCAGTGTGGTTTCAGTTGCCTAAGACTGCAGTCATATGTGAGTTGCGTTTGTGTGTGTGTTTGTGTGTGTGTGTGTGTGTGTGTGTAGTCTATTCTTGACGAAGGCCTTACTGTCTGAAAGCTTTATATGACAGGGTTTTTATTGTGACTATCTGCCACTCAGCATCTCTGCTATATGGCGAGTACTAACTTTCCTTTTCATAATATTGTTACACTCCACCCTGGATTTTCTATTGTTTGATTATAACTACCTGTAATAAAGGTGTATTCAAACTCTAATGTCTCCAGATTACTTTTTATGGTGACTAGATTGCAGTAAGAGGATTGATTTGAGCTTACGCATCAGCACCTGTTACATGATACCAAACAATACAGATCTCAGGGTTTTAGTGGTTATCCTTAGACTGTAGAATTATTTCCACAATATTCTGTTTTCTGTATTTATGTGGTATTAACATCCACCTGAATTCATTGTCAATTTGTATTCAGGAGTGCAGTAGTCCAAGATAAGTTGTGCATTGATAACAGCAGACCTGTGCAAATGCAGCCATGAACAAAAATGTAATTTATGTAAGAGGGAAAATAGTGAGAAATCTTCACAGTCTTGATCACTCACCATCTGTGAGCATATCGTCTGTGTTCACTTACTGCTTTTTGTGTAACACTTTGTCTGTCAAGATGATGATGATGATTCACGTGAGGCACATAGAAGTTCAGTACAGTAAAATAAATCGAAAAGTCAAAGTGAATAACATGGTTGTATCTCAGATATTCCATTCAAGATGAAACTGAATAGGGATGAGATAAATATGCTTGGTACCTTTCGGCTTATAGTGGGCAATGGGTTACATTATGCAGAAAATAGTCTGTTGAGTACAAAATATGAGAAAATCACAAATGAAAGAGTTCCTTTTTTGTGCTAAGACTAAGACACAAATTTGTTTTTCAGTATGTATTTGAAGAAATAGTAATTAAGAATGTTCAGTGAGCACTTGACTGATAAGTATCAGTAATTACTTGGTTTTACTGTAAAGTACATTAGGGAGAGCTTAGAAACATCAGCTGTCTTTGAACTTTTGCTTATATGGCTCTATTTGTATGAAAAGTGAATTTTATTGTATTTTTGTTGTCCAATTCATTGATGAAACTCAAAATGGGAACATGGTATGCGGTATGTACATTGTAGATGGGATAGCAGTGCATATTACTTGGCTAGAATTCTTTGACTAATATTTATTTCATTTAAGCACTTTAGCTGACCCTTTGGCTTCCATTTATTTCTTCAGTTTTTGTGTGTTAATTACATCAATCACTGAACTGTAGAATGTTTTAAACATTTGACTTACACCTATTGCCACCATCTACTGGTGTTATTTTAGTACCATTGAAACAGTGAAACAAGTCACCTGCTCAACAGTAGCACAGCAGCTTTATGTTATAAGAATTCCTTTTCAGTTTCTGTTCAGGTGAGCATTTTGCATATTTTCCATAGTTTTCTTGAACATCAGAATCGTTCTTTAAGGACACGTTTTGTAAATTATTTGAATTTTTCAATAGTTGTAATAAAGTAATTGCTGTTGTTCAACTGAACAATAACGTGGTAACTTATAGTATCAGTATATTGTGTAGTGCTACATAAGTAAAATTTCAGTGCTTACACAACATATATTATGGATGAGATCCTGATATTTTATTTCCATTTATTACAGATTTTTATTGTGTGATGGGAGTAGCAATTTATTGCAGTTTAGGAAATATAATTTTATTTCTATGAATTTCTGTGCACAATCTGTAACAAGTCATTCTTTTTCACTACAGGAGAAAGATTTACCAGACACAATAAAGAAGCTTGCTGAGCATTTCCAGAGAGAGCAAGAATCTGTTGTGAGAGCTAAAGTTTTATCTTTGCTTGGTGATATTGGGAAAGAGTCAGGTGCAGATGTACAAGTGAGTATGTCTGTGGTTACATTTACTTGATTGTATATTTGCATTCTTTCTTTTCAATGTAAAATTTGAAATAGGCACAGGAAACCATAAGAATCTTAGATTACTTTTAATCTACAAGGTGTACAACTTTGCTTCCACTGTTTTTCCCCAACATTTGAGGCTTTAATGAAACAAATTTCTTACACATGTATCATTCAAAGTATTTTCCATCGCTGGCCACTACTTTCTCCCATCTTTTGGCCAGTGTACGAACCACGCGTCGAAAAAATTGTTCATCTTTTGAAGCGATCCATGAGTTGATCCAATTTTTGACTTCTTCATGAGATCAGAAGTGTTGATCAGCCAGGCCATGTGCCATTGATCTAAACAGGTGATCATCAGAGGGAGCAATGTCTGGAGAATACGGCGGGTGGGGTAGGACTTCCCATTTTGACGTTTCCAAGTACGTTTTGACCTCTTTTGCAAAGTGGTGTCAAGCTGTATTGTGCCTCTCACTGTATTGTGGCCATTTATCTTTTAACACTTATCGTGCGGCTGCCGTAATATTACATCGCGGGCGGAAACGAAGAAAATGCGGCCGCCATAATATTACGTCCCGCCGCATTCCACATTGTTTTAGTATTTCAAACACATTGTTAGCGTTCCCGCTACAACCTGTAGGTCCTGTAATGCTTGTAGTTCATCATATTAGCGCTAGATCGCAGCACCTAGTGAGGTAATGCGATATATCCGTATATATTTCCGAACGAATTCACGTGTGTTTTTCAAGCATATGTTACGTGTTCTGTTGTGTCCTGTCTTTTGTTTACCGTTGATTTTGGCTCTTGTATTTTGTTATTAGCTTGTTTATCTTCTTTTTACTCACAATGGTGAGTGATGAGGATGCAAAACTTCGAAAAATAATTGAAGAAGTTCTTGCTGAACCTACTGATGATGATTTTTTGGATTTCGATAGTGACAGTGATTACGAAATTCGGGAAAATAACGGTAGTCCAGATAAGTCTAACATCTTACTAAATTGATGCAGAACAAGACAGTTCATGTTGCGATTTGTTCTGTTACGTTCCGTATTATTTCAGACACAGATTTGTCATCAGATGAAGGTGAGCCACCGCCTGTGTTCCCCCCCCACTTATCATCAAAAGAGGCCAAGATTGAGTGACATTTCACAGGATGACTGGACTATAGTGAATCAAACACCAAACATTTTGTTATTTACAGGGTCTCATGGTGTGCTAAATAATGTAGGACTCAGTCAGTCCAGTGAATATTTAGATTTTTTTCTCATTTTATGAATGACAGGGTTATTTCAATTATGAAGGAACAAACAAACCTATATGCTAGACAGAAGCTGGCCACACTGAGAGCACAAAACAAATTAGGGCCCAATTCTAGATACAAGCAGTGGAGGACGCTAACAATTGCTGAAACAAAGTTGTTTCTGGCTATTATCCTCCACATGTCAATCAGTGAGAGGCCAAGACTGGCCAGTCACTGGTGTAGTGATCCATTGGTTAGCTGCAATTTTTGCCCCAATATTATGCCAAGGGACAGATTTCTGAATATTTTGTCTATGTTCCACATAAACTACAATTCAAAGCAAAAAAAGAAAGGTGAAGTAGACTTTGATGCCCTTCATAAGGTCAGGCCTCTTCTGGATGATTTGGTAAGGAATTTCAAAGAAAGTTATCAGCCAGGTGAAGCACTAACCATTGATGAAGGTATGTGTCCTTTCAGAGGGCGTGTAGGTTTCAAAGTTTATATGGCTAATAAGCCAAACAAATATGGCATGAAGCTATACATTGTTGCAGAATCCAAAACTGGGTACATATACAACTTTGAAGTTTGCCACAGAAGGGACGATAAACTGGACAACAGTGCTTCTGCAGTGGTAAAGCGATTGCTCGGCTCATTCCAAGGTAAGGGCCACACTGTATATGTTGACAGATTTTACACCAGTGTTCAGCTAGGCGAAGAACTGGCTAGAGACAATACTGGTCTTGAAGGGACAGTAATGCCAAACAGAAAAGGGTTGCCCAAGGCTCTCAAAGAGGGTAAACTCAAAAAGGGTGAACAAATATTTCGCCGCAAGAACGATGTGCTAGTATTGCGATGGAAAGACGAGAGGGATGTGTGGATGATAAGTACCAGGCACACATCCTCAATGTTGCCCGTTGAGGCAATGAGAAGTTGAAACCAGTGGCAGTGCTGGATTACAACAAACATAAAGCTGGTGTAGACCTTTTTGATCAACGTCTTTCATATGGAGCACTTGATCACAAAACAGTGAAGTGGTGGAGAAAGCTTGCCTTCCACTGTGTAATTATGGCGGTTTCCAATGGTTGTATTTTGCACAATTGCATCCATGAGAAGAAACTAAGAACTCCTAAGTTTATACAGGTGGTCTGCACTGCGTTAGTGTTACAGAGAGGAGAGAGAATTGACAATTCTCATGGATCTGCAACGATTGCTCGATTGTCACAGAAACATTTTCCGAACCGTGTGGAAATGGCAAAAGGGAAAAAGAAAGCACAAAGATGTTGTGTAGTGTGTAGTGGAAAACAAAAGAACATTACTGGGAAAGCTGGGAGGAAAGATACTTCTTATGAGTGCAGTGAGTGTAACGTAGGTTTGTGTGTCACCCTGTGCTTCAAGCTTTATCACACTGTGGTTCACTATGCAAAATAACTTATGTGTATGTAGCTATGCTTTATGTGCAAATGGTATAACAAATGTCTTTTCAGTGTCAAATGATCACTTTCCAAAATTTATTTCTTCTTTAAATTGAATAAAGTAGTAAAAATAAATTTTTGACAAAAATTTATTTTTGCAAAATTGAGGAGAAATCCGCGCCACTTCTTGGAAACAGTATATGCCCCATACATATGATTGTTAACCCATGTAAAGTTGAAACAAAGTTTTAAACCATACCTGTAGCTTTTATGTATCTCGAACTAAATGTCCTTTACAGCTATTTAAAGTCTGTTGAAAATAGAAAAAATCAGCCAGCACACAGGGAGTGGCATGCAGTTAAGGGCTTAGCATGGTAAGTGTTAATGCTCTGCTCAAACACATTAATTGCGTTCAATAACGAGAACCTGTGATTGTTTCACTTGGTTTTAGCACCTCATAGTACATGGTGCCGAGCTGGTCCCACCAAATGCAGAGCATGATCTTGGAGCCATGAATATTCGGTTTTGCTGTCGACATGGAAGTATGGCCGGGGTATTCTCATGATTTTTTTCATTTAGAGTTATCATAATGAAGCCATTTTTCGTCCCCGTCACAATGTAATGCAGAAATCCCTTCCATTTTTACCTCTTAAGCAACTGTTCACAAACACACAAACGCCATTCAACGTCTATTGGTTTCAGCTCACACGGCACCAAAGTTCCTTCTTCCTGAATGATGCCCATAGCCTCGAGACGTTTTGAAATGGCTTGCTGTGTCACTCCCACTAATCGTGCCAATTCTTCTTTGAGTTTAAAGCGAGTCTTCGCTCAGCAATGTCTCTAGTTCTGCATCTTCGAAAACATTCTCTCTTCCACCACTATGCTGATCTACGACATTAAAAATCACTGTTCTTGAAGCATTGAAACCACTCACAACACGTTCTTTCATTAATAGTGTCTTTACCATACGTACTTGAGATCATGCAATGACAATCAGCCACTGTTTTCTTCATATTGAAACAAAACAGTAACATCTCATGCAAGTGACGAGATTTAGGCTTGGAAACTGACACTTTCAATCAAGAGCAACTTTATGATGCAGACACAAATCGACTAATGTTTGAATGAGGTTATGTTAACCGAGGTCCAAGGTAATTGCCTGACGTCTATGATTTGTTTCGTTCGACTGCTAATTACCGTTGTTGCCACCTATTGGCAAATGGCGGAAGCAAAGTTGTACACCTTACACAAAAAGATCTCTTTAACCTGCAACAGAGTTTCTTATTTCAGATTTTAGTCCAATGACAATTTTTTTTGTGATCCAGTTTAAAATGGCATTATTCTAACATCTCTGTCAACTGCTTTCATAGGTACCGCACGTCTTAACAAATGGCAGTATTATTGTAATGGCTGTGTGAAATGTGTGAAATATCACTGAACCGTTTGAATAGCTACTTATATTTTATTGGAATCAAGATGAACTGAGTCCTATGGTCCTTAACCATGTGAGCCCACTTGCATGCTCATGATAACTCACTGGGACAGTATCCAAGACTCTAGTGCTGAGAGAGTTTGTGGTCTCGCCGCTGGTTAGATTTTGTTTTTGGGACTATAAATTGTCAATTTGGATTGTTTTGCTTCTAGTATCTTGCTGTGCTGATGAGAAAACTTATTATATATTGGGAAATTGTAGGTGATATTTATTGTTACATGTATGGCTTCAACAGCCAAATGGCAACAGAACAACATGTTTGTGTCAATATTTTCTAAATAAGGGAGTGGAAATTTGCCATAGAATTTTAGACTGCTGTCAGTAGCACACTCCTGGCATGTCCATTGCTCTGACAGTAAAATAATGAGTAGAGAAATCAGCATATTATTGGGATAATATTTTCCTATTTCAGCTGAGTAAGTGTATGTGTTCATCACTTTCCTTGAGAGGTTAATTAACGCTACAATTATGGAAGCCCTAAGTTATGCCATGTGGGAATTAGTGTTATTGTAGCTTTTTGAAACAGGTCGCTTTATGAGACTTGCACTGTGTTTAACGACAGAACAAGTGTCATCACCCAGCATGCTGATGGACTGATACCAGGTGACAGAAGCAGCTAATATTTGTACCAGGAGGTGTTGTTGGTAGGTCAGGCATTCCATGGTTCAATGGTTTCCAACCTTTTTGAGGCCATTGCTCCTGAATGAGATCAAATGTCATACAATACCCTGAATAAATTTTGGAACCTAATTGAACATCAGATTGTAAAAAGTTAACTCTCTTGTTTTTAAAGTGACAAATCATTTATAATACCTGTACTTAGTTTTCAAACAGCGGAAACTCACCCATTTTTTATAAGGGCCTATGTTTTTTCACTAAACCAAGAAATATTGAGTCAATAGGATGTTTTAGTTTTGCTTATTTCTAACAGTTTGTTTTGAATAATCTTTGGTTCATGGTCTGCCATTCCACATCATAAATCCTACTTAAGTTCATCTAGTTTTCCACTTTTCTGTGCATTGCTGCCGTAGTCGAAGGTCAAGTTGTGGCAAATGGAATCTATTTTCTTAATGAGTTTTTTCAGCAATAATAGCTATTAATGACAGACCTTTTACTAAAATCAGCCCAGTTATCTGTGATGAAAATCTTTTTATAGTGTGTTGCCTTCTTGAGACCAAAGAAGTTGTACTTATGCTTGAATTTTACTATCTGTAAATATTCCTTCTTTCACAAAAATTTGTCTTTGCAGACAGATATTTATTTGTCTGTTTTCCAAATCAGAAAAAGTTTTTCTATTAGAATATATTACTGATTACGCGCAATAACTGCCACCATTGGATGAACATAAAGAGAGAGAAACAGAAGAGTAAAAATAGCCTAGAATCCTCCTGGTAAACTAGATAAGTTTTCAAAATGAAGTTTTCATTGCGTATGAAACTGAACATTTGCAAATAGTTTGTATGACCAGTTTTTATTCATGGTGTTGAGACATGGTCTTTTAACATGGATATCATTCGAAATTTGATGGTGGCTCATTCACCAATAGAGAGATGCATGTTGTAAATTACTGGGATAGACGGGAAATGCAAATGAATGGATTAGAGAACAGACCAGAATGGAAGACGTAACTGTGATAGTGATGAGAAAAGTGGAGGTGGGGTGAACATTAGCCAGAAGATGGGTGGTAAATGGCCAGAGGAAGCTCTATTCTGGATTCCAAGAAAGAACCGAAGACTGAGAGGTCAAACTAATGGAAGGTAGGCAGAATGACATTAGAAAAAAATGCAGGCATAATGGTAATTTGTATCGCGGAAGATGACGGTGCATGGAAATGTCTAGAGGCGGCTTTTATCCGTCAGTGGATATAAGATTGCTGATGACGATGATCAGTTATAGAGGATGTTTAGTTTATCTGAAGACAGTGAAATATCTCAAAAGCTACTCATCGGATCCAAACAATTTATAGTTAAAATATGTTCATCTCTGAGGGAGGGACATCCAGTGATACCAAACTCAACCTTCCCCATCTTGTGTGGGCAATTTTGAAGTGTTAAATAGGAATCCCCATTTTTTATTTCAGATGCAGATTCTATGAAAAAAAATACATAATTTTTGTCTGAAACATTCTTTTCATTTGGCAGCAGAGGGTGCTATAATTGAAATAACCAAAATAGGTAGAAAATTGTATGTTTCAAAATGCTGTCCAATGACATTTGAATTAACCCCCCATCTTGCAATTATTTCACAGGCAATTATTTCATAACTTTTAATGGGAAATGCCATTGTCAACATTGTATTTCTCTGGCAAAACAAAGAGGGGACTGTTCAAAGCGCCAGTGTGGCCATGTGGCGAGCTACAACTTATCACAACACGCAGTTATGAAATAATTGCCTGTGCCACACTCATTCCATGGAGGTAGGGTGTTAATTCATGTACCATTGGAAGCATTTTGAAACATACAATTTTCCACCCATTTTGATTTTTCAGATTATTGCACTATACGTCATGTAACAAAATATGTTTTCCAGTCAGAACTTAAGGGTTCCTCCCCCCCCACCCCCCCCCCCCTCCATAGAATCCAAATCTCCAATAAAAAATGGTCATTCCAATTAAAGATATCAAAGTTGCCCCACTGTCGCGGGATGTCTCCTCCGAGACAGACAAATTTTAATTATCTTTTGGTCAGTATGGCCTTCATCAAAAGTAGGCAACACACACACACACACACACACACACACACACACACACGACTACAGTCTTTGGCAACTGAAGCCACACTGCTTGCCAGAGACTGTAATTTGTGTGTGTCATCTGTTTTTGATGAAGGCCATACTGTCCGAAAGCTAATTTGTGACAGTCTTTTTGTTGTGCCTATCTGCAACTCAGTATCTCTGCTATATGGTGGGTAGCAACTGTCCTTTTCATAATATTTTTACATTCAATCCTGGATTTTCCACTGTTTGACTTAATTATAAATTCCTTGGATCCAATGTGTTGTTTTTGAGGTATTTCTATATGTTTGGATAAATTGAACACCCTTTATATTAAAACAGCAATTATTTTTAAAAAAATGATTTAGAATGGTCACTAAATCTTCATCAAACATATTTCATTTTAGAGGGTGACAATTATTTAGCTATACGAAATAAAATCATCATAACTTCTGCACAATTTGAGTTAGGACGTTGAAACTGCTCGGTTTGCCACAGGGCACGATGGCAATCAGTATGTTATGTATGGTTTGGTTTAGCGACAAAGCCTTCTTTCATTTGGATGGGTTCAGCAATCAGCAAAATTGGTGCATTGGGGGGACTGAGAATCTGCATTTCACGATCGAGAAGTCTCTTCACTCTTAGCAGGTGACTGTGTGGTGTGCAATGTCCAATCACAAAATTATTGGTGCAATATTCCTTGATGGCACCATGACTAACAAACGGTATGTGAAGGTTTCGGAAGATGATTTCATCTCCATTATCCAAAGTGAACTTGATTTTGACAAGATGAGCTTCATGCAAGACAGAGCTCAACCCCATTAAAGCAGGAGCGTGTGTGATGTTCTGGAGGAACAGTTTGGGGGGCCGCGTTCTGGCTCTGGGGTACCAAGAGGCCACTGGCATGAGCCTTGATTGGCCGCCATATTCTCCGAATCTGAACACATGCGGCTCCTTTTTGTGGAGCCATATTAAAGACAAGGTGTACGGTAATAACCCCAAAACCAATGTGGATGTGGAAAGCAGCCATTCAGGAGGTCACCGACAGCATCAATGTTCTGAGACCAGCGGGTCACGCAGAATTTCACTATTCACCTGAGCCATATCATCTTGAATGATCACAGGCATGTCAAACATGTCATAACCTAAATCCGAATATCTGTAGTGATGTTTACATGTTTTATAAACTGTGTTCACACTGTAGTTTCTAATTTACATATTTTTCCATGTAGTTTAGTAATTGTCACCATGTACATCTCAGAGTTTTATGCTACCTCTCAGGGGGTAATTACACCCAGTTTGGGAACCATTGCAGTATAGTTGATCCGCACTCCAGTGCCCCAATTGGCTTGCTGTCATTATATCCATCATCCCCAATGTTCCTCTGTCCATGTTGTCATTTGACATTTTCCTGTACTCTGGTGGTTCCCTCTGTTTCTTAGGTATATTGAGAGGAGGCTCCTAGTGTAACAATTGAGGTATATTTGGACCTTTTTCTTTCTTTCTTTTTTTCAAAAGTTGTCAAATACTGTGTGTTACAGCTCAAGCATAAATGATGGACTCTGATTCTTTTATGTAACACACGAACTAACAGTGGTGATAGCATCACTGAGGTCCGTGGTAAGCCTATCATTGCTGGGAAATGTGTTAGGCAAATTTAAACTGAGAGCCCGTTTTTATGTTATATAAACTTTTATACTATTAGGTTTACCATTAAATAAAGGTGCAGTGCAGGCTGTTCCAGCTCTAGTGCCAGCTGGCATGCAGCGTGGTGGCTCATCGTCACACTGTCGTGCGGCCCTCAGGTAGGTGGGCAGTAACGTACGTGACGACAGTGTACTGGCCGAACTTATATGGGCAACAGTGCCGATTGGCTTGTGTACACCCCTAACACCTACAATAGGGCTGCCTAGCAGGTAGCTGACCCCATCTGTGTCCATGGGCAAGCTGTCACGATCCTGGGCACAGCTGCGTCCTACAGACCAGCAGTGAAACAGCATTTTTTAATTATTTATTTTAGATAAAGATAGTCACTACTAACATTTAGTACTTAGTAAAGCATTGTAATGATGACTGTGACATCACTACCTGTTGTGACTCGCCGATCTTTCAAAGTGACGCCGCACAGTTACGCGCGTCCTCTACATGCGGCGCTGTCTGCCAGCCATGCAGCAGCAGCAGCGCCACCTAAGCAGCCAGCCAGCCAGCGGCCGCTAGACTTGGACTCAGTTATGATTTGACTGTTAAAGTGTACACACGTCTTACTCTGTATACTTGATCTGTGACTTTCATGTATTGCGTCTCCCTTGAAATATATTTGTTCAACTTGAAGTTATAACAATTGGCGATGAGGTAGTGATTTTTCTTTTCCATCATTGACCCACATGTTCCCATGGCTACTTTAGAGCAACTATTCCGAGGTCTCATAGAACGGCAAACGCTTCTCACAAATGCAATTCGTGATTTCGTCGCAGCATAAAATGTGGGGCGTCTCTCGTCGTCTCCACCTCCTTTTCTTCCTTACGACGAGACGGCAGAAGACTGGTCCTATTACGAAAAACGTCTTCGACAGCACTTCTTGGCATTTCATGTTCACAGATGAACAAACATGTAAGTGTCTGTTCCTTTCATGGATTTCACCTTAAATGTATTGGTTGTTGTTGCAATTGGCACCTTTTGAAAGATCCTGCGTCTTTGTCCTTTGCTGAAATGTGCTCACTTCTGCCCGTCTATTTTCAAAAGCAAACACATGTGGTAGCCTCTCGTGTTGCCTTTTATCATTGTCAAAAACAACCGAATCAATCCTATCGCGCTTGGGCTGCTGATCTTCACGGCCTCAATAGAAAGTGTCAATTTGTTACTGAAGTTCCCAAAGAATCCTACACCGATTCCATGGTACGGATTGCTATTATCCGATCGGCGCCCGACAAAGAAGTTAGGCAACACGCCCTTCAGTTGGCAAATCCGACTCTAGATGCAGTCCTATCCATCACTCAGTCGTTTGAAATCTCTCGTGCCTCTGGAGCGCAAATAGAGGCATGGGGCGACATCGGGGAAATACAACCTCTGTGCGCTGTTGACGGAGTGTGTGGCATGTCCCCACCGGCCGACATGACCACAGTACACTCCCTAGTGCAGCCTCAGCCTAATCGTAAACAAACCTCTAAGAAACTGCAGCAAAACCCACTACAACTTCCTTCATGTCTGCAGTGTTTTACGAAACATTCACGAGAAGATTGTCCACAACTTTTGGGCCGTGTGTAACAAATGCAAAAAAAAAGGGGATATGTGTCATCCGTTTGAAAATCCGACCGCATACATGATGTTCATGAACATGATGCTGATTCTGATTCTGCGTTGTCTGTCAATTGTACTTCTTCCTTTTCAGGGAAATTATTCCTCACTGTCCAAATAGTTGGTCGAGATGTTTGCATGCAGGTGGATACTGGTTCTGCTGCCACTATCATCAATTCTCAGACGTATCTTCAGTTGGGTTCTCCAATCCTGTCACCTGTCACTAGGCAATTACGGACTTACAATAAACAGAAGATTTCTCTCTTGGGAGAATTTGATGCTGAGGTATCTTACAAATCTGTCGTTCGCACTGTTCCCATATTTGTGGTCGACCGTAGTAACACGGAGGATCTTTTTGGTTTCGATGCCTTTTGCATTTTTGGGTTCTCCATAGATGACTCTGTCAATATTGTCTCTGTTACTATTCCTTATGCTCAATTGGATTCCTTGTCGCGACATTTTCGGAGTAAGTTTTTTCGGGCTCAGCCCATTCCTGTGGCCCTTCGTGATCAGGTCAAACGGGAGCTGGATCGTCTTACTGCTTCAGGGGTCTTGCTGCCTGTCACTTCCAGTGAGTGGTCCTCTCCCGTCGTTGTTGTTGCTAAGCCAAATGGTGATATTCGTCTCTGTGGCGATTTCAAAGCCACTGTAAATGCTCAATGGCTTATCGACACTTACCCTATGCCTCGACCTGAAGAACTGCTCACTGAACTTGCTGGAGGCAAGCATTTTTCTAAAATTGACCTGTCAGAAGCTTATCATCAACTTCCTCTCGATGCTGCTTCCTGGCAGTTTCTGGTCCTTAACATGCCAACGATTGTCTTTCGGGGTTGCCAGCGCCCCTGCTCTCTTTCAGCGATTCTTAGAACAATTATTTCTCACTGTCCCTGGGTGTATAAATTACCAGGACGACATTGTTGTCACTGGCTCCACCACTGACGAACATCTTCAAAATCTGTGCACACTTTTTCGTGTCTTACAGTCTGCCGGTCTTAAATGTAATCTTCAGAAATCAAAATTTTTTCAGGCATCTATCACGTACTTGGGGTTTCAACTCTCTCGGGATGGTATTTGTCCGCTTCAGCAAACTGTCCCTGTGATCGATGCCCTTCCTCGCCCTACATCTGTTAAGGAAATGCAGGCCTTCTGGGGAAAATAGCATACTATCACAAGTTTTTACCGTTTGCTGCTTTGGTTGCTCAGCCGTTGCATCGCCTGTTGCATAAAAACGTGCCTTTTCACTGGTCCGTGTCATGCGATGCGGCTTTCCAGAAATTGAATACTATGTTGAAACAGGCCACGTGCCTGGCTTCTTATCGATGTGGCCAACATCTTGTTCTTGCCTCAGATGCCTCTCAATACGGGGACGGTGCAGTCCTTGCGCACCGTTTTTCTGATGGTTCTGAACAACCCATTGTTTATGCCTCCAAAACGCTCACGGATGCCCAACAAATCTATTTTCAAATTGAAATAGATGCTTTGACCATTATTTATGCTCTTCATAAGTTTGGTGTTTTTCTCTATTGATCCAAATTCCATCTTATTACGGATCACAAACCACTTGTTTCCTTATTTCATTCATCAACGTCACTTCCCGACAAGGCTGCACAACGCCTCCAGCGTTGGGCTCTTCACTTCTCCAGCGTTGGGCTCTTCACTTGTCTCGTTTCAATTATGAGATTCATTTCCGGGCGACGGCTCAACATGTGAATGCTGACGCACTGTCTCACCTTCCCATGGGTCCTGATCTGGCATTCGATAGGGACAAACTTTTGTGTTTCCACCTGGATGTTGCCGAGCAGCGGGTTGTGGACGGGTTCCCCATCACCGGGGACTGGCTGGCAGCTGCTACGGGTTCTGACCCTACCCTCTCCCGGGTTTTACGCTGTATTCAGAAGGGTTGGCCAGATCGTCCACCTGCTAAGACTTCTGATCCATTGTGGGACTACTATGCTTCGCGTTACCGCCTCACGGGTTGGGATGGTGTTATCCTCTTTTCCACCGATAATGCTTCGCTGCATGTTGTGGTACCTGCATCTTTGCGTGCTTCGGTCTTGCGCCTCCTTCACCAAGGGCACTGAGTGTCTCTCTCACAAAATCTCTGGCGCGCTGTCATGTGTACTGGCCCGGTATCGACTCTGAAATCACATACATGGTCGCTGCCTGCAGCCCTTGTGCGTCACAAACCGCCGCCCCGAAGTCATCTTTGTCACCGTGGCCTTTGCCTGAGAAGCCCTGGGAGTGTATTCATGCTGACTTTGCGGGACCCTTTTTAGGTATTTATTGGCTTCTCGTTATTGACGGCTACTCTAACTTTCCTTTCATTGTCCGTTGCACGTTGCCTACCATCGCGGCAAACACCAGTATTCTAGCTTGCATTTTCTCTTTTTAAGGCCTTCCCTCTACTCTTGTTACAGATAATGGTCCGCAATTTGCTTCTTCCGATTTTGCAGATTTTTTTGCCTGTCACGGTGTCATGCATGTCACGGCCCCTCCGTTCCATACACAGTCAAATGGTGAGGCTGAACAACTGGTCCGCACATTTAAGGCTCAGATGACTAAACTCTTGACTTCTTCTGCTGCTGATAATGCGCTTCTCCAATTTCTGGCTTCTTACCGTTTCACCTCCATGGGCGACTACAGCCCGGCTGACAGCCCCGAATGCTACTTCATCTTATGCGGCCTTCAACCTCATGGCCGCAGGAGCCTTCACTTGGCCGGTTCACTGCCGACGACCTTGTATGGGTACAGGGAAATGGCAGGTGGCCAAAATGGAAGCCTGGCCGCATCTTACAACACCGTGGCCAACGCCTGTATGAAATCCAGACCGACACGGGTGTTGCAGTGCGTCATTCGGACCAGCTTCGGCCTTGTGTGCCGGCAACGCCTGTTCTGGATGCTGCTACACCACCTTCGGCTGTACCTGATGCTCGGGATACTGGAATCTCATTACTCACAACGCAGTCCTCTCACCATCATATCGGTGCCAGCACAAGAACTGATGCCACCAGGAGACATGTCCATGCAGGAACCAGATGACCATCACCTGTTGGAGCAACTCTACTCGCCTCCTTCTCCTACGGATGTGGACACATCGCCCATGTCTCCTGTTAAAACAGCCAGACTTGCCACAATGGGCCGATTGGTGCATGGGGCCCCAGAAGATTCGACCCCCACGTCTCCTGTCATCTCGACCCGTTATCATCGGGGACACTTCCGTCCATACGGGAAGCCCCCTCCTCAACACTTTACGGCCAGTCAAACAACACCTATGGACGTTAGCAATCTACAGGCCACCTCCATCAAGACCTGTGCAAAAAATTCAAAGGGGGGGGGGGGGGGGGGAAAGTGTTGTGACTCACCGGTCTTTCAAAGTGCCGCCACGCAGTTACGCACGCCCTCTACATGCGGTGCTGTCTGCCAGCCATGCAGCAGCAGCCCCACCTAAGCAGCCAGCCAGCCAGCGAGCGACCGCTAGACTCGGACTCAGTTATGATTTGACTGTTAAAGTGTACACACGTCTTACTCTGTTTACTTGATCTGTGACTTTCATGTAGTGTGTCTTTCTTGAAATATATTTGTTCAACTTGAAGTTATAACACTACCCTTTGACATCAAGTGTCCGTTGGTATGAATAAGTATCACTTGCGCCAAACCCCCAGCTATCTTGGTGTCTGAATAATGTGCACATATTTTCATCTTTTTAATGATATACAGTTTATAATTTTTGTTTAGAAATAAATATGCAATATTCAACTCAGTTGAACTATTCAGTACCCCACACTATACTCACTGATCAATGACATTGTTACCCATCCATTACAAAGATCATGCTTAACCACTAATGTGGAACACTTTACCAGTGCTGAGTAAGTTATGTTAAAGTGTTGTTGTTGTGGTTTTCATTCTGAAGACTGGTAAGATGTAGGTCTCCATGCTACTCTGTCTTGTGCCAGTCTCTCCATCTCTGAATAACTACTGCAATCCACGTCCTAATGAATTTGCTTTCTGTATTCATATCTTGATCTCTCTCCATGATTTTTACCCCCACCGACACACTCTTCTTTCTAGCAGTAAACTGGTGATGCCTTGATGTCTCAGATTGTGTCCCATTAACCGAGTCCTTCTCCTGGTCAGTGTGTAAGACAAATTTCTCTTCTCCTCAGTGCTGTTCAGTACTTGATCTACCCATCTAATGATAGCACCACATCTCAAAAGCTTCTATTCTCTTCTTGTCCAAACTGTTTACTGTCTATGTTTCACTGCCATACATGGCTGAAAATACTTTCAGAAAAGATTTCCTGATACTTAAATCTTTAATTGATGGTAGCAAATTTGTGTTCTTCAGAAACACTTTTCTTTGCATTGCCAGTCTACATTTTATATCAACTCTAGTTCAGCTATTGTCAGTCATTTTGCTGCCCAAATAACAAAATTCATCTACTACTTTAAGCGTCTCAGTTCCTAATCTAATTCTCTTAGCATCTCCTGATTTAATTTGACTACAGTCCATTATCCTAGTTTTTCTTATATTGATATCCATCTTATAACCTTCATTCAAGGCACTTTCTATTACTTTCAACTGCTCTTCCAAGTCTTTTTGCTGTCTTTGTCAGAATTACAATGTCACCGGTGACCCTCAAAGTTTTTATTTCTTCTCCCTGGACTTAATGCCTGCACCAATTTTTTCTTTGGTTTCCTTTAGAGCATGTTCAATGTACAGATTTGATAACTTTGGGATAAGCTACAACCCTGTCTCGCTCCCATCTCAACCACTGCTTCTCTTTTATGCCCCTCAACTCTTATAATTGCTGTCTGGCTTCTGTACAAGTTGTAAATAGCCTTTTGCTCACTGTATTTTGTCCCTACTACCTTCAGAAAGTCAAAGAGGTTATTCTAGTCAACATTGTCAAAAGCTTTCTCTAAGTTTACAAATGCTACAAACATGGGATTGTCTGTCCTTAACCTTTCTTCTAAGATAAGTCATTTTATATCAACTCTAGTTTGGCTATTGTCAGACCCCCCATGAACCATGGACCTTGTCATTGGTGGGGAGGCTTGCGTGCCTCAGCGATACAGATAGCCGTACCGTAGGTACAACCACAACGAAGGGGTATCTGTTGAGAGGCTAGACAAACGTGTGGTTCCTGAAGAGGGGCAGCAGCCTTTTCAGTAGTTGCAGGGGCAACAGTCTGGATGATTGACTGATCTGGCCTTGTAACAATAACCAAAACGGCCTTGCTGTGCGGGCACTGCGAACGGCTGAAAGCAAGGGGAAACTACAGCCATAATTTTTCCCGAGGGCATGCAGCTTTACTGTATGATTAAATGATGATGGCGTCCTCCCGGGTAAAATATTCCGGAGGTAAAATAGTCCCCCATTCGGATCTCCGGGTGGGGACTACTCAAGAGGATGCCGTTATCAGGCGAAAGAAAACTGGCATTCTACGGATCGGAGTGTGGAATGTCAGATCCCTTAATCGGGCAGGTAGGTTAGAAAATTTAAAAAGGGAAATGAATAGGTTAAAGTTAGATATAGTGGGAATTAGTGAAGTTCGGTGGCAGGAGGAACAAGACTTCTGGTCAGGTGACTACAGGGTTATAAACACAAAATCAAATAGGGGTAATGCAGGAGTAGGTTTAATAATGAATAGGAAAATAGGAGTGCAGGTAAGCTACTACAAACAGCATAATGAACGCATTATTGTGGCCAACATAGATACAAAGCCCACACCTACTACAATAGTACAAGTTTATATGCCAACTAGCTCTGCAGATGACGAAGAAATTGAAGAAATGTATGATGAAATAAAAGAAATTATTCAGATAGTGAAGGGGGATGAAAATTTAATAGTCATGGGTGACTGGAATTCGAGTGTAGGAAAAGGGAGAAAAGGAAACGTAGTAGGTGAATGTGGATTGGGGCTAAGAAATGAAAGAGGAAGCCGCCTCGTAGAATTTTGCACAGAGCACAACTTAATCATAGCTAACACTTGGTTTAAGATTCATGAAAGGAGGTTGTATACATGGAAGAACCATGGAGATACTAAAAGGTATCAGATAGATTATATAATGGTATAAGACAGAGATTTAGGAACCAGGTTTTAAATTGTAAGACATTTCCATCGGCAGATGTGGACTCTGACCACAATCTATTGGTTATGAAATGTAGATTAAAACTGAATAAATTGCAAAAAGATGGGAATTTAAGGAGATGGGACCTGGGTAAACTGAAAGAACCAGAGGTTGTACAGAGTTTCAGGGAGAGCATAAGGGAGCAATTGACAGGAATGGGGGAGAGAAATATGGTAGAAGAAGAATGGGTAGCTTTGAGGGATGAAGTAGTGAAGGCAGCAGAGGATCAAGTAGGTAAAAAGATGAAGGCTAGTAGAAATCCTTGGGTAACAGAAGAAATATTGAATTTAATTGATGAAAGGAGAAAATATAAAAATGCAATAAATGAAGCAGGCAAAAAGGAATACAGATGTCTCAAAAATGAGATCGACAGCTAGTGCAAAATGGCTAAGCAGGGATGGCTAGAGGACAAATGTAAGGATGTATAGGCTTATCTCACTAGGGGTAAGATAGATACTGCCTACAGGAAAATTAAAGAGACATTTGGAGAAAAGAGAACCACTTGTATGAATATCAAGAGCTCAGATGGAAACCCAGTTCTAAGCAAAGAAGGGAAAGCAGAAAGGTGGAAGGAGTATATAGAGGGTCTATACAAGGGCGATGTACTTCAGGACAATATTATGGAAATGGAAGAGGATGTAGATGAAGATGAAATGGGAGATACAATACTGCGTGAAGAGTTTGACAGAGCACTGAAAGAACTGAGTCGAAACAAGGCCCCCGGAGTAGACAACATTCCATTGGAACTACTGACGGCCTTGGGAGAGCCAGTCCTGACGAAACTGTACCATCTGGTGAGCAAGATGTATGAAACAGGCGAAATACCCTCAGACTTCAAGAAGAATATAATAATTCCAATCCCAAAGAAAGCAGGTGTTGACAGATGTGAAAATTATCGAACTATCAGTTTAATAAGCCACAGCTGCAAAATACTAACTCGAATTCTTTACAGACGAATGGAAAAACTAGTAGAAGCCGACCTTGGGGAAGATCAGTTTGGATTCCGTAGAAATACTGGAACACGTGAGGCAATACTGCCATTACGACTTATCTTAGAAGAAAGATTAAGGAAAGGCAAACCTATGTTTCTAGCATTTGTAGACTTAGAGAAAGCTTTTGACAATGTTGACTGGAATACTCTCTTTCAAATTCTGAGGTGGCAGGGGTAAAATATAGGGAGCGAAAGGCTATTTACAATTTGTATAGAAACCAGATTGCATTTATACGAGTCGAGGGACATGAAAGGGAAGCAATGGTTGGGAAGGGAGTAAGACAGGGTTGCAGCCTCTCCCCGATGTTATTCAATCTGTATATTGAGCAAGCAGTAAAGAAAAATTCGTAGTAGGTATTAAAATCCATGGAGAAGAAATAAAAACTTTGAGGTTCGCCGATGACATTGTAATTCTGTCAGGGACAGCAAAGGACTTGGAAGAGCAGTTGAACGGAATGGACAGTGTCTTGAAAGGAGGATATAAGATGAACATCAACAAAAGCAAAATGAGAATAATGGAATGTAGTCGATTTAAGTCGGGTGATGCTGAGGGAATTAGATTAGGAAATGAGACACTTAAAGTAGAAAAGGAGTTTTGCTATTTGGGGAGCAAAATAACTTTTTATGGTCGAAGTAGAGAGGTTATAAAATGTAGACTGGCAATGACAAGGAAAGTGTTTCTGACGAAGAGAAATTTGTTAACATCGAGTATAGATTTAAGTGTCAGGAAGTCATTTCTGAAAGTATTTGTATGGAGTGTAGCCATGTATGGAAGTGAAACATGGACGATAAATAGTTTAGACAAGAAGAGAATAGAAGCTTTCGAAATGTGGTGCTACAGAAGAATGCTGAAGATTAGATGGGTAGATCACATAACTAATGAGGAAGTATTGAATAGGATTGGGGAGAAGAGAAGTTTGTGGCACAACTTGACCAGAAGAAGGGATTGGTTGGTAGGACATGTTCTGAGGAATCAAGGGATCACCAATTTAGTATTTGAGGGCAGCGTGGAGGGTAAAAATCGTAGAGGGAGACCAAGAGATGAATACAGTAAGCAGATTCAGAAGGATGTAGGTTGCAGTAGGTACTGGGAGATGAAGAAGCTTGCACAGGATAGAGTAGCATGGAGAGCTGCATCAAACCAGTCTCAGGACTGAAGACAACAACAACAAAACAACAACAACAACAACAAAGTCATGGAGTCAGTATTGCTTCCTGTGTTCCTACATTTCTACAAAATCCAAACTGATCTTCCCTAAGGTAGACTTCTACCAGCTATTCAGTTCTTCTGTAACGCTTCTGTGTTAGTGTTTTACAGCCATGACTTATTAAACTGATAATTTGGTGTACAGGGCAAATAAAGTGATGATTTGTGTACAGTTAGGTAAACTCTGTCATCTTCATCTCACAGCATAAGTGATTCCATCATAAGACTTCTTCACTTATTCTAAACTGTTTTGCTGGTGCATTTCCAGTAGAACCAGAAAAGAGCAAGTAAAATATTAATCTTACCATTAACTCTTGTTGATTACTGGGAATGAATGTTTATATTTTTGAGTATTTAACTGAGATATCAAAAATTATGGAAAGGATAGGCTGCTACTCACTCTAGAGATGACACGTTGAGTTGCAGACAGGCACAACAAAAATACTGTTTTACATTAAACATTTGGGCAAAGCTTTCGTTAGAAAAGAAAACTACACACACACATTCACACAAGCAAGCATACATCACTAACACATGACTGCTATCTCTGGCTGCTCAAGCCAGACTACAACTGAAACATATGTCCATGTCACATACCAGCTCTGCTGCAATCATTGCTCAGCTTTTTATATTGGTAAGAGTGCCTACCAGCTATGCACCAGGATGAATGGCAACCTCCAAACTGTGGCCTAAAGCAAACGGGACCACCCTGTTGCACTACATGCAGCTGAACACAACATGCTTGATTTCAATGGCTGCTTCACAATCTGGGCCGTCTGGACCCTCTCATCCACGACCAGCTTTTCTGAACTGCACCGATGGGATCAACCTAAAGTAATCCACTGTCTGCACACCCTCTGCCCCATCACCTCCTCCCAACTCGGGTTCCCTCACCTTCATTGTGCATTGCTGTCTGCCAATGCACCCCCACTGCTCCTCTCCTTTCCGCCCTCCTTTTTTTCTTACTCCCTTACCCTCCCCCCCTTCCGTACACCCTCCAGGTAGCCTTCTCTGCCACCTGTAGTCCCTTTACACCCTGCCAGGCAGCATGTTTCCCTCTTACCCCACCCATACCCCAGTATACCTTCCCCGCTCCATTATGGATTGCTTTTCCCATTCGGCATGTTTCAGGTTCAGTATGGCCTGAGCAATCAGAGATAGTGATCAGTTGTGTACGAGGTGTGCTTGCTTTTGTGACTGCTTGGGTGGTTTTCTTTTCTGATGAAGGCTTTGCCTGAAAGCTTAATATGTAATAGTTTTTTCCATTTTGCCTGTGTGTCACTCAGCATGTCATCTTTACAGTGAGTGGCAATCTATCCTTTCCATAATTGTTGATATTCTGACCTGAACTTTCCTGTTATTTGATTTTGCTTAACTGAGATGTTAGTGAACTAAATTGACTATGTCTGAATGTTGGTAATCAGTGTTTCTGGGTGCTAATTCAGTATGACTAATCTCCTTGGCAGTTGTCTCTTATGTATGTGAGAGCCTAGTGATTCACTGAAAGTTTTGAAATAGAATTTTATGCCTAATCATTTACAGTATACTTTTATTAGCAAGTTGCAATGCAAGAGATAATAAGAGGAAAAAGACATTAACTTTGTCATAATGGAAATTTTTTACTTATTCTTAGTTATAATTTTCATCTGTATCAGATGAATGAAATATTTTTATTGCAGGTTATAATTGAAGAAGTAATGCAGGCTATGAAGAATGAGGAGTCACATAAAGTTATATCACAAGGCATATCATCACTTTTGAAACTTGGAAAGCTTTTGCCAGACAATGCCACAACACATCACAGGCTTGTGTCCTTTGTAAAACAGGTAATAATGTTTTAAATTTTGTTATTGCTGCTTAACAGCAATCTAATATGCTGTCTGCTTAATAGTAAAGGTGTGGCTTCGACAATATTGCTAATAAATTCGTTGTGCACAGTGTGAAAAGGAACAGGGCACTTTCTCAAAACGTATGTTTTATTGATGTAACAGAACTGAAATACGTTTCACAGTTGCTTGAAATTATTTTCTCATTTAGTACTAATGAAGGTTCAAAATTACAGTAACCACTAAATGGTGCCATTGAGACCTGACATTACTATTGTTTTAACATTTGTAATTTGTTAGTGTTAAAATAATAGCAACTCGGAAATTGTCTGAATAGTTTGTTTACATTGGGACTTTAAGGAAAGAATGTTGTGAAAAAACTGAAAATTTCTCTTGGATGTTACTGTTGGATGATTTTTTTCCCCCCTTATAAAGATCAAGCTAAACAATGCCTCAAATCAGTTTGGTCAGATTGTAGTGATCAGTTGTCTTCAGAAAAGTACATGTATATTCTGCAAGCCATCATATGCTGTATGGCAGGGGGTAATTGTTTTGCATAATTTCAGCTTATTCATGTCTCCATCAGTGATGAATTACATGAAGAATACAAAAAATCAGTTGTTGCTCAGAAAGTATCAGTGTTGTGTGCAGCATGATTCAATTGGATCAGCATATGATTTACTTTGAGCTAGAGACAGCATTATGCATGTTGGATACTGCAGTACATTTGATTTTTTGCAAGCATTTAGATGTGAACAAGAACTATTCCCAACGATTCTGCACAATTTGCTTGAAGCTCGAAAATATACTTTATCAGTTGAAGAAAAGATATCTTAAATAAATTCAACCAAGGAACTGCAATATCCATATTGTGAGATAACAGCCAGATGTGGCTAAATAATTAATCTATTTCTGTGTTTGTTTTAAATAAAATAGAAAGAAACTTCCACATGGGAAAAATATATTAAAAACAAAGATTCCAAGACTTACCAAGCGGGAAAGCGCCGGCAGACAGGCACATGAACAAAACACACAAACACACACACAGAATTACAAGCTTTCGCAACTGGCAGTTGCTTCGTCAGGAAAGAGGGAAGGAGAGGGAAAAATGAAAGGATGTGGGTTTTAAGGCAGAGGGTAAGGAGTCATTCCAATCCCGGGAGCGGAAAGACTTCCCTTAGGGGAAAAAAAAGGACAGGTGTACACTCGCACAAACACACACACATATCCATCCGCACATACACAGACACAAGCAGACATATTTAAAGGCAAAGACTCTTTGCCTTTAAATATGTCTGCTTGTGTCTGTGTATGTGCGGATGGATATGTGTGTGTGTTTGTGCGAGTGTACACCTGTCCTTTTTTTTCCCCTAAGGGAAGTCTTTCCGCTCCCGGGATTGGAATGACTCCTTATCTTCTGCCTTAAAACCCACATCCTTTCATTTTTCCCTCTCCTTCCCTCTTTCCTGACGAAGCAACTGCCAGTTGCGAAAGCTTGTAATTCTGTGTGTGTGTCTGTGTTTGTTTTATTTGATATGTATTAACAGGGACATTAAAACACAAGGTGTGCTTCCGCCAGCAGCAGCACTGCTCCGTCGCTGTCAGGGCGCTGGTTATTTTTCGTGCATGATAGACGTGGTGAACAGTATTTGTTTGGGATGACTCCAATGCAAAAACTACAATGCAGATATTTACAAAAACACCAGAAAAAAATGCACATGATGACTCTTAGGAGGGACACCCATTATATTGTAAATGTATGAACATTAATTTTTACAAAAATATGGAATTAAAAATTATGATATTCGACAAACTCTCTGTGGTATTTACTCTGGGATTGCCAGCCTCTGCTGATTAGAATTATGCAAGAGAGTTGCAAAGAGTTTGTTTACAGAGAATGTCTATACGTAGCTGACAGTGAAACATTCTGTTTGTTGATCGTGATTCACAGGAAAAGGGTATTTTTTAACGTGACAACCACAGTTAAGAGATTGTTGTATTTACAGAAGAGTGAGTTATATACATTTCATGTGAACATATAACAGTGGAAAAGTTTCATAATGTATTTTTCATACAACAGTCCACACTCCATTGCATAATGCAGGATTCATTTTGGAAACAATTTCTAGGCTTTGGCTAAGCCATTTCTTCATTATATGCTTTCTTCTAAGAGTACTAGTTCAGCAAGCTTTGCAGGAGAGCTTCTATAAAGTTTGGAATGTAAGAGAAAGCTATTGACAGAATTGAAGCTGTGAAGAAAGGGTCATGAATCATGCCTGGTAAGAACATTGTCCATGAAAGCAAAGACTCTGAGTTTGTGTCCTGGATCAGCACACAGTTTCAAATGCCATTTGAATATAAAGCTCACTTGGAAACTTGTGTCTAAACTGTCCTCTAAAGTTCAGAAACAACTACAGGTTCAGAGTTCTGTTACAGTTGTTGGATCGCTGCAAAGGAAAAAATGAAAGGGGGCAGGTTTATGGAGGAGGTGTAGTACTTCTTGTAAACGTGTTGTACAGACGTTGTCATGTCAATTTGTTTTTCAAGCTTGTATCAAATTCATAAATTTTAGTCGCTGAACCTTCATGTTTTCAGCTTGGTGTTGAAATATATATCCAAGGTTTCTTCCTTTGCTTTTAATGTAAGTTGGAAATTGTCCAAACTTTATTACATTTGAAATTTAATCAACATCTGTTTAAAAGTATTTTGAAAAGTATGCAGTACAATCTACAGTTGTGTACTGTTAAGTATTCCTTTTTATATGTAGCCTAAGTTTTTCCTGTATGTTGAAGTAGATAATGAGTTAGTATTGATTTATAAACATATGAAAAAGTGAATTTATACAAATTTCAATCTGATAATTCATTTAGCAAAGTGGATAGTAATATCAGGTTTGTTTTATTCCTTGCTTTCTTTTCCTGCCACTTGTTAATTAAAAGTATCTACTGTATATATAAAGTGCAATTACCATGCATATTTTTGCAGTATCTTTCAGATACCAGTCACTCTGTAAAATGCAAATGTTTGGAGCTGATGGGTGAATTAGTTTCTATAAGTTCTGATGCTGGAACTATACAACCACTCTTGAGACTTGTTGGGGACTACACCCATTGTGAGGAAGCTCGTGTCCGCAGTGCTGCCTTCAATACTATGGTGAGCAGATTTTGTTGCTTTCCTAAATGGTCTACTATTATTGAATTTCATTTAGATCATCAAAAAGTGTGTAAACTAGATCCTGTTCTTATAATGTAATACTGAGAGGAAGGCAAATTGGGGTTCTTGTGGAAGTTCTGTACTTCCTGACATCCCAAGAAGCCTGTATTATTGTAACTTGGCTCTATTGACGTCCAAGTTGTGTTTAAGATTTTACTCTCTCTCTCTCTCTCTCTCTCTCTCTCTCTCTCTCTCTCTCTCTCTCTCTCTCTCTCTTATATAGGGTGTCCCATTTATCTTGACCACTCTAAATAACTGTTTGTCCAGTTGCAAAATACAGACTTCAATCAGCATGATTGCCTTCGTTGTCACTTTGATTTTTTACAAAGATATGAACAGCAGTATGACTTTTTTAAATGGCACCCTGTATTTTTTATTCGGTAATTCATTTCCTCTCCTAAAGATCTATTCCAAGAGGTATCGCAGTGTACCATTCACTGAAAAACAATGTTATTACTTACATAACACAACATTGACTTTGAGCCCGGGATCACAAACTCGTCCACATGCTGGAGTTGTCAGAAAACAAATGAAAACCAAGTAAAAACATAACACAAAATTTGTTTGGACTCTCCTGTACCATTGCCCAGGAGTAGAACATTCAAAGGTGCTCAAAGTGGTGACCGTGGACACCAATACACTGGTGCACTTGTTGAATGAAAGAATTATTTACTGCTTCCAGTGTTGCCTGCTGAAGAGAATTACAAGCAAGCACAATATGTTCCTGCATCCTCTGGAGTTGTTGGAGTATTGCGATGGACATCGTCTTTAATGCAGCCCCAAAGAAAAAAGTCCAGAGGATTTTAATCAGGAGACCTAGCACGCCAAGTAACTGTTCCTCCTCGACCAATCCACCTGGCAGTATACCTTCAGTTCAGAACACGACATGCACGCAAGGCATTATGTGCTGGACATCCATTGTGTTGATACAACATAAGCATTCTGGGTCTTAGTGGCACTTCATACAGAAGAGGAGGTAGAATTCGTCTGAGGAAGGTGGGATACGCTGTGCCGTTTAGACTACCATTGATGAAATAAGGGCCAATAATTGTAGTACCAAGCATCCCACACCAGACATTAACTCTCCATTGACGCTGATGTTCCATCTGTCTAAGCCATTGTGGGTTGTCGCTGGACCAATAATGCATGTTCCTTGTATTTACCTGTCCTTTGTTTGAGAAGGAACATGCATCGGTAAATAAAACATTGGAGAAGAAGTTTGGGTTGGCGAGGATTTGCTGCTGTGCCCGCTGACAACTGTACACGATTACGGAAATCATTCCCACGCAATTCTTGATGAGGGGGTACATGGTAAGGATGGAACCGGTGATGTGGAAGAATAGAACGTACACTCTTTTTAGGAATGCCAGTCTCGTATTCAAGCTGTCGTGTGCTCACATGTGGATTAATAGCAATAGAAACAAGAACGTAACTTCGGCAGCTTCGTGTGTGCGAGTGTTACAACGATTGCGTTGTCATGGGTTGAAACTTCCCGTTTCCTGAAGCATCGCAACAAGACTAGAAAATTTCCGTCAGAAAAGAGGGTTCTTGTCAGGATATCGCTCTCTGTACAGTTCCGCTGCCTGTGTAGCATTTTGCCTACCTTCAACAACTACAATAATAGAAACTTTATGTCGGTGCAGTTTGTAGGAAGGACAGCCTTTACTGTATGCCTACTCTACACAACAGTACTTAAAAGGATTAAACAACTGTATTTAATGTACCCATACATAAGAAAACAGTATTACAGTTACTGTTGTGCTAACTTGCATTCCCCATAGATGAGTAGCATTTCTACCTTCTGTTTGTTGGTGTACATTCTACTCACAAAACTCTTCAGCTAACAATGGACAACAGAATGATGGGTGTGCATTCTACTACATTTGTCCCCTGCCAACATCAGCACATGGATGTGTTCCATTACCCCCAGTACCGGCACTAAGCGCTGAGAGCGTTAATGTCAGTGTTAAGTTATGTAATTAATAATGTGTTTCAGTGAATGGTACACTGTGATACTTTTTTTTAATAGGTCTTTAGGAGAGGAAATGCATTACTGAATAAAAAATACAGGGTGACATTTTAAAAAGTCATACTGCTGTTCATATCTTTGTATTAAAAAAAAAAAAAAAAAAAAAAAAGCTACAATGAAGGCAATCATGCTGATTGATATTCCCATGATGGCTAAAGAACATTTGCTTGAAACATATTGTAATTTGCATCTGGACAAACAGTTATTTAGGGTGGTCAAGATAAATGGGACACTGTATATTGGAAATGAATGTAACATGTACATACATTTAGCATTTGAAAATTCAAAAGATGATGAGTTATTGGACCACATAGTTGGTTGTCTTGAGTTCCTTACATAAAATATTCTTTCTCTGTTGCAACAGCCAGTATTCATTTTTTCCTTAAAACTTTGCAGTATGAACCAGTACAATTGAAATAAGGTTTTCATGTCTTTAATAATTATCACTGCGCACTACATGAAATCTTATAGAATATGTGATAGCTACAACTGGTCAATTATAAATGCAGGGAAGATTAGGGCTTATGAGTGTATGTCTTAATTTTGCTACTGTGAACCAGCCACTGACACATATTCCTCTGTGAACCTAATATGGCCCAGAGTGTGAAAACATAAATCATATCCTTTTTACTTATAGTGTGTAGATATTTCTCCTGCCTCCACCCAGCAATAGCTCCACAGAACTAAGCAAATGGTATCTGATCCTCCAGAATATTCTCCATTTCTGGTAGGATAATTCAAACTTTGTCTATTCAGAAAGCAATCATTGTTGAATAATTATTGTTAATATTGTTTCTGTTGTTACTATAACTGTAGTAGTGTAGTGTGGACATTGTAAATTGGCAGATGGCCACAAGAATGAATAAATGAGAACTTAGATGCCCCTTAATGGGAGAGAAACTGTTTGGGAGAAAAAGCCTCACCTCCCTCTCACAATGGTACCCTATATGCTGGTTCACACTTGACCAGTAATTCAGTCAAGTACCAAGTGATTCAGCAGCTCTACTTGAAAGCAAAACAGCAAGTATGTAAGTGCACATTCACACTTGGTTTAATTGGCAGTCAAGTGTTGGCTGTTGTCAAGTTTGCACTGCAACGTGATTCAGAGCACAGGAGCTAACCAAGGTATACATCTTGCTGCAATTGTTGCACTTGACGAGGTGGAAGTAAAGATTGAAACTGTAAGGAAGAGAAAGACAAAGTGAGTACAAAAATGGAAAGAGAGTTGCATGTAGCATCCAGTGCTTCTGTAAGAACTCATGACTGAAGACCCAAAAGAATGCTTTTCAACGCTGAGGATATTGGGAAGTTGCATCAGATTTCTGTTATAAGAAGTGTATAGTAAAATTCAGTGTTCAGATACTCATCTAATAGAAGCCACACTTGTAGAAAGTAAACTGCAATCAGTGTTGTACCTTTTTGCCACTGGGTGTTGTTTAAGGACCCTGACATACCTCTTTCGATTAGGGAAGTCAACTATTTCTTTAAGAAATTTTTGATGCTATTTATGAGGTGTGGAAGGACTTCATCAAGTTGAGGACTGAAAAATTATCTCTTAAGGTTTTGTGTATGCATATTTTATTTATTTTAATATGATATGTTTTCAAGTAATTATTCAGGGTGTAAACAAATCGGAGGGAAAAAACCCCAAATTTTTACATCTGGGAGAAATCCAGGAAAAACCCGGGAATTTTTTAGGATCCCAGGAACTTTTCATTGTTTTAGTTTTCAGTTAAATTTTTGTAATTTTGACTGGTAAAATCCGATACTGTAACAAAGTATGTTACTGTATCCCACTACTGCAGATTCTACATCTACATTTATACTCCGCAAGCCACCCAACAGTGTGTGATGGAGGGCACTTTACATACCACTGTCATTGCCTCCCTTTTCTGTTCCAGTCGTGTATGGTTCGCAGGAAGAACGACTGTCTGAAAGCCTCCGTGCGCACTCGAATCTCTCTAATTTCACATTCGTGATCTCCTCGGGAGGTGTAAGTAGGGGGAAGCAATATATTCGATACCTCAGCCAGAAACGCACCCTCTTGAAACCTGGTGAGCAAGCAACACTGCGATGCATAGCACCTCTCTTGCAGTCTGCCACTTGAGTTTGCTAAACATCTCCGTAACGCTATCACAGTTACCAAATAACCCTGTGACGAAACGCACTGCTCTTCTTTGGATCTTCTCTAACTCCTCTGTCAACCCGATCTGGTACGGATCCCACACTGATGAGCAATACTCGAGTATAGGTCGAATGAGTGTTTTGTTAGTCACCTCCTTTGTTGATGGACTACATTTTCTAAGGACTCTCCCAATCAATCTCAACCTGGTACCCGCCTTACCAACAATTAATTTTATATGATCATTCCACTTCAAATCGTTCCGCATGCATACTCCCAGATATTTTACAGAAGTAACTGCTACCAGTGTTTGTTCCGCTATCATATAATCATACAATAAAGGATCCTTCTTTCTATGTATTCGCAATACATTACATTTGTCTATGTTACGGGTCAGTTGCCACTCCCTGCACCAAGTGCCTATCCGCTGCAGATCTTCCTGCATTTCACTACAATTTTCTAATGCTGCGACTTCTCTGTATAATACAGCATCATATGCGAAAAGCCGCATGGAACTTCCGACACTATCTACTAGGTCATTTATATACATTGTGAAAAGCAATGGTCCCATAACATCCCCTGTGGCATGCCAGAGGTTACTTTAACGTCTGTAGATGTCTCTCCATTGATAACAACATGGTGTGTTCTGTTTGCTAAAAACTCTTCAATCCAGCCACACAGCTGGTCTGATATTCCATAGGCTCTTACTTTGTTTATCAGGCGACAGTGCGAAACTGTATCGAACGCCTTCCGGAAGTAAAGAAAAATGACATCTACCTGGGAGCCTGTATTTAATATTTTCTGGGTCTCATGAACAAATAAAGCGAGTTGGGTCTCACACGATAGCTGTTTCCGGAATCCATGTTGATTCCTACAAAGTAGATTCTGGGTTTCCAAAAACGACATGATACTCGAGCAAAAAACATGTTCTAAAATTCTACAACAGATCGACGTCAGAGATATAGGTCTATAGTTTTGCGCATCTGCTCGACGACCCTTCTTGAAAACTGGGACTACCTGTGCTCTTTTCCAATCATTTGGAACCTTCCGTTCCTCAATTGAGACTTGCGTTACACGGCTGTTAGAAGGGGGGCAAGTTCTTTCGTGTACTCTGTGTAGAATCGAATTGGTATCCCGTCAGGTCCAGTGGACTTTCCTCTTTTGAGTGATTCCAGTTACTTTTCTATTCCTTGGACACTTATTTCAATGTCAGCCATTTTTTCGTTTGTGCGAGGATTTAGAGAAGGAACTGCAGTTCGGTCTTCTTCTGTGAAACAGCTTTGGAAAAAGGTGTTTACTATTTCATCTTTACGCGTGTCATCCTCTGTTTCAATTCCATCACCATTCCGGAGTGTCTGGATATGCTGTTTCGAACCACTGACTGATTTAACGTTAGAGCAGAACTTCCTAGGATTTCCTGTCAAGTCGGTACATAGAATTTTACTTCGAATCCACTGAATGCTTCACGCATAGACCTCCTTACTCTAACTTTGACATCGTTTAACTTCTGTTTATCTGAGAGGTTTTGGCTGCGTTTAAACTTGGAGTGACGTTCTCTTTGCTTTCGCAGTAGTTTCCTAACTTTGTTGTTGAACCACGGTGGGTTATTCCCGTCCCTCACAGTTGTACTCGGCACGTACCTGTCTAAAACACATTTTACTATATCCTTGCACTTTTTCCATAAACACTCAACATTGTCAGTGTCGTAACAGAAATTTTCGTTTTGATCTGTTAGGTAGTCTGAAATCTGCCTTCTATTACTCTTGCTAAACAGATAAACCTTCCTTTTTAATACTGCAGCAATAAAACATGAACGAGAGGAAAAAAAGTAAATAAAATTTAAGTTGCAAAGGAAACATGCCACATACAACAACAAAACACAGTGCTCATGGAAGCATCTGCCGACAGCGAAATGTGTCAAAGCCTATAGGAAAACTTTGCTATGCTTCATAACAACAAATTGCCTCCAATGAGTGTGACGTCACAACTGTTTACATAGATTTGTTTGAGCAGTTGCAAGCGAGCTCATGCGTGGTTGAGTTGCGTACGAGTAGTACCATCTCCCGCTCCTGGCTACAGATGTATGGCTGTTAGCCATATAAGTTGTAGCAGCAAGAGCAGCCAGATGCTATCCAGAAAAATTTTACTGGCATGCCCAAGGTGTCTGGTTCACGCATGCGCAGCAGGCCTGGATCTAGGGGCCGGGTAGGGAGGGGGAGGACCAGGGTATCTGCCCCCAACAGCAATTTCAGTGGGGGCACCAAATCCATGCTCTTGAGGAAAAAACCTTATTTCACAAAGCGCCTAGCATCCATCGCACATCGGTCTATTGATTACCCATAAGATTTGGAAACGCATCCCTGTTGGTTTTTGAACATTTTTAATGCATTTTAAGTTGATTTCTGAATGTATCATAAGTTGATTTTTGAATGCGTGAATAGCGTACATGATGTCCTTGCCAGGGGAATCCCGGTCGCTCTAGAAATGAAATTTCCTACAGACAAAAGGAACGGGTCTACACGAGCTGAATGGAATAAACCCAAAAGGGTGAATGCCAATCACTGCTTATGTGGTTGACTGGGTTTGCGAATGATCAGCTTTGTTGTAATTACTAGTGCAATCTATAGATTCAGACTACCAGAGTGGAAATAAACGTCAAACAGGAATAACAGGTAAGAAAGATTATGTGTTACCTTCTCAGTGTACCCAAGAAAATGAAATTTTGACAGAACATTTTTGGCCAGATCACTGCACTAGTAAGGGCCAGTTGTACAGTTCTCGGTCTAGCAGCCACTTATGTTCTATTCTGGGAGTAGTGTGGAATAAGCGTTATATGAACAAGTAATAACATCTAACCGGAGAATAAACACGGGATAACTAAACCGGTGATTCTGGCAGGGTTACTGAAGCTAACAAGAGAATAAGTTTTGACACTGGCAGGATTAGTTACAGAATTAGTGATGACAAGATTGTTTGTTGGAATGAGGAAGATGAAGTAACAGGGACATCACACAAATTATGGAAGACTATGATGATTCCAAATTTATTCAAAAATTTCATACTACTACTTTCCGATCTAATGCTTGAGAAGCTTCAGCGTGTGAATGAAATGTGAAACTGTTTCCTAACATAAAGCTTTTTGTTTTTAGTAGGCCTGATAGGCATTTGATATTGGTACTTTGTGAATTATATTCTGTCGTGCTATAAAAATGACCATTTGTGCCAAAAAGGTCTCATTTATTTGGCGTGTGCTACAATTGTTGCAATATTAGACAGGCCTATTTCCTTTCATCTAGCTGATGGGCAAAATAGACATAATCAGATGGAGAATCACACCAGTCTTCAGTACTATTTGTATTAACAGCTTTTTCAGTATTAGATAACGACATTTTGATTTTTCATGTACTAAAATGTTCGATAAACTTTGATGAGGTAATAGATTCTTCCGCAGAAATAAAGCATGCCATGTAAAGCTAGAGCCAGATCAGAGAAAAAAGTGCTAGGGTCTAAGGATTGAAGAAAAGTTTACTGTCTTGCTTGTCTCTTGTATTTACTGCTTTTATGTATCCTATATTTAATTTTATATCGCACAAAACAGCAAGTTATTAGCTAATAGGCAATAAAGAGTAGAAATTTTCTGAAGCGTTCATGTTCTCCCAGTTACAGATAATCCCATCCAGTACTAGTTGTCAGTTAAAAAGAGGCAGGACATAAAACTGGCGGACTGGGAACAGGAGAGGCACCACAGGATGCTTTAATTTCCACTGTCCTGAATATAATTTGATGGCATCAATTACAAAATATACACATTTGAATTCCACAGAGCGAAATACAGTGATGTGCAATTGAAGAATGCGGTCTGAAGAGGCGAGGCACTGCACTTTGGCACACTTAAGACCAAATAAGGTGTCTTACATTTCCTCGAACATACATGTTTTATGTATCACACTCTTCAGAAAGATGTGCGCTACGAAATGAACATATTTTTGAAAAGTCAATTTTTTTTTATATTCGTGGTGTCGTATCTCAAATGCTCGTGGGAGGGGCGACCCTATCTGGTATTGCCAGGTTCGGAAATATCGTAGATCCAGGGTGGAGGGGGGGTAGTCTCCATGTGACCCATGTTTACGTTTAGTGGTTTTGCTGTTTCCTCTTCATTTGCAGTTCTCATGTCAAATGAAAACAAAACAAATTTCTGTGGCCGGGAGCCATCGAGTGAATTAAAATACGTTCACATAATTATGGAAGGCTAAAATATGTTATTAGTTTCAGATCTTATTTTATTTCTATCTTTCTGACAGCCAATCGCCTTGAAGAGAAATGTTGTTAATTTTGTCAGTTTGTTAAAGAAATTTGGCTTTTAGTAATCTTTTCTGCCAAGACAGTCAATTTATTTGAAAAGAAGTATTTAATTTCACTCCATTGACTTGTGTCAAATGTTCATTGCATTTGAAGTGTACGTTTTCATCTTCTAGCACATAATGGCATTATGTCATAATAAAGAACCAAGCATGAGATAATACAGTACTGGTATTCAAGGAAAATTTACATCCTGCAACCACACTGAAAAGCTTAATATCAGATCGAGGCCTACTTCATTGGGAATCTGGACATGCAAATGTGCACTTTTAAGCCGAATTATGCATTTTAGTATGGCGCTCTGTGGCAACTGCTAAAAAGGAACCTAACAGGTCACAGGAAAATATTGTGAATGGGGTTTGAAAAGCGTTAGTTTCAGAGTATATTTCCTTTTATGCAAGGTGAACGATGTGCGAGAATGTATGATGAATTTCTTATATCACAGACCGTTTGACTCTCATTTAAAACTCAGCTTTTTGAGGACGAGCCATAGAAGAATTTCGAGCCCAATAGATCTGGCATTTATGTCATTGTTAAAAATTTTAGTGGCACATTGTGTGATATATCTTAAATTGTAACATGCACAAGAAAAATAAAGCTTACCATCTCTGGCAGCTTATTAATCTATAGGATGTGGAGAGCGGGTGTGGTAATTACGAGGATAAATAATCACACACACTCCTGTCCCGTATTATGAGTACTTTTATTCTCACAGCGTATACACGAAGCATGTGGCATAGAGTGCTGCTGCAGAGAACTGATCTTGCTGTGGTAGGGCAGCGATATTTTTGAGAGGTAGAGCCAGTGGTTTATGTCCCCACAAATCTCCGAGACCAATATTATATGTGAAAGCTTTTCTTTTCTTGCTGTAGCACTGTATATTAATTTCAACCATTAACTTTTCCTATTTGTTTGTTCGCACTACTCTTAACAATGTTGTTGCTATTGGCTGACTACATCACGTGTCCTGTACCCTGAATATCCACTGTCATTGGCTGGCTGGGTCACATGACATAAGCTGTGACTGGCTTACAAAAGTGCATTGCAATCTCAGTTTCAGTGCTTCAGAAAGTAGCATGCGGTGTTTGGTGGAATTTGCATTTACACTTTCGTAATACGGAAATATGCAGCATACTTGTTGCTGCAAATCAAAGATCTTTCCAAAACGTGTTTTTCTCCCCCGAGTTTTGCTGTCTAAAGTGCCGGGAAATTCTACACCGGTGTATAAAACCGTAACCATTCAAAGGATTTACAGTTCCTAGGGAAAGTACACTGTCACTTAACATGGAAAGAGTGTATTTTAACACGGGACAAAGTGTATTTTCAACTGGAAAAAAATCAGGGTTTTTTTTTTCCTTGTCCGCATATACACCCTGTTATTGTAAGATAAAACAAAATATATTTTAAAACAAGACTTCATTACACAACATGAAATGAAATCAAAATTATCAGCTGTCATTCATGAAGTGACAACGTCTGGTGGAGAATGTGTCAAGTTTATTTACGAATGAGAAGAATGTGTTCATGTTTCATTATATTTTGACACCCTATGTTCTGAGTTTGAAGTATTGTGATAACATGTGATGCTTCTCTATGGAGAGAGGGGTGTGTCTCTCCCATGCTCAATGCACTTCCAGTGGAGTTCTTGCTTCCTTCCAGTGGAGTTCTTGCTTCCTTGACTTGGAGTGTAAGGTGAAGGCAAACCTATTGAATTGTATGAAGCTTTTACTAATCTGGTTAATCTCCTTCTCCTGAAACCCCAGTATTCCCATCATCCTTTCTAGCTCTGTGATTGCAGCTACATTGGCTGCTTTATTTTTGTACAGTCGACGTTTCATGTTACGCAAGTACTCCTTTTCTATGTAAAGATCTTTGTTGCTGATCCACAAAAAACAGATGGCTGTGAATATGGAGTGGAATGAAAACAGACAATAATGCGCAGTACTAAACAGATGGCTGTTCACTTGTATCCACTGGCATGTGAGCTGTGGTGGGAAAAGCTACTTGACCAACCACCATTCATCTTGCTGGATTTAGCTCACTAAATCATTTTGGTGACTGACTTTACTAAACGATACCATTCTGACTCTAAGTTTAGTGTAGCACTCATCATGTGACTAAATTTCTGGTCTGGTGTGTATCAGGCTTAAGACTGTGTACTGTGCGTGCTTCTGCGAAAGCAAAACTGACATGTAGTCTGATATTGTGAGAATTTTGTTCAAACCCCTTGATAGTTCAGAATTTAGTCTCTTCACTCATTCCAAATAAGAAAAGAAAACACTGACCAGTACACAAAACCATGGCTCTTCTACGAGAACAACTTATCCACACACTGGGCCTTAGGGTGCAGCATCTCAATGCCACCAGATGGCTTCACCAATTCATGACAACTAAATCACAAGTACCTCTGGCCAACACCATTCATACTAATTGTTAGCACACCATCAAGATGCCAGGATCAAACTGCCTGTCATCAGTTTAGAGGCATAGCTCATAAGCTTGAGCTCCACCGAACAACAGGCACCTATCTCTTTCTGTCATACAGCAGCAGCAGTACACAAAACAAAGCAAGAGGAGTATACAAATCATTCATTAATTGCTACACTGCAATTATTTGCTGAGGTTGGCAGTGTTATAAATGTGGTAATTCATGCTCAGTCTTTACCAGTACCGAAAGCAACTATAGTTTAAAACGCTCCTCGCTCCTCATCCCCTACCTCCCCCCTCCCCCCCCCCCCCCCCACGCCCCCAAACTGCTATGTCAGAGTTTCTGCTTAATAGTAGTAGTTATGGTTTTTTAATTGTTTAATTATATGCATACAGTAACTTTCAAAAAATCAACTGATTGATGTAGTGGCAATTTATGGAGAATACCCACCAAATGCATAGACAGCAAATAAAATTATGTTTGGGACAAATATGATTACACTTATCTAACATTATCAAAACCTGTTATGAAGTCTTGATGCGTTGCCTTCAGAAAAGGAAATCAAAGCACAAAGTATTAAGAAGTAAACCAGGTGTTCTGGCTGCTGCTGAAATATATATCTGTCACAGTTCTCTTGAGAGGACTTGGCTTAAATCAATCTAGAATGCCTTTTACACTTCTCTGTTCTAAATAACATACATTTCAGTTCATTAAAAGTTCCTTGGCAATGATTTTGTATCTTCATTTCTGTGGCCATAATGTCCGAAGTTGCTTTATAATTCATGAGGGTATTTTTGATGTGTTGTTGCAACTACAAAAATGCGTGATTTTTTTCACCAGACTCGTTTTGCTTTATTGAGGTAAAGCATCATCAGTGGTCTGTAATTAAGTTTATTTACATTTTGATTTGCTTTTTAGATCAAAAAACAGTTAGTTAAGAATAGCTTGGTTTGTACTTACGGTCATTTTTCGACTGCTTTCTCGCTTACATCGGGAAATGCCGTCTGTTAGCACATCATTGTTTTTCTATGCTAGACACTGATAATTTTTGTCTACTTTTTAGATGTTCTGCAGCACTATGCATTTCTTACAATACACATTTATTGACACTACTGTATTCTGCTTCTTTTCATACTTAAAGTTTGTGTTGATGTTTGTGTTTGGCCTACAAATATTCTTTTTTAAATTAGATTATTGTATGTGTGTAACTCCATTCAAGTATGTTTCTGTGTATTTATATACTGTGTAAGAGTAGAGAAGGAATAGTGACGGAGATTGATTGATGGTGGGGGTGAAACCGTGATGAGTGGACGTAACTATACAGCAGTGTGATGGAGTGTAGATTACAGAAGGTGAGGAGCAAGAGGTGAAATGAAACTGTGAGGGGGGGGGGGGGGGGGGGGGGAATTGTGGGAGGGAGTGAAGGATGGCAAAGGCTCTTTTCTTTGTCATGTGATTTCATCAATTATTCTGAATAGTCTGGTTTCCAATATTTATCTAGTCATTGAGCAACTGTTTATTTTGTGTTAATGCTTTTTGTATGTGGAAATTTTCTTGGGGAGGTAGGAAGTGTCTGTCTTTACTGATTTTTATAATATTTATTTCGTTTTCAATATTGCTTGGTCTATGATGTTCTTTACACAAGACCCATAACAGCAAACACATTCATATACACAATTTATATCCTAGGGTGTTCAGTCTTATGGATATAATACTAGAAGAAAACGCAAAACAGCTCTTAGAAAAAGGTCTAAAACACAATGTTGACTCACCAGTAAATGAACAACAGATACAAGATCTCATTATAAAGTCTGAATATATTCTCACTGTAGAAGAAAAAACTGAAAACAGTAGTGTAAGCACAGGGCTAACTAGGGATATAATAAAAGAAGAAATTAAAAACATAGCAACACATATTTAAAAAACAATAAGTTCAAAAATAATTGTGATGAAACACAGACTAAAAAGCTGAAGAAAAAACTGCAAACAGAAAATGTCATAACAACAAAATCTGACAAAGGTAGTAGTGTTGTCCTCATGAAAACAAAAGAATACATTGAAAAAACAGAAGAATTCATCTGCAAAAACAACGTAAAAAGGTTAACATCAAACCCAACTAACAGAAGTCGAACACATGTTAAAAACACACTCAGAAACATAGAGTCCACATTTACAAAGAGAAACAGAGACTCACAAAAAAAAACTCAAGCCCCCAACATGAGATTCCAACCAAAGGTCCATAAAGAAAATTATCAGTCCATCTAGTAGTAAATTTCACAGCAGCTCCTACATACCTGCTAGCAAAACAAATGCACTCACAGTTCACCCAGTATTATAAACTAGAAAATGATAGTACAATCAGAAATACCTCTCAACTGGTATAGCATGTAATAGACATTAAAATCTGTGACACAGCAACATTGCTCTCCTTCAATGCAGAAAGTATGTACAGTTGTATCCCTGTTAATGAAACCATAAAAATAATTGAATACAATAGGAAAACACACAACCAGCTATCTCATGAACACACAGATGAAGCCATAAAATTATTGCAGTTGATAACACAACAAAATTATTTTGAATTCAATCAAGAATACTACATACAAGAAGGTTTACCTATGGGTTCTCCTATCTCGGGAACATTGGCCAACATTTTCATGAATCACATAGAAAAACTAATATTTGAAGACATAATAACAAAGGAAAGCTACGTCATGTACTGGTACAGATACATGGATGACATAATATGCATGATAGATGAACCTAAAAACAGAAAACAGCAGCTACACAAAGACATAAATATCGTACACAAAACCATAAAGTTCACAATAAAAGAAGAACATGAAAACACTCTGAACTTTTTAGATATAACCATAAGAAAAGACAATAATAAACACACATTTGACATATACAGAAAACCCATAACAAGCGACATTATCTTAAATGAAACTTCAAACCAGGATCCCCCAAAACACTTCTAGTTACCTAAATGAGTTAGCCATTATAAAACAAGTGGCATTAAAAGTGGACACAAAGAAACAATGGTAGACAAACTAAACAAAAAAATAAAGGGACAAATAAGGAAGAAAACTTAACCAAACCACACTAACTCGGACAACTTGCACTACAACAAAAAAATGGCATACAGTGACCTACCACAACAAATTCACTCCTAAAATAGGAAACGTATTCAAAACACAAGACATAAACATTGCTTACAAAACAAACAGTTCCATACAAAAGCACATCCCAAAACTAAAACCAAAACTAAACAGATACCAATAATGTGGTATCCATCAGCTCAGTTGCAGAGATTGTGAGAAGATATACATTGGAATAACGGGCAGGACATTTGACACAAAGATATTGTGACTCGCCGATCTTTCAAAGTGCCACCGCCCAGTTACGTGCGTCCTCTACATGCAGTGCTGTCTGCCAGCCATGGAGCAGCAGCGCCACCTAAACGGGCAGCCAGCCAGCAGCCGCTAGACTTGGACTCAGTCTTACTCTGTTACTTGATCTGTTACTTTCATGCATTGCGTCTTCCTTGAAATATATTTGTTCAACTTGAAGTTATTACAATTGGCTACAAGGATGAGATTTTTCTTTTCCATCGTTGGCCCAAGCAGATTCGACCCCCACGTCTCCTGTCATCTTGACCAATTATCATCGGGGACACTTCCGTCCGTACGGGAAGCCTCTTCCTCAAGACTTTACGGCCAGTCAAACAACACCTATGGACGCTAGTAATCTACAGGCCACCTCCATCAAGACCTGTGCAAAAATTACAAACGGGGGAAAAGTGCTGTGACTCACCGATCTTTCAAAGTGGTGCCGCGCAGTTACGCATGTCCTCTACATGCGGCGCTGTCTGCTAGCCATGCAGCAGCAGCACCACCTAAGTGGCGAGCCAGCCAGCGGCCGCTAGACTTGGACGCAGTTATGATTTGACTGGTCAAGTGTACACACATCTTACTCTGTTTACTTGATCTGTGACTTTCATGTATAGCGTCTTCCTTGAAATATATTCGTTCAACTTGAAGTTATTCCAGATATAAAGAACACATCAGAGCATTCAAATACAGTACTTCAATAGAATTACACACATACAATAACCTAATTTAAAAAAGAATATTTGTAAGCCAAAGACAAAGTAGTGGACATGTTATGTTGACAAGACTACAAAACACAAACATCAACACATACTTGAAGTACAAAAACAAACAGAATACAGTGGTGTGCATAAAAGTGTGTTGTGAGAAATGCATAGTGCTGCAGAATATCTAAAAAGTAGAAGAAAATTATCGGTGTCTAACACAGAAAAACAATGATGTGCTAGCAGACGGCATTTCCTGATGTAAGCAAGAAAGCAGTCGAAAAATCGCTATAAGTACAAACCAACCTATTCGTAACAAACTGTTTTTTTATCTAAAAAGCAAATCAAAATGTAAATAAACTTAATTACAGACCACTGATGATGCTTTGTCTCAATAAAGTGAAACGCGTCTGGTGAAAAAAATCACTGCTGGATCAAAAATACTCTCATCAATTTTGTGTCTGTTTTGCAGTACTATCTGTTGGGACAGGAAAAAATCATTTTATTTTGTAGCCCATTTCACTGCTATTTTTGGCCAAATTTTTTTTGTCTAATTCTGTGTTACTTTTTGACGATTCCAGTGTTTTTCTGTGCAAGATTTGGTATTGCCCTCCATTTTTTTTACTAAATTTGGTTTCACTGTGTTTGCTAAGTTTTATGTAACTTTTTTGTTTATTTCTATCAATTTTATAATTATATTTTATTTATTTATTTTTTGCCACTTTCGGTGTCTTTTGCCAGTTTCAGTGTTTTTTGCCAGTTACAGGTTTTTTATGCCAATTTTGTTGTTTTATTTTTCAACTGCATATTTTACTCTTTTTTTTGCCAAATTTGACATTATTTTTTGCCAAATCTGGAGCTATTTTTTGACAAATTAGATTTTATTTCCTGCCAAATTTATTGTTATTTTTTTCAAATTTGGTGTTATTGCTTGCAATATTTGTGTTATTTTTTGACAGTTATTTTTTGCCATATCACTACTAGATTTGGTGCTATTGTTTGCCAGATTTGTTGCTGTTTTTGCCATATTCAGTGTTACTACTTTGCTAGAGTCTTAGTTATTTTTTGCCAAATACTGTGTTACCTTTTTTGCCAAATTAGGTGTTCCATTTGCCAAACATTGTAGTATGATCCATCCTTTGACAAATAAATTGCTACAACTAATTCTAAAATGCTATGTTTATTAACTTTATTTTATATGTCTAGTTCTATTTAGCCACATGACAGCATCTGTGTCTGTGAAGTATATACTTTTATATTGTCATATCTTAAAAACAAAGATTCCAAGACTTACCAAGCGGGAAAGCGCCGGTAGATAGGCACAATGAATAAAACACACACACAGAATTTGAGCTTTCGCAACCGGCGGCTGCTTCGTCAGGAAAGAGGGAAGGAAAAGGAAAGATGAAAGGATGTGGGTTTTAAGGGAGAGGGTAAGGAGTCATTCCAATCCCGGGAGCGGAAAGACTTACCTTAGGGGGAAAAAAGGATAGGTATATACTCGCGCGCGCGCGCACACACACACACACACACACACACACACACATCTATCCATACATACACAGACACAAGCAGACATATTTAAAGGCAAAGAGTATGGACAGAGATATAAGTCAAGGCGGAATCTCTGCCCATACTCTTTGCCTTTAAATATGTCTGCTTGTATCTGTGTATGTATGGATAGGTGTATGTGTGTGTGCGCGTGCGTGTGCGTGTGTGCGCGAGTATATACCTATCCTTTTTTCCCCCTAAGGTAAGTCTTTCCGATCCCGGGATTGAAATGACTTCTTACCCTCTCCCTTAAAACCCACATCCTTTCATCTTTCCTTTTCCTTCCCTCTTTCCTGACGAAGCAGCTGCCGGTTGCGAAAGCTCAAATTCTGTGTGTGTGTTTTATTCATTGTGCCTATCTACCAGCGCTTTCCCGCTTGGTAAGTCTTGGAATCTTTGTTTTTAAGATATTTTTCCCATGTGGAAGTTTCTTTCTATTTTATATTGTCATAAATATTGATCATTTTTACCTTGCCTGCATATACTTAATCAGCAGATTTGTTCAAATGAAAATCATATGCTGCAGTATGCAACCAAAAAAAAAAAAAAAAAAAAGTGTTGCTTTTATTCTGTTTGCAGCTAAGATTGCATGAGCGTGGTCTGAAATTAGATCCTTCTGTCTACTCAGAAGTGTGCTTGGCTCTCAAAGATGACTATGAAATTGTTCGACAAGTTGCACTTCGTATTGTGTGGGTTCTGGGACAAACATATTCAGAAAAGTAAGTATGCAAAATCATGCAGCTTTTTATGTCAGTGCTGTTGTGACTAATGAGTAATTGGTGAGTACAAAAAACACCCTTTATTTCCTAAAAGTGTTTATCAGCTATTTAGATTTGCCAAAAACAGTTTCATGTCCAAATGTCTGGAGATTCATTTTCACTTGAGCTTGTGTAACGGTGCATCACTGGGACTCAAATGAAAAAGTCAGTTCAACTGAACCTATTGATACCGGTTGTCAGCTTCGTCCTATGATGTAATGATGGTGAGGTGTGTGTCATCATACATGCATCAACAGTAAGAGAACAGAATGTGGACAATATTTTTTTGCGTCTATATTACACTTTGGAATTTAAGTTGTTGTGACAGACTGATTTGTAGCATAGTACAATGCCTAGGTTAGGTTGAAAGGTGACAATTTGGTTGTGAGTTGACTCTCTGATATTTTCCTTTCTTAAAGAACAACTTTATTAGAAACACTTTATATGCACCTGAGACCATGTTCTATTGCCTGTTTGCTATAAGTATACATACCTGTAACCTATTCTTCTTTTTTTTTTAAAAAAAAAATATATTTATGCCAACCTACTTGTTCCTGTTTATTAATTAGGTACAAGAGAATGACAGATAAATTTTGTGGATGGAATATGATGTAATTAAGAGATTTAATTATGGCTGGGGATAAAAGAAGAGGTATAGTGGCAAAAGAAATTCACAAAAATAAGTATTTACAATAAATGTATCATAGCAAGTAAGAAAGGAGTCTTTATATAAATGCTTGTCATTCAAAATGTACTTACCATGTTTGTCTGTATAGCTCACTAGTCATGTTCAGTGATAGCAGTGACGCTAATTTATGTATACACTAATTTTGTCTCTAATAATACAGCCTTGTCACACTACCAGACAGCGATGAAGAGATTCGACTTGTGGATGATGCATTTGGGAAAATATGTCACATGATTAATGACTTATCAATGCGTGTTCGTACACAGGCAGCTCGTCTGCTGGGTTCGATGACATCAATCAGCCCTCGCTTCCTCCAGCAGACACTAGACAAGAAACTCATGTCAAATATGAGGGTAAGTCTATATGCCTTTACTTTCTGTTTATTTTTTTTTTTTTTCAGATTTCAGAAAGATAATGCCAAGGAACTGTGGCATAAAAATTAACACCAATCATTCAAATAAAATGTCTGTAACACAATGATACAAATGAAACACACTCATTTGGATGACATTTTGTTCAAGAAAAGAAAACATACCAGTAGTGTCCAGAATATTTGTCTGAATTTTCAAACAATGGAAAATCCAGGATGGAATATAACAATATTATGGAAATAAAAGGTGCTACTTACTATGTAGCAGTGATGCTAAGTTGCAGATACGCACAACAAAAAGATTCACAAATAAAGCTTTCGGGCAGTAAGGCCTTTGTCAAAAATAGGTGACACACACACACACACACACACACACACACACCAGCAGTTTTAGACAACTGAAACCACACTGAATTTTCAGTAATTTCTGTACTTGACAGTCCTTAATTTCAGTTGGTGATTATCCCAAATTTGCCACGGGGATTAGCCGAGTAGTCTAAGGTGTTGCAGTCATGGACTGTGCGGCTGGTCCCGGCGGAGGTTCGAGTCCTCCCTCAGGCATGGGTGTGTGTGTTTGTCCTTAGGATAATTTAGGTTAAGTAGTGTGTAAGCTTAGTGACTGATGACCTTAGCAGTTAGTTCCATAAGATTTCACATACATTTGAACTTTTTTTTATCCAAAATTTGTTTTCATTTACTGACTAGTGACATCTCTCACATTGCTACTGCCATACTTTCCTCACATCTCTTTCGTATGCACAAGTCCAGAGTCCATTTTTGTTTATCTCCTAGAATTTTTACCCTTGTCAAGTCTATATTTTATAGCTCCACTTAATGCCTCCCTTCCCTCCCCTCCCATGCTGAATTCATCTTTTTCAACTATATTTATTCTTGGATTCTCTGTCTCTGTCCATTTTTCCCCCAGTTTGCAGATTTCTCAACCTCTTCACTGTTTCTAGGCAAAGCATCGATTTGTGTCAGAACCAAGGTCCCTCCATTTTGATCTACCATTAGTGACCCTTCCTAAATGCATATTTGCTTACCTGAATAAAGATTTATTCTGTGTACTTTTTATCTAAGTCACTCATTTCTGTCTCCATTGCCAGGTTGGCCAGCAAGGTGGTGGAATGGTAAGACTGTATCCGTGATTTCCTGGAATTCCTTAAAGCAAATAATGATATGATTCCGTTGAAAGGGCACATCAACGGTTCTTCCTTAATCCAAGCTTGTGCTGCATCTCTGACAACATGGTGTTAAATTATAATCTCTTCCTGTGGTTCTTGTAACATGTGAACAGTATCTCTCTTCACATGGGATTTTATTCAAACCATTATCAGCTCACCTTCTTCTGTGTCCTAAGAGTTGGTGGAAGAAATGTTAGAAACACCCTATATAAAGTTCAGCATGATTCCTTTTAGTGCAGTAACAAAATTTGTGTTTCTTGCTGTAATTGATAGGTGTGAAATATCATGAACTGTATTATGTGAAACAATCTGTTTTCAGATTACTATTCTAATTTATGATTCCATTTTACACTAATTCTCATGGAAACACAAAATGTACCACGAGTCAGTCATTGTAAGAAATAGCCCAAAAGTACATGCAACTAAATAAAAAGTGCTTCCCAGCTGCAGAAATTGTTTGCCCAATAGAGAAAATGCAAATGGCATTGAATCCTGGAAGATTAAAGCTGTGCCGGCCACTGTGGCTGAGTGGCTCTAGGCGCTTCAGTCTGAAAACGCGCTGCTGCTACGGTCGCAGGTTCGAATCCTGCCTCAGGCATGCATGCTTGTGATGTCCTTAGGTTAGTTAGGTTTAAGTAGTTCCAAGTCTAGTGGACTGATGACCTCAGATGTTAAGTCCCATAATGCTTAGAGCCATTAAAGCTGTGTGCCAGGTAAAGACTCAAAGCAATCTTTGCTTCTAGGAGTGCTATTCCAGCAATGTTTGCAGGAGAGATTCTATTAAATTTGGAAAATAAGGAGAGAGGTGCTGGCAGAAGTGAACCTGTGAGGTCCCATCCTCCTCCTGTCTCTCTATGACAGTGTGTCAGCAGACCCCTTTCCTACAACTCTTTTGGCATGAACCACCTTCTAATTTACACAGGGGCTCACTACTCTCGCTGTTAAATTAGCATTGTTTATAATGAAAGCAGTCCAACATACATGTTTTGGCTGCAATTGTAAGAAGTTAATATCAGATGGGAAGATGAATGGAGGAAAATCTTTTTGCGATTGTAAGCTTGTGTGGCAAAACCTCTTGAAAAGACAGGAACTATTCATTTATTGAGTGATACGATAAATTAATGATGTCCAGTTGAAATGAAGAAATAATAATATTCTGTATAATTATTGCTCATGATGTTTGGTTTTAAACATCAGTATTACGTATGTGCAGGAATCTAAAATGCAAAAGGTGTCCCTGTTGTGTTGCAGCGGAAACGGTCAGCCCATGAACGTGCTTGGGAATCAATAACTTCTGGAGAGTGGTCTAGTGGCCGCAACTGGGCAGATGATGCCCCACGTGAACTGGTTGATGCAGAATCAGTGAGCCTTGTCAATAGTGGTTCATGTGGGGCATTTGTTCATGGACTTGAAGATGAGTATCAAGGTAGGTAAAAAGTAGCAAAATATGGAACAAATAAATCATCACAAAATTTTATCTTTCACACACCACAAAACATTGACTTCAGAAACAGCTCTCATGCTGCCTATGGAAATTAGTGCTGGCGGAGTGGTACAAGTTTTATAGAACACAGTGAGAGGAAACCAAAAGTTTGAAGAAAATGTGAAAAAAATCTGAGGAGGGGAGTTGGAAAGTAGTTAATTTAAAACTCGATGAAAATAATGTCTGGTTTCCTACAGAAGGGCAGCTGACTTATAAGAGACACAGATTAAATATAGTTTTGTTGTTTTTGTTGCTGTTGTTGTTTTTGTTGCTGTTTTTGTTGTTGTTGTTGTTGTTGGTGGTGGTGGTGGTGGTGGTGGTTGTTGTCTTCGCTTCGAAGATGGGGTTGATGCAGTTCACTAAGTTAGTGTGCAAGCCTCTTCGTCTGTTCATAACTACCACAACATACATCCATCTGAATTTGCGTGGCCTCTCTGATTTTTACCCCCACTCTCCCATTACCAAATTGACAATTCCTTTATGTCTCAGAATGTGTCTCATTAATCTATCCCTTCTTTTAATCAAGTTGAGCAATACATTTCTTTTCTCTCCAATTTGATTCACTACCACATCATTTGTTACATTTATCCATCTAGTCGTCAGCATTCTTCTATAGAACCACCTTTTCAAAAGCTTCTATTCTCTTCTTGTCTGAACTGATTATATCCATAATCACTTCCATACAAGGCTATACTCCAGACAAATACCTCCAGAAAACACTTTATAATATATAAATTTATGTTTGATGTTAGCAAATTCCTCTTTTTCAGAAATGCTTTTTGTGCTGTTACCAGTCTGCATTTTATATCCTCTGCACTTTAGTCATCATCATTCATATTGCTTCCCCAATAGAAAACGTCATCTCCTACTTTAAGTGTCTTGTTTCCTAATCTAATTCCTTCAGTGTGATCTGATTTAATTCAGTTACGTTTCAGTACCCCTGTTTTGCTTTTGTTGGTGTTCATCTTAGGTCGCTCTTCCAAGACACTGTCCAGTCTGTTCAATTGTCCTTCCAAATCCTTTGTGGTCTCTGACAGAACTATAGTATCATCAACAAATCTCAAAGTTTTTATTTCTTCTCCCTGAACTTTAATCCCTGCTGCAAATTTTTCTTTTGTTTCCTTCACTGCTTGCTCAGTGTACAAATTGAATAACATCAGATAGGCGACAACCCTGCCTCACTCCATCTCAACAACTACTTCCCCTTCATGCCCCTCGACTGTTATAACTGCTGTGTGGTTTCTGTACAAGTTGAAAATAGCCTTTCGTTATCTGTGTTTTATCTCTGCTACCTTCATAATTTCAGTGTATTCCAATCGACATAGTGAAAAGCTTTCTCTAAATGTATAAGTGCTATAAACAAAGGTTTGCCTTTCATTGTTTTGTCTTCTAAGATAAACCATAACGTCATTATTGCCTCGCGTGTTTTTATATTACTTTGAAAGCCAAAGTTATCTTCCCTCGAGTACCACTTCTACAAGTTTGTGCCATTCTTCTTTAAATAATATGTGTTAATCTTTTGCAAGCAGTATGTATTAAACTGAAGAGTCAGTAGTATTCACACCTACTGCAGCCTACCCTCTTCAGAACTGGAATCGTTACATTCTGCCTGAAGTCTGAGGGTATTTTGCATGTCTCATATGTCTTGCACACCAATTCCATCCGAACAGGCCTTGGAAGGCCCAATGGTACTGACCGGCCGCCATGTCATTCTCAGCCCGCAGGCTTCACTGGATGCAGATATGGAGGGGCATGTGGTCAGCACACCGCTCTCCTGGCTGTATGTCTGTTTACGAGACAGGAGCCGCTATGTCTCAATCAAGTAGCCCCTCAGTTTGCCTCACAAGGGCTGAGTGCACCCCGCTTGCCAACTGCGCTCAGCAGACCAGATGGTCATCCATCCAAGTGCTAGTCCAGCCCAACAGTGCTTAACTTCAGCGATCTGAAGGGAACCGGTGTTACTGCTGCAGCAAGACCGTTGACCTCTTGCTTACCAGGTGAAATAATTCTGTCATGACAGACTGTCCCAAAGATATCAATAAATCTGTGGAAATGTCTTCTAATCCAGGGGTCTAGTTTCCACTTAGATTCTTCAGTGCGTTGTCAAATTCTAGCCTCTTGTCCTCTACTCATTCCTCTAGGCATTTTGCGCTTGACACCCTCCTGAGTGGTCCCCACCCAGAGAACCGAATGGGGCCTATTTTATCTTTGGAATATTTTACCCAACAGCATGCTGTCATCATTAAGACATACAGGTAGAGCTATATACCCTTTGGAAGAAATAAATTCTGAAATTTCTCCTTGCTTTCAGTCGTTTGCACTTCCAGCACAGCAAAGCCATGTTGGCTAATGTTACAAGGTTAGATTAGTCAGTCATCCAGATTCTTGCCCTGCAGCTACTGAAAGGGCTGCTGCCCCTCTTCAGGCAACATCAGCCTGACCTCTCCACAGATACTCCTCTGTTGGGGTCCACCTGAGGTACAGCTATTTGTATCATTTGTGGACCCAGTCCCCCCACACCGGCGAGGTCAGTGGTTCACGGGGGCAATAATTTTGTTAAAAGGAAAATACACCATAAAATTATGAGACAGAATGCTTCTTATTCTAAGGTTTGAGTGACCTAGACTCCACTCTTACAATTCCCAGCGTATCCTCCTTTTCCTCTCTGGGAAAGGAACTAATAGTTCTGAAAGCTAGGATTAGTGCTTTCAGTCTTAACAGTATGAATCGTCAATATGGGAATTTATACAGGAGCAACACGGATGCAGACCATAATGCACAAAGAAGTCACGAGGCAACCTTTTTGCAGCTGTGGTTGTTGTTGATGATGATACATATTAAATGACCCATTCAGGTGGTCATTCTTGAAGTGATCTCCTTTTCCTTTTTCCTTTTTTGTTTTTGTTTTGTTGTAATGTTCTGCATGTAAATTGGAATGTCATAGGGAATCAGAAGGGAGAGAGTTGTGATGTAAAATCAAATGTCAAATTTATTAATGTAACGGAAATTTATATTGAGATCTGCTGTTTTTTCGAATCATTGACATGAATGGTTTAATTATTATTTTAAAATAACAACAGTGATTTTAATAAACAATTAAATTAATTTGTTTCCTCACTGTAATGATGATTTCAGGCTTATTTTCTTCACACTTTAAAGGTTACTCTTTCCTTATTTCCGCAGAAGTAAGAAATGCATCCGTGGAGTCACTGTGTTCATTGGCAATGAACAATCCACAGTTTGCACTAATGTCTTTGGACTTTCTTGTAGACATGTTTAATGATGAGATTGAAGAAGTTCGGCTTAAAGCTATAGATAGTCTTACAAAGATCAGTAGACACATTATACTACGGGAAGATCAGTTGGAGACAATTCTTGGTGCTCTTAAGGTAATGTACAAATAAAGTCAATTGAACTGCAAAAGATGATATATTGTTTTGTTTAATTTAGATTTTTTGTTGAATAACCATAACATTACAAAGAGGTCTGCAGCATTTGAAGAGTCAGTCACACCTGGTCAGTTTGACCAGAAATAAGTTTATAAATCTAACATTCATTTTCTAAAACAAGGCCATTGTTATGTTCTTCGTATTTTGTTTCTACTATTCTGTTCACACTGTCTGATGTTATGCCTCCTTGCTTTTTTCTTCATATATTAATACAGGGTGACAATTAATTAATAACATTTATAGTTAGTGTATTTTATTTGTGTCAAACTTTCAACTTCAGGTTGAAGTAATAGGTAAAAATATAGGAAACTAACAAACATTGCCTATTTTTTTAAAATTACAGCATTAGATATCCTCCATGAATCATATATATTCCTGACAGAACTAATACTTTGTTCATAATTTGTGGAAGTGTATCATTTGATATAAATTTAATTTAATTTCTAATGGCTGCTTTTAGGTGTTCTGTGTTGTTTGGTTTATTGAAATATACTTTAAGTAACCCCATAAAAAGAAGTTTGGAGCGGTTAACTCTGGGGTATGGGTAGGCCATTCATTGTCACCAAACCTTCAAATCACTTGATAAGGAAATGTCTATTGCAATAATTTCCTTATTCAACTGTCTTGCTGTCCCTAAAACTGGGGTTTCATTGTTGTAACTCAAGAGTAAAACAATATCTAAGCATTTATCTGTTGTGTTTGCCATTAACAATTACAGTAACACCATTTTCATTTTTTTAAAAAAAAATATGGGCCTTTTGTCCATGATCTTGATATTGCACATCATACTCTTATACTACGTCGAGGGCTTTCACGAATCTCACATTTTTGTCCAGCCGATAATTTCACATTTGTTTAATTCATGTAACTGGGTGAGTGGAGGTTTACTTCATCACATATTACGAGCCACACTCCAAAATTCTGATTGTCTAAGTTTAAGCTAATTGTATTGTTGCATAAAAACAACTTTGAAAATCAGCTATTTCAACTTGTGAGATACCTGAAGTTTGTAAGGATACAAGTTCAGATCTTGTCTCAAGATGTTGCACAGTGTGTCTGTGTTGAACCAATTTCTTGTAATAAACTTCTTACATGTTTCTTTCCGCTGTTTCTAGATATTACTCTTAAACTTTCAACAGTTTCTTCATTGCATACAGATCAATTCTTACCTATAAGGTTTAGCATCAGTTAAACTATCACTGGTTCTGTGAGATTCGAAATATTCCAGAACTGACTTTCGAGAAGGACGTACACACACCCACCAAATGTAACGGGAAGCCTTCTTTGAGTAATAATAACTAAATTGCTTGAAATGAAGTTCCACCATTGGTCCTCACTGTTTCCATGTTACACCACTAAATTTCACAAATATTGGTCTTTTTCTTCATCTGAAAGGAAACAGACAAAGAAAAACAAATTGGTACCATATATAATGTTCACTGTGAATATGGTCATTAATTAATTGTCACACTGTATTAACTATCATTTTGTTTCCCCGAAGAAACAAACACTTCATGCGTTTTCCGTGTCCTCAACCAGCACTTGAGTAGCTTTTTACTAATGTTGTGGATAATGCCGTTTATCATGGGTTGTATCCAGTGAAGATGTTACTACATTGGAACATAATTTTTGGATTGACATAGTTTGATAAAAAGGATACTCACCATACAGAGGAGATGTTGAGTGGTGGGTTGTGAATGTGTGTGTAATTTCTTCTTGAGAGGTAGGCTTTTTGACTGAAAGCTGAAATGTGTAGCAGTCTGTCCATTTGACCTGTCTGACTTAAGGTCTCCTCTATATAGTGAGCAGCAGTAGTGTATTTTATTAGTTTTTTGAGATGTTATATATGAGTGACCGTTTAAGCTTTCTGCAACTTACTCCATTTTCATCATCAGTAACATCATAACTGATGCTGTGATTGTGTTTTGTATTTTATAAGTGGCTGAATTACATTGAAATATTCAGCAGTCACAGAAGTTATATATGCTACCAGAGATTATTTCAGTATCTGTGATGGAGAAATGCATAGTGCCACTGGTTTCGTTAGTAAGCAAATACTTTGCATATTTCTCTGTAGTAACAGGTGCATGCTACCATGAAACAGTAGAGGCATAGCCACTATCTTAATAAAAGTTGTTGTTGCAAAGTAAGAACTCACCATCTTCCTGGATGACTGAATTGAGAAAGGATGATGCACAGGACAGGGCATTTGATCTATTTTCTGGCTACCCAAGATGATAAGGAATATGTTAGTCCTTGTAAAAAACTGCCTTGATCTCAGGGTTACTACAAAGGAAAGGAGCAGGATGCTTATACAGATATGCCTACTTTGATACATTTCTTAGCTTTAATATTGGATCACATCAAATCATTTTCTGCATTTGTACAATCTTGTTTTTGGTGTAGATGCTGTTCACTGTTACTACTTCAGCTGATAGTATCACAAGTTCATCCTCCTTTGTGTATCCACATCATTCACATCCACAAAGACATATTTCACACCTCCTGTTGTGGTCTTTGGTCCGAAGACTGCTTTGATGCAGCTCTCTACTTTACTCTATCCTGTGCAAGCCTCTTCAACTCTGAATAGCTACTACAACCTGCATCCTCCTGAATCTGCGTATTGTATTCAACTCTTGGACTCCCTCTATGATTTTTACCCCCCATACTTCCCCCTAGTACTAAATTGGTTATCCCTTGATTTCTCAGAATGAGTCCTATCAACCGATCCCTTCTTGTAGTCAGGTTGTGCCATAAATGTCTTTTTCTCCCCAATTCCAGTCAGTACCTCCTCTTTAGTTATGTGATCTACCCATCTTCAGCATTCTTCCTTAACACCACATTTGAAAAGCTACTATTCTCTTCTTGTCCAAACTGTTTATTGTCCATGTTTCACTTCAATACATGGCTACACTCCATACAAAATACTTTTACCTAGCACTTAAATCTATATTTGATGTTAACAATTTTCTCTTCTTCAGAAATGCTTTTGTGCCATTGCCAGTCTACATTTTATATCCTCTCTACCTCGGCCATCATCAGTTATTTTGCTGCCCAAATAGTGAAACACATCTACTACTTTAAGTGTATCATTTCCTCATCTAATTCCCTCAGCATAATCTGATTTAATTTGACCACATTCACATCTATAACACAGTTACTGTAACCTCGATGAGTTGATCAATTTAGTTGGCTGTTATTTTACAATATTAAAGACAACAGATGCATTGAATAAGGATAGCATTTAAAATTACAAAATTAAAAATATACCGGGTGATCAAAAAGTCAGTATAAATTTGAAAACTGAATAAATCACAGAATAATGTAGATAGAGAGGTACAAATTGGCACACGTGCTTGGAATGGCATGGGATTTTATTAGAACCAAAAAAAATAGAAAAGTTCAAAAAATGTCCGACAGATGGCACTTCATCTGATCAGAATAGCAATAATTAGCATAACAAAGTAAGACAAAGCAAAGATGATGATCTTTACAGGAAATGCTCAATATGTCCACCATCATTCCTCAACAATAGCTGTAGTCAAGGAATAATGTTGTGAACAGCACTCTATGGCATGTTCGGAGTTATGGTGAGGCATTCGCGTTGGATGTTTTCTTTCAGCATCTCTAGAGATGTCGGTCGATCACTATACACTTACGACTTCAGGTAACCTCAAAGCCAATAATCGCACGGACTGTGATCTGGGGACCTGGGAGGCCAAGCATGACAAAAGTGGCGGCTGAGCACATGAGCATCACCAAACGGCGCACGCGAGATATCTTTCACGCATCTAGCAATATGGGGCGGAGTGCAATCCTGCATAAACATCGTACGTTCCAGCTGGTGTTTATCAGCCAGGCTGGGGATGATGCGAATTCTGTAACATATCGGTGTACCTCTCACCCGTCACAGTAGCAGCGCCATCTGTCGGACATTTTGTGAACTTCCCCCCCCCCCCCCCCCCCCTCCCCCTCCAAATATAACCCCATGTCATTCCAAGCATGTGTGTCAATTTTTACCTCTCTATCTACATTATTACGGGGTTTATTAAGTTTTCAAATTTATACTGACTTTTTGATCACCCGGTATAATCATATGGCATGATTGGGTGGAGTCCCTAAAGAGGCAAATTGAACCATATCAGTCAAGTCTTTCAATTGTATGGTACTTCAGGTGACATGTGTGCTCCTAACCTATCCCCTAGAATAAGGTGACATACAGATACAATTTTTTAGTGGAAACAGGGACCCTAGCTTTTGAAACTGTTATTTCTGTCGTCAGAGAGGAAAGAAAGGTAGGACTGCAGTATAAGGGGGCCATTGCTGATGAGGATAAGGGACCAACTCTCTGAAGCAGGAAATAATATTATCATAAAGCTAGGATTAATGTTTCCACTTTTAAAGTGTGTATTGACAGTGCTTCAGTTTTTGTCCTAGAGGTAACTACTGACGTACTGATCAACCATTCTCTCTCTTTTTAATTTGGTAGTTTTCTACAGTGAATTATCTGCATCCACCCTGTAAAAAGGAAACCAGAACAGCTGAAAGTAGGGACTCACTGTGTAGATTATTCAAATAAATTAAGATAGTTTAGTGGTACCATCCAAGACAGCATAAGATGAGATGACTAAATCAATCATCTGATGGTGAAAACAAATGGAGGCTCAAGAGAAGTTTTGAAAACAGTTTAGTGAATTTTTTTATCTCCTGCACCATTTGTACATCCTTTTTAAATTTTTTTCTTTTTTTTTCGCCTATCGCTTAGTTTTTCATCTTCCAGTGAAAGAACACAGAATACCATCTCCAAAAGTACGAGTATGACACTTTTCTGTGTTTCTATTTACCTTGCTCACAGTATTCTACTTTCAGCAACTTATAAATAGCACTCTTCTTTTGTCTTTTGTAAAATTCCTAGACTTATATTATTTTGGTGTCCTGTTGTGTTTATCAGTAAATTAGGCACCCAAATTAAAGGTAACAAGAAGTGAACCGCCAGCTGTGGAGTTCCATGGCTGTAGGAAAGTGGCCTACTACATGCTTACCATCACATCACAGAGCTGTATTTCTGAGAGAGAATGCACAAATGATGACAAGCAATGGTTAGTAGAAATTCGTGCATCTGTGAAAAGATCTGTGCATGAATCGTACAACTACTACTATCATACCATAACAAAAGATCTGGCTGAGAACCCAAGAATGCTCTGGTCCTGTGTAAAATCACTAAGCAGATCTAAGGCTTCCATTCAGTCCCTTGTTGACCAGTCTGGTGTGACAGTTGAAGATAGCAAAACAAAAGCTGAAGTTTAAAATTTTGGGTTCAAGAAATAGTTCATGTAGTGGAATTGTACAAACATACCATCATTTTACCATCGGACAGACTCCCATGTGGATGACACAGTAATAAACATCTCTGGCATAGAGAAACAATTGAAAGATATGAAAGCAAATAAGTCACCAGGTCCACAGGGTATCCCAGTTTGGTGTTACAAAGAGTACTTTATGGGATTAGCCCCTTACCTAGCTTGCATTTATTGTGAATCTCTTGCCCAACACAAAGTCCCAAGCGATTGGAGACAAGTGCAGGCAACTCCAGTATATACGAAGGTAAAAGAATGGACCCACAAAATTACAGACCAGTATCCCTAACTTTGTTTCGCTGCAGATCCTTGAACATATTCTCAGTTTGAATATAACAAATTTTCTTGAGATTGAGAAGCTTATATCCATGAATCAGCATGGTTTCAGAAATCATCACTCATGCGAAACTCTGGTTGCCTTTTTTTCGTGTAATATACTGCGATCTATGAATAAAGGGCAACAGGCAGATTCCACACTTCTAAATTTCCAGAAATGCCCCCATTACAGGATGTTGATGAAGGTATGAGCATATGCAATAAGTTCACATATATGCGAGCAGTTCACAGACTTCTTAAGTAATAGAACCCTGTATGTTGTCCTCTATGGTGAGTGTTCATCAGACAAGGGTATTGTCAGGAGTGCCCAAGGGAAGTGTGATAGGACCACTGTTGTTATGTATATACATAAATGATTGGTGAACAGGGTGGGCAGCAATCTGTGGTAGTTCACTGATGATGCTGTGGTGTACATTCAAGTGTCAAAGTTGAGTGACTGTAGGAAGATACAAGATGACTTAGACAAAAAGGACCTTGGTGCGACCTATTTGTGAATACTGCTTGAATGTTTGCGATCCATATCAGGTTGGATTGAAGGAAGACATTGAAGTATTTCAGAGGCAGGCTGCTAGATTTGTTACCGTTAGGTTCTAACAACATTAAGTGTTACCGAGATGCTTTGGGAACTGGAATACCAGTGGGAAAATTTAGAGGACCGGCGTTTGAAGCTGACTGCCAAATGATTCTACTGCCACCAACATACATAGTGTGTAATGACCATGAACATAAGATACGAGAAATTAAGGCTCATATGGAGGCATATAGAGGGTCCTCCTTCTCTTGCTCTATTTGCGGGTGGAGCAGGAAAGGAAATTACTAATAGTGGTACAAAGTACCCTCTGTCACACACCGTATGGTGGCTTGCAGAGAATCGATGTAGATGTGGCAGAATAACTGTGATAAACAGGAGTAACAAAGACAACCATTTATTAAAATAATCTACAGAAAAGTATGTTCAGCTTTTGCTTGCAGGAAAGTCGTGACATTGATGTAAAGTTCTGAAAATAGTTTAACTTCACACAGCAGTTGATTGCTGACTAATCTAACCGAATTTCAATATAGAGTGTAGTTTAGTGTATTTAAGTTCAGTCCACCAATAAGTAAGTACTTTGACTATCATCTTTACTTATGTCTGACACTCGGCATAATCAGTCTGACAACAGGAGCTGGTTGGCACTGTGCATAATTTGTGGACACCCCCTAACAATAACACTGTGTGCCACATCTAGTGTATTGTAATTTGTTTACATTTTAACTACACTACATAATTTTATTTTTCTTTGTAGGATTTCTCCATTGATGTGAGGGAAGGACTACATAAGATGCTTGCCTCATGCCGCCTCTCCAGCAAAGGTTGCTTGCAGATGTGTGTTGAAGCACTGTTGGAAAACTTGAAGAAATACCCAGTTGTAAGTTTCTTCAAGATTCTGTAAAATAAGGGTTTTTGTAAACTGGATATATATAGTTGAAAATAACAACCATAACTTGGAGTTGTAAATATTGCCTGGACACTCAGAATGGGCTTCTATATTCAGCCGTATTTTAATTGGTTCAGCTTAAATCACCAACAAAAGTGAAATCTAAAATATTTGTAATATATCTTTTTATTTTGATTTGCTTTGTCTTCTATTGTTTCATAATGTCAGCATGTGAAAAGTCATGGTGGGATAGATATGAATACAAATATGCATATAAATCGACACCATGTCTAATATCTTAGAATACCTAAACACAAAAAACAACATTGCCCAGTTACTGAGGAACAAATTCTAATGGAGTTTTAGTGCACTTTTTTTTTTTTTTAATCCTGAAGTCTGTCATAGTGCTGCGACAAGTTTTATCAACTGGATGATCAGTTTATTAAATACATGATTTTGTGCTTCACCAAAAAATGTGTTTGAGGGATGATAGTAAAGAAACAGAATTGATACTGTCCGTTTGAGTCTATACGTGTCTACTGATTTGTTAATGTCACTCCAATCTTTCTACACATTTTTGCTTCCCCTGTGAGTGTAACAGTTCTTCTGTGATAAACTGTTCATCTACTGTCATTGGATTGGTGGGTTTTTATGAAACTTTTCACAGAATAAGAATAAAGTTTGAAGATCAACATTTATATCTCACAACAAATAAATTCTTAATATTTTTGGTATTAAACTGATATTCAAACTCTGAACAACTTGGACACTATTGGAATTAAAAGTGAGTGCCACAGAGCAGGAATGGAAGAGCAGATTTATACAAGAAGAGAAGCTGGAGCACATATTTCTCTCTCTCTAAAGGGATTAAAGTATCTTGTGAAAGGAAAAGAGAAATGTGTCTGTTGGCAAGAACAAGTGGAGGTTCTGTAGCAGTTACACACTAGAAAAATTACTGAGAAAAGTCATTTAAAAAAATCAAAGAATGTGCACATAATGTCAGAAATCAGTAATCCCAACAGTTGACTTAAGGCTGTATGGAATGTAGTCACATGAGAGACAGGACAGTTAGTCACAGAATAGAATAACATCACTTCTCAATGGGATGCATGGGCGATAAATTATATGTTGCAGGTAACCAATGTGTGTAATAAACGTTTGTGGTGTTGATAGTGTTTCAGAAGAGTACCTAAGATTTGTTCCCATATAATAAGCTCTGTCTTATTTGAAATATGTAATGCATCACTAAATCAAGGTATTTTTCCAGAGATTGAAATGTGCAATTATCAACCCCCCCCCCCCCCCCCCCATTTGAAAATTGATAGGAGAGATGTGAATAACTACCAGCCTGTTTCACTGAAGACATCATTTTTCAAAATATTTTAGAAGGTGGTGTATCTAAAATAGTATCTCACATCAGCAAGAATAATATTCTCAGCAAATCACATTTTGGATTTCAGAAAACTTGCTCTGCTGAGAATACCTTTTACATGTTCGTTCACCAAGTTTTACAAGCATTAAATAATAAAATAGTGCCAGTTAGTATTTTCTGTGACCTATCTGAGGCATTTGACTGTGAATCATTCTATTCTCCTAGAAAAATTGAAGCTTTGCTGGGCTGGTGTTAAAGTCAGCCAATGGATAATATCATATCTAACCAAAAGAATGCAGACAGCTGTACTTAGTAATTTAACCAATGAAGTAGGGGCCATTATTCCGACTGAGGAGAAACCACATATGGGGTTCATCAAGGCTCAACCTTACACCCACTATTGTTCCTCATATGTAAACGATCTTCCGTCGAATATACAACAAGGAGCTTTAGTTGTTTTCGCACATGACACTAGTATTGCAATCAGTTCAAGAATACATACAAAAATTGAAGAAATGGTAAACAATGTTTTCAAAAGTATCATTGATTGGTTTTCTGCAAATGGTCTCACCCTTAGTTTTAAAAAGATCTGACATATTCAGTTCTGCACACCTAGGGGCACTACACCAATTATAACAAATGACAATGAAATAAGAAATAGGATGGAAACGTCAAAATTCTAAGGTCTCCACGCCAATGAGAATTTAAAAGTAAAAAAGCACATTTTGTAACTCCTAAAACAACTTGGTACAGCCACATTTGCACTTAGAATCATTGCAAACCTTGGGGCGAAAGAAATCAGGAAGTTGACATATTTTCTACATTCTCATTCAACAATGTCATATGGAATAATGTTCTGGAGTAACTTATCTTTAAGAAAGACAGTCTTCATTGTTAAAAAAATGTGCTGTAAGAATAATATATGCTGCTTATCCATGATTGTCTTGTAGAGATCTGTTTAAGCAATTGGGAATTCTGGCTACTTCACTGTAGTTCAAAAGGAACAATGATGCACATAATTACAATACCAGAAGGAAAAACAACGTTCATTACTCCACTTTAAGGTTTCCTTTAGCACAAAAAGAGTGCACAGTGCTGCAGCTAAAATTTTTGATAACTTACCCAGTGGTGTACAATGTCTGACAGGCAGCAAAAACAAACTGAAAAAGTCTCTCATTGACAATTCCTTCTATTCCATAGAAAATGTTCTATTGCTGTAATGTGTAAAAGGCAGTGGGAGGGAATTACTGATATCTGTATGTATTTTTTAAAATTTATAAATGTTCAGGACATAGCCATCTTTACAAAGTAATTTGCAATATGGATGTAAAGTGATCGTTCCATGTCATTTTGATTTATCATACAAATGATCCCTATGGAACGTGAAATTAGCTAACTAACTCCTTTTGAAAACCAGAAATATTACTCTTTTTGATGTTAGCTGTTCGCCATTTCATGTGTGTCATTTAGATGATTTCTGCTCTTTCCTTGTCACGTGAAATTAAAAGTTTCATACAGTCAGTTCAGATGTGATGAATAAGAGTTGAAAAGTGTACATCAGAGTGATTAATTATTGTAACATGATGATAATATTTGGATCTGGGATTTTAAACCAATATCTGAATTACAAATAATTTTATGTATTTTAAAAATACCTTAGTTGAAGGTAAGGATTCCGCAGTAGTATGTATTAAACCATTCAATAATTGGCTGTGTGGACTAGTGCATACCTCAGAGAAGGATGAGGATATTGGAACCCCATTAGCATTCTACCTAATAAAACATGGTGATGTATATACTGAATTTTTTTAGTATTTTATTTTGATGACACAAGAATTTGAATTGTTATCAGAAATCTTCCTTCCTTACAAAGCCCTAGCAGTTGCAGATTGGTAACTAAAACCAAATGCTGAAGAAAAGCAGGGAACACATCTTGTGATACATGCAACAACTGAACTAGATGCTCATGTAGCCTCTGAGTATTCAGTTATATGCATTGACATTGTTGTTGCCTAAATGTCATTTTAGATAGCTTTCCAATGTGTGCGCAGTGTTTGTGAATCTGTAGCCCCTGTGTCAATGATGAATCTAGTTCATAATTAAATGCTGATTATGTTACAGGATCGCAAGTCTACTTGGTGTTGCCTGCAGAAAGTTGGGCAGCAGCACCCAGAGTTGACACTAATTCTTGTGCCAGAACTGCTTGCCATACATCCATTTTTTGATATGCCAGAACCAGATGTTGAAGATCCAGCTTGTATCCTTGTCAGAAGAAACACTGTTATTTATCTTTACTGCTATTACCACAATAATTAATGGTAATACCACTGCTAATATTAGTGTGCACCATTTATAGTGAATAATCCATATATTGATGATTACTGTTTGATTTGGGCGTATGACAAGGGAACATTGCAAAAATTCAGTGATCACATGAGCAGCATCCTTCTTAACATTAAGTTTTTATGAAAATGGAGGAAAGCTACCCTTCTTTGACATTATAGCTACACAGTCAGCGTGGTGTATTGCAAGATGATTCACATTAGGTGACAAGTCCATCGAAGTCATTTGATGTAATTTTTATTAGAATTATTTTGATTATTATACTGCAGTTTGTCATTAGTTGTTCCTTTGATGGTTTTTAGGGCAACATCTTGCAAACCACACCCTTAATTTCTGATTGTGTCATTTCACCCTTTCCCCATTTTTTCTTTGCATCTTTTCTTTTATATCGGTTCTTCCATCATTTTCAGAAAAACCTCTGAACTCATTTTTGTTTGTCCGCTCTGCCTTTTTCTTTAACGCAGTCATGAAACTGTTTTGCCTCTGTTTTCTCTTGGGCAAAGTAACCAAAGATTCTATTATTAAACTGCCTCTATCAACACTCAGTAAATACCATTGAAGTGACATTATTTTCTTCCTCTTTAATTCTTTCATTTGATCTGTAGTTTGTTTCAGTTGTTTATGTATTAATTTAATCTTTCATTATGGTGCACAAATTTTTCACAGTGCATTCCTTTTTTTCCCATGGGGATTTCCAGTCACCTCCAGAGTTTTATGTTGCATACAAATATGGAGATTTGCCGACTTCTGCTACCACCACTGAGATTATCATTATAGCCTGACAAATGTCCAAATAAAAAAAAAATTGAATTTCCATCTTTCAAAATTTTGCAAGCAACTATTATAAGACAAATTGAATATATGTGATTAATTTCTCAGTCATATGATTGCTATACCAGAATTAATATTTTACATTTTTTTAAGTTGAAAAACATGAGTGATATGTCAAATTAAATGTAATCCCTAAATTACAGGCATTTTGATTGCAAACATTGTTATTATAAAAAAGAAATCTGGCCATCATTAATAGTACCTTTAGAAGTATTGTACCTTCCGAAACAATGTTGTCATTTTGCTCATGCACAGTGCAGTAATTTAAATTTATTTCGTCCAAATGGATTAAAGCTTCAAATTGTGTGAAAATTGCCAAGACCATATATTTCTTTAGTGTTGAGTTAGATGTAAGTATTCTCATCCTCGTGCTAAACGCCGCACAGCATTGTCCTACAATGTTGCAGTTGTTCGAAGAGCACACGCTCAAGCATTATTGTTATCTCCGAGATACAATGCCTCATCTAGTGCCCGCACTCAAGGTATGTTTGAATCAGATTTATTATACAGTTTCTGTCGTAGTATGATTTGTCGATTAGTCTGGCATTTGGATTGTGTATTGTTATATTTTTCGTTATTAGTTTCTTGACATTTGTTTTCATGCAATTTATTTGTAGCATAAACTTCCTTGTTATTCTCTTACAAGAGAGACAACTTTTTTGATGTTCTGGATGCTGTTTGGAGGACAGTGATGCACATAACACAGCAATGAAATAATCCAGTTTTTTGTTTTAATTGAACTCTATTGTGATTCTCCAATTGATTTTTCTTTGTCTTTTCTTTCCAATGAATTTCTCTTCAAAATGAGAGTGAAAAGGAGTCTGGTAGGGGAGTATGGAAATAATGTTATCCCCCTTCTTTCTTTCTTTCTTTTCTTCTTCTTCTTCTTCTTCTTCTTCTTCTTCTTTTAACAATATAGAAAATGCAAACAGAATACTATCTGAAAGTGAAAACATGCTACAGTGATGTGACAACACAACTGTTCATTAAACATTTCTTATTCAGCGTACACTGTTGTCTCAGAATGGTAAACCATCTTAACTTGCAACCGCATTTTTTTTTTTTTTTTACATGCTATCATTTAATTTAGAAAGCTGAAGGCTGTCAGGAATTCTTAATGACTTCATTGCAATGGGAAAGAAAGGCTTTTACATGTGCATATCAATCTCAATTGCCTTTTTACTTTCAATAAAGACAGATTGATGATTATGATATTGAAGTGAGTAGGAAAGAGAGCGCCTGATTAGATGATATATTTCATATTTAAAGGTGTAAGAACCCTTAGGCCTTTCAGCCATAATTTTGTATCTGTCCCATGAATGCTAAGTTAAAGATCTCATTCAGTACAGTGGTACCACTTCTGTTTAATTATATGCTCACCAGCTATTGGTAGGAATTTTTGTTAGCAATTACAGAAGCATATTGGATAACACACTACCATAATTAACTGGAGGAGACATTAGATGTGTCGAAAAGAACCAGAGGTACTCATTAACATCTGTGGGGTGTTGAGGGGAAAAGCATTATTGTTCCTTTGTGTGGTAAACCCATTAAACTGCAATAATTTGAGTCACATGGTGCCTAAAACAATGGATACTTTTAAATGTGTTTGAAGGGAATCAATTTTTTGATGTGTCATTCGTGGAAAGTTTGAGTACCACACTAAAGTATGAGTATTGAGAATGATTTGATTTTGGTCCATTGTTACAATCCCAGTAAAGACAATCAATAGAAACAAGCTAGGCTGAATGGTGGTGCCGTTTTTTCAAAAGTGTGAGGAAGAGCAACCATTACCACTATTTCCACATATTTGTTTTCCCACAAATGAAAATTCTAACTGTGCGTATCCTTTTTATTCCCTGGAAGTCACTATATCTCTCTGTGAACCATTCCTGAACAACCATCACAAGAAAGCATATTTTTATCTTTCACTAAGGAGTTTGAGAGGATACACTAGCAGATATAACTTCTAGGGAAATATTTGAAGATGCTGTGGAGGTAATTTTTTACAAACTATTCTATTTCCTCATATGTTTTTAGTGACCATTCTATATTTCTGAATAGCTTCCCTCTGGCAATTTTGAAGACTTTAGCAGCTGTTCTGGCACTAGAACAACATTAAAGTTCTTATTCTTACTACTGCTGATAATTGTAGTGGTCAAGTTGCCCACCCACAATAATGTATGCGAACAATAGTAAAAAGATAAAACCAGAAATCATAATTGACAGAAACAGATTACGGATGAAAGTAAATCATATGACAAAGTATGATGGCAGATAAGATTAGGCTGTAGGACATTATAGTATAAATCGTTTTGAGGAGTATTCTATGACCTGAAGTGTGGTAATAATCAACAGTGATGAAGATGTCATCAGATAATTTTGTATCTCAAGTTCAGCTCACAAGTAAAAGCAAAACAATTGTAGAATCAATGCCATGTGGGACTAGTGTGTGTGTGTGTGTGTGTGTGTTTTTGTCCTTAGGATAATTTTGGTTAAATAGTGTGTAAGCTTAGGGGCTGATGACCTTAGCAGTTAAGTCCCATAAGATTTCACACACATTTGAACATTTTTTAGAATCAGTGGTGCCGACATAAGTTTTGTGAATCTGGGAACTGTAACTTCACTTGCTTCCACTGGCTGGCCTCTTACAAAGTACATTTCACTACCACAAGTTTTCCTGCTACGTCAGGAAATAAGAAAATGAGAAAGAATACTATTATTGAGCTAGATTATCTTGGAAATGAAAAGCTTTAGTCTTTAAAATACTTTGCTTGAACTGTCCATATGTGACCACATACTCCCATAAAAATGGTTTTTGATCTCCCCCCCCCCCCTTCTGTGTTCTGTATACAAATGGTTAACCTTTTGCTAAAACGATACCTTTTTAGATTTCCTAGGACTCGGACTGAAGACTTTATGTCTCATTGCTTTAATTTTCCACTTTGTCAGTTCGTGCAGTAACTTGAACATTTGACCACTCTAAAATAACAGGAATTTCACCAACTGGTAACTGTCATTCAGAGACTGTAACTTCATATATACTTTTTTAAGGTTTGCATCAGTGGTTTGATTTATATGTTTGTTTATGTATTGTTTTATAATTTGGTTGGTATATGTACTTAAAGCCAGTAACTGTGATGTTACAGGTGGGAGGATCCTCTGGTGTTCGTGAGGTGGTTGCAGATGAGGAAGCCAATGCCACTGCTGTTAGATTTCTGGAAGCCATGGTTTCCCGACTCGAAGCTGCACGGCGAGGTCCTGCTCGTGTGCGAGCGGAGCTATTGGCCGCTGCTCAGAGAGATCTTGCAAGGCTGGCAGAGGTCTGTTCACAGTGCATCTTTCCATTGCCATCTCCTAACTTTATATACATCAGCAATGTTTCGAACAGGACCTTTATTTAGGGGCTTCAGTATTTTGTTCACATAAAATATTACTCCCATATTATGTAAAATATGCATTTGTATTCTACAAAACTTGTGGTATTATTGTAATTTCCAGTCGTAGTTTTTTTAAAAGATATTTACAACAAAAATGCATTCTCTGGTAAGGAAAATGTCATGTTTTGAAGAAGCACGAGAAAATTTATGGTCTTTATTGGGACTGACAAGTTAAATCATCACATTTCAGGTCATTACATCCAAATTCCTAGCACAAGGTAAGCACTTTGTGTGAACCTGCCATGATCTTCATTGAGTGTCATATATGGTAGCTTTTAACAAAGGAGACAGTTTAGCAGAAAATTGAAGCTACATTATATTTGCACCAGACGTCGTCGATGGATTAGTGTATCAGTCAGATAGGAAGAAGTATAGCATGTGAAGTGCAAAATGCATGCCTCATTGGTCCAATACAGTATCCATGTCTTGGAATGTTGTATCAGAGGTGCGTCATAAGAAGGGTACGCCTTTGGTCTCGCCAACCTCCCAATTGTTTACTTTATTGTTAAAGTAACTAAAATGTTGAATTCCATGTATCAGCTTGGGATCATTTACGATGTGCAGTAGTACCTATCACCATTTGTTTATGTGACATGTCAAAATTTACACTTGACTTTAGAGAGCCAATACTGCCCATGCTTTTGGTAGTCAAAAGAAAGGGGTGTGGTATATGATTGTGTGTAAGGAAATTACAAAATTACAATTGTTAGCATTTAGTAATTATAGCTCTGAATATAATGCACTAACACTTTACAACAACCACCTCTCAACAGTGCCAGTAGCTTTCATAGAAATACTGTAACCCTAGAGAGTAAGTAGTGGAGTGTTTACAAATAGGAAAATATGATCTGTAAAATTTAGTTTAGGATCCCTTTTTTTACTGGAAATTTTCAAAGAATAACAAATGATCTAGAGACAAACGTTCTATAGAAAGTTTACATTAATTTCAGATGTATGTATCATTCATTTCAAGTTCAAAACAAAAACTGTGATGCACTGGGCAAGGAAATACCATTCCACACAGCAGAGCAGGTATATTACAATCTAAGGCACTCGGTCACTCATAAACAAGAAGTTTTTGGTTGATCATAGGTTTAATAAAATAACAGTATCGCAACACACTCTAGCCTCATGACTACCCATCTACATTTGAATTCAGAGATTCAGTGTCAGACTAATTTAAACGTCTGCACATCTTACTTTATTTGCATGATTAAGTTATGAATTAAAATATGTAACTAGCTGTTGTAGATCCAAACTTTGTAAAATGATTGTCCATGTATAAAAGCATACTTTCATAGAGTAATTTGCACTTTTTACTTTACATCCAAGGGGTCCTGTTATAATTTGAAGTTATAATTTAAAACAAGTAACTGTCTGTTTACAGAAAATTAAAGGCCTTTTTATCTGTTATCCATATTTCCTAATGTGAAAGCACACTTCATTTAAAATTTACAGAAAGCAACAAAAACATTCCAGACTGGAAGGTAGGAGACAAGGTACTGGCAGAAGTAAGGCTGTGAGGACGGGGCACGAGTCGTGCTTTGGTAGCTCAGTTGGTAGAGCACTTGCCCGCGAAACGCAAAGGTCTCAAGTTCGAGTCTCGGTTCGAGATGCAGTTTTAATCTGCCCTAAAGCAACAAAAACATTATGGGAGTAATGCCTCTTGCTACTGTCAAAAACCAATCTTCAATCTATTTTCGAGTTGTGTGCGTGCATTTATACTCTGAGTACATAGCTGTCATGATTTCAAAAAGATATTCAGAAACTGTGTTGTTCAAAAAATCATACACGGACTTTCTCAGTTTCAAAACAACAGCACAATGACTTCCCAAAACATGGCAGCTAGTAGCATGCATGGCATTGCAGGAAGGGCTGAATAACATGCCCCTCAATGTATTCTCTACCTATCTGGGTTTTGGACTTTGATTCTCAGTAGCATTCTTAGATTTCATGCAGTGGAGCAGATTAGAATACAATACACTCTTTGGCCAGCTGATAAGCTTCTTGATTACATAAGAAACAAAACTGGCATGCAAGTAGCTATGATGATGCCAAATAATCAGTTTAGCAGCAGTATGAGCCATTGGGCATTTATTTATTCTAGTGAGGTGACAGCACATTCAGTGGCATGCAGATTGACAACAGATAATAGTTTTGGATGAACCAAATTTCTTTTGAACTGTAATTAGGGCTGCATAATCATTAGATGACAATTTACTACACTATGTGATCAAAAGTATCCGGACACCTGGCTGAAAATGACTTACAAGTTCCATCAGTAGTGCTGGAATTCAATATGGTGTTGGCCTACCCTTGGCCTTGATAACAGCTTCCACTCTCACAGGCATACTTTCAATCAGGTGCTGGAAGGTTTCTTGGCGAATGGCAGCCCATTCTTCATGGAGTGCTGCACTGAGGAGAGGTATTGATGTTGGTTGGTGAGGCCCGGCACAAAGTTGGCATTCCAAAACATCTCAAAGGTGTTCTATAGGATTCAGGTCAGGACTCTGTGCAGGCCAGTCCATTACAGGGATGTTATTGTCATGTAACCCCTCCACCACAGGCCGTGCATTATGAACAGGTGCTCAATCATGCTGAAAGATGCAATCACCATCCCCGAATTGCTCTTCAACAGTGAAAAGCTAGAAGGTGCCTGAAACATCAATGTAGGCCTGTGCTGTGATAGTGCCACACAAAACAACAAGGGGTGCAAGCTCCCTCCATGAAAAACACAACCACACCATAACACAACTGCCTCTGAATTTTACTGTTGGCACTACACATGCTGGCATTCGCCATACCCACACCCTGCCATCGGATCGCCACATTATGTACCGTGATCCATCACTCCACACAATATTTTTCCACTGTTCAATCATCCAATGTTTACGCTCCTTAATACAAGCGAGGCATCATTTGGCATTTACTGGCATGATGTGTGGTTTTTGTGAGCAGCTGCTCGACCATGAAATCCAAGTTTTCTCACCTCCCGCCTAACTGTCATAGTACTTGTAGTGGATCCTGATGCAGTTTGGAATTCCTGTGTGATGGTCTGGATAGATGTCTGCCTATTACACATTACAACCCTCTTCAACTGTTGGCGGTCTCTGTTGTCAACAGACAAGGTCGGCCTGTACGCTTTTGTGCTGTTCGTGTCCCTTCACATATCCACTTCACTACCACTTCGGAAACAGTGGACCGAGGAATGTTTAGGAGGGTGGAAATCTTGTGTACAGACGTATACAGACATATGTCACAAGTGACACCTAATCACCTGACCTCGTTCGAAGCCTGTGAGTTCTGTGGAGCGCCCCATTCTTCTCTCTTACAATATCTAATGACTACTGAGGACGATGATATAGAGTACCAGTCAGTAGGTGGCAGCACAATGCACCTAATATGAAAAATGTATGTTTTGGGGGTGACTGGATACTTTTGATCACATAGTGTATGTGTTAAACAGTGGAAAGTCCAGGATGGAATAACAAAACAATATTATGACAGGGATAGATTGCTACTCTCAATACATGAGTTGCAGACTGCTAAACATTTAAGCGTTCAGACAAAAAAGCCCTTCTTTGGAAATAGAAAACACACACATCGCACATTCACGCAAGCATAACTCACACGCATATGGCCATTGTCTCCAGCCATTGTGACCTGACTGTGACTGCATCTGATGTAAGCAGCAATATGAAGTGTGTGGTGGGGCTAAGGAGGAGGCGTGAAGTGGGGAGAAAGAGGGATAGCAGGGTAGGGGTGGGGAATGATGATGTGCTGCCTGTGAGTGTCTGCAGGGGCATGGTGGGGCAGGATAGGGCTGCTAGGTGCAGAGTAAGGAGAGGAGAGACATAGAGAAGAGGAAAAGACTTTAGGTGCTTTGGTGGAATAAAAGGTGCGTGTAGTGCTTGGGTGAGAGTGGGTAAGTGAATAGGTAGGCAGAGAACAGGAACTAGTGAAGGTTGAGGCTGGGGCTTATGGAAAGGAAGGATATGTTGCAAGGAAAGTCCCACTTTGTAGTTCAGAAAAGCTGGTGTTGGTGGGAAGGATTTAGGTGGTACAGGTTCTGAAGCAGTCATTCAGGTGAAGCCCTACAAATTCAGTAACTGAATGGTCCAGGTGTCTCTTGGCCACAATTTGGTGGCAGCTATTCATGCAAACAGACAGCTTGTTAGTACAAAACATGCACAAAACAGTACAGTGGTTGCAATTTAGTTTTTAGAGAACTTGGCTTTTCACAGATAGTGCTGTCTTTGATGACGGGATGGGAGATCCCTGTGACAGGACTGGACTAGGTGGTAGTGGGAGCATGTATGAGACAGGTCTTGCATCCATGTCTGTTGCAGTAGTATGAGCCATGAATCAAGGGGTTGGAGTAGGAGTGGAGAACAAACAAGCATATTGCGTAGGTTCGGTGGGTGAAAGAATGCCATTGTGGGACAGGTGGGGAGGATATTGGTAGAGAGTACCTTGTTTCAGTGCATAAAAAGAGGTAGCCCTCACCAACCTGGTCCTGTAAAAGCACATAAATCAGACCCAAACCTCTTCAAATTCCTGCATCCCATCTCCCAGACTGAAACTCTTGCCCTTCAGGAACTAAAGCAGTGCACTATGCCACTTCAAAAAACTCTCGAATCTGTTCAGCACGTACTCCTGCCTTGGATTACCAGTATCCACCACCTCTACAAGTGCCTGTAATCTCTCCTGCATCCCCTCATAGCTAACTAACTCATCCTTGCAGACCAACTACATCTGTGACACCCTCTGAAACTCCGCCCCACTACCATACAGAATCAAAAGGCTAAACTTTCCTCCAAAAGCCTCTGTCCCACAGAAATATCAGTCCTTTTCAAAGACCTTACCTTTTATCCCATCTCTCCTTCTCCTGGTCTCTATACTGGAAACACTTTTTCGCCACCAATCCTACCAATCAGACTCAATCCAAAGCTGTTATTGAACCCTGCCTGACTCAGTTCACTCCTCCAGCCAACCATGTTTCACCCCATATTAACTTTCGAGAATTTCCTAAACTTGAACCTTGCTTCACCATCATTCCCCAAATCAATCACTCACAATGGAAATGCAATCTACTACCTGAAAACTGACCCTGACCTGATAATCCTTTCTGCTGACAAAGGTGCTGTGGTTATGAACCTCGTTAAATATGTCCACCTACTCCATTCCAGAAATCCAACAGTATCTCCCTTCTCAAATCCTAAGGTCCGGCCCAGATCAGGTCTCAAAAGTTCTGTCCCCTCTCATCCCCACCACTCCTGCACTACTACCTTCCATGCGCTTCCAAGGTCCATAAACCTAGCAACCCAGAACGCCAGTTTGTGGCTGATTACTGTGTCCCCGCTGAGAGAATCTCTGCTTTTGTGTACCAAAACTTTTAGTCTATTACCCGTAACTCTCCCTTGTAAATAAAAAAGAAACCAACCATTTCCTTCACTTACTCTCCGTAATTCCTGTTCCTTTACCACACAACGCCCTGCTTGTCATTGTCATTGCCAGCTCCCGCTACACTAACGTCACCAATGTTCATGGCCTTGTCACCATTGAACACTACTTTTCCCAATACTCAACTGATTCGAAACTCACAATCTGCTTCGTAGTTACTATGACCAACAATATCCTCACTTGCAATTACTTCTCCTGTGAAGGCATCTCTTGCAAACAAATCTATGGTACAGCAATGCACACCTGCATAACGTCTTTCTATTTCTGAAGAAAGATTTTTTTTTTTTTTTTTTTTTTTTCCTATTTCCGAAGAAGGACTTTTCGGTCCTAAAGCTTAAATATTTAGCAGTTCTTTCATTGTGGCTGTCTGTGGCGCAATGCCTACTCTATGTGGTGAGTAGCAATGTATCCTTTTCAAAATTATGTGTTATGTGTAATGTTCCATCTCTCGGTAAAAAATTAGAACATTTTAAATTTGTTGTCCAACTGTCTATTTATCTGTTAAGACTCCTTTTTCTCAGGAATACATAGATGTATCAAGTTGAAAGTTACACTTTTGAACTCATTTATACAATTCATTTATATATTGAATTGTGTTAACCATTGTTGAGTACAATAAAGTAGTGACTGGCAAAGCAGTACCACTACTGAGTGATAGGCAGCCATGACTTTGAACTGTATTGTGTTTGCTGTTGGTCTGTCTTGACAGTCGCTTTCATTTATTGAGTGCTCAAAATTCATAAAATTTCTTTGATTTGTCAAGATTGCCTGTATGAAGATTTGAATGTGCAGTAGGCAAATGTATTGAGTAAACTAGATGAAGAGAGTTTGACATTTTGGGAATAATCATTGTTAAAAGGTATGGTTTACTGTAGGCTTCTGCTTTCATTTCTCTCCATATCGTTATGCCATTAGCAAATACTGCTGTGCAAATAATTATGGTTCCTTCGTCTTTACCATGAATTGAACCAATAAAATAAAAGTTTAGAAGCATTTTATAAGGCAAGCTGTGGGGGCATTTTCACTATCATCAGTCATGCTGCTTCTCATTCATTTGAGAAAGTTCATGGAATTAAACCCATTGGTTTCATTCATGAGCTTTTTTATTTTTCAATTACATTAACAACAAGTAAAACTCTTAAAGTCACACTTCATGTGTGTCAGCATACTTGTTTTACTTTTAAATGTGTACTATTGCAGGTTGGTGGTGCAGCTGGTGATGCTGCTCGTATGTCAGCTCTTCATGTGAACTGCCAAGTTATGCTGGCGCGTGTGCTAGAGTCTCGCCTGTGGGCTAGTCCAGGAGCGCTTGCCAGCCAGCAGGGTGCTGCTGTCCGCACAAACATCACACAGCTCCTGCATGACTGTCTTAGGTGAGGAACAGTCTGTGAATATATGAAATTTTCTTGTACATAAATATTGTAAAAACATATATTGAAGAATAGTTTATGTAAATGAGGAGTGCTTGTTGGGTAGTAGAAATATGATGATTAAACCCAGGAATTTCAGGACTCAGAATCACAGGTTCATTCTTTGGGACAGTGAAAGAGGAGCTGTAGTAGGATGATGGAGCTGTTGCTTTGTCAAAAAGGAAGAAGGAAAGAAAAACTCGAGGACAGTGGGGAAAAAACTGTGCACTACAGTAAGATAAGCAGCTCAGTACCATGTTCAGATACTGCCATCTAATGCAGTGAGTGTGGCATGGCAATTACTTTGTCTTATTTAGAAGTGTTCAAAAAAATGGTTCAAATGGCTCTGAGCACTATGGGATTCAACTGCTGTGGTCATCAGTCCCCTAGAACTTAAAACTACTTAAACCTAACTAACCTAAGGACATCACACACATCCATGCCCGAGGCAGGATTCGAACCTGCAACCGTAGCAGTCGCACGGTTCCGGACTGCGCGCCTAGAACCGCGAGACCACCGCGGCCGGCTAGAAGTGTTCACATTCAAAGTCAGAGTATCATATAAAACAATGAGTGATGCATAGCTGCATGGAAAGTAATGAACATGACTCAAATAAACATTTTTACAAGGTTTTTCTTTGTCTTTCAGCCTATTGTTGCTAAAGCAACAACACGGAATAACAGATTTTTCCAGTTATTGGTCAGTTGGCATACTTGACTATGTGCACCTGTGAATTTCAAGGGAATAATGGGCTTTCAACTGCTTCAGATGAGCATTAAGCTGAAATAATACTGCATAAGTCAATAATACGTGCAGTGGTTGGCAGTTGCCAATCACACTCTCACAAAAAGCTCTGTTTTTGTACACTACTTTCAACTGAGCAACAGTTTTTTTTAAAGATTGTTTTGTGAAACACTATCCAATTCCATCAACTGACTTTTGAACTGCCTACCAGTATGGCGAGAGATGTAACAAACAGTAACAATGTGCTGTGGTTGCACACACTTTTTCATTTGCTTGGCAAATTGACACAGACATTGTATTGTCCCTTTAAAGATGCTATATTGTTAAATCCTCTGTAATGCTGTATTCAGCAAATACAATTTTTCAATTGTTTTACAAATTTTTATTCACAACAGAATTATCAAATAAATTTAACCACTATTATAAGTTGAAACTTTTAGTTTAGAGTTTAAGACTAAAACAATTAAATTACGTCTAGTATTGATTCTTTGTTTATGGGAGGCTCTCTGTTCCAAGTCCCAGTGCAGTTATTATCTTCAGAAAGATTCATTTCAGCAATAGGCCATGGCCAAGCCACATTTATGTAACCTTTGTACAGCCTGTGTTAGCCTAGCAAGACTCAGTTGGACCCTAAGGCATGGCTGTGTAGTTATGAGAATAAGAGACTTTCCTGCAGAAGACAAGAATATTACTGTAAAACCAGCCTGAATGCAGTTTTAATCTGCCATATTGATTCAGTACTTGAAGGTATTTCATAGAAACTGGAAGTACTAAACAGTTCTGGTATATACATGCAGGAACCACATTTTACATTATGACTAAAGACAGCACAGAAAAAGGAATTGATATGTCGCAATGTTGAGAGATTTTCCTGTAAAACTCTAAACTCACAAAGTATTAATGTAACTTTGTTGTGTAAGGAACAGCATCACATAGTTTGCTGTGGGGTATTAAACTTATTTACTGTTTGTAATGCAGTTAGTTATATGTAGTTTCCTGGAACATTTTTCACATTCTATTCATCAAGTGTGTCTGTGCGTGTCTCTGATAATGTTTTCTCACTCTGTACGACCCATAATGTTGACATAATTGACTGCCCCACTGTCACTTTTAATATCTCACATTTTCATACCTGACCACTTCCATTAATTAATTGTTGCTTTGTCTTGTCATATTTGGCTACCTCTCACATGATACTGGATGTTGGATGGATTTTCCCTCTGAACATTTGATAAGTTCAGTTTTCGCGCTCTTTCCTTATACAGCGTCTGATTTCAAAAGCTGCTTTCCTATGTTTTAATTTCTCTTCTATTGCTTGCCAATTTGATGAAGAGACATATGGAGATCCTAAAGAAACGAGCTACACTTGTGTCCTATGTTCTACAGAATTTTACTAGTTACCCTTTGCTTCCAAGATGAGTTTTGTAGAAACTGAATCTTCGGGACAAAACAGACAGTTCCAAAATGTCTCTGAAATGCTGTGTTGAGCTGAGAGCCTGCTGAAACCTCATCTCTCCCCCTCCCCCCCCCCCCCCCTCAACACACACACACACACACACACACACACACACACACACACACACACACACACACACTTTTTCTCCTTCCATATATATTTATATAATATGTAGCAATACCTGTTTACTAATAGTGCCTTGTACTCCTTTTTTTTCCATTTATGTGTTGGAAGTTTCGTATTGTATGTATGGAACCTACCACTTGAAAATATTGATACAAACATTTTTTTTTTAAACTTGTCTTTGTAACCACCATTGTCATTGCAGGTTACAGTATCTTTTTATAGGAGTGAGTGAAGACGACTTGGCACTTGTAAAGCAGTTGAAGTTAAAGGCACTAGCTTTACAACTAGTATACATAGTACGTTGCAGTAATTCATCTGCACTTGCTCTTTGTGACCACTTCCTTGAGCAAGTTGAGGATGTGCACAGGTAAGTTTTCACTTGAAAATTTAAATTATGTAATGAATGAAACTAGATTTTGTTTTGAAATCTACGTGATAGCGTACCGCTCCCTCTCCTTGTTGTTTGCCTGTAGAACCAAATCTTGGTAGCTTCTGTATTGATACTTGTGTATCTGCACTGTCATGACAACGCTGATACTCTACTGTGTTAGTGTGGGCACTTTACTAGCTGATGGTGGCACAATAATGACAGGGAGCAGATCCTTATGAGAAGAAATGAAAACTCGCTTTGTGAATCAATCTGTTGTAAGCAGAAAGTCCGAACCCACATACAGACATGCATGGCATAAGCACTGGCGTGCTCAGCTTACGGCTGCCTGCAGGTAAACACCTCTGGGGTTTGGGATACTAAAAATACAATCAGAAGTACCCATTACAGTAACACAGTTTTGTTGCTGGATCATTTAAGTGAGCAGTGCAGAAAGGATCCCTCTTGTAATTGGTTTTAGCTTTGTTTCATTAATATGGGGCTGCTTAGATGAGGCAAAAGTTGTTCCAGATCATGCGAGGTAAAAGATGAATTATTAAGGTGTGGCGTTGTTTGAAACAGCCTCAAAGTGTTAAAAGGGGGTCTTCATTCATTCCAATTTGTGTATGCAGTGACCTCTTTAATATTTCTTTCTTATTGTCACTGAGATGCATAACATCAAAGACAAAAGGCTATATGACTGTTTTTTGTCTCAAGATATCATTTTATGCTAACATAGATAACATACATTCAAAAGCAGATGTTTGCTTTGGCTTTCTCAGATAATTGAACTAGTATGAAATCCCTGAATGTCCAGCTAACTGCCATTCTTTTAAAGATGTGACATTTAAAATGTTGGCTGCTGAACTGAGCACTGCATTCTTATCTACTTGTTTGGACCTTCGCCAGGACTTGGGTTACCAGGGTAGCCTACCTTGCTCTGTGGTGAATGTTCTAGAGTGCTTTCTGCAATGTCTTCTTCTACCACTCTAAGATTATTCCCCACCGAGATGTACATTATTGTTAGCATAAAAATTAGTTTCAGACATTGAACCTTCACTGCAAAGTTGTGGTAGTTACAAATCAACAGAGATGTGAACATGGCTTTTTCCTTTAATAGTTTCTGATCCAATTGTGGTAACCCATTTAGAAAGTTATGTTTTACTTCAATAGACACCAGTAGCATAGTGTCCCTTCATATGAGTTGTCCAGCAAAAAAATCCTTGATTTCAAAATTAAATATCTTGAAAACTAAGATTGATATTTGAGTACAACAAATGATATGATTATTGGGAAAGCTATAAGGACTTCAGCAGTAATCGTACAGAAGTTTCAAAATAGTTTGAAAAGCTGCTAACGGATAGGCTGAAATTGCAAATATAGTGCCTGTAAATAGTGCACTGCAACTCGCAGTAACCAGTTCCACAATTGAAACATGAAAGGAGGTTAAGACATCGAGGGAAGGGGTTGAAGTAATGTCTTCCACTGAACATTGTGTCTTTCTGGTAGCAGTTTGGCTGATGTTCTAGTAGGTAGTGTTGGCCACAGGCAAACTAGAGATACCCCTGAAAATATCGCCTCAGTTTCTGGAATTATTCAGCAAAATCCTTCCAAAGAACTGCAGCAGAGACTGTTTTGAAGTGTTCCAGCATGCAGCAAGTACTGAGACAGAGCCCACACGTTTCCATTCAAAGTACAAAGCCACCAGACGATACCTATATGAGCCGTGTGACCCAGGGCTGACTTTGTGACCCAGATTCTCACAATGATTGATAATGAGGGAGATGATTTTGATTGCATCTGGTTCACGAATGAAACAGCTTCCCCATGAATAGAGTCATGAATAAACAAAACTGACAATGTTGACATTCTGAAAATCGCCATTTGTGTGAAGCAGAACCACTGTATTCTTCCAAAGTTACTGTTTGGGGTGTGATATGCAGCAGAGGCATTATTGGCCCTTTTTTCATGTGAGAAATGGTTAATAGTGAATGTTACATAGCATGTTTGGATCATTTTGTTACCATGGAGGATCAAACAGGTACTGAGTCGTTAGTGCAATTTGAGGCCAGTTCATATTGGACCAAATAGATGTGTTACTTTCTAAATGAATACTTCAGGAATAGAGTCGTTGCATTGGATTATTGTAAATTTACTGGTGCACAGATGGCTTGGCATCCATATTCATCCGATCTGCCTCCAACAACTTTTTTGTGGGGCACATTGAAAGATACTGTCTGCTGGAACCATTCCAACATGCTGGACGAGCTTGAATCAGAGATCTGTGTGGCATCTGAATACATTCACATTTCATTGCTCATTTGTGCAACCTCTCTACTGAAAGTGGTGGACATTTCGAAAAGATTATGAGGTGATTAGACTGCATGTGGTGCATGAGTTTAGTTACGCACACTGACACCGTATGAGCTACACAGTGTACAGCACCACCTTTTTAGCAGTTTTTTGAACTGTTTCGAACTTCGGGACAAAATTCTTAAAGTTTTCCCAATAAACATACCTTTTGTTGCACTCACCTTTTGATCTTTGTTTTTGAGATATTTAATTCTGAAGTTAGGGATTCCTTCACTGAACACTGCATAGCTACATGTCTGTAATACCTATGCTATTTGCATGTATTCTTCGCTCAACTAAATCAAGAAATAAACAAAGTTGATTTAAGTTAAGTGGATATTTGTATAGCACACGTTGTGAGATATTTTCCATTGGTGTGTAGATTATGCTGTTTCTTTGTTGGTGAGAGATAAAGGCCATCTGTGATATAATTTTTCTTTGTGGTACTTATGCAAGCAAATGCATACTGTTACTTTGTATGGTGAACAAAATACACTGCTTGTCTGTGACATCATTCTCATATCTAAATATTGGCATTTATTTTGAATCACATTAAGAACTTGCTTTTATTGTATTGCAAGATTTATTTGATTGCTTCATGAATGATTTTTTCTCAATACTAGTTGGGTGCTTATTTATTAGAGGAGGACAGATTTCCTGTCTGTAAGTACACTATGTAAACAGTACATTTATGGCACTGCTCTTGTCCTGTCGAGCAACTTGGCAATGCGTCTGTTAAAGTTCTGATAACTTCTTGTCGATTGGAAATGGATGACAAGTTGTCTGTAATTGTACAATAAAATCTTCACGGCCATGGAAATCAAGTTTCATGAACAAGTTTTGTAAATACATGAATAATTCTGTATAATAAATAGACGATCATTTAGTATTTTTGTCTATTTTACACAGCGTGTGCTATATTTTAACATTTACTCCACAAGTGAAAGATACATCTGCAGTATGTGTATTTGTCGGCACCGTAATTATCTTGAGACAATCTTCAAAGTTTTAAAGCAAATGTGCAAAGATCTTTACACGCAGTGTGTATATTTTACATCCTTTTTTATCTGGAATTTGAACCAGCAATGATGAAGTTACAAATACATTTAATCTTTTTCTTGTTTATTTTTTCCCCAGGAATGTATTGATCCTTGTTATTCTATTTTCATTCATCCTGTTCTAATGATCAATGGCTTGTCTTTGTGTGGTAAGACTCAAAACAGGTGCCACACTTTATGTTTCCAGCAAACCATGCATCTACCCATTACCCATTAGGGTATCTTTCATGGAGTGCTCATTTGTTCCAACATTTGGAAATTCCATCCCCACAAATCATAGAGGATTATCATCCCAGCATCTTTTCCTGCTGCAGGCTTTTCTGCAGTCTGTTGCATGTTGTTGTTGGTGGTGTGTTCTTCAGTCTGAAAACTGATCTAATGCAGCTCTCCGTGCTAGTCTATCCTGTGCAGTCCTCTTCATCTCTGCAGAAGAACCTAATTGCCATACACCCCCCCCCCCCTTTTAGCCTTGGGCTAAATGTGCTGTTGACAATTTTCATCCTGTTGCTGACCAGTGTAGAACACAAGCATTTAAAATGAACAGCTCAGCAATGTGAAAAAATAAATTTTCATAATGTATCATAGTTTTCCACATCAATTTAACATACACTAACTATATGATCAAAAGTACTCAAACACCCCAAAAACATATGTTTTTCATATTAGATGCTTTGTGCTGTCACCTACTGCCAGGTACTCCAAATTAGCAACCTCAGTAATCATTAGACAAAGTGAGAGAGCATAATAGGGCACTCCGCTGAACTCGTAGACTTCAAACATGGTCAGGTGATTGGGTGTCACTTGTGTCATACATTTGTACGAGGCATCTCCACCCTCTTCAACACCCCAAGGTCCACTGTTTCCGATGTGATAGTGAAGTGGAAACGTGAATAGAGACATATAGCACATATGCCTGCTTGTGTAATGCCAACAGTAAAATTGGGAGGTGGAGGTGTTATGGTGCAGTCGTGTTTTTCATGAAGGGGGCTTGCACCCCTAGTTGTTATGCATGACACTATCACAGCACAGGCCTACATTGATCTTTTAGGCACCTTCTTGCTTCCCACTGTTGAAGAGCAATTTGGGAAGGCAACTGTACTTTCAACATGATTGACCAACTGTTCATAGTGCACAGCCTGTAGTGGAGTGGTTTCACGACAATAACATCCCTGTAATGGACGGGCCTGCACAGAGTCCTGTCCTGAACGCCATTGAATATCTGTGGGATGTTTTGAAACACCAACTTTGTGCCAGGCCTCACCGACTGACATTGATACCTCTCCTCAGTGCAGCGCTCCGTGAAGAATGGGCTGCCATTCCCCAAGAAACCTTGTAAAACCTGGTTGGACGTATGCCTGCGAGAGAGGAAGCTGTCATAATATCTCTCATTACAGTTACTTTGGAAGTTTTAGCAGTTTGGTCTTTCCTATGAATGCTGCATGCATTTGTCTCATAATTGTGAAGCCAGGAAAAAAAAAAGAGCTTGAATACCAACTATTGATCTAAGGACTGTGTGTTTGTTTAAGCTGGGACTTCATAAGACTTACCACTATGTCACCACTTTACTGCAAATTGTAGAACGTAGTTTTTGTTGTTGTCCCTGTATAAACTATGAAATGTAATAGGGAGCCAGTCCTAAAGTTAAACAACACAAATGTTCTAATTCTGAATCTACTCCATTTTGGTGGAATGGATTGTTTTGAAAGATAAAGTGCCTTTCAGTAACAATAGGTTTTTGTCAGCACAGAGCTAGTGATACAGATTAAATGCACAGCAGAGTGTTGCAATAGCTTTATAGAGAATGTTCGCGGTTTTGAGTAATCTGTCTCCTCTGCTGTTGGCAGAGTTTTCACTAAATTGTAACATTCACAAAAGAAACATAGAACCATCTCTGCATGTAGCTTTACTGATAACTATAGTGTTCAGAAGATCACAGCTGGATCCGTTTTGCTAACTTTTAGTCTTTTCATGCTATTTGTTACTAAAACTTTTTAAGTATATGTTTGTGTATTATAAGCATTAGCTGTAACTGCAAACATGTGAAACTGAATGAGAACTCATTATACCAGTTCAATGCTGATTGACTGTAGTGAACATTGTCCATTTAAGGGCACTGTAAATACCTCTAGATACTTGACAGAGCCTGTATTTCAGTAGTTAATTATTCCAGGCTGTATGCCCTAGCATACCACTATAAGCCCGTAAACTAAGGCAGTAAATTTTTCATATTGCGACTATTACAATGGAAACAACCAAAGAGAAGTTACAGAAAGTATTGCTTATATGTCATTTCCTTTTCTTCTCTCACTCTTTAAGTTTGTATTTGGATATCACTTTCTGTCTGAGATTCTGTCAATCCAGCTTTACTTATTCATATTTTAGCATTCTGTAGGGAGATGCTATTGTTACATATTGCATGTTTTTATTTTATCTTAATTTTTCTCAATTTAAAATTAATTTGTTTTGAAGCACTAGTTACTTTCATACAAATAGTCATTATTTTCCTGTTACGAACATTGTTTAGGTATCTTGGAGAACGAGGTATTGCTCCTGAGGCTTTTACTGCCTCATTGGTTAAGGAGATGTCTCAGTTGGAAGAGACAAAGCCAGGTCCTGTGGCACGCTGTCTTCTGCCGCTCTTACAGAATGCTCCTCCAGTGCCACAGTTAAGGCCTACAACCAGTGTGAGTACTGGAAAATGTAATTGACAGTCTTTAGCATATTTTTGTTGGTTTAACTATTTTTATAAATTACTTATAAGCCAGTCTAAAACTTTAGAAGTCTGAGAAATGTTGTGATCTCCTTCTCTTTTGGAAATGTTTTGTTTCTTTCTGGATTCAATTTTACGCCATTGTGTACTTGTTCATTTTTCTGTGCTTATTTCATTAATCTAATCTCTGTCTGTCTGCAAGTATCAGTTCTTTTATTCGCCACTTCCTCACAGTCAGCTGAAAAGTACTGTTGGAAAACTTGCAGATGTATATAAAAAGAAGGTGAACTGTGTGATTTGTCTGTTACAGACAGAATGTCTAGTTTCCAGTGTTGATCAGTCGCTGTCAAAAATAAATAATTAGTAATGTTCATGTTTGCCTTTTTACTGGTGGCTAGCAGCAGCAAGCACATTACTTTTAACAGTAAAGTTTATTGCAGTCAAATACGCACATAAAATCTTCAATGACTAAACTGAATTTGGCTGATTATTCATTTCAAGAGAGTATGGGTAATTCCTGGCCCAAGGCTGTAACAAAATATGTCACCACTTATGCGAGGCTTGTATCAGAATGACTTTATCAGTTGAAAGTAGTACAGCCATGGAAGATTTTACTCAAGCATTTGACAGCAATCAGCTTTATTTTAATCAGTAATGTCCTAGATTATATTGTTACACATTTTATGAAATTAATATGAATCTGAAGATTGTCAATTCTGCACAGGTTCAAATGACTACAGCGACCTTGGCATGTGAACCAGGAGGTGATGCAGACGCACCGCTTAAGTTCACTGCTGGTCTTGTATTAGGTGTGCCTCTTGAAGCAGAGCTGCGGTACCTCCAGTCTCCCGAGCTGTTGCGTATCAAGGTACGCTATCCAGACCAACAGACACACCTGCTTGTACCGCCACGAGGAGATCTGCGGCCAGGAACGACTGCAGGCACCTCACGCTTGTTGACGCGTGCACTCGTGTCTCACCAAGTGTGGAGTGAGGCGTGTGCTTTGCACATAGGACTAGCTCTTGACCTCGCTGCTGTGGAGGGAGGAACTGCCGCTGCCACAGCAGCACGACGTGCTCGGGCCCCTGCTGATGCTGACCCGTGTCTTCTAGACCTCTGCAAGCCTGTCAAGGTGTACGTTTCACCAAAACCGGTTAAGAGGGGCATCTAAAAGGCCTTTACAGTGTAAATATTCAGTGCTAGGCTCTTGCAAAGAAATCTAGACTATGCCAAAATTTCTCTCTTCTGCAATCTGAATGATGTCAGTTGTCCTATTGCAGATTGAACACATTCCCAAGTTTTAGCTGTCTTCTTATTATACATTTCATTGTGTGTTTGTGTATGCACAATAAAAATTTTTACCGTACAGTGTTTTATTTTCATTTGAGTATCATATGATCGCTTGTTCCATTTTCCCAGCAAATACTTTTAATATACCTGCTTCCTTCGTGAATGCTTACAAGGGAGTTACAACAAGTTGTGATCGCAGTTACACTGTAAGCTATGAAGATGTGATATTCTGCTCATAGTGGGCTATATCTGATAAGATATCATGACTTTGGTAACTGTAGTCATTGTAAACAGTGTCCCTCTAGTAGCTAATGTAGTTATTTGCAGTGTGTTCTGTGGTCGACACATGCTGCACTGTACCAAAAGTCATGTGATGAAGTGTCCGATGCAACATCTAGGGGAACTAGACAGATATTGAAACCAGCATAATAGTGACCCCTGTCTGTATTGCATCAACATTGGCAGTTAATCGATCAGTTTGTGATGCACCATCACATTACTCTCACTGTCAACGTAATCGTGTGATAATGAATCCTACAAATATAGCGAGCACTTACTGTTAGCCATTAAAAAAACAAACAAGATCCTTAGAAATTACAGTAAAGGAGAGAAATGCAATTGCATTTATAATCAATATGATAGCTAAAGTGGTGGCAACCAGCCGCAATAATATACATCACAAAAATACAATAGACTATATTGAAGAATATGAATACACAAAGGAATTGTGTGATCGTGAAAAACATATGGATGATCCAGAACCTGATAGTGACAAAGAGTTGTTATGAAGCCAGTTATCTGCCAAGCTGACTGAAGAGGAAGAAGTGGCATGATATATCTTTTGAAAAGGTTTACCATACTTATGACAGTCTACATCCTCATCATCTGTTGACATATAGGGGACATCACATTCACTTGATGAATCTGGTTCCAGGTCGTCCTCCTTTGAAGACATTCAATTATGTGATCTTTATGTTTTAGGTTTAGGAGCACTTGTTTTATTTCCAGCTGCAGTTTTTCCCATATGCAGCTTCCATTTTGTTCCCTGTTTTGCCATCTTTACCATTACAGATGTGGAAGGATTAGGCCCATTAAGTTTGCCATTTGCCTCCAGAACAATAATTTTGTGTGGAAAGTCAATAACGAGAAATGTTGAACCTCATATTGTGCAGGTTGTTGTGGGCTAATAACTTTGATAGGCCTAGGCCTATCATTTGGACTAACAACAGATGGCTCGAAGAATTCACTCAGACCAGGGATGTCTAGCCTAGAAGTGTCATTAAGGCCTCTTGTGATTACTCTTCAACTCTGACTTGGATTTGAGTTTCCTGCTAATGACTCAGGTAATCTACATTGCTGAATATTTCTGCGCTGAATGGAGCAGTTCCAGTCTTGCGAAAACAACTTATGACTTTCTGTACCATTGCTGCACGACTGCAGGCGTATGCAAAAAGAGAATCTTTTGCTTGTTGAATGCAAAAAGAGAAGCTTTTACTTGTTGAAGTGGGGTGGAAGACAAACTATTGAGATTTCATTTGCACAAAACTTAATTGATTAGTATATTACGAGTATGTGAATAGTGTCCATTCAGAATTAGCACAAGTGGCTTATCTTTTGTAGGCATTTTTGGTGTTAATAAAGTGCTTAATCAATTTGATAAAAAGAGGACCTTTGACCCATTTGGACTTTGAGCAGGAACCACTTGAGCCAGGAGATGCACCATTGAGTAGCTCATGCTCACATCATTCTTGAGGGAAGATTAGCATTGGTGGAACATATTGCCCACCTGCTGACATGCCGGTGATTACAATGATTGTTGCTCCATGTTCTGCAGAGGCAAGCTTTTGTACTTGCTCTTTGCCCTTGGTTGCAATGACTCTTCTAGACTTACACTGGACAACAAAAATTCCAATCTCATCTATGTTGAATATTCTCATTGCATCATAATTAATTCTATCAAGTTCTGCTTTTAAAAATGGATAAAAATGTGTCCAAATTTCCCTTTGTGGACTTCCAAAATTGGGCCATAGACAGGCTTTCTGCCATTCTCATATGAAATTCGAGATGCCTTTTTAGGGAGTATTTCTTCCACTTTCAGTCAGCTTTTTGTGTTGCCTTACAAAATGGATTTGTTAAATTGTGTGCCACAGCTAACTGAAAAGCCATCCTTGTCACACCTCCAGAAGTACTGCTTCAACCACTGGTTCAGGTTTCCAGTCTTTGTTTTCCCATCTAACAGTCTCAGTTTTGAAATTATTTAATGTCAATGACGCATTTCACTCTTTTGGGGGATCAACAGGTTATCTATGAAAACGAGAAACCAATCAATTAGATACAGATGGAGGAAAAGGGCATGGTTCTATCTTGTACAGCATTGCAATGTGAACTAAAAGCAGTAACAACTTACATAAAACTAGACGGATATTTGACTCCTTACTCATGAAACCACATATAATGTAATATAAAAATCAAGGTAACTGGATATATAATCCATCTGTCATGAAACATCTAAACCATGGAATGGACCTAGTGAAAGGAGAGAAACAACCAGAATAGCACCAAGAAAGCGGAAAAATTTTGCACAGTTACCGTATGTTAACTTGTGCACACCAGCCCATTCCGCTGTGGCAGTACAAGATAGGGCCGATATGTACACGGGACAATGTCTATATTGGCACGCCCACAAATATTACTATGACAAATTGAGATACAGCTGCTACATATAGTGAGGCAAACATGACCGGCTTAAGGCATATTTTTGAAAAATGAAAGTTCGTAAAACTAGTAATTAAAATGCATATAAGCAATCCAATGCAGACACACAAAACCCAAAAATAAAATAAAAGCTAAATTTTGGAGTACATTCATAGCGTATGCATTCTGAATCGATAAAACTTCAAGACACCAGGATTGGGAGTGTCAAATTGAATAGTTCTCTCAACAAGCTGAAGTTGTAGGTCTAAAATAGCTAAGTGTCCTTTTATGGTCCATCGCTTTTTGGGTGAACATCATCTTTTCGTATAAGGCATTAAATTCCTCAACTACAAACGTAATGCTAGAAATAGGGCAGTTGAAGATAATAATAATGTCATCTACATATTGATGATAAAATAGCACCTGTCGAGAGAGACCATTGTTCTGTCTAAAATATTTAGATTCCAGATGATTAACAAAAATAACTGCGAGACCCTGCTAAAAATTTGCCCATGGCCAGATCATCCAGTCTGTTTGTAATACTGATCATTAAAAGGGAAATAATTGTAGGACGTAAGTAGCTTAAGCAAGATGATTGACTCTGCTATTATGTCTGAATTCAAGACGCCGACGTCAGAGAGATTTTTATTTATAGTGAGGACCGTTTCATCCAGAGATTTTTAATATCCGAGGGGAGCAAATTGGTCTAGTGGAAAAGTCTTACCATCTAGAATGCGAACCAAATCTTTTCTATTGGAGATTATAAAATTTTCTTCATAGACAAATTTTTTTGGTAATAACTGTAGCATGTAGGCCTATTTAGTGGCAGGTTCGCCTGGGTTTCCTATACCATTAATTATAGGATGTATCGGGAATCCAGGTCTACGAGTCGTAATCTGCGCACAAAGGGCCAATGGCCTAAGATTCATCACTTTAATTTTTGGTATGACATCAGGACAAGAAATACTAGGACAACTGTCTATACACGTCTTGAGCTCCTTCGTGTATTTTCGGTGGGATCGTAATCTATCATGTTATTCTCCTCAAAAATTGCAATGTTTTAGCTATATAATATTTCCTACATACACGGACCGCAGTATTACCCTTATCAGCCTGAACAATTAATGCCTCTTCTGACATCAGTTCCTTTTTAATAGAATTTAAAACGACCTGATTTTTAGAAGTAGATGTTTTGGGTAGCTACCTTCTTTAATAACATCACCAGCCTTATACAACATTTTTAGTTTTTCAGATTTGCTGCAGGTGGCCGCATCTAGCGCAATTTTTAAATCTATCACCTGTCCCGTCATCTAGCCGTGACTGGGTGTTATATTGGAGCCCTTTATTTAATATTTTCCATTGCTGAGTACTACAGTACATTTCCGTCAGTATTACTATACACTCAGCAAAGAGAAGTGCGTATTGTCATTATCATTGCAACTTAAACTGGACGACAGTAAACTTTCGTTAACTTCTACAATTTCTGCTCATGAGCCTGAATGATCAACAGACTTCTTTTTTATTTTTATTGTGTGTGAAATCTTACGGGACTTAACTGCTAAGGTCATCAGTCCCTAAGCTTACACACTACTTAATCTAAATTATCCTAAGGACAAATACACACTCCCATGCCCGAGGGAGGACTCGAACCTCCACCGGGACCAGCCGCACAGTCCATGGCTGCAGCGCCTCAGACCGCTCGGGTAATCAGCGCGGCAATCAACAGACTATTTTCCCAAACAACAGCATTCAGTACGCTCATCGTATCATCCCAAAAATAAATTTTTACAGTTGAAAAATAAATATCAAACTCTGAAACATTAAGTCTATCTTTTCCTTTACCTTCTTCTGTAGTGGTCAATCCAGGGATTGGTATGCAACAGCTACAATGGCTGCTTGTCTCCATTCTGTGCGTCTTTCAGCTTTTCTCTTCATTTCTTTATAGGTGTTGCATACCAATCTTAATCGATTTGATCCACGTACCTCAGCCGTGGTCTTCCTCTTGGTATTTTTCCCTCGACACATCCCTCTATGATTGTGTTCAGGAGTCCTTTATGTCTTAATAGATGGCCTGTAAATTGCACTCTTCTTTTAACAACGAAATTCAAGAAGCTTCTCTTCTCACCTGCTCTTTCCAGAACCACTTCGTTTGTGACCTTGTCGATAAATTTTATTTTGAGCATGCGCCTATAGCACCACATTTCAAAAGAATTTAGCTTCTGGTCTTCCTCTCTCCCGAGAGTCCATGTTTTACTCTCATAGCATACCACACTCCACACATATAATTTAAAAAATATTTTCCTGATTTCAGCGCATAAGACCGCTCGGCTAATCCCGCGCGGCGATCAGCAGACTATAAAGGGGTCTAATTTCATTACCAATAAGTGTCCTGGCGCATTGCGGCACATCCTTGCTAGGATACTGATTTCTACGTGTTCTGAGGTGTATTAAGAAACACTGGCATAAGCTCCTCGCTGAGACACTGTCTGTTAAACCTTATGTCCATAGAAGCCTTCATAATCTTGAATTTAGTTTTGTGAAAGGAGGCCACCGCCATCTTGGTTGCCCGACAAGGCAAATTCACGTAACTCTTTTTAAATTAGGTCGGTTATAAATAGGCCCTAACAGATTTATAAAACGTAAGCCGTTCCAAATTTCGTCCCCGGGAAGAAATTAGAACCATCAGAAGGGGACGAAACTGGGTTAAATGGTTCTTTTAAACACTGTTGCCGATTCCGACAAAACCAAAAGGAAGCAATAATGCCATTAGACAACGTCAAAAAAGAGAAAACAGACTATACATAGGTAATAATACACTGCAAAATTACATCCCTTGATGGTGAAATATAATTATTTCAAACACTTATGATACCGCACGTTTCAAAACAAAATCACCTCTTTGACAAAAATGTCACTATAATCCGATTAAAATTACTTAATAGTTGACTGTCACTTGGCACTACACTGTTGCTACATCGGTTACCGGTCGCATAATGGAGACACGCAAACACAACGGATCACTTCACAATTTCTGATATTATGTTCAGTTAACGCGGAGCAATGTTGGAAGCTGCAGCCATCAGTCCACAGCTGATTTAAATAACCAGTGACGGAACTGCGGCAGACAACGCGTTCTGTAGCCCTGAATTAACACCTGACGTGCAATGTATCCGAGAAAACGGCGGTCAGCAACATGCGGCAGAACTATTAACCATGCTCGCTTTACTCAAAGGTGATCTGTATGAGCAAACTAAAGACAAAGAAATTCCATTTCAGCGCTCAAAGCGAAATGTAACATCTCGCTTTTGCTACGTGATACTGACCAATGATCAGTCCTTGTTGGAACTCATTTACAGGTTACAGGCGACAAAGGCCCTTTCCAAACGGAAAAAGAATTATAGGGAGGAAAGTATGAGCAAATAAAAAAGTCAATAAAATTGAACATGATATGACAAGAGATTAAAAACAACAAAAAAGATTGAAATCAATTAACTGAGAATAATGATAATCAGAGTCATTCTGATAAAGATTTAGAAATAAAAAAGAAATATTATTACTTGGCGAGATTTAAATCCACAACCTTCGACACCACAAACTTTTAACTGTACTACTGAACAACAAAAGTCCTTCGCAGTGTCCTGTTATATTTATATATCTATAGAACCAGCTACAACAATCATTCGTTGCCTTCAAAAAGTTATGTTTTACGCCATGTCGTATGAAGTTTACCTACTGTAAGCTGATCTCAATGACGATAATAATTGAATAAGTGAAGCCGAATCGCGTGTTGTGCAACAGAATCTAGTAGTCTTTGTGCACGAAATGTGTGTATTTCGTTACCATTCTTTTGTATGTGTGTGTGTGTTGTTTTTGATATGCTTATGATGTGTGACGCAATGCGAAAAAGGGCCAGATCCAAACACAGCAAGAAAAAGTGCCAGACAAGGAACTGGAAGTGAACTGACCATTTGCTGTGGGATTTTGGCAACGGTTGACAGTTCAGATGTGACACTGAACGCTCTGATTGGAGTAAGGTGCCTCCAACATGTGAAGTATCAACCTTGAAGTAATATTAATCAGACTACAGATGTCAGCGATACTGCTGCCAACTGACTAATGCTGTTAGTATTCCCTAGATTCATCAACAGCTTGCGGCAGTTCATTGGTGAAGAGATGAAAAGTACCAATTATTTGCGATTCAGGAATTCTATCAGATAAAAACAACAGCGAAATCGCATCATAAAACACTTTTCCAGTTTCAAGCATTAAAAGAGCAAGATTCCTCAAACAAACAAATCGGAGCTACCTCTATTACGAAATGCATTTGAACAGAGTTCTTCTATAAGCCAAAATTTGAAGGAATCCAACATTGATTAATGTGCAGCTCTTGTACAAGCAGGAATTTCACTCAGGAAGGTGAACCATCTAGCCTTCAAGGGATTTCATCAAAAGTAGACAAAGATGTCAATGCTCAGTTTGAGTACTTAAAAAAAAAGCAACATGGAGCCCGTTTACCAAGAAACCATACAAAGAATCAAGGAGAAAGTGTCTGACTGCGATGTGAGAATCATTCTTAATGAAACTGTAAACTCATTGGAACGATACGTTTTGAGCATTTTAATTTTTCCCTTAACAGGGAAGTAAGTTAAGCCCATGTTGTTAAAAATGTATGAGATGCAGGAAACCAATGCCAGTATCCTGAAGATTCTACTGAAAGCTCCGAGTGGCGTTGATGCCTACAGGGAAATAACTGGCCTGTCCCTTCCAAATTTAGTGTGCTGCTATTGTGAATGAGAATTTTGAAAACATGAAAGAGTTCGTGCTTTCTTTGGATCCAGTTGACGTAGGTGCAATTTCCGAGGCACAGCAACTTCTGTTACTGGAGAAAATACATAGTTTACACACTCGAGGCATATTAAGGGGAGGTTTACTATCTTTTGGTTCAATAAATCGACTTTTTTTTTTTAAATGCATTTTTGGATCCATAAAAATGTTTAGATTCCAACCCCCAAAAGGTTTTTCCGAATACGGAACGGAAATGTTTGTTATTCGCGGTTGAACAAAACAATTCATCTGCCTGAAATCGGCCTTTTTGACGCACCAGTTTTTTTCTTTCGGAGGACCGGTGCTTGGAAGGAAACACAAAATTCAAATGAAAGTTTGAACGCGTGTGTTTGGAAGTTAGCCCCCAAGCATTTGCATTCTGGTGCGAAGACTGTGGAGATTGCGACTGGAAGTGAGCAGCTTCAACGAAGGGTATTCAGCAATTCTGAAGACGATGACAACGATGGACGTTACTCTGGGACTCTATTGGACGCAGTTCGCCACGCATTCGGACGACCACCGGATTCAAGCGGCCGAAAACCGCTTGTCACCGGCCGTACGAGCGGCTCTGAAGCAGTGCAGGATGGCCCAGATCGAGCAAAACGCCCTCTATGAGGAAGACTAGTTTATGGAACCGGAATAGCAGACTGAACGTACGTTGCATAATATTGCATTTATATGTAGTCAAAACTTCAAACGCGTTTTTCTCGAAATGACGTTTTCTTTATCGCGCGGTTTGGTAACTTCAAATCTACTGAACCGATTGGTATAACTAAATTGTCTAGGAGTTGTACCACTTTTATTCCGATCTATCAACTATAAATATTTGTACTTACCCGACGAAATTGAAAAATCGATGAAAAAAATCCATTTGTTTTTCAAATGGCCGCCCTTTTGTTTCCTATGGTCCAAATAACTCAAGCGAGGTACAAATCCTAAAGAATCTAATATACTTCGCTAACGTCAACTCAATTTTGATTTCAGACGAGCCGGCTGACCTGTGACATAACGCGCGTGGAGGTGTGCATCGAAACTTTGCTTCGTCCCGACGATACTTCCGCCTTTGCTCTTCGACATTTCCAGTCGAAAAAATTCCAGTTTGTAGAGGAAAGATCAAAAAAAAAAATTTTGACCACCTTTGACACTGATATCTATAACACATCCCGAGAAAAAAATTCTCAAAGAACTTGCTTTCTTTGGGCCAAAGATAGTAAACCTTCCCCTTAATGTGGCCAAATGCCAAAAGTCTGAATAACCATCTTTTGCAGTGCAGACGTAGCTGGAAGGTACTGACAGGTTTGTGGAAACATGCTGACCCCAGTGCTGTGTCCAGTTGCGCAGATTTCTCGTTTGAGAATCCCTGATCAAGGCGGTCCCACAATTCTCTATTGGGTTTAAACACGGGGCGTTTCTTAGGCACGGAAGTATGGCAAACTCATCCTGGTCCTCTTTGAACTATGCATGCACACTGCGAGCTGTGTGACACATTGCATTATCCTGCTGGTAGATACCACCGTCCTGAGGAAAAAACAAACTGCATGTAGCGGTGGACATGGTCTCCAATCATAGATGCGTACATGTGTTGATCCTTTATGCCTTCCAGGTTGACAAGATCGCCCAGCAAATGCCACGAAAACAGTCCCCAGATCATAACGCTCCTTCCTCCAGCCTGGACGTGTATGATGATTATTGCAGGACCATACAGACCAATGGCAATCTGTCCAATGGAGCATAAGACGTGACTCATCTGAAAAGGCCACCTGTCGCCACTCAATGGACGTCCAGTTTTTGTACTGGCGGGCAACTCAAAGCCTTAGTCGCAGAAGAACAGCAGTCAGCATGGGTGCATGAACTAGGCATCTACTGTGGAGGCCTATGGGCAGCAACGATTTCTGAACGACCGTTGAGGAGGCACTGTTGGTATGCCTTTAGCTCATCTGGGCGGTGAGTTGCCCAATGGTTGCTCGTCTATTCGTCAGTGCACATCTTCTCAGGCGTCGTTCACTCCTGTCAAATATGGCCCATGGTGCTCCATAACTCTCTCGGCTTGGATAGCGCCTTGTTGCCATGCATGATATACTTCAACCAAGGAGGCACGCGAGCAGTTTACAAACTTAGCTCTTTCGGAAATGCTTTCACCTTTGAATCGAATGCCAACGAACATGCCATTGTGCGACAACGACTGCACTGTTTTCCGCGTCCCTGCGCTGCTAGTGCTGCCACCTGTCATCTGTGAGTGCTCATCGCACTTTGATGCCGAACATAGACGGTCACAGTGTGTACAACTTTGTCTCCGCCTTTTTTCCCTAACATTTGAGGCTTTAATGAAACAAATTGGTTACACATGTACACTACTGGCCATTCAAATTGCTACACCAAGAAGAAATGCAGATGATAAACGGGTATTCATTGGACAAATATATTATACTAGAACTGACATGTGATTACAGATTCACGAAATTTGGGTGCAGAGATCATGAAAAATCATTACCCAGAACAACCACCTCTAGCCGTAATAACGGCCTTCATACGCCTGGACATTGAGTCAAACAGAGCTTGGCTGACGTGTACAGGTACAGCTGCCCATGCAACTTCAACACGATACCACAATTCAGCAAGAGTAGTGACTGGCGAATTGTGACGAGCCAGTTGCTCGGCCACCATTGACCAGACGTTTTCAGTTGGTGAGAGATCTGGAGAATGTGCTGGTCAGGGCAGCAGTCGAACATTTTCTGTATCCAGAAAGGCCCGTACAGGACGTGCAACATGCGGTCGTGCATTATCCTGCTAAAATGTAGGGTTTCGCAGGGATCGAATGAAGGGTAGAGCCACGAGTCGTGGCACATCTGAAATGTAACGTCCACTGTTCAAAGTGCCGTCAATGCGAACAAGAGGTGGCCGAGGCGTGTAACCAATGGCACCCCATACCATCACTTCGGGTGATAAGCCAGTATGGCGATGACGAATTCACGCTTCCAATGTGCGTTCACCGCGATGTCGGCAATCACAGATGCGACCATCATGATGCTGTAAACAGAACCTGGATTCATCAGCAAAAATGACGTTTTGCCATTCATGCACCCAGGTTCGTCGTCGAGTACACCATCGCAGGCGCTCCTGTCTGTGATGCACCGTCAAGGGTAACCACAGCCATGGTCTCCGAGCTGATAGTGCGTGCTGCTGCAAACGTCGTCGAACTGTTCGTGCAGATGGTTGTCTTGCAAACGTCCCCATCTGTTGACTCAGGGATCGAGACGTGGCTGCACGATCCGTCACAGCCACGCGGAAAAGATGCCTGTCATCTCGACTGCTAGTGATACGAGGCCGTTGGGATCCAGCACGGCGTTCCATATTACCCCCCTGAACCCACCGACTCCATATTCTGCTAACAGTCATTGGATCTCGACCAACGCGAGCAGCAATGTCGCGATACGATAAACCGCAATCGCGATAGGCTACTATCTGACCTTTATCAAAGTCGGAAACGTGATGGTACGCATTTCTCCTCCTTACATGAGGCATCACAACCAACAACGTTTCACCAGGCAACGGCGGTCAACTGGTGTTTGTGTATGAGAAATCGGTTGGAAACTTTCCTCATGTCAGCACGTTGTAGGTGTCGCCACCGGTGCTAGCCTTGTGTGAATGCTCGGAAAAGCTAGTCATTTGCACATCACAGCATCTTCTTCCTGTCGGTTAAATTTCGTGTCTGTAGAACATCATCTTCGTGGTGTAGCAATTTTAATGGCCAGTAGTGTATCATTCAAAGTATTATCCGCCGTTGGCCACTACTTTCTCCCATCTTTCGGACAGTATACGAATTCCGCGTCGAAAATATTGTTCGTCTTTTGAAGTGATACACGAATCAATCCAATTCGTGACTTCTTCATGAGATCGGAAGTGTTGGTCAGCCAGACAATGCTCCATTGATCTAAACAAGTGATAGAGGGAACAATGTCTGGAGAATATTGCGGGTGGGGTGTGACTTCCCATTTTAACGTTTCCAAGTACCTTTTGACCTCTTTTGCAACGTGGGGTCGAGCGTTGTCGTGCTGCAAAAGCACTTTATCGTGCCTCTCGCTGTATTGCGGACGTTTGTCTTTTAATGATCTGTTCAAACGCATTAATTGCGTTCGATAACGAGCACCTGTGATTGTTTCACTTGGTTTTAACAAGTCAAAGTACACGACGCCGAGCTGGTCCCACCAAATGCAGAGCAGATTTTGGAGCCGTTTATATTCGGCTTGGCCGTCGACGAGGAAGCGTGGCCAGGATACTCCCATGATTTTTTTGCGTTTGGGGTTATCGTAATGAATCCATATTTCGTCCACAGTCACAATGTGATGCAGAAATCCCTTCCGTTTTTGCCTCTGAAGCAACTGTTCGCAAACGCCATTCAATGTCTCTTGGTTTCAACTCACACGGGACCCAAGTTTCTTCTTTCTGAATCATGCCCGCAGCCTTGAGACGTTTTGAAATGGCTTTCTGTGTCACTCCCACTAATCGCGCCATTTCTTCTTGAGTTTCACTCATCAGTGTCTCCAGTTCTCTCTTCCACCACTATATTGGTCTACGACGTTAAAATCACCGTTCTTGAAGCGTTGAAACCACTCACGACACGTTCTTTCACTACTAGCGTCCTTACCACACGTACTTGAGAACATTCGACGAGACTCAGCCGCTGTTTTCTTCATATTGAAACAAAACAGTAACACCTTCCGCAAATGACGAGTATTAGGCTTGTAAACTGGCATTTTCAATCAAGAACAACTTTACGATGCAGACACAAATCGACTGATGTTTGAATGATGTTATGTTGACCGAGGTCCAAGCTGATTGCCTGACGTCTGCGATCTGTTTCTTTCGACCGCTACTTAGCGTTGTCGCCACCTATCGTCAAACGGCGGAAGCAAAGTTGTACACCTTAGACCTGATTATAAGAACATGCTGCTGGAAATGAAAAACGATAGGATATGTTTACTTCCGTGAGGGAGCAGTTAGATGACAGATTTGAGTCTAGTCTACAGAAGAATATAGATGTTGAGGAATTTGCCACACCTGTAGAGTTGTCATTCCGAGGAAATGCAAAGTTTGCCTCACTGATTTTTATGGATGTCAAAAGAGATATTCTGCCTCCTAATAGAAACAGATTTATTTCTAAAACGATGTAGAGATGCTTAATGTCTTGAATTACAGCAGCTTCATGTTATTTTTTCCTTCTTTTGATGATGTATTTGTTTGTATCTCAATAAACTACAATAGGAGAAATAAAACTTCTGTCGAGTTTCTCAGAACTGATTAAAAACGAAAAAACTTTCTTAGTACCGGCAATAGAAAGGTTAGCATCTGAGCTAAGGGCAAGACTACGAAGATAGACAGAAACGTAATAAAAGAAAAAAAACATGATAGTGAATATAAACACATCGTCAAAAGTTTTGAATCACCCATTTATTTCGCATTTCATGACAGAGAAAACGAAATTTGACTCCGAGGCATGCATATATATTCATCTCCTAACAGAAACAGATTTATTTCTAAAAAGATGTAGAGATGCTTAATGTCTTGAATTACAGCAGCTTCATGTTATTTTTTCCTTCTTCTGATGATGTATTTGTTTGTATCTCAATAAACTACAATAGGAGAAATAAAACTTCTGTCGAGTTTCTCAGAACTGATTAAAAACGAAAAACTTTCTTAGTACCGGCAATCGAAAGGTTAGTATCTGAGCTAAGGGCAAGACTACGAAGATAGACAGAAACGTAATAAAAGAAAAAAAAAACATGATAGTGAATATAAACACATCGTCAAAAGTTTTGAATCACCCATTTATTTCGCATTTCATGACAGAGAAAACAAAATTTGACTCCGAGGCATGCGTATATATTCATTTCCAACGTGTCCGGATGACTAAATAAAATTAAAAAAAAAAAAAAACAAGCAAAAAGACATATTTGTAACTACAAAGTTGTCTGTTGCCCACGTGGGAGGGGGGTTCTAAGCAATTCCGAGCAATGCCAGTATGCGGTGGGATGTCCCCTTGCTCGGATGCTTGCTTGAATCCGTCATGGCGTACCACTCTTCAATGGTGATTCTGCGTAAGTCACACAGCGTATGTGGTCATTGTCGACGTCCAAAACAGCTCTTTTCAATCCATCCCACACATGTTCGGTTGGGTTCATATGGGGGAATAGGCAGGCCACTCCATTCTGATGATCCTAGCCTGCTGAAGGAAAGTGTTCACGAGAACAGCACAGTCAGCATGCAAGTTATCATCCATAGAGATGTCACCAAAACGTTGTCAGTACAGTCCCACGATTGGTTTCATAATCTCATCCTTGCATTGTAGGACAGCCAGATTGCCCTAACCAATCATGAGACGTATATCACCCTATTTCACACGTGGGACACAATGGTGGAGCCGTTTAATATTACCGGGTTGTCTCCAAACATGTTTGCGATCATCAGGGCACAAGCAGACCCGAGTTTCGTCCGTAAACAACACCTCACTGCAGTCCTGGGGCATCTATTCTGTATGATTTCTTGCCCATCTGTAACGGAGTGCATGATGTGTTGTGTGTTAAGCAGTGCTCCCCATGGTCGTCGAGAATGGAGATTCGCATAATGCAATCGTCTCCTAACAGTTCTATGCGATACATGGCGTCCTGTGCCCTCTTCGAACGCCGAATTCAGTTCTGGAGCACTCAGTCCTCGCTTCCATTGATTCAAAAGTCGTAGATATTGATATTCCTGTGCGCCTGTTGAACGTGTACGGCCTGTGCGATGGAAGTCCTCAACATTATCTGTCAACCGGAACCAATTTCTTGTCCACACCTCCTTTCTTTCATTCCGGTGCACATGTCGAGCAACTTCCCTAGTTGACAAATTTTCTTCGCGTAACGTGACAAAGCAGACCAGATCATTGGTACAGAGTCTCTTTTGTGGCATGATGGATGTTCGCTCTACAGCCCCACAGGCGTCTCTGATGCGTCTCTACTGGTGCTTTACTTTCAAGTGAAATGCTGCAGTCCATTTGAGTAAGGCCTTCTACCCATATGTAGCGCTCATGGGTATTATGCGGACACTATACCGTGGCAGTTATAGGTGGGAAGTGTTTTGAGCTGTGGTTGCGCAAGATACCGGTAGATGTCGGGCCTGAACTGCCAACCGCAGCAAACAATTGCGCTGTAGCCACGATCGAATGCTTTGTGTACTCGTATTTGCTTTGTGTTGTGGATTGCTTGTTTTCTTTCCTTATTTTGAAATGAGTGGAGAGGCTAATCCTGGTGCATAAGGGAATTCTAACGCACCTCTCTCCACAACAAAAGGAATCAGCGATCCCCAGTTCTCCTTTCGCGGAAGCACTGACGGCAGCCGTTCGAGAGGGAGGCGGGGCTTATTCCCCGCACCGCTCCTCTTCCCGCAGTTGCGACCGACTGCTACGATATGTTGTCCGCATAATAACTGTGTGGATGTTTACGAACGTCAGTGACGGCCTTCCGATCGGCACAGAAACAGTCGCAATAACAATACACCTGCACACAATAACAATACACCTGCACGACATATCGAGGAAATGCAACATTATTGTTGATGTTTGCAACATTTTTGGTGATGTGTGTAGAGTAAGAAATCACATTCTGATTAGCTGACAGCGAAATTGAAAATTTCTAGTTTTATTAAAATGAGCCACATACTAGCGTGAATAGATGAAAAATTTATGCCAGGATAAAAAAAAAAAAAAAAAATCGTTTATACAGGGAACTCATCAAGGCGGACCTGACACGTTGAACTTAGAAAGTAGAAATTACCTAAATATTTCAGATACAACCTAAATGCAGAATTGCAGTGCAAGCACAAATCAAATCCAAAAAATGTAGGATGCTGAGAAACTTCTCGTGTAGTCGAAGGAATGTCACACTTGAACTCAAAGAACTTTTTTTATTTTTATACCGCTCCGAAGTTAATATTTCTATTTGGAATTAAAATGGAACCGTTTGATGGTGAAGAAGTCAGAGTGATGTGGGATGTTTATAACATGCACTGCTGATGGATTAAATAGTCGTAGACTTATAAAAATGTATGCCAAAAGATATACCAAGTTTCGCGGTCACAATGACAAAGTGAACCGCAAGAATTTAAAAAATGGGTCTCCACCAGCTGAGATGCAACTATCTCAATAAATTGATTGAACTGAAAAATGCAGAATTGTTCATCAATGTAGAGATGAAATGTTGTTACCAAAAGTGTTCATGAAATTTACATAATTTGTAGATCTTCATTCTTGAGTTGTAGCTACGCTGCAAATACTGCTGTGCTCGTCTATTGTGCTGCTGTACATGCAAAACTAATCGTGTAATGTACGAAATAAATTCCAGGTACAGATTTTCCACAAAACTGTTTATTAACACGCAATAGGTTCGGCGGCGAAAATGATGTAAGCAAAGTTTTAAATGCTGGGCTGTTGTGGTTGGGAAAAAACCCACTCTCTAATATACGCAAACCGCTAGTGTTCATATGATTTACAACAATCATTGACGATCACACGAATTTTAAGAGATGAGTGTGTACCAAAATTAATTTACATATATAGAGAAATAATTAAAATAATGCTTTACAGTATTGTGTTAACGCGGACATAATTTCTTTAAGAATTTCCGAGAAATTTGCAAGTTTCCAGAAAATAACAATAATATTACATTTTAATTAATTACAGTCGAAAGAAAGAACGAAAAGCATTCCTACCATGTGTATCTACTCCGAATAATGTTTATCAAAAAGAGCTAGCCGATTTGCGGAAAATAAATTTGTAAGTTGCGAAATACACTTTGTTTATGTCGGTCATTACGATTTTTGATAAATATTGGTTAACAGACTCATCGGAGTAGGAAGTTTAGATCAATTACTCAGTAATTATTGAAAACAAACTTGTTATTGAGCCCAGAATACAATAGCAAACTCAGATTTACATAGGTTGCCTCAAACAGACTAATTACTGGTGTAGGTGCATTGTAGAATTGTACATTAAACAATTAGTTAACCACAAAATAAGTGAAATCTCTTGGGGGAGGGATGCTCAGGGAGCTGTTTTATTACAGAATAAAAAGCTGTTCGCGACAGAGCACGCATGTGGAAAGAAAAGCATAAAGTTAGAGATTTCCACCTGACTTCAACAGTAACGTGTTCGTCACGCTCAAATAATGAGGGGAAATAGACTGCTGTGGTTAGCAGTCAGGAGGCAAGGAACGGAGATAGAGAGACTATGAAGTGGTGGAATTCATATGATTACCAAAATTATTTAAAAATCTAGTCGAACGTGAGTAACCGTTTCGAAGGGCATTTTTTACTACATTGCCCAGTATAGTTGGGCATAGTGGAGAAGGAGCGAATATCGGGTTCCCTGATTTGATATCCATCACAAAACGTCATTAATGTGCAGATGGACTAGGCGGTTTGCGAGTGTTTTAGTTCTGTTCAGAATATGGCGATAAACTTTAAACGTTAATTGTGAAATTATTATCTTAGAAAATGGAGTTAGGACACTTTTTTGGTATTATTTTAATGATCAGCACCAGCAAATTCATCTCCATCCTTGATACCGACAATAAAATAACGTTAAATAAAAATTTTGCGAAGAATTTATGAAAGTATTCATTATAACACCAAAAAAAAAACAGAAACTGATAATACTTATAGCAGAAAAAGCGTTTCTGTTCTCTTGCAAGGACAAGGCAATAAGCAGTGCGATATAACTTTAGATATAACAGTGCATTAAGAAACAGCTGTACTTTTTTTCGTTCACTAGTTAGTGTGGTCGTTTCGTAGAAGCCGAGTATGGTAAAAAATTTCAAAAATAAGATAAGGAAAGAAAAAAGGGATCAATCGAGAGATAAGTAATGATAAATAAAGAGAATGAAGAAAAGGACCCTGTTTGTTATACCTGCTGTTCTGAATTCTCTCAGTGATGTGATTGCAGCCAGTGGAGTTTTCCAGTCATTTCAGGCAGTTTAGAAAGAAGGTTACAAGACAAGGAAAAAAACATAAACTGATCTAAGATATTAGCACGTTTAAGATTTTTTTTGTGTTTGCCACTCAGCAGAAGGTAGACATAGTGCTCGTGGCCTTGGACATGTTTTCAGGTAGAAGATACAGATTTTTTGCCGCTTCAACATGTGGCGTTGCATTAAGCTAACCGGTTTTGATTTAATCTTTGCGATGGAAATAATGATTGGGCTAGTGGAAATTACTCACAGCTTCGAATAACAGCCGCCTACGATAGATTTTCGAGATTTTGGTTTACGTAAGGAGCATACACTGTGCATCGCAATTAAAAGATCATTTTTTTCGAAACGCCGAAATTGTCTCCCATTGCGACGTAGAAGTTCTAAATTTGGCTCAAAGTTGTTTACAACCGTCCTCTGTAATCGTGCAGAAGCATTGCTCCATGTGACGCTTCAAACAGCAAGATGTAGACACAGGAAAAAAAAAAAAAAAAAAAAAAAAAAAAAAAAAAAAAAAAAAACGGGGTAAGGGGGGGCAGAGATCATAAGTACTTGTGAGGTATGAGGTGGGATAATGAAGTTACATTGGCACCAAATTTCACAATAATTCTTCCCAACGCCACCGTGGACGCGTCGGGCGATTGGGACATCGCCAGACCCCGGCACTTACACTTCGCCCCTTCTTTTGATGCCTCTGCGACTGAGGCCAGAACAATGACGCCCATCGTTGAAATCACCCTGTTTCCTTATGTGTGGCATTTCACTGTCGAAAACGACAGTTGGCAGTGTGATGAGCATCACGGCGACGTTCTTGACAGCTGTCATGCCCTGGGAGATTCAACTCTTTTCTAGGGACAAATGGGCCAGAAACACGATTGGAAGTGATCGCACCCCTTTGGAGTGCAGTGTGATTGCAGTTTTTTCTCTGGTGTTCGTCGTGGAACCGCTAGGAACCGTTCAAAATTTGAACGCGATCTGAACCAGCAACAGATGTTTATGCTTTTCCAGCCCTTCTGTTTCTCTCTTCTTAAGGTCTGATCATGAGGGGTGCGACGTAGAAACATGCGTGAATCAAACGCCAATGATCCCTCTAGGAACCCCAGTTCGGCAACAACCTAGGTGCCACCTGCCCGTCTTTGTCGAACACTTTAAAAATGTACTTGTACAGGGTCCAACAGTGACAGAGTCCTAGACGCTTACTTATAGTCACCACCTCGACACCCCTCCGGTTCCGCATGCCGACTAACAGGTGCAAAAGCTGCAGCGTAGCCTGTCTGAAAGGTATAACAGCTCTTTTAATTAATTTAGAACAATATTAATTAAGAACAATATTTGAGGCTTATTGTTATATAGGGGAGAGGTGATCGATAATATAGGAAATAATTAACAAGCATTGAAAAAGTTTCAATTAAAATTATCGATATACAATCTCTAATCAGAATAACGCCTGCAGCAAAGTAGCGCCTCAGGGAAATGAAACAGGGTTCAAAGCGGTTACTTTTGTTTCTACATTCTAACATATAAACTATGCGCGGATACTGTTAGTTCTCTTGTCTTATTTTCTGCGCTCTAAGTAAATCTACGTAGCTGCGGCTTGCGATGTAAAATTTCCATGTGATATGCTACGGAGGGGATCAAGTCACTTATATTAAACTGAAAGAAAAGTGATTATAGTTAATTTATACAGGACAGACTTACGTTGAAACTTATACTGAGGATTAGGTAGATTTTTGTCGCAAGGTCGTGGACAAAGAATGTCTGAGGAATTGTGTGCGAGAGGGGAGTAGAGCTCAGTATTAAACTCTGTTACATGCCGAATAACGATAACAGGATCCGTGGACTATACGAAGGGACGTTAAATTGAATATATGTATCGAAGTTGAGTAATTGACCATAGTCCTTTCTATAGTATCTTTGAGTGACGCTCTATAAAAATCACGTACATTTTAGTTGCCGTAATTGGTGAGAAGTATTGTAGGAACAACCCTCCCTTTCTCTATATACAAAACGCAATCATTCATGATCATTTAATTATTATTAAATGTTGCAAATAAAAAACTTTACTGATTTCCACAATAGCGTGTGTATTAGTCAACGATAATGATTGGCAAGCTGCAAACTGTATCTCTGGAAGACGGAAGATTGGATTATGAAATATTACGGAGCGTAAAGAGTGACTTAAAAGTTGTTTAACACATCATTTCCAATCGGACAGAAATAATACAAAATAACAATCAGTGTGGATAAGTAGTTACGTCGGAAATAGGAAGTTGAACTAATAACTAACATCCAAAGACGTTATTAACTATCTCATCTTCGGTAATAATAATGAGCGTATGGCATTGGTGGCCGTGAGACCCCTCCGGGGCGGTACGGCCGCCGCTCCACAAGTTCTTTAACGCCACTGCGGCGACTTGCGAGTGAATGAGGATGAAAGACACACAACACCCAGTCATCTCGAGGCAGAGAAAACCCCTAATCCCCCCGAGGAATCGAACCCGGGACCCCGTGCGCGGGAAGCGAGAACGCTCCCGCAAGACCACGAGTCGCGGACTTGTCTTCGGTAATGCAGCAACAAATGAAGGGTGATCGACTGTGCAAAAAGTCAACGTTACTTATTATTATGAAAAACCGAAATTTAGTCGCCGTTACAGTGAAGATGTTTGGCTGCTCCATGTGATGTGTAGATAAAACGAAAAGTCGGGCATATACATTGGGAAACAATATCTTAGTCAGAGAATTCGACGACAGCAGATCGATGGAGGGCAGCTACTAATAAGGTGCCTGTGACTCTCTAACATCAGTGTGCTGGAATGGTTTCCTCGGCCACCCATTTCTGCGTGATCTCAATACTGGTTCTGACCTCAATCGCAGAGACGTCAAAAGATGGCGAGAGATGTGTGTAAGAGGGGGGTGTGACTACCTCGGCATCGTGTGTCACGTCCATAGTGACTTTGGGCACAATTGTGGTGAAATTTGGTGCCAGTATGATATCATTAACTTGTCGTCACCTAACCTCTCAGTTGTGGCCTATTTTTCGCATGTGCCGACACCTTGCTGTCTGAAGCCCGAGGGTGACGTCGCAGGATGCCATACTATTGCACTATTGCAGAAGAAGGTTGGAGGCAATTGTGAGCAAAATTTCAAACTTCTACGTCGCAGTGGGAGACAATTACGGCGTTTTGAAAAAGTGTTCCTTTAATTGTGTTATACAGTGGACATTATCATCATAACAATCATTATGCGTTTGAGAATGCACGAGATTAATTTAATAAGTAAAATTACAAATTATTACAGAAGTGAAATACTTGTAACTGGATCCACACACTGACTTGTTAACGAATGTTGTTCAGATATATTTGGAATAAAATTTTTCTAGGTATTTTCTCACTCTTGCACATCAGTTCCCAACAAATCCAACATTGAGATTTGGCTGTCATTGGATGGATCGTAAGGAATTAAAGTAGATGATACAAAACTGAATGTTACACAAAAGTAGGCAATATGCTGGTGACAATATGGGCTTCACATACATCCCCGACAACGCAGACCGAAAAAGGTCGACCGGGGGAAAAATCTGTGTAGTCGCAAATTTTAGTACATTAGTAGGGGAGGTGTCATGAACAACACACTAGTCCTGACGCGAGGCGTGGAGCGGGAAGGGGGGGGGGGGGGGGGGGAGAGGGCTGGAGGCGTTAAAGATCATTTCTGGAACATCTCGAAAACCTCGGAATCTAGCGAAAAATGTTTCCCGCTTAAAAATAATGCTACATGAGACTTCCTACAAAAAACCATACTTATTTTTTCCCTAGGGCTAATAGGTTCCACATTGCAGGGGATGGAAAAATCGCAATTATTAAAAATTAATGTTTGTAGTTAAATTTGTTAAATAAAGTGGTTCTAGGGCAAATATTAAATGTGTGTACCACATCTAAGTGTAGCAGAACCATGTTACGGGATAAATTGTGTTTTCAGGGTGTGATGGTATGGAGAGAGAAGGGGGGAGGGGATGTGGAGGTTACACACGGGAGGAAAGGTAGGCGGCCAGATTTTTGTCATGCATTTTCCTATTTTGTAGGTCCGCAAACTGACCCGGCGAGTCTCCACTCTCTCTACCACAATATGTCACGAAAGACCATTACAAGATCTTTTACAAAGTTATACTGACCCTTCCACAGCTCACCTTATGAATCACTGGCTACACAATGCGCATACACTCTCTGTGTGGTGTTTATGTTCCACAAATTATGGTAACACTACATTAGATACAGATATGAATTATGAGGGTGAGTCAAATGAAAACCTTAAATATTTTTTAAAAAATATTATTCATTGTGCAGAAGTGGTGCAAAGTCGTATCACTTTTCAACATAATCTCCCCCACGCTCAATGCATGTCCTCCAGCGCTTACAAAGTGCATAAATTCCTTTAGAAAAAAAATTCTTCTGGTAGTCCGCGCAACCACTTCATCAGAATGGAACTTCTTTCCTCCCATTGCGTCTTTGAGTGGTCCAAATACGTGGAAATCACTTGGGGTAAGGTCTGGTGAGTTTGGTGGATGAGGAAGACACTCAAAATGCAGCTCTGTGATTGTTGCAGTGTGGAGCCTTGCATTGTCATGTTGCAAAAGGACACCTGGTGACAGTTTTGATTTGATTGCAGGCCGCAGATGATTTTTTAGGAGATCTGTGTATGATGCACTGGTGACAGTGGTCCCTCTAGGCATGTAATGCTCCAAAATGACGTCCTTTTCGTCTCAAAAGAGAGTCAGCATAACCTTCCCTGCTGATGGCTCTGTTCGAAACTTCTTTGGTTTTGGTGATGATGAATGGCGCCATTCCTTGCTCGCTCTCTTAGTTTCCGATTGGTGGAAGTGAATCCAGGTTTCATCTTCAGTAACGATTCTTGCAAGGAAGCCATCACCTTCTCGTTCAAAGCGCCGAAGAAGTTCTTCACAAGCATCAACATGTCGTTCTCTCATTGCAGGAGTCAGCTGCTGTGGCACCCATCTTGCAGACACATTGTGAAACTGGAGCACATCATGCACAATGTAGTGTGCTGACCCACGAGTAATCAGTAAACATGCTGCAATGTCATTCAGTGTCACTCGGCGGTTTCCCTTCCCTATGGCTTCAACTGCTGCATTGTTCTGTGGTGTCACAATTCGTTGTGCCTGACCTGGACGAGGAGCATCTTCCACTGAAGTCACACCATTTGCAAACTTCCTACTCCATTCGTAGTCTTGCTGCTGTGACAAACGTGCACCACTGTACTGAACCTTCATTCGTCGATGAATTTCAATAGGTTTCACACCTTCACTAAGCAAAAACCGAATAACAGAACGCTGTTCTTCCCTGGTGCAAGTCGAAAGTGGGGCGACCATCTTTACACTGATACTGCGACGGTATGTGTGCATTTGCACTATGCTGCCACCTACAGGCCATTCTGCACGCTGCTCGTAGCACGCTTACCAACTTACAGGATAATGGCGCGAAATTTCGATTTGTTATTACAAATTTAAGGTTTTCATTTGACTCACCGTCGTAGTAAAGATGTAAAGTGGGCATATCATTTTGATTTTTGTAAGTTATCGATATGCACTTCAGAGAGAAAGAGAGCAAGTTTTTTTCTTTTTTCTTTTGAATTGTTCACTTTGTTAAGCACAGTATTGCTCAGACCGATGTTATGTGTGAAGACAATGTGAAGTTTCACTCTGTCTTTTTGAATACATACTTCTTCTAAAATTGTTGTCGTGGAATAACATTTCTAGGAATAGTTACTCTCCCATCCCACTGTTTATAGAAGGTTTATCATTAAGCATTACCACATCACATGGTATGCAGCAGTTCAAATGTTGTTTGGAAATTTTACTTAAAGAATAGAAATATGGCTTAGCTGCTGCCTGCTTGCTTGTATTTTCGAGAAATCTGCAATAATGTTGTAGAAGTGGAAATTTTGATTAGGGCCTAGATAACTGTATTACTTCAGTTGCGGATTTACTACAAAGACAAGTTGTATTCAGGAAAGTTACAGTTCAATTCAAATTATGCTCTGCTTAATCAAAGGTCAGCATACGAGTTTCAGTTGGATAAAAGTTTGTGGATACTTAGTTTTGGCAATACGTAGACTTTTTACAGAGTGGAAGGTACATTCGGACCAAATTTCATACGGAAACACACAGTGGAGTTGTCTACGTTCTCTGACAGGCTATTTCGTTGGTTCTTTTGGTAATACGGAGTTAGTGCTGGATTTATGGGAAGCAAAAAATACCGCTGTGGTAATTTTACTAATGTTGTACTTCATTTTCACACAATTCATTTAAAATTTCGTGTTCAATTTGTGAAATTCTGTGTCATGACGATTACAGATTATTTTATTACGTAAACAGTTGGCGTAATAGTACAGGTTCCGTGTTAATTTCAATTATTGTTCAGTATTTGCATGCATGATAGTAGAGTTTTTATGTTTGTTTGGTCATTGCAGCAACTTTGTTTTTCCAAGAATAGTATTTCATCATGTTTGGCACAACAGAAAACAATCTGAAAGTCCGTTGTAACACAAGACAACAGCGGCTGTTATGAAATAAGGAGTCGGTACAGGATGAGATAAAACACATTGAGCATTTAGCAACTACCAATACCTTAATTTACATGAGACTGCAGAATATTGCACGGATCCACATTTATTAACCAATTTCTCGTACAATACTGAAACAGACCAAACGATGGGCAATGAACACGCAAATTCTGAAGTTGAGTCGGTCAGCGATAAGTCGCCTCAGGCTACCGGAGATTTACAAAAGCCGCCACAGTTGTGCGAAATTTTACTAGTATAATATCGTCAGAATCAGATTTTCCCCCTCTTATTTTTTGAACGGACAGTACACGCAGCACCTTCATTGAGTAATAATATGATGGCACACGATGTGACTCTGGTAAATATGTAAAAGTCGCCTTGTCAGAGGTTTGAAAAACCATAGAATTAAATGAGTAAAAGATCAGAATAATTTCAGGAAGAAAATAGTAAACCAGTAAGGAGACAGACAAAAAATTATAGAATGGAAAAAAGAAGTTACAGGAAGAGAAAAGAATAGCCCGTAGAAAAGAAAATACCTACCAAAACCTTCAACCAATTCTTAGAAGTTTTGATGCCAGGTTACGTAACCAGGAAACTGAATGCGAAAACTTGAAAGCATATCAGCAAAAGGACGAGTAGTTGGCTAAAATTAACACCATAATGCCGAGTGCAATAGGGAGACATGTTAAAGGATAGTGCAAACACCTTGACACCAAATTCAATGAAATTAGCGAACGAATGAAAATCTTGCACGTAACTGCGGCGAGCAAAAGAACAGTTAATGTGTAATTAAAGAAAGGATGGACAACTTGACCACAAAACTCGCTAATTCGTCAATCAGGGTAGACAGATTCTAATGACCTAACGCTAGTACAATTTTCAGACACAGCAGAATATCAGTCGTTAATAAATTTTAAAGACCAGAAGAAAATTAATCGGTAAAATAAGCATTGTCGGAACACTATGAATGAAAATGGGCGCATTGAAAGAAAGCAAGCATAACCGCGAAGAAGAAAAAGACGAATTTCGTATTCAGAAAACTTAGGTGATCATACAAATTTATGACGTTTAGGTGATTTTCCACTAGAACAGTACCACGCATCCAGATACGACAATGAATCGCCGATGTGGTGCAATAGAGAACAATCTCTTTCACACATACACTTTTTGACAGTATGTAAATCCAAAGTTTTGTGGAATTAAAGTAGCGAAGCTCACCCCCAGGCTTGTACTGGTCAGTTCCTATGTTGTTTATCAGCAAATTCGCCACTTGAACATAAATTAGAATTTATCAGAGGTTATTTAGAAAATGACCCTTCAGCAACAATGCAGCAGATGTAAAGATGATTTAGAAGAATTTCAAATATTACTTCAGGAATTGGAATTGGACAGTAACAACAGCTTAACCAAAAACAATAACAATCACAACAGAAACTATGATACGCAAGATGCTTTTAAATCGCGTGAAAGCAAAAACTATAACTTGCACAATCCCAGAAACAATAATATATGAGATAAACGACATCGTCCGTATGACGCACAATTCTCGCAATTGAGTAATCATTATTGTGGGAGAAGTAATTTCCGGAGCTCTGATAAGAACAAAATAACAGACATCACAGGAATTACGGTAGGGTGTAATGAGAACAGGCGTAATCACAATTACCATAACAGTCAAACTAATCACAGACAATACTCTTAACTCAAATGGTAGTAATGCAAATTCTCATGGGCACAATTCAGGTAGATCGAATCAGCAAAATACGTGGCACATCAACAATTATTCACATAGCAATCAACACAGTCAAAGCCAACTCAGTCACAGTAATCAACATCGTAATTCACAGTGGTAAAATTCCGAAAGGGCAAGCACAGCGCAACAGATAGAAATAAATGAAGGCAGATCTCCAAATTCACGAGATAATCAACGACGAAGAAGCAATACAGGCCAATGACTCACGACTCCGGCAGCAAACAATACTGTGGAACACGCAAAACATGCAGCTGCCGCAACTTTGAATATTGTGCGTTTTGAAGACATTAGAGATATTTTACTGAAAGAGACTGATGACAAACGAAAGTCTGTAGTACATCCAATAATAAACATGTCAGTAGGATCACTAATACTTCCGCTATCCTTGATCCAAGTAGACCTATTTCTGTGGTCAGTGACACTGCATTCCTCAAATGTATGAAAACAGATTGTCGGACTTCACATTTACGTAAGATTAAAATACAAGGACAGATTTATAGAAAAAAATTGTTGATGTAAAGTATCAAACCTATTTACACTTTTTGTGTCAAGGCTGTAAGTTTTCGATGAATTTCTTGATTGTACCTTTTCTGAGCACTGAAATAATATTAGGAGTAGGTTTTCTAAACAAATATAAAGCCATTATGAATTTCAGTGATGCTGAAGTAGGAATAGAAACGGAAGGTAAGTCAGAGTTTCAATACTGATCCTCGAAAAAAAAGAAGAAATTAATTGTTTATGCTTTTTGATAGGTAATGCATCGCAATTTCCATCAGAGTAATTTCGTAATCACACAAATTGCTTATATACTTTACACGATGAAATGGATCAGGAAATCGATATACTTACTCATTCAGGAAAAAGTGGATATAGTAGAGCAATGTACAGCAAGGATCTTTTTGACATTTTGTGCACACATTCTATTGTTTTTTCACATCTTTTAGGAACTATTAAGGGTTTTCCATATAAATATCAGGCCAAAGAGCACAATAAGTTTTAGGTTAAACCATACATCATTCCAGCTTGCTACAGAGAAAAAGTGAAGGCAGAAATTCTGTCCATGCTAGAACAAGGAATCATTGTATTCTAAACGGATTAAAACTGTTATTTCAGCAGAACAGATAGACCACAATTATCAGAGGTAATTTTGCCAAATTTCTATTGTTGTTGTTGTTGTTGTTGTTGTGGTCTTCAGTCCTGAGACTGGTTTGATGCAGCTCTTCATGCTACTCTATCCTGTGCAAGCTTCTTCATCTCCCAGTAGTTACTGCAACCTACATCCTTCCGAATCTGCTTAGTGTATTCAACTCTTGGTCTACCTCTACGATTTTTACCCTCCACGCTGCCCTCCAATGCTAAATTTGTGATCCCTTGATGCCTCAAAACATGTCCTACCAACCGGTCCCTTCTTTTTGTCAAGTTGTGCCACAAACTCCTGTTCTCCCCAATTCTATTCAATACCTCCTCATTAGTTATGTGATCTACCCATCTAATCTTCAGCATTCTTCTGTAGCACCACATTTCGAAAGCTTCTATTCTCTTCTTGTCTAAACTATTTATCAACCATGTTTCACTCCATACATGGCTACACTCCATACAAATACTTTCAGAAAAGACTTGCTGACAGTTAAACCTATACTCGATGTTAACAAATTTCTCTTCTTCAGAAACGCTTTCCTTGCCATTGCCAGTCTACATTTTATATCCTCTCTACTTCGGCCATCATCAGTTATTTTACTCCCTAAATAGCAAAACTCCTTTACTACTTTAAGTGTCTCATTTCCTAATCTAATTCCCTCAGCATCACCCGATTTAATTTGACTACATTCCATTATCCTCGTTTTGCTTTTGTTGATGTTCATCTTATATCCTCCTTTCAAGACACTGTCCATTCTGTTCAACTGCTCTTCCAAGTCCTTTGCTGTCTCTGACAGAATTGCAATGTCATCGGCGAACCTCAAATTTTTATTTCTTCTCCATGAATTTTAATACCTACTCCGAATTTTTCTTTTGTTTCCTTTACTGCTTGCTCAATATACAGATTGAATAACATCGGGGAGAGGCTACAACCCTGTCTCACTCCCTTCCCAACCACTGCTTCCCTTTCATGCCCCTCGACTCTTATAACTGCCATCTGGTTTCTGTACAAATTGTAAATAGCCTTACGCTCCCTGTATTTCATCCCTGCACCTTCAGAATTTGAAAGAGAGTATTCCAGTTAACATTGTCAAAAGCTTTCTCTAAGTCTACAAATGCTAGAAATGTAGGTTTGCCTTTCCTTAATCTTTCTTCTAAGATAAGTCGTAAGGTTAGTATTGCCTCACGTGTTCCAGTATTTCTACGGAATCCAAACTGATCTTCCCCGAGGTCGGCTTCTACTAGTTTTTCCATTCGTCTGTAAAGAATTCGTGTTAGTATTTTGCAGCTGTGACTTATTAAACTGATAGTTCGGTAATTTTCACACCTGTCAATACCTGCTTTCTTTGGGATTGGAATTATTATATTCTTCTTGAAGTCTGCGGGTATTTCGCCTGTTTCATACATCTTGTTCACCAGATGGTAGAGTTTTGTCAGGACTGGCTCTCCCAAGGCCGTCAGTAGTTCTAATGGAATGTTGTCTACTCCCGCGGCCTTGTTTCGACTCAGGTCTTTCAGTGCTCTGTCAAACTCTTCACGCAGTATCGTATCTCCCATTTCGTCTTCATCTACATCCTCTCACATGTCCATAATATTGTCCTCAAGTACATCGCCCTTGTATGAACCCTCTATATACTCCTTCCACCTTTCCGCCTTCCCTTCTTTGGTTAGAACTGGGTTTCCATCTGAGCTCTTGATATTCATACAAGTGGCTCTCTTTTCTCCAAAGGACTCTTTAATTTCCCGTAGGCACTATACATCTTACCCCTAGTGAGATAAGCCTCTACATCCTTACATTTGTCCTCTAGCCATCCCTGCTTAGCCATTTTGCACTTCCTGTCGATCTCATTTTTGAGACGTTTCTATTCCTTTTTGCCTGCTTCATTTACTGCATTTTTATATTTTCTCCTTTCATCAATTAAATTCAATATCTCTTCTGTTACCCAAGGATTTCTATTAGCCCTCGTCTTTTTACCTACTTGATCTTCTGCTGCCTTCACTACTTCATTCCTCAGAGCTACCCATTCTTCTTCTACTGTATTTCTTTCCTCCATTCCTGTTAATTGTTCCCTTATGCTCTCCCTGGAACTCTGTACAACCTCTGGTTCTTTCAGTTTATCCAGGTCCCATCTCCTTAAATTAGCACCTTTTTGTAATTTCTTCAGTTTTAATCTACAGTTCATAACCAATAGATTGTGGTGAGAGTCCACATCTGCCCCTGGAAATGTCTTACAATTTAAACCCTGATTCCTAAATCTCTGTCTTACCATTATATAATCTATCTGATACCTTTTAGTATCTCCAGGATTCTTCCATGTATACAACCTTCTTTTATGATTCTTGAACCAAGTATTAGCTATGATTAAGTTATGCTCTGTGCAAAATTCTACCAGACGGCTTCCTCTTTCATTTCTTCCCCCCAATCCATATTCACCTACTATGTTTCCTTCTCTCCCTTTTCCTACTGACGAATTCCAATCACCCATGACTATTAAATTTTCGTCTCGCTTCACTACCTGAATAATTTCTTTTATCTCATCATACATTTCCTCAATTTTTTCATCATCTGCAGAGCTAGTTGGCATATAAACTTGTACTACTGTAGTAGGTGTGGGCTTTGTATCTATCCTGGCCACAATAATGCGTTCACTATGCTGTTTGTAGTAGCTTACCCGCATTCCTAGTTTCCTATTCATTATTAAACCTACTCCTGCATTACCCCTATTTGATTTTGTGTTTATAACCCTGTAGTCACCTGACCAGAAGCCTTGTTCCTCCTGCCACCGAACTTGACTAATTCCCACTATATCTAACTTTAACCTGTCCATTTCCCTTTTTAAATTTTCTAACCTACCTGCCCGATTAAGGGATCTGACATTCCACGCTCCGATCCGTAGAACGCCAGTTTTCTTTCTCCTGATAACGACGTCCTCTTGAGTAGTCCCCTCCCGGAGATCCGAATGGGGGACTATTTTACTTCCGGAATATTTTACCCAAGAGGACGCCATCATCATTTAATCATACAGTAAAGCTGCATGCCCTCGGGAAAAATTACGGCTGTAATTTCCCCTTGCTTTCAGCCGTTCGCAGTGCCAGCACAGCAAGGCCGTTTTGGTTAATGTTACAAGGCCAGATCAGTCCATCATCCAGACTGTTGCCCTGCAACTACTGAAAAGGCTGCTGCCCCTCTTCAGGAACCACACGTTTGTCTGGCCTCTCAACAGATACACCTCCGGCCACCTGTATCGCTGAGGCATGCAAGCCTCCCCACCAACGGCAAGGTCCATGGTTCATGGGGGGGGATTTCAATTGTGTGCAGATTTTATCTTCTGTAGAGCTACATGTAAATTTTTGGCAAATAAGAGTTGCGCCTAGACTGTAGAAAATATATTGTTACTTACATTTTGGTATGTCTACCATTTTCGTAAATTACTTTTTAGGCCAAACGTTTCATCAGCTGCCTTTTTTGGAAGTGAGAACGCTATTTTACATGAATACTTGAAAAGACATCTAACATCCTAAGTTGACGATATACTTATAGCAGAAGAATCTTAGTCACAGAATAACAGTATTTGGAGAAGCTTATTGCATGTGTTTGAGGATTCGGGCATCACTGTCAACCTAGAAAAATCAGAACTTGGAAAAGCAAGAATAAAATTTCTTGATCATATAATTTCGTCAGGAGGTTTGAACTAGACTCATAGAAACCTGAAGCAGTCAGGGTAATCCCCCCAACAAAACTCAGAATCGCCGTTTCCCTGTTTTATCAAATTTTTATCGCTGTTTTTTGAAGTATGAAAATTCTTGCCACTTCTAAATTATGTTAACTTTCTGGAAAAAAACACAATGTGGCAGTGGGATGGACAAGCACAGTTACAGTTCCACAGCTTGAAAGATGCACTTCCTAATACCCCAGTACTTGCTCATCCTGATTTAACACAAGATTTTTGCATACCAATGGACACGTCGAAAATTGAGACTGGCAGTGAGCTATTCCAAGAATTTGAAGAAAATGGTGTAACTGTGCTGATAAGTATAGCCTCTGCCATTCGAGTCTTGGTTAAATCTGAAAGAAATCATTCTGTAACCGAGTTGGAAGCATTGTCACTTACTTGTGCATTTTCTAAATTTAGGTTGTTCTTATTGGGAAACATACAATGATCACCGAGCACTCCAATTTTTAATTTCATCTAAACTAAACCATGATAGTTTGAAATTATTGACTTTGTATTTTCACTGTTGTTCACACCCCTGATACTCAAAATGTTGTAGCGGATACTTTATCACGTGCTCCTATTGATTTTGTGAAGAATACTTACGATAATGCTTTGGAGCAAAACTTCAGTTTTTGTATATACGATAGGTGGCCTTTGAAAACTTTATATCTTCTTCTTTTGAGACATTGCCCATGAACAGGATGAAGACCCTATCTGGAAAGATGTAAAATGTAAACGGTATGAAAAAAAGCACTGTAACATTACAATTTTATTTGGTACATAACAATATTGTTTTCAAAAGTCGTACAACCAGTGACTCTTTTTGGGTTGTGTGCATACCCGATGATTTTGTAAATAAGCTTATTTAGTATACACATCTTAGTTATGCTCACTTTGGTCCGGGACTTCGTACCACTTGTTATTTCTATGATATGCAGAAAATAATACAGAAATTTTAGAAAAAGTGCAAATTGTATCAGACAACTAAACCATCAACAATTACTCATGAGCGCCGTTATTTCCCATAATTCCTTATAAACTAAAAGAGCTGGCCACAGTACACTTGTTAGGACCTCTTGTCAGCGTACTGTGTGCATTCTCGTACATTTTTGTTGCTGTTGAATTGACTTCAATATTCGTTTCATTCACTGCTTTTACGTAAAGCTACTGCCAAAACATTATCCAAAGCCTTTTTCAATCATTTTTATAAAGTGCAATTTCACTCAAAAAATTGATTACCCACTTCACATCACAAAATTAAACCTGTTTTTATTTCACTCTATTGGCCCCAATCCAATCCTTCAGAATGCATTATGCGAGAAATTAACAAGATGTGCAGAATATATTACCCTCGTCAAAACTAGACATGGGACAACACATTCCAAGATATTGTGAATGAGTTACCATACGATTCTACATCATTATCTTCGTTACTTGTACTCAAAAATCAACAACCACCAACATAAAACTATTCATTGCTTTAGCTTAAAGAAATTTTGGTCAAATTTGCCTTTTACAATTATGTCATTTATTGGGTTTCCTTATAATGCATATTCTCTGTATAAATTATTACTACAGGAGGTTATGTCGTTAGTATAATAATAATGTTATGTGTAGTATGTAGTGATCTTTCATAAGTCATGAAAGATGTGTAAGGGGGAAGCAAAGAGAAAAATGTTAAAAAGGATGTTGTACAACATATACATGAGCAAAGAAATGGCTACAAAGATAAACTTGAGATGAAATGATTCGGTAGAGTAAATATCAAACATGTTTAGGTAGGGCAAATATGAGAAATAGTTGGTCAGCAAAAGATGACAGGTGGATAGGTAGGGCAATGGAGCTAAATAATGTGAACTTATAAGAATGTATGAAATATATGACAGAAAGAAGCAAAGAGATAAAGGAAACAATTGTATTTACTGGAAGTTTGATGAAATTATGGATGAAATGATTAATAGGTGCACAAACTAAATGATGAAATATAACTAGGGAGCATGGTAATTACTGACCATATTAGGTATAATAATAGCCTGAGGTTTGAGTGACTGCTTAAGATATTCTTTGATATGAACCTTGGTTACTGCCTAATCCATGTTTTTCCTCAATATACATTTGTGTACTCCTTATCTGTGTGTGTGCGACCACTATCCTCATGTGTTCATTTCTTGCGTATGATCACTATTATTATGTGTCTCTTTCCACCTTACTCCCTATACTTTTGTGTATTTTACATTTTGTCATACATGTTTATTCGAACAGATTTCAAATTTTCTGTAGATCATTCATTACATATATAATAATTGTTTCTTAACATGACTATTATTGTACACTGTTTCACATGATTTAGTTGTCTGCAGTTCCTGTAATTCGTTATTGTAAAACCATGATACTACAGGGTGACACACGGGAGATGGACGGTTTTTAATGAAATAATACTCAGCCAACTTTAAAATTAATGCATGTTTATTTATACAAAGTCAAAACTCATTATTTGCCATTTTAATTAACAAAGTTATTTATGAAAAATAATGTCATTTCGAATGAGAAATGCGGCACCAGCTGCCAGGCTGTCAACAGGACCTCACCTCGTTCAAACATGCAGCTTGTACCATGGTGATGCGGAACAGACGACTGAGAAAGAGAGTTATGAATCGTTCGTTAGGCGCATGGTTCGGATTAAGTTAGATTTCGGAATCTTGATGGTTTTTCGTAGGCTTCCTCGGCTCATTAGCCCCTCAGTTAGACATCATAGTTGCTTCCAATATCCCACGTCTTATGGCAATGTCGAAGAAATCACTGTTCAGATACTGCAATCGTTTCTTTTCCAGTGATGTATAAGAAAATGTTTATTATTTTCTTCCTTATTACCTGCGGCCTTCGTCTGGTGAATCGAGTATTAGTTGAAACTGCCCATTATCTGTAAAGATTAGTTATTTCACTGGCTCTGTACGTCATTTCTTTGTTTATCATTTCCTTAGTCTAAAAATTTGTGTTGTGTAGTTACCATTGAGTATTTGTAGTAAACTGGGGTAAAATTGGACCAATACTTTATTTCAATAGATAGATGAACCCCCCTACTATTTAGTTTATTAATGCTTTTTGAAAAAAAACCCTAACATTCTGGACTTGTCTGTGAGAGCTACCCTTCCCATCACGTTATCCTGTTGCGTGACAGTTTCGATTACCACTTCTGAGTTCGAGAGCGAGCGATGTGCTTCTCTTCAGGTCCATCGGATGCATATCCTTATAGCTGCTAGAAGGCATGTCCAGCTCAGTTGGTATCTTTCACCATTATTCTCCCACAAGGGCAAGATTTCAGCCTCCCTTCAACAGTTATCAAATTAATCCTGTTGCCATATCCAGTACCTTCCGATACACATGATTCAAGGAGTTGCAGAAGTATGGGTCACTAGATTCGCTGCATCCCGTGATCTCTCATCAGGCCTCTGGCACCAGCCTGACCGCTTCAAACAGAAGCGAGACTCACTGACACAGAACGCCACTGGACATCCCTGGCTACATCATACCGGTCTCTGTTGTCAGTGGTGTGGTGTCAGTGTTAGACGATGCATGACAATTCGAGATCGCAATCCAGCTTCTATTTATCTGGTAATTAATTGAAACCCTCAACTGCCGACAGGTGTTGATATACCTCGATGGGTACAGCAGAAAATGTGTGCCCCGACCGGGACTCGGACCCGGGATCTCCTGCTTACATGGCAGACGCTCTATCCATCTGAGTCACTGCGGACATAGATGAAGAGCGCGACTGCAGGGACTTATCCCTTGCTCGCTTCCCGTGAGACCCACATTCCCAACTGTCCACAATCTACACGCGTAATGTTCCTAATAGATATTTACCAATCGACTCATTACTCGCGCCAACTAAGGTGACGATTCCCGTAAGAGTTCAGGCAACCTGTGCGCATTCGCACAGACGAAGGTGAATGGCCAGGTAGCCTATAATTATATATGAAGATAGTAACTGTTCTTGAAAGAACAGATACCATTGATGACCGTGCAGCTTCTCTAGAATAAATAGTAATGAACTGAAACCCTCGGCTGCCGACAGGTGTTGTTGATTTATTTATCTGTTCCTGACAGTCTGTGGTGACGCTTTTCCTTTTCAGCTGTTGGCATCTGTCTGCACCCCAAAGCCACTAGAACACTCCTACGATCTTATCATGATGTGGTCCTTCTGGAAGGACTTGTGAATTCTATTTTTGCCATACTGCTGTCCTGAATCCATCTCACCACCTCGAGTTCTGCAGCCATTGCACACAATGAACATGCCAGGCACATCATTGTCTTCTTCTTTGTAGCACTAGCCACACCGAAACCATTTGTTTTTTACCCTTTGACTGAAGAGCAGCAATCTCTACCCACAGCCTCATCTGATGTGGCGGAGGATATAATGATTAATAAAGGTAAAAAAGGTCAAGCTCTTTGGGGGATCTGGTGAATCTAAGTTACTTCTGCATTCTGGACTCGCATTCTGCAGGAGTGGGATTTCAGACTTCACGTCTGGTTTTCCTGAACCACTTCATCAAGTATAATTTTGGTGTAGTTCCCCAAAAAAAATCCAAATGACCATTTCCCTGTCTTTGATGTTCTTAATGGCGACCATGTGTTAACTCCAATAGAATTCCTTCTTCTTGAAACTAATTCCTGAAGTTGAGTCCTCTTCGCACCTAAAAGTTATTAAGAAGAACGAAAGAAGTGCTATAAGAAAAAATGGAAACGCTCTCTCTTTGCCGGGAATTTATACATATATCTGAAACATTTTCTCCTAGCAATAGTTCCACCTCGCTGAAAGGTACTAGGAAACACCAGGGAAAGTACAGCTACCAGCTACAAGTAACATTCTTGGAATAACAGTGAAAATGTTTATGATGAGGTCCCATACTACGAGCAGCCTAGGGGACGATGCGGGAGGCCCACAGTGCTGACTACGCAAGGTCCTAGCGGAGGTGGTTTGCCATTGCCTTCCTCCGACCGTTATGGGGATGAACGATGATGATGAAGACAACACAACACCCAGTCATCTCGAGGCAGGGAAAATCCCTGGCCCCGCCGGGAATCGAACCCTGGACCCCGTGAGCGGGAAGCGAGAACGCTACCCCAAGACCAAGAGAGAGAGAGAGAGAGAGAGAGAGAGAGAGAGAGAGAGAGAGAGAGAGAAAGGGGGGGCTGAGCTTATCTTGCTGGTACTTTGGTACTTCTTCGTGATAAATTGAGAAAGCTTGGCGGATTCCATAGCGTTTCTTTAATTTCGAAGTTCCTGGCATACTGGATATGGGAGTAATGTGATTTTACTGACGACGCATCCACTCTAAATATTCCAGAAACTATCCATAGAGAATTTTATGTTTCTACAAAGAAAGAAACGCTATCTTCGAAACTTATGTGCTTTCGATAGTAGTAGCCTTCTTATAGCAGCGTAGAATATCAAATATATAATTTAGAGCCTGGAGCGGCATCGACGTTCTAATTCATCCCAAAGGTGTTCCCTTGGATTCAGGTCGGGAATCGGGGCAGGCTAGTCTGTTTCGGGAATGTAATTGTTAACAAACCATTGCCTCATTGATGCTGCTTTAATACAAGTTGCATTTTGATGCTGATACAATCATAGTCTGCGAACTGTTCCTCCGCATTTAGCGTTTTCTGAAGCGCAATATGGGGACCAGCTCCTACCTACGAAGGCCAACACTGTACCGTAACAAACCTTCCTACTTCACTATTGGCACGACACATCATGGCAGGTAAATTTCTCCCGGATTTCTACAAACCCAAACCCTTCCATCGAACTGATACAGGGTAAAACGTGATTCATCCACTGTATCCCGGATTCTAGTTAGTTTTATCGAGAGATTCGATTTATCGAAGTTCGAATTAGCAAAAGTCGACTGTAATCCCAAGTAAATCAGCTTATTTCGCTGAAAACGATACGACGCAACGAAATTATTTTTCAAGTTATCTATTTCTCAGGTTTTTATTTCTTTCCGAATCTGGTAGCAAAACTGAAAACAGACATGACTGCGCTGTTCGCGTGCTCACCTTTAGTACCCAGTATTCGGCTAGTCCTGTTGATGTAATATCCTGCCACTAGATGGCTCTGGCGGTGCCATCGTTTCCGAACACAGACGGAGCATTAATGTGTGGAACCCGCAGTTGTTTTTGCTTGTCTCTCGTGCCGGTGATAAGTGTTGGGCCCTTAAATGAGGAGGCAACCGTTGAGCAAGTAGCGCGCCATTTCAGCTTTGTCCCACATACGCGCCGGCTACCGGCCACACGATCGGCTATTCAAGGACGGCTTGCGAGACCCAAAGTGGAGCCGCGTGAACAACACACGTGTCTGGCCCAGTCAAGGTTCTCCGTGGTCTGTGGTTCTTACGCCGATGCTTATTTTCAGTTCGACCTGACCAAGCAATCACCAGGCCTCCCGCTAGATAAGTAGCTTGCGTGATGCATCCTGATCAAATCCGCGCACTAGAGATGGGAAAAACCGCCCGGTGACAACCAATACGGTATTTTAGTTCTGCATAACCGGTATTTTTCGGTACTTGTTTGGTCTCGGTTACAACAGCTGTTTTTAAATTTTTACTAATAACCAAAAAGAAACCGAAATTTGTATTTGTTAAATAAACCTTTTTTAAAAAACGAGTAACTTTTATTCGTAAAATTTCCCATGTGTTGTTATAAAAAATGAGAAAAGCGATCAGTGCTATTTTAATAACAATCCTCACAGAAACGAACAACAAACACGTAGCTTAAGTATTGGTAGAGCATTGCTGAGACAATAAAGAACCTGTTACCACGCGATGTGTCCTATAGGATGGTAGCATGTACGTGGTGTGAGAGACTTTCTCCATCTAGTCTATTTGGCAGTTTCACGCTGTCATCTTCAGACATAAGTTGTGTTACAGAATGGCACGATACCTACCCTGGAAGTATTTCACGAAATGCAGTACCTATGAAATACAATGCTCCGCCTTCAAAACATTAACTACGCGAGATACCACAACAAACTTGCTATATCATATAAACACAAAACTTTAACTTAACAGTTTATTTATAAAAAAATCAAACGGCTCTGAGCACTATGGGACTTACCATATGAAGTCATCAGTTCCCTAGAATTTAGAACTAACTAAACCTAACTAAACTATGGACATCACACACATCCATGACCGAGGCAGGATTCGAACCTGCGACCGTAGCGGTTGCGTGGTTCCAGATTGAAGCGCCTAGAACCGCTCTGCCGCAAAGGCCGGCGTTTATTTATAGGTTACAATAAAATTGAAAGTAGCTGATCTGTTGCACGTGTCTACGTAATATGCTTTTATATGCTTGTAGCCAACGTACAAATTAATATGAGACTACGTTTTCTTTTACTTGCCTGTTTGATTTAGTAATTTCGTTATAACTGAGCGAGCCAAAATTTTTTAATCTTTGTTCTATTTCTACGCTTATTACAGCAAATACCCTGCTGCCCATTAAAATTGCTACACAACGAAGATGACGTGCTACAAGCGCGAAATTTAACCGACAGGAAGAAGATGCTGTGATATGCAACTGATTAGCTTTTCAGGGCATTCACACAAGGCTGGCGCCGGTGGTGACACCTACAACGTGCTGACATGAGGAAAGTTTCCACCCCATTTCTCATATACAAACAGCAGTTGACCGGCGTTGCCTGGTGAAACGTTGTTGTGATGCCTCGTGTAAGAAGGAGAAATACGTACCATCACGTTTCCGACTTTGATAAAGGTCGTATCGTAGCCTATCGCGATTGCGGTTTATCGTATCACGACATTTCTGCTCGCGTTGGTCGACATCCAATGACTGCTAGCAGACTATGGAATCGGTGGGTTCAGGAGGGTAATACGGAACGCCGTGCTGGATCCCAACAGCCTCGTATCACTAGCAGTCGAGATGACAGGCATCTTATACGGATGGCTGTAACGGATCGTGCAGCCACGTGTCGATCCCGGAGTCAACAGATGGGGACGTTTGCAAGACAACAACTATCTGCACGAACAGTTCGATGACGTTTGCAACAGCGTGGACTATCAGCTCGGAGACCACGGCTGCGGTTACCCTCGACGCTCAATCACAGACAGGAGCGCCTGCGATGGTGTACTCAACGACGAACCTGGGTACACGAATGGCAAAACGTCATTTTTTTCGCATGACTCTAGATTCTGTTTACAGCATCATGATAGTCTCATCCGTGTTTGGCGACATCGAGGTAAACGCACATTGGAAGCGTGTATTCGTCATCGCCATACCGGCGTATCACCCGGCGTGATGGTATGGGGTGCCGTTGGTTACACGTCTCGGTCACCTCTTGTTCGCATTGACGGCTCTTTGAACAGTGGACGTTACATTTCAGATGTGTTACGAGCCGTGGCTCTACCCTTTATTCGATCCCTGCGAAACCTTACATTTCAGCAGGATAATGCACGACTGGATGTTGCACGTCCTGCACGAGCCTTTCTGGATACAGAAAATGTTCGACTTCTGCCCTGGCCGGCACAATCTTCAGATCTCTCACCAATTGAAAACGTCTGGTCAATGGTGGCCGAGCAATTGGCTCGACACAATACGCCAGTCACTACTGTTGATGAACTGTGGTATCGTGTTGAAGCTGCATGGGCAGCTGTACCTGTACACGCCATCCAAGCTCTGTTTGACTCAACGCCCAGGCGTATGGAGGCCGTTATTACGGCCAGAGGTGGTTGTTCTGGGTACTGATTTCTCAGAATCCATGCACCCAAATTGCGTGAAAATGTAATCACATGTCAGTTCTAGTATAATATATTTGCCCAATGAATACCCGTTTATCATCTGCATTTCTTCTTGGTGTGGCAATTTTAATAGCCAGTAGAGTAAAATATGTACTATTCGGTACCAGCCAACTCTGCTCACAGGTGTTTTGGATTGCTGTTATGTTCATGTCTCTTTTTCGATCCAAGAGGTTTTTTTCGCTGTCTTCTTGGCGCCGCCGTCGTGTAGAAGAGGAACTTAACTTGCATCGATTAATACAGCCAACTTCATTGGATAACGAATACAATTTTCTTAATGACACTGAAAGTATTCCATATCTTGTCTTTCTATTCAAGCAGAGATGGGTTGCAGTAAAAATCTGTTTGTAATAAACATAAAAAATACAACGAAGCAAAGTGAATTTCTAGTATGGCAGTGAACTATGTAAAAAATAGTGACCCCATAATATTTGGTGTAAAGTTTTTTTCTTTCTCAGATAATGCCGTTTATACCATTAGTCTAGACTTGGCATACGGAACAGTTACTAATAAGCTTTTACTTACTTTGACGAAAGTCGGTGCTGAAAAAGATGAGGTTTATTCCCCATTCTAAAAATATTACATTTAGAACAGAAACGAAATTACACCTTGATTATCCAGATGCATTAGTTCGATGTTCCAGGGTGTCTCCATTCAGTAAAGCATGACTTCAACGAAAAATTCATTCGCATCAGAAAATAATTCCACACCTTTATTAATCTTTTTTCTTGCAATTAAATACAATAAGTAACTGGTGTCAGATTTGATTGCACTGCATTCATTTGAGTTCTAGTTTAAACTGTTCAGCACATACTTCTTGCCCCAAATATGTTGAGAAATTTCGAAAACTGAAGACAAAAAAATAAGAAATTGAGGACATTTGTTATTCTCAATCAATTTTAAAGGAATTGAAGACATAGCATGAAGAGTGAGGACTGTTCCAGAAAATAAGGACGTCTGTCCACCTTAATTTAATGCTTAGAAGTATAACATCACACTTGCATTGTTGTGCCGTTTTTTGATGATGGTGGTGGAGGGGTGGTGGGATATCGAGGAGACAGGTGGTAGTAAAAAAGAGGGGGCGTTGTTTTTCAATTTTCAGTTCTCTCCGAGGGCGGCAAAACACCTAGGATCGGCCCTGTATCCAGATGACAGTTAGATACGAAAGAACTCATATTCTGGCGGGTGCCACTTTGGCACAAATTTTTATGACGTCATATATTTTGTCTTATTACACAGTATATGGTGAGGAGAATTTTGCTGAAGATATTGTAATATGTCGAAAACTACGCATTAGATTAAGGAAAGGGATTCATAGAATGTGTTAAACTCACAGCGTAAAAGAGAACGATGCAAAAGATAATGAAAGATGGGTATCAACTTTTTTCACTTCTGTGTAACGAGAGACTATGTGAATTGTTTTCAACCAAAAGCGAAATCTCCTCTAATTTAAAGTTACTTACACCAACAGTCCCGCAAAACCACATAAAAATGCTCACTTGTAAGTCATTTACTGGAAATCAGCAGAGCAACTATCGCATCCTATGTTATGTCTCAGTGACTATGATTGGAAAGTGGAAAATGACTCATGCATACCCTTAACTGGAATGAGTTCTGCAGGCCTTCCCGAATTGATGGATTTAGTAGCATGTAGACGTATGTCATGCGAGCGAAGTAACTGAGGATGCAAATCTTATAATTTACCTTGCACAATATACCGTAAATGTGCGTCGTCAGAGAGATCTACGAATATTTTCACAGCCATCAGAAGTAGCATGGGCTGCATCGGCAGTGATGAAAATGATGTAGAAGATGATACTGACAATTTGCGTTTAATACATCAGAGGAAAATTATGGCTGTACTATAATTTAATGAGCAAAAAACGCAATATTAAACAAAGAACAGTGAAGGCAGTATGTTAACGTAATATTCTATCTTCGTCGACAAAGTTTTTAGCATCAGACATATAACATCACTGTAATTTTCTGATGTACAAAAATGAAATGTAGTTGTAAATGTAAAACTGCAAACACATAAAATCTTCAAAGCTTACAATTTTTTTACTAATAGATAATTATTTTTCTGTATACTTTTGAACCTTACAAAATCTTGAATAAAATTACCTCATAAAAAATTTCTCAAGGATGCCAAAGTGGCACCCATCAAAATTAGCATCCCTGAGTATACCATTATATTTACTTATCTACATTTTATTGCCTTCATTGGACCACTCTAGACAACTTTATACAAAGAATTTTTCAGTTTCCTGTCATCCCAGTACTCCTTCATTCTCTCAGGTCTCATCCTTCTTTCTTCATCGGAAATCACCCTTCCTATTGTCTGTTTGTTGATTCTCGTTTTGCAAGTGGTTTGTTTGTCTATGAGTTTCCTGATTTTGTCAGTTTTGTTCTTCGGCCTTCCAATATAATCTGTAGTTCATCCATATTTTTGTTGATTCCTGTAATCCATTTAATGTTTGCACTTACTATTCCACAATTTTTCTATTGTTCTCCTGATGATGCAATTCTCTGGTGTTCTGATTAGAAGTCCGAAAAATGAAATGCGTTTCTTCCTGATTATACTCATTGTTGTTGTTGTTGTCTTCAGTCCTGAGACTGGTTTGATGCAGCTCTCCATGCTACTCTATCCTGTGCAAGCTGCTTCATCTCCCAGTACCTACTGCAACCTACATCCTTCTGAATCTGCTTAGTGTACTCATCTCTCGGTCTCCCTCTACGATTTTTACCCTCCACGCTGCCCTCCAATGCTAAATTTGTGATCCCTTGATGCCTCAAAACATGTCCTACCAACCGATCCCTTCTTCTAGTCAAGTTGTGCCACAAACTTCTCTTCTCCCCAATCCTATTCAATACCTCCTCATTAGTTACGTGATCTATCCACCTTATCTTCAGTATTCTTCTGTAGCACCACATTTCGAAAGCTTCTATTCTCTTCTTGTCCAAACTAGTTATCGTCCATGTTTCACTTCCATACATGGCTACACTCCAAACAAATACTTTCAGAAACGACTTCCTGATACATAAATCTATATTCGATGTTAACAAATTTCTCTTCTTCAGAAACGCTTTCCTTGCCATTGCCAGTCTACATTTTATATCCTCTCTACTTCGACCATCATCAGTTATTTTACTTCCTAAATAGCAAAACTCCTTTACTACTTTAAGTGTCTCATTTCCTAATCTAATTCCCTCAGCATCACCCGATTTAATTTGACTACATTCCATTATCCTCGTTTTGCTTTTGTTAATGTTCATCTTATATCCTCCTTTCCATCTTATATCCTCCTTTCCAGAGCAGTTGAACGGAATGGACAGTGTCTTGAAAGGATTATACTCATTAGCGGTTCTATTTCCTTGTAGACTCTTTCATTTGTAGCTACTATCCAGTGTCCATCTTTCTGGGACGATTTGTTGATGCACGTTCTGATGATTCTTTTCTCTATTTTGAATATTTTGTCTATTTGTAGAATGTTAGTTGTTTTGAAGGTGGTTTCACTTGCATATGTTATTTCTGGTTGAGTGGCTGTTTCGTAGTGTGTTAATTTTGTTGCTATTGATAGGCTCTTTTTGTTGTAGGTGTTTTTGGTGATATATTGTGCTGTAGTCAATTTGTTTATTCTGTTATGCCATACTGGCTTTTCATTGAGGTTATATGTTATGATTTCTCCCAGATATTTACATTTATCTACAATTTTCATTTCTTGGTTTCCTATGGCAATTTTGTTTATGAGTGATATGTCAGTTAACATGATGACTGTTTTTTCAAAGGATATTCCAAGACCAATTTTCTGTGCTATTTCGTGTAGTGAGACAACTTGTTGTTTGGTTCCCTGAATACTGTTGGACAAGAGAGCAAGGTCATTAGCAAATCCTAGACAATTTAAACTTATGTTGTCTTTGGGTCTTCCAGTTTGGATTTTCTTTGGGTTAAACTTGTCCATTCCCTCATTATGTATTCTAAAGTACAGTTGAATAGCAGGGGTGCCAAGCAATCTCCTTGTTTTAAACCTGTTTTTAAGATGAATGGCTCAGAGAGTTCCCCCCTGAACTTGACTTTTGATACAGTGTTGGATAAGGTGAGTTCTATCAATCTGATTAATTTTGTACGGGGTCTGAAATTTCTTAAGATTTTTAACATTGAGGATCTATAGACACAGTCATATGCTTTTTTTAAAGTCAATGAAGGTTATTACAAGAGTTTTATTTCGTTTCTTGTAATATGCTATGGTTAATTTCAAAGTGATGACCTGTTCTGCAAGCTTCTGCAAGGTCTGAAGCCTCCATGGTATTAACCTAAATCCCCCTGTATATAAAAAAGAAGAAAAAACTTTAGACTACATATTATGGTTCATGTCTGAAACTGCTCGATTGTTTAACTTACAAGGAAAGGGCGTGACCCCGAACGCTCAGAACCGCCCGAAAATACACTTAGAATATAAATCACTGTTATGAGTCATTCGAATGCAAAAGAGACATTTGAATGATCACCTTTTTATGGTATAAGACAGGAACTTTGGTAGCGAGAAGAAACAAGACATAGATACAATAGGGCCGAAAACACACATGCTTCAGTATCGTAACTTATTGCTGTATTTCCTTCAGGTAAAAATAATTACGCTCTCTCAACAACAAACTTTTTCTACGGACCTGACACTGTTTCACATCTCTTCGGTCTTCAATGTGCAGATGTGTAATTTCAATCAAGTGGTCAAAGGAAAGTGGAACAGAACGATATGCACATTTGACTAACACCATTTTTCACATTCCTCATTGAAGCAGTCCAGTATCAAAGGCCATGGTAATTACTTTTTCAAACGATGGTTGGATAATGTAACATAGTCTTGTACTTCGGTGCAGAGCGTCGAATGTATGGCACAGGGTGAAATATGATAATGAAATGACGATAGTGTGAAATTTTGCTTGTGGTAAGGACTGAATATCTGTCCCACAATAGCAGGCCAGCAGATAACTTTGTTGTTCGGATAGCGTAATTAGGTCAAGCTGACGGAACTGTAGCTCTGAATCACAACACTGAAATGCGTGTGTTTTTGGCCCCATTTTATCAATATTTGGTTCTTCGCGTCACCGGAATTATTCTTTTAGACATTGAGTGGGTGATCACTGACATATATCTCGCGGTAAGACGCGCAGTGTTGCAGGAGAATGACTCATATCAATGCTTTTGTGATGAGCGACTTATGTTCTAAGCACATTTTCGTGCTTTTCTGAGCCCTCTAGGTCACTCACTTCCCCTGTTGGTTTTTGTACCTGATACTATCACTTAATTGCTCCCACGATTAATTTTACGATTTGAATGTAAGTCACGGCCTGTACCAACAGTGGGCTATTATTTTGTTTTTAGAGGACCTGACAAGGATACAAATGTAGACAAGTGACTGCGTTCTGTTCAGCCAGCTCATGGTAAACCCACTTGTCCAGCTCAATCATGTAACTGGTCAGCTTGTTGCCGTATTTTTCACAAATAAATAGCACTATCATTGCAAAACTGATTCGTTGCATATCATAGATGTAGCAGTGGGTGGGCAAAAGTCACGAAAGGGTTACACCTGTGAATAACGTTTTTTATTTATTCTTTTCTCGTTTTTTCTTTGGGAGTCTGACAGAGGACGGATGAGAGATTTCCCACTGAAAAATTCAGCACCATTCAACGAAAAAAAATTGTTGACTTTCGCTTTGAAAATCAGATTGTTCTCACACATCGAGAATGTCGCCAACATTTCAATGACGGGAGTGGGCCATCGGAATCCATGATCCGTCGTTTGATTCAGCGCTTCAGACAGCGGGATTCGATGATCGATTTACCACGACGTGTAAGACAAAGATCTGTCGGTTAAGATGACAACATTCAACGAGTGCAAGACAGTGTTGAAGAGAACGCAGGAACTTCGACGCGAAGACGTTCTGGCTAACTGGGGTTGGCAAGCAGTCGCTAAAAAAAAAAAAAAAAATGGTTAAAATGGCTCTGAGCACTATGGAACTTAACATCTGCGGTCATCAGTCCCCTAGAACGTAGAACTAATTAAACCTTACTAACCTAAGGACATCACACACATCCATGCCCGAAGCAGGATTCGAACCTGCGACCGTAGCAGTCGCGCGGTTCCGGACTACAGCGCCTAGAACCGCTTGACCACCGCGGCCGGCGCAGTCATTTCGGCTAATTCTAAAACTCGTTGTGAGTCCTTACAAAATCCAGCTGGTGCAACAGTTAACACTTAGATTATCGTCAAAGATTTGTATTGCAGTTCGAATATAGGAGTTGACCACAGGAAACAATGATGTCAGCCACAGGTTTTTGACGAGTGACGAAGTGCATTTTTCACTTACTGACTTTGTTAACAGACGAAATTGTCGGTTTTGGGGCAGTAAAAACTCATACGCCATGCAAGAGCGAAAGCTGCATCGTATCATGACGTCAGAAACGATCTCTGGGCCATACGTCTTTTAAGGTGATAAAGCTAATGCAGTGACGATGCATAGTGATCGATATCGAAACACGATTACGAATATTGCAAGTTCTGAGCTAGTGGCATAAGACGGGCCCACAGCACACACTGCAAGGGCCTTAACTGGTCTTCTGAAGACCATTTTCGGCTGTCTGATCATCTCGGGAAACACTGACACAAAATGGACCCCCCGTTCGCTTGACCTCTCTCCGTTTGACCCACAAGTATTGACCTCTTCATGAATCATGTGTTACACATGGCCGGTACCTATCAGACCCTGAGATTATATGCCATACGTAAGTGTAATCAATTACCCACCGTTGATCGTTAAGTGTGAGAAATACAATGAAAGCTGATAACAAAGAAACTTATTCATAGTTATAGCCTCTTCGTGACGTTTGGTCGATGATCTTGCTCAATCCGAGTTTGAGTGCTGGACGTTAAGCCCTAATCTTCTTTTCTTATTTCTTTGTGTCTCATATTTTGTGAGGTTCCGCAACCGACCTCCAACAGTTTATGTTTTAAAGAAATGTGCAGTAGCGCATGGTGTGAATCGGTGATTGAGTTGGTAAGTGACAGACGTCGGCATTTGATCCCCAACGTATACAAGGATTTTTCATATTAATTCTTGCTTGTTAGGAGGGCCAGGCATGACAAAACTATACCACCTGCTATTCAAGATACATCAGACAGGCGAGATAACCACAGTCTTAAAAAAGACCGCAATATTTCCCATTCCAAAGAAGGGAAGTGTTGACAAATATGAATGCTATCGAACTATGAATTTAATAAGTTATGGTTGCAAAATTGTGACACGAATTATTCACAAGAGAATGTAAAAAATGGTAGAAACCGACCTCAGGGAAGTTCAGTTGGGTTCCAGAGAAATTTAGGAACATGCGAGGCAATACTCATCCTGCGACTTATCTTACAGTATAGGTTGAAGAAAGGGAAACATACGTTTCTAGCGTTAGTAGATTTAAGGGGAGGTTTCCTATCTTTTGGTTCAATAAATCGATTTTTAATTGCATTTTTGGATCCATAAAAGTGTTTAGAATCCACCCCTTAAACGGTTTTTCCGAATACGGAACGGATTTGTTTGTTATTCGCGGTTGTATAAAAAAAAATGCACCTGCCTGAAATCGCCTTTTTGACGCACCAGTTCTTTTCCTTCGGAGGACGAGTTATTGTACCGGTGCTCGGGAGGAAACACACAAAATTCAAATGAAAGTTTGAACGCGTGTGTTTGGAAGTTAGCCCCCAAGCATTTGCATTCTGGTGCGAAGACTGTGGAGATTGCGACTTTCCTGGCAGTGAGCAACTTAACGAATGGTATTTAGCAATTCTGAAGACCATGACAACGATGGACGTCACCCTGAGACTCTATTGGACGCAGTTCGCCAAGAATTCGGACGATCACCGGATTCAAGCGGCCGAAAACCGCTTGTCACCGGCCGTACGAGCGGCTCTGCAGCAGCGCAGGATGGCCCAGATAGAGCAGAACGCCCTCTGTGAGGAAGAGAAAGGAGACGGTTTATGGAACCGGAATATCAGACTGAACGTACGTTGCATAATGTTGCATTTATATGTAGTCAAAACTTCAAACGCGTTTTTCTCGAAATGACGTTTTCTTTATCGCGCGGTTTGGTAACTTCAGATCTACTGAACCGAACCGATTGGTATGATTCTTTGTTTCCAACGAAGATAACTAAATTGTCTAGGAGTTGTACCACTTTTATTCCGATCCATCAACTATAAATATTTGTACTTACCCGACGAAATCGAAAAATCGATGAAAAAACCCATTTTTTTTTTCAAATGGCCGCCCTTTTGTTTCCTATGGTCCAAATAACTCAAGCGAGGTACAAATCCTAAAGAATCTAATATACTTCGCTAACGTCAACTCAATTTTAATTTCAGACGAGCCGGCTGACCTGTGACATACCACGCGTGGAGGTGTGCATCGAAATTTTGCTTCGTCCCGACGACACTTCCGCCTTTGCTATTCGACATTTACGGTCGAAAAAATTCCGGTTTGTAGAGGAAATATCAATAAAAATTTTAACCAAATTTGACTTTGACATCTATAACACATCCCGAGAAAAAATTCTCAAAGAACATGTTTTTTTTGGGCCAAAGATAGTAAACCTCCACTTAAAGCTTTTGACAATGTTGATTGGAATACACTCCTAGAAATTCTGGAGATAGCAGGAGTAAAATACAGGACGCGAAAAGTTATCTACAGCTTGTACAGAATGGTTCAAATGGCTCTGAGCTCTATTGGACTTAACTTCGGAGGTCTTCAGTCCCCTAGAACTTAGAAGTACTTAAACCTAACTAACCTAAGGACGTCACACACAGCCACGCCCGAGGACGTCACACACAGCCACGCCCGAGGCAGGATTCGAACCAGCGACCGTAGCGGTCGCGCGGTTCCAGACTGTAGCGCCTAGAACCGCTCGGCCACTTTTGCCGGCCGCTTGTACAGAAACCACAGTACAGTTATAAGAGTCCAAGGGCATGAAAGGGAGGCAACACGTGAAGAGTGAGACAGGGTCGTAGCTTCTGCCCGATGTTATTCAATCTGCATACTGAGCAAGCAGTAAAGGAGCCACAGAGAAATTTGGAAAGGAAATTAACTTTTAGGGATAAGAGAGGCTTACCTCTGACGTAATTCTCTCACAGACGGCAATTGATTTGGAAGAACAGCTGAATGGAAAGGATGAGTTTTTTTTTTTTTTTTTTTTTTTTTTTTTTTTTTTTTTTTTAAAGGAGATTTAACAGCAACATCAAGAAAAGTAAAACGAGAGTAAAGGAATGTGGTCAAATTACGTAAGATGATGCAGAAATAATTAGATTAGCATTTTAGACAGTAAATTAATCAGCCGAACAGACTAACTAGACTACTGCTTCAGTCCCTCCCAAATACTGTATGTTGCGTGTGCCACTAGGTCGATGTATTGTGCGTATAAAATGGCTGTCTCTCAATCTGGTTGCTAAAACTCTGTCTTTAACAATTCGTAAGTTCGATCAGTTAACCACAGGAAGGATCAGGACAAAAACAATAATTTCACGCTGCCAGTCGCATTGTTATTGCGTTTGTGGGCGCGACAGAGAAAACACGGACCCCGAGCCACATCTGCTGCTCTGCGGCGAGGCTGTTGGGAAAGCCGGGAACCGTTGGACTGAAGGTCAAGCAGCCTCTTGGCCCACTGAGAATGCTGCAAGGTCGGCGCTTCGATAGCGATAGCGAGTCTGCCGCTGCTCCTGCTCGCTGCTTTCACGTAACACGGTTCCGCTCCAACGTAAGGAAACTACCCATAACTGCTGAGTCGTACAGTTTCCATCGTAGTGTCACACTCACCTCTTTGACAACAACCGGTACCTGCGTAACTAGGTTGAAGCTGCTGCCACTGATCTCCCACGGAAATGTGTTGTATTGCCACCATACAAGGGAGACTAAACAGCATGCGTTCCTAAGGAACTATTTGTTATGGAATAATAGCCGCGGATTTTTAACGACTTAAACAGTGTGCTTACGTTATGACAAATTTCATTAAAATCGATCCATGTAGTAGAAACAGACAGACAATTTACTGCAGACGTATTGTTGCGATATCTTGATATACGAAAATGGCGGAGCTAGTGTATAGCTAAGGGAAGCAGTGTAGCCGGCTGGTGTGGTCGAGCGGTTCTAGGCCCTTCAGTCTGGAACCGCGCGACCGCTACGGTCGCCTGTTCGAATCCTGCCTCGGGCGTGCATGTGTGTGATGTCCTTAGGTTAGTTAGGTTTAAATAGTTCTAAGTTCTAGGGGACTATGACCTCAGCTGTTAACTCCCATAGTGCTGAGAGCCATTTGAACCTTTTTTTTTTTTTTTTTTTTTTTTTTAAGCGGTGTACACAGGCCCGGATCTGTGGAAGAGAGCTGGGGTTTCTGCCCCGAGCGGCAATTTCAGGGGGCGCCAAATTCATATTCTTGAAGAAAAAAAAGCTTGTTTCACAAAGCTCCTAGCATCCAGCGCACGTTGATCTATCCATTATTCATTTGATTTTGAAACGCACCCCAGTTTGTTTTTGAACATTTTTGAACACATTCCGAGTTCTGCATGTGTGCACAGTGTACACGATGTCTCTGCCAGGGGATTCCCTGTCGCATCAAGAAATAAAAACACTACTTGAGCCGAATAAACCCGAGCAGGTAAATACCGATTGCTGCTTTTTTATGTAGTTGCTCGGGTGTGCGAATTATAAGCGTTGTTTTAATTATTAGCGAAATCCATAAATTCAGGTTACCACAGTGTAAATAAACGACTAACGGGAATAACAGGTAAGCAAGATTACATATTATCTTTTCGGTGAATGCAAGAAAGTGAAATTTTGACAGCAAATTTTTGCCAGGTCGCTTCACTACTAAGGACAAGTTTTACAGTCCCCGGTTAGCAGCCACTAAAGTTCTGTTCTCAGAATAGCGAAGAAAACGCGTTGTACGAACACGTAACAACGCCTAAAAGGAGAATGAAGGCGGTATAACTGAACCGGTGATTCTGACAGGGTTAGTGAAGTTAGCCGGAATGACAGGAATAGTTATAGAATCAGTGATGACAAGATTGTTATTAGACGAAGAAATAAAAGAAGTGGGGACATCAGAGAAATTATATGGAAGAATATGACGATTCCGTATTCATAAAAAAATTCCGTACTATTACTTTTCGGTCTCATGTTTGAGAAAGTTGTGCGCTTGAATGAAATGTGAAACCATTTCCTAACATAAAATTTTTTGCTTGTAGTAGGCCTAACTGGTATTTGATTTTGGTACTTCGCGAATTATATTCTGCCGTGTTATTTATGCAAATGGAATACATAAAAACGTCTATTTGTACCAAAACAGTTTCGCTTATTTGGTGTGCGTTACAACTGCTGCGATATTAGGAAGATCTGTTTCCTTTTATCTAGCAGACAGAGCCAAAATAGATGTAATCAAATCGAGAAACCGCACCAGTCTTGGGTACTATTCGTATTAAAGGCTTTTTCGCTATTAGAAAACGACAGTTTGATTTTTCATGCAGCAAAACGTTTGACGAACTTTGATGAGGTAATAGATTCTTTCGCAGACAGGTAAGCACGCAGTGTAAAGCTGCTGCAAGACGAGAGAGAGAAAAATGCTGGGACCTAAGAATCGAAGAAACGTGTACTGTCTTGCTCGTCTTTACCAGTTTTATGTTTCCTATGTCATACAACCAACTTATTACCTAATAGGCAATAAAGAGTGCAAGTTTTCTGAAGAGTTCTTATTCTCCTAGTGACAAATAATCCCACCCAATATTAACCGAGAGATATTTTTTAAGGCAGGTAGAACGTCAAACCGGCCGACTAGGAGCAGGAGAGGCAACATAGGGCATTTTAATTTCCACTGTCCTGAATATAGGTTTGATGGCTTCCATTACAAAATAATACGCGTCTGAATTCCACAAAGCGAAATTCAGTGATGTGCGATAGAAGAATGATGTGTGGAGAGGCGTGACACTGCACTTTTTGCTCCGGTCCGGGGCTGTGTATACATACACTGGGTGCCCCTGGAGGAATGGTTTATATATAGGGATATGGCAGGAGCGATGATTCGAAGCAAGAAAGTCTAGTAGTCTTGGGCTCAAAAATGCATACCTTAAGAGCTATCACCACTTGTTTATCTTTGCTACTGTGAAATACCTCTCTTCCACTGAACAAGTGCCCATAGTTGGTAAGGCATGCGCCTTAGAGACTGTGTTTAGTGGACATTTTTTCTTGATTTGCTTCATACTACTTCCTTCCAACACATGAAAAGAAAAGAGCTTGCAGTAGAAGAGATTTGTTTCGCAGTGTCGAAGATGAAGAAGTGCTCGTAGATCTGTAATGTACGCATTGTAGAGCCCTTGTTTACTATCATTTTTTTGCCTCGAATTGTCGGTTCCGCCATATTCCTTAATACTGATTGATCCTCCTGGGATACACTGCGTAGTCTGCAAGCCACTGCACAGGGCGTGGCGGAGGCTACATTGTACTAATTTCCTATACCATTTGCGTGCTGAGCGAGAGAAAAATGGCTACTTATAAGCCTCAATACGTGCCCTAATCTCTCTTATCTTATAGTCTTGATCACGACGCGGGATATACGTTGGTGAAAGGACAAGGGTCGCTCCGTATTCTTGGAACACATGTTCTCCAAATGCAATCAGAAAGTTTCGCGAGATCTTCGTCGTCTTTCTCCCAAGGATCCCCATTAAAATTTCCCAAGCATTTCTGTTGAGATTTTCAAGTGGACTATACCGACCTATTACGATCCCAGCAGCCTAATTCGTTCGGCGTCTGCTGTCGTGTCTACTTGATAAGGCCTCGAAACACTGAAAGAATACTCTAGAACTGATCACACTAGTATCTTGTCTGCTATTTTGATTTACAGATGTATTGTATTTTCCCAGAACTCTTCCAACAAATCTGAGTTTGCATTCTTTAATATCTATTTAACGTGATCGTTCCGTTGCAGATCACTTCTTGTATGGTGTGACGTGCTGAAGATGTTCACCACTAATCTTGCAGAGACTATCGTGTTGCTTGTCTTTACACAGTTATTATAACACACTCATCCATATATAATGAGAAGTGTCATTCATTAGACAAAGTGTAAATTTTGTCACAGTCTTTCTGTAATTCTTTATGATCGTCCAATGACGATTCTTACCAATACACAACGCCATCGTCAGCGAGCAATCTCATAGCGCTGCTTATCCTACATAGTAAAACGTTTAGTTTATATCGATTGAGAACGTTAGAGCAGCTTCCCTCAATGGCGTTCCGCGGGGACTGAATAAGTGCGCTGCGAAAAATTGATAGTAAAATGACAGTTTTTTCGACATTTTGATGACACTAATTTCTTTAAAAAATTGTTCTGATTTCTGTGTTATTAGTTATGACTAAAATAGTAATTCGCCATTTTTTAAAATTATTAACCGTCAAAATGAATAAGACATTCTATCAAAGTATCAGCATTCTCAATGTATTCCGTCAGAGAAAAAGTTTGGGAACCCCTGCATTGGAGTAAAACGGTCCTAACTTCTTTGCTTTGATTCATTCCGATTGACTATTGTTGTTCGGTTACAACTGCTTACGAGAAAGTCTGTCATTAGACTACGAGTTGTATAACGATTTCCACAGTGTCCTACAAGTAAATACCCAGGTACTACCTTTCCCATCTTGTCAGTTACCTTCTAAAATTTGAAAGGGCCTTATTGCACTTAACAAGTGTAGGTTTAGTAGCAACACATTCACCAAGATACCTCGTAGACCGTTGGGACTGAAGCACCACACATCAACACCTAGGCAGTCTGTTTCTATCCTGAACTACTATGTCTCTGATGTTATCTGGTAGATAGCACCTATCTCTAAGAAAGAGTAACCAAGGTCACAGATACGGGACACAAGCACACTTCAATCACATACAAAACAAATACATATAGGTGAGACACAAATACAGATAAAATATCTGCAGATATTTTGTAGCAAGTGTTGCTCTAACAATAAATAACTCTGGGTTATTATTTGCTATTGAAGATGGATATGTGGGTAGGCTGTGCAACTTTTCTATATTAAAACGCCCTTCACAAAACTAGCAAATCTGATGCGTATTGGCTTATTATTAATAGTAATTCGGATCTTTTAGAATAATGATGTCCTTGGTGGGAAACTTTAATTATTAAGCACTGCAGTCAACATAGAAGTAAACGATTCTTGATTGGAATAAAGTTAATATAAGCACTGAAGAATGAGTGATGACCCGGTTGAAATGATTCGGCTGTAAACAGTTTCGACTTCAGGTCACTGTTAACTGATTATAAATGTCGTATTGTTTCACGAGCACTGTCTTTAAAAATGAGAGGTCACAGCATCAACAGAACAAATCTGTTCAATTTTTAACCTTAGTATCTTCAAAATATCGTTAGTTAAATTATAACTGTTACGTCAACACGATTCGTGACAACTACGTAAAGTTGTGACAACTAAGTAAATTTGTGACACTGAAATTGTCCTTAACAGCACAAAGATAATTTGAATTTGAGGTTTTATTGAAGAACTGTTAAAAGGTAAACTAAAAACGACTTGAAACTATGTAACACAGTTAACTAATATTTGTCTTTAGGAGTTTGTGTTGATGTCCCCCACAAGGAAATATCGGTTGACAGTCCATAGAGTAAATATCTCTGGAGTGAGCATTGCGTTCTGCGGATGTTGTCAACATTAAACCAGGATTGTCACGTGTTTTCGGGACTTCGCTGTGCGTGTGTGCTTTCCGCAGAGTTTGAAGTTTATTATATCAAGAGTTTTTGTTGTGTTTTCACCATTTGTTGATAGTGTGATAGCTATGGTCAATTACTGTTGTTGCTACTGATGCAAAGAAAAATATGTGGAAGGAAGGATAGTAACCTTTCTTGGGTACTATGTTTAAAAGTTTCGAGACGCATTATAATTAAGGCTTGATTCTGTAGACCTATTTTTCTACGGTTTTATGACTATATAATAGATATAACGGCTCGTACAAAAGCTTCCTCTCGTAAATTTGCTAGTGGATCAGGAAAGTGAATGGTTAGTTGTTTCAGCAAATACTATCCTCCATGGATTTATCAGAGACTTGTCGATTATGTATATAGATTGGAAAGACGGGAGACAGATAAATTCAATAGAGTGGGAGTCTGTAATTGTCTTCGTATAATATGTGTGTCCAAACCTTTTTGTTTACAAAGTTACAGTAGGGGGCCACGTTAAGTGTGTCTAGGACATGGAGAATGATTATGTGTGATTTATATTTTAGTTTCCCGAAGGGTGAACGACGAGTAAAGATGTGGCTCCAGAAAATAAGGAGGAGTAATTTTCTCCCCCCAAAACTCCGAAGTATGTTCAAAACACTTTGAAGAGGAATGCCGGCCGCGGTGGTCTAGCGGTTCTAGGCGCTCAGTCCGGAGCCGCGAGACTGCTACGGTCGCAGGTTCGAATCCTGCCTCGGGCATGGATGTGTGTGATGTCCTTAGGTTAGTTAGGTTTAAGTAGTTCTAGGGGGCTGATGACCATAGATGTTAAGTCCCTTAGTGCTCAGAGCCATTTGAACCATTTTTGAAGAGGAATGTTTAGACACCGGAAAATTTGGACGTGTGTGACTGAAGGTAGATGCTATACCAACTGTTTTTAATTTTCCACTGCACCTATTACCAATTTCTGCATTTTTTGCACAAATAAAATAAAAGACACAATAGTGTAGCTAATCAAAGTACACATTCATCTTCTTTGGTGTATTTTGCCCTCACTTTATCTTCTTCACCATTTGATTACGAAGCATAAAAATTAGTAAACACGTCCCCAAACTCTTTCATTTGTGTCACTTTCCGCTTCCCTTAATGATGTTATATGGGTTGACTGTTACATGGCCAACTGTATTTGCTTTACAGTAAATTCATTTTCCGATCGCCTTTTCTCCCCGTTCTTACTCGGTATACTATTTATTTAATATACTAGAAGCAAGTACGTAAAATGCGTTAAATAAACACTTCAAAGTGTTACCAGTAAGAAAAATTGTGCTTTAGGTCGCAAAAACGAGAAAATAAATACGCAGCAATAGCAGAAAAAAAGGATGAATTAGCAGGGATATAATCGCTAATGTGTGGCAAATTCGGTGTTTTTCGAACACTTGCAAAAGTACTAGCGTACTGTCAAGTCGTTTTGCAAGACTATCACTGTAAAAATGTACGTCAGGCTCTGTAATACTATAAAGTGCCGTATCATACCGAAAACTACCAAAAATGGAGTGCATCTGAACTGTGACGCCCTTAAAAGTTACGTAGCTGGTTTATTCCCGGTATCAAATGGATACTGTTAAAATGTCTGCTCAACATATATAAATAATCCACGACACGTACGAAAAGAATCCGTCTGTACTAGGCATGTAGTGACATTCTAAATATACAGGGCGCTATATGTACAAACACACGACGACCCGGGATCACGTGACCAGGCCGGCAATGTATGTTCACAACACAAAATCTCTTCTGCGCACGTGAATGCTCACTCCAGAGATATTTACTCTATGTGACAGTCAACAGTTTGTGAATGCAGAGATGTGCGTTCGACATTTCCTGTTACTTAGTATCCTTGGTCCTACCTGAGACAGATGCTGCGCGATCTCTGCTGAAGTTCCATTGTGTCGCTGATCACAGGTCCCTCAAAATACACCATACATAAACCCTCCAGAAGCAGAACGGAACTAAACGAATAGAGTTAATTTAATAACAAGAACGCAGATTTCCACAAACGATTAACGGCCGGCCGATCATGAACCCCGACGCGCAGTCAGTCCTTTTATTTTTCACCTCACCAAAATCAAGTCGTTCAGGATCTCGGCCCATCCACAGATTCCACTGTTCGACCCTTTCACAGATTTCAATGCCGTTTTCAGCATACTAAACAAGACCGCAGCTCACTGTCCTGAACGTAGACAGTCCTTTTTGCTCATAATATTCGGTAATTTCCAAGATTCATTATCTATCGAAGTCGCGAGCCGAAACGATACATATCGAATGTGTGATCGTAAATCGATCATGCGACTCTGGTGTTGGGCGTTGTGATCAGTTATTTGTGATTGTCATTTTTATCTGTTTTCTGTCGTTCTCTTGGTTGCTTTAAATTACATACCTCCGCGAATTATTTGTGAGTTCCTAGGGAATCCAAGACGATTTATGTCGTTAGTGAGCGGGATGTCTGGTGTTCCTGACGTTTCTTCGGCGGATTCTCGCACATGAAAAAATATAATTCCATGTTTATCCAGTGTAGAAAATTGTTCGACTTTTTGTCGCATATATGGAGTACTACCGGAAGAGGAAAGAAGGGACTGTGTTGACTGTCGGCACATGAAGTGTGTAAAACTTCGTAAGAAGAGTTTCAGTGCTGAAATACCGTTTACAATTTGCGCGGACAGTGCGGAAAACGAACGAGTATTGGGAAGAATACATAGTTCGACTCTTCCAAATTACCCATCCAGACCACCGTAATGAACTTTCATATGATAACAACACCGACGACGAGTAAGGTAAGACGGCTCCTTTGCAACGCTCTTCTTTTGTCGTTGCTGTAGCGACCACTATAAAAACATATTCATAACGCCCGCCACCAGAGTAGCATGATCGATTTAGGATCGCACGTTCGATATGTATCATTTGGACAGCGCGACTTCGATAGGCAATTATTCTTGGAAATTACCTAATATTCAACTTGTAGTTGCAACACAACAGAGCTCACCATCGCTCGTCAGCTGTCTCTTCGTAACATTATTCAAAGCTATTCATTTTCGTCAAGGGCCGAAGCTCCTAAAATTACAACGAAACTACATACATAAATATATTTAACATTACACAATAACAGTATTGATTCTTCGTAATATATTACATTGCAACTGTACACACAAAATAAATACAATGCAAGATGAGCAACGTTAAAAGGGAAAAGATAAAAATCCACAAAAAGCAAAAATACATACTGTCTCACTTATGTTTTACAGTACTTCAAGTATACATACTGCTTCACTTATGTTTACAGAACTCCAAATGAGTGTTAGTACTGGATCTACAATACAATAACATAACCCAAATAAATCTTTTACAGGAGGTCCCCATTACGCTCGCTTGGCGAATATCCTTTGCTACTTTCGCCTCTGTGGAACATACTAGTATAACGTACTGGGTTCTTTACGCAATACAAGTACACTGATGGAAAAATATCGCAACAGCAAGAAGGAATTGTGTGACACAAACGAAAGTTCATAGGTTTGTTTCTGCATCTGGAAGATGACGTCTATTCAATTTTCGCGCCAGTTGCGTAAAAGTGGCACTAGTAGCGCCACTAAGAGAGCGTAAATCAGGTTTTGCTTTAAATACACGCTGTAGCGGTAGAGAGCGTTAGTAGCCTTTAAGATGGGATGTGGTGAGGTAATGTTAGTCACGAATGCCTTTAAGGCGACAAAGACGCCATTATAACATCTCACTGAGTCTGAACGAGGTCGTGTAATAGACATACGTAAAGTTGGATTTTCCTCTGCAATACTGCAGGAAGTCTTGTTAGGAATGTAATCACTGGGTAGGATTGCTGGCAGCGGTGGTCACGAGGATGTTCGGTAAGAGAACCGGGCCACGGATAACCACTTGGTACTGCCGAGCCGGGAGTGAAAAGCATCATATTCGACAAAAGACTCGCACATTGTACTGCATCTGCAGCAGTAATCTGAGCATCAGTTGACACCATAACGACACAACCAACCGTTACAAATCGGTTACTTCGAAGACAGCTCCGAGCCAGACGCCCTGCAGCGTGCATTCCACTAACGTCCAACCACCACCATTTGCGACTTTGGTGGTGTCAAGGGAGAGCTCATTGGAGGGCAGGGTGGAGGCCTGTTGTGTTTTCTGATGAAACCTGGTTCTGCCTCGGTGCCAGTGATGGCCGTGTATTGGTTAGAAGGAGGCCAGTTGAGGACCTGCACCCAACCGGTCTAAGTGCTAGTCACACTGGAGGTATGGCCTGGGGTACGATTTTCTACCTCAGCAGAAGAGCTCTCGTGGATATCCCACTCAGCCTCACTGCAAAATTGTACCCCAGTCTGGTGATTCGACCTGTCGTTCTGCCATTCATGAACAGTATTCCAGAGAGTGTTTTCCAACAGGATAACGCTCGCACACATAACAGCTGTTGTAGCCCAAAATTCTCTGCAGAGTGTTGACATGTTGCATTGGCACGCTGGATCACTAGATCTGTCTCGAATCGAGCACAAACCCAGCGTCATCCACAAACCGTGTTCGTCCCTGTATTGACCGACCAACAGGCTTGGAACTCCATCGCGCAAACTGACAGCTGGCACGTGGACGACACAATGCATGCACTTTTGCATGCCTGCATTCAACAGCCGCGCGACGTGGCCACGCGTGGTACGAGTCCTCCGTCGGGCATGAGTGTGTTTGTTGTTCTTAGCATAAGTTAGTTTAGGGGGACCACACTGTGGTTCAGGTCGAAGAAAATCGATTTTAAGTTTCCACCATAATAACTATTTGATGCAGGATTTTAATATTTTTACTGTCTGTCACATGATGCTAATAGAGTCAACTGTACTAAAATCTACTTTATCCATTTTATAGTTTTTAAGAAATACTTTTTTAAATGGATTAAGGTTTTATTTAAGTACTCTGAAAAGGATTTTGCTGCAATTTTTTTTTTCGAGCAATTAAAGAGCATTTTCCTGCCACATGTGTTTATGTGCCACGCCCACTTTTCTGTCACCCCCTGTCAACACACCCACTGTCAATTTTAAGCCATATGGAAATGCTATTATTAGCAAAATAGAATGTGTAGGCCATGTTCAGAAACGTTTGGGAGCAAGGCTGAGAAAACAAACTGTTACTATGAGAGGAAAAAAATTAGAATATGGAAAATTGTTGACCTGAGAGGGTCGGTTAACTAAAACTGAAATAGAAAACTTGCAGGTATACTATGGGTAGGCAATTAGAATAAATAAAGAAAATATGGGGTCAATGTTTGGGCCATATTCTTCCATAAGTCTTCTACTGATGATAAGCCATGTCATAGATTGTGTCCATCAGGAGAAAATTCGTGATGAAAACACAATAGGGCTCAGGCAACTGGAGAATCTTATTCTTACCAGAATTCTCTTCCTGCTGCTGTTATTACAGCAATTAAACGTGTTTTCAAAGACTTGGCTCATCCTGACCTTCTATGCAAATGTCTGCATGGGCAGACACAGAACCCAAATCAATGTTTCAACATCATAATTTGGAAGCGCCTTCCTAAAACTGTTTTAGTAGGTATGCATACAATGAAACTAGGAGTTCATGATGCTATTATTACATTCAATTGTGGTAATATTGGAAAGTGTTGGGTACTGAAAAAGTTGGGAATTAATCCTGGTAAAAATATGATCACTGGGCTGCAACATTGCGAAAAAATGAGGATAGCCGATGCAGACAGGTCTGCATCTTAATAAAGCCAAGAAAGCAAGACAAACATCCAGAAAGGTGAAAAAGAAGCTGGAAGACCTGCTAGAGGCCAAAGAAGGGCCATAATATGCAGCAGGACAGTTTTAATTAACTGTAAGTAACAAATTTCAAATGCTTTTTCTTTAAAGTCAATTTCCCGCAAACTAAAATTTTCAGTATATGTGCCCCATTACATCAGAAACTGTCCTAGCTAAATGAATGTTATTTTTAGAGACTCTGCATAACATAAGAAGCCACCTCAGGTACTACATTCATTAATATTCCCCCATTAGGAAGTTCACAAAAAATATTTTCTGCAGAAAAAACTTAATATTTTTTGTTAATAAATTTAAAAAAGTATTTCTGAAAAACTATAAAATGGATAAAGTAGATTTTAGTACAGTTGACTCTATTAGCATCATGTAACATACAGTAAAAATATTAAAATCCTGCATCAAATAGTTTTTTCAGTAATGGGTCAAATACTTGCGTAAATTAACATGGGTTAGATAGGCAGGGTGTGGTCCCCTTAAGTTAGTTTAAGTAGTGTGTAAGTCTAGGGACCGATGACCTAAGCAGTTTGGTCCCTTAGGAATTCAAAAACATCTGAACATTTTGCATTCAACGTTACGGCGTTTACACCAGTTATTACTGTACCAACATTTCACATTTGCAATAGTTTACCGAGCGAGGTGGCGCAGTGGTTAGACAGTGGACTCGTATTCGTGTCCGGCCATCCTGATTTAGGTTTTCCGTGATTTCCCTAAATCACTCCAGGCAAATGCCGGGATGGTTCCTCTGAAAGGGCACGGCCGACTTCCTTCCCCATCCTCACCTAATCCGATGACCTCGCTGTCTGGTCTCCTTTCCCAAAACCAACCAACCAACCAATAAAAAATACATAAATCTGTGATCTTGCAATGTTAATCACTTGAATATGTTACCTAGACGAATGTATTCTCGGATTTCGTTACACTTCATAAATTATTTTTTGATGTTGTGGCTTTTTCCGTCTGTGTATTTCTCGAGCCAGCCACCTGTTCCAAAAGTTACTCCGTATACTGTGTGTGGACTCACAATGCTCCCACTTTAATAAGAGTTATCACTAGCACTTAAACATATTTGATAAACTCACAAATTAGCAACAATTGAGGAATGTTGAAAACCTTACCTAGGCACAGGAATTGTTACACTGCGGCTTTCTGTAACTTGCAACATTGCGTTTATACAGTATTTATACCAGATGATACAGCTGAAAAGTTTCGAAACCGGTTGTGTGCGTTTACAAGTGACTTGAACAAATAGAGCTACAGCGGACCACTGGACATGTCAATCAGTTTCATTTTAATAGTTTTTACATCGGTATTTTTTTAAAACTGTTCACTCTAATTGATACAGTCAACAGTTTATTAAAAATACGTGTTATAAAAAAGACACATTTGAACATTTCACATTAAGGGCACCGTTCAAGATTAAAAAACAGTCCCGCACTAACACTCCACAGCGAATACCGGTAATTGCGTATTAATGTGACTGCTTTCCGTCACTCTCTTTCCGAAGTGGTCATAGGGCAGTTCCGTCTTTCTCTTATCGTACGGGGTATTATTATAAAACAGTTACACGAAATCAGCAGATGTTATTGACACATAATGAATCGGCACGTGAAATAATTTATACTCACGTGGCGGAACTTTGTGCTACAGTCTTTAGACAGTTGGTGGAACTGAAATGCGGATACAGCAGCTGCGAGTGCTTATCGTTGTTTGCAACATGGAACAAAACCGACTGCTGTTTGGCACAGTATAAGCCACCAAGCAATAATTAACGAGAAAGTGGGGTTAAATAATACAGAAAGTACTGGAATTTAAAAAGAAAAGGAAACTAACGACAACAGTGCCATGAATCGTCGCAGAGAGTATGTTTCTCGTCTCAAAATATTCGTCTGAGACAGGTCGCGGGATTCCCATGCAGTGTGTGTGCGTATGCAGAGCGACAGCCGGTGTCATTGCACGGTGGCTGTTAAGATTCAGGACGCGTCCCGGTGACGTGAAGGTCGCAGGCTTGACAATGCGCGGCCTAGTATGTGCCTGCAGCTCCGTGTGGCAAGCAGCTGCATGCACTGGCACGGGAGGGTGTGACACCACTGTGACGCTCATACAAGTCTACACACTCCGCCATAACACTATTCGATCCACCTGGGTTGCCGAGGTCACTAACTCTCACTACTGCGGGGCCAATCGACTCGGTGAGAATGTACACTACTGGCCATTAAAATTGCTACACCAAGAAGAAATGCAGATGATAAACAGGTACTCATTGGACAAATATGTTATACTAGAACTGACATGTGATTACATTTTCACGCAATCTGGGTGCGTAGATCCTGAGAAATCAGTACCCAGAACAACCATCTCTGGCCGTAATAACAGCCTTGATACGCCTGGGCAATGAGTCAAACAGAGCTTGGATGGCCTGTACAGGTACAGCTGCCCATTCAGCTTCAACACGATACCACAGTTCATCAAGAGCAGTGACTGGCGTATTGTGACGAGCCAGTTGCTCGGCCACCACTGAACAGACGTTTTCAATTGGTGACAGGTCTGCAGAATGTGCTGGCCAGGGCAGCAGTCGAACATTTTCTGTATCCAGAAAGGCCCGTACAGGACCTGCAACATGCGGTCGTGCATTATCCTGCTGAAATGTAAGGTTTCACAGGGCCGAATGAAGGGTAGAGCCACGAGTCGTAACACATCTGAAATGTAACGTCCACTGTTCAAAGCGCCGTTAATGCGAACAAGAGGTGACCGAGACTTGTAATCAATCAATGGTACCCCATACCATCACGCCGGGTGATACGCCAGTATGGCGATAACGACTACACCCTTCCAATGTGCGTTCACCGCGATGTCGTCAAACACGTTTGCGAGCATCATGATGCTGTAAACAGAACTTGGGTTCATCCGCAAAAATGACGTTTTGCCATTCGTGCACCCAGGTTCGTCGTTGAGTGCACCATTGCAGGCGCTCCTGTCTGCCATGGTCTCCGAGCTGATAGTCCATGCTGCAAACGTCGTCGAACTGTTCGTTCAGGATGGTTGTTGTCTTGCAAATGTCCCCATCTGTTGACTGAGGGATCGAGACGTGGCTGCACGATCCGTTACAGCCATGCGGATAAGATGCCTTTCATCTCGACTGCTCGTGATACGAGGCCGTTGAGATCTTGCACGGCGTTCCGTATTACCCTCCTGAACCCACCGATTCCATATTCCGCTAACAGTCATTGGATCTCGACAAACGCGAGCAGCAATGTCGCGATACGATAAACCGCAAACGCGATAGGCTACAATCCGACCTTTATCAAAGTCGGAAACGTGATGGTATGCATTGCTCCTCCTTACACGAGGCATCACAACAACGTTTCACCAGGCAACGCCGGTCAACTGCTGTAGTGTATGAGAAATCGGTTGGAAACTTCCCTCATGTCAGCACGTTGTAGGTGTCGCCACCAAGCTAATCCTTTGCTTGTCACAGCATCTTCTCTCTGTCGGTTAAATTTCGTGTCTGTAGCACGTCATCTTCGTGGTGTAGGAATTTTAATGGCCAGTAGTGTAGGTGGCGGAAGAAAGTTTCTCGCCACTATTTGGCTGGCAAGTACAGGAAAGCTGGCGCCGTACGCGTTCTGGCAACTATAATTCGCACCAGTGCCCCAAATTAAATTCCAAACGTCTCCTCAGTCGCTCATGGTGTGAGAGCTCGTGTCAGTATTTCTGATCCGCCTATCGAATGACGCCGTTACGTTCGGTGGTCTGTGTCGAGATGGACAAGCCGAGTGCGAGGACTGTGTTTCACTTTCTCCCTCCTCTCAACATCAACAACAATACAAACGCGATACTTGACTATACTGTACACACAATTATGACATTCGCATACACAGGATAAATTCACTAACGGCACCAGATACGCAAAATGGCCGAAGAGCCTGTAAGACGTCCATAATTAAAGAATTTGTTGCTAGCGCACTCGAGCTGATGTAATTTCGATGTATTGCTCACGCGCTGCCTGCGATATGTAAGCTAGAAAAGAATCTGAGACCAAAGAGTAGTATTGACTGCAGTAAGAACTGCGTAGCAGTAGGAGTAAGTTGTTGCTAGCGAGCAGTCGTGTCTGGTGTATCGTGTTGGGTGGGCCGGTCGTGTGCAGCGATGGCGGAGCCTGAGCGTTATAGGATAAGGTAAAAGCAGCCTCGCGCATATGTAGTATTGTTACATCATGTCCCATATAAATGTTTAAAAAAATCTGTTAATAATAATCTTTCTCATAAAAAGTAACTTTTGACATTTATCTGAATTTAAAGAATTCACTAATTTCTTCAATCCTTGGCAATCCCGATTATTGAAAAGAAAAGTCTGTTCCTTCCTTTTTTATAAGACAAATCTATCGGCCAGCATTGCACTTAGCTGCGCCAGGAAAATTTCTTATAGGAGCAGATATATACGCGTTATCCGGCGGTCTAATTAAGGTAAGATTTTTCAGTTTATTCAGAATGATGTATCAGGGCCATGACGCAGCATTGCTGACGTCCAAAATTTACCAGGGTAAATTGACTGTCAATTATTGAAAGGTTATAGGTTTGTCACATCGTATTATATTTTCACTGTTGGGTAGTTACGCTAAATGAGAATATTGTTCATATTATTTTATATTTGTGGGGAGGTTACAAGCCAATTACAGAACGCTTTCTACAGGCTGCGAGGTAAGGCGGGCGTACACCAGGGTTCAGTCACTATACCAACGAGGGTCAATGAACGGCAACATCGTTATGTCAGGAAGGTCGCAGTTCGTAGTAATAGACGGCAATTCATCGAGTAAAACTGAAGTGATATCACGTGTTCCCCAGGGAAGCGTCCTGGGCCCTCTGCTGTTCCTGATCTGTATAAGTGACCTGGGTGACAATCTCAGCATTTCTCTTAGGTTGTTCACAGATGATGCTGTAATTTACCGCCTAGTAAGGCCATCCGAAGACCAGTATCAGTTGCAAAGCGATTTAGAAAAGATTGCTGTATGGTATGGTAGGTGGCAGTTGACGCTAAATAACGAAAAGTGTGAGGTGGTCCACATGAGTTCCAAAAGAAATCGTTGGAATTCGATTACTCGATAAATAGTACATTTATCAAGGCTGTCAATTCAACTAAGCACCTGGGTGTTGAAATTACGAATAACTTCAGTTGGAAAGACCACACAGATAATATTGTGGGGAAGGCGAGCCAAAGGTTGCGTTTCATTGGCAGGACACTTAGAAGATGCATCAAGTCCACTGAAGAGACAGCTTACACTACACTCGTTCGTCCTCTGTTAGAATATTGCTGCACGGTGTGGGACCCTTACCAGGTGGGATTGACGGAGGTCACCGAAAAGGTGCAAAAAAGGGCAGCTCGTTTTGTATTATCACGTAATAGGGGAGAGAGTGTGGCAGATATGATACGCGAGTTGGGATGGAAGTCATTAAAGCAAAGACGTTTTTCGTCTCGGCGAGATCTATTTAATAAATTTCAGTCACAGCCTTTCTCTTCCTACAGATGCAGGAATGATCATCAAAATAAAATAACAGAAAGCAGAGCTCGAACAGAAAGGTTTAGGTGTTCGTTTTTCCCGCGCGCTGTTCGGGAGTGGAATGGTAGAGAGAGAGTACGATTGCGGTTCAATGAACCCTCTTCCAAGCACTTAAATGTGAATTGCAGAGTAATCATGTAGATGTAGATGCAAGGGTGACAAATAGGAACCGACAATGCGGTTAGCTTCCAAGATGCTACTCCAGGTGGGTGTAAAAATGAATGCGGGCAACGGAAAATACTGAACTCGAAAATGAAGAAAGTTTGTGTGGCCATCCTCCGCATCAAGCATATAAATACTTGTTTTGTAAATAAAACTGCATTTTCCTGCTGCTAGTTACTTTATTTATACCATACGTGTTCCGTCTTCTCCTGTTCTAAGGCATCATCAGTGAGATCTATTACGATGCAGTTTTGTTAGTTTTAGATTATTAAACTGTTCACTTCGCGATTTTTTGTAAAAAAAAAGTAATTACTTACGATTTTATGATCTGCATTTCCTCACATCTGGTCTGGAAGTCTCACTACCATTTTTATCACTGTCATATAATCACATTCTTGTATTCTTGCCTTCCACACACTGTTCACCATGTTACTCACTCTTTTTTGTGGTGGACTATTGCTCTTTTGTCACTCGATACAACTATTTCGTCGTACGCTGTTTTTCACAACGTAAATATTGCGACTCCATTACATGTTTCATCTTCTTTGGTACGTCGCAATATTTACGTTGTGAAAAACAGCGTACGACGAAATAGTTGTATCGAGTGACAAAAGAACAATAGTCCACCACAAAAAGAGTGAGAAACGTGGTGAACAGTGTGTGGAAGGCAAGAACACAAGGGTGTGATTATATGACAATGATAAAAGTGGCGGAGGTTCGAGTCCTCCCTCGGGCATGGGTGTGTGTGTTTGTCCTTAGGATACTTTAGGTTAAGTAGTGTGTAAGTTTAGGGACTGATGACCTTAGCAGTTAAGTCCCATAGGATTTCACACACATTTTAATATTTTTTGATAAAAGTGATAGTGCGACCTCCAAACCATATGTGAGGAAATGCAGATCAGAAAATCGTAAGTAATTACTTCTTTTTACAAAAAATCGCGACGTAAACTGCCTAATAATCTAAAACTAACAAAACTGCATTTTTATAGATCCCACTGATAGAACAGGAGAAGGCGAAACACGTATGGGATAAATAAAGTAACTAGCAGCAGGAAAAGGCAGCTTTATTTATAAAACAAGTATCGAAAATGAAGATTTGGCCCTGTCTGACTACGCCCTGAAGCAGGGTTTGGGATATCTTAATGGTGATATTATTTTCTCCTTTTGCTCTTTAACATATAAATAACAACATAAACATAAATGAATGATTAAGGGAACTAGTGACTACTAAATGATAAATGTTGTTTCTGCTTATACATTTATTGTAGATAAGAACCCGTTATATATTACAAAAGTTTGTATATCAATGTCCAATGGGCATAAAGAGATGCAAAAGAATTTCCTAACTAATCTCACTGATCAATTGCACAAATGTGCCCCTTTTTATGGCTAAGCGATCTAATATAAAAAAATGAGATGACTGTCATCAACTACATACCAAACACTAGAAGACACTACTTTCAAAGATAATCTAAGTGGTGTGCAGTCTCAGCGGAATTAAAACTTACGTGATGACAGCTGTTTAGCTTTATAGCCCTAATAAGCCGGAGCAATTTGCAATATCACCGTATGTACTGCGTCCCGTGTGTCGGAGTGATGGTTCTCGTACACGTCTGTGGCGATGGAAAAACTCCAGCCACTAAATAAAAACTCATTCAAACACTAGGACGACAGAAAGCAGTCCTCTGACTAGTATAACGTAATATTGTCTTCTGCTCTCTGTGTTCTACAGACAAGAAACGCGAACTCCCAGCCAGAAGGACAGAAATCAGATAACATCTCAATGTGAGTATAGACAGAAGAAGTGCTCTCAGTCACCGAATGCTGCGTACTTAATGACGACCCTCTACTCGGAGGCGAGGTCCAGAATCGTATAAGTTTGCAACTGTACAGTGCCTAACCCTTCACTAACTATAAAATCTCGTGAGAGCAAAGACAGCAGGTCAGTGTGAATCAACAAAAGCTGATACTGAGCGACCGTCAAACACGGGCGCTCAAAACGGAAGACCTCTTTCGCTCCACCGCTGGTTTCCCAACAAAGCTCGACTCTCCTCCCTCGTAACTGCAGAAGGCGAATCATATTGTCAAAACCACGGAATATCCTCCCTCTCTACAGATTCTTCCGAACGCCGACCAGCCATATTTTAGTCTTTTGTCATCCAGCGCGGAAAGCTTGCGAGGAAATACCTATACCCGTTAATGAGGAATTCATACATTTTCAGAGTAAAAAGCCTCAGAAATGACCCAGCCGGCGTGATTTCCGAGGTAACGCTTCCTCGTTCCTCTAAGTGCGTCCGAGGTGTTCAGAGTTTCCGGAGTACTACCCGGTTATCCTTCTGGCCCCGTGTAACGTCGTAGCATTAATTTGATGTGAAAGCGGGGCTGATATTCAATAAAAGCGGGTTAAAAGCTGTGAGCGGTCTGGGGAAGTTAACCTTGCATTACTGCGCAACTGTTTCGCCAGGTATCCAGTCTAGCTTACCAAATTCCCAACCAGATTAACATTAATTATAATCTTTTAATAGTCATACGAAAACCGGTGATATATATATATATATATATATATATATATATATATATATATATATATATATATAAAATGAGATTTTAAATAAAAAGAAATAAATCAATTTATATTTGGAAATTTATTTTAACATTGATCATTGAAATATCAGCATATTAAACTTGAGTCATAACTAATCTGGTTCCTTATTTAGGATTGTGAAAATGTGAGTTTGTAATCTTACAGAACACATCAAATATGGAGCCAAGATTGGGAGACTGCATACAACACTGCATTCATAAATTAACACACGAAGAACGTTGAAACGTATGCGAGAGGAAATTAACCACAATCAGCCGATTCAATTTTCACCCAAAGAAGTTACGTTTGTAGCGCAATCCTGTCCGTCATGTAATTACCACACACTGGTATACTCAATTCATACTAACTCTCTGAGAAATCTTCCCGAAAAGAATAGCTGAGGGCTACTTTGACGATTACACCACATGCTTCACGTAGTCAACTAGGTTTACACAAAGAGTGTAACTCCACAAAAATTTTGATAATCAAAATAAATTAGATCGAAAAGAAATTTACAAAAGAAAAACCTCGAACTGGTTACTATCGTCTTACTATTAACCTTATGGGTCAAACAATTGTATAAGCACGTGGTACTGGTCTCACAAAGTATACCCCACGTGGGTTCAACATAAAGAAAAGTTGCTATATTGAAAAATATTGTTAAGACGAGACGTTATAATCTCACGCACATTCGCATTTAAAACTGATGATCTTAGTTAGAGTTTCTGATCAACACGTGGTTCCACTTTTGTCACAAAGTAGTGACAAAGCAACTACTGGAAGATATTCTGAAGTTGACACTCGAAATACACTGCGTTGCAATTTAAGATAAAATTAGAGATTTTAGAGCTAAACCTGAAATAAAGGTGATTAAATTTTCAGTTAGGCTGAACCTAAGAAATCCATTGTCGTGCGGACTTAGCAGACACCCGCTTAGCCGGAGATCTAACCACTTCAGACGCTCGCCGCGGACAGACTGACCTGCGCTCCTACCAAGGGTGCTTCCGTATACAAACGGAAGTGACCAGAGGGGCAGCTTCCTATACCAACATGACAAGGTACGGACAGAACCATACTAAGGATAGAAACCTCTTTGCTTCTAGAAGGCGTAGCTACCTGTTCCGACGTTGGTCCTACTGTTCTCTAGCAGACAGGCTTTTCTGCTACCATCAAGCATGCAACTAGAAATACATTTGCTCATTCATCCTCTCACACAGAAGGGAAGGGGGATGACAGTATCTTATCATATACAGTATATAAAAGCAAGCGGATGTAGGTTCCGTATGAGACTGTGTGACATGAATTACATATAAACTGTGTTTTAAAGTGTAGTAGTGTGACAGATCGTTCTTGTTTATGTGTAAAAGTAACACGTTCCACTACTCAGTCTCCTTCCAGATAGTCAGAAAAACCACAGTAAATTTAGAAGAGGAATTTATGCCGTAAATGATAACAGATTTAAGAAATTAACATGAAAGGAATCGAACAGAGACCTTTCACCCGTTACAACACCGGGCGGCCGCCTCTGTATTGTGCTTCAGCGCTCAGGTGCCTCAACCGTCCGTCTTGGGATACTTCCTGTGCTTAGCAGGGCCAGCACACCTGTGAGGGCTTTTCCACCCAGGGCCTGAGATACCCCTGCCATTTCATTTGCACTGGCGTTCCAACCTCTACTAGTACAGGCAATCACTCATTACGCCATTTTGATAATAAAGACAATCCATCACCTTTCATGCAATAAGCGTAAACAGCTATTTGCAAGGTGTTCGTGGCAATGTCAGTCTCCTTTAAATATTCATATATACGATGTACAACCTACCAAATGATATCTAATTGTGGTTGTATTTCACGGCAAAATATGTAGATGAGTGCTTGTAAGGTGTGAAATTGTAGCCACCTTACAAGCTTTGTTGTGGTTCGTACTGCCGGCGGTAACACCATAACATTGGCGGTGAATTGAGTTTGGGATCCATCTCCTAATGTGGACACCTGGTCGAGTGTTCGTTGGTTCACTAACGATTTGCTGTGTATGTTGAATGACTATGTACAGCACCGGTCAGAAAAAAAGAAGATAACGCCTTGAACGACTGGAGATAGGATCTTCATATTCACAGGACTCTTACGTTAGTATGTTCTGCAGAATTGATTAGCGTTTCAGTCACCTCTGTTCGTCATGTGCCCTGTTGGCTAGTAGGCATAGCGTTGAGAACTTGTTTCATTTGTGATGGCGTCGGCCCGTAGAAGACGAGAAAGGTGTCTTGCGGTACAGCCCCCTGCTACATTCACCTGTTTCCAAAGTTCTTCTGTGTTGGTTGGCACTGGGTCAAAGTGCTGCACCTGGCATTTCACCATATCCCACTTTTCGATTGGCGACAAGTATTGTGATCTGGGGGGCCAGGAAAAAACGCTGACATCCTGTCACACCAAGAAGGCACGTGGTCATTCATTGTCTTGCTGAAAAATGGCGTCTGGGGTGTAAAGCACAGAGGTTATGGCTACAGGTTCAAATGGTTCTGAGCACTATGCGACTTAACTTCTGAGGTCATCAGTCGCCTAGATCTTAGAACTAATTTACCCTAACTAACCCAAGGATATCACACACATCCATGCCCGAGGCCGGACTCGAACCTGCGACCGTAGCGGCCGCTCGTCTCCAAAATGTAGCGCCTAGAACCGCTCGGCCACTTCGGCTGGCTAGTCGGCTACAGGTCGCAGGCTGTCATTCACATAGGTTATACCGGTCACAGTGCACTGGACGCGCACGAACTGTGATCTGTTATTGTACCCCGTAGAACCCCACACAATGACTTGATTTGGTGCTCTATTCTTGTGCGAATGCGATCACTGTGATGCCGCTCGATCTGTCTGCGACGAACAAAAATGAGTCCATCACTTTCAAACAAGCAGAACCTGGATTCGGCCGAAAACACTATCCGATGCCATTCCTGTTCCCAGTCGTTTCGTTTAATACACGATTGCAGTCTAGCATGTTTCCGCGCATTCGTTAATGATAGGCGGAGAAGTGGATGACGCGCACGATATCCATGCCGTTATAAACAGCGACGGACTGTCATTCGTGATAGTGCAGTATGTGCTACACTTTTCCAGTGTTGCGCCAGAACCGAGGAGGGCGCAGATCTGTCCTGCAATGCCATTCGGTTGAGGTGTCGACCTTCTCGGGAGTGGTCTGGGTCGTGTTCTACGGCCTTCTGTGAACCATTCTCCACACACCCGTTGCCCTGCCGAAACAGTTCGTCCCACACGAGCAGCAATTTTCCAGATCGATGCATCACATTCTATTACGCCAATAAAGCGCTTCTCTTTCAAACTCACTGATTTGACGGTACGGTTTGCGCATACCTCTGCAAGCCATCCTGTACGTCTGCTCAGGTCACACTGATCCATTACTTTAGGTTTATAGAGACAACGAGAGCCGTAGCCACATTTTACCGGTAGGTGGTTTTGCGTCACGATGTCGATGTTGACCTTGAGCCCACGGGCCGACATAGTCCAATTGCTAATCATTTCTGGACAACACACTAATATTCATGTCTTGTGAATATGAACGTCCTATCTCTACTCCTTCAAGGTATTCTGTTTTTTCTGAACACGGGTGTAGTGTATTTCCTTCAACACCCACTCGCCGGCCTTTGACATCCTAAAATAGCCTAGCGAACTAGCAGCAAGAGCACTGCTGAAAATGATCGAGCTGTGAGGACGGCAGCTGTGTGAACCAAGCGTACTGTGGACACATAAGCAATGTTAACGACAGACAACTATTCGATAGTAGTCGTTTCTTTGTGATGCTTCGTGGACGAGGTGACACTGAGAAAATAGCGTGCTTTTGTAGTGGCAGGGAAAGGCTTCTTCTGGAAGGTAGAAGACAGGAACGTGTGGGATGGGCGGAATTAAAATGACTTTCTTGTTTTTTTTTCTGGTCTTTTTTTGCGCCCCTGGTACGGCCTTGAGTTCGAGCAGTTGTTAGTGAGGTATGCGAGGTAACAAATTAACACACGGGAAATGTTAATCGTAGTTGCAAATCGGAGCTTGTTCCAGCTAAGGTTAATTACCTTTTAAAGTCAAATATGGAAAGGTATTTTAGGAAAAAAATACCACTGTCCTGCCCAAAAAGACAGACAAAGGCTACATCGGATTCGGTGGGTAGCCAATTAGAAGACAGTAATGAATAGGGGCATTTGCAAATACCCAAATACACACTGACACAAGAAGAGAAGATTCAACATAAGCAAATAAATTATACAGCAACACACAACATAAACTCACAACTTAAGACGAGAAAACTCAATAATTTCACAGAGGAATTAAATAAGCAAAAAGTTTTAATAGTGGGGCTCAAAGATACAGGACCCATTTGAATCACAAGGATATAGAATTTATAATGGGAAACCAGGGCAGAGGGTTACGAAGAATTGTCCCCAGTTTGGGGCAGGATTTCTAGTGAACGTAAAAATAATGGATTCTGTAGCTAATTTTCAAGTAATATTACCAAAAATTGCAATTCTTACTGTTATAACAATGACAAAACGTACATAATTATAAATGCTCCGGGCCGTACAAACGAAAAAACATTTCTAATAAAAGCAAAAGAAGAGGTAGATGAACTTCGGGAGCTTCTCGAACAAACTCTGAACAACATAAATAAAAGGGATGTAAAAATCTTATTAGGAGACTTCAACGCCCAGCTGGAGAAAGAAAGGAAATATAAAGATATAACTGGAAAATGGAGTCCACATAACATTACAAACACGAATGGTTGAAGACTTGAAGAGCTTTCCAGAGAACGCAACCTTATATCTAAATCAACGTACTTAAGGGGGAAACCAAATAAACTTAAAACATTGAAACATCCAGACTAGAGGAAGGGGTATTGGCAGCTAGAATACGTCTCTAAAGACACAAATTTTCATAAGAAAATATAGAAAGTTAAAGTATTGAGAGGAATAGACACATGCTCAGATCACTACTTACTTAAAATCATATTCACTCCATTAAAGTAAAATAATGAAAGAAAACTGATAAAACAAGATGGGGTGTATGGCCAACATCAGCTAATTAAAAATGACAAATACTACCAATAACACAAACCATTAAAGTAAGAGATTATCTAGAAGAACTGGTACCAAGCCTCAAGGAACAAGTCGAGAACCTAGCTCCCTTGAACCCACGAAGAAGGCATGCATGGAGGACTCCAGAATGTGACAAATTCCATAAAGAAAGACACCAAACATGGTTAAAGTTTCAAACAACAAAACAGAAGAAAATGTCGTGAGCCTCAAAAATTAAAGGAAAAATTCACACAAAACATTAGGAGAATTAAGAGAGAATTCCATAAAGATATAATTACCAGAAACCAATTCCAGGAGCTATTATAAAATCTTTGGGAAACAGCTATAACAGTATGGGCCCCCAATGCTAATACTGAAAGATGGAGGTGAAAGAATGGCACACAGTAATAAAGAATATTCTTAAATAATGGCAAATGCATTTAACAAAACTTTTGAAACTGTGAAGAACCCAAAGAACTGTTACAAATCGATGTAAATACCCCAATTAAAAACGAACCTAAAAGTTAGACCCCTCCCTCAACTTTCCAAGAAGTAGAAAGAGTCATCAAAGGACAAAAACGTTATAAGGCATGTGGAGAAGATCAAGTTTACGTTGAAATGTGGAAATATTCAAGTGCCACAGTCAACACCTCGTTACGCAAGGCTCTAACAAAAATCTGGATAACAGAACATTTCGCTGAACATTGCACCACGGCCATCATACATCCACTACACAAGAAGGGGGATAAGAACAATATAGATAACTACAGAGGAATCTGTCTTCTAGACTGCACATGTAAGATTTTATCCAAGATCCTATATGAGGAATCAAGGAACAAATAGAACAGGAGTTAGGTGAATACCAGAGAGGTTTCAGACCATGGAGAAATTGTGCAGAGCTGATCATTAGTTTAAAATTTTTTTATGTCATACTATATGAAACGATACAACCCTCTTGCAATGATGGTTGTAAATATTGCGAAGGGATATGACTGCCTTCATAGATCTTCAGTACCAGAAATTTTAAGGAATCTAGGACTCCACCCAAAAGTAATTAAATTAATGGAACTTACTCTAATCAACACGAAATCGAAAGCTAAGTTTAGAGGAGAAATTTCAGAACCATTGCTTATGAAAACAGGCTGAAGACAAGGTGATTGTTTATCACCATTACACTTCAACTGTGCACTGGAGTACATAATGAGAGAATGGTACAAGGATAACCCGAAGAACATAAGAATTGTAAATGCTAAAAATAAAATAAGTTTGAACTGCCTGGGATTTGCTGATGATCTTGCTCTTCTAGCCAACAAAGTTAGAGAAACTAGGCAACAAGTTAAATCATTACAAGAAATGGTCCAGGAAATTAAGCTTAGAATATCATTTGAAAAAATAGATATTATGCCAACTGACCCATCACTTGCAAACGAAATTACATTAGGAGAACAAGAAATCAAAATTGTTGATGAATTTAAATATTTAGGTGAAATCCTAATTTACAACCTAAGCGAGAAATCATCATGACAAAATAGAATAAAAAAAGCTGAACAAAGCAAGTTTACGTTACCGGAAACGCACGCAACAAAAAAGTCCTATCCATAGATGCAAAATTACAACATTATAAAGCAGTTACACAATCAGAAATAACTTACGCAGCTGCAAACATCTTCAAAATAACTAACACAGCAGAAATGGACTAAATACTAAAGATATGAAGAAGTATAATTAAGGCATACATACATAAACAATATCAAGTATATGGGCATTGGAAAATAGCTTTAAATGAAAGAGAGTGCAAGAAAATAGAACCAGTAATGAGCACGATCAGGAAGAGGCGTATGTCACTCTTTGGGCATATTACGAGAACACCATATAACAGAATTAGTGAGCGAGTAACGGAATAATTGTGTAATAATAAGATCAAAATTAAATGGATCACAGAAATTAAGAAAGATATCAGAGAACTCCAACTTACAGTAGAATACTTAAAAAACAAAAGAGAGAAAACCAGAAAACTGCAAGACACAGAACACTGCAAGACACACAAGCCAGGCTACAAACGAAGATCAACAAAGGGGCTACAGGAAGAGTGATCTCAGACGAAGAAATAAAGAAAATATCTGAAAGAATGAATAAGTACTGGGTAATAGATGTGTATAGGTTTTTCGCGTTGATGACACTGTTGTAATGTCTCACTTTCACATTACATTGTATACATAATACACTGTAAATTTTTCCAACCTTCCAGAATGCTCTCGTCATTTTTCGATTTCTAGAGGAAGCTTCTCGGCCCGCAATGTCTGGGCATTCACAAATGGTGGTATTACTGGTAGTTGGGAGCTCCAACGTTAAGCGCGTAATTGGACACTTATGGCTTCCAAGGAGGGGAAGGAATCCAGTGTGCACTCTCCGTGCATACCGGTAAGAGTAATTCCACATGTGGAAAGCCTGCTTCTGGATGCCATCAAGAGCACGGAGTGCAGCCAACTGCAGCTGTTGGCTCATTCGGTACCAACGATGTTTGTTGCGTCTGATCGAAAGAGATTCTCTTTGGTTTTGGGAGGCTAGCTGATTTCTTGCGAGATAAAAGCGGGGCTCACAATCTGTAACATCATCTACAAAGTCGAATGGAGGGTTTGAATCAGAGGCTTACACGGTTCTGCGACCGTATAGGATGCAGATTCCTCAACTTGCGCCATAGGTTGGTGGGTTTCCAGATTCCGCTTAGTAGATCATGGCTCCACTACGTACAGGAAATGGCTACACGGGTAGCTGGAGCTGTGTGGAGGGGACTGGGCGATTTTTGGGTTAGAGAGTCCGGGGAAACTACAGAAAGGGCGTCATTCTAAAAGCGCGCCGGACAAACAAAGGGAGGTACATGCAGAAAAATATCGGTATTTTAGAATCCCACTAATACGCTCCTGGAAATTGAAATAAGAACACCGTGAATTCATTGTCCCAGGAAGGGGAAACTTTATTGACACATTCCTGGGGTCAGATACATCACATGATCACACTGACAGAACCACAGGCACATAGACACAGGCAACAGAGCATGCACAATGTCGGCACTAGTACAGTGTATATCCACCTTTCGCAGCAATGCAGGCTGTTATTCTCCCATGGAGACGATAGTAGAGATGCTGGATGTAGTCCTGTGGAACGGCTTGCCATGCCATTTCCACCTGGCGCCTCAGTTGGACCAGCGTTCGTGCTGGACGTGCAGACCGCGTGAGACGACGCTTCATCCAGTCCCAAACATGCTCAATGGGGGACAGATCCGGAGATCTTGCTGGCCAGGGTAGTTGACTTACACCTTCTAGAGCACGTTGGGTGGCACGGGATACATGCGGACGTGCATTGTCCTGTTGGAACAGCAAGTTCCCTTGCCGGTCTAGGAATGGTAGAACGATGGGTTCGATGACGGTTTGGATGTACTGCGCACTATTCAGTGTCCCCTCGACGATCACCAGAGGTGTACGGCCAGTGTAGGAGATCGCTCCCCACACCATGATGCCGGGTGTTGGCCCTGTGTGCCTCGGTCGTGTGCAGTCCTGATTGTGGCGCACACCTGCACGGCGCCAGACACGCATACGACCATCATTGGCACCAAGGCAGAAGCGACTCTCATCGCTGAAGACGACACGTCTCCATTCGTCCCTCCATTCACGCCTGTCGCGACACCACTGGAGGCGGGCTGCACGATGTTGGGGCGTGAGCGGAAGACGGCCTAACGGTGTGCGGGACCGTAGCCCAGATTCATGGAGACGGTTGCGAATGGTCCTCGCCGATACCCCAGGAGCAACAGTGTCCCTAATTTGCTGGGAAGTGGCGGTGCTGTCCCCTACGGCACTGCGTAGGATCCTACGGTCTTGGCGTGCATCCGTGCGTCGCTTCGGTCCGGTCCCAGGTCGACGGGCACGTGCACCTTCCGCCGACCACTGGCGACAACATCGATGTACTGTGGAGACCTCACGCCCCACGTGTTGAGCAATTCGGCGGTACGTCCACCCGGCCTCCCGCATGCCCACTATACGCCCTCGCTCTAAGTCCGTCAACTGCACATACGGTTCACGTCCACGCTGTCGCGGCATGTTAAAGACTGCGATGGAGCTCCGTATGCCACGGCAAACTGGCTGACACTGACGGCGGCGGTGCACAAATGCTGCGCAGCTAGCGCCATTCGACGGCCAACACCGCGGTTCCTGGTGTGTCCGCTGTGCCGTGCGTGTGATCATTGCTTGTACAGCCCTCTCGCAGTGTCCGGATCAAGTATGGTGGGTCGGACACACTGGTGTAAATGTGTTCTTTTTTCCATTTCCAGGAGTGTACAATTATAGTTGATGGTGATATCTGTCTGTCGTCAACATGTTGGCGAAAATACGTGTTTAAAAGTTGAGGGTAGGCATAAAACGTCGTCCGAAATCGTTCTGAATGCTTTCTCAGAAAATTATTTTGAACAAATAGGCCAGTAGCCCACTAGAAGTGTAAATTATTGCGAAAATATACTTGACCTCTTTGCAATAAATAATCCAAAGCAAATAGGGAGCATGATGACGGATACAGGGATTAGTCACCACAAGGATGTTGTAGCGAGACTAAATACCACAACACCAAATCCACCAAAAACAAACTCAAAATACAACTATTAAAAAAAAAACAGACAAAAATTCGCCTGACGGCTTCCTTTAAAGACACACTCCACTCCTTCCATTCTTTGTAAGCGGTGACCAGATGAGGTTTATATTCAAAGAAATAGTATCTATGGCAGTTGAGAGATACATACCAAATAAATTAATAAGAGAGGGTGCCGATCCTCCATGGCACAAAAAACAGGCCAGAACAGTGTTGCAGAAGCAACGAAATAAGCACGCCATATTTCACAGAATACAAAACGCCCAAGATTAGCAAAGTTTTGCAGAAGCTCGAAACTTACAGCGAATTTCAATGAGATATGCTTTTAATAGTTTCCACACCGAAACTGTGTCTCAAAATCAGGCAGACAATCCAAAGTGATTCTGGTCGTATGTGATGTACACCAGCGGAAAGACACAATGAATACCCTCACTGCGCGATAACAATGGTGATATTACGGTTGTAAAGGAGAGTTACTAAATACAGTTTTCCGAAATTCCTTCACTAAAGAACAGGAAGCAAATATTCCTGAATTCGAATCAAGAATAACTGCCAACATGAGTAACTTAAAAGTAGATATCCTCGGTGTAACAAAGCAGCTTAATCACTTAATAAAGACCAGTCAGATTCCTTTCAGAGTATGTTGAAAGAATAGTCCCATATTTAACAATCATATACAACCACTCGCTCCCGTACCTAAAGATTGGAAAGTTGCACAAGTTAAACCAGTACCGAAGAAAGACACCGGTGTAATCCGCTGAATTACGGATCCATATCGCTCACGACGATTTGCAGTAGGATTTTGGAACATGTTATCGAACATTAGGGTTACCTGGAAGAGAACGGTTTATTGACAGACGGCCAACACGGATTCAGAGATTCAGAGAATATCGTTCTTTTGAAACACAACTAGCTTTTTATTCTCAAGAAGTAATGAGTGCTAACCGTAGCAGGACCTAATAAAAATGTAATCAAATTACAAAAAATTGAGTAATAAATAGATGTTATACAGGGTGTTACAAAAAGGTACGGCCAAACTTTCAGGAAACATTCCTCACACACAAATAAAGAAAAGATGTTATGTTGACATGTGTCTGGAAACGCCTAATTTCCATGTTAGAGCTCATTTTAGTTTCGTCAGTATGTACTGTACTTCCTTGATTGACCGCCAGTTGGCCTAATTGAAGGAAGGTAATGTTGACTTCGGTGCTTGTGTTGACATGCGACTCATTGTTCTACAGTACTAGCATCAAGCACATCAGTATGTAGCATCAACAGGTTAGTGTTCATCACGAACGTGGTTCTGCAGTCAGTGCAATGTTTACAAATGCGGAGTTGGCAGATGCCCATTTGATGTATGGATTAGCAAGGGGCGATAGCCGTGGCGCGGTACGTTTGTATCGAGACAGATATCCAGAACGAAGGTGTCCCGACATGAAGGCGTTCGAAGCAATTGATTGGCGTCTTAGGGTGCACGGAACATTCCAGCCTATGATTCGCGACTGGGGAAGACCTAGAAGGACGAGGACACCTGCAATGGACGAGGCAATTCTTCATGCAGTTGACGATAATCCTAATGTCAGCGTCAGAGAAGTTGCTGCTGTACAAGGTAACGTTGACCACGTCACTGTATGGAGAGTGCTACGGGAGAACCAGTTGTTTCCGTACCATGTACAGCGTGTGCAGGCACTATCAGCAGCTGATTGGCCTTCACGGGTACACTTCTGCGAATGGTTCATCCAACAATGTGTCAATTCTCATTTCAGTGCAAATGTTCACTTTACGGATAAGGCTTCATTCCAACGTGATCAAGTTGTAAATTCTCACAATCAGCATGTGTGGGCTGACGAGAATCCGCACGCAATTGTGCAATCACGGCATCAGCACAGATTTTCTGTGAACGTTTGGGCAGGCATTGTTGGTGATGTCTTGATTGGGCCCCATGTTCTGCCACCTACGCTCAACGGAGCACGTTATCATGATTTCATACGGGATACTCTACCTGTGCTGCTAGAACACGTGCGTTTACAAGTACGCCACAACATGTGGTTCATGCACGATGGAGCTCCTGCACATTTCAGTCGAAGTGTTCGTACGCTTCTCAACAACAGTTTCGGTGAGCGATGGATTGGTAGAGGCGGACCAATTCCATGGCCTCCACGCTCTCCTGACCTCAACCCTCTTGACTTTCAATTATGGGGGCATTTGAAAGCTCTTGTCTACGCAACCCCGGTACCAAATGTAGAGACACTTCGTGCTCGTATTGTGGACGGCTGTGATACAATACGCCATTCTCCAGGGCTGCATCAGCGCATCAGGGATTCCATGCGACGGAGGGTGGATGCATGTAACCTCGCTAACAGAGGATATTTTGAACATTTCCTGTAACAAAGTGTTTGAAGTCACGCTGGTACGTTCTATTGCTGTGTGTTTCCATTCCATGATTAATGTGATTTGGAGAGAAGTAATAAAATGAGCTCTAACATGGAAAGTAAGCGTTTCCGGACACATATTCACGTAACATATTTTCTTTCTTTGTGTGTGAGGAATGTTTCCTGAAAGTTTGGCCGTACCTTTTTGCAACGCCCTGTATAAATAAGAGTATGGTAGTTAAATGTGTTGAACTCGAAGCTGTGATATCTGTGGATAGTCCTACTATGCCATCTTTCAGTTCCCAGTCGCATCGTAACTAAACCGCCTTCCTGTAGAATATTTTTTTATACAGAACTGTTCTCTGTTGTTATAAGTTTTCCTAACGAGTTATGACAGTACCTTGCACCTCTTTTCGTCTAAGAATTGTTCATCGGATCCTGTGTAGAAGCTCAGTCGCCTTTCGGTTATATGGACTTCACTTCCTTGTTGCAGAATTATTTTTCTGTAAGGCTCTTTTGGGACACAACTTCAAATAATTTATGATACGCATTTTTCTCTTCTGTAACTTCTATGAAGTGAAATAATGAACTTCATGGAAGTACATACTTTTAACATTAACTTCAGAACAGGACGCACAGTTTCCATTACACATAGCACGAGGCGACATTGCCTCGCATCTCCAAACTGCCGCACTAACTCACAACTCACGACTGACACTCCATGACGTATGAGGAGTTCAACAACCACAACAAGAAGAGCTCAGCTCAGACCTATACCTATCTTATTCGAGGACTACTCGTAACTCGTTCTTAATCAGCGACTGCATGGTTTTCTCTGGCGTCCTCACTCTCAGTTTGAATATATCTATAAACCATTAAAGATTCTTTAATATGATTACATTTCATTGAGAAAATAAAAGTAATCAAAGGAAGAACCGTGTATACAACTTGTCCTTCATGTCCAGACAATTATTTCTGTCATTGCCACCTGAAGTCCCACTTCGTAACGACATGGGATGTCAAACTGATTCCATATTTTTAGGTTTCCAGAAGTCTCTTGACACCGTTCCTCACAAGCGACTTCTAATCTCACAAGCGACTTCTAATCAAATTGCATGCCTGTGGAATATGATCTCAGTTGTGCAACTGTGTTCGTGATTGTCTGTCAGAAAAGTAACTGGCGGGTTGTCATCGAGAAAAACAGAAATAATATCTGGCATTGCCCACGAAAGTGATATAGGTCCTTTGCTGTTCCTGATCTACATAAACGATTTAGGAGTCAATCTGAGCGACCCTCTTAGATTGTTTTCGTATGATAGTATCATTTGCCACCTTACAAAGCCATCAGATAATCAAATACAAATTGCCTGTATGGTGGGAAAAGTACCAATTGGCTCACAACAATGAAAAGTGTGAAGTGATCCACATCAGTATTAAAAGAAATCGGCTAAATTTCGGTTTCACTATAAAAACAAGAATCTAAAGGTTGTAAATTCACCTAAGTACTTACGGATTACAATTACGAATAACTTTAGTTGGAACGATGACAAAGATAATGTTGTGGGTAAAGCAAACCGAAGACGGCTATTTATCGGCAGGACACTTAGAAAGTGCAACAGGTCTACTAAAGAGACTGCTTACACTACGCTTGTCCACTCTTTTTTAGAGTATTGCTGTGCTGTGTGCGATCCGCATCAGACAGGTTTGACGGAGGGCGTCGAAAAAGATCAAAGAAGAGTATCTCGTGTTGTATTGTCGCGAATTAGAGGAGAGTGCCACGGATACGATAGGCAAACTGGGGTTGTAATCATTAAAGAAAAGTCGATTTTCTTAGCGGCAGGATCTCATGAAATTTCAACCAACTTTGTCCCCAAAGCGTGAAAATATTTTGTTGGCGCTCACCTACACAGGGAGGAATGATCATCGTAATAAAATAAGAGAAATCAGAGCTTCGAGAGGGGAGCGGTAGAGAAATGGCATGGAGGTGGTTTGATGAACCCATTGCCAGGCACTTAATTGTGAATTGCAGAGTAATCACGTAGATGATTTCTCTGTTCGCGGGTTTCTTTCTCTATTCCATTTACTTCTATCATCGCCTCAAGATTCTTGTGTTTCTGAACTCTCTTGGACTCACCTCATTTTCCGTAATCTGTTTTGGTGCATCTTTTCTTGTTTGACATCTATTCTGTTTTCTCAAAGCAGATCTTTAGTCTGACCTTCGCAGCCTTCCTCTCCGTACCTCGATTTGCTTTACAGCGGTTTCTGTGTTATCTCTGAGCACTGCGAGAACATCAGTTTTTGCCAGACAGCCAATATCTAGTACTTTATTATTAGTATTATTATTGTTACTACTGTTAAAACTACCACCATCGCCATTAATACTACTGGTACATATGCCTCCACCATCACCATCTCTGTTACTGTTTTGGTACGTAACCACAGAAAACTGTCCATCTTTTCAACAATTATTGAGCCGTAGATTCCCAATCGTCAATCAGTGTCGTGGCTCTGTGCACTATGGGACGTAACATCTGAGGTCATCAATCCCCTAGACTTAGAACTACTTAAGCCTAACTAACCTAAGGACAGCACATAAATCCATGCCCGAGGCAGGATTAGAACCTGCGACCGTAGCAGGAGCGCGGTTCTGGACTGAAGCCCTAGAACCGCTCGGCCACAACGGCCGGCACTCAGTGTCGCCCTAGTCTGTAGGTTCACTGCCGTCTCCTCTGACTGTACAAAAGACTCTGTGAAATTGTCTGAAATATTCTCCCCTTCCAGTTCATATTGCAGTCGTTATCTGCTCTTCTCCTGTGCTGCCTAGTTGTTGGGGAAAAGCCCCTGGTTCTATGCTGTTTTGCCATGTCTCATGTCTACTGTTGCCGCCCGTCAGCCTGCTCTCTTGGATTCCTTGCTTGCACTGATCAGTAGGGCAGGGAGAGCGTTTTGGTTCAGATGATAAGGTGCTTCCATGCCACTGCGTCCGCAGTGTTGTCGAGGATCTGCCGTGTTGGCTCACGGTGTAGGATCTCCTTCACATCTGGTTTTCCATACTGAGTTCACACATACAGGGAGTATTCGCAGATATTGTGCTCTGGTGCGCCTTCTTATCCAAAGGCAGTTTTTTGTTTCTCTCCGTTGCCCGTCAGATCGGGGTCATTCCTCGTGAGGGGTTCAGATGGCGTAATTCGAGGCTTTGTTTGATGTTTGTGATATTCTGTCTCTAGCCTACAGTCCGATGAGATGCTGAACATGTTGGCCGTCATTCCTCTTCAGCCAATATTGAGAGGTCAAGTGGACGTATTCCAATAATTTCTTGAAGGTCGTCGACATAGACAGTGCCAAAAATTGCTGATAGCCCGAGGAGTAGTTGTACTCTTCTTACGGCTTGTGTTGGGGTTATCAGTAGCAGCCAGCGAACCCAGACACAATAATCCACAATGGCAAGCGAAATTGCTTCGTGAGACAATCGCGTTCGTTTTGTTAGTAGCTTAGAGAAACCTCGTAAAACCCAAATCTAGATGGTCGGGCAGAGATTTTATCGTCGCTCCTCCCGACCGCGAGTCCAATGCTTTATGCCACTGCCCACTTCACTCGGCGATGACCGAAACTTAAATGTGTAATATAGTGTTGTGCTCTGTAGTTGTCAATGATCATGGAAATGAAAGGAACGGGATATTGCAAAACTAGTGTCGGCACATGGATTACTTCGATATAGCACCAAGGAGTCAGCGAACTTTAACATATCCGTCCAATGGGCGAATCGTTATCAACTGTATCGCAGGCACTCAGTCTACGAGACAGAGCGAGAGACACGGGAATTACACCGACAGCGTTAGAGCAAAGTCTGATGATCAACAGATACACGCATCTATCCTCCCACTAGCTTACCGCCCGCCTCTTCGATAGTGTTGACTGTATGCCCTGCAGTGATTGTTTTGCTTCTATTTAATCGAATTTTTATGTTGTTCAAAAATTGCAACACCTCTTGAACTTTTCACAATAACTAGGGCCATATAAGCATGGTCTTTTCCAAATGTACTTCTGACCAAAAAGCGATTCTGGTAGCTAGAGTCCAAAGTGTTAATCATGTCTTTTGCATTCTTGTGGAGATTTTTCATGGCAACTTTCATCTCCTAACATATATTTCTTTATATCTAACCGAGAAGTTAAATACCAGTTTCATAAATTTAGCTTAAAATATTTTAATGTAACGAAATATTTTCTTAAATATTTTCATCGGTTATTGCATCCCCGTAAGGGTTGAATTTCCAGAAACATTGAAACAAGTTTCTTTTTCTTTTTTTTTTCAGAATGAAATATTCACTCTGCAGTGGAGTGTGCACTGATGTGAAACTTCCTGGCAGATTAGAACTGTGTGCCGGGCCGCGTTCGAGTTTCGGCATGGCACACAGTTAGTCTGTCAGGAAGTTACGTATCTTTTATTTCTAATCGAGAAGTCAAATACCAACTGTCACAGATGTAGCCTTAAAAGCCTCAAGTAGTTCTTTGGTACTTACTTATTTTTAAAAAACTTTCCCCCACTATTTCATCCCCAAAGTGCCTGAATCCCGAAAATGCTGAAACACGTATTTTTTTCTGACTGAGAAACCAAATGCCATTTTCGTACTTCTATCTTGAAAACTTCCTTAATAGCGACACACTTTCAAAAAGCCTTTCGTTGCCTATTTCACCCCTGTAGGAGTGGCCCTGCGGACAACTTCTTCTTAAGCGATACGTGAAGTTTAAGATCCACACCCCCCTCCAAACTTTAAGTTTCTATCCTTAGTGGTTTGGGCTGGGTGATGATAAGTCAGAGAATCAGTGTGACGCTATTTCGCCCCCATAGCGGTTGAATTTCCAACAACAGTGACATTCGTATGTTTCATTTCCAACAGAGTAGTCAAATACAAATTATCATATATTTAATTACAACATTGTTTCCACTTGAAATATTCCCATAAGAGCTTTCATCCCCCGTTTCAGCCCTATAGAAGTTGAATTTGCAAACAGCGGAAAACGTATTTTTTGTTTCTAACTTTGAAGCCAAATTTAATCATAACAAAATATTTTCATCCCCTTAGGTGTTCAGTTTCCAAAAACACTGAAACACGTATTTTTTTAAGTTTGAAACCGAGAAGTCAAATACCTATGTTCATAGACCTAGCTTTAAAACTACTTTAGTACTCCTTTAGTAGTGATATATTTTCGAAAAAGGTTTTCATCCACTATTTCACGCCCATACGGCTAAATTTCCAAAACAGCTGAAATATGCTATTTTTGTTTCTGATTGAGTACCAATTACCAACTTTCCTATGTCTAGCTTCAGAATTCCGTTAATAGCGACATTTTTTTAAAAAAACCTTCGTCCCCTTTATCAGTCCCTTAGGGTTGGAATTCCGAAAAATCCCTTTTTAAACGACGCGTGCAGTGTGAGATCCACATCTTCTCCAAATTTCAAGTTTCTGTCGGCGGTTCGGGCTGGGCGGTGGTGTGCCAGTCAGTCAGGAAACTGCGTTTTGTATATAGAGAAGGAGATAATAGGGACTAAAAAAAAGCATGTATCACAGAGTCGAGAAGGACCGTATTAGTGTGCGTTAGGGACTTTGGCTCGGAAGACTGTTACCAGCTGCATATTGCGCAGAAGTTTCAAGTAACACGTCATAATTATGTACAGCTCATTCAGAGTTGTATTAACGCGAGGACTGATGCCCTGCGGCTAAGTGCCAAACAGATACGGCGTCCAAGGATTTGAAAGTCTTGTTATATCTGTCAGTGTTCCATAGTACGTTGCCCCTTTCCGCAGTCTATTCGCTGTCAACAGCTTCACTAAAAATTGGCCGTACGTCATAAGGTTTCCCGAATTCTGCTCCTCTTAAGTGCACAACATTGCCAACAGAAACAATGTCACGTAACGTATTCCTTCTAAAAATTTCGTTTAATTTCTCGAGCACCTTTCAGCAGTTTGTAAATTTCACTGAGTGAGACATTTTGTAATGCTTATGTCACTATCAGCTTTACTCCCAACAGTGTAAGCAAATGTGATTAATCTAATAAACAAATTTGTTCGAGCCTGAACAAATAGCCCCCTTTTCAGGTATATGTATAGGGCACACTGAAATCTTGAGGTAAGATTCCTTTTCATTTTTAAGCTGTGTGTAATTTGTCTGTGTGCAATGTGAACTACTGTGACATGTGCTCGCAAAGGTAAGTGCCGCGCTTGTGTTGTTAGGGTAAAGGAAAGCGGATTACGTTTTAATACCACGTTGACGACGAGTATTTTAGAGCACACGCTGGTGTTCGGGAAGGATTTCCGCCGTCATTTTATCAAAGGAAGTATTCCGGCATTTCTTTAAGCGATTTAGGGAAATCATAGTTACCGTAATTTTGGGTGGTCGGAAGAGAATTTGAATCGCTGTTTTCATGAATACGACTCTAGTCTTCTGCTACAGCAGCACTTCACCAGTGGTGTGCCTCTGGGTGCAATACGGAAAGTGGAAGGCGGGAAGAGGGCGAAAACCGTTAATTGGTACGACGTTTACTGCTCTCGAGCAGGAGGGCGGGGGTCACCCAGCTCAGCGACCCCATACTACAGTCGAATTACCAGGAATTGTCAGTGGCTTCCATTGCACTCACTACACAGACAGCGAGGAGATGTTTGGTATTTACATCTACATCTACATAATTACTTTGCTATTCACAATAAAGTGCCGTGCAGAGAGTTCAATGAACCACCTTCAAGCTGTTTCTCTAACGTTCCGCTCTCGAACGGTGCGCGGGAAAAACGAGCACTTAAATTTTTCTGTGAGAGCCCTGACTTCTCTTATTTTATCGTGATGACAATTTATCCCTATGTAGGTGGGTGCCAATAGAATGTTTTCGCAGTCGGAGGAGAAAACTGATGACTGAAAGTTCATGAGAAGATCACGTCGCAACGAAAAACGCCTTTGTTTTAATGGTTGCCACTATCTTCTCTATTTCTGGATAACACAAAACAAGCTGCCCTCCTCTGACCTTTTTCAATGTCATCCGTCAGTCCCACCTGATGCGGATCCCACACTGCACACCAACACTCCAGAATAGGGCGGACAAGGGTGGCGTAAGCAGTCTCTTTAGTAGACCTGTTGCACCTTCTAAGTGTTCCGCCAATTAATCGCAATCTTTGGTTTGCTCTACCCACAACATTATCTGTGTGAGCATTCCAATTTAGATTATTTGTAAGGATTTAGTTGAATTTAAGCCTTCAGATTTGTGTGACTTATTGCGTAATCGAAATTTAGTGGATTTCTTTTAGTACTCATTTGAATAACTTCACACTTTTCTTTATTCAGGGTCAATTGCCACTTTTCGCACCATACAGGTATCTTATCTAAATCATTTTGCAATTCGTTTTGGTGAATTGATGAATTTACAAGACGGTAAATGACAGCATCATTTGCAAACAGTCTAAGACAGCTACTCAGATTGTCTCCTATGTCGTTAATATAGATCAGGAGCAATAGAGGTCCTACCACACTTCCTTGGGGAACGCCGGATATTGCTTCTGTTTTAATCGATGACTTCCCGGCTATTACCATTTCTGACAGGAAATCACGAATCCAGTCGCAGAGCTGAGGCGATATTCCATGGGACGCAGTTTGGTTAGAAGACGCTTGTGTGGAAATATAAAAATATGGAATCAAATTGACATCCCCTGTCGATAGCACTCATTACTACATGAGTATTAAGAGGTAGTTGTGTTTCACAAGAACGATATTTTCTGAATCCGTGCTATGTGTCAACAAATCGTTTTCTTCGAGGTACTTCATAATGTTCGAGCACAGTATATGTTCCAAAACACTAGGCCTGTAATTGATCGGTTTACTCCTACTTCCCTTTTTGGGTATTGGGTTTGACTCGAGCTGTTTTCCAGTCCTTAGGTACGGGTCTTTCTGTGAGCGAGCGGTTGTATATAAATGCTAAATATGGAGCTTTTGTATCAGCACAGTCTGAAAGGAACCTGACAGGCATACAATCTGGACAGGAGGCCTTGCCTTTATTGATTTAAGCTGCTCTGCTCCACTGAGGATATCTACTTCTATGTTTCTCATCTCAGCAGTTGTTTCTGACTGGAATCTAGGAATATTGACTTCGTCTTCTCTGGTGAAGGAGTTTCGGAAAACCATGTTTAATAACTCTGCTTTAGTGGCACTGTCGTCAGTGACTTCATCTTTGTTATCGTGCAGTGAAGGTATTGATTGCATCTTGCCACTGGTGTGCTTTATGTATGACCACAATCTCTTTGGGTTTTCTGCCAGATTTCGTTGAAGAAATTAATAACAACATCTCGCATTGAAGTACGCGCCATATTTCGAGCTTCTGTAAAACGTTTAAAATCTTGGGGATTTTGCGTCCTTTTAAATTTTACATGCTTTTTTTTATTGCTTCTGCAACAGCGATCTCACTCGTTTTGTGTACCTTGGGGGATCAGCACCGTCACTTATTAATTTATGTGATATATATCTCTCAAGCCGTCGATATTATCTCTTTGAAATTATTCCACATACACTCCTGGAAATTGAAATAAGAACACCGTGAATTCATTGTCCCAGGAAGGGGAAACTTTATTGACACATTCCTGAGGTCAGATACATCACATGATCACACTGACAGAACCACAGGCACATAGACACAGGCAACACAGCATGCACAATGTCGGCACTAGTACAGTGTATATCCACCTTTCGCAGCAATGCAGGCTGCTATTCTCCCATGGAGACGATCGTAGAGATGCTGGATGTAGTCCTGTGGAACGGCTTGCCATGCCATTTCCACCTGGCGCCTCAGTTGGACCAGCGTTCGTGCTGGACGTGCAGACCGCGTGAGACGACGCTTCATCCAGTCCCAAAGATGCTCCATGGGGGACAGATCCGGAGATCTTACTGGCCAGGGTAGTTGACTTACACCTTCTAGAGCACGTTGGGTGGCACGGGATACATGCGGACGTGCATTGTCCTGTTGGAACAGCAAATTCCCTTGCCGGTCTAGGAATGGTAGAACGATGGGTTCGATGACGGTTTGGATGTACTGCGCACTATTCAGTGTCCCCTCGACGATCACCAGAGGTGTACGGCCAGTGTAGGAGATCGCTCCCCATACCACGATGCCGGGTGTTGGCCCTGTGTGCCTCGGTCGTATGCAGTCCTGATTGTGGCGCTCACCTGCACGGCGCCAAACACGCATACGACCATCATTGGCACCAAGGCAGAAGCGACTCTCATCGCTGAAGACGACACGTCTCCATTCGTCCCTCCATTCACGCCTGTCGCGACACCACTGGAGGCGGGCTGCACGATGTTGGGGCGTGAGCGGAAGACGGCCTAACGGTGTGCGGGACCGTAGCCCAGCTTCATGGAGACGGTTGAGAATGGTCCTCGCCAATACCCCAGAAGCAACAGTGTCCCTAATTTGCTGGGAAGTGGCGCTGCGGTCCCCTACGGCACTGCGTAGGATCCTACGGTCTTGGCGTGCATCCGTGCGTCGCTGCGGTCCGGTCCCAGGTTGACGGGCACGTGCACCTTCCGCCGACCACTGGCGACAACATCGATGTACTGTGGAGACCTCACGCCCACGCTTGTTGAGCAATTCGGCGGTACGTCCACCCGGCCTCCCGCATGTCCGCTATACGCCCTCGCTCAAAGTCCGTCAACTGTACATACTGTTCATGTCCACGCTGTCGCGGCATGCTACCAGTGTTAAAGACTGCGATGGAGCTCCGAATGCCACGGCAAACTGGCTGACACGGACGGCGGCGGTGCATAAATGCTGCGCAGCTAGCGCCATTCGACGGCCAAGACCGCGGTTCCTGGTGTGTCCGCTGTGCCGTGCGTGTGATCATTGCTTGTACAGCCCTCTCGCAGTGTCCGGAGCAAGTATGGTGGGTCTGACACACCGGTGTCAATGTGTTCTTTTTTCCATTTCCAGGAGTGTATTTTCTACGCTTACATGGTCAAATCGGAAAGAGTGAAGACTGTCTCTTAAACAGGCGTTAAGAGCATTTTTATCAGCTTTTTTTAAATAGATATATTTTGCGTTTCTTTTTTTTTTGTTGTAGGTGTTACGGTATTCAGCCAACAGCAACCGCCTTGTGGTCGCTAATCCCTGTATTCGTCATGATACTCCCTATTTGTCCAGGAGTATTTGTTGCTAAGAGGTCAAGTATGCTTTCGCAACCATTTACGCTTCGAGGCCCTCTGCTGTTCTTGATCTGCATAAACGATTTAGGAGACAATCTGAGCAACCGTCTGCCTGAATTTGTTGTCATTTGCCGTCTTTAAAGTCAGCTGATCAAACCCAATTGCAAAATGCTTTAGACAAGATATCTGATGGTGTGAAAAGTGGCAATTGACTCTAAATAACCAATATGTGATGCCATCCATATTAGTACTAAACGGAATCCGCTAAATTTCAATTACGCGATAAATCACACAAATCTAAATGCTGTAAATGTAGATAAATACTTAGGGATTTTAATTACGAATAATTAAATTGGAACGATCACATAGAGGGGAAAGAAAATCGAAGACTACGATTTAGTGGCAGAACACTTAGAAAATGAGACAGGTGTGCTACAGAAACTGCCTACACTGCGCTTGTCTGCCCTCTTCTAGAGTACTGCAGTGGGGTGTGGGATGTACATCAGATAGGATTGACGAAGGGCATCGAGAAAGCTTTTCCTCTTTTGACGGGATGCTATGGTACTGTAGTAGGGGAATTCGAGTTGATAATTACAACTTTACGACTACCCCTCGCAAATATTGATATTCCTTCTCGTGCTACGTATGTAAACGCACTTCAGCTCTCTTTCTTCATATTTTCGTTGGTGTTTACCCCGTCTTGGATATGGGCACCACTGTACTGAAGGTTTAGGAATTTTTAACCTGCCTCGGCTTTGCTCGGTGGTTCTAAGGGAAGCAAAGCGCGACATTTCGTGGTACTATTGTGGTATGGTATTTTTTGGTCGGCGCAACTCTGTTCGCTTTGGTAGAATCGTGGTGTCAGCGCCGTTTGCTCTTTGCTATTTGTTTGTGGTACGTAGAACGTTCACAGATCGAGCGGCTGTTTGCACAAAAAGAGGCAGTCTAGCGATCTATCGTCACAAGCCTTTAAAACTGAATGGGAATGACAGAAGCGACGAATGAGACTTCTCAATACGTATTAACCAATCATGTAATCAATGGGTATTGCAAACTTGCTCGGAAACGACATTACAATACACGCAGAAACAATTAAAATTTAGTTGACAACAAGAGAGCCAAAAATTACGACGATCAATAGATGGGATTCTTTGTTGTGTAGATCAAAGAATGTGCGTGGAGTACTTGAAGATGTTGATGGTACGAACAGTAAAATATGTAAAGACGCACACTTTATTCCACTGTTGGTTGCAACAGTTTTCGATGGAACTGAACGAAGAATACAGAGATTTTTATGTATTGCTGCAAAGTCAAGAGACATGCCTGGAACTATTTTTGGATTCAAAACCCGTTATTGTTGAATTTATGAAGGAAAAAGGAGTGCAGGATCGGCAATTGTAACATCCGGAATGGATCGCACATCTGGTGTTTTTTAGTTCAAAAAATGGTTCAAATGGCTGTGAGCACTATGGGACTTAACAGCTATGGCCATCAGTCCCCTAGAACTTAGAACTACTTAAACCTAACTAACCTAAGAAGAGCACACAACACCCAGCCATCACGAGGCAGAGAATATCCCTGACCCCGCTGGGAATCGAACCCGGAAACCCGGGCGTGGGAAGCGAGAACGCTACCGCACGACCACCAGCTGCGGACTGTTTTTTAGTTGACTTGACTGCAGACTGCCCACAGTAAGACACTGCAAGGTGAGAAATAAGTTATTTGTGGTTTGGTGGGAATGCATTTAAAAAGAAAATCGCATTCTACAACGGACAAATTTTGAGAAACACAGTCGAGTTCCCTAATCTTACTGACGTTAAGGAGAATGTGAGGCGTGAAGAATTCATAGTGGCATTGAGAGAATTAAAAGGATACTTTCTTGAACGTTAAACATATTCGTAACTGCGAATGTCAGCATCCATCAACTGTAGAACGGAATGATGACAGTGAAAATTTGTGGCGAATGGGATTCTAGAACCTCGATTTCCCGCTTTCGCCGGTGTTCGCACTATCGTCTGGCTAACCGTGCAAGACTCCCGGCCACACTCAAACTTCCATATGTCTGGAACCTGTACTTGTACATCCATAATGCATATTCCTATACAGGTGAGACATTTTACTTGACAGTCGCTTGCCCGGTGTCGGCGGATAAATACGATATTTCAGTGCTTTTGTTATTCCAAATTACAATTCAAAGTTCCTTTGGACATGCATGCCTGTCACGCATGTCCAAAAGGACGTTTGAATCTTTATTTAGAATAACACAGGCACTGCAATATCATAGCTTCCCCAATGTTTTGTGGACGCTGTAAATCTTATATCCGTTTTCAAGCTGTTTTCGACCCGGTTTGCCATCTCAGTTTAAACCGGTCCTGTGCATGTGCTGGCGTAAGTGACTGACATGCAGAGTAACTCCAATTTCAAAGGCAGACCCTGTTACGTTGGCAATGTCCCGGGCATTTGCATTTCTTTCCTCGGGTAGAGATTCAAAATCTCCATTATGACGTCTACACGCTCATCTACATGGATACTCTGCAAATTACTCTTAAGTGCCTCGTAGAGGTTTCATCGAACCACCTTCACAATAATTCTCTATTATACCAGTCACGAACAGCGTTCGGAAAAAAACGAACGCCTACATAATAATGAAATAATCCTGAAAATTTGTTTAGTATGTGATTTATATTGTTGAGAAATGTGATATATAAACCCAGGCCGCCTGCAGAGCGAGTGCATTGCCGTTTAAATGTACTGCGTTCGCAGTTGAATCCTCTTTCCCCTCCTCAGACAGCATGGCGTGACGGTGGGGGGAGTGAGCATTCAGGCGGAGTACTATTGCACTCATGCCAGGACACCGCTCGTGAGCCGAATTCTTGGTCAACCCTGATGTGAGGCCATCAGTCTCCTAATCGTCTCAGGAGAGCATGCCCATCTGTCTGCGTCTAGAGTAAATTCCCTGTGCAAGTGCCACCCCATCCCCCGGCAGCGGAGCTGATCTCATAAGTTTGCGTGTATATTGTCGCGGCTAGTTAAGAGCCATTCACTGCCGTGTGGGTCGAGCATAATAAATCTCTGAACTACGTTGTGAATCTAATTGTGTGAACTAGCAGTTGAAAATTGATCTCGTTTTCTATTTCCAGATATGTTTCATATACTTTCAACCACGACGGAATCAAAGACAGTAATTTGATTTATTACTCGGGAATAACGTAGAAATCGGGTCCCAGTCTATTTTTTCTAATTTTTGTTTCCCAAATAATTTGATTTCGCTACCTTCGTAGTCAATATGCCTTCGTTAAATCCTATTATCTGTTTGGAACAGGTTGGTCAGCTTTTCTCAATAACCCTTGAGTATTCGCACATATAATTGTCTATGTACTAGTTGATTTTTGGGATTTAGAAAACACGGAGAAAGTCTCGTGTATATTCTGTTTTATTGACAGAATTCACTTGTTAAATTAATGAGAGATGGCACTGGGGAATCAATGAAGAAAAAGTTGATCCTAGTGTGTATCGTTTCGGTATAATAACAGTCAGTCCGTATCAGATTCCTTCGCGTTCCTATCACCAAAGATATGATTTCCCATGAAACTGTCCTTTACCATTTATATCTGATAAATCATATGCGTGTCTCTGGCTTTACAGTGTCTAAGCTTCTTAATTCTCACAACGAGATATTAATTATAAGCTCGAGTTCTTTCAATGTCTGTTCAGCACAAATTTAGTCTTTTCACGGACACTATATCTCACTCCTCGTTTAGTAGCAGAATCGCCTTGACAACGATCGACAAAGATAGTAGTACGATGAGGTCCAACTACTTTCTGTCCCAATATCTCAAAATAAGCTATTATTGACCAGTTCAATGTCTAATCAACTTATCGGAATGATATTTAATTAGTCTTATAATCCCTAATTTCTGACTGCCACGGAAGACTGCGAACATGCACCATTGAAAACAAAGACTCAAGAGAGCTAGCAATGCTGCGCATTGGTTTATATATTATATTCAAAACAAAACGCAGCTCTGTTTTGTCTTCCTTGGATTCCCTTTTACTACTTTGCGTTACTTATTTCCAATATCCACTCTTTGTATAATTTTAACTATTGCTTCGAAACACAGCTACCGTTTTTTGGCTCCTGGATTATTTCGTATTACAGAATTTAATCTAATATTCGTTTCTGAATACCCACTCTCTAAAGAGCGGTTACAACTTTCTAACCGAGCGAGGTGACGCAGTGGTTAGCACACTGGACTCGCATTCGGAAGGACGGCGGTTCAATCCCGTCTCCGGCCATCCTGATTTAGGTTTTCCGTGATTTCCCTAAATCGTTTCAGGCAAATGCCGGGATGGTTCCTTTGAAAGGACGCGGCCGATTTCCTTCCCAATCCTTCCCTTACCCGAGCTTGCGCTCCGTCTCTAATGACCTCGTTGTCGACGGGACGTTAAACACTAACTTTCTAAATGTCTGCGTAGCGTGTATCTGAACCAAGATGTGAGCACCAGTGGGCACCAGTGGGATGTGGGGAATCTCTATCACATTGAGGCTGCCCAGTACTATGGCTCTCATCGTTACTCCACCAAACATATTCTAAATGGGACCGGTATACTTCCCCACCCCGGAAGCGATTATCTGGGCAGGTGTTTATGTTTAACTTTGTGGCCGGGTGGCCTTCCTGTCGTCGTAAGCGTCTGTTGCTCAAGGATGGGAAGTCGAGTCTCTTCCTACCTGCAAATTTGTGTGAACTTTATACTGCGCGTGGTCGCATTTTAACTGTCCGTGGAACGTGTTACCTGAGGAGGAGAGTGGGTCTAGACCAGCATTTTCCTTAACGAGCGTTGGAGGCCATCTAAAATGCACGCTCCCGCTGGTCTGTGCGCTAACCATGGTCGTTAATTTGGGTTTGGCTAACCTTGGGGCTGTCCCACAAACTAGCGCACTGTGCGTTATGCTACACAGACAGCCATGAACGATACTTCACCCATACCGTATTTTACGGACTATAAGACGCAGTTTTTCTTAGAAAAATGGTCCACAAAATTCAGGTGCGTCTTATACTCGAAATTAATATAAAAGTGTCCAGTGTTTGATTCAAAATTCCTGCAAATCTTAAAAATGGCCATATATTCGATGTCGCAGGAAACCTATCTCTATCTGGCAACATTGGATTAGATCAGATTAGATTAGATTTACTTTCATTCCAATTGATCCATAGTGAGGAGGTCCTCCAGGATGTAGAACATGTCAGAAAAACAATACTACATGACAAATATTTACAACTGAAACAAATAAGCTAATGTACCTTCCACAGGTCCCAAGTAGAATGATCGTCATTTCTTTAATGAACAGTATATGAAAGAATCATTTTACAAACACTAATGCACTGAATTTTAAAAAAAAGAAAGGTTTTTGTTTATGACATAATAAACATGTAATAGAACTATTACAATACTGATTTACAATTAACACATTACTCCACTGAAATGGTGCAGAAGTTAGATTGTACTTACACACACACACACACACACACACACACACACGCACACACACACGCACACACACACTTATTTACAATGAACACATTACTGTACCGAAATGCTGCAAAAGCTAAATCAGTTGGTTCTACTGAGAAATTCATCAGTGGAGTAGAAGGAGATGGCCACCAATAAATCCTTTAGGCTTCTCTTAAACTGAATTTCATTGGTTGTTAAGCTTTTTATCGCAGCTGGGAAGTTATTGAAAATGTTTGTTCCTGAATAATGCACGCCTTTTTGTACAACAGTAAGTAACTTTAAATCCTTGGGAACATTAATCTTATTTCTAGTACTGATTCCATGAATTGAGCTGTTGGTTCGAAAAAGTGATATATTTTAATGACAAATTTCATTAAGGAATAAACATATTGGAAAGCAGTAGTTCGTATCCCTAATTCCCTAGACAGGCTTCTGCAGGATGTTCTTGAGTTCACGCCACATATAACTCTTACAGCACATTTTTGTGCCTGGAAAACTTTAGCTTGGCTGGATGAATTACCCCAAAAAATAATTCCATATGACATTATGGAATGAAAGTAAGCATAGCATGCCACCTTTTCATTTTTATGTCCCCTATGTTTGACACAATTCGCAATGCAAATAGAGATTTGTTATAATCTCCTCAAATATTTTATTAGCTGACCTTTCTAAGACTACACTTGATTTGCTATTTATTGCAATGTTTGTATCATCGACAAACAAAACGAGCTTGGTTTCTGGTAATGTTACTGATGAAAGGTCATTGATATTGTTGTTGTTGTGGTCTTCAGTCCTCAGACTGGTTTGATGCAGCTCTCCATGCTACTCTATCCTGTGAAAGCTTCTTCATCTCCCAGTACCTACTGCAACCTATATCCTTCTGAATCTGCTTAATGTATTCATCAGTAGGTCTCCCTCTACGATTTTTACCCTCCACGCTGCCCTTCAATACTAAATTGGTGATCCCTTGATGCCTCAGACCATATCCAACCAACCGATCCCTTCTTCAAGTTGTGCAACAAACTCTTCTTCTCCCCAATTCTATTCAATACCTCCTCATCAGTTATGCGATCTACCCATCTAATCTTCAGCATTCTTCTGTAGCACTACATTTCGAAAGCTTCTATTCTCTTCTTGTCTAAACTATTTATCATCCATGTTTCACTTCCATACATGGCCACACTCCATACAAATATTTTCAGAAACGACTTCCTGACAATTAAATCTATACTCGATGTTAACAAATTTCTCTTCTTCAGAAACGCTTTCCTTGCCATTGCCAGTCTACATTTTATATCCTCTCTACTTCGAACATCATCAGTTATTTTGCTCCCCAAATAGCAAAGTGTCTCATTTCCTAATTTAATTCCCTCAGCATCACCCGACTTAATTCGACTACGTTCCATTATCCTCGTTTTGCTTTTGTTGATGTTCATCTTATATCCTCCTTTCAAGACACTGTCCATTCCGTTCAACTGCTCTTCCAAGTCCTTTGCTGTCTCTGACAGAATTACAGTGTCATCAGCGAACCTCAAAGTTTTTATTTCTTCTCCATGGATTTTAATACATACTCCGAATTTTTCTTTTGTTTCCTTTACTGCTTGCTCAATATACAGATTGAATAACATCGGGAAGAGGCTACAACCCTGTCTTACTCCCTTCCCAACGACTGCCTCCCTTTCATGTCCCTCGACTCTTATAACGGCCATCTGGTTTCTGTACAAATTGCAAGTAGCACTTGCTCCCTGTATTTCACCCCAGCCACCTTCAGAATTTGAAAGAGAGTATTCCAATTAACATTGTCAAAAGCTTTCTCTAAGTCTACAAATGCTAGAAACGTAGGTTTGCCTTTCCTTAATCTATTTTCTAAGATAAGTCGTAGGGTCAGTATTTCTTCACGTGGTCCAACATTTCTACGGAATCCAAACTGATCTTCCCAGAGGTTGGCTTCGACCGGTTTTTCCATTCGTCTGTAAAGAGTTCGCGTTAGTATTTTGCAGCTGTGACTTATTAAACTGATAACACGGTAACTTTACATCTGTCAACTCCTGCTTTCTTTGGGATTGGAATCATTATATTCTTCTTGAAGTCTGAGGGTATTTCGCCTGTCTCATACATCTTGCTCCCCAGATGGTAGAGTATTGTCAGTACTGGCTCTCCCAAGGCCGTCAGTAGTTCTAATGGAATGTTGTCTTGTTTAGAGTCACGTCTTTCAGTGCTCTGTCAAACTCTTTACGCAGTATCGTATCTCCCATTTCATCTTTCTCTACATCCTCTTCCATTTCCATAATATTGTCCTCAAGTACATCACCCTTGTCTCTTTAATTTTCCTGTAGGCAGTATCTATCTTACCCCTAGTGAGATAAGCCTCTTGTACAGTCCCTCTATATACTCCTTCCACCCTTCTGCTCTCCCTTCTTTGCTTAGAACTGGGTTTCCATCTGAGTTGATATTCATACAAGTGGTTCTCTTTTCTCCAAAGATCTCTTTAATTTTCCTGTAGGCAGTATCTATCTTACCCTTAGTGAGATAAGCCTCTATAGCCTTACATTTGTCCTCTAGCCATGCCTGCTTAGCCATTTTGCACTTCCTGTCGATCTCATTTTTGAGACGTTTGTATTCCTTTTTGTCTGCTTCATTTAGTGCATTTTTATATTTTCTCCTTTCATCAATTAAATTCAATATTTCCTCTGTTACCCAAGGATATCTACTAGCCCTCGTCTTTTTACCTACTTAATCCTCTGCTGCCTTCACTACTTTATCCCTCAGAGCTACCCATTCTTCTTCTACTGTATTTCTTTCCCCCATTCCTGTCAATTGTTTCCTTATGCTCTCCCTGGAACTCTGTACAACCTCTGGTTTAGTTAATTTATCCTGATACCATCTCCTTAAATTTCCACCTTTTTGCATTTTCTTCAGTTTTAATCTTCAGTTCATAACCAATAGATTGTGGTGAGAGTCCACATCTGCCCCTGGAAATGTCTTACAATTTAAAACCTAGCTCCTAAATCTCTGTCTTACCATTATATAATCTATCGGATACCTACTAGTATCTCCAGGATTCTTCCATGTATACAGTCTTCTTTTATGATTCTTGGACGAAGTGTTAGCTATGATTAAGTTATGGTCTGTGTAAAATTCTACCAGCGGCTTCCTCTTTCATTTCTCACCCCCTGTCCATATTCACCTACCATGTTTCCTTCTCTCCCTTTTCCTACTCTCGAATTCCAGCCACTCATGACTATTAAATTTTGGTCTCCCCTCACTACATGAATAATTTTTTTATCTCATCATACATTTCATCAATTTCTTCATGATCTGCAGAGCTAGTTGGCATATAAACTTGTACTATTGTGGTAGGTGTGGGCTTCGTGTCTATCTTGGCCACAATAATGCGTTCACTGTGCTGTTTGTAGTTGCTTACCCGCACTCATATTTTTTTATTCATTATTAAACTTACTCCTGCATTACCCCTATTTGATTTTGTATTTATAACCCTGTATGCACATGACCAAAAGTCTTGTTCCTCCTGCCACCGAACTTCACTAATTCCCATTATATCCAACTTTAACCTATCCATTTCCCTTTTAAAATTTCTAACCTACCTGCCCAATTAAGTGATCTGACATTCCAGGCTCCGATCCGTAGAACGCCAGTTTTCTTTCTCCTGATAACGACGTCCTCCTGAGCAGTCCTCGCCCGGAGATCCGAATGGGGGACTATTTTACCTCCGAAATATTTTACCCAAGAGGACGCCATCATCATTTAACCATACTGTAAAGCTGCAAGTGCTCGGGAAATTTACGGCTGTAGTTTCCCCTTGCTTTCAGCCGTTCGCAGTAGCAGCACAGCAAGGCCGTTTTGGTTAGTGTTACAAGGCCAGATTAGTCAATTGCCCCCGCAACTACTGAAAAGGCTGTTGCCCCTCTTCAGGAACCATACTTTTGTCTGGCCTCTCAACAGATACCCCTCCGTTGTGGTTGCACCTACGGTACAGCCATCTGTATCGCTGAGGCATGCAACCTCCCCACCAACGGCAGGGTCCATGGATCATGGGGGGGGGTTCATTGATATACATAAGAAAAAGTAAGGGCCCTAAAATGGAACCTTGTGGGACCCCACATGTAATTAGTTCCCAGTTGGATGATGCCTGATAGCTTAGTACATGTCTCTTTCCTAATAACACCCTTTGTTTCCTGCCAGAGATATAAGAATCCAACTGGCAGCAGCCGTGCACCGATGTGGCGAACGTGAGTTGCGCGGATTCACAAGTTTGCTAACACTGTCCCCCTCCCGCCCCGCCACCAAAAACCCAGAACCCTGTCTAGCCTATAATGCGTCAGTGCAGTCTATGGGGCCAGTGAATTTGAACTGAAAGTCATTTGTATTATCAGTAAAGGTACAATTTTTTCGTCAATAGCTAGTTTCGTAATGGAAAAAGTAAAACGTATTCGCATGATACGGGTTATAAATTGAAAGTAATATCACATGCAGAAGAACATGGAAACAGAGCAGGTGAGCGGCATTTCGACCCTCCTGCGACAGAAAAAAACCATTCGCGACTGGCGGTCAAGTAAAGAAGAAGTGAAAAATATGACGAAGGCTAAATGTGTAAATAGAGAACTGTAAGAAAAATGGCCAAAAGTAGAAAATAACTTTTATGGATTTTAAAGATCAATTCGATTTTTAAACTAAGAATTTTTTTAGTTCGGTTTACAATCTAATAATGGAAATGGTAAAAATGTTATTTAAAAAAACTGGATAGAAATTAAGATGCGTCTTATAGTCCGTAGTATCTTGTACTCTGTAAGATACGACAGCTGAAATAAATTTCAAAACTGTCTTTATTGCAGCTGTTGATCTCAGCTTACGCTGAGGAACGTATATCCATAGTGGTGGTGGTGGTTAGTGTTTAACGTCCCGTCGACGACGAGGTCATTAGAGACGGAGCAGAAGCTCGGGTTAGGGAAGGATTGGGAAGGAAATCGGCCCTGCCCTTTCAAAGGAACCATCCCGGCATTTGCCTGAAACGATTTAGGGAAATCACGGAAAACCTAACTCAGGATGGCCGGAGACGGGATTGAACCGTCGTCCTCCCGAATGCGAGTCCAGTGTGCTAACCACTGCGCCACCTCGCTCGGTGTATATCCAGAGTATTAAGATCTATAGAACAACTCCCTAGTATGAAACTTCCTGGCAGATTAAAACTGTGTGCCCGACCGAGACCCAAACTCGGGACCTTTGCCTTTCGCGGGCAAGTGCTCTACCACTGCCCTACCGAAGCACGACTCCCGCCCGGTACTCACAGCTTCACTTCTGCTCTCGTTCGGCACACAGTTTTAATCTGCCAGGAAGTTTCATATCAGCGCACACTCCGCTGCAGAGTGAAAATTTCATTCTGGAAACATCCCCTAGTCTGTGGCTAAGCCATGTGTCCGCAATATCCTTTCTTTCAGGAGTGCTAGTTCTGCAAGATTCGCAGAAGAGCTTCTGTAAAGTTTGGAAGGTAGGAGACGAGGTACTGGCAGAAGTGAAGCTGTGAGTACAGGCTGTGAGTCGTGCTTCGGTAGCTCAGATGGTAGAGCGCTTGCCCGCGGAAGGCAAAGGTCCCGAGTTCGAGTCTCGGTCGGGCACACAGTTTTAATCTGCCAGGAAGTTTCATATCAGCGCACGCTCCGCTGCAGAGTGAAAATCTCATTCTGAACTCCCTAGTAGATTAAGTTGCAATTAATGTAATTAATTTTTAGTTATTAAGTTCTGATGATAGAAGTATAAACTGCTGTGATACCATCGACATCAAGAATAACGTCTTTTGTTTCCCTTAAACGAACAGGAGCACCATAAAACGCACAAATTTTTAAAAAAAATACAAACCTGCAGTAATTGGTTTACACTCGTGAGCAACTGAATGATTACACCTCCCATCAACACGCTGTTGCCCGAAACAGCTGTCTGTCTCAATGAATACTGTGACTAAAATTTATGTAACGTATGCCAAGTGTACTGTATGGCAAGCTCTTGATGACAGATGCAACGCGTCGTAGCTCAGTCTCCATGAGACGCCACAAACTTTGATCAGCCATCCCGATAGATAACCATTCATCTGTTGCCCACCACTAATGACCGATAGGATTTCAGATGCCTTAGTATTAGTGAGCTCAGTTCATTGGAAGGGCACACACGCTACCTGATGTTTGGCTAGGCGTCCTCGAATAATTTTGAAACAATTTAGTAGGATGGGCTAGTGCATTATCTTGCTGAAGTTTCACGTCATTTGTGGAGTGCTGCAGGCGATGTAGATGACACACGATCTAACATATTCTTCTACCAGGTTCTAGTTAAAAATATTCGATTGACACACTTGTAAATTACGAGTATGTGTTAAATCCAAATAAATGCTTGGACTATCTCGTTGGTTTCGACGACTTTCCTCAACCAATTCAATGTTAATTGGGGTGTATAATTTTATCGCCTTCATTGCAGAAATCCCGGAGTCAATGCGAAAAGCCGAGAACAATTTACACCAACATATAGTTATCATTTTGTGTTAAGGTTTATATTGTTCCAGAACATTCGTATGATGGACAAATTAAAGAAACTGACTTTACAGATCGTGAACACGAACTAACTGAAAACAACTCCCATCCTACTGCAACCGCCAAGCTCTTAGGCTTGCTGATTGATTGGTTTCTTAACAGTTCAAGTTCTTTGAAAGTACTGTTCAGCAAAGTCATATTAATTGAGTTACACTTAAAATCGACCGTTTCATAGGAAATTAAAGTTACAGTTTTGAAGATAATAAAAGACTGATTATAAAAAATGTGATTTCTAAAATTTCTTTTCAAATTTAGTATCGGAATTCCGTCTGAGAAATGTGACTGACAATACTTGATACAAAATAATTAATATCTCGTTAATTACAACAGAAGTTTTTGATGTTAACATGTTTTGGAGTACTTTACGTAATGAGGAAAAAGATTTTGAGGTTCAAATTTTACGTTAGATTTTCATTTTGACCAAATGATCGAAATAATAGTTTGTTTATGCCAACAAATTCTAGAAATCGTAATAAGAGACCCAATTACAATGAATATGATTTGAGTTTTATAGAAATATAATATCTTGAGAGTGAACCCAACTTTCAATGCATCAGTTAGCCGGAAATCTACCCAAAACATTAGTTTTCACTTTTTATGAAATAACCAAATTTTAAGAATTAATTTCCCATTTAATGACTGAACTGATTTTAACACTAGCATTTCTACGTGATTATTGTCTCATAGTTACACAAATGAAATAATTAGTTTTTCTGTAAATTTCGTAAAATTGAATATTACAAAAAGATACTTTCCATTTAAAGATTCCTGTTAATTGTATTCAAATGAACTGTAATTTGACTATGTGGGAGTGTTACATTTTATATATCTCGTGTACAGTTCTACTTGATTTAATAAATAGCACCAAAATTTGTATTTTAACATTCGCTATGCTGTGAAATACGTATTGTATAATACGTAAAGGCGTGGTACCCAATACTTCATATAAGGGTTTCCCTAGTATGTCCTATCACAACAGGATTAGACAATAGATTCTCATATACACAGGTTGCCACAGCAATAAAGTGGATGACGTATCACGGAAACCACTTCCTCTCATGTAATCACCCCTCCTTCCAGGGAGTACACGTATCACGTGCTTGAACAGTACTCTGCTGGCAAGCGGAATGTGTTGCCTCATGTGAACTTTGACATGTGCACCGTGAACCATCAATCAAAAAGATCTTTTTCGATACTTCGAGTGTCCAGTATTGGTGTTCCTCTCCCGAAGCTAACCTCTATGACCTATGACGTGTGGTGAATAACGGCAGACAATGGGGTGTAGTGATTCTTGTGCACCTTGGACAAGAAGTGGTTACTTGTAGAAGGATAAATGCTCACCATTTGTTGATGTCAATTATGGAATCGTTATATGAGATCTGTCTACCCGCTACTGTAATCCTTGTCAGTCGACGGTTACACCTCCCAACACGCTGTTGCCCGAAACAGCTGACTGTCTCAGTGAATACCAAGACTAAAATTTATGTAACGCATTATAAGAGTATTATCGGTAATACAACTGCGTAAACATGTCGCAGTGCTTTCCGATAACCCTTGAACAAAATTCAGAGATGTTACCAAAGGTCGCTATTTAGATGGAACTATAGAACTGCGTTTCGAAGTACATTCCAAGTATCTTATCTTAAATCTTGAAACGAAAGTCTCTTATATCTGACCAGAAGTGATCAAGATAACAGCTGATAAGACTTACAAACGATTTGCCGTTGTTCACAGCTCAACACTTCTTCTTACAAAAGACTGCATTAGTAATTTTCAGACGAACAACTTGTAAGTCACAGAAACAGATGCGAACTATCGCACAGCAAAGCAAGCAACACTATATATTATAAAGGTTTTTCAGAGACGGCTACCAGTCACAGAGTTTGTTCACAGACGTGAATTATTCAATAAAGCAACATGCTTCGAGGTACAAACCTCATCTTCACGTCACAATGGCAGTACAACAAACATTTAGCAAAAGTACACGTAGATATTAAAGTTGCTATTTACAATCTTGGCCTGTGCTGTGGCGATCTTCTTGTGGTGTGTCCTGTTAACTCCGTTGCAATGTATCCTTGGATCTTGTTAACAACTGTTTGTAAGCTAGCATAGGACACTTTAGATACGTTTGCACAAAGGAGTCGATCGTGATGACACGTTTTAAGTGTGCTTTGCAAATGTATAAACAGTGTTTTAACAAGACCCAAGAAGCCATACCAATGGCGACAACAGAGCACATCGCAAGAGGACAGTAATTTCATGTGAACAATGATGGGCACAGGATATGGCAGATTTTAAATGAAAACTTCAGTATCTGTGTGTACTTGTGTTAAATATATTTATGCAATGCTGTTGTAGCCTGAAGGTGAGGTTTGCATCTCGAAACATGTTGTTTTACGAAATAATTCGAGTAAGTGAAACAAATTTGTGGTTGGTACCGGCCTCTGAAAAACCTTTTCACATTTCTTCAAGTGTCACTGTGGATTAACAGGCTATTTGGCTTTAAACTGTGTGTAATTTTACTTAACGTGCTGGTCTATCACAAACTAAAACGGTATCAACACAGTGATAAGATGATAAAAAATCTGTCATTAGTTTCCTTTGCACTTGGAAATATTTCTCTCTGAGTTTATCTGAACTGATTTTAATCTGCAGTTTCCTTACAGGCCAGTTCTCTGGAATAATAAAAAAACTGACAAAATATTTTTTTAGTACAAACACAGCTCAAAGCAGTGTAGGAACATCTTTCAGAGGATCGTGAACATTGGCTGTTGCATTGCAACTATCATACTAATTTTTTTATTGTTCACGTTTTAATTATTTCGCGTACTTGTAGCTGCAGTGTTAATGCTATTTTGTATGTAGTAACGTACTGTGAACAGCTTGCTTACCTTTGTGGTAGTCTGTGACGTTTACAGGAAGTACGCTTTGGGTTTCCGGATGAACAAACCAATCAGACCGCTACCCACCGCTATAGGGACACTGGGTTTGCGTTTTGAATAGACTACTCTTGTCTTCCGCTGGACAAGGAATGGATGTGTTTCTGGTGTCGAATGCCGCGTGTTGCAGGACACCGGTCGCTGAGATGCTGTTAGGCTGTATGCAGTAAATACGCACTAGCTATGTGATCTAGTTAGTTATTCACAAAGAACTTGTAGTTCACGCTTAATTATTCTCTTAATTCACGTCACTAAATTGCTTTAGCTTTCACGTGACGAACTCGCGTCTCAGACTTGGTTATCGGTTGCTTGTGATGTGAGTACATTTCGATGTTCGGTACCGAATGTCTTTGCTATTAATAATTTATCCGAATGGTAATACGATCAATTTAGTAGCTTTCCCTGTCAACGAGACTTTCTAAGTTGCTTTATGATATGCGTTTTCTTCAGTTTCTTACACTTTGGCTATCTGTGTGCCACTTATTCTCTAGGCTTGAGTAATATCCTGTACTGTTGTGACTTATTCAGTTTGCTGAGAACAATTATATGAATTTACAATTCAACACACTTTACAGATGTTCTCCTTGTCATGCATTCTCCTTTTTAAACGAATTAGGCCGACTTACATTGAAAAATTGGGTACACAATCACTTGATGTGGAAACAGGTTGGTTGGTAACCTCCAGTAGTAGAACTTCATGATTTTATCATTGCAGTCTACACGAATAACAGTAATATTATTCTTTACATTTCTTCATGCCTTTCGGCAAAGAAGGTAGCTTCTGGAACTGATGCAGGAAGCAGAAACGAAGACTTATGCTACAGAAAGTGTGCTTCTTTGATGTCTCCTGTTTTGCATGTAATTATAACACGCGGGGAGGACATTTCCATTGCACTGCAAATGGCTATAAGCCATCTTGCTAAAAACACTTCTATGTTTGTGTAATATTTGGTATGACTGCTCAGGCTTACTGGAATTCAATTTTCTTTCGCTGTTCCCACTATATGTCGTTGTCCTTATAAAGTATATGTTTACTGTCTAGGTAATATTCTATAATCTCCGCCAGTCAGATTGTGTTAATAAACTTAATACCTCTACGGATTAACTATCAATCGTAATTCTATTTTCAGATTGTTTGCAGATGATGCTGTCATTTACCGTCTTGTAAAGTCATCAGATGATCAAAACGACTTGCAAAATGATTTAGATAAGATATGTGTACCGTGCGAAAAGTGCCATTTGACCCTGAATAAAGAGAAATGTGAAGTTATTCACATGAGTACTAAAAGAAATCAGCTAAATTTCGATTACGCGATAACTCACACAAATTTGAAGGCTGTAAATTCAACTAAATACTTAGGGATTCCAATTACAAATAACCTAAATTGGAACGACCACATAGATAATATTGCGAGTAGAGCAAACCAAAGACTGCGATTCATTGGCAGAGCACTTAGAAGATGCAACAGGTCTTCTAAAGAGATTGCTTGCACCACACTTGTCCCCCTATTCTGGAGTACTGCTGTGCGGTGTGGGATCCGCATCATGTAGGACTGACGGATGACATCGAAAAAGTACAAAGAAGGGCACTTCGTTTTGCATTATCGCGAAATAGGGGAGATAGTGTCAGACATGAAACTTGAATTGGTGTGGCAATCATTAAAACAAAGGCGACGGGATCTTCTATTGAATTTTCAATCACCAGTTTTCTCCTCCGATTGCGAAAACATTCTGTCTACATAGGGAGAAATGATCATCACGATAAAATAAGAGAAATAAGGGGTCGCACAGAAAAATTTAAGTGCTAGTTTTTTTCCGCGCACCCTTCGAGAGTGGAATGGTAGAGAGACAACATGAAGGTGGTTCATTGAACCCTCTGCCAGGAACTTTATTGTGATTAGCAGAGTAATCACGTAGATGTAGACGTAGACGTAGATGAGAAACCTAGCAGTAATTTCATTACCACCAAGCGAGGTGGCGCAGTGATTAGTACACTGGACTCGCATTTGCGAGGATAATAGTTAAAACTCGTGTCCGGCCATCTCGATAAGGTTTTCCGTGATTTCTCTAAACCACTTAAGGCAATGACGGGATGGTTCCTTTGAAAGGGCACGGCCGATTTCCTTCCCCATGCTTCCCTAATCCGATGGGCCCGATGATCTCACTGTTTGGTACCCTTCTCAAGCCAACCAACCAATCTCGTAACCCTTAAAAGGGCTCGGTAGTCTTACATTTTACTGTCAGCAATTTCCTAACATAAAAATAAGTTTCAGACTGACCATCATACAGGCCTACTCAACTACGTAATTTTCTCTACAGTGGATTAAGTCCACATGGGAACGTCTCCCACACGAGAATATCTCCACCACTTGCCTGGGAGGCGACCTTGTGGCAAATGGAATGCGTCGTCTCACGTGCATTTTGATGCATTCGTACCCTGCCATCGGTGTCTACCAAGTGCACCCCAAGTCATCAGTCCCCCCCCCCCCCCCCCTCCCCAGGGGGCCCACAGTCACTTTTGCGGGTACGTGTGTGGCGCGCACAGGGCCCCGAGCTATTGCAGTCTCCTTCCTTTTTCCAGTCCACATTACCGTCCCTGTTCCTCTCCTTCCCTGTCCTTGCTCCTTTCTCCCTGCTCTCTCCTTTCCCTCTTGGTGGACTTCTTTATATCGACCTGGCCTTCTTCCTGGCTTTGTTTCGGTATGTGCTATCATTTTTCGTTCATTGCCATTTGGGGCTGAACTCCCAACCTAGTGTCCATGGTGCAGGCTCTTCTCCCTCTCCCCTCCTTTTGCCCCTTGCACCCTTGCCCCCTTGTTGCTATGTCACCAGCATGGTAGCCAGCCCATGCGGTGGAGCTGTTAAGTACCCACTTGGCTGAGCCCCCTGACAACACAGGGATCACACTGCTAGTACCTGAACTGTTAAAGTCTCGTGTATGCCAAGGAGTCAATGCTTATCACTTTGGGGCATCAGAACTTCCGGCAATGATCGCCATGCCAGACGGCCCTCGCTGTGGCTGGGTTGCGCCCAAGGGGCGAGCCCCTGGTCTGAGTCATGGAACGACAAAAGCTTCAATATCCTGGCCATTCTGTGGCCATCTCTCAGAGACATGACACTCCTTCTTCCAATCCTTCAGCCTTTCCCTCCCTGGCCACCCCGTGCGGAGAGGGTCAAGTTCGCCGGCATGGGTTGAGATCCTTCCCTCGGTACCTGGTTTGTACCAAGACAGATGGCAAAAGTTTTGCCAAGGCCAAGTCTTTGTTTTTCGGGGAGACAATTGAAAATAAGTATGACGAAGTGGAATCCATAAATAAAATGCGGTCTGGTTCTTTGCTCGTGAAGATATCTTCTGCTGCCCAATCTGAAACCCTGTGTGCTTGTGACCATCTCGGTGGCATCCCAGTCTCAGTCGCACCCCAACAATCATCGAACTCGGCACAGGGCATAATTTTCCACCAGGATCTTCTTCTCCAAACTGACGAGGAGCTCCGTGCAAGCCTCGAGCAGTGAGGAGTCCGATATATGCACCGTGTACAACGAGACCCTAAAAACAATCACACCAATACAGGCGCCTTTACGCTGCCCTTCGAGGGGGATGGTTTATCAGTGTAATGTAAAACCTTACATTCCACCACTGATGAGATGCTTTGAATGCTTACAGGCACATGTCTTCCCACTTTACTAATGATCCCTCTGCAGAGACTGTGGGCACACTCTCCATGAGCAGAGTGCCTGTGCTCCCCCTACCAGTGTAAATTGTAATGCGCAGCATCCTCCATGCTCGCCAGCATGCCCGGTGTATGTGAAATAACGATGGATTCAAGAGTACAAGGCCTTAGAGGGACTCACCTGCACTGAGGAATGTCGGAAGTATGACCAGCTCCATCCCGTGACTATAACTTCTACTTTTGCTTCAGTTATGTCCATTCCCCCTCCTACCCCCTCCTCTTCCCCACCCCATTCGCCCCACATCTTCCACCTCACCCTCACTCTCCCACTCCCCCTCTCCATCAGTACCCATACCCACCACTTTGGGCGCTGCTCCCCCACTCCAGCCGGAGAAGCACCCCCCTTCTTCGAAAGCTGCCAGTACTAGAGCTCCCTCTGGGGTCTCCCCTTCCTGGCACCCCCCTGAAAGGTGATCTGCAGCTCAATATTGGCTACACGATCCACGGCTGGTGGGCGCCAAGATTGCCAAGTGTAATCCTGTGCCAGACCTAGCTGCAGTCTGCCCTTCTCTTCTTTAACAAGAGAAGAAGCAGAAACAAAAGAACAAGGGCAAGGACCCTCCAGTACCCCCTGAGGTGTCGCCTTCCCCTCCTCCAGCCAATGAACCAACACAGTCCGACCCCAACTATATGGACATTACCCCATCCTTAACGGTGACGGATGGCGACGTGTTGGCGTGACAGGCTCCGGTCCATTCGCTTCCCATTTGGACTCCTGCTTGAGAATCATCCAGTGGAATTGTAATGGCTATTTGCCTATCCTCCCGGAGTTGCAGCCCCTTCTTTCCTCCGACTCTGCTGCATGCATTGCTCTCCAGGAGACCCATTTTGTCAGTTCTTACTCACCTACCCTTCATGGGTTCCACACTTTGTGTCGAAATCGAATTGGCCCCTTGCAGGGTTCTGGTGGTGTTTGCACCTTGGTCCGCAAGGACATAGTTAGTAAATGGGTTCCCCTCCATACCACTCTGAAAGCAATTGCTGTCAGGGACAATCTCGCAATCACAATCTGTAATCTCTACCTCCCACATGGCAGGCCACCCACATCCCTTGCCCTAACCACCCTTCTTCAACAACTCCCTTCTCCCTTCCTGCTTCTAGGTGACTTCAATGCCCACATCCCTCTTTGGGGTAGTCACACGACTGCTGCTCTGGGTAGGACAGTTTAAGCTGTTCAGGCAGGGACTGACCTCGGTCTCCTAAACACTGGCGCTCCCACACACTTTAGTGTGGCACATGGCACTTTCTCTGCCATTGACCTCTCCATCTGCAGTCCCAGCCTTCTTCCCTCCATTCAGTGGGGTGTCCACGATGACTTCTGTGACAGCAATCATTACCTTGTTGTTTTGATCTTCTTTCCAGGTGGGCCTTCTCTAAAGCTGATTGGGGTGCCTTCTGCTCTGCTACCGTCCCCCCTGTACTGCCACACAGCAGCATTGATGAGAATACACAGAATTTGAATGCCACAATTCTCTCCACGACTGTTTCAGCCATCCATTCTTCCTTGGGTTCCTTCCATTGGAAGATGGTCCCTTGGTCGACTCTGGAGATTACTGCGGCCATAAAAGACCGCCGCCGTTCTCTTCAATACTTCTAGTGGTGCCCTTCTACTGCTCTCCTTCTGGTCTTTAAACGATTCCGCGCCTGGGCCCGTTACCTAATCAAATTTCAGAAACAGATTTGCTGAGTATGATATGTGGCTGCCATGGAGTCGCACACGCTCTCTTCACAAGTCTGGGCGAAACTCGGGCGAATTTTTGGCCATCGTCCTAACACCGGCGTTGCAGGAATCTCTGTGCATGGTGTTGGCCTTACCCATCTGGACTTTGTCCCAGAGTATTTTGCTCAACACTTTGACCAAGTCTCTGCATCGACTCATTATCCGCCCACGTTCCTCCTCCTGAAAGAGCACTCAGACAAACCGCCTTTGTCTTTCGTTTCTCGCTGCTTGGTGCCTTATAATGTCCCATTTGGAGAGTGGGAATTCGGCAGCGCTCTCGTCCTTTCTCTAACACGGCTCCTGGACTGGATTGGATACATAACCAAATGCTCCAACACTTATTGGTGGCTGGCCACCATCATATACTGACCCTTTTCAACCGTCTGTGGAATGAGGGGGTATTTCCTACCCAGTGGCAGGAAAGCATTGTTATTCTGGTGTTGAAGCATGGGAAGCCACCTCTCCTGTTGGATTGCTACCATCCAATTAGCCTTACCAACACCAAGCTCCTTGAATGCCTGGTGAGTCGGTGGCTGTTTTGGATCCTTGAATCCCGCAAACTTTTGTCATCAACTCAAGGTGGTTTTCGCTCTAGCTGCTCTTCAGTGGATAACTTGGTCGATCTGGAGTCTGCTGTCTGGTCGGTTTTTACCCATTGGAAACAGTTCATTGCAGTCGTCTTTGACCTGCATAAAGCATACGACACCACCTAGCGCCACCACATCCTCACCACCCTTCACGAATGAAGCCTTCGTGGTGCTCTGTCCGATTTTATCCGTAACTTTCTTTCTCGTCACTCTTTCTGGGTCCAACTTGATTCCTCCTACAGTACTTCCCACCAGCAAGAAAATGGGGTTACATAGGGCTCCGTGCTGGGCGTCCCTCTCTTTCTCGTAGCCATTAAAAGACTGGTGTCACACTCTTTGTAAGCTGACGATTTTTGTATCTACATAGCTTCCTCCGTCATGGGCGCTGCAGAACGCGGTCTACAGGGGGCAATCTACCGGGCGCAATCTTGCGCTCTCTCCCATGGTTTTCAGGTTTCGGTGGCCAAGTCGTGTGTCATGCATTTATGCCATTGCCGTACAGTCCATCCCAATCTGGACATGTTCCTCGATGGCCAATCCCTTGCAGTGCTGGACAGACATCGCTTCTTGGGTCTGATCTTCGTTGCCCAGTTGACATGGCTCCCTCATCTTCGCCAGGTGAAGAGGACGTGCTGGTTCCATCTCAGTGTTCTTAGATGTCTGTGCAATACCACCTGGGGTGCATACCGCTCTATTGTACTGCGATTGTACAAAGCGCTGGTCCAGTCTCATTTATACTACTGGAGTTGGAGTCCAGTCTATGATTCTGCGTCACCTTCGACATTGCAGATATTAGACGCCATCCACCAGTGTGGGGTACGACTTGCAACTGGTACCTTCTGGATTAGCCCCGTGATTAGCCTTTCGTAGATGTGGGGATTCCACCGCTGCAAGTTTAGCGGCCGACAGCAACTGATATCTTACGCAGTCCGTATTTGTTGCACTCCAAAGTACCCTAATTATGGCCTCCTTTATCCAGACACGTAGATCAACCTCCCCCAGTGACGGCCAAAATGTCGGCTTACCATGGCTGCCCGCATTCAGTCGCTCTTTTCTGAGCTCCAGCACTTCCCTTTACCACCTCATTTCTTAGATCATGCATGTACCCCTCTGTGGTGCGTCTCTTGGCCACAGCTCTGCCTTGATCTCTCCATCAATTCAAAGCATCCTGTCGCTCTGGATACCCTTCACCACCAATTCTACCGTCTCCTCAGTTCATTCCTGAGTTCAGAAGTGATTTATACTGATGGTTCATTGTTGCTGGACACATTGGTTATACTTACACCTATGTGAGACACACGGAATTTCGTTCTTTGCCAGATGGCTGTTGTGTTTTTACTGCAGAAATGATAGCCATATTGCACGCACTGGACCATGTCCATTTCTACTCAGGACTGTCCTTCATTATCTGTAGTGACTCCTTCAGCAGTTTGCAAGCTAACGGACAGTGGTTCCCTCACCACCTGTTGGTCAAAGCTATCTGAAACCTGGTTGGTAGGTACTCAGAGAGCGCACAGGATAAGGTTACGATTGTGGATGGGGCCGTAAACAGTTACTGTGACTTGCACAATCAAAAACACAATTTTATTTTTCTAAGAACCACTTATTTACACATTGCTTTAAAAAAACACAATTAGACAATACGGCTGAAGGCCTAGTTAAAGAAACTTGAGATGCTTTCTGGACTGAAGGCCCAAAACCACACCAAAAACAAGAACAGCTGAAGGCCAGGCTTAGAAATCAAAGCAATTAAAAGTAGAAAGTAAAACTTGTTTAAAAAAACATGCAATTGAAAACAATTAGCGGCTGAAGACCTACACTACACGTCTAAAAGACAACTGTAATTAAAAAAAAACATTATAAACAATTTTTTCTAACCAAGAAATTTCTTTTTAAACTTACAACAGAAACGCCAAAAGCCTAATAAAGAAATATTAACTTACTGCGCGGCTGAAGGCCACAAACAAATGTGAAACAACGGTTGAAGGCCTGAACAACAAGTCAGACAAACAATTTAAAATAAACCCCTTCCTTCTTATAAAAATTTTCCTTCAAGGAATACACACACCTGAAGGTTCAAATGGCTCTGGCACTATGGGACTTAATATCTATGGTCATCAGTCCCCTAGAACTTAGAACTACTTAAACCTAACTAACCTAAGGACATCACACAACACCCAGCCATCACGAGGCAGAGAAAATCCCTGACCCCGCGGGGAATCGGACCCGGGAACCCGGGCGTGGGAAGCGAGAACGCTACCGCACGACCACGAGATGCGGGCACACACCTGAAGGCCTTATTAAAAGGGGTTCATATAAATCGTCGGCTGAAGACCACACATAACACATCGAGCAAGAAACTGCTCAGGCTCTGGATTACATACAATTTCAGATAGAACAAATTTTAAGGAAAATATTTCTTTTTTAAATAAAATGAATCTTCAAAAATTCAACATGGCTTAAGGCCTTTATGTAAAATTTAAAAAGAACTGAATTAATACATGGTCGAAGGCCTTGCACCATACTTCAAACTAAAATGAAAATCACAATATAAAACAAACAGAACAAGTCGTGCTCAGAAGAGTTCCAAGAGAAGGTAGTTCAAACGTAAGGTGAGGTGAGACAGGCAGCCAAGAGTTGAAGTTAAATAAATGAGACAGGCAGCCAAGAGTTGAAGTTCAATAATCGGCTGAAAACCCGAACCAGGGACGGCCCAAGGACCGAGCAACAATTTAACCAATTCCCTTCCGTCCGACCAACGACACAGCGATGGAAAATATCGGCCGAGGACGAGGATACGAAGACCTCAACGTCTTCAGAAATTGGCGTCTAAAAATCAGCAAGGGAACAATAACCACTCTAAGCAAAATATGAAGCAAACTACTTAAGGGATGTCGAACTACACGCTGTGCCGGACAGCATCAACACGACGAGGAAAGGCACACTGCCGGGAAACTACGCTAACGACCAGGGCAGGTAACTGGGGCGTTAACGGCCACACGGCAGAAAATACCGTTGGTGCACTTCACTGGCAAGTAGCAGTCAATTTAATAATTAATAACAATATGGAAGACGGCTCGAAGATATCGCCGACTTCAACACATACGTTGCTGCTAGCCCGAATGGCCCAGGGAGCGACAACCCGCAGATGAACGAAGAGATGTTACAATAGTTGAGGTTTCATAAAAGATTAACTGGTCACTCAACTTCAGTGTCCAGGTTCGGTGGGCAACGAACTCTGTCGCTCTCGCAGCTAGCGCCTCACGATCCGACAGTGCGTGCACGCCACCAGCGGTCCTGGCAGACCTCTCGCCGACTTCCTCGTTGCTCCTTCCCAACCGATTGACCACCACAGACACACACACACCACCCGGAAGTACTAGCGGTCACGCTAAAGACAGTACTAGAATAGATAAGCGCTGCTGCTGCCACTCAAGGAGGCAAGCCAGCAACTTCGTTATGCCAGTAAGTAAGGACGAAACAAGACGCCACTAGATGTGACAAAATGCCAACGAACAAACTGCATGAACGCGAGTCGCACACGGCTCAACCTCCCCCCCCCCCCCCCCCCCTCACCCTCTTCAAACGCTAACCCGGGGGCAACTCAATATTGGGTTAACGAAATTTAACTTGGCTAAGGTGGACCCGGTACTGCTTACCAGTGCGGTTATCCTTAACCAGAAGGTTAACTATGCCTAAAATACGCACAATGGTATAACGGCCCAAAAAGCAGGGAGTGAATTTACTGAATTTCCGACACGCACCTGTCTCCCTGAAAAATTACGGACATAGACCTGATCTCCTTGCCTTCCCCTAACGGCTCGCCGATTACGATTGTAACGCTCAGCTTGCTTTATTGGGGCCTGAGAACATTCTGTTTGTCACGGTTCCAGTTCTCCTTGACGACCTGCGGGGTAATATTAGGTCTTGAATTCCCCATAAGTTCGAAAGGGGGGAATTAACAGAATAGGCAAGGATCAAGGAGGCCAGAGCAGCTTTCAAAGCCTCATGATTGGCGGTATTGAAAGCAAAGCTAAGCCAAGGTAGTCTAGAACCCCACTTACAAGGCGTCTTCTGATGAAAAATAATCAATTCGGATTTAAGACTTGGATTGACCCTCTCCGCAAAAGAGCCCTGCCGATAATATGGTGTAGTAGTCACATGCTTGACACAGTTTTGAAATCAGAACGTCTTGAAGGGAGACGAAAGGAAAGCCGATGCGTTATCACTAACTGTTTGTTTGGGGGGTGGGGGGGGGAGGGTTAAAAAACACTGAATACATTAGTTAAATGCCAAATAGTGCTGGTAGCAGTTATGTTACGACTCGGAAGGAGGCAGGTAAATCTCGAAAACGCATCAACAATAGCCAATACGTACCGATGACCTCTCTTAGTACGAGGTAATGGCCACACATAATCTATATAGAGTTTGTGCATAGGACAGGATTCACGCTCAGAACTCAACAGATCCTGTTGAAGAGCGTTAGTAGATTTGTCCACCTTACACAACCGACAACGACGAATGTCACAGTCCGTGGAAGGCCAAGTCAAATGCTCCTTATTTTTTTTACAAGGTCTTATAAGTTCCTAAGTGGCCACCAACGAATAATGAAAGTAATGGAAACCCGGGCGCACCAGAGCTACTGGTAAACAGATCTTGAGTTGCTTTGCACGTCCCACCCTTTTACACAAGACGCCTTTCTTGATAATGTACTCATCCGATTGTTCCCCAGCCAATAGGCGTTGCATTCACGAGTGCCCAAGTAGGGGCCTGATCCTGATACTGAGCAACATCATCAAATAAATGACGAATCGCCAACTGCGACATGGTCGCGTATATAAACAGTGACCCAGTACTGTCAAATGTTTCTTATTCCAGTCTTTGATCACAATATGAATTCTTTAGACGATGACCGGTTTCAGTCCGCAATGAGCATCCTCGCATCTTTTTCACACAATGTCCTAAAGTGATAATGCCATAATGGCATCGTCAAAACATAAATACACTCCTGGAAATGGAAAAAAGAACACATTGACACCGGTGTGTCAGACCCACCATACTTGCTCCGGACACTGCGAGAGGGCTGTACAAGCAATGATCACACGCACGGCACAGCGGACACACCAGGAACCGCGGTGTTGGCCGTCGAATGGCGCTAGCTGCGCAGCATTTGTGCACCGCCGCCGTCAGTGTCAGCCTGTTTGCCGTGGCATACGGAGCTCCATCGCAGTCTTTAACACTGGTAGCATGCCGCGACAGCGTGGACGTGAACCGTATGTGCAGTTGACGGACTTTGAGCGAGGGCGTATAGTGGGCATGCGGGAGGCCGGGTGGACGTACCGCCGAATTGCTCAACACGTGGGGCATGAGGTCTCCACAGTACATCGATGTTGTCGCCAGTGGTCGGCGGAAGGTGCACGTGCCCGTCGACCTGGGACCGGACCGCAGCGACGCACGGATGCACGCCAAGACCGTAGGATCCTACGCAGTGCCGTAGGGGACCGCACCGGCACTTCCCAGCAAATTACGGACACTGTTGCTCCTGGGGTATCGGCGAGGACCATTCGCAACCGTCTCCATGAAGCTGGGCTACGGTCCCGCACACCGTTAGGCCGTCTTCCGCTCACGCCCCAACATCGTGCAGCCCGCCTCCAGTGGTGTCGCGACAGGCGTGAATGGAGGGACGAATGGAGACGAGTCGTCTTCAGCGATGAGAGTCGCTTCTGCCTTGATGCCAATGATGGTCGTATGCGTGTTTGGCGCGGTGCAGGTGAGCGCCACAATCAGGACTGCATACGACCGAGGCACATAGGGCGAACACCCGGCATCATGGTGTGGGGAGCGATCTCCTACACTGGCCGTACACCTCTGGTGATCGTCGAGGGGACACTGAATAGTGAACGGTACATCCAAACCGTCATCGAACCCATCGTTCTACCATTCCTAGACCGGCAAGGGAACTTGCTGTTCCAACAGGACAATGCACGTCCGCATGTATCCCGTGCCACCCAACGTGCTCTAGAAGGTGTAAGTCAACTACCCTGGCCAGCAAGATCTCCGGATTTGTCCCCCATTGAGCATGTTTGGGACTGGATGAAGCGTCGTCTCACGCGGTCTGCACGTCCAGCACGAACGCTGGTCCAACTGGGGCGCCAGGTGGAAATGGCATGGCAAGCCGTTCCACAGGACTACATCCAGCATCTCTACGATCGTCTCCATGGGAGAATAGCAGCCTGCATTGCTGCGAAAGGTGGATATACACTGTACTAGTGCCGACATTGTGCATGCTCTGTTGCCTGTGTCTATGTGCCTGTGGTTCTGTCAGTGTGATCATGTGATGTATCTGACCCCAGGAATGTGTCAATAAAGTTTCCCCTTCCTGGGACAATGAATTCACGGTGTTCTTATTTCAATTTACAGGAGTGTATAAACAGCACAGCATCTTCATATAGATCTAAAATAAGGTGTAGAATAGGCCACATCGTCCACAGTCACTATTGCAATAACACGATACGGCTAAGACTGCCTCCCTCTGTTTCCCGGGCTCCCTCACTAGATGTATGTTCCGTGAACATACGGCTAAGGACGTCCGCAAGGACATTATCAGCCCCTTTAATATGTTTAACCTAAAATAGAAACATAGAAATGCGTACTGCACTGACAGTTTTACGTGGCGTGGCTGACACCCAGATTAATGCTTGCGTGTCGGATCCTAGCTGAAATATCCGATGCTCAAGGTAAAAGCGGTACTTCTCCAGCGCAAACAAAACGGCCAATGCCTCACACTCGTAGACAGAATACTTAAGTTCGGCACTGGTTAACCGACGAGACGCGTTCGCTAGTGGCTGCCTATGACCTTCGAACTCTTGGAGGAGGACAGCCGAAATATCCTCATTAAAAGCGTGAGTTTGGACAATGAACTTTTTATTAAAATCCGGCACTCTGAGAACGGGAGGGCTGGCTATAGCTGCCTTGATGTGCTCAAACGTGGCCTCTTGGGCAGGTCCCCATTCAAAACGCACCCCTTTCCGGCGCAATTCATTTAAGGGAGCCGCCAACAGAGCCAAATTAGGTACAAAACGCCTAAAATAATTAGCCATGCCTATGAACCTGACAATACCACGCTTATAAGTAGGCGGAAGCGGAGCTCTTAATTCCTTAGTTCGTTCCTGGTCCATGCGAATACCTGACACTAGGTGACCTAAAAAGGACACCTGCTGCCTCGCTAATGTCAATTTACTGAGGTTAACAGTTAACCCGGCCCCCTGCAATCTCGCAAAAACTTGCTGGATATGATCCAAATGCTCCTGAAACGAACGGCTGCAAATCACCAAGTCATCCAAATAATTATAAACACAGTCACCAAGGATGTTATCCAGTAAACGAGTTAGAACACTTGCACCAGTAGCCAAACCAAAGGGAACCCTGTTAAACTCAAACACATTCCAATCAATACAAAATGCTGTAACGTGTTTACATTCTTCAGCTAAGGGAATCTGATAATAGGCTTGATTCAAATCAAGTACAGTAAACCAATTAGCACCGAAAAACCAAGTAAAGGAGTTATGAAGATCGGGTAGAGGAACAGATTCAAGGACAACCTTGGTGTTCCAGCGCAGATAGTCAACAACAGGTCTAAAATTCCGCCCCTGATCCTTAGGGAAAAAGAATATGGGGGAAGCATAGGTAGATGTAGAAGGCCTAATAGCCCCTTGCTCAAGCATTTTGGATATTTTAGCTCTTAGTATCTTCATCTTAGGGGGGGTGAGAGACAATATGGGGACTGCCTGATAGGAATATCGTCAGTTAGACGGATATGGTAGTTAAGAACATTAGTAACGCCCAACCTATCACAAGAAAGCTCAGGGAACCTCTGTAACAAATCCTGTAATTGAGAACCCTGATGTTGTGACAGATGGGTAAGATCGAACTCATTATGTACAGTCTCAACATCCAGGGTGCCGGCATTTCGATGCACAGTACGTTAAGCACACTAACAGAAACCAAGCTTATCTGCAGGAGCGAACTTAAATAAGAAGGTTTGCCCGGAATAATCCAAGAGTAAATAAGTTTTATTGATGAAATCACACCCCAAAATTACATCGACCGGCAGCTCCTTGACCAAGGCTAATGACAAGGGCCAGGAGAAATCCCCAACCGATATACTCCCTAGGACCCGACCATTCAGAGGCAACACCTGGCCATTGACCACCTGACATCTCTGCACCAGAGAGGACCTACCGAAGTTTCGTGAGATGACCAAATTCGAAAAACCATTACAAGCTCAATGGCGAAAAGGAGCTATCAGAATCCAAAAGAGCACAAATAGGCTCACCACCTACTCGAGAACAAATATAAGGCAAGGGCGGTAATGAGGGAGCGACAACACGGGTACGCCAAGGTCAAAAGACACGATCCCGAGGTCGCTGCCCAGACCGGTGTCGTTTATTGGCTCTGGGCGCGCAGGTTGAAGGCAAGAGCGCACCAAATGAGCCGAGCTACCGCACCTGAAGCAACGCCAGGCTTCCCTTTTAATGACCTCAGCTGATGTAGACAACTCGAAATTTCCCTTGACAACGCCCGTGGGCTGACTCTTAACTTTACAACATACACCGTCCGCAAGCAGCAACGTAGATATCACCACAGCAGCAGGACGAAGCTCTTCCCAGTTTGGAGGACGATCACGAACAACACAGTGCGACTTATAGGCCGTTCACATCCCCCTGAGAATAACAGACACCAACTTCCAGTCTGGCAGATCGATCAACAAGGCCAAACAGGCCGTCTGAAGTCTGTCCACATACTGATGTAAGTCCTCTTTATCCTGCTACATCTCCCAAATGTAACGACACTCAAGCTGTTTCCGAACTCCGGTGGTCAATCTCTGACCAATGACAAGCTTCCTCAATTTCTAGAAGAAAATCCTTCTGTCATGGCTCAGGATACGAGGTTCCTCAACTCACCTCTAGCTAACGGGTACAATAGTGACAAAACTACATGGTGCGAAATGCGAAAGGCAGCAGCATGTTATTCAAGACGAACCAACAACCATAATAAGTTTTCAACCTGCTCAAGTCGATCTACAACTAATTCAGTTACATCCCGAAAGAAATACACCAGAGGATTAGCCAATTTGGCAAACGCTGTGTCTAACTTCTCAGAGGATATAACAACAACACTCCCAGGTTGGCTCCCAGTTCCCCCTTCATATAACAAGTCCCGCTCTTCAATCATCTTCCCATCCAGTTCTAAACATGCAAGCTTAAACCGCAATGCATTAACCAAAGACCCCAATTCGGCGATTAATTTTTTATGATGATCCTCCAAGCCTAACATACCTAAATCCAGTATCCGATTGGTTAATGCACTAACTGTCCACCCACACTGTCTAACTGACTACCACTAGGTTGAGTGCCTTCCAAAACACAAATGGTGTCCTCAAAGCCCGTAATAACCTTAAACAAAAGCTCAATGGCTGCTCCTCTTTCGCCCACCATATCCGGCGTGATGTCAACTTGGTGAAGAACAGTAGCACGCAAATGGGCCACTATGTCCGGAACACTGCCCTCAATCGACTGGAACCTTAACGCCAACTCATAAACAAGATGGTCCTTCCTCAACAGTCCGATCTCTGGGCACTGCCTGTCTGCCATTAAAATAGGTCACCTGAAACAATCCACACTTAAGACAATATGATGCAACACTACAGAAATACAATTCAAACCAACAGCAAGTGTAATGTCAATATCACAATCGTAACCACACGATGCTACCATTTGAAATCTTGCTCGTAGGTACTCAGAGAGTGCACAGGATAAGGTTATGATTGTGGATGGGGCCGTAAACAGTTACTGTGAGTTGCACATTCAAACACACAACATTATTTTTCTAAGAGCCACTCATTTACACGTTGCTTGAAAAGAACACAATTAGACAATACGGCTGAAGGCCTAGTTAAAGAAAACTTGAGAAGCTTTCTGGACAGAAGGCCCAAAACGACACCAAAAACAAGAACGGCTGAAGACCTAGCTGAGAAATCAAAGCAATTAAAAATAGAAGGTAAATTAAAAAAAACATGCAGTTGAAAACAATTGGCTGCTGAAGGCCTACACTAAACGTCTAAAAGATAACTATAATTAAAACGCATTAATAAAGAATAATTTTCTAATCAAGAAATTTCTTTTTAAACTTGCAAGAGAACGGCCGAAAGCCTAATTAAAGAAATATTAACTTATTGCACAGCTGAAGGCCACAAACAAATGTGAAACAACGGCTGAAGGCCTGAACAGCAAGTCAGACAAACGATTTAAAATAAACCCCTTCCTTCTTATAAAAATTTTCCTTCGAGGAATACACACGGCTGAAGGCCTCATTAAAAGGGGTTCACGTAAATCCTCGGCTGAAGGCCACGCGTAACGGATCTAGCAACTAATGGCTTAGAGCCTAAATTACAAACAATTTCAGATCGAACAAATTTTAAAGAAAATAGTTTTGTAAATAAAATCAATCTTCAAACATTTAACATGGCTTAAGGCCCTTATGTAAAATTTAAAAACAACTGAATTAATACATGGCTGAAGGCCTCACACAATACTTCAAACTAAAATGAAAATCACAATATAAAACAAACAGAACAAGTGATGCTGAGAAGTGTTCCAAGGATCGGCCTGAGAAGGTAGCTCAAATGTAAGGTAAGGTGAGACAGGCAGCCAAGAGTTGAAGTTAAATAATCGGATGGCAACCCAAATTGGGGACGGTCCAAGGACCGACCAACAATTTAACCGATTCCCCTCCGTCGACCAATGGCACAAAGATGGAAATATTGGCTGTGGATGAAGATACAAACAGCACTACGTCTCCAGAAACTGGCGTCTAAAAAACAGCAAGGGAATAATAACCACTGTAAGCGAAATATGAACCAAACAAGCTAAGGGCTGTCGAACTACACGCTGTGCTGGACAGCATCAACACTGCCAGAAAACTACGCTAACGACTAGGGCAGGTAACTGGTGCGTTAACGCCCACAGGGCAGAAAATACCGCTGGTGCACTTCACAGACAAGTAAGAGTCGGTTTAATAATTAATCACAATATAGGAAGACGGCTGCAAGATTTCATCGACTCCAACACATCATACGTTGCTGCTAGACCGATTGGCCCTGGGAGCAACAACCCACAGATGAACAACGAGATGTAACAATAGTTGAGGTTTCATAACATATTAGCTGATCACTCAACTTCAGCATCCAGGTTCGGTGGGCAACGAACTCTGTCGCTCTCGCAGCTAGCGCCTCGCGATCCGACAGCACTTGCACGCTGCCAGTGGTACCAGTCTGTCCTCGCTGCTCCTTCCCAACCGACTGACCACCACACTCACCACCACCACCTGGAAATACTAGCGGTCACACCAAAGATAGTACGATAGTACTAGTATCGATAAGGGCTGCTGCTGCTACTCAAGGAGGCAAGCCAGAAACTACGTCACGCCAGTAAGGAAGAAACAAGATGCCACTCGATGTGACGAAATGCCAAAGAACAAACGGCAGCCGGCCGGTGTGACCGTGCGGTTCTAGGCGGTTCAGTCTGGAACCGCGTGACCGCTACGGTCGCAGATTCGAATCCTGCCCCGGGCATGAATGTGTGTGATGACCTTAGGTTAGTTAGGGTTAAGTAGTTCTAAGTTCTAGGGGACTGATGACCACATGTGTTAAGTCCCATAGTCGTCAGAGCCATTTGAACCATTTTTTGTTGTTGTTGAACAAACGGCATGAACGTGTGCCTCACAAGGCTCACTAGCCAGGACTCCCTTTCTCTCCTTGATCAGTGTGGATGCTCAGTCGTTTTCACTTGCACTGCAGACCATGTCGGGATCCTTGGAAATGAACTTGCCGATCGACTGGCTGAATTGGCTACTAATAGGCCATCTGTTGCTATTGGCATTCTGGATATAAACCTTTGCTTGGCATTACGTCGTCAGGTTTTGGGACTTTGGAATGCAAAATGACATAGTCTTTCTTCGTCGAACAAGCTCAGGGCGATAAAGGATTCTAAAATTATGTGGCGGTCCTCCTTCCGGGCCTCTCGTAAAGCCTCTGTCGTCTTTTGCCAGCTTCGCATCGGCTTTACTTGGCTGACTCACGGTTATCTCCTCCGTCGTGAGGACCCCTCTCGCTGTTGTTGTGGACCGATGTTGACTGTGGTTCACCACTTACTGGACTGTCCCAACTTAACAGCCCTGCTTTCCTGACTCGCTACCCCTGGCGTTAGCTGACAGTGCCTCAGCGGCTGATCTCGTTTTACTGTTTCTTCATGATGGGAGTTTTTATCGCTTTGTTTAAGGCTGGGACCTTCAACCTTATCGGTGGGTGGAGGGGATGGCAGGCCCTCTTGCTCCCCCCTTCTGGACTCGCTTGGACCGGGCTTGGTGGTACACTCCCGCTCTCTGCTTTCCCACTCCTTTCCTTATGGGATCTGTTTTATCTTGAGTGTCTATCATGTCTATCTGTGCTTCTTCCTTCATGCTCCTGTCATTTGTCGCTTTCTTTCCCTCCTGTCTTCTTCTGCCTTCTTCCCTCCTCCTCCGTCAATCGTTTGTAATTTTATGGTCATTGCATTTCCCTCTTATAGTGTGAGGTTTTATCGGTTTTAGTTATTCCAAGGTCGGAGGGACTGATGACTGCATAGTTTGGTCTCTTTCTCCAATCGATCCAACCAACCAGATGGAAGAGTTTTGTCATGTCTGGCTCTCCCAAGGCTATCATTAACTCTAACTGAATGTTGACTACTTCCAGGGCCTTGTTTCCACTTACGTCTTTTAGTGCTCTGTCAAGTTCTTCATGCAGTATCATATCTTCTATTTCATCTTCATCTACGTCATCTTCCATTTCCATAATACTGCCCTCAAGTATATCGCACTTGTATAGACCCTCTGTATACTCCTTCCCCCTTTCTGCTTTCTCTTCTTTGCTTAGGACTGGTTTCCATCTGAGCTCTTGATATTCACACAGGTGGTTCCCTTTCCTCGAAAGGTTTCTTTAATTTTCCTGTATGCAGTAGCTATCTTATCCCTAGTGATATATGCCTCTATATCCTTGCATTTGTCCTCTAGCCAAACCTGCATAGCCATTTTGCACTTCCTGTCGATCTCATTTTTTAGACGTTTCTATTCCTTTTTGCTTGCTTCATTTACTGCATTTTCATATTGTCTTCTTTCATAAATTCAACATACCTTCTGTGTTACCCATGGATTTCTACTAGCCCTCGTCTTTTTACCTACTTTATCCTCTGTTGCCTTCACTATTTCGTCTGACAACGCTACCCATTCTTCTTCCATTGTATTTCTTTCTCCTGTTCTTGTCAACCGATCCCTAACGTTCTTTCTGAAACTCTCTTCAACCTCTGATTCTTTGTTTATCCAGGTCCCATCTCTTTAAATTCCTACCATTTTGCAGTTTCTTCAGTTTTAGTCTACAGTTCATAACCAATAAATTGTGGTCAGAGTCTACATCTGCCCTTGGAAATACCATACAGTTTAAAACTTGGTTCCTAAATCTCCGTCTAACCATTTTATAATCTATCTGAAACCTTCTAGTGTCTCCAGGCCTCTTCCACCTATACAATCTTCTTCCATGATTCTTAAACCAAGTGTTAGCTATGATAAAGTTATGCTCTGTACAAAATTCTACCAGGTGTCTTCCTCTTTCATTCCTTTCCCCCCAGTCCATATTCACCTACTACTTTTCCTTCTCTTCCTTATGCTACTATCGAATTCCAGTCCCCCATGACTATTAAATTTTCGTCTCCGTAAACTTTCCGAATAATTTCTTTTATCGCATCATACATTTCTTCAATCTCTTCATCATCTGCGAAGCTAGTTGGCATATAAACTTGTACTACTGTGGTAGTCGTGAGGTTCGTTCCTCTCTTGGCTACAATAATGCGTTCACTATGCTGCTCCTAGCAGTTTATCCGCGTTCCTATTTTTTTTATTCATTACTAAACCTACTCCTACATTACCCCTTTTGATTTTGTATTTACAACCGTGTATTCACCTGACCAGAAGTCTTGTTCCTCCTGCCATCGAGCCTGACTAATTCCCACTGTATCAGACTTAAACCATTCAGTATCTCTTTTTAAATTTTCTTATCTACCTGCCCAATTAAGGGATCTGACATTGCACACTCGAATCCGTAGAACGTCAGTTTTGTTTCTGCTGATAGCGACGTCCTCCTGAGTAGTCCCCGCCCGGAGATCCGAAAGGCGGACTATTTTACCTCAGGAATATTTTACACAATAGGACGCCATCATCATTTAACCATACAGAAAAGCTGCATGCCCTCGGGAAAAATTACGGCTGTAGTTTTCCCTTGGTTTCAGCCGTTCGCAGTACCAGCACAGCAAAGCTGTTTTGGTTGATGTTACAAGGCGATATCAGTCAGTCATCCAGACTGTGGCACCTGCAACTACTGAAAAGGCTGCTGCCACTCTTCAGGAACAACACGTTTGTCTGGCCTCTCAACAGATATCCCTCCGCTGTGGTTGCATCTGTGGTACGGCTATCTGCTTCACTGAGGTAAGCAAGCCTCCCCACGAACGGCAAGGTTCGTGGTTCCATACATATTGTAAAAATGGATGCTTGTATGTACGATCCACATCTCCTCCTTAACCGCTGGCGCGATTTCAAGAAAACTTTGTTCACATATCACTTACTGTCTGGAAAGAATCACTGTGGGGGAAAAACCCAACTACCTAACAAAGGTTCAAAATGGTTCAAATGGCTCTAAGCACTATGGGACTTAACATCTGAGGTCATCAGTCCCCTAGACGTAGAACTACTTAAACCTAGCTAACTTAAGGACATCACACACATTCATGCCTGAGGCAGGATTCAAACCAGCGACCGGAGCAGCAGCGCGGTTCCGGACTAAAGCGCCTAGAACCGCTCGGTCACAGTAGCCAGCCCTAACAAAGAGGTGGGGGTGACAAAGGTAGTCCACGAGATTTCATTCATCCAGTATCTGGTGATGAACGCTCTTAGTGACTTGCAACAAACTTTACATGTGGTCATCGATGATGAAAGGAAAAGTGTTTATCGCTTATTACATTTTCGCAGTTCTTGCAGCCAAACTTCAGCATCGAGGGTAACGTTTTACTTTATTAGTCCTTTACTATCAAATATGTTCGCAACACGTTTCAGTGAAAGTGTATGTAACATATGTTGCTGCATGTGCATACAACATTACATCATTGTACAACACACAGTTCGGGAGATATAACGTCAGAAACATTGAGCTACATGAAAACGAAAGTTCAGGACGATATTCACTATTGATAGAGGTGAAATGTATATATAAATATGTGTGATATATATTAAAGATATGTCGCATTTGCGTATATGGGCAAAGCTGCTGATAAATAACTCTTGCTAAACCCCTGTTTCAATTTCAATCAAACTTGGTACACATGTTAATTATTATCTGGAAAGAAATGCTGTAGGTGTAAGAACTAGCAACACCTCCTATTGGGGGGGGGGGGGGTGATAACATGGAGAGAGAACCGGGAGAGGGGAAGATGTAAATGGACAGACGCAGGGAAGAGGAGGAGATAGACAGTGGTGGATGGAGGAGGAATGGACAGATAGGCGGGAGGGGATGGACAGAGAAAGGTGGAGGAGGAGATGGAGTGAAAGAAGGGGAGGAGGAGATGGAGGGAGAGATGGGAGGAGGGTATGGACAGAGAAAGTAGACAGGAGATGCATAGTGGAGGCAAAGATGAACTGAGAGAGGGGAGGAGGAGATGAACAGAGAGAGACGACGAGGTGCACAGAGAGAAGCAGACGAGGAGATAGGAAAAGAGAGGGGGAGGAGGCGACAGGCAGAGATGGGCAAGGAGAGGGGGAAGAGGAAATGGGCAAGGAGAGGGGGAGGAGGAGACTTGCAGGAAGGAGAAGGGGGAGGAGATGGGCAGAGAAGGGGAGGAGGAGATGTGCAGAGTGGGGGAGTCAGAGGAGTCGAACAGAAAGATGGGTAAGCAGGAGGTGGACTAATAGAATTAGAATAGAAGCATATCCGAACAGTGCCCAGTACTTGGCTAGTAGAAAAAAAGAAAATGTTTGCGCATAGGGACTTGTCTCCTCGACCCTCATATTACCGTGCTCGACTGGACACAGATCAAGCAGGCTAAGGCAACATGTCGACACTCTACAGAGGATGTTGGGTTACAACAGCGGTATGTGGGAAAACATGAATGAACACTCAATGTCGAATCATCAGACTGACATGTAATTTTGCAGTCAAGATGTGTATGTTAACCACGCTAATGCTCCTGCTGTCATACGAAATCGCACCCCAGGCCATAACTCCAGATGTAGGTCCAGTGTGTCTAGCGTGTAGACAGGTTGCTTGCAGTCCCTCAACTGGCCTTCAACTACCTACACACGGCCATCACTGGCTCCGAGGACGAACCACCGCCGGCCAGGGTGGCCGAAGGTTCTAGGCGCTACAGTTTGGAACCGCGCGACCGCTACGGCCGCAGGTTCGAATCCTGCCTCGGGCATGGATGTGTGTGATGTCCTTACGTTAGTTAGGTTTAAGTAGTTCTAAGTTCTAGGGGACTAATGACCACTACAGTTGAGTCCCATAGTGCTCAGAGCCATTTGAACCATTTGATCCGTCTTGGTAGTGCCACATAGTCGTCCCGAGACCGGTCTTCTTGAGACCGTACAGTATCTTGACTACAGGTGTCAGCAATCATGTACAGTGGCTACAAGCCCGTCAAGTCTTTCTGCAGTATCGGGAAGGAAACTTCCTGCTTCTCGTAGCCCTCGTTCAATAATGGTTCTTGACTAACAATAACTTACCACGTCCAATCTCAAAGGTAACCAACGCTCGCGACGTTTGCCACATCTATTACCGTTACAGTATGTGTATTACCGTTTCAGCGCTACTAACGCCATTCTCATGCGACTTTTAAGCAGGTATCATCCTTCAGATGTAGAAACTCACCTACCAACTTCCGCTTATGTCGCACAACTAGTTTTTGCGATTCATTTCCCCGATAGCCTATAATTAGAGGTCTGCGCGGATGCGGATATCCGCGGATATATCCGCGGTATTTGTTACTTGGCGGATAAAATCGCGACCGGCGCGGATATCCGCGGGTCATCTGCGGATAATGAGCGAGGCATCTGCCCAGTACGTATGTTGTAATGGTGGTTGAAACCTTCAAGTCTGTTGATATTCTTGGAATCTTGCAGGGCTCGAGCAGAACGGATGTTTGTTGTTCTCAGCCCCTGGCTACGACCGACGTAGCTGTACCCAAGAGACCTGCACCTAATCCGTTTCCGCGACCGTGTCTTTTGTGTGGCCTGTGCAGTGTTCTCTGGGTGGGAAACCTGCCCACTGTGTGCCAGACAGGTGCCCGTTGCAATTTTCCGCTGCCTTCAGTTAGCGCATTGTAGTGACCGAGTGACAACGTGCATCGTAGCAAATATCAGTGAGAGTTCTTTCTTCAAATGAACACCATATCGATGGGTACAATTTCGTGTAAGGTGAAAAACTGTGATTTTACATTAGCGAAGGAAAAAAAATTGAAATCGCCAATATGGAAAATATTCGGATACATATTTGATGGCAACGAAAAGATGAAAGATATAGTGGCTTGTTTTGCATGTAAAAAAGTATATTCCTACACTGGACGCAAAAGTGAAACTTCAAATTTGCTAAAACATTCGTGCGAGGCTGGACAAAGTAGCATAATTACTTATTTAAATATCAAGAGAGTCGTGAAAGTTTCTAAAGCTCCGCCAAATTTCATCATCGTCATTTTCTGCTGCCTTGGCACAAGAGCAGCGAAATATAACTGTTTCTATACACGTATTTTCATCATTTAATACTATTACATTGAATTTTTTTGTTTAAATAGCGTTTCCAATCTCACGACATCCAAGCCGCTACTGTGTGTGCTCCGGAGCGCCAATGCTTTCCTGTTTGGAATGGTCTGCTTTAGAGTAGGTGTAGAGCATTTCCTGTGATTTAAGAAGTCAAAAGTAGTTAATTTGTCGCAGAAATGGCACCCTAACAATAACTATGTCATTACATACGATAATTCTAAGTACTGCTGTCTGTTACTATTAATTACTCATTCAAAACTTAAATATATGTGGATGCGGATAGGGAACTTGCGGTTGCGGATTGCACTTTTCTTATCCGCGCAGACCTCTACCTATAATGTAAAGCAGTACGAAAATGGACCCTTCTCTCCCCATAATCTTATTTGACTTGGGTTCAGTTGCAAGCTGCTTTCGAAGAACAGTTTTTGAACAGTTTTGCTACGATGTGTGTCTAGTATTGTATGATAAAAATCTACTAACTTTTACAAGAGAAGCAAAACACTTACGAATAAACGTAAGCTCACAGTTGTTGCAGCAGTTAAATCAACTGCCATACTGGACGCTACAAAAGTAATGTTATTCAATTTCTCAGTGGAGCCATCACAAATGTTATTGCAAGGCGCTCCTCGCGGCCTAGTGGAATGTTTTCTTCCGTAGCATGTGACTTGCGTGTGATTTTACTGCCGCTTAAACCCGGATCGTGAGTCAGAACTCGTCGGCTGTTTGCGTGCGAGTAATGCGTTGTTGACAGAATCAGGACCAGAAGTTTCCATTCCTGTACCTCTGCTCATACTAACAAACGAGTAAGGTGTAAGCACTTACATTATATTCCACAATGAATTTGGTTTCTTTCATGGTAAAAAAGAAACTCTGGAAGGTGTTACTTGCAAAATATGGTCAAATGGTGCACCTGTCACGTTATTTTTATGTAACTGTGGTCTTCAATCCAAAGAGTGATTTGACGCTGCTCTTCACAGTCGAAGGTGTAAGTCTCTTGTTGTCAAGCTTTGCTCTCCCAGCCTATAGCCGGCCGGAGTGTCCGTGCGGTTCTAGGCGCTACAGTGTGGAAGCGAGCGACCGCCACGATCGCAGATTCGAATCCTGCCACGGGCATCGATGTGTGTGATGTACTTAGGTTAGTTAGGTTTAATTAGTTCTAAGTTCTAGGCGACTGATGACCTGAGAAGTTAAGTCGCATAGTGCTCAGAGCCATTTGAACCCAGCCTATTCTTCCCTCTATTACCAAATTAACTATTTCTTGATGCCTCAGGATATCTCCTGCAACCCATCCCTTCTTATAGTCACGTTGCGATATAAACCCATTTTCTCTCCAAATTTATTCAGTACCCCATCTATATTCAGCAGTCTCCCATAACAACTGCACATTTCGAAAGATTATATTCTCCTCTTGTATTTACTGCTTGTCGTCCGTGTTTAACCTCAATATAAGCCTCCGCTTCACGCAAATACTTTCAGATAAAAACTTCCTCACTCCTAAATTTATATTCGATGGCAGCGAAATTCTTACGTCCTAGATATCCTTTTCTTGCTGCTGCCACTCTTCATTTCATAGCCTCTTCGCCTTGCCATCGTCAGTTATCTTGATGCCCAAATAGCAAATCTCATAAAGTACCTTTACCATCACATTTCGCAATCTATTGCCCTCAGAATCACCTGATTTAATTCGCCTACACTCTTATCACCCGTTTTATTTTTGGTTTGTCTGACTTTCGTCTTGTTCTCTCTTCTCAAGTTTTTTTGTTCAAGTCATATACCGTCTCTCGCAGAATTGCAGTGTAATCTGAAAATCTCAAAGTATATAGGAGAAACCCACCTCATGCTCGGCAAATTGTTATTTATTTGATCACAAGCGGGTTTTCGGCTTCTGAAGATCATCCAAGACGTTGAGAAACGATTCAAGTCAAATAAATAACCAGCGGAAAAGTGCTCCTGTCGTTGCACAAAAAGGCGAGTATGTTAACACAAAAGAGAAGAACCAGCCGCCTCGATCCTCATTTCGCTTTCGTCACTAAAAATGTTGGTACGTGAACGTATCCGCTACGTTTTATCTCCTGTATCCCTTTGTTTACGGCTTCCTGCCCAGCTTGTCCAACTCACTGCCACTTTCTTTATGCGTCTCTCCCCCACTGTCTCCTTTCTTCCACTAATTTACTGCATATCCACCGTCACCGTCTCCTCTCTCACTTACACTGCCTCCTTTTGTCTTTCCTTCCCAGTAGTCTCAAAAATTCACTTATTTTTTCCTCTATACCCGTGTGTTTAACATCTCGCTTCAAAATGCGCACTCCCCTATACCTATATACAGTATTTAAAGTTCGCTGGTCTGGGGCATTCCAGACCTCCCCACCGGTCTCCATTTACCTGTATTTTTCACTTCCAGTGTCTCTCTTTTCCTCCGACTAGTTCTATCGCCGTCCATCTCTCTTTGTCTTTTACTCACATTGTCTCTCTCACTGACCATCGAAATCTGCTCTCTGTTTGGCTGCCACTGCTACTGTCTTCATCCCTCTCTCTCTCTCTCTCTTTCACTGTCAATTTCTCTCTCCCACTGTCACAGTAATCTCTCTTTCGCTGTCACTGGCTGTCTGTTACATACACTCAGCACAAAAGTGCGCGGCTATATTCACATGACAAATTTTTTGATTGGGAAGGCGGAGTCAGAATTAGGCAGCTGGTTCCTCACTTTTGTCACAATTTTTTAGCTCCGACAGGAGAACTTTTCCGCTCGTTCCCTTCTTTTCCCTACTAATGGAGGTTCTGCACCTTACATTTATTAGTAAAGTTTTGACAGTTTATTTGTATACTAAATAACTAATAAGTACACCTACTAAGAGGTTAACACAAGCCGTTTGCCTTGCGTTTTTTTCTGGATACTTTGCTCATCGATTGCAATTCGCTGATTTCTATCTTAAAAGAGTAAAAATGTTATTACAAATATTTTACTGAATTTGCAGTAATTCAAGTTTTACATAATTTATTTTCAAGTGTGTTAAGACCATTTTAGCCCTTTTTTTGTCAGTGGAGTATCACTGTGGGCGTATTTGTATGCGTGAGAAGTTCCCGTTATACACTCCTGGAACTTGAAATAAGAACACCGTGAATTCATTGTCCCAGGAAGGGGAAACTTTATTGACACATTCCTGGGGTCAGATACATCACATGATCACACTGACAGAACCACAGGCACATAGACACAGGCAACAGAGCATGCACAATGTCGGCACTAGTACAGTGTATATCCACCTTTCGCAGCAATGCAGGCTGCTATTCTCCCATGGAGACGATCGTAGAGATGCTGGATGTAGTCCTGTGGAACGGCTTGCTATGCCATTTCCACCTGGCGCCTCAGTTGGACCAGCGTTCGTGCTGGACGTGCAGACCGCGTGAGACGACGCTTCATCCAGTCCCAAACATGCTCAATGGGGGACAGATCCGGAGATCTTGCTGGCCAGGGTAGTTGACTTACACCTTCTAGAGCACGTTGGGTGGCACGGGTACATGCGGACGCGCATTGTCCTGTTGGAACAGCAAGTTCCCTTGCCGGTCTAGGAATGGTAGAACGATGTGTTCGATGACGGTTTGGATGTACCATGCACTATTCAGTGTCCCCTCGACGATCACCAGAGGTGTACAGCCAGTGTAGGGGAGCGCACCCCACACCATGATGCCGGGTGTTGGCCCTGTGTGCCTCAGTCGTATGCAGTCCTGATTGTGGCGCTCACCTGCACGGCGCCAAACACGCATACGACCATCATTGGCACCAAGGCAGAAGCGACTCTCATCGCTGAAGACGACAGGTCTCCATTCGTCCCTCCATTCACGCCTGTCGCGACACCACTGGAGGCGGGCTGCACGATGTTGGGGCGTGAGCGGAAGACAGCCTAACGGTGTGCGGGACCGTAGCCCAGCTTCGTGGAGACGGTTGCGAATGGTCCTCACCGATACTCCAGGAGCAACAGTGTCCCTAATTTGCTGGGAAGTGGCGGTGCGGTCCCCTACGGCACTGCATAGGATCCTATGGTCTTGACGTGCATCCGTGCGTCGCTGCGGTCCGGTCCCAGGTCGACAGGCACGTGCACCTTCCGCCGACCACTGGCGACAACATCGATGTACTGTGGAGACCTCACGCCCCACGCGTTGAGCAATTCGGCGGTACGTCCACCCGGCCTCCCGCATTCCCACTATCCGCCCTCGCTCAAAGTCCGTCAACTGCACATACGGTTCACGTCAACGCTGTCGCGGCATGCTACCAGTGTTAAATACTGCGATGGAGCTCCGTATGCCACGGCAAACTGGCTGACACTGACGGCGGCGGTGCACAAATGCTGCACAGCTGGCGCCTTTCGACGGCCAACACCGCGGTTCCTGGTGTGTCCGCTGTGCCGTGCGTGTGATCATTGCTTGTACAGCCCTCTCGCAGTGTCCGGAGCAAGTATGGTGGGTCTGACACACCGGTGTCAATGTGTTCTTTTTTTCATTTCCAGGAGTGTAGAGAGACGTGTTACAAAATATTATTGGTGAAAAATGCCGATTAGAAACATTGTTTGTTGACCTCACAACACTTACGATGACCCTAGGACCCTTGAAATGTGTTCACTGCGTCAGTTAAAACTGCATTTACGGATGAGATCACGTATGACGTGCATATTTTAAGTGCATAGGCTAGGTAAATTTCAAGCTCTAATTCCGGTAACGGAGAATGAATTTTAAAACAAGTTTCGAAAATCACCGAAAATATCATCTTAAGAATATATAGTAAGCGTTTTCACAATTTGCCATGAATAAAAATTACAGAAGTAGCCAGCCCACAATTGGTACTTTTTACACAAAAAGTCATGGGTTTTTTGGGATTTTCTCAGGAACCGCCCATGAACAAATGGTGCTTTTATAAGCCGCCTAAGGCCCACCCTAGACCACATATAATGCAAAAGAAACGACCGATTTGCTCAATTTGCCTAGGCTGGGGGAAGTGTGTAATGTTTAAATGTTGACTCTACCGATATTTTTCCGAGCGTTAGCCGTTTCCAGTTTTATATTGTTGACATGTTCTGTCAACCACCAACGGAAAACTCGATTTGTGTTGTGGGTTCCGTCCTGTCTCAACAAATTACGAGTGCTCATGTAAAGTAATGAACACATTTTATGTCTTGAAATTAGCCACCTGAAGGTGAATGTGACCCAGTGATAACGCAGTCTGCCTTTCCCCCTAACGGAGGTGGTCTAGCGGTTCTAGGCGCTCAGTCCGAAAGCGCGCCGACTGCTAAGGTCGCAGGTTCGAATCCTGCCTCGGGCATGGATGTGTGTGATGTCTTTAGGTTAGTTACGTTTAAGTAGTTCTAAGTTCTAGGCGACTGATGACCACAGATGTTGTCCCATAGTACTCAGAGCCATTTCCCCCTAACGACAGAAGATGGAAAGCTCGCGCAAAGCACTACAAAAAAAAAAAAGAGGAAAAGTTACTCGGAACTAACACACATACTGAACATGTGATAAAACTGTTAGATACATGTAACACAACCTCGAAGTGTTAAAAACCGCACCTAGTAAGTCCTATTTGTGCAAGAACAAAATAATGTCTTTGTCGTCTGTTACCTACTTTGCCTTATAACCTGTAAGTATTTAGTCTGTGTAGTGAATGCAATGGTTCACAGAAACGTGATCTCAGCATCTGAAAATCTCGGAATAGTAGCGTCAGCTTCAACTTATCTTGTTTGCTGAAAATCATTTGTAACACCAAAAAATTTCGGCAGGGAACGCATGGCCGACCAATGTGGCCGAGCGGTTCTAGGCGCTTCAGTCTGGAACCGCGCGACCGGTACGGTAGCAGGTTCGAATCCTGCCGCGGGCATGGATGTGTGTGATGTCCTTTGGTTAGTTAGGTTTAAGTAGTTCTAAGTTCTAGGGGACTGATGACTTCAGATGTTAAGTCCCATAGTGCTCAGAGCCATTTGAACGCATGTGCAATGAACACTGATTTCAGGTCCAAACAAAATCAAAAATCACGCCGCCCCATGAAAGTATGTGAGTATTCTAACGTGGACGCAAATACGCATGGGTGAAATTGGTAATATCAGGAAAAAGGTAGGTCGTTGTACACTTCTGCCATAACGCCGTTGGATAAACATCGAGTAGGATTAATAATGGCTATCATTCCTTGTGAACCACAGCTTAAATACACGAAAGATATAATATTACAGATCTCCTAAAAACTTGGAAATGAGTGTAAAAATCTACTTGTCAGTCACTTGAGTTTCGACTTGCCAAACATGGAGACGAATTCAGATTAATGAGTTCTGATCCAAGTAAAATGTGAACAAACATATGATATTCTACATGTGAAAGCTGTACACAAAAAACGATTTTACCTAATTTGACTTTTTGTCATAGTTTCCAATTATATCAAATGGATTGCAATGCTTGCGACCGACTGCGATCTTACGATAATACAAATGTTTGCTGGTCAAATGCCTTAGTATTCCTACTTGACAAATGTTTGCAAAACTGTTTGCTACATCATGCTGTATCGTAAGACGAATGAGCCTTGTCTCACAAAGCGTGGCGGAACAGAACCAATTCTGTTGCCTAGCGTTTTCATTGGCCGAAGCCGATTAAAACCCTTAGCTTGCGACAAGATACACCTGCACGTTCTCGGTTTGGCAACGATACCCTCTTCGAGCAGAAAGTGGCGGTGGTGACTGAATATCTGTGATCAAACAGGTCACTTACGCCAAGCGTGGGACAGTTCTGGGGTACATTATGGGCGCCCGTTCCCAAAACGGCCGTATTTCAATGTCTCATATTTCTTATTTCTTTCCCTTCAACTTGAATTTCTATTCCAAATTTCTAATTAATTTTCTTCGCTGCTTGTTCTGTGTACAGACTGAATATCATGGGAGATGGATAGCACCTCTATCTTACTCCTTCGTCAACTACTACCTTCTTTTCGTGCCCTTAAACCCTTTAACTATAGTCAAGCGTCTGCACAAGCTGTAGACAACGTTTCTCTTCCTATATTTCATTCCTGATACCTTCAGAATTTCAAGGAGTGAATAAATTCCAGTCAACATTGCCAAAAGTATTTTTTTAATCTACAGATGCTATAAATGTAGGGATGTCTTTCTTCAGTCTTCCTTCTAAGATAAGTCTTAGGGCCAGTATTGCCTCCCGTGTTCCTACGCTTCTCCTGAGCTCAAACTGATCTCCTCCCAATTCGACTACTGTAAGTCTTTCTGTTATTCTGTATACAGGGTGATTCCGTGTCGATGTTACAATCTTTCAGGGATGATAGAGAAGGATAGATGTATGAATTTGAGACAAGGGACCATGGTTCGGAAACGACAGAGTCTAAAGTTATATACGAAAATCGTTCTGATACCTCTGAGGTGGACGTCTTCTATTGCAAGTTCTTTGCTTTCAATTTTTGAGAGGAGGTAGTATCGACCAAAACAAAAAGAAGTTGTCTGGTAAACATGGATTCTAAAATGCATACCTTCACAACTACGAGCACTTGCTCAGAAGAAGAGATGTATTTGACAGCAGCAATTACGAATAAGTGCTCATAGGTCTTAAGGCATGCACTTTATGAGCTGATGTTAACTGGACATTTCGTTTTGGTCGATATACCTCCTCCCAAATATATGGAAGGCAAAGAGCCAGCAGCAGAGGAGGTCCACTACCCGAGCTATCAGAACCATTTTCGCTCTTATATTTCGTCTCAATTGTTTCTAGACCAGGCCCCTTACCTCAAGGTCAATATTTTGCAACCATGATTTATTAAACTGGTGGTTTGATAATGCCTCCACCTGTCAGTGACTCCCATCTTTGGTTTTGGTATAGTTACATTCTTCTCAATGTCTGAGGGTATTTCACGTGTATCATATCCTACATTCCAACAGGACTAGTTTTGTCATGGTTGTTTCACCTCTATATCTACATCTACATGGTTATTCTGCAATTCACACTTAAATGCCTGACAGAGGGTTCATCGAACCATTTTCATACACTTCTCTACCATTCCACTCTCGAAGGGTGCGTGCGAAAAAGGAACATCTAAATCTTTCCGTTCGAGCTCTGATTTGTCTTATTTTATTATAATGAACATTTCTTCCTACGTAGGTGGGTGTCAACAAAATATTTTCGCATTCGGAAGAGAAAGTTGGTGATTGAAATTTCGTAAATAGATCTCGCCGCAAAGAAAACCGCACCGAGCGAGGTGGCGCAGTGGTTAGACACTGGACTCGCATTCGGGAGGACGACGGTTCAATCCCGCGTCCGACCATCCTGATTTAGGTTTTCCGTAATTTCCCTAAATCACTCCAGGCAAATGCCGGGATGGTTCCTCTGAAAGGGCACGGCCGACTTCCTTCCCCATCCTTCCCTAATCCGATGAAACCGATGACCACGCTGTCTGGTCTCCTTCCCCAAACAACCAACCAACCAAAGAAAACCGCCTTTGTTTCAGTGACTGCCATCCCAACTCGCCTATCATATCAGTTACAGTCTCACTCTTATTGCTCGAGTCCTCCGTCAATCCTACCTGGTAAGGACCCACGCCGCGCAGCAATATTCCAGCAGAGGACGGACACGTGTAATGTAGGCTTTCTCTTTAGTGTGTTTGTCGCATCTTCTAAGTGATCTGCCAACAAAGCGCAGTGTTTGTTTCGCCTTCTCCTCAATATTATTACGTGGTCTTTCCAATTTAAGTTGCTCGTAATTGTAATTCCTATGTATTTAATCGAATTGAGAGCGCTTAGATTTGCGCGATTTATCGTATACCCAAAATTTATCGGATTTCTTTTAGTACCCATGTGGATGACCTCGCACTTTTCTTTGTTTAGTGCCAATTGCCACTTTTCCGACCATACAGAAATTCTCTCTAGATCATTTTGTAATTGGAATTGATAGTCTGATGATTTTACTCGACGGTAAATTACAGCGTCATCTGCAAACAATTAAGGGGTCTGTTCAGATTATCACCTAGAGCATTTATGTAAATCAGGAACAACAGAGGGCCTATGACACTACCTTGCGGAACGCCAGATATCACTTCTGTTCTGCTCGATGATTTACCGTCTATCACTACGAACTGTGACCTCTCTGAGAGGAAATCACGAATCCAGTCACACACAATTTGATTAATAGTCGCTTGTGAGGAACGGTATCAAAAGTCTTCTGGAAATCTAGGAATATGGAATCGATGTGAGTTCCCTTGTCGACAACACTTCATGGGAATAAAGAGCTAGTTGTGTTGCACAAGAATGATATTTTCTGAATCCGTGTTGGTTATGCAGCAAATAATTCTTTTCTTCATGGTGATTCATACTGTTCGAGTACAGTATATGCTCCAAAATCCTACTGCAAATTGAGGCCAGTGATATGGGTCTGTAATACTGTGGGTTACTCCTATTTCCTTTCTTGAATATTGGTGTGACCTGTGCTACTTTTCAGTCCTTAGGAACAACGATCTTAATAATTATAGAGGAATGTTGTCTATTTTAGGTGCTTTATCTTGACATAGATCTGTCAAATTATTCTCGCAATATCGCATCCGCCATCTCACTTTCAACCACTTCCTCTTCTGGTCCCATCATACTGTCTTCAAGTCTCTGTTCTTTCTACACGCCTTATAAATATTGCTTCCAACTCTGTCTTGCATTCTTTGCTTAGTACTGACTTTCTGTCTGAGGCCTTGATATTCATATAGCTGCTTCTCTTTTATGCAAAAGTTTCTTTAATTTCTCTATAGGTGCATCTATCTTTCTCTTAGTCATTCATGCTTCTAAAGATTTGCATTTCTATTCTAGCCGTTCCTGCACTGCCATTTTGCACTTTCTGTCAACCACATCCATTCATGGAAATGTTTTACTGTTTAGCTCTCTGTCTTACCATTATGTAATCTATGTCTAACCTTCTCGTATTTCAGGTCTTTTTACATGTACTCAGTCATTTTCTTGATTCTTACGTAAGATGTTACCAATTATTAAATAACGCTGTGGTCAAAATTCTAACAGCGGATTCTCCTTTCATGTCTTCCCCCAGTCCATGCTCTTCTACTATTTCTCCTTCTTTTCCCCTTTATACAATCATATTTCATTTTCTAAATATCTTTTCCGTCTTTATTAACGAACTGAATATGTTCCTTTTTCTCATCATCCATTGTTTTCATCCTTTTCATGATCTGCAGAACTACTAAGTTGATATATCTTTACTACTGTGGGGAGTCGTGCTTTTATATTTGTCACGACTATGATGATTCGTTTAGTAGTTTACCCATATTCTTATTTATTCAGATTTACCCCTGCCGTTGCTCCTACGTGATTTTATATTAATAACCCTGTACTGACCTGGCCAAAACTCCTAATTCATCATTTCGCACTGTACGTAACATCAACCTATCCATGTTACTTACCTGATTAAGGCATCTAACACACCGCACTCCCATTTACAGAACGCCAGTTTTGTTTTTCATAATGATAACATATTCTTGAGCAGCCTTCGCCTGCAGGTCCTAATGGGAGACTATTTTACTTTCGAGATTTTTTACCGAAGTGGTTCAATTGATTCAAATGGCTCTGAGCACTACGAGACTTAACTTCTGAGGTCATCAGTCCCTGGAACTTAGAACTACATAAACCTAACCAAGTTAAGGACATCACACACACCCATGCCCGAGGCAGGATTCGAACCTACGACCGGAGCGGTCGCGCGGTTCCAGGCTGTAGCGCCTAGAACCGCTCGGCCACCCCGGCCGGCTACCGAAGTGGACGCCATTATAATTAAACTACATAGCAGAGCTGAATCTCCTCTGTAAATATAACAGCACCAGTTTCCCCTTGCTTTAAGGTGTTCACAGCACCAACATGCCACTGCTACGGTCGCAGGTTCGAATCCTGCCTTGGGCGTGGATGTATGTGATGTCCTTAGGTTAGTTAGGTTTAAGTAGTTCTAAGTTCTAGGGGACTGATGACCATAGATGTTAAGTCCCATAGTGCTCAGAGCCATTTGAACCAACATGCCAAATCGATGTTTTATAAAGTAATGCCTTGAATGGTAACCTGTGATATGGTAAATAATTCAGAACGGATTCAGTTTTTCAGTTGGAAGTAAATCAGAATGAATTCAGTTTTTCACACGGATCAACAACAGATGCGGCACAGCGACTATACTCCGTTCATCATAAGAATAAACCTGATGTAAACAAACACAAACTGATGATTGGTCAGAAGCCGTAGCACATGTACGCAGGTGTTGTTGCGCACTTGGAAGTAGGTCCTACTTATGTATTACATATATTATTACCAAGTTACGTTAAATGAAACTTTAAGATATTCAAATGTGATAGTACCCATCAACGTTTTTGTTAATCACGCTTTAGCTACGTAGTTTTCCTTTCAAAACTCGTGTACAGTCACAGCCTCCGCAGCGGGTTGTGGTCTGAAGCAGCTTTCCGTTCCGTAATGAAACAAGTCTGTGGAATACGGTAAAAAGCGCCGAGAAATAGGCTGTTCTTAACGTTTTTCATAAATTTACAGAGATAATCTGCTGTTGGTTTCGATCTCCCCAGTGTCACTTTTTTTTTCTCGTTCAATTTGAAATACCTACATCTCGTAATTATAAAACTCATTATCATTTTTTATGAATAATGCACGTCTGCTTTTTTCTAATTATATATTTGACGCGAAATTTCTGTATTCATTTCAAATACAAATTCTTAATTATCGATGTTGTATGAAAGACTGTTCACAAAAGTTGCTTAAATTGAGAAAACATAACAATATAATTTTTAAAGCAAAAATGAAAAATCAAATTCTCTTTATTTGGACTCTGTCCATCGTTTTATACCACGGAAATGCATAAGTATACTAGAAACATGAGAAACAATCATTTTCACGGCATCGAGCACATCGTAGAAATGCTGTATTTTTACAGTTGGTGCTGTACCATTTTGGGCGTGGTCGTTGGATGAGTGACCATCCGGGCCGCCATGCACTGTTGCCATGTTTCGGAGTGCACTCAGCCTCGTGATACCAATTGAGGAGCTACTCGACCGAACAGTAGTGGCTCCGTCAAAGAAAACCATCATAACGACCGGGAGAGCGGTGTGCTGACCACATGCCCCTCGTATCCGCATCCTCAACTGAGGATGACACGGCGGTCGGATGGTCCTGATGGGCCACTTGTAGCCTGAAGACGGAGTGCTACTGTACCATTACAGTATGAACCCAACAGAACTGATCTGGAGCCAAGTTGCGGGATTTGGCCCGAGAAGCAGCAAGACTGTTAAGCTGCCAGACGTTCTGGAACTAACGCACGCAGCTTTTTCACACGTTGCTGCCTAACGCTGGTGGGATATAGAGCGGCTCGTTATAAAAGAAGAAAAGAAAATGTGGCGCCTGGTTGGCTTCGTGGGTTCTGTTGTTGATAGGCTCGTTATCAATTTAGCAGGTGACAGTTCCAGAACTGAAACGTATTTCTCGGATTCTGATAAGGAAGGAGCTAAGAGATTACCAAACGACTGACTGTAATTAATGCCTTCAGTGGCTTTAGTATTCAACAGTACGGTGAAATCCCTGCAGTATGCTTTTGCATTATACACAGCTCGCTCGGGAAAATTACCCTACGCTTAGGTTAGCACTTTTCATCACTCTTGTTTGTAATTAGAATACTTTGTCACGTGAGAACGAGTGCATTTTATGCTTTCCGTCTGGTCACCTAAGAAGGGCGAGGCAGTGCTGGAGCTTCTCCGAATATTATTTCGTTCTCTTTGAAAATTAAATGACATTGAAAGCTATATTGTTTCTTTGCTCGTCTCTTTTAACGTCTGAACTGCAACTGCTCACATCATTGCAGGTTAGTTGTCCCGCTGGCTGGGGCGTGCTGCCCAAGTTTAATGCGCCGGTAAATCTGTTGTCCCGCATTATCGCTCAGATCAAATGGTTCAAATGGCTCTAAGCACTATGAGACTTAACATCTGAAGTCATCAGTCCCCTAGACTTAGAACTACTTAAACCTAACTAACCTAAGGACATCACACACATCCATGCCCGAGGCAGGATTCGAACCTGCCTCGGGTATGGATGTGTGTGATGTCCTTAGGTTAGTTAGGTTTAAGTAGTTCTAAGTTCTGGGGGACTGATGACCTCAGAAGTTAAGTCCCATAGTTCTCAGAGCCATTAAGCCGAGGCAGGATTCCAACCTGCGACCGTGGCAGCAGCGCGATTCCGGACTGAAGCGCCTAGAACAGCTTGGCCACAGCGGCCGGCATTATCGCTCAGCCAGTGCTAATGTAACACAGCATGAAACGTATCCTTATGATCGTAGTTGACTATAGTGGTCCCAGCTTGGCTTCCATTTCACGTGAAACGAAATCCAATGAAATTAAAGCAAACGCGGAAGAATACATGACGTAATGTTTACATCAGGTTTATTCTGATTATGAACAGAGTATAGTGAGAGCTGTTAAGTTACACTAACTGATAAAAGAGTGAAGCTACTAGAAAATATGGTTGGACATCAATGTAACTTCATACAGGTACACGTTATCAGCGGATATGTAAATGCTTAGAATTACATTTGTCTGTTACAGGTAGAATGGCGACCAGAGTGCACGAGTGTTGATTGTGTCGTTACCAAGCCTTGTTAGGTAACCCTTATTTCCACATAAGAGTGGATTCTACTTTATTTCCAATTTTGCTGTTTCACATACATGAAGAAAATGTATCAGCGCTGCAGTACGTACGGAGTAAGTGGTTAAGCGGTAGATTCCCATGCTGATTAGCAGAGGCGGTTGGCCATCTGGCAGTCTCAGAGCCAGTGGCATGAGGTGCCGACGTAGAAATCGGGCGTGACGTCAGCAAAGAGATACGTAGGGAAAGTACATTTATTCTGGCGAGAATCACGTAACTTATTAATAAAAAGTTGCTAATAAAAATTGACTTTTGCCACTCAGACATTAGTAGGAGTCTACTGGTCATAAATACTATCTTCCAGTAATTTTACAATGTGAGGAAACGCTGACATTAATAAATAAATGAGCAAATTTGGCATAACCGAAGATGTACGTTCTTACACGAACTTTACAGATTGTACACTCATGTTAAAGGCTGTGTCATAGCAGGCAATCGTAGACAACATGCCCTTCGATCTAGTCATGTCGTAGACCATGCTCTCGTACCGTTAATACAGGGAGTTTCAAAAATGACCGATATATTTGAAACGGCAATAAAAACTAAACGAGCAGCGATAGAAATACACTGTTTGTTGCAATATGCTTGGGACAACAGTACATTTTCAGGCGGACAAACTTTCGAAATTACAGTAGTTACAATTTTCAACAACAGATGGCGCTGCAAATGATTTGAAAGATACAGAAGACAACGCAGTCTGTGGGTGCGCCATTCTGTACGTCGTCTTTCTGCTGTAAGCGTGTGCTGTTCACAACGTGCAAGTGTGCTGTGGACAACATGGTTTATTCCTTAGAACAGAGGATTTTTCTGGTGTTGAATTCCACCGCCTAGAACACAGTGTTGTTGCAACAAGACGAAGTTTTCAACGGAGGTTTAATGTAACCAAAGGACCGAAAAGCGATACAATAAAGGATCTGTTTGAAAAATTTCAACGGACTGGGAACGTGACGGATGAACGTGCTGGAAAGGTAGGGCGACCGCGTACGGCAACCACAGAGGGCAACGCGCAGCTAGTGCAGCAGGTGATCCAACAACGGCCTCGGGTTTCCGTTCGCCGTGTTGCAGCTGCGGTCCAAATGACGCCAATGTCCACGTATCGTCTCATGCGCCAGAGTTTACACCTCTATCCATACAAAATTCAAACGCGGCAACCCCTCAGCGCCGCTACCATTGCTGCACGAGAGACATTCGCTAACGATATAGTGCACAGGATTGATGACGGCGATATGCATGTGGGCAGCATTTGGTTTACTGACGAAGCTTATTTTTACCTGGACGGCTTCGTCAATAAACAGAACTGGCCCATATGGGGAACTGAAAAAGCCCCATGTTGCAGTCCCATCGTCCCTGCATCCTCAAAAAGTACTGGTCTGGGCCGCCATTTCTTCCAAAGGAATCATTGGCCCATTTTTCAGATCCGAAACGATTACTGCATCACGCTATCTGAACATTCTTCGTGAATTTGTGGCGGTACAAACTGCCTTAGACGACACTGCGAACACCTCGTGGTTTATGCAAGATGGTGCCCGGCCACATCGCACGGCCGACGTCTTTAATTTCCTGAATGAATATTTCGATGATCGTTTGATTGCTTTGGGGTATCCGAAACATACAGGAGGCGGCGTGGATTGGCCTCCCTATTCGCAGACATGAACCCTGTGACTTCTTTCTGTGGGGACACTTGAAAGACCAGGTATACCGCCAGAATCCAGAAACAATTGAACAGCTGAAGCAGTACATCTCATCTGCATGTGAAGCCATTCCGCCAGACACGTTGTCAAAGGTTTCGGGTAATTTCATTCAGAGACTACGCCATATTATTGCTACGCATGGTGGATATGTGGAAAATATCGTACTAGAGAGTTTCCCAGACCGCAGCGCCATCTGTTGTTGACAATTGTAACTACTGTAATTTCGAAAGTTTGTCTGCCTGAAAATGTACTGTTGTCCCAAGCATATTGCAACAAACGGTGTATTTCTATCGCTGCTCGTTTAGTTTGTATTGCCGTTTCAAATATACCGGTCATTTTTGAAACACCCTGTAGCTACCTTATAATCAGTTTGAACAAATTCACTTTACGGTATTTCTAAATAAACGCTCCATAATGGCATCCTGTGTATAAAAATTATTTGCACAAAAACTTCTTCCCGCTCCATTTCGTAAAACATAGGAGTATTGCACTTTCAGAATCCGACGGCGCTGCTACGGCTCTGTAAGTGGACATAAAACTGCGAGAGCACCTACACATGAGAGGAAGGCAGAATTCCTTCTCGGCGGCTCACTAGGTCAGTTCAAGGACGGACTGGCTTAATTACAGCAAACCTCGGGTGGGGAAGCTTGGCTAGTTGTACTGTACGCCCATTATACCACAATCTAAGGACTCACTGGCTAATACTTGTTTTGTATATAAAACTGCCTTTTCCTGCTGCTACTTAATTTATTAATCCCATACGCGTTTCGCCTTATCTTGTTCTAAGGCTTCATCATTGGGATCTATGAGGATACAGTTTTGTTAGTTTTAGATTGTGAAACAGTTTACGTCGCGATTTTTTTGGCAAGAAAGTAATTGCTTACGATTTGCTGATCTGCGTTTTCTCACATCTGTTCTGGTGTTAGTGCGACCTTCAGACCAGATGTGAGGAAACGCTTCCTGCGGAGAGTGGCCACGCAAACAGACTTGTTGCCACTGGCTAAACTGAGACTTTTCTGGAGGTTTAGTACAAGTGGGGTGTTCTTGCAGCCAGGTGGGGCGTATAAGGGGCGTGAAAAACTTGAGATGTTGAGTAATTAGTGTGGAGGACACGAAGATGCCGCATACTTATGTGAGACAGCATTATCAGCAAATGCAGAGTTTGAAAGAGGGATCATTGCGGGTCAACATTCGGCCGGCTGGTCGAATAGTGCAGTACCGAGATTGGAGGGGCATTCACATGTGACAGTGGCCAAATGCTGCAGTGCATGGGAACGTGAGGGCAGACATACGCGTCTTCAAGGTTCCACTCGACCACGTCTACCACCACGAGAAAAGATCGCCGTGTTGTGCACTAAGCACATCGTAATTCCTTCGCATTTGCGCCTGGCAACCGAGAACAAGTAATGCACAGCCTACGGCGTTCTGTCTCATCCTGCAACATTTTTCGGATACTATCAGCAGCCGGGCCAGAGAACTATCGGTCCTTGCATAGAGTGCTGATAACACCACAAATGGCTGCATCTGGAGTGGTGTCATTACCGGGAAGCTTGCATTGTTGATCAGCGGTGTCTCACTGTGTTTAGCAATGTATCACGCTTCTACAAGAACCTGGATGACGATCGTTGCCGAGTATGGCGGCAGTCTGCGGAGATCTCTCATTCTTCCAGTGTTTCGGAGAGGCACAGCGGTGTTCGGGGCCAAGCAGTATACCGTGGCCGCTTCCGGTGGTGGGGGTTATGAGCAGGCACTGTAGGGGTCTGCTGACCGCTGGAGGGCAAGTGCCGCCCTAAACTGAAGCCTACGCTCGCATTTTTTGTAAATACACTACTGGCCATTAAAATTGCTACACCACGAAGATGACGTGCTGCAGACGCCAAATTTAACCGATAGGAAGAAGATGCTGTGATATGCAAATGATTAGCTTTTCAGAGCACTCACACAAAGTTGGCGCCGGTAGCGACACCTACAACGTGCTGACATGAGGAAAGTTTCCAACCGATTTCTCACACACAAACAGCAGTTAACCGGCGTTGCCTGGTGAAACGTTGTTGTGATGCCTCGTGTAACGAGGAGAAATGCGTACCATCGAGTTTCCGACTTTGATAAAGGTCGGACTGTAGCCTGTCGCGATTGCGCTTTATCGTACCGCGATATTGCTGCTCGGGTTGGTTGAGATCCAATGACTGTTAGCAGAATATGAAATCGGTGGGTTCAAGAGGTTAATACGGAACGCCGTGCTGGATCCCAACGGCCTCGTATCACTAGCAGTCGAAATGAGAGGCATCTTATCCGCATGGCTGTAACGGATCGTGCAGCCACGTCTCGATCCCTGAGTCAACAGATGGGAACGTTTGCAAGACATCAACCATCTGCACGAACAGTTCGACGACGTTTGCAGCAGCATGGACTATCAGCTCGGAGACCATGGCTGCGGTTACTCTTGACGCTGCATCACAGACAGGAGCGCCTGCGATGGTGTACTCAACGACGAACCTGGGTGCACGAATGGCAAAACGTCATTTTTTCGGTTGAATCCAGGTTCTGTTTACAGCATAATGATGGTCGCATCCGTGTTTGGCGACATACGCACATAGGAGGCGTGTATTCGTCATCGTCATACTGGCGTATCACCCGGTGTGATGGTATGGGGTGCCATTGGTTACACGTCTCTGTCACCTCTTGTTCGCATTGACGGCACTTTGAACAGTGGACTTTACATTTCAGATGTGTTACGACCCGTGGCTCTACCCATCATTCGATCCCTGCGAAACCCTACATTTCAGCAGGATAATGCACGACCGCATGTTGCACATCCTGTACGGGCATTTCTGGATAGAGAAAATATTCGACTGATGTCCTGGCCATCATGTTCTCCAGATCTCTCACCAACTGAAAACGTCTGGTCAATGGTGGCCGAGCAACTGGCTCCTCACAATACGCCAGTCACTACTCTTGATGAACTGTGTTATCGTGTTGAAGGTGCATGGGCAGCTGTACCTGTACACGCCATCCAAGCTTGTTTGACTCAATGCCCAGACGTATCAAGGCCGTTATAATGGCCAGAGCTGGTTGTTCTGGGTAATGATTTCTCAGTATCTACGCACCGAAATTGCGTGAAAATGTAATCACATGCCAGTTCTAGTATATCTGTGTCCAATGAATGCCCGTTTATCATCTGCATTTCTTCTTGGTGTAGCAATTTTAATGACTAGTAGTGTATTAAGTGGAGGCCCTCTATGCCCATGCTTGCACTGTGACCATTCAAAAAGATCTGTCACCTCTGTTTTGATTAATATCTAAAAAGAATTCCTCTGAAAATGTAGCGATTTATTTTCGCTTGGCTTGTTAACCATTTGTAACTTCAAGAGAAGAGTTATGAGACGCCAATTTTGAGTACAAGCTACACATTTCTCTTGTTGTCGTGTTAAATTTTACTTCTTTTGCTCAAACACAGCAGAGTTCACACAGTCTCAGCTCACTAACATGTTCTACGGATGCAATTGCGAGAGAATTTTGAAACACTGGTTTAGTAGGTTTATTGAACGAGGATCTGTAGAAAAGTAGCTATGAAAACGCACATGCTTGGTACAAAATAAATGTCTAATGTCTTCACTTACGTTGTTCCAAAACCCATAGCATTTCTAATTTCATCAGTCCTTAAAAATTACATTATTTCATCGAAAAAGTCCGCAGTTTGTTTAATAACATGTTAGATAGTGAAGTTTTGCATAATATCATATGGCGAAATACTCTCCTCTTTGCAAGCTGTCATTTGCCAGTATCTCATTTCGATATCTCACACCGTTTATGAAACATGAGTAATGTTGTGGATATTTCACTCTTTATCGCTGGCGCGGCGCGATCGCAAATGTGTGTGCTACGTCAGGTCATTTGCCGCGCGGGATTACCCGAGCGGTCTAACGCTACAGTCATGGACTGTGCTGCTGGTCCCGGTGGAGATTCGAGTCCTCCCTCGGGCATGTGTGTTTGTGTTTCTCCTTAGGATAATTTAGGTTCAGTAGTGTGTAAGCTTAGGGACTGATGACCTCAGCAGTTAAGTCCCATAAAATTTCACACACATTTGAACATATTTTTTCAGGTCAGTTTTCTAGAGAATGGTGACAGATAGACCTCTACCCAAGTCTAATGGACAATTCAGTACGTCAGCTAAATTTCATATGCAACAACATAGTGTGTAACATGCGCCAAATGAAAAAAAGTGAGGCCAGTAGTTGATGAAAAAGCAAATCGTCAGTGCAAAATAAACATGTAACGTCTTCACTTATGTTGTTCCAAAACTGTTATGATGATGACGAGTCATCGTCAGTATTGACTGGTGGCCAGTGGTAAAGAGAAACAAATAAATCACAGCAGGTTTGGCAGTAACGTCGATGAGGTGCTGGCTGCATTGTCTGGGTCTGCAACGACTAAAATAATTAGAAGCCGTTGGTAGGAAATGGCATATATTGTACTTACCCGGTTGTACAGGATTCTTCTTGGCTGCATACATATTATTATAAACAGCTAACTACTGAGGCCTCACTTAGGCCATACGTTACCGAGCGCCTTGTTAGAAGTTGCTTCCTGTCAGCTGAAGGCTGTGCCACTTTACTGCTTGACGTCCCGAGCCAGAGCGGACGAGAGCTCGCTAGAAACTTTGATACAAGCCGCGGGGCGGCGCTGGTCGCGACTCGCGGGTCCGGCGATACTAATACGGAACGAGGTCGATAACCGCAACCCCTAACAAGTGTGGTATCGAACGTTGATACCACAAAAACCATAGCATTTCTAGTTTGGTCAGCTATCGATGGCCCTTTTAAATTGCATTCTTTCCTCGAAAAAGTCTGTAGTTAGTCGAATAACTCGTTAGATAATGAAATTTTGCACAATAACCATACGGAAAAATACTCTCCTTTTTCCCTGCTATCACTTGCCAAAATGTCATTTGTGTACCTCAAACCGCTTATGAAATATAAGAAATGTTGTGGATATTTCACTCTGCCTTTATCGCTGGCGCGATGCGATCGCAAATGCATGGCTGCGTCAGATCAGTTCTCTCCAGATTGGTGGCTGCAAGAGACGTCCACCCAAGTCTTAAAAAAATCGGTATATTAGATAAATTTAATATGCAGAAACATATTACGTAATATACACCACACACAAAGTCATAGTGACCTCCATATCATGCAGTGTGTTACTTCCATATAAATATTACAATAACAATGAACATTAACGAAATTATGGGCATATCGTCATGAACCTGACTTATAAAGCTATAGCCTACTCCAGTTTTTTTTTCCGCATACTTTCTATCAAGTTGTTTAGTTAGGAAAGATTGCAGGACATCTTCGATTCTCCATCGCTGACCGGCCGAAAGTTTGCAAACACTGTTGGCCTTCCCTTCCGAACAAACGAATGAACTCGCGCAGCGCTTTGGACAAATGGAAATGAGCGTTTCGCGTCATAGCCCGGGAGGCCACTGATGGGGCAGGTCCGCCGCCTTGGTGCACGTCTTATTACATTCGATGCCACACTGGGCGACCAGCGGGCCAGACGGGGATGAAATGATGATGAAGACAACACGACACCCAGTCCCTGGGCGGAGAAAATCCCCGACACAGCAGGGAATCGAACCCGGGTCCCCTAGGACGGCAGTCCGTCACGCTGACCCTTCAACTACCGGACGAAAATCGGTTACTGCGCATCTGCCACCTTACCCTTCACGGACTCTACGCATGCCGTCAGGACGTGGGGAGCCATCGGGTGTGACTTCAGGTCACGGCCCGTAGTGATGAGGGAATTCTAATGGCTCAGGACATCCTGCAACCTCTTGTGTTACATCTTATATTGTGATTCCATTTTTTAACAGAACATTCCTCTTTCACATATGGCACGTGTGGCTATGACCTGTCTGAGTGATGCTGAGGTATTCCCGAGCCAGCAAGACCCCTAGATCTGTCCCTGACGGAACACGTGTGGGACCAGCTTGGGTACCAACTCCGTCCCAACGTTAATATCCAGGACCTATTACCACATTTGTGCGTCAACTTGGCTCAGGAGAGGATACAGCTGCTTTATCACTTCATGCCCAGCTGAATCAGTGCACGCAACGAGGCCGAGGCCCAGGACACTGTGGGCAGAGGACAGGATGCCCCAGAAGTAGGATATACCGGCCTGTTCGCTATTCTGGAAGGTAGGCTACAGCTCGAACTTGAACCCCACAGTGTGTGATTAGTTTCATAGCAAAAGTTAGTCTCATAGACTTCGGGTGCCACAGTGTACATTTTCACGACTTTACAAGTCTGTTGCTACGAGCATGTCGTCGTTTGGACGTGTACATGCTGATTTGTTACGCAATGAAGAGAAGTAAATCTGTCCACAGACGCTCACTTACGGACTTCATTTTAACAGCATGCCTTCGAATTAGCATTACTCGAAAATTAGTATCAGACATTGATCCTTTATTGGAGAGCAAATTAAGTAATTTTCATTAACATTTCTGTGTTTTACGATTAACGTTCAAATGCAATGGGAACAAAATACAAACTTGCCAATTTAAATTTCGTCATAAAATGGCTGCAACAGTGCTAAGAAATACCCTTTTTGTTGCTTAGGTGCCCTCCGTTCTTTGCATCATCAAAATATTAAAAGAGATGTTGGATTTCTTTGTCAGTTCTCATTAAACCAACAGTCTTCAAAATACATTAGCCACGAGACGCGTTAATGAGCCACCCTGAAGTGAAACTTGGTTGCTCACTGCTGTGGTGTGAGCGCGAGCAAGTTCGCAGCTGTGCTGAACCGCTAGAAACGCCGGTTAGCCCGGCAGCAGCCCCAGGTCCCGTGCATGTGTTCCAACCCCACTAGGGCAGAGGGCGCGCAACGTCATACAAATAACTGGGCTCATCTACATCTACATCTACAAGGATACTCTGAAAAACACATTTAAGTGCCTGGCAGATGGTTCATCGTAGCCACGTTCACAATTCTCTATTATTCCAATATCGTATGGCGCGCGGAAAGAATAAACATCTATATCTTTCCGTACGAGTTCTGATTTCCCTTGTTTTATAGTGGTGATCGTCCCTCCCTATGTACGTTGGTGTCAACAAAATATTTTCGCATTCGGAGCAGAAAGTTGGTGATTGGAATTTCGTGGGAAAAGATTCTGTCGCAACGAAAAACGCCTTTCTTTTAATGATTTCCAGCCCAAATCCTGTATCATTTCTGTGACACTCTCTCCTATACTTCTCGATAATACAAAACGTGCAGGCTTTCTTTGAACTTTTTCGATGTACTCCGTCAGTCCTTCCCACACTACGCAGCAGTATTCGAAAAGAGAACGGACAAGCATAGTGTAGGCAGTCTCCTTAGTAGGTCTGGTACATTTTCTAAGTATCCTGCCAATAAAACGGAGTCTTTGGTTAGTCTTCCCCACAACATTTTCTACGTGTTCCTTCCAGTTTAAGTTGTTCGTAATTGTAATACCTAGATATTTAGTTGAATTTACGGATTTTAGATTAGACTGATTTATCGTGTAACCGAAGTTTAACGAGTTCCTTTTAGCACTCATGTGGATGACGTCACAGGTTTCGTTATTCATGGTCAACTGCCACTTTTCGCACCATTAAGATATTTTTTTCTAAATCGTTTTGCAGTTTGTTTTAATCTTCTGATGACTTTGATAGCCGATAAACGACAGCGTCATCTGCAGGCAAGCGAAGACGGCAGAGCTTTTGGTAAATTTTGTTTCCTCCTCCCCCATGGATCCTTCGCTTTTTTTTGTCAGTTGGTGTAATTTGTTGTTTCCTTTTCCTCATTGTGATCACGAGAATATTTGATATTCTTCTGTACTTGTACTAGACCAGAAGATTTCTCGTTATCTCGCCGATAATGCGTGTGCTGGAAGCGGTCCAGCTTGTGGTTGTGGCAAGCTGCTTGATCGGCACTTGGCGTCAGCCGTTGAGCGGGTCGTTGGCAGGCGCGCTGCGTCATCCCCCTCTTGGCTTCGACTCGGACTCAGCTCGTCACGCTGTCCGTGCGACAGTCAACAAGGCAGTGCGCATGCGCATCTCGTCTCGCCTCCCACGGAGAAAGTTTACTCCCAGCTCGGCCACCGCTGAGGGCTGGCTGCTTGCTTAGTCTGCAATGAAGCTGTGACATTTAAAACCTTATCGACGTACTGATTGTTCCATGACATCCCGGGAAAATGCCAGATGTCCATAGCTTGCTGTCATGATATTTCGTTTCGGAGTCTTGCAGAAATCTTCACGTATAAACAACCAGTTTTCAGTACAAGGTGAGACTGCAAGGTATAAACATACGACAGTTTTTTTTTTTTTTCAAAATTCTATGGAACATGCTTGTTGCAGACTTACTGAGCGGTTCCCTTCCTACAATAAGTAAAGTGTTTTGATTAATAACCATTCAGTGGATCTATAAATTTACGGTATTCCAGAAGATATGTGAACCAGAAAGCAATCTTTAGCCTCCAACTCCTCCTCTTGTTTCTAGCAACATTTCCGTAGCCTGTGATGCGGGTCACCAATGAGCAATCACTCATTTCCGATTAGGCAATTATTTTCCGTTTAATTTTGTAGCCGCATATCCTACCTGCAACAACAAAAGTCAGATACCGACAGAAGAAAACAAGTCGTGGTCGCTACGTATCGATGAATCGTGTAAACATTGTTTGGTGCGAAGTCACATGTGAAATGTCTGTGTATTATCGCATTTCTGAGGCACAGATTTTGACCGATCACAACATTTATCTCGACGAGCGTGGAAAACCGCCTCAAAACCAAAATAGCGCAGGCCTGTGCACATGACAAACGATCTAGACTCACACGGAAACGACGTTACTGTATACTTTCTGTCTAGCAAGTGAACATGATAAGCTATACGAACCAGCGAGACAACAGACTGCTGCGTGAAGATAAGAATACTTCACTCGAATGCAAAATTACTGCAGCACATGACCAACTCGCCAGAGTGGTCTGAAGCTTACTGCACACGATCTAATAAAGATTAAGTTCAAGGTTCAGTCCTTCCAAATTTGGAGCCTGTTGTAGAGTGTCGATACAGATTCAAGCCTGAGGACAGGAGAGAAACCTCTCACCAGACAGTACCACAACAGGTGATCCCCACACCACTGTACCTGCTTGTTGGCCAGCAGATCCAGAACGATAATCCACCAAGAAGGAGACACTCGAAGTAGGCGTGGAAAAACCCGAACACCGATACAGGTATTTTAGTTCTGAATAATCGGTATTTTCCGGTATTCGTTTCGTCTCGGTTATAAAAGATGATTTTTACTGTTTAGTAATAAGCAAGTAAAAAATCGAAATATCAATTAGCCGCAGAAGCAGTCCTAAAAGAATTCGTTTTCAGATAATTTTTTTTAATAAAGGATTTATTTTTACTCGTGAAAGTTGCATTGATTTGAAATATTGTGTTACTATTAAGATGGGAAAAACGATCAGTGCTCTTTTAATACCAATCCCGACAGTGAAATGAAATGATCGTATGGCATTGTTGGCCGGGAGGCCCCATGCGGGGTACTTCGGCCGCCGTATTGTAGGTCCTTTTTCGTTGACGCCACTTCGGCGACTTGCGAGTCAATGGTGGTGATAGACGCACAACACCCAGTCATCTCGAGGCAGAGAAAATCCCTGTCCCCTACGGGAATCGAACCCGGGACCCCCGTGCGCGGGAAACGAGAACGCTCCCGCAAGACCATGAGCAGTGGAGAATCTGCCAACTAACGGGCTACAAACATATACCATAAGAACCTTGTACAGTGTTGCTGGGACAAAAATGCCCCTGTTACCGTCTGTCGTCGCTTAAGGTACGCGTGTATGTGCAGCATGCAAGACTTACTCTCACCTGATCTATACGGCAGCTTCTCGCTGTCGTCGCTGGACATTCGTTGTATTGCAGAATAGCGCCGACCCTTGGAAGGAAATATTTTTACGAAGTGACGTAGCAATGAAGTACAAAGCTTCATTTACTTCCAAAGATTAAAACTTTGTCTGCCATATCTATGAAATAATAAAACAGGAAGGAAATTATAGTAACAGTAGTAAAAGCAAATTTTAGTAACAGTAGTGAAATTAAATTAAAAACTTAACAATAATTCAGTCATAGTATACAATGAAAATAGAAAGTAGCTGATCCGTTGCGTGTGTCTGCGAAATATGTCTTTATCTGCTTCTGGCCTTGAAAACGGGCAAATTAACACTGAAAACAGAGTTCTTCAGTCTCAGTATGCATCATTTTGCCACTGACTATTGGTAACGTTCAAATAGTAGTATTATCTCCGATTATGTGATTTTTGAACAGAGTTTAAAAAAAATAGAATCAGTAGGAGAATACTGGTGATGTTTTTTCAGAATTCAACCATTTATCAGTTTTCGAGAAAAGCAGAAAACGGTGGACGGAGTAGATTTTGTTTTGTTTGCCTGTTTAATTTAATATTTTGATTCTATGTGTCTTGAAACTCAGAGAGTCAAAATTTCTCAATCTTTGTTCGATTCCTACATTTATTACAGGAAATAATAGGAATAAAGAACCGAAAATCGGTTGTTTCAGAACCTGGTTATAATGAGTGATTGTAACAGTCAGGTTGAACTGGCGTGGGAAAGCCCGATATAACCGACAACCGGTTGTTTCGGCGCTAACCGCCATCCCTAATGCGAAGTCACGTTATAAGATCCACGGCTCAACAAAAGACCGAGTGGTTGGCAAATAAGTGTTACCTTTAGCGTAGGGAAAGAAATTGTATCCAACAGAAGTGAAAGTTGGTGAGAAATGATCCCATTGGCGAGACAAAGAATCTGTATTAACCAATAGCTGTAAGGTCTCAGTGTGGCACCTCTTTTAGAACCGTTAAATGAAGGGCTTATTTCAATAGTGCTACAAGTCCGTTACCTCCACTTTTCTGCCTATGATGCTTCTGAAATTAATGATCCGAACAAACAGAAAGAAAGGTTCATTTATAGCAAGAACGCATGTTGTTGTTGTTGTGGTCTTCAGTCCTGAGACTGGTTTGATGCAGCTCCCCATGCTACTCTATCCTGTGCAAGCTTCTTCATCTCTAAGTACCTTCTGCACCCTACACATCCTTCTGAATCTGCACAGTGTATTCATCTCTTGGTCTCCCTTTACGATTTTTACCCTCCATGCTGCTCTCCAGTACTAAATTAGTGATCCCTTGATGCATCAGAACATGTCCTACCAACCGATCCCTTCTTCTGGTCAAGTTGTGCCACAAACTCCCCTTCTCCAAAATACTATTCAATACCTCCTCATTAGTTATGTGATCTACCCATCTAACCTTCAGCATTCTTCTGTAGCATCACATTTCGAAAGCTTCTATTCTCTTCTTGTCTAAACTATTTATCGTCTATGTTTCACTTCCATACATGGCCACACTCCATACAAATATTTTCAGAAACGACTTCCTGAACTTAAATCTATACTCGATGTTAACAAATTTCTCTTCTTCAGAAACGCTTTTCTTGCCATTGCCAGTCTACATTTTATATCGTCGACCATCATCAGTTATTTTGGTCCCCAAATAGCAAAACCCCTTTACTACTTTAAGTGTCTCATTTCCTAATCTAATTCCCGCAGCATCACCCGACTTAATTCGACTACATTCCGTTATCCTCGCTTTTTTTCGTTGATGTTCATCTTATACCCTCCTTTCAAGACACTGTCCATTCCATTCAACTGCTCTTTCAAGTCCTTTGCTGTCTCTGACAGAATTACAATGTGATCGGCAAACCTCAAAGTTTTTATTTCTTCTCCGTGGATTTTAATACCTACTCCGAACTTTTCTTTCGTTTCCTTTACTGCTTGCTCAATAAACAGATTGAATAACATCGGGGATAGGCTATAACCTTGTCTCATTTCCTTCCCAACCACTGCTTCCCTTTTGTGCCCCTCGACTCTTATGACTGCCATTTGATTTCTATACAAATTGTAAATAGCCTTTCGCTCCCTGTATTTTACACCTGCTACCTTTAAAATTTGAGAGTATACCAGTCAAAAGCTTTCTCTAAGTCTAAAAAAGCTATAAACGTAGATTTGTCTATCCCTAACGTATCTTCTGTGAGAATTCGTAGGGTCAGAATCGCCTCGCGTGTTTCTACCTTTCTCCAGAATTCAAATTGATCTTCCCCGAGGTCAGGTTCTACGAGTTTTTCCGTTCTTCTGTGAAGAAGCCAGCCATGACTTATTATGCTGATAGTTCGGTAATTTTCACACCTGTCAGCACCTGCTTTCTTTGAAATTGAATTGTAAGTTGTTTAAATAACAAGTTTTAACCCGTTTAGTTTCATCTGTCGACCTTTCTGTTTACGATACGATCTTATTGGCAGATTCTGGTTCAACAGTTAGACGAAAAGCTTAACTCCTTGTGGCGACGTCATGTATCCACTGCGCCAAAAACAGCGGGCGAAGGCTGCAGCTGATAGATATTTATCTTTGCCGTAGTCGGCTTGGTTACGAGTTGTTTATTCTTGTTAGTTTTTGATCTGTGCTTGAAAAATAAAATGTTTTCTCATCTCATGAAAAAGCTGTTACTTCATAAAATATAAAGGCTCCCATAGTGGTGATCCCCCAAAAATCGTAGCAGAAGCATAAAGTAAATATACACTCCTGGAAATGGAAAAAAGAACACATTGACACCGGTGTGTCAGACCCACCATACTTGCTCCGGACACTGCGAGAGGGCTGTACAAGCAATGATCACACGCACGGCACAGCGGACACACCAGAAACCGCTGTCTTGGCCGTCGAATGGCGCTAGCTGCGCAGCATTTGTGCACCGCCGCCGTCAGTGTCAGCCAGTTTGCCGTGACATACGGAGCTCCATCGCAGTCATTAACACTGGTAGCATGCCGCGACAGCGTGGACGTGAACCGTATGTGCAGTTGACGGACTTTGAGCGAGGGCGTATAGTGGGCATGCGGGAGGCCGGGTGGACGTACTGCCGAATTGCTCAACACGTGGGGCGTGAGGTCTCCACAGTACATCGATGTTGTCGCCAGTGGTCGGTGGAAGGTGCACGTGCCCGTCGACATGGGACCGGACCGCAGCGACGCACGGATGCACGCCAAGACCGTAGGATCCTACGCAGTGCCGTAGGGGACCGCACCGCCACTTCCCAGCAAATTAGGGACACTGTTGCTCCTGGGGTATCGGCGAGGACCATTCGCAACCGTCTCCATGAAGCTGGGCTACGGTCCCGCACACCGTTAGGCCGTCTTCCGCTCACGCCCCAACATCGTGCAGCCCGCCTCCAGTGGTGTCGCGACAGGCGTGAATGGAGGGACGAATGGAGACGTGTCGTCTTCAGCGATGAGAGTCGCTTCTGCCTTGGTGCCAATGATGGTCGTATGCGTGTTTGGCGCCGTGCAGGTAAGCGCCACACTCAGGACTGCATATGACTGAGGCACACAGGGCCAACACCCGGCATCATGGTGTGGGGAGCGATCTCCTACACTGGCCGTACACCTCTCGTGATCGTCGAGGGGACACTGAATAGTGCACGGTACATCCAAACCGTCATCGAACCCATCGATCTACCATTCCTAGACGGGCAAGGGAACTTGCTGTTCCAACAGGACAATGCACGTCCGCATGTATCCCGTGCCACCCAACGTGCTCTAGAAGGTGTAAGTCAACTACCCTGGCCAGCAAGATCTCCGGATCTGTCCCCCATTGAGCATGTTTGGGACTGGATGAAGCGTCGTCTCACGCGGTCTGCACGCCCAGCACGAACGCTGGTCCAACTGAGGCGCCAGGTGGAAATGGCATGGCAAGCCGTTCCACAGGACTACATCCAGCATCTCTACGATCGTCTCCATGGGAGAATAGCAGCCTTCATTGCTGCGAAAGGTGGATATACACTGTACTAGTGCCGACATTGTGCATGCTGTGTTGCCTGTGTCTTTGTGCCTGTGGTTCTGTCAGTGTGACCATGTGATGTATCTGACCCCAGGAATGTGTCAATAAAGTTTCCCCTTCCTGAGACAATGAATTCACGGTGTTCTTATTTCAATTTCCAGGAGTGTATATACCGACGAGAATAATGAATTCAGAGACAAAAGCATGGGGCAGTGGAATCAAGATTGAAGGCTACAGTCTGTTCGACCAAGGATCGCGGTCCACGCCCTTTGATTCGCCACAAAACGGAACGACAGATGTTAACGCAAAAGCTGGGAGTACCTACATGCGACACGGAAATGTTAAGCTTTCCGCGTTCTGGCTGACGCGCCCCCAGCTTTGGTTTACGCAGGCTGAATGCATATTTCGGCAGCGTGGGGTGTCTAACGACATTGAGAAATTTAATATAGTGCTTTCACATCTAAATTTAGAAGTGATAGAGCAAGTAGAAGAAAACTTGTCGCAACAAAATTACTTTGTGCTAAAGGAAGCTCTCATACAGCATTATACGTTGTCACCAGATTTGCGACTACAAAAAAATTTCGCATACGAAGATTTGGGCGACAAGACTCCGCCACAAGTACTCAAAGCCTGACGTACATTAGCCGGCCCGGCACTCCTACCTGAAGAGTCTTTACGTCTAATATGGCTTCGTAAACCTCCTGCCAACATCCGTGCCGTCATTGCAGCAGAAACAGACTTATCATTACAAGTCTTAGCAAAAAAGGCAGACACCATCGGAAACACCTTAACCGAAGTTTCTGCGTGTTCCGAATTCAACTACAGCCAGGATAGAGGCCCAAGAACGTGTAGTGTGATGGAATCTGACGTCAGTGAGCCAGGAACATGCAATAATACTTGCCAACAGCAGTGCTCATCGACCGAACCCACCATACAGCAACTGGCAGCACAAGTGGCATAACTCAACGTGCAAGTAACTTCACTCCACCAGCAGCTACGAAGTCGCAGTTGGAAAAGACGAAGAAATGCTATCCAACAGGATTTTACAGATCAATGGTGCTGGTACCACAGACGCTTCGGTAACACTGCCCGTCAATGTAGTCAACCCTGCAGTTACCCAAACTCAAAAGGCGGGCATTAAAGGGCGCTAACGTTCGTCAACAACAACATAGGCGCCCGAGTCATAGCGTGATTCAAAGAGGTGAAAACGCCACGGTATCTGCAGTCAACCAATCACACCGATTGTTCGTGTTGGACCTATCTTCAGGTGAGAAGTTTCTGATTGACACAGGTTCAGAAGTCAGTGTTTATCCAAGAAAGAGAGGTGATATACTCACGACAACAACGCAACATGTGCTGACTGCGGCAAACAATTCCAGGATATCTACCTATGGTGAGAAACAGTTGGCATTACATCTGAATTCCAACTTCCATCCAAAATGGACTTTTGTGGTTGCTGATGTGCCGAGTCCTATAATTGGAGCGGACTTTACACGGAACTACCGACTTATGCCCGACCTGGTTAACCGTCGTTTGGTGACAGTTCCCACAGAAGGGATATTGCCTACTGCGTCTTCCGCGTCGGTTCAAGTGCAGTGCGATGTGCCCGTGTCTTTCCGCACGAAGCTTTCCGGCTCCTCTACCAATTCATCCGCGTCGGGATATTGTGATACGATTTCGTACCCGCAACTGAGCGGGGCGCACACGTGTGCGCCACGCAAGAAGACACCCGACAGTCGTAACGATTCGTATACTGTAGGCAATATCAGAGCGCTGTCGGAGGAATCACTTTTTCGTAAACTGCTTCAAGACTTTCCAGCACTTACCGAACCCGTCAACGCAACCAGGAAATGCAGACACAGTACTCAACACCACATCAGCACGACACAAGGTCAACCCGTTGCCTTCCGCCCGCGGCGTCTGCCTCCAAAGAAGCCGCTCGCAGCGCGGGCTGAGTTCGACAGACTTCTAAAAACAGGTATTGTAAGTAGGTTTGATAGTTCATGGGCATCTCCAATTCACATGGTCCGTAAAAAAGACAGTTCATGGAGAGTATGTGGAGACTACAGGGCGCTTAATGCCCGCACAATTCCCGACCGCTACCCAGTACCCAATGTGACTGATTTTAACAGTACGATTAGCAATGCCAAAATATTTAGTGTGATTGATTGCGACAAAGCATTTTCCCAGATTCCCATGGCTCCATCTGACATTAAAAAAACAACAGTTATCACACCATTCCGTTTGTTTGAGTACAATTTTATGCCATTTGGCCTCAGAAACGCTGCCCAAACATGGCAAAGATTCATGCATGAGGTGCTTCGAGAATTACCATTCGTATTTTGTTATATGGACGACATTTTAGTATTCTCTGGTTCTGTATATCAGCATGTCGAACATCTGCGGCAGCTTTTCCGCCGTCTGACAGAGTATGGCATAATTATTAACCAAACAAAGTGCACGTTTGGAAAACGCGAGGTTAAGTTCCAGGGATATTTGGTTTCAGCAGCAGGCCTGACTCCTTTGCTTGAGCGGGTTGAAGCAGTACAACAGATGCCCCTTCCCACAACTTACAAAGGACTTCGCAGATTTTTAGGCATGCTCAACTATTACAGACGTCACTTACCTAAATTAGCTGCCGCCCAAGAGCCACTCACAACGTTACTGCGGTAGCGTTCTCGCTTCCCACGCCCGGGTTCCCGAGTTCGATTCCCAGCGGGGTCAGGGATTTTCTCTGCCTCGTGATGGCTGGGTGTTGTGTGCTGTCCTTAGGTTAGTTAGGTTTAAGTAGTTCTATGTTCTAGGGGACTGATGACCATAGATGTTAAGTCCCATAGTGCTCAGAGCCATTTGAACCATTTGAAAAACGTTACTTGCAGGTAAAAATACAACAGGAAATCGTAAAATCCCATTTAGTCCAGATGCTGAAGCAGCTTTCCATGACTTAAAGAAATGTCTTTCTCGGGCAACACTACTAGGATATCCAAGACTGAGCGCTCATGGTTGATGCGAGCCAAACAGCAGTGGGTGCAGCGATACAGCAAGAAGTTGATGGCATCCGCTCGCATTTTTCTCTAAAAACCTGACTCGACAGCAGCAAAAATGGAGTGCTATTGACCGTGAGTTGCTTGCTATTTACTTAGCCATAAAGCATTTTCGCATGTCTGTCGAAGGGAGGCACTTTGCAATTTTTACCGATCACAAGCCGTTAGTAGCTATATTTCAACGAGACACGGAGCTCAATTCACCACGTCAGTGCAGGCAAGTCGAGTACATTGCACAGTTCGCAACTGACGTGCGTCACATTTCAGGAAAAGACAACCTGGTCGCAGATTGCCTGTCTAGGAAATGTGCTAGTTTAAATTCAATTCGTTGGACCGAGTTAGCGTCTAAACAACGAGAAGATCCTTTCTTGCGCAACTAATAGAGGAACAGAGAACTGCGTTGCAGCTCAGACGTGTGTCTGTCCCAAATGTTCTAGACGGTATTTGGTGTGATGTAGCAAAAGGAAAGGAGCGACCTTACATACCAGAACAATATCGTCGAGAGATTTATAATGCACCACATAACCTATCACATCCAGGAGTACGAGCTACAGCCAAGTTAGTTTCCTCCAAAGTAGTGTGGCCTTGAATACAAAAAGATTGTCGTGCATGGGCGCGTGCATGCCTAACATGCCAGCGTAATAAAATCAGCAGACATGTCTTTGCACCTATTGTTGACTTCCCGACGCCATCTGCAAGATTTTCACATATACATGTGGACATTGTGGGCCCGCTATCATGCTCTTCAGAACATTGCTATTTGCTCACAATCATTGATCGTTTTACCAGGTGGCCAGAAGTAGTCGGTTGCAAAAGCACTGTTGCATTCATGGTTCTCCAGGTTTGGCGTTCCGCAAAACATAACAACAGATCGCGGAAGGCAGTTTGAAAGCCAACTTTTCAATAAACTTTTACTACTGTGCGGGTGCAACCATAAGCTATCATCCATCTAGTAATGGAATGGTGGAACGACTACACCGCACGCTCAAAGCTGCATTAATGTGTAGTTCCACTTCATGGCCTGAAGCACTACCGCTGGTCCTACTCGGATTGAGAACGGCCGTGAAGGAGGACTTACAATGCTCTTCCGCAGAATTGGTTTATGGCGAGCAATTGAGGGTTCCTGGAGAATTTGTGGTTCCAGCATCTACACAGCCGTTCGCACCTGAGCTATGCACGCAATTCGCGAGACAACTCAGCGTTAGAATGAGAAACATCAAACCCACTAACCCTGTCAGACACGGAGACCGGAGAGTGTTTGTACATGAAGACCTGCAAGCAACGTCCCACGTGTGGCTTAGGGATGATACGGTGCGCCCGCCGCTTGTTTCGCCTTACTCTGGACCATACAGGGTAATCACAAGAGGAAGCCACCGCTTCAAAATCGATAAGGATGGTAAAGAAGAGACAGTCTCGATTGAGAGGCTTAAACCTGCTTACACCGAAGAGGGTACACTCCTTCCTCGGTCTGCAAAATCACCCTCAAACGTGGAGGCCAAACAAACAGCAAATAGTCTCGCCGAGCCCTCGGTTTCAGAAGAGAACAACGAAGCAGCAAGTGCAGAACAGGAGCAGCCATTGCCTGCACCAGATGTTTTCACGAGAGCTGGTAGAAAAATCAAGTGCAAGTTTCCCCACATACATGGTGCACCCCGTTTTAAAAGGAGGGGGGGCTGATGTGGCGACGTCATGTATCCACTGCGCCAAAAACAGCGGGTGAAAGCTGCAGCTGATAGATATTTATCTTTGCCGTAGTCGGCTTGGTTACGAGTTGTTTATTCTTGTTAGTTTTTGATCTGTGCTTGGAAAATAAAATGTTTTCTCATCTCATGAAAAAGCTGTTACTTCATAAAATATAAAGGCTCCCATATCCTCAACTGCATAGACAACGGAAGACCGTTTATGTGCCTTGACTTTCTTTTCATGTGGATTTTACGTATTATTAATATCGTAAGTTCGGGGCGCTGCATAGCATTGTAATTGAGGAAGATAATTTTATGTGAAAGCTTAGTATAACAGTTCTATCGCTTACTTGACGCTTTTGAGAAGGTGTTGTCTTTTACAGTTTTGTTTCCAGTGGTAATTTCTGTTGGCCTATAGTAATACATAGTTAGGCAGCGATTTACAGTGTTTGTTAAATTGAATACTCATTTCCGTGTTAGTGTTTATAGTGGTTGTTGCACTGAATACTCATTTCCGTATTAGTGACTTTTGCATTTTTCATGTAAAATTCACCCTAAATTTCAGGAAAAAATATGACTTGTCATTAAAATCCGTGCTCTACATATCACATTGCCAGATTCAATGCTCAGCTGGTCGACGGCCGCCCACCGAAAGAAAAGCCTGAAGCTGCTGCATCACGTCTCCTGCGGCTATCGTAATCACACTAGCTGAGGGCCCACTGCTTCGCTCGCATAGACTGTACAGCGTGCAGAGATTTTTTTGCTTTCTTTTCATTTAATCGAATTTTTATGCTGTTCCCAAACTGAAACACCTTCTAATCTTCTCAAGCTAATTAAGGCCACAGAAGCATGATCTTTTCCGAATGTTCTTCTGACCAAAAATCGGTTCTGGTAGCTGGAGTCAGAAGTTTTTGTTAATCATGTCTTTTGCGTTCTTGTGGAGATATTTCCATAGCAACTTTCATCCCCTAACAAATATTTGGTAATATATAACTGAGAAGTAAAACACCAATTTTCATAAATCTAGCTTTAAATTTTTTTAATGTAACTAAATATTATGTTAAAAATTTTCATCTCCTATTGCACTCCTTTAGGTGTTGAATTTTCAGAAACTGTGAAACATTTTTTTTCTTTAATTTCTAACGAAGAAGTCAAATACCACTGATTATAGATGTAAGTTTTAAAATACTTTAGTTGTTCTGTAATGACGATATGATTTCAATAAAAGCTTTCACCCAGTATTTCACCCCCATTGGGTTAAATTTCCAAAAAAGCTGAAACATTTCTTTATTTCTGAGCCAGAAACGAAATTGCAGTTTTCGTAGTCTAGCTTCAGAAATGCCTTAATAGCGAAAATGAAAAAAATAAAAGAAAACTTTCATCCTCTATTGCGCCCCCTTAGGGTTGGAATTTCGGAAAATCCCTTCTTAAACACACCTACGGCATAAGATCCAAATGTTCTCCATATTTCAAGTTTCTATCACTAGAGGTTTGGGCTGGGCGATGATGAGTTAGTCAGTCAGTCAGTCATCACATGGCTTTTTGTATACAGAGATAATGAAATAGTTGAATGAATAAAGGACGAACTGAATGTCTTTAATGTTGTGTGCACTGTCTTTTTGAGTACACTGGAGGTAATTTCAGTTTATATTGCCTGGCATTGTGTTGATATCTCTTATGAAAATAAAATCAGTACAAGTGTTTTTGAGAAATAATTTATAATCATTGAGTTATCCCTATTTCCTGGTGTATCTACAAAGAAGTTTATTTTCAGTTCTGTCTCTCGTTTTTATCAATTGATTACATGTACCGAAAACATGTAAATGATGAGAAGAGCTAAAAGTGAGAAATGATGTCTTTGGTTTTCAAATACTTCTCGAAATGCACTTGTAAAATTATATTTTGGTGTTTCAGAAGATGATGAAACTTAGTTATCCCGATCACTTGAAAGTGACCCTATATTACATTAATGTGGAAAACTTTTAATTTCAAATATAATTGCTAGGGCAATGACCGGCGATTCACAGATTTTGGTACAGTGCCAGAATGTATATGAGAGTTGGTTGTCTGAGCAACGAACATAATCAACGATTATACTACGACTACTTCAAAAAAAGTATTTTTCTTTCCCACTGTAGTCTTCCTCAAATGAACTGAACCTGTAAACTTTGACGTCGTTAACGATATAAAATCATAAAGTATGAATTAATAGTATACGCTGTCGCGGAAACAGGACACACACATGATCTTAACCATTCATTGTTTTGTGCTATTCACTGCATTTCTCAAGTCCTGTAATGCTCTCTGAGGTTTCCAATGAGAAAATCCATCGCTAATGAGCTCGATGTCGACGGAACGTTAAATAGTAATCTTCCCTTCTTCCTTCTGCACCTTTTCAACCATACAAATTTCCATTTATGAAAACTTGTGATAAAACTTCCAACGAGAAATATATTTTTAAAAACTCTTCTGAAATCCAGGTTTTTAAAACATAATTTCTTAGAAGAAAAACAAAAAAAATCACAATATTTAATATGAATAATAGGTGTTATCTATCACAGTGTCACTTTGCTCCCTAGTTCTCCTCGATATCGGTATAAATCAGTAGGTTTCGTGATCACGACGTCATGCTTGGATCTGCTGCCAGCCGCAATGTTCGAACAGCTGCATTGTAGCTGGTCGGTGAACAACAATTGCATCTGATATCTTGGAAGAACTTTTAAAGCAGTTAGAGTCACTATATAGGTGTAGGCTATGACTTTTTGAAAGACCATTTGAGCATTTTGTATTGCGGTGTCTGCGTCCATAACAATAAATATCAGGGCGCCCTAAGTCGACCTGATGCTTTATCAACAGAAGGAAAGTCGACTTCTCTGTACGCCGACTCGTTCTAGTGAGTTAAAAAAAAATATCCTGGAAGGTGCCGTAACAGCATTCCGGCCGAAACTAAGCGCTGCTCCCACCTAGCGAGAAGGGAGTGTGCAACCTTGGTCACTTCTGCGCCGCCGAAAGAGGGAAAGAAAGTATTTGAATTCCCACAGGAAGGTCGCTCTTGTGAAACCGCACAATACTGACGAGGTCGTCGCCGGACTGTGACAAAACAGGCTGAGCAACGCGTGAGAGAGTCCAAACAAGGGCGTCATTTCTGGCCCCATACGAGGACAAGCAGGCTCTCGGGCAACAGTTTACCAACGACTCTTGTTTGCAGTCAGTACAGAGAAAGAAAATTTCCTTGAGATGTTAGAACCTAACACAATGCTAAACGTTGGGAAGTAAAACCTTTGTGGCGGGCGACTTAAGGTAGTGCATCGGGCTACGGCAAGAACGCTATTACGTCGAAAGCGGTTGCAATAAAGCCTAAGATTAGCCGTGCTGAGGTCTAAGTGTGCTTTGCATAGACTGATGAACAACCTACGTACAACCTAGCTGGTCAACTATTTTTATTCAACCGTATTCAGAAACCAAAGAAGCATTTGATGAGTTATTATCTTTGGGTCAGTTGCAGATAACGACTGTAGGTTAGTAAATGAAATAAACACAAGACTAAATGTCGTATGGAGTGATTTTGATAAACTAAATAGTTTTCAAAAAGAAAATTCTGATATTTCTGAAACTGTAAGGTTAACAATCAGTGTATATTACGAGTTGTGACTTGTGGTAGTTAGACGCGGAGCTGTAAGGCGAAAAATATTTACAAACTGAGGATTGTTCAGGGGGTAATGGAGAGATTCATGCTGGAAATTGATAACAGAGACAGTCAAACGAACAAATGCAGCAGATAAGGGACTGGAATGTAAGATGTAATTACAACGAAATGAAAGTGAAGTGGAGATGTGGAAACGTATTACTCACCGAATGAACCTAGGAAGATGTTTGCGGTACTGTTCGCGCAAACTATGTTGACACTCGGCGCAGAGAGTGATGTAAGCGACCATAAAGGTACTTCCCATCTGTGGTCGATCCCATCAGCCACTTTTCAGCGTAGCCTGCGCGAACAGTATTGCAAATGACAAGAAAAACCGAGGCGATGGCCTGATGGAAATTAGGTAGATGTCATAGGCAACATACATGAGCATTGTGAACACAAATGCATGTTAAGGCTACAGGTGGCCTTTGGTATCCATAGAATACAACTATTACGTGAACAACTTTCCGCCTAATACGCAACAAGCAGAATTACTTCTTGTTGCAGATGACAATAGTATTTTAACCTGTCCAGATATACATGCAGCAATAGAAGAAATGGTAAAGTGTTACTGAATCTCTTGTGTAGGCTATTTTACTTTAAAATTACCACTTTATTTTATTGTTTAGGGATTAGCTAATTTTGCCCTCTTGGGCATTATTAAGCTACTGTTTCAGATGTGAAATCCGTTTGTAGAAAAGAACAAACGCGACCCTTATACGGGATTTGTCCGTATATCACCAAAAATACATGAAAACATGTTATTGTAAGTATTTAAAATTAAAACACACATGGCCTGCACAGCGCCTTAAAATCGAAGGAGTGCATGTCAAGTTAGAAAATGATTCCCTTCGAGAAGTTCACTGCGACTGTGGACACTAACATAGAAAAGACTGTTATTGATCGGTTTTCTGAAAATTTTCTCACTCTCAGATGGGAAACACTGAAGAGGAAGCAAGTAGGTAGAAAGACTACGTTAAGACATCTACTAGGGAGAGAAATTGTCTGTTCATGTTATAGAACAAAAAATGAAAATCGCTTTGCAAGATATAGGTGATCCAGTCTTAGAGTGAGAATTTAACAGAGTTTTGCAACACTTACCATCAAATAGGGCTGAAATTGTAAACATTTTTTCTGAAATTGTAAAATCATCAGGGGAAAAAGGCAAGCAAATGAGTATTCAGATTTATGTCTATAATCCGTTCATCATAAGAATAAACCTGATGTAAACAAACACAAACGCGATGATTGATCAGAAGCCTTAGCACACGTACACTTGTGTTGTTACACTCTTGCAAGTAGGTCCTACTTATGTACTAGATATCTTATTACTAAGTTACGTTAAATGCAACTAAGATATTCAGATGTATTAACAACCATCAACGTTTTTCTTAATCACGCTTTAGCTACGCAGTTTTAATTTCAAAAATCGTGTATAGTCGCAGTATCTGCAGCGTTGTGGTCTGATTGTCGCTCTGTTAATGCTCAGTATGAAAATGGCAGAGGATACTTTCTGTTCTGTAGTGAAACTTGCATGTGGAATACGGTTAAAAAGTGCCGAGAAATAGGCTCTTCTTACTGTTTTTCATAAATCTATGGAGATAATCGGCTTTGAAGTTCTCCCAGCGTTATACGTATTGCAGTTGGTACACGAATATTTTTTGAACGTATAGCGCAGTCGGTAGCGTAAGGGATTGTGAACCACACGCGGTTTTTCGTGTTTGGTTCAAATCTCTCCCATAATATTTTCTTTCTCGTTCAATTTCAAATATCCACATCTCGTAACGATAAAACTCATCATCATTTTTCATGAATACACTTCTAATTACATAATGGACTCGAAATTCTTGTTTTCATTTCAAATACAAATTCTTAATTATGAATGTTTTATGAAGGACTGTTCATAAAAGTTGTCTAAACTAAGAAATCATAACAATTTAATTTTTTAAGGCAAAAATGAAAAACCAGATCCTCTATATTTGGACTATGTCCATCGTCTTATACCACAGAGGTGGATAAGTATCGTAGAAACACGAAAAACAGTCGTTTTCACAGCGTCGAGCACATCATACAATTGGTCCATTTATACATTTGCTACTGTACCGTCACAATGTGAACCCAACAGACCTTATCTGGAGCCAAGCTGCGGAATTTAAGTAACAAGACTGTTAAGCTGTCAGACATACTGGAACTAACGCACGCACCTTTTCACGTGTCACTGCCGAACGCACAGCTCGTGCAGAAAAATTATCCTGTGCTTAAGTCAGCAATTTTCATCATTCTTGTTTTTAATTACAATAGTACGTTAGCTAAAAACGATAACGTGTTGCGGTTTTCGTCTAGTCGTCTAAGGAGAGTATTGTGGGAAATTTGCAGTGTATTACTTCATGCTGCTTAAAAATTAAATGACATTCGAAGCTGTATTGCTCGTCTGCTCGTCTCTTTTAACGTGTGAGGTGCAGCTGGCCACGTCATCGCAGGCTAGCTGTACCAGCTGACCGGCCAGTGCTGTCCAAGTTAAATACGCCGGTAAATCTGTTGTCCCGAATTATCGCTAAGTAGATGTGCGCGTAACGCACAGCAAGAAACGTACTTTTATTACCGTAGTTGACAGTACGTGAGACAGCTTGGGTGCAGTCCCACGTGAAACGGAAATCCAATGAGGTTCCAGCAAACGCGGAAGAATAAATAGTGCAATGTTTACATCAGGTTTATTCTTATGATGAACGGATTATAGAATCTATGAGACGGGAGACGTGCCGCCAGAATTTCGGTAAAAATATCATCTACACAATTAAAAAGGTAGTAAGAGCAGATAAGTGCTATAATCATCGCATAATCATCTTAATAGCTCAAGCATCCGAGGTATTGGAAAGAATAATACACACAGAAGAATAGAAAAGAAAAATGGGGATCTGTTTGATGAAAATCAGTTGGCAATTAGGAAAGTTAAAGACATCAGAGAGGCGATCATGACACTGAGCTTGACAATACAAGCAAGACTTAGGAAAAATCAAGACACATTCATAGGATTTGTCGACCTTGTAAAATGGTGCAAGTTATTCGAAATTCTGAGATAAATAGATGTAACCTACAGGGAAAGACTTACAAGAACCGAAAAGGAACAAAAGGAAGGAAGACAAAGGCCGAAATGCTCTGATTAAGCATTAAAAAGGGTTTTTGCTCCTATTGTTCAGTCTATACATCGTTGAAGCAATGGCGAAAATAAAAGAAGTTCAAGAGTGGAAACAAATTTAGCATGAAAAGACGCCAATGATAAGATTCGATGATTTCATAGCTGCATATATTTTTTTTCTGCGTCCTCCGTCTGACTGTTTCGATTAGGTCCTCGACGAATTCCTCTCCTGCTCTAACCTACTCATCTCAGAGTAGCACCTTCACCCTACGTTGTTAGTTATTCGTTGTATGTTTTCAAATCTCTGGCACCACCTACGTTTTTACTCTCTGCAGCTCCATCGAGTACCATGGAAGTTATTCCCTGGTCTCTTAACACGTGTGTTTCATTCTGTTCCTTCTTCTTATCAGTGTTTTTCAAATGTTCTTTTCTTCGCCGATTCTGCGAATAACATTCTCCTCAATGTATTCCTCATCAGTCAACTTAATTTTCAACATTCTTCTGTATCATCGCATTTCAGGCGCTTCGGTTCTCCTCTGTTCCTTTGCTACAGTCCACGTTTCACTACCATAGAACACTGTGTTCCAGACGCGCAGTCTCTCTAATTTCTTCCTCAAATTAAGGCCTCTGTTTGATACTAGTAAACCTGTGTTGGCGTGGAATGCCCTAATTTATCTTTGCTAATCTGTTTTTTCTGTCCTCCTTGCTTCGTCCGTCATGGATTATCTTGCTTCGAAGGTAGCAGAGTTCCGTAACTTTATTTACTTCGTGATCACCAGTCTTGATGTTAAGTCTCTCTCTGTTCTCATTTCTGTTGCTTCCATTACTTTTGTGTTACTCTCAATCCATATTCTGTACTCATTAGAATCTTCACTGCATTCAAAAGATCTCGTAATTCTTCTTCACTTTCACTGAGGACAGCAATGTTATCAGGAATCTTATATGATTGATATCTTTCATCCGGAATTTTAATCCCACTCTTGAACCTTTCTTTTATTTCCGCCATTGCTTCTTCGATATATAGATTGACCAATAGCAGTCTTACAAGGGAACCTCCCCATCGCACCCCCCTCAGATTTAGTTATAAATTGACACAGTGGATAGGCCTTGAAAAACTGAACACAGATCAATCGAAAAAACAGGAAGAAGTTGTGTGGAACTAGGAAAAATAAGTAAAATATACAAACTGAGTAGTCCATGTGCAAGATAGGCAACATCAAGGACAATGTAAGTTGAGGAGCGCCGTGGTCCCGTGGTTAGAGTGAACAGTTGCGGAACAAGAGGTCCTTGGTCCAAGTCCTCCCTCGAGAGAAAAGTTTACTTCCGTTGTTTTCGCAAAGTTACCATCTGTCCGTTCATTCATTGACGTCTCTGTTCACTGTAATAAGTTTAGTGTCTGTGTTTTGGCGACCGCACCGCAAAACGGTGCGATTAGTAGACGAAAGGACGTGCCTCAGCAATAGGAACCGATCTCAAGGTCATAGATCAACCGATTCCTCCACAGGAAAACACGTCTGATATATTCTATACAACACTCGTGACGGCATGTGCGTCACATGACAGGAATATGTAGTCGACCCACATAACTTGCACGCCTGGAGAATGGGTAAGAAGATTCTTCTACCTTGCCCGATTTAGGTTTTCTTGTGGATGTGATAATCACTCCCAAAAAAGTGATGAAAACATAAGAGTTTCTCACATAAACTGCAACAAATGAATGCAACAGTTTCACAGTCGCACACTTTTCCCTGTGCTCTGTCAAAATATATGTTTTTTACGTTTTCAAATGTTTCCGTGTGTAGACCGTCAAATCCTGCATATGTCCAAGCAAATCTGAACATGTCCTGGAATTTTGGAGAGCGAAGTTGATTATGTGTCAGTGCCTGAACTTAGATAATTGTGTGAAAATAAAAAATCAGCTGCTCACGCTAACCACGGGACCACGGCGCTCGTAAGCTCACATTCTCCTTGATGTTGCATACCTAGCGGATGTACTACTCAGTCTGCATCTTTTGTTTATTTTTTTCATAGTTCCACACAACTTCTTCCTGTTTTCTCGATTGATCTGTGTTCATTTTTTCAAGGCCTATCCCTGTGCCAACATAACTAAATCTGAGGAGGGTGCGATGGGGAGGTTCCCTTGTTAGAACATTTTTAATCTGAGCACTTCGTTCTTGTTCTTCTAAATTTATTGTTCCCTTAAAAGTAAGATTTAAAACAGTCTTGATCACAATCTTGTCAAATATTTTTTGATCCAATAAAAAAATACTTTAACAAGATTGCGATCAAGACTGTTTTAAATCTTAATTTTAACTACTTTTAATATCGCTGACTATGTTTTCAAAAATCTTATTGTTCCCCCTTGGTGCTTGTATGCCTTGAGAATTATTACGTAGCTTACTCGTATTTTTCTCAGAATATCGGACATTTTGCACAATTTCACATTGCTGAACGTTTTTCTGGGTCGACAGATCCAACTTTCGTGTCTTATTTTTCTCTTCAGTCTTGCTTCCACTATCAAGTTCAGCGTCATAACTGCCTTTCTGGTGCCTTTACCTTTCCTAAAGCCAAACTGATTTTCGTGTAATGGGTCCTCAATTTTCTTTCCCATTCTTCTGTGTATTATGCTTGTCAGCAGCTTCGTTAGATGAGCTTTGAAGCTAATTGTGCAGCATATCCTAGCTATGATCGGATTTGTGTGGATGATACTTTTGCGAAAAACTGATAGTATTTCGCCAGTTTCACAGATTAACACACCAATCTGAATAGTCGCCTTGTTGCCACTACCTCCGATCATTTTCGAAATTCCGATGGAGTGTTATCTATCCCTTCTGCCTTAATTGATCTCAAGTCCTCCAGAGTTTCTGACTCTAACTCTGGAGCCCCTATGTCTTCTGGTCGTCCGCAGCTCGTGGTCGTGCGGTAGCGTTCTCGCTTCCCGCGCCCGGGTTCCCGGGTTCCCGGGTTCGATTCCCGGCGGGGTTAGGGATTTTCTCTGCCTCGTGATGGCTGGGTGTTGTGTGTTGTCCTTAGGTTAGTTAGGTCTAAGTAGTTCTAAGTTCTAGGGGACTGATGACCATAGGTGTTACGTCCCATAGTGCTCAGAGCCATTTGAACCATCTTCCGGTCTCACCACCTCATTCTCGGTCATCACACACTTCTCTCGCCCCATGGCTTACAATCCATTGTTAGTTTAGAATGTCTTTGTAGTGACATACGAAGTGCACGTTCTCTCCATTTTTCTTTCCATTTGATTTCCTCTTGGATTGTTGGTTGGTTCCCTAACTTCCTTATTACATCCTTTCTAATTTTGTCTTCCCTAGTGCAGCCTTCCACAGATCTTATAAATTTCGTTTCTGATGCTTCTAGCTGTTCCCTTATTACTTCGATTCTAATTTTGTCTTCCCTTGTGCAACCTTCCACAGATCTTATAAATTTCATTTCTGATGCTTCTAGTTGCCGTAAATCTTTATTTCTCAGCGTCCAGTTTTCTATGCCATATGTAATAAAGTAGGAACTGCCATGACCTTATAAAGTTTCAGTTATGTCTCTTTCATTTTTTACTCTTACGGGTTCCCATTGTGCAACAAATACATTGGCAAGTATTAGTTTTTTTAATATAGCATATTTTGATCGTGTGGTATGTTACGTCCTAAATACTTGAACTGGTCTCTCTGTTCTGTCGGTTTATTATTGAGAATTTCTTTTGTTTGTACTAGGCGAATACATTTACTTGTGTCATGCTTCTGTTTTCTTTTCCATCTGCCTCCCTTCTCCAACTCGTGATTTTTCGAACCCAACGGTATTATGTTTCGAGGCCCGAGGGTGTCTTTTATCTATCTTTTCTATATCTCTAACGACGAAGAACCCGACAGCAGGAACAACTAAACCGTCAGAAGGGGTGTCTTCAAAGCAATCTCAAAAACACTGCTGCCTTCCAGATAGGCAACGACCCATCGAAGGCTAGAGGAAGAAAATCTGAAACAAAAACTGCCTGGCTCTACTGGAAGCGGGTTTTGCTTTGGGCTAGTAACCCTTACAAGTAGAAAGATACACTCTCGAAAACCTCACATCGAGCCTTCGAACAAGGCCGGGGTTTTAACAGTGGAACTACTAGTGCACTCTTAATGTTACCGCCGTTGTTGTTAATTTCATCGAAAATTGTTTTAACTTTTCCGTATACTGAGTCCGTCTTCCAGACAATCATTTCTTTTTCTATTTCTTCGTAGCTTTCATGCAGTCATTTCGCCTTGGCTGTCCTTTACTCCTATTTTTTTCATTCTTAAGGGATTTATATTGCTGTATTGAAATATTTCCCTGAACATGTTTGTTCTTTCTTCTTTCGTTAATCAGTTGATGTATTTCTCCTGTTAGCCAAGACTTCTTGGCAGTTACCTTCCTTGTACCTATATTTGTCTGTCCAGCACCTGTGACTGCCATTTCTAGAGATGTTTACTTCTTTTAAACTGAACTGTCGTCTGTGGTATTCTTTACTTCAGTATTCACATCCTTAGCGAACCTCAAAGGCGTCTCATCACTCATTCTTCACGACGATTCTATTAAACTGAAATCTACTCTTTATCATTACTAAATTGTGAGCTAAGTCTACATCTGCTCCTGGGTACGCCTTACAATCCAATATCTGATTTCGGAATTTCTGTGTAACCATTAAGTTATCCAGCTGAAATCTTCTCGTGCCTCCAGGTCATTTTCAAGTATGCCGTCTTCTTTTGTGATTGTGGAACAGAGAAATTTATTGCGGAAGTCAGGTAGTCTTTCTTCTCTCACGCGCCTTCTGCCAAGCCCATATTCTCCCTTAACTATTTCTTCTACTCTTTCCTCTACAACCGCGTCCATCAGATTTTCCGCTCCCTTTACATAGCGAGTTATCCATTCAATATGCTCATATTATTTCTTTATCTCTTCATCTTAAGGTTGCGTCATTGGCATGTACTGCTGAACTGTTATTGTTAGCGTTGGTTTGACATCGATTGCGAAGAGAACAACCGTATCACTGAACTGTTCATAGTATCTCACTCTTTGCCTTACTTTCGTATTCATTGTCATTCCTACTTCCTTTATACTATTTTCTGCTGCTGTTAGTGTTGCCTTACTTTCGTCTGAACAGAGATCCTTATGTTCTCTCTATTATACTTCACTGAGCCCCATATATACAGACTGAGCCTTTGCATTTCCCTTTTCGTATTTCTATCTTTCCTACTAGGTTCATACTTTTGACAACCCAAGCTCCGAATCATAAAATGTTATATCGTCGTTGGTTATTCTATCTTTTCCTCACGGTCAACTTCCCCTTGCCACCCCTATTCCGGAGACCCGAATGTGGGACTAATCCGACACCTTTTACCAGTGATGAGATCATCATGAAACTTTTTCAGTTACAGGATACATCACCGTATACCAGTGGAGAGATCATAATGACAATTTTTCTGTTACAAGCTACATGTCCCATGGACACACGTTATGTGTCTTTAATGCAGTGGATTCCATTGCCTTCTATATTCGCATGCCATTTATCACTACTCATTCTTCCGTCTTTTAGTGGCAGTCGCCACAAGGACAAGAGAGTGCCGTGTACCTCCATGCCTGTTCTTCGGCCGCCATTGCCGATGTTTTTTATACAAAATTTAATCAGTGGTTGACTTCCAACCCGGGACCAATGACGTTTTGATTACTGGTCAAGGACACCACACCTAGACATTACATTGCTAAAAGTATAGATGAATTACAGGATCTCTTGCATGAATTGACCGTCTGATGAGTGCTGAATGTGGAGTGATATAAGTAGAAGAGAAACTAAAATAAGGAGGAGTAGCTAAAATGAGACTGGCGATAGATCTGACAACACAATTGAGGACCACGAAGTAGACGAAGTTTCTTGATTCTACTCCCTTGGATGCAAAATAACTCAAGACGGACGAAGGAAGGAGGACACAGAAAGTACACTAGCACAGACGAAGAGGGCATTCCTGGTCACAAGAGGTCTACCTGTATCAAACATTAGTCTTCATTTCAGGAAAAATGACTGAAAATGAAAGTTTGGACGGCAGCATTGTATGGTAGTGAATGGTACGGTAGCAAGCCCGGAGTAAAGGAGAATCGAAGCGTCTGAGTTGCAGTGCTACAGAAGAGTGTTGAAAATTAGGTGGATTGATAAGGATATTCTCTGCAGACTCAACGAAGAAAGGAGCACACGGAAATCACTGACAGTAAAGGAGACAGGATGATAGAGCATGTGTCAAGACATCAGGTAATAACTTCCGTGATACTAGAGGTTGCCGTAGAGAGTAAAAGAAGTTGTAACCTCACCACAAAATAAAATATTAATAATACTCTCATTTAGCGTAACTACCTAACAGCGAAAATATAATACAATGTGACAAACCTATAACCTTTCAATAATTGACAGTCACTTTAACCTGGTAAATTTTAGACGTCAGCAATGCTGCGTCATGGCCCTGATACATCATTCTGAATAAACTGAAAAATCTTACCTTAATTAGATCGCCGGATAACGCGTATATATCTGCTCCTATAAGAAATTTTCCTGGCGCAGCTAAGTGCAATGCTGGCCGATGGATTTGTCTTATAAAAAAGGAAAGAACTGACTTTTCTTTACAATAATCGGGATTGCCAAGGATTGGAGAAATTAGTGAATTCTTTAAATTGAGATAAATGTCAAAAGTTACTTTTTATGAGAAAGATTATCATTAACAGATTTTTTTAAAACATTTACATGGGACTTGATGTAACAATACTACATATGCTCTGCCATCGCTGCACACGACCGGCCCAGCCAACACGATACACCAGACACGACTGCTCGCTAGCAACAACTTACTCCTACTGCCACACAGCTCCTACTGCAGTCAATACTGCTCTTTGGTCTCAGATTCTCTTCTAGCTTACATATCGCAGGCAGCGCGTGAGCAATACATCGAAATTACATCAGCTCGAGTGCGCTAGCAACAAATTCTTTAATTACGGACCTCTTACAAAGTGAAGAGAAAGGAATACATCAAACTGAAAACTGAGGACGTTGTGTGCAATTGCTGCTCTGAGGTGAAGAAGCTGGCACAAGAGAGAAATTTGACTGTCCGCATCAAACCAGCCAGAAGACCGAAGACCCCCCCCCCAAAAAAAAGGGTGGTGGGGTGGGGGATATGTACAGGAGGGGGTGAAGCCGTGAGGGCGCATCCTGAGTCGAGTCGTGCTGGCCATGGCTCAGTCGGTAGAGCAGTTGTTCGCAGAAGGCGAAGATCGCAGTTTAGGCTCGTGGTACGGCACACAGATTTTATCAGTGATTAAGTTTCAAAGCAGCGCGCAGCCCTCTGCAGAATGAAGATTCATTCTGTAGTGTGATCTTTCCACCGTGTACAAACTCTAGGGATTGAGCGATCAGAGGATTCAGATAAGAAAATGTCTAATGTACTTATGTCCGGAAATACATGGTTTCCATGCTAGAGACCATTTACTTAATCATACTTTGTTACAGAGTCTGCGATCTAATACGCGCTGTACCATGCAGCTACAGTTACTTTATGCATGGTTTCCTCCTAGAGGGTAGTATAGTTCCACATACGTCACGCCCTGGCGCCCTCTCCTGCCATAGTAATTGGTAATGTTGTGTCCGATTCACTTCTCTTGCTGTCTCACTTTGTAGTGGATGTGATGCAGCGTTGTAAACAATGGTTCCCTATTCGAATCGAGAGCTTGCCGACATGGTGTTTACTCACGGGAAGGCAAATGACAACGTGCGGCGGGCAGCACTGTTGTATCGCCGCTGATGTGGACTCTGACCACAATCTATTGGTTATGACCTGTAGGTTAAAACTGAAGAAACTGCAAAAAGATGGGAATTTAAGGAAATGGGATCTGGATAAGCTGAAAGAACCAGAGGTTGTACAGAGTTTCAAGGAGAGCATAAGGGAACAATTGACAGCAATGGGGGAAAGAAACACAGTAGAAGAAGAATGGGTAGCTCTGAGGGATGAAGTAGTGAAGGCAGCAGAGGATCAAGTAGGTAAAAAGACGAGGGCTAGTAGAAATCCTTGGCTGACAGAAGAAATATTGAATTTAATTGATGAAAGGAGAAAATATAAAAATGCAATAAATGAAGCAGGCAAAAAGGAATCTCAAAAATGAGATCGACAGCAAGTGCAAAATGGCTAAGCAGGGATGGCTAGAGGACAAATGTAAGGATGTAGCTTATCTCACTAGGGGTAAGATAGATACTGCCTACAGGAAAATTAAAGAGACCTTTGGAGAGAAGAGAACCACGTGTATGAATATCAAGAGCTCAGACGGCAACCCAGTTCTAAGCAAAGAAGGGAAGGCAGAAAGGTGGAAGGAGTATATAGAAGGTTTATAAAAGGGCGATGTACTTGAGGACAATATTATGGAAATGGAAGAGGATGTAGATGAAGACGAAATGGGAGGTAAGATACTGCGTGAAGAGTTTGACAGAGCACTGAAAGACCTGAGTCGAAACAAGTCGCCCGGAGTAGACAACATTCCATTAGACTACTGACGGCCTTGGGAGAGCCAGTCATGACAAAACTCTACCAGCTGGTGAGCAAGATGTATGACACAAGTGAAATACCCTCAGACTTCAACAAGAATATAATAATTCCAATCGCAAAGAAAGCAGGTGCTGACAGATGTGAAAATTACCGAACTATCAGTTTAATAAGTCACAGCTGCAAAATACTAACGCGAATTCTTTACAGACGAATGGAAAAACTGGTAGATGCGGACCTCGGGGAGGATCAGTTTGGATTCCGTAGAAATGTTGGAATACGTGAGGCAATACTGACCTTACGAGTTATCTTAGAAGAAAGATTAAGAAAAGGCAAACCTACGTTTCTAACATTTGTAGACTTAGAAAAAGCTTTTGATAATGTTGACTGGAATACTCTCTTTCAAATTCTGAAGGTGGCAGGGGTAAAATACAGGGAGCGAAAGGTTATTTACAATTTGTACAGAAACCAGATGGCAGTTATTAGAGTCGAGGGGCATGAAAGGGAAGTAGTGGTTGGGAAAGGAGTGAGACAGGGTTGTAGCCTCTCCCCGATGTTATTCAATCTGTATATTGAGTAAGCAGTAAAGGAAACAAAAGAAAAATTTGGAGTAGGTATTAAAATTCATGGAGAAGAAATAAAAACTTTGACGTTCGCCGATGACATTGTAATTCTGTCAGAGACGGCAAAGGACTTGGAAGAGCAGTTGAACGGAATGGACAGTGTCTTGAAAAGAGGATATAAGATGAACATCAACAAAAGCAAAACGAAATCGGGTGATGCTGAGGGAATTAGATTAGGAAATGAGACACTTAAAGTAGTAAAGGAGTTTTGCTATTTAGGAAGTAAAATAACTGATGATGGTCGGAGTAGAGAGGTTATAAAATGTAGACTGGCAATGGCAAGGAAAGCGTTTCTGAAGAAGAGAAATTTGTTAACATCGAATATAGATTTATGTATCAGGAAGTTGTTTCTGAAAGTTTTTGTTTGGAGTGTAGCCATGTATGGAAGTGAAACATGGACGATAAATAGTTTGGACAAGAAGAGAATAGAAGCTTTCGAAATGTGGAGCTACAGAAGAATGCTGAAGATTAGATGCGTAGATCACGTAACTAATGAGGAGGTATTGAATAGGATTGGGGAGAAGAGAAGTTTGTGGCACAACTTGACTAGAAGAAGGGATCGGTTGGTAGGACATGTTTTGAGGCATCAAGGGATCACAAATTTAGCATTGGAGCTCAGCGTGGAGGGTAAAAATCCTAGAGGGAGACCAAGAGATGAATACACTAAGTAGATTCAGAAGGATGTAGGTTGCAGTAGGCACTGGGAGATGAAGCAGCTTGCACAGGATAGAGTAGCATGGAGAGCTGCATCAAACCAGTCTCAGGACTGAAGACCACAACAACAACATCGCCGCTGACAACAAGCACTGCATTCAATGTTTCCAACAGTGTTCCGTCGTTTGTCTGAGATTGGGTCGTTTCAGTAAGCAGGAAATCATAAAGGACGTAACCGAAATGTTTGGGCTCCAGACGTGGAGGAAAATGTGAGTAACCGTGTGGAAAGAGATCGCTGTGTCAGTTGGCGTGCCCAGTCAGTGTAAGGTAAGCCAGGCGACAGTGTGGAACATCCTCCATGATAATTATTACTACCGTTATCACTGCCCGCCCGTCTAGCTGCGCGGTCCAACGCACTGCTTTCCGAGCGCGAAGGCGTACCGGTCCCCGGCACGAATCTGCCCGGCGGATTAGTGTCGACGTCCGGTGTGCCGGCCAGTCTGCGGATGGTTTATAAGGCGGTTTTCCATCTGTCTCGGCATCCCCTTATTCTGCCCCACTTACACTATGTCGGCGACTGTTGCGCAAACACTGTCTCCACGTACGCGTGCACCATCATTACTCTACCACGCAAACATTTGGGTTACCCTCGTCTGGTGTGAGACGTTCCCGGGGGGAGGGTGGGGGAGGGGGGGAGGGGCGTCCACTGGGGGCCGAACCTCACAATAATCCTGGGTTCGGTGTGGGGCGGCGGTGTGGTGGGTGGACTGCCCAAGGCCTGTTGAGGGGTTGTCATCCACTGAGGGCTACGGCGGGACGCAGCCTCTCTGTCGTTTCTAGGTCCACAGTTCAATACACAATACACACCCTTATCACTTACAGCAAGTGCAGGTCTCACTAGCGATAGACGTTTCACATCGGGAGCAGTTTTGTCACTGTGGTATTCAATAGGCAACCACGATTCCGAGATTTGTGTTATCCATCCTATTCATATACAGAAGCACCATACAGTGAATCATCAGCATCGGTGCAGTCGGAATTTAAGGGTCTGGATGATTGGCGACAGTATTTTTGGACCACGTAGCGTAACAGCTCGGGATTGTCGGCGTTTCTTGTGGGTGACTATGCCTCCCCTGCTGGAAGAAGAGCCCCTGATGATTCTAAGGGTTATATGGCTGCTGCATGATGGTGCTCCAGCCCACTTGGCCGTTAACGTCCGAACGCATCGCAGTCGTGTCTTCTCTTGTCGATGGACGACTTGTATGACCTACTCGTTCACCGGATCTGAACCCATGCGATTTCTGGCTTCTCAAAAGTATCGATTAAGCAGAGCCCATTCCAGATGTGGAGACACTGGAGCAGCGTATTCACGCTGCCTTTGACACTGTTTGGATGCAGCCTGGCTGATGTGAACGTGTGAGACAGAGCATACTACGGGGCGTACACGCATGCGTTGAGGCACATGGAAGCCAGTTTGAATACATACCGCAACTATGTGTGCATGATACTGCGTGGATTTGACCGCAGTCTCTGTAACAAAGTGCGACTGAATAAATGGTCTGGAAACCATGCTTTTTTGTTCCGTATTCTCTCATCGATCAATCCCTAGACTTTGTACACGTTCGAAAAAATCACCCTGGATTGCCAGCTGATCTCGTTCTATCAAATAATCACCAGTTTATACATTTACGTAAATACTTCGCAAGCAATTGCACACTTTGCTTAATAGGACAGCATATTTCTCCTGCAGTTTAAGAACATTATTGTTCATTGGCTCGTGAATCTGTGTACACTTCGTAGCAGCAGAGGCACTGTCATTTTGTTCTGCCACAAAAGTAAGTTATTAATCGGGGTTTTATAGTTATTTTTGTCTATAATACGCGAGTAACAAGTGCTTAGTTTTTCTTCCAGCTCATAACACAAAAGCTGTTGGTATTGGAAGATTGGGGGGGGGGGGGGTATACATATCATGTCCTACACCTTGATAGGAAGGGGAAAGCTGTGTTAGCTGAACTGACATATTGCAGGGGGAGGTCTACATCGCCAGTGTTTGGATTACAAATATGAGAGGTACGCGTTGAAGCGTGCTTTTATGTTAAAAGAGGGCCAGGTAAGTGACGTGTCACATACAAAAGAAGCTTGTTTCAATAGCCCTACCTTCATGCATCAGAATTTTTAAAGGACTTACTAGAATTTCAAATTAATCTAATATATTATCTCTGTCTGGCGCCCATGTTAATACTGGAATCCATATAGTAAACATAGGGGACTGTAAATTGCAGCCCATATCTATAGGGATAATATGCCGAAACAAGTTGTCATGTATGTAAAAAAATCTATTCTGTTTATACTAGCTTCTCATTTATGCTTAAATGGACACTTGAAAGCTTTTGCTTGTGAAGCACTGCTGCTGCAAAAATTATTTCTGGTAGTTACTGTGTAAGCTTTCTATAAAATGTTGTCTAAGGGAAACTGTATACATAGATTTCGAAAACTTGCTCCTCATGTAACATGTACTTTAGGTAACGCATTCAATTGCTGAGCAAAACTGACTGTTCGTTTGCCTTATATAGCGCTTGTGATCAGTGGTGAAATAAAACTTCAATCTTTATGAAAAGCAAGATCGAAATAAAGGAAATGAATCCAGAATGCCAAAGGAGTCTAATTGTGTGCTGAGGGAAAACTATATAATTAAAACTCAGTGTCGGAGAATATTAGGAACGATGCGTGATATAAAGTGCATGGTTAGACTAAGAATATCTACAAAAATAAATTACTGCTCTACTCAGAAGAAAATAACTGAAATAATCAGCGCTGCTCACTGGAAATTAATGCAGTTGCTAGCACGATGGCTGACACTCCTGACTGCACACTGTTTGCACAAAAATACAAGGTGAGATCTGCCCTGAAATAAAAGTGGCTCACCACTTCTTCAGCAAGCTGTTATAGCGTCTGGAATATTCACGTTCTCGAAAGTAAATACAAATCAACAGAGGCAGCAGCTAAAGATGAATAATCTACTCTAAATTCTTTTTGTCAGAAACAATCTGTTGCTTAGTGTGGTGTAAGTGCAATGCACACACGATAAAAAAAATCAGAACTTTACCAGAAATCATAGAGATGGGTTTACTTTAATGAAAATAGTTTCTTAGAAATCAGAGTCTGATTATTGAGAAAAGGACAGTACAACATAAGAAGGCTAACAATTACAAAATTCTCTCATTATAAAAATTACAAACATACCTTTAAAATTCCTCCCAAATCTTCATCAATATAAATAACAAAAAATATTATATGTCAGTTTTGCTCTCCATTATAAAACATTCCAAATTGTCCCCCGAGATTCACATAAAGCAGACCTCAAATAAGAATGTCTCAGCTCTGCATTACTGACCGCCTAACAAGTCAACCATAGATAAAACTAAACACAAAGTCAAGGATCTCAGTCACCACCCTACAGTGCGCTCATTCAGCTTTGTCCCAGTGCAGTACAGGTGAATTATTTACAATAGCAGAAAACATACGAGAATTTTACAACAGTATATGGATCCCCACTAGGAATCTTCTAAATACTCTTACAACTAACTTGAGTCAATATTACGCCACCTAGGAGGTACAAGAAAGCAAATGATAGTTTCTGGAGATTAATACTAATTTTTTGCAAGATTACGATAAAAGTAACGATTTGTAAACGTTACGTTACAACAAGCGCGCTGTTGGTATTTTTCCCATCAGAATTACAGAAGAAATCAAAAGGCTGCACTAATAGACAACATTTAACTAGATGAACACAAATGTTTTTCCAGCAATGAATGGCCTCTCTGTCCATGATGCACAACTAGCCATAGTAAACAACTTATCTGATTACAATGAAGTGACATAACGGAAGACAGAGTAATTAATAAACAGAAAATAGAACATTTCAAGGCTGCCTTATGGCAAGCTGAGTCGAGGGATGTCAGTAATATGACAGATGTCAATTACAAGTTTAATATATTTATAGATGGATTCCTATTAATCTTTATCAACTATTTTCCCAAGAAAACAATGAAGTTGGTACTAACAAGACTTGCAAAAATCCGTGAATTACAAATGGAATCAAAATAGCATGTATAAGGAAAGTGAAATTGTTTGAAATGGTTAGAAGCATAGAAATACTGTGCTGTCCTAATGATAATGATTGAAAAATCTCTGTAGATTTATTAAGTCAATAATTCAGATAGTAAAATAAAATCTGTATGCAGAGTAGTTAAAAGAGAAACCAGGAAAAGTGGGAGCTCCGTTAATAATGAAAGGCTAAATAATAAGTGCTGACAGTTCAAGGCATAAACCAAACGATACATACAAAAAGCTTTGCCTCATACACATGCTATTAAATGAAAATTAATCGATTCTCTGCCAAAGAAATGAAGATTGTAATTAACTCCCTCAAAACCAAAAAACCGTTATGGAGTTGACAATATCTCGAATAATGTACTAAAATCCTGTCGTTCACATGTATTCAGTGTATATATTTACGTATACGACACGTCACTATCACAGAGGATATTTGCAAGCCGCCTGATGTATGCTATTGCTGGTTGGTTGGTTGGTTTTCAGATTAAAGGGACTAAACTGAATGGTTATCAGTCCTTTTTCTTAGTACAGGTCTCGGATTAAAACCATACCCCAAAATAATCCCATCGCCTGAAATCCGGGGATGGAACTAAATACGTAAAACTGAGGTGTAACCACATTGAAGGAGAAAACGAAAGTTGCCAGCCAAAATTGAAGACAGTGACTAAAAGGAAAAAAAACCGGTAAAGGTGTTAAAACAATATAGCAGAAAGTCTGGGCTGGCTGATCGCAAGAAGAAAAATGGACGAGCTAACTACTCAGCAACAGACTACAATCTCCAGCCTAAAAGAAGGGAAAAAAACAAGGCAAGAGAAACAAAGATGGTGAAAAGACGAACACCATGTCGGACAGACAGCACCAGAGGGAGCGTCGAAGAGTTAAAATCCAGGTAAGGTGAAGACCTGGGAGAGAAGTCCAGACTCTGACCCTTAGATTGAGAGGTAAAAAGTCGACTCTCAAATAAAACTTAAAACTAGATCAGCCATTGAGCCATTGTGGCCTAAAACCATAGGTAATGCGTCAGGAAGGTTAAAAGTCAGCCCCAGGGCTGCTAAATTTGGGCAGTCCAGCAAGATGTGGACCACTGTCTAGAGTGAATGACAGTGACACTGAGGTGGGTCCTCGTGACATTGGAGGTGATCATGAGTCAGCCAAGTGTGACCGATGCAGAGCCAGCAAGGACCATGGAGTCCTTGTCAGAGGCTCGCATGGAGGACCTCCAGACATTCGTCGTCTCCTTTACTGTACTTAACTTATTCGATAATATCAGGGAGCATCATTTTGCATTCCACAGTCCATATACCTTGCGGCGTAATACCGATCGAAGATCACATTCTCGTGTCCCGATCTCCAGACTCCGTTTACAAAAAATGGTTCAAATGGTTCTGAGCACTATGGGACTTAACTTTTGTGGTCATCAGTCCCCTAGAACTTAGAATTACTTAAACCTAACTAACCTAAGGACATCACACACAACCATGCCCGAGGCATGATTCGAACCTGCGACCATAGCTGTCGCGCGGTTCCAGACTGTAGCGCCTAGAACCACTCGGCCACCCCGGCCGGCACTCCGTTTACAAGTAGACTCTTTGGTAGCCTGTCAGCAAGTTAATTTCCCGCAATTCCGACGTGTCCCGGGGTCAATGTGAAGATCACTGACTGTCCACATTGTTTGAGGATGTAAGTGGACTTGGAGGGCCATTACGAAAGGGTAGTGAGGACAGCAGTGGTCGAGAGCGTTTAAGGCCCCCAAGGAGTCGCTACAAGTGAGGAAGGACTCCCCAGTGCAGGAATGGACACACTCAAGAGTGCGAGAGATAGCTACCATCTCTGCAGTAAAAACGCTGTAGCCATCTGGCAAGAAGCGCTGTTCAGTACGTGCTGCATCAGCACAAATGAACCCAACGAGACCATCAACCATCGAGCCATCCGTGTAAACTGCCTCTGAACCCTGGGACACGTCAAGAATAGAGAGAACAGGCAGCGGAGGGCGGCAGTATGAACTGAGTCTTTTGGGACTTCCAAACCTGTGGCCGAGGGAGCTTTAGTGAGTGGACTCCGACGAGAGGTGGTAGAGGGAAAGACTCGAGTTCAGTGAGACGGGACCGGACATGGACTGCAATCGTAATCCCTATCTGGGCTGCCATTGCGGGAGATGAATCTCCGTGTTACGGAAAAGGAGACGCTAATTCGGATGTTTAGGCGAGTTGCGAATGTGCACGCAATAATTGGCAAGCAGTTGTTGTGCCTGATCCGCAGTGGAGGAATCCCAGCCTTCACGAGTAGGCTGTTGACAGGTATCGTTTGCAAAGCTCCCATCGCAAGTCAAAATCCGCAGTGGTGTACAGGGCCCACCATCCACAATGCTGAGGGTGGTGCTGAACCGTAAGTCAGGCTCTCGTAGTCAAGATAGGACTGTACAAGGGCTTTGTACATCTGCAACAGCGTAGGGCGATCTGCACCCCAGTCAGTGTGACTCAGGCATTGAAGAATGTTAAGGTACCACCAACACTTTTGCTTAGGCTTACAAAGATGGGGAAGGCAACTTAAATGGCTGCCAAAAACCAGTCCTAAGAACCGATGGGAATCCACTATATTTACAAGATGGTCATCAAGAGAAAGCTGTGGGTGCAGGTGAACTGTACGGTGACGACAGAAGTGCATAATGCAAGTCTTGATGGCTGAAACTGAAATCCGTGGGTGAGAACCCCTGACTGCGCCTGTCACATGGCTTCCTGCAGTCTACATTAAGCTCCACCAACAGTAGATGAGCAAAAGGAAATGGAAAAGAAGGGTATACTGAGCACCCCATAGCTGCTGTGAGACCTTTAAATGACCACTAAAAAGAGACGGGTGCTAAGTACAGAGCCCTGCTGGACCCATTCTATTGGATAAGGGGGAGAATATGTGAAGCACTGACTCTCTGGAGGTGCAGAGCGACAAGAAGTTCTGTGTCAAAATCGAGAGTGGGCCCTGGAGACTTCACTCGTGTAATGTAGTGAGGATGTGGTGTCGGCAAGTGGCGTCATAGGCTTTCGTCAGGACAGAAAAGACGGCAATGAGGAGATGGCGGCGGGAGAAGGCGGTTCGTGTGACAGACTCCAGCTATACCAAGTTGTGAAGCGACCTGGCGAAAACCGCCCTGGGACAGAACTAAAAGGCCTCAGGACTCAGTGGGGCAACACATTTGCTGGCTTAGCATGTTCGAGCAGCTTGCATAGAACGTTGATGAGGCTATTACAACAGCTATCCATATCTGGTGGGTTCTTACCAGGTTTCACCGCTGGAACGACGATACTTTTTCACCATTGTGACAGGAATTCGCCATCACTTCAGATGCAGCTGAAGATGGCAAGGAGGTAGCGCCGGTAATCCGCTGACAGATCTTTAATCATTTGGTGAGGGATGCAGTCTGGCCCAGGAGTCGTGTCAGGACAACGTGCAAGGGCGCTGAGAGATTCCCACTCACTGAATGGAGCATTGTATGACTCAGGATGGCGGGTAGTAAAAGAGAGGTGGTGTCGTTCCACCTGCTGTTTTGGGATATGTAAGATGGGATGGTAATTTTCAGATGCAGAGGTTCAAGAGCTAGAGAGCAGAGGTTGAGAGCTTATGGTCTCTGTGTCTATCGGATCAGAGGGTCCAGTGAGATCTAGGTCCTTGGGGGACACTAAGACCTCCACCTCATCCTCAGAGTGGGATCTTGCAGGAAGCGGTTGTGTGGGGGACTCTGGGGTTTCTCTCTTCTTCACAACTTTCTTCTTCCTGTTCTCTCACTTCTCTGTCTGGGAAGCTTCTCTGAGCTTGTCTCAGGAACTGACAGTGATCATGAGGCACCATTACCAGCAGCTTGTGGCTTCTTCAGGCACCAGCTGGTCTCCAGCTTCACAGCAGCAGAAGCCTTAGAAGGCAGTGTCCAAGGGACCCTTCCCTTGTGAGAGGACCCAGAGGAGACTGTTGCTTCGCCAGTCAGGAAAGGTGGACCAATGTCTCAATGGCTGGGGGAGGGGGGGGGGGGGAAATTGCTCCAGAAGTAGTTGTCAGGGGACGAATGGGAGGAGGAGTGCCCCCAAACCAAGGGGGCAGGAGTAGTCTGGTGGTCCCGAAGACTCATTTTCGTAAGTATAGCTGAAGTGGATGACGTTTTCGTAAAAGGCAACGTCGTCATAACCGTAACATATGGGGCATATGGTGGTGGTCGTATTTCTTTTTTGCCTCTGTGTAGGTCAGTCTATCCAGGATCTTATATTCCATTATCTTCCTCTCTTTCTGATATATGGTCCAGTTCAGCAAACAGGGAGAATGAAGTTCTCTGCAGTTGACACAAACGGGAGAAGGGGCACAGGGAATGTTCGCGTGTGATTGGCGTCTAGATTCAGACATGGGGGACTATCGTTACATCAAGAGGACATCTGACAAATTTCCAGTATTTGATTCAGCGTATGGGGGAAGGAACATAGTGTTCAACGTCACACCTGTAGACCACCACCTTGACCTTTTTAGGCAACGTGTCACCCTCAAAGACAAAGATGAAAACGCTGATAGCAATACTGTTGTCCTTAGGTTCTCTATACATATGCCTGAAGAAGTGTACACCTCGTCGATTTTAGGTTGGCGTGTAACTCGCCATCGGACTGCAGGAGGAGATCTCTATGGAATGTAATCCACAGGATCATGTTTAAGCTCTTGTGGGGGGAGGGGGGGAGGGGAGACCAGGACATCACCCAGCTTGACACAGGCGAGCAATGCATGTGACTGGGGAGGGGATCAGCACTGACCTGATTCGCATTTTGGACATTCCCGACACTTCCCAATACTTGTCCTCTAAGTTCTCGACGAAAATCAGAAGCTTTGTTGTCGTAAAGGATTCCCCATCAGACTTTGCACAAACTAAGTATTGAGGAGAATATGCCTTTCCTTGATCTTCAGCCCTACGTTCCTCCCATGGTGTAGCCAGGGAAGGAAACGATTTGTGGTCGTATCTCTCGGAACTATATTGCATCTTATCGCTCTTAGAGACTACTAGGGCCACACCATCGGCATCGGACAACTTCATCCGCTTCATTGCACGTCATCTGCCCTGCTGCCATCCACTCCGATCAGGGGCGCCACCCAGCACATCAAAGGCTACCTGGTGCGATGGCCATTGCCGGGAGTTCTAATGCCTCAAGAAGACGGGCGTCTACTCCTTGGTATTCGTGGGGAGAGTGGGGAGATTGCAACTCAGGCATCATCAATGCAATCCCTCTTTCGTCATGGGATACAGTCAATAGGGCACATGACGACCGCTCCACAACGGACTGGCTACTGCGCTGGATATTGAGTGTAAAAAGTTTATTATTGTATGTGCAGGTGATGACAGCACACAATGGATGTAAAGTATGCAGCCCAAAAGACGTCATTGCCCAAAAGGCTGGATTACGATTGCAATTACATTTCCATTACAATAGATGGAGAAGGTTTTAGGGCACGATGGATACATGATGCATCACCTAAGTCGTCCTTCCACAAATGGCTCTAACTTCGGTAGAATTTTGAAAGGTGGAGCTCAAACCTTAAAAGGGGGTCATAACTTAGTAGGCCGAAAAGTAGGAGACTCTGCCTCTTACGGCAGGCAGGAACACCTCGGATCTATTCTAGCCCCTGAATCCGTAGGAAGAGATATGCTAGCGCCAGGTCGCTTTTGTAGGAAGGTAGTAGTACAGATATTAATAGTTATCGATCAGTCACAATGCTTACCTTTTTTTCGAAATACTAGAAATAATTTATGTGTGTAAGAACCATAAGACAACTCTCTCAAAACAATGTACGAGTACTTAGTCATTTGGATTTCGGAAAGGTCGCTCCACAGGACACTATTTTTCAATTCACAAATCATATTATACAAAATTTATCCTACATAAGCTCAAATATCATGATATCAGTTATATGCTACGAACAGGTTTTCATCCTATCTAACTAAAAGAATGCAAAATGTTGTATTAAGAAACTCAAGGAGTGTACACACCCAAACAACATTTCCAGTACGGTGAATATCCAGGAATATTCACTACAAGACGCATATTGAGTCCACCCTTGTTCTTCTTCCATGTAAATCATCTTCCATCACGCATCGAAGCAGGAGTAATAGTTCTCTTTGCTGAAGACGCAAGTATTATAGTCGAGCCCAATGGAGTAGCTTCAACACTTGAAAACGTAAATAACATTTTCTTGAAAATTAATAAGTAGTTGTCCGCGGCTTGTAGTCTTGCGGTAGCGTTCTCGCTTCCCGACGGAGTCAGGGATTTTCTCTGCCTCGAGACGACTGGGTGTTGTGTGTCTTTCATCCTCATTCACTCGCAAGTCGCCGTAGTGGCGTTAAAGAACTGGTGGAGCGGCGGCCGAACCGCCCCGCGAGGGGTCTCCCGGCCACCAATGCCACACGCTCATCATCATCAATTAGTAGGTCTCTACAAGTGAACTAATGTACGAGGCTAACAGTAAACGAAACAGAATATTCTAAATTGTAGGTCAGTTACAGTGATAAGAACCTGAACTAAAAGTCACATATTATAGATCTTTTTAAGCATCTAAGCTCTGCTAAGTTTTGCTTTACGTACGAAATCCGAGTTTTGAGGTGACAAATGTCAAAAAGTTAACCTACTTTTCTTATTTTCATTCACTAATGTTTTATGGCATCACAGTCAGCGGTAACACATGATTCAGGAAAAAATGTTTTGTTGCATATAAGCGTGTGTGAGGGACAATGTGTGGTGTCCACTCTAGAACCTCTTGTAGACAGCTGTTTATCAGTTGGACGTACTGACAATAGCTCGACAGTACATTTACTGTCCTATGAAGCTTGTTGTTGAGAATCAATGTTAAGAACGGGCCTTAAGATTTCTAGCGTCACCATGCCAAGTAAATGCATGTAAACTATGGTAAGGGACACAACTTAACATTGTTTGCTTGCTTAAATAAATATTAACATTGATTCGAATAGCAATACCCTTTGAAGTACATTTTCGTTTGGGAACATATTCACGGTTTTTTTTTTTTTTTTTTGAGTCATAGTAATCCGCACCATCCTCTGATTCGCAGAAATCGATCCTGAGAAGCATTTTTCTGGCAGGCAAACGCACGCTTTACTACTATTGACATCCATGTGCAATGTGCAATGCGACTTACTGCTGTTTACATGCACAGATCTCGACGAAGTTGCCATTAACGGGAATCTTAAAACAGGGATAGGGTTTCTATCTTTCTGTTTATCGTGTAACTTTCGGCTCATATGAATAAATTGCATCAGTTACCATAGTTCACATGTGTTACTCTGTCTCTGGTCGACTGTCGCTTGCCACTATTTACAGCCGTCGGCTTTATATCTGCTCGACGACACCTACAACGCTGTAAGAGAATTTCTGTACAAGTAGTAGCATGACCTCCCTCGTGTGCGTGTTTAAAGAGAATACAAATCACTGTATGAACGTGAAACAAAACAACTGAGGTATCACATGTAAGTTGTGAGTGTGCTTAAGAGCGTATAAATCACTGTATACATGTAAACAAAACAAAACAGCTGAGATATCAAATGTAAATGGTCTGCAAATTGTCAATCTTTCGCTGAGAAGACGTATTGTAATTGTAAAACTGACTTGTTCCACATCATAGTGGGAGATCCACGGAATTTGCAGATAACTAATAAGTTACAATGAAATGAATACAGGCGTTGATGTAAGTCAACGAGGACAGTCGAAAATGTGTGCCCCGACGAAGACTCGAACCCGGGATATCCTGCTTATACGGCAGAAGCTCTTTCCATCTTTTTTTTCATTTTGTTCGGTATTGTTCGTTGCGTTTGGTCTGGGCGGACGTCACAAGACATCCGTTCAAGTTAATCGTTGATTCTTTTACTCCGTTTTTTTTTTATTGCAGAGGACGAGCAGCCCTCCTTTTTTCTTTGTTCCTTTTTCGTTCGTTGTATCTGCTCGTGGCGGACGTCGCAAGACACCCCTTTCAGTTCGTTGTTGATGGATTAACTCAGTTTTTTGTTATTACAGAGGGCAGCTAACCCTCTGACCGAACACGCTGAGCTACCGTGCCGGCAGTCATCGGAGCCACCGAGAACACAGAGGATAGTGCGACTGCACAGACTTACTTATCTCTGGCCCGCCTCCCGTCTGACCCACATTCGCAACTTACTGTTCCCCACTATATTCATAGTGCCCCTGGCCATCATACTCATTACTCGCGGCTTTACTGCAGGTTCCCGTAAGAGTTCAGGCACTGTTTGTGCATGCGCACAGAAGAAATTGGTCAAATGGCCGGTGAGCCTTATACGACATGACCAGCCACAACATTATTACCACCGACCTGCTGTCGATATGAACCAATTCAGGCAATATCAGCGTCACCTGGCAAGGAATGACCGCTAGTCAGACACAAGCACGGTGCATGTAGTATTAATCAGCGTGCGGTCCCCGTGTAGAAGGGGGAAGGGGCGCGATCTGTCTGAGTTTGACCGAGGGCAGATTATGATGATCTATGACAGTTTGACTGAGGGCAGACTGTGATGGTTCGCATGCTCAGCACGAGCATTTCGAACGCTGCACGACTTGTCTGGTCTTCGAGGAGTGCTGTGGTGAGTGTCTTCAAGACGTGGCGAAACCAAGGTTAAACCACGTCGTGGTGTTGGGCGGACACCCCTCATTATAGATGTCGCTCCTCGTAGGCTGGGCAGACCTGTAAAACAGACAGGTGGCGCAACTAACATCAGACTTCGATGTTGGTACAAGTGTGTCTGACCACACAGTGCACCGAACGCTTCTAACGATGTGCCTCCGCAGTCGACGACCCATGCATGTGCCAATGTTGAGACCACGGCGACATCGGCAGCTACGACTGAAATGGGCAAGTGACCATCGGAATCGGACATTGACGCAGTGGCAGAGCGTTGCATGGTCTGATGAAGCCCGCTACCTTCTAGACTATGCCTACGGGATGGCACGAATCCGTCGTCGTCTTGGTGAACTTTTGCTTGACACCTTTATTGCGGGACGGAGACAAGCTGGCGGCGGCGACATTATGCTCTGTGGAACATTCACGTGGGCATCCATGCGTCCAGTGGAGCTATTGCAATGAATCATCGCGGCCAAGGAGTATCGTACACTGGTTTCAGACCACTTCCTTCATGATGAACATGTTCCCTGGCGGCAGTGGCATTTTTCAGCCAGATAGTGCTCCAAGTCACAAAGCCAGGAGTGTGATGGAGTGGTTCAAGGAGCACAGTGACGAGTTCCAGGTGATGTAATGTCCCCCTCCCCCCCTCCCCGCCCCCGCCCAACTGGCAGATCTGAACTCTATCGAACACATCTGGGATGTGATTGCACGTGGTGTCAGAGCTCATCGTCCCCTTCCCCTGAATTTAGGGGGATTAGGTGACTTGTGTGTGCAGGTGTGGTGCCAACTCCCTCCAGCAACCTACCAAAGCCTCACTGCTTTCATGCCACGACGCGTCGCCGCTGTTATCTGTGCCAGAGGCGGACATACAGGCTGTTAGGTAGGTGCTCATAATGTTCTGGCTGATAAGTGTATGTGGTGCGTGTGCGACTTTGGGGTAGCCTGTGACATTGGTCGTATACATAAAATGGTGAATATACTTTATACTCGGAACTTTGGAGGACGTTCTCAGGTCCGCATCAATAAAGCGAGACGGGAATATGCTTCACCAGAGAATGTTCTCAGCATGAGTAAAAGGTTGGGGAGAAGTTGCTTAAAACAAAGAAAGTTACACGAATAAAACTAGACGTTTCTCGCATGCAGAGGACATTCTCAGTTTTTTGAAGTGAACTCTCGAGCTGAGTAAGTTCTATAGTGGTTAAGTGGTACCGAGGTTTTTTAGTGAAAATGGTAGAATTTATGGTGCTCGAAAGGCAGAAAAAGATAAAGGTAGTACAAAGGAAAACAGAATAAAGAAATATAGAATTTTATATAGAATCAACAGTGAAAACATTATCTGGCTGACGAATCACTGTCTTCTTCAAAACGACGAAAAAAAAGAAGGCGCCCCTTCAAACGAATCCAAAATGAAAACATTTTTGCTCTACTTAGGAATACAATAGACAACTGTGCCGCTGACATTCTCTTATATTCTGCAATAGTTTACCAGAAAAGCAGCGTTGTGGATCCGATTTTCAAGAAACTTGAACAAACTAGAAACAGCACAAGTGAAGTTGGAATCAAGATGTCAGATCCCATGAGCGGTAGAGGCCCTCGTTTGCACGAACGTACAAATAATGGAACCTTCTGCATATGGAGACGAATATACTAACCGAAAGGACTTTCCCAGTACCAGCGTGCAAGTAACATTTGGTTACAGTGAAATGTTCACTAGTGTTGATTCTTCATGACCTGAGTCTGTACATGAGGCTAGCATATTTAGAAACACAGATGTATACCAGGTGTTACGAGCCGTGCAGTGCTTTAATTTTAGGAGGTGGAGGATCTGGCATTGCTCCACAATTAATGACACCGTTCCAAAACCCGTTAAAACCTTATGAGAGACTATGGAGCTAGGTAAATGATAAATGTAAACGATTAATTTTTAAAAAAATAATTTTTCTTTAGCAGGAAACAGTGTTGTATTGTAAGATTATAGAATTCACTTTATTTTTTTTCTTCATCTTGTCTTGCCAGTTTCTGCCCCTTCCTCTTCAGGGCAACTAATTGGTGTAGTAATACTAGACTCTGTAGTTACGCGTTAGACATATTCGTAGTCCCATCTATCTCCGTCCTTCATTTCTGTCGTTTCGTCTCACTCTCAGGCCCCAAGGCAGGTGAGTATGAGAGTACTGTTACTTCTGGAACCACCAGATCTGGAGTGTCTTCTATTACAATTTGAGTTCCTTGCAAATTACTTGTGGACAAAGCAAGTACAGTCGTAATCAAATAACTCTGAACTAGCCTCTGGAGAAGAGATCCTAGCGGAGGTGGAAGGCCCTACTGCAGAAGCACCTGAAACGAATTAAGAAACACTAATACTAATGTGTGTCACGAGTCCGCTTTTTGTAGTGAGAACACCCAAGTTCAGAAAAAAAAGCAGAGCACCTTAAACAAGTAGAGATATAATAGTCACATTCATAGGACATGTACAGTAGTATGTTCTGCAGACATGATTAGCATTTGAACCATGTCGGCCTGTGGATTCCAGTCCAACATCGATATCGCGACGCAACACCACTGCCGGTAAAATGGGCCTGCGGCTCTTGTTGTCGATATAAACCGAAGATTATGGATCAGTAAGATAGGAGCAGACTTGTAGGATGCCTCGCAGACGTAGGCGCGAACCGTACCACCAAATCAATGATTTTGAAAGAGGACGCATTATTGGCATGAGAGAATGTGACGCATCCATCCGGGAAATTGCTACAAAGGATGTGTGCAGAATAGTTCACGGAAGACTGTAGAACACGGTGACTTGGGTTAGTTCGCACCACCTAGGCCACCCCCGGAGAATATTGACAATTTATCCGAATGACACTCCAGGACAGATCTGCGCCCTGTTCATCTCTGGCGCAATAGTGGGACAATGTACCACATCCTACACTATCAAGGGTGACAGTCCGTCGCAGTTTATTACGGCATGGGTTACGTGCGTGTCGTCCAATTCTGTCTCTCTCTGGTGAATGTGCAGAATCATGCTAGACAGCAGTGGTGTATAGAACGACATCACTGGGGACAGGAATGGCATCAGATAGTGTTTTCGGACAAGTCGAGGTTCTGTTTCTTTGAAAATGTTGGCCGTATTTTCGTTCGCAGCAGACAGGGTGAGAGGCATCACTGTGACTGCATTCGCACAAGACATACAGCACTAATTCAAGGCCTTATGGTGCTGGGTGCTATTGGGCACAACCACAAATCACAGTTGGTGCGTGTCCATGGCACCGTGACCAGCGTGACTTACGTGAATGACATCCTGCGTCCCATAGCCACACCCTTTCTACACAACACCCCAGACGCCATATTTCAGGAAGACAACGCACGACCACATGTTGCTGCACGAACACGTGCCTTCTTGGTGTCACAGGATGTCAGTCTTTTGCCCTGGCCCGCCCGATCACCAGACTTGTAGTCAATCGAAAATGTGTGGGATGTGGTGAAACGAAGGGTACAGGGCTGTGACCCAGTGCCAGCCACCACAGATGAAACTTTTGGACCAGGTGAATGCAGCGAGGGTGGCTATACCACAGGACGCCATTCGCTCTTTATACGCCTCAACAGCATCACGCAATGGAACAAATTACCCATGGCGCTCCCTGTGCCTATCAGGCAACAGGGCACATTTTAACAGAGGTGATTGAAATGCTAATTTTTTCTACCGAATATATTAATGTACATGTTCTATGAATATGAATATCCTATCTCTACTCTTTCAGGGTATTCTGCTTTATCTGAGCTTGAATGTATATATAACAAGCAAGTTTACGCTGAAACGTGGAAAGGGTTTATCCAGTTTTATGCATGCTACACTGTGATAGTTTTATAGAAAGTGGTCTAACATCAGACGCATTTTACAAACAACTGTTTCATTTTCACAGAATAAAAATAAATGTTTTTCTAATTCGCTATTTCAAAGCGTTAAACAAATAATTAAAAACGGAGGGAAGGGGTCTTACCAGGAATTCTGTGCATCGTAGGATTACAATCATCGCAATCTAAAAGCTTCAAAAAATTTCTTCTCATTTTTAGCGTAATATTAATATTTCTCATCTTATTTAATCAGTCTTACACCGTATGAGCGACTTTATGTCGTGAAGTTTTTTTGTTACCTGCCCATCTGAAACTTCAAAAATGGTTCAAATGGCTCTGAGCACTATGGGACTCAACTGCTGTGGTCATAAGTCCCCTAGAACTTAGAACTACTTAAACCTAACTAACCTAAGGACATCACACACATCCATGCCCGAGGCAGGATTCGAACCTGCGACCGTAGCAGTCGCACGGTTCCGGACTGCGCGCCTAGAACCGCGAGACCACCGCGGCCGGCTCTGAAACTTCTTCCCCAAAACTGGACCTGTAACGATGATGAATTTCTTGCCATCATACTATCTGGATTTTCCCTTCTTGTGGTCGAGGTTTATGATTTGCCAATAATAGCAAGACAATCTTTCAAATTATTCGCGAATGCTAATTCTGTATCTTCCATTTCGGTACAGAAATAACGAATAAACGCTTTCTGGCAAACATATACACACACACACACTTTGCCACACAAATGAAAACAAACTCTGAACCAAAGATGTTGGATTTTAATCTCTTTGCTGAGAGCTTAGTCAAGAAGGAACGGAGGTAATGAGGAAATACTCTGTGACCAGAGCATATGTTTCGTTGTTTTTATTCATACAAAGTTGAAAACTTTCTCCGAAAATGTTATTTTGCTCAGAATCTTATGGGAGGAATGTTCTCGTTTTTATTCATACGAAAAATTGTCTATTGGCAAAATGGATAGTGCCACAGATTACACCAAAGTCGTAACGCAACTCCTACATATTGTATTAACTCATATACATCCACTTGATGATGTACGTTTAAACCTCTGAAACACGACGTGGAAATAAATGAATTGTGGCTGGTAAGAGTAAATTTGTTGCTGCAAACGATATCAATAACAGTTACGGTAAAGCCAAGCCTATAATTTTCGCTTTTAAAAATCTCCCTTTTCAACTACTCGTTTAACCATATCACACCGCTGTCCATTTCTTTGTTCCTGTCGAGCTACTCCGTCTCTAATGACCCCGAAGTTGAATAACTGTTCTTTATCGCTGCCGAACAAAAACGTGCAGGATTCTTCAGCAGTCAGATCCGACTGACATAAGCGATACACTTGAGGGGCAACATGATAACATTCTTGCAACACAGGTTTCGCAGTTATCATAAAGAAGCAACAGGGATTCTCAGTAACTGACATCAGGCGCAAGAGGACTCTGGGAAAGTATACTCAGAAAAACATTAGTAATTTAAAGAGGAATTTGACTGGTTCCCACAGGCCAGACGTAAAACTGTTGCGCATCTACCGGTATTTCAGCATTCTCCTTTCGCTGCAGAGTTACACCCTAATTTAGCACAGAAGACGGAAAGAGCAAGTGTGATGATTTCTTTCTGTTTTTCCCTCCAGTTTAGCGTTCCACGCTACCACCTCTCTACAAAATTAAGATGATTATTTATGAAGAGAAACTGCACGTTATACCAGGCTCCTTCATTAGGGAACCATCTAGGTATCCATTTAGTGAGCATTTCATATTTATATCAAGTTCACTTGCACGAACTTTAGAGAATCTGGAGGTGGTACGCGATCTTGAGGTAGAACTGGAGATTCTGTATGCTAAACTCACTATGCCTCTTCCTATCAGGCATGGGCTAAGATGTATGTTCGATCCATAGGACCAGTCAAATGTGAGCAGTTGATGGAACAGTGAGGAGAAAAATCTTTTCAAATAATCCTTTTTGTGAAGGCTCTGTAAATGGCTGTTATTTTAGATTCAATGCAATAACTTTAGCGAATAATTAAAATTTATATTTGTTAGTCATGAAGCGTGCGGTGATAGTTTTCAGGTGGTCATCATTTCTCTCAAAACGGAACACCGTCAGTTCTATAATTTAGTGCTATGCGTAGAGTGTACTAACCTGGTAAACATTTGAACTTTACATACTTCGTCTCTCTTTTTCTCACACCATACCCCAACATAAGATCACGCTTAAGATCAGATCTAGTCTACCCACAGCAGGACAAGCATAAATGTTACTATTGCCGCAACGATCACCAACAAGATATTGTTACCACATCCAAAGCACAAAAGCACATCGGCTTTAAGTTTTTGACGTAACGACACCTCCCTTCTTTTTTTTGCCTTCATGGTGTCGCGAATGTATGCTTTAGACTGTGATGACAATTGTAACTGTATAGCATCGTTGGCCAACTGTCACAACTATCAAATTGTTAACTGTAATGATAAAATGTCAAATTATAAAAAAACAAGAAAGGACCGTTAAAAAAACAGCTAATAGCTTAAGAGTCCAAAACCTGCACCACGTCTGATGATATATGGGCGTAAATACCAAATCCGTACATCCGAAAATATGATTAACCAACATTATAATAAAATAAAAAAAGTTATGTAATGCTCGCAGATTGTTTGAAGATGGCGGTCTAACCAGAACGGACCCATCACAATAAATACATCATTAAACTACTATAGCAACACTCTGTATTTTATTAGGACTGCATCAGCTATAAAAAGTTTTTTTTTGTATTTGTTCGTTTTTTCAAGTGCTACGTTATTATCTTTTTAGCTCTATTTCTCGTATTGCAGGGTATATTTCCGATTTTTAGTGTGGTTTTCAGGGATTTACACTGCATAAATGTGGCATGTTGTGGTTGTTATGAGTGAACTTCAATCCGCCTTTGGGAGTTTATGACGTCTAATCAGCGCAGAGGAAGGCTTAATGGTACAGATCAATAGTGTAGCTAACGGAAGAACCGAATTAAGTTTAACAGGACATGGAACAATTTAAAACGATGTATAATAGTGGACAGTTCTTCACTAAGTCAAGAAAACATTGAGGAGCGTCGCATGGCAAATTAAGATTAATTTATGCAAACTTGACAATTGCTAACCTGATATTTGCTGCTTACACCTACTCCGTAACATTTAATGGCATGGTAAGGAAATTTTTCTAAAATTGGCCTTTCGTATACATATCATGCAACCCGAGAAGAAGGGTATTGAAGCGTTGTTCTATGTTGGATGTATATGCTACTCTGAGATGGCATGTTAGCACAGGAGATGAAGGCGTGACGAGCCACATCAAACCGATTACTCCTCTCCATCTCCCTCCCTCCATGACAACAAATACAACTGTTTTAGATTTATGGAGGAAAAAGGGGTAAAGAACAGTATAAATACATGAAAATCTTCTGGTTATAGGACGGCTTTCATCATGGCAGTATTGCATCATACATTCCATGGGCTTGTACAACAGCTCTCACTGGAAACAGATAATTATAGGTGCACGTTATAATACGTTTAAATGTCCGAGATGATTCTGTAACTTGTTCTATTTACTGATGCAAAGATGGCGGTGATACTAGAGGAAACGTAGTAATTCAACTTGTGTTTCGTAGGTGGTCTCTCTATGTTACGCAAGCATGGCAACGGCTTATACGCATATCATACGAAAAATTGCTTCCTCCCGCGGTATTGTAGTCAATCAACAAGCTTCCGCCTTGTATTTGAACCAGCAGACGTCTTGAACCTTGATGTATAGCCCCGTTGCACGAGCAAGAAGTGAAACAGGTGCCGACACAGATGCCACATAAATGAGACAGTGACGTTATTCTGTAACTTGGTATAAAATCAGAGTCATAAACAAAGGAACTCGTCAAGCATAGTCATTCATGAGAAAGCTTAAGTATGAAGTGCGCCGTCCTGTGAAACTCCTCTCAGTTGTCACATCCATAACATTTTGTGGCGAGCACTTTGTTGTTATTCCCAGCGGGAGAATGAGTAAAGAGCCACTCTGGAAAGTCAATTTAGTTGGTGCTCACGTTGCTGGCCCCATGTCTGTCACTATTTCATTTATTCACAGAGTCTATAATAGTACCCATTTTGAGAAGCCAATATACATTAATTAGTGTTGTACATAAACAATCCACTTAAGTGTACCGTTTACAATCAATAACAAACACGTGGATTAGATGCACCTGATGCATGAGTATACACCGAAGGAAAAAAATCGCAACACCAAAAAATAATTAATGCTGAGTAAGGAAATTTCGGAAATGCATTTGTCTAGGTAACATAGTAAATATTTGAAGCCACTCAAAATGGCTTCAAATACTTAATATGTTACCTAGACAGAAAATAGTGAAACTATTTTTGGACCGCGACTGTCTCAAGAAATATGTAACGTTTTTTTTTTAAATTATAGCTACCAGTCACGAAATTTGTCAACTACTGTATTACTTGTTTATTTAGCGACATGTTTCGGAATACCTCATCATCAGGCTTAGTGGAATTACAAAAACAATTTTCCAATAAGTTCATATTGATGTTACATAGTCTTTTCGTAAATGCTGTAGTCATCCGGTGGAAGAAGAGAAAACTTAGTAAGAGGCGATGTTGTCACTTTGGAAGCAGGACTGATTTTTGCACGAAAATGTTTTGTAACGGTCACTCACTTTGTTCTTCTAAACATATCAAGTGATTAACGTTCCACGATCACAGGCTAAGGTAAGCGCGAGATAAGCTATTGCAAATCTGAAAAGCTGGTACATTCATAACCGGTGTAACCGTCAGAATGTTGAATACAAGCATGCAAGCGGCAGTGCATTGTGTTTTACAGAAGCCGGGTGGGTGTCTGTGGGATGCAGTTCCACGCCTGTTGCACTTGGTCGCTCAATGCTGGGACGGTTAACGCTGTTTGTGAATGACGCTGGAGTTGCCATCCGATGGCGTCTCATACGTTCTCTAATGCAGACAGATCTGATGAGAAGGCTAAGGCGACATGTCGACACTTTGTGGAGTCTGATGGGTTACAACAGCTGTGTGTGGGCGAGAGTTATTCTGTTGGAAAACACCCCCTGGAATGCTGTTCATAAGTGGCAGCAAAACAGGTCGAATCACCAGACTGATGAACAATTTAGCAGTAAAGGTGCGAGGGATAACCACGAGAGCGCTCTTGCTGTCATACGAAATCGTAACCCAGGCCATAACTTCAACTGTAAGTCCAGTTTGTCTAGCATGCAGACAGGTTGGCTGCAGGCCCTCAACTGGCCACCTGACACACGGCAATCGCTGGCGCCGAGGCAGGACCAGCTTTCAGCAGAAAACACAACAGACCTCCACCCTGCCCTCCAATGAGCTCTCGCTTGACACCACTGCAGTCGCAAATGACGGTGCTTTGGTGCCAGTGGAGTGTAACCTGCACGTCCTCTGACTCGGAGTTGTCCTTGAAGCAACCGATTTGGAACAGTTCGTTGTCTCACTGTGGTGCGAAGTGTTGCTCAAATTGCTGGTGCAGATTCGTTACGAAGCGCCAGAGCCATACACCACGTGGCCGTCCGGAGCCCGATCTCATTGCGACTCTACATTTTCGTGACCACACTGCCAGCAACTGTGTGCAGTGGCTACATTCCTGCCATATCTCTCTGAAAAATCTCGTAGCTCTATTACATAATGTTGTTCAGACACAATGAGGTGTTGATAATACCGTCTTTGTCGCTTTAAAGGCATTCTTGACCAACATCAGTTCATCACATCCAATCTCAAAGGTAACTGACGCTCACGACCGTACAGCGTCTATTAATGCTAACCAGAATTGCATCCTCATAGTTGCGCTACTAAAGCCCCTCTTGTGCGACTGCCGCGAAATTTCAATAGACATTATCTTTCAGATGTCAAAAGAAGCCTACAACTGTCGTTTATGTCGCACAATTCCTTCCTGGTGTCGCGATTTTTTTCTGTGAGTGTAATAACAGTTCATCATAATTCTTACAGTTTCCACAAAATTTATGTATTTTGCCTCATAGCAACATTGACTGAAGCTACCCTTTCGGACCTCAATTAATAATACACTCCTGGAAATGGAAAAAAGAACACATTGACACAGGTGTGTCAGACCCACCATACTTGCTCCGGACACTGCGAGAGGGCTGTACAAGCAATGATCACACGCACGGCACAGCGGACACACCAGGAACCGCGGTGTTGGCCGTCGAATGGTGCTAGCTGCGCAGCATTTGTGCACCGCCGCCGTCAGTGTCAGCCAGTTTGCCGTGGCATACGGAGCTCCATCGCAGTCTTTAACACTGGTAGCATGCCGCGGCAGCGTGGACGTGAACCGTATGTGCAGTTGACGGACTTTGAGCGAGGGCGTATAGTGGACATGCGGGAGGCCGGGTGGACGTACCGCCGAATTGCTCAACACGTGAGGCGTGAGGTCTCCACAGTATATCGATGTTGTCGCCAGTGGTCGGCGGAAGGTGCACGTGCCCGTCGACCTGGGACCGGACCGCAGCGACGCACGGATGCACGCCAAGACCGTAGGATCCTACGCAGTGCCGTAGGGGACCGCACCGCAACTTCCCAGCAAATTAGGGACACTGTTGCTCCTGGGGTATCGGCGAGGACCATTCGCAACCGTCTCCATGAATCAGGGCTACGGTCCCGCACACCGTTAGGCTGTCTTCTGCTCACGCCCCAACGTCGTGCAGCCCGCCTCCAGTGGTGTCGCGACAGGCGTCAATGGAGGGACGAATGGAGACGTGTCGTCTTCAGCGATGAGAGTCGCTTCTGCCTTGGTGCCAATGATGGTCGTATGCGTGTTTGGCGCCGTGCAGGTGAGCGCCACAATCAGGACTGCATACGACCGAGGCACACAGGGCCAACACCCGGCATCATGATGTGGGGAGCGATCTCCTACACTGGCCGTACACCTCTGGTGATCGTCTAGGGGACACTGAATAGTGCACGGTACATCCAAACCGTCATCGAACCCATCGTTCTACCATTCCTACACCGCATGTATCCCGTGCCACCCAACGAGCTCTAGAAGGTGTAAGTCAACTACCCTGGCGAGCAAGATCTCCGGATCTGTCCCCCATTGAGCATGTTTGGGACTGGATGAAGCGTCGTCTCACGCGGTCTGCACGTCCAGCACGAACGCTGGTACAACTGAGGCGCCAGGTGGAAATGGCATGGCAAGCCGTTCCACAGGACTACATCCAGCATCTCTACGATCGTCTCCATGGGAGAATAGCAGCCTGCATTGCTGCGAAAGGTGGAGATACACTGTACTAGTGCCGACATTGTGCATGCTCTGTTGCCTGTGTCTATGTGCCTGTGGTTCTGTCAGTGTGATCATGTGATGTATCTGACCCCAGGAATGTGTCAATAAAGTTTCCCCTGCCTGGGGCAATGAATTCACGGTGTTCTTATTTCAATTTCCAGGAGTGTATATCCAGAAACAGTTTTAATCGTCCAGGAAGTTTCAACTTCAGGGAAGTTTGATGGGGACCTGTCTGTTTCTTCAATGAAATCGAATGTGTTCTATGTGGTGATAGAAATGTAGTTCCCAGCAATGAATGTCAATTTGACAGACTTTCTTTTCATACCTATCGGGTGGAATTTTTATGAGCGAATTTAAACCTTGGAATTTAGTTTTATTTGAAATTTGTATAATTTTTCAGAATATAAAATTCAGTATTCTAGCAGCATATTTTTGTGTACTAGTTAAAAGAACTGCACAAAATTTTGTGCTTTTGTGTGATAAATAGTAAAATACTGCAGGCTTTGTTTAGTGCAATAAAATAGACTAGAAGCATTTAAACAACACTTAAATAATGGTAAAAATAAATGTTATATAGCATAAATTAAAAATTGCAAATGATTTTTGCCTTACATCTCGGTTTAAACATTGGGGGAACCAGAGACCCCACCGCGTGGTATACGTTACAGAAAAGTCACCTCGCAAGTTGAGGGTTAAATTAAACTACGCAAGCTTCTAGTCACACGTCTATTGTTTGAGTTAAGCTTTCTATTTACTTGCACAGATTTGAATGTGTTTACGACGTATACTGTGTAACATGTTGTCCGCCATGCTGCCCGAAAAAAGAAACGTCGTCTCGCGGGTAGCTGACCATCCTGGAACAGCAATATATTCTTCACAAACTTACAAACCCTGTCCTCAAAGGCTTCCTGCGCAAATATTGCTTAAATCAAAATACACCAGATGAATCAACATTGCGTAAAAATTACATACCGACAATTTACGTGAATGTACTAGAAGAAATACGCAATGAACTCAAGGACAGCATTATATGGATTTCAGTTGACGAAGCTACAGACATTTGAGGCCGTTACATAGCAAATTTAATGGTTGATACTTTAAAAAAAAGAGCCTTCTTCTTCCTATTTAGCGGCCTGCAAAGAACTTGATAAAGGAAATCATACTACGATCGCCGAATTTGTGAATGAGGTTATGAGGAAAATATTTCCAGAATCTTCTGCAGATGAAAGTGTGTTTGTTTCAGATGCTGCTCCCAACATCATCAAAGAAAGAAAAGCCCCCCGCCCCGAGTGTTTTTATCTCAATTTGATTCATGCTTTGCTCATAGAGTACATCTCCTTGCTGAAGAAGTACGTTCCACGTTTGTGAATGTAAATAAAAGAAAGTGTTTCTAAAGGCTCCTGTTCGCATCAAGACCTACAAAGAAAAACTACCAATGTGCCTTTATCTCCCGGACCAGTGGTAATTCGTTGGGGTACGTGGACCGAAGCTGCGTTGTTTTATAACGAACATTTCGAGGCCATTACAGGGATAATAAACAACGTCGATATTGCAGACTGTTTGGCAGTTTGCCAGTGCAAGAAAGCTTTAAATGATCCCGGTATTAAAAAAGACATTGCTGTGATTAGCACTCATTTTTCCCATATACCTGCAAGTATCAGAAAGCTTGAAACTCAAGGCTTGGCTTTGAATGAGTCTATTCAGTTGATGAATAAAATTATCCTAGTGAACTCGATCACTGTCGGAGATATTCCTAAGAAAACTCATAGAATAGTTTGAAAACATTTTAAACAATAACCCAGGCTTTGAACCATTGTGCCAAATTGATAGTTTTATTAATGGGACGGGCAAGCTTTTACCAGAAACAATAAGTGCCAACGTAGCACCCAAATTCAAATACTGCCAATTACCTCAGTTGATGTAGAATGGTCATTTTCTGCTTATAAAAATGTTTTGAGTGATCGAAGACTCAATCTTACTACCGAACATTTGGAACAGTACTTGGTCATTTATGTTTACAATAGAAGGAAACTGTAAAATGAATTGTACATGATGCTTTGGTCCAATAGTATTAAGTTAATGCATTTCAAAAAATTCAAGATTGTATGTTGTTGTTTGGATAAAATATTACAGAGTTTTTGAGCGTGCCCCTCTGTGTGTGATATATATCAAAGTTGGATTTGTACATATCGATTGTTTCGATGCCACTCACTTGCATCGCATCGCTTGTTATCGACAACAATAGCAAAGAAGGAACAATTCTTGAAACACGGTACGCATCCCCATTTTGAAAATATATAGAAAATAATCCCATAAAGGCCACCTTCCTAATCTCTACCAGAAAATATTCAGAAAATGACATCAGGGTTCTAAATGTACGATTTTTCGAGTGGGCGGCGCTCTTCCTCGTAATTGATATGCACAGGTTCGACTTTGAGATATACTGCACGCAGTAACTACCATGTTTTTTAATTATTTGATCTTGCATATTTCGACACTATTCGTGCATGTTAGACATTCTTCTTGCACATTTTAAGGTTTTTATGATGCATATAACGGTCTCTACTCATTACGTTTGAGCTCATAATACGTTGTAACACTCTACAACATATGGATGTGAAAAATAATGATCAGTAGTTTTGTGGATACTTCTGCCACCTTTCTTCCAGACGATTGTGCCCTGCGCTTTTTGTCAACTACTGGGCACTGTTTTCTTCTGAGTGTATCTAGAATAAATTATGGATAGACGAGGAACTAACTCAAACGCAGATTCCATACAGAATCGGTTACGGATTCTCAAGGGATATAGAGATGAGTCCAGTTTTAGCTATTTCAGCTGTTTTTCAAAGTCGCGGGCACTAATACCTCTATCACTCATCTCTGCAGTTTTTTTAAAATTTTTAATTTATTTGCAACATGCTCCATTATAATATTTGCAATAGCACATGGATGAATCGTGTGTCCGTCTCTGTGCGTGTGTGTAGTGCAATATATGTGTTGTATGATGATGATGATGATGTTGATGATGGGAGAGGGTGAAACTCGGTACCAGCACATAACCTACTCCTCGCGAACACCACCAAGCCTACCTCAACGTCCCATCCGACGGGCAGATCACCACCAACAGTGTCACATAGCCTCACTCATGAGAAGCGTCCGCCCCGATAGCTGAATAGGCTGGTAAAATGGCGTGTTAGAGTAAACGTCGACAAGTGCGAGGCCGTTCTGTTCACTAGAAGACCGAAGCAACTGCGTAAACATCGGCACTGCAACCCAATAACACTACACACACGCCCAATACGTTTCCGCGAGAAGATCAAATACCGCGGTGTCTGGCTGGACAGGAAACTACTCTGGGGGAACCATATTCAACACGTGACCAACAAAGCTAACGCGAGGCTCAAACAACTCTACCCTATGCTTAACAGGCGTAGCACACTGAACAGGAGGGTGTCTAGGTCCATGTACATGACACTTATTAGACCACTGATGACGTACGCAGCCCCTGTCTGGGGATACGCTGCGCCAACTCGCCTGCGCCGTCTGCAGCTCATACAGAACAAAGTACTCAAAATCATAAGCAACGCTCCGCGCTACACACGCATCGCGGACCTTCACCTGGAATACCGGCTAGATACTATCTTGCAGGTATTCCAAAAACTCTCCACACGACTGTACAATAACACGAGACACTCGCGCAACCCGTTTATTCTTTCTCTGGGTAACTACGACCACAACCATAGATGGAAGCATAACAGACCAAAGACATTACTGGCTAGGAAGTAAACATATATGGTCCATAGAACGCTAACACGACAGTACTCGCGAGCCCCTGCAACACAGTTATTACTGGAAACCCATATGTGCGACCAGCCGAAAAATAGGCAACCGCAGGGAAACCGTACTGCACACAGCATGCAAACCAGCCACACACACCCCTTACACCGTCTGTGAGCCGATCTATGACCGATCGCCCACTAATCTACAACGACCTTGAACTGTTGCAGGGACGCAGCAACTGCAGCAAGCGCCACAACAAGCTCCAACAACGACAAAGGTAACGATGCACGATACATCGAAATAACACAACCACACCTTGCATGCACTGTCGCAGATAGCAAGCCGCTACTGCTCTTACTACCCGTCCTACTGTCGCAGAGGTTTTTTTTCCCTTGGCACTTTTTTTCCTCTGCCCTTATAACCGCTACCCTTCAATCGCTTTCGACCACTTCTATATCCTGATGGACCATGTTAATGAGTAATCTTACCCAGACGCATGGACAACATCACAGCCCGCATCCTGTGACACCTGATTCAAAAACTAACATGTTTACGGATGTGACAGTAGAACTTCTGGTTTGGTCATCACGTTGGTGTGAGCTTGAAGGGGCCCCAACCTTAAAAAAAAAAAAAGATAGCTGAATGATCAGCATGACGGACTGCCATCCTAAAGGGGCCCAGTTCCGATACCCGGCTGGCTCGGGGATTTTCTTCGCTCAGGGACTGGGTGTTGTGTTGCCTTCATTATCATTTTGTTGTGGTTGGCAGGAGAGCCAACACCGTGTTACTAGAGGAGGCCGAAAGGCACGCGATTTAGCTTACGCAGGCTGGCGTGAGGTCTGGAACAGGGCAAGGAAATTAGAATTTAGAAACAACGGACGTAGCTGGTGGAATACTTAACTTTAATCCATTAATGACGAACGTCGCTCTTGACGTTACATATTTCACAATATCAATAGTACTGATAATGGCGCCTTGCTAGGTCGTAGCAAATAACGTAGCCGAAGACTATTCTAACTAGCGCCTCGGCAAATGAGAGCGTATTTTGTCAGTGAACCATCGCTAGCAAAGTCGGCTGTACAACTGGGGCGAGTGCTAGGATGTCTCTCCAGATCTGCCGTGTGGTGGCGCTCGGTCTGCAATCATTGATAGTGGCGACACGCGGGTCCGACGTATACTACCGGACCGCGCCCGATATAAAGCCTACCACCTAGCAAGTGCGGTGTCTGGCGATGACACCACACATTTCATACCCATCCGGCGCGCAGGTCACCCAATGTGGCGTCGAATGTGCACTACTGGCCATTAAAATTGCTACACCATGAAGATGACGTGCTACAGACGCGACATTTAATCGACAGGAAGAAGATGCTGTTATATGCAAATGATTAGCTTTTCAGAGCATTCACACAAGGTTGGCGCCGGTGGCGACATCTACAACGTGCTGACATGAGGAAAGTTTCCATCCGATTTCTCATACACAAAGAGCAGTTGTCCGGCGTTGCCTGGTGAAACGTTGTTGTGATGCCTCGTGTAAGGAGGAGAAATGCCCCTCGTGTAAGGAGGAGAAATGTGTACCATCTCGTTTCCGGCTTTGATTGTAGCCTATCGCGACTGCGGTTTATTGTATCCCGACATTGCTGCTCACGTTGGTCGAGATCCAACTGTTAGCAGAATATGGAATCGGTGGGTCTAGGAGAGTAATACGGAACGCCTTGCTGGATACCAACGGCCTCGTATCACTAGCAGTCGAGATGACAGCATCTTATCCGCATGGCTGTAACAGATCGTGCAGCCACGTCTCGATCCCTGAGTCAACAGATGGGGACGTTTGCAAGACAACAAGCATCTACACGAACAGTTCGATGACGTTTGCAGCAGCATGGACTATTAGCACGGAGACGATGGATGCGGTTATCCTTGACGCTGCATCACAGACAGGAGCGCCTGCGATGGTGCACTCATCGACGAACGTGGGTGCACGAATGGCAAAACGTCATTTTTTCGGATGAATCGAGGTTCTGTTTACTGCATCCTGGTGGTCGCATCCGTGTTTGGCGACATCGCGGTGAACGTACATTGGAAGCGTGCATTCGTCATCGCCATACCGGCGTATCACCCGGCATGATGGTATGGGGTGCCATTGGTTACACGTCTCGGTCACCTCTTGTTCGCATTGACGGCAATTTGAACAGTGGACGTTACATTTGATATGTGTTACGACCCGTGGCTCTACCCTTTATTCGATCGCTACGAAACCCTACATTTCAGCAGGATAATGCACGACCGCATGCTGCAGGTCCTGTACGGGCCTTTCTGGATACAGAAAATGTTCGACTGCTGCCCTGGCCAGCACATTCTCCAGATCTCTCACCAATTGAAAACGTCTGGTCAATGGTGGGCGAGCAGCTCGCTCGTCACAATACGCCAGTCACTACTCTTGATGAACTGTGGTATCGTGATGAAGCTGCATGGGCAGCTGTACCTGTACGCGCCATACAAGCTCTGTTGGACTCGATGCCCAGGCGTATCAAGGCCGTTATTACGGCCAAGGGTGGTTGCTCTGGGTACTGATTTCTGAGGATCTATGCACCCAAATTGCGTGAAAATGTAATCACATGTCAGTTCTAGTATAATATATTTGTCCACTGAATACCCGTTTATCATCTGCATTTCTTCTTGGTGTAGCAATTCTAATGGCCAGTAGTGTAATAAGACCTGCACCAAGGCGACCAGGCTTCCCTCGTAAGGGGCCTCCCAGCCAATGACGCCAAACGCTCATTTCCACTTCATGAGACACTGTGGAAAGGTTTGGAATTTAAATCAGGACATTCGCGCACTCTGGTGATCGGTCGGAAGGCTTACCACCTCTCCTCCCTTTGCTGGCAATGAAAATCATATTTGCAGTAGTGAGAGAATTGCACTGGAGGACTCCGCCAGGATTTTCCTTTGTAAACTATCATTTTGTAAAGGAAGTTAGCCATTCCTCTATTTTTAAGCGTCAGTTTCATTTCCTGTGTCGCCTATGGATTTCTTCACACTAGCCTTGTTGCCGCCGACCATTTTACCTATGACGAAAATTTATGTTCGTTTTGTGAAAACACAAACCGCGGTAGGTCGCGTATTATTTGTTTTCTTATTTAGTTCGCTCTGCCAAGGAACCGTCTTCAGATCTGTGGGTGCAAATTATCTTTAGGTTATGAATATTTTTGTTAATTAGTTCGCCGACGACATCGCAACATTTTATTGTTCTGGAAACAGGAGCGAAATTTTTGATAATCTGTGACGTTTATTAAATTGAAACGTCCCCTTTGAAAAATTATACACGACTGTGCTTAAACTGACACAAAATATTTTTTTTAGCGCAACGCAATCTGACTTTTAAAAATCCCTACGAAAGAATGGCCCTGACTAACATTAAACTATACCTTTCACAAATCACTTACCTCACAAAAATATTCGTTACTCGAACTACTGCTATACAGCGAGCGCCACTACTGCCAGCTAAATAAAAGATTCAAACTACTAAAGGCACTAACTACTGATAGGCATAGTTAGCAAAAGAAAGATTTTGATAGAGAACAAACAATGTATTTACCTTAATAGTGTTCAAAAGTCATAATATATATAATATATATAGCAGTTCATGACATCCAGTCTTACAAATTTCAAACTCCGCCCTTTCTCTCCCCACATACACCACTGCTGGCGGCTCACCTCCAACTGCAACGCTACGCGCTTCCATCTGCCCAACACTACAATGGAAGACAAGAATGTAAACTAGCCACATACTGCACACAGCACAGCCAGTGATTTTCATACGGAGCGCTACGTGGCGTTACCAATATAAAAACCTAAACAGCCAACTTACAAAATATTTACGAGATGCCAACTCCACAAAATATACACTCATGTTCAGAAATAACAGGACACCTTGGACTACTAGAGATAGGACGTTCATATTCACAAGACATGTACATTACTATGTTCTGCAGAAATGATTAGCATTTCAGTCACCTGGGTTCAGCATGTATCCTATTGCCTAGAAGGCACAAGATCTACCACGGACCCTGACAGCTTCTTGCATATGTGATGGCACCGATGTGATACTGGTCACAATGCCCTGGACACGCACGAACTGTGATTTGCCGTTGTACCCAATAGCACCCCACGCCAAAAGGCCTTGAATTGGTGCTGTAAGTCTTGTGCGAATGCAAGCACTGTGACGCCGCTTCCCATGTCTGCGGCGAAGTACAGTACGGCCATCGTTTTCCAACAAACGGAACCTGGACTCGTCAGAAAGCACTATCTGATGCCATTCCTGTCCCCAGTGACGTCGTTGTATACACCGTTGCCTTCTAGCACGTTTCTGTACATTCGTCAAAGGTAGGGATAGAAGTGGACGACTTGCACATAAGGCATGTCGTAATACACGAGGACTGTCTGTCACCCCTTATTGTATACGTTGTGTCACATTGTTCCTGTGTTGCGCCAGAGCCGAGGAGGACGCAGATCTGTCCTGCAACGGCATTTGGATGAGGTATCGATGTTGTCGAGGGGTGGTCTGGGTGGTGCGAACAGACGCATCTCGTCGTGTTCTGCGGCCTTCCGTGAACCATTCTGCACACTCTCGGCACAGCTCAAACATTTCGCTCGACACGAGCAGCAATTTCCCAGATGGATGCATTGTCTCACACCAATAATGCACCCTCTTTCAAACTCACTGATTTGACCGTAGTGTTCGGGCGTACGTCTGCGAGGCATCCTGTTCCTCTGCTCAAGTCACACACATCCATTACCTTCGACTTATAGCGACAATGATAGCTGCAGACACATTTTATCGGTAGGTGGTGTTGCACCGCGATATCGATGTTGACCTTGTACCTAAGGACCGATGTGGTTCAAATGCTAATCATTTCTGCAGAACACACTAATGTACATGTCCTGTGGAAGTGAACGTTCTATGGTGTTCAGTTTTTTGGGAAGACGAGTATACATTATTTTTCTATGTTAATCCAGTGTATTTCGTAGCTATGACTAAATTTGATTTTTGGGCTTTACAGCTTCAGTTTATAAAGTAGCTGTAAATGTATGACGTAGTTGATAGTTTTAAGTGAAAAATATTGCAGACGAGATAAACGAAATAAAGTCTTATTAATCACGATTACCTTCATTTGGCCACGGAATGTTCACCTTCTGCATTTTCACCTAGGCGTCAAATAATGTATCATGTTTATGTCTGAACTGAAAGAAAACATCAGTTTTTATGGTGATTTTTATATGATGAAGTTAAAAACTCCCTTTCATCACAAAGTAAAGCTACAACTGATGCTAAAGCTTTTCTTCTGCATTCACAGAGTAAGACAAATGAGAGATTCACTTGAAGAAGAATTATTGCTACATACATCAGTTACACAGTAAACAAACTGAACAACTCCAGAACAGAGGACTACTATCATTTCAGTACCTATGTTCTAAAATATATGAATAAGGAAATCAGATTGCTCCTGCTCTATCATGTAAAAACTTTTTTGGTGACAGTACTTTCCCTAAATGCCTTATAGTTAAAGTTGCACCTCCAGCATACAAAAATGATGATAAAAACATACCAGATAACTATAGCCCAGTATCACTAGTTCCTGTAGTAACTAAGCTCATATATATATGAGATTCTCTCCCGAGAATGCAGAAAATGTAGTAGAAATAAGTTGATAGAGGAGCAGGAGTATAAGATCTGTGCCCTTCAGGTGTAGTTACAACGCGCAGAGGAGGAACTAGATAGGTTGAGGAGGGTGAAGGGTGGTGGGAATTGGGAACTGGCAGTTGGCAAAAAGGTAACTAGGAGAAGGAGCTTTTCAGACAGCTATACTTTGCGTATATGCAATAGATTTCACCAACTGTCAAAGTTTAGTGGAGATGAGTCTCTTGTAGCTGTAGATGTAGGGAACGTGTAGCAGTCCTCAGCAGTTAGGAGGCCTAGGTCAGTTGCAAAGACGAACAGAAAGAAAAAGGCTCTGCTAGTAAGTTCGCATGGTGGAGGTGTGGGCCAACAGTTGCAGGAAGTGTTAAGGAGTGAGTACCATGTCACCAGCGTTGTAAAGCCTAGTACAGAACCGAGCGAGGTGGAGCAGTGGCTAGTATACTGGACTGGTATTCGGGAGGACGACAGTTCAATCCCGCATCTGCTCATCCTGATTTTGGTTTCCCGTGATTTCTCTGAATCGCTGCAGGCAAATGCCAGGATGGTTCCTTTGAAAGAGCACAGCCGACTTCCATCCCCGTCCTTCCCTAATCCAATGAGACCAATGGCCTCGCTGTCTGGTTTCCTCTCCCAAACAACCCAACCCTGGTGCATGGTTGGCTGAGGTGACTGACAGCATAGGGGAGTTATCTAGGAATTTTATGAAGGAGGATCAGGTAGTGATAGTGGGTGGAGCAGGGAACAGTCTTGTTAGGGATGGGGAATATGATGTAGGTGGTGAACTGGTAAAGATAGCTACTCAAACTGGTGGCACTAATGTGCATTTCGTGCAACTGTTTCAGCGTCATGATCGGCCTCATCTTAATGCGGCTGTTAGGTGTGTTAACATGGGGCTGGAGAGGGCGCTGATGGCAGAGGACACTCCTTAATATGTGAGAAGCAAAGATCATGTTATTATCGTCTACATAAAAGGATAAAATAAAATAATTCAAATCAGTGGCAATTAAAAACTTTACATTGTTGTATGTGCTCAACATGATTTGTTAGTTCTGTTGGTACATAGTTTACACATTGTAATAACTTATAAAGCAATATAATCAAGTTATTTTTAGTTCATCTGAGGGTTTTTATAGCTTGCTGTTACAAATTACGCTGTTGCCTGGGCTAACTACGAAAAACCAGTCTTTTTGGGTACGATATATTACAATCAAATACCGGGAAATGGCAAGTCCACAAAATCTATTTCACACGTATTCCTGTCAAGATATTATATTTGATACTGTCCTTTCGGCAGAACACGTTGACCACACGTCTCACTTGACCTACCAGATCGTGTCTTGTATTTCACGAGCCACGTCCGCGCACTGCACGCCGGAGGTCTGTCCATGTGGCTAGAGCTGCAGAATGCACGAAAACTGCTAAAAGGGAGGAAGGAATGGTAACGTGGGGAATAGCGCACACGTCTCCCCTTCGTTCGTATGAGACTAGAAGTGCCAGTGGACAAGGATGTGGCCAGGACAAGGGTTAGGGTCTGTGGTGAATATCGAAATAGTTTCTGACTTCCACGACTCAGGCTACATTTACTACTAGACAGTGTCAATCAGATGTTCTGTATATCTCCAGATTGATACTGAACTGATATGCCTGTCTGTGAAAGGCGGAAGAATGTGAATACAGTTGGCAAAGATAGTTTTCTGGGGAGAGGGGAGCAGGGCGGTCTGCGCAACTACCACGTGCTGAGTAAGTACTCTCCGGTGTGTGTGCTGACTGAAAGTTTCCATAGATATGTAGATTACCACGTCCATATGTTACGTTTCAGATATTTCCCGCCATCTGTGTGTGTATATAGGGAGCACTGTGAGGCATTTCGCACACGATGATGTTGGCTACAGCAGGGTTGCAGCACTAGAAAACGGCAGAGAAATGCAGCAATGCCTGTAAATGGTCGACATTTGGTAAAGGGACAGGCAGTTGGCATTAGATGTAAATAAACATAATGTATTGCGCATAAACAGTTGGAGACACTCATTGCTGCTCGGTTTCGCTATTAGCTATACACCACTGGAAACGGAAACAGCCGTACAAAATGTAAGATTAACGTCCGAAGCCCCCGAAAGCGAATTGACCACGTAAAATCAACTGTGGAAAAGGTACATGTTCCGCAGGGATTCATTACAAAAGTAATATTCTACTTTTTAAGGCGCCTTCTCCTGACGGAGATTGGCCATCCATGTAGTCAACTCTAGACGTGACGTTGCAGCATGGAAGGCATCTTCTGACGTACAGTTGTATCGTCTCCGAATGTCCTTCAGCCACGAATTACTTCGTCTTCCAGCAAGAGGGCTTCTCATATTATCTACTAAATTGTTTACATAAATTAGGAACAGCAGAGGGCCTGTAACACTTCCCTGTAGAACATCAGATATCATTTCAATAACTTTTCTTGTGTCCTGACCACACTTTTGTTATTTCCAAAATCTCTTCAAGCGTTTCGACATTCCGTCACTTTCAAAGGCAGTGTTATTTCAATAACATAAAATTGTTCATTAGATACGTTGTATCACGTCAACACTCTCAAAGACAAAACAAAACATAAAAGCGTTAAAATGCATCCAAATGGCCGCTTTTTCTAACAGCATTTTCATACGAATCGCAGATATCATTTCTCGATTACTCAATGACTTTCCGTCATACGAACTGTGACCTTTCTGATAGGAAATCACGAATCTAGCCACACAGATAAGACGATTCTCCGTAGGCACGAAATTTCATTAGAAGTCGCTTGTGAGGCACGATGTCAAAACTCTTCTGGAAATCTATCCTCTGTTGACAGCACATCTTACTACATTTGAATAAATAGATATTTGTGTTTCGCAAGCATGATGTATTCTGAATGCCTGTTGACTGTGTGCCAGTATATAGTTTCCTTCGAGGTAATACATAATGTTGGAACACAGTGTATGTTTGAAAATCCTACTGCAGATCGATGTCAATTACATGGTTTTGTAATTTAGCGGATTTTTCTTTATTGTGTATTGATGTGATCTGTGATGCTTGCCAGTTTTTAGATACGCATCTTCCGTCAAGCGAGCGATTACATACGGCTACTAATTACGGAGCTACTATATCAGTGTACTCTGAAAGGAACCTAATTGGTATACAAGCTGAAGCGGAAGACTTGACTTTATTGAACGATTTAAGTTGCATTACTGCACCGAAATAAATTAAGGATAATTGCAGAATGTGGTGCCACACAACGTGGCACTACACAAAACTGGCGCTAATAGCATAGGCACATAGGGAACACACATATGTAAGTCCACGGTATTGGTGATAAGTTGGGAAAGTTGTCCCGAAACACATGTGCTACAAAACGCCACTATTTCCTGCGCATGTGTCCCAACATCAATATGGAAAATGATCACCATGCATACGTACACAGGCCCCACAACGGGTTGACATAGTTTTGGTCAGGTGGTCGAGCAGCTGCTGGAGTATAGCCTCCCATTCTTGTACCAGTGCCTGTCGGAGCTCCTGAAGTGTCGTAGGGGTTTGAAGACGTGCAGCGATACGTCGACCGAGAACATCCCAGACGTTGGGTTTAGATCTGGAGAACAGGCAGGCCACTGACACCTTCTGCTTCAAGGGACTCTTCCACGATGGCAGGTCGGTGGGGCCGGGCGTTATCATCCATCAGGAGAAAGGTGCACCCCTGAAAAGGCGGAAATACTGACGCAAAATGAAGTCCCGATAGACCTGACGTGTTACAGTTCCTCTAACAAGGACATGCAGGGGTGTACGTGCACCAATCACAAAACCCACCCCACACCACTAAACCACGACCTCCATACAGGTCTCTTTCAAGGACATTAAGGGGTTGGTATCTGTTTCCTGGTTCACGCCAGATCAAAACCCAGTGAGAATCATTGTTCAGACTATACCTGGACTCGTCCGCGAACATAACCTGGGACCTCTGTTGCAATGACCATGTACTGTGTTCTTGACTCTAGGCTTTACGGGCTCTCCTGTGACCAGGGGTCAGTGGAATGCACCTTGCAGGTCTCCGGGCAAATAAACCATGTCTGTTCAGTCGTTTGTAGACTCTGTGTCTGGGCACAACTGTTCCAGTGGCTGCGGTAAGGTCCCGAGCAAGGCTACCTGCAGTACTCCGTGGCGGTCTGCGGGCACTAATGGTGAGATATTGGTCTTCTTGTGGTGTTGTACACTGTGAACGTCCCGTACTGTAGCGCCTGGACACGTTTGCTGTCTGCTGGAATCGTTGCCATAATCTTGAGATCACACTCTGTGGCACACGGAGGGCCCGTGCTACGACCTACTGCGTTTGACCAGCCTCCAGTCGCCCTAGTATTCTGCCCCTCATAACGTCATCAATATGTGCTCTTTGAGCCATTTTCAACACACAGTCACCATTAGCACGCCTGGAAACGTCTGCACACTTACTCGCTGCACCGAACTCTGACATGCACCAACACACCTCTGCATATGTGGACTGCTGCCAGCGCCACCGTGCGACGACCGCAAGTCAAAGGCACCGCATGGTCATACACCGAGGTGATTTAAACCCGCAAACCGCCCAGCAGAGCGTTGTTTCACCACGTATCTTCATTATCCTTAATTTGTGAGCATGAGTGTACTTCTACGTTAGTCATGTTGACAGCTGTTCTGTAATTCGTCTTCTTTGGTGAAGGAATATCGGGAAACTGTGTTTACTAACTCCGTTTTAGTGGCACTATCATCGGAAATATTAACATTGTTACTGCCCAGTGAAGGTGTTCATTGCGACTAGAATCAGCGCACACTCCGTTGTAGAGTGAAAATTTCATTCTAGAAACAACGCCCAGGCTGTGGCTAAGCCATGTCTCCGCAATACCCTTTCTTACAGGAGTGCTAGTTCTGCAAGGTTCGCAGGAGAGCTTCTGTGAAGTTTGGAAGGTAGGAGACGAGGCACTGGCGGAATTAAAGGTGTGAGGACGGGACGTGAATCGTGCTTGGATAGCTCAGTTGGTAGAGAACTTGCCCGTGAAAGGCAAAGGTCCCGATTTCGAGTCTTGGTCCGGCACACAGTTTTAATCTGCCAGGGAGTTTCGTGTTCATTGCGTCTTGCCGCTGGTGTACGTTACATACGACGGCACCTCTTGGGATTCAAGAAATGAAGGACGTTTGGGATTTAATGCTTTGTCGATAGAGAGTTTATAAAAGGCGTATTACAAGCTTAGAACGAGGAATGGTCTATTCCAATACTTTCGTTAACTGACTTAGGGAAACGAGAAAAACATAACTATGGATGAGCAGACGAGTATTTGAACGACTGTACACCCGAATATGAGCTTTGGGCCTCACTTATGCTCGACCTCGGTCTTGGCCTTCAATAGGACACGCCAGTTCTCCGTCACTCGTAAATTATCTAACTCTGTTCATCATTGATAGCATGCACTTCTGACATTAACGACGGTGAACAGGGCAACCCTCCGTGGCCCGTTTCACTTCTCGGGTCTCTCACTACTGCGGTCAATGAGTTATGTAACTCTGAGCAGAATCCTAATATGATGTACTCCCCGGACACGGTTTTGCTTCGAGTACTGGCCTTGCTACTTCGTGCGCTTTGTTTTGCCCGGACGGAGTCGAAGCCCATCGCAGAATTTTCCACACGCGTACCTCACGTAGTTCACGGCCTCTCACGCGTAGCTAACTGCAGAGCAGGGAGATTATTAACGGCTCCTGTGCGAGACCAAGAGGCGATGGAATATTCCGAAAACAGTTTCTTGGTGAAGGTCGACAGTTCCTGCTACCTCCGATAGGAATCTAAAACTTGTTGACAGAGTCGGTTATTGCAGAATTCGTCTGTGCAGTTTACAAATAAACAGTCCACGTGGGATAAGAAGTAAATGGACTGTTTACAGCTCGATATGACACATCGGACTACCGATAACGACGTTGAAAACTGCAGGGAAGCACGTAATGGAGACATTTCTGCTACAGCTCGTGTTTGCTTGGAGATGGGAAGGTGGCAGAAGCGGTAGTAATGGTAAAAGTTATACACTACTGGCCATTAAAATTGCTACACAAAGAAGAAATGCAGATGACAAACGGGTATTCATTGGACAAATATATTATACTATTTTCACGCACTTTGGGTGCATAGATCCAGAGAAATCAGTACGCAGAACAACCATCTCTGGCCGTACTAACGGCCTTGATACGCCTGGGCATTGAGTCAAACAGAGCTTGGATAGCCTGTACAGGTACATCTGCCCATGCAGCTTCAACACGATACCACAGTTCACCAAGAGTAGTGACTCGCGTATTGTGACGAGCCAGTTGCTCGCCCACCATTGACCAGACGTTTTCAGTTGGTGAAAGATCTGGATAATGTGTTGGCCAGGGCAGCAGTCGAACATTTTCTGTTTCCAGAAAGGCCCGTACAGAGCCTGCAACATGCGATCGTGCATTATCCTGCTGAAATGTAGGGTTTTGCAGGGATCAAATGAAGGGTAGAGTCACGGGTCGAAACACATCTGAAACGTAACGTCTACTGTCCAAAGTGCCGTCAATGCGAACAAGAGGCGACCGAGACGTGTAACCAATGGCACCCCATACCATCACGCCTGGTGATACGCCAGTATGGCGATGACGAATACACGCTTCCAATGTGCGTTCACCGCGATGTCGCCAAACACGGATGCGACCATCATGATGCTGTAAACAGGACCTGGATTCATTCGGAAAAATGACGTTTTGCCATTCGTGCACCCAGGTTCGTCGTTGAGTACATCATCGCAGGCGCTCCTGTTTGTGATGCAGCGTGACGGGTAACCGCAGACATGGGCTCCGAGCTGATAGTCCATGCTGCTGCAAACGTCATCGAACTGTTCGTGTAGATGCTTGTTGTCTTGCAAACGTCCCCATCTGTTGACTCAGGGATCGAGACGTGGCTGCACGATCCGTTACAGCCATGCGGATAAGATGCCTGTCATCTCGACTGCTAGTGATACGAGGCCGTTGGGATACAGCAAGGCGTTCCGTGTAACCCTCCTGAACCCACCGATTCCATATTCTGCTATCAGCCATTGGATCTCGACCAACGTGAGCAGCAATGTCGCCGTACGATAAACCGCAATCGCGATAGGCAATTCGACCTTTATCAAAGTCGGATACGTGATGGTACGCATTTCTCCTCCTTACACGGGGCATCACAACAACGTTTCACCAGGCAACGCCGGTCGGCTGCTGTTTGTGTATGAGAAATCGGTTGGAAACTTTCCACATGTCAGCACGTTGTAGGTGTCACCACCGGCGCCAACCTTGTGTGAATGCTCTGAAAAGCAAATCATTTGCGTATCACAGCATCTTCTTCCTGTCGGTTAAATTTCGCGTCTGTAGCACGTCATCTTCGTGATGCAGCAATTTTAATGGCCAGTAGTGTAACACAACGATCCTAGCCATGCTTGCGTGTCCACACACGTTCATGTGTGTTTGCATGAGTACTCTGACAAAGAAAGACATTACATTATTAATATTCCGCATACATCACTGCAAATTCCGAGCCCATTTTTAATCGCTAACACGCATGTGAAAATATTATCGTCTCATAAGTTTCTGAAGGTGACAGGGGTAAAATACAGAGAGCGAAAGGCTATTTACAATTTGTACAGAAAGCAGGTGGCAGTTATAAGAGTCGAGGGGTATGAAAGGGAAGCAGTGGTTGGGAAGGGAGTGAGACAGGGTTGTAGCCCATCCTCGATGTTATTCAATCTGTATATTGAGCAAGCAATAAAGGAAACAAAAGAAAAGTATTAAAATCGATGGAGAAGAAATAAAAACTTTGAGGTTCGCTGATGACATTGTAATTCTGTCAGAGACAGCAAAGGACTTGGAAGAGCAGTTGAACAGAATGGACAGTGTCTTGAAAGGAGGGTATAAGATGAACATCAACAAAAACAAAACGAGGATAATGGAATGTAGTCGAATTAAGTCGGGTGATGCTGAGGGAATTAGATTAGGAAATGAGACGCTTAAACTAGTAAAGGAGTTTTGCTATTTGGGGAGCAAAATAACTGGTGATGGTCGAAGTAGAGAGGATATAAAGTACAGGCTGGCGATGGCGAGGAAAGCATATGTGAAGAAGAGAAATTTGTTAAGATCAAGTATAGATTTAAGTGTCAGGAAGTCGTATCTAAAAGTATTTGTATGGAGTGTAGCCATGTATGGAAGTGAAACGTGGACGATAAATAGTTTAGACAGAAGAGAATTGAAGCTTTCGAAATGTGGTGCTACAGAAGAATGCTGAAGATTAGATGGAGATGTCACATAACGAATGAGGAGGAATTGAATAGGATTGGGGAGAAGAGAAGTTTGTGGCACAACTTGACGAGAAGAAGGGATCGTTTGTTTGGACATGTTCAGAGGCATCAAGTGATCACCAATTTAGTATTGGAGGGCAGCGTAGAGGGTAAAAATCGTAGAGGGAGACCATGAGATGTATACACTAAAGAGATTCAGAAGGATGTAGGTTGCAGTAGGTACTGGGAGATGAAGAAGCTTACACAGGATAGAGTAGCATGCAGAGCTGCATCAAACTAGTCTCAGGACTGAAGACCACAACAAGAAGTTTTATTTCAAGATTTTCTAAATTTCAGTGCAAGTTGACGCATTATTAAAAAGTCATAATAAAGGGTGCCCGGGAAGTAAGGCTTAATTTTAATTTGGCGCTATTTTGGCAGCCGTGATTTTTTTTCTGGACGTACTGATATTTCAGTGAGGAATAGCATCCGATATAGTAAGAGTTATAGTGAAGTCAGGCGGAATCTTTATTATCGTGATGCTGACAGTGACCATTCATTTGCATATAATTTTAGTAAATGTTATTTTCACTTTTTTTAAAAATTTATGAGTCTAAAATTTAACTGAAACTAATCTTATGGATCCCGTAAGTACGAAATACGGTTCTGTGCAAGTAGTGGCTGACTTTATTAATGCCAATATAATTAACTCTGATATGAGCCCATTTCTAATCATAATGCGGTTGTTCAAATGCAAGTTTCCACTTTAGAACTGGCGCCCTTATTATTTTATAATCTTGTTTGTGTTTAATTGAAATACGAATATGAATCAACCATTTTCTAGCTAACCCATCTTAACTGAAACTTACTAACGATTACTTTAAATACGTTACAGTTGAAAGCAGTGCGATAAATTATTATCCAGGCGAGTAACTGTACACTTTCGCATATCGTTTTGGTCAAGTACTTCCGAACCGAGGCGCCTTGTCGCGGTCCGCGCGGCTCACCCCGTCGCAGGTTCGAGTCCTCCCACGGACATGGGTGTGTGTGTGTGTGTGTGTTTTGTCTTTCGCGTAAGTTAATCTGAGTTAGATGAAGCAGTGCGTAAGCTTAGGGACAGATGATCTCAGCAGTTTGGCCCCATAAGACCTTACCACAAATTTCCAAATGTTTACTTCTGAACTATTGCATCACTAATTTATTAGGTTGACGTAAAAGTAATCAGTTTAATTAAGACGTCGAATATCTTTGAAACTCTCGCAGTATTTGATAAGAGCAACTGACCGATATCTTCAGGTGCGACGTAAAGACTGCTCAGGTCAAAACAGGAAATTTATTCGCAGTTGCAAATATGAACTACCTTTGGCTGTATATTGCAATGACGACATTGAAAATTTCGAGTGGTTCAAATGGTTCTAAGCACTATGGGACTTAGAACTACTTGAACCTAACTAACCCAAGGACATCACACACATCCATGCCCAAGGCAGGATTCGAACCTGTGACCGTAGCAGCAGCGCGGCTCCGCACTGAAGCGCCTAGAACCGCTCGGTCACAGCGGCCGGCTCACCGCTTCGGTCATCCTAGTACGAATCATGGCCAGCCCCAAACTTGCATGAGTCGTCGTTTACGTGTCATAACCTGCGCTTTCTTTAGTCGGCGTTGCCCCACCTAGCGAGGGTTTAACTTGCTTGCAAAACACTCTCTAGTTCCATTTTTACCCTAAAATTGATGGCATGTTTTACTATTGAAATACCGGTCGTTGTCGAAGACTTCAGCCGGCTCTGCCTCCGTAAGTTGTTTGGACATTTTATACGCCTTGAGAAACTCAGGTTTCATATCTCCTTTGTAAGTAGACCACGCTTCCTGCGGCTTCTTTCAATGAATCTCATTCTGACATCATTCCTCTTCCTGATTACATGTATGCATTCGATCCACTGTAAATTGCTCCACATGCATATACCAGGTATTTTAATGGATGTGACCGTTTCCAGTAAATTTCATACAATTGTGTAAGCGATCAATAACAGAGCTTATGTTTCCTTATCCGTAATACGTTATACACTATCCAGTAACATTAATGTGACCACTTTTCAAAAGCCTGATTAACCACCTTATGCAGCACGAACCGCTGCGAGACGTATACGAAGAGAGTAAGTGAAGTTCTGGAACCTACCGACGGGATCTGAAGCCATACTGACCCTAGCGTCGTGGCCAGCTGCGCTAGGTTTCTGGATCGAAAATCCATGGTCCGAACAGCCAGACCAAGGTAGTCCGGCAGATTCTCGACTGGGTTTAAATCCGGGGAGTTTAGCTGCCCGGGGGGGGGGGGGGGGGAGGGGGTTATGTACTACACGCATACACTGCAAGATGTGTGACACGTTGCATTATCCTGTTGGTGGATGCCACCGTGCCCAGAAAAAACAATGTGAATGTAGGTGTGGACGTGGTCCCCAAGGATAGAGGCAAATTTGTTTTGAACCATTGCTCCTTCGGCAATTACGAGATTACTCAGGGAATGCCAAGAAAACATTCTGCGGACCATAACGCTCCATCCTGTTTGATTTCAGACGTTTCACTCCCTACACGCCAAACGCCATCTGTCCGCTGGAGCGTAAAATGTGATTCATCTGAAAATGACACGTGTCGCCGCACAGTGGACGTCAAGTTACGGTACTAAAGTGCGCGTCATTTGTGACGGCGGCCGAGTTAAGGTTCGTTCTGCGCAGCCGACGTCACAAAACACAGTCAGCCAATGAACAGAGAACGATGTTGCCAGAGCTGGACTGCAGTGCAGAGCACGGACACTCTGTCTTCAGTTTTAGAAACGTTCAGTCATAAATAAAGTAATTGAACAAAAGCAATGTATTGATAGCAGACTTTCTTTCATAGAAAGTTTGGAAAAAGATTTCTTTACACCAATTGTTTCATATTCTATTAATTAATTAAACCAAAGAAGGAATGAGCCTCCTAATTCAGGCGATAGCAAGGAAAGGTGTTTGTATCATTCTCACTAACCGCTTTTTCGCAATAAAGAACGGCGGTAATTGTTCATTTCCTATCGTACTTCGAAGAAATGTGAGTAATTCATAGTCATACCAACAGTGTTTGTCGGTATTTTGCGTCCTACTTTAAAGTCCTCCAGGAACAATATTCAATGATGAGCTGCGCTAGCGTAATGGTTAAAGAGTTGGGCTGCTAAATGAAAGGTTCTGAGTTTCACACCTTGTTTTGTGCTTAATATCTTCTTTATTTAAAAACAATATCGAAGTGTCTTACTTCATGAATTTTATTCGTTTGAATGTCATTTTTTGAAATTTCTAGTGGCAACTAAAATCAGCCATACGGAAAGTAGACGCTATGGACTGCAAACTCTTCAAAATTTCGTGCAGTGGTTTACTACATTTAATGTTACACAATAACTGCGTTGAATCTCGAAACAAAATTAAGTGATTTATGGGGGGAAGGTATCAGTCAAGAAGATGTGTAAAAAAAACAAATTTTTGGGCCAAATAGTTTTTGTGAAATGGAATGATAAGTGTGTCAAAGCAGTCAGAACACCAGTGTCTGCACAGGCGAGCAGTGCAGTTATGACAAAATTGTGTACAGCGAGGAATGCGCGGAGTACGTCTCTCTAGCACCGAAAGGGTTAATGCGGCCGTGGCGGCTTTACTTCATGAACTACGCGCTCCCCCCTAAACGTAAGTTTGCTTGACGCGTGCAACTGGCAACGCGTCTGGGCGGGCATGCGCGAACCGCCAAGATAAAAGAATTGAACTATAGCAGCCTTGGCCGCCAATGAAGAGCAGTCGGCATGGGTGTATGAATTAGGAGGCTGCTGCGGGGTCCCATGCAGGACAATACTCACAGGAACGCCGTTGAGGGGACAATGTTGGTAGCTCCTTGGACTGTCGGTAGGTCCTTTGTTCATCTCGGAGGCCAGTTGCTCTATAGTTGAACGTCTGTTCGCCCGTAAACGTCTCCTCAGCCATCGTTCACCCTTGTCGTGTATGGCTCGTGGTACACCATGGCTGCCTCGGCGCCGGTTTAGGATAGCGCCATTTTACCATGCATGGTATGCTGTAACCGAGGTGAAAAGCTTGCAGACTTAGCAGTGTCAGAAATGCTTTTGGACGTCAAATAAATCGCTCCGTTTTCACGTTACGACAACAACTGCGTTGTGTTCTGCATACTTCCATCAAGCTTCACATAGCTTCCACTGCTAATATTGCCACCAGCTGTTTGTGAGTGGTTATTGCACGTTGACGTCCAGCACATGCGGTGGTCACATTAATGAGACTGGACTGTGTACCTGTTAATGTTTAGGGACAGCTGTGGATAATGGCACGAAATGTTCGTCTCCATCGCTTCCTGCCATATGCTACAGTTTTGTAGAGTTGCGACGGCCTCCCGTGACTCGTTACAGAGTAATCATGTAATTATGATTTATTCCGTTTATTACCGCAATTATCTTTGTTTCTGTGGAAATACCTTCACGGCAGTGTAACTACCAAAACGTGCTACACGAAACACAGACTAATGCTACAAACCTCTACATCTACATGACTACTCTGCAATTCACATTTAAGTGCTTGGCAGAGGGTTCATCGAACCACAATCATACTATCTCTCTACTATTCCACTCCCGAACAGCGAGCGGGAAAAACGAACACCTAAACCTTTCTGTTCGAGCTCTGATTTCTCGTACTTTATTTTGATGATCATTCCTACCTATGTAGGTTGGGCCCAACAAAATATTTTCGCATTCGGAAGAGAAAGTTGATGACTGAAATTTCGTAAAAAGGTCTCGCCGCGACGAAAAACGTCTATGCTGTAATGACTTCCATCCCAACTCGTGTATCATATCTGCCACACTCTCTCCCCTATAACGTGATAATACAAAACGAGCTGCCCTTTTTTGCACCCTTTCGATGTCCTCCGTCAATCCCACCTGGTAAGGATCCCACACCGCGCAGCTATATTCTAACAGAGGACGAACGAGCGTAGTGTAAGCTGTCTCTTTAGTGGACTTGTTGCATCTTCTAAGTGTCCTGCCAATGAAACGCAACCTTTGGCTCGCCTTCCCGACAATATTATCTATGTGGTCCTTCCAACTGAAGTTGTTCGTAATTTTAACACCCAGGTTGAATTGACAGCCTTGAGAATTGTACTATTTATCGAGTAATCGAATTCCAACGGATTTCTTTTGGAACTCATGTGGATCATCTCACACTTTTCGTTAATTAGCGTCAACTGCCACCTGACACACCATACAGCAATCTTTTCTAAATCGCTTTGCAACTGATACTGGTCTTCGGATGACCTTACTAGACGGTAAATTACAGCATCATCTGCGAACAATCTAAGAGAACTGCTCAGATTGTCACCCAGGTCATTTATCAGATCAGGAACAGCAGAGGTCCCAGGACGCTTCCCTGGGGAACACCTGATATCACTTCAGTTTTACTCGATGATTTGCCGTCTATTACTACGAACTGCGACCTTCCTGACAGGAAATCACGAATCCAGTCGCACAACTGAGACGATACCCCATAGCTCTGCAGCTTGATTAGAAGTCGCTTGTGAGGAACGGTGTCAAAAGCTTTCCGGAAATCTAGAAATGCGGAATCAACTTGAGATCCCCTGTCGATAGCGGCCATTACTTCGTGCGAATAAAGAGCTAGCTGCGTTGCACAAGAGCGATGTTTTCTGAAGCCATGCTGATTACGTGTCAATAGATCGTTCCCTTCGAGGTGATTCATAATGTTTGAATACAGTATATGCTCCAAAACCCTACTGCAAACCGACGTCAATGATATAGGTCTGTAGTTAAATGGATTACTCCTACTACCCTTCTTGAACACTGGTGCGACCTGCGCAATTTTCGAATCTGTAGGTACAGATCTATCGGTGAGCGAGCGCTTATATATGAGTGCTAAGTAGGGAGCTATAGCATCAGCGTAATCTGAAAGGAACCTAATCGGTATACAATCTGGACCTGAAGACTTGCCCGTGTCAAGCGATTTGAGTTGCTTCGCAACCCCTAAGGTATCTACTTCTAAGAAACTCATGCTAGTAGATGTTCGTGTTTCAAATTCTGGAATATTCCATTTGTCTTCCCTGGTGAAGGAATTTCGGAAAACTGCGTTCAATAACTCCGCTTTAGCAGCACAGTCGTCGATAACAGTACCACCGGCACTGCGCAGCGAAGGTATTGACTGCGTCTTGCCGCTTGTGTACTGTACATACGACCAGAATTTCTTCGGATTTTCTACCAAATTTCGAGACAATGTTTCGTTGTGGAACCTATTAAAGGCATCTCGCATCGAAGTACGTGCCAAATTTCGCGCATCTGTAAATTTTAGCCCATCTTCGGGATTTCGCGTTCTTCTGAACTTCGCATGCTTTTTCCGTTGCCTCTGCAACAGCGTTCGGACCTTTTTTGTGTACCACGGGGGATCCGTTCCATCTCTTACCAATTTATGAGGTATGAATATCTCAATTGCTGTTGGTACTATATCTTTGAATTTGAGCCACATCTCGTCTACATTCGCATAGTCAGTTCGGAAGGAATGGAAATTGTCTTTTAGGAAGGCTTCTAGTGACACTTTATCCGCTTTTTTAAATAAAATTATTTTGCGTTTGTTTCTGATGGATTTGGAAGAAATGGTATTGAGCCTAGCTACAACGACCTTGTGATCACTAATCCCTGTATCAGTCATGATGCTCTCTATCAGCTTTGGATTGTTTGTGTCTAAGAGGTCAAGTGTGTTTTCGCAACCATTTACAATTCGCGTGGGTTCGTGGACTAACTGCTCGAAATAATTTTCGGAGAAAGCATTTAGGACAATCTCGGAAGATGTTTTCTGCCTACCACCGGTTTTGAACAAGTATTTTTGCCAACATACCGAGGGTAGGTTGAAGTCCCCACCAACTATAGCCGTATGAGTGGGGTATTTATTTGTTACGAGACTCAAACTTTCTCTGAACTGTTCCGCAACTGTATCATCGGAGTCTAGGGGTCGGAGGAAGGAGCCAATTATTAACTTAATTCGGCTGTTAAGTATAACCTCCACCCATACCAATTCGCACGGAGTATCTACTTCGACTTCACTACAAGATAAACCACTACTGACAGACACAAACACTCCACCACCAATTCTGCCTAATCTATCTTTCCTGAACACCGTCTGAGACTTCGTAAAAATTTCTGCAGAACTTATTTCAGGCTTTAGCCAGCTTTCTGTACCTATAACGATATCAGCTTCTGTGCTTTCTATTAGCGCTTGAAGCTCAGGGACTTTTCCAGCGCAACTACAACAATTTACAACTATAATTCCGACTGTTCCTTGATCCAAGCACGTCCTGTAATTGCCAAGCACCCTTTGACATTGCAGCCCATCCCGCACTTTCCCGAGGCCTTCTAACCTAAAAAACCGCCCAGTCCACGCCACACAGTCTCCGCTACCTGTGTAGCCGCCAGCTGAGTGTAGTGAACTCCTGACCTATTCAGCGGAACCCGAAACCCCACCACCCTATGGCGCAAGTCAAGGAATCTGCAGCCAATACGGTCGCAAAACCGTCTGAGCCTCTGATTCAGACCCTCCACCCGGCTCTGCACCAAAGGTCCGCAGTCGGTTCTGTCAACGATGCTGCAGATGGTGAGCTCTGCCTTCATCTCGTAAGCAAGACCGGCAGCCTTCACCAAATCAAATAGCCACTGGAAGCCACAGAGAATTTCCTCAGATCCAAAGCGACACACGTCATTAGTGCCGACATGTGCCACCACCTGCAGCTGGCTGCACCCTGTGCTCTTCATGGCATCTGGAAGGACCCTTTCCACATCAGGAATGACTCCTCCCGGAATGCACACGGAGTGCACACTGGATTTCTTCCCCTCCTTAGCCGCCGTATCCCTAAGGGGCCCCATTACGCGCCTAACATTGGAGCTCCCAACTACCAGTAAGCCCACCCTCTGCGATTGCCCGGACCTTGAAGGCTGAGAATGATCCTCTGAAACAGGGCAGGCGGCTGCATCTGGCTCAGCCAGAGACAGTGCCTGAAACCGGTTTGTCAGATGCACCGGGGAGGCTTTCTGATCAGCCTCCGGGGACGCCTTTCGCTGCCTGCCACGCCTTGGAACGACCTGCCAATCAACCACAGGCGAGGGCTCAGCCCCACTGCGGGCAGCAACCGGGGCAACCACAGCGGCAGACCGATCTGGGGACAGACGGGACGAGGTTGACATCCCCGTGATACCCAAGTCCGGCTCCCCACAGTGGTGCCCATTGGCAACAGCCTCAAGCTGCGCGACCGAAGTCAGCGCCGATTGCAGCTGTGAGCTAAGGGATGCCAACTCAGCCCTCATCCGAACACAGCAATCGCACTCCCTGTCCATTCTAATCGATGTTGAACAACAGTTACTGAAACACGAGTCCGTGCCTAGATAACGCAAGCGAAACACGCAAAGAATGTATCAACTAACCTGTACAAATGCCTAACGACTGCGCTACAATCTGCTGAATTTACGATTACAGTAACTAAAACTCGAAATTGCACCTCCTATACGAAACTCACACGCAATTTAAATAAGAATCTACGAAGTAAACACTAAAGCGCGATGCTACAACTGTCAAATACTATAATACGCCCGAAATATATGAATTAAACAATGCAAGTACCCAAAAACACGCAAACAAATTAATTAAACTATCTAACAAATAAGTAAGCTAGGGTTATACGACTTGCTGCTGCAGCTGCTTATCCAACGGCGGCAGGGATGCGAAAGTACTGAGCTGTGGTTGCTGCGGTCGTTGGGGGAAAAGCTCAACGTAGTGTTCGTTCAAATGGCTCTAAGCACGATCGGACTTAACATCTGAGGTCATCAGTCCCCTAGACCTAGAACTACTTAAACCTAACTAACCTAAGGACATTACACACGTCCATGCCCGAGGTAGGATTCGAACCTGCGACCGTATCAGCAGCGCGGTTCCGGACTGAATCGCCTAGAACCGCTCGGTCACAACGGCCGGCGTTGTTGTCGTATCCTGTGGTGCCCACTGATAGCTCAACTAGCTACCGACGACTGCAGGTCCCTCGATTAATTTATTATATTAGATTGGATATACTTATTGTTCCATTGATCCATAGTGAAACAAGAATACACAATACATATTTACAAACAAAAAGGAGTTGCCAATGCATCTTCTGCAGATGGCAAATGAAATGTTTCTCATGCATATATAATTAGTCGAAAAATCTTAAACATAATTCTGTTTCAAAATTAATAATAAATCTGATACAAAACATATAAATCTCCATACGATACGCCGAGGCACATATGATAATTCTTAGGCTATTGTAGCCACACATCGCCAAAGAGAAATGCAACACTTGGTTACATAATCGCATTATTGCAGTGGAGACAGGTTGCAGCCTTGTCTTGCCCCTGAAACTACTCTGAACCACGAACTCAATTTACCGTCAACTCTAACTGCTGCCTGCCTATCCACGTAAAGGGCTTTAATTGCTTGCAAAAGTTTGTCTCCTATTCCATAATCTCGTAGGACAGACAATAACTTCCTCCTAGGAACCCGGTCATATGCCTTTTCTAGATCTATAAAGCAAAGATACAATTCCATGTTCCACTCATAACACTTCTCCATTATTTGCCGTAAGCTAAAGATCTGGTCCTGACAACCTCTAAGAAGCCTAAGCTCACACTGACTTTCATCCCATTTGTCCTCAACTAATACTCGAACTTTCCTTTCAACAGTATCTGAGAAGATTTTACCAACAACGCTGATTAAGGTGATACCTCTGTAGTTGTTACAATCTTTTCTGTTTCCATGTTTAAAGATTGGTGTGATTACCGCTTTTGTCCAGTCTGATGGAACCTGTCCCGACTCCCAGGCCATTTCAATTATCCTGTGTAGCCATTTAAGACCTGACATTCCTCTGTATTTGACGAGTTCCGACTTAATTTCATCCACCCCAGCTGCTTTATTGCACTGCAATCTATTGACCATTTTCTCCACTTCCTCAAATGTGATCCTATTTCCATCATCATTCCTATCCCATTGTACCTCGAAATCTGAAACATTACTGATCGTATTTTCACCTACATTGAGCAACTCTTCAAAATATTCCCTCCACCTGCCCAAGGAATCCACAAGATTCACCAGCAGTTTTCCTGACCTGTCCAAAATACTTGTCATTTCCTTCTTACCTCTCTTTCGAAGACTGCTAATTACACTCCAGAATGGTTTTCCAGCAGCTTGACCCAAAGTCTCCAACCTGTTTCCAAAGTCCTCCCAACATTTCTTCTTGGATGCTTCAATTATCTGTTTGGCTTTGTTTCTTTCTTCAGCATAACTTTCTCTGTCTGCGTGAGTTCTAGTATGTAGCCATTTTTGATACGCCTTCTTTTTCCTTTTACAGGCTGCCTTGACTGTGTCATTCCACCAAGCTGTTTAGTTCATCCTACCTTTACACACTACTGTTCAAGACATTCTTTAGCCACTTCTAGTACTGTGTCCCTGTACCTTGTCCATTCCTTTTCCAATGGCTGTAATTGACTACATTCAACTACCTGGTACCTTTCTGAGATCGCTGTTATGTACTTGTGCCTGATTTCCTTATCCTGAAGTTTCTCCACTCTTATCCTCCTACATATGGACCTGACCTCCTGCACTTTCGGCCTCACAATCCCAATTTCACTGCAGATTAAATAATGACCAGTGTCATCAAAGAATACCCTGAATACACGTGTGTTCCTCACAGCCTTCCTGAGTTCCTGATCTGTTATTATATAGTCAATGACAGATCTGGTTCCCCTGCCTTCCCAAGTATACCAGTGAATGTTCTTATGTTTAAAAAAGGAGTTTGTGATGACCAAACCCATACTGGAACAGAAATCCAAGAGTTGTTTCCCGTTCCTGTTGGCCTCTATGTCCTCTCCAAATTTACCCATAACCTTTTCATACCCTTCTGTTCGATTTCCAATCCTGGCAGTAAACTCACCCATGAGTGTAAGTGTCTTTAAATCTCTGTGAAAATTATTATTATTTCCACTGACTCCACGGATTGTGTTGTAGGTAGTGGTGTACCTTACGTATGTGGCGGCCCTGGCAAGAATTTAAAATGGCGCACTCTCAAGAACCCCCCCCCCCTCCCCCAGGAAGCAAAGAATGCACCCCCTTATCAATACAGAAAATGTGAAGGCGTTTCTTGGCATATATATATATATATATATATATATATATATATATATATATATATATATATATATATATATATATATATACCGGCCGCGGCGGACATTCTGTTTGCAGCAGACTGCACATCTACGCCACAGTCTGCGTTTCTTGGACTGGTCACTCGGAGTGACATGAGAAAAGTGCCTCCCAGTAAAGCGATGAGGATTCTCGTCATCAGAGCGTCTTCCTTTACTATCTCTTCTCCGTTCTGTAGCAAATTTTTCCACAATTTCTCGTACCAGACTGGCCGCGGCGCAGTGTTATTTTTTCAGAGGGCGGTGCGGCGCTCCGTCACATCATCGTCGGCGGTCTTCGGAATTTGCACCCCCCTTGCTCTTGCGCCCCTGGCGGGGGCCACTCCTGCCAACCCCTAGGTACACCCCTGGGTGTTGGTTTGAAAAAGTGAGACATTATTTATGACTGATGTCATTACGATATTCATATATTCGTCAGCAGCAGACAGACAATACCCCAGTTCCACGGACAGGCCTACGCAGGACATTCTTGAGGTAACACCAAAAATAATTCGTGCTACACTTTTTTGCATTCGGAACACTGTAGCTTGGCTTGGTGAGTTATTACAAAAATGATTCCATATGAGGTTGTGGAATGAAAGTAAGTGAAATATGCTGGTTCTGTAATTGTAACGTCACCTATGCCACTTATCAAAATGATCAGAAAATATCCCTGAACAACCTCCGGAAGTTTTTCAGTTGACTTCAAGTTACCATGTAAACACCAGCATCCTCCGCCGTAATACTGATTAGCTGAAAACGAGAAAGAAAGTAAGTATTTGAAATGAAATCGCCGTAAATGTTAATATATTTATCCCACTGTGAGACAAGACGGTCACTGCCATTCATGTAAAAATGTATGTGGTTCCCTGCAGAGCCATGATTGTAGATGGGCGCGCGTCTTTTCGCCCGAGGCAAATCGACGGCCAAGTATGCTTCGGCGTAAACTCAATGATAGAGCGGAGAGGGCTGTGTTAAGACGTCAGCCAATTGCGCGCTGGCCGATCCCTCTCTGGGACAGCAGCGGCCCCTATGCGAAGAGGGCATAAAGCGCCGCCCCCGACCAGTCACGGCCCAATCCAAGAGTAGCATCAAGAGTCGTGATATGTATAGGTGCGACTTAGGATACTTTATGCTGAAGAAGATTGCTTATTTTGCAATTCCCCCTTTGCTTGCGGCACGTCTGTGTAATATTCAGTGTTAAGTATTGGCATTTACTTTTTTGTAGTAAAACTCATTAATACGATTTGTTTGAATGCAGTCTAGCGACCCGAGAAAGCACGTTTCCTAGACACCCCATATTTCGACAACTAGGCAGGATTTAAGAACTATGTCTGTCTTCAGGCCCTGAAGAAATGTGGAAATTGCATGGGGAGAGATCGGTACAATCTGGGGAATGTGTAATGACTCCCCAGCGAAACTTCTGCAATGGGCGGGCCCACGTGTTGCCAAGGCTGTTTCGACTACGGTGCTGAAGTGTCGCTGGTAAGCCATTACACATCCTCTGTACACTCCCGATCGCTCCCCATGAGATCTCGTGGTTTTTTTTTGTTTTTTTTTTTTTTTTTGTTTTGTCTGAAGAAAGACATTCGTGGCCATCGATTCGCCTCGGATGAAGAGGTGCACGCTTGTGTACAATCATGGCTCTGTATGCAACTGCAAACATTTTTCCATGAAGGCATTGACAAATTGTCTCACAGGGGGATAAATGTATCAACAGTTATGGTGATTACTTTGGAAATAATAAACAGTTTAATTGCTTTTAAGGGTCCTGTACTTCAGTCAATAAAAACAGTACCTTATAGGACCACTTTTTCGTCTGTATATCTGTCTCTCTCTGTCCAACTGTTCAAAACAATTTTTCTCAGGAACGCGAGTACGTCTGAAATTGAAATTTATGTCACATAATAAGACGTATACTCACTTCGCAGTGTAATGTCCGCAACTCGTGGTTTAGTGGCTAGCGCTGCTGCCTCTGGATCACTGGGCCCCAGGATCGATTCCCGGCCGGTTTGGGGATATTCTCTGCCTGGCGACTGGGTGTTTGTGTTGTCCTCCTCCTCATCATCATCATCATCATCATCATCATCATTCGTGACAATGGCTAGATTGGACTGTGTAAAAAGAAATTGGACTGTGTAAAAATTGGGAATTTGTACGTTCGCTGATGACCGCGCAGTTGAGTGCCCCAAAAACCAAACATCATCATCATCACCACTTGGCAGGGTAATACATGGAAGCGCCACAGAAGTTGGTAGAGGCATGCGTATTCAAATACAGAGATATGTAAACAGGCAGAATACGGCGCTGCAGTCCGCAAAGCCTGTGTAAGACAAGGGTCTGGCACAGTTGTTAGATCGGTTACTGCTGCTACAATGGCAGATTTCAAGTTTTAAGTGAGTTTCAACGTGGTGTTATAGTCGGTCCACGAGCGATGGGACACAGCATTTCCGAGGTAGCTATGAAGTGGGATTTCCAGTACGACCATTTCACGAGTGTACTGGGAATATCAGGAATCCGGTAAAACATCAAATGCCCAACATCACTGCGGTCGGAAAAAGATCCTGCAAGAACTGGACCAACGACCACTGAAGAGAATCGTTCAACGTGACAGAAGTGCAACCTTTCCTCAAATTTCTGCAGATTTCAATGCTGAGCCATGAACAAGATCCAGCGTCCGAAACATTCAACGAAACATCATCGCTGTGCGCTTTTGGAGTCGGAGGCCCACTCGTGTACCCTTGATGACTGCACGACACAAAGTTTTACACCTTGTCTGGGCCCGCCAACACCGACATTGCACTGCTGATGCCTGGAAACATGTAGCCTGGTCGGACGGGTCTCGTTTCAAATTGTATCGAGCGGATAGATCTCATGAATCCGTGGATCCTACAGGTCAGCAGGGCACTGTTCAAGCAGGTAGAGGCTCTGTAATGGAATGGGGCGTGTGCAGTTGGAGTTGTATGGGACCCCTGATACGTCTAGATACGACTGTGGCTGGTGACAAGTCTTAAGCACCCTGTCTGATCACCTTCATCCATTCACGTCCATTGTGCGTTCCGACTGACTTAGGCAATTCCAGCAGGACAACGCGATACCCCACACGTGCAGAATTGCTACAGAGTGGCTCCAGGAACACTCTTCTGAGTTTAAATACTTCCGCTTGCCACCAAACTCCCCAGACATTAACATTATTGAGCGTATGTGAGATGCCTTGCAACGTGCTGCTCAGAAGAGATCTCTGTCACCTCGTACTCTTACGGGTTTACGGACAGCCCTGCAGCATTCGTGGTGTCAGTTCCCTCCAGCGCTATTACACACATTGGTCGAGTCCATGCCACGTCGTGTTGCGGCACTTCTGCGTGCTTCCGGGGGCCGTACACGATATTAGGCAGGTGTGGCAGTTTCTTTGGCTCTTCGGTGTAATTGTAAGCTTCTAAGTCAATGTAGTCAAAAAATACGCCCATTGACGTCACATATTTCGATATTGATCAAAACCTACAGAGTACTTGCTGCTCGTCTAGAATCATAGAATTTGGTAATACGCAAGGTTTCACTGTACAACCAAAGCAAAGGAATCATCAAATTGTTTATTTGTATTTATATTGTTACCCGATTTCAAACTGGAAATTAAAACATTCTTGTGAGTCTTGGAGTTGCTGTGACCGATATCTTGCCGGTATCAATGTCGATAACAGGCAAAAATCGTCGAGCTCCTCGATTCCCGGATTGGACGAACTGTCTGTATACATAATCACGTTTGGACTGAACCCTCAGTGTGCGAGTGCTACTCGCAACTAGCCTTTTTTTTTTGCATCTGTCTCGTTTTGACCGTCCCTTACGCTTCACAGAGCTTCCAATGTTATCTACTAGGTACTATTGAAATTTTGCTACGAGGGGACCTTAAAAACTAAGTAGCACACATGGTCCTGCACTAAGACCACTGTGCACCAAGAGTGATTCATTGTCGGGAGAGAATACTTGTTCTGGGTTTCCTGCTGATACACCTCTGCTGCGGTACGGATTACGGACGCATCACTGTGTCGGATTGAAGTGGCGGGGCGACCGGGGCGACTGGGAACGTACTGCGAAGTTGGAATACGCGGAGATTTTTTTCGGCAAATTATCAAAATGGTTCAGAGTAGTTTCAGGGGTAAGACAAGGCTGTTGTTCATATTATTTATGGATCATATGTTGACAACAATAGACTGGCTGGGTGAGATATGTGAACACAAAATAAGCAGTCTTGCATATGCGGATGCCTTAGTTGTGATGGCAGATTCGATTGAAAGTTTGCAAAGTAACATTTCAGAGCTAGATCAGAAATGTAAGGACTGTGGTATGAAGATTAGCATCTCCAAAACGAAAGTAACGTCAGTGGGAAAGAAATATAAACGGATTGAGTGCCAAATAGGAGGAACAAAGTTAGAACAGGTGGACAGTTTCAAGTACTTAGGATGCATATTCTCACAGGATGGCAGCATAGTGAAAGACCTGGAAGCGAGGTGTAGCAAAGCTAATGCAGTGGGCGCTCAGCTACGATCTACTCTCTTCTGCAAGAAGGAAGTCAGTAACAAGACTAAGTTATCTGTGCACCGTTCAATCTTTCGACCAACTTCGTTGTATGGGAGCGAAAGCTGGGTGGATTCAGGTTACCTTATCAACAAGGTTGACGTTACGGATATGAAAGTAGCTAGGATGATTGCTGGTACTAGTAGATGGGAACAATGGCAGGAGGGTGTCCACAATGAGGAAATCAAAGAAAAACTGGGAATGAACTCTATAGATGTAGCAGTCAGGGCAAACAGGCTTAGATAGTGGTGTCATGTTACACGCATGGGAGAAGCAGTAGAGGGTAGGAGGAGTCGGAGAAGACCAAGGAGAAGGTACCTGGATTCGGTTAAGAATGATTTTGAAGTAATAGGTTTAACATCAGAAGAGACACCAATGTTAGCACTGAATAGGGGATCATGGAGGAATTTTATTTATTTATTTATTTATTTATGCATTTATTTTACCTGGCAAGATTAGGGCCTTCAGGCCCTCTCTTACACCTAACCAGGCATACTCAGATTGAACGAGTTACAGTTACTAAATAACATTAAGAACATTTAACGTATTATGCAGTATTGATGTCAAACGAAAAAAATTTGAGATTATAACAGTAGTACAATGATAGTTATAACAATAAAAACAATTATAACAATCAACGATAATAATGATAATAATAATGATAATAGTAATAATAATAATAATAATAATAGTGACTAAGTATATGAAAGTAAACATACATTTCTTTTGTGAATGTCAGTTAGTTGGGAATTTTCTCGTTATATTCTTGCATCTTGTGAGTTATTCTCATCGAGCAGAGACATAAGACGATAGAATGGGGTGAAAGAGATATATAAGAGGTAGATAGGTTTGAAGAAGAGAAAAAGAATGGTAAAATTCGAAGCTGTGATGGAGAGAAGAAAGAAAGAGATGTTAGGGGCACAACAATGGTGGCTATACCGTCCCTAATATGTAAGTTTTGAGTTCCCTCTTGAATGTTGAGTAGTTCTGGATAAGACGCAGATCACAGGGGAGTGCGTTCCATAGTCGTATGGCTGAGATGGAGAATGACACGGAGAAAGATTTTGTGTTATGTAAAGGTACAGCCAAGATGATAGACGTATCCGATCTGGTATTGCGATTGTGGAATGATGATAGATGTTTAATGTGAGAAGATAAGTATTGAGGGCACCAGTGGCTAAGAAATCGATGAAGTAAGCACATCGTGTGGAGATCGCGTGCCTTATGTGGGCGTATCCAACCTAGCTGGGAGTATGAAGGACTGATATGATCATACAACCGAATATTGCACACGTATCTGACGCAAGCATTCATCACTAGCTCGAGGCATCTAGAATTTTCACTATTCGTGCCGTGTTGAACTACATCGCAGTAGTAAAGATTAGGCAAGACTAGTGTTTGGACTAATTTTTGTTGAACATGGGTTGGAAATATTTTTCTAAATTTTTGAATTGCATGTAGGGAGGAGAGCGATTTCCGGCAAGCTGTGACTGTTTGTTCTTCCCAGTTTAGGTGTTCATCCAAGATTATTCCAAGGTCTTTTACTGTTTTTTGGTATGGTAGTTGGGTACCATTGAGGAGTATTTTAGGGACCGTTTCGCGAAAGTACCGGCTGATTAACTTTGGATGAGATATAAGTGTGACCTGGGATTTCTTGGGGTTTAGTTTCAGACCTAGGTTCTGTGCCCATCGAGAAACAGAGCAAAGATCTGCGTTCATACTCGCTACTGCGCCAGCAATGTTTTTGGGGCTTGCACTTATGTACAGTTGGATGTCGTCAGCATATAGATGGTAGCTGCAGGAGTGAATCACTGAAGAAATATCATTAATATACAGTGAGAAGAGTAGTGGACCAAGGACGGAGCCTTGGGGAACTCCAGAGTGCACGCTTTTCCATGATGACTTTTCCGACCCACAAACGACTTGTTGACTTCTGTTTTTGAGGTAGCTGTCGAACCAGTGTATTGCGCTGATTGAGAAATTCAGCTGTTTCATTTTAATTAGTAATATATCGAAGTCAACTGTGTCAAAAGCCTTGCTAAAATTTTATAAGGGGGCTATGCTCCAGACCGAACGCTGAAAGGCATAATCTGTCTTAAATGATGATGATGATGAATTATCTAAATTGCACACAGATTCACCGTAAAATACTGGCTGTATATGGGTAAGATGCAAATGCGCGTCCAAATGTAATGAAATCTTGCCAACAATTTGATTACGACCGCTGAGACGTGGGCGATGCCGATCGGGAAAGAGGGCCATCGACATCGCCCACAGACGATGACGGGTAGGCGATCGAGGAACCGATCCGCAGCAATCGCAGATTTTACGACGAAGAAGACGTTCAAACGCAGGTTCTCGAGTGGCTTTGTGACCAAGAAGCAGATTCTTATCATCGAGGAATCGAGTGATTGGTAGAACGCTGCGACCGGTGTTTAAAAACACTAGGTTGCTATTTGAAGAATAGTATCATGTGTATCTGTGTCACTTTCAAGTGTAGTGCAACATTCAATAAAAGTTACTTGGCCTGCCATAATGATGTGTAAGTTATGTCAAGGTTTTTTTTTTTTTTAAATTACCACTACCAGTCACAAACTTTGTCAACTATGCTATTAATTATTTATTTAGCGACATGTTTCGATGGTTGTACCTTATCTTCAGGCTAAATGGCATTACAAAAACAACTTTACAATAAGGTCATACTGATGTTACATAGTCTTTTCGTAAATGCTGTGGTCATCTTTGTTCTTCTGGCGTGGCAGTCTCGTTGTAGTGCGTTGCGGTGTTTCCATTTCCGTGGCTGTCTTGGTCACTGTTCACAAATTGTCACTAACATAGCAGTAACTTGGAAACACGATCACAAACAGCCAGAAGAGCAAAGATGGCCACAGCATTTATTTACGAAAAGACTATGTAACATCAGTATGACCTTACTGTAAAGTTGTTTTTGTAATGCCATTTAGCCTGAAGATGAGGCATAACTCTCGAAACATGTCGCTAAACAAATAAGTAATACAATAGTTGACAAAGTTTGTGACTGGTAGCGATAATTTAAAGAACACCTTTACATATTTCTTGAGACAATCACGGTCGAAAAATAGTCAAAATGACTTCAAATGTGTAACTTAGTTTGTGAAGTTGCCTCGTCTACTGTGATCAGTGATGTTCTTATAAGAATCTCTTTGAGTACTTTCAGGTTCTAGTTGAAACGATGATAGATCTGGTCTGGTATTGGGTACGCCAGTATTTCGTTCATCAGGCGACAGTGCTAAGATGTACTTGGTTTTAAGCATGCAATCATAATATGCAATGAAAAGTCAAAGTGGCCCCAAGATCATTTTAGTTGTGGTATGTGACCCCTTTGCCCGCAACAATTTTACCTCCGAAATACCTAAATTATTATGAATAGTATCGAACTTCGAAGTACATAGACCTCGCCGTCATCCGAGGGTAGTGCCTCAACAAGAAGCTATATACCCGGTTAGCCACGTATAGCGAGTAGTAGCCGCGTGTCAGACCCCCCTTCTCTTCTTGGGAGGAGCCCACAACATATTTCCCTTATTAACATCTCCCTCGTGATCAACAAAAGTAAAAACGCAACACGTCTCGTAAAATGCGCTCCTCGCCGTCATTCAAGGGCAGTGCCTCAACAGGAAGTGACATAACCGGTTACTCACGTACAGCGAGTAGCCTAGCACGTTTTACCTAATGGGCCACATCCAGTTCCTTATGCGTCGTCAACTACGCTTCTCCGATAACATTGCAGATAACTCTTTGCTCATTGCCAATACTAATTAATGTTCATGTAGCCCCACTGGGTGACGGAGCGTAGTAAGTATTATTGTTTATACGCCTCCAAAGTTTACGTCTATGCTCTGCAGACCACTGTGAAGTGCACGGCAGAAGGTATTTCCAATACAAACAAATATAGCTTCACATACATTAGGTTTTCGATTTTTGTCTGGGACATATTTTCATAAAATGAAATTAGAAACTGTTCCCATTTCTCGGTCCCGATCAAAGTTTTCTGGAGGTTTCCCTTGTTGGTAAGGCAAATGCAGGAACTGAAAATCCCCTCCCGAGTGATTCCACATGAGACTCTCTTTGCGCAGCTCTTTAGTGGGACATTGCTCGAAAATCCCGCTGTGCCTAGAGAACGAAAATTATACAAACAACCCAAACGTGCATGGCAGAGTCTACTCTGCCACATGTTAGAGTTTTTTCCAGTTCCATCACATTCCTTGAGTCGTCGATTGGAGTTGGTTCTAAAATCTTTCTAAGTTGGCTTTCTCGGGTTAGTTTGTGTCCATCCGGAAGTGCCCGTCAAATCCAGTTCTTTTAGAATCTCTGTGACACTCTACCGCGAGTCAAACAAACCTGTGACCAATATTGTTGCCATTCTTTATGTGCATTGGTACAGGTTCCACACACTTGAACAGTATTTTATAATGGATTACACGTGTTTTTTGTAAGCAGTCTCCTGTGTAGATTAATAACATTTCCCTGGTGCTTTCCCGACGAACAGGATTGTGCCACTTGCTTTGCCTATGACTGAGCCAATATAAGCATTACACTCTATATCTCTACGTATTGTTCACCCAGGTATTTGTGTGAGCTGACTGACTCTGATTGTGACTGACTTATAATCTAGTCATAGGCTAGTATGATTTTTCGTTTTGCGAAGTGCATAATTTTATGTTTCTGGATATTTAAAGTAAATTGCTTGGATTTGAAAATCTTATCAAGATCCGACTGAATGTTTGTGCAGTGTTTTTATAGACGCTGTTGCATTATGTATAACTGCACTATCTGCTAAGTCAGGTGATACTATTAATATTCTTGATAAGTAATTAACATGCAACAATGACAACAAGATTGTGAGTATTGCCAGCCTACACTGACAACAAACGAATAAATATACTGTGCTGATTACTGTTACAGAAGTGATGAGTAACCCATTTTCTTCATGTTTTGTCTTGATGATACACCAAAACAATCGGAGTACACGACACGTACAAATATTTAGAGCAACCAATACAGTAAGGCAACAATATCACACAATACACAGACATTTTTCTGAAATCACGAAAATTTTAGATTTTGATTGAACACATAGTAAAGTATTACTGTATCTGTATTCAAATATAAAAACATGTGGTTAAATGATGAATCTAACTGAATATTTTTAATTTGTTTTTCAAATAACATAATTATTGTTTATATTTTCGATTTATTCAAAATTGTAAGTACAGGTGAAATTATTGGCGTTATTGTTACTTCTGTAATTCACTCGGGGTAATAATTTGAAAACATATGTAAAGAAAAAATTAACGACATATAAATTTCTCTCAATCTAAAAATCAATATTCTGTAAGATCAGTGTGATGCGAGTTCTTACATCTCATGTCTTCTTCACCTAAGATGTTTCGCACATGCTAATGGTAGTTTGAAATCTGTCCTGTTCTGTTCGAAGTTGAAGCTAGTTTGTGTACTTGGCAGGGGTGCGGTGTGGTTGTTGATGCATATTAACCCTAGAACGCTAAAGGTGGGATATATTACATTGCTACTAACCATCGTAAATTGAACTACTGCAAATTTATTTAAAGAAAGTCATAATTTATAGGTTATACACTAGTTATTTACAACTATTAGATCTCAAATGGTATCTTATAAAGATATTTTATACCCTACTGGAATTGTAAATTTTACCAGAGTTTAGTAATATAGGGTTAAAATATTTGCAACTGCATCATTGTGGAAATATAAAACGTTTAATGCGAAATAAACAAACAAATGGATATAACTTAATCACGTAGTGCTTTTATTTGAAAAAAAAACCTGGATCATATTTCCTACATACAAATTATTTTTACAGCAACCCATGTTTTTCAGCGTGCCCTTTGTCGTCTAACAGCCACAAGAAACAGATGAGTAATATAATTATTATTGCACTACCTTCCACCTCAGAGATTTATTATGTGCACCGTACTATCGTTGCCATTGCTACAAAGGTGCATTTGGTTTGACTTTTTCGGTTTCAAACATTCCAATGTTTGAAACCTGTCTGGAAACGTTCCAATGTTTGTTTCGCGGTTGTAGGGGGACGGTTTCATCGAATTGCGGAACACATGCAACTACAGTATTATCTCCCTTGTGAAGCTTTACAAAAGTGAGGTGAATGAAAAAAGCTCAAATGCAGCGCAAGAAAAAGTTGGTTAGTGAAAGTTGAAAAATTGCTAACAGCCAAACGTTTTCGGCGTTAAACATTCTAATGTTTATTTCGCAATAATAGAGGGGCGGGTCATCGAATTGCGAAACCATGTCACTACAGTATTATCTCTCTTGTGAAGTTTTACAAAAATGAAGTGAAGGGAAAAAATACTCAAATGCAGCGTAAGAAAAAGTTGGTTAGTGAAAGTCGAAAAACTTTAAAATATTAATATGAAGTTTCCGCAACCACGAAGGGAAAAGGAATTCAGAGTATGCCAACAAGAGGCAAAAACACCGTACGTAAATCGTACGCAATTTTATAAAGAAATACTGGTTTTAATTTATAAATACCAAAATGTAGAGACATATTGTGTATACTTATGGAAAAAATTGCATCACCAAAAACTAATTAATTTAGAGTAATGAAATTTTGGGAATACATTTATCTGGGTAACATATTCCAAGATCACAGGTTAACGTAAGCGCGAGACAAGCCGTTGCAAATGTGAAATGCTGGTAAATTAATAACCGGTGTAACCGCAAGAATGCTGAATGCAAGCATGTTGACGTGAATACAGATGCCAGATGTCTGGAACCACGCGACCTCTACGGTCGCTGGTTTGAATCCTTCCTCGGGCATGGGTATCTTTGATGTCCTTAGGTTGGGGAGGTTTAAGTAGTTCTAAGGTCTGGGGGACAGGTAACCTCAGATGTTAAGTCCCATAGTGCTTAGAGCCATTTGAACCATTTTGATGCCGGATGTCAGTCTGTGGAATGTAGTTCTATGCTTGTCGCAACACTGGGACGTTTAATGCACTTTGTGAATGAGGCAGGAGATGTTGCCCTGATATACTCGCATGACATGCTCTCTACTTGAGACAGATCTGCTGATGGAGGAGGTCGAGGCAACATGTCGACACTCTGAGGAGCATGTTGCGTTACAACATCGGGATGTGGGCGAGCGCTCTTCTGTTGCAAAGCACCCCTTGGAATGTTTTTCGTGAATGGCAGCAAAACAGGTCGAATCACCAGACTGACGAACAATTTAGCAGTCAGGGTGCTTAGGATAACCACGAGAGTGCCCTTGCTGTCATACGAAATCACAACCCAGACCATAACTCCAGATGTAGGTGCGGTGTGTCTGGTATGCAGACAGGTTGGTTACAGGTCCTCAGCTGATCCCTATCTAAGCAACACACGGCTATCACTGGCAAAGAGGCAGAACCGGCTTTCATCAGAAAACACATCAGACCTCCACCCTGCCCTCGAATGAGCTCTCGCTTGACACCACTGAAGTCGTATTGGTGGTGGTTTGGGGTCAGTGGAATGAACGCTACAGGGTAACTGGCTCAGAGCTGTCCTTGAAGTAACCGATTTTTAACAGTTCTTTGTGTCACTGTGATTCCAACTGGTGCTCAGATTACTGTTGCAGATGCAGTTTTGACGAGCCCAGCCATACGCCGAACACAGCGGTCTTCCCTCTCGGTAGTGGCACGTGGTCGTCCGTAACTCGGTTCTTCTTGCGAGCGTTCATTCTCGTGACCACCGCTACCTACTACCAAGTACAGTGACTACATTCCTGACAAGTAATTCTGCAGTACCGCTGAATGAACATCCAGTTCCTCGTAGCCCTAATACAATGGGGAGTTGGTAGTGTCATCCTCGACTAACATCAACTCACCTCGTCCAGTCTCAAAACTAACTGACGACTCCCACCGTTACAGCCTCTATTTGAAGCAAACCTGATTTGCATCCTCATAGTGGCGCTGCTAGTGACACACTTACGTGACTGGAGCGAAGTATGAGTGGACATCGTCTTTCGGATGCAGAAAGACGCCTAACAACTTTCGTTAATGTCGCACAATTCTCTCTTGGTGCTGCAGTTTTTTTTCCGTCTGTGCATCTAATATTTCGAGAATGACCACAGTTGACGAATCACAAATAAAAACGAAAAATACTCCTTAAGGGCAGTATGTTTAAGGCGGGAAAACAATAATAACTGGTGTACAACACCAAGACTTCGGCACGAGCGGTAGCATATTCTTACATGCAATATGATTCTTGTAATTCTGTAAGTAACTGACAGAGAAAGAACTGGCAATTTTCTTGGAGTTATTGTTTCACCTTTTTAAAATAGGCTACTCCCACGCGGATTGTAAAAAATGTGCCATTTGGTTTGAACAACAAATAATCCAGTTACACTTCGGGATACGAAATACTACTTCCATATGTTAAGAGATTTCCAGCATGCCTGAGACAAAATGTGACATGACGATAATTTGCCCGAAGGGTATCCCGCAACATTAGGACACGTGACATCCTGATATAAGTGCAAGATGTAACGGAAAACTAACGATTTATTGTATTAGGTTGTGATGTCCGGAATTAAAAAAAAAAAAGGTAGGGTGGTAATTTTTTTTTTTTTTTTTTTTTGTTTTGTTGAAAGGAAAGAAAGAAAAAAGGGTGAATAAAGGTGAAGGGAAGTGGTTCTATTTTTACTGGAATGAACTTATTGATGGACATCACAAAAATTTATTTTACCTATATTTTTTTTTTACTCATCGAAGAAGACAACACAACACATATAAAAGAAATCATCACACTAATATAATCCACAGAATGATCGTTTCACAAGACACTTTCTAGCTCGACTGACTCTTAAGACTGAACAAGACTCGACTGACTCTCTCTCTGGACCACAGATTTCAACTGTGATTCGCACGCCGATTATTTAATTAATCGTACAGCCGCTGGGCGCGCGCTTGGCGCGTCATTTAAATGGGATTAAACGCACACCGCGAGAGGCGTGGGCTAGCGGTGTCTTACAGGTATCGCCACACGGCCCTCTCTACTGGTGCGTAAGTTTTTCAAACTTCGCGGCAGTACCAGATTTGAGTTGACGAACAAGGTTGTGCAGTGTTTGCACCAGCATTATACAACATTTTCAAACATATGACAAGTACATACATATATAAAGAATTATAGCCTAAAGTACAAAGTTTAAGTAAATATACATAAATTGTTGCACATTACAAAATAGCCACTTTGAAATTGATCAATGGATGATTCATTTTTTTTTAGAGATGCCTGCACCGTCGGCAGTCCTGTTATTAAAACAATAGCTGCTACCCTGTATTCACAGTTCTTATTGTGTCGACCAGTGAGCACTATGCTTTGCCTCAGTTCAGTGTGGTGCGTCGTGCGAAGCACAGTAAAAGTCACAGCACCACAACTTTGTTTACTTTACAGTTTGCACATCAGGACAATAGGTAATGAATCTGCTTACGACAAAAGAACACAAAATGTCATACAATTTGGTTTTTTAGTTGTCGATGACAACAAAGTTCATGTCAGTATTGTTGGTGTTTAAGAGTGGCTGTGCGTGCACGAGTGCAGTAATTTTGATAAAGTGGTCCATCCACCACGCACCGCGGCACTGCGTACAGCCTCGCGCTCGGGTCCGCTGTTGAGGTATAATAGGCGGTGACACATCTGGCGGCGCCAACCCTTACGACGGACGCGACAGTACTGGTAGCCGCATCCGAAGACCGTACAACGCAGACTTCCAAGCACTTTCCAAGGTAGGGATCACTGTGATACGCATCATTGCACTTTATCGTAGAATTTGAGATTAAACTTATTACTTTGTACGGAAAACACTTTTCTATCATATTTTTACTCTTGACTGGTTGATTTCTCTTTATCAACACTATTTGATTTTTTTTACACTGTTCAGAAGGGAGGTTCGACGTCCTGTTCCTTCTGAGAACACATTTTCACAGACACTTCACTTTTGAGCAAAATTACACTTTGCATCTTTTCTCCTTTTATATTAGGTGCACATAGTAAGACTGTTTTGTGTGTAGCCTTCACAAGAGGACATTTAAGTTTTGAATAGGCAAGTCCAAAATTACATAGAAAAAATGGACATGTACATATACATAAAATGATTACCTACTATAGACATGAAATTCAATATACATAATACAAATGAACTTCTTCGTAGCTAAGTTGCTACATAGCCATTGAAATACTTTGCTAGTCGTGACCTGTGAAACTCTCCCAAAATTCGTATTTATATAGAGAATACTAGTTGTTTACATCTTCAAAAACTTACAATTAGACATGTTTTGCTAGTCGTGTCCTGTGAAACTTTACAAAATTCAGATTTATATTGAGATTGCTAGTTGTTTACATTTACAAAATTTTACAATTAGACATGACATGACATATTTATGTACACGAAATTCAGGTTGTGCCATCTATTTCTTGCTGTGCATGTGCACTAACGGAGTACTATCTCCTTCTTTACAGAATATTGAAATCTATGGCATCTGCCATCAAGAATTCTGCAAAACTCGACGAGAGACCCTAAGTGCTGCAAATTATGAATGGACAAAATATACAAAAGAATAGTGCAAAAACCTCACTACCCCACTATCCATCGTCCAGCAGTGGGCAAGGAGGTGGGAGTAGGATCAAGATAGAAGGATTGGGTTATACTCATATTTACAAAATCTTCATCAATACAGTAGTGTTTTCACACATGTGTGCGACGAATAGTGTATCTGTTTGCGTAACGTATGCATCATAAACTTTGCCATTGCGCAAGTGTCACTGACTTTAAGCCAATTCATGTTGTATTCAGTTTCATCCTTTAAAGTTGATCCGAATTGCTGTTTAAGCAAAAAGAAATTCAATGATCATTGTCAATCACTTCCTGTAAATCAGTCAAAGATTTTTGCAAGAATCAATGTGAGTACCGTATATGGTTTAATTCACTCGTTGAATCAGTCATGTTTAGGTAAATACGCGCTTAATGACACGGTAGTTTATATTCCTGAAAAAAATTCGGTCAGTAAACGTACTAATAAATGACTATAGGATCCTTCCATAAGAGGTGTACTTTAGTGAGTATCACGTAGTAAAATAAATATATGAATTTCCTGTAGGTAAAGGAAAATGAATGCGCTTTAGTTTCCATAAAGACAAGAAAATCGCTGTGTCCACGAAGACAGCTGCGTCGTACTGCTTCACACACAAATCTACAAAAAATAATCCACTTTGCTGAAAGAGAAAGAAAAATCTCATACACTAAAGTATGTTTTCTTGTAATCGTGAATTGTACGTCGTACCGGTAGTCGTGTAGTTTTTGTTTCCTGGTCGAGAACATGAGCAGAGAGCGGGAGACTTCGTATCCTAGCAATTGTTTTATGAGAGTCGCATTTTCTTAACTCTGGTCCAGACAGAACGACATAAAATTGCATAACTTATATACTATCCCACTTACACAAATACATATGTCCATGTCCTCACAGTATCAAGTAATGAGTGCTAGATTTCACCTAAATTACTTCACAGGATAAAAACATTTTTTTAAATAGTGTTAATGTTAGTGAGTTCATAAGTTCGTAACCATTAAACACGACCTTCGTAAATGTAGAATACGAATCTTACGAAGGCAGCCTGCATGCATGGTACTACAGAGAGCACACAAACTCTTTATGCCAAGCGTGAGATAATGGTTTTTTAAATAGGGCACATACCAAATAAGTTTTTCTTTCTCCTTTTTTATTGCCTACACGGCGAATCATTTCTCATTAACATCTATCAGTATTCATACACACGTATCGTTTTCATTCATACAGCTTCATATAATTAATATTCACCTTTCTTCTCATAGAACAGCTTCAATATAAATCGCAAATCATCAAATAATACTACGTGGTGGCATCATTGGCTCACACACAACGAAATCCTCATCATCATCATAAAAACTACCTAATAAACTAAAATTCACATTCATTCTTTCACACTCATTTCAGCACAATCATTCACTCATGCTGGCGTATAGTATAGCATTCTGGTGGCTCTCAAATTCATCACAGTTATTAACATAATAAAATCTTTTTTCTTGTACATAGTTTCCTGTTCTAGAAAATGCCTGTTTAAGGAGTAAGTTTGGTCGCTAACTTCGTTGTCCTTGGCTAGTAGTCAAATTATTCGTAGCATAGTAAATATAACGTAGATTAAATAGTTCTTGGATTGCATGTAATGTTTAACGTAGAGTTGCTATAGTTTAATGCGTTATGATTCTTTGCATTGACTAACAATTAACACTAACATTTTAGCTGTAACTAGCACATCCTTCCTCTTTCTCTTACTTTACATACTGCTTTAAGTGGTGGTGGGCGTAAAGTCCTTTAACTTTCTGTGTTGTAGGGTATGCTAATAAATAACATCCAGGGTGAGGAATATCGACGATCCGGTATGGACCTGAGTAAACTAATTGCCATTTCTTAAGCAAACATTTTAGCCTCGTAGATTTGGGATGGGTTGTGAGCAATACCAAATCATCAATTTCGAACACACGTGTCGGTCTGACCCGTTTATCAATTTTTTTCTTCCGGAGCTCCGCAGTGTGTGCCAGGGTAATGGCAGCTTGCCTTACCTTTTCCTGCAAAGAAATATCGTTCGCAGACAACTTAGGCAGGGGACTTGACCATGAGTTTTTTTCTGGTTCGTCTGATAATAACTCGGCAGGTGAGAATCCGGTTGAACTATGTGGCAAATTGTTCACAATGTACTCGAACGGAGCGAGGTATTCTATCCATTTGGAATGTTTTGTAGAAGAATGGATGCGCATAAATTGATTAAATTCTTTAAAAATTCGCTCAACGGGGTTACCCTGTGGGTGAAATCGGGAAGTAAGAACATGTTTAATATCGGAATCTTGCAGAAATGATTTCCACTTTGCACTCGTAAAGTACGATGCATTGTCCGTTAGGACAGCGACAGGTTTTCCGACGCGGGCTAGGTAGTCGGCCGAAAAGCGTCGAATGATAGCCGCAACAGTGGCTGTGCGCAAGGCGTACAATTTCACATACTTAGTAAAAACGTCCAATATAGCCAAAATGTATTTAGCACCACCGAGGGGTTGTGGATAGGGTCCGCCAATGTCTACGGGAATCAAATCAAGCGGTTGCTTTGGAAGAATGGGATGAAATTCAATTGATGCATGTTTGTTCAAATATTTTGCCTTCTGGCAAATGCTACATTTGCGAATGACCTGCAGGACTCTACGTCGCATGTTAGGAAAATAGCAGAAGCGTAGGATCTTGGCGGCACATTTATTAATGCCATAATGTCCCCAGGTTTTGTGGGTGAACAAAATGAAGTCGTCAACATAAGCTTCCGGTAAACATACCAACCAACGCTCTGACACGAGATGGGAACGATGAAACAGTACACCATTGTTGATCTTGTAGTAATTTTGAAGATTAGAATTTGAATTCTGACATAATTTTGTTTTTACTGTAGACCACCTAGGATCGGCATCTTGTAACTGTGCAAAATCCCTGCAGATTCGGTGATAGTAGCGGTTGTAGGATTCGTCATACATTAACATGACCTGAAAGTCGGAAGTTTGCTCATGCAAATCTGAAAGATTTTTCGCATCGTGCGGAAGACGAGAAAGAGCGTCCGCAACAATATTGGTTTCGCCCGAGATGTAAATAATTTCGAAATCGTATTCTTGTAACGACAAACACCAACGAGTGAGCCGGGAATGAAGTAATTTGCAAGACAGTAAAAATGATAAAGCTTGGTGGTCTGTATAGATGCGTGTATGTTTTCCCCAGAGAAAATATTGAAGTTTTCGCATAGACCAGATAATTGCAAGGGTCTCGCGTTCCGTAACTGAATACGATCTCTCGCATTCAGTTAAGGTGCGACTGGCAAAACTGATAGGTTTTACTATTGTTCGATCATGTTCAACAGACAGTTGAAACAAAAAGGCCCCAAGTCCATAAGATGACGCATCGGTCGATAGGCAGAAGTCTTTTGACATGTCCGGATGACAGAGGAGTGGTGCATGGATTAATGATTGTTTATTTTTTTCAAAATCGGCTTGACATTCTGTAGTCCATCGCCAAAGGGAATTTTTCTTTAGAAGATTTAGAAGATGTGGGCTGTTAAGAGCTTGCTGTGTCACGAACTTTCTGAAAAATGACGAAAGACCCAAAAATGCTTTAAGTTGTTTTTTGGTTCGGGGTGCAGGAAAGTTGCGAATTGCTTCAGTCTTTTTAGAGTCCGGCCTGATGCCTTCCGGCGTGATGATGTGGCCAAGGAACTTAATCTGTTGTCGGGCGAACCTTGATTTTTCCAAATTGATTGTCACGCCTGCATCGGCGAATTTAATCAAAATTTGTCTTAGAAATCGACATGTTCTTCCCAGGTGGCAGTCGCCACAACTAAATCATCCACATAGGGAGTGATTTGTGAAAGTAAATCTGGCCCGAGGACGTCGTCAAGCGCCTCGATAAAGATTCCTGCACTTATTCGTAACCCGAATGGCAAAACACGGAATTGGTATGATCGTCCTTCGCACAAAAATGCGGTATATTTACGTGATTCAGGATGTAGAAGAACCTGGTAGTAGGACGATCGTAGGTCGATATTAGTCAGAAATTTGGCGTTGTGAAATTTCAGGAGTTGTTCGTCCAGATTTACAGGGCGAGTATTTACCGGTATATTAATTTTGTTGATTTCGCGTGCATCGAGAACAAGACGCACGCTTCCATCGGGTTTCGAAACTGACAACAAAGGGTTGCAATACGGCGAGTGCGAATTTTCTATGATTTTCCAACGTAGCATTCTGTTAATTTCCTGCATAACCGCTGGTTTTTTAGACCACGGTATATTGTAGTGTGTACGACAAAATGTTAGGTGGGGTTTGACATCCATCTTGTACACATACCCACGTATGATACCAGGTTTATCTTGAAAGACTACTGAAAATTGTTGAAGAAGGTGAAACAGATTCTGTTTTTGCAAATCAGTTAGATGGTAGGCTTCGGCATACTTTTCCCACAGAGTTTTACTATCAGCATTGTAAGAAGAATTGCAATTGTTTGTCATAGAAAAATTAGTGATGGGCACAGATTGTACTTTCAAGTGACGTACGTCCCGATAAGAATTGTTGTTATTAATTGTTTTAGATAAAGGTATCAAAATTCTTTGCTTTCCAACCGTCAATTGACAGATACCATTCCCTAAGTCAATCACTGCTCGATACTGATTTAAGAAATCGATGCCGAAAAGACATGGAACTGTTAAATTATCCACAACAAGGAAATGATAAGGAACATGCACGTTGGAAACAACAAAAGTTAGAAGAGCTTGTAATTTGACATTTTTTGATTTGTTTCCAGTGGCACCGATGATTCGGCAGTTCTGCACTGGAAACGTCGGAAGTTTAGAACCTTTATCTAGATCCAAGTACAGGGAACTAGAAATCACGCTTGCTGACGCTCCAGTGTCGAATAACACTTCTACAATGGATTTCTCTAACGATAAAACAGCAGTTGCCTGAACCGTTACCTTTACTTTGTCGTTATTACTAGACTTATTATTCTCGGCAAGAAGGTCATGTTCCATAGTGTGTCCGTCTTGGAATCTCAAAAACAATTTGCAAGATTATTTGCGCCCGTGATCACGTTCTCGACCGGGGGTTGGGCGCTTACGCCGGTCTGCTCATGTTTTCCGCCGCATTATTAGGCTACGCATTTTGGTCATCACTTACCTCAATAATATTTATCCTTTGTTCATGGACATGTTTGGTATTCGGTGGAGTTTGATTACCGCAGTCCTGATTATTAGCATTGTTTGTTGGTACAAAGTGTCGTGCATTCGGAAACATATAATTGTAGTTGTGTGGTGTATAGTTCGGGTTTCCCCACTGCGGGGGTGGATAACTGACTCTAGAATTTTGACAATTTGAATTATTCTGCTGATATGGCGAATTTCTCTCAAAATAACCAGGGTTGTATCTTCCATCCTGACGTCTGTTTTGATTGTTGTTGTTTCGGTTACGTTTGTTGTTGCCTCTGGAGTACTGATTGTTGTCGAAGCTACCATTGCGTCTGTTGCCATTACTATTACTTTTTCGGTAAAATTGACCATTACCAAAACTGTTGTGATTGTTGGAATTTTGGAATCGGGGATCGCAAGATTGCTGCGAATATTGTGTGAAGTTGGGCTGTTGTGATTTTTGCCCCTGATTTTGAGGAAGTGGGTTTGCATTCCACATGTTACCGCTGTTGTTATTTTGATTGAAATTATGGCAATTGTTTTGGCGAGAGTTGGAATTAGCATTATAAATATGTGGAGTGTTCTCTGAATCTCCTCTAAACACAAGGTCTACTTCATTCAAATAATCTAGAAATTTCTTGATGTTAGTTTCCGGAACACCAATTAATTGTGTCCGGTAATGCAGGGGTAAATGACTTTTTAAGGTGTTAATCACATCGACAAGATCGGCCGGTTTTGACCAATAAAGTGTTTTGTCCAGGTATCTTTCAAAATATTGACGCAAAGTTTCTTTACGAGGGTTGTATGGTTCGGGATTGTGAACTTCACGTCGAAGTTGTTTTTGCTCATGTTCTGACCAGAATTCCTGCAGAAAAGCCTCTTCAAATTGCTTGAAAGTTAAATTTTGCCTTTTTATTTCAGCTCCCCATCTGGATGCTCGCCCCCTCAACAGATTACTTACAAAAAAAATCTTTTCCGCATCTGACCAGTTGTGCGGAAACATTCCGTCAAAAGACCTAATAAAAACAATCGGATGCACCGCTTGGGTATCATCGGAACTGAACGTTGGAAAATAGGCATGTTTAATCATGTTACCGTCAACAATACCGGCAGGCACTATAGGGCCTGAACTATTGTTCCCTGGTGAAACTTCATGGCACAAGGGTGGTTGAGAATTACTGTTTTGTGCGATCACTGAGAGCGGCTCTGTTTGATGTTTTTCGCTCGCAAGTGATTCGCTGTTAGACTGTGGAACAAACTGCACAGTGAAATTAGGCGGTGAACTCGTTGTGAGTGGGGTTGTAGGCGGAACAGTAACTACGTTAGAATCGGGAGTTAATAACTGAGAAATTTGGTTTTTTAAAGTGTTGGTCTCGGTTTGCACCTGCGACATGGCCTGGTGTAAAATCTCTTTTGTAGCGGTTTCTACCCTTTGCTCAATGAGCTTGTTGCAAATACCACATTCGTGCACTAATTTTTCTGCAATGTTTGCGTTACACTCTAAAGAAAGCGATTCTGTTTTTTCCTCCAAATGGGAAATTTTTTCTTTCATTTCTAATTGTTGTAAGCATACTACGCTAACTTGTTGAGTAATACCTTCGATATCCATCGAAATTTTATTTTGTGAGGTTGTTTGATTTTGCACGAAATTCTGAACTAGATCATTGACCTGAGCCTGAGCGTTCGTGACCTGATCCAACTTGGTTTTACATGACTGCATTTCGGAATTTGTCACTGTTTGATATTTAACAAAGGAATTTTCGTGAGTGTTTACACGACATGACAATTCGTTGAAACTTTCGGTCAATTGTGTCGTTTTTGAATTAAGTTCTGAGATTTGGTTAGCCTGTTTTTCCAGAGTAGATGTTACCTCAGAAGACAATTGATCGATTTTGCTGTTTAATTCTTTTGTACTCTGCTCCTGTTTATCAAATCTAGTGTCTAGTTTATCAAACCTTTCATTAAGGATGCTATCCATACTTCGCGTAAGAAGTTGTATTAAAATTCCGTACTGATTCGGATCAATGTTTGGATCATTGTTCCTTTCACTAGAGTTGTGCAAATTAGGATCGGAGTGGGAAATCCCTAGTTGGACACGTCTACTATCGTTTTCCATAGGGTCAGGATTATTGGGTGTGTCACCTGATGAATTACTTTCGTTACTTAGTATTATTTGATGTGATACACCTGCAGTAAATTCCATAGATTCTGGGCTGGAAAAGCCTAGGAAAGGGGATGCTGATGATACAGTAGCATCACCGTTATCAGTTTGCTGTTGCTGTTGTTCCATTTAACAAACGTGAAATATACAAATAGTACACCCAGAATGGCGATGGCTTGCAAAGTACAAAAGATAAATAAAATTTAAATAGTTAGACGGTAATAACTATTACTTGATAGAATTTCCAAAAATGTATTATTGTGGTTGTAACCGTATTCGCGTAGCTAATCTGAAAGTGGTGACATGACGTAACAAACAAGATTGACTCATAACAATGACTTCTGCATATCTTACTGTTGAATTTTAATGTTACAATAATAGAAATTCCATTGACAAAGGGTATGATTCTTGTTTAGGGAAAGGCATGGGAAATGGGAATAAAAGTTAGCATAGGCGGGAGGCGCACGCTGGACAATGGCATAGCAGAACAAATGCTTTTGCACTACTCACCGCGCTGCGTTGAAGCTTGCAGAAATCTTGTTAATCTTGAAACAACGTTAGCTCTCGTTTTCATATTGGGCATGAAAGAGAAAATTACAGTTTTTTAGCCAATGTACAAGACAATAAATATTACTACACGTATGATTTTACTTTAATTTGCCCTTGTTAAGTTCATTCCAGTAAAATCCGAAGATTGGCGTCCTGTAAACGGTCGTCAGTGTGATGTCCGGAATTAAAAAAAAAAAGGGGGTGGTAATTTTTTTTTGTTTTGTTGAAAGGAAAGAAAGAAAAAAGGGTGAATAAAGGTGAAGGGAAGTGGTTCTATTTTTACTGGAATGAACTTATTGATGGACATCACAAAAATTTATTTTACCTATATTTTTTTTTACTCATCGAAGAAGACAACACAACACATATAAAAGAAATCATCACACTAATATAATCCACAGAATGATCGTTTCACAAGACACTTTCTAGCTCGACTGACTCTTAAGACTGAACAAGACTCGACTGACTCTACTCTCTCTCTGGACCACAGATTTCAACTGTGATTCGCACGTCGATTATTTAATTAATCGTACAGCCGCTGGGCGCGCGCTTGGCGCGTCATTTAAATGGGGTTAAACGCACACCGCGAGAGGCGTGGGCTAGCGGTGTCTTACAGGTATCGCCACAAGGTGTCTCTCGGCTGGAAGGTTAGAACGGTGTATCACGCCCTCTGCATGTCAATATAGTTGCATAGTGGCTCCCCGTTTTCTTCCATAGCTGTTCGTTTGATGGCCCCCGCCATAAATTCCTCTCCTGCGCCAAACACTTCATCTCACAGAGTAGCACGTACGCGCTAAGTATTCCATTACTTGTTGCATTTATAACAACCCCCGCCTTTCCCTGGAGTTTTTACTCCATGCAGCTCCCTCTAGTACCGTGGAAGTTATTCCCTGATAACATATGCCCTGTTATTCTGAACCTTCTTTCTATCGAAGTTTTTCACATGTTACTCTCCTCGATGATTCTATGGAGAACTTCCCCATTCCTTACCTTATTAGTCCACAAAATTTTCAATATCCTTCTACGCCAACAAATCTCAAAGCGCTTCGATTCTCTTCTGTTCCTGTTTCCCTGCAGTCAAAGTTTTTCACATGTTACTCTCCTCGATGATTCTATGGAGAACTTCCCCATTCCTTACCTTATTAGTCCACAAAATTTTCAATATCCTTCTACGCCAACAAATCTCAAAGCGCTTCGATTCTCTTCTGTTCCTGTTTCCCTGCAGTCCATGATTCTCTCCCACACAATGCTTTGTTCCAGACCTACATTCTCAGAAATTTCTTCCACATGTTAAGTCCTATGTTTGATTCCAGTAGACTTTAATATTCTCTTTGTTTGCCAAAAATACGTTGTTTGGCTTTCAAGGTAGCGGAATTCCTTAACGTCTACTTCATCGTCCTCACTTTTGATATTAAGATTATCGCTAATCTCATTTCCGTTGCTCCTAATTATTTTCGTCTCTTTTTCGGTTTCCTCGCAATCTAGAATCTGCACTCTTTAGGCTGTTTATTCCATTCAACAGGTTCCGGAATTCTCCCTCGCTTAAACTGAAGATAACAATGTCAACAGCGAATCTTATCTTCGTTATTCTTTTACCGCGATCTTTAATCCCACTCCTGAATTTTCCTTTATTTCTGTCTTTGTTTCTTCCATTCATAGATTGAACAGTAGGGGCAAAAGACTGTTTCCCTTTTTAATCCGAGCACTTCACTCTTGCTTTTCCATTTATATTTTTACCTATTGTTTCTTATATATACTGTGTATTACTCGTCTTTCTTGATAGCTTAAACGTATATCGAACATCTTACACCATTTTACACTATCGAACGCTTTTTCTAGGTAGATAAGTTCTGTGATTGAGTCTTGATTTCTGTTACGTCTTGCTTCCACTATTCAGCTAACTGTCAGAACTCCATCTCTGGTGCCTAATGTCAAACTGACCGTAATTTAAGAGGTACTCATTTTTTTCATCTTCTAAATATTATTCCTAATAGCAACCTCAATGCATTAGCTGTAAAGGTGATTGTGCGATAGTTCTGCACTCGTCTGCCCTTTCTATCTTCAGGATTGTTGCAAGATTTTTTTTCGAAATTGTGATGGTATGTCTTCAGATTCTTAGTTTGTACACACTAACCTGAACAGTTGTTTGGTTGTATCCCCCCCAAATGATTTTAGAACTTCTGAAGGAATGTTGCCTATACCTCCCGCCTTTTTTACCGTAAGCCTTCCAAATCACTACTGAACATTGACTAACACTGAATCTCCTGTTCCTTCCATAACGACTTCCCTTTCATCTTCTACCACGTCATCAGACAGGTTGTCGTAGAGTCATTTAGTGTACTCTTGCCACCTATTCGCTCTCTCCCCTAACAGTAGAATTCCTCTTGAACTCCTGCTTTTAATTTCATCGAACGATGGTTCGAATTTTATATATGCTAAAGCAATCCTTTCAGTTACCAATTGTTCTTCGATTTCTTCACATATTTCCTGCTGTCGTTTCGCTTTGGCTTCCCTGCACTTTCTGTTTATTTCATTTCTAAGTGTATTCCTGTCTTTAACTGAATATTTTTGTACTTCCTTCTTCTGTCGATCAATTGAAGATTTTCTTCTGTTACCCAAGCTTTCTTCGTAATTACCTCTCCAAATTCTGTGATTTCGGAGGTTTGGGTCCTCCCTCGGCCGTGGATGTGTGTGTCGACCTTAGCGACCGATGACCTCAGCAGTTTGGCCCCGTAAGACCTTCCCACAAATTTCCAGTTTAGGAATCTGCGTTCCTCTGCAGCAGAACGACTTCTTATGGTATTCATTATTGCAATGTCTACTGCCTTAGAGAAATTCAAACGCTACTCATTTTTTTCAGTACTTCAGTATCTCATTTCTTTCCACACTGCTTCTTCCTGACGTTTCTCTTCAACTTCAGTTTACTGTTCTTCGTTACTAAATTGCGTGAGGCAGATGTTTATAGTCGGGTATTAGCTTCCATCAGATGAATTGGGTGCCATACGTGGAGCAAGACCATTCTATGCAGCAGCCCTTATACCTCTAAGAAAAATATACTATTTGAAACATATTGCGCCACCTGTTTCGAAAAGGTGAAGACGTGTAATGCGTCGCAGATGTGACAGATGAAGAGACTGTGAGAATCAGAAAAACCGCATCTTACACTGAAACGTCCCCTTAGAAAAATTGTACAAGACTGTGCTTAAACAGACACACAATATTTTTAGCGCAACGCAATCTGGCTTTCAAAAATCCCTACAAAAGAATGGCCCTGACTAACATTAACCTATACGTTTCACAAATCACTTACCTCACAAAAATCTTCGTTACTCAAGCTACTGCAATACAGCGAGCGCCACTACTGCCAGCTAAATAAAAGATTCAAACTACTGAAGGCACTAACTACTGATAGGCATAGTTAGCAAATGAAAGATTTTAATAGAGAACAAACAATGTATTTACCTTAACATCATCAAAAGTCATTATATATATAGCAGTTCATGACATCCAATCTCACAAATTTCAAAACTCCGCCATTTCTCTCCCCACATCCACCACTGCTGGCGGCTCACCTCCAACTGCCCAACGCTACGAGCTGTTCACATCCATCTGCCCAACGCTACAATGGCGAGTATTACAACAATGCCAACCAGCCACAGACTGCACACAGCACAGCCAGTGATCTTCATACAGAGCGCTACGTGGCGTTACCAATAAAAAAACCTAAACAGCCTACTTACAACACTGAATTCTCTTCCTGCATCCATTCATAGTGAACTGAACAAAACATTTGCCGATACTTCGTGTAAAAAAAAGGTATATGAACGGTCACCAAGTACGAAGTAGCATTGTCCTGCTATTAGATGCGATCGTGGTGAGAATAAACAAACTGAGTGTAAGGATGGACTTGGTCCCCAAGGATAGATGCACACTTGTCTTGATCCACTGTGCCTTCCAAAATGGAGAGGCTGAAAGAGGAAAAGTTATTATCTTTTCATAAAGATTTTGTTACAATGTTACGTAACTTGAGCGAGACTCTAGAAAGTTAACGGCCTGAGCATACGTTGATGGAGCCTGGTAGGGCGCTAAAAGCATGAGGTATATTTATGATTCTTAGCTCATAGAAACCGCATGTTGAGAGCTGAAGGCAATTGGCGGGAAGCCCATCCCTTAGTATATCTAGCTGGGCAGGTCGACAGCTGTACAGGGCAGACAGAGCACCTCCTAGTCGAGACAGGTCTCCAGCAGGACAATGCTGCTATACCTACATTGGCACCAGCCAAAGGCTGGGCTGGGGACGATGGACTGAAGGGCTGCTTCTACATAGTGAAGTCGTAAACCGGGCATTGTGTGCAGCTTCATACCTAATAAAAATTTCCGCGTTTTTGTGTTCGCCGATACTGGAAATAGGCCTGTGACCTACTTCCATCAGCCACCTCGGTTGTATAAGAAACTCTGGTGTCTGAGAAACGTTTAGAGATAGAATCTTTATTACACCTCATAACTAGGACTAACAAGCGCCAAGGCAGAGGCAATTTAGATAAAGATCTTTAGGATTGTATCTGTTCGCTTGTTGTCGCGGGAAGCGACGTGACTTAGGAGAAAAACATATTCTCCCACAGCGAAAATTTAAAAAAGCCAGTAATTGGTGGTTTCTTTTTTTTCATATACACGGGTTTCTTAACTCTTGCGCTGGTTCGACATGAGTTTGTGCTGTCATGTAGGAGGGGAGATTTAGTGCCTCTAAGGTGCCGTTCGTGCAGTTTGTGGAAAAACGTAATTGTTTTCCCTGGGAGAGGTGCGAGGCATTCGAGCTCTGGACTTCGGTCCAGAAGCATCTTCTGGTCGAATCTCTGGCATGTGTGGTTGGTACTTCAGACCTTTACTAAGACTGACTTCAGTTGCGGGTAATTAGATTGGGGAGCCTGTGGTGAAGTTCCTACTGCACCAACACTGTGACTTCAAACGCCTCGGACTACTCGTTTGCCGAGAGCACACTTATTCGTTTTTGGTTTAAGAGTCATGACGTTTGGTATCCTTGTGTGCTCTGTCGTATAAGTGAGCCAAATTGGTCGTTGGTACGACCACCGAATAAGTGTGTCACACACTGAAATCCACCACGAATTCAGGGCTCTGATAGAGAGCAAATTGCGATCCGTCTGCCTGATCGCTAGACAGTGAGATTTTGTATTTTTTCGTGGCCGCGATCGATTCACAGATGTAGACTTACGCCTCTCCCCCGCCTCACACATCTTGCCAGCTGCAAGTTACTTCGCTGCACGAAGCAAACAGGGTAACGTACTGCTGCTCCGGCCTTGTCAGGGCATACAAATCACAATCGCCACTTGTTCTCAGCTGCTCCAATATAAACATCTATAGATTTGAACAGCCAAAGTCTGCTCAGCGTCAGATTAATTCAGATTGAGTGATCCACATATATAGGGCCAGTGTACTTGACTCACTTCTGCCACCCAGGATCCTTGTCCATTGTGGTCTTAAACCATCTGTTAGTTGTTTACGATATTCTATCATAACGTGTTTAGCATAGGTCATGGTCTGTCTTTGTTTTTGGAAAATAAATGTTGTCAGTAGCCGCGCGGAGTGGCCCCACGGTTAGAGGCGCCATGTCACTAACCGTGCGTCCCCTCCCGCTGGAGGTTCGAGTCCTCCCTCGGGCATGGGTGTGAGTGTAGTCCTTAGCGTTAAGATAGTTTAAGTACACTCCTGGAAATTGAAATAAGAACACCGTGAATTCATTGTCCCAGGAAGGGGAAAGTTTATTGACACATTCCTGGGGTCAGATACATCACATGATCACACTGACAGAACCACAGGCACATAGACACAGGCAACAGAGCATGCACAATGTCGGCACTAGTACAGTGTATATTCACCTTTCGCAGCAATGCAGGCTGCTATTCTCCCATGGAGACGATCGTAGAGATGCTGGATGTAGTCCTGTGGAACGGCTTGCCATGCCATTTCCACCTGGCGCCTCAGTTGGACCAGCGTTCGTGCTGGACGTGCAGACCGCGTGAGACGACGCTTCATCCAGTCCCAAACATGCTCAATGGGGCACAGATCCGGAGATCTTGCTGGCCAGGGTAGTTGACTTACACCTTCTAGAGCACGTTGGGTGGCACGGGATACATGCGGACGTGCATTGTCCTGTTGGTACAGCAAGTTCCCTTGCCGGTCTAGGAATGGTAGAACGATGGGTTCGATGACGGTTTGGATGTACCGTGCACTATTCAGTGTCCCCTCGACGATAACCAGAGGTGTACGGCCAGTGTAGGAGATCGCTCCCCACACCATGATGCCGAGTGTTGGCCCTGTGTGCCTCCGTCGTATGCAGTCCTGATTGTGGCGCTCACCTGCCCGGCGCCAAACACGCATACGACCATCATTGGCATCAAGGCAGAAGCGACTCTCATCGCTGAAGACGACACGTCTCCATTCGTCTCTCCATTCACGCCTGTCGCGACACCACTGGAGGCGGGCTGCACGATGTTGGGGCGTGAGCGGAGGACGGCCTAACGGTGTGCGGGACCGTAGCCCAGATTCATGGAGACGGTTGTGAATGGTCCTCGCCGATATCCCAGGAGCAACAGTGTCCCTAATTTGCTGGGAAGTGGCGGTGCGGTCACCTATGGCACTGCGTAGGACCCTATGGTCTTGGCGTGCATCCGTGCGTCGCTGCGGTCCGGTCCCAGGTCGACGGGCACGAGCACCTTCCGCCGACCACTGGCGACAACATCGATGTACTGTGGAGACCTCACGCCCCACGTGTTGAGCAATTCGGCGGTACGTCCACCCGGCCTCCCGCATGCCCACTATACGCCCTCGCTCAAAGTCCGTCAACTGCACATACGGTTCACGTCCACACTGTCGCGGCATGCTACCAGTGTTAAAAAGACTGCGATGGAGCTCCGTATGCCACGGCAAACTGGCTGACACTGACGGAGGCGGTGCACAAACGCTGCGCAGCTAGCGCCATTCGACGGCCAACACCGCGGTTCCTGGTGTGTCCGCTGTGCCGTGCGTGTGATCATTGCTTGTACAGCCCTCTCGCAGTGTCCGGAGCAAGTATGGTGGGTCTGACACACCGGTGTCAATGTGTTCTTTTTTCCATTTCCAGGAGTGTAATATGGAAGTATAGGGACCGATGACCCTCAGAAGTTTGGTCCCCTAGGAATTCACACACGTTTTGTTGTCAGTAAACTAGTTTCCCATGAGCGCACACTCCGCTGCAGAGTGAAAATCTCATTCTGGAAACATCCCCCAGGCTGTGGCTAAGCCATGTCCCCGCAATATCCTTTCTTTCAGGAGTGCTAGTTGTACAAGGTTCGCAGGAGAGCTTCTGTAAAGTCTGGAAGGTAGGAGACGAGGTACTGGCAAAAGTAGTGTTGTGATGACGGGGCGTGAGTCGTGCTTGGGTAGCTCAGTTGGTAGAGCACTTGCCCGCAAAAGACAAAGGTCCCGAGTTCGAGTCTCAGTGCGGCACACAGTTTTAATCTGCCAGGAAGTTTCGGTAAACTAGATTATTCATACATTCTCAATCATTTTTATACAGCTCTCAAACGGGTTAACTTTCATTGTAGCGTCCCTTGCCAGGTTAACTGTCATTGTGGCTGACCCTGCCAGGACAACTTTCAAGGTCATCCAAGGAGTGCCACAAAAACATTCCCCAGAACATAACGCTCTATCGATTGTTGCAGGTTGTTTGCTTCGAGACATTTCACGCCTTACACGCCGACGGCCATCTGTCGGCGCTACGTTGTGGTACTGGCGTGCACCTTCCAGCCTTCATCGCCAGTGAACAGCAGTCAGCATGGGCGCCTGCTGCGGAGGCCCATACGCAACAGCTTCGGCTGAACAGTGGTTAAGAAGAGACTGTTGGGAACTTATTAGTTCATCTGGCGATCAGCTGCGGAGCAAGTGCTTCTTTCCGCCCTTACACATCTCTGCAACTGTACTTCACCCCTGCGGTCTATGGCCCATTGTACACCACAGTTGCCTCGGCGCCAGTTTTTGAAAGCGCCATTTTTCCATGCACGGTGTACTTTCAGCACGGCGGCACGCGAACGGTTTACAAAGTTAACCGTTTCGGAAATGCTTTCACCCTTGGACCGAAAGACAGAGATCATGCTCTTTTGGGAGTCGCATAAATTGCTCCGTTTCTATATTACGATAACGACGGCACTGTTTTCGGCGTCGTCCCGATATTCTTTATATAGCCTCCACTGGTAGTTCTGCTGGTTTCTGCACTTTGACGTCAAACATATGCCGTGGTCACATTAATGTGACTGGACCTTGTGACTTAAGAAGAAAACGAAATATTGGCCACCTTCAAGAACATGGCAAAAATATTTCTGATGCAAAATAAATGTCGATGATGGTTTCAGTGGTCATTATAAACTGCTGGCAATTAAAACTGCGACACTAAGAAGTATAGCAAGTAACGAAATTTTACTTATTGCTTGAGTACATATAGCAGGTAAAATACACTCCTGGAAATGGAAAAAAGAACACATTGACACCGGTGTGTCAGACCCACCATACTTGCTCTGGACACTGCGAGAGGGCTGTACAAGCAATGATCACACGCACGGCACAGCGGACACACCAGGAACCGCGGTGTTGGCCGTCGAATGGCGCTAGCTGCGCAGCATTTGTGCACCGCCGCCGTCAGTGTCAGCCAGTTTGCCGTGGCATACGGAGCTCCATCGCAGTCTTTAACACTGGTAGCATGCCGCGACAGTGTGGACGTGAACCGTATGTGCAGTTGACGGACTTTGAGCGAGGGCGTATAGTGGGCATGCGGGAGGCCGGGTGGACGTACCGCCGAATTGCTCAACACGTGGGGCGTGAGGTCTCCACAGTACATCGATGTTGTCGCCAGTGGTCGGCGGAAGGTGCACGTGCCTGTCGACCTGGGACCGGACCGCAGCGACGCACGGACGCACGCCAAGACCGTAGGATCCTACGCAGTGCCGTAGGGGACCGCATCGCCACTTCCCAGCAAATTAGGGACACTGTTGCTCCTGTGGTATCGGCGAGGACTATTCGCAACCGTCTCCATGAAGCTGGGCTAAGGTCCCGCACCCCGTTAGGCCGTCTTCCGCTCACGCCCCAACATCGTGCAGCCCGCCTCCAGTGGTGTCGCGACAGGCGTGAATGGAGGGACGAATGGGGACGTGTCGTCTTCAGCAATGAGAGTCGCTTCTGCCTTGGTGCCAATGATGGTCGTATGCGTGTTTGGCGCCGTGCAGGTGAGCGCCACAATCAGGACTGCATACGACCGAGGCACACAGGGCCAGCACCCGGCATCATGGTGTGGGGAGCGATCTCCTACACTGGCCGTACACCTCTGGCGATCGTCGAGGGGACACTGAATAGTGCACGGTACATCCAAACCGTCATCGAACCCATCGTTCTACCATTCCTAGACCGGCAAGGGAACTTGCTGTTCCAACAGGACAATGCACGTCCGCATGTATCCCGTGCAACCCAACGTGCTCTAGAAGGTGTAAGTCAACTACCCTGGCCAGCAAGATCTCCGGATCTGTGCCCCATTGAGCATGTTTGGGACTGGATGAAGCGTCGTCTCACGCGGTCTGTACGTCCAGCACGAACGCTGGTCCAACTGAGGCGCCAGGTGGAAATGGCATGGCAAGCCGTTCCACAGGACTACATCCAGCATCTCTACGATCGTCTCCATGGGAGAATAGCAGCCTGCATTGCTGCGAAAGGTGGATATACACTGTACTAGTGCCGACATTGTGCATGCTCTGTTGCTTGTGTCTATGTGCCTATGGTTCTGTCAGTGTGATCATGTGATGTATCTGACCCCAGGAATGTGTCAGTAAAGTTTCCCCTTCCTGGGACAATGAATTCTCGGTGTTCTTATTTCAATTTCCAGGAGTGTACATTACTGAATTTGTAGGTGATTTGAGGCTATACTGGGTACGAAATTCAGTACCCTGACAGATACAGGCGCACCATTCTCTGCCGCTACAACTCTGTGCTGCTGTTTATTAACCGTAATTGCTGACGCCCCAGTCTCTCGGAAATCCATGACCAGATGTTCCCAGTGAGTGAGTCATTCGAGAACATGTTACCCAGGGTAAGAGCTGAACACTTCAGTATTGACATAGATCAGCGCAGCATGGGTGGCTGTGGTATTGCATTGTCTTCGTTAAAGATTTCGAAGACAGGGCAGAATCGCTGGGTGTAACGCGACAGAAATGTAACGACTGCTCTCCAAATCACCAGTTATGTGAACCAGAGATGTCTGCATTCTGTAACAAGTGGAATCCCCCCACAAACTGGGCACTATAACGAACTGCTGTCCAAATAACCGCTTATGCCAACCAGAGACAGTCGTGTTTTGCACCAAATGGAATCCCATACCACGAGTTGGGCCCGTATGACGATAATAAATGCAATCTGGCGACCTTCGTTTCTCCTCGGAGCCGCCACAGACGGAAACGTCTATCGTGGCGCCGTACACCCAACCAGAACTCGATTGAAAAGACGGCCCGGTGGCACGTTGTGTACAGTGTTGTTGGACGCACCACTCAAGCGCCGCTTTTTGCTGTCGCGTCAAGGGGAGCCACCGTGCTGAGAGTCCTTGATGCTCCAGACGTCGATCACTGTCCAGGTGGATAATTGCCGTACTGCAAACAAGTCCATTTCCTGACTCAAGGTACATGACGTGGCTGTAAGATCGTGCGGCGGCCAGCGAACAAATGGTCGGCCCTCTCGCGCGATACTCGCGTGGGCCGGTGACCTTCTGCACTGCTTTCAGTGTGGCCCTCCTGAACCTACCGATTTCATATTCGCATGACAGTCGTGGGATTCCGACTAACAAGAACAGCACTGTTACAGATGGAAAAACTCCTCTCGATGGCCGACTATCTTATCACTACAGAATTTTGGCACATTTTGGTAGATGTGTCCCCCTCTCTCACGAGGCATTAAGAAGAAGACTACTAGCAGGTCTGTCTCGTAGAAAAGACTAACAGAGATGCTCAAAAATGTCAACTGACGAATACTTGAAGTACACCCAGTACCACGTTATAGCTTAGAAAATCCGAGGACCAATTTTGAAAGAAGCGCATTTAATACTCTTCGGCCTTCTTCTTGCGGACCTCGGAGACACAATGAAGATAAAATTACAACAAGAACAGACACACAAAGGCATGTAAGTAGTCCTTCCTCGCAAGTTCCATGCATAAATGAAACGATAGGAATCCCTGATATGTGGTACAAAAGTTAGCATTCGCCGTACAGTTTATAGTGCTTCTCAATGTACAAGTGTAGATGTAATATTTATTCCAGAGTAGCTGCAGGGATAGCAATTACCTCTCTAGATATTATGGAGAACGCTCTCGTAACAGGCGGAAACAGCAGCACATTCGCTACTGGGATGGAGACCATGCTGGACATTGTCCCATTACAACTTCAGGTTAAAAAGCAGGCAGCAGGAAATCTAGAGTCCCATACCAGTACCAGTTAAATGTTTTAAACACAAGATTGATCGTGGAGTATTTAGGTGCGGGCATCGTTTTCGCGACACTCCGTGGGTGGTCTCGTAATGTTGGAAGGCGCAATGGATCAAGACAAATGCCGGCCGCTGTGGCCGAGCGGTTCTAGGTGCTTCAGTCTGGCCGGAACGACGCGGCTGCAACGGTTGTAGGTTCGAATTCAGCCTCTGGCATGGATGTGTGTGGTGTCCTTAGGTTAGTTAGGTTTAAGTAGTTCTAAGTCTAGGGGACTGATGATCTCAGATGTTAAGTCCTATAGTGTTTAGAGCTATTTGATCAAGACAAGTATGCATCTATCCTTGGGGACCATGTCCATTCCTACAGGCAGTTTGTTTTTCCTCAGCACGATGGCATCTACCAGCAAGACAATGGTTTACCCCGTACACAATGGCCTCAGCACCTTCGTCTATTTTCGATCACTTAGTCAATCATACTCTGTTTCCTGAACTGTATCGCTGTCCATCTACCATTGATCCCTTCATCCAGTTATTATCAAGGATTTTTGAATCGATTGGAAGCTGTTGTACAGTCAGTCGGCATTTCCCCACTACAGACAGGAATCTCTCCAGCGAAGCTGGTTGCGGTATTCTTTGATATCTGCTATCAGAATGTGCGCTGAGGAGAAACTGTGAAGGTGCTGCACAAAGATTGTGGCATTTACATTCATTCAGGCGGCCAAGCAGCTCTGAAATCTCTGTCGGCCCCTGCGACGAGATCAAAGATGGTTGCACAGTGCCATGAAACCATTCTGAGACTAGGGGAAAGCAACAGGGTAACCCTGCTGAGACTCCCTGGTCACTCAAGAATCAGTGATAATGGACAATCATCACCAAGGCGGCGGTAAGAACAAAACTTCAAAGCGGCATCAGGAAGCAGCACCCAGAATATTTGGCTAAGTTCCAAAAAAACAGTAACGTGACGAGCTAATGACGGCGAAGCCATGTTTCAAGAGACGCTTTATAAACCTGGGATTGAACAGATCAAACGCATCAACGATGATGACTGTGCCGTGGGAACTTTAAGAAACACCTACACGCGATGGGTATAGAGAAAGAGACCCCTATGTGCATACCGTACGGTGAGGGGTCCAAAGCTGCAGCAGATTTTGTCTTTCAGAGCGAAGCTCTGTATGCTAAAGGACATAATATTTGGGTGCTTAATCCCTGAAGAAATAACCAATAAAAGGCCTCATGCTACTCTTTAAAGCAGTGCTGGCTGTACTATAAGGGGCAGTCAAATGGCAGCGAGACAGATGGAAAAAGGTAAGGTAAACTGTTTATTATTTCAGAATTAATCGCATACCTGTTAATACATTTATCTCACTGTGAGACATCACAAATTAATGGCATCATGGAAAAATGTTTACAGTTTCCTACGGAAGCATGACTGTACCCAGGCGTGAACCTCTTCGTCCGAAACAAATCGACGGCCACAAAATGTCTTTCTTCAGGGAGCGCTCCGTTGTTGCCGAGATCGTTTTGAGTGCGCTGCAGAAATTTCCCTGGGAGGTTCTAACAGATTATCCATACAATCCAGATTTCTCCCCATGCGATTTCCATATTGTTGGATCCCCGAAGAAAGACATTCGTGGCCGTCTTTTGCTTCGGACGAAGGGGTGCACACTTGGCTACACCATAGCTCCGGAGTACATATAATGCACCTTCCTTAATTATGTCAGAACTTTGAATGCTGAAATAACATTGCTAAGTAGTGTTCGTGTCATGTAAGCACAGATTTCCTAGGTTAAAAGTAGGTCGCATATGACACTGACGAGCCAAAGGAACTAGTACACCTGCCTAATATTGTGAGGGCCCCACAAGCACGCTGAAATGCCGCAACACGACGTGGAATGGTCTCGACTAATGTCTGAAGTAGTGCTGGAGGAAACCGACACCATGAATCGTGCTGGGCTGTCCATAAATCCGTAAGAATACGTGATGGTGAAATGTCTTCTGAGCATCACGTTGCAAGGCATCACAGATTTGTTGAATAATGTTCATGTCTCCGGAGTCTGGCGGCGAGCGGAAGTGTTTAAACTCAGAAGAGTGTTCCTGGAGCGATTCTGAACGTGTGGGGTGTCGCATTGTCCTGCTGCAGTTGCCCAAGTCTGTCGGAATGCACAATGCACATGAATGGATGTCGATGATCAGACAGGATGCTTACATGCGTGTCAGAGCCGTATCAAGACATATCAGTGGTCCCATATCACTCCAACTACACACGCCCCACACCATTGCAGACCTACCACCAGCCTCAAAAGTCCCCTGCTAACATGCAGGGTCCATGGATTCATGAGGTTGTCTACATATCCGTACACTTCCATCCGATCGATAGCATTTGAAACGAGAGTCTTCCGACCAGGCAATATGTTTCCAGTCATCAACAGTCCAGTGTCGGTGTTGCCGGGCACGGGCTCGTATAGGCGTTGCCGACCGCTGCTTCTTATTCTGCCTCTTTACATATCTCTGAATTTGAATACGCATTCCTATACCAGTTTCTTTGGCGCTTCAGTGTAGTTTAAAAAGTGTACTGACCTTTTGAAGATGGCTCCAACGCCTATGGAAATATTACGACATAGTAACCACTTTCGCAGTCCAGATTTCTTCGAAATGAGCAGGCAGAGAGTATAACAGCTCTGTGGTGAAAATTGCAGCACTTCAGAACACATAGCGGATTCCAAAGACATTTTCTCGTTGTGAATCTGTATAAGTCTGACCTAAATCAACTCTGAATACAATCTGAAACCGATCTGATGAGCTTTAATTCAAGCCTGACGGCGGCTAAGCTAACTCTAAAGCGTGTGGAGCCAAAATCAGTATAATATAGAATCTATAGATATTGCAGAACCTTCGAGAACATAAAATATGTCAAAATAAGACAAAGATAACTTCTGTTTTTGCAATTATTTATAAGTTTTAATTAATATATTATTTTCTGGAGATATTTATTTTAGTGAAGATTTTTAGGCATAACTGATAATAACAAAGGTTACAAAATTTCAAAACATGAAAATTATAAACTTCCTTTTACCTGACATTATGGATTTCATATCGATAGTAAGATAAAAAAATAATAAAACAGACATATTGTATGTGTTTAAAACCAAAAGGACGTAAATATTGTGAATCATGTAGATTCATTTTCAGAGCATTTGTTGGTAATAGCACGACCGCTAATTTCTTGGCGTGTAATCATTGCATTATAACATATCGTATATAAATAATGAAAATATATTTACGGAAAAACTGTATCCGGAAATTAGAAAACTCTATGAACGTGCACAGATAAGAATTACTCGTAATTCGCGGAAAGAAATCTACTCAAGTCGGGTTAAAATTAAGACGTACCGTACAATTCATTAACTGAGCAGAAGTTCCCATGGGGATGGATTCATCACATTAGGTAACCGCATGAATTTTTCCACGAAGGCACTGACCATTTTGTCTCACAATGTGATAAATGTATTAACCGCTAGAGTGATTACTTTTCAAATAAAATACATTTTACTTAGTTTCTTTCCCATCTGTCTTGTTTTCATTTGACTGTCCCTTGTAGAATTACAGGGAAAGAAACCGCACAATAAACTCAGTTTCGGTGCGGATAACAGAGAGCTAAGACTACAGTTGTTTTGCCTCTCTGTGTAAATCAATGAGTCAGACAACTGACTATGAACTGCACCACCGACCTTAGATGAGGCGACATGACGTGGGTGGGTCTATCGTACGTAGGACCTAAAGTCCACAGGTCAGTGCTGCTTCGCTCCTCCGGTTGTAAGCGCCTGAGACAGGTGACCTGGTGACCTTGAGGGCGGCTGCCACTGGTCAGAGCCGTTCCCTAGAGGAACGTCTGGTCCTACCGCCGAAGGACGTCAACATCCCAGAGGTGAGGTCAAAATTTTCCCTTCACGGAGGCGGGGAACGAGTAATTGAGTGGCGGAAAACACCACACTAGGGTAGTCTCTACGAAACCTGCTGGCCTTCTCTCCACATCTCAGCAGGTCCAGCGTCCCTGGTCGGTCGTTTGCTGGAGGAGACGGAATGGTCTGTCTAAGACGTGTATATTTCTATTGTCTATTGTCAAATCACAATTTATGAAAGATGTTTATATTTTATTAATAGGATTAAGTAGGAATAATTAATATTTGTCATGTTGGAAATAATTGTGGTAGCAGGGAATATTTGCACCAAAGTATTGTTGGCAAGAGAGGCCGCAAACTGATATAATTTTAAAAAGGGCGGGAGAGACCGCGTATGGATACATTTTTAGAAAAAAGCGGGAAAGACCGCGCATTGATACATTTTGTAATGGTAGCAGGGATTGTCTGCACCAGAAAGCATTATTGGCAGGAGAGACCGCACTTTAGCGTTCGTAAGAAATCAGTAGTAAGCGAGAAGTGAAGCGAGTCGGTAGCAGGTCTGAAGCGAGAGGTTGAGAGGAGCGGTGTGCCTGCCAACCACTAGCTATGATTTACCAGAGATTATAAACGAATGTACAGAGATATCAGCTAACTATTATAATTAGAGGAACTAACATTATTGAATTAATTTTTTGAGAAAGTCAAGGTATGTTTGCGCATTGCTAGTTGTAAGATTATCGTAAAAAGTAAGTCCCATTTGAAGGTTTGTAAAATCATTTCATTCAGAATATAATTAACTTTTGCCAGCAATATTGCATTTCTAATTATAATCCATCCCAAAAACCATCACCGCAAAACTTTGCAAAATTTTATTGTTGTTAAGAAAAAAGTTTAACTATGAATTACGTAACTTCAGTCAAATTAATTAATAACGTCAGCTTTGCTATTAAAGAATAACGTCAGCTTTGGTAATAAATGCAGCCACTTATTATGAAAGCCCACCAGCAGCTAATAGAGTACAGTAAAACAGAGTAAGTATATTCATATCGCAGTTCGATGTAGCAGTCAGATGGCGATCCAGTCACAGTAAAAAAGGTAAGGAACAGTTCTGGTTTATTGCAGATAACGACTGAGGACCACACAACGACGACACATTCTATGTTTCGTCGAAATCATACGAAAATCACTTTTAAACAGCAGCAATTAAATTTGTATGCGAAGATTGAGAAAGAGAATAAATTTCAAAGGGAAGATTTCATTTGTTGTTATTAAGCAAGAGATAGAAATCCCAAGGAAAGGTTACATAGGTTATTGTAAAAAGGAAGGTTATCATTAACAAAAGAGATATAGAGGAGACGGGAAGGTTTCTCCTGTTACAGCCCGCAGATTGGAATATACGAGGGCGTACTAGTAAGCAACGCACCAGAACCTTTAATGTCCAAACCCGTAAAGCTTTTAAAATAAAAGAAACCTTACTTAACATTCTACATCTATATTGTTCGTTTCAGTTGAAAGCAGTGCACTCATCCAGGCCAGAGGGGGTAAAATGACGTACTGATAAGTGGGCTCACACTGCGAAGTTTTTTAATGTGTCTCTGTACTGTAATCATGAAATAACAACACGTACTCATTCTTCTCAACTCTATGCTTCATTTTTTTCAGACGATATCATGTTTGTGGAGATGTCAATCACATAAGGAGTATTGTGAGAAGGAAAGTAGCTACTCACCATATAGCAGAGTTGCTGAGTCGCAGATAGGCGCAACAAAAAGACTCTCACAGATAAAGCTTTCGGCCATTAAGACCTTCGTCAACAATACACACACTTGCCGGCCGGGGTGGCCGAGCGGTTCTAGGCGCTACAGTCTGGAACCGCGCGACCGCTACGGTCGCCGGTTCGAATCCTGCCTCGGGCATGGATTTGTCTGATATCCTTAGGTTAGTTAGGTTTAAGTAGTTCTACGTTCTAGGGGACTGATGACCTCAGAAGTTGTGTGTTTGTGTGTGTGTGTGTGTGTGTGTGTGTATGTGTGTGTGTGTGTGTGCGTGTGCGTGCGTATGTGTGTCTGTGGTTGAGGAAGGCCTTAAGCGCCTTAACAGCCGAAAGCTTTAACTGTGAGAGTCTTTTTGTTATGCCTATCTGCGACTCAGCATCTCCGCTGCATGGTGATTAGCAATTTTCCTTCTGATAATATTTTTACATTCCATCCTGGATTTTCCATTGTTTGACTTAAGAGTATTAAAATATAAAACTTCATTCCATTCTATGATCAACATCAGTATGTACCATAACCCCTGCAAAGGTACCTGTACACTCTTGTATCCCTTAATATTAAAAAAAATCACAAAAGAAAATCGTGGTCTAGAGGTAGCGTCTTGAAGTAGTAATTAAACCCACGATAATGACTGAAGTTGAAGAAATGAATGAAAATTTGTACCACGGCCCATACTTGAACCCATACTCCTTGTTTACGAGGGAAACATGTTAGCCATTACACCACCACAGCATTACAGCTAACCCATCTGCACATACTATTCCTAGTCCAAAACCCTCCCTAACACAAACTTCAACTCACATCTTCAGCTTATTGTTTTCCCCTTCTTAGCTCGTCACTACTGCCAAGACTCTCTGGTGTTGGAATTGCACCTCAGCGTTGGACGTTATGGGAAAAAATTACCTGTACCTCAGGCGTAGGTGATATATATAGGTCTGATATAATTACATTTTTTAGACATTTTAGTCTCGTCTTTATCTACGATAATGATGGAAGTTGAAGAACTGAATTAAAATTTCTGCCATGGCCGGGACTTGAACCCGGGTCTTCTTGCTTACTTGTAAGCAAGCCATGGCCATGAAACAAATTTTAATTCATTTCTTCAACCACCATCATTATCGTAGATAAAAATGAGTCTCAAATGTCTCTAGAAAAATTTAATTATATTAGATCTATCGTAATCAAATCGTATTCAGTCCCAGGTTAGAACCCTGCTACTGATTACATTTTGAGTAGTAATCATCGGCAATGGTGGCTGAAGACTTCCGGCATTAAAAGTCACCCTCATTATGCCAATGAACTTTTCAAAGTGGGTGGAGGAGCGGAAAGAAGTTCAGGAAACTTAATTGCCTGTGGGGTGGGAAACTGTCTCTAAAAAGTGGAAAGCAATGATCAGCAGTATATGGACTCAGAAGGCAATGGGAACCACTGCATTAAAGACTCATAATAGTATCCACAGTAAATGGAAAAGTGTCATTATGATCTCTCCATTGCAAAAGATTCAACACTACTTCTCCACTCGGATTTCTGGGAGGGGACCCCCAAGGGAGAAGTAGACATGTGTGTGTGGGGGGGGGGGGGGGGTGGGGGTGGGGGTGGGGGGGTTCGTATGCACTATGTAGCACCATTAGAACCTTCACTATGATGGAAACTAGTCAGAAGCAAAACAAAGTAGCAAATGCCCACTGTGTATTGCCACGACTGTGAGATATATCTCGAAGATGGAGAGATCTTTGCGGAATATCAGATTGGGTCGTCTATTAGGTACGACCAACGGAAGGATAACGCTGTACGAGTCAGGGCGTCGAATGTGAAAAGTCTGAACGTGGTAGGGAAGCTAAAAATCTGGAAAGGTAAATGCTAAGGCTCAGATACAGTGGGGTCAGTGAAGTGAAATGGAAAGAAGATAAGGATTTATGGTCAGACGTGTATAGCGTAATATCAACAACAGCACAAAAATGGCATAACGGGAGTAGGATTCATTATGAATAGGAGTGTGCGACAGACTGTGAGTTACTGTGAACTGTTCAGTGATAGGATTGTTCTGATCAGAATCGACAGTAAACCAACACCGACAACAATAGCTCAGGTATATATGCTAACGTCACAAAAAAATATGAAGAGATAGAGGAAGTGTTTGAGGAAAGTGAATGTGTAATTCAGTACGTAAAGGGAGATGAAAACCTGGTAGTTGTGAGGGATTGGAATGCGGTTGTAGAAGAACGGGTTACGGGAGACTATGGGCTTGGTAGTAGGAATGAGAGAGGTGAAACACTAATTGAATTATGCAATAAATTTCAGAAATTAGTAGGAAATACTTTGTTCAAGAATCGCAAGAGGCTGGGTTACATTCTGAAACGGCCGGGAAATTTCAGTTACATTACATCATAGTCGGATAGAGATTCCACAAGCAGGTGTTGGACTGTAGGACGTGCCCAGGAGCAGAAATCGACTAAGATCATAATTTAGTAATGATGAACAGGCTGAAGCTTAATAGACTAGTCAGAAATAATCAATCCTCAAGAAGTTGAGTACGGAAATACGAAGGAATAAAAACATACGCTTGAAGCTCTCTGAGGCTGCAGATACTGCGATAATAAATAGTTCAGTAGGCAGTTCAGCTGCATAAGAATGGACATCTCTAAAAAAGGCAATCGCAGAAGTCGGGAAGAAAAGCACAGGTACAAGGAAGTTGATTGCAAAGAAGTCATGGGTAACAGAGGAAATATTTCAGTTGATCGACGAAAGAAGAAAGTGCAAAACTGTTCGGGTAAATTCAAGAATACAGAAATTCCACTCACGAAGAAGAAGGGCAGGGAAGCTAAGCCCAAATGGCTGCATGAAAAATGTGAAACAAACGAAAAAGAAACGATTGTCGGAAGGACTAACTCAGCATATGAAAAAGTAGAAGCAAACGTAGGTGAAATTAAAAGCAAGTGCGGTAACATTAAGAGTGCAATGGGAATTCCACTGTTAAAAGCAGAGGAGAGAGCGCATAGGTGGGAAGATTACATTGAAGGCCTCGATGAGATAGAGGACATGTCTGACGTCGTGATAGAGAAAGAAACTGGAGTCGATACGGAATACGTAGGGGATCCAATATTAGAGGCAGAGTTTAAAACAGCTCTGGAAAACTTGAAATTAGATAAGGCAAGACGGATAGATTACATTCCATCGAAATATCTAAAATCATTTGGGGAAGTGGCAACCAAACGCTTCTTCACGTCGGTGTGGAGAATGTATGAGCCTGGAGATATAGCATCAGACTTTCGAAAAAAGACACCACCGTATTCCGAAGATTGCAAGAGCCGGTAAGTGAGAGAATTATCGCACAATCAGCTGTCACTCTTTTGCGTCCAAATTGATAACAAGAATAATAAGAGAGCAATACAAAACATGAGGAGTTAGATAGCGACCAGTATGGCATTAGGGAAGGTAAAGGCGCCATCGAATAAGTCCTGTCGCTGCAGTTGATAATGGAAGCTAGACTGATGGAAAAATAAAGGTACGTTCATAGGATTTGTCGACTCGAAAAAGCGTTCGACAATATAAAATTATGCAAGACATCGAAATTCTAAGGGAAAAGGAGTAAGCTATTGGGAAAGGCAAGTAATATACTATATGTAGTAGAAGCAAGAACGATGTGCTCGGTTTAAAACAAGTGTAAGGCACGGATGTAGCTTTTTCCCCCTACTGTTCAATCCACACATCGAAGAAGCTATGACGGAAATAAAAGAAAGATTCAAGAGTGGGATTAAAATTTAGGGTGAAAAGATGTCTATGATAAGATACGCTGATGACTTTGCTGTTCTCAGTGAAAGTGAAGAAGAATTACAGGACCTGTTAAATGGAGTGAACAGTATAATGGCTACAGAATATGGACTAAGACTAAACCGAAAAAAACAAAAGTAATGAGAAGTAGCATAAATTAGACTAGCTAAACTAGACTCTTAACATCAAAACTGAAGACCACGGAGTAGAAGAAGTGAAGGGATTCTGTTACCTTGGAAGCAAAATAACCCACGACAGACAAAGCAAGGGGGTCATAAGAAGCAGACTATCACTGGCAAAAAGGCCATTCGTAGGCAATAGAAGTCTACTAGTAACAAACATAGGTCTTTATTTGAGGAAGAAATTTCTGAGAATGTTCATTTCGAGCACAGGATACTAAGGTAGCGAATCAAGCGTGATGTGGAAACCGAAACAAAAAAGAAGCTAAGGATTGAGATGTAATGCTACAGGAGAATGTTGAAAATGAGGTGGACTGATTAGGAGTATCGATGTTCTCCACAGCATCAGTGAGGAAAGGAAGATGTGGAAAATACTGAAAATAAGAAGGGACACGGTGTTGTTATATCTGTTAAGAGATGATGCTAAAGATAGCTGACAGTAAACGTTTTCGTCGGCTTTTGAAGTTGAAGGTTTCCCTGAGCGAAGTCCATCTTCGCGTGTTCTCCGCCTTTCAAAAATGATTTGTGCCAGCGAAAAACTTGTGCTCTTGATAAGGAATGTTTCCCATAGGTCTATTTCAACTTTTCAAGGGTCACCCTCACGGATTACCCAAGTTTAACACAAAAGTTGATGGCTTAACGTTGCTCTAAATTCCGGTGTTCCATTTTCGTAACACACAACAAAAACACAGCTTCACTGACGGCGCTCTCAAAAAACACATGATGGCTTTACAGAGTTGAAATTCGGACTGAGCATCTGGAACGGATGGACACGTCAGTCTACAAAAGTAGAAAAACGCAATGTTGTGAATCTGGTTATTTTTCTCACACACCTCGTGCAGTGAAGAAAGGTGGCACACGGATAGAATTTAAATCAACATATCCCGTTTAACACCTTCCATTGTCGTCAATGTATTTAAAGACTCGATTCTAGAAAGACAACAGCACGATACCGCGATTACGCTATTTTATATTGCTACCCCAAACAACTTTCGTGCGAAACCTAGATCACTTTCACAAGTGTGTTCTGAAGGAACTCTATAAACCTCTTGGAGTGCCATTACTTGGCTGGTCCTAACGGCCAACTGAGTCTCAGTAAAATTGTTTTTGTACTCATGGCACCATGTTTCATCAGCAAAAACCTATGTGACCGTCACTACCATCATCTCGATGACAGTAATTAATGAAAACTTGGCGCCTTTTCGGCTGTAGACTACACAATTCCGGCATCCAAATCTCCCTCCTCGCCTCCACGCCCCCACAACATTCTCCCTCGCGTAACCATGGTGGCACTAGCTACTTCAGTCTCGTCTCGTAATGAGGCCGACCTCGCGTTTACATATTCTCGTAGAATTAAGTATGTTGAAAGAGGCGCCCGCCGTAGACTGGCAGCCAGAGGCCAGAAAGCGCCCGCCTTTCCTGCGCTTTCTAAGCGCTCCATTGTCCCTGTGAAGACGGATGGCCGCGGAAGTTGGCAGAGGAGCCCATGTCGATGGCTGGACTAGTGAATCTGCCCGGCGCTCCGAGCATCGAAATCGCCCTTATTAACAACGGCGCCGGGACCCACTTTCTGATGCGGTTACGTTACGGCGACTCTTCCAGAACCTTGCAGCATTCGGTAATATTGCGTTTTCGGGAAAGGTACAGTTCGCATGAGACATAAATTACTTTAACGGTTCAACGAATAACGAACAGGATCTTTTAAACGAAATGTACCGATACTCATTTTACTAAGGCTTGGGGCACGCGGTTAGCCGAGCGGTCCAACGCACAGCTTTCCGGAGAGGGAAGGAGCGTCTGGTCTCCGGGATGAATCCGCCCGGCGGACTTGTGTCGAGGTCCGGTGAGCCGGCCAGTCTGTGGATGGTTTTTAGGCGGTTTTCCATCTGCCTCGGCAAATGCGGGGTGGTTCCCCTTATTCCGCCTCAGCTACACTATGTCGGCGATTGCTGCGCAAACAAGTTCCCCACGTATGTGTACACCACCGTTACTCTACCATGCAAACATAGGGGCTACACTCGTCTGGTGTTAGACGTTTCCAGGGAAGGCGGGTGGTTCGAACCACACAATAACCCTGAAGGAGTGGTTCAGTGTGGGGCGGTGGATGGGTGAAGTGGACTGCGGTAGTCGTCGTGGGGTTGTGGACCACTGCGGCTGTGGCGGGGACGGAGCCTCTCCGTCGTTTCTAGGTCCCCGGTTAACATACAGCATACATACAAGGTTTGAAGCTCCTCTTTTTTTTTCGTTCTTCCGTGATTGCGATTTAAAAACTGGGCTCTTTTGGAAATCAGCCTTATGAAAACACAATTAGTTTATTTTTATATTTACCCGGACATGTTTCTTCTGTACGAAATAAATTTTATTTGTTGAAGTCAAATCTTTCCACTATTTTTCAAGGAACGAACCACATCGCTGTTACCCTGCGGTGAAATACGCATGACCCCTCTCCTACAGGTCGGACGACGCCGAAGAGGTCGAGGAGGCACTGACTGTGACGCTGAACCTTCAAATTACTTACGAATTTTTTTTCTTAAGGAATTTGCTTTATTTACTTGCTATTCAAGAACATTAACACATTTAATCACACTAGGCGAGCATGGAAATAGTTGCCAGGAAGTAACTGAAGATCACTGTTTCTGTTGTAGTTTTTTATGTAAGTGATTTTATCATGTTATGTAATTGGATCTTAGCTTGGCACTAGTGTTGAAGTGTCGTTAAGTCTCCCTTTATTGGTAACAGTTTCCATTATATGTATTTTGAGGGAAATGCTAGTTTGAATTTCTGAAGTTTGTCAGTAATTCTGTTTTCTTAATACGGGGAAATAAAGCGAGGGGTACTAGTGCCCGGCAACGTTAAGTTTGTAATTGACCTTTCAGGAAGTGCTTCTTTAACGGATTGAAATAGTAAGTTTATAAGGGTATTCTAGTGAAGAATTTATGTAATTTATGTAATAACTGGTTTTAAGGAGTTTGATGAAGTGGCTATGTGAAGTAACTGATAATTGCTATGCTTAAGGTTTCTATAAATGCCTGGCACATTAAGTTTTTTTATAACTTTCTCTTAAGGGAGTGTTTATTTGAGTACTGAGTACGATGGGTTTCTAACAGTATTTGAAAAGCTTTATCAAGTGGCTCGTCCACAATTTGTAATTGTCAAATTCCTTAAAAGGCGAAATGTCAATAAACTGTCTTAGTTACAAAATGGTTCAAATGACCCGAAGCACTATGGGACTTATCTGAGGTCATCAGTCCCCTAGACTTAGAACTACTTAAACCTAACTAATGTAAGGACATCACACACATCCATGCCCGAGGCAGGATTCGAACCTGCGACCGTAGCAGCAACGCGGTTCCGGACTGAAGCGCCTAGAACCGCTTGGGCACAGGAGCCCCCGCTCTTAATTATAAATTGTTACTACCAACTATGATTCCATCCCGCTGCCTTCTTTATGGTATCTAAAGTATAAGGGAACCCACGTACCAGTTTCCATTTTGCGACCGATCTGAACTTACTTTCTGGACAACCTTCGTATTAAATAATTGCAGCTTCCACAGCAGAACAATAAAAAGAGTTTCACTTACACACATTTGTTCCTAAGGTAATATAAAAACAATAAAAGACGAACACTGTACAATCAGCAATAGTTACGACAGTGCCAAGTTAACATCAGTGCAGTTTTCTCAGTAGAAGATAAGTTCGTTACATAAATTAAAAACCACAAAATTACGACACAGGGTTCGGACAGGGTCAGCTCCAGAGGAGACCGACGTCCACGGCAGCTTGTACGCTGCTGTCCAAAACTAAAGCAACAAACGGAAATTTTGCAAGGTTGCGTTTATTTTGCCACAAAACAGGTGATAGTACAGCAGAAACAATGTAAAGAATACAGAACGTAATCAACTGCAACATGCATAACAGTAGACAAAAATGTTCTTCGTCTTTACCAACGTAACGGCTTTGCACACACATTCTGACAACTGGTTAATATGCTCAGTACGGCGTATGACCAGCTCTGGCACCAATACAGGCCTGATCACGACGGCGCGTGCTGTGAATGACGTCGTCAGTCTCATATTGAAGCAGTAACTGCTCGCAGCCTTTGAGAGTGGTTGGTGGATGCTGACGTATTGCAAGCCGTCTGCCTAGAGCATCCCAGATATGCTCTATGGGAATCAAATCGGGAAAGCGAGCCACGTCAGGCCTACAATCTCTTCGGTTTCCAAGTAAACACCAGACACCCGTGCTTTACGAGGTCGAGCGTTATCGTCCATCAACACGAAGACTGGGCCCACCTCGCAACAACTTCGCCTGAAGTCCCAAGATCCTGTCTCGATACCTGACATCAGTTAAACCCCGCTGATTCACCCGTACAATTTCATGAAGGCAGGTTCCAATGGCAAACATAATCCCCGGCCACGCCATTAGGGATCCTCCTCGATCTCAGTCTCTTCCCACAATCTCCGTGTTGGCGTCTGATGCGAATCCACCGAGAATCATTCTCCAGACTAAATCGGGACTCATCTGTGAAACGTTTGGCCCACTGTTCGACCGTCCAGGTGGCATGTTGATGTTCAAATGTGTGTGAATTCGTAAGGGATCAAACTGCGGAGGTCATCGGTCCCTAGACTTACACACTGCATAAACTAACTTCTGCTAAGAACGACACACACCCATGCCCGAGGGAGGACTCGAACCTCCGCGCGGACCGTGACAATGCGCCCCAGACCTCTCGGTTATACCGCGCGGCATCAGCAGCTGATTTTCCTGCACGGGTACTCTTGTGCGAGTGATTTATTACACAAAGTGTCAACTCTAATATTAGTGCAATGGTGCTGTTCACAGATGAGGCGTCGTTTCAACGAGATCAGATCGTAAATTTTTACAATCGGCATGTATGTGCAGACGTCAGTCCTGACGCAACTGTTGAAACAAGTCATCAAAAAAGACTTTTTGTCAATGTTTTGGCCGGCATTGTTGGTGACTATTTGGTAGGGCCTTACTTTCTTCCACACAGGCTCAAGGACAAAGTTACCATAGTTTCGTAGAGAATGTTCCACCTAATCTGTTACCAGATGTGCGTTTAACTGTGCGACTAAACATGTACATCATGTACGATGGAATAACTCCTCATTTTAGTGTTAATGTCCGTCAGCTTCGAAATAACAGATTCGGTGACGGACGGATAGGGAAAGATGGACCAATTGCCTGACCTCCATGCTCTCCGCACCTAAACGCACCGGATTTTTGTCAGTGGTGGCATTAAAAGCTCTTGTGTATGGAACCCCGGTACAAGAGATTCACAGAGCCCGTGCGCTTATTACGGACAGCTGCGAAAGCATACACAATACTCGAGGGTTACATCAGCCGATCCGAGATACACCACGACGGCTGTTAGATACACGTACCAATGTCCATGGAGGGCATATTGACATCTCCTGTGAGAAATATTTGTATGCGGTATGTTGGTGCATTCTTTTCGTATGTGTTTCCCGTCACTAATAAGTTGGGTAAAGAATTGTAACATGGAAACAAAGCGTCTCAGACCCATGTCCGTCTAACATAATCTCTTCATCTACGTATCAGAAAAGTGTCCTGCAATTTGTGCCGTACCTTTTTGTTACACCCTACATCCACACCATGTGATCAAAAGTATCCGGACGGGCGGGACTTCGTGCGGCGCTGATGACCGCGCAGTTAGCACCCCACAAATCAAACATCATCATCAACGGTATCCGGACACCCCCAAAAACATACTTTTTCATGTTGTTGTTGTGGTCTTCAGTCCTGAGACTGGTTTGATGCACCTCTCCATGCTACTTTATCTTGTGCAAGCTTCTTCATCTCCCAGTACCTACTGCAACCTACATCCTTCTGAATCTGTTTAGTGTAGTCATCTCTTGGTCTCCCTCTACGATTTTTACCCTCCAGGCTGCCCTCTAATACTAAATTGGTGATCCCTTGATGCCTCAGAACATGTCCTACCAACCGATCCCTTCTTCTGGTCAAGTTGTGCCACAAACTTCTCTTCTCTCCAGTCCTATTCAGTACTTCCTCATTAGTTACGTGATCTACCCATCTAATCATCAGCATTCTTCTGTAGCACAACATTTCGAAAGCTCCTATTCTCTTCTTGTCCAAACTAGTTATCGTCCATGTTTCACTTCCATACATGGCTACACTCCATACAAATACTTTCAGAAATGACTTCCTGACACTTAAATCTATACTCGATGTTACAAATTTCACTTCTTCAGAAACGCTTTCCTTGCCATTGCCAGTCTACATTTTATATCCTCTCTGCTTCGACCATCATCACTTATTTTACTCCCCAAATAGCAAAACTCCTTTGCTACTTTAAGTGTCTCATTTCCTAATCTAATTCCCTCAGCATCACCCGACTTTATTCGACTACATTCCATTATCCTCGTTGTGCTTTTGTTGATGTTCATCTTATATCCTCCTTTCAAGACACTATCCATTCCGTTCAACTGCTCTTCCAAGTTCTTTGCTGTCTCTGACAGAATTACAAAGTCATCGGCAAACCTCAAAGTATTTTACTTCTCGGTGGATTTTAATACCTACTCCGCATTTTTGTTTGTTTCCTTCACTGCTTGCTCAATATAAAGATTGAATAACATCGGGAATAGGCTCCAACCCTGTCTCACTCCCTTCCCAACCACTGCTTCCCTTTCATGTCCCTCGACTCTTATAACTGCCATCTGGTTTCTGTACAAATTGTAAATAGCCTTTCGCTCCCTGTATTTTACCCCTGCTACCTTCAGAATTTGAAAGAGAGTATTCCAATCAACATTGTCAAAAGCTTTCTCTAAGTCTACAATTGCTAGAAACGTAGGTTTGCCCTTCCTTAATCTAGCTTCTAAGATAAGTCGTAGGGACAGTATTGCCTCACGTGTTCCAACATTTCTACGGAATCCAAACTGATCTTCCCCGAGGTCGGTTCTACTAGTTTTTTCATTCGTTTGTAAAGAATTCGCGTCAGTATTTTGCAGCTGTGACTTATTAAACTGATAGTTCGGTAATTTTCACATCTGTCAACACCTGCTTTCTTTGGGATTGGAATTATTATATTCTTCTTGAAGTCTGAGGGTATTTCGCATGTCTCATACATCTTTCTCACCAGATGGTAGAGTTTTGTAAGGACTGGCTCTCCCGAGGCCGTCAGTAGTTCCAATGGAATGTTGTCTACTCCGGGGGCCTTGTTTCGACTCAGGTCTATCAGTGCTCTGTCAAACTCTTCACGCAGTATCGTATCTCCCATTTCATCTTCATCTACATCCTCTTCCATTTCCATAATATTGTCCTCAATTACATCGCCCTTGTATAGACCCTCTATATACTCCTTCCACCTTTCTGCTTTCCCTTCTTTGCTTAGAACTGGATTTCCATCTGAGCTCTTGATATTCTTACAAGTGGTTCTCTTATCTCCAAAGGTCTCTTTAATTTTCCTGTAGGCAGTATCTATCTTACCCCTAGTGAGATAAGCCTATACATCCTTACATTTGTCTTCTAGCCATCCCTGCTTAGCCATTTTGCACTTGCTGTCGATCTCATTTTTGAGACGTCTGTATTCCTTTTTGCCTGCTTCATTTATTGCATTTTTATATTTTCTCCTTTCATCAATTAAATTCAATATTTCTTCTGTTACCCAAGGATTTCTACTAGCCTTCATCTTTTTACCTACTTGATACTCTGCTGCCTTCACTACTTCATCCCTCAAAGCTACCCATTCTTCTTCTACCGTATTTCTCTCCCCCACTCCTGTCAATTGCTCCCTTATGCTCTCCCTGAAACTCTGTACAACCTCTGGTTCTTTTAGTTTATCCAGGTCCCATCTCCTTAAATTCCCACCTTTTTGCAGATTTTTTAGTTTTAATCTACAGGTCATAACCAATAGATCGTGGTTAGTTTTAATCTACAGGTCATAACCAATAGATCGTGGTCAGAGTCCACATCTGCCCCTGCAAATGTCTTACAATTTAAAACCTCGTTCCTAAATCTCTGTCTTACCATTATATAATCTATCTGAAACCTGTCAGTATCTCCAGGCTTCTTCCATGTATACAGCCTTCTTTTATGGTTCTTGAACCAAGTGTTACCTATGATTAAGTTGTGCTCTGTGCAAAATTCTACCAGGCGGCTCCGTCTTTCATTTCTTAGCCCCAATCCATGTTCACCTAATACGTTTCCTTCTCTCCCTTTTCCTACTACCGAATTCCAGTCACCCATGACTATTAAATTTTCGTCACCCTTCACTATCTGAATAGTTTCTTCGTCATCCGCAGAGCTAGTTGGCACATAAACTTGTACTACTGTAGTAGGAGTGGGCTTCGTGTCTATCTTGGCCACTATAATACGTTCACTTTGCTGTTTGTAGTAGCTTACCCGCACTCCTATTTTTTTTATTAATTATTAAACCTACTCCTGCATTACCCCTATTTGATTTTGTGTTTATAACCCTGTATTCACCTGACCAAAAATCTTGTTCCTCCTGCTACCGCACTTCACTAATTCCCACTGTATCTAACTATAACCTATCCATTTCCCTTTTTAAATTTTCTAACCTACCTGCCCGATTAAGGGATCTGACATTCCACGCTCCGATCCGTAGAACGTCACTTTTCTTTCTCCTGATAAGTACATCCTCTTGAGTAGTCCCTGCCCGGAGATCCGAATAGGGGACTATTTTACCTCCGGAATATTTTACCCAAGAGGACGCCATCATCATTTAATCATACAGTAAAGCTGCATGCCCTTGGGAAAGATTACGGCCGTAGTTTTTCCTTGCTTTCAGCCTTTCGCAGTACCAGCACAGCAAGGCCGTTTGGTTATTGTTAGAAGGCCAGATCAGTCAATCATCCAGACTGTCACCCCTGCAACTACTGAAAAGGCTGCTGCCTCTCTTCAGGAACCACATGTTTGTCTGGCCTCTCAACAGATACCCCTCCGTTGTGGTTGCACCTACGGTACGGCTATCTGTATCGCTGAGGCACGCAAGCCTCCCCACCAACCGCAAGGTCCGTGGTTCATGGGGGGAGGACTTTTTCATATTAGATGTATTGTGCTGCCAACTACTGCCAGGTATTCCATATCAGCGACCTCAGTAGTCAGTGGACGTCGTGAGAGCAGAATGGGGCGCTCCGCGGAACTCACGAACTTCGAACGTGGTCAGGTGACTGGATGTCACTTGTGTCATACGTCTGCACGCGAGATTTCCACACTCCTTAACATCCCGAGGTCCACTGTTTCCGATGTGATAGTGAAGTGGAAACGTGAAGGGACACGTACAGAACAATAGATTACAGGCCGATCTCGTCTTTTGATTGACAGAGACCGTTGACGGTTGAAGAGGGTCGTGATGTGTAAAAGGCAGACATCTGTCCAGACCATCACACGGGAAATCCAAACTGCCTCAGCATGATCTGCAAGCAGTATGAGAGTTATGCGGGAAGTGGGAAAACTTGGATTCCTTGGTCAAGCGGCTGCTCATAAGCCACATGACGCCTCGCTTGGTGTAAGGAGCACAAACATTGGACGACTGAACAGTGGAAAAACGTTGTGTGGAGTGACGAGTCACGGCACACAATGTGGCGATCCGGTGGCAGGGTGTGGGTATGGCGAGTGCCCGGTTAACGTCATCTGCCAGCGTGTGTATGCCAACAGGCGATGGTGTTATGGTGTGGTCGTGTTTTTCAAGGAGGGGTCTTGCACCCCTTGTTGTTTTGCGTTGCACTATCACAGCAGAGGCCTACGTTAATTTTAAGCACCTTTTTGCTTCCCACTATTGAAGAGCAATTCGGGGATGGCGACTGCATCTTTCAACACGATCGAACACCTGTTCATAATGCACGGCCTGTGGCGGAGTGGTTACACGACAATAACATCCCTATAATGGACTGGCCTGCACAGAGTCCTGACCTGAATCCCATAGAACACCTTTGGAATGTTTTGGAACGCCGACTTCGTGCCAGGCCTCACCGTCCGACATCGATACCTCTCCTCAGAGCAGCACTCCGTGAAGAATGGGCTGCCATTCCCCAAGAAACCGTCCATCACCTGCTTGAACGTATGCCTGCTAGAGGGGAAGCTGCCATCAAGGATAAGGATGGTACAACACGATACTGAATTCCAGTACTACTGATGGAGGACGCCACGAACTTGTAAATATTTTACAGCCAGGTGCTCGCATAATTTTGATCACATAGTGTATCAAACCGGTGAAGTAAAGCTGTTGCGCTTGTAGGGAGCGGGTAATCCTTGGCGACCAGTCTTTTTCTGCACAAGACCGCCTGCGCGGCCGAATAGTTTGTATATGGCAGTAGAACGTGATTCAGATCCGCCCCCAACGTTGTGTCCTGACCATAGTGTCCGTAAGCGACGATTTTCAACCAGTACATGCGATGAGACGTAGCTTGACGTCCACTCAGCTTCACTGAGGTGAACCGTGGTCGCGAAGAGACGTTCGGTTGTATGGCCGCCACGTGGCCTCCTTTATAATGCTGGGACACGTGCCATTCGCAGTTCCACTCGCGATAATTAGTTTTCTTGGCCGCGGAGTTGAAATCCGTATAAGGGGTTGGTACTGGACAGAACTGTTCTTACACAATGCACAACAGTTTCACTGTGGAGGAAGCAAGCGGACCTCAATGTCCAACGTCCATGATATCCAAGACATACTGGATAGTCTGTTTACCAAACTCTGGATGTTGTAGTTCTGCAACGCGCTTTGGGAGTTGCTGTTGTGTTATAAAATTATCTTCTGTGTCAGTGCATCTAAAGTAAATAAACTATTCATTAAGCCATTGCAGGTACAAGAATATTAAGCAAATGAGATAAACGTACATTGTGCAGAAGCCTTTTTTAAGGATGTTCTAATTCTTACACTCACTTCCCTTCTACTCCTTAACGCTCTTTCTCGCAGATAACAATAATCTGTGTCAATTGAACTGCGATGTACACAGTCAGAATACAAGACAACAAAATAATTCTCATATAGACTTTGTCACCTCGTCTGAGATCCAAAACAGAGTCACACACTCCTGTTGTAAGATATTCAATAAGCTCCGGTCAAAAAGCGTGGAATCGGGATATCAATCGATTCAAAAGTAAATTGAAATCATATCTCGTTAGGCACTCTTTCCACAAATTATCTGAATATCTAGATTCAGGGACTGAAAAGTTCTGTTAGCTACATGGTGAGTAGCAGTGTTTGTTATAAGGCTGTATACGTAGTGAAGTGCTGTAAATAGGACTCAATATTTAATAATGTGAAAATATTTTCTTAGAAACATGTCATTCTATTCAGCAAATATTAAAGTACTAAAATCGTTTCGTTCTGGAAAAATGCCCCCAGACTGTGGCTAAGCCATGTCTCTGCAATATCCTCTCTAGTCCCACATGATATGCAGGAGAGATTCTGTGAAGTACGGAAAGCAAGAGATGAGGTACTGGTTGAATTTAGTCTGTCAGAATGGGCCGTGAGTCGTGTTTGGGCAGCACAGTTGATAGAGCACTTGCCTGCGATAGATAAAGGCCCTGGGCTCGAGTCTTGTCATACAGACGGTTTTACTCTTCCAGGAAGTTTCAAGTTCACACAGGTACATGCCTGGTAGTGTTAGAGTCTTAAGTACTTTAAATGCTGCCCTACAAGATCCTCTCCATTTCGGGTTGTCTATCGTTCTTATCGCTCTTTTCTGTATTTTGAATATTAGTATTTGTTTTGGAGGTGCCTCTCCTCTACTTTCTAAACTCCACAGGGACCGTACATTGGTAGAGTAGCTCTCCTGGCAGAAAGAATGTCCTGGAGAGAGGTTAGCACAGAATTCGTACTGTGAGAGCAAGTCGTGAGTAGTGCTGAAATAGCTCAGACGGTAATAAACGGAACACAGTGTTCCGTGTTAGTGTCCTAATCTGGTACACAGTGTTTATCTAATTAATAAACGTTTGATTTGTATGTTAAATAATTTCTCAGCTAAACATGTAAAATTGTCTGTGAGGCTTTGTACATTGCAGTATCTAATTAATCATCTCTTATACACAATTAACGCTAGTACCGAACTTTGCATCCCGCCACTTTCGTCGATCACTTGCAGGCTTGCCTACCCCTTACTCCAAAGTAAAAGCTCACAATTGTAATATTATGTTGTGTCTGAAGCAACAGTTTACGATATTTAAATACAAAAAGGGGCAGCAAAGTTATTACAATCCAGCAAAATGGTAGATTCAAAGGAAGTAAAGGAACAACGACAAAAACAGCCATTACTGACACCCACGGCTTCTGCGTGAAAGTACAGAGACTGAAATTCCACCAATTTTATTTCCGAAATTACGACAGTACCAACAATTAGTGTGTGACATCCAGTTATGAAATTTTGCTTCGATTACTGTACAAAAATTCTAAGCTTCACTTAGGAAAATTTCAGGAAGTTATTACAAGTGATGATAGCTTCACATATCCATGTTAGTGATATGGATCTACGGGGCCGAAATTTTATAGGTAGTTTGCGCGACAACCAGCCGTACGCGACGTGTATTTCGTGCGTTGCTGGAGACTTTTCTAGGAATTACAGCTTTCATAAATGGCAAATAACTTTTGCTTCTAAACGCGTCATGTATGTTAAATGATAAAATATAATAAGGTAGGATAAATAAATGTTATCTTCAAAAATAAGGAAAAGAGAAAAAACGAGGGTAAGTCAATTATTATTCGCAAAGTAGTTATAAAATTTTATTGTAATCAAATAGTAAACTTACGAGAACATAGTTTTTCAACATAGTCTTCTTGCGTTTCAACGCACTTGGTCCATCGTTGTACAAGCTTCCTGATGCCCTTATAAAAGAAGGTTCTCGGTTGAGCTGCGAGCCAGGAATGCACCGCCTCTTTCACTGCTTCGTCCGAGGCAAATCGATGGCCCCTTAATGCCTGTTTGAGTGGACCAGACAAGTGATAGTCTGAAGGGGAAAGATCGGGGCTATATGGAAGATGATCCAGTACTTCAAATTTGAGTTTCTGGAGCGTTTGGACATTGTGGGCAGCAGTATGCGAACGGCCATTGTGGAACAACACAACACCTTTTGACAGCAATCCTCGGCGTTTGCTTCGCATTGCAGGCTTTAGCCTGGCAGCTAAGCATCTCACTGTAACATACATTGTTTTATTGTGGTTGCCCTTTCCCCATAATGTTCCAGTACTGAACCTTGTGCGTCCCAAAAAACCGTAAGCATCAGTTTTCCTGCGGACGGTATGGTCTTAAACTATTTCTTGCACGGCGAATTTGGATGTTTCCATTCCATATTGTGCCGTCAACTCTCCGGCTCGTAATAATGGATCCATGTTTCGCAACCAGTTATGATGCTGTCTAAGAAGTTGTCCCCTTCGTTACCATAGCGACCCAAATGTTTTTTGCAGACGTCCAAACGCGTTTGTTTATGCAACTGTGTGAGTTGGGACTCAAGTCTGTTGTGGATGATTTCGTAGGCAGAACCGTGACTAATTTGTGGACGCTGTGCCACTTCGTCAATAGTTAATCGTCTGTCTTAGAGAATCATTTCACGTGAACGCTCAATGGCTTCTTAATTTGTGGCGGTAAACGGTCGTCCGGCTCCTTCATCGTGTGTAACACTTGTAGGAACAATTCTGTATTTTTCAATCCATTCGTAGACACTCCGTTGTGGCAAAACACTGTCCCCGTACTGTACCGAAAGTCTTCGATGAATTTCGGCCCCTGATACGCCTTCCGACCACAAAAAACGGACCACTGAACGTTGCTCTTGTTTGCTGGAAATAGACAGCGGCGCAGCCATGATAAACAGCACGGCAACGATAACGAAATTAACTTTGCAGCTTCGAAAATTACAAAGACATAGCATCAAATAAACAAGGCATACGTCACCAACGTAAAACGAAAGTACTACCAAAATAAACAAAAATATACCTAAATTGCGGACAATAATTGACTTACCCTCGTATTTGTAGGAAGCACTGTTGTTGTGACAGTGTCTGTCATCGACCTTTTTTTCTCTGTTTTCATCTACGAATACATTAAACCAATATCAGATGTATCTATACTTCACAGGCTACCTCAAGATGTCTGGTGGAGGCTACTTTGTGTATGACTGTCTCCTTCACTTCCATTACCGAGAGGGGTAGCGTAGTGGTGGCACACTTGACTGGCATTCGGGAGGAAGGCGGTTCAAACCAGCGTTCGGCCATCTTGATTTAGGTTTTCCGTGATTTCCCTAAATCGCTTAAGGCAAATGCCGGGATGGTTCCTTCGAAAGCGCACGGCCGCTTTTCTTCTCCATGTATAAATGCGAACATTTTAGGTTAGGCTTTACCGTGACTGTTATTGACATTAAATGAAACAAGTTTACTGTTACCAGTCACCGTTTTATTTATTTCAACGACGCGTTTCAAAGGTTTAAACCTCCATCATCGGGTGGATTTACATTAGTTAGTATGACATTTGTGTGTGTGTTGGGTTACGATTTTTTGGGGGAACTTGTGGCACTGCCTAGTGGAGAAACAAGACACTATTTCAGAACATGGTTTTGGATTTCTTCTGACAAAAAATTAACTGATATCTAATGGTAAACATAAAATAAGTAAAATAGAGTACCTCCAGTGGTCATAGGTTCCTTTCGCTGTCGTAACACATCACATGTATACTGTCACACTTGTAAACAAACAAGGTTCGCATAGCAGAAGAGAAGACATAATCGCAAAGTGCAAAGAATATACATCGTAACAACATTATTACAGAACAATTATTTAAAGGATTTGGCGGTGTTTGTTTTGAGGTGTCGAATATATGTGTGTGTACTTCAGGTGGCATATAAATCAGATTTTGATTAGTTAAAACAGCTTAACCTTCATACTCTCGTTTATACAATCAGGTGAAATGTAAAATGGCTTAAACTTCATACTTGTTAATAACAATCAGGTGAAATGTTACAGACTTTAAGTACAATAATCATATTCAGTTTAATTTTTTGTCAGAAGAAATCTACATCTGCATCTACATCTACATTTATACTCCGCAAGCCACCCAACGGTGTGCGGTGGAGGGCACTTTACGTGCCACTGTCATTACCTCCCTTTCCTGTTCCAGTCTCGTATGGTTCGTGGGAGGAACGACTGTCTGAAAGCCTCCGTGCGCTCTGTAATTTCTCTAATTTTACATTCGTGATCTCCTCGGGAGGTATAAGTAGGGGGAAGCAATATATTCGATACCTCATTCAGAAACGCACCCTCTCGAAACCTGGCGAGCAAGCTACACCGCGATGCAGAGCTCCTCTCTTGCAGAGTCTGCCACTTGAGTTTGTTAAACATCTCCGTAACGCTATCACGGTTACCAAATAACCCTGTGACGAAACGCTCCGCTCTTCTTCTGATCTTCTCTATCTCCTCCGTCAACCCGATCTGGTACGGATCCCACACTGATGAGCAATACTCAAGTATAGGTCGAACGAGTGTTTTGTAAGCCACCTCCTTTGTTGATGGACTACATTTTCTAAGGACTCTCCCAGTGAATCTCAGCCTGGCACCCGCCTTACCAACAATTAATTTTATATGATCATTCCACTTCAAATCGTTCCGCGCATACTCCCAGATATTTTACAGAAGTAACTGCTACCAGTGTTTGTTCCGCTATCATATAATCATACAATAAAGGATCCTTCTTTCTATGTATTCGCAATACATTACATTTGTCTATGTTAAGGGTCAGTTGCCACTCCCTGCACCAAGTGCCTATCCGCTGCAGATCTTCCTGCATTTCGATACCACTAAACCATGTTCTGAAATAGTGTCTTGTTTCTTCACTAGGCAGTGCCACAAGTTCCCCCAAAACATCGTTACGCAACACACACAAATGTCATACTAACTAATGTAAATCCTCCCGATGATGGAGGTTTAAACCTTTGAAACGCGTCGTGGAAATAAATAAAACGTTGATTGCTAACAGTAAACTTGTTATTTCATTTAGTTCTCCATGTTTCCCTAATCCGAGCTTGTGCTCCGTCTCTGATGACCCCGTAGTCGACGGGACGCTAAACACTAATCCCCTCTTCATCCTCCCCTTTCTTGTTCCAGTCGCATTTGGCATGCAGGAAGAACGATTGTTGATAACTCTCCCTATGAGAACTAATATACTGGTCCTCTCCCAATATACACGCAAAAATAAATAGTATACTGATTCTTTAGGAATGCACGGTTTCGGAATTTTAAACTACGTCCCACGGTGATGCTCGCCGCCTCGCTTATAGCGTCTGCCAGTGGAGATGGATGAGCGTAACCGAGACTCTTTCTCTAAAGGTATCCGTCACAAAAAGCGCTACTCTTCTCTGGATCTCTATTTTTCTCTATGTCTGCCTGCTTAGCTGAGTGGTTACGTGCTTTTCTCCCATGCAGCGGGCCCTGGTTCGACTCCCGGCCGGGTTGGACATTTCCTCCGCCCGTGGACTGGGTGTTGTGTTGTCTTCATCAGTTTTGCCAGTCGTGCACCCAGGTTGAGTACACCATCGCAGGCGCTCCTGTCAGTGATGCACCGTCAAGGGTAACCGCAGCCACGGTCTCCGAGCTGATAGTCCATGCTCCTGCAAACGTCATCGAAGTGTTCGTGCACATGGTTGTTGTCTTGCAAACGTCCCCATCTGTTGACTGTGGGATCGAGACGTGGCTGCACGATCCGTTACAGCCATGCGGATAAGATGCCTGTCATCTCGACTGCTAGTGATACGAGGCTGTTGAAATCCAGCATGGCGTTCCGTATTACCCTCCTGAACCCACCGGTTCCGTATTCTGCTAACAGTTATTGGATCTCGACTAACGTGATGGTACGCATTTCTCCTCGTTACACGACGCATCACAACAACGATTCACCAGGCAACGCCGGTCAACTGCTGTTTGTGTACGAGAAATCGGTTGGAAACTTTCCTCATGTCAGCATGTTTAAGGTGTCGCCAGCAGCGCCAACCTTGTGTAAATGCTCTGAAAAGCTAATTATTTGCATATCACAGCATCTTCTTCCTGTCGGTTAAATTTTGCGTCTGTAGCACGTCATCTTCGTGGTGTAGCAATTTTAATGGCCAGTAGTGTATATATCCTTTATTCAATTGCATATGAATGTGACGTATAACAGAACAGCTGATGTTACAATTAATATTAACAGCTACTCACAGAAGCCCAGTGTGGGCTGCAATTATCATATGGCTGCGTAATGTTTTAGGTATTGTAAAGCGTTAATGCGTAACCGATTTACGCCAGTTTCAATTTTTGTCACCAGGTGCTAATCTGGCGCTGTGAATGCAAGAAAGACGTACAGAAATGTTTCCATATGTAATGGATTAGGAAGTGGAAGTGGGCAGGAAAGGTCAAACAAGCGAGAAAGGCATAACGTTGATTGTATTGTTAAACACTGCTTACACAGTTTGTTCAGTATGGGCAGCGGAGAGGTCGACGAGATGCTGCAACCGTGAAACGACGTGATCAACAGCTGCTCGCAGCACTTCCAGTAGAATCTGAACATTGTGTTCCTGTATACTGGCCTTCAGAACAGGTAGAGACCGAACGAGTCCCTGCCAAACTCGTTCTTTTACATATCCCCAGAGCCAGAAGTAACATCTACTCGGAAAAGGTGATCCTGCAGGCCCCGCATCTGGAAGCTCCTGGAGATAACAGGTTCGTCGAAGGTTGCTTTAAGCAGCTCTCTCTCTGGGTGAGCGACAGGAGGTGTTGCCTCGCCTTGTACACAATTGCCCTCTGCCACAGCAGGAATTACACGCTGTACAAACTGATCTCGATAACATGCAGATATCTTAGTACATCTGACAGGCCTTCTGGGTGTATTCTCTTCAAAGAAGAACGGCTCGAGAATAAATGTGCTTGTAAATACACAACACACAGTCACATAAGGCGAGTGCGATGACTCTGCGTGCACAACACGCTGTTAAACAGTACGCCAAATTCGGCAGTTTCTGTGTATTCGCTGTCACTGCACCATGCAATGGAAAATGTGCATCGCCACTCCATAGAATATTCCCCAGTCACGTTATAACATCACCCCTTCCTCTACAAGTGGAAGGCTAATTACAGAATTACCGTGTTGCTAATGGTTTGGTATTAATTTTGGATGAAGCATCGAATCCGAAGTGAAAGTATTACCCGGAAGAAGTCAGGTGCTGTCATAACTTGATCGTGTTGTGTGATGTCCTTAGGTTAGTTAGGTTTAAGTAGTTCTAAGTTCTAGGTGACTGATGACCTAAGATGTTAAGTCCCATAGTGCTCAGAGCCATTTGAACCATAACTTGATCGTTATTGTGCGATTTACTTCGTGCAATAACGATCAGCAGAAATTAAAAAATGTACAAGATAATACGGAAACTAGCTAGTGAAACTTTGGTCCGAAACAAAGAATTAATTTTGTCTCGGTTTGGAAATTATTGTAAATGAACGGTCACCAGGTCACTTAGTGTGAGCGAAATCAATTACAACTCTTGACTTTGAAATTAAATCACTCTACTATTGTAGCATGTTGGCAGGCGTGGACAGTTGCAAAGCCAGTGACTCGCGTTCATTATCAAAACACAATGATCAGTCAGAAAAATTTCAGTCATGGACAAAAGCAAACTTGCAACTACTTCATCAGTTATTGATACTACCAGCTATGTAAGAACTGAACTGCGTTTCTCAGTGTAATGCTACTCCTATTAAAGGGTTTTACAAAATATAAAATTTTCGGAAAGAATAATTTTAGTGTTTAAATTGACTATTCTACAGTAATAACTGGTTTTTAAAAACATTACGGAGTTCGATACTTTGACTTATTGTTACGTGAATTACTTCTGATACCCAATTGTCTGAAGGTGAAGTACTGTTAAATATATTGCTTTGTCAAATTATTTGTCAATGTCTAGCACTTAATTTGCAAGTCCATAAAAATAATTCTTTCACTTTCATTTAAACTATTAGTTACTTCGGTAAACTTCACTCTTCTTATCATTTACTTTCAGTTCATTAATGACACACTCTGTTAATTACGGATACGGAGAGGTTGTTAAAGAGGTTGTTACTGAGGCTTACACACCACAACACAAACAAGTTGCTAAAGTATTTGATATTGGAAGATTCGCAACTAACACTGGCAACCCTTTTGCAACTCGAAATTATAAACTAGCTGGGTCTCACTTCTTAGCTGCACGGTCGGTGCGACGAGATCCATTACACCAAGACAATGTGCGGCCACAGGCCTTTCCACAATTAACGTTGGGCCCGCGGCGCTATTCTTAAACATTGTTTAACCTTGATGCTTTGCGCCGTGCCCAATTACGTATCCACATTATGCCTGTTTATACCGTACGTAGAATCTTGCAGTGAAACAAGTCTTACGTCCTCTCGCAGCAGAACTCCCCCTTTGCATCCGACCCTCTCCGTCGCTACCAACCGGCTCTCATTACCACACTGCGCGACTGCCCTGCGCTCCTGCGACCAGCGGCAGTACGAGAATAACAATCGCCTCTTTGGTTTAGGTAACGATATTCCCTGACTTGACCAGTGCGTCTACGAGAATTCTTTACATTCTCTTTCATTGGTTATTTTATACACACGAAATTATCATAACATACACACTCTGAAAAGCCAAATAAACTGGTACACCTACCTAATATCGTGTAGGGCCCCAGTGAACATGCAGAAGTGGCGCAACACATCGTGGCATCCACTCGACTAATGTTGGAGGGAATTCACACCATGAGTCCTGCAGGGTTGTCCATACATCCGTAAGACTACGAGCGACTGGAGATCTCCTCTGGACAGCACGTTGCAAGGCATTCCAGATATGCTCAATAATGTTCATGTCTGGGGAGTTTACTGGCCAGCAGACGTGTTTAAACTTAGAAGAGTGCTACTGGAGCCACTCTGTAGCTATTCTGGGAGTGTGGGGTGTCGCATTGTCCTGCTGGAGTCGTCCAAGTCCTTCGGAATGCACAATGGACGTGAATGCGTGCAAGTGATCAGACAGGGTGCTTACGTTCGTGTCACCTGTCAGAGTCGTATCTAGACGTATCAGGGTCCATATCACTTCAACTGCAGATGCCCCACAACATTAAAGAGCCACCACCAGCTTAAATAGTCCCCTACTAAACATGCAGGCTCCATGGATTCATGAGGTTGTCTTCATACCCGTACACGTCCATCCACTCGCTACCATTTGAAACGAGACTCGTCCGACCAGGTAACATGTTTCCAGTCATCAACAGTCAGATGTCACTGTTGGCGGGCTCAGGTGGGTCGTAAAGCTTTGTGTCGTGAAATCAAGGGTACACGAGTGGGCCTTCGGCTCCGAAAGACCATATCTATATGTTTCGTTAATTGGTTCGTACGCTGACACCTGTTGATGTCCAGCATTGAAGTCGGCAGCAATTTCCGGTAGCGTTACACTTTTGTCACGCTGAACGATTCTCTTCAGTCGTCGTTTGTCCCGCTCTTGCAGGATCTTTTTCCAGCCGTAGCGGTGTCAGAGATTTGATGTTTCACCTAATAAAAAAAGATAGGTCTGAGCACTATGGGACTTAACTGCTGAGGTCATCAGTCCCCTAGAACTAAGAACTACTTAAACCTTACTAACCTAAAGAGATCACACACATCCATGTCCGAGGCAGGATTCGAACCTGATACCGTAGCGGTCGCGCGATTCCAGACTGTAGCGCCTAGAACCGCTCTTCCACCCAGGCCGGCTTTACCTGATATTCACGGTACACTCGTAGGGGAAAATCCCCACTTCATCGCTACCTCGGAGATGCTGTGTCAGGTTGGTCGTGCGCCGAGTATAACACCATGTTGAAACTCACTTACATCTTGATAACCTGGCAATTTAGAAGCAGTAACCGATCTGACAACTACACCAGACACTCGTTATCTTATGTAGACGTTACCACCGTAGCACCGTATTCTGCCTGTTTACGTATGTCTGTATTTGAATATGCGTGCCTATACTAGTTTCTTTCGCGCTTCAGTGTACATCACAATAACACACACAACGTATTTGTAAACTTCATTTAAAGGTACATAATTAATAAAGCAGGAAAAAAAATAGTATTGGACACTGTGTTGCTGTGTTACATGTCATCAACTTTGATCCGTGACAGGAACCGAAGAGCAAAACCAGAACGTTGCTGCGAATCACGAGATTTCAGTTGCTGCACGGTCTGCAAGTTCTATGGGTACAAGTGTAAAATAGACCGGAAAACTTTCCGTGGTGTTGACCATGGGATGGTCGATTGTCCTGACCCTGCACAAGCATTATCACTATTTTGAACGTGCCGCATGGTCAGTTACAGCAACAGCCACCTCGTCAGGAACTCCCACCTCTTCAAGGTACCACACGCAGCTGGCCATTGTTTTCTAATTTCATTACCATCTTCTTTAAAGCATTTAACGACATCCGCGATCCTCCCCTTAGACTTCTCACTTGGCTATACCACCTCAATGCACCACCGTTATTGCTGCCGTTCACATAAAAGTTTCACTAACAGCACATGGTCTCTCTTCTGGATAACCGTACTGTTCATTCACGTTAAGGCTTGTCAGATGACTGTGTATGTCATACCGTTATACAGCGGACAGCGCCAAATTTGCACCTAGTGGCCAAAATTGGAACTAATTTTTTTCCAGCGTAAATCGGTTCCGCATTAACGCATTAGAACGTCTACAAAGTTTGGCCACTAAATGATAATTGCAGCGCAGCTGGACATCCGTGAGTAGCTAGTCCTCAGTTATAACCACCCAGTACTTACGACGTCTAATACTTATTTTCTGTGTTTGCAGTAACTGAGTTTCAGCACAGCGTTTTGCATGTGTGGTCTACGATGATTAGTACTGAGAGTTTCGTAATAACGTGTACGCAAATATAAAATTTGCGGAAGAATTACAAGGACAGGCTCAGTGCACAAAAGCTCTTCGCTTGTTAGCAGGCCTCTCGCTGCAACTGGTTTTCTGCACGTGCAACGAATGTGCCGTCATAGCAGTCTGCTGACGCTCAATGCCTTTTCGTTTCTTGACTACGTAAGAAAAAATGACGAGTAATCAAAATCTCTAGCAGCAGTTGCGTAATCATGTATCTTGCATTTTTAAATACAACTGCGAAACAAAGGATGTAAGAGTGACTGTGTACGACGAAATAAGTTCAGAGAATTAAAATGTCTGTAAGGCATCAGTCATTAGAACTATTTAGCACCAACCTGTGTTATGCACTTCCTGTCTCATTTCGTCTTTTCAAAGTACTTGTTGCTTCGTCGAGATCTTTAGACTCGCAGTCTAAGATGGTAATTGCTAGATCACAACCCCGCCTCGACAGATTTCCTTGAAAGTGAAACGCTTCCATGTATAAATCAGAACGGATTTAGAAAGCATCGATAGTGCGGAAATCAACTCCCTGTTCCCGGACTGTATCCCGTGGATTACGGGTGAAGGGCGAGAGGCAGATTCCATATTCCTATTTCTCCTTCAAGCGTTTGATACAGTGCCATACTGTTGACTGTTAACGAAGGTTCGTGCATGCCGAATAGGTTCTCAGGTATGTGAGAGGCTCGAACACATTTTAACTGATAGAACACGGCACGGTGTCCTGGACGAGGACTGTTAATCGGAGACAAGGGTATCGTCAGCAGTGTACCAGAAAGAGAGATGGGGCCCCTCCACGCCCGCACCAACGTGGTGACCAAACCAAAAGTTCTACTGTCACCTCCGTAAACGTGTTAGTCATCTAGTAAGTGGATCACAGGATGCTGGTCTGCGATGTTATCCGTGCGTCTGGGAAAGACTACGCATTAACACGGGTGATAGACAGTGGACGACACGCGAGTGAGGGTAGCGATTTGAAGAGCCGAGGGAAAAAAGTGTCATGGCCCGTGCCGTGGGAAAAAAACCTCTGCGGCAGTGGGATGGGTAGCAAGAGCAGTAGTGGCTTACTAGCTGCGATAGTTCATGCAGGGTTGGATTTGTTGGTATGGGTATCATGCATCATTACCGTGGCAAGCGATGGCGATGTATCGCAGTTGCTGCATCCGCTACATTCCTGGAACAATCAAGATCGTTATACAGTAGTGGATATCGGCCATAGATCATCTCACTGTGTGGGGGATGTGTGGAGCTTGTCTGCATGCAGTGTACGGTACGGCTTCCCTGCGTGGTGCCAGTTATTCGGCAGTGTATTCCAGCTGGATATCCAGTAATGGCGTCTGATTAACAGGGGCTCGCCTGTACCGTTATTTTTGCGTGTGCTTTTATGTTTCCATCTATGGTTGTCGTCGTAGTTCCCCCAGATTCAGAATAAACGGGTTCTGCGAATGTCTGGAGTTTCTGTATAGTCTTGTGGTGAGTTTGTGGATTACCTCTGTGAGAGTCTCAAGTCGGTATTCCCGGTGAAGGTCCGCGATGCGTGTGTATCGTGGAGCATTGCTTATGATTTACAGAAATTCTCTCGATACACGTGAACAATCGGACGGATAGAGAGAATAGCAGTCTGCTTGCTGATGACTCCGTAGTGTAAGGGAAGCGTCGTCGTGGTGTGACTGTATGGGGATAAAAAACGATTTGGATACAATTTCTACTTGGTGTGAAAAATAGCAACTTTTTTTTAATGTGGAAAAATGTAAGTTGATGCAGATGAGTAGGAAAAACAATCCTGACATGTTCGAATAAAGCATTAGTGCTGCGCTGCTTAACCGAGTCACAACGCTTAAATACCTAAGCGTAACGTTGCAAAGCGACATGAAATGAAATGAGCACGCGAGATCAGTTGTAAGGAAGGTGACTGGTCGACTTCGGTTGCTGGGAGAATTGTCGGAAAGTGTAGCTCTTCTGTAAAAGAGACCGTGTGCAGAACTCGGTATTTGGGGTCCTCGCCTCGTCGGATTAAAGGAAGACAAACGTGGCAATTCAGAAGCACGCTGTAGCTTCGGTCGACACACTAGTGCACGGAGGTGCGTCGTGAATTCAAGTGGGAATACCTGGAGGGAAGACAGAGTAATGTTTGCGAAATAGTATTGAGAAAGTTTAGAGAATAACGTCTGCGTCATACAGCTGAATGATCCCATTGCTGCCAACACGCATCTCGCAGAAGGACCGCGAAGATAAGGCAAATCAGGGCTTCTTTTTTTGAGCTATTATTGATCTGACTGGTTTGAAGCGGCCCGTCACGAATTCCTCTCCTGTGTCAAAATCTCTGAATAGCACTTGCAACCTACGTCCTCAATTATTTGCTGGATGTACTCCAATCTCTGTCTTCCCCTACAGCTCCGTCTAGTACCATGCAAGTCATTTCCCGATGTTCTTAACTGATGTCCTATCATTCTGTTCCTTCTTGTAAGTGTTTTCCATATATTCCTTTCCTCTCCGATTCTGCGCAGAACCTCCTCGTTCTTTACTTCATCAGTCCACCTAATTTTCAACACTCTTCTTTAGTACCACATCACAAACGCTTCGATTCTCTTCTGTTCCGATTTTCGCACCGTCCATGTTTCACTACCATACAACGCTGTGCTCCAGACGTACATCCTCAAAAATTTGCTCCTGAAATTAAGATCTCTAGACTTCTCTTGCCAGTGTGCTAGCCTGCTTTTTATGTCCTCCTTGCCCCGTCCGTCATGGGCTATTTTGCTGCGTAGGTAGCGGAATTCCTTAACTTCATCTACTTCGTGATCACCAATCCTGATGTTTAGTTTCTCACTGTTCTCATTTCTGCTACTTCTCATTACTTTCGACTTTCTTTGTATTTGCACTCATTAGATTGTTCATTCAATTCAGGAGATCCTGTAATTCTTCTTCACTCTCCCTGAGGATAGCAATGTCATCAGCGATTCTTGTCATTCACTTCTTTTCACCTTGAACTTTATTCCATTCTTGAACCTTCGTTTTACTTCCGTCGTTGCTTCTTCGAGGTATATATTGAACAGTAGGGGCGAAAGACTGTATCCCTTTCTTCTACCCTTTTTAATCCGAGCTCTTCGTACTTGGTCTTCCCCTCTTAATACTCCCTCTTGCTTCTTGTACATATTATATACTGTCCGTCTTTCCCTATAACTTACCCCTACTTTTCTCAGAATTTAGAAAATATTGCACCATTTGACGTTGTCGAATGCTTCTTCCAGGTCGACAAAGCCCGTGAGCGTGTCTCGATTTTTATTTACTCTTGCTTATCAACCGCAACGACACAATTGCCTCTGTGGTGCCCTTACCTTTCCTAAAGCCAAACTAATCGTTATCTGTCACATCCTCAGTTCTCTTTTCCATTCGTCTATATATTATCATTAGCTTGGATGCACGAGCTGTTCAGTTGATTATACAATGAATCGCGCACTTTTCAGCTCTTGCAGTCTTCAGAACTTTGTGGATGGTATTTTTCCGAAAGTTAGATGGTGTATCACCACATTCCTACATTCTACACATCAACATGAGTAGTCGTTTTGTTGCCAAAATGATTTTAAAAATTCTGATAGAATGTTATCTATGCCTTCTGCTTTACTTGTTTTTAAGTCTTCCAGAGCTCTTTTAGTTCTGATTTTCTTAATGGATCCCCTGTAATTTCTAAGTCGACACTTGTTTCTTCTTCTATCACATCATCAGACAAATCTTGCCTCTCTAGAGGCCTTCAATGTACTCTTTCCACCTATCCACTCTCTCCTCTGCATTTAATTCCCACTGCATTTAATTCCCTCTGCAGTTAATACCCACTGTGCTCTTAATGTTACCACCATTGCTTTAAATTTCGGCGAAGGTTTTCTTTTTTTACTTTCCTATATACTGAGTATGTCCTTTCGGCCATCGTTACATTTCCGATTTCTTCCCATTTTTCATGCAGCCATTTCGCGTGAACTTCCTGTTTTTTTTTTTTTTTTCATTCCTATGTCACTTGTATTTCTGTATTCTTGAATTTTCATGAACATTTTTGTGTATCCTTCTTTCATCAATCAACTGAAGTATTTCTTCTGTTACCCATGGCATTTGTACACTTAGAGAAATCTTTTGACAATGTTGAATACTCTCTTTCAAATTTTGAAGGTGGCAGGGGTAAAATACAGGGAGTGAAAGGCTATTTACAATATGTACAGAAGCCAGATGGCAGTTATAAGAGTCGAGGGGCACGATAGGGAAGCAGTGGTTGGGAAGAGAGTGAGACAGAGTTGTAGCCTCTCCCCGATGTTATTCAATCTGTATATTGAGCAAGCAGTAAAGGAAACAAAAAAAAATCCGAGTAGGTATTAAAATCCATGGAGAAGACATAAAAACTTTGAGGTTCGCCGATAACATTGTAATTCTTTCACAGACAGCAAAGGACTTGGAAAAACAGCTGAACGGAATGGACAGTGTCTTGAAAGAAGGATATAAGATGAACATCAACAAAAGCAAAACGAGAATAATGGAACGTAGTCGAATTAAATCGGGTGATGCTGCAGGAATGAGATTAGGAAATGAGACGCTTAAAGTAGTAAAGAAGTTTTGGTATTTGGGGAGCAAAATAACTGATGATGATCGAAGTAGAGAGGATATAAAGTACAGGCTGACGACGGCAAGGAAAGCATATCTGAAGAAGAGAAATTTGTTAACATCAAGTATAGATTTAAGTGTCAGGAAGTCGTTTCTGAAAGTACTTGTATGGAGTGTAGCCATGTATGGAAGTGAAACGTGGACGATAAACAGTTTAGACAAGAAGAGAATAGAAGGTTTCGAAATGTGGTGCTACAGAAGAATGCTGAAGATTAGATGGAGATATCACATAACTAATGAGGAGGAATTGAATAGGATTGGGGAGAAGAGAAGTTTGTGGCACAACGTGACCAGAAGAAGGGATCGTTTGGTAGGACATGTTCTGAGGCATCAAGTGATCACCAGTTTAGGGTGGAGGGTAAAAATCGTAGAGGGAGACCAAGAGATGAATACACTAAACAGATTCAGAAGGCTGTGGGTTGCAGTAGGTACTGGAAGATGAATAAGCTTGCACAGGATAGAGTAGCATGGAGAGCTGCATCAAACCAGTCTGTGGACTGAAGACAACAAAACAACAACCCATGCCTTCTCCGCAGTTAAATTTTTTGCACCGATGGTTTTCTTTCCACCTTTTTTGATCGCCCTTTTTATAGATGCCCGTTCCTCTTCAGCTGAACTGTCTACTTACCGCATTATAACCCCAGAGAGTTTCAAGCACATCTCTTCATTTCGTAGTCTAGTACCGAGCTCCGCGGGTTTCGAATCCGCGCCAGACGGCATGGAACTCGATGACTACTAAAGGTCTCTGCAGCAGTCGCGCCGTAAGCCGTGGCTGCACTCGCTCCTGGCCCGAAGTCTAACGTGAGGGCGCCACTGGAGCACGCGCTCCCAGCGGCCAATAGCGACGTACCCTGCAGTGTATCTAAGCAGTCTGGTATTCGCGTTGAGTCGATCGATATCTCGCTTACAGACATAGGTGTTTACATTACGCGTGCTTACTTCCCGTTTAGGAGTGGACGTTGTTTTGATTTCGTCAGGTTATCTCTTGTGACCCCGTTGCTTAATACCTCGTTGTTGATCTTGGTGTCTTGCTCAGTTGTCTGTCGCCGTGCTTGTCCTTCCATTCCCATTCGTCATTCTTGTTTGTTCGCGAGCCGCTCCCGTTCGGTCCCGCCTCGTTTTCGTTAGCGGCAACGCCGCGACCATTCCTGCCGCGGTTACAACACCTAGTACTTCCGTACCCAGTTCTTTGAGCGCTGATTTTTCCTAACTAGTCTCTTAAAATTCAGCCTACTCCTCTCAGGGATCGCATCAAATCGTACAGTGGTTTTTCGCCTAGGAGGGAACGCCTAGGAATGGTACTAGAAGAAGTACAAGGTATCCGCTGCATGCACCATAAGATGACTTGAGGACTATTAGTAGATGAAGATACAGACATGATACGTCCGTAGAAATAAGACAGTTGTGTGTCATGAGCCATTTCATGCTTTTTCCGCGTAATCTCGTCTTTTCAAAGTACTTGTGGCTCTCACCGAGATCGTTGGCCGAGGTCTCTGATGCATGCCACAACTGTGGCTCTCCACTCGGAAGTCACCTATTACAATACTGCTGATCGAAGAGATTTCCACTGCCGATGTTTGACCGGAAAAGGGAGAAGAGGTGGTGGTGTAGGATTGCTGATCCCCAGACTTCGTTGGTTTAATTTGTTTACCTATGAATTTATTTATCATAGCAAGATAGCAGCCTTCAGGTCCTCTCTTAGATCTAATAAAGCATTCTACATATTTATATTACTTTATTACGATAAGCATGTTGCGTCTAATATAGAACACAACACTTAGCAATTACTATAGCGCAGAAAAAACAGACTGTACATTCGTCAATGAGAAGTACATCGATAAAGATAAATTAAAGGGAGGTAGATTTAGACATAAATGCTAGCAGCAATGGACACAGGAGAAACGGCGAAGGAGGAAAGTTAGAAATGGGAACATACAAAACACAATCAAAGAGATGACGTGACTGAGAAATCGAAAGGGAAAGAAGAGTCACTGGGAGAAAATGGGAGCAGTTGTTTTGTTGTTTGACAGGCGAAAAACTGGCCACATAAACTGACTTGGATTAAATTGCAAGTCTTTGTCCGCCTCATGGAGTGAGGGCATGTAACGCTGCTGACGGTCATTCGTTCGTCGAAGCTGGCGACCCCTTGGCGCTGTCGAGAGGAGTGGATTTGTGCCCAATCGGGTTTCACCCTCTCCCTTTTCTGCGCATTCGAGACAAATAAAGCCGGCCGCAGTGGCCGTGAGGTTCTAGGCGCTACAGTCTGGAGTCGAGCGACCGCTACGGTCGCAGGTTCCAATCCTGTCTCGGGCATGGATGTCTAATTAGTTCTAAGTTCTAGGCGACTGATGACCTCAGAAGTTAAGTCGCATAGTGCTCAGAGCCATTTGAACCAAGACAAATAAGACACCGCACTGTAACACTCATTACAGTCACCTACACGCAACAGATGCTCTTAATTTGTAAATTGAAGGTGAAGGGAGGGAGTAAGGAAACCAAAGAAATTACTAATGTCAGCTGCACCGGGACATTACGCGGAATCAGCGGCAACAACTGAAAATGTGTACTGGACTGGGATTCGAACCTGGGATCTCGTGCTTACAAGGCACGGGCGTTAACCACTGTGCTATCCTGGACACAGTGTTACCGCAACTGCGCGGACTGCTTCGGCACGCCTCATGGCCGACCCACAGCCCCACCTATCTGCACTCCCTGTCCATTTCCTCCATGCTCGATACTCTGAGATTCTGCATCCGCACTGAAGAAGGTGGACTCATTGCCCATCTAGGAGAATCAGTTATACGAATGCATAGTGTCTGTTCTTTCGGACGCGTACAAACGAACAGACACAATGCATTCGTATAGATGCTCTTAAGGCACAACTGTCACACCGCGAGGAATCTCTGTTGTGCGCGTACGAATTTCTTGGGTGGCTGATTCGGGGGAGGTGACCAAACAGAGAGGTTGCTGGTCCCATCAGATTAGCGAAGGATGGTGAAGGAAGTCAGCTGTGCCCTTTCACATGAACTATCCCATCATTTATCTGAAGCGATTTAGTGAAATCACGGGAAACCTAAATCAGGATGGCCGGTTGCGGGTTTGAACTGTCGTCCTCCAGAATGCGAGTCCAGTGTGCTAACCACTGCGCCACCTCGCGAACAGCCAGTAGCGCCACATAATGAACGAAGAAAAATTCTTGTAGTGACAAGTTTTTGTATAGTGGTAGGGAGCAATATAATGAATAACATACTAAAATTCGTGACGGTTGGGGTATGAGCTTGGGGGGGGGGGGGGGGGGGCGCTGGGCGCTTAAGGGTCTTTTTTTTTACGTTTCTCTTGAGTATCTCGGAAACAGTGGGTTCTAGTGGAACTGCTTCCCAGAATCAAACTATATCATATTTCCTACAAAAGACGTCCTACTCATTTTGTTCTCTCGGACTAATAGTTTTCGCTTTGTGGTGGATGGAAAAATGGCACATTATTAAAAATAGCGTTTTAATCACATAAAATTAATGTAAACTGTTTTATAACGTGGGTTAAGAACGGACATTAAATGTTTGTACCATGTGTAAGTGCAGCAGAAACGTGTTAAGGGATAAACTGTGTGCCGAGGGTGTAACAGAGTGGCAAGGCGGAGGTGCAGGTTGGAAACGTGAGGGAAAGTAGGTCGCCGCAGTGTGGTCATGCACTTCCGTCCTCCAGGTCTGCAATATGAAGAGTGAGTAGGCGATTCCCCATTCTCTCTACCGCACTATGTCACAAAAAGCAACTACTGCCTGTTACCCGATCTCCTAAGAAGATAAAGAAGATGTTAAGCCCAGTTAAGAACAATCTTCGCCTCAGGATCGCTGGGATTTATAACAACCCTTTTGAGTGTCGAAGCAATTACATTGTTCAGTACCTCCGTGCCGTTTCCGACCGCTGTGCAGAACGTCAACAGCATATTAAAAATTTGGAGAAAGCTGCAGTTGCTGACCACAGCCCCACAAGCAAACACAAAATACTAATTGATGAAACAAAAGTTTCATCCCAGGCTCCTGCACACTGCAATCCTGTAATTAATGAGGCTGTACAATCAAGGAAGTGAGAAAAGAACTCCAACTGTGACAGCGGATACAATGTTAGCGGTGCACGGAGCTTTTCATGCAGAGAAGCGGCAAAAATATTCGTCTCACAAGGGGACCCTCCATACTGTAAATAACAGATTTTGATGCGCTTCAAATATGTTGTAGAGGCACTTACCCTGAATACCTGGCTATCCGGATTTTTAGCGACGGGCCTTGGTTTTTGAGAAAATCGATTTTGAAGCTCACCGCGCTCTCTGTATACCCGTAACATAACATACACTCCAAGCAAGTCAGAGTAACGCAACAGTAAAGGTACACGGCTGCCGCGCTGTAGGTACCGTGTTCGAATCATTTTTGTGTATGCAAGAACCGTCTAGAAAATTTGGTCCTAACGTTTAAAAAACGAATAGACGAATTAAGTGGGAAATACATAAATGTAGTCGTGTCCTGCACGAAATCTGGGGAGTTCGCGAAGAATTGTTGCGTTCTGTAATTCTTCCGTACGTGGGACACAAAAATTTTTTGTACTTTATCGATTCGTGGGGAGGGCAAACCGATTCAACTTTATAAGACCATCTATTGACTGATGAAAGGAAAGCGAGCACCTGCACCCTAAAACCAAAGTGCCCTCCTTATTGCCAGCCCTGCGATGTTTACTTTTACCGACAGGTGAAAATCTTCACGCAAATTATTGAGAATGCTCCCAACTTGATAAAAGACAATAGAGAGATCGCTTCTAGGGAAGATTCGATAAAATTACATTCGCTACTCCTACATCGATTCAGCGCACCTAATTTTGAAAGCATAATTAGATACGCATGATTCGCATCGAAATTAGCGGATGAAAGAGAAATCTTTTTGAATGCAAAAGAATTGTGTCTTCTGGTATCGCTCATGAAGAAACCGGGCGCCTGCAAGACGGTTGCTTTCATAAAATGCGCGTGGTGCTGCGAAAATTTGTGCTTCGGTTGTTTGTATCACCCACAATATTGTTCTGGCGCAGCAAGCAATGTGGCCGATGAACAATAAGATTTTGTAATACTGTATGACAGAAAAAATTGATAACTGAATATATCTTTATAATTTCGCACACCTTACACTCGTTGTTGACATTCTTTGAAATAAAATGGAAAATTCTGTTGATTTTGAAAAAAAAAAAAAACATAAGTAGACGAGCAGGATTCGAACATGGTACCTCCACGGAGTAGCTATGAACCTTTACCGCTGCGCTACGCTGACTTGCTCGGAATACACGGATTGTTACGGGAACAGAAAGCACGCAATGAACTTCAAAATCGATTTTCTCAAAAACCAAGGCCCGTCGCTAAGTGCCTCTACAACATATCTGAAGCGCATCAAAATTCGTTATTTACAGTATGGAGGGTGCGCTTGTCAGTGTTTATCCTACTACGGGAGCGGTGGCGCCACTAGCGCACACGTTGACACCATTTGTGACAACTTTACTTAATTACCAGCCGATCGGATGCCCTTCTGTAGGCCATATAAGGCGACCACAGCACCAGTTTAGGCAGTCAGTTGCTCCTCACAAAATCGATGAAATGATCGTCTGGCATTGTTGGCCGGGAGGCGCCATTCGGGGAGTTCGGCCGCCGTATTCCAAGTTCTTTTAACCTGACGCCACTTCGGCGGCTTGCGAGTCAATGATGATGATGGACACACAACACCCAGTCGGGGTGCCGGAAATCGAACCCTGGCCCCCTGCGTGGTAGGCGGTAACGCTACCGCTACGCTACGGAGGCGGACACAAAAGCGATGAAGGCAATCGCAGAAAGCACGAGGTTTTACCCTGAACTGGCGTGACAGGAAGTCCGAGAACGTTTCATACAACTACAGGGTGCTTCATGAAGTTGCAGCTGCCCTTCCGCAGTTCACGTCACGAATCACAGGTGACGCAGTACGCAGACACGCCCAGGGATCCCTGTTTTCCAGAATTGCATTAACACTACATGTCTACGTCTACACTCTTGGAAATTGAAATAAGAACACGGTGAATTCATTGTCCCAGGAAGGGGAAACTTTATTGACACATTCCTGGGGTCAGATGCATCACATGATCACACTGACAGAACCACAGGCACATAGACACAGCCAATAGAGCATGCACAATGTCGGAACTAGTACAGTGTATATCCACCTTTCACAGCAATGCAGGCTGCTATTCTCCCATGGAGACGATCGTAGAGATGCTGGATGTAGTCCTGTGGAATGGCTTGCCATGCCATTTCCACCTGGCGCCTCAGCTGGACCAGCGTTCGTGCTGGACGTGCAGACCGCGGGAGACGACGCTTCATCCAGTCCCAAACATGCTCAATGGGGGACAGATCCGGAGATGCTGCTGGCCAGGGTAGTTGACTTACACCTTCTAGAGCACGTTGGGTGGCACGGGATACATGCGGACGTGCATTGTCCTGTTGGAACAGCAAGTTCCTTTGCCGGTCTAGGAATGGTAGAACGATGGGTTCGTTGACGGTTTGGATGTACCGTGCACTATTCAGTGTCCCCTCGACGATCACCAGAGGTGTACGGCCAGTGTAGGAGATCGCTCCCCACACCATGATGCCGAGTGTTGGCCCTGTGTGCCTCGGTCGTATGCAGTCCTGATTGTGGCGCTCACCTGCACGGCGCCAAACACGCATACGACCATCATTGGCACTAAGGCAGAAGCGACTCTCATCGCTGAAGACTACAGGTCTCCATTCGTCCCTCCATTCACGCCTGTCGCGACACCACTGGAGGCGGGCTGCACGATGTTGGGGCGTGAGCGGAAGACGGCCTAACGGTGTGCGGGACCGTAGCCCAGCTTCATGGAGACGGTTGCGAATGGTCCTCGCCGATACCCCAGGAGCAACAGTGTCCCTGATTTGCTGGGAAGTGGCGGTGCGGTCCCCTACGGCACTGCGTAGGATCCTACGGTCTTGGCGTGTATCCGTGCGTCGCTTCGGTCCGGTCCCAGGTCGACGGGCACGTGCACCTTCCGCCGACCACTGGCGACAACATCGATGTACTGTGGAGACCTCACGCCCCACGTGTTGAGCAATTCGGCGGTACGTCCAGCCGGCCTCCCGCATGCCCACTATACGCCCTCGCTCAAAGTCCGTCAACTGCACATACGGTTCACGTCCACGCTGTCGCGGCATGCTACCAGTGTTAAAGACTACGATGGAGCTCCGTATGCCACGGCAAACTGGCTGACACTGACGGCGGCGGTGCACAAATGCTGCGCAGCTAGTGCCATTCGACGGCCAACACCGCGGTTCCTGGTGTGTCCGCTGTGCCGTGCGTGTGATCATTGCTTGTACAGCCCTCTCGCAATGTCCGGAGCAAGTATGGTGGGTCTGACACACCGGTGTCAATGTGTTCTTTTTTCCATTTCCAGGAATGTAGATTTACGTAGATTCTCCGCAAGCCACCATGAGGTGATGCCAGGCCGTGTTCTGTACCATCACTAGTCATTTCCTTTCCTGATACACACGAAAATAGATCGAGGGAATAATGACTGCCAGTGTGCCTCGGGATGAGCCATAATTTCTCGTATCTTATCTTCGTGGTCCTTACGTGCGATGTACGCTGGCGGCAGCAGAATCGTTCGGCAGCTAGCTTCAAATGCCGGTCCTCCAGATTTTCTCAACAGTGTGTTTCGAAAGGAACGCCGCCTTCCCGCCGGAGATACCCATTTGAGTTCCCCAACACCAGTTGTTCGAACCTACTGGTAGCAAATCTAGCAGCCCGTCTGTGAATGGCTTCGATGTCTTCCTTCAATCCGACCTGGTATGGATCCCAGACACTCCAGCAATACTCAAGAACAGGTCGTACCAATGTCGTACATACGGTCTCCTTTACAGGTGAACCACACTTTTCTAAAATTCTCCCGAGAAATCGAAGTCGACCATTCGCCTTCCCTACCATAGCTCTCGCAAGTTCGTTCCATTTCAGGTCACTTTGCTACGTTACGCCCAGATATTTAAATTACTTGACGGTGTCAAGCAAGACACTTATAAGACTGTATCCGAACATTACAGGCATGTACTTCCTACTCATACGCATTTGGAGCTAGCTGCAGTTAATCACACCAACTGGAAATTTTGTCTCAGTCGTCTTGAATCTTCCTACAGTCACTCAACTCCGACATCTTACCGTATGCGACAGCATCATCAGCAAACAAGCGCAGATTGCTTCCCACCCTGTCCGCAAGTCATTTATGTATACACAGACACAATTATTAAACCACGGTGGGTCTCTTCCATCCTTTCTAGGCACATAACTCGTAAGACCACGATATACAATCTTCTTAAACTTTGGCCATAATTCCTCTGCATCCAGCTTAATGGAACTACGTGATGTCAATTCACTGTCTAAGAGAGACGATAACAGCTGCTTATCTGCTTTATCTAGCAGAAACGCTCTCCTAGCCTTCTTGACTGATTTATTAACTTTCGTAATCATAGTTGCTATATTGATATCATGATCGTTAATCCTCGTTGCTGCACTGACACTGTCGATAACGTCCGATTTCTTGTAGATACAAGGAATAAGATATTTCCATTGCGTGTGCGCTGCTGAGCTAACTGCTCAAGGCAGTTTTGAGAAAATGTGTTAAAAAGTATTTCGCATGACTGTCTGTCTGTAATCCCTAAACACGGAAAGCAGATATGAATTAATAATATTACTAATGCAAGAAACGCATATGGACAGAATCCACATAAATCTCTGCTCTACACTGCTAGAGGGGAAACTGATTTTTACAAGGAACCACTCGGGTGCCAGCTCGCAGAAAGCTAATGATGTTTACGGCATTTCACGCCCCACATATTGTCTACCATGCAACCACAATACTGGGTGCTATTGCCATATACAATCTTCTTTGCAAGTTTAAAACATAGTATGTGGATCAGTAATAACTGTTCTCGTAGCACTCTCTGCTAGGCGGTGCTAATACTCTGCGAATACTCCAGTAACGTCCGGCCGAGGCTGCCAGGAGCGGTGGTTATATTCACTTGGGCTAGATGCCGCTCCTATCGAGGTGACGTACAGGTCTGCGCCCTATTGGCCGACGTCGGTTCACCGCCTTCTCTTCTCTTGCTTCTTCATCTTCGTTACTGCGGTTGTGGTTACCCCAGAACAGAGAACAATGCGCACCTGCTATAAAAATTGCTGTTTGCGTCTTTTAAGGACGCCGATACAATTTACAGGATGTGCATGATAATGACCTACTACGTTATGTACATCAAATTGCACGAGACGTAGTTTACAATGGTTCTGAGGGAATGAATGGATGGTCACATAACTTCAAACAGTACTACAGAATGTGAAGACATAAGGTAATGAAATTTCAAAGGAAGTGTCAGCTTGACGATACGCAGCAAACTGCGAAATCGGCCCAAAAATTCATAAATGAGATAAACAAACTTATCCCATCATTCAGCAAGGAATTTGCTTTCAACTGCGACCAATCGGAATTTGTAGAGGAAATGCATGTGAGAGGAACCCTGAAAACTGGAGGTACCAACAGAGTTGTATCAAGATCAACTAACATCAATGCCTTAACGCACTCATATACCATTATGCCGACTGTTAATGTGGAAGGTAAACTGGCTAGAAATTTATTTATTGTGATGCGAGAAGTTACTCTCTACGATTCTTTTTCGTATGAGTGATCTTGCAATGGCAGTAGGGAATATTTACGTCACAGCAAGCTAGAAATTGTAAGAGAACTACAACTATGCTACGAGCACTTCTCTTGGCCAATAGCTGGTCAAAATAATTTACTTTTGCTTGATTCCTGGTCTGCGTATAAAAATCATGCTCATTTAGAGCAAACTAGCATTCCTGAAAAGTGCGTGACATTGCAGTTCATACCACCTGGAACCAATGGACAAATTCAACTTCTGGAAGTATGTTTTTTCTGTGTCTGTAAAACATTGTCGTACTATCAGGAACTACATCTTAAAAGGATAGCCACGACAGACTGTTTCGCATTCGGTTCCGTGCTATCACATCCCATCAGTTCTCAACATCGCGTTACACCAATATAATTCTATACGCATTCTTTAAGCGCTGATACCTGTACCAAGCTGAGTTCGCCTCCGATCTTGATGGTCATCACTGTGGCGCCCCATTTTTCATTCGGTGTTCATGGTGCAAGTTAATGTTTTGTTTTCAATATTTCTTGACTGTCGACGATACTGTCGACGATGTCTATTTTGTGAAGTGTAACACCTTACGTCCCATACAAGGTTGATGTCTGCACCTCCTGGACACTCATTTTTTCCCACCCTCCTAATGAACAGCGCGAGTCATTAGAGCTAATTGTTAAGAGGACGCTTTCAAGTGAGCCTTGCTAAAGACTGAATTTGCGTCCTCACACTCATTTGGTTCCTTGCTACTCATCCCGTACGGCAGGGAAAGGCAACTTTCCCCACCATGAGTGTTACTCACTTTTCAATTTACGGACAAACTGTATCTCCCCAGAGTTTCCTGTCTAGTCTGTCACGAGACTGCACAAAATAACTTCACTGAGCTCACATGTTTGTTCAGAGGTTCAAAATGGTTCAAATGGCTCTGAGCACTATGGGACTTCACATCTGAGGTCATCAGTCCCCTACTTAAACCTGACTAACCTAAGAACATCACACATATCCATACCAGAGGCAGGATTCGAACCTGCGACCGTAGCGGTCGCGTAGTTCCAGACTGAAGCGTCTACAACCGCTCGGCCACACCGGCCGGCTAGTACAGAGGAGTTATTTTAATTTTATAAGTATTTATTTCCAGTTGTTAAAGGAGCTAATAAAAAAGTTCAACAACTAGAGGTGTGAATTGTCTCCCGCACTGAAGAACCTGACCAAAGTGTAGGATGCTGTCATGCCTCCAATGGCTGGAATACTTTTCACTGCTTGAGGTTATCAAATGCTTCACCCCACCTCAGCTCTGCCAACTCAAGAAGAGGACCGGGGCCTTAAACTGACTCCCTTTGTAACAGAAGTGGGTCACCTATAGGTTAAGGAACTTCAGATTTTACAAGTCAAGCAATGCATTACAGCGGAATACTGTTCTCAGTTTAAACATGATGTGTCCTATTCTATAAGACATATTGACATCCACCTTGCAAGCTATACTGTGGATGTGTCGTAAGTGGCTCCACACGGTGCAGCCCAATCTATAAGTGCCAGCAGATCCTGAATGACAGCGATCTGTGCAGTATACCAGTAGCTCAGTTAATGGTGACCAGTTGTAACTTTCTGGTCGTGCATTAATTTGCCACCAAGCGACTACAGTATGGTTGCACAGCTTTACAGAGTGCTATCAATGACAGGCTAGCAGCAACAAGCCACATTAAGCAATACAATCCCTTTCCTATCAACGCTATAATGGTCCATAGCAAAACACAAATACAAATTAAGAATTTCTCAGCCATTGTTTATAGGTACGTATTTTACATAAAAGCTCTCTTACCAACTGCAAATGCACTGATCAGCCAAAACATTATAATCACTGCCCACCGCGATGTTGGATGCCGGCTGGCGGCGTATCGGGCACATGACGCAGTAACAATAGTGTGTAAACGGAGTAGACTCGGAAGGGGGATACTCTAGCGAAGATATGGGCTGCAAATGGGGAAATCCATTGAGATAAGCGACTTTGACAAAGAGTAGATTACTGTCACGCAGAGCCTGCGAACGGGCATCTCGAAGACGACAAAAGTGGTCGAATGTTCACGTGCTACTGTCATGAGCATCTACAGAAAGAGAAAGACAGAGAAACTACTACTAGGTGCTAAATGCTTGGACTCATCCGCAGCTCGTGGTCTTGCGGTAGAGTTCTCGCTTCCCGCGCACGGGGTCCCTGGTTCGTTTCCCGGCGGGATCAGGGATTTTCCCTGCCTCGAGATGACTGGGCTTTGTCTGTCCTTCATCATCATTGACTTGGAAGTCGCCGAAGTGGCGTCAACTAAAAAAGGACTTGCATTACGGCGCCCGAACTACCCTGCATGGGGTCTCCTGGCCAACAATGCCATACGACCATTGGGCTTTTTCAATGCTTGGACGTCCACGACCTTTCAGGGTGTCTGCGCACTGAGTCGCCAGTGATCGATAATGCGAGTTCCCCATTTAGTGACATAGAGCGAGTGAGGAACTGCGAGCTCGCTCTTCAGTTTGCGGACCTATGAAGGAGGGAAGCGCACGACCACAATCCAACTACCTGTCTTCCCTCACGCTCCTAACCTCAGCTCCCACCTTTCCACCCCGTTACACCCGAGAACGCTGTTTATCCATTAATATAGTTGGATATGGCACATACATTAAATATTTATTCTTAACTTACTTCATTTAACAATAAACATGGATTTTACACCATTAGAACATTATTTCTAGTAACATTTCCGACCCTTTGTACGAGGGAATTATTACTGTTAGAGAAAAATGTGTATGACCTGTTGTGTAGGAAATTTAATGGTTCAAATGGTTCAAATGGTTCAAATGGCTCTGAGCACTATGGGACTCAACTGCTGTGGTCATCAGTCCCCTAGAACTTAGAACTACTTAAACCTAACTAACCTAAGGACATCACACATATCCATGCCCCAGGCAGGATTCGAACCTGCGACCGTAGCAGTCGCACGGTTCCGGACTGCGCCCCTAGAACCGCGAGACCACCGCGGCCGGCAAATTTAATGTAATTTAATTTTGTATCGGCGTACAGTTCCACCGCAGATTTCGAGAAGATCAAGAAAAATTCCAAAAAGTGACCTCTACACGACAGGTGACGCTGCTATCGCCGGGATGCGTTTATATCGATAGTAGGTCGTGGGCATAATGTTCTGGCTGATGATTGTACATTTTTGGTATGAATTAACCAAAAGAATGTAATTGGAAATTGTGTAAGGAAACATCGTATGGAGTTTGTGCAACCTCCAAAGGCTTACAGACCCAATGTCACAGCATATTGTCACAGTGCTTTATCTGTTACACCTTACTTTTATATAGCGTTAGCTTGGTTTTATTGCATAGTACTGGTTCTGCCATAAGTTGAAAATTGTTGTATGATTCTGCTAATCTTCAACGGTACTTTCACATTGTACTGTGGCTCACAACCTTTGAATAGTATTGTCAAATTTGTAATAACTTTTAGGCGTTAAAGGAAATGTTGTATGCTGACTTTCTACTCCTTTATCTGTCAGCTGTGTTTTAAGTACATATTCAGCAGTGACATACCGATACTAATTATACATATATAGGGTGAGTCACCTAACGTTACCACTGGATATATTTCGTATATCACATCAAATACTGACGAATCGATTCCACAGACCGAACGCGAGGAGAGGAGCTAGTGTAATTGGTTAATACAAACCATAAAAAAATGCACGGAAGTATGTTTTTTAACACAAACCTATGTTTTTTTTAAATGGAACCCCGTTAGTTTTGTTAGCACATCTGAACATATAAACAAATACGTAATCAGTGCCGTTTGTTGCATTGTAAAATGTTAACTACATCTGGAGATATTGTAACCTAAAGTTGACTCTTGAGTACCACTTCTCTGCTGTTCGATCGTGTGTATCGGAGAGCACCGAATTACGTAGGAATCCAAAGGGAACGGTGATGGACCTTAGGTACAGAAGAGACTGGAACAACACATTACGTCCACATGCTAACACCTTTTTATTGGTCTTTTTCACTGACGCACATGTACATTACCATGAGGGTGAGGTACACGTACACACGTGGTTTCCGTTTTCAATTACGGAGTGGAATAGAGTGTGTCCAATAGATGTTCAATGTGGTGGCCATCATTTGCTGCACACAATTGCAATCTCTGGCGTAATGAATGTCGTACACGCCGCAGTACATCTGGTGTAATGTCGCCGCAGGCTGCCACAATACGTTGTTTCATATCCTTTGGGGTTGTAGGCACATCACGGTACACATTCTCCTTTAACATACCCCACAGAAAGAAGTCCAGAGGTGTAAGGTCAGGAAAACGGGCTGGCCAATTTATGCGTCCTCCACGTCCTATGAAACGCCCGTCGAACGTGTACCTCACACCTCATGGTAATGTACATGTGCGTCAGTGAAAAAGACCAATAAAAAGGTGTTAGCATGTGGACGTAATGTGTTGTTCGAGTCTCTTCTGTACCTAAGGTCTATCACCGTTCCCTTTGGATTCCTACGTAATTCGGGGCTCTCCGATACACACGATCGAACAGCAGAGGAGTGGTACTCGAGCGTCAACTTTAGGTTACAATATCTCCGGATGTAATTAACATTTTACAATGCAACAAACGGCACTGATTACGTATTTGTTATATGTTCAGATGTCCTAACAAAACTAACGGGGTTCCATTAAAAAAACGTAAGTTTTTGTTAAAAAACATACTTACTTGAATATTTTATGGTTTGTATTAACCAATTACACTAGCCCATCTCCTCACGTTCGGTCTGTGGAATCGATTCGTCAGTATTTGATGTGGTTTACGAAATATATCCATCGGTAATGTTAGGTGACTCACCCTATATATATATAATTTTGCATTTTATTGTACACTGATGTTTGTCCCCACAAGATTGTGACATAACTAAATACCTATATAATTTTGCATTTTATTGTACACTGATGTTTGTCCCCACAAGATTGTGACATAACTAAATACACATCGTGGCACTTTGCGTGTAACGTGTAACATCATAATTTTATTTTTGTGCTATGGTCTAGATTTCCAAGGTACTGGTCATATCGTTTTATCTATGCATTTCTGGATAGTAAATTACACATCACTTGTAATTAGTTTTATTAAGCAACCAGATTTAACTTATTATATTTATAGCGTTCAACACTGATGCCACGTTGCGTCGATAATTAGCAGTAAACTGCGTGGTGTGCTAGAGATAACAGAAAATTATTGTCATTGTATAATATAATACATTAATGAATTCTGTCAATGCTTCTGTGTTTTAAAAATATGACTTTCATAAAAGCCGTATAGTACTGCCACCTGTCGATCTAATGCTTTGAATTACACAGTTAATCAGTTTGCACTCAAACGTCATCATGTATTGGAGACCAGATACTTCGTATCCACGTTTGACAAATCCAGTTTAGGCTTTACATATGAATGTATTAGATACATTTTGGTTAGTTCTCGCTTTCTTTGTTTTTTACGATGTGCATTTCATGTAATATTATCAGTGCTTTTCACTTTGTGTTTGCTGCTTCCCATTTACAATGTACATTTTATGCAATTGTGTGGATATTTTTATTTTAACTTACTTTATTTTATTTTATTGATACTTTTCATGTATTTCTCTTGCAAAGCATTTGAGATTTGTAAGGCCTAAACTCGTAAGGCAGAATAAAGTTAGTAAATCGGTGGTGAGGATTAATATCAGTTTTTGGTACATTAAAAAGGCCGCTACATCTCATAAAGCATTTATGGATTTTGCTGCTATGTTCAGCAGTAACAATAAGAGTACAGACAGAAACATGGGCTCATTTCCTGAAGCACATACTCCCAGCTGAGACGAAATAAAACGGTCACAAAAAGGTGTGTTGTGTAAGAGGGAAAGAAGTGAAAGACTATGGCGGTATAAAAACTATGGTGTTGCTCTACTTATAGGCCATTTTGAGGTCTACCATACCGAACAATCATTCTACCTAACATGTTAAATAGTCATACTAGCTTAAATTTATTAAATCACTGTAACCAATAGGATATTTAAATACAATCTCATTGGGTTAATGGCTGTTGACGTTTCGTTTCAACATTATGCATTTAAAGAAACGGTAAACTACTGAAAATGGACGATGCTTTCTAAACTAGTTTAATTAACTAAAATCTTTAACAGAAGACTGACTGCTGTTATAATTGCATCTAGTAATTAAAAAAACTGAAAACAGGACACCCATATCATTCACACGAAAAAACATCAACAGTTACTAGCGCTCGTGGATTTCTCGTAACACCAGGAAGGTTTCTGCCTGCAATATTGACAGAATGATGACTACAAATAACTTACCATAGAGGAAATCACACTTCTGAAGGGACCGTTATTAAAAAAGGAAACATAAGACTGCATTAACATTCTACTGAAAAAAGGAGCCGCTCAGAACCACAGTCAGTCTCACCGGCCCGGCAAGGCAATGAGAACATCTTCATTTCTACTCTGCAAATCATTATCAAGTGCATGAAGTGAATGCATTTCATTTTACCATATATTTCAAGGATTCCCCACGTTCCATTCGAGAGCAAAGCATAAGAACAGTGACTGCTAATTTGCATTTCTGTCAGTGACTGTTAATCTGATTTTATCTTCACAGTCTCTGCGATAGCCAGGTGTTTGAGGCAGAATGGTAGGCGTAGACTGCTCTTTGATAACCTGTTGTTGCAACTGGATTTCGCGAAATATTGCCCGTTTTATTTCACGTGGTTGGTTGATGAGATTCCTTAGCATTTCCAATGTACTTTTGCTTTAGACGAAGAGGGCTGTCATCCCTCGGGCTGCTCCTTTCTGAATGTACCTGACATCCCCCGTTAGTCCCACCTAATTTATATCCCACATACATTGATAAGCCAACCCCCTCATCCCTGAGCTGCTCCTCTCTTCTCCAACCCCCGCCCTCTGCTGCACCTACACTGTTGTGTACCCCCTACCCTCCCTGTCTACACCCTTCATCTCCTTTCCCAAGGTGGCTTCCATCGACTCCCCCTCCCGGATGATGCCCTCTCTCCCTCCATTTAACCCTCCTATCAGTTCTGGTCCTCACCTCTCCCTCCCTTCCTCTGTCCTTTCCCTGGGCTCCTTCTTCCCCCCCTTCCATCTTGTTTTTTCCCCACCAACACTCTCTCTGCCTCCCTTTCTGCTCTCCCCACCACTGCCTTTCCCACTCCTTCTCACGTCCGCCCAGCCCCCTCTTTTTCTCTGTCGCCTCCCTCCATCGGCTCCCCCCTTTTTTCTTTTCCTCTCCTCCCCCCTTTCCCCCCTCATAGGTCTGCATCCTTCCCCCTCCCATCTGCCCCGTGTCACCTGTATAGTGCTGTTATAAGTGAGTGTTCAGTGTTGTGCGTCCCCTGTCAGTGTTGCGAACAGCCGCCACACTGTAGCTACTGGTGTTTTTTATCTGGTGCAAACAGAAACCAGACTGTCTCCGTATTTTTTAATTGTGCCTGTCTACTTCTTGTGTGTCATCATCCGCATCATCATCACCACAGTGTTTTTATATTTTAAATTCCACAACTTACCGCCATATACAGTTTTTTACAATGTCACTGTTTTATCGCCTATTTGTCTTGTATTCTCATTATGTTTATTAATCTTTCTGTAGGCTGTAGACTCCATAACATTTAATGGCATGGCAGGGAAATTTTTTAAAAATTGGCTTTTAGCAGACATATCATGCAACCCAAGAAGAAGAGTATTGAAGCGTTGTTCTGTGTTGGATGTATATGCTACTCTGAGATAGAATGTTAGCACAGGAGATGAAGGCGTGGTGAGCCACATCAAACCTATGACTCCCCTCCATCCCCCTCCCTCCCTCCCCTCCTGACAACAAATACAAGTTTCAGATTTATGGAGGAAAAAGAGGTAAAGAACAGTATAAATACATGGAAATCTTCTGACTATACGACGGCTTCCATCATGGCAGCATTGCATCATACAGTCCGTGGGATCGTACAACAGCTCTCACTGGAAATAGACAATTATAGGTGCAGGTTATAATACGTTTAAATGTCCGTGATGATTCTGTGACTTGTTCTATTTACTGATGCGAAGATGGCGGTGATACTAGAGGAAAAGTAGTGTTTCAACTTGCGTTTCATAGGTTCTCTCTCTACGTTACACAAGCAAGGCAACGGCTTGAGCACATATCATACATAAAATTACTCCCTGCCTCGCTATTGTAGTCAATCAACAAGCTTCCGCCTTGTATTTGCACCAGTAGACGTCTTGACCCTTGACGTACACCCCGTTACTCGATCACGAAGTGAAATAGGTGCCGACACAGATGTCAGATCAATGGGACATTGATGTTACTAAACTTTCTGTAACTTGGTATAAAATCAGAGTCATAAACAAAGCAACTCGTCAAGCATAGTCATTCGATAAGATGAGAAAAGTTAAGTATGAAGTGCGCTGCCCTGTGAAACTCCTCTCAGATGTCACATCCATAACATTTTGTGGCGAGCACTTTGTTGTTATCCCCAGTGGGAGAATGAGTGAAGAGCCACTCTGGAAAGTCAATTTAGTTGGTGCTCACGTTGCTGGCCCCATGTCTGTCACTATTTCATTTGTCTAGGTAATACAGTAAGTATTTGAAGCCATTCAGAATGGCTTCAAATACTTAATATGTTACCTAGACGAAAATAGTAAACTATTTTTCGACCGTGACTGTATCAAGAAACATGTAAAGGTTTTTTTTAAATTATCGCTACCAGTCACAAAATTTGTCAACTACTGTATTACTTATTTATTTAGCGACATGTTTCGAGGAAATAGCTTATCATCAGGCTAAATGGCATTACAAAAACAATTTTACAATAAGGTCATATTTATGTTACATAGTCTCTTCGTAAATGCTGTGGTCATCCTGTGGAAGAAGAGAAAACTTAGTAAGAGGCGATGTCACTTTCGAGGCTGGACCGATTTTTGCACGAAAATGTTTTGTTACGGTCACTCGCTTTGTTCTTCTTAACATATTAAGTGATTAACGTTCCACGATCACAGGTTAAGGTAAGCGCGAGATAAGCTATCAGTCTACTGACTGGTTTGATGCGGCCCGCCACGAATTCCTTTCCTGTGCTAACCTCTTCATCTCAGAGTAGCACTTGCAACCTACATCCTCAATTATTTGCTTAACGTATTCCAATCTCTGTCTTCCTCTACAGTTTTTGCCCTCTACAGCTCCCTCTAGTACCATGGAAGTCATTCCCTCATGTCTTAGCAGATGTCCTATCATCCTGTCCCTTCTCCATATCAATGTTTTCCACATATTCCTTTCCTCTCCGATTCTGCGTAGAACCTCCTCATTCCTTACCTTATCAGTCCACCTAATTTCCAACATTCGTCTATAGCACCACATCTCAAATGCTTCGATTCTCTTCTGTTCCGGTTTTCCCACAGTCCATATTTCACTACCATACAATGCTGTACTCCAGACGTACATTCCCAGAAATTTCTTCCTCAAATTAAGGCCGGTATTTGATATTAGTAGACTTCTCTTGGCCAGAAATGCCTTTTTTGCCATAGCGAGTCTGCTTTTGATGTCCTCCCTGCTCCGTCCGTCATTGGTTATTTTACTGCCTAGGTAGCAGTATTCCTTAACTTCATTGACCGTGACCATCAATCCTGATGTTAAGTTTCTCTCTGTTCTCTTTTCTACTACTTCTCATTACCTTCGTCTTTCTCCGATTTACTCTCAAACCATACTGTGTACTCATTAGACTGTTCATTCCGTTCAGCAGATCATTTAATTCTTCTTTACTTTCACTCAGGATAGCAATGTCATCAGCGAATCGTATCATTGATATCCTTTCACCTCGTATTTTAATTCCACTCCTGAACCTTTCTTTTATTTCCATCATTGCTTCCTCGATGTACAGATTGAAGAGTAGGGGCGAAAGGCTACAGCCTTGTCTTACTCCCTTCTTAATACGAGCATTTCATTCTTGATCGTCCACTCTTATTATTCCCTCTTGGTTGTTGTAAATATTGTATATGACCCGTCTCTCCCTATAGCTTACCCCTACCTTTTTCAGAATCTTGAACAGCTTGCACCATTTTATATTGTCGGACGCTTTTTCCAAGTCAACAAATCCTATGAACGTGTCTTGATTTTTCTTTAGTCTTGCTTCCATTATTAGCCGTAACGTCAGAATTGCCTCTCTCGTGCCTTTACTTTTCCTAAAGCCAAACTGATCGTCACCTAGCGCATTCTCAATTTTCTTTTCCATTCTTCTGTATATTATTCTTGTAAGCAGCTTCTATGCATGACCTGTTAAGCTGATTGTGCGATAATTCTCGCACTTGTCAGCTCTTGCCGTCTTCGGAATTGTGTGGATGATGCTTTTCCGAAAGTCAGATGATATGTCGCCAGACTCATATATTCTACACACCAACGTAAATAGTCGTTTTTTTGCCACTTCCCCTAATGATTTTAGAAATTCTGATGGAATGTTATCTATCCCTTCTGCCTTATTTGACCGTAAGTCCTCCAAAGCTCTTTTAAATTCCGTTTCTAATACTGGATCCCCTATCTCTTCTAAATAGACTCCTGTTTCTTCTTCTATCACATCAGACAAATCTTCACCCTCATAGAGGCTTTCAATGTATTCTTTCCACCTATCTGCTCTCTCCTCTGCATGTAACAGTGGAATTCCCGTTGTACTCTTAATGTTACCACCGTTGCTTTTAATGTCACCAAAGTTTGTTTTGACTTTCCTGTATGCTGAGTCTGTCCTTCCGACAATCATATCTTTTTCGATGTCTTCACATTTTTCCTGCAGCCATTTCGTCTTAGCTTCCCTGCACTTCCTATTTATTTCAGTCCTCAGCGACTTGTATTTCTGTATTCCTGATTTTCCCGGAACATGATTGTACTTCCTCCTTTCATCAATCAACTGAAGTATTTCTTCTGTTACCCATGGTTTCTTCGCAGCTACCTTCTTTGTACTTATGTTTTCCTTCCCAACTTCTGTGATGGCCCTTTTTAGAGACGTCCATTCCTCTTCAACTGTGTTTCCTACTGCGCTATTCCTTATTGCTGTATCTATAGCGTTAGAGAACCTCAAACGTATCTTGTCATTCCTTAGAACTTCCGTATCCCACTTCTTAGCGTATTGATTCTTCCTGACTAATGTCTTGAACTTCAGCCTACTCTTCATCACTACTATATTGTGACCTGAGTCTATATCTGCTCCTGGGTACGCCTTACAATCCAGTATCTGATTTCGGAATCTCTGTCTGACCATGATGTAATGTAATTGAAATCTTCCCGTATCTCCTGGCCTTTTCCACGTATACCTCCTCCTCTTGTGATTCTTGAACAGGGTATTTCCTATTACTAGCTGAAACTTGTTACAGAACTCAATTAGTCTTTCTCCTCTTTCATTCCTTGTCCCAAGCCCATATTCTCCTGTAACCTTTTCTTCTACTCCTTCCCCTACAACTGCATTCCAGTCGCCCATGACTATTAGATTTTCGTCCCCCTTTACATACTGCATTACCCTTTCAATATCCTCATACACTTTCTCTGTCTGTTCCTCTTCAGCTTGCGACGTCGGCATGTATACCTGAACTATCGTTGTCGGTGTTGATCTGCTGTCGATTCTGATTAGAACAACCCGGTCACTGAACTGTTCACAGTAACACAACCTCTGCCCTACATTCCTATTCATAACGAGTCCTACACCTGTTATACCATTTTCTGCTGCTGTTGATATTACCCGATACTCATCTGACCAGAAATCCTTGTCTTCCTTCCACTTCACTTCATGGAGCCCTACTATATCTAGATTGAGCCTTTGCATTTCCCTTTTCAGATTTTCTAGTTTCCCTACCACGTTCAAGCTTCTGACATTCCACGCCCCGACTCGTAGAACATTATCCTTTGATTATTCAATCTTTTTCTCATGGTAACCTCCCCCTCGGCAGTCCCCTCCCGGAGATCCGAATGGGGGACTATTCCGCAATCTTTTGCCAATGGAGAGATCATCATGACACTTCTTCAACTACAGGCCACATGTCCTGTGGATACACGTTACGTGTCTTTAATACAGTGGTTTCCATTGCCTTCTGCATCCTCGTGTCGTTGATCATTGCTGATTCTTCCGCCTTTAGGGGCAATTTCCCACCCCTAGGACGAGAAAGTGCCCTGAACCTCTATCCGCTCCTCCGCCCTCTTTGACAAGGCCGTTGGCAGAATGAGTCTGACTTCTTATGCCGGAAGTCTTCAGCCGCCAATGCCGATTATTTATCAAAATTTAGGCAGTGGCGGGGATCGAACCCCGGACCGAAGAAGTTTTGATTATGAATCAAAGACGCTACCCCCCTTTTTTTCTTAATCTCATTTTGTTCGCTTTTGTTCGTCGCAACTGCTCGGGGCGGACGACGTAAGACACCCTTTTAAGTTCGTTGTGGATCGATTAACTCAGTTTTTTTTTTTATTACAGAGGGCAGCTACGCCTCTGACCGAACACGCTGAGCTACCGTGCCGGCTACCCCTAGACCACGGGTACAAATCTGAAATACTGGTACATTCATAACCGGTGTAACCGCCAGAATGTTGAATATAAGCATACAAACGTCAATTGATTGTGGTTGACAGAAGCCGGTTGTGTGTCTGTGGGATGGAGTTCCACGCCTATTGCACTGGTCAGTCAATACTGGGACGATTAACGCTGTTTGTGAATGACGATGGAGTTGCCATCCGATGTCTCATACGTTCTCTACTGAAGACAGATCTGATGATCGAACAGGTATAACGGATCTTTTACATTGGGATAAATTTATTTTATTTTTTGTTAGATTCAAAAATGGTTCAAATGGCTCTGAGCACTATGGGACTTAACATCTATGGTCATCAATCCCCTAGAACTTAGAACTACTTGAACCTAACTAATCTATGGACATCACAGAACACCCTTTTGTTAGATGTTTGCGTTAAATAGCCGAATAAATTGTAATTAAGAATAATTTAATTAAGCAGAGTAGAAAAGATAAAGTCAAAGAGATGTTCATTGGGCGGACATTGTCGTAATGTAACGTCATTGCGTTGTTCGGTTGTTAAAACAAGTCGTTTGTGTTCCGTTCTGCTGTTCGGTCGTGCGCGTATCTGAAAGGAATTAATTCAGGGACTAGAATAAACTTTCACATAATAGTTACGATTCGATGTTCCGACAAAAGGGGTTAACGTCAGTGTTAATTTGAATTGTGGGCGACAAGATTAGTTTTGACAGATACGTGAAAACGGACGTAACGAAAGTTGTTCGCATATCATCCTTGAACGTAACTTTTTATTTAATTAATGATTGCGGGCTCGTTAAAAGCTTTTTATCTCATTATTAGGATCAATCCCTCTTTCGTCCTAGATAGTGATCATTCATTAACATTTATGTTATAAGAAAAAGGATTATTAATAAAAGTGATGTTAAATAACAATTACGTGTTATTCCGTTAGTGTGGAACCGACGTAATATCTCTGAAATGACATTGATATATAATTTGTGTTAAATACTGAACTGAGATAGGAAGTAAATTGAAATTAGTGAACATTTGATACTGAGACTATAGAAGCAGAAGCGCTTAAGGTTTCTCTTCTCTAAAATGGCAAAATAGATACGAACTTTAACTCAATAGTAGACATTATGTATTGCAAAGACATTAGCATTTCATACTTCTATTGACGACGCGCTGTTAAACAAAGAAACGTTGAGTCTCTGTACGAGTAATAAAATTAAATATAAAACCATAACTAATAACGGCGAACTCCCCTTTAACAAACTGTATTGCGTGTCGTCATCGGGCAATAACTGCTCAACCCTGGAGACTTGTGTGGTGAAATTAGAAGTCGGGCATATAAAACAAACTTAAAAATCCATTCAAGCTACAGTGGAGACGGCACAACACGACGTGGGCAGTTATAGATGGCGCGTATCCAACATGGGGCCCTAAAAGTTAAATAAAATTACTTAAAATTGACTATTGCAGTGTGAAGTGTGATTATTAGTATTAATTGACTGTGAACAATTAATGGTCCGGATTGAACTGTCTGTTTCATGTACATGATCACGAGCGTGGAAGACGACGATTAATGCCGCACTGCACAACTTCGGATCGATAACTACGAGAGACAGATCGACAGAGGTACGAACCCATGATACGCAAGAGAGCAAACAGAGGAGGTAAGAGACATTATTAACATAGTGTGAAATCCGGATTTGCCTGAAATCACTGGTTGAAGTAAATATTGGACAGTACCCATTATGTTTTAAAATAACTGATATTAGTGGTGGATAAATGAGGCAAGTTTGGAACTTTGTATTTTCTATTGCATTGTATTATTTTTTTGGTGTTATAGACGATATGTTAATAGATTTGGTTAGGAGATTCCAAGTGTGATTATTACGCCTAAGAAAGTGTATATGTTAAGGTCTGCCGGCCGGTGTGGCTACGGTCGCAGGTTCGAATCCTGCCTCGGGCATGGATGTTTGTGATGTCCTTATGTTAGTTACGTTTAAGTAGTTCTAAGTTCTAGGGGACTGATGACCTCCGATGTTGTCCCATAGTGCTCAGAGCCATTTGAACCATTTTTGTTAAGGTTAGAACAGGGGCAAATATTGATACTGCAATCATGGAAGGAATAACTACTGAGAATGATAATCGGGTTGAGAATTTAGATAATAATGCAGTTGATTATTTGTTAGAAGTAAATGGGACAATGATGACCGAACCTAAACCAGTAGATAAGCACGAAGCATCAGGCAGTGATGTGGTAGAGACCGTAGGAAGAACGGAGGAATCTATTGAACCGAGTGGCAAATTTAATAGGTCACGCGGTAACATAAGCCTAGAGATGTTATTTGACTTTCTGGTACAGTCGAAAGATTCAGATGAGAAATTCAAAGAAGATATCCTTGAAGCTAATAGACAACGGTATCTTAGAGAACAGGAAGCTAATAGACAACGGGATCTTAGAGAACAGGAAGCTAATAAACAGCGTGAGCTCAGAGGACATAAATTCAAGGAGGATATTCTTGAAGCTAATAAAAATATCCTTACGAAAGCTATTCGTGACTTAGAGGGTAGAATTAAGCAAAGAGATGATTTTTTTGTTTCAAAATTAGAACTGTTAACTATAGGACTAAAAGCATCTGAGGAGAGAAGCGATATTTTACAGGACTCTGTAACCACTTTTGAGAGTGAAGTCAAGGAAATGCGTGTTGATCAGTCGAAGGTATGTATAGCCGAGCGAGTAGAAAATCTACAGATAAAGTGACAATAGTATATTTCGTCAATCAATTAAAACTGAAAATGAGTTTTCTGCTTAGTTAGATAATACAGCTGGGGAAGTTAAAGTGCAAATGCACGAAGTTATCGAGTCTGCGTGTCAACAGGCAAAACAAAACTCAGCGCAAGGCGACAGTGGTGACGACTTAGAACAACTGAAGGCTGAATTTACAGCTATTAAAGATAAAGTAATCGCTGAATTACCTCGATGGCAGGAACAGGTTGACAGACGAATTTCACTTATAGACGATGGGTCAGCACAACCTAGAACGTATAATAGGTACTCTGAACACACCTCTATTAAAGATTCTCCAGTAAAAAAGAGAAATAGAGACGAGTGTTATAATCATAGTTATAATAATATTGATGAGTCATACAGAAATGATCGTGAGTTTGATCGCAGGGGATATGTTACATCTACGAAAGTAGAACCCAATATCTTTAAAGCGAGACAGTTCCAAACATTTACTAATGATAAGAATTCAGTTCATGCTATATTATAAAAAGCTTTCATAACGCACTCCCCAGATCGTGGGAATAACATGATAAAATACAATTTATTATTTCCAAAACCAGTGGTGAGGTATCACTTTGGGCATCGGAAGTAGCTGAAGACTGTCATTCATGTAAACAGTTTGAAAGGTTATTTGTGTCTAAGTATTGGTCACAGAGCCGTCAAAATAGCCTGCGTAATCAAATATATAGTCCCGAATATTATACTGTACAGAAAGGAACTCTCCGTAAATACTTCGAGAAGTATATCAATAAAACTCGATATTTAGACAATCCCATAAGTCAGAAGGAAGTTATTCGAATAGTAAATGGTAAACTCCCCATTCATTTTAGAGAGAAATTAATAAACGTAGACGATGATGATATCGAACAATTTTTGTCCGTAATCGACTCGTTAGATGTGTTTCAGTAAGATGCGAAGAGCATGCGATATAAATCATATGGACTGAACGGTTGTAGTTGTCAACATAATTGTTGTGAAGGGAGGAATACTCCGAGGAAGTCTAACGGAAATGGTAATGGGCAATATTATAACCGTAATCAGTGCGATTATAATAATGACCATAACAATGGCAACTCTTATGGCTATAGACCTTATAAATCCAATAACCAACGGGAGAATAACGATCGTAGTAATAGGATTATCGATAAATGAAATAAGAAATATAATGGTCAGATTCAAAATGGGATAATAATGTGGATAATGGTTCGCGGAAAAGAAAATATGACGATCGATCGGGACAGCAATTCACAACACAGGACAGGCGGGTGCCGTAGAATAACGGACAAAATATTCAGTGGGCAGCTCCCATTAATAGGACAATATGTACCAGTACCGTCAGTAGGTTGTTCGATTAACGGTAATCATGAATGGAGAAACAATGATTCTGACGTGCGGGTAGCAGTGTTGGACGAAGTTAGCAGTCACCAAAACGACTCAACAAACTGGAGCCAGCTGCTCTTCGCCTTCCAAGTGCAGCTGGCGAGGAAGAGGAAGGAAATAAAGATCTGAAAGTTTATGTGTTAAGATATAATGATGGGATAGATATCAAGTAAGAGTTATTAGAGAGTCCAGGAAAATGGAATGATAAACCTGGTAAAAGCTTTGGTAAATATTAAGATTCTTAATGAAGATATTAGTATTCTGTTAGATACCGGCGCTTCATTTAGCGTGATGAGTGTTGGTATGTTTTAATAAACAAAATTTACCAGTTCTTCCCGTATCCAACTGTGTGTTATCGGGAGCATGAGGGACACATTCTCTACCCATAAAGGCCCAAGTGCAGGTAGAGATTATAGCTTAGGGGGAAAGACTTAATAGCATCTTCCTGATAGCGCCTAAATTGTCCTATCCATGTATCTGGGGCTGGGATTTTATGCGAGAGCGAGAAATAAAACTCGACCTCGCTAAAGGTGTGTGTTGTCTAAATAATAACGGGCACACGTTAAAGTTGGTTAAGAAATGGGAATTACTAAACAAATTCTGTAATAGAATTAAGATTAAGATGGCTAATGCTTTTGTACTACCGCTAGCGGTAGAGGAACAAGTAAACTCTTTAAGTGTGAATGGAGCGCTAGGAATGCAACAGTTGATACAAAGTAAACTATCAGAATCTGAATATTTAACTCAGGAACAAAGAAATGAATAAGCTGAATTGTTAAGTACCAATTCAAGTGTGTTCGACCAGAAACCTGGCATTATTAAGAATTACGAATATGAAATGGATATCTATCCACATCAAACGTTTTGCAAAGCCTCGTATTCTGTTCCCTGAGCGGAAATATTGCATTTTATGATGTGTTTTCTAAGTATACGAAAATGTACTCCTTAAGATCAACAAGTGCATAAATAAATTAGTGCATAAATAAATTATTAAAGGATTATATCCCTAAAATAGGTAAACCTACTGCCTTGTTAACCGATAATGCTTCTTATTATACCGGTAAGAAATGGAAGGATTGCATTAAACATATATTTATTTCCCGCTATCATGCGGAGGTATCTCCAGTCGAAAGATTGTTTAGAGATTTTAATAGGTACATAAGAACATACATAGATAAGAATCATTATAAATGGATAGAATACTTATCTACATTTGAGAAAATTCATAACGAACTTCCTCATTCATCAATCAAAAGTATTCCATCGGAAGTATTGTTAGGCAAGGAAGCTTCAGTAGAATGGATTAAACACTTACCCAGGCTGGAAGAACCAAAAATAAACCAAAGTCAATTATTGGACAAGGTTCATCGGGAGTTGCAAAAAGCGTCCTTAATGAGAAAAAGGAAATAGACAAGAATTTCGTAAAAACAGTTAATTATAAGATTAATGAAAAGGTACTTTTAAGAAGACATGTTAAGTGCTCATCTTCTAAAAGACTGAATAAAAAATGGCAATATACACTGGACCCCCCCCCCCCCCCCATGAACCACGGACCTTGGCGTTGGTGGGGAGGCTTCAGGGCTTCAACGATACAGATAGCCGTACCGTAGGTGCAACCACAACGGAGGGGTATCTGTTGAGAGGCCAGACAAACGTGTGGTTCCTGAAGAGGGGCAGCAGCCTTTTCATCTACATCTACATCTGCATCCATACTCCGCAAGCCACCTGACGGTGTGTGGCGGAGGGTACCCTGAGTACCTCTATCGGTTCTCCCTTCTATTCCAGTCTCGTATTGTACGTGGAAAGAAGGATTGTCGGTATGCTTCTGTGTGGGCTCTAATCTCTCTGATTTTATCCTCATGGTCTCTTCGCGAGATATACGTAGGAGGGAGCAATATACTGCTTGACTCTTCGGTGAAGGTATGTTCTCGAAACTTTAACAAAAGCCCGTACCGAGCTACTGAGCGTCTCTCCTGCAGAGTCATCCACTGGAGTTTATCTATCATCTCCGTAACGCTTTTGCGATTACTAAATGATCCTGTAACGAAGCGCGCTGCTCTCCGTTGGATCTTCTCTATCTCTTCTATCAACCCTATCTGGTGCGGATCCCACACTGCTGAGCAGTATTCAAGCAGTGGGCGAACAAGCGTACTGTAACCTACTTCCTTTGTTGTCGGATTGCATTTCCTTAGGATTCTTCCAATGAATCTCAATCTGGCATCTGCTTTACCGACGATCAACTTTATATGATCATTCCATTTTAAATCACTCCTAATGCGTACTCCCAGATAATTTATGGAATTAACTGCTTCCAGTTGCTAACCTGCTATTTTGTAGCTAAATGATAAGGGACCTATCTTTCTATGTATTCGCATCACATAACACTTGTCTACATTGAGATTCAATTGCCATTCCGTGCACCATGCGTCAATTCGCTGCAGATCCTTCTGCATTTCAGTACAATTTTCCATTGTTGCAACCTCTCGATACACCACAGCATCATCTGCAAAAAGCCTCAGTGAACTTCCGATGTCATCCACAAGGTCATTTATGTATATTGTGAATAGCAACGGTCCTATGACACTCCCCTGCGGCACACCTGAAATCACTCTTACTTCGGAAGACTTCTCTCCATTGAGAATGACATGCTGCTTTCTGTTATCTAGGAACTCCTCAATCCAATCACACAATTGATCTGATAGTCCGTATGCTCTTAATTTGTTCATTAAACGACTGTGGGGAACTGTGTCAAACGCCTTGCGGGAGTCAAGAAACACGGCATCTACCAGCGAACCCGTGTCTAAGGCCCCCTGAGTGTCGTGGAAGAATAGCGCGAGCTGGGTTTCACATGACCGTCTTTTTCGAAACCCATGCTGATTCCTACAGAGTAGATTTCTAGTCTCCAGAAAAGACATTATACTCGAACATAATAAGTGTTCCAAAATTTTAACTCTGATCGACGTTAGAGATATAGGTATATAGTACTGCACATCTGTTCGACGTCCCTTCTTGAAAACGGGGAATAGTTGCAGGGGCAACAGTCTGGATGATTGACTGATCTGGCCTCGTAACACTAACCAAAATAGCCTTGCTGTTCTGGTACTGCGAACAGCTGAAAGCAAGGGGAAACTACAGCTGTAATTTTTCCCCAGGGCATGCAGCTTTACTGTATGGTTAAATGATGATGGCGTCCTCTTGGGTAAAATATTCCGGAGTAAAATAGTCCCGCATTCGGATCTCCGGGCGGGGACTACTCAAGAGGATGCCGTTATCAGGAGAAAGAAAACTGGCGTTCTACGGATCGGAGCGTGGAATGTCAGATCCCTTAATTGGGCAGGTAGGTTAGAAAATTTAAAAAGCGAAATGGATAGGTTAAAGTTAGATATAGTGGGAATTAGTGAAGTTCGGTGGCAGGAGGAACAAGACTTTTGGTCAGGTGAATACAGGGTTATAAATACAAAATCAAATAGGGGTAATGCAGGAGTAGGTTTAATAATGAATAACAGAATAGGAGTACGGGTAAGCTACTACAAACAGCATAGTGAACGATTATTGTGGCCAAGATAGACACGAAGCTCACGCCTACTACAGTAGTACAAGTTTATATGCCAACTAGCTTTGCAGATGACGAAGAAATTGATGAAATGTATGATGAGATCAAAGAAATTTTAATAGTCATGGGTGACTGGATTCAAGTGTAGGAAAAGGGAGAGAAGGAAACATAGTAGGTGAATACGGATTGGGGCTAAGAAATGAAAGAGGAAGCCGTCTGGTAGAATTTTGAGCAGAGCATAACTTAATCACAGCTAACACTTGGTTCAAGAATCATGAAAGAAGGTTGTATACATGGAAGAACCCTGGAGATACCAAAAGGTATCAGATACATTTTATAATGGTAAGACAGAGGTTTAGGAACCAGGTTTTAAATTGTAAGGCATTTTCAGGGGCAGATGTGGACTCTGACCACAATCTATTGGTTATGAACTGTAGATTAAAACTGAAGAAACTGCTGTAATTATGTAATAGGCGTATTTAAACTGTTTTAGCATGTAATTATCTGAACTGTTTCTTATTTAAATTGTTTTGTTAATTAAATTGCATTGTGTATTATTGAGAAAGAGCGGGAAACCGCGCATAGATACATTTTGAGAAAGAGCGGGAAACAGCGCGCAGTAATACATCTGTAATGGTAGCAGGGATTGTCTGCACCAAAAACCATTGTTGGCGGCGAGACCGCACTTTTGTAGCATTGAGCGTTGGAAGCGAGCAGTTGCGAGTAAGATGTGAGACGAGGCTGTCGTAGCTAGCGAGACATGAGAGGAGGTCGCTGTAAGCGAGGTATGAATTAACACTTTGAAAGAAGCGGTGTGCTCGCCAGCCACTCGCTATATGTAGCGCAATGCTAGTTTTTAAGAATTTTTGTAAAGAACTATGCGCCTTGTAATTGTTTGTCAAGATCGTTCTCAGAATATAGTTATGTAATTTTGATGGAAAATTAGGTATGTAGCGCAACGCTACTTTTTAAGAATTTTTGTAAAGAACTATACCCCTTGTAATTGTTTGTCAAGATCGTTCTCAGAATATAGTTAACTTCTACCAAATTAAATGCATTAAGAATTTTCTATCCCAAAATCATTCACGTAAATGCTTTGCGGAATTTATTGTTATCTTAAAAGAAAAGTCTAAACTGAGCTTCAGCTTTTATCAAATCTAAATTAACTTCAACTTAAAGAATTTCAGTCACAAAGTATTATGAAACTCCACCAGCAGCTTATAATTATGTTAAAGAGAAGTAAGTATATTCATTCCACAATTTGCTGTAGCAGTCAGATGGCGATCCAGTATAAATAATTAAAGGTAAGAATCAGTCTTAATAATTTCAGGTAACGACTGAGGGCCACGGCGACAACACATTTTATGTTTCGTCGTAATAATCAGCAGGTAGTCTTGACAGAGCAGCAGTTAAAAGATTTTAAGAGACGCAGCGTTCAGTCAGCAAGCAAACGTTCATCCAATATTAGACGGGAAGGTTTCACTTGGCGATATCCATTCAGTACGACATTTTAGTGAATCTACTGTGGATATGAATATACTGACTTTGATAATAGTGTGAATAAGTTACTGTTAAGTGGCGCAACGCATATACTAAAGTGTATAACTTTTATTCACAGGTCATCGGCAATTCTGTTTGCTTTATTGATTCGGCGTTGAAAAGTGTTTGTTCAGTGTTGAATCCGCTTTGAACAGTGATATATTTTGTTGCGTGTGATGATTATAGACAATGTCCCGCAGAATAATTACTCGTTCTCAAACTGATAAAACTTTTTGTTGCGTGTGATGATTATAGACAATGTCCCGCAGAATAATTACTCGTTCTCAAACTGATAAAACTGTACAAAATACTGACGAGAGATTCTTTTCTGGAATAGGCAGTAATAATACGTGTGAAAACCCTGATTCTGAAACGTTAGGTGAACAGACATTTAATAACTGTAACAATATGGAAGCGTTTAACGAACAAGTAACTTCAGAAATGCCCACAGACAATGAAACGGTAGTGCAAAATAATTTGGCATTAAATGCAACAGACGGTACACAGTCACAAATTCCGCATAGTAGACATAACAGTTTCAGTAACGAAACCACTACAATGCAGTCAGACAGAGAGACTCCATTAAGCACTGATTTAGATTCAAACGGTACACAGCTACACAACCTGCGTAGCAGATCCAACAGTTCTCATGACCAAAATTCCGAAATTACGGAAAACGTGACGCAGTCACAATCATCTGAGGATGTTCAAATGAACACAGATCTACAGCCTTTAACAACGAATACAAATACACACAGAAGTCAATCCGAAACGGATCCAATAATGGCATTTTTGCTACAAATGAGACAAGGCATGAATCAAAACTTTAACAGAGGGTCACAAGAATTAGAAAAAAAGGTCACAAGATCTAAAAAACGAAATTAAGGCAGAACACGCACACACAGATCAGAAATTAGACAACATGTACCAAAATCTAAAACACGAAATCAAAGTAGAAATTCAAACAGTCGCTGAAAAATGTTCACAATCAACACAAGAATTACGCGACAAAATTCAAGAAATATCCGATAACCAAGCAACATTTGCAGTTAGTATACGGGAAACAATGACAGAAAACTTTGCTAAACAAAACGCTCAGATTGATGAACGTTTTAACAATCACACAGAAAACTGTTTGATACGTCACCGTAAACTGGTGCGATCGCAGGATAAAGAACGAAAAGAATTACTACAAACAATCACTAAACAGCGTCAGGACGACAAAAAGAAAGTGTTTGCCCAGGGCAAAACATATGTAGACAATCACATACAGTCGATCTCGGAAGAAATCGAAACGGTCAAAGAAACAAATAATCAAATACAAGACAGGCTTACAGAAATCCAAACACAGACAATCGATGTGAAAACTTCTACAGACACTGAAATCCAGAATGTTAAAGATAAATTAACAGAGGACGTTCAGACACTAACTGACAAAATAGAACACATAGAAATTAACCATGACACAGAAAATTTAAAGGCAGATTTTAAGAAAGTCACCAAAAGCAACCGTAAGTTACGGAACGAACTGACAGAAAAGATCAATGAACTCACTACAAGAATAGATCTTTTAGATACTAACAATGACGAGAGATCAGACGACACTGCACCAGTCCCAGTGCAACAGAACTCTAATAGTAATAACACGCCATTGACAAATATACAACAAACTATCACAGATCTAAAATCGCGTAATGATTCATTGCATCAGCAAATAAATTCTCTACAGCAAGAGATAGCGGACGCACAAGAAACCGCCGCACATAATCATTTTCAACAGAACACACACCGTTACGAAATGCCTCAGATCCATAATACATATAATGTTGGTAGACTTCAGAGAGTAAGAGATTTTACCCAGGAAGAAAGACACCCGAATCCATATTCAAGACAATACGACAACACTTACACACACAGACATGACAGTTTTGATCACAAACATTTTCTTTCAGTTAGAAAGTTTAAAACATTTAAAAACGACAGGGCGCAAATACATCCGTTGGATTTTATCCAACAGTTCAGGGGAGCACTTCCACCATCATGGCCAGTACAACATAAGTTAGAATTTATTGTCAGTTTTCTTGAAGGAGAACCAGCACGACGAATGCGACCAATTGCTAGACAATGTTTTTCCGTAGAAGCATTTGAGGAAGCATTTTTATCAGCATATTGGTCTGACACTACACAAAACAGCATCAAAGATCGGCTACTTAGTTTGCCAAACTTTGAAAATTCTACCTTTCCAACAATCACACAATTTTTCGAGTACATGGTGGAACAGAACCAGTACCTCAACGAGCCATACAGTCAATCGGCATTAATACAGCTTTGCATTTCAAAACTGCCCAGAGCTTTGAAAGTGTCATTACTGACAGGGCAACAAAAGGACAATGTATCCGCTTTTAGAGACATCTTACAACTATTAGAAGCACACCAGGCAGACTACGCATTTGTTAACAAAAATTTTTCACGACAGAACGGAAAACAAACAAACTCAGCTACTTTTGAACAAACACGATTTGGTAATAACAATCCGAGTAAACGCTTTCGCAGCGAAAATGACAACGAAAACAGGAGTAATGAAAAACATTATACTGACACGGTAAATTTATATTCAGGACAGCAACAGAATCCGAGACTTAACACGCAACCGAATAGGTCAAATTTCCATATGAATCATCGCTCAGATAATGCGACCGGGGAAGGCCATTACGCGGGTCGACCGCAAAATGAACAAAAACAAACGTTTCTACGGGGTGCAGGTGGGCTGCCGTACAGTCACAGTTATAACGACAGGAGAAAAGAAAACGAACACAGACCGCCGAGGACGTTCCACAATGACAATTTTAACGGAAACTACAACAGGGCCCAACAGCTGCGTTACCGTATGAATGTACCAGACACCAGATTTCATCCACCAGACACTGCTAATAATCAAAACGGCAGAACTGTACAGTTGATAGAACACATACCAAACTCCCAAGCTGAAAATCACATATCGGAAGAATTATGACTAGAGAAAACCTGCAATGAATCTCTTAATGTCGATACTATGAAATCACACAGAGAAAACATAACGACCGAAAATGCCATTACATTTGACGACGTGAGAGACACATTGTTACAGGAAAAACCAATCCTACAGAAAACAATATATCACCCAATAATAGAGATAAATTTACAGTCGCACAATATTTTAGCGATAATTGATTCAGGTTCACCTATGTGCGTAATTAACGAAGACACATTTAACAGATGCAATTGCAATAATGATTACCCAGTATTTCCTTTAAACAGAACGAAGGTCAAGGGAGCTTTTGCAGGAAAAGGCATTGAAGTTAAAAGACAGACACAATTAACATTTGTTTTTGCAGGGGAAACGTTCCACAGTGATTGTTGGATAGTTCCGAATTTAACAACAGACATGATATTAGGAATAAATTTTCTTGTTCAGTACGATGCGAAGATTGACTTCAAATCGTCATACCTCACACTACAAAAGGAAAACAGGGAAGTGATCGTAAGATTTCAAAACACAGTATCCTCCGAAGAACAAAATATGCACAGGATCGAGATTATTACTGATTCTCAAGATAACGATTGTTATATCGCACTATACACGAACACACTTAATAATGACTTGGTAGAGGAACAGGAGTACAATATGTTCGAGACAATTACACGCAAGGTAGACAATAGTGTAGCAAAATGCGACGCAGAACGCACAGAACTTGAAAATATTCTGGTACAACACAAAGCAGTTTTTGCCAATGTTCCAGGAACAATGACAGGATTTATGTACGAATTTCAGGTGAAACCACACGAGACTTTCAAAGCAAAGCATTATCCAATCCCACACATACACACAGAAGCAGTTAAGAAAGAATTACGAGCAATGATCGATCAAGGAATAATAGAACCAGCAGCCAGCCAATATATAAATCCACTACACATTGTTGAAAAGAGGGATGGATCACTACGTTTAGTTTTAGATTCACGTCAAGTTAATAAAATAATCATTACAGAAACCAACCGACCACAGACGTTAGAAGAGTTACTGCAAAAATTTCATGGCACCTCCATTTATACTACACTCGACCTCAAATCAGGGTTTTGGCAAATCCAACTACACCCAAATTGCCGAAAATATACGGCATTCCTTTGCTTTAGGGGAATGCTATCAATTTTGTAAACTTCCGTTTGGACTAACGATTTCGTCTGCCGCCTTTATACGAGGCATGAATACTATTCTACCACAAGATCTGAAAAACAAAATTACTACATATGTCGATGACATTTTAATTGCAGCAGAAAACTGGGAACAACACAATCATACTCTTCAACAATTACTGAATACATTCGAGCAGAATGGTATAACTATAAACTTGCGTAAATCTGAATTTGGTAAAGCGTCAATAAAATTTCTAGGGCACATTATCTCACAAACAGGTATCGCACCAGACCCTGACAAATTGCAAGCACTGAAAGACATCGACGTGCCAACAAACAAAAAGGAACTTCGGAGCTTTTTAGGTCTTATCAATTATTTTAGAAAATTTATCCACTACAAAGCATTAGACACGCCCTTGCTATACCAGCTTACAAGTAAAAACACACTTTGGTCATGGAATGAAGACGTTGAAGCTGAATTCGAGAACTTGAAAGAAGCATTATTAAAAGCACCTTTGTTGTCACACCCTGACCCAACACAAAACTTTTCCGTTGCAACAGATAGTTCAACCACAGCACTAGGAGTACATATTTTCCAAGAAATAAAGGAAGAAGATAAGACAGTCGTGAAACACATTGCTTTTGCAAGCAGGATACTTTCTCCAGCAGAGCGCAATTATTCTGTAACAGAATTAGAGACACTATGTGTAATTTACGCTTTTAAGCGATTCCGTCATTTTCTATATGGCCGACATACAACAATATATACCGATCACCGAGCAATCCAGTTTTTATTGTCAGCAAAACTTACACACGATAGATTAAGCCGCTGGAAATTATACTTACAAGAGTTTGATTTTACCATTATACACATTCCAGGCACGCAGAATACTGTTGCCGACGCATTGTCGAGGTCCATTCACAATAAACGCATGGAGAAAGAAAATACCTTTTGCTACAACAACCATAGTATTATGTATATTAAACAAGTAGCTTTCGAAAACTTTATATCAGCAGCATTACAGGATATAGAGAGAGAACAGCAGAAAGATGAAACACTGAAAGAGATTGTAACGCTTTTGAAAGACAGAAGTAACGCTAAAGTCAGACTTCATTACACTGTACATCAAAATATACTCTTTATTCGATCATACCGAGACGGTAATAATTGGCTTTTATGCATTCCGGAAGGGATCGTAAATAAACTGACATGGTATACACATCTAAGTTATGGACACTACGGAGCGAGGAAATGCTTTCTGATTCTGCGACAAAATTGCCACTTTAATAACATGGAAAAACACATAAGAAAAGTAATAGCATCATGCAAGATATGTCAAAAAGCTAAATCATCAACAGTGTCACACATTCCACCATTGTATCCCATCATACCGGTTAAGTTAAGACACATGGCAGCAGTAGATCTTTTCGGTCCAATCCCCAGAACAAATAATGGTTATAGTTATATTTTTGTAGCTGTAGAACTAACATCCAAATTTGTAACATTTTCTCCACTAAGGAAAGCAACAGCAAGAACAGTATCAAGAGCGTTTGTAAGAGATTTTCTATCAGTAGTAGGACGTGTACAGAAGGTTATTTCGAATAACGGTCCGCAGTTTAGGTCAGACGTATGGAAGAAAATGTTAGAAAGTAAGAACATAACACCTATTTACATATCAAGATATCACAGTTCTTCCAACCCATCAGAAAGAATAATGAAAGAGATCGGGAAGTTATGCAGAATTTATTGTCATAAAAGACATACAACATGGAATAAATATATTTTACAGTTTCAAGAAGTGATAAATGCAATACCCAATGAATCTACGATTCTATCACCAACCGTAATACTGACAAATAAAGACCCACCGAACAAAATTACCGAACTAATTACTTTTCCTAAGACGCGTAGGCTTCGACATTGTGAAATAATAGACACAGCATTAGCAAACACTAAAAGAGCTGCAGATCGGCGGAAGAAACAACAGAAGCAGGTAAGTCGACTACAGAAGTACGAGATTGGCGACAAAGTACTGATTCGCACTCATTTTCTTTCCAACAAAGGTAAGCACAGATGCCGTAAATTCGAACTTCTGTATGCAGGCCCTTACAGAGTTCGTAATATTCCACACGCTAATGTAGTGCATGTGGAAACGCTACGTAAGAAGAAATCATTAGGGAATCATCATGTATCCAACGTGAAACATTTCTTGACTTAAATTTTTGCATTTCAGCTGACGAAAGGACGGCGTGACACGTAAGTATGCAACAATGGTAGTTTCAGCGCGCTTCAGTAACAAACAAAGCCGCGACACGCAGCGGGCCGCTAATATTTCACCGTACCTTAAAGAACACAGCAGTACTTAATGATGCTACGCCAGCCAAGACAAATAAAAACACGAGAAACATTTCCTAACTTAAAGAGAACATGCAGACAACGACACGACGTATGAATTTGTGCACTGAGAGCTCATAAATAAAAGAAATTTTTTTTATAACGTGACATAATTACTTAAGAAAATGTCGATTTTTGCAATAGCTAAACTGATAATATAGATCGTTCATTAATCAATTATTTTAGTGGTAACATTAACATGTACTCTTTATTCCAGAATGCAGCATTGTTGTCACACGTCATCAAAATGAAACGTAGTTTTAGTTAGAATAAGGATGTGAATCTTTAGGTCACGCAGATAGCTGACGCTAATTGTCATTACAGAAATTTTATAGGTCATGCCGGGAGCTGACGTGATTTTGCAGCAGTTAATATTATGATAAAGTGTTTTATAGGTCATGCCAGGAGCGGACGAGAAGTACCAGAAGATGTTTATTGAAGTCATGCCGTGCACTGACGATAATTAATACTGAATGTTTTATAATAAGTCATGCCGTGCGCTGACGTTAATTAATGCTGAATGTTTATAACAGGTTATGCAGAGAGTTGACACAGATGCAAAAGAAGAATGCGTATGTTATGTTAGTATATAAGAAATGTATAATGTTAAGAAATAATTTTGCTAGCATGTGACACATTGCAACACTATGGATGGGGACCACACATTCCAATGTCTAACCAGAATAATGTTTACCTTAATTTTCAGCTGCAAAAGAATACTTTAAATAATTTTATGACAGTAATTTTATTGTATATTATGACCTGACATTTGACGACTCATAACTGACGACTACACCCCTGAATGGAAGATAAAATTTTAGGACAGTAAGTCAAGAAATGCATTGTCAACAAAATTTATAATTAATGATGTAAGAAACTAAGATATGTAAATACAGAATAAGTAATAATGTACTTGTCTATAACAAATCTGTATACTATCAAATACTGAATAAGTAGGAACTTTTATGTCTTTTATATATGGGAATAATTTTCTGGAAGAATTCTTAAATTAAAACTACATATTGTTACAAATTACGACACAACATATTTTGTCATAGGGAAAATTATTTGGTAGTCAAATTATGGTACCAACAATGTCCGTGAACCCATTGCCAAAACAATTTTACCCGTACCTTAATTCCTGTGCATCCCCATGGTTATTGAGCACAGAATCAGTGAATTGTGAAACACGTGACTTCAACCAATGATGTTCTCGACGAGGTGTTTGCATACCTAGATGCACACCACAGCCCGATGTATGTCAATTGGTGCCTGCATACCTAGATACACACCACAGTATGATGTACGACAACAGGTGTTTGCATACCAAGATGCACACCACCAACCTTAATGGACCATTGGAGATGGAACTTAATCCTGATGTGGCTGCGGCAACTCAGGCTATTCGACGACGTACTTAGTGTTTGGGTACACTAAAACTATGGAGCAAGGCGATGATGGAACCACATGGTGAAACCTGGTGTTGTGCTATGTGAGGGAAAGGAACAGACTTTTGAGTGCATTCACAGACAGTTGCCAGTGCTTTGACCATGCTATCCAATTCCTTTTGTACCTTCCTTAATTGTGGTACTAAGAGATGCCAATTTGAATTAAATGTTTCATAATGTAAACTTTCAATTGCTTCATATGATCTGTATATTGATTTTCACATTTACTCTTATTCTTGTTGTTAAATTTAAGGGAACCAAATTTTACTTGATGTACAATTCCTACTAAAACCCTTTCTATTTACGTATTCTCTTTATTAGAGATAGACAAATCATTTCGTATGACAGCATTTGTGTATACACTTTGTTCAAACTATTTTCTATAATCAAATTTTATACTTATGTTGAGTCCATATGACTCAACAACGTAGTAAAATTTTAAGAAAGCCGAGTAGCGGGATATGTAATTATGTAATAGGCGTATTTAAACTGTTTTAGCATGTAATTATCTGAACTGTTTCTTATTTAAATTGTTTTGTTAATTAAATTGCATTGTGTATTATTGAGAAAGAGCGGGAAACCGCGCATAGATACATTTTGAGAAAGAGCGGGAAACAGCGCGCAGTAATACATCTGTAATGGTAGCAGGGATTGTCTGCACCAAAAACCATTGTTGGCGGCGAGACCGCACTTTTGTAGCATTGAGCGTTGGAAGCGAGCAGTTGCGAGTAAGATGTGAGACGAGGCTGTCGTAGCTAGCGAGACATGAGAGGAGGTCGCTGTAAGCGAGGTATGAATTAACACTTTGAAAGAAGCGGTGTGCTCGCCAGCCACTCGCTATATGTAGCGCAATGCTAGTTTTTAAGAATTTTTGTAAAGAACTATGCGCCTTGTAATTGTTTGTCAAGATCGTTCTCAGAATATAGTTATGTAATTTTGATGGAAAATTAGGTATGTAGCGCAACGCTACTTTTTAAGAATTTTTGTAAAGAACTATACCCCTTGTAATTGTTTGCCAAGATCGTTCTCAGAATATAGTTAACTTCTACCAGATTAAATGCATTAAGAATTTTCTATCCCAAAATCATTCACGTAAATGCTTTGCGGAATTTATTGTTATCTTAAAAGAAAAGTCTAAACTGAGCTTCAGCTTTTATCAAATCTAAATTAACTTCAACTTAAAGAATTTCAGTCACAAAGTATTATGAAACTCCACCAGCAGCTTATAATTATGTTAAAGAGAAGTAAGTATATTCATTCCACAGTTTGCTGTAGCAGTCAGATGGCGATCCAGTATAAATAATTAAAGGTAAGAATCAGTCTTAATAATTTCAGGTAACGACTGAGGGCCACGGCGACAACACATTTTATGTTTCGTCGTAATAATCAGCAGGTAGTCTTGACAGAGCAGCAGTTAAAAGATTTTAAGAGACGCAGCGTTCAGTCAGCAAGCAAACGTTCATCCAATATTAGACGGGAAGGTTTCACTGCAAAAAGGTGGAAATTTAAGGAGATGGGATCTGGATAAACTGAAAGAACCAGAGGTTGTACAGAGTTTCAGGGACAGCATAAGGGAACAATTGGCGGGAATGGGGGAAAGAAATACAGTAGAAGAAGAATGGGTAACTTTGAGAGATAAAGTAGTGAAGGCAGCAGAGGATCAAATAGGTAAAAAGACGAGGGCTGGTAGAAATCCTTGGGTGGCAGAAGAAATACTGAATCTAATTGATGAAAGGGGAAAATATAAAAATGCAGTAAATGAAGCAGGCAAAAATGAATACAAACGTCTAAAAAATGAGATAGACAGGAAGTGCAAAATGGCTAAGCAGGGATGGCTAGAGGACAAATGTAAGGATATAGAGGCTTATCTCACTAGGGGTAAGATAGATACTGCGTATAGGAAAATTAAAGAGACCTTGGGAGAAAGGAGAACCACTTGCATGAATATCAAGAGCTTTGATGAAAACCCAGTTCTAAGCAAAGGAGGGAAAGCAGAAAGATGGAAGGAGTATATAGAGGGTCTATACGAGGGCGGTGTACTTGACGACAGTGTTATGGAAATGGAACAGGATGTAGATGAAGATGAAATGGGAGATATGATACTGCGTGAAGAGTTTGACAGAGCACTGAAAGACCTGAGTCGAAATAAGGCCCCCGGAGTAGACAACATTCCATTAGAACTACTGACAGCCTTGGGAGAGCCAGTCCTTACAAAACTCTACCATCTGGTGAGCAAGACGTATGAGACAGGTGAAATACCCTCAGACTTCAAGAAGAATATAATTGTTCCTATCCCAAAAAAAGCAGGTGTTGACAGATGTGAAAATTACCGAACTATCAGTTTAATAAGTCACAGCTGCAAAATACTAACGCGAATTATTTACAGACGAATGGAAAAACTGGTAGAAGCCGACCTCGGGGAAGATCAGTTTGGATTCCGTAGAAATGTTGGAACATGTGAGTCAATACTGACCCTACGACTTATCTTAGAAGAAAGATTAAGGAAAAGGCAAACCTACGTTTCTAGCATTTGTAGACTTAGAGAAAGCTTTTGACAATGTTGACTGGAATACTCTCTTTCAGATTCTGAAGGTGGCAGGGGTGAAATACAGAGAGCGAAAGGCTATTTACAATTTGTACACAAACCAGATGGCAGTTATAAGAGTCGAGGGACATGAAAGGGAAGCAGTGGTTGGGAAGGGAGTGAGACAGGGTTGTATTCTCTCCCCGATGTTACTGAATCTGTATATTGAGCAAGCAGTGAAGGAAACAAAAGAAAAATTCGGAGTAGGTATTAAAATCCATGGAGAAGAAGTTAAAACTTCGAGGTTCGCCGATAACATTGTAATTCGTTAACAGACAGCAAAGGACTTGGAAAAACAGCTGAACGGAATGGACAGTGTCTTGAAAGGAGGATATAAGATTAACATCAACGAAAGCAAAACGAGGATAATGGAATGTAGTCGAATTAAGTCGGGTGATGCTGAGGGTATTAGAATAGGAAATGAGAACTTAAAGTAGTAAAGGAGTTTTGCTATTTTGGGAACAAAGAAACTGATGATGGTCGAAGTAGAGAGGATATAGAACGTAGACTATCAATGGCAAGGAAATCGTTTCTGAAGAAGAGAAATTTGTTAACATCGAGTATAGATTTAACTGTCAGGAAGTCATTTCTGAAAGTATTTGTATGGAGTGTAGCCATGTATGAAAGTGAAACGTGGGCGATATATAGTTTAGACAAGAAGAGAATAGAAGCTTTCGAAATGTGGTGCTACAGAAGAATTCCGAAGATTAGATGGGTAGATCACATAACTAATAAGGAGGTTTTGAATAGAATTGGTGAGAAGAGGAGCTTGTGGCACAACTTGACTAGAAGAAGGGATCGGTTAGTAGGACATCTTCTGAGACATCGAGGGATCACCAATTTAGCATTGGAGGACAGCGTGGAGGGTAAAAATCGTAGAGGGAGACCAAGAGATGAATACACTAAGCAGTTTCAGAAGGATGTAGGCTGCAGTAGGTACTGGGAGATGAAAAAGCTTGCACAGGATAGAGTAGCATGGAGAGCTTCACCAAACCAGTCTCAGGACTGAAGACCACAACAACAACATATACTGGACCTTACCAGATACTTTATATTCCACATCCTGGTAGCTATCAGTTAGGGGAAGTAAAAAATCGGGGTGGGGGGGGGGGCGGCTACCTAAAGGGTTGTTCCCTCATAAAGACATTAAAAATATTATAAGTAACAAAGAGAGGCAATAAACACAGAATATTTTAGAAATCGTTTAGTGATAAATAAAAATGAGTAGAAATAGTTTTAAGTATATTTTTGTTAAATTTCCACAGTGTTCATATAGTTTTCTTTAGTTTTAAGAAAAATTGTGCATTCATATGTAAAGTCAATATAAAGAGGCTTGCATTTGTAAAATAATATAATGAGTACTGAGACAGTATTTATAGAATTATCGTGAAGACAATTGTCTGGTAGTAAAATGTAAGTAATTTCTCTTGAGAGGGTTGATCCATTAATGAAGGCAGATAATAAAGAAGAAATAAATAACAAGGTGCAACGATTGTGACAGGTACTGGAAAGAGATACAATCTTGATACAGTTCAAGTCATAACCGTAGTTATGTCTTAAATAAAACAAACGATTTATGGTGCAAATAATTTGAACGGATAATTAGTGGAGCAAACATAAATGAATAACTATTAGAACAGTAGGTTAGTGACCATGTAGTAATCAAAGTATTACAAGACATATAAAGTGAAGTACGGAAAGGAGATCAGACATGATAATTATTGTGTTACAGTGCTACAAGATGCGTTGTGATCGTTGTGTTTTTATTTTATATACCGTGATATCCGGATGTAACTGATCAACTGTGCTCGAGAGTCATCGAGACGGCAGTATGACGTCGAGGCGTCGCTGCTTAAACAACCTGGTGGGGCGAGATTATGTAAAATCGTCGTGGAAGGCTTCAGATAACATTAGAAAACCATGCCTAATTCAAACTGGAGCTAGTACCAGCATGAGAGTAATGTTCGCATGTTATAAGAAGTGCCCACGAACGAGTACTCATGCAAGAGTCATTCTGCAATTCAACCAGATTGCAAGCTATGTCAAGAGGCGACTGGACATCAAGAACACCAGATGCTACCAAACCGACGAGGTGCATGATAGACAAGTCGTTTGCTTGATATAAGAAGAGGCGACGGCGTAATAATCATGCAATAGTTACTGTTGAAACACTTGCTGGTCCGCAAACCATAAGAAGAGGCAGCCAGCTGTTACGAAAAACAAAACAGACATGTCGTTCGCAAGTCATAAGGAAAGGCGACGACTGGAGTATCATTGAAATCTGGTGTTGTAACAATCTCGCTGGTCCGCAAGCCATAAGAAGAGGCGGCCGGCACGGAATAAAGACAATTGGTAGTGGAGTCGCGTGATTATTGAAAAGACGACTCGAAAATGACAAGAATAACGTCGTGATTGTACGGTCCCACTGTGCAACCGCACAGCTGGCTGCATGATGGCAGAAATCCGAAGAAGACGAGATGACTTTGCGCGAGACTACGAGCAACTCTACAGAATTCAGAAAAGAAAATTGTACTGAAATAATTAAGAATTATCATAGACTGACTTATTCAGTAATTGTCGTTACTAAAATGAAATGATATTGTAATGTACTTTGTTTTGGAACAATATGAAATTATTTAAGGATAGAGATTAACTGGAATATTTAAGACATGCTAACTCAAATAGTAAAAGAAAAATTAACTTTGTACAAATCATATAGAAAAGAATATTGTATCATATCCATTTTGTGCACTGTTGTGCTAAAAAGAAAAACCTAAGAGGCTTGGACCTCACAGTTCCCTAATCCATCAAGTACCTATCAACGTTAACATGTCCCCAAATAAATAAGTTATGGGTGGGCAGTAAGAAACCGTTATAGTTTTGAGGTAAAATGCTGCTGCCTTTAAAGTGAATTCAAGCCAGCAGCATTTGCGGGGCTTGTATAAGGGATCTTTTACGTTGGGATAAAATTATTTTATTTTTTGTTAGATGTTTTCGTTAAATAGCGGAATAAATTGTAATTAGGAATAATTTAATTAAGCACAGTAGAAAAGATAAAGTCAGCTTATGTTGGGGTATGGAGTGAGAAAAAGAGAGTCGAAAAATGTAAAGTCGGAATATTTACCATGATAGTACACACTACGCATGGTACTAAATTGTAGAACTGACGGTGTTGCGTTTCTGAGAGCTAAGTTGATCACCTGAAAACTGTCACCATACGCTTCGTGACTAGCAAATATAAATTCCGATTACTAGCTAAAGTTATTACATTGAATCTGAAATAACAGCCATTTACAGAGCCTTCACAAAAAGGGTTATATGAAAAGATTTTTCTCCTCACTGTTCCATCAACTGCTAACATTTGATTGGTTCTGTGGATCGAACATACGTTTTAGCCAATACCTGCTATGTAGAGGCACAGTACATTTAGCACATAGAATCTGCAGCTCTACCTCAAGGTCGCGTATCACCTCCCGATTCTCTAAATTTTGAGCAGGTGATCTTGATTTAAATATACAATGCTCACGAAATGGATTTGTGGACGGTTCCCTAATGAAGGAGGCTCTCGATATGCAATGATCACTAAATGGATACCTGAACGGTTCCCTGGTATAAAGTGCAGTCTCTCTCCATAAATAATCAACTTAATGTTGTGGAGAGGAGGTAGTGTCTAACGCTAAACTGGAGGGAAAAAACAGAAAGAAATTATCACACTTGCCCTTTCCGTCCTCTGTGGTTAATTAGGGTGTAACTCTGCAGCGAAAGGAGAATGCTGAAATACCGGTAGATGAGCAACAGTTTTGCGTCTGGCCTGTGGCAGCCGGTCAAGTTACTTCTTAAATAACTGATGTTTTTTGAGTGTACTTTCCCAGAGTGCAGTTTCACTACTCTTCACTTGAGGTCGATTACTGAGAATCCCTGTAGCTTCTTTAGGATAACTGTGAAATCGGTGTTGCAATAACGTTATCAAGTTGCCTCTCAAGTGTATCACCTACGTCAGTCGCATCTGACTGCTAAGAATCCTGCACGTTTTTGCTTGGCGGCGAGAAAGAACAGTTATTCAACTTCGGGATCATTAGAGACGGAGTAGCTCGACAGGAACAAAGAAATGGACAGCAGTCTGATATGGTTAAACGAGTAGTTGAAAAGGAGATGTTTTTAAATGCGAGCACTACAGGTTTGGATTTCAGTGATTTTTGTTGATATCGCTTGTAACAACAAATTTATTCTTACTAGACGCTATTTCTTTATTTCCTCGTCGTGTTTCAGAGGTTAAAACGTATATCATCCAGTGCAGTTATACGGATTTATACAACATGTATGAGTTGCGTTACGACTTTGGTGTAACCTGTGGCACTGTCTGTTTTGCCAATAGACAATTTGTCGTATGAATGAAAACGAGAACATTCTCCAGAGAAGATTCTGAACAAAATAACATTTTCAGCGAAAGTTTTCAACTTCGTGTGAATAAAAACAATGAAACATATCGACTGCTCAGAGAGTATTTTCTCATTACCTCCCTTCTTGAGTAAATTCTCAGCAAAGAGATTAAAATCTAATATCTTTGGTTCAGAGTTTGTTTTCATTTGTGTGCCAAAGCGTGTGTGTCTGTGTGTTTTACTAGAAAGCGTTTATTCGTTATTTCTGTACCGAAATCGAAGATATAGCATTAGCATACGCGAGTAATTTAAAAGTTTATCCTGCTATTATTGGCAAATCACAAACTCCGACCACAAGAAGGGAAAAGTTAGATAGTATGATGGCAAGAAATTCAACATCGTTATAGGTCCTCTTTTGGGAAAGAAGTTTCAGATGGGCAGGTAACAAAAAAACATCACGACATAAAGTCGCTCATAGGTGTAAAACTAATTAAATAAGACGGGGAACATTAAGATCACGCTAAAAAATGGGAAGAAATATTTTTGAAGCTTTTAGATTGAGATGACTGTAATCCTACGATCCACAGAATTCCTGGTAAGACCCCTTTCCTCCGTTTCTAATTATTTGTTTAACGTTTTGAAACAGTGACTTACAAAAATATTTATCTACACTCCTGGAAATAGAAAAAAGAACACATTGACACCGGTGTGTCAAACCCACCATACTTGCTCCGAACACTGCGAGAGGGCTGTACAAGCAATGATCACACGCACGGCACAGCGGACACACCAGGAACCGCGGTGATGGCCGTCGAATGGCGCTAGCTGCGCAGCGTTTGTGCACCGCCGCCGTCAGTGTCAGCCAGTTTGCCGTGGCATACGGAGCTCCATCGCAGTCTTTTTAACACTGGTAGCATGCCGCGACAGCGTGGACGTGAAGCGTATGTGCAGTTGACGGACTTTGAGCGAGGGCGTATAGTGGGCATGGGGGAGTCCGGATGGACGTACCGCCGAATTGCTCAACATGTGGGCCGTGAGGTCTCCACAGTACATCGATGTTGTCGCCAGTGGTCGGCTGAAGGTGCACGTGCCCATCGACCTGGGACCAGACCGCAGCGACGCACGGATGCACGCCAAGACCGTAGGATCCTACGCAGTGCCGTAGGGGACCACACCGCCACTTCCCAGCAAATTAGGGACACTGTTGCTCCTGGGGTATCGCCGAGGACCATTCGCAACCGTCTACATGAAGCTGGGCTACGGTCCCGCACACCGTTAGGCCGTCTTCCGCTCACGCCCCAACATCGTGCAGCCCGCCTCCAGTGGTGTCGCGACAGGCGTGAATGGAGGGACGAATGGAGACGTGTCGTCTTCAGCGATGAGAGTCGCTTCTGCCTTGGTGCCAATGATGGTCGTATGCGTGTTTGGCGCCGTGCAGGTGAGCGCCACAATCAGGACTGCATACGACCGAGGCACACAGGGCCAACACCCGGCATCATAGTGTGGGGAGCGATCTCCTACACTGGCCATACACCTCTGGTGATCGTCGAGGACTGAATAGTGCCCGGTACATCCAAACCGTCATCGAACCCATCGTTCTACCATTCCTTGACCGGCAAGGGAACTTGCTGTTCCAACAGGACAATGCACGTCCGCATGTATCCCGTGCCACCCAACGTGCTCTAGAAGGTGTAAGTCAACTACCCTGGCCAGCAAGATCTCCGGATCTGTCCCCCATTGAGCATGTTTGGGACTGGATGAAGCGTCGTCTCACGCGGTCTGCACGTCCAGCACGAACGCTGGTCCAACTGAGGCGCCAGGTGGAAATGGCATGGCAAACCGTTCCACAGGACTACATCCAGCATCTCTACGATCGTCTCCATGAGAGAATAGCAGCCTGCATTGCTGCGAAAGGTGGATATACACTGTACTAGTGCCGACATTGTGCATGCTCTGTTGCCTGTGTCTATGTGCCTGTGGTTCTGTCAGTGTGATCATGTGATGTATCTGACCACAGGAATGTGTCAATAAAGTTTCCCCTTCCTGGGACAATGAATTCACGGTGTTCTTATTTCAATTTCCAGGAGTGTATATTCTGTGAAAATGAAACAGTTTTTTGTAAAATGCGTCTGATTTTAGACCACTTTCTGTAAAACTAGCACAGTGTAGCATGCATAAAATTGGACAAACCGTTCCCACGTTTCTGTATAAACCTGCTTGTTATATCTACACTCAAGATAAGAGAAAGCAGAATGCCCTGAAAGACTAGAGATAGGACGTTCATATTCATAGGACATGTACATTAATATATTCTGCAGAGATGATTAGGATTTCAATCACCTCGGTTAAATATGTGTCCTGTTGCCTGGTAGGGACAGGGACCGCCATGGGTAACTTGTTGCATAGCGTGGTCCTATCGAGGCGTTTAAGGCGTCCTGTGGTACAGCCACCCTCGCTGCGTTCACCTAGTCCGAAGTTCACCTGTGTTGGGTGTCATTAGGTCACAGCTCTGCATCCTTCGTATCACCACATCGCACACATTTTCGATTGGTGACAAGTATGGTGATCTGGCTGGCCAGGGTAAAAGGCTGACATCCTGTGACACCAAGAAGGCACGTGGTCGTGCAGCAACAAGTGGTCGTGTACTGTCTTGCTGAAAAACGGCGTCTGCAGTGTTGTACAGAAAGGGTATGGCTCCGGATAGCAGGATAACGGAGTATTGCTATGAGACGCAGGATGTCATTCACGTAGATCAGACTGGTTCAATAACGAATTGCTGTGTTTTTTGAATGAGTATGTACACTCTTGTTCAGAAAAAAAAACATAACGCCTTGAACGACTGGAGATACGACCTTCATATTCACAGGACATTTACACTAGTATGTTCTGCAGAAACGATTAGCGTTTCAGTCACCTCTGTTCGGCATGTACCCTGTTGGCTAGTAGGCACAGGGTTGATAACTTGTTCCATGCGTGATGGCATCGGCCAGTAGAAGACGAGAAAGGCGTCTTGTGGTATAGCCATCCATGCTGCATTCACCTGGTTCCAAAGTTCATCTATGCTGGTTGTCACTGGGTCACATCGCTGCACCTCTCACTCCACCAAATCCCACACATTTTCGGTTGGTGATAATCTCCTGTCACACCGAACGGACGTGTTCGTGCAGCAACATGTGGTTGCTCATTATCTTGCTGAAAAATGGCGTCTGGGGTGTAATGGGGAGAGGGTATGGCTACAGGTCGCAAGGCTGTCATTTACATAGGTCAGGCTGGTTACAGTGCCATGGATGACCCACGCCATAAGGCCATGAGTTGGCGTTGTATATCTTGTGCGAATGCAGTAAAAGTGATGCCTCTCCCCCTGTCTGCAGCGAACGAAAATACGGCCATCATTTTTAACCTCGATTTGTCCGAAAACACTATCTGATGCCATTCCTGTCCCCAGTGATGTTCTATACACCACTGCTGTCTAGCATGTTTCTGCACATTCGTCAGAGATAGACAAAATTGGACGACACGCACATAACCTATGCCGTAATAAACTGTGACGCACTGTCAACCCTGACAATGTACGATGTGTTGCGCTGTCCCACTGTTGCGCCGGAGATGAACAGGGCGCAGATCTGTCCTGGAGTGTCGTTTGGATAAATTGTCAATATTCTCCGGGGGTGGCCTAGGTGGTGCGAACTAACCCAACATGTCGTGTTCTACAGTCTTCCATGAACCATTCTGCATACATCCGTTGCAGCAATTTCCCGGATGGATGCGTTACATTCTCTCATGCCAATAACGCGTCCTCTTTCAAAATCATTGATTTGATGGTACGGTTCGCGCCTACGTCTGCGAGGCATCCTGCATGTCTGCTCATGTCTTACTGATCCATAATCTTCTGTTTATACCGACAACAAGAGTCGCTGACCCATTTCACGGTAGTTGTGTTGCGTCGCGATACCAATGTTGGCCTGGAATCCACAGGCCGACATGGTTCAAATACTAACCATTTCTGCAGAACATACTAATGCACATGTCCTATGAATATGACCATTATATCTCTAATCGTTTAAGGTGCTCTGTTTTTTTCTCAACATGGATGTTCTCACCACAAAAAGCGGACTCGTGACACACATTAGTATTAGTGGTTTTTAATTCGTTTCAGGTGCTCCTGCAGTAGGGTCTCCCACCTCCGCTAGGATCTCTGCTCCAGAGGCTAGTTCAGAGTCATTTGATTACGACTGTACTTGCTTTGGGTCACAAGAAATTTTTCAACGAACGCAAATTGTAATGGAAGTCACTCCAGATATGGTGGCTCCAGAAATAACAGTACTCTCATACTCACCTGCCTTGGGGCCCGAGAGTGAGCCGAAACGATAGAAATGAAGAACGGAGATAGATGGGACTAAGAATATGTCTAATGCGGAAGTACAGCGTCTAGTATTACTACACCAATTAGTTGCCCTGAAGAGGAAGCGGCAGAAACTGGCAAGACAAGATGAAGAAAAACAATAAAGTGAATTCTATAATGTTACAATGCAACACTTTTTTATTAACTAAAAATTATTTTTTAAATTAATCGTTTACATTTCTCATTTACCTAACTCCATAGTCTCTCATCAGGGGTTTATGGATTTTGAGATGGTGTCATTGACTGTAGAGCAATGCCAGATCCTCCACCTCCTAAAATTTGAGCAGTGGTTCAAATGGTATGGGACTTAAAATCTGAGGTCATCAGACTCCTAGAACTTAGAACTACTTAAACCTAACTAACCTAAGGACATCACACACATCCATGCCCGAGACAAGATTCGAGCCTGCCACCGTAGCGGTCGCGCGGTTCCAGACTGTAGCGCCTAGAACCGCGCGGCCTCACCAGCCGGCAAGTAAAGCATTGCGCGACTCGTAACACCTGGTATACATCTGTGTTTCTCGATATGCTAGCCTCATGTACAGACTCAGGCCATGAAGAATCAACACTAGTGAACATTTCACAATAACCAAATGTCACTTGCACACTAATACTGGGAAAGTCCCTTTGGTTAAAATATTCGTCTCCATGTGCAGAAGGCTTCATTTTTGGTAGTGCTTGCAAACAAGGACCTCTTCCGCTGATGGAAACTGACATCTTGATTGCCACCTAACTTATACTGTTTCTAGGTCGTTTACGTTACTTGAAAATCGGATCCACAACGGTGCTTTTCTGGTAACCTACTGCAGACTACATGAGAATGTCAGCGACGCATTTTTCTCTTGTATTCATAAGTAGAGAAAAATGTTTTAGTTTTGGATTCGTTTCTTTTCTTTCATGGTTTTCAAGAAGACAGTAATTCGCCAGCCAAATAATGTTTTCCCTGTTGATTATATATAAACTTCTACAGTTTTTTCTTCTGTGTTTCTACCGAGCGAGGTGGCTCAGTGCTTAGCACACTGCACTCACATTCGGGAGGACGACGGTTCAATCCCGCGTCCGACCATCCTGATTTAGGTTTTCCGTGATTTCTCTAAATCGCTCCAGGCAAATGCCAGGATGGTTCCTTTGAAAGGGCACGGCCGACTTCCTTCCCCGTCCTTCCCTAATTCAACGAGACCGGTGGCCTCGCCGTTTGGTGTCTTCCCCCAAACAACCCAACCCAACCCTCTTCTGTTTTTCTTCGTTCTATTTTTATCTTTTTTTGCCTTTCGAGCTCCATAAATTTTACTATTTCCACTGAAATCCTCGGTACTACTTAACCACTATAGAACTTACTCAGCTGGAAGTATGCTATACAGCGCACTTAAAAAAACTGAGAATGTCCTCGGCATGTGAAAAACTTGTCTAGTTTTATTCATGCGAAATGGTGGAACTCTGTTTTGAGCAACTTCCCCCCAACCTTTCACTCACGCTGAGAACATTCTCTGGTGAAGTACATCCTCCGTCTCTCTTACTTGATGCGAACCTGAGTACGTTCTCCGAAATTCTGAGTATAAATTATATTCACCGTTTTATATATACGACCAGTGTCACAGGCTTCCCCAAAGTCGTACACGCAGCACATACACTGACCAGCCAGAACATTATGAGCACCTACCTAACAGCCTGTACGCCTACCTCTGGCACAGATAACTGCGGCGACGCGTCGTGGCATGGAAGCAGTGAGGCTTTGGTAGGTTGCTGGAGGGAGTTGACACCAAACCTGCACACACAAGTCACCTAATCCCCGTAAGTTCCGGGGAGAGGGTCGATGAGCTCTGACGACATGTACAATCACATCCCAGATACGTTCTGTACAGGATGGCAGCCAGTCAAAGAATATTTCAGGGAATTGGTTTGAGAAATTTATCTCAAAGGCCCAGTGGAACGTTTACAAGTTTTCTCCCAGAGCAATTCACGCCGTGTCTACGTGGCACTAGTCGCTTGCCTTTCAAAACCGAGGCGGTTCTGTACAGATAAAGCTGCTGAAAGGAGATGCCCTGAGCCATCTGCTAGCGAATTCACGCCATTGATTTTAGCCAATAGCGTGCGCGGGATACCGATCAAGTGTGTGGACGCTGGAGCGTCCTGCGGAGCAGAACACAGTTGCTTCTCTCTCTTGCAATCCAGACCTCGAGCAGAACAGACGTTTTTTCGGAAGGTAGAGCGTCCGGCTCTGCCCTTCGCGACCGGACACCAACGTAAGTTAACATGAACCGCTTCTCCTTCCGTTGTCCATTTTAATTAATCATTCTTCCTCCTAGACTGGCCTAAACCTGCTAACTTCCGACTCTAGGAGCGCCCTTTGTACTCCATATATTGAAATACATCCTGTTCATTGTACTTAATTCCCTGTTTTGTCAGCCCTGGATGCCCACTATCAAGTCCTGACCTCGCGACCCCCTGCACACTGCTGCCACGAGGCATATTTAACAGCATTCTTCCCCCTTCCGTGCTAAGCCATACATTAACATCGGTTGCAGAAGTTCCTCGTAAACTTGCCCTAACTTTACAGTTCGATTGTGTTCAGATTTGCAGGTTGGGCAGGGGTTGGTTCAAATGGGTCTGAGCACTATGGGACTCAACTGCTGTGGTCATCAGTCCCCTATAACTTAGAACTACTTAAACCTAACTAACCTAAGGGCAGCACACACATCCATGCCCGAGGCAGGATTAGAACCTGCGACCGCAGCAGTCGCATGGTTCCGGACTGCGCGCCTAGAACCGCGAGACCACCGAGGCTGGCCTTTAGGAGGGAGGGGGGGGGCAGTACATAGTACATCAACTGTAACTCGTCATTGTGTCCCTTGAACCACTCCATCACACTCCTGGCTTTGAGACTTGGAGCATTATCTTGCTGAAAAATGCCACTGATGCCAGGAAACATGATCATCATGAAGGAAGCGGTGTACGTGGTCTGAAACCAGTGTACGGTACTCCTTGGCCCTGATGATTCATTGCATGAGCTCCACTTGGCCCATGGGTGCCCACGTGAATGTTCCCCAGAGCATAATTGAGCCGCCGCCAGCTTGTCTCTGTACCGCAGAACAGGTGTCAAGGAAAAGTTCTCCTGGAAGACGACGGATTCGCGCCCTCCCATCGGCATAATCTAGAAGGTAGCGGGATTCATCAGACCATGCAACGCTCTCCCACTGCGCCATTTCAGTCATAGTTGCCGATGTCGCTGTGGTCTCAACATTGGCACATGCATGGGTCGTCGGCTGCAGAGGCACATCGTTAGTGTTCGGTGCACTGTGTGGTCAGACACACTTGTACCAACATCGAAGTCTGATGTTAGTTGCGCCACCTGTCTGTTTTACCGGTCTGCCCAGCCTACGACGAGAGACATCTATAATGAGGGAAGGCCGCCCAACCCCACGACGTGGTTTAACCTTGGTTTCGCCACGTCTTGAAGACACTCACCACAGCACTCCTCAAACACCAGACAAGTCGTGCAGCGTTCGAAATGCTCGTGCTGAGCATGCGAACCATCACAGTCTGCCCTCGGTCAAACTGTCATAGATCATCATAATCTGCCCTCGGTCAAACTCAGACAGATCGCGCCCCTCCCCCTTCTACACGGGGACAGCACGCTGATTAATGCTACATGCACCGTGCTTGTGTCTGACTAGCGGTCATTCCTTGCCAGGTGACGCTGATATCGCCTGAATTGGTTCATATCGACAGCAGGTCGGTGGTAATAATGTCCTGGCTGATCAGTGTACATGTATTAATCCAAATAAATCCACATGATGTCGGAGGTTTCAATCTCTGAAAAACACAGTCGAAATAAAAATAATTGTCAATGGTAACAGTAAACTTGTAGTTTCGAGGGGCACATTTCAAATATTGAAAGATTCGTGGGCTGGCAGACTGCTACGAGTGACGACGCTTAGACACAATGCATTATCAGAATTTTGTCTTCCTTATTTTGCGATAGCCCCAGCCGCTGATATAATGGAAGAACGAAAATTCATGTTCAACGGCTGAGGCTGAATTCAATATGCTGCTGTTAATTAGCAGAGTAACTGACTCTCAAAGTCCACAGATCTGGAGTTCATTAGTTGGTCCCCAGTACCAAACACTGAGACTACAATGAGGTGAGAAAAGTCACGGGCTAGCAAGATACTCATAGACAGATGGCGACAGTATCACATAAGCACGATATAAAACGGCAGTGCATTGCCGGAGCTGAATGCAATACTAACTACTGAGAGTGAAGCATCTATGAAGGAGAGGAAAAATGGAAAGGCAATGGGAATTGATGAGATTCCTGCAGAACTGTTAAAGTCATTGGAGAAAGAAGGGTAAAGGGAGTGGATTGAATTATGTAATCAAATATACATGACAGGAAAATAGCCGAAGGACTTTCTGTACAGTTACATTATTTTGCAGATATATGTCGTGTTGTGAATGAAGTTAGTAGGAAAGAAATAGTAAATTAAAACGTCATGTATGATGGGGCAGTTTTTTCGCATCTCTGTGTTTATGACCTCATATCACGTTAATTGTATGGCTTACAATGAGATTATTCATCTTGTACTTTCAGTATTATATCTGAATACCGTCTGCAAAATGTGTCGCGATTACAGTTGGTAGTAAATAAGAAACAAATTAAAACGACATGTCTCATGCGGCGGTTTTATTGCGTGAACAGCGAAAATGCAGTAAGCGATAAACGTTTTTTCCCTTTCATCATTTTGTGAGGGTTGTCTGTAGGAAAAAGTTTCGTAAAGATATGAAACTGTGTGAAGTCTATAAGTGCTCTAATTCTCAAATGTGGATGACTACACTATGGGTATCGGCGTGTCATGGATTGCACAGAATTTTCACAGCCACCCCATCCACTTGACAGGTAGGTGGTTCTTAACCTCACAGCGATTACTTCGTCGCAGTAAGCGATATGTGTACCAAGTTTTGTTAAAATTGACTCAGTGGTTTAGTGGGAGATGTGGCACATACATGCATATATACGTAAAGCCATTTTTATAATATTTATGGGTTGAGCAGCAGGGGCGCTGCTTCTAAGAAGCTTTTGGATAATGGACTTGTACCTAGCTATATCTCCATCGTCTTCAATTATTCTACTAGATGCACGCTTCTGCAGAGTTGAATTATCACAGGAAGTACGGAAATATTTGCTAAAGGTGGAAAAAGCGGAATTGGGACATAGGCCCCACATATGTAACGGGACAGAGTCCATAACAAGCAAGGCAATGGCTAGACTCAACCTTCAAGCTTATTGTCTGACAAACGACCATGTGTGATCATTTCAATGCATTACGCAGCATTGATTCGTTAATGCCATATTATCTGATGCACAAACCTGCTTCCAGCACAAATTAGGCTCCTACTGATTTGAAAGTCAAAATCAGCTCTTAATTGATTGCCTCTCCCAGTAAGATGTATGTGATGTTTATGAGAGAGGCTCTGACGTAAGGCTGTGTACGGAGGGAACAGACTTCCTAGAAATTCCAATAGCTGCGTCGCACGCTCAATAAACGTTCTGCAGTGGAAATATTCTCAAGGAAACGGCGAATTTTCCCTCATTTCGCTCTCAGCAACTTTCGCATGGCACTATTCTATTCTTTTGCCTTTACGTCTGCACATGCGTCTTTCAGTGACAGCAACAGTCACCTTTATCTTGATAGTCTGACTTTAACTGACAGTTGATTTTCCATTTTTAATTTTTTTTTAGTTTTGGTGATAGAGATATGTTGCAGCATGTATTGGGAGGAAAGTGTTCTTACTTCATCCATACTTCATTGAAATAAATTATTACTCTCTCCATTAGTCGTGCGCTGTTATTAACTTGCTAGTGGTAACTTTATTAAGTCCACGATCGGTTTCGGCCTTTACAAGCAGGTCACTTTAAGCGAATATGAAAATTGTGCTGTTGAGGAGCAATGTAAAATGTTCATAATTTTCAGATCGTTTTGAACAAGAACATTCCTTCACATTTTATCCCTGCGAAGGACTGGCTAAGCACATAGTATGTTTTTTCTATTTCTATTTTTGTTATTTTTATCTTTTTATTTTTACCTTTTTCTTCTTTCTGCAACATTATTTTCGTGTTTTATGACTTTCAGTTCCTCACTGAGTTTTTCATAAGGAAGCCAGGGATTTTTAACATCTTAAATCCCCCGAGCCGTTATTTATCTTTATAATGTCTTTTGACGTTTTGTCATACATCTTTTTATTCTTTTTTGAAGAAACATGCCAATGCCATCTTTCTTAATATCATAGACACCATGTACTACATCCTCCTTCAGTTTATTGATCAGAAAGTATGGGTCCGGATGCTTTTGCTTTATTGGGGAGTATGCCAAACTTCGAAAGCATTTGTAGTCCTGGCCCGTTGGTTAAAAACGTTATACATTTCATTCACTAGAGTAGGATCTTCCGGCCACTGATTGAGCACATAGTCTGCGAATTTCATCATATTTTCTACACTAGGCATTTCCTCTATTATCACCACCCACGTTTCACTAACACTATAGCGTACATGCGGTAAAACAAATGGACTTCTCTGTCGCTGTATTCATCCGTTAGTCACATTTCTCGTATTTTCTTGCACAGATATTGGTTGAAGTGAAATATGCAACCGGAAAAGGATGTTTGGGGAGCACTGGTTTCGCAGCTTTAATGGCAGCTAATTCAAAGTCAAGCACTGCAGTTTTAGCGACCACCCAAGGTATCTTATTTCCCAATGCAGGAAAAGCCTTTCCTTTGTATTTCGACTTTTGTCTGGAAGCAAACCAAATAAAACAGTAAATAGCTTCATTTCCTCTTCTGTGGTTCCGATATTAATGTGTATGGCGTACAATTGTTTGAATTGTTTCGAACACCATATTACCTGTCCAAGAACAGTTCCATTTTTCACACAGGATTTTCTCACACTTCTTCGCAACCAAACACCAGGATGATTTTGTCAGAAACAGACGCACTGTCAGTAGCATTTTTGTGTCTTGTTTTCCAATGCACAACATCTGTAATAAAAATAATACATATTCTCTGCAAAAATCGAAGAGTCCGGTTGTGTGACTATGGCTTCCCGTCGGGTAGACCATTCGCCGGGTGCAAGTCTGTCGAGTTGACGCCACTTCGGCGACTTGCGCGTCGATGGGGATGAAATGATGATGATTAGGACAACACAACACCCAGTCCCTGAGCGGAGAAAATCTGTGACCCAGTCGGGAATCGAACCCGGGCCCTTAGGATTGACATTCTGTCGCTCTGACCACTCTTTTTTTTTATCGTTGTGTTTGGTCGTTGCGGACGTCACACGACATCCGTTCAAGTTAGTTTGTTGATCCTTCCGAGCAGTTTTTTTTTTTTTTTAATTACAGAGGCCAACCAGCTATCTGACCGAACACGCTGAGATACCGTGCCGGTAACAACAAACATGATTCATCCGACTAGGTGACGCTTTTCCCTTGACCCAGGGATCAGTTTAGATGACCCTGTGAAACGATAATAACTTCTAAACTCGTGCTTGTAATTATTTAGACTCGTATTTGGTGTCTGAGAAATTGGAATGAAACTTCTTTTGACATAGAAATACGTAAATCTTAATGCAGGGCAACAAAACTGCGTCAGAATTAAATTCTGAACGGAAGTATGGGAAGCACATGCTACACGATGTGAAACCCAGACTAGCCGCTACATCAAACAATACATCTGCGAGAAAGCAATTCCATTAAATTTACATATCCTATCCGATTGCCAAACAGAATGATGCTACTTAAAATATTGCCCCTGAGCATTGATAATCTTTATCTCAGTTTCGTAAACAATCACCGTAGCAGAACTGTCATTGTGATCACACAGCAAATGAACATATTAATTAACGAATCTGACTTTCTGATAAACTGCTTTTAAACTTATAAGATAGCACTTTTCTGAAATCTTCTACTGTTAATAATCCTCTGAACTAATATATTAGTTTCACATATGACACTTTGACAGTCACTGTGCCTTGCAATGGACATGAATTTTGATGATAATTAAAATCATTGGCCTACGAGTATGCACGGAACGCTCGTCTGCTCTGCAACCTGACACTGTTAAGATAATAAGACTGCCAGAAAGCAAATTTCATTTACCATACTTGCGATGTTCAGTGCAAGAGTTTTCACAAAATGCTTCTACAGCATACAACTCGCGATGTGCAATGGGAGTACACAAACAAATTCATAAAAGTAATGAAAAAGGAGGAACTAAACTTAATGACTGATAAATGAGAACAGAGACCCCAAGAATAACTATGCTTCATGAAGCCAGAAACAACAAAACACATTTACGTAAAGTTCATACACCTAGACAAGTTAGCAAAATATTTCTTAATAACTTTCCTGCGTACAATAATTTCCCCTGACACTCGCTTAAAATTTAAGACAAAACCATATATTGCATTATAAAATTTCTACACCAAGCTTCAATCATACGCAGTGTTCTAACAAACAGAAACTACACATTTACAAATATAAATAAAAACAGGATTACCTTAGAAGTTCCTGTTATTCTTTCATTAATGAATCATCAGTATATTCAATATTCCTAACAACAATGAGGAAGATATTTTCAAGTATGTTTTATATTGCGACGTGATGTTTTGGAACGAGTTACGCGATAGTGCAACAAAAGTAATAAAAAACAAGTGTAACTTAAATTCGGAGTGCTGGCTACTTTTTTACATCACCATTGTCCTAACTTGCTAAAGTTTAATCTTCAAGAATGGTTTATGAAACACATCTATAAAACTTTTGAATATCGCAGAATAACACCTAGGTCTCTTTGCATCCGAGCTTGGAATCATCACTACCTACATTTTCGACGATTGAGCCATGAGTTCACAACGAGACTAGCGTGGTAAATACGAAAAGATGAGTGCCTAGTTTATCAATTATTTCAAGAAATGACTTTATTAACTGTGCTCTAATGACACCTGCCACATAATATAACTTTGTTGTTGCCCGGAAATGCAATATTCAGCGGCGTCAGCAACACTACAACCATAATTAATTTTTGACCTTTGTTGTGGTAGGGTTGTTAGAAACGAGACTCGTCATTCCAGGAATATGTTTCCATTCATAAACAGAACAGTCCATTGTCGGTGTTGACGGGCCCATGCGAGGTGTAGAGCTCTGTGTCGTGCAGTCATCAAGAGTACACAAATGGGCCTTCGGTTCCGAAATCCCAAATCGATGATGATCGATGATCGACACTTGTCGATAGCCCATCATTGAATTCTGCAGTAATTTGCGGAAGGGTTGCACTTCTATCACACTGAACGATTCTTTCCGGCCGTCGTTGGTCCCGTTCTAGCAGGATCATTTTCCGGCTGCAGTGATGTCGGATGTTTTGTGTTTTACCGGATCCCTGATATTCACGGTACACTTGTGGTCGTAGGGGAAAATCCCCATTTCATCGCTACCTCGGAGGCACTGTGTCCCTTCGCTCGTGCACCGACTATAACATCACTTCAAACTCACTTAAATCTTGATAACCTGTCACTGTAGCAGCAGTAACCAAACTAACAACTGCGCCAGACACTTATTGTCTTATGTAAGCGTTGCCGACGGCAGCACCGTAATCTACCTGTTTACGTATCTGTGTATTTCAATACGCATGCCTATACCAGTTTCTTTGCTGCTACAGTGTATAAATGAATAAAAGATTTACTTAAGTTTGATAGACTTCTCTGACACAGGAGTACTGGATAATTTACAAAGTCATCGACTGTGAAAGCATCAGTTGAAGCCCTAAGTAGCAAAGTGTTATCTTAAAGTACAATGTTCGATGTTTTTAATGGAACACGTTCATCAGAAACTTTAACAGCTTGGTACTGCACTATGGTGATGGCTCATTCAGATCAGGTCACGAACTTGTAAGAGCCGTTGCGTGCTCGGCACTGTATTGATCTCAGCGCGAGGGCGCTGCTATTCTGAGATGGAGGGGAAGCCTTGTGGAGTGTCTCTTTGCTGAGAATTGCAGCGAGCCCCCTCTGATGTCTGTGGTGTCGATTCGTGTTGCTGACTTTGGTTGGGCACCGCGATCTTTGGCCGATGCCACAAACAGTATGGGGACTTCCAGCTGAAAAGGATAACTCATTGTACTTTGAAGTAGTGAGAACCCTTTTCAGATGTCTAGGAACAACTTTACCACACGAGTCATCGTTCATGTAGGTTCTTTTATGGAATGTAGGCCACCAGAAAGTGTAGTAGGTAAAAGAATCCATCTTCATTTGAATAATAGAAAACTTATTATACATTTTGCGGAATGTTCTATGAGTTCTTTCTTTGCTTAGTATCTTCCTCCTTCCACCAACCTGTCCTGGACTAGTTACCTACCTGCAGGAAATGGAAAACTGACGGTATTGCCAGACCCGTGTTATAGTGAAAACGTGTTTCCTTTTTGCGGTGAACAATCAGAATTATAATCGTTGAAAAACGGAAATTTGTGAATGTCGGGCTAGTTGCCTTTCTGCAGTAAGTGAGTCAGTAACGAGCAAGACTTTCCAACGGCTTCTGGAAAATTGCTCCTTGTTGACTTTCGACACCGGCGCACACATATAAGCCAATTCGCGCCCCTTATTTTTCGCAAGAAAGCAAAATATATAATATACTTCAAATATTAGACATTCACTTTGCTATTCCGTATCTAAATCGGAAAATAATTGTCAGTACCACTCCTATAAAAAAGAATTTACTCTGACCAAACTGACGAAACGACTTAGATGCTACGGTACTTAGTTGACCGAAATTTTTCTACCTTTTATTCTGAACGCAATGACCTTTCGAGATGAGCCAAAACATTCTGACCACTTTCTTAATAGTTTGTTTGTCCGTTCAAAATGGTTGAAATGGCTCTGAGCACTATGGGACTTAACTTCTGAGGTAATCAGTCCCCTAGAACGTAGAACTACTTAAAACTAACTAACCTAAGGACATCACAAACATCCATGCCCGAGGCAGGATTCGAACCTGCGACAGTAGCGCTCGCGCGGTTCCAGACTGTAGCGCCTAGAACCGCTCGGTGTTTGTCCGTCTTTGGAACTAAATACATCACTTATTCCTTGTATCAGAGACTCGACAGTTTGTTGATAGATTTGTGGAGGTATATGGCATTAGATGTCACACACAGGTCATGTAATTTTCGTAAATAACGGATCGCTGATCTACGTACGCGATGATGGCGTCCCATAGGGACCCACATACCTTCCACAGGATTTACACCTGGCGAATTTGGTCCGCGAGACGTCAACGTGAGTCCACTATAATGCTCCTCAAACCACTGTAGCACGATTCTGGCTCCGCGACACAGACAATTATACTGCTGAAATCGCCGTTGTGGAAGACCTTGAGCACGAAGACACACAAGTGTTCGCAGTGTCGGCGTGTTTTCGATTACTACCACACGCCGGATGAAAGCGCAGGAGAATATCTCCCGTGGCATAATACTGCTCCCACCAGTCCGCGGCCGTGGCGCGCTGCACGTTTCGAGCCGCCGTTCACTTCAATGCCGGCGTTTGTGGAGATAACCATCAACCTAGTATAGCAAAACTTGATTCACCTGAAGAGCCGATACGTTTCCATTGATCGACCGTCACATCCCGATGGTCCCGTGCCCAATGCAATCGTAATTGACGATGTCTTTGGGTCAACATGTGAACACGTAGAGGTGGTCTGCTGCGGAGCTCCATGTTCAACAACGTAGGATGAACGGTGGCTTCGAAACACTAGTGCGTGCACCACCATTGCGCTCTTTCGGCAAAGATGCCACAAATCTATCCTTTACAGAGTAGTCAAGCGCCTGAAGCCTTTGTTCTGTGAAGAGTGGTGGTCCAACCATTTATCGCCTAGTGGTAGTTTCACTGTCATAACGCTTTCCGCTGATGCTCGGGACAGTAGCACGTGAACATTCGACCAGATTCTCCGTTTTCGAGACACTCGTTTACAGGCCTTGCGCAATAATAATCTGCCCTTTCACAAAGTCCCTTATCTCGTGCATTTCTCCATTTGCAGCCCCATAACTTCTTTAGGTTGATCCCTCAACCATCTCTGCTGCGCTTACACACTTTTCATGGCGCGTGATGTGCCTGCAAAGCCACCAGGCGGCATCCAACGTCGCAATGGGCAGTGGCCATAATTTTTCGGTTGATCAGTGAATTTTCCGTAGCAGGAGCATCGACAGCGGATAATGTTAAAGTATTACTGACCCTAACTGATGAACCGCGTACGTGTGCTGGGAACGACAGTGGTCCTATTACGCCCCGACATTACTGTTCTGTGTTACCATTTCACGATCATTCAAATCACTCGTTATCTCCCTCTTTTATTTACACTCCTGGAAATGGAAAAAAGAACACATTGACACCGGTGTGGCAGACCCACCATACTTGCTCCGGACACTGCGAGAGGGCTGTACAAGCAATGATCACACGCAGGGCACAGCGGACACACCAGGAACCGCGGTGATGGCCGTCAAATGGCGCTAGCTGCGCAGCATTTGTGCACCGCCGCCGTCAGTGTCAGCCAGTTTGCCGTGGCATACGGAGCTCCATCGCAGTCTTTAACACTGGTAGCATGCTGCGACAGCGTGGACGTGAACCGTATGTGCAGTTGACGGACTTTGAGCGAGGGCGTATAGTGGGCATGCGGGAGGCCGGGTGAACGTAACGCCGAATAGCTCAACACGTGGGGCGTGAGGTCTCCACAGTACATCGATGTTGTCGCCAGTGGTCGGCGGAAGGTGCACGTGTCCGTCGACCTGGGACCGGACCGCAGCGACGCACGGATGCACGCCAAGACCGTAGGATCCTACGCAGTGCCGTAGGGGACCGCACCGCCACTTCCCAGCAAATTAGGGACACTGTTGCTCCTGGGGTATCGGCGAGGACCATTCGCAACCGTCTCCATGAAGCTGGGATACGGTCCCGCACACCGTTAGGCCGTCTTCCGCTCACGCCCCAACATCGTGCAGCCCGCCTCCAGTGGTGTCGCGACAGGCGTGAATGGAGGGACGAATGGAGACGTGTCGTCTTCAGCGATGAGAGTCGCTTCTGCCTTGGTGCCAATGATGGTCGTATGCGTGTTTGGCGCCGTGTAGGTGAGCGCCACAATCAGGACTGCATACGACCGAGGCACACAGGGCCAACACCCGGCATCATAGTGTGGGGAGCGATCTCCTACACTGGCCATACACCTCTGGTGATCGTCGAGGACTGAATAGTGCCCGGTACATCCAAACCGTCATCGAACCCATCGTTCTACCATTCCTTGACCGGCAAGGGAACTTGCTGTTCCAACAGGACAATGCACGTCCGCATGTATCCCGTGCCACCCAACGTGCTCTAGAAGGTGTAAGTCAACTACCCTGGCCAGCAAGATCTCCGGATCTGTCCCCCATTGAGCATGTTTGGGACTGGATGAAGCGTCGTCTCACGCGGTCTGCACGTCCAGCACGAACGCTGGTCCAACTGAGGCGCCAGGTGGAAATGGCATGGCAAGCCGTTCCACAGGACTACATCCAGCATCTCTACGATCGTCTCCATGGGAGAATAGCAGCCTGCATTGCTGCGAAAGGTGGATATACACTGTACTAGTGCCGACATTGTGCATGCTCTGTTGCCTGTGTCTATGTGCCTGTGGTTCTGTCAGTGTGATGTATCTGACCCCAGGAATGTGTCAATAAAGTTTCCCCTTCCTGGGACAATGAATTCACGGTGTTCTTATTTCAATTTCCAGGAGTGTAATTAAAAGGCGACTCGTGCAACGACAAAGTATTGAGAGTTATTAGTATCTATATGTACGTGAACATGTAAAATTATTTCATTGTACGACACACAGGTCATGAGGTCTGAAATCATAAAAATTGAAATGAGTGAAAAACTAGCTAATTACCAAGACTATACTCATCCAGTGTTTGATACAGAGCACTTCCTGACTTCCAACGAACTTTAAAAATAATTTCAATTTTTTTAAAATTTTTCTCGTTTGGGGCCCCACAAAATAATGAAAGATGTTGTGCCGGACGAAATAACACTCGTCGGCACAGTGGTGACTTCTTAGATTTAGATCTGGAGGCGATGATATTATAACACACACAAAGCATTAGATCACATTATTATAACTTGAACAAGATAAAATACCTAAGTTTGAAACAATCCATTGCCACAAAAATGTCATGTATATTTGTTACTTGATCCTCAACGGAATAGAGAAGATCGTTGACTCGAAGCTAATTCCACACCAAGCAGGTTTTAGACCTGGAAAGTCCTGTACCAGTCAAAGTCTGGCATTGACGGAACATGTCGAGGATGGGTTTGACAATAAACTAATCACCGGGCCAGCACTAGTCGACCTAAGTTCCGCCTATGATACAGTGGATCACCAGACACACTGCGGTAGACCCTGAAAGACTACCACCTAGCCAAGACAATCGAATCCCTGCTCCAAAATAGACAGTTCTTCGTAATGCTTGAGGGGACAAAAGTCGATGGCCGAATCAGAAAATGGGCTCCCCCAAGGGAGCGTGTTGGCGCCAATCCTATTCAACATACAGGGTATTTCAAAAATGACCGGTATATTTGAAACAGTAATAAAAACTAAACGAGCAGCGATAAAAATACACCGTTTGTTGCAATATGCTTGGGACAACAGTACATTTTTAGGCGGACAAACTTTCGAAATTACAGTAGTTACAATTTTCAACAACAGATGGCGCTGCAAGTGATGTGAAAGATATAGAAGACAACGCAGTCTGTGGGTGCGCCATTCTGTACGTCGTCTTTCTGCTGTAAGCGTGTTCTGTTCACAACGTGCAAGTGTGCTGTGGACAACATGGTTTATTCCTTAGAACAGAGGATTTTTCTGGTGTTGGAATTCCACCGCCTAGAACACAGTGTTGTTGCAACAAGACGAAGTTTTCAACGGAGGTTTAATGTAACCAAAGGACCGAAAAGCGATACAATAAAGGATATGTTTGAAAAATTTCAACGGATTGGGAACGTGACGGATGAACGTGGGGAAAGGTAGGGCGACCGCGTACGGCAACCACAGAGGGCAACACGCAGCTAGTGCAGCAGGTGATCCAACAGCGGCCTCGGGTTTCCGTTCGCCGTGTTGCAGCTGCGGTCCAAATGATGCCAACGTCCACGTATCGTCTCATGCGCCAGAGTTTACACCTCTATCCATACAAAATTCAAATGCGGCAACCCCTCAGCGCCGCTACCATTGCTGCACGAGAGACATTCGCTAACGATATAGTGCACAGGATTGATGACGGCGATATGCATGTGGGCAGCATTTAGTTTACTGACGAAGCTTATTTTTACCTGGACGGCTTCGTCAATAAACAGAACTGGCGCATATGGGGAACCGAAAAGCCCCATGTTGCAGTCCCATCGTCCCTGCATCCTCAAAAAGTACTAGTCTGGGCCGTCATTTCTTCCAAAGGAATCATTGGCCCATTTTTCAGATCCGAAACGATTACTGCATCACGCTATCTGGACATTCTTCGTGAATTTGTGGCGGTACAAACTGCCTTAGACGACACTGCGAACACCTCATGCAAGATGGTGCCCAGCCACATCGCACGGCCGACGTCTTTAATTTCCTGAATGAATATTTCGATGATCGTGTGATTGCTTTGGGCTATCCGAAACATACAGGAGGCGGCGTGTATTGGCCTCCCTATTCGCCAGACATGAGCCCCTGTGACTTCTTTCTGTGGGGACACTTGAAAGACCAGGTGAACCGCCAGAATCCAGAAACAATTGAACAGCTGAAGCAGTACATCTCATCTGCATGTGAAGCCATTCCTCCAGACACGTTGTCAAAGGTTTCGGGTAATTTCATTCAGAGACTACGCCATATTATTGCTACGCATGGTGGATATGTGGAAAATATCGTACTATAGAGTTTCCCAGACCGCAGCGCCATCTGTTGTTGACAATTGTAACTACTGTAATTTCGAAAGTTTGTCTGCCTGAAAATGTACTGTTGTCCCAAGCATATTGCAACGAACGGTGTATTCCTATCGCTGCTCGTTTAGTTTGTATTGCCGTTTCAAATATACCGGTCATTTTTGAAACACCCTGTATATACAAATGACCAACCAACTCAAGACAAAACCAAAACTTTTGTATATGCAGACGACCTGGCAATAACAGTTCAAGGCAACAGGTTTGAAACCGTCGAGGAGAAATTAGAAACCGCCCTTTCTACAATGTCAACCTACTACAAAAAGAAGTCTCTAAAACCCATTTCCTCCAAAACTCAAGTGAGTGCGTTCCATCTGAACTCGAGGCAGGCAAAGTACAGGCTCAGTGTTACCTGGGATGGGACATTACTAGAACACACAGGTACTCCCATCTACCTTGGCGTCGTGCTGGACAGAACATTGACATACAAATGTCATTGCGAAAAAACACGAAAAAAAGTAGAAGCACGAAATTCCCTAATAAGAAAGCTGTCCAATAGAAAATGGGGTGCCAAACCTACCGTGGTCAGAACTTCAGCCCAAGCTTTGTGCTTCTCAACTGCCGAATATGCCTGCCTGGTATGGTGCAGATCCGCCCACGCAAAAAGGTAGATATTAGCTTGAATGAAACATGCAGGATACTGACAGGCTGCATGAAACCAACCCCCATAGAAAATCTTCACAGGGCCGCAGGTTTCACAAACCCTGACTCACGTAGGAAAGCCCATGAACATACCGAGAAGCTAAAAGAAGCCTTTGATGCACGTCACTCAATATTTGGCCTAGAGTGTGGCCCCTAGCACACTCAAATCCAGACGCCATTTCCTAAGTTGCACCTTAGATGAGTCCCCCATCTACTATCCACTAAGAGAGGACCCACCAAGCGGCGTTTCAGGTGATTGGAAAACCTGGAGAATGTTTAAGGGCATCAGGACTTGGGTGGCTCCCGTGAAATCTAATCTGATCAAATGGGGTTTGCTGGACGAAAATGACAGCGGCACTCGGCAGGACATGGAACATCTTCTACAATGCCCTGCCTGCCCCCACAGATGCACCGCGGGCGATCTATGGCTGGCTAAAGAAGAAGCATTGGACATTGCCCAATACTGGGCAAACAAATTTTAGTTTCCGGACACGAAAAAGTAAAGTAAAGTAAGTAAGTTACTGTCATGAACACTAACATATCACTTGATAGAATAAAGATAATAGTCTTTTCTTTGAAGTACCTGTACAACTGACTATCAACTTGTGCTGCAGTTCAGCCTAATGCAACTCTGGCTCTGCTAGCTGGGGGGAGACGATAATGTCGTCTTCGGCGATGACTACAGAGTGAGCTTCCTCCCGGTATATACTGAAATGGCAAAGTTCATGCGGTAGCAATAATCACATGTACAGATGGCGGTAGTATCGCGTACACAAGGTATAAAAGGGAAGTGCATTGGCGGAGCCGTCATTTGTACTCAGGTGACTCGTGTGAAAAAGTTTGCGACGACGGGGCTTAACAGACTTTAAATGCGGAATGGTAGTTGGAGCTAGGAGCATGGGACATTCCATTTCGGAAATCTTTAGGTAATTCGCCGGCCGGTGTGGCCGAGCGGTTGTAGGCGCTTCAGTCTGGAACCGCGCGACTGCTACGGTCGGAGGTTCGAATCCTACCTCGGGCACGGATGTGTGTGATGTCCTTAGGTTAGTTAGGTTTAAGTAGTGCTAAGTTCTAGGGGACTGATGGCCTCAGATGTTAAGTCCGATAGTGCTCAGAGCCCATTGAACCATGTGAACCTTTAGGGAATTCAATATTCCGATATCCACAGTGTCCAGAGTGTGCCGAGAATACCACACTTCAGGCATTGCCTCCCATCACGGACAACGCAATTGCCGACGACCTTCACTCAACGACCGAGAGCAGCGGCATTCCCATAGCAAACAACCCTGCTTGAAATATTCGTAGAAATCAAAGTGGGACGTACGACGAACGTATACCTTAGGACAGCACGACCAATTTTGGCTTTCTTAGGCTACGGCAGCAGACGACCGACGCGATTGCCTTTGCTAACAGCACAAAATCGCCCGCAGCGCCTCTCCTAGGCTCGTGACCATATCGGTTGGACTCTAGACGGCTGTAACCCTGGTCTCGTCAGATGAGTCCCCATTTCAGTTGGTAAGAGCGAGTGCGGCACGGCCCCCACGAATCCATGCACCCAGGTTGTCAAGAAGGTACTGTGCAAGCTTCGTGATGGCTCCATATATGTGCGGGCTTTGTTCACCTGGAATGGACTGGGTCATTGACTGGAAATAGTTATTTTCGAATAGTTGGAGACCATTTGTAGCGTTTCATGGAGTTCATGTTCCCAAACAACGATGGAATTTTTATGGATGGCAATGGGCCATTTCATGTGGCCACAGTTGTTGGCCACACAGATCACCCAACATGAATCCCACCGAACATTTGTGGGACATAATAGCGAGAAATGTTCGTGCACAAAATCCTGCACTGGCAACACTTTCGCAATTGCGGGCAGCAAAAGAAGCAGCATGGCTCAATATTTCTGCGGGGTATTTCCAACGACTTGTTGAGTTCCACGTCGAATTTCTGCATTACGCCGGGCAAAAGGAGGTCCGACGCGATATTAGGTGGTGTTGGAAATATGTGGTGAGTTCTATGAGACCAAATCACTCAGGTCATCGGTCCCTAGGCTTACGAACTACTTAATCTAACTTAAACTAACTTATACTAAGGGCAACACACACAGATTGCCACTCTTTAACGTCCATTTTCTGACGGGTGCACTCGCCGGACGAAATTTTGCGACAGATATTTTTTTTATCGCTGGCACATGAGGGGTAGCGCTGCCAAGGCCGAGTGCGCGAATTTCGCTTCACCCTGTATAGCTGACTACTACGCTAAAATTCCGGTTGATTCTCGAGGAGGATACTTTCTGGAAACTGCCACAGGACCCGATATCAATAATAATGAGGAAGACATCAGAGCTGCTAAAACAGTCCTCAGTGGGACGGGCCGTTATTAAGAATCTCCTCCCTCAGTCGCCGAGACCACCTACGCTTTAAGGACTATCAAAGATCCACAAAACGGGTTCTCATTTCCGCCACATTGTGAACGCTGTTGGCTCACCAACTTGCGGACTGGAAAAACATCTGGCCAGCCTCCTTTCGCAGCGTGTGTAACCCTGTGTGCATCACATCAAGAACACCGGCGATTTTATCAACCGAAATAAACATTTACATTTTGGGCAAGGTGATATAACAGTCAGTTTTGATGTGGTCTCCCTATTTACACGTGTTCCTGTCGTAGGCTGCATAGATCTCCTCTCCCAGTTATTCGATACTACAATTGTGGGATTGTTCAAACACCCGCTTGCATTTCGTTAGGGCCTTACGTTACCAGTAGGACTAGCAATGTGCTTTGCGAATAGTGTCCAAACTCGGTTACCTTTTGTATGTGTTCTCACCATGGTCCCAGTAATTATGCCTTTCAACACTGAGTCTGTTTAGCACGTATCTCACCGAATTATTATTATTATTATTATTATTATTATTATTATTATTATTATCATTAATATTATTATTCTGGCGATGGGATTGTGGAAGCAACACGTCTATTACCGTTGGGTATTTTGTTCCCGCAGAACGAACATGTCCTTCATTTTCGGTGTACGTAAAAGAAGCGTTGCAAACGTCAGCTCCTTTGTTTCCCTGTCTGTACTATGGACACAGATGTTTGCCTGGGTGTGATGCGCGGAGATTTGGGCGCCAAGGAGACGGCAAAGACAGGCGCGGGTTTCCAAGCACAACGAGGACGTAGCGCTATTGAGTAAACACGAGACCGCAGTGTCAAATCCTCACGTTTGTTCGCGTTACCAGCAAGTCGTTTGCATAACGTTGACGAAACTACACATACCGCCCAACATCCCAAGAAATATGTGCTTACAAATGAAAGGGAAGCAGTGGCTGGGAAGGGGGCGAGACAGGGTTGTAGCCTATCCCCGATGTTATTCAATCTGTATATTGAGCAAGCAGTAAAGGAAACAAAAGAAAAATTCGGTGCAGGAATTAAAATCCATGGAGAAGAAATAAAAACTTTGAAGTTCGCCGATGACATTGTAATTCTGTCAGAGACAACAAAGGGCCTGGAAGAGCAGCTGAATGGAATGGACAGTGTCTTGAAACGAGCATATAAGATGAACATCAACAAAAGCAAAACGAGGATAATGGAATGCAGTCGAATTAAGTCGGGTGTTGCTGAGGGAATTAGATTAGGAAATGAGACAATTCAAGTAGTAGATGAGTTTTGCTATTTAGGAAGCAAAATAACTTATGACCGTCGAAGTAGAGAGGATATAAATATGTAGACTGGCAATGGCAAGGAAAGCGTTTCTGATGAAGGGAAATTTATTAACATCGAGTGTAGATTTAAGTATCAGGAAGTCGTTTCTGAAAGTATTTGTATGGAGTGTAGCCATGTATAGAAGTGAAACGTGGTCGATAAATAGTTTGGACAAGAAGAGAATAGAAGCTTTCGAAATGTGGTGCTACAGAAGAATGGTGAAGATTAGATGGGTAGATCACATAACTAATGAGGAGGTATTGAATTGAATTGGAAAGAAGAGAAATTTGTGGCACGACTCGATTAGAAGAAGGGATCGGTTGGTAGGGCATATTCTGAGGCATCAAGGGATCACCAATTTAGTATTGGAGGGCGGCGTGGAGGGTAAAAGTCGTAGAGGGACACGAAGAGATGAATACACTAAACAATTCAGAAGGATGTAGGTTGCAGTAGGTACTGGGAGATGAAGAAGCTTGCACAGCAGAGAGTAGCATGGAGTGCTGCATCATACCATTCTCTGGAATGAAGACCACAACAACAACAATGGATACAGGGTACCTGTCTGTAGCAGTTGTTGTTGTGGTATTCAGTCCTGAGACTGGTTTGATGCAGCTCTCCATGCTACCCTATCCTGTACAAGCTTCTTCATCTCCCAGTACCTACAAAGACCTACATCCTTCTGAATCTGCTTAGTGTATTCATCTCTTGGTCTCCCTCTACAATTTTTACCCTCCACACTGCACCTCCAATGCTAAATTTGTGATCCCTTCCTGACACTTAAATTTATACTCGATGTTAACAAATTTCTCTTTTCAGAAACGCTTTCCTTGCCACTGCCAGTCTACATTTTATATCCTCTCTACCTCGACTATCTTCAGTTATTTTGTTCCCCAAATAGCAAATCTCCTTTACTACTTTAAGTGTCTTATTTCCTAATCTAATTCCCTCAGCATCACCCGACTTAATTCGACTACATTCCATTATCGTCGGTTTGCTTTTGTTGATGTTTATCTTATATAGGAGAGAGGCTACAAGCCTGTCTCACTCCCTTCCCAACCACTGCATCCCTTTTATGCCCCTCGACTCTTATAACTGCCATCTAGTTTCTGTACAAATTGTAAGTAGCCTTTCGCTCCCTGTATTTTACCCCTGCCATCTTTAGAATTTGAAAGACAGTATTCCAGTCAACATTGTCAAAAGCTTTTTCTAAGTCTACAAATGGTAGAAATGTAGGTTTGCCTTTCCTTAATCTTTCTTCTAAGATAAGTCGTGAGGTCAGTATTGCCTCACGTGTTCCAGTATGTCTACGGAATCCAAACTGAACTGCACAGACAAATTATCCGTCACTGAGGAGCAGCATTTGTCCAGGGGCTGCTGTTGAACTCCTTTGCCACCCGTTGAACTCTTCCTCCAGCTGTTGGAAATTCGGCCTCTCACTGATGTCTGATGGAGCCAAGTCTTCTGGTGGTAAGATATGCAGACTGAACGGGAATATTCCTGTAACTGTAAGGACTTCTCAGCTATTTGGATTACGGCTACTCTAGAATATGCAGGTAAAGAAAAAGCACTCACATCTGTCTTCTTAAAGGGTCTTCATGGATAAGTAACCGAGAGAAACGAAGAGAGAGGAGGGAAGGAGTTGGGGGACTAAAGAGTACACGCGTACCGGGGTTAAGCGTACTCTTACCACAGGGTCAAAGAAAGTGTCAAGAATGGCAGTCTCTGCTTGGTTCCGCTGTTTGTCGTGCCGTGGTTTGTTCCTCACACAACGCTGATTCTTTTGGCAAACAATTTTATTTTCTCTTGCACACCTAGTTAGTACCTATCGCTTATGATACACAACTTAATAATTACATAATTTGGAATTAAAAATTATATTTACATGCTTAACCAAGAAATCAGGCGGAGCTCTTCAAGATAACACGTGATGGAGTCGCTATAGAAGCAAGAACTAAATGCATTAAATTCTTCATTTGTGTAGCCATATTATACGTGGTTGCTTTGCAAATTTTTGAGGGTATTTTGGTTCTGTCGTTGCAACTACAAAAATGCGTGATGTTTTTCACCAGACGTGTTTCGCTTTATTGAGGTAAAGCATCATCAGTGGTTGTGATTTTCGCTTGATTTCTCGCTTACATCGGGAAATGCCGTTTGCTAGTACATCGTTGTTTTTCTGTATTAGACACTGATAATTCTGTCCTAATTTTTAGTTGTTCTCAGGCTCTATGCATTTCTTGTGTTTTTCACAGCACACTTTAACGCACAGTGGTGTGCTAACAGACGACATTTCCCGATGTAAGCCAGAAATCAAGAGAAAATTACCACACTGATGATGCTTTACTTCAACAAACCGAAACGCGTCTGGTGAAAAAAATCACGCATTGTTGTAGCAGTAACGACAGAACGAAAATACCCTCAAGAACTAAATGCAGTTTTTCATTGTTGCTCAGTGTCGTCAATCTAGAGAATATTGCCACAGCGAACCCTTACCAGACACGTACTCTTACCCGACCTCACCCTACACAAAAGAGCTGTAATCAAAAGTTAAAAGGCGAACACAGCTAGTGAAGAACTGCAACTAGAAACTGTGTACAGCCTACCCCGGCCAATGACGCCAAACGCTCATTTCCATTTTCAGTCGTGAGACTGAGTAAGCCTCAGGGCACAAATTGCGCAGACTACACTCCTCACGTATTTGACAATGAGAACGCTTAGCGACTTCCAACAAACTTTAGGCATACTTTGAAACTGTTTTACGAAACTTTTTATCGCTGATACCCCGCACAACATGAGGACAGCAAAAAACAGTCTATCCTTTACCATGTTTTCGCTGCGCATGTAGCAAAAACTGCAGCACCAGGCAAGATGTTTTAATTTATTTATTATAGCATTTTTCCACGAGTTCAATAAACACGATAGACACACATAACAGAGACTTTAGCCGTCAATGATATATTCTCCTTCACAATTTACAACAGTTTATCTACGCTGGGGTAACTTATCTGTATAAATTACGTTGTTTTGAGGCAAAGAATTCGGCGAGCCATGTTCGCACCCCGTTTTTTTTCCGGGAATGAAGTTCCTTGTAAGTTCTTCGATACAGAGCGGAATAGGTAAAAATCTGACGGCACAAGATCAGGTGAATAACCTGGCTGCTGAATAACTTGCCAACCCGACTCCCGTATAGCGTTTTTTGTCAGTCAAGCAGAATGCAGGCGGCCTTATTGTGGAGTAGAATCACTTCACGCAGTCTTCCTGGTCAATGTTCGTGGATCGCGTCTGTAAGACATTTCAGTTGTTGACAATAAATGTCAGTAGTGATGTGTACAACCCGGGGAAGCAGTCCGTAGTGCATCAATCGTCGCTGTTCCACCAGATGCATGACGTTATCTTTTGCGCAGGTCTTTGATAGCTGATCTTAATAGATTTTTATGAGCTGAATCCAAATCTAGCCTTAATTCTTTTGTATCACCCATAGTTTTCGAGCAATATGATTTTTATTATATCGTATAAAACTACTATGCTATAAGGTAAATGGGGAAAATAATAAAACGCTTTGTTACGACATTTTTAAGCATGGTTTTTATTTACAGTAAGCTACTTAAAACAGTGATATGTGTTAATAGAGGTTTCACTTGGCAGCTGTAATTGGTTTGTGTTGTCTCTCTCTTTTTTCTTTGAAGTTTCTTGTGTAGCTTTTTCTACGATGAGTCGCTTGCTGAACATCTCGGTGAAGTGACCAACAGTAGTTCCCCATCATGTTTGTATTCCAGCGGCCTAGGTAGCGTTTTTGCATCACTTTAATGTCCTGATGAAAACGCCCACCTTGCTCCTCATTAACATCTCGCATATTGTCTGGGAAGTAATCAAGGTGACTGTTCAAAAAATGAACTTTCAGGTTCATTAAACATCCTAAAGTTTTAAACTTCCTTAACATTGTCGCTATAGTAGAAACATATTCTGGGTCTTTCTTCATGTTCTAAGATTTTTGTAACGACTTGTTTGAAAGATACCCATTCTTCTTTCTCATTTAAGGTCATTGTGGATTCAAAGTTACCATCAAACATCAATTTTCTAATGTCAGGTCCGACAAAGACGCCTTCTTTTAGTTTAGCTTCTGAAGGGTGTGGAAACTTTTGGCAAAGATTCGTAAAACATGGTCCATCTTTAGGCAAAGCCTTTACAAACTGTTTCATTAGGCCTAGCTTTATATGTAGAGGTGGTAGGAGTACGTTTTTTGGATTCCAAGGATTTTGCGTAGAATGTTCTCACCAGGTTTTAAAGACTCCCTCACAGGCCAGTTCTTTCTGCACCAGTGTTGATCCCTAGCCCTACTGTCACATTCACACAAGAAACATGGAAATTTGGTAAAGCCACCTTACTGACCAAGGAGCATTCATGTTACTTTAAGATTACCACATATCATCCAACCATAAGCAGAATAGCCTTTTTTATTTAGCACTATTTCTATGTCTTCATAGCTTTCTTTCATACGTACAGAGTGTCCAACAGATGCATACATGTTACCATTGTATAACAAAACAGTCTTTAAACTAGTTTTGAATGAATCAGTAAATGGCCTCCAGTCTTCCTTTTTGTATTTAATACGAACTCGTTCATCAGACAGGGTCTGAGCCGTACACTAAATCACTTTCTTGTTGAAAAAAACTTGGAAAATTGTTGCTCTCTCTTTCTATATATGTATGTGCTGGTTCCAACAGCCCATACGTTTTTTTTTTTTTCTTTTAATCTAGAGCCAAGCAATTCAACTTTTTCTTTCGTCAAACCCAGATCCCTAAACAAATCGCTAAGGTCGGTCTGAGTAAACAATTTGGATTCTAGACTTTCTGTATTACAATGGAATTCATCATTATTTGGTTCATCTAAACCACATTGTGCATCAGAAAATACTTCTGTTGCAAATAGAATTTAAATCATCTGATGGTTCAGCAACCAGCAAATCTACACCATGATGGCGTACGGAAGGTTAGGGTAGCTTATTATCTTCTTGTTTTTCGTATTATGACTAGTAATATCAACACTGCAAAAGTAGCAATTATCGGAATGATTTCTTGGCTCCCTCTTTATCATAGAAACAGCAAATCTAAAGGCTTTTTTCTGCTTTTTGGATAATTTTCTCAGATCTTGAACACATACATAACATACCTTATGTGGCGCCCAAGATTTATCTTTATCACCAAGTTTAGATCCAAAGTCTGTAATGTTTCTTTGGTGTTTTTAATCGCAAATTCACCACATATATAACAAACTGTCAGCAGAGTTTTTACAACCACAATTAGACTTTGTACTGATCACATGTACAGAAACGGGAAAGTAAGGTTAGGTTGACACTAGACAAAACACCATCTGTTAACACAAAAATAGAATCGACCTTTTTTGCCACCAAATGTTTTTCAGCAGTGCTACTAGTGTCATCTACATTCATTAACCTCCTTTTTAAATTATTTTAACTATATAAAACCTGTAAAATTCTTTAAAAATCGCCTAATTTAATACATTTAGCTGTAAAATGTGAAGAAATGGTGGTGATACAGCTTTGTAAGTATCATATTTGGATTTCCCACCCTAAAAAACTTAAGAATAAGGTATTTCCAGCAAAAAAGTTTTTCCATAGTAGGCGTGTGTTATCCCCCTAGTCTCAAGTTTCAGATGCCTGAAGGAGTGCGTTGTGGATCCACACTGAAACTTACTCATCAAACCGCTGTCGCGCCCATAGGATTATAGATACGAGCTGTATTCTGTCCAACATATCTTTTTTAGTTTTGGGTGGTGCTGTTTCTTGCAACAATATCAGATACACTACCTGCAAACAACAGCAACCTCCGCATGTCATGACCCAAATTTGCCGCCATATAGGTAATGTCTGCCTAAGCCATTGCAGTGTATACGAGGTGTGTGAGAAAAGTAATAAGACTGACAACACTGTGAGAGATCTGCCAAAGCTGTATTGTTCTACTTTTGAGTAGACCGGAGTCTTTATCTTTCCCAGATGCTCTGAGTTTCAGCTCCGTACAGCCCCGTGTTATTTTTGAGAATGCCGTCAGTGAAGCTGTGTTCTTCTCTCGTGTTACGAAACCTGAACAACGGAATTTAGATCAACGTTGTGCAATCAAGTTTCGTGATAAGCCTGGGGAATCCACGTGTCTGACCTTTAAAAAGCTGAGACAGGCTTATGGGCAACATTCCTTGGGTCACATGAATAAAATAGTATACTTTATGCTTGAAATTTCGGAGAACATTTCCAGGTCAGCTTGAGTAAAGGGGTGAGGGAAGTTGCCCATAACAAATAACTTTTTCCGATTTCTATGAATAAAACTAGGCGAGTGTCTCACAAGTGGAGAACACTCTTCGTCTTCTGAAGTGAACTCTGTAACATACCTCAAGCCGAGTAAGTTCTGCTGAGGTTAAGTTTTACCGAGTATTTTTAGTAAAAAACGTCAGAATTTACGTTGCTTGGAAGGAAAAAAAAGCAAAAAAGATATACGTAGCTCGAAGAAATACTAAGAGAAAAACATCAGAAATTTATGCAGGTTTAAAAATAAAAGCATTATTTATCTGGCGAGCTATCATGAAAGAAGAGGGGGCACCCTTTAAAATGAAATGAAAATTAAAACATCTTTGTTGTTACTTAGCAGACGTAAGTTTTCAGACTGCTATACGAGAAGACGTCGATATACACCAAACAGATGTTCATCATCATGTTTATTACGTTAGAAATAAGCAGGCTGATCAGAAAAATTAAGTAGGTTATTACAAACTTAGCGATCTGTTCCTCCTCATGTTCGGGCAACCTCTTAAGGTACTTGATGCGGCAAGCGGACTCATATGGGATATATTTGACCAAAATTATCTCGTGTTACAAAACTCTGACAGAGTTTCGGTTTGAAGTAGAAGAAAAGTCGTATAATATTAAGATTTCGTTCACAAAGTTTAGTCACCTAAACTCAATAACAAAAACGTTTCCTGTACGTCAAAAATTCGGTAACATTGCAAGGAAAGGCAATTTCATAAGCTGTCCGTAATCGCCTTAATAACACAGGCCAACGATAGAAAAACTTTTTGCTGATAATACCTTATTGTTCTGTTTTTTGGAATATGATACTTAAAAAACTGTATTACCCACCATGTCTTCACATTTTACAGTTAAATTTATTAAATTAACTGCTTTTATAAGAAAGAACTTAACAGCTTTTATATACTTAAAATAATTTAAAAAGGAGGTTAATGAATGTAGATAACGTTGGTAGCACAGCTGAAAAACATTTGCTGGCAAAAATACAAAAAGGAAGACTGGAGGCAGTTTATTGATTCATCCAAAACTAGTTTAAAGGCTGTTTTATTACACAATGGTAACATGTTTGCATCTATACCTGCTGAATATTATGTACATATAAAAGAAAGCTATGAAAACCTATAAATAGTGCTAAACAAAATAGGCTATTCTGCTCATCGTTGGATGATATGTGGCGATGTGAAAGTAACATGCATGCTTCTTGGACAACAATTTCCATGTTTCTTGTGTGAATGGGACAGTAGGGCTATGGATCAAGACTGGTGCAGAAAGTACTGGCCTGTGAGGGAGTCTTTAAAACCTGGTGAGGAGAACATTCTACGCAAAAACCTTGTAGATCCAAAAAACGTACTCCTATCATCTCTACATATAAAGTTAGGCCTAATGAAACAGTTTGTTAAAGCTCTGCCTAAAGATGGACCATGTTTTAAGTATCTCTGCCAAAAGTTTCTACACCTTTCGGAAGCTAAACTAAAAGAAGGCGTCTTTGTCGGACCTGACATTAGAAAATTGAATCCACAATGACCTTAAATGAGAAAGCAGCATGGGTATCATTCAAGCAAGTCTTTACGGACTTCTTAGGACATAAAAAACACCCAGAATATGTTTCTATTACAGCTACAATGTAAAAGAAGTTTAAAACTTTAGGATGTTTAATGAGCCTGAAAGTTCACTTTTTGAACAGCCACCTTGATTACTTCCCAGACAATATGGGAGATGTCAGTGAGGAGTAAGGAGAGCATTTTCACCAGGACATTAAAGTGATGGAAAAACGCTACCAAGGCCGCTGGGACACCAACATGATGGGGGACGCCTGTTGGTCACTTCACCGAGAAGTTCAGCAAGCGACTCACCGTAAAAAAGCTACACATTAAGTTTTAAAGAAAAAAGGGAAAGAAAATACAAACCAATAACAGCTGACAAGTGAAACCTCTATTAACACGTATCATTGTTTTAAGTAGCTTACTGTAAATACAAACCATGCTTATGTTGTAACAAAGCGTTTCATTAATTTCCCCATTCACTGTATAGCAAAGGATTTTTATATTATATAATAAAAAGCATATTGCTCGAAGACTATGGGTGATACAAAAAACTAAGGCTAGATTTGGATTCAGCTCATAAAAATCTATGAAGACCAGCTATCAAAATAATGAAAGTTTTCCGAGAAAAAATTTTCATTGCCCTGTGTAATATGTTCACTCCCATAAATGTAAAATCGAAAAGCAGTGCAGGTTTCCCAGAACACACTGACGCTAGTTCCCTATTTGTAGATTGAATAGTTTACCCGTTTGAGCGAGCTGAATGATGTGTAACAAACACTAGGCTAGTGTTCTGTTCCAGACACGGCCGACGACACACACCTATAAGGTTCTCAAGGACAGGAGGTAGTGAGAAGCAACTCCAGTGTCAGACAATATGCTAAGAATTTTTTTATTTATACTAAACTGGGAATTTCTTCAGAGAATGTTCTTTAGCTCCTACAATCTTCTCCGGAGAATGATCTCTTTCTTATTGACACAAGTTTTTCGCTGGCACAAATCGTTTATGGAAGGCCGAGAACACGTCGAAGATGAACCTCGCTCAGGGAGATCTTCATCTTCTAAAACCGACGAAAACGTCGAACGTGAGTGTACTCTTGTGAGATCAACCGGTGTTTAACAGTAAGTGTGATGGGTGATCTGTTAAACATAAACGCTTTCACCGTCCATCAATTTTTGGCTCGCATCGACGCTGCCATACAAATTACCAGCAAAATGAATCTTACTGTTACTGGAACAAGAGAGCCACCATTGGTCGGCATAATATTGTACGATGTACTCTCTTATAAAAGTTTATCGCACTGGTCCTAGTTGTCTTAACCTTTAAATCCAGTTTTTCCTCCTTTTTTGATGCGTACTCTGTCGTCTTAGAGAGCACCTTATTTGATTTACTTATCTTACTTGATATACATATATTTTCCTCTTGGCAATAATGACAATGATGTGCGGTATAAATTCAAATGGCTCTAAGAAGAAGGGGACTTAACATCTGAGATCGTCAGTCACCTAGACTTAGAACTACTTAAACCTAACTAACCTATGGACATCACATACACCCATGTCCGAGGCAGGATTCAAACCTGCGACCGTAGCGGTCGCGCGGTTCCGGTCTGAAGCGCATAGAACCGCTCGGCCACAGCGGCTGGCTGTGCAGTACAACAATTACAATCACGGTTTGAAGCCACACATTGATGGAGCACGCCGGTACTGTAGGAGGAGACGCTGTATACAGCTTATGTCGCCATACAGAGTGAGGCACCTACGACAGGCCACCTGAATAACTCGGGCACTTCTAGTGGTACAAGAAAATTTTTCAAACAAAAGCTGCGAAGCTTGAAAGGGGACATAATGTAGTGTTCATAATTTTCTCACATGTCGAAGGATAGAGGAGATGTGCTAGCCATTTTATTCTAAATGGACTGACATTTTATGTTATGTACCTTTCAATAATTCGAGGGCTATTCGGAATGTAAATTCTGATCGGTCGCGAAATGGAAACTAATGTGAAAATAAAAAACGTTTTAACTGCAACAGCCACTTCAAATGGTTCAAAAGGCTCTAAGCACTATCATCAGTCCCCTAGACTTGTTGTTGTTGTTGTTATTGTCTTCAGTCCTGAGACTGGTTTGATGCAGCTCTCCATGCTACTCTATCCTGCGCAAGCTGCTTCATCTCCCAGTACCTACTGCAACCTACATCCTTCTGAATCTGCTTAGTGTACTCATCTCTCGGTCTCCCTCTACGATTTTTACCCTCCACGCTGCCCTCCAATGCTAAATTTGTGATCCCTTGATGCCTCAAAACATGTCCTACCAACCGATCCCTTCTTCTAGTCAAGTTGTGCCACAAACTTCTCTTCTCCCCAATCCTATTCAATACCTCCTCATTAGTTACGTGATCTATCCACCTTATCTTCAGTATTCTTCTGTAGCACCACATTTCGAAAGCTTCTATTCTCTTCTTGTCCAAACTAGTTATCGTCCATGTTTCACTTCCATACATGGCTACACTCCAAACAAATACTTTCAGAAACGACTTCCTGATACATAAATCTATATTCGATGTTAACAAATTTCTCTTCTTCAGAAACGCTTTCCTTGCCATTGCCAGTCTACATTTTATATCCTCTCTACTTCGACCATCATCAGTTATTTTACTTCCTAAATAGCAAAACTCCTTTACTACTTTAAGTGTCTCATTTCCTAATCTAATTCCCTCAGCATCACCCGATTTAATTTGACTACATTCCATTATCCTCGTTTTGCTTTTGTTAATGTTCATCTTATATCCTCCTTTCAAGACACTGTCCATTCCGTTCAACTGCTCTTCCAAGTCCTTTGCCGTCTCTGACAGAATTACAATGTCATCGGCGAACCTCAAAGTTTTTACTTCGTCTCCATGAATTTTAATACCTACTCCAAATTTTTCTTTTGTTTCCTTTACTGCTTGCTCAATATACAGATTGAATAACATCGGGGAGAGGCTACAACCCTGTCTCACTCCTTTCCCAACCACTGCTTCCCTTTCATGCTCCTCGACTCTTATTACTGCCATCTGGTTTCTGTACAAATTATAAATAGCCTTTCGCTCCCTGTATTTTACCCCTGCCACCTTTAGAATTTGAAAAAGAGTATTCCAGTCAACATTGTCAAAAGCTTTCTCTAAGTCTACAAATGCTAGAAACGTAGGTTTGCCTTTTCTTAATCTTTCTTCTAAGATAAGTCGTAAGGTCAGTATTGCCTCACGTGTTCCAACATTTCGACGGAATCCAAACTGATCCTCCCCGAGGTCTGCATCTACCAGTTTTTCCATTCGTCTGTAAAGAATTCGCGTTAGTATTTTGCAGCCGTGGCTTATTAAACTGATAGTTCGGTAATTTTCACATCTGCCAGCACCTGCTTTCTTTGGGATTGGAATTATTATATTCTTCTTGAAGTCTGAGGGTATTTCGCCTGTCTCATACATCTTGCTCACCAGCTGGTAGAGTCTTGTCATGACTGGCTCTCCCAAGGCCGTCAGTAGTTCTAATGGAATGTTGTCTACTCCGGGGGCCTTGTTTCGACTCAGGTCTTTCAGTGCTCTGTCAAACTCTTCACGCAGTATCGTATCTCCCATTTCGTCTTCATCTACATCCTCTTCTATTTCCATAATATTGTCCTCAAGTACATCGCCCTTGTATAAGACTTCTATATACTCCTTCCACCTTTCTGCCTTCCCTTCTTTGCTTAGAACTGGGCTGCCATCTGAGCTCTTGATATTCATACACGTGGTTCTCTTCTCTCCAAAGGTCTCTTTAATTTTCCTGTAGGCAGTATCTATCTTACCCCTAGTGAGATAAGCTTCTACATCCTTACATTTGTCCTCTAGCCATCCCTGTTTAGCCATTTTGCACTTCCTGTCGATCTCATTTTTGAGACGTTTGTATTCCTTTTTGCCTGCTTCATTTACTGCATTTTTATATTTTCTCCTTTCATCAATTAAATTCAATATTTCTTCTGTTACCCAAGGATTTCTAGCAGCCCTCGTCTTTGTACCTACTTTATCCTCTGCTGCCTTCACTACTACATCCCTCAGAGCTACCCATTCTTCTTCTACTGTATTTCTTTCCCCTATTCCTGTCAATTGTTCCCTTATGCTCTCTCTGAAACTCTGTACAACCTCTGGTTCTTTCAGTTTATCCAGGTCCTATCTCCTTAATTTCCCACATTTTTGCAGTTTCTTCAGTTTTAATCTACAGGTCATAACCAATAGATTGTGGTCAGAGTCCACATCTGCCCCTGGAAATGTCTTACAACTTAAAACCTGGTTCCTAAATCTCTGTCTTACCATTATATAATCTATCTGATACCTTTTAGTATCTCCAGGGTTCTTCCACGTATACAACCTTCTTTCATGATTCTTAAACCAAGTGTTAGCTATGATTAAGTTGTGCTCTGTGCAAAATTCTACTAGGCGGCTTCCTCTTTCATTTCTTAGCCCCAATCCATATTCACCTACTATGTTTCCTTCTCTCCCTTTTCCTACACTCGAATTCCAGTCACCCATTACTATTAAATTTTCGTCTCCCTTCACTATCTGAATAATTTCTTTTATTTCATCATACATTTCTTCAATTTCTTCATCATCTGCAGAGCTAGTTGGCATATAAACTTGTACTACTGTAGTAGGTGTGGGCTTCGTATCTATCTTGGCCACAATAATGCGTTCACTATGCTGTTTGTAGTAGCTTACCCGCATTCCTATTTTCCTATTCATTATTAAACCTACTCCTGCATTACCCCTATTTGATTTTGTGTTTATAACCCTGTAGTCACCTGACCAGAAGTCTTGTTCCTCCTGCCACCGAACTTCACTAATTCCCACTATATCTAACTTTAACCTATCCATTTCCCTTTTTAAATTTTCTAACCTACCTGCCCGATTAAGGGATCTGACATTCCACGCTCCGATCCGTAGAACGCCAGTTTTCTTTCTCCTGATAACGACATCCTCCTGAGTAGTCCCCGCCCGGAGATCCGAATGGGGGACTATTTTACCTCCGGAATATTTTACCCAAGAGGATGCCATCATCATTTAATCATACAGTAAAGCTGCATGTCCTCGGGAAAAATTACGGCTGTAGTTTCCCCTTGCTTTCAGCCGTTCGCAGTACCAGCACAGCAAGGCCGTTTTGGTTAATGTTGCAAGGCCAGATCAGTCAATCATCCAGACTGTTGCCCCTGCAACTACTGAAAAGGCTGCTGCCCCTCTTCAGGAACCACACTTTTGTCTGGCCTCTCAACAGATACCCCTCCGTTGTGGTTGTACCTACGGTACGGCCATCTGTATCGCTGAGGCACGCAAGCCTCCCCACCAACGGCAAGGTCCATGGTTCATGGGGGGAGACTTAGAACTACTTAAACCTAACTAACCTAAGGTCACCACACACATCCATGACAGAGGCAGGATTCGAACCTGCGACCGTAGCAGCAGCGCGGTTCCGGACTGAAGCGCCTAAAACAGCTCGGCCACAGCGGCCGGCTCAGACACTTCTCTACATAGACACTGGTCCGACTTTTAGTCATTTGTCGTAGCGTTGTGTCAGCTTTCCAATACCTTCGTCATAGAATGCAGCCTCCTGTGCTTTCCGCCAGCTCTCTACGCTGATGTGCAGCTCGCTGTCCGTGCCAAAACGATGTCTTCATAGCCAGCGCTACATATGAGCAGAGATGTGATGGGCTGCATTATGGGTGATTAAACACTTCCCACCGAAAACGCTGTAGGAGCATCTCCGAGAATTGTAATGAAGAAGGAACGGTATGACAGATATGTTATGTGGGCTGAATGACATCAGATAAAATCTCTCATCAAGCCCTCATAGTTGGCGGGAGGCAATATTTTCTCGGCATCTTTACGTGCTCGCGGTCGTCTCAGAACTGAAAAGAGCGACGTGACGCGATCGACGGGCACACTAGAGACACTGCTCCACACATCTGGGCAAAGCTTCAGTGGATTTTCACAGTGGTTTCCATTTCGGGGCCGATCGGAACTTACTTTCCGAATAGTCTCTGTACGTTTAAAGACGCGTACAACGCTTTAGGTTCTTGCGCTATGACACCGTATACGCAAGTACATTAGTCTGATTGTCTTGATGTGTTTGCCAACGTTACTGTATAGTGGAACTGATCCCTGTTGCGATCGTCCCTGTTAGGATCGCACCAGTTCCGGTTGCCGAACCGCACAATAACACTGAAAGAGTGGTTCGGTGTGGGGCGGCGGAGGGGTGAAGTGGACTGCGGTAGTCGTCGTGGGTTTGTGGACCATTCCAGCTGCAGCGGGGACGGAGCGTCTCCGTCGTTTCTAGGCTCCCGGTTAACATACGATACTACCTAGGTTATATACTTGAACCATTTGCTGAGCCATAGGTATGGGATATATTTTATTTTATTTGTAGTATGCTTTGCCAAGTAAAAGAGAAGAGATTTTTAAATTCACTGTTTGTAATTAGGTTTTTGTATTTTACATTGTAGTTGCTGAAGATCCGATAGTAACAAAATAGTTTGTGATTGCACCTAACAGAAGGCAAAATAAACTGTGATAACTCCCGAGTGTTAAATTTTCGATATTACAATTCTTGTTCGAGCGTCTCCAGTCCCCTTCATCAGTGCACCACGTGGACGCCCTCGGCTCCTCTAACTGCCGACAGGGGGATTAGGTGGCCTCTGCTCTGGTTTTTCTGGGCACGAGTTTCGCTGGGCTTATTTTACAAGACACCACTACATCATCTGCCGGCGCAGAAGCGAGAGCGAGAGGTAAGACAGACACAAGAGTACGCTAAAGTTCGCTACCGCCCATATCTGGTTATAATAAAAAAATAGTTTAGTGCTGATTGTGCGCTTGTGTGTGGTCATATAAACTCTGGCTATATTTTCATTTGAACAGCTTGTTCAAACGTAAATTTTTAATGTGCCATAATCTGAGGAGCTTTTACACTAATTGCTCATATGCATTCAATTGTTTTGAAAAGTTTGGGACTGTAAACCAGAAGTAGCGAGCGCAATATTGTTTGGTTTTTTTCTTCTTTGAGTCATCAGTCTTCTGTTGACTACTTTGACGCGGCCCTCCACGATTTCCTCTTTTGTGACAATGTCTTCATGCCAAGGTAGCACTTGCAAACTTCGTCCTCAATTATTTGCTACATGTTTTCCAATCTCTGTCTTCCTCTATAGTTTTTGCCCTCTACAGCTCCCTCTAGTAACAAGTAAGTCATTCCCTCGTTTCTTAACAGATGTCCTATAATCCTGCCCCTTCTTCTTTGTCAGTGTTTTCCACATACTCCTTTCCTCTCCGATTCTGCGTAGAACCTCCACATACCTTACCTTATCAGTCCACCTAATTTCCAACATTCGTCTGTAGCACCACATCTCAAATGCTTCGATTCTCTTCTGTTCCGGTTTTCCCACAGTCTATGTTTCAGTGCCATACAATGCTGTGCTCCAAACATATATTTCTCAGAAATTTCTTCCTCAAATTTGAGGCCTGTGTTTTGATGTTAGTAGACTTCTCTTGGCCAGGAATGCGCTTTTTGCCAGTTCTAGTCCGCTTTTGATGTCCTCCTTCCTCCGTCCGCCACTGGTTATTTTGCTACCTAAGTAGTAGAATCTCTAACTTCATCTACTTCGTGAGCATCAGTCCTGATGTTAAGTTTCACGCTGTTCTCATTAATTTCGTCTTTCTTCGATTTACTCTCAATCCGTATTATATATTCATTAGACTGTTCATTTCATTCAGCAGACCATGTACTTCTTCTTCACTTTCACTCAGGATGGCAATGTCATCAGCTAATCGTATCATTGATGTCCTTTCACCTTGAATTTTAATTCCACTCCTGAACCTTTCTTTTTATTTCCATCATTGCTTCTTCGATATAGAGACTGAACAATAGGAGAAAATCTTCTTCCCTGTCTTACACCCTTTTTAATCTGAGCACTTTGTTCTTGGTCGTCCACTCTTATTATTCCCTCTTGCCACTTGAACATACTGTATATTATCCATCTCTCCCTACAGTTTACCCCTCTTTTGTCAGAATTTATTCTATATTCATTAGATTGTTCATTTCATTCAGCAGACCATGTACTTCTTCTTCTCCTTCACTCAGGATGGCAATGTCATCAGCTAATCGTATCATCGATGTCCTTTCACCTTGAATTTTAATTCCACTCCTGAACCTTTCTTTTTTGTTTCCATCATTGCTGTTTCGATGTACACACTGAACAGTATGAGCGAACATCTACTTCCCTGTCTTACACCCTTTTTAATCCGAGGACTTTGTTCTTGGTCGTCCACTCTTATTGGCTCCTGAACATATTGTATATTACCCATCTCTCCCTACAGCTCTTTTGTCAGAATTTCGAACATCTTTTACCATTTCACATTGTCGAATGCTTTGCAAATCCTATACACGTTTCTTACTTTTTCTTTAGTCTTGTTTCCATTACCAACCGCGTCACAATTGCCCCTCTAGTGCCTTTATCTTTCCTAAAACCAAACTGATCGTCATCTAACGCAGCCTCAGTTTTCTTTTCCATTCTTCTTACTAGCAAAGACTTCGAAATAAAATATCTCTGGGGGAGAGATTTCCAGTGGAAAATTAGCAATTAGTGCACCTCACGAGGGGCTTGTTGCGAGCAAATGAAAGTCATCATTGTGTTTTCTTCGTTTCCATCTCGGTGACACACTGTGTGTTGTGGTATTTCATTACGCCTATTGAGTAAACAGTTTCCTGTAACACGAAGAAGTAGGTATATTTTGTAGGATGCCGAAATATTTCTTATACTGATTAAAAGCAAACACGGAAACGTGTCTGTAATAGCTTACTTGTGGGGTTCATTTACGAGTAAGACTCAAGGTCACAAGCTTTGCGTTGAGGGAGATAGTCTATACTGAGGTGCAAGTAACCGTAAAGGAGTTCTGACTTGCACGCGGATGTCGCAAGGCAGCCGACGTGACGCCGAGCTGCGGAATCCGATGACGTAGCCAGCGGCCACCGCGAAGGGAAAGTAAGTCTACTGCTCTGGCCCCCTCTGTCCGTCAGCCGTGATAGTCTAGTGGTTAGGACATTGCGTTGTGGCCGCAAGAACCCAGGTTCGAATCCTGGTCACGGCAAACGGACAAAATATTTTCTAGTAAGGTTTGAAGAATATATCTATTTCCTGAGAGATTACGAAGGCCTCCGAAGACTTTTTTTTAACGGATCGGTAACTTTTTAATAAAAACATGTTTTCACTGAGGCTGTAACTTTACGTACTGCCCAAAGGAAACATGTTACATTGTGACAATTATTGAACTATATGAAATAAAATCTTCGTAACTTCTTACGGTTTGCATTAGGACGTTCAAACTGCACGGTTGGTCCCGAGGCATAACGGGAATTAGTATTCGCTGTATAGTTTGCTTTTACGACGAAGCCTACTTTCTTTTGAATGAGTTACTCAATAAGCAAAATTACCGCATTTGGGGAACTGAGAATCCGCATTTCGCGATCGAGAAGTCTCTTCACCCTCAATGGGTCACTGTGTTGTGTGCAGTGTCCAGTCATGGAATAATCGGTCCGAAATACCTTGACGGAATGATGACTACCGAACGGTGCGTGAATGATTTTGAAGATGATTTCATTCTCATTATCCAAAGTGACCCTGATTTCGACAAGATGTGGTTCATGCAATACGGAGCTCGGCCCCATAGAAGCAGGAGAGTGTTTTTTGTCCTGGAAGAGCACTTTGGGGACCTCATTCTGGCTCTGGGGTACCCAGAGGCCACTCGCGTGGCCCTCGAATGGTCGCTGTATTCTCCGGATGTGAATACCTGCGGCTCGTTTTTGTGGGGCTATATTAAAGGCAAGGTGTACAGCAATAACCGCAAGACCATTGCTGAGCTGAAAACAGCCATTCAGGAGGTCATTGACAGCACCGATGTTCCAACACGTCAACGGACCATGCAGAATTTCGCTACTTGTCTGCGCCACATCATAGCCAATGATGGCAGACATATCGACCATGTCTTAGCCTAAATCCGAATATCTGCAGTGGCGTTTACATGTTAAATAAACTGTATGCATGCTGTAGTTTGTAACTAATTTACGGTTTTCTTTCATATAGTTCAATAATTGTCACCCTGTATGAAGAATCCACAGAGTAACAGAGAATTTTATGAATGAATTTCCGTCACCTACATGTAATTTCGTTTTGTTTATTTACCTATAGGTATTATAAAGCGGAAGGGCCTTCTTCAGGTTTGCAAGATGCAACCGTGGATCTTTATTATGACATGGTAAAACACTTGAACCTGAATGTTATAAAAATCAGAATTGTTATTTAGCACATCAGATATCGCGAGTTTCCCATAAATCACCATACAAGCTAAGCAGTAATAATTTAATCTTTGGTATAATACGAGGCGTGTTTTTTATGTAAGTACCATTTTGAAATTAAAAAAAGACGTGCTAAGATATCTCAATAATTTTATTTTTACATGAAAGCCTGTACCTTAATCTACGCACTGACGCCATTACAGTCTGATTCTTCCTTGTTTACGTTGTGTACTGAGTGTTTAAGATGCCTCAGATAATCGTGAGTCCCTCCGACTGTGAGGTACGGGCTGTTATAAGATTTCTTAGTGCTAAAGACCTAAAAGCGATCGATATTCATCGTGAGATCTGTGCAGTTTACAGAGAAAACATTATGAGTGATGGAATGGTAAGAAAGTGGGTGAGAGCATTTAAAGATGGCCGCACAAATGTGCATGATGAACAACGGAGTGGGCGTCCTTCGGTCTTTAATGAAAGTTTGGTGCAGGAAGTGGACAATAAGGTGAGAGAAAACAGACGCTTTACGACTTCCTCCTTGCGGGATGACTTTCCTAATGTTTCTCGTAGAGTTCTGTATGGCATTGTGACCGAGCACTTGAATTACCCAAAATTGTGCGCACGTTGGGTACCGAAAATGTTGACGGATGTGCACAAAACCAAACGTTTAGACAGTGCATTGACTTTCCTTGAGCGGTACCACAACGACGGTGATGATTTCTTAAGCCAAATTGTTACGGGCGATGAAACATGGGTGGCCTACGTCACACCAGAATAAAAGCAACAGTCCATGGAAGTTGAGCAAGGGCATCGTTTTGCTGCAAGACAATGCCCGTCCGCATGTAACGAATCAGACCATCTTTTCGATGGGAAACTCTAGATCATCCTCTGTACAGCCCCGATCTTGCGCCCAGTGACTACCATCTGTTCCTGCACTTGAAGAAACACCTGGGCGGTCAGCGTCTTCAGGACGACGACGAAGTCAAAACAGTGGCGATGCAGTGGTTAACAAGTCAGGCGGCAGACTTCTATGATGAGTGTATTCAAAAATTGGTACAACGTTATGACAAGTGCCTCAATATTGACGGAAATTATGTAGAAAAGTAGATTAAGGTACAGGCTTTCATGTAAAAATAAAGTAGAGGGAAATCACCTTCTTTAAACCTCTGCAACCACCCCCTGATACTGCTGCGATCCATTGTGTCCTCCCCATAAACAGGGAGCAACTTCCTGTGAATCTATGTGGCAGAGTCATCGCCGGTCTTGAAGAGGAACTCCATCACCGACCGTTGTCGCAACTTCACATCTACTTAACGGTCCATTATGGCTCACCTGTAAACACTTTTATATACCAACTTATAGCTAAATGTTCCATGTATGTTCACAAAAAAATTCCTTCTCCTCCTGCAAAAGTAAAAAAATTAGAGACGACTGTGCAAAATTTTTTGATGCTCTTTGTAGTAGACGACAGTTTGATTGTGCAGTGTGTTACGATTATGCTGTGAAGCAGTTTACGTGCATTACTGTCTGTTGACACAGAAGGAAGTACGCTGAAGTTTATAGACGATTACGGCCAAAGAAAAAAGTCGTGTGGAATGCCGCTTCTGAAGATTATTTGAACAAAAAATAGAGATGTGTTGCCCCGAACGTCACGTATTCATATTTATGTAAAGAATAAGATACAGTAAGTTTCGAAGTAGGAAAACTGAGAAGAATCTAAAAATTTATGAAAACTGTATACGAAAACTGCGAAAGAATATTCATGCTACGCTTAAAAGTACTATAGCCGAAAGCCTGATATCTGAAGAAAAGTTGCGATGGGGCATGTGTAGCTCCTCAACAAACTAGTAAAAATGGAAATGAAGCACACTGATGATGCAAAAAATACGAAACTTATAAACACAACCTCCATTCTAGTGAATTCTGGCACCTATGAAATTTCCAAATTTATCGAGTCCGACGATGTTAATCTACGTATCGTATTTCATGGTTAAATGTAAATGATGCAATGTAAATGATGCAATGAAAATAAATTAACCTTCACATAACCGCTAACAACCTCCCTTAAGTATTTCTAGGTTTCAGGAATAAGCAGTTTTATTGTTATTTATTTGTTCGTGTTCCATTGATCCAGTGTGCAAGAGAATTGCGTGGATATCGAACGAGTCATAATTACACACGAGAACAGTACTTGTAGATGCTAAAAGATACAAATTGTAATATTATATAGGAACAAATGCTAATAATTACGAACTTTGGGATTTCCTAGAGTGAAAAGAGGTATAAAACAATGAAATAATAAATTACAATCATGCCACATTTATCACAATAAGGCAACACGAGATCCCAAGCAAATAAAGGGATTCATAGCAGACTCGTTCCACAATAAGGCAACGTGTGGACCCGAGAACGCCCATGTGTACGTGCCCTTTTATTCCCTTGCGTCTGCGATTGCGCACGACGAAAGAGGGATCGTGTTGACATACCTTAAGAGTAGTGCTGGGAGGATGCATGTGTAATAAATTCAGGCCTGTGGAAACACGGCTTAAGGTACTCGAGCTACGAAAACGAACGTGGCACAGCGACAAAGAGATGCTACTGGGGGCCGTCTAAGCATTCTCTATGGATAACGGAAGAAAACCGGCTCCTATCACTGGGCGCCAGGTTGTTGCGCTGGTGTTTGCTTTGAATGACTGATATTATGATTCCACGTATGCTCGGTAAGCTGCCAGCTATCGTCATCTGTTAAGCTGCTGGCATTTGGCAATCGATAACATTTCTTACTTGCATTCCAGTATATGACCGTGGCTGGATTGATTAGTCAGCAGAAAATAAGGGAGCATCAAAATCGTGGGTTCAGAAAACGTATTAAGAAGATAGGACAGTTGTACTGTTTATAACCGATGAGAATTACATAGAAATGTAATGCATCCTATCTGATAATGGAAATGCTATGTATATTATGCAATGTGAGCTGTCATGATAATCTTTGCCTTATAAATAGAGTCCTCGAGGAATGTATAATTTGATATTTGTATAAACTGTTTGCTTTTGTTGGAATTGTGCGAAATATACAGGGTGATTCATCTACATCTACATCTACATGACTACTCTGCAATTCACATTTAAGTGCTTGGCAGAGGGTTCATCGAACCACAATCATACTATCTCTCTACTATTCCACTCCCGAACAGCGAGCGGGAAAAACGAACACCTAAACCTTTCTGTTCGAGCTCTGATTTCTCTTATTTTATTTTGATGATCATTCCTACCTATGTAGGTTGGGCTCAACAAAATATTTTCGCATTCGGAAGAGAAAGTTGGTGACTGAAATTTCGTAAAAAGGTCTCGCCGCGACGAAAAACCTCTATGCTGTAATGACTTCCATCCCAACTCGTGTATCATATCTGCCACACTCTCTCCCCTATAACGCGATAATACAAAACGAGCTGCCCTTTTTTGCACCCTTTCGATGTCCTCCGTCAATCCCACCTGGTAAGGATCCCACACCGCGCAGCAATATTCTAACAGAGGACGAACGAGTGTAGTGTAAGCTGTCTCTTTAGTGGACTTGTTGCATCTTCTAAGTGTCCTGCCAATGAAACGCAACCTTTGGCTCGCCTTCCCGACAATATTATCTATGTGGTCCTTCCAACTGAAGTTGTTCGTAATTTTAACACCCAGGTACTTAGTTGAATTGACAGCCTTGAGAATTGTACTATTTATCGAGTAATCGAATTCCAACGGATTTCTTTTGGAACTCATGTGGATCACCTCACACTTTTCGTTATTTAGCGTCAACTGCCACCTGACACACCATACAGCAATCTTTTCTAAATCGCTTTGCAGCTGATACTGGTCTTCGGATGACCTTACTAGACGGTAAATTACAGCATCATCTGCGAACAGTCTAAGAGAACTGCTCAGATTGTCACCCAGGTCATTTATATAGATCAGGAACAGTAGAGGTCCCAGGACGCTTCCCTGGGGAACACCTGATATCACTTCAGTTTTACTCGATGATTTGCCGTCTATTACTACGAACTGCGACCTTCCTGACAGGAAATCACGAATCCAGTCGCACAACTGAGACGATACCCCATAGCTCCGCAGCTTGGTTAGAAGTCGCTTATGAGGAACGGTGTCAAAAGCTTTCCGGAAATCTAGAAATACGGAATCAACTTGAGATCCCCTGTCGATAGCGGCCATTACTTCGTGCGAATAAAGAGCTAGCTGCGTTGCACAAGTGCGATGTTTTCTGAAGCCATGCTGATTACGTGCCAATAGATCGTTCCCTTCGAGGTGGTTCATAATGTTTGAATACAGTATATGCTCCAAAACCCTACTGCAAACCGACGTCAATGATATAGGTCTGTAGTTAAATGGATTACTCCTACTACCCTTCTTGAACACTGGTGCGACCTGCGCAATTTTCCAATCTGTAGGTACAGATCTATCGGTGAGCGAGCGGTTGTATATGAGTGCTAAGTAGGGAGTTATAGTATCAGCGTAATCTGAAAGGAACCTAATCGGTATACAATCTGGACCTGAAGACTTGCCCGTATCAAGCGATTTGAGTTGCTTCGCAACCCCTAAGGTATCTACTTCTAAGAAACTCATGCTAGCAGATGTTCGTGTTTCAAATTCTGGAATATTCCATTCGTCTTCCCTGGTGAAGGAATTTCGGAAAACTGCGTTCAATAACTCCGCTTTAGCGGCACAGTCGTCGATAACAGTACCATCGGCACTGCGCAGCGAAGGTATTGACTGCGTCTTGCCGCTTGTGTACTTTACATACGACCAGAATTTCTTCGGATTTTCTACCAAATTTCGAGACAATGTTTCGTTGTGGAACCTATTAAAGGCATCTCTCATCGAAGTACGTGCCAAATTTCGCGCGTCTGTAAATTTTAGCCCATCTTCGGCATTTCGCGTTCTTCTGAACTTCGCATGCTTTTTCCGTTGCCTCTGCAGCAGCGTTCGGACCTTTTTGTGTACCACGGGGGATCCGTTCCATCTCATAAGTAACTGTACACGCTTGATGGGTGTAGTGTGTGCATCAATATAAGAGTAAAACGTTAAATAAAGTTTTGCCTGGAATGGCTTTATTTCAGAATTATGCAGTAGAGTAGATTTCACAAGAGCAACACAAACAACACAAAATTAATTCCTTTCTGAAAGTAAGGACACAAAGGGACACGAAATTCAACTCAGCTACATACTGTACATGTACTCCAGGACATGTTAAAAATGGTGTCCACGTAGACGCAGACAGTTAGTCCACGTGCTGGACTTGTTACCACTGTCGGAATGTTTCAGGCTCTGGTCATCTCATTCTGCAAGCTGCGCAGCTATTTCCAGTTTGCTGTCGTAATTGTGCTACATCCACAATTGCAACACCGTACACGAGCTCCTTGGGATGGCTGCAAAGGTAAAAAAGTTCACGGATTAAGATATGGAGAGCTGGCGAGCCAAGCAACTGGTCCAGTATGACCCGTCCACTTATCGGGATAAACCACATTGAGGTTCTCTCTTGCTTCCCGACTGAAATATGCAATATTAGTCGACATGCAGGCAAACACGACACGCCGAAAGCTTGTGCTGGCCCATGATGTAATGCATATCACAAATGACATTATGCATCATAGCTCAGGAACATTAACATTTTAATTTTCTTTTAATCAATACATTACAACCACGAAGCGTGTACAATTACTTTTGAATCACCCTGTATAATCAAGATTGATATGGAATGAATGACTTCTGTTCTGCTCTTGAGTCTGAAAGGTACAATATAATCATATACTGTAATAAATTCTATATTCCGTATTTGTGGCTTTCATTCGAGTAGAGAATAGAAATCTCCCTGGACATGAAGTTAATTATTTAGTTATTTTTGGAATACCTCAGCTCTTAGACTGGTCACTGAAATATTTAAGGAAAGCTTCTCTGTGAAATGTAGTATTAAAGTAGCTACTACTTATGCTCTTGTTGGTGCGAACTCTTTAGTAATGAACTCTTATGTTTGGATTAAGTAATAGCGATATATTTAGAACCTGCACTTCGTTTGTTCGGGAAACTTAAGTCCGATAGCTACGGTTATTTCTATTTCAACATAGAGATTCGCAATAAATTACTTCTCCACACCAGACGAGACGGACAATATTGCACTACACATTCCGTTCGAAAAATAAGTAGTGGTTCACTTTAGAAAAGCGAAGCACTGGCAAAATGTTAGCACTATCCACTTTACAGAACAGGCATGGCCCCGTAATGATATTTTTAAACATTCTACAGGAAACTTAATCAATCATTAATCTTGTGATCTTTCCCTCACTCAGGCAAGGTAACGAACTTAATAATCACGATTTTTGACACTAAACAACTACTACTAACTCCAAGGGCACTCTTTAATGCACTCTGAGATTAATATCAAGGGCTGAAGAATAAAGAAAACGTTCGAAGAGCAAGAAGCCTCTGTGAAGATGAGGACTGAGGAGAACTGAACACCCAGCGTGTGTTCTTACCTGGTTTGGCTGCGACTGGTGGAGGGCAAGAAGCGGCACCCGGAATTTATGGCAGCGTTGACGGCTGTGGATCACGAATAACCTCGCGGCGCAAATGTTGAAAGTTTTCTATACCGCACGGCTTAATGCACCGAGGAATATTTGATTTCCGCAGCTTGCCAACACATGGTCTTCATATCTGTACGGAACAGATGAAGGTGGACGCCATGTGATACGACCGACGGTATAATGGTCCACCCCTATACAAAATTACCGGTATTTACCACGATCTGATCCAGGAGTAGGTGAAGGCAGCAAGTAAGGACAAGCAAAATACGCTCGGAATTTCATCGGCTCGGTTTGAGGATAAACACGAGGCAGCCTAAGGCAAAATTTTACCAACTTTAACGCGACCTAGGTACCAGCGCCTGTACCCACCGCAATATGCATGGGATGGGCCATTGAAAAAGGCATTCAGTTGGCACCCATCGTACACGGTGGAGGGGTCTTTTTAACAAACTGATCAAGTACAAGCTTGGTAAACACGCGGTGCAGGAAAGCGCTATAACTAAGTGGTTGCTTTCGTTCTAGGCAACGGTCACTTTTCATTAGACATCCTGCGGGTTTTAATAAAATAATTAACTGCTAATGCTATGAAACTGAACTTTTGGGTGCAGTTCTCCTGTACCTGGCGAAGTAATTGATAGTTCTTCCTGCTCTTTCGAACGTAAATGAAGATGTCAACTTAAGTTTTAATACATCTGAATTATTTACCAGGCGTATTTTTTAAGTAAGTACCGTTTTGAGATTTAAAAAAGACGTGCTAAGATATCGTCTACCGCCACGATGCGGTAGACGATCGACGGCATTGACTTTTCGGAATCTGACACCACAATCAATCGGGACTGTTACTGTTCGTCACTGGACAAGCTGCGACAAGCCGCCAAGATACACAGACCACAGCTTCAGGGTCAGCTCATCAGGCTACACCATGACAATGCCAAACCCCATACAGTCGTTATGATGCAGGAGAAAATCAGGAAAATACATTGGAAAATTGCTCCTCATCCTCCCTACAGTCCAGACTTGACTCCGTCTGATTTTTACCTCTTTGTTCGTGTGGAGGCCCGACAGCTATGTAAAACATTTGTTAATGAGAAAGACCTTATTTCCTGTGTCAAGCCATGGCGTAAAAGTCAATCTCTAGAATTTTACCCAAGTGCATTTACATCATGGAAAGAACGTTGGGCCAGACGCGTCACGGTCGATGGAGGCTACATTGAGTAGGCTCATTGTATAGCTAAATGTTCCAAATATGTTCACCAAAAATTTCATTCTCCTCCTGAGAAAAATAATAAAATTAGTGTCGACTGCGCAAAACTTCTAGAACTCCCTTTGTAAATAGTATAAAGATTCCGATCGAAGGCAGGTAGAAATGCACTTTATGCACAGGCTCCATTTTCAGGAAATTATGCATCCACAAATACGCATGTATAGTTGTGAGAGAGGACGAGTCACTCTCTCACTATTCTCCATGCATCGACAACAGGAAGTTATCAGAATGAGCAGGTATTGTGGGAGCATGTATGTTGTTAATGGGTGCGGAATCTTTATAGTGGCTCTCCTTCAAATAATAATTTTCTGGAGTTGAGAACAAGCAGGTAGTTTGGTCATTTAACAGAAAATCTTGCATTGGAAGTTTGGGGCTTGAAGCAGGTAGAGTGGGGGAGGGGGGGATCCTCGCTGGGATCTTCGCAGGTTTTAACGCTTGCTACATCTAGAAGCAGTTACTGGGGACAGAATGCTGCACCCAAGGATGTCTAGCGGTGGTGTGCAGACAATGAGTTGGGTCGAAGACCCGAAATAGCGGGCTACCTGGACCTGCCTGTTAGGCAACTCTTGACACAATAAGGGAGGGGCGCAAGAGGAATCTCACCTGCCCAACGCCTTATGACGTGTCGTAAACGCCCTTTGTGAACAGGGATGGCGGCCATAAGAATTCAAGAGTTTCCATGCTCACTGTGGACCTGCTTGTTATCAGGTGGTGTCATCCCTTGACCTGCGAGTTTTTTGGGAACACTCTGGCTTTCAAAACAATTTTAGAGGAAGCGTAACATACGGCGACTCTGAAATGATCTACTTCCGGACACAAAAGCATTTCTCTTAGTTTATCCAGGGTCCCTGCAAAAACCTGAGCTAACTTCCAGGCCGTCCAGATAATGATGTCCATGATAAATATGTTGTTCACTTTAGAGCTATGCAAAAACTCAAAAAAACAGGCTGCCTAAAGTGGCCATAGAGAAAAAACAAATTGGGAACACAATGCCTCCTCCTTTCTGCACAGGAATTTACAAGTCAGGAATTGGCCGCTTCTCCTGAAGAGAGAAGAATGTTGTTAACTCTGATTAGGATTGGCTGATGAGTAGAGTAGGCGAATTAGAGGGGAGACGTGGAGTCTTGTGATTGACGCGAAACCCTTGTGGGGGCTGCTGTGCGAGTGCTTTAGTGGAGTTCACTGAGGTTTGATGGAAAGTGAGGAGAGGAGAAATTTGATCCACCAGTACAGACTTAGTGTGAAGGAGGCATTCTGATTCAGACAGCGGACTGGAGTGGGTCTTCTGATTCAGACTTCAGTCTGGGGAAGATTCTGGTCTTCACTGTTATGAGTGGGTTGCACTTGGGACACTTGTCCTGTATGCGACTTCTTTAGTGGGGATCCTATGGTGAGGACTCAGGTGCACCAACAGTTTGGAGCTCAGTCGTCCCAGACACCTCGCTGTGGTGAGGGCAGTCTTATTTGTGACACGTCTGCTACTTTCAAGTTTGATCTCCTTCAGCACACTGCCGATAACTGAGTCAAATTGGTCTTGTTTTATTTTCGTCAACACGCTTAACATGTATTTTTGTCAATTTTTAGTCAATACAACTGTGCCATAACTTCTGTAAAAAGTCAGTCCCATGTTGATACATTAATTACCTATCAACAACTGACTGAAGTAATGTCAGGGGCACCATTTGGTCAATACTACTACAGAATTCAAGTTTATTTAGATTCTGTTAACTGTGATAACTTCTAATGAAGGCAATCAACAACAACACAGTTAACTGGCAAAATCAGTTTAGCAGACCCCTGGGGCAGGTAGTCAAGTGCTAAGTTTACTAGTAAAAGTGACTGCTGTCAGGGCGGTGAATAGTCGCTTGTCACCTTCAAAATTTATACCGCAAGTCCAGTGTAATCTTGCAATTACACTGTTGGAATTTGATGGTTGAACGCAAAAAAGGCATCGTGTGGACGCACCTTTACAACAAGTTTAGCGTTTCCATATGCCAAAGTTGGAAATGCTACTCGCGACTATCAAGATCGCGGCAAGTTAAATTATTCGTTCTGGAGCTGCGCAGCTTTTAGCCGAAGACCTCATAGTGACGTTGATAAAGAGAAAATGGACCCACAAATGCTGGGTTTGGAAAATTGTTTCTCAAAGCAATCGTTTTCAAACATCCAATAAGCTAATACGGCAGTTATCTGCCAATGACGACGCTGTATTCGAAAATCATTTTCGAATAAGTAAAATCTTTTTGAGCTACATTTCTGGCTCTGTACAAAAGTCTAAAACACGTTTGCGGTATGTTGTGCTAACTCGCGTTAAGTTACAAGTAACATTGAAATATCTAGCAACTGGAGGCAATGCAATATAAGTATTCCATTCCAAACAGCACAATTTCTAAATTTTTATGTTACCTACAGTACACTGAAGGTACATTAGAAAGCAAGGTTTCTGTCTCCACAGTTCACCTTTGTTTTTATTTTTGGAGTTAGTCAAGGTTCTTGAAGATCGCAGGTGTTATAATTATACGTTTGTTTTAGCGATACAATTCTTAATTTTGTTACCAAACTTTACACTACTAAGCAGAACAGTCAGTTAATGACAGCGCCAGTTGGAACACTGTTCTATTTACATAGAATTTCTGTGAGTGTCAAGAGCAGTATCAAATCTCTAAAGACACAAATAAATTTCCGTTTCACCATAATATTTACACTCAATGACTAAGCAAAATAATATGCTATTATACTAAAATAATACTGCAGTAATACGAATCTCAGCAAGTTCAAGTTTTCAGTTAGAATACTTTTTAATCCATTTCGCCACCTCAAATGAAGGCATGTTACGTTATTGAATATAAGGAATTACAATGACTTCATGAGTGCGAGAATGATATTCCTATCACACTACTTAAGAACTTTATGAAGAATTTTGAAGGCGTTAACTTACTTAGTTGTAGATTAATCCCATTGTATGACACTAACATTTCACGGACGTAAACAAACGATTCTAGATAGGTGCTGTTTAAGAATCTGAGCAGAATAAAAGCAGACCGACATAGCGGCAGCCGCTGAAGCCCGTAGGCGATATGGTGGAAGCGACATCGTTCAAGAAAGTATAATGCCTTTCAACTTTCGTAACTTTAGCTTAAGTTGACAAGGCAGTGTGCAAGTGTGCCCATCTGAAATGTGCAGGGGCACCATCGTGCATAAACCATAAACTGATTCTTGTAGCAACTGGGACATCAGGAAACCGTACACCCAGCTCATGTTCCAAAAGCTGTTGATACACTCTACTAGCCAGGCGCTGCGGAATAACATGCGGTCCGAGTAACTGATTGCCCACTATACCACTATACCACACCAAATGTTCACTTCAAAACGATGTTGATACCCTCTTAGTGCAGTTGCGCGAGGATTCTCGTATGCCTACACGGGCATGTTATGAACGTTCATGATACCCGCAAGGGTAAAGAGGCTCTAATCCGTAAACAGTAGCCGACAACCGAAAATGGAATGTTAGTGTGGGGCTAGAATAACCACTGACAGTAATTCCAACGTCTAGAGTAACCTACACGTGTCATCTCCTGTACCTTCTGCAGCTGAGGAGGGTGGAATTGCTATATCCGTAGCAGGTGCCATACAGTTAACTGAGGAACCACTACAGTGGCACTTACACTGCGAGTTCTTGTTGGTCGGGTCTTCATCTATCATTTCCAGGATGTTCTCATCATCCATGATGTAATGCCTACCACAAATGACATTTTGCATCAGAACGCGGATAAAAAGCAATTTCAGACAAAACTTTAACATTTTATGTTAATTTTGATATCACATTACACCCACGAAGTGTGTACAGTTACTTTTGAATCACTCTGTATAACAATCTGTGCGAACTTGCTGCCAGAAGCCAAAAACATTTGAAAAGCATACAAATTTTATGCAGAAAAAAGTGCTGCAATTCTCCCGGACTTACTCTAAGTAAGGAGATGTTATCCCTATGCGAGGAGATGTGATAGTGAGGAGTTCTCCAAATGGGAGCCTTCTGTTTTGAATCATCTGACCAACTATTTTCCGTGTAGAAACAGCAATTTCGTCGGAAGGCGTATTTCTATAAACACTACTACATGTGTTCGGCTATTTTCCATTTTCAAACTCCGCAGAACCACGTGCTAAACGCGCAAATTTATCAAAAATCATTACAGTCGACAAGAGGTTTTGTTATGGATATGACCCAGGAAAGACTACAGCCAGTTGAAGACCGCCCGAAGAAAGCAAAACGTCTGAGAACCAATGTGTATATTGCCTTAGTTCCCGAGGCATCAGCACTACTTAGCAGCAGAACTCGCGGCGGGCGGTGTTCAGCGTTTGCGCATTGCTCTTGGCTTAGTTTTTACGTAAGCGCTACCTAGTTTTACACTTCATGGCTCTACGCTCTTTTTGTCTCTGAAAGAGGTAGGCTCACGAATAGGTATGTTGAGGGACTGAGGCCGTTACGCGATATTGTGATGGTGTCGGCTGCTGTTCGCGAACATCTGGAAGTTGCGTTTGCAACTTGACCCTTCGGAATGACGAGGTCCAGCTGACAAAATCGAAGAAAATAAGGTGTTGGTGTGACAAGGTTCTATCTGACTTCTACTGCAAATACGACATACTCATGTTGCAGTCTGTGGAGAAATAGCCGAGTCAGACGAATGCCAGAATTCCGACTTATACCACTTCATTGATTCTATGGGATGATAAAGTTTTTACTTAATTTTTTTGTTACTGAATTATTTTTCTTGTAAGCAATGATACATAAAATTGAATATTTGCACATTCTAAGACAAAAAAATAACGATGCAGCACGAAGAAATTATCCGAATGTGATGTACATGTGAAACTTCCCCTTACGTATGAAAAGAATGACTGTGCTGGTAAAACCTGTGAAACTGAACGTACTAAGACTTTCTCTTTACTTATTCTGATCATTTCTAAACTGACACACAATATTTTAGCGCAATGCAGACTGACTTTCAATAATCCCTACAAAAGAATAGCCCTGACTAACTGCCGGCCGCGGTGGTCTCGCGGTTCTAGGCTCTCAGTCCGTAGCCGCGGGACTGCTACGGTCGCAGGTTCGAATCCTGCCTTGGGCATGGATGTGCGTGATGTCCTTAGGTTAGTTAGGTTTAAGTAGTTCTAAGTTCTAGGGGACTGATGACCTAAGATGTTAAGTCCCATAGTGCTCAGAGCCATTTGAACCATTTGAACCCTGACTAACAATAACCTATACCCATCATGAATCATTTGCCTCACAAAAATCTTCGTTACTCGAACTACTGCAATACAGCGAGAGCCATTACTGCCAGCTAAATAAAAGATTCTAACTACTGAAGGTACTAACTACTTATAAGCATACTTAGCAAATGAAAGATTTTGATAGAGAACAAAGTATTTACCTTAATAGTGTTCTAAAGGTATAAAATATATATATATATATCAGTTCATGACATCCAGTCTAACAAATTTACTGTCTGTGAGGGACACAGGTCCAGATCATCCGCTCTCAAAACTCCGCCATCTCTCTCCCCACATCCACCACTGCTGGCGGCTCACCTCCAATTGCGCAACGCTACGCCCTGTTAACAGCCAACTGCCCAACACTACAACAGCAAATGCCAACAATGCAAACCAGCCACAGACTGCACACAGCACAGTCAGTGATTATCATATAGAGCGCTACATGGCGTTACCAACATAAAAACCTAAATGGCCTACTTACATAGCCTCCATGCTCCCCACAAAAAATTTTACAAATTGTTTTGGGCAGTGGCCAATACAGATTTGAAAAAAATTTTCATAATTGCAATAACAAAGAAATCAAAAGCACACACTTATTGATCTACTGTTGGTCAAAAGCAAAGATTTTCTCACAGTCCATAAAGACAGTCTTGATCATTCATCACAGTAAAGGTGCAGTGTTTCTTTTTTTTCTAAAAGTCTGAGCAGTAGAAGAAAAAGCACACGGAAGTAGTGGATTTCCATGCAGTCTTTAAGAAGAAGTGTTGTCCTTCCAACTGAAAGACAGTGCTGACTCTTGATATGCAGACAGGTAATGGGCCACAACAGAGCAAACCCACAGCAGAGTCAGTCGAAGTTGAAGAATATTGGTAGGTAGGTCATCACAGAGCAGACCCACTGTAGTCCTGGTAGAGATTATGGTATTGGTGAGCCACCAGAGGTGCAGACCCACTGCAGTCCTTGTAGAAATAATGTTACTGGTTAGTCAGCAAAGATGCAGACCCAGAGGGCCAGCAGCCATCTGTTGCGACAGTGCAGATGCACAATCACCATCGAAGAGTCTTGCGGACAATATAGAAAGTCCATAAACCACCACTTGTGCATTCACAAAGTTTTTGGAATTGTCCTTAGAACCAGCAATGCTGTTAACCAGTCCATTGCTGAATTATCAACACACGTGCAAACGCTACTCTGGCATCTCTCTCCCCGCATCTTCCACTGTTGGCGGCTCACCTCTAACTGCCCAACGCTGCGGCCTGTTCACATCCAACTGCCCAACACTACACTCACGAATAACTTCCAACAACGAATCCAACCAGCCAAAGACTGCAAACAGCGCAGTCACCGATTTTAATGCAGAGCGCTACGTGGAGTGGCGTTACCAACATACAAACGTAAACAGCCTACCTTACACATGTACGGACAAATAAATGATCACAACATAAAAGTTTTCTGGGTATGGTACCGCGTCATAATGTAAAAAAAAAAAAAAAAAAAAAAAAAAAAAAAAAAAAAAAAAAAAAAAAAAACCTACTCATGCTGGAGGTCTAATACCCAGAAGAAGGCCGCTGCAACCGTGGCCGAAACGTTGGTTTTTCTCCAGCAGCAGTAGGTTTTTATTATTATTATTATTATTACGCGATTACATAGCCAGAAAATTCTTACGTCGACTGACTGTGGCCGCGGAAGCCTATGCAATTATAAACAATCACAAGTTGAGAAAAAATGGATGTCCACCTCTGGCACTTGCGCAAGCAGTTATTCAGCTTGGCATTGATTGATACAGTTGTTGGACGTCCTCCTGAGAGATATCGTGCCAAATTCTGTCCAATTGGGCGTTAGATTGTCAAAACTCCCGAGATGATCGGAGGGTACTGTCCATAATGCTCCAGACGTTCTCAGTTGGGGAGAGATCCGGCGACCTTGCTGGCCAAGGGGGTTTGGTTAGCTCGAAGACAGGCAGTAGAAACTCTTCCCATGTGCGGGACGGAGTTATCTTGCTGAAATGTAAACCCAGGATGGCTCGCCACGAGGGCAACAATATGGCGCGTACAATATCGTCGACAAACTATTGTGCTGTAAGAGTGCGGCATATGACAGCCAAAGGAGTCCTGTTATGAAAAGAAATGGCATCTCAAATCATCACTCCTGGTTGTCAGGCCGTATGGCAGGCAACAGACAGGTTGCTATCCCACCGGTGTGCGGAGCGCCTACAGATACATCTTCGGCCTGGAATTTCATTGACTGCAGCAGAATTGTCTTCAGTGATGAGTTCCGATTCGAACTGAGACCCGATGCTCAGCGACGACCTATCTGGAGCCGACCTGGGCAGCAGTGGGATACGAAGCTGATTGTCACCCGCCAAATGGGATAACATTTCTTTTCATAACAGGACCTCTTTGGTTGTCATCCGCTGTACCCTTGCAGCACAGCGCTACGTCAACGATATTCCCCCCCCCCCCTTTTTTTTGTTGCCGTTCATGGCAAGCTATCCTGGGCTTACATTTTAGCAAGATAACGCCCTCCCGCACACGGTGAGTGTTTCTACCTTGTCTGTGTACTTACCAAACCGCACCTTGGCCAGCAGTGTCGCCGGATATCTCCCCAATTGGGAACCTCATGACCATTATGGGCAGGATCCCCCAAACATCTCGGGATTTATACAATCTAACGCACCAGTTGGACAAAATTTAGCACGATATCCTTCAGGAGGACATATAACAACTCTATGAAATAATGCCAAGCTGGGTAACTGCTGGCATAATTGCCAGATATGCACCAATGCGTTATTGACCTACTCAGTTTATAGAGCTCTTTTTTCTTGAATAAATCACCCAGGTTTTTTTTTAATTGTGACCATTTGTTCCCCTTTAGATGTACATCATGTCTACTGATTTCCGTTCCATTTGGGTAATTCCTTCGTCGTACATTGTCTTTCTTTTTTGTTTTGTCTTAGAGTGTAGTTTTCATTAAACAAATCTTATCATCTTAACAAACATTAGGATTTAAAAAGGGAAAAGTCTACCATTCAGTTTGTTCATTTTTGGAAGAAAAAGACAAGAAAAAGAAAACTTGCTCTTATAAACTAACTGAAGAATCAAGCGTAGAGGTACGTGACACATGATAATGCATCAGAGATTCAATAACATAAAGAGATACCAGTTTCTTGTAGTTTTCAGGTGTTGTTTGTTGCACCACTGTTAAAAAGATTAACTTCTCATGGTTGGGATTCACAGTCATATACTATTTCTTAAAAGATGTTGTCAGTGCACCTGAGCTTTTATTTGTGATATATCATTAGAACGATGGTAACATTGACAATTCAGCACATACTGAACAACATTTTACGATGTAATAAGTGTCGTACTTATCGGATTTTATGGGACTCTCGCACTCAAAAGGCTGTATTTTGACGACGACGCGCACCCATTTCAGATAGTCTTATATTCTGATAGAATGTAACTTTTGAGGTGTTACTTGAAAATGGCCATAAGGCCGAAATTGCAATCGTAATAATAAATATTTCATTCAGTCAACGACGACTATAATGATGTCTTTTAAGGAACTTTTACAAAAAGCGAGGTTGGGGGAAGGTCAACACAGTTATGTTGCACTTTTAGAACAATGTTTTCTTTACAGTTAACTGTGACAAGCACTGCCCAGAACCTTAATTACTACTCTAGGTGGAGAGACAACTGAATAATGAATTAATGAAACTTTGACAGCAGTTTAGACAAAATGAATGACGTGTTAGTTGACGCCTTATCTTTCCAAATGATTCGAGCTGCTGACCGTCTTTATATGGTCGTTGTGAATTACGTCAGAGGTGTAGTAGCACATCGGCCTTCTGTTGCGAAAGTGCCATGAAGTTGCGGCTACACGTGCTGCCGATGTAGTCTGTAGATAACCTTCGTCTGCCAGGAAAGGTTACTCGATGTCCTCTAAGAAGTTGTGCCCAGATCTGTAGCTGGTTCACGAGGAAGGTTCTACGTGACCATATTCCTAATGAACAGCTTTGAGGCATTGCATCGATAATAACAAAGGAGGAGGTGATTCAGCTCGTGCACGAGCTTTGGGGCCCTTCCTCCTTCGAGATCCGTGTAGCAACAGAGGGGGAAAGAAGGAACTGCTAGTTGCAGGAAATTCCACTGTTAGCCACATGGCTGCCCTTCCGAGAGTTCATTGTAGTGTTAACCAATACATTACTTTCTCCTATGTAAATCTCGAGAAAAGACAGTGAAAGTAAAATGAGACCTGCCCCACACAGTGGCTTAGAAACAAACGTTCTTACCGTCAACCATCCACGACTGAAACAGCAAAGGAGGGAGTGACAGCTGAATACAAAGTACCCACCGCCACACACAGTTGGTGGCTTCCGGAGTACAGATGTACAGATGTAGATGTATATCACATATATGTAGACATTCGAAACTATTGCGACAACTATACGTGCACGATACAATGCCCCCCTCTGCGCCCATGTCTCTATCTCTCTGTCTCTCTTTCTTCGGGCTATTACTCCATTTTTCCCTCATTCACTGTGACGAGCTCGTTGTTTAATAGAGCAACAGTCGAGATTCAGCAGAGGTCAGTTCCTTCTCATGGAGAACTAATTAATAATCAAATAATCCTCTAGATTGTTGCACAGATGACAAAATTGTAGATATCGAAATAGACGACAGAGGGATAGAGAAACAATTGAAATCGCTCAAAAGAGGAAAGGCCGTTGGACCAGTTCGATTTTACACAGAGTACGCGAAGGAACTTGCCCCCCCCCCCCCCCTTCTTGCAGCGGTTTACCGTAGGTCTCTAGAAGAACGTACCGTTCCAAAGGATTGGAAAAGGGCGCAGGTCATCCCCGTTTTAAAGAAGGGATCTCGAACAAATGTGCAGAACTATGGACCTATATCGTTAACGTCGATCAGTTGTAGAATTTTGGAACACGTATTAAGTTCGAGTATAATGACTTTTCTGGAGACTAGAAATCTACTTTGTAGGAATCAGCATGGATTTCGAAAAAGACGATCGTGTGAGACACTGCTCGCGTTTTTCGTCAACGAGACTCAGAGGGCCATAGACACGGGTTTCCAGGTAGATGCTGTGTTTCTTGACTTCCGCAAGGCGTTCGATACAGTTCCCCAGAGTCGTTCAATGAACAAAGTCAGAGAATATGGACTATCAGACAAGTTGTGTGATTGGATTGAAGAGTTCCTAGATAACAGAACGCAGCATGTCATTCTCAATGGAAAGAAGTCTTCGGAAGTAAGAATGAATTCAGGTGTGCCGGAGGGGAGTGTCGTAGGACCGTTGCTATTTACAATATACATAAATGACCTTGTGGATAAAATCGGAAGTTCAGTGAAGCTTTTTGCAGATGATGCTGTGGTATATCGAGAGGTTGTAACAAAGGAAAATTGCACCGAAATGTAGGAGGATCTGCAACGAATTGACGCATGCTGCAGGGAATGGCAATTGAATCTCAACGTAGACAAGTGTAATGTGCTGCGAATACATAGAAAGATAGTTAGTTCCCTTATCATTTAGCTACAATATAGCACGTCAGCAACTGGAAACAGTTAATTCCATAAATTATCTGGGAGTAGGAATTAGGAGTGATTTAAAATGGAATGATCATATAAAGTTGATCGTCGGTAAAGCAGAGGCCAGACTGAGATTCATTGGAAGAATCCTAAGGAAATGCAATCCGAAAACAAAGGAAGTAGGTTACAGTACACTTGTTCGCCCACATCTTGAATACTGCTCACCCGCGTGGGACACTGCCGGCCGCGGTGGTCTCGTGGTTCTAGGCGCGCAGTCGGGAACCGTGCGACTACTACGGTCGCAGGTTCGAATCCTGCCTCGGGCATGGATGTGTGTGATGTCCTTAGGTTAGTTACGTTTAAGCCGTTCTAAGTTCTAGGGGACTGATGACCACAGTAGTTGAGTCCCATAGTGCTCAGAGCCATTTGAACCATTTGAACCCGCGTGGGATCCGTACCATGTAGGGTTGATAGAAAAGATAGAGAAGATCCAACGGAGAGCAGCGCGAAAGCGTTACGGAGATGATAGATAAACTCCAGTGGAAGACTGCACGAGAGACGCTCAGTAGCTTTTGTTGAAGTTTCGAGAACATACCTTCACCGAGGAGTCAAGCAGTATGTTACTCCCTCCTACATATATCTCGCGAAGAGACCATGAGGATACAATCAGAGAGATTAGAGCCCACACAGAGGCTTACCAACAATCTTTCTTTCCACGAAGAATACGAGACTGGAATAGAAGTGAGAACCGATAGAGGTACTCAAATTACCCTCCGCTGCACACCATCAGAAGGCTTGTGGAGTATTGATGTAGATGTAGAACAACCAGAACGTAAATCTCCGAAAAATGTCCATTTTTCAACTCACATCATAGCTCATTGTCTTTCACAGGAAAAAATACTGAAGTCGCATGATCCACACAGTACCTGAAGCTATTCGCCATTTAAACAGTGTTGGAACTCGCACCTTTCTGCCGTTAGATCGTTTCTACTGAAACACCACTCTAGTCCTTTCTACGAAGAGGATGAAATATGGGGTGTATTCAAAACAAAAGATACGAAACAACACTGTGGGTACAACTGAAGACTTTATTCAAGTCTTCTTTCAACCAGACGCCCGTAAACGAATATGTCACTGTTTCACGAGCCGAAGTATTCGCTGTTCGCAGAATTCCAGTGGCTGTGGCAGGAGCCAGTCCTCCACTGCGTACTTCAGTTGGTTGTCTGAGTTGATGCACGTCTCTTTGAGATGTTATTGTAATGGACTAATTACATCGAAGTCAAAGAGCGACATGTGCAGGCTGTAGGGCAGTTGCTCAAGTTGCTCCAGCGTGAACTTGGCAATTATACTTCGTGTGACCACGGAGACGCGTAGACGCGCATTATCGTGGAGCGGAATCAAACCCTCCGTCAGCAGCTTAGGCTGTTCGCTCTTGATGAACTTGTAGACTACGGAGTGTCTCACCGTACACGTTACCGTTAATGCTTTTTCCGTGCTCGAGGAATTCGATGAGTATCGAACGTGTGACGTCGAGAACTACGGTGATCACCACCTTGCCTGCGGAGGGCACAGCCCTGAATTTTTTTTTGGTGGAGGTGACGATGCATGCTTCGCGTCATTAGATGTCTCACTACCTTATCTCAAAGAGGCATATTCATCTTCGGACCGGTTAGACTGCTACGCGTTTTGCACTTTTTGATATGAACACTCCTTACCCGTGTTGTCTCTTGTAGTGCATATTCGCAAGGAACCTGGAGTTAATGAAGGAACAACGCGAATCAGATACGTGAGGAAGGAAATGTTATTACTACAAGAAAGACAAGCATGTAGAAAACTGCTTGGTATATTTATGCAAGCCAAAAGAGCGTCTACACGTGTTTATAATTTCAGACACGTCAGGAGTTGGTGTGATTCAAGCAAAGAACTAGGCGACCTTGAGAAAATGTGAGTTTACAGAAACACATGCCTCCGTAACAGTTTCGCAAGATTGCTGTCAGTTGTCTTCCAAGGTCTTTTGGGAACTAGTTTATCGCTTGATTAGGAAGAAAGACACGTGTAAGTAATTACCATGTCATTAAATACGGCGTTTCCCTCAATCGGTAAACAAACATTTTCTAAAAAGTCGACTGAACTGTTTCATAAGAGATGACTGAAGCATACACCAAAATTATTTAGACCAAAAGTGGAAATTTGATTGTGAACTCCGTCTGCAGACCCTGGCTGGCCCAGCGGTACTAACCGACCGCCACGTCAACTGGCATCACCCAGCTGACTCACCCCCTTACAGTCTTCCCGTCAAGGAAAAAATCCCTGACAGTACTGGGAATCGAATCCGAGCCTCTCACACGGTACTGAGCCGCGCTGACCGCTTTTTTTATATTTATTTCAGGCCTCCAACCATCCCAAACAACTATGCTGCAGAGGCGGAAGGAAATGGAAATCAGGACAGGAATAAATCAGAAAACTGAGATTGGACATTGCAGATGTTCTAAGGTACTTATCCGTCATAAATTATCTTTTCATGTCATAGTGGATCCCAGTACGGTGAGAATCGCTGGCCGTACTTTCTACCACTTGATTCTAGGACCAGATACCGTTTCTCATGCAGCGTCATCTTTGTGTAAGGCGCGGTATGTCTATCTGTGAACAGTGTAAGTTCTGTTATGCGTGTTGTTATGGTTCACGTAATCCTTGACTGAAGATGGGGCCACCTTGCGGTGTGTGGCGAACGGTATTTCCGACGATACTGTCTGTTGCCCTCTATCTTGCATTAGCGAACGTCACGCGGGAAGAATTATTGTCGGTTAAACTCCGTATCAGTTCTAATTTCTCTGATTTTCTCGTCGTGGTCATTTCGTGAGACCTGCGGTCATGTGCTAGGAAGTAGTATGTTACCCGGTTCTTCTTCGAACGTACGATTTCAGAAATGTAACAGTAAATCTCTTATGCGCAGCTCCTTTCTGCCAGCGAAGATTTTTTAAGCATTTCCGTTGTGCTCTGACGCTTACCTAAGGAACCGTGACCAAATAGATTTCAGTCGGATCTTCCTTATCTGGTAACAGTCGCAGACGGACAAGTAACACTCCAGAGCTAGTCGAAAGGTCGCTTCGTCAGCTACGTCTTTTGTAGATGAATTGCATTTCCTTAAGATTGTCCTGAAGAGCCTCAGCCTGGCTTCTGTAATACTTACATTTATTTTCGTTCTGGATCAGCTGCCAGTCACTACATCAACTATCCACATTCCGCAGGTCTGCCTGGATTTTACTACAGCACTCTGGCGTTACAACCTTACTGTAGACAACATTAGCGAAGAAAGTCACTTCAACAAATAGATTATGTCAGTTACTAGGCTTTTACCGCTGAATTCGCTCACAAACCCGTATGAGACATACAGTATATTGCACATGTCTTCTCATTCTCCAAATCGCTTCAGGCAACTGCCGGAATGGTTCCTTTGAAAGGGCACGGCCGGCTTCCTTCCCCATCCTTCCCTAACCCGATGAGACAGATGAGACTGATGACCTCGCTGTCTGGTCTCCTTCCCCAAACAACCCAACCCTCTTCTCATTCTCCCTCTCTGTCCGTCTACTCCTCCACCTATCTCTTTCAATCCCTCCTCCACCCTCTCTGTCATCTCCCCCTCCCTCCATCTTTGTCCGTCTCTCCATCCTCCACATTTATCTGTCCATCCCATCTTTCCCCCTTCTCTTTGCCCATCTCCTCCTACCCTTCTCATACACCCTCTCTCTGTCCATTTTCCCTTCCCCCTCTCTGTCTGTCCATCCTTCTACTCCCACCCTTCTCTTTCTCCACCTCATCCCACCCCCATCTGTACAACTCCTCCACCCTTTCTCCATTTGTTCACCTCCTCCTTCCCCCTTTCACTGTCCACCTCAACCTCCCCCCTCCCCCCACAGCACTAACCTTTCGCCTCTCTCTTTGCCCAGTCTTGCCCTTTTGCAGATATAGCCCTGGAACGCATTCCGATACAGCCCGCACAACACACCTGTCATACCAGTAAACCTACATGTCAGAGGTTAGCAACTCTTTTCACCTCCACCCTATCCCTACTCAAGCTGTTTGATTCCTACCCAGACAGAACTTCCTCCGAGAGAATAAGTAACATGTGTACCAAATTTATTTGAAATTGATCCAGTGATTTTCAAGCACAATTCGATAACCATCACATGGTTTATCACAGCTGTTGTGACATAAATCTAATTTCTATCCTGTGTCATATTACGTGACCACATGACAGTAAGTGTTAGCTGCAACCACTCACTAGACAAACTGACCAAACTCATTAGTTTTCATGGTGAATGTTTACAGTTACCATTTATTGTGTCCTGTACAGAATGAGCTGGGGATTGTCTCAGAGAAAAACACCCACTCTGACAGGTTTCCACGACGCTTTGTCTCGATTCCCTCCTGTAACCTCGACAGATTTCAGTAGCGTGGTGTACAGGTACTCCCTCAGAAAACCTGCATTCCCTCTCAGATCTGTATGACATGAGCCGCCTAACGCTGAAGGCATTACACCAACAGACAACCGAACCTCAATCATGCATGCTGACTAGGCCAACAGCACTTCGCGAGTGCTACCAGAGGTCGTCAGCACCGCGGACCTGTTTGCTTCTGTTGGCCACGTGATCGCAAATAATTCCACTAGTATCTCTAATCAGTCTGGATGGGTATTTGGGGCGACATGACGTCGCTCCAAGCCAGTCTTTCATCGTGCTCTGGCCCAGGCACCGGCTGCACCAGCACTTGTTTAATCATAGTGTTGTTCGAAATATTCGCTACGTACGACGCTGTGACATTTGCAGCCACCGCCAGCAGTGTCTATCACCGTCATCACCAAGACTCAGCCTCTGTGTCGGAGACGACCAGGAACTTGATATCGGCCATCAACCTCCGCTACATTATTTTGTTCTGCTACCGAGTCAATATTAAACTTTGTTTCAGCCTAATTTCGAACTTGTGTGAAGTCAATCACAGAGTATAGTAGTGATTAACTTTTCTCGAAAGAGGAGCTCTTGGTTCATGTAATTTTCAGTAAAGCTGTTCTACGTTGTTTACCTGGGATGTGTTCTCATTTCGCCTCAACTGGTGGAATACATATCAAGCGGAGTGTTCCTTTAACGGTTTACTCCTTACAAGCATAATCTGTTAGCATCACACCACTGCAGTCGTAAAAACCAGCGTCATATTGTCCAGTGGTGGTCTGGTCGCTCGGGTTTCCGGCAGTGGTGAATCCACATATTTCCACTGATTGCTTTTTCTCCTTTGTTTGGATTCGTAGTCATACACCCAGCACTCGTCCGTGCTAATTAGGTGTCTAAAGAAGCCAGTTGGACTGATCTGAAATAACTGCAACATTTCTACTACTCTCTCGGGTCTGCAGGATTTTGAATATGTGTGATCACTCGTGGAACCCAGCAAACGGCGACCTTTTGTCATGTTCCAAATATCGTACAAAATGTGGTAGATTATTCTATGACCGAATTTGTAAGTAGGCTGTTTAGGTTTTCTTATTGGTAACGCCGCTTAGCGCTCGGTATGAAAAATCACTGGCTGTGCTGTGCGCAGTGTGTGTTTAGTTTGCATTGTTGTCTGCCATTGTAGTGTTGAGGAGAGGCAGCTGGATGCTAACAGCGCGTAGCGTTGCGCAGTTGGAGGTGAGCCGCCAGCAGTGGTGGACGTGGGGAGAGAAATGGCGGAGTTTTGAAATTTGTAAGACTGGATGTCATGAACTGCTATATATATTATGACTATTAAGGTAAATACATTGTTTGTTCTGTATTAAAATCTTTCATTTGCTAACTATGCCTATCAGTAGTTAGTGCCTTCAGTAGTTTGAATCTTTTATTTAGCTGGCAGTAGTGGCGCTCGCTGTATTGCAGTAGCTTGAGTAACGAAGATTTTTGTGAGGTAAGTGATTTGTGAAACGTATAGGTTAGTGTTAGTCAGGGCCATTCTTTCGTAGGTATTTTTGAAAGTCAAATTGCGTTGCGTTAAAAACTATTGTGTGTCAGTTTAAGCACAGTCGTGTACAATTTTTCTAAGGGGACGTTTCAAATTTTACTTTTTCCACTGTAGCCTAGTGGCCTTCGAGCCTGGCAGTCCCATTTCTTTTGCAGTTCTTCATAAAGAAACAGTCTGTCACTCGTCCTTCGTCATTCACCCTTATCTGAGCCCACTCGAGACGTCAGCGCCACGTAGGGACTGTGTGATACGGTGGTGCGTGGTTGCCGTACAGTCCCAGCGACTCAGCGTGGATGGCTGGAGCATTTTTCCTCTTCAGTTGTAGGAAACGAATTACTGCACGACACTCTGCTTGATCAACTGACTGCACCACTTTCTTTCGGCTCCTCTAATAGCATGCTACAGTACTGTGGCATGGGGATATTAATGTGTGGCGCGTGGGGCAGCCGCGCGGTATAGGGCGCCTTGTCGCGGTCCGCGCGGCACCCCGTCCGAGGTTCGAGTCCTCCCTCGGGCATGGCTGTGTGTGTGTGTGTCGTCCTTAGCGTCAGTTAAGTTAGATTACATAGTGTGTAAGCTTAGGGACCGATGACCTAAGCAGTTTGGTCCCACAAGACCTTACCACAAATTTCCAATTTACACTCCTGGAAATGGAAAAAAGAACACATTCACACCGGTGTGTCAGACCCACCATACTTGCTCTGGACACTGCGAGAGGGCTGTACAAGGAATGATCACACGCACGGCACAGCGGACACACCGCAACCGCGGTGTTGGCCGTCGAATGGCGCTAGCTGCGCAGCATTTGTGCACCGCCGCCGTCAGTGTCAGCCAGTTTGCCGTGTCATATGGAGCTCCACCGCAGTCTTTAACACTGGTAGCATGCCGCGACAGCGTGGACGTGAACCGTATGTGCAGTTGACGGACTTTGAGCGAGGGCGTATAGTGGGCATGCGGGAGGCCGGGTGGACGTACCGCCGAATTGCTCAACACGTGGGGCTTGAGGTCTCCACAGTACATCGATGTTGTCGCCAGTGGTCGGCGGAAGGTGCACGTGCCCGTCGACCTGGGACCGGGCCGCAGCGACGCACGGATGCACGCCAAGACAGTAGGATCCTACGCAGTGCCGTAGGGGACCGCACCGCCACTTCCCAGCAAATTAGGGACACTGTTGCTCCTGGGGTATCGGCGAGGACCATTCGCAACCGTCTCCATGAAGCTGGCCTACGGTCCCGCACACCGTTAGGCCGTCTTCCGCTCACGCCCCAACATCGTGCAGCCCGCCTCCAGTGATGACGCGACATGCGTGAATGGAGGGACGAATGGAGACGTGTCGTCTTCAGAGATGAGAGTCGCTTCTGCCTTGGTGCCAATGATGGTCGTATGCGTGTTTGGCGCCGTGCAGGTGAGTGCCACAATCAGGACTGCATACGACCGAGGCACACAGGGCCAACACCCGGCATCATGGTGTGGGGAGCGATCTCCTACACTGGCCGTACACCTCTGGTGATCGTCGAGGGGACACTGAATAGTGCACGGTACATCCAAACCGTCATCGAACCCATCGTTCTACCATTCCTAGACCGGCAAGGGAACTTGCTGTTCCAACAGGACAATGCACGTCCGCATGTGTCCCGTGCCACCCAACGTGCTCTAGAAGGTGTAAGTCAACTACCCTGGCTAGCAAGATCTCCGGATCTGTCCCCCATTGAGCATGTTTGGGACTGGATGAAGCGTCGTCTCCCGCGGTCTGCACGTCCAGCACGAACGCTGGTCCAACTGAGGCGCCAGGTGGAAATGGCATGGCAAGCCGTTCCACAGGACTACATCCAGCATCTCTACGATCGTCTCCATGGGAGAATAGCAGCCTGCATTGCTGCGAAAGGTGGATATACACTGTACTAGTGCCGACATTGTGCATGCTCTGTTGCCTGTGTCTATGTGCCTGTGGTTCTGTCAGTGTGATCATGTGATGTATCTGACCTCAGGAATGTGTCAATAAAGTTTCCCTTTCCTGGAACAATGAATTCACGGTGTTGTTATTTCAATTTCCAGGAGTGTATTATTGTACCAGCAGTGCAGAAACGTACATGCAAACAAAATTAGTCACGTGACTTTACTTTTTAATGGGTATTAAAACTATGACTATTCCTTCTGCATCCCCTCTCTACTCCCCTTTCTACTCTCCTTGGATTATTTCAATCTCCTCCTTCAGTGCTACCTGTTGGCAATTACTCTAACAGTACTCAGGAATACAATGACTGAATACTTTCAGTCATAACAAAGAAATTACAAGACATCCATATACACTGTAACATCACTGTCACATATCGTTTTGTCGTTTTGTCATACTAGTTCACTCTCCATCACTGTTTAAGACTCATGGTGTGGTTTCAGGTCCTTTTGTCGGCAGAAGGCAGTCAGTGTTTATTCAGAAATTAGGGAACGTTTTGTTATTAAAAAAAGGTGAAGAACAAGAAACACATTTTATTATATACATCTGAAAGAGCGACTTAAATACTACTTTTCCACATAGTCACCACACACATTGAGGCACTTGTCATAGCGATGGGCAACCCTTGAAAGACCTTCGTCGTAAAATTCTGCCGCCTGAGACTTCAGCCAGTGCGTCCTGGAGTTGGGCGTCGCCATCAAATTGCTGCGTTGCGAGCCAGTTCTTCATCTTGGGAAACAAGTGCAAGTCGCTTGATGCAAGATCGGGGCTGTAGGGCGGATGAGGGAAAATTAAGGAGTTCTTTTGTGCAGTTTTCCACATGAGGTCGGGCATTGTCGTGCAAAAACAAAATTTTGGACGTCACCTTTCCTCGACCTTCGTTTTCAACTGCTCTTCTAAGGCTGTGCAGAGTTTGACAGTACCAGAATTTATTGTTGCTCCACGTTCGAGAAAATCAATAAGAAGCACACCTTGCCTATCCCAAAACACGGTTCTAAACATTCATGGTGGTGTCTGTTTGTTCTATATCGTGTCTCCCTACCACTTTCGCGCAACGACGCTCTGAGCATGTTTTTTAGGGAATTGACTAGTTTGAACCTGGGACCTGTTGCTGGAAAGGAGACGCCAGACCACACATGACATGTATAATTCAAAACTGTTCAGCGAGACTAGCGATGATATAACCAAATACTAAATGATCTCAGCGTCAGCTCCACTGCACTCCCTGTAAAAGAATCTTAATACTAACTAAATATAGTGGAAAGGGTTCAAGGCTTTCCTATTTTTAGTTAACTGGTAAAATAACGGAGAAAAAGCAGTTAAGTTTACCATTGATAATTTTATTCTACTCACAAAACATCGTTTATAAATTGCAATATAGATAAAAGGAAATGTTTCAATACAGGATGGTAAAAACCAATTGCGTTCAACAAAAATGTGAACGAATATTCCCTGAGTGGTTTTCCAAGTTCTACAATGGATCGAAGAATGACCTATGCCATATCACATCTATAATCTAGGTTTAAATTAAGTTTCACAAAAGAGAAAACTATCAAATTGGTCTACAGTGACCCTCAATTATCTTCAATTGCTTATCTAGCCTGTCGTAAATTACGGTGGCTGATGTGGCTTCTCAATAACTATAAAATAGAAAAATCATCGCGTTTCATATCTTTACTTCAAGTGGCAAATGTGAACACCATGAGTTTTAATTAACGATCGACACTAGTATTACGCATAAAAGGGGTGTAACAGATGAGTCTTCTGCAGTTCTGAGTGAAGCCTTATGCGCTCAAAAATGCGGCATCAGGTGCGTTCATTACATTGTCGGTGTTCAGGCAGCGTCAGGGCGACAGCGGCCGGCGCACCAGCCATCCAGCTCGCCGTCTCGGAACTAACTCTCCTAACTTCTCCTTACTACAATTCACTGAAGTTGGTTTTAAAAAAAAAACTATCTGGCTGTGTTTTAATCTGACCAATCAGGGTGTCAATGTTAACCTTAAGCTCCGCCTACAAAAATTATGTCTATCCAATGAGAAACGTTATACTTTTCGTGGTGGGGCAATGTTTTTTAAAGTTTGCAACGTAACAGAGACGCTAAAAAGTCTCACGCTAAAACCTGCAGCTGGTGTGGTCCTTTTAGCGTTATCGTAAGATCTATACTGTTCTTCTGGAGGGCTCTATCTTTTAACATGGGCTGGGGGGTGGCCCTTGACGTACCTGAGACACGAAAAATTCTCACGCTAAAACTTGCGGGTGGTAGTGGCCCTTTTTCTGTTATCGTAAGATCTATACTGTTTTTCTGGATTGCTCTAGCTTTTAACATGGGCTGGGGGGTGGTCCTTGACGTAACAGGGACACAAAAAAGTCTCACACTAAAACGTGCGGGTGGTAGACTTAGAGGTAGGCTGCCGACGTGGGTGTCCATCCCTTATCGTAGGGCCTTCTAGCTTAACACGGTTCTGCTCACGGCTTCTGTCCTCGTTTCTCCCCTCGGAACTGCGTCTGCCTCACGGTGGGAAGGTACGACATGCATTTAGGCATTCTTGTGTTAGTCTGTGGTATTCCATTTGCTCACTCGTTACACGTATTACTTTGGTTAATTTAATGTCACGATTTATTCGGAGCTATGTCACATACTAGTAGATTTGCTTATTATGTCAGGGTTTTCATGGAAGGTGTTGGATTTGCCTGACACCTTACATATCACCACCCTTCGAACTTAATTTTTGCACAGAATTTAGGCAATGATTGAATCGTTGTCTAAGTCAGTCAAAAATTATTCCGGTGTCTAAAGTTTGTTGCCTACTGTTCAGCCACGTTATTCTGTTCTATGCTAGTCTCTATTACTAATTTATATTTTTATATTCTTCCACATTATAATTAAAAATGACAAGAGAAGAATATTTTTATACTATTATTAATTTTTAATTATTTTCTTTCTTTATTTAAGTGTGTAGTTTGTTTTTTAAGAAGTTTGTTATCAAAAGTGAGGAGTCTTTCACATCGATTTTCTTAGAAATATTGTTTTTATAAATTTAGTAATTAAGTAAAATCTATTCCTAACACATTTTCTAAATATCATGTACCAGTAAAATGTTTTTGTTTCTAGACACGCATTTCAACATTGTTGCACTAACAAATAAGAATTATTTCCAAGAATTGTTTTGACAAAGAAGTATACATACACAAGTATTGAGATATTATCCTAACAAATTTTACAAATGCTAAAAAAAATTGCTTTGACAAAGATATATACATACACACGTATTGAGGTATAATCCTAATAAATGGTACAAATGTTAATGAAAGGAAAAACATCCAACAAGATAATTTTTATTCTTTCTTTTTATAAGGGGAAAATAAATAAAATATAGTTATTCTTTTATTTTTATGAGGAGAAAATAAGTGGCGTATTGTTTCATTATATACTGTCCATTTCAGAACTAATGACTTATTTTTATCGATAGTCTAGTCTTTATTTAAGTCCATAGTCAATGACTGTTATTTTGTAGTTTATTAGCTGTCTGGTGTGCTTAACTTATTTAGTTTTTCACACATTTCTTTTGCACAATTCCTACATCACATAATTTGATTTCACACATTCACACAATCCTATGAATGTTCAAGCATGAGGTTGGCGAATGTTTTTGCATGAAGGTGATGGACTTGAGCGAGATGGATGTGGGCAAGTATTTGATGTACAGCTTCGTTCTTCGTTCCTTGTTGGCTTTGCAAGTGTGTGTTGCTGTTGTGGAGGTCCCATAATGGAATGTAGCTGTGAGTGCAGAATCTCGTGGTTTACTGGCTTTGTATGTGTGGAAGTCATTGTTATGTGTCGCTGAAAGCGGTCGTTTTTCGTTCTAAAACTTCGCAGACGACTAGTTTACAATAGGATAGGGATTGGGGAAGGTATGTCGTCTTTTCTTCACCCATCTTCTTTCTTGGTCTCAATCTTGCGAATCTTCAACTTCTGTTGTTCCCGCTTTTTCTCTGCTTCTTACTTGCTTCTTGGTTCTTCTCTGGGCAGGATATGGAAATATTTATTGATAACTAGTCGCTTTGAAGTTCTCCTCCTAGTAACACTTTGAGAAATTGTTTGGGCGTGTCAGTTTTACTTTGTGGAAGTTCTTCTTCAGTTTCGTGCATCAGCGTGCTGTTTAATAGCAGTAGTGTGACTTTTACGCATATTTTTTTGCCAGTGGTAGCTTGCCCAAGCGGTCTTCTCGTCGGGCCGTTTTTTGCTCGCTCCGCTGAGTCGGGGGGCGCCCTGGGGTTTACGAGCGGTGAAAATCCTGTGTCCCTCCAGGGGTCTCTTCTGGCGTCCCCTGGCCGCTCTGCAGGGCTGTCACTGTGCGTCTCCCTGTTCCATCCCAGCAAGGTTCCACCTAGCGGGCAAATTTATTGCCCACTTTCGCTACAAGGGCCTTCTGTTAGTTTCGCTGTCCTTTCCCTTCTCTCGACAATCCTGCTCTGTAGGAATCGTGTCTTGCTAATTACGTCCTTTTCTTTCTTGATACATCTCGCGTTGCAACTTGTGGGTCATTGCATCTCTTCCTTGCTGGCGTTTTTACAATGGTTCTTACAAAAGTTTTACTTATAATCATCTAACATATGTCTAGTATCTACTTGTTTTACGCCTTCTTAAAAAGCTTTACAAATTTCGGCGCCCTTTCCATGTTTCAATTCTAAGATATTTGGAGTCTTAACGTCTACTCAAGAATCCTCAAATTCGTTTTTTATTTTTGTGTAGTGTTGTGGTGTATAGCATTTTAGTATTTCATGCTGTTAGACTATTTACGCTTTATCCCTTCACCTTCATCTATGGTACTATTGGTGTTATTATTGAAACTACTTTATTTTTACCACCTTCCTCTCTCTTCATTCTTCTTTCTCCTGACGATCTTATCTGCAACATAATCTTGAAATATTGTGCTGATTATTCACGAGTAATAAAATTAATCTTTAAACTTGTACTGAAAGTGTTTAATACTGCCAGCCTTAGGTAAATGTACCTCTGCTTTATCTCGTAAAATACCCTCTAATTCTCTTTTACTGTGTTCCAAAATACCTTGAACTTCTTGCAATTTTTCATCGATTTCTTTATGGACTTCTAACATGAGTTGAGGCGATTCCCTCTTTTGTGCATACCATTCTAATTCTTCATCTTCTTTATCTAGTGTCATTCTTAATTGTTTGTTTATAACTGCTATTTCTTCTAATTTTAGCTTTTGCTCAAAGAGAAGTTTGACATTCCCGAATGTTACGCTACCTTTCCCCATATCTATTTTCGCTCGTCTCTCATTTAAAAAATCTGCACCTATAATCAAATCTACAGTTAGTTTAGGTATAATCACGAAGTTGGCTTCGATCTTTTGACCTTGGCACGAAAGAGTTAACCTTGTTTGTCTCGTAACTTCTGCAGCATTGTTTCTAATAGGACCTCTTACTTTAATCTTATGTGTTTTCAGAACTGGCAATTCCTCATTGGCATTACACTGCATGAATAAATTTTCTGAGATCGCAGTCAGTTCACTTCCGCTATCAATTACAATATTGACTGGGATATTCTTTACCATGGCCTTCACAATTGGTTGAATTTGAAAGGGCTGGTTCTGTTCTTCTTCTTCTTGCATCAACAAATACTCCACTGAATCATACATGAGTCTTTTTAGGAATTTCCCTTGTGAATTCGAACTTTCTGTAGGATAAGCTTCGACTGCTACTTCTCTCTCTTTTATTTCCTCTTCTCTATTTCTTCCTTCTTTTACACTTTCTTCTACATTCTCTACTTTTTCCTCATCCTCGTCTATCTTCTGCTTCGCCGCTACTTCCACATAATCGCATCTAAATGCTCTAATTATCGCTTCATAGCCTCCTTCATTATATACGTTGGGTTGTGTGACCACTCGTAACTTATTTTCAACTTCTGTCGACTGCCCATTATCCTCATTGAATTCGCTTTCCCTGGTTTCCATGTTAAATAGCTCTGCAATATTCATTACTTCATCCTTTCCTCCTACATTCGTTGTGCATGCCTCTGGTAATTCATCTTCCTCGTCAGTATTCTCCCAATTAATTTCGTCCCAACACGATATTGTTATTTTCTCTTGTCTTCGTTTTCATCTGGTCCCTGCGGATTTGTTTCTTCCTTCTTCTCTCCACGTGATAAGATATTTACTTCTCTGTTCAAGGTGCTGCAATTGTCCTGGGTCGGTGCGTCATTCTCTTTGGCATGGGTGCTTAGCTGTCAAATCGAACTTTTATTGGGGTTTGGTGGTCTTACCTCCACGTCTTCTATCTGTATTCGCCTTTCTTGTTCAGCTTGTTGATAGTGGTTTCTTGGTTGATAATTTGTCGGTCTATTGGTTCTCCAGTACCTGTTCCGGTTGTCGTTATTCCCTCTGTAATAGTTGTTGCCGTTCCTGGATGAATTATAGTTATTGCCATATTCTCTTCTAAATCCATAACCGGTTCTTTGTTGAAATCTATTGTTGTTTCTTGGTGCGAAGATATCACGTGGTTCGTAATTATTGTTTCTTCGTACTGTGTCTTGTGGATTCCACTGCTTTTTGCTTTCGTTTTCACGTGCGCTTCTTTTTTTTCTTACGTCACTTTCCGAAAATATGAACTCTAGTTCCCTTAGAATACATTTAAATGCTTCGACGTCATTGCCTCCGCGACCTACTAATGATTGCTGGTATTTCAATGGTAGCTTCATCGCACATAATTTAATCAACTCTCCGTCACTGTATGGTACATCTAAGCATTGATTTTTGTTTGCCATTACTTCGAAAAATTTCACGGGACTCTTCTGAATTTTCAAAATATGGGTTCTGTAATAATTCGTACTTCACTCTGTTCTGTGCTTCCCTTGACCAATATCGTGAGAGAAACTTCTCTCTGAAATCTTCGTACGATCGGCATGTCGCTGCAACATTCTGCATGGTTTCTGCGACTGTTTCTGACATGTGTGCACATATAAAGTCTAATTTGTGTGCTAGCCTCCAGTGTTCTGGTAATCCTACTCGGAATTGATCAATAAAATTTCGTGGATGTAATGAGTTTCCTTCGCTAAAGTGTTGAAATTTTCTGACTGTGAGGAAATGATCGTTGTCGTACTTCGTCATAGTTCCGTATGAAATTCGCGATTCTTCGCCACTTTTGTTTCTGAGCATTTCTCTCGTCGCTCTTTCCGGTTGTGGTAGATCCATTGGATATTGTCCACTGTAACTTTCGCCTACCCTTGCGTAGTATCGTTGGAGTGGTACGCAATAATTTTCTTCATCGGTTGTGAACGTGTAGCCGAATGCATTGCACTGTACTCTTCGCGACCTGGCCTTCCATTGTCACGTATGTTACTTTTCGCCTGTGATTGGAATCGCAAATGCGTAATATCTTCGTTAATTGCTTGTTTTTCCGGTGCTGTTACAGATACGGATGTGGTTGCAGACTCAGTGCTTGTTGGATCCTGTTCACTACGCTCTCCAATGGTTTGAAAACAACCCTGTTCGAAATTTCTGAAATTGTCGCTTCGTCTGCGCTTCTATTTTGACTATGCGGTTGTCATATCTTTTCAGCGCTGCTTTTGTGATACGTTTGTGTAACACACTGTTTTCAACAATTTCACGCGCTGTACCTGCTGCTTGTCTAGTAATTACGTGTATCTGTTTCTCTAGTTTCTTGACTTCTCCCTGGCTGTCGTTACGTAATGTTTTGATCTCGTCCTGAATGTCATTACGCAATGTTTGTACGTCCGCTTGTACCTTGTCAATGTCTGTTCTCAATTGATTGTAACCTGTTATTAAGTTTCCTATCACTTCTCGAGATTCTTTTGCCTCGTCTTCAATATGACTTAGGTGTAACTGAATTTTTTTGTTTTGTTCTTTAATCTCACGCATTTGTCTCATGGTTTCTGCATTCTGAATTTGAATTTGGTTCGCTATGTCTTCATTTTGCCTTGTGATGGTTTCCGTAATTTGTTGTAATAATCCTGCCAGATTGGTGGGTCCTATTGCGTTTTCTTCCGACGTCCTACGCTCTGTGTTTTCGCCAAGTGCTGGTTCTCAACCGATCGCTTTGACCTCTGCTGTGACACGTTTCTGCTCGCATTCCTTGTACTCTGTGGTGAGGGAGCTCTGATTACTTGTACTATGGGTTCTATGTATTCAAGAGGCAAGTTAGAATCCTCATCGACTGTCTCTCTACATTGCTGCTCCTTTGTCGTATGCTGACCTAGGTTTCCTGTGCCTTGGCATACATTATCCTCGTTATGGTGCGTTATATGTCCTATTGCTCGCGATACTGCATCCTCTGTTGTACTGTCCTCTATTCTCTGTCCATTTTCATGCTGGGTGTCTACCTCAATTCGGTCAAGGTCACGATCTGCCATTGCTAATCTTCCGTATCCCTTATTTTCTGTTTTAAAAGCAATTCACGCGCCCTACTTCGCGTCAACATGCGCTCATACGATCTCACGCGTTTCATAAACTTTTTGTTCACACGTCTTGACACTACCAAGACTGACAATCCATTCACTTACTTGTTGGGTCAGAACCAACTTGTCAACGATGTATCCGCCACCTGCGCGCTTGCATTGGAGAGAAAACTTAATTCTAACAATTTTCAAAATTCATAACTTAATTATGCTATTGTTTCTGGCAGAATGTCTTTCTTGAATACTTTTACTATCTATCGCTGCAGCTACTGTTTTCGAATATGTATAACTTCGGAAAAAAAAAATTTTTTTAGTACGAAAATTTTTCAGCAGGATATTTTTCTGACCAAATTAGGCATGTGGTCGACCTTCAATCATGGTATTTTACCATCCTGGCAGGGTCGCCATTTTCTAAACATTCATGGTGGTGTCTGTTTGTTCTATATCGAGTCTCCCTACCACTTTCGTGCAACGACGCTCTGAGCGTGTTTTTTAGGGAATTGACTGGTTTGAACCTGGGACCTGTTGCTGGTAAGGAGACGCCAGACCACACATGACATGTAGAATTCAAAACTGTTCAGCGAGACTAGCGATGATATAACCAAATACTAAATGATCTCAGCGTCAGCTCCACTGCACTCCCTGTAAAAGAATCTTAATACTAACTAAATATAGTGGAAAGGGTTCAAGGCTTTCCTATTTTTAGTTAGCTGGTAAAATAACGAAGAAAAAGCAGTTAAGTTTACCATTGATAATTTTATTCTACTTACAAAACATCGTTTATAAATTGCAATATAGATAAAAGGAAATGTTTCAATACAGGATGGTAAAAACCAACTGCGTTCAACAAAAATGTGAACGAATATTCCCTGAGTGGTTTTCCAAGTTCTACAATGGATCGAAGAATGACCTATGCCATATCACATCTATAATCTAGGTTTAAATTAAGTTTCACAAAAGAGAAAACTATCAAAATGGTCTACAGTGACCCTCAATTATCTTTAATTACTTATCTAACCTGTCGTAAATTACAGTGACTGATGTGGCTTCTCAATAACTATAAAATAGAAAAATCATCGCGTTTCAGATCTTTACTTCAAGTGGCAAATGTGAACACCATGAGTTTTAATTAACGATCGACACTAGTATTACGCATAAAAGGGGTGTAACAGATGAGTCTTCTGCAGTTCTGAGTGAAGCCTTATGCGCTCAAAAATGCGGCATCGCGCGCGTTCATTACATTGTCGGAGTTTAGGCAGCGTCAGGGCGACAGCGGCCGGCGCACCAGCCATCCAGCTCGCCGTCTCGGAACTAACTCTCCTAACTTCTCCTTACTACAATTCACCGAAGTTGGTTTAAAAAAAAAACTACCTGCCTATGTTTTCATCTGACCAATCAGGGTGTCAATGTTAACCTTAAGCTCCGCCTACAAAAATTCTGTCTATCCAATGAGAAACGTTATACTTTTCGTGGTGGGGCAATGTTTTTTAAAGTTTGCAACGTAACAGAGACGCTAAAAAGTCTCACGCTAAAACCTGCAGCTGGTGTGGTCCTTTTAGCGTTATCGTAAGATCTATACTGTTCTTCTGGAGGGCTCTATCTTTTAACATGGGCTGGGGGGTGGTCCTTGACGTACCTGAGACACGAAAAATTCTCACGCTAAAACTTGAGGGTGGTAGTGGCCCTTTTTCTGTTATCGTAAGATCTATACTGTTTTTCTGGATTGCTCTAGCTTTTAACATGGGCTGGGGGGTGGTCCTTGACATAACAGGGACACAAAAAAGTCTCACACTAAAACGTGCGGGTGGTAGATTTAGAGGTAGGCTGCCGACGTGGGTGTCCATTCCTTATCGTAGGGCCTTCTAGCTTAACACGGTTCTGCTCTCGGCTTCTGTCCTCGTTTCTCCCCTCGGAACTGCGTCTGCCTCACGGTGGGAAGGTACGACATGCATTTAGGCATTCTTGTGTTAGTCTGTGGTATTCCATTTGCTCACTCGTTACACGTATTACTTTGGTTAATTTAATGTCACGATTTATTCGGAGCTATGTCACATACTAGTAGATTTGCTTATTATGTCAGGGTTTTCATGGAAGGTGTTGGATTTGCTTGTCACCTTACACGGTCGCTATCAACTTCCTTGCTGACAAGGTTTGCAAACATTTTCTTGGTTTTTTGGGGGGACATTGTGTGCGTCCACTCCATGGACTGTAATTTTGCCTCGCAACTGACGTGTTTCACCCAAGTCTCTTCACCGGTTACGATTAGATCCAGTAATGACTCACCATGTTTGTGGTAGGCCTTCAGAAATGTCAATGTTGCTCCCATTCGCTGTTCTTTATGGTTCTCTGTAAGCATTTTGGCCACCCCTTGTGCACACAATTTGTGGTAGCCTGGCTTTTGAGTGACAATTTCAAATAACAAAGTCTGTGAAATTTGAGGAAAAGAAAGCGAAAGCTCCCTTATTGTGAAGCGACGGTTTCTAAGAATCGTCAGTCGCAATGCTCTTCATCATGAAAGTTGGTTCGGCCAATTTTAAACCGAATCCACCATTTCTGGACGGAACATTCACTCATTACGTTGTTTCCGTACACTTCGCACAGTTCACGATAAATTTCTATAGGTTTTAGGTTTTTTGTCAGCAAAGACCGTATCACAGACCGCACCTCACAACTGGCGGGATTTTCGATTGCAGCGCACATTTCAAATTCGAATATCGAAAAACCAGAAGCGCAGACACGTTCCCGCTGTCACGAATGGACGCCGACTGAGCTGCCGAGCACGCACAGACCAAAATATACGCGATCGGCGCGCGCCTAGCGGCGTCAGACGGAAACGTTCCCTACTTTCTGGATAGCCATCGTATCTTATTAGGAAAGATTAATCTTATTAGGAGTGACGCCCCTCCCCAGGGAGACAGGCAGTTTGTGCGGGAGTGACGCTGTTGCTCGCTTTGTGCTACTGTGGACAGAGCCGACACTCTGTCCTAGCTGTGGGTAGGGGGTGTCTTGCCACCACAGCCGTCTCTAGACTGAGTTTGATATTTTAGCCTTTACTGAAGCAGATCAAAGGCCGAGATGCCACACCACTGTCCATCCGACGTGAAAACGACAGTTTCTTTGACGCGAAACTGAGTTTCCCTACTACTACTCTTGCTGCAAAGGGCCCAACCAATCGAGGACACACTGGTCCAGAGCATACCAACCTCATGTTTGCTAATGTGCATTTTGTACACCAAGAGTGGAAAGTTTCTACTCCGTTCTCCTGCTTTTCGGTGAAATAAGCGATTTACTCATCTGTAACATTGACAACAGCATTGAGTCGTTTCCTCCATGTAGAGTTGCTTGGTAATAGACGGTGGAGGGCTGTGCAAGCAGATTCTGGGCAATTGTCCCTGGGCCGTCGCTGAGAGGGAGTCATCTCTGGCCGCCGTCTCGTGCTGATTGGCGCGAGCTACCTGTTAAGCTAATGTTAGGTGTCGCAAATTTCGATAGGGTGATCTACATTCTGAGCTACTCGTTATCTGCTTACTTTACCACGCAACTTGTTGTTTAATGATTTGTGGCATCTTGTTGTGTCGGACTTTGATTCTGCGAGCTTCCCAAATGACCAGATCTTGTGCTTTCTCTTCACAGTCTTGCACATTTCTTGGTACCTCCTCACAGTGTTATAGTCATTTTGTAATAAGATTTGATTTTTAAACAACTATGCTCCCTGTTAATTTTATTCTATTTTGTGTCAGTCATCAAAGTAAATCAATAACTGCTAATCTCAGTCTTGTCTTAGATTTCAACATTCCACATTGTTCTACGTCTTTTCCATGGTAAGGTGACCCACAAATGTTAAATATAACTTACTATACACCCAATTAGTTGTTCTCACTGTGGCGGTGTTTTCGTTGCGTACATTGGCCAAACGATTACTTGTATTAAGAATTCAGAGAAAAAAACTATTCCACTAACTCGTCTTGTATGATAAAATACTTGTTGTATAATGAGCATTGCACTTATACTCCTTCAGTCAGATCTGTGACACACCAAAGATAACTTAAAATACAATACATTCTTTTCATTATTTTGTCTATTAATTCCAAGTTAAATAGTGTGTTTCTACATGTGAAGCACAAATTATTTAAATATCTATACGTATTATAATGTAAATGAAAGGCCTCCACCACATTTTCCTATCTAGATGTGAAGACTAATCTCAGGAAGGATTGTAGGGACTTTCATACTGTTTTCAGCAGTAGATGGACTGACGCACGACCAAGGTTTCTATGTGTAGTTTAGAATTATAGTAATAAGTGTCTACTACATTTATTGTTATCTGTTCTACATTTAACTGAGGTTTGTAGTGACATTTAGTGGCAATGATGGAAGCTACGAGCTGGTCAGCTACATAGGAGGCTGTATCTAGCGGGAAAAGCACTAAAGTAAATAGACGCCGCAACTCCAGAGACAAGCGAAGCTTGACCAGTATCCGTAAATTCTGTACGTATTTATGCATATTACTAAATTCAACTCCGTCTCTCTGTTTTTCTTTCTGCATTTGAAGTCTAATCACAGGAATTCCTGTAGGGAGTTTGATGTGGCTTTCACTAATAAAAAGACTGATTCAGGTGTAAAGTTCATGTATACATACACTATGTTATCGCTATTCAAGACACGTGTCTGGCCATAGCCACTTAGCGTTAACGACATGAACCCAGGTCACATCACAGGTCGCATACAAACAACGACCTCACTTGATTGAAGAATGGCAAGGGACCGAATGTTAGAAGGATTTCAGTATCAATTTAAGTGAGTTCCATGTTATTTTTCATGTTTTAAGTGGATATACAAGGTGGAGAAAAAAAGACCTCACTTGGCAATCGTCGCGCGATTTCTCACCGCAATCAAAGACAAAAGTGTTTTCAGCAAAAGTAGTACGCCAATAGGTTATGGGAAAGGATATGCTGGCTCACCGATTCACGAGTCGCGTTTGCGTTCAACTTTTTTTCAGTCAAAGCATCAAATTGTAACCAATTTACGCCTCCACATTGCTGTTTCTTGTGTATTCCTTTCTGTTGCAGTTACTTTATTTAAACACTGAGACTTAACATGAACTTCTTACAGACGTAAACGACCATCCTGTTTCGCCCATGACACAAATAAAGCTAATAGAAAATAATAGTGGAAACAGTTGCACCGTCTGTATCAGGTGAGGCACAAAAATCACGTCAGGGAGGTCACGCTAGACCGCACGTTAAGCTACGCACAATAATTCAATTCTGTACATATGAGGTCCAGGCTTATCGTCAAAGAAACGTACGAACAACGAACAACGTTCACTTTAGAGAAGATGTTCAACGTGACCAAGTTGCATTTTCAAACACTTCGCCACTCGCTGGATCATTCTTTGCTGGGCTCCAGATAAAACACCTGCATACACCATTACCGAAGCGGCATGCACACGAGCTGTTAGGTTGTGTACATTCAGGGGGGAAGAACTATAAACTTTTCCAGCAACTGTCCCCACAAATAAAAATGTAGTGGATTAAATTCTGGGAAACGTGGAGGCCATAACCTTTGACCTTTACGACCGATCCAGACCGCTTCATTTAAGTAGTTACACACATTCGTTCCAAAAGTGTGGTGGCGGACGTACATCACGCTGAAACAACCGCTGTTGCCGGATAGGTTGAAATAACCAGAGGTTGTTGATAGTTTCGGAGGGAGCTTTAGGAAACGGTTGACTGATATATGGAAAACGGAAGGAAGCAGAAGACCAATACCGTAGCTTTGAAAGGTGAAATAGTGAATGCAGCGGGGAATCGCATAGTAAAAAGACAACATCTAGTAGAAATCGTTGTATATCATAGGAGACACTGAATTTAATTAAGGAGGGAAAAAATATAAAAATGTAGCAAATGCGGCAGGCGAAAGAGGATACAAACATCTAAAACATGAGACAGACGAAGAGTGCAAATTGACTAAGCAGGAATGGCTAGAGGACAAGCGTAAGGATTCAGAAGCATATATAACTAGGGAAAACATAGATATCACCTAAAGGAAAATTAAAGAGACATTCGGAGAAAAGAAAAGGAACTTTATGAACATTCAGAGCTCAAATGGAAAACCTGTACTAAGCAAAGAAGGGAAAGCTTAAAGCTGGAAAGAGTATATAGAGGGACTATTCAAAAGAAATGAACTTGTGGACAATGTTATAGAAAGCGCAAAGGGCATAGACGAAGATGAAAAATGAGATATGATACTGCGAGAAGAATTTGACACAGCACTGAAAGAGCTAAATCGTTAAAAGGCTCCTGGATTAGACGACTTTATCTCAGAACTACTGAGATTCTTGGTAGAGACAACCAAAACAAAACAATTCTATGTGTATGGAAAATGTATGACACAGACGATCACCCTCATACTTCACCAAGTATGTAATTTTAATTACAAAACAAGCAGGTGCTGACAGGTGAGAATATAACAGAACTGTCAATGGTCGCAGCGGTAACACCGGTTTCCGTCAGATCACCGAAGTTAAGCGCTGTCGGGCTGGGATACCTCTTGGGTGGATGACCATCTGGTCTGCCCAGCGCTGTTGGCAAGCAGGGTGCACTCAGCCCCTGTGAGGCAAACTGAGGAGCTACTTGACTGAGAAGTAACGGCTCCGACATACGGCGGGGAGAGCGGTGTGCTGAACACGTGCCCCTCCCATATTCGCACCCAGTGACGCCTGTGGGATGAGGATGACACGGCGGCCGGTCGGTACCGTTGGGTCTTCCTGGCCTGTTCGGACGGAATTTAGTTTTATCAGTTTAATACGTCATAATTGCAAAACACTAACAGGAATTATTTACAGAAGAATGGAGAAACCCGTAGAAGGCTACCTCGGGGAAGATCAGATTGGATTCTGGAGAAATGCTGGAACACGTGAGGCAACACAGATGTACCACTTATCTCAGAAGATAGGGTAAGGAAAGGCAGACATACTTCTACAGCTTTGTAGATTTTGAGGAAGCTTTCAACACTGTCTATTGGAATATACTCTTTGAAAATCTGAAGATAGGAGGACTAAAATACTGGGAGTGAAAGGTCATACAGAACATGTACTAAAGTTATGAGAGTCGAGCGGAATGAAAGGGATGCAGTGGTTGAGCAGGGGAGAGATAGGGCTGTAGTCCATGCTCGATGTTATTCAATCCGTACGTTGTGCAAACAGTAAAGGAAACCGAAGAAACACTTGGAGAAGGAATTAAAGTTCAATGAGAAGAGATGAAAACTTTGAGGTTTGCTAATGACATTGTAATGCTGTCAGAGACAGCAAAGGACTTAGAAGAGTCATGAAAGGAGGATATACGAGCAAAACAAAAACGAGAGTAATGGAATGTAGTCAAATTAAATCAAGCGATGCTGTGGGAATTAGATTAGAAAATGAGACACTAAAAGCAGTAGACGAGTTTTGTTATTCGGGCTGGAAAAAAAAACTGATGATCTCCGAAGTAAAGGGGACATAAAATGTAGACTGGCAACGGTAAGAAAAGCGTTTCTGGAGATGAGAGATTTGTTAACATCGAAACTACATTTAAGAATTAGGAAGTCTTTTCTGAACATGTTTGTCTGGATGTAGCTTTGTATGGGAGTGAAACGTGGACGATAAACAATTTAGACAAGAGCAGAACAGAAGATTTTGAAATGTGGTGCTACAGAAGAATGTCGAAGATTAGATGTATAGATCACGTACCTATAACTAATGAGAAGGTTCTGAATAAAATTGGGGAGAAGAGGAATTTGTGGACAATCTGACAATAAGAAGGTATGAGGTACATTCTGATACATCAAGGGATCACCAGTTTAGTACTGGCGGGATTAAAGATAATTGATGAATACAGTAAGTAGAGACTCAGAAGGATGTAGATTGTAACAGTTACTCGGAGATGAAGAGGCTTGCACAGGACACTTTAGCATGAAGAGCTGCATCAGATCAGTCATCTGACTGAAGGCCACAACAACAACAACTGTTTTGCGTGTGTGTGTGTGTGTGTGTGTGTGTGTGTGTGTGCGCGTGTGTGCGTGTGTGTGTGTGTGTGTACGTGTGTGTGTGTGAAGGAGGGAGGGAGGAACAGAGAGAGGTTCAAATGGCTCTAAGCAGTATGAGACTGAACATCTGAGATCATCAGTCCCCTAGACTTAGAACTCCTTAAACCTAACTAACGTAAGGACATTGCACACATCCATCATGCCTGAGGCAGGATTCGAACCTGCGACCGTAGGAACAGAGAGAGAGAGAGAGAGAGAGAGAGAGAGAGAGAGAGAGAGAGAGATGAGAGAGATTAAACAAAGAATAAATCACTGTATGAATGAAAATAACTTACGAAATCATGTAAATGGCAACAATTCATCATGGATACCACGTCTGAGGAACCGTGATCTCAGTCACTATAATGAATGAACTAACGCCGTCTGGGTCACTGCTTTTTTTATAGACGACTTCCAGTTTCGATCTTCCTGGCACATCAGCTTCAGATCTGCCATTGCAAGGTGTAGTTTGTCAAGAGTGGTTTAATGACACAAAACGCTTGTGTCATTCATACCGGATGGTTGTAATTAAAATGCAGCTGCTCACAGAGGGCCAATGTGTGCTGTAATTATGTTAATGCGAAACTGATTTATGCTGGAAAAAATGTATTAGGAACGGGACATGGGCGGAGAAGGTCAAATAAGCGATAAAGGCATAATGTTTATTTCATTATGAACTGCTGCTTGCACAGTTTGTTCAATATGAGCACTGGGGACGTCGACGAGATTGTGTACAGCGCCAGATTTGCACCTGGTTGCCGTTATTGTTACTAACTTTTCTCCAGTGCAGACCGGTTCGGCATTATCGCATTAGCGTATTTACCAAGTTTCGCTGCCATAGGATAATTACAGAACACAGCAGGCGTCACTGAGTAGTTACACTTTAATTATAACGACCCGAAACCATTGTCGACAAATTGCACCTTGTGGCGGTAGATCCGAAGATGATCTGCTGGGCAGAATGAAACCTGTAATCGTTAACGAAAGCCTTACTTGATTATTTATGTCGAGAACAGTAGGCATTTGCCATACCTCCATACATTAGTCGTTCTAAGCTTGTAATTGATTATGTCCTACCTATTTATGGAATGTATAGCCAGACTATATAATTTTATTTTTTGGCTGTTAATATGTTCCTTGAACGTTTTCTGTGGGAGACATATCGCGATGTATGTAAAGCCCTCTAGTGGTTAAGTTCTTACGATCGGTGCGCACCTACATAATATCCTGGCGGCCGACCCAACAGAGGGCGCTGATTATTGATCTCTTTTTTTTTTTCAGCTGTCATTTAGACATTTTATCTTTCATGGGCAATTTACAGGTTGCTACATGCAATGTATTACGTATATTAATTGTTGACCATAAATTCACCATAAAAAGGGTCGGATCCATTCTCTTCATATATTTCCTTATCATAATTTTATATGGGTAACTATATTCGTCTTTTAATGTATCACAGTTGGTTTCTATGATAGTTATAAAGATCTGCTACATGTACTTTACATAACGTGTTTTTATCAGATTATGTTTTTATCGTAAATTATGACTTCATCTAAGCCCACAGCTACGGTTACTTCAGTAGTCAGTTGCAATAACCACTGTGTGGACGATGTGGCCTATTCTACACCTTATTTTAGATCTATATGACGATGGTGTGCTGATTATATTTATATGTTTTGACGATGCCGTTATGGCCTTATCACTTTAGGACATGGTGTAAAAATGGTACGTTTTATCGTATTTTATCTGTACATTTCCCTGGTTATATGATAGTATATTGTGATACGTATTGCTATATTATGTTGAAAGACACACTGCTCACTAAGTGTATATACTTGTATACTGTAGATCTGAGGATGGTCTTTACGGACTGAAACCGGTCATCGTCTAAAGAATTGATATTGTAATCAAAGACTGGAATAAAAAACATTTGTTAATGAAAGAAATGGTGATCAAGGTGGCGTTTGTTCATTCAGTAATCAGCACACTGCCATCCCTATTTTCCGCTCAGAAGATATGCTATAATCGTAAAACTCACTCGCCCCGTGTGATTAGTGAGAGGTCGCAGTACATGCAAAAATGGTTCAAATGGCTCTGAGCACTATGGGACTTAACTTCTAAGGTCATCAGTCACCTAGAACTTAGAACTGCTTAAACCTAACTAACCTAAGGACATCACACACATCCATGCCCGAGGCAGGATTCGAACTTGCGACCGTAGCGGCTGCGCAGCTCCAGACTGTAGCACTCACAACCGCTCGGTCACTACCAGTAGCAGTTGGGTATTCTGTATGGACGGAGATCAATAGTGTCGCCATACTCGGCATAGGAGGCTGCAAAGCCGCCATCTACATCTACATCTACATCCATACTCCGCAAGCCACCTGACGGTGTGTGGCAGAGGGTACCCTTAGTACCACTATATCGGTTCTCCTTTCTATTCCAGTCTCGTATTGTTCGTGGAAAGAAGGACTGTCGGTATGCCTCTGTGTGGGATCTAATCTCTCTGATTTTATCCTCATGGTCTCTTCGCGAGATATATGTAGGAGGGAGCAATATACTGCTTGATTCTTCGGTGAAGGTATGTTATCGAAGCTTTAACAAAAGACCGTAGAGCTACTGAGCGTCTCTCCTGCAGAGTCTTCCACTGGAGTTTATCTATCATCTCCGTAACGCTTTCGCGATTACTAAATGATCCTGTAACGAAGCGCGTACCCTATCTGGTACGGATCCCACACTGCTGGGCAGTATTCAAGCAGTGGGCGAACAAGTGTACTGTAACCTACTTCCTTTGTTTTCGGATTGCATTTCCTTACGATTCTTCCAATGAATTTCAGTCTGGCATCTGCTTTCCCGACGATCAACTTTATATGATCATTCCATTTTAAATCACTCCTAATGCGTACTCCCAGATAATTTATGGAATTAACTGCTTCCAGTTGCTGACCTGCTATTTTGTCACTAAATGATAAGGGATGTTTCTTTCTATGTATTCGCAGCACATTATACTTGTCTACATTGAGATTCAATTGCCATTCCCTGCACCATGCGTCAATTCCCTGCAATCCCCCTGCATTTCAGTACAATTTTCCATTGTTACAACCTCTCGATACACCACAGCATCATCTGCAAAGAGCCACAGTGAACTTACGATCTCATCCACAAGGTCATTTATGTATATTGCGAATAGCAACTGTCCTATGACACTCGCCTGCGGCACAACTGAAATCACTCTTACTTCGGAAGACTTCTCTCCATTGAGAATGACATGCTGCGTTATGTTATCTAGGAACTCTTCAATCCAATCACACAATTGGTCTGATAGTCCATATGCTCTTACTTTGTTCATTAAACGACTGTAGGGAACTGTATCGAACGCCTTGCGGAAGTCAAGAAACACGGCATCTAGCTGGAAACCCGTGTCTATGGCCCTCTGAGTCTCGTGGACGAATAGCGCGAGCTGGGTCTCACACGATCGTCTCTTTCGAAACTCATGCTGATTCCTACAAAGTAGATTTCTAGTCTCCAGAAAAGTCATTATACTCGAACTTAATACGTGTTCCAAAATTCTACAGCTGATCGACGTTAGAGATATAGGTCTATAGTTCTGCACATCTGTCCGACGTCAATTCTTGAAAATGGGGATGACCTGTGCCCTTTTCCAATCCTTTGGAACGCTTTGCTCTTCTAGAGACCTACGGTACACCGCTGCGAGAAGAGGGGCAAGTTCCTTCGCGTACTCTATGTAAAATTGAACTGGAATCCCACCAGGTCCGCGGTTGTGATGTGCCGTGTCTTCATGTGTGGCGACCTCTAGCAGCGCACGCAGCCTGACGCGGCACGCGCTGGCCGAGTTGGCAAACAGGACCGCGGAAGTGGAGTGTCGGCGAGCCGTTGTCGACAAGAAACTTGGCGTACGTGGCGCGGGTGTGCGGAGCCGTCTCAAACACGGCGCGGCGCGAATCGCTGAGTGTGCTGGCCGGCACGTAAACAAAGGCCAGCTTCCGTCTGCCACGGGCAGGGCCGCTGTCGGTTGTGACGAAGGCGAAGTGCAAACTGCCTGACATAATTAGTTACGAAAGAAACGATACGAAGAAAACAACAAAAAAGTCACACGGTGTCATTTCCCTGGCCTTTGGCCGTACGCTGCGTTCACAGCGGCGACAACAACGGCCATCAGACGCCGTCGCCAGAGATCGGCCGATAACATCAGCTGACAGTGTGGTCACAGAGTCCGATCTCCTTTGTCGGTTTCCGGCGGGATGAAGAAGGTTAGGTTATGCTGAAATATATTCTATGTATGAAGTAGGTTAGATTTTGATCTCCTGCGATGGGATGGATACCGTCCTCTGCGCTTGGAGACGTGTGCTGCAGTGCGGCTTTTGATATTAAAAACACGGCGAATGCATGTAAATGAACCATGTGTGTTGTAAGACGTGTATATTTCTATTGTTTATTGTCAAATCACAATTTATTAAAGATGTTTATATTTTATTAATAGGATTAAGTAGGAATAATTAATATTTGTCATGTTGGAAATAATTGTGGTAGGAGGGAATGTCTGCACCAAAGTATTGTTGACAAGAGAGGCCGCAAATTGATGTAATTTTAAAAAGGGCGGGAGAGACCGCAGATGGATACATTTTAAGAAAAGAGCGGGAAAGACCGCGCATTGATACATTTTGTAATGGTAGCAGGGATTGTCTGCACCAGAAAGCATTGTTGGCAGGAGAAACGGACTTTAGGGTTCGTAGGAAGTCAGTAGTAAGCGAGAAGTGAAGCGAGTCGGTAGCAGGTCTGAAGCGAGAGGGTGAGAGGAGCGGTGTGCCTGCCAGCCACTAGCTATGACTTACAAGAGATTATAAACGGATGTACAGAGACAGCAGCTAACTATTATAATAAGAGAAACTAATATTATTGAATTAATTTTTTGAGAAACTCAAGACTACTGAAGGTATGTTTGCACATTGCTAGTTGTAAGATTATTATAAAAACTAAGTCCCGATTGAACGTTTGTAAAATCATTTCATTCAGAATATAACTTTTGCCAGCAATATTGCATTTCTAATTATAATCCATCCCAAAAACCATCAACGTAAAACTTTGCAAAATTTTATTGTTGTCAAGAAAAAGTTTAACTATGAATTACGTAATTTCAGTCAAATTAATTATAGAATAACGTCAGCTTTGGTAATAAATACAGACACTTATTATGAAAGCCCACCAGCAGTTAATAGAGTATAGTAAAACAGAGTAAGTATATTCATGTCGCAGTTCGATGTAGCAGTCAGATGGCGATCCAGTAACAGTAAAAAAGGTAAGGAACAGTTTTGGGTTATTGCAGATAACGACTGAGGGCCAACATTCTATGTTTCGTCGAAATAATTAGAAAATCACTTTTAATAAGCAGCAATTAAATTTGTATGCGAAGATAGAGAAAGAGAATAAATTACAAAGGGAAGATTTCATTTGTCATTATTAAGCAAGAGATAGAAATCCTAAGAAAAGGTTACATAGTTTGTTGTAAAAGGGAAGGTTATCAATAACACAAGAGGTATAGAGGAGACGGGAAGGTTTCAGTGTCTCGAAAAGAACGTTGTGACTACTTCACCCCCTCTGCCCTCAGCTGTCGGAATAACCAGAAACGTTTCACGAATTTATGAGATGACGTGAGAGACGTTGTTTATCGGAAATTTTATGCGTAAATTATAAGCTTAAAAAATAATTTTTTAAATGAGAGGGGTGGCGCACCTTATACTTAGAATTACTGGTCGTATAGTGGATCATTTTTGAATCGTGGTGAGTTAGTATGTAAAATCTCGAGATGATTCGTGGTGTAGTGTGATGTGAAGGTCGATGGCAGGATGTCATGACGTCACACAAATGCAGAATGCTTTTCGATCTGTACCCCTGGGATTTGCAGTGGGATGATAGAGGCTAGCAAGAGTGGAGTGGTTGTAGGAATCTGGAACTTTCTATAATAATTAGTACTGGTATACTTTAGTAAATAACTATTACTTAACTTTTTCCTGCTACTGCACTCCAGGAACATCACTAATAACAACTTTCTAGAATACAACTGACTCATTAACGACATTAACTGGATTATACAAGAAGCAAGATAACAAAATTCCGGTATTACATGCGTCATACCAGCACGAACTAGAGGCTGCGAACCTAACGAGCTGAAGGCTATTTTAATCCGACTTCGCTCACGACCTCTAGTAGCTTACGCGGCCGGTGCGATCTGCGTCTCTCCGTGCCATACGACGGCGCCGCAAGCGCCAGCGAGTCCAGAGATGTTGCAAGTGCTGGAACGCTATCGATTATCGCAACCTCTAGCGTGGTGTCTAATGTTGACACGACATAATGGCACTTGCTAAATGTTTCCAAAGAGGTATAAGTAAGATAAAAAAGGAAGCGATATGCTGCAGCAGAGATGCTGACAGATCAGAGAGATGTGACTGTCACTTTTTTTTCAAGTCGGCAAAAAGAGAGAAGTCTGTGATGTGTCTTGGTGGAGAGACGGCGCAAACATTTTTGTAGCTCTTCCTGTTGTAACAGTTTTCTGAATACGAATGTATTTTGAATTAATAAAAAAGTGAAGTGAAATTCTGTGTCCGTCTATTTATTTGACAAACAGTCCATCTTACGGCCTCGAAACAGAACTTACTTTCAGTAGGGGACATGGTAAACAGTTGGCGACTTCTTCGGCGGCTGTATTACAGACGACCACCGCAGCAGAAAGAAAAGGTAAAGTTTCAACTAAGAACATTTACTATTAAATTTCCTAGAAAATTAATTTTAGATTTGTTTGATGGTGTCCGTTCGGGAGCCGACCATAAAAGCATTTCATTAACTTCCATTTATGACTTCACAGCTAAAAGTTCTAAAACATTTCCAGATCAAAATCTGTTAGCTATTACACAGCCAGCAAGTAGTGAAAAACAGAGTAGAGCAATGGTGATCTTCAAAAGCAAGATTATAAACACTCTGTTTACCTGTATTTGTTTAAAGTTATGCAAACGCACGTCAATTAAGCTTCGATGACTGTCTGTGTAAGAGACAGGCATGAAATTTAGCACAAGATACGCAGAACACGTCAAGCACTGAAAAGTAATCTGCTTCATATAACAGAATCACCACCCCACTGGCATAAAAAAGCCGGTGAGCAGTGATAATAATTTGTCGAGAGCTAATGCTAACCTACCACGATCCAAAAATGATCCACTATACTACCAGTAATTGTAATCATAAGATGCGCCATCCCTCTCACTTGAACAAATTTTTTTTTAGCTTATAATTTACGCATAATATTTACCTACGTGTGGCTTCCAACACTCCTGCAATTTCGGTTCATAGATTCCGAACTATGTCTCGATTATGATATGTTCATCCTCAGGATGCCGCAAACTTACTGTAAGGTGCCAGGATTTGCGCACTTACACGTTAGCTTACCAACATTAGTATTAATAGTAAAGGGACTGGCAAGGGCATCAGATCATGACTTTATTGAATTATGACGAATATGACGCTCTCTCGAGTAGTACTCCCTGCTTGTCTGCATGATTAAGTCACTACCTTAAAGCGTTGGTGAAAAGTGTGGGAAGTTGAGAATTGTGGAATGTTAAGTCTGCAGCTGGCCGTAGCTCGCCGGGCCGCCGTGGGCGGCAGGTAGCGGTCACCGGAAACGCGGGACAATACGGAGCTTTTGGGGGCAGCCCGGCATCCGGAGCCATCTGTGCTGAGCAACACGTGGCGAAGACGGGAATTTCGTTTGCCTAGGGGCGATATGACCTACTCGATCATTGGGTAGAATCTCAGAAATGGCGTTGGAGGGATTTCGGTGATGTTAGAGCGTTGGACATTGGCCAAAACTGAGTATCCTTCCGCCGCGTTTTCGTATGCGTGGAAAACGGAGAGAATTGTGGATGAAGAGGACTTCGCCTTCAGCCATCGTGCGGTACGGACTTGGAGACGGCGTCTTGGCCATCGTGTTCGAAGGGAGATATACGGCTTGTAGCGCAGCATTAACACCAACGCGTGTTCCGTGCAGAGTTCTGCGCTTATGGCTCTTTGTGTGCTCAGAAACGAGATTTTCACCAACGCTTAACCACTTCCAACAACTTATGTAGTATTCTTGATCTTGTAGTTATCCTTGCGAGGTGTCGAGTATTCATGATCGTAGCTGCCGGTAATTTGGGCGCGTAATTGGAAATTAGTCGATGTGCCATTCTCAGCAGCGCTTGAGTGGTCAAAAAATTCACATTTTTTGTAATTTTTGTCAATTATGGGAAATATAAAAATTAAATGGCAGTATTACAATCGAAGTATCGACTTCATTGTAGCCAGCATTTAACCTGTCGCAGTAAGCTTTACATGTACCCTAGTCACTGCACAGCTTGCCCAAACGGGAAGAAAAGAAGGTTTGCGATCTTCCATGTAAGCGACGGACAAATAGGTTTACATTACTCTTTCGTCGACTAAACTTATCAGCTTCTCACATTCAATATTCCGCGTGTGGGAATTGACCGAAGAACTGAATTTCACCGACTGTCGTCCCAAGTCTGTACGACAATGAGACCGGCCACAGCGTGACAGCGCACGTTGTGCCTTACTGCTCTGAAAAGATCGGCCGTCTTCGCTTGATGCCGGTCGACGGCGGAATCCAGCAACATCGGTGATACTGTGACCGCAGCCTTAGCTATCATTAGATGCGTCTCAAATCCGCGTTTCACGCTCTCTCTCCGTTGCTTAGCAAGACACGTGAAGATGGTCATACTACAACATTTTTCCAAACACCAGAAGTCCAGAAGAAGATCAGTGACAAGAAGAAATCGCATTACTTTATTCACACACATCGAACACACTTTGCCCAAAAATATCCCAGACTGATTTTATTCGTGGCTTATAAGGGACTTTGGAGCAGTAACTCATTACGTTTACATGGGGCTCCCACAACTGAATTTCATTAATCGATTTCCCAATACCGGTTCTGGTTAGTCATGCATATGTTCGAAAATCAGTTATGGAAATCCGGTTGTAGCTGTTGGTTTTCCACTTCCAGAATCGATTTTTGCTCACATTTGAACGTGGAACCGTTTTTGAAACTTATTTGGATTGCTAAGTTACGTCTTTGAGAAATATTCGGCTGACTTGGACGGAGTGACTTTTTGTGCAGTGGAGGAGAAGTAGAAGCTGTCTGCCTCTGATATTTAACAGGAATGGAATAGCGATTGTCCTGACAAAATCATAAACTGGAACAACTGTTTTCCAGACGCCATATTTGACTAGTGTAGCACATCCGCTTCAGGACTCAACATCTAAAAATGATGGTGAAAACCGGTTTTGAAATTCGGTTTTCATCTTTCGGAAGACGTTTCACATGTAGTGACTAGGCAGCTTGAACTAACAACTAAACAACAGCTGTGCGTTCGACGAGTAAGCTGAGAGCAGGCAGTGGTTAAGTACTGGAAGTGCGGCCGTGGTGTGTCAACGTTGCTGTGTCTCGAACCGCAGTGGAGCAACATCTCTAAATCAAGACGGTTCATAATGCACACTGTGCCGTATATCACCCATTTTCAGTGTCTCTCAGAGAACAGAAATTTTGATGATAAAAAGATACATGCAAGTTCTACAGCACACAGAAAATTCGGCCAGCAGTCAATGTCGAAAACAATGAAGTAGTAATTGTCGCCATCTACTGGAACTTACTTAGGTGAACGTAACCGTTTTGCATCATATATAAATAAATGCTAGCACTTAAGAGTATTTTTATTAATGAAACGACTTCTAAAGTTGTACTAAATATTCACACCACCTTGTGCAGTGCGTGAGCAGACGACATGCTGTTGACAAAAAATCTGTGTAACTAAAAATATTAGCCATCTGATGATGGACATGGTAGCCTGAAACAGGTTATGGCATGAAAATAAAACATTTAAAAAGTGCTTGTAGCCGGTTGCTTCTGTCAGCAAGTGGTACTAAATGTATGTCGTCCCTCAAATGGGCATGGATGTTACCCAGAGTTAAGTATTCTGTATTAAAATGTTTTACTGAAATTGAACTAAGAAAAAGTTGGAAATTTGTGGTAAGTGCTATTGGATCAAACTGCTGAGGTCATCATTCCCTAGGTTTACACACTACGTAATCTACACTCATGCTCATAAATTAAGGATAATGTTGATACATGGTGAAACAACGCTCTGGTGGGATTTTTGCGGGTTTAAATCACCTCGAGGTATGACTATGCGGTGCATTTGACCTGCGGTCGTCGCACTGTGGCGCTGGCAGCAGTCCACATATGCAGAGGTGTGTTGGTGCATGTCAGAGTACGGTGCAACGAGAAAGTGTGCAGACGTTTTCAGACGTGCTAATGGTGACTGTGCGTTGAAAATGGCTCAAAGAACACATATTGATGACGTTATGAGGGGTGGAATACTAGGGCGACTGGAGGCTGGTCAAACACAGCAGGTCGTAGCACGGGCCATCTGTGTGCCACAAAGTATGATCTCAAGATTATGACAACGATTCCAGCAGACAGGAAACGTGTCCAGGCGCTACAGTACGGGACGTCCACAGTGTACAACACCAAAAGAAGACCGATATCACACCATCAGTGCCCGCAGACGGCCACGGAGTACAGCAGGTAGCCTTGCTCGGGGCATTACCACAGCCACTGGAACAGTTGTCTCCGGACACTCAGTCTACAGACGACTGAACAGACATAGTTTATTCGCTCAGAGACCTGCAAGGTGCATTCCACTGACTCCTGGTCACAGGAGAGCCCGTAAAAGCCTGGTGTCAAGAACACAGTACATTGTCATTGGAACAGTAGTCCCAGATTATGTTCATGGACGAGTCCAGGTATAGTCTGATAAGTGATTCTCGCCGGGTACACCCCTGCATGTCTTTGACAGAGGAACTGTAACAGGTGAGGTGTATCGGGACGTCATTTTGCACAAGCATGTCCACCTTTTCAGGGTTGCAGTGGTTCGCACCTTCCTTCTGATGGATGATAATGCACCAGGTGAATGGAGTGGACAGCCTGTTCTCCAGACCTAAAACCCCTCTAGCATGTCTGGGATGCTCTCGGTCGACATATCGCTGCACGTCTTCAAACCCTTACGACACTTTAGGAGCTCCAACAGGCACTGGTGCAAGAATAGGAGGCTGTACCCCACCAGCTGCTCGACCACCTGATCCAGAGTATGGCCAACCCGTTGTGTGACCTGTGTACGTGTGCATGGTGATCAAAGCCCATATCGATGTCGGGGTACATGCGCAGAAAACAGTGGCGTTTTGTAGCACATGTGTTTCGGGACGGTTTTCTCAACTTATCACCAATACCAGATCTGTGTCGTGTGTGTTCCCTATGTGCCTATGCTGTTAGCGCCAGTTTTGTGTAGTGCCACGTTGTGTGTGGCACCACATTCTGCAATTCTCCTTAATTTATGAGCGTGAGTGTAGTTCATTTGCGATCAGCTACGCTAGTTTAGGACTGCGATCTGTGCGCATATTCAGCCTCCCGTTTGAACTTAAGTTCGATCTCATCAAAGAAGCGTTAACGCCTTATGGTACGGTTTTGCAGGTTACTGGTGAGAAATGGACGGACAACAAACATTTCAGTGTTGACAATGGTGTGCGAAATGTTAGAATGATCTTCATAAGCATATCTCATCGTATATTATGGTTCAAGGCTTCAAAGCCTTAGTTCCTTATGATGGCCAACCAAGGAGCTGCGTCCACGAATCATCTAAAGGCAACCTGTCCTCGTATCAAATCTTTACGGAGGAAAAAACAGGCATTCGCCTCCGCGGGCGTACGCGGAGACCTTGTCAGCCCCATTACAGCAAACCGGAAATGGGCAGGGCCCTGGCATACCGCGTCAGGAGGAAAATGAAGGAAATCAGGATTCAACTGCACGTAGGGTATTGACAAATGAGTAGAGTTCAACGGTTGCTCTGCCAAAATGTTCGAATCAGGCCTCTCTAGGAGAGACTAATCCACAGGCCCTAGACGGTAGCAAGACACCTGGAAAAGAAATTTCTATGCCCGTTAAACGTTCAAAGACACCACTAGGTTGCATTCCCGATGACTTTCCAGGTAGGTAGTGATATGCTAGCTGACGAGGACACAAACCCAAGCATCCCAACATTAAGCGACTGATCTGATCACCCAGTTCCATGAAAAGATAATTTAAAAAAGTCGTCTAAATAAACGAAACGGCCCCCTAGAATACAAAGTCAGGGAGATACACAGAAATTAGAAAGGAAAAGAACACGCACAAGAGAAGTCCCTTAGGAATCTCACACAGGGGAAAGGCCGGCGGTTGATGCAATAAGAGTAATGACTCCCATTCGGAATGCGGGCGTTCGGATGGAGTTAGGCAACCACGTGAATACAATCGCATTAGCATCTTCCGGGTCTCTTCCGGTTGCAAGCACCCTTTGGTTAGAAGATACGGAGCAGTAGTAAACAGTTATATGCAGACTTACAAGCTGGTTGCAGTTAGTGTCTCTTGGATACGTTCGGTGGTAAAGTTACAATGTTTGGAAGATTATCTTTATGCCGCTGACATAGATGTCGCCATGTTACAAGAGGCTGTAACAGCTAAAGTAGCGGACATAGCAGGTTATGAACCCATCATCAACATCAGAAATGGAGGAGCAACGGCAGTTTTATTCAAGGACGTTATAGCGTGTCGAGCTCAAGCTATTTTAGAAACTAGTCAGGGTATAACTGTCCAACTTCATGACCTCATGGTAATTAACATATATGCACCATCTGGAACTGATGAAAGGCAGCACAGAACTAACTTATCAGAATGAGATAGTCGAATTGTTAAAGAATGTTGGGGCCGCCACCATGCCTGACAGAGATTTTAACTGTGTTTTGCACCATGAAGACCAGACGCCCAATTTTAACACTTGCCAAGAGCTCCAAACATTGGTGACTGAGTTATAACTGCAAGGCACCTGGACTTACTAGAATCCCCACAACACTGGATACACTTACGTCAGTAGCATGGCATCAGGCAGGTTAGATACAATCCATGTTCCTAAGTAATTCATGTCCAATGTTGAAGATTGTGAGATATGGCCTATATACTTGTCCGACCATTGTGCATACCATATTTCATTCAGGTATATCCGACAAAAAACTTTTTGTGGCCGTGGGGTATGGCAACTTAACGTTTCACTATTGCAGGATGCTGAACTTAGGCAACAGGTTAGACAGACTTGGCACAAATGCTTACGTTCCCAAATGAGGTATCGGGAACAGGTCATTTGGTGGACCGAACATGCAAAACCCACATTTCGTAAATGCATTATACAGTATGAAAAAGCCCAAGCATATTGGTGTAAACAAATGGAGGAACAATACTTCTCCTGTTTACGAGACCTTTATCAATTACAAGACCTATTGACCAATCAGAGAATTTAAAGTTAATTAGGAGAAAAGGAAAAAAGATTCAGCTTCTCGGCCTCTTTCCCTCGCTGTGTCTTTTGCTAACAACATGACCAGGATGGAACTACACCCCTCCATAGAAACCTTGTTACTCCCCTGTTTTGTCCATTTCGAAGTACCAAAGAACGGCCATAAACTCGCTAAAAGCCTTGTGCTTTCACAAATACGTTTTGCAACAGTGTCTGGACATCTAGGCGCCAGTAACGTGTCTCACAGAAATTCGCAGAACGCTCAGAGATGTCTTGATGTTTTCCTGCCGAGCAAGAGCCCATCCTCTGCTGTACTGCCGGTCTACAATGCGCTGGCCATTGCAGCGGCGACTTCTCGGCGCTAGTCAGCACAGCTCAACCTTCCCCTCTCAAGAAGAAACCCGGGGATGGGGTGTGTTAGGAGACCCAACTAGCGGGCTATCCAAATTTAATTCTTGCTCTTCCGGGTCGAGTGAGTGTGCAATTCGGTAGGGGAACTCAAGAGGAGCGAGTTCCACAGAGACGAGAACACGCCAGGATCGCTGGCGGCGTGCATGGACTGCCGTATCGAAGGCCTGTGGTCACGAGAGTGCACTACCTCGTCGTAAACCGGATCCTGCAAGCTTTAAGTTGAGTGCATTTGGATTCAAGTAGAGAAACTTCCACCACTGTGAGATCTTGCGAGTCTCCAGTGCCTTCGGTTTGTGTTGCTGCTCATACTGTTGCTGAGGCGAAGAGCAACGAGTGGAGTGATTGGGGAAGGTGGATCTGATTAGCTTTCCTGGACTTCTAATCGCTATTTATTGCGTTCAGTTTGTTACTATTTGTTAAGTTTAACCAGCGGTATTTTTCCTGCCTCGTGGCCGCGAACATCCCACTTACCTGCCCCGAGGATTAGTGTATGTATCGGTAGTGTACGTTTCCTCGCCTTGTCACTGCTGTCCAGTGATGTAGTTTGACAGCTTTCTTGATTGTAGGTTGGTTGGCGATTCTTCTACTCCGGTCGTAGTGATTCCTTTCTCGTTCCGGGCGCTCTAAGCACAGTATTCTGCGGACAGAGTCCAGACCGCCAGTTCCGGCTTTGCCATATTTTTACATCTTTGCATTTGGTTTATTGGACGTCAGGTAGCCTCAGCAAGATTATCGTTAGTCATTCGTTAGACTGCCACTAGCCTGAGTTACCATCTTGTGAGGTGAATGCAACTCTTGGCTGCCTACCTCACTGCTCACGAAAGTGTTTTTTGCCGGACCTACTCACAGGTCGATTCCTGGTGCCCCATCTGTGACTGGCCCTTGTGTTTTATTATTTTATTTGCTGTTTTATTGTATGTTTCTAAATATTTTATATTATTGCCATTCTTGGAGTTACAGAAAGTTTGAATGATTGTGCTACCAAGTTTACCATCATTTTGTCTCACCTGTTTGGTGATCAGTTGCGTGACCTTTTAAATTAACCTTTGCTGTTGTATTTGCTGTTTTACTGTATGTTTTTAAATAATTGCCATTCTTGGCGTTACAGCAGGTTTAAATGGTTGTGCTACCAAGTTTACCATCATTTTGTGTCACCCGTTGGGTGCTCAATTGCCTGTGCTTCTAATTAACCTTTCATTGCTGTTTTACAGTATGTTTGTTAATTTTTTTATCATTGCCATTCTTGGCGTTAATGGCCTTCAGCCATGACTGTGGTTATTTGCCTTAAAATTGTAATTGGGATCACAATGGCTTGTTTTTAAAATATTATTTGCTCTGTCTGTATTTTAGGTCATTTGGTAAATTGTAACCCACTGAAAGCACTATTAATTACACAGTTGTTTATTCCTTCGTTAATAACATGTGATATCTTTATTTATTGCTGAGTCTGGAATAACTGTTTTAAATAAATGTGTGTAACAGCAAAATGGAACCAATAGTAAATGATTAAGGGCCCGTCCACAATTGTAACTGAATCCTGACTTCCTCGGCTACCAGATCTCAACTGGTACCAGAGCGTGGTTGCAATCCATGAACCGCTTTTGTTATGGGTCCAGCACGCTTCCACCTCGGGACCACAGAAGTTTTTTGTAGTTTATAACATGCATCTGATGAATCAAAATGTTGCATATATGGTGGTATAGTCTAAAAATATTTTGGTGCGAATCTTTCATCTCTGTCTACTGTTGTTAAGGATTCGATAGTAGATAAATACTTGTAACAAGCTAAAGTATAAAGACGATTGCTGCTAGTTTCATTCGCAGTAATTTAAGTTGTCCTCTTAGACTCCTGTCTGACCACACACTCGGAGGACGACGGTTCAATCCTGGGTCCGGTCATCCTGATTTTGGTTTTCCGTGATTTCCCTAAATCGCTCCAGGCAAATGCCGGGGTGGTTCCTTTCAAAGGGCACGGCCGACTTCCTTCCCCGTCCTTCCCTAATCCGATGAGACCGATGACCTCGCTGTTTGGTCTCTTCCCCTAAACAATCCAATCCAATCCAATCCACACACTCGGAAATCGCTACGTATTCAGAAAAAAATGGTGAATTATTTGTGACAAGAAAAAGTATAAACGTTACTGTCAGTTGTTTCACGCACAGCAACTTCATCTTTCATTTCTTAAACATATGGAAGTCACGAAAGCGAAGATACTCATTACTGAAAAGCGCGCCGCGCGGGGTTAGCCGAGCGGTCTACGGCGCTGCAATCATGGACTGTGCGGCTGATCCCGGCGGAGGTTCAAATCCTCCCTTGGGCATGGATGCGTGTGTTTGTCCTTAGGATAATTTAGGTTACGTAGTGTGTAAGCTTAGGGACTGATGACCTTAGCAGTTAAGTCCCATAAGATTTCACATACATTCGAACTTTTTTTTTAAGCGCGCTCTTACATGTAAATAACAAAGAATATGTCAGAAAAATGCTTAACTTTGACGATTAACGAAGTCTCAGAATGTGTTACAGAGACGAAGAGGAGAAGCAATATTGTGGCCCCCAGCTGTATGCGAACCTTTGATCATTGACACAGAAGTTCTTTGACTGAACCACTGCTCTGCTACAATTCGCTTGATCATGGCGTTTTATTGCATATAATTTAAGTTATGAGAAACGCAGGCAGACTTCGTTACTGAATGATGCGGGTGTAAGCCGTAAATGCATGACACTTTGGAACGTTTCCTCTACCAGGCTTCACAAAATTCCTTTGCGTTTTTACTTCAAAGTTTGAAACATGTTTCGATAGTTAATAAGTAAACCATTTGTGGAAAAAGGTATGCGAAGTCGCTAGCAATTTCAGATAACACTCATGTGATGTATGTAAGCAGAACTGACCTTTAAAATTTACTGATTTTTTAACCCTTAATTATGTAAAAATAACAGGTATTTTGTGAGAATATTGACCGAAACAGTTTTTTTATATTATAATCATTCAGAGTAACAACAATACAAACAATATTTATAGCAAAGGAAAATAATCTATTATGAACTCACTTTCCACCTGGACACATTCTGGTGATTCTTCAGCAATTCAATCACTGAATCCGAAGAAATTCGAGGTGTAAATGAACCACAACGAACTGAACGAGAGGGCCATACCGAAATCCAAAACCTCTCTATGCAGTTGTCGAAAAATCGGCAGGAGGACCGATCGGTAACAGGTCTTTGAAACTTACTGAATAGGAATTTCGGATAAAGAAACGAAAATGACGCCACTACCGAGTCTAAAGTACTGCGTCGTTCGGTATGAATGATACAGAATACGGCCCCTGCACGGCTGCTGACGTCAAGGACAAAAACAACGCGCAACGTGCGAAAGATCTGCACTAAACTCTCCCTAAAGGTCTTGACGGAAGACCAAAAGTAGAAGCGAGTGACTGATGGTGAGGATCTTCTGCAATGCGTTGAATAAACCCTGACCTTCTTATGCAACGTAATCATGCTACCTGGAAACTATGCGACAAAGTTACAAATCGCACACTGCAGCATCACCTCATCCAAAAAGGCTCTAATCAGCAAATCCAGAGTGAACGCCATACTCGTTGTTTCCTCTGACACCAAGGGGTGCACTATGGATTTTCACCTCAGCTGCAGACAGTGAATGGTGCTTTTACCTAGAAGTGCCAAGAAAACTGAAGAGAAGGCTCAACCAAGTGAAATCTGCCACCGCCAGAAACTGGATTTGCATCACGACAATGCATCCAGCCACGCCTACTCCAAGGTTGAAAGATTGCAGGGTACTCTCACTTCTGATTCCGTGTTATGCCGCATCATGTTCTTAGAGGAGATAATCTGTATTACGATTTGACTTCATACATCATGGTGAAATGGTGGGCAGTAGTTAGTGCTCTTGCTTGTGTGATCTAGGGAAGCAATAACGGTAAGCTTTACCCGCGTTCAAAGGAACAGAGTGCCAATTTAAACGACTGCAGTAAAAGCATGGCGACTGTGGGCTGAGGAAAGCGCGTTTTTTTCTGCAGAACGTGGGTGGAAACATTTCCGGGTGGCCAAGTTCCGCAGTCTCATTGTGTGGACACATTGATTGGCGCCAGTCAGTTGGCATCCACGTCCAGGTAGACTGACTAGCGCTGAGAAGTCGCCGCTGCAATGGCAAGCGCATTGTAGACCGGCAATAAAGCAGAGGCAGGAAGCAAACAAGACAAATGTGAGCGTTCTGCGAATTTCCGTGAGACAGGTCACTGGCGCCCAGATGTCCAGATTCTGTTACAAAATGGTACAAGTGGCTCTGAGCACTATGCGTCTTAACTTCTGAGGTCATCAGTCGCCTAGAACTTAGAACTACTTAAACCTAACTAACCTAAGGACATCACACGCATCCATGCCCGAGCAGGATTCGAGCCTGCGACCGAAGCGGTCGCTCGGTTCCAGACTGTAGCGCCTAGAACCGCACGGCCACTCTGGCCGGCATTCTGTTACAAAACATATATGTAAAAGCACAAGGCTTTTGGCGAGTTTATGGTTGTTCTTTGGAGACTTCGAAATGGACGCAACAGGGGAGTAACAAGGATCCTGGTCATGTTGTTCGCAAAAGACATGGCGTAAACTCGAGGGAAAGAGGCCACGAAGGTGAACCTTTTTGCTTTTCTCCCAATTGACTTTAAAGTCTCTGATTGGTCAAATCGGTGTATGCAGAGCAAGGGAAACTCTCGGAGCTTCGAATGCCATGCTCCAGCTCGTGATTGGCTTGTGCTAAAGTGGGGAAGTCTGAGATGTAAATGGGCTTTTGCTACCGAGCTGAGGAGGAAAGCGGACAGACAGAGAAGATCACTCTTGTACTGGCTGTTCACTATTAAAGAACTGCAGATCTCTACCTAAATGGTGAGACTTGTATCCTTTGCTAGTGTGCCACTTAGAGCCTGTGCCACTCACCTTCTGAACCATCAGAGGTACTGCTTCCAGCAACAGGCACACAATGATGCGTGGGTGTACTTATTTTCTTGAGTCTACCATCCAAACATTTGACATATTCCATCATGCATAGCCGTGGCACGGAGTCAAATTGGTATGGCAGACCAGCAAACGAGTCCACCTGCACACTGGAATCCACCGGGGTTTCAGAAGCTCAAAGGAACGTACCTGCACTCCGAATTAACCGAACGCGACACCACGTACTTGAATTTATCGGGCGCGCGCCATTAATAACAGATGCGGCCGTCCATGACTTCAGTTGCCGAACACATCATGTTATGATGCATTGACAAGCATAAGGGTAAAGTATTCGCAGCTACGGCGTTGTTGTCGTTGTTGTTGTTGTCTTCAGTCCTGAGACTGGTTTGATGCAGCTCTCCATGCTACTCTATCCTGTGCAAGCTTCTTCATCTCCCAGTACTTACTGCAACCTACATCCTTCTTAATCTGCTTAGTGTATTCATCTCTTGTTCTCACTCTATGATTTTTACCCTCCACGCTGCCCTCCAGTACCAAATTGGTGATCCCTTGATACCTCACAATATACCCTACCAGCCGATCCCTTCTTCTTGTTAAGTTGCGCCACAAATTTCTCTTCTCTCCAGTTCTATTCAATACCTCCTCGGTTAGTTATGTGATCTACCCATCTAATCTTCAGCATTCTTCTGTAGCACCACATTTCGAAAGCTTCTATTCTCTTCTTCTGTAAACTATTTATCGTCCATGTTTCACTTCCATACATGGCTACACTCCATACAAATACTTTCAGAAACGAATTCGTGACACTTAAATCTATACTCGATGTTAACAAATTTCTCTACTTCGGAAACGCTTTTCTTGCCATTCCCAGTCTACATTTTAAATCCTCTCTACTTCGACCATCATCAGTTATTTTGCTCCCCAAATAGCAAAACTCCTTTACTACTTTAAGTGTCTCATTTCCTAAACTAATTCCCTCAGCATCACCCGACTTAATTCGACTACATTCCATTATCCTCGTTTTGCTTTTGTTGATATTCATCTCATATACTCCTCTCAAGACACTGTCCATTCCGTTCAACTGCTCTTCCAAGTCCTTTGCTGTCTCTGACAGAATTGCAATGTCATCGGCGAACCACAAAGTTCTTATTTCTTCTCCATGGATTTTAATACCTACTCTGAATTTTTCTTTCTTCTCCATGGATTTTAATACCTACTCTGAATTTTTCTTTTCTTTTCTTTACTGCTTGCTCAATATACAGATTGAATTACATCGGGGAGAGGCTACAACCCTGTCCCACTCCCTTACCAACCGCTGCTTCCCTTTCATGCCCCTCGACTCTTTTAACTGCCATCTGATTTCTGTACAAATTGTAAATAGCCTTTCGCTCCCAGTATTTTACCCCTGCCATCTTTAGAATTTGAAACAGAGTATTCCAGTCAACATTGTCAAAAGCTTTCTCTAAGTCTCCAAATGCTAGAAACGTAGGTTTGCCTTTCCTTAATCTAGCTTCTAAGGTAAGTCGTAGTGTCAGTATTTCCTCACGTGTTTCAACATTTCTGCGGAATCTAAACTGATCTTCCCCGAGGTCGGCTTCCACCAGTTTTTGCATTCGTCTGTATAGAATTCGCGTTAGTATTTTGCAGCAGTGACTTATTAAACTGATAGTCCGATAATTTTCACATCTGTCAACACTAGCTTTCTTTGGGATTGGAATTATTATATTCTTCTTGAAGCCGGGGGTATTTCACCTGTCTCATACATCTTGCTAGGTCTTTCACTGCTCTGTCACTCTTCACGCAGTATCGTGTCTCCCATTTCATCTTCATCTACGTCCTCTTCAATTTCCATAATATTGTCCTCAAGTACATCGCTCTTGTATAGACCCTCTATATACTCCTTCCACCTTTCTGCTTTCCCTTCTTTGCTTAGAACTGGGTTTCCGTCTGAGCTCTTGATATTCATACATGTGGCTCTCTTTTCTCCAAAGGTCTCTTTAATTTTCGTGTAGGCAGAATCTATTTTACCCCTAGTGAGATAAGCCTCTACATCCTTACATTTGTCCTCTAGCCATCCCTGCTTAGCCATTTTGCATTTCCTGTCAATCTCATTTTTGAGACGTTTGTATTCCTTTTTGCCTGCTTCATTTACTGCTTTTTTATATTTTCTCATTTCATCAATCAAATTCAATATTTCTTCTGTTACCCAAGGATTTTTACTAGCCCTCGTCTTTTTACCTACTTGATCCTCTGCCGCCTTCACTACTTCATCCCTCAGAGCTACCCATTCTTCTTCTACTGTATTTATTTCCCTCATTCCTGTCAATTGTTCCCTAATGCTCTCCCTGAAACTCTGTACAACCTCTGGTTTCGTCAGTTCATCCAGGTCCCGTCTCCTTAAATTTCCACCTTTTTGCAGTTTCTTCAGTTTTAATCTACAGTTCATAACCAATAGATTGTGGTCAGAGTCCACATCTGCCCCTGGAAATGTGTACAGTTTAAAACCTGGTTCCTAAATCTCTGTCTTACCATTATATAATCTATCTGATACCTTTTAGTATGGCTGACATCGAAATAAGTGTCCAAGAAATAGAAAAGCATCTCGAATCACTCAACAGAGGAAAGTGCACTGGACCTGACGGGATACCAATTCGATTCTACACAGAGTACGCGAAAGAACTTGCTCCCCTTCTAACAGCCGTGTACCGCAAGTCTCTAGAGGAACGGAAGGTTCCAAATGATTGGAAAAGAGCACAGGTAGTCCCAGTCTTCAAAAAGGGTCGTCGAGCAGATGCGCAAAACTATAGACCTATATCTCTGACGTCGATCTGTTGTAGAATTTTAGAACATGTTTTTTTCTCGAGTATCATGTCGTTTTTGGAAACCCAGACTCTACTCTGTAGGAATCAACATGGATTCCGGAAACAGCGATCGTGTGAGACCCAACTCGCTTTATTTGTTCATGAGACCCAGAAAATATTAGATACAGGCTCCCAGGTAGATGCCATTTTTCTTGACTTCCGGAAGGCGTTCGGTACAGTTCCGCACTGTCGCCTGATAAACAAAGTAAGAGCCTACGGAATATCAGACCAGTTGTGTGGCTGGATTGAAGAGCTTTTAGCAAACAGAACACAGCATGTTGTTATCAATGGAGAGACGTCTACAGACGATAAAGTAACCTCTGGCGTGCCACAGAGGAGTGTTATGGGACCATTGCTTTTCACAATATATATAAATGACCTAGTAGATAGTGTCGGAAGTTCCATGCGGCTTTTCGCGGATGATGCTGTAGTATACAGAGAAGTTGCAGCATTAGAAAATTGCAGCGAAATGCAGGAAGATGTGCAGCGGATAGGCACTTGGTGCAGGGAGTGGCAACTGACCCTTAACATAGACAAATGTAAAGTATTGCGAATACATAGAAAGAAGTATCCATTATTGTATGATTATATGATAGCGTAACAAACACTGGTAGCAGTTACTCTGTAAAATATCTGGGAGTATGCGTGCGGAATGATTTGAAGTGGAATGATCATATAAAATTAATTGTTGGTAAGGCGGGTACCAGGTTGAGATTCATTGGGAGAGTCCCTAGAAAATGTAGTCCATCAACAAAGGAGATGGCTTACGAAACACTCGTTCGACCCATACTTGAGTATTACTCATCAGTGTGGGATCCGTACCAAATCGGGTTGACGGAGGAGATAGAGAAGATCCAAAGAAGAGCGACGCGTTTCGTCACAGGGTTATTTGGTAACCGTGATAGCGTTACGGAGATGTTTAACAAACTGAAGTGGCAGAGTCTGCAAGAGAGGCGCTCTGGATCGTGGTGTAGCTTGCTCGCTAGGTTTCGAGAGGGTGCGTTTCTGGATGAGGTATCGAATATATTGCTTCCCCCTACTTATACCTCCCGTGGAGATCACGAATGTAAAATTAGAGAGACTCAAGCGCGCACGGAGGCTTTCAGACAGTCGTTCTTCTCGCGAACCATACGCGACTGGAACAGGGAGGTAATGACAGTGGCACGTAAAGTGCCCTCCGCCACACACCGTTGGGTGGCTTGCGCAGTATAAACGTAGATGTAGATGTATATAATCTATCTGATACCTTCTAGTATCTCCAGGATTCTTCCATGTATACAACTTTCTTTTATGATTCTTGAACCAAGTGTTAGCTATGATTAAGTTATGCTCTGTGCAAAATTCTACCAGACGCCTTCCTCTTTCATTTCTTAGCCCCAATCCATATTCACCTACTACGTTTCCTTTTCTCCCTTTTCCTACACTCGAATTCCAGTCACCCATGACTATTAAATTTTCATCCCCCTTCACTACCTGAATAATTTCTTTTATCTCATCATACGTTTCATCCCTTTCTTCATAATCTGCAGAGCTAGTTGGCATATAAACTTGTACTACTGTAGTAGGTGTGGGCTTCATATCTCTCTTGGCCACAATAATGCGTTCACTATGCTGTTTTTAGTAGCTTACCTGCACTCCTATTTTCCTATTCATTATTAAACCTACTCCTGCATTACCCGTATTTGATTTGGTGTTTATAAGCCTGTATTCACCTTACCAAAAGTCTTGTTCCTCCTGCCACAAAACTTCACTAATTCCCACTCTATCTACCATTAACCTATCCGTTTCCCTTTTTAAATTTTCTAACCTACCTGCCCGATTAAGGGATCTGACATTCCACGCTCCGATCCGTAGAACGCGTTTTATTTCTTTGTTCATGGTGAGAGGTAATGCTTGAAATCTGGTATTCTCGACACGCTCCTGACACTTCAGAATTTTGAATTCCCTGACGTTTTACTAAATGAACTGCCCCATCGTCTAGCTCAAAAAACGATTTCGCGCTCAAAGTCTGTTAATTCCAGTTGTGCAGCAATAATCACGTCGGTAACCTTTCCACAAGAGCCACCTGAGTTCAAATGACGGCTCAAACAAACACACTGCCCTTTTATACCCTGCGTACATGGTACCACTGCCATCTGTATAAGTGCAGATCGGTATCCCATGACTTTTTCAACTCAGTCCAATTACACAAATAATATTTGAAGAATTATTTTCAATTATATTGGAGCTATTATCCCTAAAAGATCTCCTTTTCATGAATTTTTCTTATCTTTACAGTACGGGTCAGCTAGTAATCTCTCGTTTCTGGATTGTATCGGTTACGCTAATGCTTATATATTACTTATCGGGCTCCTAATAATACTTAACAAATTCAGAGAACGGCATGGACCTTAGAAACCTGATTGTTTCTACTGCTTCTTACTTAGACAAAAACTTACAGAACTCTGTCATCCAAAGATGCAAAATTACGTAGGCTAACAGGATCTATCTGGTCAATCACTACAATACTGTCTACAAGATGATAGTGGAAGGTTTAAATAGGAAAACAGCACATGAACTAAGAACTATTCTTCAGAAGGAATCTCAGCAATAAATACAAAGGTCGTAGAAGGTACCTATAAGAAACATTAGGAAAAATTTTGGAAAAGTAGATTTATTTGACATATTACTACAATGTCACAAAATTCTTCAAAGTACAGCTTTTGAGAGTCGACACACTTCTGCCAGTTGCTTTTCCATGACTTGAAGGCCCCCTGGCAGGCGGATTACAGAAGGTCCTTAAGGGTATGCATGCAATGTTCTTTGACAACACTTGGGGTACCATGGTGGTGTGCTTTAAGGGAGGATTAGTGTAACCGATACAATCCAGAAACGAGAGATTACTAGGTGACCCGCACTGTAAAGACAAGAAAAATTCATGAAAAGGAGATCTTTTAGGGATAATAGCTCCAATATAATTGAAAATAATTCCTCAAATATTATTTGTGTAATTGGACTGAGTTGAAAAAGTCATGGGATACCGCTTTGCACTTATACAGATGGCAGTGGTACCAAGTACGCAGGGTATAAAAGGGCAGTGTGTTTGTTTGAGCCGTCATTTGTACTCAGGTGGCTCTTGTGGAATGGTTACCGACGTGATTATTGCTGCACAACTGGAATTAACAGACTTTGAGCGCGAAATCGTTTTTTGAGCTAGACGATGGGGCAGTTCATTTAGTAAATCGTCAGGGAATTCAAAATTCTGAAGTGTCAGGAGCGTGTCGAGAATACCAGATTTCAAGCATTACCTCTCACCATGAACAAAGAATTAAAACTGGCGTTCTACGGATCGGAGCGTGGAATGTCAGATCCCTTAATCGGGCAGGTAGGTTAGAAAATTTAAAAAGGGAAACGGATAGGTTGAATGTAGATAGAGTGGGAATTATTGAAGTTTTGTGGCAGGAGGAACAAGACTTTTGGTCGGGTGAATACAGGATTATGAATACAAAATCAAATAGAGGTAATGCAGGAGTAGGTTTAATAATGAACAAAAAATGGGAGTGCGGGTAAGCTACTACAAACAGCATAGTGAACGCATTATTGTGGCCAAGATAGATACGAAACCCATGCCTACTACAGTAGTACAAGTTTATATGCCAACTGGGTCTGCAGATGATGAAGAAATTGATGAAATGTATGATGAGATAAAAGAAATTATTCAGGTAGTGAAGGGAGACCAAAATTTAGTAGTCATGGGTGACTGGAATTCGAGAGTAGGAAAAGGGAGAGAGGGAAACATAGCGGGTGAATATAGGCTGAGGGATAGAAATCAAAGAGGAAGGCGTCTGGTAGAATTTTGCACAGAGCATAACTTAATCATAGCTAACACTTGGTTCAAGAATCATAAAAGAAGGTTGTATACATGGAAGAAAGCTGTAGATACTAGAAGGTATCAGTTAGATTATATTATGGTTAGACAGAGATTTAGGAACCAGGTTAGAAATTGTAAGACATTTCCAGGGGCAGATGTGGTCTCTGATCACAATCTATTAGTTATGAACTGTAGATTAAAACTGAAGGAACTGCAAAAAGGTGGAAATTTAAGGAGACGAAACCAGAGGTTGTACAGAGTTTCAGGGAGAGCATAAGGGAACAATTGACAGGAATGAGGGAAATAAATACAGTAGAAGAAGAATGGATAGCTTTGAAGGATGAAGTAGTGAAGGCGGCAGAGGATCAAGTAGGTAAAAAGACGAGGGCTAGTAGAAATCCTTGGGTAACAGAAGAAATATTGAATTTAATTGATGAAATGAGAAAATATAAAAACGCAGTAAATGAAGCAGGCAAAAAGTAATACAAATGTCTCAAAAATGAGATTGACAGGAAATGCAAAATGGCTAAGCAGGGATGGCTAGAGGACAAATGTAAGGATGTAGAGGCTTATCTCACTAGGGGTAAAATAGATACTGCCTACACGAAAATTAAAGAGCCCTTTGGAGAAAAGAGAGCCACATGTATGAATAACAAGAGCTCAGACGGAAACCCAGTTCTAAGCAAAGAAGGGAAAGCAGAAAGGTGGAAGGAGTATATAGAGGGTCTATACAAGAGCGATGTACTTGAGGACAATATTATGGAAATTGAAGAGGACGTAGATGAAGATGAAATGGGAGACACGATACTGCGTGAAGAGTGACAGAGCAGTGAAAGACCTAGCAAGATGTATGAGACATGTGAAATACCCTCAGCTTCAAGAAGCGTATAATAATTCCAATCCCAAAGAAAGCAGGTGTTGACTGATGAGAAAATTACCGGACTATCAGTTTAATAAGTCACTGCTGCAAAATACTAACGCGAATTCTTTACAGACGAATGCAAAAACTGGTGGAAGCCGACCTCGGGGAAGATCAGTTTGGATTCCGCAGAAATGTTGAAACACGTGAGGCAATACTGACCCTACGACTTTTCTTAGAAAATAGATTAAGGAAAGGCAAACCTACGTTTCCAGCATTTGTAGACTTAGAGAAAGCTTTTGACAATGTTGACTGGAATACTCTTTTTCAAATTCTAAAGATGGCAGAGGTAAAATACACAGAGCGAAAAGCTATTTACAATTTGTACAGAAACTATATGGCAGTTATAAGAGTCGAGGGGCATGAAAGTGAAGCAGCGGTTGGGAAGGGAGTGAGACAGGGTTGTAGCCTCTCCCCGATGTTATTCAATCTGTATATTGAGCAAGCAGTAAAGAAAAGAAAATAAAAATTCAGAGTAGGTATTGAAATCCATGGAGAAGAAATAAAAACATTGTGGTTCGCCGATGACATTGCAATTCTGTCAGAGACAGCAAAGGACTTGGAAGAGCAGTTGAACGGAATGGACAGTGTCTTGAGAGGAGTATATAAGATGAACATCAACAAAAGCAAAACGAGGATAATGGAATTGTAGTCGAATTAAGTCGGGTGATGCTGAGGGAATTAGTTTAGGAAATGAGACACTTAAAGTAGTAAAGGAGTTTTGCTATATTGGGAGCAAAGAAACTGATGATGGTCGAAGTAGAGAGGATATAGAATGTAGACTAACATCGAGTATAGATTTAAGTGTCAGGAATTCGTTTCTGAAAGTATTTGTATGGAGTGTAGCCATGTATGGAAGTGAAACATGGACGATAAATAGTTTGGACAAGAAGAAAATACAGTCTTTCGAAATGTGGTGCTACAGAAGAATGCTGAAGATTAGATGGGTAGATCACATAACTAATGAGGAGGTATTGAATAGAATTGGGGAGAACAGGAGTTTGTGGCACAACTTGACAAGAAGAAGGGACCGGTTGGTAGGACATGTTTTGAGGCATCAAGGGATCACAAATTTAGCATTGGAGGGCAGCGTGGAGGTAAAAGTCGTAGAGGGCGACCAAGCGATGAATACGCTAAACAGATTCAGAAGGATGTAGGTTGCAGTAAGTACTAGGAGATGAAGAAGCCTGCACAAGATAGAGTAGCATGGAGAGCTGCATAAACCAGTCTCAGGACTGAAGACCACAACAACATGAACAAATCAAAGGCCGACGGCCTTCGCTTAACGACCGAGAACAGCTCCGTTTGTGTAGAGTTGTCAGTACTAACAGCCAAGCAGCACCGTGTGTAATAACCTCAGGATTCAATGTGGGACGTACGACGAACGTATGCGTTAGTACAGTGCGACGAATTTGGCGTTAATGAGCTATGCCAGTAGACGACAGAAACGAGTGCCAATGCTAACAGCACGACATCGCCTGCAGCGCCGCCCTGCGCTAGTGATCACATCGACTGGACCCTAGACGGCTGGAGGACTGTGGCCTGATCAGATGAGTCCCAAGTTCAGTTGGTATGAGCTGATGGCAGGGTTCGAGCGTGGCGCGGACCGCACGAAGCCACGGACCCAAATTATCAACATTGCATTCTGCAAGCTGGCGGTGGCTCCATAATAGTGTGGATTGTGTTTACATCTAATGGACTGGGTGTATGGACCAGCTGTCGCGATCATTGACTGGAAATGGTTACATTCGGAGACCTGGACACTATTTGTAGCCATTCATTGACTTCATGTTCCCAATCAACGATGGAATTTTTATGGATGACAGTGCGCCATGTCATCGAAACACAGCTGTTCACGATTGGTTTGCAGAACATTCTAGACAATTCGAGCGAATGATTTTGCCATCCAGATCGACCTACTTGAATCTCATCAAACATTTATGGGACGTAATCGAGAGGTCAGTTCGCGCACAAAATCCTGCACCGCCAACACTTTCACAATTACGGACGGCTGTAGAGGCAGTATGGCTCAATATTTCTCTAGGGGACTTTCAACAACGTCTTGAGTCCATGCTGTACTGCGATGGGTAAAAGGAGGTCCGACACGATATCAGGAGGCATCCTGTGACTCTTGTTACCTCAGTGTAAATGCTATTCAATTCAAAAAATCAACTGCACAACGCAGAGCCTGTGCTGCACTTTGGGTGCCGTGAAATAAATGTATTTAACAAAACATCTAAATCTAGTTTATCAGTAATGTCGCAGTAAACATGGAAAATAGCAATACGATTCTGTCGAACTTGCAACATTGTCGATCTGAAGTATGTTTTGAATCGCTCTAAAATAGATAAACATTGTCCATTAGATCAGGATGTTCCAGAAATCGTAATAAGCAAACGAACAAAGTACACGAACCCTGGAATTAGTCCTTTTGTCCCTTCATATTTTTTAAGATAGACTCCAAAACTTCCCTAAACTTTTTGGCTTATCATTTTGTATCCTCAGAAGTTGCAAAAACTTATCTCTAGCGCTTATCAATCTCTCCCCATCGAACAGATTTTTCTAAAATTCTAGAATTTCATCGACGTCTGTGGGATTAGCACGATTTAAAAAATTTCTTGGAATTGTTGTCTAATCGACTGTTGAGTGACGTAATCCGTTGTTCATAAACTTCAATATTCATTTCCTGAAAAATTATTTATCAACTACCCGATTTCGTTATTACATTGATCAAGACGTTTCGGAGAGATACGAAGCTTGAACACCTTCACCCAGTAAGTTCCTCAATTATAAATCACGAGGAGCACTTAAAACATCAGAAACTGCTTCTATTTTTTTCCAGACGACTCGATGACACATAGATTAGACTTCTGTACTTCTGTAATTTCTCCTCTATGAGAAGCCTCAATAAGCATTGTTAAAATAGTATTCGAACCTTGCAACTAATCATGGAATCCTGATGCTTTAGCCGATATTATAGCGTTACTGTCAATTTCCTTGTGAATAGAACAGTCATAAAAAATGCATAAATTGTGCATAATACACCATTAAAGTGAAAGTATCCGTATTACTAAACCGCCATGCCAGTACCCGGTATTATTTGCAGGCTGTATATCTGACGACTTCCAGGGACAATAAAACTTTCAATTTCGATACTTTGATTTATTATTAACCGAATATAAAAACTTTAAATGGTGTCCTAATCTAATCGTCAAGAGGTACGTTATAAGTTTGATCTGAAGGAATAACACTTTTCCGAAAGCAAATGAGTCTCAACTGTATCTTCCATAAGGGTAGAAGCTGAACCAATGAATTAAAATGTTATTGGATCAGGTCAATAGATCGCCTATGCCTGGGGTACGGGGAGGATTTCCTCCTTTCGCACAAAGCTGGGGCGGTATTTGAATGTCTGGGAACCTCACCATTAGTTGCGATATGTCAAGGGGAAAATGGGTTGAAGGTTTGAATTGAAATTTTTGTTATGGATGGCGTTGGAGTTAGGTAGTCTATGCACATAGGCAGTATTTTCACAACGCAGTTTGTAGACACAATCCAAATACATCAGTGAATGTGTCTGCAAAGTTATATCACTGTACGATTCACAGTTGAAGAGATATGAAGTTATATAAGATAAAGACGTGTGAAAAACTAGCTTTTGTTAAAACTGAGCGCAAACTGCCCACACTGTACATACTTGTCTTCTGTCTGATGATGAAAGCGCTTAGCGACTTCCAACAAACTTTAAACATAACTTCAAATCTTTTCTAAACCTTTTCTCGCTTACATGCTTGAGGTCCAATATTCGACACATGAATTCATTTGTAAAGTAATCAGACGTTTGAAGCCGTTTTGTACACTACACTTCGATTCTATGCCCTACTGCTATATAAAGTTAAACATAAAACATCAAGCACAATTTAATAAAATTTTTAATCCTAATATACAGGGTGTTACAAAAAGGTACGGCCAAACTTTCAGGAAACATTCCTCACACACAAAGAAAGAAATTATGTTATGTGGACATGTTTCCGGAAATGCTTACTTTCCACGTTAGAGCTCATTTTATTACTTCTCTTCAAATCACATTAATCATGGAATGGAAACACACAGCAACAGAACGTACCAGCGTGACTTCAAACACTTTGTTACAAAAAATGTTCGAAATGTCCTCCGTTAGCGAGAAACATGCATCCAACCTCCGTCGCATGGAATCCCTGATGCGCTGATGCAGCCCTGGAGAATGGCGTATTGTATCACAGCCGTCCACAATACGGACGCGAGGAGTCTCTACATTTGGTACCGGGGTTGCGTAGACAAGAGCTTTCAAATGCCCCCATAAATGAAAGTCAAGAGGGTTGAGGTCAGGAGAGCGTGGAAGCCATGGAATTGGTCCGCCTCTACCAACCCATCGGTCACCGAATCTGTTGTTGAGAAGCGTACGAACACTTCGACTGAAATGTGCAGGAGCTCCATCGCGCATGAACCACATGTTGTGGCGTACTTGTAAAGGAACATGTTCTAGCAGCACAGGTAGAGTATCCCGTATGAAATCATGATAACGTGCTCCACTGAGGGTAGGTGGACGAAACTAAAATGAGCTCTAACATGGAAATTAAGCGTTTCCGGACACATGTCCACATAACATCTTTTCTTTATTTGTGTGTGAGGAATGTTTCCTGAAAGTTTGGCCGTACATTTTTGTAACACCCTGTATACCTTGTTGGAAGAGAGAAGGTAAACATTTTTCAGGGTCTTTCTCAGCTTCAATCTGCAGCTCTTTCAACTAAGCATCGCGTTACGGTGAGTGCCGCACAAAGTTTATTAAATCTTTTATTACGCTAACAAATTTTCTTACTGAGAATCCTGATTCAGTTTCGTACTGTACGATGAGATGAAGGTTATGAGCGTTACAATGCACACGTAATGCTCGAAGCTCTTACTTCCGTATTCGTGACTGCAATCCCCAGACTTTGCCAGAAACATTTGAAGTCCAATCGTAACACTGGCCTTCGAGTTTGAGTGGTAACTTATGCAGGGCTCAAACGTCTTTGTCGTGATCAATAAAGATTTTCGCCAAAGTACGATCCGTAGAATAAAATCCGATAAGAGAGTCTTTCGCTGTTTCCAGAAGGAAAGAAGGAAGACAGATTGGGATTTAACGTCTCCTCGTCATCGAGGTCATAAGAGACGGAGCGGAAGCTCGGATTACTTCAAGGATGGGAAAGGAAATCGGCCGCACCCTCTTCAAAGCAACCAGCCAGACATTTGCCAGGAGCAATTTAGAGAAATCAAGGAAGAAGTAAATGTGGATGCCCCTAGGCAGGTTTGAACCGTCGTCCTCCCGAATGCGAGTACAGTGTGCTCGACACTGAGTCATCTCCTTCGAGTCTGAGACAGAGACTTGTTCAGTTTGGGAAACGTCACAAGCTTCATCCAATAAAACTGAAAGATATGCAGTAGTTTTATCTTGCTCATAATTTCTGACAAGACAGTTGTTGTCATCAGCCCGAGAATTTCATTTTGATTATCCTGGTGTTGCCATTTGTAACCATCTCTTTGTAGGCAAGATTTTAATTGTCATATCTTCTGTTCTAGCTTTTACAAACGTCATAAAGTTGGGATATTTGTCTTTGTTGGATCCATGTATCAGAAGTCTGTTCAAGCCATGGCCTACGCTTCGTCCAGTTTTTCAAAACTGAAGGCACTGAAGAGTTCTTTGCACCTGACGCTAAAAACCAAAATATATGTTTATGCTACACAAAAAGTGCAAAAAAATCTGTGCAAGAAAATAAAAAAATACTAAGACGTGTTCTGTATTACTATGCAGTTTCATTTTTCAGGTACGTAATATATTTGGAAAGTTCAGAGCCATGATTGTCGAAGGTAGCAAACTGCTTATTAAAATCACTACAGTGCTTTTTTTTTGGAAATCTAAGGTGTTTTAACTACATGCTTTGAAGTGTAAAATTATAATGCTAGACACTTGGATTTACAATGTAGTTCTTAATTTTGTTCCGATAAGAATAATATTTACATTATCCACAGTCATTCAAAATTTAAAACAAACGAAAAACAACGATTTTGCACATGATTTTCAGTATCAGCTCTCTCGACATTCTCATCATTAAAGGCTCCATGGCACACTTCAAAGTTGGTGCAGAAGTCTTTTATGCGTTTGCTTCCCAACAGTGCTTCATCTACGCCTTCCTCGAATTTCCTGTTGTCTCTCACCACGAATCTATCCACGTCTGCTATGAGTTTATCTACAATGAGACATTCTACAGTGAAAGGAAAACTTGTAATATATCACTATTCCGGCTATCGTAGACAATCTCTTACTTTCGTATTTCTTGAATTACTGGAGTAAATTTGACTGAGTAATATGACAATATGAGTATCGAAAAAAAGACAGATGTTTAATGTTATATTATGCTGTAAGTTCACCGGAAAAATTTGCCACATGAAAAATAACCTCACTAATTTTTTCATATTCTATAACTGGAGCCCCACATCACACTTAATAAACGCATAATACTCTAGAAAACGGCTTTACTGCTCGTCTAAGGTAAGCAAACGCTTAGAATAAGCATCCGATTTCCGCGAAATTAAAAAAATACAAAAAGCAAGGAAATACGTTTCTAGCATTTGTTGACTTAGAGAAAGCTTTTGACAATGTTGACTGGAATACTCTCTTTCAAATGCTGAAGGTGGCAGGGGAGCGAAAGGCTATTTACAATTTGTACAGAAACCAGATGGCAGTTATAAGAGTCGAGGTTCGTGAAAGGGAAGCAGTGGTTGGGAAGGTGTGAGACAGGGTTGTAGGCTCTCCCCGATGTTATTCAATCTGTATATTGAGCAAGCAGTAAAGGAAACTAAAGAAAAATTTGAAGTAGGAATTAAAGTCCATGGAGAAGAAGTTAAAACTTTGAGGTTCGCCGATGACATTGCAATTCTGTCAGAGACAGCAAAGGACTTGGAAGAGCAGTTGAACAGAATGGACAGTGTCTTGAAAGGAGGATATAAGATGAACATCAACAAAAGCAAAACGAGGATAATGGAATGTAGTTGAATTAAATCGGGTGATGCTGAGGGAATTAGATTAGGAAATGAGACGCTTAAAGTAGTAGATAAACGGGTATTCATTGGACAAATATATTATACTAGAACTGACATGTGATTACATTTTCACGCAATTTGGGTGCATAGATCCTGAGAAATCAGTACCCAGAACAACCACCTCTGGCCGTAATAACGGCCTTGATACGTCTGGACATTGAGTCAAACAGAGCTTGGATGGCGTGTACAGGTACAGTTGCCCATGCAGCTTCAACACAATACCACAGTTCATCAAGAGTAGTGACTGGCGTATTGTGATGAGCCAGTTGCTCGGCCACCATTGACCAGACGTTTTCAGTTGGTGAGAGATCTGGAGAATGTGCTGACCAGGGCAGCAGTCGATCATTTTCTGTATCCGGAAAGGCCCGTACAGGACCTGCAACATGCGGTCGTGCATTATCCTGCTGAAATGTAACATTTCGCAGGGATCGAATGGAGGGTAGAGCCACGGGCCGTAACACAACTGAAATGTAACGTCCACTGTTCAAAGTGCCGTCAATACGAACAAGAGGTGACCGAGACGTGTAACCAATGGCACCCCATACCATCACGCCGGGATGGCGATGACGAATACACACTTCCAATGTGCGTTCGCCGCGATGTCGCCTAACACTGGTGCGACCATCACGATGCTGTAAACAGAACGTGGATTCATCCGAAAAAATGACTTTTTGCCATTCGTGCACCCAGGTTCGTCGTTGAGTACACCATCGCAGCCGCTCCTGTCTGTGATGCAGCGTCAAGGGTAACCGCAGCTACGGTCTCCGAGCAGATAGTTCATGCTGCTGCAAACGTTGTCGAACTGTTGGTGCAGATGGTTGTTGTCTTGCAAACGTCCCCTCCTGTTGACTCAGGGATCGGGACGTGGCTGCACGATCCGTTACAGCCATGTGGATAAGATTCCTGTCATCTCGACTGCTACAGATATGAGGCCGTTGGGATCCAGTAGGGCGTTCCGTATTACCCTCCTGAAGCCACCGATTCCACATTCTGCTAACAGTCATTGGAGTCGTACAGTCAACGCGAGCAGCAATGTCGCGGTATGATAAACCGCAAGCGCGATAGGCTGCAATGCGACCTTTATCAAAGTCGGAAACGTGATGGTACGCATTTCTCCTCCTTACACTTGGCATCACAAAAACGTTTCACCAGGCAACGCCGGTCAACTGCCGTTTGTGTATGAGAAATCGGTTGGAAACTTTCCTCATGTCAGCACGTTTTAGGTGTCGCCACCGGCGCCAACGTTGTGTGACTGCCCCGAAAAGCTCATCATTTGCATATCACAGTATCTTCTTCCTGTCGGTTAAATTTCGCGTCTGTAGCACGTCATCTTCGTGGTGTTTAATGGCCAGTAGTGTACATTCTCCAGTCACAGTAATGTGACGACAGCGTATACTCGACGTCAACGTGCGATAACCACTCACAGACGGCAGGTGGTGGTTTTATAAAGTGCGTCGGGAGACGAGGATAACAGCGCAGTCGTTGTAATACGGAAACGGAAGGACTTATGTGACGTCCAAAACGGTATGGTCATTGGCTTTCGGGCCAAGAGTGGAAGCATTCGGCTAAATTTGTAAATTGTTCGTCTTCCGTCGTGATTAGAGTATACCGTGCATGGCAAAATGACGCTTCCAAAAGCGGCGCACTAGGCAGCTGCGGCGCACCACGGGCCATAGATGACGGGTGTATAGGCATGCAGCTGTTGAACACCTGACCGCCCGGATGAACCAAGGGGCTACCAACTAGGATAAAATATCGATATCGATACATCAAAAAATATTACAGAAAGTATCGATATATATCGTTTAGGATTTTCGCCCGATATAATGATATTGGAATAGCAACATCGAGTGCCGATATTTTCATTTAATATTTTTTTTTTTTTTTGCAGTTTTCGGTAAATATAAGAAGTTGTTCTTTCCGAATTGTAGTAGTACATAATTTTACTTTAACTGTACGAACGATTCTTACCACTGCTTTTTGAGCTCCCATCACGTCCAGTCTTTCTCTTTTGCTGTGTGAAGCAAGTACAGGTGTCACAAAGAAGACCGATTTCATCAGCGGGTGGTGGAGTGAATGGAATAACAAGATTTCCGATTTGAAGGAATAGCACACCAGCTGCGTTAAAAACAAGTTTTAATACATCTCGTGCGCCTTCCCGCATATCAGCAAACTTCGAAAACAGTTGCTGAAAAAGATGACTCTAATCTAACTGACAAGACTGATTTTTGCGCTGGACGGAGACGTGTGTGGTAAAATGCTGACGTAATCGGCGCTCGCTACCAACAGAAACTGCAACGTTTGACTTCACCATGTAATTTTGGCACTACGAGTGCCAGGTCGCTGGCGTTTGCAGGGGGGGGGGGGGGGGGGGTCGAAGTGAATCCGCTACGCGACGAACCCGTCGGACAACTTCTATTGTGACACTTACACGCTGTTACCTTTGTTAGCAAAATGATTATCGCCAAGCGTGAACGTACATCGTTTTCCTTTCTTTCTTGCTGTAAAGGAGATCAGCTGACAGCTAGCTTGTTCATTTACAGAATATCTAATAATAAGTCAATACTTCAATATATAGATCTAAGTCCGGCACTATATTTACAATGTGCAGCCGTTACTTTTACAGTCTGGTACGTCGATAGCTGTTACGTTGTTATATCAATATTTTTGTCGATATGTATAGCGCCGACAACATTATAATGTAGATATCGATGTATCGGACATCCGATATTTTTAAAAATATCAACAGTGCTACTACCAAAAGTCTCTCCCAATCGACCTTTCAGCGAATGTTGCCACGTGTGGGCCTCCGGAACAGGCACGTTGCTCATGCACCCATGTTGCCAGTTGTTCATCGCCAAAGAAGGATGGAATTTGCACGCCAGTGCTGCAACTGGGCGTCTACTTAGTGGCGACAGGTGGCCACTTCAGATGAACAACGTTTGATGCTCCCTGCACCCTGCGATAACCGTCGGGAGGGTCCAGGCCAGAGGAAGGAACGTTACGGTTTGGCGAATATTTCCGCGGCATTCACTGCGTGATGTCCTCATTCTGGAAGACACAGTGGATGAACACAAGTAGGCATCTATCCTAACGGGCCACGTACACCACCTGCACGCAGTTTGCTTTTCTTCAGTCAGATGACATCTACCAGTAGGAATATGGAACGTGCCACACAGCTCCCAGTGTTCGCGCGTGGTTCAAAGGGCACGAAGTTGAGCTTAACGTACTCCCCTGGCCAATAAACTCACGGATTTAAACACAGTCGAGAATCTGTAGGCCACCTTGATCGGGCTATTCGCGCCGTGGATCCTAAGACCGAGAATCTATCGCAGCTGCCAGCGGCACTGGAGTCGACATGACCCTACATCCCTGTTGGTACCTTCCAAAAACACTTGGACTCTCTTCCTGCACATCTTGCAGCGGTCTACGCTGTAAAAGGTAGTTATTCAGGCTTTAGACAGGTGGTCGCATTAATGTGTATTTGTGAGAGCAGCTCTGACAAAAGTAGATAAATTAGTTCGCTGTCTGCTAATTCCTTGACATCGACTGTGTGAAGTATAAATTTACTACTCTGTGGTGACCTAATACAGCTGATGACAAGGAATCTGCAGACAGTGAATTAATTTCGGAGTATTACGTAGACCTCTGGATCCTCAACACTGTCAGTTCTCCACACATGCATGTAAGCAGAAAGTAATTGCAGTTAGCATAGCTGTCTCACTAACGTTCTCTGGGTGTTTTTATATTCTCCCAAATCCAGAGTGGGTATTTAACCTACTCTGAATTTTTTGACTGCTTACAACTATGCACAGTAACCGTACCAACCGCCCGCGTTGAACACTAATATAACGTGACATCTTGGCAGAGGATGCTACGAGGGTACGCACACGATCGCCGCCTAGTTTATCGACTGATGCTCGGGGAAAGGGGGAGTGGGAAACCAGTCTCGCCTATTTCTCGCTGGGCAGCGAGCACACTGGAATCAACATTGCATTCATAGTGCCTGTCCGCCCCTGGTAGCTGAGTGGTCAGCGCGACGGAATGTCATACCTAACGGCCGCCGGCTTCCACTACCAGCTGGGTCGGTAATTTTCTCCGCTCGGCGACTGGGTGTTGTGTTGTCCTAATCGTCATCATTCCATCGTCGTCACGCAAGTCACCGAAGTGGCGTCAACTCGAAAGACCTGCACCACGTGAATGGTCTACCCGACGGGAGGCCCCAGCCACACGGTATTTACATTCCAGTGCCTGCTGCAATGATACGGCGTGATGTATTTTTTTAGTAGCTAATGTTGGAATGTTGGCAACAAGCGGAAACATTCAGTAGCGACCCGAAGTTGTACCCACAAGGGGACCAGGTTATATTATGCGAATTCACGCAGAGTAATCTCCGCGCGGTATTTACTGAGAGCGGATGGAGTCGGTGCAACGTGCCTTCTTACGATGGTGGGGTACAGAAGTTTCACGAGTACGAGCGACTGCTAACAGACAGATCCCAAGTTTTGCCGTTTAAGCCTGCGCGAGAGACGAGTAACCCGTAAAGAGGTTTCGACTTTAGCTGACGCGCGAGGGAGCGGAAGTGACGCTGCTATGCGGAACCCGACGAGGCAGCCTGCGGCCGCAGCCAAGAGAAAGCAACTGCACTGCTCTGGGACGTTTACTGTGTCAGCCGTGATAGTCTAGTGGTTAGGACATTGCGTTGTGGCCGCAAGAACCCAGGTTCGAATCCTGGTCACGGCATGCGACTTATTTTTCTTCAATTTCCTGACAGCACAGTAACGCCTGCTAAGAGTTCCGAGAACTCTATTCATCGAGTCCGTAACAGTTTCTCATTTGACACATGCGCAATTTAAGGTATATGTTCTATGAATAAAAGTCCATCAACTATCTGTATGTCGAAATTTTTATTTACCTATAGGAACGAGCATTTCAGAGTGAAAGCTGCGTTTTTACTGTTTACAAACTGCATCTGAGTATCTTCATCCTAACGTGCTGAAGAAATTACACCTGATTTTTCTGCAAATCTGCCTCACTTTTAGACGTTGGCGAAAAGGAAGAGTTTAACGTCTCGTCGACGAAGTGCTCATTAGGGGTTTAGCACAAGCGACTGACTTCAACTGATGCCTTTGCTCCAAATCAAATGTTCAAATGTGAGCGGAATCTTATGGGACTTAACTGCTAAGGTCATCAGTCCCTAAGCTTACACACTACTTAATCTAAATTATCCTAAGGACAAAGACACACACCCATGCCCGAGGGAGCACTCGAACCTCCGCCGGGACCAGCCGCACAGTTTATGACTGCAGCGCCTAAGACCGCCCGGCTAATCCCGCGCGGCTTTGCTCCAAGGAAGAGCCAAATTACGTTGTGCATATAATAACTCAGATGAATATAAATGAGGGAAGAAGATAGTGGGAATCGTCCTGAGATTCGCCAGAAGTGATGCGACGAAGCCGTTTGTGCGGGCCTTGAGCTTGTTCTCGCGAATACGGGTCCAATGTTTTAATCAATGCGTCATTAATTTTATTCTCCAGATATAATTCAAGGAATGTGCATAGTAAAAGATGGGAAACACTGCGCAAAACGAGTTAGCGCGCATGTGTGTTCGCAGAAACTTATCCAAGAGATGGCGAGATTCCAAGACTGTCATTTTTTATAAGAGTGACTCAATGAGTATGAGAATATATTATGCTCCAAGAACTAAATTTAACAGGTAGTACCCGTAACTTATTGTGTCTCAAACTACTTACAGATACCCACTCAACGTTTTAAGGCATGACTTCTGTTGTGGTTGGCAGGAGAGCCAACCGTGTTTTTCTAAAGGAGGCCGAAATGCACGCGTTTTAGCTCACGCAGGCTGGTGTGAGGTCTGGAACATGACAAGGGAATTAGAATTGAGAAAAACGGACGTAGCTGGTGGAATACTTAACTTTAATCCATTAATGACGAACGTCGCTCTTTCTATCGTCTCGGCAAATGAGAGCGTATTTTGTCAGTGAACCATCGCTAGCAAAGTCGGCTGTACAACTGGGGTGAGTGCTAGGAAGTCTCTCTAGAACTGCCGTGTGGCGGCGCTCGGTCTGCAGTCACTGATAGTGGCGACAAGCGGGTCCGACGTACACTAACGGACCTCGGCTGATTTAAAGGCTACCACCTAGCAAGTGTGGTGTCTGCGGTGACACCACAACTTCCGTACGTAAATAGTAAGCATGTTTCATTACAGTGTTCACATAACATTATTTTATTATAGTACTATCACTAGTAACGCCACTTTTATGATTCAGTGATCTGAAATTCCATCCATCATATGATTAAAGCCAGGATATCCTAAAAGTTGTTCGCAATTTTGATCATAACTGTACCAAAAGTACGGCGCCAGGTCTGAGGAGCCTTGCCACGGTTCGCACGGCTTCCCCCCCTCGGAGGTTTGAGTCCTCCCTCGGGCATGAGTGTGTGTGTTGTCCTTAGAGTAAGCTAAAGTTAGATTAAGTAGTCTGTAACCCTATGGACCGATGACCTCAGCAGTTTGGTCCCATAGGAATTATCAGAAATTTCCAAAATGTACTCTGACAGTGAAAAGTAATATGGAACCGAAAAAATAGCACAATTCAGAAAGATCTGTTAGATACCAGCAGAAATAACGGGCATAAATGTCACGTTAACACTCCTCAAAGTGGAGAAACTGGAAATAAACTTAAAAAACGCTTATATAACTTTGATGCCATTTCTAATATTTCACACGAAACTTCTTATCTGACCATGTTAATGGATTTATAGCGTCACTTTTGTGTGTCCTGTTACAAAATGTTCACTGACATACTAACTGTTAAACAAAATGTGTTTGGAGACCTACGTTTTCGCATTTTTTAGGTGCAATGTAACACAGAAACAGCACTCGAATAATTGCTAACTGAGTGTGGAACCCTCACATAATGACCCCGAAATTGATAGGTATGACTGAGTTTTAACACTTTGCGCACATCTCGTACAAATTTATTCGCTTGGCACCGGCAACGCTAAGTAGGATTACTCGGCATTATCCAGTTTATTGTTGCTGTTGGAAAAATGTAAAAATGACAATATTTGTCTGAATCGGTTGCGGGATATCGTTTGGCGAAATATAGGTGTGTCTGTCAACGGATTCGTTGACCAATAATCATTGATCCTTGCTTTTCTTACAGTTCCCATAAGGATAGCAAGCGCAAACCATTTTCTAAGTTCGGGTCCCGTAACGTCGACAAATTTGGCATTTTTAAATTCCAGTTTCCTTCTATTGCAATTTAGAATTAGTACTTTTTGGTTTCGTTGCTAATATATGCAAATAGATAGTTCCCAATATATAATTGCACGATATCCTCGACGCTCTGTGTATCTTTGGGAAATACGTTTGGACTCGAGGATCCTTCAAATTTATTATTGGTCCTCGGTAAATCAATGTCTGACCACTGTGCACTTCTTCTTCGTCTGATTCAGCCGAATCAGTTGACAACCGTAGCGTTCGCCGAATTCTTCTTGGACGTATTTCACCGTCTTCCTACGATTCTACTTCACTTCCATTTTTTTGATATCGAATGTCTTCTTCCCAATCGGCCAAGTCGTCCGGAACGTCAGATGATGATGATGATGATGATGTTTGGTTTGTGGGACGCTCAACTGCGCGGTTATCAGCGCCCGTACAAATTCCCAACCTTTGGTCAGTCCAAACTCACCACATTCATGAATGATGATGAGGACAACACAAACACTCAGTCACCTCGAGGCAGGTGAAAATCCCTGACCCCGCCGGGAATCGAAGCCGGGACCCCGTGCTCGGGAAGCGAGAACGCGACCGCGAGACCACGAGCTGCGGACTCGGGAACGTCAGACAAGACGTCCGCGCATTCGTGGTAAATAATCCTCTTGTCCCTTTCGTCCGCCATGATGAAAGGGCACAAGTACTTACAAAAACAAAACAATTGTTGACGTGTGTAACTTACTGTTACCTAAACAAAACACCAACAGAATGCAAAAATACTAATATGCTGTCGCCGGCCACTGCGCGATACTATGCTCGCGATACCACCGTGCTGTCGCCGCCCGTTGACCGCTGTCCACGCACGACACCACTGCGGTGTCGCCGGACAGCAAAGTGTTAACAGCTTAGAAATGGACCAAGGCAGTCTTCGGTTCTCTAATTTGACAAATTATGGTGCAGCCAAACAAACTTGATTGTGGGACTGTGCATGTTGAACTGTGTTGCACCCCGTACAGTTTCAGAAAGCCCCTGTTCCTAGAGAAGACATCCTTCTGTCTGCAATTTCACACTTCTCTGCACTCTCTTCTCGACTGATGCATTTGAGTCCGAAGATGTGTAGATGTAGAACCCTACAGTACATCATAGCTGAGTTCTTTAGACCTTGTTACGATAGCACTGCACTATAAAAATGAATGCAGACTCAGGAATCAGTTACGGTTCTTTTTGTCCACAGACAAATGACAAACTACTGTTGTGACTATGTTGTGCAGCAAAGGGAGTACTGTTCAGTACTGTCAACCCTGATTACGCGCTGACTTGCGATAAGCCGACTGAAACCCTCTCACTCAACCATTCTGGGCACCTGTAGTAGCGGGTGATATCTGTCAAGACTTGTGGAGGAAAACAGATTCTACAGTAAATGAAATAACACACGGTTCATAGCGCTTCTGACACAGAATTCTCTGTAAAGTGACATTTCGACATAAGGAGATGACCACATGTCGAACAGTTAAAATTTTTCGGACTGAAAACGCATGAAAAACTGTACTCGGAGCATCACGCACACGATTTTATTCCGGTACTGAACGCTGTCGCGTTCAATACGAAGGCTGTTCAAAAACTTCCGAAACATTCGTAATTTCGCGCCAATGGCGTGTTGGAGCGAAAAGAGGTTGGCATTCCTGCACACGGCTGTGTTTAATATGTAACTGCCGGAAGTTTCCTTTATGTCTGCTAGTTATTGTTCAGTGCTGTATTGAGTAGAACGTTGTGTCGTAAACTTCGAAAGGGCAGAGTTAGAGGAGCAACACGTCTGCTTTAAATTTTGCGTGAAATCCAAGAAAACCTCTACAGAGACACACCAAATGACGCAGGAAGCATACAGTGATGCGTACCGAAGCCGTCCTCGGTGTTACGAATGGTTCACACGGTTTAAAAATGACTGGGCTGAAGTTAAAGTTGATCCTCATTGAGGACGCCCCTCGGCTTCTACCGACGACCCTCATGTCAGGCACGTCAACTAAGTTGTGCGTGCCAATCGAAGACTGACTGTTCGAATGGCTCTGAGTACTATGGGACTTAACTGCTGTGCTCATGAGTCCCCTAGAACTTAGAACTACTTAAACCTAACCAACCTAAGAACATCACACACATCGATGCCCGAAGCAGGATTCGAACCTGCGAGAAGACTGACTGTCCGAGAGATTGCGGAAGAATGTGACATTTCGGTTGGAGCATATCATGAAATCCTGAGAGAACGTCTTGGAATACCTCGTGCTGCCGCTAAGTTCGTCCTGCGCGTCATGTGTCAGCCCAGAAAGACGTTCCGTCTCGCAATCTGTGAAGAGCTTTTGGATTAAGCAATAGAGAACGAGATGTTCTTTAAGAGAATCATAACTGGTGATAAGACATGGGTCTACGGTTATGATGTTTAGATGATGAAAGACGAAGATCTGCAACGGCAGATGAATTAAAAGAAAATTCGCAGAGGGCGCTTCGCGCTATCCAGCAAAAGGCTTATCAACACTGATTCCGTAAGTGGAAACGGCATTGGGAGCGGTGTATCAATTGTGGAAGGGAGTATTTCGAAGAATACCATGCATAATAAGTAAAAGATAAGCGCAGAAAAATTTTGTGGCCAAAGTTTCGGAATCTTTTGAGCAGACCTCGTATAAGAACAGGATCTCCGACACTAGGGCATAAAAAACCTTGATTACTTCTTAGTTTCCCTATGTTTTATTCTGTAGTATCATATGTTGCGGCAACTCTGCACTTTCTTAGATAAGTTAAGGGCATTCCGCGAACTTCGAGCTGGCCGTTGCTCAACAGTCCAGACTTCCAACTCTGTGCTACCGCTATACACTGATGAACCAAAACATTAGCTTGCTTGTCCGTCTTTGGAACGAAATACATCACTGATACTATGTATCAGGGATCCGAGGTTTGTTGGTAGGTTTGTGGAGCTGTGTGGCATTAAATGAGATGTGTGGCATTAAATGTCTACGCACGGATCATGTAGGTCGCGTAAATAACGGGCCGCTGATTGGTGTACGCGGTAATGTAGTCCAATAGAGACACAAATGGTTTCATAGGATTTGCTTCAGGTGAATTTGGTCGCCGAGATATAAACGTGAGTTCACTATAATGTTCCCCAAACCACTGTAGCACGGTTCTGGCTCCGACGCACGGGCAATTATACTGCTGAAAGATGATATTGCCGTCGGGGAAGACATCAAACACGAAGGGATGCAGTAGTTCGCAGTTCTCAGCATGTCTTCGATTACTACCACAGGACCCATGAAAGTGCAGGGGAATGTCTCCCGTTACGTAATACTGCTCCACCAGACTGCGCCCGTGACGCGCTCCACGTTTCGAGCCGCCCTACACCTCGATGACGGCGTCTGTGGATATGGCCAGCGACCTAGTGTAACAAAAATATGATTCATACGAAGAGCCGACACGTTTCCATTGATCGACGGTCGAATCCCAAAGGTCGCGTGAGCACTGCAGCCGTAACTGCCGGTGTCGTTGGTTCAACATGTGGACACGTAGAGGTGGTCTACTGCGAAGCTCCATATTGAACAACCTAACAATGAACAGTGTGCTCCGAAACAGCTGTACGAGTGCCAGCGTTGTCCTCCTTCGGCAGGGATGCCTCATATCACCATCTGTCCTACTTTACAGAGCTAACAAGCCTCCGAGCCCTACTTTCTGTGAAGAGTCGTCGATGTCCAACTATTTAGCGCCTAGTGGTAGTTTCACTATCCGTTTACCTCTTTCCGTACACGCACACAACAGCAGCACGTGAATATTCGATCATCTTCGCCATTTTTGAGGGACCCGTTCACAGGTTATGGGCAATAATAGTCTAGTGTTTGTCAATCGCTTATCTCAATGGATTTCCCCATTTGCAGAACATATCTGCGCTAGCGTGATCTCCCCCGTCCGTGTCTGCTCCGCTTACATATTTTTGTTAGCGCCTCACGTGCCCTCAACGTCATCAGATGGCATACAAAGTCCCGGTAGGCAGTGGTCATCATGTTTTGGATTAGCAGTGCACAATGACATTCCTTGAGGAGGTTTGCTGCTAATAGCAGAAACTCATTTGATTAGGAAAAGCAGAAGCATTCACTAATTGAACACCACAGAGGGAACCTGGGTATTTCAAAAAGATTCATAGGAATTCAAAAGATCATATTTTCCGCACCCCCCCTCCCCCCGCCCCCCATGAACCATGGACCTTGCCGTTAGTGGGGAGGCTTCCGTGCCTCAGCGATACAGATAGCCGTACCGTAGGTACAACCACAACAGAGGGGTATCTGTTGAGAGGCCAGACAAACGTGTGGGTCCTGAATAGGGGCAGCAGCCTTTTCAGTAGTTGCAGGGGCAACAGTCTGGATGATTGACTGATCTGGCCTTGTAACAATAACCAAAACGGCCTTGCTGTGCTGGTACTGCGAACTGCTGAAAGCAAGGGGAAACTACAGCAGTAATTTTTCCCGAGGGCATGCAGCTTTACTGTATGATTAAATGATGATGGCGTCCCCTTGGATAAAATATTCCGGAGGTAAAATAGTCCCCCATTCGGATCTCCGGGCGGGGACTACTCAAGAGGATGTCGTTATCAGGAGAAAGAAAACTGGTGTTCAACGGATCGGAGCGTGGAATGTCAGATCCCTTAATAGGGCAGGTAGATTAGAAAATTTAAAAAGGGAAATGGATAGGTTAAAGTTAGATATAGTGGGAATTAGTCACGTTCGGTGGCAGGAGGAACAAGACTTTTGGTCAGGTGACTACAGGATTATAAACAGAAAATCAAATAGGGGTAACGCAGGAGTAGGTTTAATATTGAATAGGAAAATAGGAATGAACCTAAGCTACTACAAACAGCATTGTGAACGCATTATTGTGGCCAAGATAGATACGAAGCCCACACCTACTACAGTAGTACAAGTTTATATGCGAACTACCTCTGCATATGATGAAGAAATTGAAGAAATGTATGATGAAATAAACGAAATTATTCAGATACTTAAGTGGGATGAAAATTTTATAGTCATGGGTGACTGGAGTTCGAGTGTAGGAAAAGGGAGAGAAGGAAACGTAGTAGGTGGATATGGATTGGCGGTAAGAACTGAAAGAGGAAGCCGCTTGGTAGAATTTTGCACAGAGCACAACTTAATCATAGCCAACACTTGGTTTAAGAATCATGAAAGAAGGTTGTATAAATGGAAGAACCCTGGAGATACTAAAAGGTATCAGATAGATTATATAATGGTGAGACAGAGATTTAGGAACCAGGTTTTAAATTGTAACACATTTCCAGGGGGCAGATGTGGACTCTGACCACAATCTATTGGTTATGACCTGTGGATTAAAACTGAAGAAACTGCAAAAAGGTGGGAATTTAAGGAGATGAGACCTGGATAAACTGAAAGAGCCAGAGGTTGTACAGAGTTTCAGGGAGAGCATAAGGGAACAATTGACAGGAATGAGGGAAATAAATACAGTAGAAGAAGAATGGATAGCTTTGAAGGATGAAGTAGTGAAGGCAGCAGAGGATCAAGTAGGTAAAAAGACGAGGGCTAGTAGAAATCCTTGGGTAACAGAAGAAATATTGAATTTAATTGATGAAAGGAGAAAATATAAAAATGCAGTAAATGAAGCAGGCAAAAAGGAATACAAACGTCTCAAAAATGAGATCGACAGGAAGTGCAAAATGGCTGAGCAGGGATGGCTAGAGGACATATGTGAGGATGTAGAGGCTTATCTCACTAGGGGTAAGATAGATACTGCCTACACGAAAATTAAAGAGACATTTGGAGATAAGAGAACCACTTGTATGAACATCAAGAGGTCAAATGGAAACCCAGTTCTAAGCAAAGAAGGGAAAGCAGAAAGGTGGAAGCAGTATATAGAGGGTCTATGCTAGGGCGATGTACTTGGGGACAATATTATGGAAACTGAAGAGGACGTAGATGAAGATGAAATGGGAGACACGATACTGCGTGAAGAGTGACAGAGCACTGAAAGACCTAGCAAGATGTATGAGACAGATGAAATACCCTCGGCTTCAAGAAGAATATAATAATTCCAATCCCAAAGAAAGCAGGTGTTGACAGATGTGAAAATTACCGAACAATCAGTTTAATAAGCCACAGCTGCAAAATATTAACACGAATTCTTTACAGACGAATGGAAAAAACTAGTAGAAGCCGACCTCGGGGAAGATCAGTTTGGATTCCGTAGAAATGCTGGAACACGTGAGGCAATACTGACCTTATGACTTACCTTAGAAGAAAGATTAAGGAAAGGCAAACCTACGTTTCTAGCATTTGCAGACTTAGAGAAAGCTTTTGACAATGTTGATTGGAATACTCTCCTTCAAATTCTGAAGGTGGCAGGGGTAAAATACAGAGATCGAAAGGCTATTTACAGTTTGTACAGAAAGCAGTTACAAGAGTCGAGGCGTATGAAAGGGAAGCAACAGGTGGGAAGGGAGTGAGACAGGGGTGTAGCCTCTCCCCGATGTTATTCAATCTGTATATTGAGCAAGCAGTAAAGGAAAAAGAAAAATTCGGAGTAGGTATTAAAATCCATGGAGAAGAAATTAAAAATTTGACGTTCGCTGATGACATTGTAATTCTGTCAGAGAGAGCAAAGGACTTGGAAGTGCAGTTGAATGGAATGGACAGTGTCTTGAGAGGAGTATATAAGATGAACATCAACAAAAGCAAAACGAGGATAATGGAATGTAGTCGAATTAAGTCGAGTGATGTTGAGGGAATTAGATTAGGAAATGAGACACTTAAAGTAGTAAAGGAGTTTTGCTATTTGGGGAGCAAAATAACTGATGATGGTCGAAGTAGAGAGGATATAAAATGTAGATTGGCAATGGCAAGGAAAGCGTTTCTGAAGAAGAGAAATTTGTTAACATCGAGTATAGATTTAAGTGTCAGGAAGTCATTTCTGAAAGTATTTGTATGAAGTGTAGCCATGTATGGAAGTGAAACATGGACGATAAATAGTTTGGACAAGAAGAGAATAGAAGCTTTCGAAATGTGGTGCTACAGAAGAATGCTGAAGATTAGATGGGTAGCTCACATAACTAATGAGGAAGTATTGAATAGGATTGGGGAGAAGAGAAGTTTGTTGGACAACTTGACCAGAAGAAGGGATCGGGTGGTAGGACATGTTCTGAGGCATCAAGGAACCACCAATTTAGTATTGGAGTGCAGCGTGGAGGGTAAAAATCGTAGAGGGAGACCAAGAGAGGAATATACCAAGCAGATTCAGAAGGATGTAGGTTGCAGTAGGTACTGGGAGATGAAGAAGCTTGCACAGGATAGAGTAGCATGGAGAGCTGCACCAAACCAGTCTCAGGACTGAAAAGCACAACAACAACAACATATTTTCTGCTGGAATGAAGATAAAAAACTAGGGGTGAATTTTAATTTACCCATAAGACTACCATATTTTTATTCTACATCTACATCCCTACGTTTCAAGCCTCCTGACGGTGTGTGGCGGAGGGTACTTTGAGTACCTCTATCGGTTCTCCCTTCCATTCCAGTCTCTTATTGTTCGTGGAAAGAAAGATTGTCGGTATGCTTCTGATTTTATCGTTATGGTCTCTTCGCGAGATATACGTAGGAGGGAGGAATATACTGCTTGACTCCTCGGTGAAGGTATGTTCTCGAAACTTCAACAAAATCCCGTGCCGAGGTACTGAGCGTCTCTCTTGCAGAGACTTATTTTCAAAGAAACCATTCAGTATTGTATGGCATATGTTTTACTTGCAAGCACGTCTAAGTTCAGTGTGCACTCCACCTGACGAGCATCCAGACGACAGTCAGACTCGTCCCACACTTCTGCGAGTACGCCTGGAGATACTGCTTCAACACCCATACAACCCTTAAAGGCAGTTACAACGTTGAGCCAGTTCATGTTAAGGAATTCCCAGGCAAATTCCAGTGCGATGGTGCTCCGTTATGTTGAAAAATGAGTCTTATGGCCTTGTCATCGCAGAAAGATGTGCACAGTCTGCGAGGCCCTATTGTCAATAAATGTCCAGCAGAAGTGAATGTGCCAGAGGTAATCTCCAGGTTTTCAAAACTAAATTGACAAGCCTTCTTCTGACACATATGTTTGTTCGATACAGGATTTAAAGTTCCTATTTTTATTCTCTCTATTGTTTAGTGAGCGTTTTATTAATGTGATTGCATATTATTATTAATTGATTTTCTAACTGTGGTTTGGTTTAGCGATTCCTTTTTACTGTTAGCTCCTTTTATTTGAGTCCTTTTAATTATGTTTGCGACGGTTGTGAAGTCTATATTGCTTACTGTCCTCTATAAGTTAAAGAATACGGTAATACCATATGCGTTTCGTAGCAGCAGATCTCGTTGAGTCTCCATGGTGTAACTTCTCCAACTGAAATCCCTAAAGATAATTTATCGCTCTACGGAAATCGATCGGTACAGCCAAGTGCTATGGTGTGTCATGCGTATGGAATGTGGTGTCCAACTTTAGTTCGTTAAATTATTTAGATCTTCGGAGAAATATTATCAACGAATCCCAAATCCGTGTAAAACTGCAGGTTCGCACCATCAAACCACACAACACTTCCGAACGACTTGCGTCTTTATAATCACTGATTTTTTTTTTAATGATTTAGAGTTATGAACTCTACACACTTGATACTCCTTTTGTGCTTTTATATGTATCTATTTTCTTCAATACCATAAAATATAGATTACTGCCTTAATGGCGGCTTCCAACAATCTCCTCTCAACCGGACATAGAGCACCTCTCTTCCAATGTATCATGGAATAATTATATCTTTGCCGTAGCTTAATACAGTCTGTATCTCTTTGGTATCGAGTTCGCACGGAGATGCTTAAATTCCACAGAGTATTTATCTCTCGCGCAGGTATATTACATTTATCGTCGTATTAATAGTCAATCGCACATTAATTACGGGATTTTGCACCACAAAACGTTACGAAGAGTTCGTGGTTTATTTTCCCCGTAATCTTCTGTGCATTTTCTACATTTTTAATATCTCGTTCCACGACCGATTTACTTTAGATCAGATTGCCCACTGAAAATTGAGAAATGTACGTAGCGAGTTTTCGAAACATTGACAAAGGAGACTCATTGTTATCGGCTAGCAGAACACAAAAAATGGTTCAATTGGCTCTAAGCACTATGGGACTTAATATCTGAGGTCATCAGTCCCCTAGACTTAGAACTACTTAAACCTAACTAACCTAAGGACATCACACACATCCATGCCCGAGGCTGTATTCTAACCTGTAACAACGCGGTTCCGGACTGGAGCGCCTAGAACCGCTCGGCCACAACGGCTGGCTAGCAGTACACAGCGCCTATCATTTTCTTTCCGTTGAGGCTGTAGCCACCGCAGTAACTACTTATCACAAGCCACTGTGCCTACATGGTGTAATAGTTAGTGCATCTGCCTAATAAGAAGTGACCCAGGTTCAAATCCTGACTGATACAAATTTTCATTCATCGCTTCAGTCACACACATACATATCGTAGCTGTTTGAGACTTGAATTGGCCTCTGGAACGGTATAGTTTAGTTTGATTATTATTATTAAAACTAGGTACATTAAGAGTGGGAATAACAGCAAATTGTATTTGGCTGGAAGGGGGGAGGGGGGGGGGGGATAATTAAGAAACTGTGACGCCCCACACCTTCCCCTGCAACCCAAACCTGGATCAGTGCCTTCTTCAGTTTTTGAAAGTTTCCATGCATGTATAGAGGGTGACAAGTCAAAAGGTGATGTTTCAGTTTCGCTGTAGTCCCGGTAGTTTTGTCGTCTGAATCTGTTGGCGTAGTGACGGAAGTTTGCGATGATATTGGTTGAAAATAAATCTTTATTTATTATAACGTTACTTTTATGTGTCTGTTCAGTATGTTGTAGAGCACCCATACAGAAGCAAAAAGGTGTATTCATACCCCGAGTAGCAAAGAGCTTAATTACATCGGTGGCGAACAGTGATCTCTATACTAGCTGGATGTTTACCTTCAGCTGTCTGATCGTGCCAGCCATAGATGTCCATGTTTAGTTTCTTGCCAAACTAAAACATGGCTGCTAGAAAATGTCATTAAGCGCGGAAAGAAAATACTTTTCGATTGCGCTACCACGTCAGCCTATTACATCACATGTTGACATAAAGTTCAAAACAATAAATCAGTCTGCAATTCTTTTGACGTACAGGCTGATGAAAATTTAATTGCCGAACTACAACATGGCAGACGACGCAAAGCACATGAATCTGCAGACACGCTGCAGTTTTGTACTCAGGTACCTGACTTTTACACCCAGGTTGTATAGAGATCACTGGTGGTGAACGGCAGTAGCAGTTCGAGCGGCAAAGATTCTACGATAGTAACAGCCGGCCACAGACGAGCAGTCCAGGGCCGTCTGAAATAATGACATAAATGTCTGAAATAATAATATAATTGTGAAAAGAAGTGGTATCACTGTAGGTTTGTATGGGTAAATGGTCTCAAAATTCTTTAACATAGACCTTATGGACAGTTGCAAAGAGCAAGCTGTAAAAAGCAGCTGTCCTAAGACAGTTTGTCCTAAGTAATGGCCCGCCGGCAGTTGTCGGGGAGGTTGTCCGGAGAAGTTAAGCGTAACAGTTAAATCCACACTGGAGCATTCTCAGTGTAAGTGACTTGCTGACAATCACAATAATCTGTAGCGTGGATAGTCAACGCCAGTCGTGGAACTTGGATGGTATGATAGTTTGAGCAATTAATTGCCGGCTCGAGATAAATGACAGATGTAACTCTGCTAGCTTACAACAGCAAAATACTGTTTAGTTGTTCCTATTGTGAATCGCTGAATGACTAGTTACGGAGATCTGCCTATGTAATGATAAAGAGTCAGCTTAATTAATTTGTCTGATTACTGAAATATTTCCTAATGGGAACTGTACTGAGGCCAAGTGTTAACTTTGGTATATGATTATATACAATTAGATTTAGGACCAGACGCTTACGTATTTTGCAGTTAGTGTTCCTGTTCAGTATTTCAGAGGTGACTGAGTATTACTGTGATTTCGTATGTATGGTTGGCGCACTCTGACAGACTCGAGTATTCATCGTGGTGGTTTGCAGAATTCGCAGACGAAGAGGATTGTGTGTTGCGCCTTGGTGTGGTCAGTGGATTTATAGTCGCACTGAACGATAGTGACTCAGTTGATAACTTTTTTGATTAAATAGGCACTACCGAATTTCGGAACAAAGCTATATATTGGTAATACAGTTTTAATCGTCCATAACTTGTAGAGAGCTTCCCTTACCTATAAATAGAGAAATATTGGAACCATTTATGCAATCGCGTCGCAGTTATATCATTACTTAGAGAACTGGCGAGTGACCGTTAAATTAGATAAAAGCAGTAGGTTGCGATTTGCCAACACCTGTAGAGGGTTAAATTTTGTTTGAATTGTATAGCATCAGGGCGCGATGTGGTAGTGGCAAGTAGGAATCTTTTTTTATTGCTACATTGGGTAATAGACACTACTATCGACTCCTAATGCGCTGGAAAAGGTAAAACAAAACCCTAGTACAAAAAACAAAAGAATTCTTACTATTATTTACTGATCATTTAAGCTATCTCCACAACATTGTTAGTTCATAAAGGAAATGTTATTTAAATTAATGTAAAGAGATGAAACCTTAAAAACATTGCAAAGGAAGAGATATTAACGCAAAGATATTAATGATTTGCTACTAGCCAACCCATAAGTGAACGAAATAATTAAAGTTCAGAGATACAGTAAGTTAGTATTACGCCTAACTCGTGATATCTGACAAAGAGAGACAACAACGTTCGAATCATGGATTTCTTAAGACTTTGTACACTTTGAGTAGTCCTTTATGACAACATAATGTGCCAGTAGTAAGGCGTACCATTTAGGCGATTACGAAAAAATCACAAGAGAAGCTTTACGTGTCAGTGATGTACCGGTGCGTTGCAGCACAGCACAAGCTGGCGCCGGTCATGTGATTAGCGTTCAGGCTACGTAATCGGTGGATCGCTTGAGTACCGCTCTTTTTTTAATTTAGCATTTTTCAACTCTATTTAGATTATTTCGTACATAATACATGAAAATACGTGCGTATTCACACGAACTTTTATTGAATTTCCAATGTTGTTTCGCTATTTACTAACTTTTATTATTACAACAGATATTATGCGACTTTTATTTCTATGGACAAGTTTAAAACTTTATCAAGCGCCTTCAAACTTTTTCAAATTTGATTGTCAACGAGCGATAAAGTGCTTCTCCCGAAGACGATATTAAAATAGATTCAATCGTATAGTGTTAATTTTCGACACCGATTTTTACGAAAATGTTGCGTTACGTAAGGTTTGCATCCAAATTGTCGGAAGAATGATTTTTTTTTTCAAAATGTCAACAAACTTTGTTTTTCTTTAGAAACTGTGAAGACTCCTCGTTCATTACATTCATTCGGTGCCATTTTCATTTATGTTTTCAATGTCTGCCTGAAAAATATCGTCCTGCAACTTGCAATGTCGAAAGCACATCCGAAAATTAATCATACATTATCCTTATATTCCGGAGCATTGTAAATCATTGTATTATTTATCGATATTTAGCTTGGGCTTTCCAAGCCTGTCCCTCATTCTTGGAATCTGTGTCTGCAGATCGAAGGGTCTAGGTGCAAAGTAGTTCTCAGTACATTACCAGTTTGCAGATATGAGGGATTTCGGAAATCACGACAGGCATACATTTTCAGAAAAACTTAATGCATTCTGTCGTTTAATTGTCGATAGTTATAAACATAGTATTTGTTGTGATGATAAAAATTTGCTAACAACCAAATCACATTAAAAATATATAAAAATTTATTTACATGGCATGTTTCGTAGGACCAAATTGAGGAGCAAATCTCCAAGTTCATGGAACATGCAGTACATGAAATTACAACATAAAAATAATAACAGATAAAAATAAAGACCACAGAGAAAGTCAATCCATAAGTTTAAATAAACGCAATCAACAATACAACAAGAATCAACTTAATTTTCAAGGAAGTTCTCGTCAGAATAGGAGTGACCCATGAGGAAACTCTTCTGCTTCGATTTGAAAGCGCTGGATATCTAAGATTTTTGAATTCGTGTAGTAGCTTATTGAAACTCGATGCAGCAGTATACTGCACACCTTTCTGCACAAGGATTAAGGAAGTCCGTTCCAAATGCAGGTTTGATTTCTGTCGAGTATTAACTGAGTGAAAGCTGCTTACTCATGGCAATAAGCTAATATTGTTAACAAGAAATGACAGTAAGGAATTTATATATTTAGAGTCCAATGTCAAAATACCCAGTCTCATTAAGAGCGATCGACAAGCAGCGCGGGAATAGCCGAGCGGTCTAAGGCGCTGGAGTCATGGGCTGTGCGGCTGGTCCTTGTGGAGGTTCGAGTCCTTCCTCGAGCATGGGTGTGTGTGTTTGTCCTTAGGATAATTTAGGTTAAGTAATGTGTAATCTTAGGGACTGATGACCTTAGCAGTTAAGTCCCATAAGATTTCACACACATTGGAACATTGTTTTTGGGGTCGACAAGAGGTTCATGAACTTACACCACATATTGCCCAAACCACCCATTTCTCAGCCAAAAATATCTTTTTAAAAGGGGAAGAGTTACCCAAAAATATAATACCATACGACATACTCGAATGAAAATAAGCAAAGTAGGTTAATTTTCGTGTCGAACTTCAGATGCCGTTCGAATATGAAAAATGGCAACGTTAAGTCTTTGAACAATGTCCTGAACGTGTGCTTTCCAATCCAGTTTACTATCTATCTGAACACCTAGAAATTTGAACTGTTCAGTTTCGGTGATCATATGCCCATTATTTGAAATTAAAACGACAGGTTTTGTTGAATTGTGTGTTAGAAACTGTAAAAACTGAGTCTTACTGTGATTTAGCGTTAGTTTATTTCCTACAAGCCGTGAACCTAGGTAATGAACACTATTTAAGACATTTACTACCAAGCTAGTGTCATCAGCAAACAGAAATATTTTAGACTGACTCGTAATACTAGAGGGCACATCACTAACATAACTAAGGAACAGGAGCGGCCCCAACACTGATCCCTGGGGCACCTCCCCCCCCCCCCCCCCCCCCGCACCCTTGACTGCATTCCACTCAGACATTCTCATCACAGACATTCTCAGCATTGCGAATAATGACCTTTTGCTGCCTTCTGCTAAAGAAAGAGGTGAACTAATTGTGAGCTACTCCCCGTATTCTGGGTGTTGTGCTGTCCTTAGGTTAGTTAGGTTTAAGTGGTTCTAAGTTCTAGGGGACTGATGACCATAGATGTTAAGTCGCATAGTGCTCAGAGCCATCCCCGTATTCTGTAATGGTCCAACTTCTGGAGCAATATTTTGTGATCAACACGATCAAATGTTTCCAGAATGAGAAGGAGACGAGATACTGGCAGAAGTGAAGCTGTGAGGACGGGGCGTGAGTCATGCTTGGGTAGCTCAGTTGGTAGAGCACTTGTCCGCGAAAGGCAAAGGTCCTGAGTTAGAGTCTCGGTCCGGCACACACAGGAAGTTTCACGATCAAACGCCTTAGTTAAATAAAAAAATATGCCTAGCTTGCGAAACCTTTTGTTTAACCCATCCACTAACTCACAGAGAAAAGAGAATATAGCATTTTCAGTTGTTAAACGACTTCTAAAGCCGAACTGTACATTTGATAGCAAATTGTGTGATATAAAATGATCAATTATCCTTACATACATAGCCTTTTCAATAACTTTAGCGAACACTGATGGCATAGAAATCAGTCTACAATTATCTACATTATCCCATTCTCCCTTTTTTTTAAGCGGCTTTTCTGCTGAGTACTTGAATCATTCAGGAAGCTGACCATTCCTAAAGCAAAAATTACAAATATGGCTAAATACAGGGATAACATGTGCAGCACACTACTTTAATATTCTGCTAGGCACTCCATCATAACCATGAGAGTCCTTAGTCTTCAGTGATTTAACCACTGACTCAACGCCCCCCATCTGTATCACAGAGGAGTATTTCGGACATCAATATCGGATAGGCATTTGCCAAGAAAATTATATGATTCCCTGTAGAAACTAAATTTTTATTTAATTCACCAGCAATGCTCAGAAAATAATTGTTAAATATTTTTAACTCTGAAATAATAGCACAATCTTTCTATTACGTTCCACTGGGATTCGCCAGTGTTGCGACATAACTATGAATTTCATAAAAGCGATGTATCTAGCAGCTTTAAGGTATATGGAAAGTAATGTATACGAAGTCTATAATTGTAAAAAGGGACAGCTGACAAGATGCTGCCCACGAGCATTGACACACGTCGCGTAGGTTACAAAAAGATTTGAAATTGTTGTACCTGAGTAGTATGCAATTATGACTCACTGCTACAAATCTTCTTCTAATACGACGATAATGAGGAGAACGTCCCTTTTTTTAGATTACAGTCTCATAGCTCTGTTTATAGATATCACGCGTTTACGAAATTTATGTTTTTTCTGGTTTGGCCATTTATACGTTCTTGTCGTAAACAAACAAACAATTCGAGTGCCTCTTGCGCTGTGACGGAAAATCACCGTATTACATATCAAACAGTCGCTACTGCGTGCGCTCTCAGCTCAGGATTCCTATTACTTGCGCTGTGTTACGAAATGCGATCCTAGCAGTCGTCAGCATCTCTTGCACTGTATGTAAGAAAGGCGATTTAAATACAGAATGATGGTTTACAACCTAAAGCAAAGGGCAATTTATTAGCGAATGATGCTTCACAACCTAAAGCGCGAAAAAAATGTTAAAGAAACGTGCCCACTTAGGACAATGTATGAAAAAGTACATATGCCCTGTTAATGTATCTGCTTTTCCAGCTCAAATCTATTTTATATTAGCTTGAAATTTCGTACAAACAAACTGTTTGCACACTCTTATATGACCTACCCAATGATAGTGAACAATAATGAGTACCACGTATCGCAAATGAGTTGCAAGTACGTATTGGAACTTGAATGAAGATTAGACAACAATTGCTGAAGTTAATTATTTTGCTTAGATATATAATACTATTATGACTTTGCATGCATATTCTAGATAATATATTCTACTTTCTCTCCCTCATCTCTCTCTCTCTCTCTCTCTCTCTCTCTCTCTCTCTCCCTCCCTTAGTATCACTTAACAGTATTTCTCATGAAAAATATCTGTGCTTGTCTATCAAGAATGATTTACCTCAATAAAATAAGTGATTATAAGTTAAAATCTTATTAATACAGATTTTAGGAACAAAAACTGTAATAAGGAGGTGCACCTACATGAGCAATTTATCCACCAGTAACGTTGACTTTCTTGTAACAAACTTCTTTTACGCACTCAATAAAATACACTCCTGGAAATGGAAAAAAGAACACATTGACACCGGTGTGGCAGACCCACCATACTTGCTCCGGACACTGCGAGAGGGCTGTACAAGCAATGATCACACGCACGGAACAGCGGACACACCAGGAACCGTGGTGTTGGCCGTCGAATGGCGCTAGCTGGGCAGCATTTGTGCACCGCCGCCGTCAGTGTCAGCCAGTTTGCCGTGGCATACGGAGCTCCATCGCAGTCTTTAACACTGGTAGCATGCCGCGACAGCATGGACGTGAACCGTATGTGCAGTTGACGGACTTTGAGCGAGGGCGTATAGTGGGCATACGGGAGGCCGGGTGGACGTACCGCCGAATTGCTCAACACGTGGGGCGTGAGGTCTCCACAGTACATAGATGTTGTCGCCAGTGGTCGGCGGAAGGTGCACGTGCCCGTCGACCTGGGACCGGACCGCAGCGACGCACGGATGCACGCCAAGACCGTAGGATCCTACGCAGTGCCGTAGGGGACCGCACCGCCACTTCCCAGCAAATTAGGGACACTGTTGCTCTTGGGGTATCGGCGAGGACCATTCGCAACCGTCTACATGAAGCTGGGCTACGGTCCCGCACACCGTTAGGCCGTCTTCCGCTCACGCCCCAACATCGTGCAGCCCGCCTCCAGTGGTATCGCGACAGGCGTGAATGTAGGGACGAATGGAGACGTGTCGTCTTCAGCGATGAGAGTCGCTTCTGCCTTGGTGCCAATGGTGGTCGTATGCGTGTTCGGTGCCGTGCAGGTGAGCGCCACAATTAGGACTGCATACGACCGAGGCACACAGGGCCAACACCCGGCATCATGGTGTGGGGAGCGATCTCCTACACTGGCCGTACTCCTCTGGTGATCGTCGAGGGGACACTGAATAGTGCACGGTACATCCAAACCGTCATCGAACCCATCGTTCTACCATTCCTAGACCGGCAAGGGAACTTGCTGTTCCAACAGGACAATGCACGTCCACATGTATCCCGTGCCACCCAACGTGCTCTAGAAGGTGTAAGTCAACTACCCTGGCCAGCAAGATCTCCGGATCTGTCCCCCATTGAGCATGTTTGGGACAGGATGAAGCGTCGTCTCACGAGGTCTGCACGTCCAGCACGAACGCTGATCCAACTGAGGCGCCAGGTGGAAATGGCATAGCAAGTCGTTCCACAGGACTACATCCAGCATCTCTACCATCGTCTCCATGGGAGAATAGCAGCCTGCATTGCTGCGAAAGGTGGATATACACTGTACTAGTGCCGACATTGTGCATGTTCTGTTGCCTGTGTCTATGTGCCTGTGGTTCTGTCAGTGTGATCATGTGATGTATCTGACCCCAGGAATGTGTCAATAAAGTTTCCCCTTCCTGGGACAATGAATTCACGGTGTTCTTATTTCAATTTCCAGGAGTGTATTTAATTAACTTCAAGTCTGACAACCACATATCACACAATTCATTAATTCTGAGCAGACCTACCACATAAGCAATTTACTTACGATATATTTTCGTCGTTAAATGCCAAACGGCTCATAAAATTGAGAAAATGTCGAAAATTATGCAGCAATGCAGTTTTAGTACACACTTTGCTTTGTTTCAGTATCAAATAATAAACTTTTAGTAGCCCATTAGGGCAACATAACATCCAAGTTGTAAAGTGTATTAAATAGGCGATTCCTAGAAAATCGCAAGAGATATCGGTTTTCTACTTTCTGGTGACATCTCTCTTTCTTGCTAGCTTATTCGTTGTGGAATGCAAACGCAGCAGAGCAGCATTAAACTTCTTCTATTTCGTACTGAAGTATCGATACGTTGCAATCCTGTGCTCGAGATGGCAGCGGTGATGTGGTCAGCTTTTGGGCTCCATACTCGAAGTATATGTACATACTGATTTACATTATTTTGAGGATAACAAGTTACCAAATGAAACCCAGTTTGGATTTAAACCAAAAATATCACCCATAAAATCTAATGAAAGCCTGTTACCTGCAATTCACGATTGTTATGAAAGGAAACTGACCACCTGTGTTACACTTACAGAATACAGTGAAGCTTTTTATTCTGTATCACATGAGATTATTTCAAAAAACGAAGCTAATATTGTGCTGAAGATAAATCACAAAATTTAGTTAAATCTTACCTAAACAACAGGCAACAATGAGTGCATGTCAAAAAGGAAAGATCAGACCTAAAGAAAATCAGGAGAGTATCCCACAAGGCTCTCTTCTTGGACCATTCCACTTTGTCATTTAACTTAATGACTTTTTAAACTATATTGCTTGCAAGACTGTTCCATATGCTGATGATCCTACTGTGATTTCATCCATGAGAATATGCGATATCTGTCAACAAAACAAACAGATAAATTTAATGTAATCTAGAGATACAACAAGAAGAGAATCAAAGTGTGAAACTGTTGGGCATGATAATGCTAAAGCTTGTCATGGGATGAGCATATAAAATACCTGACTGGTAATCTTGCACATGTCATTTTTCCACTATAGAAACTAAGATATTCTATTAACAAAAATTTACTGTTTTTTGTTTGTTATTATACGCTCTTCCAGTCACAGCTGCAGTATGATATAATGTTATGAGGAAATACACTAGGTACAAATTGCATTTTCAGATGATAGATAAAAGCAATCAGTTTTATTCCAGGACTGGGTCTGAGAGAATCCTGTAAGGAACATTTCAGTCAACCCTGTATAATGACAATCCCAAGTCTCTGTATGTATAATTGCTAAATATATGTCAAAGAACATATACAGAAAATTTATGCTGAGAATGATTGTACATTTGCACAGTACTGGAAACAACTGGATGCTAGACTCATCATTTTCAAGACTATCACTGATACATAATGGCCACAAATATCTAAATTAGTAAGAGTCCACACCAAATAAATTTAAGGCACTATTAGAAGTACAGTTTTAAAATAAGGAGCATTTTCGGTCGAGTAATACCTTCAAAGTAACCTGAAGAGCACGCATGTAAATTTTAATTAGTAGTAAATAAGTGTATCACAGCTGTGAACGTATTCAGATCACATGTGTAATCATACTATATCTTTTCATGCATGTAAATGTAGAGCTACAATATACTGTATAATGTGTAACTGAAAGAAAGTGTTTGTACCTGTCTAATCAATATGCAGTGATATAATGGAAGAAATCATGTATTATCCTTGTATAATTTTGTAGATATGTAATGAGATGTACTAAAACATCATAGATATGTAATTAAATACACGGAAATATAAATTGTCTAAGGAAATTCATCAGTTTGTAAATGTCTCAAAATGTGTGAATTTAACTAAAACGTACGTGTACATATATAACTTCAATTGACGAAGGCAGTTGCATGGTAAACCTGCTGAAAGCCTAATAAATAAACACCTAAAAACGTATAGGAATTTAGCCATGGACTCATATTTGGGACGATGGTGGTTCAAATCCCTGTCTGGCCTTCCAGAACTAGATTTTCTGTGATATGCCCGAGTTGCTGAAGCGAAATTCTGGGATAATTGCTTCGATAGGGTAGGGGCTATTTACTTCTCCATCCTTCCCCAATCCATCACCGAAGGGACATCACACCTAATCTGCCTTCCTTTTCAACATGAACTAACAACGAGTAGATTTTCACAAAATTAAAATGAGAGTGCTTCACCAATAAGGATAAAGGTCCTCAATAGCAACTTGTAAATCTTGAAGATGGATCTGTAAAATATTTATGGTTCAATAAACAAAACGAAATGCATATAGTTGACGGACTGTCACTCATAAAACCAGTCTCTGAGGGCAAAGTGAAAACGTTACGGATTCGTTAAAAAAAATCTTGGCAGGCGTTCGTTTTCTTTCAGGAAATTCATAAACTCCCTCAACTTCAGCAGAAAAAAATTATCGATTTGCCGTGACCAGGATTCGAACCTGGGTTCTTGCGGCCACAACGCAATGTCCTAACCACTAGACTATCACGGCTGACGGCCTGCGCCAGCGCTACTAACTGCCTTGCTTTCCCTGGCTGCTGGCCGCAGGCTGCTTTAGCGGATCCCGCATAGCAGCTAGCGTCAGTCACTTCGGTTGCCTCGTGCCATACGTCTGAGGTACAAACTCTTTTACAGTTACTTATACCTCAGTACAGATTTGTTTACCTAAACTGCAAAGCTTGGAATCTTGAGTTCTAGCAGTATGTTAGCATACGTCCATAAATCTACAAAAAAAGAGTGAAGTTGCACTATGAGAAAACAATTTTGTTTGTTTGCTGCAACCAGTATAAGAAGTATTTCAGCATCCTGCAAAATATACTTACTTGCTCGAGTTATGGGAAAGCATATTCTCTATAGACGTTATGAAATGTTACAACACATATCCGTCACTAAGGTGGAAAAGTATACACACAATGGTAACTTCCTTCCGATCCCAGCGTGGCCCGCGCCAAGTGTACAATAATTACTAATTTTCCATCGGAAATGGATGTTCCCTCGACTACGAACATTTTATTTGAGTATTTACGTTAGCAAAAATAAAACAACTTGAGTTTATTAAGCTTCAGCCAGACACCATTAAACTCAATAACGCTTCATGAATATTACACAGATGTATTTTTGATATGAAGTCTATATCAATTAGAAATGAGCTAAGAACGTCAACAGGATGGCGCACAAACCACAATTAATCAACATCAACAAATATGTGCTTACAAAGATATGTTTGAGTGCCTTTTTCCTATTTTTGAATGGTACTATCCTGTAACAACGTATACACGCCCTGTATAAGATCTTATATTGTTTATGGGGATACTTAGTGTTACCAATGTGAATTATGTGGCTGGATATACTGACGAATAATGATGTGTGGAACACAGAAGATTTTTATTTTAAATTTGTGGATGAATGGTTTTATTCTTTAACACAAGGTTTCAAACTATGATGACACTCTGATATATGACTGCTTCATTTGCGTTATTATGAGCTATTCTCTTCCTTGGTACAACCCTGTAGATGGCAGGTAATCCTGAGAAACTATGCTCAAGAGTGTGTAAAAGTACAAAGATATACTCGTATGTCAATAGTGCAATCACTGCGTCCAGGTCCGTACCGCGGAAGGTCAAAAACCGGCCCGCCAAAAATATTCTGAAAGTACAAATTATGTACTCAGATTATTTTAAAAATATATATATATATTTCTCTACGTGACAATTCGTTTGAGCACCACCGATATAATTTTTTCTAGTAGCATACAATTAACTTCTGAATAATTAGAATGCTTAGTGGTTAGTTATAAGTAAATAAATACAGAGTTGCTACGGTTTGTAGCGCAGGGAAGTGCGTTGAAGAGCGGGACGGAAAGGAGCAAACTGTCCAGCCGGCGCAGTATGCTTATATCGATCCACGTAAAAGCTCTGTACACACGAATGCAACGCAAGAATTTTTTTTTATGAACAAGCAAATTTTATAAATCGATTTCCACCTCTGGCAACCTCTGATATCTCTGTTAACTCGGAGAAGGCTTATTTATTTAAACACCTTTTTTGTGCTCGTAACCCAAACGATAACTTAAGTCTGGTCCACACGCACTGTTTTGTCGTCAGTCTTGCATGATCATGCCAGAAAATGTACCACTGGAGACCCTAAACACATAAAATTGGCATCATCAGCCACGGAATGGCGACATGAATTTACCAGTTGATTTGTTTCACTAGAAAGGAAAGTCGAAAGGCTGTTGAGAAATTGGAAGCCATTTCTTCTGATGATGAATTTTAAGCTTACGCAAAGTATATAGCGCAAAGATTACGTAATCTTAAAGTGAACGAACATGAATTTGCGAGAAAGCTCATTAATGATGTTATTTTTGAAGCTGAACTGGAAGCATTAACAAAAGACTTTGCATTTGTTAACTGTGTAGGTTCTTCTGGAGGACGGAGTTTAATGCATCAGAGTTTTACTTATAATTATCAGTCTTACGGCATTTAGTTTCCCACCAGCCAGTCTAAGTACATCAATAGCTGCATTATATCTTTCAACTGGTTTCTCTTTCTCTTGACAGAAGACTGGTCGCTGGGCGTTGGTGTGTCACAGCTTGATACACTTTTTGTTACAGGTTCCACTCTTCCCTCTCTTGATGTTAGATAAGTGGAAAATTCAACATCTGTTGGCGAGTCTTCTTTATTTACTAATTCTTGTTCCTCATACTCCTAATTAAAATAAAACAAATCTTTTTATTTCTTACATTCCACAAAACAAAATCAAAACGAAACATTTATTTAATTTTTCACTATTATTTGACTGATCCACCCCTTTTGCGTTTTCTGTTTCCAAAGATCGAAAGAGAATGGGCAGACATAGCTGAAGATTTAAACACGAAATGGTAGTTTCCTCATTGCCTTGGTTTAATTGACGGGAATGATGTCACCAAGGTGTGATGGATCGTATTATTTTAATTACAAAACACTCACAGCATTTTATTTATGGCAGTTGCCAACGTTAATTGCTTGTATGTCTACTGTGAACAAATGACCGGACTTCGGATGGAGAGGTCATTGGAAACACAATGATTTATGAAAAATTGTCGCAAGGTAGCCTCAAGATACTTAAAAGCAGAGAAAGTTTCAAACAGTAATCAAGTACTTCCCTACTTGTTTGTCGGCAATGAAACATATGGCCTGGGATTTGATTTTCTTAAACCGCATTGTAGAAGCAGCTTAAAATGAGACACACAAAGTTTTAATTATCGTTTGTCATGAGGTCGACGCGTCGTTGAAAACACATTTGGAATAATGGCATCTCGTTTACGAATTTTGCAAACTGCCATTAATTTAGAAGTAAAAAATACTGAAATCGTAGTGATGGCTTAGTTGTACTGCATAATTTTTTTAAGAAGACTGTGTTCTCAAAACTATTTATCACCAAGATACTCGGTGCAGAAAATATAGAGGATGGTTCTGTGGTATTAGGAGCGAGATGTAACTCTGAAATTATGCATGATCTACAACTTGGCAGACAAGATCTGATAATGGAAAGTGCAAGAATGGTAACGGACAGTTTTAAATATACTTCAACAATGAAGGATCAGTATGCTGGCAAGGCAAAGCCATCGCGTAATTTAAAAAGTAAATGAAACAGTGTACTTGAAATGAATGTTTACATGTCGCACAGCAAAAACATGTATACTGTGCTTTAAACATCTACAGACTAATTAGAAAAAAAAAAGGCTGCAGAGATTTATTTCGTCTGTATTGAGTTACTAACTACGTTGCACATTACTTTCTTTTGTTGAAAATATAGGAAAACCCCATTGTAACTTATAAAAACTCAGGTACAGTACTTATAAAAACACAAATTGCCTTGTTTTCTACGGGGGACCCAATAAATAATGGTTGTTGATCACAAAAATTAAAAGTTATTTTTGTTACTTACCTCTTTTTACGAATCCTCTATGTTACATCGTGATCTTCTCGGGTGTTGGCCTCTGACATCAAAGAAGGAAAATAAAGTACCACACAGAAGATTCATAAATGTATTCTGTTCCAACACCAGATCTTATATGTGCTCTTACTTTCGCACTCTCCTCGTGATATACTGTTCGGAATGAGTTGATTTTTGGTGATCAATTCTTTTGTTGTTCCAGGATACACTTTCTTGTACTTATTGACCAAAGCTGTGTATGCCTGATTTTTCTTGTCTCGGTCGCTGTAATCCTTAGATTTTACTTGCCAGAGGCAAGGAAAACTTTGGTACAGCTCTATGAGCTCCGTAAAAAATTCGAGTCGATCGTCGTAAGTCTGCCATTTTCTTGCGCCGCTACACACTATAAAATAACAGTTGTAACCACCAAAGGTCACAGATTACTATTTGTCCACGACAATTTGACGGGTCCGCTGCTGCTGCCAGCATCGGAGCAAATCGGCACTAATTGAAAGATGTTCAATTGTCTCAGAGCGCTGCCAACGTTAAGCCGCTGTAGGAGCGTCGTATTAACTGTACACATTTAATTGTTTGTGTCCACTAGCAAATAACTTTTGCAAGCGTTTGCTGAGGTGCTTAAAACAGAAAGTTACTCAGGTTCACTTCTTGAAGTCGTTGGAGCAATTTCAGCAACTTGCTGTAAGTACTAGTTGTAGAAGTGTTACACTACAGTCGTGTTGTGACGTAGATAAGCGAAAGTTTACAGTGTCGTGCTTAAAAAGCAGAGCAGCCGCCAATGTTGTTGCATTGTTGTTAATGAATAAAAATCATTATGAAACACAAAAATAAACAGAAGAAAGAAACGTTTGGTTGAAGTCATGGATACAATGGAGAACATACTGATTCTATCAAGAAACGCTTTTGAATGAACTAAAATCAGAGGACTTCTCTTGGATTCAAAATTTTAAGAGGCCGTCGTATGCTAATTTCGAACATCTCTTGTCTATCGTACAATCAAATATTCGATAACAGTATACCAAAGTGTTTGCGGTAACATTACAAAACGGCCCAAAATTTAAAGACGTCTTCTCTGTCATTCGACTTGCCTTTCTGGTGAAACAAATCGATTCATGTCGCACTTTCGTGGCTGGTGGTGTCAATTATTCGTGTTTAGGGGTTCCAGAGGTACATTTCTTTCGGCCTTTGAGGGATAAGACTGACGTACGCGTATATGCACAGACATATTGGCAGCCTTGTATGTACACAAAGTTCCAGCCCATCAGTCTTTCAAACTTCATTAAGTTCACGCAAGACTGTCAATCTTTCACCCACATGTAATGTTTTATTTGACAAAGCTGGCATGATCATGCAAGATTGACGACAAAACGTTGCGTGTGGACCAGGCTTTAAGTGTAGACCATGCTGTAAAGCTACTTTACAAGTTCGGTGGGCGGCGGCGATATTTGACAACGAAGTGCCTCCTTTGAAGTGCGGCTCCCTTGTAGCGCGGTTCCTTTGGCATACGGAGCACACTTTGACACGGAAGTAGCTCGCTTGTTTCACGTTGGCGTTTTAAAGAACGAATCTAAATAAAATACACAAATTTTACCACTTTGTCCATAAGGAGCGATTCGTTATTATCTAGGCTTGTAAAGTTTCTTTAGCATCGATATGGATCCTATAAAGCGTTTAGTTTATAGTGGAAATAGGAAACTTTTTCCTGAGTGGACTGAACAATATTGTCTTACGCTGTCTGATAGGTCTAGAGCTGTTTCAGTTTGCCTCATATGCAACACAACTGTCGCTTTTGTTAAAAGCAATCATTGAAAGGCACACTAGGAAACAACTCAACAGCAGTTTCATAAAAATTGTCTTCTGGGTAGTGAAGCTCGCAGAGAAAAACTCAGGTACATCTAGCTTCTTACAAAAAAAGGGACAGCCTTCTTAGGTCGCTCACGAGTGAGAAAGACAAATCTGCAGAAGCACCGATGCGTGTATGTTGGACGCTTAATAAACACCAGAAGCCTTTTTCAGACTCTGAGATAGTAAAAATATGTATGTTGGAAGTGACCGTGGCACTTCTTGAAGAGAAGAAGGATGTTGCTGCCGCAGTTCGAGGTTTTCCATTGCCGGCAAGATGCAGCAGAAGAAGAACCCAAATTTTGGGCGCTGACAATAAAAGTAGTTTGCTCGAACTTCTGCAGAAGGCGCCTTGTTACCCCGTAGCACTAGATGAATCATGCGACGTTGTTGATGAAGAACAGGTGTCCCTTTTCGTGCGATTTTTTGATATTAAAAATAAAGATTGTAGGGAAATATTGCTAACAATGTTGTCGTTCTAAGGAAAGACTCGCAGAGAAGATTTATTCAAGACTTTTGATGACTTTATGATAAAATCAAACATTAGTTATGATCAAATGTTGTCTGAAACTTCTGGTAGATTAAAACTGACGGGGCCCCAACGATGGTTGGCGAAGGAAAGGGACTAGTAGAGAGAATCAAAGACAAGAATGCTGGGCCATTATTTTCTCAGTGCATAATTCGCCAGGCAGCCCTTTGTAGAAAACTTATAGCGTAACTCTGAAAGAAGTAATGGACAGATGGAATCGAGTTGATTAATGTTATGAGGTACCGTTCTGCTCCTCAGCAGAGACAGTTCAAAGAGTTGCATTCTGAGTGTGATTCGACGCATTCTAACTTCCTGCAGTACAACAAATTTCGTTGGCTAAGCAAAGAAATGTTCAAATGTGTGTGAGTTGCTAAGGGACCAATCTGCTAAGGCCATCGGTCCATAGTCTAACACACTACTTAAACTAACTTACGCGAAGGACGACACAACACCCATGCCCGAGGGAGAACTCGAATCTCCGACGGGGACCGCCGCACGAACCATGGCAAGACGCCTAAGACCGCGCGGCCGCTAAGTAAAGATCTAACCTTTTTGGCAAAGGAAACATTTAAATGCGCTCAGTACCTTGCCGACACGGTAGCTCAGCGTATCCGGTCAGAGGGTTAACTGCTATCTGTAATAAAAAAAAAAAAACTCAATGTCTGAACCAACGATGAAGTTGAACATGCTTCATGGGACGTCCCCTACGAACAAAGACAACGACCAATCACGAAAAAAAAAAAAATGAGATTATAAAACAAAAAAATACCAAGACCGAGCAAAGTGACGCAATGGTTAGCACACTGGACTAGTATTTAAGTTTCTCGTGATTTCCCTAAATCGCTCCGGGCAGATACTGGGATAGTTCTGTTGAAAGGGCACGGCCTATTTCCTTACCCATCAGTGGCGGCGCTTGGCGAAAACTGCACGTCGGCGACTTAACTCTGAGAAACTTCTCTCGGCAGAAGCTATACTGGTCAGAACTGTGAGCATTATTCTGATTGTTACGTAAAGATATGGATATACTTCTTCTAAATTATTTCCTAATATGTACTGAATCGTCTTAAATTTAGTCTTGTTGGCTGGATTTTTGAATACAAATGTGTCTTTAAATTGTATTTCATATTTTTTATGAGCGAAAATAAAAAAAAATAGTGAAGTATGTAAGTTTTTCTGGATTTTTTAATACAAACATGCCTATCTATTGCATTTCCTGTTAGTTTAAGACTGAAAATCAAAGTACAAATTAGAAAGGAATATGAGATTTTATCTGGATTCTTCGAATAAAAATATGCCTATCTATTGTATTTCAGATTATTTTGTGAGTGAAAATTAAAATAAAAAATTACTAAGGAGTATGAGCTTTTTCTTTTGGACCTCGATAAAAATTTTCAAACTTACCCAGACCCCATCTAAATCACTTTGCGACCGTTGTCATAGGATAAATCGGAAACGCCCTCGAGCCTCCTATTTACACTCCTGGAAATTGAAATAAGAACACCGTGAATTCATTGTCCCAGGAAGGGGAAACTTTATTGACACATTCCTGGGGTCAGATACATCACATGATGACACTGACAGAACCACAGGCACATAGACACAGGCAACAGAGCATGCACAATGTCGGCACTAGTACAGTGTATATCCACCTTTCGCAGCAATGCAGGCTGCTATTCTCCCATGGAGACGATCGTAGAGATGCTGGATGTAGTCTTGTGGAACGGCTTGCCATGCCATTTCCACCTGGCGCCTCAGTTGGACCAGCGTTCGTGCTGGACGTGCAAACCGCGTGAGACGACGCTTCATCTAGTCCCAAACATGCTCAATGGGGGACACATCCGGAGATCTTGCTGGCCAGTATAGTTGACTTACACCTTCTAGAGCACGTTGGGTGGCACGGGATACATGCGGACGTGCATTGTCCTGTTGGAACAGCAAGTTCCCTTGCCGGTCTAGGAATGGTAGAACGATGGGTTCGATGACGGTTTGGATGTACCGTGCACTATTCAGTGTCCCCTCGACGATCACCATAGGTGTACGGCCAGTGTAGGAGATCGCTCCCCACACCATGATGCCGGGTGTTGGCCCTGTGTGCCTCGGTCGTATGCAGTCCTGATTGTGGCGCTCACCTGCACGGCGCCAAACACGCATACGACCATCATTGGCACCAAGGCAGAAGCGACTCTCATCGCTGAAGACGACACGTCTCCATTCGTCCCTCCATTCACGCCTGTCGCGACACCACTGGAGGTGGGCTGCACGATGTTTGGGGCGTGAGCGGAAGACGGCCTAACGGTGTGCGGGACCGTAGCCCAGCTTCATGGAGACGGTTGCGAATGGTATTCGCCGATACCCCAGGAGCAACAGTGTCCCTAATTTGCTGGGAAGTGGCGGTGCGGTCCCCTACGGCACTGCGTAGGATCCTACGGTCTTGGTGTGCATCCGTGCGTCGCTGCGGTCCAGTCCTAGGTCGACTGGCACGTGCACCTTCCGCCGACCACTGGCGACAACATCGATGTACTGTGGAGACCTCACGCCCCACGTGTTGAGCAATTCGGCGGTACGTCCACCCGGCCTCCCGCATGCCCACTATACGCCCTCGCTCAAAGTCCGTCAACTGCACATACGGTTCACGTCCACGCTGTCGCGGCATGCTACCAGTGTTAAAGACTGCGATGGAGCTCCGTATGTCACGGCAAACTGGCTGACAGTGACGTCGGCGGTGCACAAATGCTGCGCAGCTAGCGCCATTCGACGGCCAACACCGCGGTTCCTGGTGTGTCCGCTGTGCCGTGCGTGTGATCATTGCTTGTACAGCCCTCTCGCAGTGTCCGGAGCAAGTATGGTGGGTCTGCCACACCGGTGTCAATGTGTTCTTTTTTCCATTTCCAGGAGTGTACTTCGACATGCCATCCCTTACAACAACTGAAGGGAGAGGCACCAAAAGCGTACTCATTCGCACTGCGGGCAATGAGAAACCGCGAATGACCGTGATGTGTGTGGTGGCCGCCGGCTGAAGTGGCCTTGCGGTTCTAGGCGCTGCAGTCTGGAACCGCTACGGTCGCAGGTTCGAATCCTGTCTCGGGCATGGATGTGTGTTATGTCCTTAGGTTAGTTAGGTTTAACTAGTTCTAAGTTTTAGGGGACTAATGAACTCAGACGTTGAGTCCCGTAGTGCTCAGAGCCATTTTTTGTGTGCTTGCCGGCAGAACAGAGATACGACCCTGCGTCATCCTCAGTCGTAAGAAAGGAAAAGCTACCAACTGGTGTATTCCGTTGCAACGGAAAAGGATTGATGCCCAGTGAGTTGGTTATAGACTGGCTCTGCGCAGTCTGTAGTAGGAGGATAGGTGCTCTTCTAAAGAATCGTGGGGTGCTGATACTTGATCCTTTCAAGGTGCGTTGACACCGGCAGTGAAGGAAGAAACCTGCAATTAAACATAGATTTTGTCGTCGTTCCTGGAGAAATGGCGTCGCACCTACGAGGGTCACTCCAAAAGAAATGCACACTATTTTTGTAAAAATACAATTTTCATTTTGCATGTATGAAAGTTTTACAGTGTGTAGATACATCCTTCCCGCTTGTTTTCAAACTTAGTTCAACCTGTTCCCGTGAGTGGCGCCGTCACAGCATGTCTTCGAGATGGCTGCTACGCTTGACGTTCGTCAGAAGCAACGTGCTGTCATAGAATTCCTGTGCTGTGAAAAGGAGACAGTGGGAAACATCCACAAGAGGCTGAAAAAGGTGTATGGAGATGCTGCTGTCGATCGCAGTACAGTTAGTCTGTGGGCAATCAGGTTACGTGATGAAAACGGGCACGGCAATATTGAGGATTGTCCTCGCAGCGGCAGGCCTCGTACTGCACACACTCCAGACAATGTACAGAGTTAACGAATTGGTGACTGTTGACAGACGCTTCACAGTGAACGAATTGTCACGCTACGCTGGGATAGGGGAAGGAAGTTTTTGCAGAATACCGAAAGTGTTAGCGTTAAAAAAGGTTTGACCAGGTATGTTGCCAGGATGTTGACAGTCGCTCACAACGAAACAGTAAAAACGGTATGCAGCGAACTTTTGGAACAGTACGAGAATGGTACGAGAATTTCTTGGAAGAATTGTGACAGGTCATGGAACATGGCTCCATCATTTTTCACCAGAGGCGAAGAGGCAATCAATGGAGTGGCATCATCCAAATTCACCCAAGAAAAAAATTCAAAAGCACACCTTCTGCTGAAAAAGTTACAGCTACAGTTTTTTTCGATTCCGAAGGACTCTTGCTTGTGGACATCATGCCAAGTGGAACCGTCATAAATTCTGATGCATATGTGACGACACTGAAGAAACTTCAAGCTCGAATGAGTCGTGTTCGACCAAATCAGCAAAAGCAAGATGTTTTGCTGTTGCACGACAATGCACGGCCACATGTCAGTCAAAAAACCATGAAAGCGTCCACAAAACTCGGATGGACAACACTGAAACACCTGCCTTACAGTCCTGACCTGGCTCCATGTGACTATCATCTCTATGGGAAACTGAAAGACTCTCTTCGTGGTACAAGGTTTGAAGATGATGACTCCTTTGTGTACGCTGCCAAACAGTGGCTCCAAGATAATGGTCCAGAATTTTACCGCGCAGGTAAACAGGCGCTGGTTCCAAGATGGCGTAAGGCAGTTGAGAAGGATGGAAATTACGTGGGGAAATGAAAATATTGTTCCTAAAGGATGCATCTACACACTGTAAAACTTTCAAACATGTAGAATTAAAAAAATGGTTCAAATGGCTCTGAGCACTATGGGACTTTACTGCTGAGGTCATCAGTCCCCTAGAACTTAGAACTACTTAAACCTAACTAACCTAAGGACATCACACACATCCATGCCCGAGGCAGGATTCGAACTTGCGACCGTAGCGGTCGCGCGGTTTCGAACTGTAGCGCCTAGAAGATGTCGTAGTGAATAAACTATTTTAAGGCCATCTGAAACTGCTGTGCAGTAACTGATTATTTCAAAGTGGTCAAGCCCTGACCCCTACGGAGGAGTTCATGAAGCCTTCAGTGTCTCTAATTGTGGGATGGATCCAGAGAGCTTGGACATCGTATCCAGTGCATCACTTGCGTATGGCTTTAAGAAACGCTATGTAACATAATATATTAGATGGGAGTAAAGACGGTGTACTATGGGAAGAAAGGCAAGATAACCGTGACAGTGGCAGTGACATCACAGATTCTGTGGACCATTCCAGCGAGGAGAACTAAATGGCATAAGTTTCTGACTAAGGGAGGTCTTTATCTGATTTTCTTGTCTGTGTACCTGTACTTTTATTGTTTCCTTCAACTACCTGTTATTGTAGCCATGTGTACGTTTTCGAAATAAACGTGTGTATAAATGTTATTCTGTAATGCTCTGTTGAAAATTAGTGGTCGTCCAGCATTCGGGGTCATCTTAGATTCAGAGATATATAGTAATACTGGTCCTTGAAATCTGGTAAATATGCTTTCGCGTGATAATTTACGTCTATCTTCAAGAGCGCGCCAATTCAAAATGGTTAAAATGGCTCTGAGCACTAGGAGACTTAACTTCTGAGGTCATCAGTCCCCTAGAACTTAGAACTACTTAAACCTAATTAACCTAAGGACATCACAAGTATCCATGCCTGAGGCAGGATTCGAACCTGCGACCGTAGCGGTCGCTCGGTTCCAGACTGTAGCACCTAGAACCGCTCGCGCCAATTCACTTTTCGGAAATGCTCGTGGCGCTTTCCTGTGTTTCAAACAAGCCTGTGACTATTGGCACTACACTTTTTCGTCTACTTTCAACATCCCCTACTAATTTTGTGTATTTGGTGTCCCACAACTGGTAAATATTTGAGGGAAATTTATGACACTGAAAATGATTAGTTGATTGAAACATAGTTATTCGTGGTTCTTAAAAATGGCTTTTGTTTAAATCCTTTGTTAGTCCTAATTCGGCAGGTGTGTACACAGTTCTTATGAATGCGGTGCTCTGTTGCGTCTGTGGATGACGCTTACATTGACAGATCTCCATCTGCAGTCTGTTTTTCTACTGGAACCCTCTGAAATCTGCGTGTTTTTCTGGATAAAAGAGGAACATTGACTGAAGATGGAAGTCTGTGTCCGAAACCGCCATGCACCAACGCAACAGAGGAGCCAAGGCCTTTCTACATAACAGCTAGCTTCATCTTGTCCACTGACAAGCGTGGCACTGAATCGCGATCAACGACCCGTTAGCGTACAAATTCACTTTCGATGCCGTAGGGGAGACCTAGTGGGAGGTGCCGGCATCTAAAACTTTGACTCTCTGTATCGTGTTGGATGATGTTTCCGGACACGGATTCCTATTCTCGACTTCTTCCTTAAGACACCCTCTACAACGCTTCCAAGTTTGTCGCATCATTTCTGGAACATCCTGTATAATCGGCCGTCATTACATGAGGCATAAGCATTTGAATATTACGGTATTAAGAGTACACGCCTGAAGCTGTAAACGAAACAGGCCAAAACAACACCTCTCCCTTTATTTCTTTGATTATTAATCCATTCATAATTTTGTGTTCCCAAATAAAGTCGCCACAGAGAGACGGAAATAAAGTTATTGTTCTGTTATATTCTCTCGCCCCATGCAAAGAAGCGATACGGTAATTAACTGTTTTACAGACTTAGACGTGAGACTCGAGGAATTTTACACTGAAGAACCAGAGGAACTGGCACACCTGCCTAATATCGTGTCGGGCCCCTCGCGAGCACGCAGAAGTGACGCAACACGACGTGGCATGGACTCGACTAATGTCTGAAGTAGTGCTGGAGGGAACTGACACCATGAAACCTGCAGAGCTGTCCACAAACCCGTAAGAATACGAGGGGTGAAGATCTCTTCTGAACAGCACGTAGCAAAGCGTCCCAGATACATTCAATAATGTTCGTGTCTAGGGAGTTTGGTGGCCAGCGGAAGTGTTTTAACGCAGAAGAGTGCTCCTGGAGCCACTCTGTAGCAATTCTAGGCTTGTGGGGTGTCGCATTGTCCTGCTGGAATTGCCCAAGTCTGTCGCAATGCACAATGGACATGAATGGATGCAGGTGATCAGACAGGATGCTTACGTACGTGTCACCTGTCAGAGTCGAATCTAGACGTAACAGGGCCCCCATATCACTCCAGCTGCACATGTGCCACACAATTATAGAGCCTCCACCAGCTTGAACATTCTCCTGCTGACAAGGTTGTCTCCATACCCGTATACATTCGTCCGCTCGGTACAATTTGACACGAGACTCGTCCGACCAGGCAACATGTTTCCAGTCATCAACAGTCCAATGTCGGTGTTGATGGGCGCTGGCGAGGCGTAAAGCTTTGTCTCGTGCAGTCGTCAAGGGTACACGAGTGGACCTTCGGCTCCGAAAGCCGATGTCGATGATTTTCGTTGAATGGTTCGCACGCTTGACACTTGTTGATGGCCCACCACTGAAATCTGAGCAATTTGTGGTTGGGTAGCACTTCTGTCGCGTTGAGCGATTCTCTGCAGTCGGTGTTGGTCGCGTTCTTGCAGGATCGTTTCCGACCGCAGCGATGTCGAAAATTTGAAGTTTTACTGGATATTCACAGTACACTCATGAAATGATCGTTAGAGAAAATCCCCACTTCATTGCTTCCTCGAAGATGTTGTGTCCCATCGGTCGTGCGCCGACTATAACACCACGTTCAAACTCACTTAAATCCTGAAAACCAGGCATTGTAGCAACAGTAACCAATCTAACAACTGCGCCTGACACTTGTTCCCCCGATAGCTGAGTGGTCAGCGTGATGGATTGCCGTCGTGCGTGCGCGGGTTCGATTCCCGGCAGAGTCGGAGATTTTCTCCGCTCAGGGACTGAGTGTTGTCTTGTCTTCATCATCATTTCATCCCCATCCGGTCGCTGGTCTCCCAATGTGGCGCCGAATGTACACCACTGGCTATTAAAATTGCTACACCACGAAGATGACGTGCTACAGACGCGAAATTTAACCGACAGGAAGGGGATGCTGTGATATGCAAATGATTAGCTTTTCAGAGCATTCACACAAGGTTGGCGCCGGTGGCGACACCTACAACGTGCTGACATGAGGAATGTTTCCAACCGATTTCTCGTACACAAACAGCAGATGACCGGCGTTGCCTGGTGAAACGTTGTTGTGATGCCTCGTATAAGGAGGAGAAATACATACCATCACATTTCCGACTTTGATAAAAGTCGGATTGTAGCCTATCGCGATTGCGGTTTATCGTATCGCGACATTTCTGCTCGCGTTGTTCGAGATCCAATGACTGTTAGCAGAATATGGAATCGGTGAGTTCAGGAGGGTAATACGCAACGCTGTGCTAGAGCCCAACGGCCTCGCATCACTAGCAGTCGAGATGACAGGCATCTTATCCGCATGGCTGTAACAGATCGTGCTGCCACGTCTCCATCCCTGAGTCAACAGATGGGGACGTTTGCAAGACAACAATCATCTGCACAGACAGTTCGACGACGTTTACAGCAGCATGGACTATCAGCTCAGAGACCATGGCTGCGGTTACCCTTGACGCTGCATCATAGACAGGAGCGCCTGCGATGGTGTACTCGGCGACGAATCTGGGTGCACGAATGACAAAACGTCATTTTTTCGGATGAATCTGGGTTCTGTTTACAGCATCATGATGGTCGCATCCGTGTTTGGCGACATCGCGGTGAACGCACATTGGAAGCGTGCATTCGTCATCACCATACTGGCGTATCACTCGGCGTGATGGTATGGGTTACCATTGGTTACAGGTCTCGGTCACCTCTTGTTCGCATTGACGGCACTTTGAACAGTGGACGTTATATTTCAGATGTGTTACGACCCGTGGCTCTACCCTTCATTCGATCCCTGCGAAACCCTACATTTCAGCAGGATAGTGCATGACCGCATAATGCAGGTCCTGTACGGGCCTTTCTGGATACAGAAAATGTCCGACTGCTGCCCTGGATAGCACATTCTCCAGATCTTTCACCAATTGAAAATGTCTGGTCAATGGTGGCCGAGCAGCTGACTCGTCACAATACGCCAGTCACTACTCTTGATGAACTGTGGTATCGTGATGAAGCTGCATGGGCAGCTGTACCTGTACACGCCATCCAAGCTTTGTTTGACTCAATACTCACTCTTATCAAGGCCGTTATTACGGCCAGAGTTGGTTGTTCTGGGTACTGATTGCGTGAAAATGTAATCACATGTCAGTTCTAGTATAATATATTTGTCCAATGAATACCCGTTTATCATCTGCATTTCTTCTTGGTGTAGCAATTTTAATGGCCAGTAGTGTAATAAGAGCTGCGCCGAGGCGGCCGCACCTGCCCGGCTAAGGACGCCAAACGCTCAATTCATTTCATAGGCGTTGCCGACCGCAGCGCCGTCTTCTGCCTGTTTACATATCTCTGTATTTGAATACGAATGCCTATACCAGTTTCTTGGGCGCTTCAGCGTATTACCCAAACCAGATAGTTTTATCGTCTTATATAAACTTCCTATTGCAACGAGGAGGGGAAATAATTGTAATTTGCACTCCCTTTTAAACAATAGCTGGTGTTGTGAAAATTGCACCCGCCTTCGAACGGGCTCGAGATTTCCCGATACGTTGCTCCATTCGATGCAGAATCGAGCTAGTTCGAAAAATCAAGTGACGTTTGACTCACGGGGCGCGAGTGCAAAGAGATATGCAATAAACTAGCAACTAGCCACATCAATGAGCTACGGCTCCATTTAAAATTTGACAATTTTGTGAAACACTGGAGGAAATAGTATAATATCACTGCAGAAACTCCTCTTGCGTTTGAACAATTTTACAATACGAGTTCTCATATAGTACCGATATGTATGTATATGTAACCGTTTTCGCTGGTTGTTAATTAAAGGTAATAGGCAAATTCGAAAATGTTGTCCTCCAAAAAATAATGTTTCATTGAACCCAGTATAATATGTATAATATTTTATTTGTTTATGGGAAACGGTAACGAAGTGCAGATGATAAATTCAATCCCTGTTCACATAGTAGAATAACAGATAAAAACGTTACCAGATTTTAGTCATTTTTTAAAACGTGACGACGACATTCAGATGAAACAACCAGGGCAACTAATTAAGAATTAAATGCCGAACAAACAAAATAGATCGTAATAAAGTGACTAATTTTAGTGCGTAAATGGAGACCCATCTTGGAGGTGGTACCATCAGACGTCTCTAGATCGTTGGACGAACAAAATCTTGAGAAGAATAATTTATTTAGTAGTTGCCTTTGCTACGCATGACATGCACCCTAGAAGATATTTGAGGCCACATTTCACAATTACTTTTATTATTAAAATCCATAGTACATTAAAAACTATAATACAGGTCTTTGCAATAGTCATAGTACCAACAAAATTCAGTAGATCGCAGGCCGACTAAAAGATCGAACAGACCCCGAGATTTTCCAAACTTTGACGTAAACTGTTCGAACAGTTCGAGTCGTGTTCAAATTCGCCCCTAAAATAGCTAGTTTTTCGCGAATCTCAATGTTTATGACGTAATATCTCTGAACTATGTTTCGTGCAATGATATAATGATACAGGTACATTCAGTGGGATGTGTTGATACCGTCTGCAAAATGCATTGCCAATTTAGTATTAGTAAGTCAATTAAGACGTAATGTCTGATCCCGAAGTTTTACTGCATGAACAGCGTAAATGTAAAAAGCGATAAGCGTTTTTCCCTTTCAACATTTTGCAGGGGCTATCAAGGAGAAAAGGTTTCGCTAAAGGTCTGACAGTGAAACTGTGTCTAAAGTTTGTTGCAAGTCAGTAAGTGATCCCTATCTCTTATTGGATGAATATAGCCTGGATATCTGCGCGCCGTGAGTTATGCGGTTTCTAACTGTAATACTTTTCTTGTTGTTTTATACGTGTAACACAAAATCATATCGCTTAGTGAGGAGAGTATGACAGGATTTTAAAATCTTAAATTCGGCCAGTAATTATGTGAAATACTGAAAATCAATTTTTTGTTGCCCCTGAAAGCCGATAGATAGGCAACATGCGAATGGAACCGTGCACTGCGAAATACGAACCTTGATTAGCCGTTTGGTATATAGATTAAAATCAAATAAATTCGCAGTTGCCGGCCGCGGTGGTCTCGCGGTTATAAGCGCTCAGTCCGGAGCTGCGGGACTGCTACGGTCGCAGGTTCGAATCCTACCTCGGGCATGGATGTGTGTGTTGTCCTTAGGTTAGTTAGGTTTAAGTAGTTCTAAGTTATAGGGGACTTATGACCTCAGATGTTAAGTCCCATAGTGCTCAGAGCCATTTTTGAACCAATTGGCAGTTGCGAATGATAACCATCAGCTGTAGAATGGAATGACGACAATTAAAATACGTGCACAAATTTTAACTGTCGTCATTCCATTTTGCAGCTGATGGTTATCATTCGCAACTGCAAATTCATTTGATTTTTTTGTAACGGCTGTGGTCACTGCAGTGCTTGTTCCTTTGGACATGCAGACATGTCCAAAGAAACTTTGCATCGTAATCAGAATAACAGAGACACTGCAATATTGTGATATTTATACGAACCAATAATAAAGGCAAAGCATAAAATAGCCTTGAACAATTTGCTCATCACGGCAAACATACATTTCGCATTGTGTTCTACTTCACAGAAAAAATAAACGCTGCCTCTCACTTTTATAGTACCGGTAATTTATTCCACCGACTTTCTTCGGATCGCTGTTATTTACATATTTTTGAAATTATACGGTCACATCTCAAACCGTTAATGCAGAAACGGGAGTTCATGATGCATTTGTTAACTGTTGGTTGATGTTTGGACGAGTTCGCCAAGATGACAGATGGCACAAATTTACGGACTCCACCGTTCTGCAGAATCTACTGGCCGGTGTAGAAGCGGTATTACACCTACACGCCCTTTCAATGTTGTCATATCCTCCCACAGCCTCATTGAGTAACACCCTCCCACTGTCACGCTCCCGAACCAACTGACGCGCGCGCCGCCACTGTGGCGGCGGAGAAATTGGGCGCACAGAAGCGCGTCTGCGCCTGCGCGTACGAGGTCATTGCGCGCGGTGGGGCGGTGGATGGGAGAAAGAGAGGGGGCACCCAGCTAGTAATTATTCAGCACGGCACTGGAGAAGAGGTGGGGCTACAGTCAAGATGCCCGTGACTACTCGAGCCCTGTCAGTGGGCTGTTGGAAATGACGTAAAAAATGTCCAGCGGTAAACGATCTCGACCTTGTGCCTCGTTTCCAAGATCTGCCTACAGTATTACGGCAGCCTCAGTGTTGAACATGTTTCTCAACGTCCTCAGAAGATCGAGCCGGCGTCTACCGAAGGCAGAAGGTAAGCACAAACAGAATTGTTACTGTTCTTCGCGCCAAGTGTCTTTTCGTTTCACATTTTTCATTGAGAGTTACTTCGTGCGTCTCCATATGTGCTAAAGCAGCAAAGCGGCTTTTTACGTACGCAAGCGTATAGGTCGTAGTCTGTAACAGTGGAAAATGCTTTGACAGCGCTGACTCCTGCGCGTCCGTTTTTCGTGTGTGTCATCTTTGGGCTTAATACTGCTGTAGGACCTGTACAGTGTCGCCGTAGTATACAGTTCATGGTGGTGTAGCGTCCCACGGATCCCTCTGTTAGTGTTGTACTAATTATTAATTTACAGTTGGGGATCGGCTTATATGAAATGATAGAATGCAGTAGTGTGTGGAACGTATTGACAACGCAATTATTCAAGATGCGTCCTAATTATTAATTTACAGTTGGGGATCGGCTTATATGACATGATACATTGCTGTAGTGTGTTAAACGTATTGACAACGTAATTACTCAAGATGTGTGCTCTTTCTGCACTATCTTCATCGTGTGCAAAATATCAACACTGCAAACAATTGTGAAGTGCATGGCAGAGGAAACACAGCATTGCATAATTTATAAGGATTTCCTCACGTTCCATTAAAGGTTGAAGGACGGAAGAATGATTGTTTAAAAGCGTCTGTGCTCTCTGTAATTAGTATACTCCAGGCTTCGCTACCCCCACGGGAGCGATACTTGGAGGGTTTTAGTATATTACTGGATTCATCACTTAACGCAACTTCCTGAAATTTTGTAGTCAGATTTCCAAGGGTAATTTACGCATGTCTTCAGATTTTTCAGTGTCTCTGTGACTCATTTCCAGAGGTCGTACAAACTTGTGACCATTCGTGCTGCCCTTCTTCTTACACATTCAATATCTCCAGTTAGTCATGCGTGGTACGAGCGCCACACACTGGAGCGATATTCTAGGTTTGCTCACAACAGTTTATTTTGTAAACAATCTCCTTTGCAGACTGATTAAATTTTCCCTACGAATGGTTCTGAGTACCTTTGATGGAACGTCCTTCATCGGGCACTTTACTACAATGTGTAGGATAAAATAAAAGTTACGGTATTTATTGCTATGAAGTCGAGTAAAGAAATATATGAGCTAAGTCGTACGGTACATTTACTTAAATTTATTTGAAGTTGCGTCCGAAGTTTAAGACGTACATGTTCTTCGCCCTGCAAAGTTACAGCAAATCTGGACAACCTAGCCTCTACATTCCATCTATATGTAGGTTATCCATTGTTTCCGTAGCCTGAATTACACCATGATTACTTCAAAACTTGGCCGTGACGATTCTAAGTACCTGTTGGCGAGTTTACAAGCCAGGTACAGCTCCCAGCTGCAAATTGTGGTTAGCAGTTTCTCTTATTCGTCGTTGAATTTTACCATTGATCATTTCAGACGAATGGTTGCATAATTACTTTTGAATACATCGTAAGAGCAGACAGTGATCGACGTTATTACTAATGGTTAGCATTAAAATCAGGAGCAGGAGCCTCCTTCTGGTGGTAAATCAGTGGTCGAAACCGGTTACCAGAATAAATAAATTTGTGATCAAGACCGGATTTTAATACACTACTGGCCATTAAAATTGCTACACCATGAGGATGACGTGCTACAGACGCGAAATTTAACCGACAGGAAGAAGATGCTGGGATATGCAAATGATTAGCTTTTCAGAGCATTCACACAAGGTTGGCGCCGGTGGCGACACCTACAACGTGCTGACATGAGGAAAGTTTCCAACCGATTTCTCGTACACAAACAGCAGTTGACCGGCGTTGCCTGGTGAAACGTTGTTGTGATGCCAAATGTAAGGAGGAGAAATGCATACCATCACATTTCCGACTTTGATAAAAGTCGGATTGTAGCCTATCGCGATTGCGGTTTATCGTATCGCGACATTTCTGCTCGCGTTGGTCGTGATCCAATGACTGTTAGCAGAATATGGAATCGGTGGGTTCAGGAGGGTAATACGGAACGCCGTGCAGGATCCCAACGGCCTCGTATCACGAGCAGTCGAGATGACAGGCATCTTATCCGCATGGCTTTAACGGATCGTGCAGCCACGTCTCGATCCCTGAGTCTAAAGATGGGGACGTTTGCAAGACAACAACCATTTCCACGAACAGTTCGACGACGTTTACAGCAGCATGGACTATCAGCTCGGAGATCATGGTTGCGGAACCCTAAATTTCAGCAGGATAATGCACGACCGCATGTTGCAGGTCCCGTACGGGCCTTTCTGGATACAGAAAATGTTCGACTGCTGCCCTGGATAGCACATTCTCCAGATCTCACCAACTGAAAACGTCTGGTCAATGGTGGCCGAGCAACTGGCTCGTCACAGTATGCCAGTCACTACTCTTGATGAACTGTGGTATCGTATTGAAGCTGCATGGGTAGCTGAGCCTGTACACGCCATCCACGGCCTATTCTACTCAAAGCCCAGGTGTATTAAGGCCGTTATTACGGCCAGAGGTGGTTGTTCTGGGTACTGATTTCTCAGGATCTATGCACCCAAATTGCGTGAAAATGTATTACATGTCAGTTTTAGTATAATATATTTGTCCAATGAATACCCGTTTATCATCTGCATTTCTTCTTGGTGTAGCGATTTTAATGGCCAGTTGTGTAGTTACTATTATAATGGTTGCATGGTTAATTCAAGAGGACTATGACGATTTCATGCCCTCCTCATTGTCTCTCTGTACTAATACTCCGTTTCTGATTACACCCATGTTGATGAAATTCTCATTCCTTCCTTCCTAAGGTCATGCACGTCTTGTGTTTTGTGTTTTTTGGTTCCATAAACTATGTCTTTAACGGGCCGTTTAAGGAGAAATTGCTAATGTGAATGTCTGGTAAAGAATGGGAATAAATACGGAATATCTCTGAATGTTGTCACATCGACCTCCTTAGTGTGACATCTCAGGGCTACATCTTCTGAAAAAGGTGTACCGTGTATGTAAACAGATATTGTTGCTGCCAAAGCATTTACTTTCGTGATATTTGCAGTCTATGTGAAACTGACTTCGTCAGAGTTCTGATGACGCTGGCCCATAATTGTTTATCTGTGCGTCGATGACAAGTTAACAGCGTCTACTCGTGAATGAAACTTTACATTACCGTTATTGTACCACGTCCTTGTTGGGCAGTCCTCCCGGATTCTATTTCTGTGAATTTTTATTGCGTGGTCTGACAAATAATGCTATATGAACAGGAAGTTCGAGTTTTAATCGGATCAACATCGAGATCAGGAGAGAAGAAGCACTAGGATGAAGAGAGAAATCGCTCTTGACCCTGCTGTGGGAACCAATCCTGTATTTGAAACTTCCTGGCAGATTAAAACTGTGTGCCGGACCGAGACTCGAACTCGGGACCTTTGCCTTTCGCGGGCAAGTGCTCTACCGACTGAGCTACCCAAGCACGATCCACGCCCCGGCCTCACAGCCTTACTCCTGCTAATATCTCGGCTCTAGTTCTACAAGGTTCGCAGGAGAGCTTCTGTAAAGTTTGGAAGGTAGGAGACGAGATACTGGCAGAAGTAAAGCTGTGAGGACGGGGCGTGAGTCGTGCTTGGGTAACTCAGTTGTTATAGCACTTGCCCGCGAAAGTCAAAGGCCCCGAGTTCGAATCTCGGTCCGGCACACAGTATTAATCTACCAGGAAGTTTCATATCAGCGAACACTCCGCTGCAGAGTGAAAATCTCATTCTGGATCAATCGTGTATTTCCCTAAAGTGATTTACGAACAGTACCAAAATGATCACATAACTAATGAGGAGGTGGCACAACTTGCCAAGAAGAAGGTACCGGTTGGTAGGACATGTTTTGAGGCATCAAGGGATCACAAATTTAGCATTGGAGGGCAGCGTGGAGGGTAAAAATCGTAGAGGGAGACCAAGAGATGAATGCACTAAGGAGATTCAGAAGGATGTAGGTTGCAGTAAGTACTGGCAGATGAAGAAGCTTGCACAGGATAGGGTAGCATGGAGAGCTGCATCAAACCAGTCTCAGCACTGAAGACCACAACAACAACAACAACAACCAAAATGAGAATTTAAATATGAATCTAATGCCATAACTATTACGCACCCTCTATCTCTTTAACGGCTCAAAGGAAGTAAAAATGACAAAGATCTAAATTCTTCAGGCATACTGGCCAACATTCAAACGAGGAAAATGTCTTTAAATGAGAATATGCTAGGTTAGACTTGACTCTGACTGTTATGAATATCAAAAGTACGGGTATCGTTCTAAAAGTAAATAACGTTTGGATCTGACGAGCAGCTCAGTTCATCCCTCTAACCTCCCCTCTCCCCCCACCCCCCACCCCACACTCCCTTCAGCGCCGTGTCGTAGATGTGACGTCAAACAAAGCGCAGGGACAGCTGTTTGATTTTATATGTGCGATTCTAAAACGTCTGACAAAATTAACGATACCACAAAGTGTGAGATTCGTAGTTTAATACGGCTTCTGAATGCAGAAAAAGGCTCGACTTTTGAGAGATGAACACAATAAACAACGAATGAAAACAGTATTGATTTTTTCTCTGTTAGTAAGACAAACGTGGAGAGAAGTTTTTGAACGAATTTGTTTCTACTGACGTGGTCGGGGCTTCGTACATAAGTCCAGTGACAGTCAGTGGAATGGCATGATAACGACCTCAACAAAACCAAAAAGCAAATCAAATATTGGGCACCATAAAGGTTACAGCCAAACAGTTTTGGAATCGAAAAGGCGCCCTGTTCATCGACTTTATGCCTAGAGGAGGAATAGCGACCTCCTGCCATACCCGTCACCGACTGCAACGCGCCGTTCAAAGCCAATGACGTGGATTGTTGTCAGACGGCTGTGTGTTTCATCACGATAACGCTCACTCGCATTCTCTCAGTTGACCATGGGGCTCCCGCGACAGTTTTAAGTGGGAAGTTTTTGTACATGCGCCTTATTGCTGGAGCTGACCCCGAGCGATTACCATCTTTTTCACAAATGGAAGGATTTTTTGGGTCAGAAAGCACTATAGAATTGACAATGAACGGAAAGAGGCCATTAGCGACTGGTTCAACAACTTGGCGGCAACTGGGTTTGCAGAACGCATAGGAAAGCCTGTGGAGCGCAAAGATAAATGTTTAAATTTGAGCAGCGACTGAAATATGTTGTAAATTAAGTTTCATTTAATTATCTTGAATACAAATTTCTGGAGAAACAAGCCTTCTTTATTTTTAGAATGACCCTTGTACAAATTGCTGTAACCAGTCACATTTATAATTTAATACTTTCCACTACTCATCTCAGAGCACCATACAGCCACCAAGAGGTGGATTTTATATCGATGAGGCTTGTGTATGTTGTATGTACAACTTTTTGAATAACCTGTAGCTTTGTGTTTCGTTGGTCACAGGCTCTCTTATGAAGTGCCACAAGGCTCAGTGTTAGGTCCACTGCCGTTTCTCATGTGTGTAAACGACATTCGTCTAATTTACAACAAGCAGAAGTAGTTGTTTTTGCGGATCAATCTAAACATATAAATAGCAGCAGAAGAAATGGTGTGTAAACGTCTTAAAGGTATTATTCATTGTTTTCTGCTAATGGTACCACTCTCAATTTCGAAAAGTCAGTTCTGCGCCGGTAGATGTGCGGTATCAATGATAAATGTAACACATGGTGAGAAATAATAATCTTTCGGTATCTGTATTCATGAGAATTTAAACTGGATGAAACATTTTAAAACTCCTAAAATAACTTCCTTCTACCAAATTTGTACTTCAGGTTATTGCAAATCTTGAGGAGACGTCAATAAGTGAACTAACATATTTTGCATATTTTAATTCAATTATGTCATTGGGATAATGCCCTGGGTTAACTCATCCTTAAGAAAGAAAGGCTTCACTGCTTAAAAACCTGCCATAAGAATAACATGTGGTGTCACCCACGATCATCATGTAGACGATTGTTCAAGGAAGTAGGAATTTTGCCTCTGCTTCACTCTGTATTTATTGCTTCATAAAGAACCTATTACAGTTGAAAAGGAACAAAATGTACAAAATTTTAATACCAGAAGAATAAATGACATTCATTATTCCATTTTAAGGTTGCCTTTAGCACAAAAAGGGGCGCAGACAGCTGCCACTAAAATGTTTGGTCACTTACCTAAGCGCGTAGTGAGATGTGTTACATAATACCAATGACTTGTTACAGCCGTATGTGACACCAATTGAAGAAAGTGACTTTTAGAGGTTTGAAGCTACGCTCATGGTACTGGAGTTCTCTTTTTATGTCTCCGCTACAGCACTACGGAAGCTGTCTCCCTGTTTCTCTAGAATGCTAGGCGTTTATTTGTAACGCATTTGGTGCTACTCTCGATGCGTTATGCTGACTGAAAAAGATAGCTTTAATTTGCTTTGTCATTAACAAACAAGACAGTATTTGTTAGCAGTTACTTTTTTTACAGTTTCAAGTAGTGCAGCTGTGAATTGTCTTCCGGTGATGGCTAAAATAATGTCAGCCTTGTCCCCCGTAGACATCCGTTGGTGTATCGATGCATTGGCATAAAGATAGGAAAATCCGCTGTACCATGAAGCAAAAAGGTGAAAGGATCATGTGAAGTTTTTGTCACGTAAGTCATTACTGGAGGAAGATGAAATAATGATTTAAATTATGAAAATTGCACCAGTTACTTATTTTTTGCTGCTTAACACAACTCATTTCGAGAATTTATTCTCATTTTCAAGTGAATTTTCGCATGAATATGGTTGGCGGTGTTTGCATGTGTGCCTTTCTGCCCCTCTTGCGTCTTTTCGCAGTTAGAAGGTATTGTGCCTCCTCCGTTATACAGTATATCACACAAATGCAAATCATCACTATAATGATTTGGATGTGTGTGATATACTGTATAATTGGGGGGGGGGGGGGGGGGGGGCAGAGTGCCAGAAACTTCTAAAAGAGAGACAGAAAAGCACACATGCAAACATCAGCAAATATATTCATGTAAACAAACGCACATGTGCACTAGGAAAATGAGAATAAATTCATGAAAAGCGTTATGCTAAGCAGGAAAAAATAAGTAACTGGTGCAGTTTACATTATTTAAATCATGAATGACACAATTGCAGGCCTTCCGAGAACATCTAATGTGATGAACGAAATTAAGGGTGAAATAAGTCGATAAAACGCAAACAAATTACGTGTTTTGTATTATAAATCATCGGAATAAAATAAGACTCGAAATGGATGCACATTTACATTTTCCGATAAGTCTCATCACTATTGCTTAGGAATGCCCGTAGACTTATAGGTGGCAACTTGCAATACAGACCGCAACTCCTTGTTATTATCTCTTCGCGTTACTGAAAGTTAGGCCACGCTGTTCGTTTGGAAACAGTGATAAGTTGCACGTTAAAAACCACGATAACGAGCGAGTAAGATAGTGTTAGCTAAGAAAATTCCGATATACCTTTTTATCTGTGCCTCAGCTGTGAAACGTTCTGATTTTTTTGTGTGACCGTAGGCAGTCTCAAGGACATTGTCGCTATCGTTTAACGGTGTCTGTTGTGCAACGTTATTAAAACTTCTGATTGTGCAGACACAAAATTCTACATGGGAAACTCCGATTCTATGGCATCGCTCTTACATGGATCGAGTCTTACTTTCATAAAAGAAGCAAGGGATTCACATTGACAGACTGCGTCAGTGGAATCAAACTAAACCCAGAAATATTTTATTCGTGGCTGTAATTTGCAGCAGCTGAAATATTATTTTTTTCAGGATAAATTTCAGTCACCAGTTTCAAATAATTTTTGTTATGGATTACCGGCTCCGACAAATTAATTTTTCGTCTTTAGAAGCATACAAAATTAGGGATATTATAAATCCTTAGACCTTGGCAATACATTTGTTTGAAGTGTAAAAAGGTATTACAGAAGCTTTCTTAGTTTAGGAGACAGCACTTGCTCAACAAAGAGGGCGAGAATTCATGTAACTGCAAACAGTTTAATTCTTAATCGAACAAGGACAAATAGAAACCTTCCGCTGATACCAGACATAGGTGTTAGTAGGCATACGTTGCATGACACATTGTGTGAATTTCCGAAGAATCTATCTGGAAGTTAGAACGGAGTCAACAGATACGTGAAGCAACCAAGAAGCCCAATTTGGCATGTCTTGCACTTATAAGTTTCTCTCGCTTTGTTGACTTAATAATCGTGGCGCTAGCGTATTTTACATTCTTTCGCTCATTATTTTCTTGCAGAATTATCGTCTGAGGTAAAACACTTAAAGCAAATAAAACAGGTATTAGTTCAGGAAAAGCAAGCAGTAAGAACACTGCGCAAAGTAGATAAGCAAACATCTTGTACAGGCCTCTTCAAAGACCTTGGACATTTTTTGCTCACTTCCAAGCACACTTACTCTTTAATAGTATTCATCGCTAGTAACAAACATCTGTTTTAGTTAACTGCGCTTTACAAAATGATGATACAAAAAAGTAATTTTCATATAGACTTTGCCTTATTGTCTGGTGTTCTTACGCTAGGATATTCAAAAGTATCGAGTTGACACAGGGCAATAAATTGGTTACCAGTGTGATTATGTAGATATTAAGCCATCAATTCAAGATGAACAGATGCTGTTTACTGTAACTGAGGAAGCAGCAAAATTTCTCAAAGTAGCAGTTTATTCTGCGTTGAATTTAGCACGAGTAAGCACAAATAGTTTCCAGCAGTTTGTTGATAGTTATTTATCAATGTAGCTTCTAACAGATTATTGTATTTGCTAAGTGTTATATCTGCCTTGCCGCAATGGTAACATCTGTTCTCGTCAGGTCACAGAAGTTAAGGGCTGTCGGGCTGGGCTAACACGTGGATGGGTAACCATCCGATCTGCCGTGCGGTATTTTGCAAGCGGGGTGCACTCAGCCCTTGTGAAGCAAACTGAGGAGCTACTTGATTGAGAAGTAGCGACTCCGGTCTCGGAAACTGACGTACAGGCGGGAGAGCGGTGTGCTGGCCACGTGCCCCTCCATATCCGCATCCACTGACGCCCGTGAGCTGAGGATGACACGGCGGCTGGTCGGTACCATTTAGCCTTCATGACTCATTCTGGCAGACTTTAGTTTTTTAAGTGTTATATCTGAACTCTTCTACATTTTAATAAAATTTCTAAGTACGTATAGAACTGTCGTGACTGTCAGTTTCGTATTCAGTTGTTAATTTGCTACGTTCACGTTTCCGCGGAATTACTGCTTTCTGTTTTGAGTCAGTAAACTTGTGTATGAATATACTGAACGTTTCAAGAATTACAAATAACTCTGCCGCCAAACCAGTAACATACTCTTTGGTGACAAGGATTCAAGCAACCGCCAAGACAATCAAGAATGGCAACTGTAGAATTCACGGAGCAGCGCAACGTCACTGGATCAAAAGTCAAGAACACCAGCGTTTCCCGCGTTCGAAAGAACAAAGGAACAATGGAACACGTTCGTTACTTGTGAATCGCCTAGATCAGTATTCTGCAGAGTGATCACGAGGTCTCATTACCCCCTATTGTGTGTCTACATATTCATAGATGGTCGCATTGAATATGTGGGATCTTGGAACAGGCCAACTTTGAAGTAGTGTGACTATTCTTTGTCACACTGAAGCGCCAGAGAAACTGCTATAGGTATATAAACAGACAGTATGGCAATGCACTCGGCAACGCCTATACAAGACAACAAGTGTCTGGCGCAGTTGTTAGATCGCTTACTGTTACTACAATGGCAGGTTATCAAGATTTAAATGAGTTTGAACGTGGTGTTATAGTCAGGACACGAGCGATGGGACAGATCATCTCCGAGGTAGCGATAAAGTGGGGATTTTCCCGTACGACCGTTTCACGAACCCGGTAAAACATGAAATCTCCGACACCTCTGCGGCTGGAAAAAGATACTGCAAGAACGGGACCAACGACGACCCAAGAGAATCGTTCAACGTGATAGAAGTGCAACCCTCCCGAAAATTGCTGCACACTTCATTCCTGGGTCATCAACAAGTGTCAGTGTGTGCACCATTCAACGAAACATCGCCGATATGGGCTTTCGGAGCCGTTGGCCCACTGGTTTACCCTTGACGACTGCACGACACAAAGCTTTACGCCTCACCTGGGCCCGTCTACACCGACATTAGACTGTTGGTGAATGGAAACATGTTGTCTCGTTTCAAATTGTATCGAGCGGATGAACGTGTACAGGTATGGAGACAACCTCATGAACCCATGGACCCTGCATTGCAGCAGGGGACTGCTCAAGCTCTGTATTGGTGTGGGGTGCGTGCAGTTGGAGTGACGTGGGCCCCCTGATACGCCTAGATACGACTTTGACAGGTGGCACATACGTAAGAATCCTGTCTGATCCCTGCTTCCATTCATGTCCATTGTGCATTCCGACTAACTTGGGCAATTCCCGCAGGACAACGCGACACCCCACACGTCCAGAATTGCTCCATAGTGGTCCTAGGAATACTTTTCTGAGTTTAAACACTTCCTCTGGCCATTAGACTCCCCAGACATGAACATTATTGAGCATATGTGGGATGCGTCGCAACGCGCTCTTCAGAAGAGATCTTCATCCTTCGTACTCTTACGGGTTTATGGACAGCCCTGCACGATTCATGGTGTCATTTCCCTCCAGCACACCTTCAGACATTAGTAACGTCGTGTTGCAGCACTTCTGCGTGCTCACGGGGGCCATACACGATATTAGGCAGGTGTGCTAGTTTCTTTGGCTCTTCAGTGTATTTATTCTAGATTATCTGTGTACACTATCGTTTTCATGAAAGAATAAGATTCCCCTCTCCGTTCGATATGACGTTCTCCTCAACATCGCTGGCGTGATGGCAGTAAATGCGTGTCGAAGAGCACCCCAAGTTCGTCAACTGTCTCGTAACGTGTGGCTGAAACGTCTTGTTTAACGAAGCCACAAAACACAATGTCGCAAGATGACAGTTCATTATTTCGGGATGACCATTCCAAAGGTGCAGGCAAATGGACAGACCGATGTCCAATCCGTTTATCACGAAATATCACATTGAGATAGTCTCTAACGGCGATAGCACAATGGGCTGGTCCTCCATTCTGCTGGAACTGTGCACGACCGATTTGCTCCCGAGCTTCCAAGTGCAGAATAAAAAAATGACGTAACATCGTAAGATACGGACCCCCGATTCACAGTAGCGTCAAAGAAATGTGAACCTACCCAGACATTGCAGCCGAGGCAATGCCTGACATATGATGAGTTGTGTTCAGATTCTTCATAAAAATGTTGTTTTTCTTTATAAATAAATGTTTCTTGCTTTTGGACTGCGAGTTTTCCACCCTTGACCGAGAAAAACTCTTTCCTCCTTGAAGAAAGAGTTGTTAAAACGTCAACCATTCGCCCACAGGTCTTATGACGTATCTGCACGTCATTATCACTCAGTTCATTTACAAACGAAGGTGTAAATGCCTTTAACTTCAATTCATTCTTCATATGTTTTAGTAATGTTGAGTTTGAAACTCCTGAATCCTGTGACTTACGAATGGACTTCTTTGGCGAACGATCGATAGACACTGCAGCCTCCAAGCAAGTTTCCAGCCCCGTGTCGGGACGTTCTCAGCGGGGTTTATTGTTAGTGCAACCTGTTATTTTTTCTTAAAATTGTTGGTTTTGGTGGGGGAAGATTCCTGAAATCTGACAGTGAAATCATGCTCAATGTCTCTCACTGATTTTCCACTATGTCGTTGTTTGTGAGCCCACTGCTTATTACGATTCCTTCCGTCATGGTGTTGGTTGGTCCATCAACCATGGTTTAGATGTATATCAGCACCTGCAACAACAACAAGAAAAAACCTCACTAACATTCACGAATTACATATGGAGTAATGGAACAATTGTGATCACTCTGTATGTCCTTGAAAGTTCTTAATTATTTAATCAATGGAAAACGATTAATGAAAGACTCAGTGAATAATCTTAACTGTTCACGAAATTATTCAATGTCAGCTTGATGTACAACCCCACACTATCCATCCTACAACACGTCATTAAATGCAGATTGCTTGACTTAAATTCTGGTATTGCTCTAACGAAATCTATTGCAGAAGTTACGAGCCTGTCAGGAATTTCTTGTGAGGTATTCAGCTACAGTCGGCTTCAGCTCTTGGAACAACTAATCAAATCTTCCGTTACATATCTTTTCCCTTAACTTCCTTCCACAATATGTAACAAAATGGTATTTGTCATCGTTCACTGGAGGTTTTTTGGGGTAATGTTATCTGTATTTGAGCTCACGTTAATATAAGGACCACCCGCACATCGGCCATCGGTCAACAGTCAATGTGGTGTCATGGGCAACCCTCATTATACAGTGATCAGTGACGGCGAAGGGAACAACGGATGCACATTTTATGCACTTAATATATTTATTCCTTGGTTTATGTAGTTTCCGAGCATCTCTTGTTTTGCACCTCTAACAACATCGTCGCCGATGGGACATCAACAAATAATGTCCGTTCTTTCGTTTTCTAGATGTTACACCAAAATTCGCCTGACAACTTTCGCTATTGATACCACATAAGTGGCATTCTTACAACGCCATACTTTCCTCTCGCCGCTTTTCATGTGAACCGTATTCATTTTGTACCTCACGGTTACGAAAAGAGGGGGGGAGGGGGGGAGGGTTGAAAGTTCAATTTGACACTAGAAAATTCAACCTTTTCTTTTGTATTGGCTTGTTTGTTTTGCGTGCTGGTCTCTGACTACGCTGGCACGAAGCAAACTGAGGTGAATCTTAAACTGTGTTAGTGCATGGCCTGTTCAGAATCTTCGGTCTACCGATTCTTTCTTCCCTGGGAAACTTCCTACTGTTGTCAGCTTAAGGGACCACTGCCATAAACATTAGCGGTAATGACTCGTCGGCAGCGGTTACGCATTGCTGACTAGTGCATCTGTCTGGGTGATAAAACACGTTGGCTGTCTAGCCATTAGTTCGAAACAGAATGTTGCGACTCGCTTTGTAGGCGTACGAAGCTGTTTCTTACGGCAGTTTCCCCACTTTCTCTCTTCGACGCAGTGTGTCAAGAGACTATTTGTGCTTTGTGTCCTTGTACAACACTGCGATGTGGTTGTGCTATTACTGACAAGTGTGGAAATGAAAGGTATGGAAAGTGTCGAATGTCCCACTCTTCCCGAATACCTTCAAGGTCTGTTCAAAAAGCCCCGGGACATACGTAATTTCGCGGCAATGGTTGTTGGAGCGAAACGCGGTTGGCGTCTCTGCACTCGCCTACGCTTAATGTGAAACTGCCGGAAGTGTCACTGTTGTATGTCTGTTCGTTATTGTTCAATGCCGTATAGGGTAGACCGTTGTGTCGCATAGCTTGCGGATTTAGAGATGGCAGAGTTAGAGGCGCAACGCGTGTGCATTAAATTGTGCATGAAACTCAAGAAAACCTTTACAGGGATACGCCAAATAATGTAGGAAGCCTACGGCGACGAGTGCTTAAGCCGTACTTTGTGTTACGAATGGTTCGCACGGTTTAGAAGGCCGGACGGAAGCTAACGATGACCGTCGTTCGGGCCGACCTTCGACGTCTGCCAACAACGTTCATATAAGGAACATCAACGAAATCGTGCGTGCCAATCGAAGACTGACTGCCCGAAAGATTGCAGAAGAATGTAACATTTAGGTTGGATCATGACATGAAATGCTGACTCGGCATCTTGGCATGCGTCGTGTTGCCGCCAAGCTCGCCCGACGCCTCGTGTGTCAAGAGCAGAAAGACCTTCGCCTCGATGTCTGAGAAGAACTTAAGGATCGCGCTAATAAGAGCGAGATGTTACTTAAGAGAATCATAACTGGTGATCTCTACATCTACATCCATACTCCGCAAGCTACCTGACGGTGTGTAGCGGAGGGTACCTTTAGAGTACCTCTATCTGTTCTCCCTTCTATTCCAGTCTCGTATTGTTCGAGGAAAGAAGGATTGTCGGTATGCTTCTGTGTGGGCTCTAATCTCTCTGATTTTATCCTGATGATCTCTTCGCGAGATATACGTAGGAGGGAGCAATACACTACTTCACTCTTCGGTGAAGATATGTTCTCGAAACTTCAACAAAAGCCCGTACCGAGCTACTGAGCGTCTCTCCTGCAGAGTCTTCCACTGGAGTTTATCTACGAGGGCTATCCACAAAGTACATTATGTTTTGAAATTAAAAATAAATAAAGTGTTGGAAATTTTTTACTGTATACAGATGAAAGCCACACTTAAATACCACTTTTGTACATAGTTGCCATTTAAATTAAGGCACTTATCGTAGCGATGGACGATTCGTCGTAAAGTCCGGCCGCCTGCGCCTTCAACCACGTGGTTCCCTCTTCTTGAAGCTGTGCGTCGTCATCAAAACGCTGCGTAGCCAACCACTTCTTCATTGCTGGGAATAAGTGGAAGTCGCTCGGTGCCAGGTCGGGACTGTACGACGGATGAGGAAACAACTCCCACTTAAAAGATTCGAGAACGTCACGAGTGGCATTTGCCGTGTGGGTGGGCCCGGGCGTTGTCGTGTATCAGCAAGATCTTTGAGCCCAACTTTCCCCTGCGCTTGTTTTGTATTGCTCTTCTGAGGTTGTGCAGAGTTTGGCAATACCTTTGAAAGTTTATTGTAGTGCCTCTTTCAGGAAATCCACAAAAATCACACTTTTTCTGTCCCAAAAGAAGAGGTAACCACGTGGTTGAAGGTGCAGGCGGCCGAATTTTACGACGAAGGAATTTCCAAGCTCATCCATCGCTACGATAAGTGCCTTAATTAAATGGCAACTATCTAGAAAAGTAGTATTTAAGTGTGGCTTTCGTCTGTATATAATAAAAAAAATCCCAATACTTTATTTATTTTTAATTCCAAAACGTAATGTACTTTGTGGATAGCCCTCGTATCATCACGTAACGCTTTCGCGATTACTAAATGATCCTGTAACGAAGCGCGCTGCTCTCCGTTGGATCTTCTCTCTCTTCTATCAACCTATCTGGTACGGATCCCACACTGCTGAGCAGTATTCAAGCAGTGGGCAAATAAGCGTACTGTGACCTACTTCCTTTGTTTTCGGATTGCATTTCCTTAGGATGAGACGTCGGTCTGTGGTTATGATGTTGAGATCAAGGTTAAGCCTTCACTATGGGTTGGAAAAAGTTCTCCACGACCAAAAAAGCTCGTCATGTCAAAACTTGGCTGATAGCTATCTTTGACTCTGAAGTATTAGTTCATAATAAGTTCGCTCCACAGGGGCAAACTGTTAATCGTGTTGCATCGGGATGTGTCGTAACGCCTGCGAGAAATTGTGAGAAGGAAACGGCCTGAAATGTGGCGAGACAACTCATGGATCTTGCATCACCATAACGCACCCGCACATTCATCCCTATTGGTGTGTGACTATTGCACGAAAAACGAACTTACTCTGCTGCCTTATCCTCTCCAGATCTGGCCCCTGCGGACTTTTTTTTTTCCAACGTCGAAAACCGCGTTGAAAGGACGAAGATCACAACGATAGAGGAGATAAAAGAAAATACGCAGATGGGGCTTCACGTGATCCAGAAAGAGGCGTACCAAGATTGCTTCCAGACTGGGAGCGGTTTATCAATCGTGGAGGAAAGTATTTTTAAGGAAACCAAGCACAGTAAGGGGGAGATAAGCGTAGAAATATTTTGTGGACAAAGTTTTGGCATTTTTTGAACAGATCTCGTGCAAATCTTAACATGCACTTAAAACGGGAAAAAACTGTAAACAATATCCAATGGTATAGCGTGACGATTTAGTTATTTGTAAATTTCGTATAGCACTAGAACATTTTCAATCGAAATGGTGTTGAATGAATCAGTTTATACACATGTTCTATCGGGCCACAGAATGGAGATTTTGCTGGTCGTGGGAAGTACCTCATATCACATAAACTGTTCATAGAGGCACGTGCCGTGTGTGGACGAGCGTTATCCTGTTGAAAAATGACATTATGATTCTTCCACATGAGATGTACCTCACGATGATGCAGGATGTCCGTGACACGCTATTGTGCCGTCAGAGTTCCGTCGATCACCGACAGCCGTCACTTGAAATCATACCCAGTGGCTCCCCATACCATGACGCCACAGGTAACACCGCTGTTTTCCTCCAAAACATTGGAAGAATGGGTCCTCTTCCCAAGTCGTTGACATACTCGTCGAAGCTCATCCGGGATTGTGCATAAAGCCAATTCATCCCTGAGAACAATGCGGTGCCATTCGTCAGCAGTCCACGTTTCACAGTCACAGCACCATTCCAAACGCAGCCGTTTGTGTTGTGGTGTTATCTGCAGCCTTCGCGAGGGAAATTAATTCCCTAGCCTGGCTATTGCTACTTACGACCAATGGTGCGGTATGGCACAATGTTGCAGGGAGTCCATTACCTGCTCACGGGTGGTAGGCGCAGATGTGAAGGTGTGGCGGTGTTCTTGTTGGACAGTACGGCTGTCCTTCCTAATGGTGTTCTGGTGTGGTCGAGTGGAACCTTGACAACCATTATGCCTGCCCTGACATACCATGCAGCCCGACATCAGGTCACTGTGACAGACTAATCTCCAACAAATCTCGATATTGCACGATTCGACCAGCCGGCTAAATGCAAATCCGTAATGAGCCTCCTTCCACGCTTTGTCAGGTGCTGATAACGGTGTCTCACACACGTACGTGCCATCTCCGTGTCCTCTACAGCACCCTGGTGCCTGTTCTACCTATCAGCGAGAATTACGACTTAAATCATTTACATAGTCACCGTAGTTATATTGACATCCGACCATGTTTTCTGGGTGCTTAAGTGGTTCAAATGGATCTAAGCACTATGGGACCTAACATCTGGGATCATTAGTCCCCTAGACTTACAACTACTTAAACCTAACTAACCTAAAGACATCACACACATCCATGCCCTAGGCAGGATTCGAACCTGCGACCGTAACAGCACCGCGGTACCGGACTGAAGCGCCTAGAACCGCTCGGCCACAGCGGCCGGCTCTTCTGGGTGCTTCACCATTTTGGTATGCAGTGTTTATACAGGGTGAGTCAAGAGGAAAGGTACATGCTTTGAGATGCGATAGTATTAATGATTCTGAACAAAAACTTCAGTGGACATATGCCCTATTGCGGATGGTACCGAGATAGAACACGTTTTATATCTCTTTTGTACGTTTTTCTGTAATAACTCGAAAACCGCACACACCAACGAAAACGTGTCTCAGTACACAGTTAAACTAAATTAAATTTGCTACAAAAAAGGTCATATTCATTTTTTGTCTAGGACTAACAGTTTGGCCGGAGAGATCGCCAGAATACTGAAAATCTCGCGTGACGCGCGAGCGCTGTAGGTTAGGTACTTTTTGTAGGCCAGTTTGAGGTAGCTTTCCGACTTTATAGACCTCAAGCGTCCTGTATCCAAATGTTCGTCCCAACTTCCTCTATATTACTCTGGTACGTTGTAAACAATGACAATGAATAATACAGAAAATAAATAGAAATGTACATTAAAAGTGTTGTATCTCGGAAATCATTCGGAACAGGGCATATATCCACACCAAGTTTTTTGTTCATAATCACTAATGCTATCGCCCGTCAAAACACCTACTTTTGCTCCTGACTCACCCTGTATGTGTGACAGCAAGTTGTTCATTTAGAGCTTACTAAATACTCCGGTAGGATTAAATTCCCTGAAAATGAACGTCTTAAGTTTTTAACACTACTCATGTTACTACACGAAAGGTGGCGGTCCTCACATGTCGAGACACGGATGGGGATTGCATTGTTGATGATTCCAAGCGACTGTTGCGGTACGCGCAAGCGAATCCTTTCTGCTTGAAGAAAGCGTACGTCCTGCAAATTATGTCTCTCGCTTACGTATGCAGAATTTATCACTTACCACCACGATCAGTGCTCACAACTCGCAACAAGTGGAATAGAAATTCACTAAACAACTCGCTACGATCACGTTTAATGGTATCGTTAGCTACGGCATTCACAGCGGAGCGCTTAGAACATACCGAAAGCTCAATGGCTGTCGGAGTATGCGTGACGTAGATGCGCTGAGCAAATCTAAACTCGATCGCCATCTTTCGTGACTCCAGCTACAATGAAGCTTTAAGTTGGCAATAAAGGTAAACTGCACTTTTGCTAATTTTAAATTGAAAACTCGTCTGTATAATAGCAATTGTCGAGAAGAGAAGCTATTTTTTTATAATACAGGCTATCAAAAAGAATCATCCGATTTTGCACTTCTGTATTTCTGAAACTAATGAACATAAACAATGAATTTTGTTTGTTGATGAATGGGAAACTCAAAAAGTTGTTTTTTTCGTACCTTTTCATAGGTGTTCAATAGGACCCCCTTGAGATGCACGCCATACGTCAATGCTACATTCAGAATGTTCCCACAATGCAGCGAGCATGTGTTCAGTTACAGCTCCCACAGCTGCTGTTAGGCGATGTCTCAGTTCATTCATTGTTATTAGCACTGGAGGCACAGAAACAGAGTCTTTTATAAACCTCCACAAGAAATTATCACATACAGTCGTATCCGGTGACCTTGGAGACCAGTAATGTAACGCTGAATCATTTGGTCCACTGCGACCGATCCATCGTTCAGTAATAGTTTGATTTAAAAATTCCTGCGCTTCCAGATGCCAGTGTGCTACCAGTGGGAACCATGTAAAACTCGAGAATTTGCTCTTTCCAACAGTACTTTGTTCACGCTCATATCTCAAATAACATAACTCTTACGATTTTTTAAAAATCGGATGATTCTTTTCGAGACACCCTGTATTTTTTTGTGCTATTCAGCAAATAATCGAGGATTGTTGTGGCTGCATACTGAACCTCTTTCTGAGCTACTAACACCATTATTAAGCACTAATTAGCGATCAGTGTTATCTTTCTTCTATTATTGTCGCTGTGTGTGTGTGTCTGTTTTTTATCTAGGAATGTTAGATAAATATTTGGAGGGAGTTGTATGGGGCGATTAAATGTCGAGTGGGAGTTGTATGCATCTAATGGTAGTTTGAGGGGCATGTAACGGAGCCGGGATTTACGGGAGAGAGGAAAAGGAAGACTACAGTTAGTCGTAAGTATAGGTTTCTGAATGAGGAAGCGGGAGTTGTGAATCTTGAGGCTAGATTTATTATAGTTCGTGGAGAAGAAGTAGTGTGTGATAGCAGAGGCGCAGGAGCCACCCAGGTTGTGTGATGAGTCGGAAATAGATAGCATTTTGCTGATCACCATTACGGGGGCTGTTGGATTTCGAGAGCAGTTCTAGGCATTTGCAGAAGAGTGACCGATAATTTAAGAGCAGACTTTTTATAGACCTTCAACAACATTGAATATAATTCTGTCTCGTCAAACAATCCAAAATATACAGCAACAAAAGAAGAAATATGACGGCACAGTATTCCAATTTATGCACTGAAACGAGACCCAAACAACTAGGATTACGTTATTGTTCGAGACGTAGCACCATAACCAAAGTCTGCACCTGGTGATCTCGCGGTAGCGTTCTCGCTTCCCGAGCATGGGGTCCCAGGTTCCATTCCCGGCGGGCCCAAGGATTTTCACCTGCCACGAAATGACAGGGTGGTGTTGTGTCGCCTTCATCATTCATCCCCATTACGGTCGGAGGAAGGCAGCGGCAAACCACCTCCATTAGGACCTTGCCTATTTGCGCGGTGCGGGTCTCCCGCATCGTTCCTCTACCCTCTGTCAAGAAGCATGGGGCACCATAACCAAAACAATAGCACTTTTATATCAGCGACATCTGTGTGCCAGGACGGAAAATTTAAACCTCGCAGTATAGGTCGGCTACATCCCTCCACACTTACTAAAAAAAAATAGTAAATTGTAATTACCGGCAAAATGTTCACGGATATTTTCTGAGTATTTTGGGTGAAGGACCACCGTGGTCTCCGGTGGATCGTTGCAGCGTCATTTCACTTCGTTTGATTACCCCAGTTCTTCTTCGTATCCGTGTTCTACTGAAAATATCCGCACAACAGTGCAAATGTCAGCGGTATGCACTGTATATCTTGTTTGCGACCAAAGTTGCTGTGTTCACTCAAGGTACTGCTATCGACAATAGCCACCTCATCTTTGTTGATCCATTACGGACTGTGGGACAACGCCGGGCATATATTTCTTGATGCAATAATTTACCAACAGCCGTATGTATTGTAGAAATTTATTTTATTTTATGTACTTCGTATGTGCTACCAGTTTCGGCATTACATTGATGCCATCTTCAGGCCCCACTAGTCATAGTCGTAAAATCGCTATACACGGAAGAAGCCATATAACTGGATCCGTGAATCAAATCGCTGTGCAACAGCTCTTGGTGGCCAGGCGGCACACACAGAGCTGTTGCAGGACGATTTGATTCACGGATCTAGTTATATGGCTCCTTCCGTGTATAGCGTTTTTACGACTGTGGCGTGTGGGGCCTGAAGATGGCATCAATGTAATGCCGAAACTGGTAGCACATAAGAAGTTCATAAAATAAATTTCTACAATACATACGGCTGTTGGTAAATTATTGCATCAAGAAACAGCCACTTCACTCTTTTCGCCCTCATGCTTGGATCCAGAACCGTTCCGTTCCATCGCGGGTTTGGTTTTCCAGCACATCAGCTGTACGTTAACTGTGTTACAAGGCATTATGGGTAGGTTTACAGATGAAGAGGTGGGGGATACGTACCTCGTGTACTGGTTCACTCGAGGTCAGTAGAAAAACTAAGTTCACTCAACCCTGTTTCCACAGCGACGGCAACCACATCGCAGTACGTTTGCACCTGACTGAGGGTTCTTGCATTACTTAAGTGGTTTCAGTTTGCATATTACAGGCTTTTTCAATTTTGTAAACGCATTTTCACAGAAACAAAGGCAATAGGGAAACGAAACCGAATAAATCGTAATTAGATCACTGCTCTGCAACGAAACGCCAGATTTCGCTGGTTCCTTTGTACCAAAGTACTCCGACAACATCCCCAAACAACCCCTGCAGTCTTGTCGATGGAGTTAGGATTCGCACGGCATAATCTGTAATACAGTAATATTAATAACCTTTTTTTCTATTAATTGTTCTGAGTTTGGCTTCTCTATAGAATTATCTTCCGTATGAAATACCGTGACCGACAACAGAACTACGTTACAATATTATGTCTACATCTACACCTACATCCGTACTTGCAGAGGGTACGTCCCATTGTACCGGTTATTAGGGTTTCCTTCCGTTCCATTCGCGTGTGGAGCGCGAGAAGAATGATTCATGAATGCCTCTGTGCGCTCTGTAATTAATCTAATCTTTTCCTAGTGATCCCAAGGGGCTGTAGGTAGGGGTAGGTGCAGGGCGATTCATATAAACCTGAACATTTCAGTGGGTCATAATTTCCCTTGCGAAAGCTCATAGAAACGGGAAAGACATTTTAATGATCTCAGTAGCTCTGGGAGAATGAGAAGTACCGCCCATTGTCGGCAAGTTGATTTTTATTTGTGCGCATGAGGTCCTTTGTTCCGGCGTGCTCTGCTCGTCTTAGTTCGTTCTTAACCTCGTCGGTCGCGGTTTGTGAAGTTGGATTTGGTTGATTTGGCAGAAGAGGCCAAACAGCGAGGTCATCTGTCTCATCGGATTAGGGAAGGATGAGGAAGGAAATCGGCCGGGCTCTGTCAGAGGAACCATCCCGGCATTTGACTGAAACGATTTAGGTAAATCACGGAAAACCTTAGTCAGGATGGCCGGACGCGGGACTGAGCAGTCGTCCTCCCGAATGCGAGTCCAGTGTTCTAACCACTGCGCCACCTCGCTCGGTGTTTGTGAAGTCTCTGAGTGTGTAGTTCGGGCCGCGTGGCGATAGCGAGCAAATTAGTGATTCGTTCGCAGTCTTTAACTGGCAGAAACAAGCAGTATATACATCGAGAACTTCTTTTTATTGTGAAAACATATTGAAAGACAGGTCCATTGGTTGCAACACAACGAACATTCCAGAGAGAATTCAATGTGTACAATGTCCCAAAAAAGGCAACAGTTTTATCGACTATAAGGAAGCTGGAGACAACTGGAGTACTAAACCGTGACAGTGGCAAACATAAACCATCTTTCAGAGCAGAGCTTGCTGATAATGTTCGAATACACTTGGAGAACAAGGAAAGCGTTGCGCCGACTGAGCCAGAAGAAAGGGATTTCATATGGCACACGTCAGAAAGCTGCCAAGAAAACGGCATTGCGACCATACAGAGTGCACATGATGCGAGCATTGCAAGAATTGAAATCTTGTCAAGCTGACTCAGTATTTGCGCAGCTTTTTTTCAGACAGTGCTTTACTTCGTTATAGATAACTGCACCATCAGAGAAAAGTCTTAGGTTTTTACTGATCTTGCGCACAAGATTATTAATACACAACAAGGATAGCAAGAGTTCCAACACACTTCCCTGGGGTACACCCGAATTAATTTCTACACATACCAATGACTCTCCATCCAAGATAACATGTCGCTTCCTTCCTACCAAGAAATCATCTCTCCACTCAAAAATTTCGCTTTGTACCCCATACGACCGTACTTTTGGTAATAAGAGTTGACATGGTACCGACTCAAATGCTTTTCGGAACTCAAGAAATACTGCATCTACCTAGCGGCCTTGATCCATAGCTTTCATGACGTCATATGGGAAAAGTGCGAGTTCGGTTTCGCATGATAGTGTTTTCGTAATGGAAGCTGGATGGCGTGGAGAAGGTCATTCTGCTCGAGATACTTCCTTGTGTTTGAGCTCAGAATATGCTCTCAGATTGTACAACGAATCGATGTCAAAGATATTGGACGGTAGTTTTGTGGATCCCTTCTGCTGCCCTTCTTGTAGACGGGTGTGACCTGTGCTTTGCTCCAAGTACAGGCCACAGTTTTTTGTTCTAGGATTCTACGGTAGATTACAGCTAAAAGAGGAGCTAATTCGGCTGCAAATTCGGTACATAATCTGAGCTTTGAAAGTTTTAGCGATTTCAGCTGTTTCTCGACACCATTGACACTAGTATATGTACCACTCATCTTTTCAGTGATTTGAGGATTACATTTGTAAAGGAACATTTAAAAACAGGGTTTAGCCTTTCTGCGTTTGCTTTGCTGTCCTCAATTTCATTTTCTGTCTCATCCATTAGGATCTTGACATTAAATTTCGTACCACTAACAACGTTTAAGTATGACCAGTATTTCTTTCCGTTTTGTGATAGATCCTTCGATAATAGTCTGTCCCGGTGGTAGTTGAAAGCTTCACGCATGGCCGTATTGACGGCCAAATGTGTTTCATTCAGGATATCCGTATCTCTAGCCGTGTGCTTTGTTTTACACCTATGATACAGAAGTCTCTGTTTCCTCAGACGCTTCACAGTGTCACTATACCATGGAGGGTCTCTCGCATCATGAACTATTTATTAGGTTTTAGGCACATATCAATCACATGCATGGTCAATTATTCTTCTAAAACTGAGGCACAGCAGCTCAACATGCTTCTCTGCAGACCTAATTTTCGAGATCATTATTGGGATACGACACTACCACCTCTTTATCTAGCTTGTTGAACATACACATCTTTCTGCTTGTTTTCGTTGCCTACTTTGGTTATCATTGTTGTTACAACTGTCTCATGATCACTGATACCAGTTTCTATGTGTATATTCTCAAAGAGATCAGACTTACTTTTAGATCCACTATACAAGTATTTCCAACATGGGTGAGCTTCCAGACATTTAGTAATTTTCCTCCGGATTTCTTGTCACGCCCACCACCTACAAAACTGTAATTTTACCAATTGATTGTTGGATGTTTAAAGTCTCCTCGAGTGATGACATCATGATTGGAGAACTTACATACCGATACTAGTAAACTTGGGTTTCCTCGAAGTTTTCATAGAAGTTGCCAACACATGAATCACTGTCAGTTGATTATTTCCAGCCGGCTAGCATCCAAACAAAATGATCACAAATGTGGACAAATCTTAAATTTCGTATTGAAAACACTCGCTTAGCTGAAATACCAGCGGTAAGAAAGCTTTTCAACTAGGTGCCTTAGGCCTGCATGTTGAAATTGGCAACTCGTATTATTGATTTGTTCCCTTGCCATGTCCGAAATACATGATTCCTTCCAATAGTAAAAGTGACGTCTCAAGAGCTAATGCAATTACAACAGTAGCCCTACAGGAAAGACTGAAGCATTTGTAGCTTGCGAAGCGTTCGTGTGATCTGACAATATTTTCCAATGTAATAATTGTTTGATGTTTATTGACTCCAGAAAAACTATTTTTTGTTGTTACAAACGGATATGAGACAAGTTAATAAGTATAAATATGTAATTAACAAATTTCTTGTTGTGGCCATTTTCGCAACGACTGAATATAAACTACTGCAGTTTATTAAAATTAACTCAGTCACTGGATAAAGGACAAGTAACAATTACATTATTTTTGACTAGTAATAAGAAAAAATAACAGATACATCTATAGAATGAGCTAATCAGCCATAAACTTGTGGCACATAAGAAAGTACTTAACTAATGGAAGGAAACGAACAACAAGAATAATTAACGCACTGTAAAGTGATGTCGACCATAATAGCACAACTGTAGCGGCACAGTAATCGATGCACGTCACTTTGAGTATTGATTGCTGTTTTGTGTTTCGTAGCCTACTGTAAGTTCTTATGATGTCCTGTAATCCGTTGTTATTTTCTAATGCAGTAAATAGTGACAGAAGGAAATGAACAGCATGAAAAATAGACAGATGGTGAACTGATATCAACAGTACGGTATAATTGATTCAGAAGAGTAATTGTATATTTTGCTGTTTTATCTCTTATTACTTTTATTGAGAAACATCTATAGTTTAAAAAGGACATGTTTAATGCCCAAGCCACACAAGCCACTGTTAAGTTTTCTGCACTGTACGTATCGCACAATGAGCGACGCCTGGTTCGCCAAACTGACAGTGAGAGGACCGCCAGCGCGATCGAATGGAAAGTGCAGGGTGTCTGAAAAGTCTTTCCCTGATTACATAAATTGATAACTCAGGCTAGAAGTAAGATACAAATATGAAACTGGTGACTAATTGTTTACAAACTATCAATAAAAAAAACCATTTTTGTGATGTTTTCCGAGGAGCAGTCTATGAACTAATGGTGCCTCCATCAAGTCCTGCCAAGCCCACCGTAGACCACATTAAATTCAAAAGGAGGCAACCGAATTGCTCCATTTGCCTAAGCTTGAGGAGGTGTGGAATATTCAAATTTTCAGCCTGTACTGTAGAGTAGTGACACTAAGACAGTCCTCTTCGTAGTTAAACAAATGGTCCCAATCCCCAGGTCTATCCAAAACACTTGACTCTACCTTTTGTCAGCAATGAAACCCGAGGTGTGAGCATCGAAAATCTCTTTTTTATGCGCGGTGTTTTGGAACATATTAGGTAAGTTTGATGCCGGATGCATACCGATATAGCGCGTATCACAAATAGCGAAAACTGGCACTGCTGAAAATGTCCGATGGAAAGGGCGAAGGGAAATGGTAAACACTAAGTACATGGCGTTTGGATGTTGAAGTCACGTTGGCCCAGCGCTGTCGGCCAACAGGTGTACGGATTTCGTTGTTTGTGCTAATGCAATAACATACAAAATGGGGGGGGGGGGCGCCAAATGATAAGTTGGTCATGTGGAAAAATGTTCTCAAACTGACACACGGTTTAAACCACCTTGTGAAGCGGGCGGTAGCCATTACGCAAGAGAAGTGTAAGCACTCAGCTGGAGGAAAAAGATAATGGCCCGCCAGTGTCAACACGTAGCCCCACGGAATGTTCTCGGATGCGTGGCCGACAAGTTTGCCGTATCGGTGCGTCTGCCAGGTGCACAAGACTGATACCAAGGATCAGGCATTTGAATGGACATTTAATCGATATTATTTTATTGTGGTGGTGGTTGTTGGGATGTTTAAGGGGGACTAAACAGCTAAGGTCATCAGTCCCCCATATTATTTTATGAAATCTAATGGTGACCAAATGGTAAACGAACTGCAAAGTTTGGTGCTTCGTCTCATGAACATGACAGATTGAATTATTGAAACACAGGTTCTCAGATAGTCGCCTTAGACGTTCTCAAATCCAACCGATATACCTTTTGAGCAACAAGAACACATTAAAGCTTATCCAGGACTTGAGCTAGTGGTGAGGGAGTTACTCAGCCAAGTTTTATGGCGAATGATAAAAAACTCGCTTTCGCATTTAACAAGTGGCTCTAGGTACATTTGCTGCAAGTCAATATCCACTATATGTGCTGGCCTTCTTCTGAAGAAATAATCTGTCTGTGTGACGACGTAGCTGTGGGTACAGCTTGTGCTCCCCCCCCCCCCCCCCCCCCCCTCCCGACTTGACAGTAATTGGAGCTGTTTGTACCTTCCGTTAGTCATTGCCAATTAAATGAAAGAGTAATTAAAAATTACAGAAAATTAGTGACCAATGGTAACATCAAATTCACCAATTTTATTCACTTCAAAATATTGCTCATTGCAGCTTCAGAAACAATAGTGCCATTGGGCCTTATAGTTCTTATGAGAACGTGTTTCCTTGTCTCTGCTTGGCATGTATTTATTCCTGCAATAGGATTTCCATTTTCTTCCATAAGTTTTTCTCTTTCTGCACGTCCAAAATACAGAGAACAATGCTTATTCATTGTTTGGTCCAGTTTTGATGTACCTTTTCATTTTATTTGCTGTAGGATATTTCCAAACATTTAAAGCATATTGGTTGTTAAGTAATTTTTAGAGCAAAACTCCTGTAATATACTTTATTTTTTCAAGAATATTGACTGAATTTTGGATTCTAAAAATTCTCTCTGAGGAATTTGTCTGCGATGCTGCTCCTCTGCTTGCTGGAATCACTTGCAATAGTTTATACACTATATCCATGCCAGTACTCTGCCAATCATTTTAAAATGCACGTTAGAGGGTTTATCGTGGATGATTTGTGTAAGAGATGCTTGTTTCTCATAACCGGTACTGAAATAGTCTAAGGTTTAGTCAATGCCCACATTCATTATATTCTTGTTCCACAGCCATTTTGTGGTGATCTCTATCAGTTTATACATGCTACAGATGCACTTTGATTCTCATATCCTCGTGTCTCAAGGCAAAGACATGTGGTGTTGAAGTTTATAGCATATAAATTAAAACAATAAATACAACTGAGAGGATGCAGAAAAAATAAGTAAGACAGGACTAATAGGTACCATATTCATTTTCCTTCTTGCAGCTCATACACTCACCATTTTCATTCACATCTACGCCCCACAAACCACTATGAAGTGCATGGGAGAGGGTTCATCCCATTTTACCAGTTATTAGGTTTCTTTACCATTCCATTCACTTACAGAACACAGGAAGAAAGTTGTTTCAGTGCCTCCATCTGTGCTGTAATTAATGTAATCTTGTCCTCGCAATCACAATGGGAGAAATATGTAGAGGGTTTTGATATATTCCTAGAGTCATCATTTGAACCTATTTTAGACTTTCTTGGGATAGTTTCCATCTTTAAGAGTCCACCAGTTCAGTTCTTTCAATATCTCAGTGACACTATCCCGTGGGTCAAACATGACCATTCATGCTGTCCTTCTCTGTACACATTCAATATTCCCTGGTAGTCCTGTTTTGTACAGGTTCCACACACATGAGCAATATTCTAGGATGAGTCATACAAGTGATTTATTAGCACTGTCCCTTGTAGACTGTTTACTTTTCCCCAGTATTTTATCAATAATGCCACATGCTATACCCATGACTGAGCCTACGTGATCAGTTGACTTCGTGTCCCTACAAAGTGTTACACTCTAGTATTTGTATGAGTGTTCAGATTCCATCTGTGACTCACTTATATATAGGATACTATGTTTTTTTTTCATTTTGTGAAGTGCACAATATTACATTTTTGAACATTTAAAGCAAGCTTCCAATCATTGCACCACTTTTAAATCTTATCAAGGCCCGACTGAATATTTGTACTGCTTCGTCACACTACTTCATTCTAGATAGCTCCATGATCTGCAGACAGTCTGAGATTACTACAGACATTGTCCATTAAATCATTAATATACAGCATGAATAGCAAGGGACCTGACCCACGCCCCTGGGGTACAAACGAAGTTACTTCTACATCTATCAATGACTCACCTTCCAAGATAACATGCCGTGTTCTCCCTACCAAGAAATCTTCAGTCAAGTCACATATTTTATTTGCTTCCCCATATGACTGTTCTTTTGATAGTAAACATAGGTGTGATAGTGAGTCGAAAGCTTCTCAGAAATCTAAAAATACTGCATCTATCTGACTCCCTTTGCCCATGGCTTTCAAGATGTCATGTGAGATAAGTACAAGTTGGGTTCCACATGATGTACATTTTTGAAATCCATGCTGGTTGGCATGGAGGAAGTTGTTCAGTTCACAATATCTCATTGTGTTTGATCTCAGAATATATTGTAAAATTCCACAACAAATGGCTATCAATTATACTGGGTGGTAGTTTTGTGGATCATTTCTATTACCCTTCTTTTAAATGGGTAAGACCTGCACTTTCATACTCCCACTGGGCCCAGACTTATGTTTAAGGGATATAGTTAAAAGAGAAGCTAACTCACCTGCAAATTCAGTATAGAATCTGACTGGGTTCCATTGGGCCATAGAGCTTTGTTAAATTTTAATGATTTCAGCTGTTTCTTAACACCGCTAACGCTGTCGGCTGCTCATAGTCTAGTGGCTAGTGTTACGGAGTCTGGATCATGAGTTCCTGGTTTTGATTCCTGGCCAGGTTTGGGATTTTCTCTGCCTGGGGACCGGGTGTTAGTGTTTGTCCCAATCATTTCATCATCACCATCATTCGAGACAGTGTCTAAATTGGATCGTGTAAAAAATTGGACAGTGTAAAAATTGGGACTTTGTAAGGGCACTGATGACTGCACAGTTGAATGCCCCACAAACCAAATGTCATCAACACCACTGTTGATACTGTGTGTTGCACAAATAATCCCACATGCAGCTTCTGTTTCTTTTGGTGGATTTGAGTGCCTTGTCTAATGTAACAAATACACTGCCTCCATTTCACAACCTAGTTTGTCACCAAACCTCTGAAATCTCTGGTTCAGTCCTGCAACTCAGTCCATAACCAGGGGTTCAGGATCAGTTCTGGGGCCAATGACACAAACTAAGAGTTTTGTTGAAACTTTGTGCTCAAAGCTGGTCTTTTCAACCTCCTCTGCCAGTCACTGAAATGATCCAAGCATGTCCTCAGAGCCCAGAAGACAGGCATTATTTGTTACAATGTGTACCACAATCTGCAGTTGGTTGTACCATCAATGACTGCTGAAATGCCCTCCTCAGTGAGTTTAATGAGGCTCCCAAGCAAACACAGTGAGTGCATCTGCTGTTCTTTCCTGTCCCTTGCTGCCTGTTCCCTAAGAGCTATCATTATTCACTGTATGTTTGATCTGCTGGTGATTAATTGCATTTTCCTCATCTTGACTCAGGACAAAATAGATTTACCTACAAGTGAAATGAGTCCTTATGACTCAGTTTCAGTTTCAGTGAAAGACATCATGTTGAACCTGAGTCTTTCCTTGTACCTCTCCACCCAGTACAGAATATCTAGACGTATCTTTGACATACCACTTATAGTCAAGTGGACAAGTAATGACAGATCCCGTACTTCCTGCAGAGAAGACAGGATCCACAGGAGAGGATAGTACTTTATGTACCTATGGTACACAACTCTCACAGGCTCTCCTAAAACACCGATTTGTGGGAGCTGCGAGTAATTTGACAGTAGTCAGGAAGATTTCCAACTTCTTATGAACATCACCTAATTCATTCCCTGTTTGAGAACAGCATTCGTAATGGGGCTTCATTGTGACTGGTCCATTGTTTTACAGAACAGTGAACAAATAACTTTAAATTAAGTTTGCTGACTATATTTTTATCTGGTGAGCTAAAAATATTACTAATTCCGTTTCATTGCCATGGAAACTACAGAATAATTACTTGAATTTGTTGTCAACAACCATCCAAGAACAATGTCTTAACGTACTTAATTTCAGTTATGTATTGTCCTTCCTTAGCAGTGTTGACTATATACTTGTAAAATACAGTTCAACTGTATGAAATGCAGATTGAAAAAAATTTTGACTCAAGTACTGATGTCTTAACAAAGTGTTGAAAACAATAACCAATGTACACAAGGTCATTCTATTTAAGACACACCCAAATCTTACATCATTTTATGTAATCAAATTTTGAAATTATTTTTCTCTTTTTTTTAACATTAATTATCTAGAAGACTTATCTTTGCAGACAGCAAGATCCCTACTATCCAGGATAATATGGAGCTGAGACAACATGGATACAATTATCAGAAACTGCTATTCATGTTTATTAAAAGTTCTTCATAGTCTTCAAAATCTCAGTATAATTATTTACAATAATAATGATAATAGCGTGTGACGAGGGCATCCCATATGGTAGACCACTCGCCTCGTGCAAGTCTTTCGTTTTGACACCACTTTGGTGACTTGCGTGTTGTTATTTATAATTTATGTATTTACAAAAAATGTCACATGGCACTTCTGAAAAAGTAACATGTATCATTTACTTGTTACTCACCCAGAAACTGACAAATTATATACAGACTTATACTTGAAACATGCTGTACTTCATATCACATGCTTTCAGTTAACTTTCAGGACAGTTTTGTGTTTTTCACTCATATTTTCCCAGTCAACTGTCCTCATTTTCCAGAGAGTCAAAACATTGGTATAGTGGAGTGAATTTTCTCCTGCATACTCTACTAAAAGATCAATGAATTTCAGTGCCTCAGTAGGCATGATAATGGGTCCCTTGTCTCTGCTCTATTCCTCTGCTAAACATACTTTCTTCACCATATCCACTTCAGTTGACTGTTTAAATTGCAGCTCGTAGGCTATTACCATTTAACCATTCACCATCTACATCTTGAAAGTCATAACTTTGTATTATAAATGAAACTATTTGTTCTATTTATAACAATTCCTTTCGCCTTGTTTTTAGTCTAACAAAAATCCACAAACTATGCACAGATAATCTGAAAGCTGGATAATCTGCAACTGGATAGCCAGTAGCTTGCTGTACTACACTTAAGCTGACTACACAATTCTTCAACAACAACAATTTATGGCCATCAAATTGTTAAATGTAACTAACATCAGAATATCGTTATCAATACAATATACTTTTCACAAGCAGCATCACGAAGAAACAAAAATGGGAAGTGTAATATCTCTGTCATTTGAAGCAGAGGCTTTTCACAGTTGTGGTTATAGGATAAACATGCACATAACTGCCTAGCTCATTAAAAATAAAACTCACCAGTGCATTAAAGAAAAATTGAGGTTCTGTATGTGTATTACATCAATCACATCAAAGTGGAAATATACAAAGGCTTAAAGGAGAATTTAATGGTATATGATGCTCCTGGGAAAATAATTTTATGTTGTGCTAATTCCTACAGAAGATCCATACATCTACTGGAATATGCGGTGAGTCAAACATGTCTCTCAGAACTGTGACAGGACTCTTCAAGTAAAAATAAATGCCAAGGATTGAATCATTTGGGAAATGAAAAACTTTTTTTCAACTAGTTCTATTACAGAATGTTGATACAACAAGCATTCAGAGAGTAATCCCAGTCTTAAGTAGAAAAATTGCACAATTATTCTCCTATTTCACACCTGAATTAGTTCTTTAGTTACCAATGTTATATTTGACATATTTATGTTGTTTAAATTTTGACATTTGTATTTTTTCTACTAAATTTTAGAGACATTTCTAATCTACAAGTCTTTATTATTTTCCTCCTGGATAAATTATTGTCACCAGTGAATTATATCTAGCTGAAAAAATAATATTACCAAGGGCTATATCTAGTGATTAATGCACACCTTTGCATGCTGCTTTCTCATATCCATAAAAGCAAAAGTTAAAAATAGTATACAAACAGCATTTTGACTCTAATAATGAGACTACTGATTACTTTCATGTTAGTGACAGACTTCTGGAACAGTAATTTCTTTCAACAAAATAAGACTTTATAACATCAGTCTCAGTTTCTTTCAATATATGCTGTACATTTAAAAATGTTTAACACTTATGTGTATTTATAAGTATGCTTCTCTTGCAGGTCCATATATTCCAGGATGCACCGACATAATGACTGGGTACTCTCAAGGAGGATGTTTATTGAGGCTGTATTATCCCACATCACTCCCACACAATGTGGTATGTTATTGACATAGTTTCATATTTATATCACATGAGCAAATAATTGCTGTATACCTTTTCTTACACAGTCCAATTATAAGTATTTGGACACCTATTAGTGGACATTATTAACATATTGTGTATCCATCGTTCGCATTTGTGATGGCTTAAACTCTGCTGGGGACTTTTTCAATAAGCTGTCTAGATGTCTGTGGAGGAGTGGCATCCCATTCTTCCTTGAGAGCCAAAGACAGAGAATATAGTGATTGTGAATACTGGGGTCTAGCGCAGTCAGGATGGTAACTCATTCCAAATGTGTTCCATTGGGTTCAGATTGAGACTCTGGGCAGGAATGGTGTTGTCCACAAACCATTTCCTCACATATGGTGCTGTCCACAAACAATTTCCTCACATATTGTGCTTTATCACAGGGTGCATTGTCACGCTGATACAAACAATCATTATCTGCAAAATGATCCTCTACTGTATACAGTATACAATGCTGTAAAATATGTTCATATCCTTCAACAGTTATCATTTACTTAAGTGCAATAAGTTGAGCATACCCTAACCATGATAAACACCCCAATACCATAACACCATCTCCTTTGTGCTTCAATGTTGACACTGCACATGATGGCAGGTGACGTTCTCGAGGTATTTGCCAAAACCAAATCCTTCCCTTGGATTGCCACAGGGTATAGAATGATCCATCAGTCTCAGTCACTTATTTCCAGTCATCCACTGTCCAGTGGCCTTGCTCTTCATATCACCTCAAGTTACACTTAGCACTGACTACAGACATGTGTTGTATATGAGGAGCTGCTTGACCATTGTCCCCATTTGTTTTAACTCTCTAGCACCCCTAAGTGTACTAGCTAGGCTGCTGATAAAATTTTGGAACACATAAGTGATTCCTTCCACTGATAAGTGATATTTTGTAACCACCTTCTGCAACACTCCATGTCCATCAGTATAAGAGGTCTGTCTGGTCTTAGTTTACCTGTCGTTGTTCCTCCACATTTCCATCACTATAACCTCACTAATGTTCTACTTGAGTAGCTTTATAAGTGTTTAAATATCCCTGATGTATTGAGTACTCAGGTGATATCCAGTGACTATTTCACTTTTGTAGTTACTGAGCTTTCCTTACTGACCCATTCTGCTGTTACTGCTTTTTGACTGGCAACAGTTCCCACCTCCTTTTGTAACATTTTGTGGTCAGTTCTGTGTTATTTTTTGAGGTATCTAGATACTTTTTAAATCCATTTTTAAAGAGCGCTTATAGCATCACAGCAGACCTCATTTATCCACAACAACACACAAGTATTTCACAGTCCTAAAAATCTTTTTCATGAGACAGTTGTATTCAGTATAAGCATATTGTTATGCTTGCATTGTTATCAAAGCGGAACCACAAACAATTCAATATTATAAAGAATCGTGAAAAATATGGCATACAGTGGGTAGACACACAAACTTGAAGCTGATCATTGTAATTCAGATTTTGAGCTTCTACTCTTCAGAGGGCTACATTTTCACCTTTTTTCAGATTATGACTCTATAGACTTACGATACACAGATCTGTAATCTGGGCATTATGTATTATTCAAGTTCCTTCATTGATGATGGCATACAGCTGCATTTCACAGGCTTTTCAGAAAAGTTTAGATTTTATACTTGTTGATATTATGTATTCTTATTGTAGCAGCACAGATGAACAATATTTTCCAAATTTAAATGCTAAGCTGCTCACATTCCATACCAGAAGTGTATGTTCCTTCTCTTTTTACCAGCTGTTCCAAGTCTTTCATTTACTAGCTCTTTGTCCATTTGCTTCCTGTATTTAATGTTTATTTCCAAAGCATTATTCCAATCAACAGATGCTACTTTCCTAAAGGGCTCCATAATGCACCCTTATATTGGAGCTCCCAGTAACTAGAATCATGTATGTTTGCCTGAATCCTACTGCAGGAGTGGCCAGTAGTCCACTCGTAGGGTGAATGTGCAAGTCCAGTTGGCCAATCCCCACACTAACCCTCCAACTCGAACAACACGTACATGTGACAACGTGCCACTCACTTTGCTGTGAGGACGGTTGCCCTGCATCAGGTATGCCAGAAGGTGCCTTGGCAGCAAAGCCAGTAGGTGAAATAAGTGACACTGGAGGCGTCCCATGCAACATGCCAGTTTTTTCACCAGCACTACATGCCGATGCAGCAGGTGACTGCCTGTAGCCAGCAGCATCTTCAGATGCTCCTCCTGCTTGTGCACACTACATGCACAATCCCTGTCCATCCCACTGTTAAAATTTGAATGATAAAACAAATCTGCACTTTCAAACTTGCAGAAACACACATGCAAGTTACTAGACAACAATGAACCTGTCACTGACAGTCATTCTTTGTGTGTTGGCAGAAGCAAAGGATCTACTCTTGTGGCAGTTTGCGAAAAGAGGCTGGCACCTGACAAGGAAATGCAAATGTGGGAGGTTACTTAAGAATTAAAACAGAATATAGAAACCACCCCTATTGTCTTTTATGCATGGATTTGCACCACCAGATTTTTTAGGATCCACAAACACATGCTACTAGACTGAGACTGTTGACGAGACTACTTCACTGACATAATAAAAATTCTTTTCTTCTTGTCACAGCACTTCACTAAGTCACAATGTATGTAACTTGTATCTTTTTAAGTTCCCTTACCTACCACTGTCTGACTCATGTAACACTAGATTTGTTTTTGCTTCTGATGACATATCCCTGAGAAATCCCCAGCCTGAAATCTGAAGGGGAAACTATTTTACTTCCAGAATACAGGGTGATTTTAATTAAAATTCCAGTTTCAAAACACAGTAAAAGAACAACTACTGCTCAGAATGATGTTAAATTTGAATGGAATATTATCAAAGAAGGAGGAAACATTATGGAAACAAAACAAATTTTAAAAAAATTTACCACTTGATGGCACTGTGGATGGCAGAATATGCAACATTAAAGGCTTGAGTTATGTTGCTGTTTCTCATTCACATCTGAGATGCTTGGCATGACTATCTCAATGTAGGTGTGTGTGGTGCTGGTGAAGCTCTGTTAAAAGAACAGTGATAATAAGGTCTTTGGAAGTTCTGGACACACAAATGTATTAAAAAAAGGCATTGGACAGTGTCTGCCAAGTGTCTGGAGAAAAAGATTACAAAATATGAAAAGACAGGTTTTTTTGGAGTGCAATGTGACACAGGAAGGAAAACAATTGATCCGACTTCAGTAGAAGATGAAGGCCACAGCATTGCAGGAGGGGTGGAGCAGTGGAGTGCAAACATGCAATACACAGGGAATTGCCCAAGCTTTGGACGTGTCTGTCAGCATGGTGCCTAAAATTCTACAAAATATCCTGCATTGTCATCCATACAAAATTACTCATGTTCAGGAGTTACTCCATGCTGATCTGTCGGTAAGATAAATGTTTGCCTCAGAATTTTTTGTTCACATTGAGGTGGACAATGAATGGCCATGGAACATTCTGTGGATAGATGAAGCCTGTTTCCACATTCAAGGACATGTCAAAACATGAATTTTCAGAATATGGGCAATGGAAAATCCACTCACACATCAACCAGTACCGCTTCATTCTGCAAAGATAACTGTGTGTTGCAACTTGATATCAACATTTATGGTAGGGTCATATTTTTTTGAGGAGATGGGTCTTGTGGGTTGTCTTACCTGTACCATCACTGGTAAACACTATTAGTGTCTTTTGCATGCAAACATAATTTGAACCATTCAGTAGTGTGCATGTGATCACACATCAACAAGTACCACTTCATTCCGCAAACATAACTCTGTGGTGTGACATGATAGTACTGTGGATGTATGGGTTGGATCATTTATATGCAAGACTGCACTCCTGTGCACATTGCACAACCAGTGAAGAAGCTGCTGCAGAAGCATTTTGGAAATGCTAGTATTAGCAGTTGTCATTTCCCTAAAGTCTAGCTGTTCAGGTCACCTGATTTTAATCCATGTGACTTCTGGTGGTGGGGTTATCTGAAAGATGCTGTGTGCAGTGGTCCAATTATGAATATAGCTGAAATAAAGACATGCATTGCATAGTGCTTTCTGAACGTGACTCCCTAGACACCCTGTTCTGTTGTGGAACGTGCTGTTCCTCAGTTTCAACCTGTGGCAGAAAACAATGGAGAGCATATTGAACATTTCTTGTGCCAGTCTCATGACAGGTAGAAACGGATGTCTTTTTGCTTTTTATGCAGTTTTGGCCCCAGAACAATTAAAAACCAATATCATTTTCCTCTTGCGTGGTTGTTGGAATCAGGACAATTAAAAACCAATTTCTCCCATCCAGTGTGGTACAACCTGGCCATGGTGGATGGGCTTACCAAACTAACAGTGCCACAACTGTTGAATGCCAAGCTTGTGTGGTAATTCCTGGTCTTTTGAGCAGCTGCAGGGGTGGCTACCAGATGTCATGGTGGCCCACGAAGTTTGGCATTTGTTTATGATGGATTCCAGTTGGGAGCAGCTGATCCATCATTCCAGTCAGATGTTTCTGTGACCTGTTGGGCCCTTGGCACTGCTGTCTCCAAGCCAACCAGGTAATGGGGTCAGTCACAGATTTGTTCCAGAGGCAGACTCCCAATTATGACAGCATGCCACCCTATACCGCTCTTTGTCATCCTCCACTGTGGAATAGAGCATGACCAGGGATAGTTCCCATGACTGCCAGTGTGAAGCCCATGGAATTTGAATGGCTCCCCTCCTTCCTCCACTCCACAGTGAATGGAACCTTACTCCCACCATTTCCAGGAGACCAATCGTTACCCCTAGTGTCTGCAATGTTCAACCCCTCCCACACAAGAAGCTGCACTAATGTTGCCTCCTTTGGTGGTCAATCTGCTGCCAGGGCATCTCGCATTCACATGTTTCATGCCAGAGGTTGCGGCACAAACCTGGCCATTTTCAGGTTATGTGGCCTTTTCCAGGGGTATTCCCAACAGTGAATATCGAGTTGTTGAAGGTGAGCTGGCTTGGGTATTGCAGCAGAAAAGGGCAGGATGCTAACATGGAGGGCATGCACAAGGTGTTTCATGGGTAGAGCCACCGACCCACGTGCTTACCTGTCAGCAGCAGTGGGCCTGGTCCACCAGTTCTCACATGGGCATCAACTATCTTGGACCTGGTCTTCACCTTGCACTGTACTCTGTCTTCCATGTGCTTCGTTACTCAGTTGTTTACACTAGTGATGTTGTGCTTGCTTCGAGCTCATCTCTATGTGGTGTTTGGATTCTCTGCTCTCCTTTAAATTGACTCGCATATCAAGTTTCGTTCCCTCTTCCCAGATTCAGCCCCCCTGGCTTGTAGACACGCCACTATCAGCAAGAATACTAATATTTTGTGCTGCCAGTGATGATATCATGGCATTGTCATGCCTGTGGAGATACAAAAACTTGATTAACATTTGAGCTCCCAGGGACAAGCAGTCTTATCCTCTGTGGTTGTTTGGATCTTTCAGGAAGACCAATCCCACTTATACTTTCAGCATTGGGCAATACCTCAATTCTGTTTTTAACATGTAGCTGTCCAATCAGTAGCCTTTTCTACCTCCATAACCTTGCCATTCACTGTCAGGTAAGTGTCAACTGGCCAGGACAAGTGAATCGGAAGGTGCTAAGACATCAGAGATTCAGGTGAAACTATTGGCTCCAGGGGTGCAAAAGCATTCATCTTAAATACCCCAATGCCAGTGCATGCCCAGCGCAACAGCCTGAAGCATGTTGACCATGACTAACACACCTTACAGTTACTTACAAGCAGTAAACAATTCCCCCTGCATCCATACACAACAGGCACTGTTCCTATCCATCTTTAACCAGTTTTTGGCTAAACTATACCTAATATAACACTAACCCAAGAAGCTGTTCCTGCAATCTAAGTTCTACTTTTTTGTTTGAATTCACTTCTTCTGAATTGCATGTAAGACAAAAAAGAAACTAAATCCTGTGTATATACAGAAACTGATACTGTCTTAAGTACGTTACAGAATTTCATTACTTCTAATATTGTTGATTTAATAGCCTAGTTTTACCCAGTAAACGTGACATAAAAATTGTATGTAATAAAGCCAACCTTGTGTGGGAATTTAGAATTTTCTTAGCTTTGGGTGTTCAACTGAAAAAATTACCTTGAACTAATGTAACCAGAAACTGAGTTCCATGGCATAACAGGTATTAGCTAGGGAATTTAGGCTGAATTCACACAGTTTCACATCCTTGTCACTGACTGACTGACTGCAGCTCTGCAGCAGTGCATTTCCAGCCCATGGTTATCTGGTAAATTTCACTCTATTTTAAATTGCCTATCATCACTGCCTTATTTATTTATTTATATCCCATAAATCCAATACTGCGAGGCATTCGCATGGATGTAGGATGTGTCAGAATTATTACAAATCATACAAAAGGAAAACATAAAAGTACATCTTGCAAGAGGATATCTGATATAAGACAAAATACACATTAATAGGCATAGAGAAAATTACATTAAAAATGTGGTAAATCTTAATAGCTAAATGAAAGACACAGTAATGTTAACAGTGATTGTGAGGATCGTAATGCACAATAACACATCAAATTAGTAAATGAAAAAATCTGTTACAGTTAACTCTACTGAAATATTCTTCTACCGAATAGAAGGAATTATCTAATAAATACCGTTTGAGCTGTTGTTTAAATTTGGAAAGCTTGTGGATAAGTAATTTCAGTGATGGTGGGAGAGCCTTGAACACCTTGCAGCTCATGTGATGGACTCCTTTTTCTGCAATAGTAAGGTTTTTTGATTCATAATGGAGGTTATTTTCCCCCTGGTATTGTGGGTATGGTATGAATCATTGGTTTTGTACGATTGTCCATTTTTACCAATGAAACATAACAGAGAGTAGATATATTGGCAGGCAGTTGTCAATATACCAAATTTTCTGAAAAGGTTCCTACAAGAATATCTAGCCTGGACTCCGCTCATTATCCTAATAACTCTCTTTTGGGCAATGAATATTTTTTTGGATAGTGGCTGATTACCCCAGAAAACTATGCCATACAGCAATAATGCATGGAAATAACTAAAATAAGCAGTTTTTGTTGTGTCGGTCACATACAGTGGAAATAATATGAACAGTGAATGTTGCTGACCTGAGTTTTCTGTGGAGGTGCAAAATATGTTCAGACCATTTTAGACTGTTGTCAATGTGTACACCCAGAAACTTGGTTGACTCAACTTGTAGTAACTCACTACCATTCAATGTAATACTTAATTGATCCTCAACTTTTTTCCTTACTTGGAAATGTACAAACAGGGTCTTAACATTTAGTGATAACCCATTATTTACAAACCAATTACATACTTCACTAAAGACAATATTGGTCGATTCCTCAAGATTGAGGTTGGAAGTTTTGTTGATGAGGATAGAGATGTCATCAGCAAAAAGAGTAAAGTGAGTTTTAAAGCTGATATGCAAGGGAAGGGCATTGGTAAAGTTGAGGAAGAGAAGGGGACCAAGTACAGAGCCCTAAGGAACACCACAGCCAATAGAGCCCGAGCTAGATGACACAGAGTACCCCTCAGAGTCGTTCAACATGACCTTCTGCTTTCTTCCAGCTAGTTAGGATTTAATCCATGAGCCAACTGAGCCACTTATACCATAATATTCATTCAGCCTTTGCTAAGAGGATTTCATGATTAACACTGTCAAAGGCCTTATAAAGGTCACAGAAGATACCAACTGGAGATAATTTATTATTAAAAGACTCTAAGATTTGATGGGTGAAGGAAAAAATAGCTTATTCTGTTGATACACCCTGTTGAAACCTGAACTGGCTACTGTTTAATACCTTGTAATGAATGAGGTGTTCAATAAGGCTTTTCTGAACCAATTTCTCAAGAATTTTAGAAAAGTTTGTTAAAATGGAGATAGCCCAATAGTTGGTAACATTGGCTTTATTGCCTTTTTTATAGAGAGGTTTAACAATAGCATACTTTGGTCTCTCAGGAACAATCCTGTGCTGGATGGATTCATTGAATATGTGGCACAGTATTTTGCTTATCAGCTTATAACACTCCTTCAGTAATCTTGAAGAGATACTATCTATGCCAACATAATTCTTGGTCTTCATCTCTCTAATTATATTCTCAATTTCATGTACTGTGACAGGAGACACTTTAATCTGCTTGGTTTTTTTATTAATAGCTTTTTGAAGGGATAACATGACTTTGTTAACAGAACATGTTTTTCCAGTTTGTACTGCTGATGCCAGAAAGTGTTTATCAGGGTTTTTTATCCTCCCTATGAAAAAAACCATGATTCAAAACTGGTTGATTTGAATACCACAGTGACTTACTAGGCCAAGTTGTATTGGAGATGGTGTACCTTTGAAATGAATTACTCAACCATTTATGAAGGGACTTTCAGCTTTATCATGGCGCAACTAGGCATTTTTTTTTACATAACAATTCATTGCCAGGTGGGAGAGAAGTGATAGGTGGCAGAAGAAATCATGGGATTGACTGAAGATCTAATCCCAGGCCTTTAAATTTTTGTCTGACACTTAGCCTTTGATGCACACTAATTGTTACGTAGAAGAACCAAAATGAATGAGAAACTTTGAATGTGTCAATAACTTATTTGATAACAAATGCTAGATATTAGCTGCTGCTCTTTACATTCTTCCACAAGTAGACAATCGGCCATTCTTGATTGTTTTACTCATTTTGTAACTGTATGTTTCTACACGTATTTCAGTCTAAGAAGTTCCTGTTTTTCATCTTCTGCATTAAAAACATGTAGTACCAATTATAAACCATAATACATACCACATATGAGGTCAATTATCCCTGTCTAGAATACCATTAGTTTTCCCAGTATGTTTCAGTTTCCCATGTCTGATCATAAACAACACATTCCTGATGAGGTGCAGTAATTATAGTATTAACAACAGGGGAAATATAGAATCAGATGTAAATGACTGTAATATATTTGGTGGGTTACTTCTGATTAAGCTAACATGGCAATCTAGGAGTCCATAGTAAGCTAGTTCTTAATAAGGTAAGGTAAATTATTACAGTTGTACTACCTGAGAGAAATCACTGCTTCTTGTTGCAAATCAAGTGTTATAAGCAATGAGTACAAGAAAAAAATATGATGGGGTGCCAACATAAGATCCAGTAAGAGACAAAGTAGGAAAGGTTGAATGATACACCATCTTAGATAATTGTAAGAAAGTGATATTTAACATGACTTCTTAATCATTTAAGAAGTAAAAGTAACAATTCATTTAACTTTATAGCTATGAAAAATGATTTGCCTTTGGATGACTGAACACTTCCATCATTCCAGAAAAGTAGCTCCTTTACAAATGAGAATACCTGTGTGAGGCATCATGGACAGCTGCTTCTTGCACTTGTATTTTTTTTAAAAAAGTGAAATTCTGATTTTGTTAAATGTATGGAAATTTCTGAAATGAATTACTCTAACAATTTATTATTTTTCATATTTTACAGGATCATTCCAGCAAGTGGTTCTCTTGGATGCCAAGTAATGAGTATCTTGATGGATTTGCTTATGTTATGGGACTGTGGAGGTTTCTCTTCCGGCTCGTGTATTACCTGCTGGCAGGTTAGTAGCAGACAGTGATTTATTCTTACCATCACTATTAGTTTAATGGAAAACTTTTAAGTTATCACATACTGATTCTCCCCCGACTTGTTCCACTTGTCTCCTCATTCTCTCAGTTGATTCCAGTATCCTCCATAGTTGGCATGCAAGTTATATGTAAATATAAAGAGTGTGTAAGACAATGGAATACACTGTCCAGTCACATTAATGTGAGCACCTATCAAAGCACCTATCAAAAGCCTGAATAACCACCTTTTGCAGCAAAGACTGCTGTGAGACATGCAGGAAGAAACAGAGTCAGTGAGGTTCTCGAAGGTACTAACAGGGATGTAGAGCTACGCCGACTCCAGTGCCGTTGCCTCCTGCACTATATATCTTGGTAGAGCACCCATGAACTGATCAAGATGGTCTCACAGATTCTTGATTGGGTTTAAATCTGGGGACTTCTGGAATAAACTCATACTGATGCTCTTTGAACCATGCACCTACACTGCAATCTGTGTGACATGTTGCAATGTCCTGCTGATAGATGCTAACAATCTTGAGGAAAGACAAACATATGTAGGGGGGATATGGTCTCAAAGGATAGATTCATACATGTGGCTATTTTGGCTTCCAGAATTATGAGATCACCCAGGGGATGACGCAGAAACATTCCTGGATGGAAATGCTCCCTCCTCCAGTGTGGACCCTACCGACAATTGTTGTAGGGTATTTGCTTTCAGACATTATACACTGTACATGCCAGTGGTCACCTGTCCCATGAAGTGTAAACCATGATTCATCTGAAAATGCCACCTGTCACCGTGCAGCAGATATCCGGTAGTGGTTTTAGTGTGCAAATTCCATACTTTCTCACTGATGTACTGTAATAAGCGTGGGTGCATGAACGAGACACCTGCTGCAGAGGCTCCTTATGCCGTTAAATTTGCTGAATGGCTGTTGGTAGACCCAAGAGTTGGTAGACCCTTGGTTCATGTGGATAGTCAGTTGCTTAACACTTACACACCTATTTGGCCACACGCATCTCTGCAGCCTCATTCACCCCTGTCATCTATGCCTCATAGTTTTTGGACATTGCATAAATCTCTCTGTTTCCACATTACATCAATGATTGCACTGTTTTCCATGTCCCCCCGACACATTTTATGTACTCTCCACTGCTATTGCTGCCATCTGCCATCTGTGATTGGTTATTACATGTTGGTGTCAAACTAAGGCAGGAAGAAGTATAAAAAAATACGTATATTTGTGCCCTTTCCCACCATAGACTTGTGAACCTACATTTGTAGCTATAAAATTTGAAACATATTAGGTGTATTAGGAAACAGTACATAGAGCAAATAAGAAGAGGGGGACTGATAACCACTCTCCGGATACCTGAGGGGGTAGGTAAGGACATAAACAAGACTGAAAATGTTGCAGAGTTTTCCATACCTGTTGTCTTTTGAAGCCAATTAATGCAGAAAACACACACACACACACACACACACACACACACACACACACACACACATGCATGTAGAATATCTGGTCAGTGTTTCAAATGTTTTCCAATGATAAATCCCAGCATTCACTTTAAGTGATTAGTGTAGCCTTCTGGAAACTTAAAATCTGGATGTCTGGACAGGAATTTCAACTACTGTGCTCCTGAATATAAGTTCAGTGTCTGTGCCATCTCACTCAGACAATGAAATGGAAAAGTGGGTTGGAAATGGATGAAGATAGATATTATAAACAAGTGGGAAGACCACAGGGACAAAGTATGAGTGTAGATTAATGTGATGAAATGGGAAGCAGTGCGACAGTGGTGGTGTTGGGTGTGGGGCAGAAGCCAGTACAGACTGTAAAAACAAATGTCACATCTATGTTACTGAGAGAAGCCAGTATTTGGGGCAGCAGAGCAGGGCATTTCTCTTCATTAATTCATTCTGGGTTACAGTTTGCCAATGGAAGTGCGTTTGTGTAGACAGGTGGTTTGTAATCAGTGCTGTTGAAAGGGATGTGCAGAATATATAAACTTTGTTGTAGCTCCAAGTTTCAGCTGAATATGCCATCCATAGGAGTTTTTATTTCTCAGGGGAAAAACCTAAAAAGGTTTTCTGTTCATGATTAGCCATCTTTGCTGACAGCACTTCATATTTTATGCTGGAGAAACATTTCACGCCTTGTGCATACTAAATTGATGTCTTCATTCTTTCATTGTATGTTGAATCATCCTGTACACCAATTTAAGAGTTTATCCTTGTTATGCAAACATCAGTGAGAACAGGGACACAAATCCAGTAAATTTTAGCACAAATATAAGACTTAGATACTTGTGTCTAAAAGGCTAGGAAAAGATGAAATTTTAATCGAAACCTGGTCAATCATTAACAAACAGAGTAAAAGGATATCTGCAATAATCCAAGGCTGACAGCTGCAAAAAGAACTAAATGTGGAGAGTAATTGAATACCTCACTGTCAAGGCTCAACATAACTGAAACAACCCTCAGAAAAAAAAGGTTTATTGATGGTATTCAGTTTTCATACCTAGATAAAGTGAAGCAGTTCAAGGGCAGATTGTGCACAGTTTACAATTTTTTGAGACACTGGCAATGTATCTCTCTGCAGGAGACTTTCCCAAATCACACATTATAAATGATCTGCTTAAGTTGTATGTTAATAATATTTCATATTTTTGGTTTAATTAGCAGCTCCAAAATAGCATGGCTACACTCGTTTCTCCCATTATTATCATTATTTTTGTAATTGTGATTCCAAGTGAAGTGGTGTCAGAATAGCAACTAATGCAGTACTGTTGTGCATCGGTATGAAATTTAGTAGTTAGATGAGAAATTACTCGTAATTGAGATGTTCAGTATTGTGTTACAGTTTTTTTTTTTCAAATGTGTGTAAAGCTTCATTTCATCTTTGGAACATAAGTATCATTTATTTTAGTTTTCGAGTTTTTTACTTTATTGAAAATATGAATAAGATTGCTTGAAATATTTTATCATTAGTTCATGGCGAGTGACTCTCTATTCTAACATTGTACTCAGTTCCGTAATGATAGTTAACTGTGTATCTTCACTTTTCTCAGTATTTGTTACTTAGTCTTCATTTTTAAAATCAGAACAAAATATTTTCTAAAATCTGTGAATGATAAACGTACATAATTTCTTCACTAAACAGAAATAAGTTTCAACATTTACTGTCAGTTAAGGGCATTTATGTATACTAGAAAAAATTCTGCTTACCAGCAGCCATAGAAGTATCAGTCATAAAACTATCTTCGCACTTGTGGTAAATAAACAGGTGTGCCTACTACTGAAAAAGTATTAAATTTTGCATGCAATTGAGCTGACTTCATGTATCTTTTGAAGAAATAATGAACTTCTTTGTATTAAAATATAGCTCAAGAATAATAGCAATTTTGTATGAAAGTTTTCATCAGTGATCTGTGAATCTGACATTAAGATTAATTTACTATCATGAAGTCAAAGTATATGACTGATGGTTAATGGACATACATATTACATAGTGCTTTTAGCAGGAACAGTAACTCCTGCTGATGGAGTAGTTGTTGCTGATTTAATGTACATTTGTGTACATTGGTTCACAGTTCTACCTTGCAAGTAAATTGAGGTGTGTTGCACACCCACACTGTCACACAGTATGCAACATTCACTCAATGGTCATATCAAGATCATTGATAAACTGCAAATATTTTCATACACTAGCTGAGGGTTTTGTCAGTGAGGATGGGAATTCATGCAGAAAAGAAAAGTAGTTTTGCTAAGAATTCGGGGACACTAGATTTCTATACTCAGGAAAAAAATGTGGTGTCTGTACCAAGCAAGATGACAGTGATAGAATGCACTGTGCTTACAGTATGCAGTGTTCACTCAGTGGTCATGTCAAGATCATTGATAAACATTTTCATACACTAGCTGAGGGTTTTGTCAGTGATGAGGGAATTCATGCACAAAAGAAAAGTAGTTTTGTTAAGCATTTGGGGACACTAGATTGCTGCGCTCAGGAAAAAAATGTGGTATCTATACCAAGCAAGATGACATAGTGATAGAATGCACTGTGCTTGCTGTATGTAGGAATCCACTTTCAAAATTTTCACTACTCACATATTTTGGTTTATTGTTTCCTCAGATCATGTTAGTTCTGATTGCTTTATCAATTATTTTAAAGTTATGCACTACAGCACTAGCAAAAAAATATGAAAATAGCCAAAGTAGATGATTATTCTTGTACTCTTTTGTATTATAGACTTTTTTCATAATGTGCTGACCATACACTAAGTTCAGATAACATTTAGTATGGATGATGGCTTAAATTCTGAAAAACAGAATGAAAAATATTATGAGGTGTATTAAATTTTTAGTACCTGCATAGAAAATATAATTATAATTCTCTTATTTGTAATTTCACATTCTCTTTGATTACCTCTATTTGCTAACAGGAACTCTTGCTGCTGAAAACATTTTACAGGCGATGCAAAAGTTACTGCTGCTTGGGGAGCAGATGTTAATACTAAACTTAAAAAGCTACCAGTCATTATACTTTCACATGGGCTTGGAGCATCACGTTTTCTCTATTCCTGTGTGTGCAATGAACTAGCTTCTCACGGGTACCTTGTTGCTGTCATTGAACACAGGTTAGTGAAACTAATCTTTTTCCAATACATCATTTATCAAAAAATAAAAGTTAATTGGTTTTCTAAAGGCATTTTATTGTACAGGATGTAATGAAAATCATGGGAAATTTTCAATTATATATTTTTAACAAGTAGATGTTGCATCAGCATTGATTCAGAAGTGTGCAGTTTATTTATTTATTTGGTTCATATGCCCTAATTTTACAGTGTGCCACAGACATCAAACAAAATGATGTCAGTATTCACACTGGGTATATTATGATATACAATACACTGCAACAGTTTTATATAACATTTGTTTCACTCAGTAGTTCTTGTGTTTCATTTCATCATACCCAGTTCATTTATTGATCTGGGTATTCTTTATTAGAATGTAAAAGTGACTCAGCAGATAATATTTCATACCATTAAAAAATTATATATTATCTTCAATAGGCTTTATACTTGTGAGGAGCTTGTTGAAGAGCCGAAGGTCCATGTGGAAAGCTCCCTTTTGACAAAATTGTGTATTAGCATGTAACACATGAAGATCCAAATTTTTTGTACTGTACAGTTGGAAAATTTTGCTGTTTTTCTTTAGTTTACATTCACTTGGCACTAGGTGCTTTTTTAAAAGAATTTTACAGTCTTCAGAATAAGCATGCAAGGTAGAGCTAGGATCTCCAGCTTTCTGAAAACGAGTTTGCAAGACTCTCACATTTTCCATTAACACTATGAAGTACAGAAATTCTGGGTCCAAAAAACAAGGCATTAAATCATTATTTAAAATGTTGTTGGCTCACCTTCATTTAAGATACCTTTAAAAAGAACTGAGCATTAAGATTTGTTTTTCATCTTCATTAGAGTTTTGTAACAGGTTACAAATTTTATTATTATAATGACTTAAAAAATCAATACCCTTAAAAAGGGGGGTAAGACAAGTTCTTGTACAATTTCACAGGTAATTATCTTTAATATGGAATAGCCTGAAACATCCTGGTGTTCACAGAAGTATGTTACAATCAGGGCAATACCAGCTTTCTTTCTTTCCGCTTGTTTTGTCAACAGATCACTTCATCTTGTCCAAACAAATCTTGCAAACTCATGTTGGATGCTGTTTCATCTCAGTTAGTATGTATGTACCCCAATCATCATTGGAAGAAACTACTCATCCAACATGCAGTTGTAATAATTAGTTTTGTAAGTGGTGGCAGTGGCAAGACTAGCTGTTAGTTAGTTAGTTAGTTAGTTATATTACTTGTTCCATGGATCATGAACACGATTCTTTCGTAATGATGTGGAACGTGTCAAAGTACACTAGATTCATTTATCCCAAATAATCATTGTTAGTCTTATATAAGGTATTTGTTAATGCTTACTGTATTTCTTTGGCCTATGTCTAAAAATTCATCTATGGAGTAGAAGGAGTTGTCATTCAGGAATTCCCTTAACTTACTTTTGAATGCCGATTGCTTGTCTGTCAGACTTTTGATATTGTTTGGCAATTGACCAAAAATCTTTGTGGCAGTATAATTCACCCCCTTTTGTGCCAATGTCAAATTCAATGAACGGTAGTGAAGGTCACCCTGTCTCCTAGTATTGTAGCTGTGGACTGTGCTATTAATTCTGAAGTTATCTGGGTTACTAACAACAAATTTCATTAGGCTGTATATATATTGTGAAGCTACTGGCAATATCCCTAATTCTTTAAATAATTGTCTACAAGATGATCTTGGATGAGCCCCAGACATTATTCTGATAACACGTTTTTGTGCAATAAATACCTTCTTTCTTAGTGATGAATTGCCCCAAAAGATGATTCCGTAAGAAAGCAACGAATGAAAATATGCATGGTAAGCTAACTTACTGATGTGCTTATCTCCAAAATTTGCAATGACACTAATAGCATAGGTAGCTGAGCTCAATCGTTTCAGTAGATTGTCAATGTGTGTCTTCCAGTTTAAATTCTGATCAATACAGACACCCAGAAATTTTGAACAATCTGCTTTAGCTAAAGATTTTCCCCCACACTCTATATTTATTTCCGGTGTTATGCCTTTCCCTGTACTGAACTGTATGTACCATGTTTTTTCAAAGTTCAATGAAAGTCCATTTGCGGAAAACCACCTAATAACTCTTTGAAAAACATTATTTGCATTTTTCTCAGCTGATTCTTGCTTTTTAGGCTTTATTACAATACTTGTGTCATCTGAAAAGAGAACCAAGTTTGCATCTTCATGAATATAATTAGGCAAGTCATTGACGTATATTAATAACAATAAAGGCTCCAAGACAGAACCCTGTGGTACACCATTCTTGATACATCCCCAGTCTGAATAATCTGATGCCCTTTGTGTACTATGTGGGTTTACTGTTTCAACCTTCTGCATTCTACCAGTTAAATATGAAGTGAACCATCTGTGTACTGAACCATTCATTCCATAGTACTTCAGCTTATCTAAGAGGATTTCATGATCCACACAATCAAAAGCCTTAGAGAGATCACAGAAAATCCCAATTGGTGATGTTCTACTATCCAGAGCATTTAAAATTTGATCAGTGAAAGCGTGTATAGCACTACCTGTTGAAACACCTTTCTGAAAACCGAACTGACATTTTGTCAAAACATTATTCCCACTAATGTGTAAAGTTACTCTTGAGTACATTATTTTTTCAAACACTTTTGAGAAGGATGTCAGAAGTGAAATAGGACTATAATTGTTGACGTCTGTCTTGTCACCTTTTTTATACAAGGGTTTAACTATGGCATATTTCCATCTGTCAGGAAATATTCCCTGATTCAATGAACTATTACATATGTGGCTAAGAACTCGACTTATCAGGTGTGGACAAGATTTTAGTATTCTATTGGAGATACCATCAGTTCCATGTGAGTTTTTATTCTTAAGTGAATTTATTATTTTCTTAATTTCAGACGGTGAGGTGGGTAGGATTTCAATTTCATTTGTTTGCACTGGGAATGCCTCTTTCATGTAGAGTTCTGCCCTATCTGGTGAGCAGCTGGTGCCTATATTTTCCACTACATTTATAAAATGATTATTAAAAATATTTTCAACCTGTGATTTTTCATTTATAAGCTTTTCATTGTGCTTAACAGTAATACTGTTGGCCTGTGACCTTGGTTGCCCTGTTTCCCTTTTGACTATATTCCATATTGTTTTAACTTTGTCATCAGAGGTGCTAATCTCAGACTTGATACACATACTTCTGGATTTTTTTATAACTTTCCTTAATATATTACAATATTTCTTATAATGATTGAGCTTTTCTTCATCTCGACTTATTCTAGTGTCTGGGTATGGTTCCCATTTCCGGCTACAAGAAATTTTAATCCCTTTAGTCAGCCATGGTTTTTTATCAAGTTTATTTGAATTATGATTCACTAATTTCTTAGGAAAACTGTTTTCAAATATACCCACAAGTTTATCATGGAATAAGTTAAATTTAACATTTGCATCAGGTTCCCGATAAACATCCTCCCAGTCTACCCTTTTCAAGCTTTCCTTAAATTGTTGAATTGTTATATGGTTAATTGGGCGTATTATTTTGTTTGTTTTTTTCACATTACTGTATGGAGCAAAGTCATGAACTGAAAGTAGCTGTGCATCGTGATCAGAAAGCCCGTTCTCAATAGGATATGCGCTTACTTCTTTTAATTTATCTTGGTCTATGAAAATGTTATCTATCAGGGTGCTACTGTCTTGTACAATACGAGTAGGAAAATCAATGACTGATGTCAGATTGTAAGAGCAAAGTAATAGTTCAAGGTCATTCTTCTTGCTTGAGTGTTTAAGAAAATCTACGTTAAAATCTCCACAAATGATAATGTGTTTTCCCTTTTCTGACAGATAACGCAGCAAGAGATCTAGGTTTTTAAGAAACATTTGAAAATGTCCAAGTGGGGACCTATACACAGTCACAATTATGAATTTACCACTGTCCAATTTAAGCTCACAAGCGCATACTGCAATGTGCTGTTCTACACAGAATTTTGCGGTTTCTATGTTTTAAAACTATGTTCCCCCTTAACATAAATGGCAGCTCCTCCTTTCTCCATATTGCCTCTACAAAAATAAGTTGCTAGTTTATACCCATTAATATTTACATTTTCCATTTGTGTAGTTATGTGATGTTCAGACAGGCACAGTACATCAACTTCTGTTGTATTTTTAATATTCTCAAAACAAATTATTAGTTCGTCTATTTTGTTCCTTAATCCCCTGATATTTTGGTGAAATATATTAACACAACTGTTTCCTCTACCTTTATTTGAACCATTTATTTTTTTACCTTTAAGAGCTGCCTGTCTGGACATCTTGTTCAACCTAAAAAAGGTGCCCCTATGCCCTTTCGGGTCACAGGGGTTTTGCCTTGAGTGCTAGTGGCCCCCTGTAGACGACCTACAATTAAATCAGCTAATCTATCCTTTCCTAGACTATTTAGGTGCAGGCCGTGTCGAGTGTATACCAACAGGCACTGTATAAATGTGTGTTTTTGCACCGTCCAGCAGCTGCTCGCTCAACTCTCTGTTAACTCGCCACACAGAAGGGTTAACTGAGGGCCGATCATAACGCTGCAATACCTCAACAAAACCCACATTCATACGTCCTGTTGCAGCTCCTATTTTATCCAGGTCACTCTTAATATCATAATTCCTATCCTTAGCCAGGCTGTTTCCTGCCCCACCTATTACTATCACCTCATCATTCTTGTCAAAGTCCCTACAGAGTGGTCCTGTGTCTTCTATCACCTGGCTAAGCGTAGCACTTGGCTTAAACAAACTCGTGACCTGGTAATCTGCTCCTAATTTCTCCTGCACTAGTTGGCCTACACCCCTCCCATGACTGCTACCTAGCAGCAAGAAGTGAAACAATACCAAGTGCTTTCTCAAAAAACTCTTTAGAACAGGTTGTTTGGAAGCCCACCTGTCATGAAAATACTTTAAATCTGACTACAACAAATATACCTGACCTCTTTGAAGACACTCACATTGAACTGATATCAGAGACCATGAGGCAATTAAAACAAGTAGAAAGACATACACTGCACTGTAAAGTAGATATATAAGCATTATGCTAATACCTGAAAGAAGCAGTTCTTTGAGAACCTTTAACTGTAGTCACAAGCACATAGAGGAACTATGAGTCATATTTCAAAAAAATAGACAGACAAGCATTGGATACACATGTATCAGCTAGAAGAGTTCATTATGGCAACGACCTTCCACAGCATGCAGTCTCTGTAAAGAAACCTGCTTAAAAAAAGGTTTAACTGTAGTCACAAGCACATAGAGGAACTATGAGTCAGATTTCAAAAAAATAGACAGGCAAGCATTGGATACACATGTATCAGCTAGAAGAGTTCATTATGGCAACGAACTTCCACAGCCTGCAGTCTCTGTAAAGAAACCTGCTGAAAAAAAAAAAAGGTATCTACTTCATAAGAGGTGTAAAACAAAGCATAGGGCTATAAAGAGAGAAAAGTTTAATGAAATTTGTTTGACAGTCAGAAGGGCAATCCATAACTACTGTAGGAGAATCTTACAAAAGACTCCTCACAAAACTCAAATAAATTCTAGCCATATGCAAGGGCTGTTATTGCCACTGATGGATGACAAAGGAACTGAAATTAAGGGTAGCAAAGCCAAAGTAAAAATGCTGAACTCTGTTTTCAAATGTTTCTTTACAGAGGAAAATAGGGGAGCACTGCACCATTTTAATACTCACATGACTGCAAAGATGACGCAAGACATATTAGCATCAGTGATGTAGAAAAACAGCTGAAATTGTATGAAACTAGGCTCAGGGTCTACAGTAATCCCAATCAGATTCTATACACACTTGTGACTGAGTTAGTTCTTTCTTAATAATAATAAACCATAAAACCCATGAGTAAAAAACCATGATCAGTATTGTAAGAAGGCATGGTCACACTTTTGTATGAAGGGTGGCAGAAGTGATCCACAAAACTATCATACAATACCTTTGATATCCATCTGATGCACAATCTTACAACAAGCTCTTAGCTCTGACATAAAAGAATCATGAATGGAATAACCTCTTTCATTCTAACCAGCATGAAATCTAAAAACATCAGCTATGCAAAACCAAACTTGTACTTCTCTACATGGCACCCTGAAAGTCATGGATCAAGGTAATCTTGTGGATGCAGTATTTCTTGGCTTCTGAAAATCATTTAAATCAGTATCATCCCAACAATTATTAACATAAGTAAAATCATATGGAGTATTTCAAACATAGGACCTGTTGGAGGATTTCTTGGTAGAGAGACACAGCATGTAATCTTGGACGGAGGGCCATTTATAGAAGTAGAAAATACTTCTGGTGTGTCCCAGGGAAGTGGGGAGTTGGGACCTTACCACTCAAGTTATGCATTAATGATCTTATAGACAATATTTTGCAAATGATGCAGTTATCAATAACAAATAAAAGCTGCACAAATATCTGGTCAGATCTCGACAAGATTACAAAGTGGTGCAGAGGTTGGCAGCTTGTTTTAAAATTTTCAGAAGTATAAAATTATGCACTTTACAAAACATGGAAAAGAAATATCCTATGACTACAATATCAGTGATTCACATTGGAATCAGTCAACTCGTGCAAATGCACTGGTGTAACAATTGTAGGGATATGAAATGGAATGATCACAAAGGCTCAATTGTAGGTAAAACAATGGAAATGCAGCCAGTCTATAAAGAGAAGACAACTGCTAATGAAATCTGTGTGACCCTCGTAGGATATTGCTCAAGTGTATGGGATCCATACCAAATAGGACTTACTAGGGACATTGGACATACACAAAGTATGGCAGCATGAATAGTTGCAGGTTTCCCTGAGCCATTGGAGCAGCATGGAGATGTTGTAAAACCAGAACTGGCAGATGCTTGAAGATAAATGCAAACTATCTTGACAAACCCTACTTATAAAGGTTGAAGAAGAAGTATTAAATGAGGAATCATGATCTACATAACTATGTCCTACATACTGTTGCCATAAGGACCACAAAGATGAGATTCAAGTAGTTACTGCTTGCTCATAGGTATTTCAGCAGTTATTCTTTCTACATTCCATACACAAATGAAACGGGAAAAAATCCTAATACATGATATAATGGGAAGTGCCTTGCGCTATGCATTTCTCTGTGGTTTGCAAAGAATGTACACTGATTTAGATTAGTGCAAGGTTTCTTGGTGGTGACTAATTTTTTTTGTGGTTGTCCTTGTACAGGGTGTTTCTGATTATGCTCCACTGAACAATTTGAGGTAGGTAACCTGCAGTCAGAGAAGCCAACCTAAGGAGATTGGAAGTAAACTTGCCTACCGCTTTGTCTGGCATTACAGTTTTCCAGCTTATTTACAACTAACATGCACAAGTTTACATGCACTGTGCTGGTTATTTACAAGTACATTGTTTATTTCCTGCAAAGGAACGAGGAGTATGAGCCTTATTACTAGGAAGTCATGATGCAGTTTTTGTTTACTTTACTTGTCCATAAGGTGGCTCTGGTGTATCATATTTACATTGTCTCATGATGGAACTTGCTACAAACCAATGACAAAGCCATTCATCACTCAGTACTATTCAGGGACATACAGTACAATACAACAAAGCAGAAGTGGTACAGTTTTGCAGAACTCACTGACATGCACCTTGTGGATGGAGAAGTATGTTGCAAGGCTCTCACTACTTAAAGGTTGCACATGGAACAATTTCTTAACAGGCATCATCCATCATGACAAGTGTTTATTTCACTTGATTGGCAAATGCAGGAGACTGGTTCATTGGAAAGAAGAAACAAGGAACCTGGCAACATGAGGCTCACTCGCACACGTGATTGTCAAGAGGAGGTGCTGGAACGTGTAGCAGTGAACCCCACTACAAGTTGTATTGCTCGTGAAATGGGCACTGCACACACTAGCATGAGGTACATATTCCATGAGTAACAATTACACCCATATCACCCACAATGAGTCCATGCAATGCTTGTGATTCACTTTGCACCAAGAGTCACATTGTGTCAGTGGTTGCTCCAACAATCAAATGATTAACCAGATTTTCTCCAGATTGTGCTGTTTATTGATGAGGCCTCATTTGATCATGATGGTGTTATGAACAGGAGGGATAGTCATGTGTGGGGTGAGGAAAACCCTCATGCTGTAGTAGAGTCACAGTATGTTTTGTTGTGAAGTATTTGGCCCGGCAGTGTAGGCAACAGTCTCATAGGACCATATCATCTTCACGACCACCTGTACTTGAGGTTCATGCAAAGAGTTCTGACGGAGTTGTCAGAGAATGCACCTTGGCTGTTCATGAAAGGAAGTGGATACATGACGATGCACCACCCCACTTCAATGTGGATGTCCGCAATCATCCCAATGCTGTATTTCTTGGTTACTGGATTGGAAGGAGAGGTCCTATTCCATGGCCTGCGAGATCATCTGACCTGAATCCCCTTGATTATTTCCTTGGGGATATCTAAAGTCACTTGTGTATGAGATTCCAGTGGATACACAGATGGAATTAGTTGCCAGAATTGTAGCTGCTTGTGACATGATTCGAAACACACCAGAATCTTGTTCGTCAATGTCATGCTTGCATTGAGGTTGATGGCCATCAGTTACAGCACATTTTGTAAGGTACAGTACAAATGGTACATTCATTCAGTGATTGTATGTGTAGTTAACTGTAACTAAGGGAAGTAAAAATGTACATAGTAATGTGGTTTTATTCCTATTATCTCCTTAATTTGGTTTCTCTGATCCCAGGTTCCCTACCTCAAATTTTCGAGTGGAGCATCCTCTATGCCCTGTAAAATTTTTGCACGTTCTTATGGAAACATTCTGTATGTACAGGGTGTAAATGATAACTGTCTACAACACACGCCAGTGGTTTAGAATCAAGTCAAGAGGAGCAATCTGATATAGGACACATGTGGCCTGTCAAGTCAGAAAACTTTAACAAATTGACCTGCAAAACCATTTACTCTACAGCACATGTGCATTGCACCAGATTTTCAATAGAATAATCAAATTTTGTACTGGAATACATTTTCATTACAGGCCACAGGGTTTGATTGAAGAGGAAGGTACAAAAGTGATGTTCAGACACATCCCCACCAACACATTCACCAAATAATGGCCAGAATACAAAAATTTGTGATTACATTAATCATTTGCCTTACTCAGCCTGTTTGGTCTTCACTGACTCAGCTGTTACACCACCGGGTTAGATGGCTGTTTTATTAACAGTATTAATTTAAATTTTCTCATGAGTGTTTTGTAAATATTGTGTAAATTTAATTACGTTTACAATTTGGTCTAAACTGAACCTTGACAAGCACAGTAGTTTCATAGTAATGAGGACAGACAAATAAAATGATTTCATTGGTAATTTTATGCAGTTAATATTCACAAAATTGTGATGTGAAACTTACACAAATGACAAATTTGTAATTTGCAAGTGGCATGAATAACATATGAAAAACCCTGAATGGTGTGGGGTGATCATGGAGGTGGGGGTGCATTGGAAGGTTACTTTTGCATGTTTTATATATATATATAACTCGAGAAACACAGCCTCTAATGAAAACATGCCCCAGCAAAAGAAGTAAACTACATTAAATTTCCTACAAAAAGGTCCTACTCATTCTTTCTCTAGGACTAGTTGTTTTTTTTTCAAACACAGTGAGAGAATATGGAAAAATCTTATGTGACATGCAGCTGCTGCATAACATATGGTTTTTGTAGGCCAATTTGAATTATTTTCCCGACTTGATAGATGACAAGAGTTGTTTATCAAATTGTTTGTCTCAAATTCTTGTAAAGCTCACACCAAATATTTTAAAAACAAAGATTCCAAGACTTACCAAGCGGGAAAGCGCCGGTAGATAGGCACAATAAATAAAACACACAAACACACACACAGAATTTCTAGCTTTCGCAACTGATGGTTGCTTCTTCAGGAAAGAGGGAAGGAGAGGGAAAGACGAAAGGATGTGGGTTTTAAGGGAGAGGGTAAGGAGTCATTCCAATCCCGGGAGTGGAAAGACTTTCCTTAGGGGGAAAAAAGGACAGGTGTACACTCGCACACACACACATATCCATCCACACATACACAGACACAAGCAAACATTTGTAAAGGCGAAGAGTTCGGGCAGAGATGTCAGTCGAGGTGGAAGTACAGAGGCAAAGAAGTTGTTGAAAGACAGGTGAGGTATGAGCGGGGGCAACTTGAAATTAGCGGAGGTTGAGGCCTGGCAGATATCGAGAAGAGAGGATATACTGAAGGGCGAGTTCCCATCTCCAGAGTTCGGATAGGTTGGTGTTGGTGGGAAGTATCCGGATAACCCGGACGGTGTAACACTGTGCCAAGATGTGCTGGCCATGCACCAAGGCATGTTTAGCCACAGGGGGATCCTCATTACCAACAAACACTGTCTGCCTGTGTCCATTCATGCGAATGGACAAATTGCTGCTGGTCATTCCCACATAGAAAGCATCACAGTGTAGGCAGGTCAGTTGGTAAATCACGTGGGTGCTTTCACATGTGGCTCTTCCTTTGATCGTGTACACCTTCTGGGTTACAGGACTGGAGTAGGTGGTGGTGGGAAGTGCATAGGACAGGTTTTACACCGGGGGCGGTTACAAGGGTAGGAGCCAGAGGGTAGGGAAGGTGTTTTGGGGATTTCATAGGGATCCTCTGGCTGATTCCATTCAGATATTCAAGTTGCTTTGTAGCAACATGTGGATCGTTTATTACTGCTGTTAAAATGTTAGAAACATTTCTGCTGTCAGTTGCTGTTGTTATTTGTTGGTATATGTTATTAATCACAGTTCCACTTCCTTGAAATAGTTTTAATAATATTTTCAAAGACAGATAGTAAGGGCTTGGCACAATCAGGATACATGTCAGCATTCAACTGCACTACTGCTCCAACAGTCTGACAGCAATCACCATAAACAAAAACCACATCAAATTTTTTGTTTGTCATACACATTGTGAGAGACTTCATAGCTTCAGTAACAAGTTGTTTGGTCACTACAACATTGGGGCACAGACTTATGGGCTACAAGTATGCAGATAAACACACAGCGTGTGCCTGAGTCATGTATTTGATCAGTTCATAAGTTTGCATGGTGGAGACACCTAATATACATACATATTTTTAGTTTTTGTTATTGTATTTGAAGTACTAACACTTTAGAGGTCCACACATAAAGTATTTCTCAATATATGATCGAGCTGAACTCATGCCAACCTGTTTTATATAAACTGAGCCATTCTTCCCTCTCATTTTCCACTTACACTTGTCACTTCTTTTCAGCCTCATCATATACATCTTTGGTGACTGTTCTGCATATCTTTGGGCACCAATCAGGCACAATCTCCTAACTCTTTATTTCCTCCTTTGTATAATGCTTCATGCTGGAGGCTTTCCATTTTATGATATTCATTTTTTTTTTCTTTTTGTTGTGGCACTCACCATGTCTCATTGTTCCTGTGTTTTGCTTCAGAATATCAGAAGTAAAGGAACTGGAGCTTTTGTTAGAGGGGGTTACATTCAATTAACAGCAATTTCTATGTTTTTATTTATATCTTGCCAGTCAGTGCCATGAAATAATTTAGTCTAGCATTTAGAGTGACATATATTATTGCTTCTTAACTCCACTTACCCTTATATACATTTCTCGAATGTAAATGATGTAATCTGCAGTTCTGAAATATTAATGTTTCTTGTTCTGATGAGCATCAACTTCAACTTTAGATAACAATTTGGAACATGTATATGCAAAATTGAGCATGCTGTATGTATATGATGGTACCTTGTAAGTCAGTGAGACAAAAACAAAGGAACTGGTGTAACAAGACAAATGATACAGATGATATACATTATTTTGAAAAAATCATGTTTGTATTAGTTGGAGAATACTCCAAACTCTTTCTGCATAATGTGTCTATAACTTGAAATTTTTGTGTACAATATGTTTGCATTAAATTGTTCTGTCTTATTACTTCGGCATGTCTTTCAGAGAAAATTCAGCAGGTGCTACTTGGTATTATGAATCACAGAAGGATAGAGATGAGGACAAACGCACCTGGATAAAATTTAAACATATTCCACTAGGAAAGGATCATTATGCAGAACGAAATAAACAGGTTTTACATTACATTATTATTTATATTGATTTATCTATTATTGTATTATTGTTTATATTATTTTCTTAATTATATGCAACCATATTATTGTAACCCTCATTTGAAGGCCAACAAAATTTGTTGAACACAAATAAACTTTCTGTAACAACAGATTAATATTGTTTGTTAGTCCAGAAGATCAAATAATAATAGTCCTTGACAGAAATAAAATAAGCAATAGTTTCTGATTGAAATTAAAATGTAATAGTTCCGGGCTGCATTTGATCTAAGTCCAACTTCACCATGCATGTTCACTGAATTTAGAATATAAATAAATGGAAACTGCATACTCATCAGTTGAAGCATTATAAAACACATGTCTAAATCAGACCAGGTAAACTGCAATGGTGATCAAAGTTCACTTTTAAATGCAAAGTTGAATAACAGAAACTGACAGTACATCCACCACTGGGCAACCTAATATTTGTTCATAGAACTGACCTGGGATAGCATCGGCTTCCCTGCCACACGTGTTGTTGCTGGACATGGACATTGTTACATATGTTGATATATCCCTACCTTCCATTTGCACACGTAGTGAGATACAAAACAAGTGAAATTTTACAAGTCTATACTTTTCAGTAAAAATAGCTTAAATCATCTGATGCTTAAATCTAATGCATTTTTTCGTGTGTAAGACACTGATTAAGAGACTAACTGGTATGCTGAAATAGCTCATTACTTCTGCATTAAAAGACAGACAGTGTGGAATGTGTTCTTGGAAATTTGATGAACATCAGATGCTTTGTGTATTGTTGGTGCGGTAATGAAAACATGAAACTGGTCAGATTTGTTTTCTTTGTAAATCTGTTACTCATGCTGCTACTACCACCACTACTACTACTACTATCACCAAGACCAACACCACCACCAATAATAATAATATTGTCTTATATTATTTGGAATCAATTACCAGTTACAACAGCTGCATTGTCAACAAGAATCATCACTCCACATGGAAAATAGGTTCATTGAGCACCCAAAGAGCTGAACAGGCTGATTCAGCAGTGTGTGCACTTGACTACATGTTCAAGCAAATTACAATATTCCATAGATAAGAAGACCCAAAACCATTTAGATGTTGTGAATGTTGAATGATAAGTAATTGCAGGAGGTAGGAACTGAACCAGTGATCCAGACATCACCAGTTACTGATTATAACTACTACATGATTGTGGATGATCTACTGCAGATGCTATTGCTTCCCTCCTTGTAAAACATTGACCTCCTGTTTCAGAATGTAGCATAGCTTCCTGGATATACATTTAGTCTGTTGGTCTTTGAATGGTGGCACTAGCATTTTCATGCATGCTGCTCATATGCTCATATTGTCACTGTGATGTTCAAATGGAATTACTTCAGTTGAGATACAGCAATTGTTGAGCAAGTCTACATTTCCTTATACAGCTCTCAACTATGAGTCAGGTAAAAAAGCATGAAACCTGCCAACATCTTATTAAAATGTTTTGTGATGCCATTCATCTGCAGATAGTAGGCACTTACTTCTGACACCAGTCTTGGCTGAGACACTTTTCCATGATCAGAGAGGTGCTCCATGTTTCAAAATTATACCTTCTATAAGGAACCTCTCAATTTCTGGAGCTTCAGCAATCTATCTTACCGTGGGGACTCCTGTAGCTGATGAGATAGTCCAGAATGAGATTTTCACTCTGCAGCAGAGTGTGCGCTGATATGAAACTTCCTGGCAGATTAAAACTGTGTGCTGGACCGAGACTCGAACTCAGGACCTTTGCCTTTCGCGGGCAAGTGCTCTACCAACTGAGCTACCCAAGCACGACTTACACCCCATCCTCACAGCTTTACTTCCACCAGTACCTTGTCTCCTACCTTCCTAACTTTACAGAATCTCTCCTGTGAACCTTGCAGGACTAGCACTTCTGAATGAAAGGATATTGTGGGGGCATGGCTTAGCCACAGCCTAGGGGATGTTTCCAGAATGAGATTTTCACTTTGCAGCAGAGTGAGCACTGATATGAAACTCCCTGGCAGATTGAAACTGTGTGCCGGACCGAGACTCGAACTCGGGACTATTGCCTTTCGCGGGCAAATGCTCTACCAACCAAGCTACCCAAGCACGACTCACACCCCATCCTCACAGCTTTACTTCCGCCAGTACCTTGCCTCCTTACCTTTAATCTTCCAGGAAGTTTTTTTCGATGAGATAGTCATTCCACACTGCTCTCATTCACTGAACCTTACCATGAGAACAATTCCAGTCTAGTGAAACAGGAGCACCTGTTGAAGAAAATGGTACCAAATGCCCTCAAGTTACTTGTGGCATGTGCTATTTATGTTGGCATTTCCTATAATTGCTTACATGATGTCTGACATATGAGTAAAGACCTAGCTGCTGATACCTGATTCTTTTCTGTCAAGATTCTTCGCAAATCCTAGATGGCTTGATGTCAAAGCATTGTGAAAACACTTCAGTGTAGCTGGCTGTAAATAACAGGGTTGACTAACAACCATTTATGCCCCATTGAGTCATAATTCCTTTTACACAATGTTCCTTCCACCATTCAGAAATTTCCTTAGACAGGATCTTCCTTCTGTAATGTGTCTGTGGTCCTCAGAAATACTCCTTTGTTCAGCTGCTATTTTTCATTAGTGCAGTGGTGACTGAGGCACCACCAGCATTGTACTGTCCCTCCAGTGGATTATACAAACTCCATTTGGCATCCATGCATTTGTATAAATGCTTGTATACTACTGTGATGTCATATTTGTGAAGCTTCAGTGTCCATCTTTCCAATTGTCCTGATGATTTCTTTGAGACTTGTTTGCCACCAAAAAAGAATGGTGGTCAGTCACAGTAGTGAATGGTCTGTTATGTATATAGCTTAGCTTACTGATTGCCGAACCAACTGCAATACTACCTTCTTCAGTGTGAGGAGAAGTTTTCTTAGACCGAGACATAACCAAACACTCCTCCACCATTTTTGCAATAGAACTGTGCCGATATAATTATTTGCTTCAGTGTGTAGTTCTGTCTTGGCATTTTTTCTCTCATTAAGAACACAGAAACACATTTCAGGCTCCAAGAAAATTTCAGCATCTGAATGAGCAGTTGGAACTTCAGTATGGAGACAAGGAATGACTGCAATGCCTTGAAGAGTGACTTAAGATAGGGTTTGGCAATGGGCTTCATCCCACAGGTCAAAAATAGGCATCTGCAGTTACCTGGTGTGCAAAGAATTGAAGACATATGCAGAAAAACTGGCTAACCTTTAAATGTAAAATGTTAGAGATAAGTGTTGCCATTTGTTGCTGGGTACAGGAAGAATCAAAATTGACATTGGCCCACCCTTCAATATCACATTAGGATATTTAGGTGTGAAAACAATGTCAATTTTGATAGTTCCCATATCCAGCAACAGGTGGCAACACTTACCTCAAAGTTTATACATTTGGAGTTAGCCTGTTTTTCTGCTCGTACCTTTGATTGCCTTGTCGGACATTTTTTAGCATAATAGCCATCAAACGCTCATCATTTTTCCAGGGCATCCATGATGTAAAGATACTGGTGTATTGCCCTCCACTCGCAAAATGTCCATTTTATTGCAAGGGAATAGAATTGGCAAGTGTGCTAGTTATTTCTGTCATCAAGAATCTTCAATTTTGTGAGATAATTGTGTCTTTAAGTTCAAATTGTGTGTTAAGTCTGAGATTTCTAACTCCATTCCATAATGTTGGTCTGTCTTGTTGAAATTGATGCCAATGACTGACAAAGCTGTTCTTTAATTAGTGGTTTTAGCTTTTCCTAGCTGGTCTTCATATTCACAGCTTTTCCTTCTAACCATCTTGGCCTGGCATTAACAGGCATTGTAGAACTTTGTATCACTTTCCTTACTATTTACCAAATTAGTGATATAAGTTTCTGAAGGTCTTCCATGACATCCCTCAATATTATATTTTTAATCTATCCAAAATCTTTCAGCGTGTTATTTAGTGGTGCGTGCCTCAATGTGCTAGCACTACTTTATGATGCCCTATGTTATGGCACCGTTCAATAGTAGTGAAACTTTGTCGGCTTTTGTCATTTTGGGCTCACTGTTTGAGACACAGCACCAGAACTCTTTTATATAACTATCATGCATTAGACTCTGTTCTTCAGTTGTTCTCCAGCTGTGAGGACTTGTTGCTGGTTGCCTCAAATGTGTTCTTAATTTCCACATGAAATTTGTCCATAATTTAGCTTTTGCTCATTGTTCTTGAATCACTGCGTGGCTGTAAAGTGTAAGTAAAAGTATATGGTACAAGACAGATTGTGCCATCCCACTGTTGTATTCAATGACAAAGTCAAATCCCTTCAGCCATTTTGTTGAATCCTGGCCAGCATGTCCTAGAAACACTGCTGGATGACTGATGGGCATCTGTGTTACTGATGCTTCTGTATCCACTGGTACATTCAAATGTATTTACTATTTATACTCACATTATTGCTCAAAAAATTAACAGCTTTTGCACAAACTTATGTACTCAAGGCAGTGGAAATATTGATGTCTGAGGTACCCAGTGTTTCCACCAAACTACCATGTAAAATCCAAAATCTTTACCTGTTATGAGAGCAATGCTGTCAAATGAACTAACATTACACACTGAAAGTATTTTATGGAGTACATATGAAAGTCCATACAGAGCTGAACTGCCTGCCTTAGCAGAAAGTGCTCCAACTTATTTATACATACAGGGTGTCCACAGTTAAAGTTCCAGTTTCAAAATGCTGTAGAAAGAGAAACTCTGCTGAGAGTGATGTCAAATTTGAATAGCATATTATTGACACAGGGAGAAATGTCTTGGAACAAACAAACAAATAGATGCCTCCGCAGGCATCTTAACATTCATGGGGTTGGCTACAAATGACAGATGGATTGCAATACAATGGCTATGGTTTGAGTTGCACATTACATTATCCATACTGCACAAGCTTGGCAGTCAACACGTGCGGCAGTGTTAGTGCACAGCAAGGCTGTATTGCATTGTATGGTAAAAATCAGTTTTTAGTTGTTCTGAGGCCAAAAACCACATAAAAAGCAAAATGACATAGGTTTTTAATTGTCGTTGGATCAAAAACTGCATAAAAATCAAAATGATATTGGTTCATAATTGTTATGAGATTGGCTCAAGACATGTTCAATATGCTAGCCAGCATTTTCTGTCACAAGTTGAAATCCACAAAGGGCATGTTCCCCAACAGATCAGAGTGTCTCAGGGGTCATATTCAGAATGTATTGAACAATGTGTGCCTTCAGTTTAACTGTGTTCATAACTGGAGCACTGAACACAACCTCTTTTTGATAACCGCACAGCCAAAAGTAACACAGAGTAAGATCACATGATCTGGATGGCTAGGCTGTAGAAAATAATGGCTGATAATTGTAGCATTTCCAAAATGCCTCTGCAGCATTCACTTTACTGGCTGTGCAAAATGTGGAAGAGCACCATCTTGCAAAAAAATGGCCCCACCCACTCATCCACACTGTTGATGGATTGGAATGACATTGGTGTGCAAAAGACTAATAATGTTTACCAGTGATGCTGTAGGTAACAGGACTTGGAGGACTCATATTCTCAAAAGAATATGGCCCTGAGATAACCAGCGTCATCAACTGGCACCACACAGTCACCTTTGCAGAACAAAATGCTACCGGCCAATGTGCATGCAGATTTTCTATTGCCCAAATCTTGCAATTCTGCATATTGACATGTCCTTGGAGATGGAAAAGGGCTTCATCTGTCCACAGAATGTTCAATGACCATTCATTATCCATTTTCACATGAACAAGAAATTCCAGATCAAACATTTTTTTTGCTGGCAGGTCAGCAGGAAGCAACTACTGAACATGAGTGATTTTGTATGGATAGCAGTACAGGATTTGTCATAGGATTTTATGCACCATGCTCGCTGGCATGTCCAACATTTGGGCAATTGCCCTTGCACTGTGTGTTTGCACACCACAGCTCAACCTCTCCTGCAATACTGTGGCCACATCTTTGATAGATATCGTATTAACTGCTTTCACCACTCTACCACACTGCACTTCAAAGGAACCTGTTCTTTTGAATTTTATAATAATTTACTCCAGACCCTTATCATAAATTCGAAAATGGCTTTTTTTTATACCCTTGAGTGTTCAGAAGAACTGCAGGGCTACTGGCACACAGTCATCACTCTTCTAAAACAGCTTTACCAGCAGCGCGGGGTCTTTCATGGAGACACCATGTTGGGTGCCTCGGACACAAACTGAGGAATGACTGTGTGCTGTACATCTGTTGTTGTGCATATTCTGATGCTTACAGCACCATCTACTGGTTTTTTCTTCTTCTTACTTTTTTAGTATTTTCTCAGTAATATGCTATTCAAATGGGATATCATTGTGAGTAGCGGTTCCTTTTCTACAGCATTTTGAAACTGAAGCTTTAATTATGGACGCCCTGTACATGCTACATTCTAGAAAATTCCTGTATTCCATGAACAAGTCAGTTCCAGGACCTTCTAGAAATTATAATGTTGACTTACAGATATTTGCAGGAGATGAGAATTAAACCAGTGATTCACACATTATTAGACAATACACTATGGTTGGCAGTACAAAGTTCACAGAGACAATAATTCAAATAAGTCAGGAGTTGTTACTCTTGTTGTTGTAGTCTTCCATCTGAAGACTGGTTCGATGCAGCTGTATCAACCGATCCCTTCTATTAGTCAAGTTAAGCTAGAAATTTCTATTCCCCCTGTCCTCTCCAGTATTTTCTCATTAGTTGTGCAGTCTGTCCATCTGATCTTCAGCATTCTTCTATAGCATCACATTTCAAATGATACTTTTCTCTCCTTGTCTGAACTGCTTATTGTCCACATTTCACTTCTGTACAAGGGTACACTCCAGACAAATACTGTCAGGAAAGACCACCTGACACTTAAATCTAGTATTTAGTGTTAACAAATTTATTTTCTTCAGAAACGCTTTTCTTGTCACTACACTTTCTATCCACCCTGCTTTGGCCATCATCATTTATTCTGCTGCCCACATAATGAAACGCACCTCCTACTTTTTGTCTGGTTTCTTAATCTAATTTTCTCAGTATCACCTGATGTAATTCAGCCACATTCCATTACCCTTGTTTTGTTTTTGGTGATGTTCATCTTATATTCTCCTTTCAAGACATTGTCAGTTCTGTTCAACTGCTCCTCCAAGTCCTTTGCTGTCTCCAACAGAATTACAATGTCATCAGCAAACCTCAAAGTTTTTATTTCCTCCACCTGAACTTTAATTCCTATTCCAGGTGTTTCTTTTATGTCCTTCACTGTTTGCTCAATGTACAAATTGAGTAACAAGGCAATACACTACAAACCTGCCTCACTCCTTTCTCAACTACTGCTTCCCTTTCATACTGTTTGGCTCTTATATCTACTGTCTCATTTCTGTACAAGTTTTATATAACCTTTCATGATCTACATTTTACCCTCATTACCTTCAGGATTTCAAAAAATGTATTTCAGTCAACACTGCCAAAAGCTTTCTCTAAGACTACAGCTGCTATAAACATAGGTTTGCCTTTCTTTAAGGGGGTAGACCAGGGTGAGGCTCGATTTTGGAAGTAAAAACTTGCACCCAGAGGACAGTCCACAGAAATTGATGAAAGGCAATTGCTATGTGTGATGGCAGTTGGTAGGTGCTCTGAACACCACAATTTTCAGCCTAGAACAAAATTTTAAAAACTGCTTTGAAACTGATAATATTGTCTGTTGTGGTACACAAGGATATTTACAAAAAATAGTTTTTAACAAATTGGTGACAATCTGAAATAAGTCATTTTTCTCAACAAAAATGTAATAGAAACATGCACCAAAAATTGAAATTAAAATATATTGTGAAATTCCTAGATACAACTGCAGAAAAAAATGCTGACTCACAAGTTAAAAAAGGTATACTGTAATTGGATATATATTTCATGAGTTACAATTTCTGCCAATTTGAAAACTGTTGTTTTGAAAAAACAAGCATGTAAAGTTTTGTCTTTCATATTCTTATCATTGGAAGTGAACAAACCATTAATCAGCTGTGCTGATGTCGAAACACTGTCACCTTTTGTTGAGATTATATTGATTCCACTTTTACCAATCAAAGCATATTTTGCATGGTTCGGATTTCTTTTCAAGCCTTTTCTGTCCATATAAATGTGTTTGCTTGTCATTTTGAAGCACTCATATTTTACTTCATATAAAAAATAAATGAAATGATAAGTTAAGTAGGCACAAGGTAAGCCCAGTACCTGAATGGTCAGTGCGACAGAATGTCAATCCTAAGGGCCCGGGTTTGATTCCCGCTCAGAGACGGGGTGTTGTGCTGCCCTAATTATCAGTATTTCATCCCAATCAACACTCAAGTCACTGAAGTGGTGTCAAATCGAAAGACTTGCACCCAGCGAATGGTGTACCTGATGGGAGGCCCTAGTCACATGACATTTATTTACAAGACAAGCACTTGCTTTCAGACTGTTTGCCATTAAAAAAATCATGTTATAAAGAGAAATCATGTTGAGAATGGTATTTTAGTTGATACTAATGCCCTGTGTGATACTATCCTTTTCCACTGGTAATTATTATAGTATTACATCGGTTGCATTCCAGCATCAGATGCATGAGACCCCCATGTAGTAAATCCCAGTTTTAACATATTTTAATATTTATGGCACACTTTATATGAATGAATCTTAAAAATAAACTCTCTAAGGAACATTTTAAGCCAATAAAAGCTTAGGCTAAAACAAATTCTACCCTGGTCTGTCCCCTTAATCTATCTTCTAAGATAAATATTTAAAGTCAGTGTTTCCTCACATGTTCTATCATTTCTCTGGAATGCAAACTGTATTTCTCTGAAGTTGGCTTCTACCAGTTTTCAAAAGTATGATGCAGTAATGAAATCCCAAGGATTTTATTTACTTATACAGAGATCGTTACTCATGAAGAAGCTGAAAACTACTTTAAAGTTTCTCATTTCAGTGAACAGTATTATTCAGTTTCTACTATTAATTGCAAATCAGTCCTATTCCTAAGCAGTAGATAAATTTCTCTTCTGTCAGTATTTTACGAAAACATCTTCACTTTTCCCTGTTTCTCATCATTTACTCACATCATTGAAGTAGCTGAACCTGGTGTAAATTATATTATATCAAGCATTCCACTCTTATAAGTAATGCTTACATATATTAGAAAGCTATGTAATCTTTTCCTCCTACTTTGCATTTCAGATTAAGAAAAGAGCGAGTGAGTGTGTTAAAGCTGTTGACCTGCTAGAGAGAATAAATGCGGGATCTAATGTGGAAAATATTCTCAAGAATGGCTTCCTTCTGACTCAGCTTAAGGTAAATTACAAAAATTAATTTAATTCCTTTTTAGTTCTTACTTTATTTGTGCACTTTATCTAAAGGACTTATACACAATTTTTGTAATTCCCATGTAGGATCGCTTGGATCTGAGTAATCTGGTTATGATGGGGCATTCATTTGGTGGTGGTACAGCCCTGCTCGCCCTAGGAACAGATTCTCGATTTAGGTAAGATGTATTTCAGATTCTGCCAATTTTTATTATGCTTTACCTGCTCACCATAATCCTGATATACTTCGCCTTATGGATAACATTTATACCCATCAGTGTGTTGGTTTGGTACGCAACAACACACTGGATGTTGATTTGGTTGAAGTTCCAACATTTAAAAATGTGCTCTTGGCAAGTGATTAGTCAGCACTATTGAAATATTACCTTGCTTCAAACATCCCTGTTAGTATGTCAGGAACACATGGGACTCATGTTTTTGTGTTCACCGTGTAGAACATTTTGCATGAGTTGATGGCAGCTTTATGTAACACTGATTTTAAGGCAGTACCGCTAATGACTATGTTGATCTAAAATATATGACATCAGCCACTTCTAACATATTTATGGCAGTCTTGTTCTTCAGTTAATTTAAATAATTAATTTAAATAACTAACAACCTGTGTAATAAGGAGAAAATTAAATTCCCCAATATTACACTCATAGTTCATAATTCTGTAAATCTAAACACAACATTGCTGTTTGTTTAAAAAAATCTACTACTTGTTTCAGGCTTGGCATAATTTTGGATGGTTGGATGTTTGCTCTAAAGGAAGAAATTGACTTGCCAAAGAAGGTTACTCAACCAGTAATTTTCATCAACACACAGACTTTCCAAATACCAGCAAATGTCTCAGTCATGCAAAGATTTATAGAAGAGAGGCCAACACAAAACACAGAACGAGCAGGATATACAATAAAGTATGATTAATACTGTCCTACCATAATGTTATTGAATTTTCTTTTGATTAATGCTTCTATACTGATAATATTTGAACTTTATTATTCTTTATTCTTTGACCATAGTTTTGTAATGATATTAGATATATCAAAGCATGCATACATAAAAAGCTAATAGAGCTTCACAAACAACAGAAATTAAAGCAACATACAATATTTAAAATCCATTAAAATATGCATACACAGTTGTTAATACACAAGCTTACAAGGGAGGAAGTGATACTTCAGACACAGAAAAGCAGTCAACTAGGTGTGTAAAGCAACTACTATAAATATTTCCTCTATTTTCAAACAGTGGAAAGTCTAAGATGAAATAACAACAATGTTATGAGTGCTACTTACCATACAGAGAAGACACTGAGTCACAGACAGGCACAATGAGAAGACTGCCATACATTCAAAAACTTGGACAAAAAGTGCTTCTTCTGAAATAGAATGCGCGCACACACACACACACACACACACACACACACACACACACACACACACACACACACACACACACCAACACAATTCACACACACACACACACACACACACACACACACACACACACACGGCTACTCTTTGTGGCTGCCAGAGACTATATCTAGGATGATGTAAATAAAATAGAAAGAAACTTCCACATGGGAAAAATATATTAAAAACAAAGATTCCAAGACTTACCAAGCGGGAAAGTGCCGGCAGACAGGCACAATGAACAAACCACACAAACACACACACAGAATTACTAGCTTTCGCAACCGATGGTTGATTCTTCAGGAAAGAGGGAAGGAGAGGGAAAGACGAAAGGATGTGGGTTTTAAGGGAGAGGGTAAGGAGTCATTCCAATCCTGGGAGTGGAAAGACTTCCCTTAGGGGGAAAAAAGGACAGGTGTACACTCGCACATACACACACATATCCATCCGCACATACACAGACACAAGCAAACATTTGTAAAGGCGAAGAGTTCGGGCAGAGATGTCAGTCGAGGTGGAAGTACAGAGGCAAAGAAGTTGTTGAAAGACAGGTGAGGTATGAGCGGAGGCAACTTGAAATTAGCGGAGGTTGAGGCCTGGCAGATATCGAGAAGAGAGGATATACTGAAGGGCGAGTTCCCATCTCCAGAGTTCGGATAGGTTGGTGTTGGTGGGAAGTATCCAGATAACTCGGATGGTGTAACACTGTGCCAAGATGTGCTGGCCGTGCACCAAGGCATGTTTAGCCACAGGGTGATCCTCATTACCAACAAACACTGTCTGCCTGTGTCCATTCATGCGAATGGACAGCTTGTTGCTGGTCATTCCCACATAGAAAGCGTCACAGTGCAGGCAGGCCAGTTGGTAAATCACGTGGGTACTTTCACACGTGGCTCTCCCTTTGATCGTGTACACCTTCCGGGTTACAGGACTGGAGTAGGTGGTGGTGGGAGGGTGCATAGGACAGGTTTTACACCGGGGGCGGTTACAAGGATAGGAGCCAGAGGGTAGGGAAGGTGGTTTGGGGATTTCATAAGGATGAACCAAGAGGTTACGAAGGTTAGGTGGACGGCGGAAAGACACTCTTGGTGGAGTGGGGAGGATTTCATGAAGGATGGATCTCATTTAGGGGCAGGATTTTAGGAAGTCGTATCCCTGCTGGAGAGCCACATTCAGAGTCTGATCCAGTCCCGGGAAGTATCCTGTCACAAGTGGGGTACTTTTGGGGTTCTTCTGTGAGAGGTTCTGGGTTTGAGGGGATGAGGAAGTGGCTCTGCTTATCTGCTTCTGTACCAGGTTGGGAGGGTAGTTGCGGGATGCGAAAGCTGTTTTCAGGTTGTTGGTGTAATGGTCGAGGGATTCAGGACTGGAGCAGATTCGTTTGCCACGAAGGCCTAGGCTGTAGGGAAGGGACCGTTTGATATGGAATGGGTGGCAGCTGCCATAATGGAGGTACTGTTGCTTGTTGGTGGGTTTGATGTGGACGGATGTGTGAAGCTGGCCATTGGACAGATGGAAGTCAACGTCAAGGAAAGTGGCATGGGATTTGGAGTAGGACCAGGTGAATCTGATGGAACCAAAGGAGTTGAGGTTGGAGAGGAAATTCTGGAGTTGTTCTTCACTGTGAGTCCAGACCATGAAGATGTCATCAATAAATCTGTACCAAACTTTGGGTTGGCAGGCTTGGGTAACCAAGAAGGCTTCCTCTAAGCGACCCATAAATAGGTTGGCATACGAGGGGGCCATCCTGGTACCCATGGCTGTTCCCTTTAATTGTTGGTATGTCTGGCCTTCAAAAGTGAAGAAGTTGTGGGTCAGGATGAAGCTGGCTAAGGTCACGAGGAAAGAGGTTTTTGGTAGGGTGGCAGGTGATCGGCGTGAAAGGAAGTGCTCCATTGCAGCAAGGCCCTGGACGTGCGGGATATTTGTGTATAGAGAAGTGGCATCAATGGTTACAAGGATGGTTTCCGGGGGTAACAGACTGGGTACGGATTCCAGGCGTTCGAGAAAGTGGTTGGTGTCTTTGATGAAGGTTGGGAGACTGCATGTAATGGGTTGAAGGTGTTGATCTACGTAGGCAGAGATACGTTCTGTGGGGGCTAGGTAACCAGCTACAATGGGGCGGCCAGGATGTTTGGGTTTGTGAATTTTAGGAAGTAGGTAGAAGGTAGGAGTGCGAGGTGTCGGTGGGGTCAGGAGTTTGATGGAGTCAGGTGAAAGGTTTTAGGACAGTAAATCTTTGACAAGGGCAGTTTGGTTGAACCTGGGAGTGGGGCTGAAGGTGAGATGATGTAAATAAAATAGAAAGAAACTTCCACATGGGAAAAATATATTAAAAACAGAGATTCCAAGACTTACCAAGCGGGAAAGCGCCAGCAGACAGGCACAATGAACATAACACACACACAGAATTACTAGCTTTCGCAACAGATGGTTGATTCTTCAGGAAGGAGAGGGAAAGACGAAAGGAAGTGGGTTTTAATGGAGAGGGTGAGGAGTCAAGGAGTCATTCCAATCCTGGAAGCGGAAAGACTTCCCTTAGGGGGAAAAAAAGGACAGGTGTACACTCGCGCACACACACACACACACACACACACATATCCATCCACCGATATATATGTGTCTGTGTCTGTGTATGTGCGGATGGATATGTGTGTGTGTGTGTGCGAGTGTACACCTGTCCTTTTTTTTTCCCCTAAGGGAAGTCTTTCCGCTCCCGGGATTGGAATGACTCCTTACCCTCTCCCTTAAAACCCACACCCTTTCATTTTTCCCTCTCCTTCCTTCCTTCCTGACGAAGCAACTGCCAGTTGCGAAAGCTTGTAATTCTGTGTGTGTGTTTGTGTGTTTTGTTCATGTGCCTGTCTGCCGGCGCTTTCCCGCTTGGTAAGTCTTGGAATCTTTATTTTTGATATATATATATATATATATATATATATATATATATATATATATATATATATATATAATGATGTAAATAAAATAGAAAGAAACTTCCACATGGGAAAAATATATTAAAAACAAAGATTCCAAGACTTACCAAGCGGGAAAGCGCCGGCAGACAGGCACATGAGCAAAACACACAAACACACACACAGAATTGCTAGCTTTCGCAACCGATGGTTGCTTCTTCAGGAAGGAGAGGGAAAGACGAAAGGATGTGGGTTTTAAGGGAGAGGGTAAGGAGTCATTCCAATCCCGGGAGCGGAAAGACTTCCCTTAGGGGAAAAAAAGGACAGATGTACACTCGCACACACACACACACACACACACACACACACACACACACACACACACATATCCATCCGCACATACACAGACACCAATATATATATATATATATATATATATATATATATGAATATAAAATAGAAAGAAACTTCCACATGGGAAAAATATATTAAAAACAAAGATTCCAAGACTTACCAAGCGGGAAAGTGCTGGCAGACAGGCACATGAACAAAACACACAAACACACACACAGAATTACGAGCTTTCGCAACCGATGGTTGCTTCTTCAGGAAGGAGAGGGAAAGATGAAAGGATGTAAAACCCACATCCTTTCGTCTTTTCCTCTCCTTCCTGAAGAAGCAACCATCGGTTGCGAAAGCTAGTAATTCTGTGTGTGTGTTTGTGTGTTTTGTTCATGTGCCTGTCTGCCGGCGCTTTCCCGCTTGGTAAGTCTTGGAATCTTTGTTTTTCATATATATATATATAATGACTCCTTACCCTCTCCCTTAAAACCCACATCCTTTCGTCTTTCCCTCTCCTTCCCTCTTTTCTGAAGAAGCAACCGTCGGTTGCGAAAGCTAGAAATTCTGTGTGAGTTTGTGTGTTTTATTTATTGTGCCTGTCTACCGGTGCTTTCCCTCTTGGTAAGTCTTGGAATCTTTGTTTTTAATATATGTTTCCCATGTGGAAGTTTCTTTCTATTTTTTTTTTTTAATTGTGACTGTGGAACTTTTTATCTGAAAGCTTAAATGTTTAGTAGCCTTTTTATTGTGCCTATCTGCAGCTCAACCAGCTTTAACCAGTGTTGCTATTTAGTTCTAGCTCTACTCACAAAACAAAACAGGGTACAGAATCAGTAGCAAAAATATTCAAAGGTGGCATATGTCTATATTAAAGAACATTAATCTGATACTTATGAAATAGCACACCCATAACATAAGCCATACATCAGTTTTATTATTATTACTACTACTACTATTATTATTATTTAGTTTTAATACAATGCTGGAAACCCAGAATACAGTACACACTATTTGAGGACTGACAACTACCACTTACCTTACAGAACTATTCATAAAAACTGAACAGTATTTAAGGAACAGTCAAGCCTGCATGTTTTCTTCCTTCCCTGTTTTTCTTTCATTGCTTATTAGACAAAAACAGAAGTGGAAACTAGAGGTGTATTGCAGTGTTTAATGTACTCTTACAAATACCTAATAAGGAATGACAATATTAGGGCATGTTACAAATATTTCTTATTGTGACCTTTACAGATGAATTTAAAATACAGGATGGAATATAATATATCCCTGCAATCATTTCCACTGGTCCATGCTCCCACTCTATCACTTCCTACATTCCCATCACTGGCGAATCCTACTACAGCTCAGGCAGAACAATATGAAAAACAACTTGGTGTTTGCTATGTGACATGTGTCTAGTGCAAGGCTTTTTATATAGGAGTGACTTCCATTAAAGTGGCTAAATACACAAATGGACACAGAATAACTTGCCTGCTTTGAGGACATCCATCACCTAGTTGCTCAGCATGCTCTACAGCATGACTAAAGAGACTAGAGTGTCTGCTATACTACATATGCCATTTTGATGCTCCCATGTGGTATTAGTTTCCTCAGATCACATAGATGGGAAATTGCTCTCCAACATGTCCCCTCATTCAGTGGTTCCTAACCCTTCTGAAACCATTGACGCTGAACTAGATCATATAAAAAGCAATACCCCCATTAGAGTTTAGTATCTAACAAAAATTAAGATTGGAAAAAACTTGTTTTTGCATTACTGTTTTTAGAATTACAGGAAAGTACATAATATTTCATGAACATTCAAGAAATAAAACTTAATGCTTTTGTAGGTGCTATATTAAAACAAGAAATAATAAAAGTCCGTTACATTGTTGGTACTGCATATTCAAACAATCATTATCATTTTTGGCTTGGTCTCAGCCATTGCACAATGTGACTCCAGTCTGTGAAGAAAACTGGCAACTTTATATTGTGCTTTCAAAATATTCACCATAACTCCTTGCAAGCCAAGGTTAAACATATTACAAAGAAATTACAAGATATGCCACTTTACGGGAATTATCTGTTATTTTGTCATGAATCTTGCTCCATTTACACCCTTTCCAGAAAAAAAGCAATTTGCTGTCGAAGTCTGAGCAAGCAATTCAACATCTTGCCATGAGATAGCCTTTGCACTTCTGTGAAGAATTCTTTGAGAATGGTTGTGTTTGTTGCACTACCTTGGATGTGGTTTATGGTCTTTACTACCTCAGTGAATGTTTGTACATTTAACAAATCAGATGGAAGCATTTTCACTACCAGACGATAAAGATGTATAATCGAATTTGCATTTGGAGCAATTTCTTTTAAGAATGTTCAGAGTCCAGAATGATTGTCCAACATGGAAGGTTCTCTGTCTGTGCATAGTTCTACCAACTTTGATCAGTGCATCTCATTTTCCTCAGTGAAATTCTTTAGTAATCAGAAAACCATCTCCACTAGGTGTAGTACTGTCCAGTGATTCCTCCTTCAGGTTTTCTCGGTGTTATTGGTTAATGGTGTGCTTCTGGGTGTTCAACCAAGTTGTTGATTCCATTTTATGCACAATATTTTGACAGCCAACCAGATATCTTCCTCAGGTGCTGCAAGTTCTGCTTTTACGTGTACTCATTGCTTATGAACTACTGTTGGTCTCACATCATTACCTTTAACTGACTTCAGTTCCAGATACTGACTGCACCCTTTATGCTCTTCTGTTTTTCAGAGCCCACACTGATTTTCTATTAAATGCACATTGTCTCAGAGTTTCCCAGTTCTGGTGAATGTGGTGGCTGGCAAAATCTTAATTGAGTGCTAGATCTCAAGACTTTTTTAAAATTGGAATCTCCCTCAGAGTTTATTAAAAATGAAACATAATCTAATGCTTTCTGTTTATACATCTACACCATGCCAGAGAGTACATCTCACTGTTCCAGTTATTATGGGTTCTTCCCATTTCATTCACGTATGAGTGCAGTAAGTATGATTGTGTGAATGCCTCTATGCATGTTACAATTATTCTAATCTTATCCTCCTGATTGCTGTGTAGTGAAATGTAGGGGTTTGTAGCAGAATCCTAGAGCCATCAGTTAAAGCTGGTTCTACAGACTTTGTTAATAGACTTTCTTGGAATGGTTTATGTCTGTCTTCAAAAGTCTGCCTGTTCAGTTTCTTTAGTGTCTCTGTGACACCCTCCCATGGATCAAAGAAACCTGTATATGTTCCTGTTAGTCCTATTTGGTACAGGTCCCACACACTTGAGCAGAATTCTAGAACTGGTTGTACAAGTGATTTGTAAGCAATCTCCTTTGCAGACTGGATTCACTTGCCCAGTATTTTACCAATAAATCAAAGTTTACCATCTACTTTGCCCATAATGGAGTGTATGTGATCATTCCATTTCATACTCCTTCAAGCTATTACACCCAGTTATTTGTATGTGTTGGCTGATTCCAACAGGGACTCATTAGTGTTATAGTTACAGGATATTACATTTTTTTGCTCTGTGAAGTGCACAGTTTTACATTTTTGAACATTTAAAGCAAGTTGCAAATCTTTACACCACTTTAAAACCTTATTAAGATCTGACTGAATATTTATAGTGCTTCTTTCAGATAGTACTTCATTCTAGATAATTGCATCATCTGTGAAAAGTCTGAGGTTACTATTAATGTTGACTGCAAGATCATTAATATACAGCATGAACAGCAAAGGCTTCAATACACTTCCCTGGGGCACACTCAAAGTTACTTCTACATCTGATGATGACTCACCATCCGAGATAACATGCTGTGTCCTTCCTGCCAAAAAGTCCCCACTCCAGTCACAAATTTGACTTGATACTGCATATGATCACCCTTTTGACAATAAGCATAGGTATGGTATTGAATCAAATGCTTTTTGGAAATAAAGAAATACAGCATCTACCTGGTTGCCTTGATCGAAAGCTTTCGGTACGTAGTGTGAGAAAAGTTAGATTTCACATGATCAATGTTTTTGGAATTCTTGCTGTTTGGCATGGAGGAAGTCATTCTGTGTGAGTTACTTCATTATGTTTGAGCTCAGAATATGTTCTAGTACTCTATAACAAATCAGTGTCATGGATATGGTATGGTGCTTGTGTGGATCTCTTCCACTACCTTTCTTGTAGACAGTGTGAACTGTGCCTTTTTCCAAGATCTGGGCATGGTCTTTTGTTCCAGGGATCTACAATAGATTATAGATAGAAGAGGAAGCTAACTCAGTGCAGATTCAGTATAGAACTGACAGGGATTCTATGGGACTTACAGCTATGTTCACTTTTAATTATTTCAGTTGTTATTATTATTATTTATTATTATTATTTATTATTATTTAATTATTTCAGTTGTTTAAATCAGCTTTCTTTACCTAGTATTATATGAGCTTCACTGCTTTTCAGGAGTGCTTGAACCTCTGGCACTTTGTTGCAAATGCTTCAGCAGTTAGCTGGCCTAAACTTTTAGGCTGGAGGTTTTAGTGTATTGCAGAGTGGCTGACTCCTCCCCTTTTTTCCTTGCGGTCAACCAGCCACTTCCATCTGCTACATTGTTTTAGCTCTCTCTCTCATTTTCTTCCTGTGTTGTCCATGTTTTACTGCTGACGCTCTGCTTCATCCCACGCTTTGGTGTGTGTGAGCACATGTTTTGCAACGATTGTTACCCAGGTTTTCTGTTCCATTTTATATGCATGTTCTAGGATTTTTCTTGACACTCGTCTCACTATGTTACTGAACAGGCACTGAAGACCTTGCTGTTGTGCGCCCAAAACCCCTCTACTACTACTACTACTACTACTACTTTAGGATTTCAATGCTCTCACCTGTGGGAGACATTTTTTTTGTCCTTACACTGATACTTCTAGGTTTCCTACAGAAATCATTATCTGGATTGGATGAAGAGTCACCTAATCTAAAAAGCCCTTGTGTGCACCCCACACATAGACAGCTATCAGAGTAGCAGTCTCTGATGTGTAGTGTTGACCTGACCCATTTAGGGGGACCATCCAATTCTCAACCCTATAGCGCAAGTCCAGAAAGTTGTAGCCTAGCTTATGACAGAACCTTCGAAGTCTCTGGCTCAGTCCTTCCACTTGACTTGAACCAAGTGGCCACCATCAGTTCTGGGGACAATGCTGCAAACTGTGAGCTTTGTCGAAACTCAATGCGCAAGGCTGATCTTGTCAACCTTCTCTGCCTCTCATTGGAATGCCAAGTGTGACTTTGGAGCCTAGACTACAGGCATCATTTGTTCTGATGTGAGCAACAATCTGCAGTTGGTTGCACCATGTTCCCTGATTGGCTGCTAGAATAACCTCTTCAACATGTTGAATGAGGCTCTCAGGCATACACACAAAGTGCACCAGGTGTCCTTTTGTGCCCCTTTTTGCCATTTCCCTAAGAGATACCATCAGTCACCATATGTTTGAACTGCTGATGATTATTAGACACCCTACCCTTTTGAATTTGCCTCCTCTTGACACCAGACAAAACAAGTTTCTCCAAAACAGGTGAAGTGAGTCCTACTGGAGTCCCGAGGTTGAGAACCGCTGCCCTCATTCCACCACCCTCTGGATTTACCCTCTGATAACAACAATAATTACATTATTCTTTCCACTTTCATTTCTCTTCTTCTTTTAATACATGTTTGGTTCTAACTCTGTGCCTTTTATCATATCTGAACTGTTCCTGACACAGTACATACAAGTTTATTGTATTTTACCTCCTCACTGAGACACAAAAGGCGGTCCCGGCTAATATAGAATCTGAGGTGCTTGCTTCCCCTTTCCAAACTTCCTTAACAAACTCCATTTTCTCTATGAAGAAGGAACATAAAGTTTCAAAAGCTATGATTACTGTTGTAAGCATTTCTAAAAGTCATACTAGAAAGTCTAAAGTTCCTCAATAGTTAGTTAGTTAGTTAGTTATATTACTTGTTCCATGTATCATGAACACGATTCTTTCGTAATGATGTGGAACATGTCAAAGTACACAAGATTCATTTATCCCAAATAATCATTGTTAGTCTTATATACGGTGCAATTGTTAATGCTTACTGTATTTATTTGGCCTATGTCTAAAAATTCCTCTATGGAGTAGAAGGAGTTGTCATTCAGGAATTCCCTTAACTTACTTTTGAATGCCGATTGCTTGTCTGTCAGACTTTTGATATTGTTTGGCAATTGACCAAAAATCTTTGTGGCAGTATAATTCACCCCCTTTTGTGCCAATGTCAAATTCAATGAACGGTAGTGAAGGTCACCCTGTCTCCTAGTATTGTAGCTGTGGACTGTGCTATTAATTCTGAAGTTATCTAGGTTACTAACAACAAATTTCATTAGGCTGTATATATATTGTGAAGCTACTGGCAATATCCCTAATTCTTTAAATAATTGTCTACAAGATGATCTTGGATGAGCCCCAGACATTATTCTGATAACACGTTTTTGTGCAATAAATACCCTCTTTCTTAGTGATGAATTGCCCCAAAAGATGATTCCGTAAGAAAGCAACAAATGAAATGAAAATATGCATGGTAAGCTAACTTACTGATGTGCTTGTCTCCAAAATTTGCAATGACACTAATAGCATAGGTAGCTGAGCTCAATCGTTTCAGTAGATTGTCAATGTGTGTCTTCCAGTTTAAATTCTGATCAATACAGACACCCAGAAATTTTGAACAATCTGCTTTAGCTAAAGATTTCCCCCCACACTCTATATTTATTTCCGGTGTTGTGCCTTTCCCTGTACTGAACTGAACAATAGACATAGGTAAAGCTTAGTAAAACATTACAGAGATGGAAAATGCAAACTTATCTATCAATTCAATGCAACTCTAAATTGCTTACTTACATCAAATATTTGATCTCATTACTTTATTTATTGTAATTTATTACCAAAGAGAACAGTATAAGGAAATGCATAAGGCCACGTACAGAGCTGAGAAAATGATTTTATTCAAGATGGATGTTATGTTACAGAGCAACAACACATGAAAGTCAGTCAGATACGCCTTTTCTCCTAGGCTACTGGCTCAATCTCACCATGAAGAAGATAAATGCTTTAACTGCAATAAGGGTTAATAATCATCTAATACTGGATTTTCTTCAGAGGCATATTGGTAAGGAAATATGTAATTTTAACTAACGCTTTTCATGAAGTGCATTTAAACCTATTAAGTAATTGAACTCATAATTTATCTGTGCCTTTACAACTTTTTTTCCAGGTGTCCCTGAGGAGAACAGAAGCCAAGAATACCTCAAAACGCAGTCTCATCATATCGCCAAAGCACTTGCCATCATTTGAATCACATGACAGAATATTAAGCTGAAGTCATTGACTGGTTGTAAATAAGTAATTGACCAAAGGGCCAAGCACTTGGCATTACCAGTAAATAGTTACAACTCTTGTGCTAGTGGCAGCATTCACTTTTGTCCAATACAAAGAGGTTTTTGTGATGTGCAATGTATCTCTGTTTAATAAAAATTTGTAAAAGGCCACAAATAGAATGCAGCACAAAACCTGATGTGAAATTGTATGTTAGCATTATTGTACATAAAAACCAATACAGATTAATGATGTAAATCTTACAGTAAAAATAATTAAAACTGTAATTCAAATTCAGTAAATACAGCAGTAAATGTATCCTTAGTACCAAGGAAATAGGAAATGAATGACAATATGGAGGAAAAATCATAAATTGTGGTCGGTATCACATTCACAGTTTATCTGCATTCAGTGTTGTTCATATCTTGGAGTAAACACAACTTTTGTGGACTGGAGATACAACATATGTAGTTACACAACTCAACCTTTCTAACACTGCCTGCCCCTTTATCATATAAGTTGGCCACATAGACCACGAAAGGCATTATTTATTCACTTCCTACAGCTTGAAAAGTTACTGCCAGCCATCATACGTCCACATAACAAAAATGAATTCTAATATCTTAATAAACTCACAGCACCAGTATGTGTACAGCTTTAACAACTACAATGGCACAGTTAAAAATTAGCAAGGCAGTAAATATAGAGAAAATATACACTTACTTTTGATGTAGTTCTCTTTTAAGTCAATGTACTTTGCCTTATGTATTTCTTGATAATAAATTCCATTCCTGATTAATGATTCCATAGGTTCCACAGAATACCCACTGGATGCAAAACATTTACAGTCATAAATTTGTTTCGGTGATGGAATATGTGGACACCACAGTGTGACAAATCTGTTGAATAGAGTGGGTGTTTGAACAATTCATATTTCAGTTCTATTAAATTTCCTATTGCCCAAGCACTTTTGCAATTCAGATCTCATCTCTCTGTTTCTCTTCTGCATCGAGTTGATGCAGAACAGTTGCATAGTGAGGTAATGCTCTACCATTTGCAAGATTATAAATAGACTCTTTTTTGCATCCCAGATAACATTGCTCATAAGCTTTCTGTTAACTGCAATTGACTTTGCCCTTTTTTGGTGCCTGTATACGTGATTGCAATTTCATTTCTGGTGCAAAGTGGTGGACCCACATCTTATACACTGTAGAAAATGGTTCAAAAATATTTTGATTCTGTCTGAATGGTAAAAACATTGCTGACAGATTTATTTTAGCTACCTTATTATAGACAGAATTGGGCAAATCCAGCACCCACATTTCATTAATCTTTATTATAGCCAATTTTTCAGATTACATGCACTTTTCATTACAAACATACATAGTGAGAACATCCAGAAGAAAGTAACAAGGCAGAAAACAAAAATACACAATACATATTACAAAGAAAAAAGATATACTAATGTGCCTTCCACATATCCCAAGTGAAATGTTCCATATGGATGTGGACTAAGTTAGAAAATCTTTTTGTTTAAAAGGAAATAACAATTTTGTCACAAAACATGTAAATGTATCACACATGGAGGTGCATATAATAATTTTTAGGCTATTATAGCCACAGATAATCAAAGACAAAAAGCAGTTACCAAACTTATTCACATTGACCACCTTACTGCACTGAAGATGACAGATTTTATGTAATGCTCTTGTAGTTTGATATTATTGTTACATTGTAACCAGAATAAAGTCTAAATTTCAAAGCAGGGTAATCAATGAAGTATGACACTTAAGCACTGAAATCATGTTTATTATGAACACCAATGCACAACCAAAACATAACTGAACTCCTGGATGGTGGGTTCGGCTATTATACAAACATTAAATACAGAAGTAGTTTTGAGAGCCTTCCAGAATTGTTAAATACTCAGTGACAAGCAATAGCAGGTGGTCAGGTTTGAAATGGTGACCCATGACAGGCCAGTTGTCAATGCTAACTGCAATGCCACACTGCATGCAACATGGCTTGTAGCATTGCTCTCTGTCCTGGAGAAATTTCCCCACTGTTTCAGATGTTATTATTGGAGCCAGCTGCAGCACCGTGGATCTAGATCTTGTCGGTGATCCTCTGTATGGCACCACTGGCAGAGCCTCACATCCTAGTCATGTTGCTACACCCTTTTTATTGTGATAAACATCGAAAGTAGCATATCTCATCAAAACTTTGGGATTGCGGGGCGTATCTCCAGTTTCCCTCAATGAAAAGCGCTCGTCATCGATCTGCAGCTCAGGATTGTAGTATAGCTTCATATGGAGGACATAGGTGACATCCCTGCACTTTTGCCTGCTTGATGAAGGACCAAAATCTTCAACTTTGTATGTGACATATGACAAGCAATGAAGGATATGGTTCTGTCCAACATAACAAAGGGGGCTAGGGAAGTCCAATTTGTTAAAGAGGACTTTAAAATGACTCATGTTTTTAATCTATTTTGAAAATATCTAAAAAGAATGAAAAACCATTTTATTCAAAATGATCTTGGTGTTTTCACCAAATGGAGATATAATCTCGTTATGTATGAGCGCTGCGTTTTGGTAAACCACTAAGAAGCAGTCATGCTCCAATCTCCCTTCACCCTTGAAGGTCATTTTACACTCTTCTTCTTTCAATCTGGATGTAGAATGTGAGGCGAGGAAATGATCAGGAATGCACAAGTACAAGTTCTTTGGGGCACCACAATTATTACTGACAGGGCTTTTGGAATAAACAGATCTCTGTTCAACAGAGAATCTAGTGAAAGTGCAAAGGATCTGGAATTATTCAAACTTAAACTTTCTTAAATTTCCTCATGCAAATATGCATCTGTCACTTCTTGAAATGTAATAAAGATCATTTTCTGCATCAAAGAATGTCACAGCAGACAGATGCATGAGTCAAAATGAGGAGAATTTAGATTATTATTTATTTATCGTATGGCTTTTAGTGCTGGGAGTCTCCAAAGAGATCCTTTGCTTACCTTCAGTCCAGCTCTTTTCATTTAAATAGAGAGTCTGCATCTTTAAGGAAACTGGAATCTGTTAGGAAACATAGGTATTCAGAAGAAGTTGGTTGTGGTCTATAGTAAATGACCAACCTTGGCATTTGCCTAAACTGAAAATGGGAAACCACAGAAAACCATTCTCATGGTTGCTGGCACTTGGATTCAAACCATCCTACCTTCTGATTCCAGAGACTACTAGCTCAATGCCTCAAAACACAGAGCCACCCCAAGTCAGTGGAGAATATGGGAAAAACTGGTTGTTGTGCATTTTTTAAAAACAAAACAAAATGCATTACAACAAAAGCTTGAATTCTGACATAGCATGCTTTTCCTTCAATTGTGCATGTTCAGTCATTTGATAGTGCATGAATGTATATATATTTTAAGATTTAATTGTGCATGGAATTGCTAGCTTCAGTTATTATAGCATTCCAAGAGGGAAAATAGATTTTGCATGAAAGGGAGAGAAAGGTATGCAGGGTGCAGTCAGCTTGGACAAATTCGAGCAGCCCACTGAAAAAATCTTTTATAAATGAATGAACTATACATTGTGCTGTCATATATCACTTCTGCTCTCCACAAACCCCTCCTCATCATTCTGGTTACCACCCAGGTAACCAGATTAGGTGGTATTTTGCCATTTTGGCTGCTAATGTTAGAATATTGACTAAATTTTTTAAAGAAATGGAACCATCACCACTTCAATGATATTTTTGTAGATCAACATGATTTTGGGCTGACACAGACAAATCCAGGTGCGTTTTTATGCACCAATTTCAATTTAATATTGTTTGTAATTATATTCGCCACTCTGCTGCCTTGTGAAATACTGAAATATTGCAACCCTAGAGTTATACCAGACTCCAAATAACAACTACAGTGCTAACATTAAACTGCTATTGATAGGTAATTAGGCTGCTACAGTAGTGCATGAATATTTTTGACTTACCATAACACTAGCAGATTTTCCTCTTCTTTCTCTTACAAATTTATCCTTAAGTAGAAAATGTCACAACACACAACACAAAAACAGTAAACAGTTGCACTTACATTAAATTCAAGTGCAAGTAAAAACTGGACTGGAGAACAAAACAGCTGAGATCAAGCATGGCTAACAATTGGTCTGAGCTAAAATGGTGATGGGCAATAGCCAATAGTGCTATGGATGTATAAATAGTTTAATTCTATCATTGGCCTTGCTTGACCCCTTTTTCATCGTATGATTGAAAATCAAAATATCTTTCAATTTCACCTCACAGCATCTATGTCATGTGCAATTTCATTTAAGTGATGGGAGTACTGGATTCCCTGGACACCCCCTCCCCCCTTTTGGCTGTGTCCTTGAATGGTAGGTGTTGTCACTCTATGGGCATTGTTGTAATGTCAAACTACCTCTGATACTAATTTAAACAGGAAAACTTTTCCATGATCAAACATCTTCTTGTGAGATGCTGCATACTTCAAAATGGAGTCTTCCACAAGGAACCTTACAATTTCTGGAGCTTCAGTAGTCAGCAAAGTTTGGTGACAGTGTAACAAATGAGGTAATGAGTGCAAATGAGGCAATCAATTTCAGTTTATCAACTTCCGGAACCTCCCCAAGTGTGGATTCCAATTCAGTGAAAAGATATTGCTGTAGCCAGAATTGGTACCAGGTTCCCCAAGGGCAACTGCAGCATGTATTTCTGTCACTGACATTCCCTTACAGTGACTCACATAATGTCTTAATGGATTGATAGAGACCTAGCTACTGATGCCTGTATGCGATTCTGTTACATCACATTACATTTATCGTTTTCCATGGATCCTTTGAAGAGGAGTCTCTGGGATGTGGAAAGAGTCTGCATAGAGTCTTCACATATCCCATGTTGGAGCATGATGGAAAAACTTCAGTAAAGCTGACCATGGGCAAGCTATGGTAATCAGCAACCATTTCTGCCCAACTGGATCATAGTTCCCCTAATAGAAAGTTCCATATAATAACTGGATTTCTCCTTTGATCAGTTCCTCATTCTTCAAAGCCCCTATGTTTTTCAGCAAAGCTGTACCTTCCTTCTGTTCAGCAGCAATGTCATTTGATGCAGCAGTAAAGGGATAAAGTCTTAAAGAAACTTCGAACCAGCAGAAGAGTGTCATGATAAAACCAGGGAACTGCAAAGTCAGCCACAGCCAGCAAAGGGACCACATGGTCAGTGACTTTGCAACACTCTTGTGGTGACAGATGACACTTGTCACTGATGGATGATGTAACGACAGGTGACACTTGTCACTGATGGATGACACAGCCTGCAAGAATATTTCAGCCCAATTATGACAGCTGGGGTTACCAAATGTTGTAGACTGTTGGGTGTGGTACCCAGACTGAGGAAAACAGTAGAAGTCAGCATGGAGAAGCAGTATTTGAGGAACTAGCCCTGCATTGTCAAAACCTGGGCAGTTATGTGATATCGAGCCTGCACTACTCCATGCCACATTGATGAAGCAGACAATTCTGCCTCAGCCAGGACGCAAACCACTGCCTGCTGCCTCTGGGCACCAGGAGCAAGTCTGCACTTGATTGCTGTCCCGGGAGTATGACAGGAAGTTCCAGACATCTCTGCACTTGCCACAGTACTAACAGAAGACCACTACACCCCAAGCCCAAAAGCATGATGCAGCACAATATCCCTGTAACCATTGCCACCAGCCACACTCACTACAGCCAGGAAACAGGGGAACCCAGGGACAGAGCGGAACATGCAGTCAGTAGCCAGAGGCTGTCGCCTTTAAGAACACGCCATCATTTTGTCCATGCTGCCCACCTTTGACTACAATCAAGACTCAATGAAGACATCATTGTAACCATCATCTGACCTTCAGCTGCTCAACATTCTCCCTCAGTAGAGAATCCTAGTCCACCCCAAGCTGTCAGAGCCATAATGTTATACAAGAATGACTGAGATTTCATCCACACTGCTGCATTCCACACAGGATTCCTTGAAAGGCAATCAGCATCCTTGTGTTTGTGTCAATTTTTATATATCACTGTGATGTATTTCTCAAGTCTCAGCACCCATTTCACCAGTCAACCTATTGGATATTTCTGGGTAGACAGTCAGTGAAGAGACTTGTGATCCATCATGATGGTGAATGGTTTTCCAAATAAATATGGCCAGAACATGTTGATGGCCCAAACAACTGCAAGACACTCTTTTTCAGTCGCAGCATAGTTCAGCTCAGCCTCTGAAAGCATACGCTATCACCTTTTCAATAACTTCTCAAATTTCTACTAGAACTGTGCCTATTCCACAACTGCTAGTGTTGTTCTCAGCATTCTCATCATACAATTCTAGCACTGGAGGAGATATTAGTGCCTCCTTAATGACAAGGAAAGTCTTTGTTGTGCCTTTTTCTGGGAAATTTGGTGTTTCCCTGCAGTAGTTCTTGTAAAGGATGTGTCTTGGTACAGAAGGCATTTATGATTTGCGAGCACTACATGCACATTCTGAGAAAACTTCTCACATTATGGATGCACCAAGTAATCAGAAAATCTTTGACTGCTCATATTTTCTCTGGATCAGAATGGGCTCTGTCACCATTAACTAAGTGCCCCAAGATTTTTGTTTCTCAGGTGGTGAAGAGGTGCTTTCTTTAGATTCAGACAGAAGCCTACAGTCTGAACACATGTCAATAGGGTTGTCAGATGACTCAGATGTCTTTTAAAAAGTGACAGTGTCATCCAGACACAGCAAATATACACTGCCCCTTTAAGATGTCAAAGCAGGTTGTCCATTGTTTGCTTAAAGGTGGCTGCAGAGTTACGTAGTCCAAACAGTATAACTTTGTACTCATAGAGGCCATCACGAGTTATGAAGGCATTATATTCCCAGGCGGCCTCATCAACTTCAATTTGTCAGTAGCACTTTTGAATGTATGTACTTGAGAAATAGTTTTCTCCTCTCAAGCAATCTACAGGTACCATTAATGCACAGCAATGGGTTGATATCTTTCTTCATGATTTAGTTCATTCGTTGGTAGTCAATGCACCATATACCATTCCTTTTTTCTCAAGGACCACAGGATAGGACCAAGGACTCTTTAAAGGTTCAGTGATGTCATTTTTCTGCTCTTCTCCTCTTCCTCAAGGATTATCCATCGTTAAGCTGGTGACACCCAATATGAGTACTATCTAATTCGTGGATGACCATCAGTGTTGGGCTGTTTGGTTTTTCTTTCTCAACTCCGGATGTGAAAATATCCAAAACGTGGCCAGAATAGCTAACACTCACGGACAATGTTCCTCTTGGCAATTTGACAAGCTGTTCTTCCTGGATTGATTCAGCTGTGCTTATGCACACACCTTTAGGGTGAGTTGCAGCTACTTGTGATGCTTAGTGATCCAAAATTCTCATTGACCTTCTTGCTTGTGATTGTCACTGGTATGTAGATTTCATTTGTCAGTTTGAGAAGCATTTTGCTGTCAACAAGAGCTTCATAATTTAACTGAGAATCTAGGCTGATGACTGGGAGCCATCTTGTTGATGGCAATGGGATAACAATGTCTTCAGTGGCAAATAACTGCCCAGAACAATCTTTGTTAAGTGTACTTGTGTAATAGCTTCATAAATCTGGAGCCCAGATCTTCCACAGTCTATGACTGCTAGTGATGCCTTCAACAAGTCCCATCCAACAATAAAATTGTGACTACTTTATCATAAAACAACAAATTTAAACAGCTGTGTTCTGTCATTGAGAATCAGTCTTGCAATAAATGTTTCTGTTGGCTAGATGTATTTCCCACTTGCAACTTTCAGCAAAATCACTTTCACTTTTTGAGATAGTCTTCCTTATCTGGTGATGATAAGCATTCAACATTATGGAAAAAGAAGCCCCTGAGTCAACTAGCACCTGGATAGGTTCTCCATCAGTGACAACATTGATGAGATTTCATGACATTTTGGTAACTGTCATCTAGGGAGGATTTCATCTGTAGCAGCCACATCTCCTGAATTTGATTGCTCAGTGAGTGGCTGATACCTTTGTATGGTAATGGGGAGCAACTACAGCTTGCTAGTGAGTGACTTCATGTAGAATACGGCAATGGGCTTCATCCCACAGTCAACTATAATCATCTGCAGTTGACTGGCATGAATAGGACTGTTGTGATGGTTCACATCTTGTGGCATACTAGTCATCACTCATCTTCTTTCTCTGCAATCATGTGTAATGTGTCCAGGATGTCCACAGTGTAAATGTTCTGGTGTGTTGTCCTTTCTGTTCTCCGAATGTCAGTTCATCTGCAAAGTGTTATACTTGGTAGAGGAGTTGGTTGTTATCTGCATAGTTCGTATATGAGGATGTTGTTTGACAGCTCAGTATAAGTTTGAGTTGGCCAAGACCATTCTTCCTGGCATGTTCGACTGGTGATGGAGTTTGGTGCTAAACATCAATAAACCTCTTCTTCATCATTCTATATTACATCATGATGTATGGGGTCAGCATTCATGGCAGCTATTTCTGGCTGTCATAAAATGCTGTATTTATTCTCTTACTGGTTGACATATGAGAGAGATAAGCAAAACTGCTATAGGGATAGCATTCAGAAGTCAGTAAAATTTCATTTGTCTGACTCTTTTCTGTTGCATTTCCTCATTGTACTGGTACCACCTGACAAATTCCTTGACTTTCATGACATGTTTTACCAGGAAAGCTTCGTACATGTCTTTTGCAAATCCTTTCATCAGGTATATGATTTTGATGGCTTCTGTTATTTTCTGTTTTACAATGTGGCATAGGGCCAAAATATTTTGCATGTAAGACTGCATCATTCCCCATGATGCTAACCCCGTTCCAATAGCTAAGTGGTCTTGCTGCTGATTATCACCAAATATCCTCTTCAGTTCAGCCAGAAATCTGTTCCAGTTAACGAGCTTCTCTTCATTATTCTCAAACCACTACTAGCCTGTGCCATCCAAGTGGAAGTAAATATTTGCCATCCCACCTATTATATTTGGTGACCTCATCATATCCTTTTCAGCCACTTCATTACCTAATTCGCTGCCTAATTGGGGCCATAGTCATGCAGATGCATCCAGTGTTTCCAACAACCAATGTCAGGTCATAACCAGAATCAAGTCCAGTTCCAAAATAAGCATCATCAGTGAAGTTCAAAACTCAGCACTGATAGCCTGTTCATTACAAACACCAATGTGTAATCAGAACAGAACTGAACTCCTGGACAGGAAGTGCAGCTATTTATACAAACATCAAATATTCCATGATATATGAGGGTAATGGTAATCCCAAAAGTAAGGTCTCCTATTTTTTTTTTTTTTTTTTATAAGTATATAGACCTCCGACAACAAGGTGAAAGATGAGGTTCATAACTTTCTGAACAGCATGGCGACAAGCTGGTATGACATGGGCATACAAAAACTGCCACGGTGTCTACAAAAATGCATCAACAGAAATGGTGATTATGTCGAAAAATAGCTAAATATTCAAGCTGTAAACTGATGTAAACCATTGTAGAAATAAACAGGTCTATGTACTTATAAAAAATAGGAGACCTTACTTTTGGGATTATCCTTGTACAAGCATTATAATCAAAAACCTTTCAGAACTGATAAATACTAAATGACAAATAGTTCCAGATGGTTGGGTTTGAAGTGGTGTCCTACAGCATGTCAGCCAGTGGTGGTAACTACATTGCTTTACTGCATCCAGCACAGCATGTGGCACTATATGCACATCAGTCAGTTCTACTAAAATAAATTTATTGGAGTAGAAGAAATTGGCCACCAATAAGTCCTTTTCCTCTTAAACTGAATTTTATTAATAGTTAACTTTTTATGGGTGCTGGTAAATTCTTGAAAATGTGTGCCCCTGGATAACTGACATCTTTGTGGACCAAAATAAGTGACTTTAGTTCTTAATGAAGATTATTTTTGTTTCTAGTACTGACGTCACGAACTGAGCTAGTGACTGATATATCTGCCTCTTTCATCTGATGTTCTGTTATGCTGCCTATCACAGAATCTATAACTGCAATGGTCTAACACCATATCTCACAGTTTCACACTGTTTTCATGTGTAGTTGCAGTTCTGTGACACCTTTCGTGTGGATCATCTTCAAAAATGTATATGTGAATTCAGCCACTTAATCTCTCGTAAATCTTCACCAAATTTTGATATTTTTATCAGTGATAAACTGTTCAAACAAATAACTTTATGACACTGCAGTGTTTCAGTTTATCAATTTGGTCAACACATGTGTAATTAAATGGAACAGTGAGGGTTTTCGGTATGGCTTCAGTGTTATATTTCCTGTGTGCAATCTCTAGCTCTCTTACACAGTATTTGATATCAGTAGCTTTATTTAGTAAGATTTCTTTTGGTCACCCATTCTTGGTGTTTGTTGAGGTGGACCTGCTAGTCAAGTTAACCCATCTACGCTCCAGCAACCTATACAGAACTTCATCTTCTTCTGTGTGAATGGGTGCAGAAAGAGAGTATTAATTGTCCCCCAAGCTAGTTGAGTAATGTAAATAACTGAACTTTAAACTTTCTGTATTCTCACTTCCTTTACAACAACATCATCTCATACACTAGATTGGTTGGCAAAATGTCTTAAACATATGCAGTTTGTGCAAGATCAAGACGAAAAGCGTATTTTACGTAAGCCAATTTGACAGTCATTTTTGACAGCATCCTTTCTAGCTATGATCTATCCTCTTTTTCTTCCTGCCTTCAAAATACCTTGAAAGCTTGATGCCAAGGAACACAGCAAGTGGAGATGCTCACTTATTGTCTCACATTGTATAAGTGATAGGCTGTAAGAGCTGGACCTGATCAGGATGGGAAAATGAGCGGGAAGTGGGGTACCCGATGGTGTTAGGAGAAAAACTTCGAAAGGAAAGACTGCTTCCAGTCACCAGTAGAGGTTCTATTTCTTCAAAAGCCTTTGTCTAAGGGGTACAATAAGCTCAAACATGTTATGGCAATAGGAGGGTGCCGCAATTAAACTGAGAGGCATTGCACCCCCAAAGGTAGGAACTAGTGGACATATCTGTTCGTGGACCAAGCTGGCAGGCAAGAGAGCATTCTCAGTGCTGATGCATTCTGACCAACCTGTCCAGAGCACCCCGCTTGACCATCCCCAGTAATATTGGTGGGCAGAGAGTGCTTCAGTGGGCGTTCCTCTGTCAAGGTACTATGTTCATGTGGACAGAGCATGGGTGTCACACAAAGGATCTGGTACTAAGCTGACCCAGGCTCATGCCACTGTCTTACCAAAGAGGCAGTATCATATGTCATGTGAAAGATAATTAAAATGAAAAATTCAAAAACAATTTGGGAAAGAGAGCTGTTTTATGTATCCTAAAAATTAGTTGCAAATTATGAAATTAGATGCAAATTTAAATGGCTCCTGCAGACATTTCTGGCAACATATATGGTAATATGGAACCTTAGAAATATTGGGGGGGGGGGGGGGGGGGGATTGAATTATAGCAAATCATTTAAAAGGGGAATTGCTTACAAATTATATAGCTGTTTAAATTGATTTGCTTTTGACATTTGTGAAACTCATGTTTAGAATGGCCACATACCACTGGTTACATAATCAAGCAAAATTACAGGGAAGTAGCCCTGTGAGTTGGGTTTGATGTCACCTTGCTGATGCAATGTCTTCGGTGTGTGGGCAGTGCCAGAAGTATGACTGCTGTCAAAGCCGATGGATAGCGCGAGAGCACACTCGAGGTGGTCAGCTGGACAGTGGGGGAGCAGTGTGTGGCAGGGCTCAGGCATCATGGCATAGGGCTGCAGTCAAAACCGACAGGGCTTGTTTTGCCTTAGAGGGTCAGCAGGCTTAGTGAATAGGTTTCACGGGTTACAGGTGGCTGTAACACTTATGGATGGGGTTCACATCAGGAGAGGCCCTTTGGAAGAACTCAAGGTGTGGGTTCATTATAGTAATAGTAGCATATTTATTATTAACATAAATTATGTGTAATGGGCTCTGTTCAATAAATAAAGGTAATAAGGCAATATCTGTGACTGGTTTATAGAAATGTATAATCATCTACATTTCTTAACAAAAATTGCAAAATATCCCTTATATCTGATATGCAAGACTCTTTAATGTTCAGATGCAAATGTTCTTCAGTACACTATTATCCACTGTAGTGACTCAGCGTGACTTCTTGCCGAGACACAAAATTTGATCACTTAAAAGGAACATCAATGTAATAACACAAACACCCTAATCCCTACCTCTTAACATAAGGGAAGGCTATGGCTGAGGTGTGCCTGGGTATAATCATGGTATTTGCCTGATGACTGCTGCTCAGGTATTGACTTGGGTTGTGGCTTGAAACATTCACAGTAGTCATGGATGTACAAGATACATATAACAAGGCATAAAAAGATTAGAGTTAGAGGGACAGTCGTTTAACTGGGAATAAACACTCATTGGATGTAATCTTTGTTGTTCCATTCAATGATACACGCAATTGCATGAGCAAGAGTGATTTGTCCATGTTCTGTAGATAATAAATTGCTAACTGTGTCTAAAAGTAGAGTCTTAGAATTGTTGGGAAACACCAACAAGCTATATGGGTGTGGTATCACAGTAGGTCCTTCAGGTAGTTATAACAAAATGGTATAAGACTTGTGTTATGGTAGTGGGTTAAATGAGCAGAAAGCTTAACAGTGGGCATAAACATGTTGCAAGAAGAAGTGTTAAACAGTAATCCACTGTTAGCCATGATGATCCTTTAGGTCTGAGTCAGGAATGTAGACTGATAACAGATCAAAACTACTGAGGTATTTGTGGCACAGACTACAACAAACTGTTTCTGACAGGAATGAACCCAGTATTTGTATCATAAGGATGATAAAAGGGCAAGGAGGGGTTTTCATCTCTCCTAGTGATAGTGTGATTTCAATGTCCCTTATCCAACTATTAAGTGATAGCATAGAACACATGTAATATTTGGTGTGAATACAAGACTGAAAGGCATTAAGAGAAATCACCACATGTGTTTGATGTTCTTTACTAATGATCAGTACGGCCTGGGTTTGCCAAAGACGTGTGTCTGGGTGACTTCCAGGTGGCTGGAAAAGAGTGTAGATGGTGACTCTTGAATTCACAATTGGCACAACTGTCAGCTAGAGATATTAGTGCCTGTAAAACATCTACAGGTTGTGATAACTACACCTTGGCAATGGAATAATGATATGACAGAGTTTATTTCCATATAGAGTAAACCACTTGCATTGGCAACAATAAGTGAAAAGAAATATCAGTAAGTGTTTGCTAGACAGTGTAGCAGGTAATAAGTTAGGGCTATGTTTTTCCTGTAAACTTAGCTGAATAATAGCATGCAATGTAGTAGCATGTAGTTGGGTTGCATGGGTTTTATACAATAGAATTTTGTGGTGCCTTAGTTACCTCTAGGACAGCAGTTAGGTTTGACAGCTCCTGGTCCCTAGTAACCAATTTGTAGTGGATTGAATCCCTCAGTTCCTCATGTTGTTGTATTAATTAAGTAGCTACACTACGAATTTGTCTTGTGGTAAACATAAGATCTTCCTTGATATGCAAGAGCTGCACATGTTAGTGTATAAGGGTGTCATGGTATTGGGAGTGAAAAAAGTGAATTGTTGAAGAGTTTTGTCCCTTCAACCAGCATTAGCTTCATTGGGGGTTCCGAATATTATTTTCAGCACAGTGCCACCTGCATTGAACCGAGCTTGCCTGGTGTGTTGCAGTAGCATGGCGTCTGAAATGCTTTGCAGCTGTTCCTGGGTAGTAATAAGCAACTCTGGAATGTCTCATAAGATAGGAAGCATTCCACTTTGGCCCGACCTTTGCAACAATGTTTCACACACCATTAATCGATTCATAATTTGATGTAGTTCTAGTTCTTCTGCTCTTAAAATGGCCTAGTCCAAGAGATCCACTATGCTGACATGGTGATGAGTGTACAGCACATTATCCAAATGCTCTAACATAAAACCCAATGATGATAGGTGGTTTTGGAAATGTGGGGGCACTCACAGCACTAGTGAGTTACGTGAACATAATAGAGCACCTCATGGTAAGGATCAGCAGCAGCTAATGAGAGTGCGATGGTACTCATTTATGATGTTTTAGTAGCAGCACCATTTGATACTAACCTGGATGCCTACAATAATTCACACTACTGTGTTACAGTAGGATAATAAGTTCTAGCACTGTTTCAGTTAATCAGCTTATAACACAAAAGATTTACTTCCTGTAAAATAACTGGCAACAGGAAGAACATTGTTAGGTGGTTATGTGTATGTTATTTAATGAACTATTGAAGAGTGCTACATGGAATGTGACAGCGTGAAATGGTAAACTTGGACAACAGATGATGGAATAAACCACATACAACATTGTAATGATAATGCTTTGCATGAACCCAGAAGTGGAAAATAGGGGGAAATATGAGGCAGCGTGCAGTTCTGAAAGCTTAATAATCACATGAGTTGGCATTAATGTGCAAGTAGGTGTAATCTGATACTTGAAATTGCTTGTCTTACAACCAATGCATTTGGTCAGTAAAAATGATCAGATGGCAAAAAGTGCTGACTCAGAGTGGCAAGTAATGGAAAAGTCCAAGCAAGCTCACCTACAGGATTGGGTGTACTGTTAGAGAATAGGGTGAAGTTCCTAACAGCAGCTAGGAGAGAGGGAAGGCGCTGATGCAAGTAGTTCAGCAAAATGGATGCCAGGTGTAGCATGGGAATCCATTAAAGTGGTGTTCTAATCCTGAACAACCAGAAATTCAGTTTCCTGTACCCTTAGGTGTAGAATTATAGCAATAAAGCTAAATTATTTCCTCTGAACAAAATGTAATGACTTCTTAGTGTAAAATGTTGTGGTATGTACAAAGTGTATTTGGTGTTCTACTAACAAAGGAACCTCCCCATCGCACCCCCCTCAGATTTAGTTATAAGTTGGCACAGTGGATAGGCCTTGAAAAACTGAACACAGATCAATTGAGAAAACAGGAAGAAGTTGTGTGGAACTATGAAAAAATAAGCAAAATATACAAATTGAGTAGTCCATGCGCAAGATAGGCAACATCAATGATACTGTGAGCTGAGGAGCGCTGTGGTCCCGTGGTTAGCGTGAGCAGCTGCAGAACGAGAGGTCCTTGGTTCAAGTCTTCCATCAAGTGAAAAGTTTACTTCCTTTCTTTTCACAAAGTTATGATCTGTCCATTCGTCCATTGATGTCTCTGTTCACTGTAATAAGTTTAGTGTCTGTGTTTTGCGACAGTACTGCATTTAGTAGACAAAAGCACGTGCCTCTCCAGTGAGAACCGAAAACATTTGATCGCAAGGTCATAGGTCAACTGATTCCTCCACAGGAAAACACATCTGATATATTCTATACAACACTGGTGACGGCATGTGTGTCACATGACAGGAATATGTTGTCGACCCACCTAACTTGTACACTTGGCTATTGGGTAAAAAGATTCTTCTATCTTGCCCGATCTAGGTTTTCTTGTGGATGTGATAATCACTCCCAAAAAAGTGATGAAAACATAAGAGTTTGTCACATAAACTGCAACAAATGAATGTAACACTTTCACAGTAGCACAGTTTTCCTTGTGCTCTGTCAAAACATGTTTTTAACTTTTCACTCGAGGGAAGAGTTGAACCAAGGACCTCTCATTCTGCAGCTGCTCACACTAACCACAGGACCACGGCACTCCTCAGTTCACAGTCTCATTGGTGTTGCCTATCTTGCACATGGACTACTCAGTTTGTATATATTTATTTTTTTCATAGTTCCACACAACTTCTTCCTGTTTTCTCAATTGATCTGTGTTCAGTTTTTCAAGGCCTATCCACTGTGCCAACTTATAACTAAATCTGAGGGGGGTGCAATGGGGAGGTTCCCTTGTAAGGAGATGTGTGGTAATAAGACAGCAGACAATTGTCGAATGTGACCAAATGGCACTGCGTGGTACATGTGAGCAAATCCAGATGGCAACTATGCAGTCATCCATGCATAGTAAACTTGCTGAATTTGATATGATTCTGCCGCTCAGATACTTTCAGGCAAAAATCTCTACAATATTTTACTATAACACATGTAAGAACGCTTTCCAAATGAATCATTACACCCTCATTTCTTTTCATAACAGCAAATTTTGATAATAAGATGAGACAACACCTACTTGGAATGCCACTTTAACACAAAACAAATTTTGGCGCATTACATCGTTTTTTGTTCAAGGGACATATGATGGATTATGTTAGAAGTGGGGCTAATGCAGCTGCAAATTCAGGGATTTCATCGGCCCCAGAGTTTTGTTCAGTTTTAATGATTTCAACTGTTTCTCAACATCACTGATACTAATAGTGATTTCATTCATCTTTTCAATGGTCCAAGGATTAAATTTGGGCAATTCTCCAGGGGTTTCTTATGTACAGCAACATTTGAAAGTGGAGTTAAGCATTCCAGCTTTTGCTTTGCTACCCCAATTTCAGTTCCTGTCTCATTCTGTAGGGACTGGACACTAACTTTGGTGCTACTAACAGCCTTTACACATACAACCAGAATTTCTTTGTGTGCTGTGAAGGATTACTAGACAATATTAGCTACGGTAGTCATTGAAGATGCAGCATCCTTCTTGTCCACCTGCAACATTTGCGTCATCTGCTGATAGTCCCAGATTGTCAGGAGAGGTAGCTTTGGACTGCAACTCACGAGTGTCGTGTTCCAGTCATGTGGCTTTCCTGGACAACTTTGTGGTAATGCTGTGCTGACCACTCTCTGGTAGTTTTGTTTCCATCTATCTTTGGTGGACCTTCTCAAGTGAAAGGCTTGTGAGAAAAACATTTTATTTTGTTATTTTTCTATTATAAGATCCAAAATGGGATCCATACTTTATTTCTTGCTTAAATTGTGTTTTGTTTCAACTACTTTGTCAACATCAGCAATGTTATTTATTGGTTTTTCCCAACAAAAAGATTCAGAAAGTTGAAACAAAAAGACACAAACAGCATTTCAAACCAGATGTCATTAGGAATACTCAAAAAGGTAACAATACGCTCTTATTGCTCTTGAACATAAACGGATTAAGTTCAAATTACACAAATGGCAGAGAGACTAAACTTAACGATTTGCAAATCATTTTGTCGGAAATACCAAATATCAAGATTGTATGCTTGAATGAACACTGGCTTACAAAGGATAGTATCAAAATCTTAAATAACCTTGATAATTTTTATGTTGCCAGCAGCGTTTGTAGACGTAATTTAACTCAAAGAGGATTGTGCATACTAGTGGAAAGATCAATGGAATATAAAGCAAGACTCGATTTCGATTCCCTTAATGAAGAATGTGTATTTGAAAGCTGCTGCATAGAGTTAGTGCAAAATATTGTAATTTTATCTGCGTACAGAATTCCGGGCACAGAAATAACAAAACATTTTTTGTCGAAATTCCAATGTCTATTGCAAAAACTTCAAAAAGAAACCAAGAAAAGAATCATAATAACCACTGATTTCAACATAGATCTAGCCATTGAAGCCAATAACTCAACAAAATTCATTGATATGATTCAAATGTTGGGTTTCAGCCCAAATTTCACTAATTTCACTCGCGTAAATGAAGTGCTACAATATACACTCCTGGAAATTGAAATAAGAACACCATGAATTTATTGTCCCAGGAAGGGGAAACTTTATTGACACATTCCTGGGGTCAGATACATCACATGATCACACTGACAGAACCACAGGCACATAGACACAGGCAACAGAGCATGCACAATGTCGGCACTAGTATAGTGTATATCCACCTTTCGCAGCAATGCAGGCTGCTATTCTCCCATGGAGACGATCGTAGAGATGCTGGATGTAGTCCTGTGGAACGGCTTGCCATGCCATTTCCAACCTGGCGCCTCAGTTGGACCAGCGTTCGTGCTGGACGTGCAGACCGCGTGAGACGACGCTTCATCCAGTCCCAAACATGCTCAATGGGGGACAGATCCGGAGATCTTGCTGGCCAGGGTAGTTGACTTACACCTTCTAGAGCACGTTGGGTGGCACGGGACACATGCGGACGTGCATTGTCCTGTTGGAACAGCAAGTTCCCTTGCCGGTCTAGGAATGGTAGAACGATGGGTTCGATGACGGTTTGGATGTACCGTGCACTATTCAGTGTCCCCTCGATGATCACCAGAGGTGTACGGCCAGTGTAGGAGATCGCTCCCCACACCATGATGCCGGGTGTTGGCCCTGTGTGCCTCGGTCGTATGCAGTCCTGATTGTGGCGCTAACCTGCACGGCACCAAACACCCATACGACCATCATTGGCACCAAGGCAGAAGCGACTCTCATCGCTGAAGACGACACGTCTCCATTCATCCCTCCATTCACGCCTGTCGCAACACCACTGGAGGCGGGCTGCATGATGTTGGGGCATGAGCGGAAGACGGCCTAACGGTGTGCGGGACCGTAGCCCAGCTTCATGGAGATGGTTGCGAATGGTCCTCGCCGATACCCCAGGAGCAACAGTGTCCCTAATTTGCTGGGAAGTGGTGGTGCGGTCCCCTACGGCACTACGTAGGATCCTACGGTCTTGGCATGCATCCGTGCGTCGCTGCGGTCCGGTCCCAGGTCGACGGGCACGTGCACCTTCCGCCGACCACTGGCGACAACATCAATGTACTGTGGAGACCTCACTCCCCACGTGTTGAGCAATTCGGCGGTACGTCCACCCGGCCTCCCGCATGCCCACTATACGCCCTCACTCAAAGTCCGTCAACTGCACATACGGTTCACGTCCACGCTGTCGCGGCATGCTACCAGTGTTGAAGACTGCGATGGAGCTCTGTATGCCACGGCAAACTGGCTGACACTGACGGCAGCGGTGCACAAATGCTGCGCAGCTAGCGCCATTCGACGGCCAACACCGCAGTTCCTGGTGTGTCCGCTGTGCCGTGCGTGTGGTCATTGCTTGTACAGCCCTCTCACAGTGTCCGGAGCAAGTATGGTGGGTCTGACACACTGGTGTCAATGTGTTCTTTTTTCCATTTCCAGGAGTGTATATAGATAATATTTTGACCAATTACACTTATAATGAGGCAATAAGTTTTGTTTGGATTTATGACTTTCTGATCATTGCGCTCTGTTTATGGAGTTAGCAAAAACAATAGAACCTTGCACAAAAAAACCTACACCAAATGCCAGTTCAGCAAAGAAAATATAAAATTATTCTATCATAGATTAAATAAGGTGGAGTGGTCTATAGATCATAGTATTTCATACTCTGAAATTTTTCTACTTTTCTGCAAAAATTCCTGCTTGTTTTTAATGAAACTTTCCCCCTTACTGTACATCATAAAAAAGTGGGAAATAAAGTAAAGTGGATTACTGAAGGAATAAAAATCTTGAGTGTAAGAAAAAGTTGTCTACATAAGGAACTAAAACATAATAAAAGTCCTGATTTTGTTAGCTATGTAAAAGATTAAAAAAATATTTTACAAAAAGTTGTAAAGGCAGCCAAAGAGCTGGCAAATAATAGACTTATATTGGATAGTGAAAACAAATCAAAGGCATTATGGTCAATGATCAAAGCTGAAACAGGTGCCACAGATAGAGGCCATGATATTTCTGAAATCAAGATAGAGTATAAAACTATTGTAAATCCTGCTCAAACGTCTGAATTGTTTGATGAATGCATTATAAATGTAAATAAATCTAATGTCAATGTAGTAGAATATCCAGACACAGTAAATTTCTTCAACAGTGAGCAATCTGACGGTGAATTTTTCAGTACCTTTACAAAAACTACGGTAAAAGATATAGAAAATGTGATAGTATCACTAAAAAGTAAAACATCAGCAGGATGGGATGGAATACCAACAAAAGTATTAAAATCAGTCTCTAAAATAATTGTACAGCCACTAACTACAATAGTTAACCTGTCCCTTCAAGAAGGTTATTTTCCAGGAAAACTGAAAAATGTAGTAGTTAAGCCCTACTCAAAAAAAGGCACAAAAGTACACATGGGAAACTATCGTCCAGTCTCTCTCCTTCCATCACTGTAAAAAATATTTGAGAAGGTAGTCACCATACAAATTCACAAATTCATAGAAAAAATTAAAATAATTTCAAAAAATCAGTATGGATTTCAAAAAGGCAAAACCACAATATCTGCTATAAATAATTTTGTTGATAAAATTAGCTCATCTCTAGACAGCTCACTGCATGCCACAAGAATTTTTTGTGCCCTAACAAAGGCCTCTGATAGTGTGAATCACGCCTTGCTTTTTTGTAAACTGGAAAAGTATGGAATTAGGGACACGGTATTAGAATGGTTTAAAACCTATCCAACCAACCAAAGACAAAGAGTGGTTATAACATCAGAGAGAGGAACTTCAGAATGGAAAACCATTTCACAAAGGAGTACCCCAAGGTTCTGTCTTAGGTCCCATTCTGTTTTTGTTGTACATAAATGATCTGCCACTTAATATTGAGTGTTACTCAGTTTTATTTGCAGATGACACATCTTTAATCATTGAAAGTAACATTACAGATCAAGTTCCACAAACTGTATTAAGTACTCTAGAAAACTTAGATACCTGGTTTGATTTAAATGGGTTAAAATTAAACATGGAAAAGACTCGATTAATGCAATTTAAAACAAAACAAGCAAAATTAAATGATATTCAGGGGGTCACACATACAGTACCTTGTAAATAAATTAAATAGCCTAGCATATGCAATGAAAATATTGTACAATGCTACCAGTATGGGCATAAGAAAAGTAGTATATCACAGCTACTTTGAGTCAGTAATCAGGTATGGAATTGTGTTTTTGGGTGCCTCAAACCATATGTGTCGAATATTAAAACTTCAGAAAGCCATCATCAGAAATATGTAAAATGTAGGGTGAAGAAAGTCCTGTTGCCCATTCTTAAAAAATCTGAGTATACTAAGTGTTCCCTCACTATACATATATGAGCTGATTATGTTTGTACGTAGTAACTGCGATTTATTTGTAGCAAATCATTTTCAACATGATTACAACACCAGAAATCAAGAGAATCTGATGCTGTCCACCCACCATTTAAAACTTTATGCCCAAAGGAAAGGAAGAGAACTGCTCAGCACAAATTTAGAAACACTGAAAAAATCTTTATATGAGAAACTAGTGCATAAATGTTACTATTCAGTAGAAGAATTCATAAATGACAACCTGAAAATTTGAGCAGGAGAGAGCAAATACTTAGGACTGATAATGTTAAAAGTTTGTTACTCTTGAAGAAAAATTATTAACTGCTTAATTAAGCAATTATTCAGTACTGTATATTATATTACTGATATTATAAGGAAGATTGTAAACCAGTTTTTGTGTTTTGATGAGTCTCCTGCACTTTTAAGTCAATGGCTTGAAATTGTATGTAAGGAGACAATAAACTTCTACTTCTACTTCTAATTCATTCACATTTTTTCTCTGCTACTGCTGACACAGCAATGGCGACAGGGAGATTCTTTTTTTATATTCATGCATTTTTTCAGGTTGTTTTTCTCTGTGACAGACAGTATCCTAATTTACAATGATCCTTCAGTATGAGTCATATCACTCTTAGAATGCATGCAACAAACAAACGAGCTCATTATCCTGCAGTTACAGGCAATGTCCTTCCCACCCTTGGAGGTTTCAACACACAGGTCGTACTCAGACTCCTCTCTGATAGGGATCTGTGCAACACCCCCAGCGTTTGCCAAGTTTGACAAAGCATTGAGCCATGGAAAAACTATGTGGCCTGTTTGGAACAACATTTCATTGCACATAATGTCACTAGTGACGTACAACATCACACATTTTTTCTTGCTAATGTGGCCCTGAAATTTATCATCTATTGAATTAATTACATCCAAACAAGGAGTCTCATACTCTCTCCTATGAGGCACGATCAGCAAGCCTGTTGGATTATTTTGTCTCACAGGTACACATTGCAACAGCACAGAGCAAGTTCTTCTGTTGCCAAAAACTCCCAACACAGTCTTGCAGGAAATGCACTGCAGCTCTTCAAGATCCTTCCACTGACTGTTGGTTCTTCTGTGGGAACCCACATTGCAAGCAGTCACATGATTCAGCACTCATTCAGGACATGATTCTTGTCCATGCCCAAAATCACTCCCTGTGAACAGATCTTTCGAAACTGAAAGAGTCCTCCTTGGGAAATTAATTATCGATTATTTGACAGTCACTTTGATCATTTGCCACACCCCAATCACCAGATAAGGTCTTCGCTGCCTGCATACCATGCAGCTGCACATTGCAACAACAACATCAGCAACAGGGACCCTCCACAGGGGCTGTGGCTGTCCCATCCGACCAGGTCCTTTGTCCCCACCTTCGGCCACAAAATCAATGCTTGCCTTCATTTAGTCAATGTTTTGTTATGCGTCAACAACAAGATTGTCATTTCCAGAGGGTGACCTGCTCTGCCTGTGGGATGCAGGGTCATTTGGCCAAAGTCTGCCAGTAATCAACATTGATGGTTGTGGACCATACTACAATAGATGTTCCAGAATCTGTAGGAGATGAGTCAAACCAAATTCTGCCAGTTTGGTTCATACAGTCAGTTTTTTGGCACACAATGGCACTCTCACTCTGAAAGTGCAGGTAAATGACACCCCTCTCATTTTGGGTCCACAGTCACTATCATTGATATTGGCTCACACCACCACTTGGGATTGCTGCCTTTCCATCTATTCACAATGCCTCTGAAGAGTTACAGCAATGACATCATCCAACTAAAGGGGTGGTTCTTGGCACAGATCCAATGCCTTAAACATGATTGGTCAGCATGGATTTTGGTCCTTGCTGCCTCCAAGGCCACCAGCTTATCAGGGACAAACCTCTTCCATTTCCTTGGGCTCGAGATACATGATTCCACACCTGCTGTCAAGACATAGTCTTTGGACAATCAATTGCAGGAGCTTCTGGACTCATTCTCAGACATTTTCTGACATCTCTCCAGAGGTCTCTGGCTTCGAAGCCCATATTGAACTCCTCTGCTCGGCAGTTCTGAAGTTCCACAAAACCCATCCAGTACTGTTCACAATCTGCAATAAGCTGCAGCTGGAGCTTCATCATCTGGAAGATGAAGGAGTCCTGATGCCAGTGCACCATAGTCATTGGGCTTCACCCACCATCATTGTTGAGAAGCCAAATGGGTCTCTTTGAATATACGGGGATTTTGCAGCCACAGTCAACATGCAATCTATTATTGACACCTATCCCATACCAAAAGTTGAGGACATTCCGTAAAAATGGTGGGCAGAAAAATATTTGCCAAGATTTATCTTCTTGATGCCTACCTCAAGATACCTTTGGACAAGGTATTGAATTCTCTCCTGGTCATCAGTAACCCTTTTGGACTTTTCCATTACAACCAGTTTCTGTTCAGTGTAGCAAGTTCCCCAGCCATTTTTCAACGTTATTTGGAGGACAAGTGTCTCTTTTTTGTGCCTCAGGTAACATACCTCAGGCATGTCTTGAGTGGTGTGGCATTTGTCCAATGTCACAATATCTTGGGGCTATATAGCAGCTTCCACCACCAAAGAACACTTTGCAGCTCAAGTCTGTTCTTGGAGAGTTGAATTATTGCAGAGGTTTTATTCTCCACGCTGCAGCTCTGGTAGAACTACTTCCACATTCATCTCATTTTTTGGCTCTATAGAACGAAAACTGAATCTAATCTAATCTAATCTCTTCGCAAAAATACGCTGTGGTAATGGTCTCCAGCTTCTGATCAGGCATTTCAGTGTCTCAAATCAGCCCACCTTAAGCCAGTGTGCTTTATGCCCCTCCAAAACTCTCACGTTGGCTGCAGATGTGTCAGACTATGGATTGGGGACCATCTTGCCTCACATTGTTGACAGCATTGGAAGCCCATTTGCCTTTGTCTCCAAAACTCTCTCACCTGGACAACACAATTATAGCCAAATCGAGAAGGAAGCCTCGGCCATGATTTTCTGATTTAAGAAGTCTCACAACTCAATTTGTGGCTGCCGCTTCACATTGTTCATGGATTAGTTCGTTGCCACTTCAGCCATTCCTATGAGGAGTGCTCACCACCTCCAATGCTGAGCATTGTTCCTCACAGAATATACATATGACACTCAATACCGGGTCATGGCTCTACAAGCCTATGCGGATTTGCTCTCGTCTCCTGGTGGGGGCCGACCCAGAGTTTGATACCAACCCAGTTACTTGTTTCCACTTGGATGACACTGCTGCCATTACAGTATCTATGTTACCACTGGATGACAAGCTCCAATGGTGGATGAACCAACACTTTGAACAATCATGCACCACATTCAGCAAGAGTGGCCATGTTATTGTCATCACCTTACGCAGCCAGATGTACAAGCTTACTACCACCAGCACAATGACTTACTCATGAGAGATGGTATCCTCATCTTGGAGAATAATGATCGCTGGTGGGTTGTGCCCCTGCCCTCCCTGCACCAGTGGGTATTGGAGGTCTTGTTTGTCGGACATTGGAGTATCATTCACACGAAATGCCTTATCCGCCAACATGTTTACTGGAGAGGGATATTTGCCACTGTCACCCATGCAGTGAAATCATGTACCATGTGTGAAAGTCAGCAGTCAGTGCGCCCTCATTGCCTGTTCCCTTGGCGTCCAACTGCTTCCCCTGGATCCTGCTGACACCTGAATTTTGCAGGCCCATTTCTTGATTCCTCCTGGCTCATCCTTCTGGATGCCAGCATATGTCCCCCTTTGTCTCCTGCATGTCCTCCACATTGGCGACAAGTACCACTCAGGCTCTCTCCCACATCTTTGCCACTGAGGGACTTCTGGAAATAATTGTGACCTACAATGGCCCTCAGTTTATGTCAGCTGAATTCACTTCCTTCTGTGCTACCTCTGGCATGTAGTTGATCCATACGGTGCCATTTCATCCTGCATCCAGTGGTTAGGCAGAGAGATTTGTCCACACATTTAAGACACAGTTGGCCAAACTGAATCAGTAGCACACTCTGGACATCTCCCTTACATATTCCTTTCCACAGTCCAGGATGGGTTATTCTCAGCAGAAAAACTTCATGGCCACCCTCAATGATTGGCCCTGTCCACCCTGTTCCCACCTTCCCTCCTCATAAACAGTCTAACCACTCTCATCTTTTGCTGCAGGATCCAGTTTGGTGATGGTCTTCACAAGAAACCATCCCTGGTGGGTCCCAGCTACGATCTCCAAGCTCCTCAGCCATGCCATGGTGAGTGTCACCCTCAAAGATGGCATGATGTGCCAGAAACACAGCACAGCCCATGATGTGCTTTGGAACAGGCTCCTATGCTGCCTCTCTTCCACTGGACGTCAGGGAAGATCACTGTTTGCCCTGCAGTCTGTTTCCGCTGTATACTGCCACCTGCAGCACACCAGGTGAATCCTCGTGCTCATGCCACTATGCCTGCGGAAGGGGATCCAACACCTGCTGGCGCCCTGGAGTTACTGTTACCAACTGATCTGGGGCCTGATGTCAAGCTGAGCCTTCACCTCATCCCTTAGTGGTGGGACAGCACTGTAGTACCCATCCCATCCACCTGCGACACTGGCATCCTGCATGACAATTTTAGAGCAGAAGGCTCACCCATGTACCCTTGTTGATAGCATAATGCATAGCTTTACACCTCACCTGGGCCCATCAACACTGACGTTGTACTGTTGATGACTGGAAACATGTTGCCTGGTCAGATGAGTCTCATTCAAATTGTATTGAGCGGATGGATGTGTACGGGTATCGAGAAAACCTCATGAAACCATGGACCCTGCATGTCAGTGGGGGACTGTTCCAGCTGCTGGAAGCTATGTAGTGGTGTGGGTGTGTGCAGTTGGAGTGATATGGGACCCCTGATATGTCTAGATACGACTCTGACAGTTGACATGTACCTAAGCATCCTATCTAGTCACCTGCATCCATTGATGTCCATTGTGCATTCTGATGGACTTGGGCAATTCCATCTCACACATCTGGAATTGCTACAGACTGGCTCCAGGAATACTCTTCTGAGTTTAAACTGCTGGCCACCAAGTTCCCCAGACATGAACATTCTTGGGCATCTCTGGGATCCCTTGCAGCATGATGTTTAGAAGAGATCTCCACCCTCTCATATTCTTATGGATTTATGGACAGCCCTGCTGGATTCATGGTGTCAGGTATCTCCAGCACTACTTCAGACATCTTCTGTGTGCTTGTGGGGGCCCTGTATGATATTAGGCAGGTGTACCAGTTTCTTAGGCTCTTCAGTGTATCTGTCTGATTATCAAAATGTTTACAAGGTTCATAAGAATAGCTACCACCAAAGATGGTCTCATCTTCAATAGCATATGCTATGCTCTATATTTCACATTGGATAGAAAATCTGATACTTGACCTCACCACTCACAGCAATTAAATAAAAACTTTCAGTGCGTAACTCTGCTACATGACAACACACCGCACTAAACAACAGCTTACCAGAAATGTTCCAACTCTTTTATTAAAAAATACAAACTATCATGTTTGACAATACCAAATAAATATCTTCCAAATTCAAAACCACAAACAAATTAAGTACAGCCAGCTAACGGAAGTGTACTAGCCGGCACGATTAAATAATATTTATTTTTCACTAAACTTTCAGAGATATAATTTATGCTCTTGTTTAATTGATGTTATTAATCATAGATAACTTCTGCAAGTAGCAACCACAGACATATGTCTGTGATAGCAGCCATGCTACAACAGTATCATTACATAGCTTGAATACCAACATATTAATACATTTTAAAATTTGCACTCTCTCAGAAATGAGTAAATTATCTTTCTTTCAAGAATTAATTTTCTTTACCTTTAAATGAAATCCTGGAAATAATTTCTCTCCTGAAACTTGAAACTTCTGCCAGGAAATTTCATATCAGTGCACACTCCACTGCAGAGTGAATATCTCATTCTGGAAATTTCTCTCCTTTTTAACTTAAGAAATATGAAATAATTTCTCTATTTCAAAATTAACAACTATGAACTAATATTCCTATTCCCTTGGGAATTTATATTTTTGCTTTTTATAATGTTGCAGACTTTTGCCATCTAATCTTTGGCTGTAGCATCTAACTCAAACACTTCAAACTCTAATCCTGATTCGTACTGATCTTAGTCCATGTACCAACCAACAACATTTAACCAAATTTCTTATGGGATAAGCCAAGCACCACTTATGATGAACAAACATAGCATGTTAATTCTTTTAACAATAATTGGTTTTTATTTGTGGCTGTTGTTGGAGTCTTGCAGTGGCCAGTTGAGCCATAGATGTTATTGTTTGCCACAAGCTGCAACTCTGCAGTTGTCCATGCATAATAAATTTGGTGGCTTTGACCAGATTCTGCTTCTCAGGTATTTTCAGGTGACAATTTCTACAACATTTTACAAAAATACATATAAGAACACTTTCCAAACAACTCGTACACATACATTTCTTTTCATAACAGCAATTTTTTTTATAATGAGATGAGGTGACACCTACTAGTAATGCTGATTTAACACAAGATAAATTTTGACATGTTGTGCACTTTCACTTCATACTGCCATCAGTTTTATAGGGGATCTCACAAAGGTGTACTCCATTGATCTTTTTAACATTCACGGTATCAAAATTAATTAAGGGGGAAAATGTGTCACACCATATTACCATATAAGTGTCTGAACATATGAAGAACATAAAAATGAAGACATGTATAGCAGTAAAGCAATAGAGAAGCCCAAGGGCACAACTCTGAGTGTGTGTGAATACATTATGTGATGTGTATGAACACAGCACACCAGTGTGTGGCTGAAGACCACATAACACACTCCGTGTGTAGCTAATGGACAGAGTGTGTGTGTCATAGGCATAGTGTGGGCCTCAATGAAAGGGTTTTCTCCCTAGAATTGCCCACCCACTTACAGACAGACCATCAATACAGTGTATTATACTTCAAAACATCAGTTGTTTTGTTGGTTGTAAGACTGAGATGTTGGCCATGCCTCATGATAAACCAGGGTAAAATTAAGTATGAAATACTGCAGCAAAGGAGGAGCAATACTTCATTGTTATTGGATGGAAAAGATCAGATAGATTCAGTACTATTGGAGTGACTCAGTCCAGATTACCCTGGGCTGGCCACTCTTCAACAGAAGAAGGAAGTGCAGAATAGACTTGGTAACTCACCAAAAGGGTAAGAAACACTGGAGGGGGAATTCAAAAGCTTACTGCAGCAGCAGCATGCAGTTACTGGTGCCCACAGGGTTTACATCAACAGAATGGATGCAGCACACACCATGTCCTGTCAGTAGCAAAAGAAACCATGTTATCAAAAGTTCAGTTCAGTTCACCACTGGAAAAATCAATGTTCCCTCACATGTCAACCAGCAAACACTGTGTCACCAAAAGTGATCGTTCCCTCAGTATCATGCATCATTGTCACTTGATGATTGGTATATCCCATATGGTTCCTCTAGTGCAATAATGTTATTAATGGGATCACTCATCACAGGCTTTCCTTGTCACAGTTAACTATTGCCAGTTCTTGTGGAAATAACCTATGATAACTCATGCTCACTTGGAATTGCTGTTTTCACCCAAATCAAAGGGCAATATAGCAATTTGTGTTGGGTGAACATGTTCAATTTCAAATCCAACCTCCTAACAAGGCATACACTTCCACAACTGAAAATAGTAAATCACTGACTCAGTCACAGCAGTGGAAGTGATGTTAATGTTAGAAGTAAGCTTTTCCTAACAATCTTATGTATAAATGAACTACCAAGAATTGTATATGCCATCTATTTTTATCAAAATATGTTCGCTCATGTTCAGCAACACCTTGCTGCATTAAGGCAATGACACAAAATGCAATTAAGTCTACACCCAAGCACAGAGGTGGGGGAAAACTGTCACTCTTTATTGAACAAAATTAGAAAATCTAATATACACAAACGCAAAAACAGCAAAGTGGACCTCAATAACCTTAAGCTAAATGCAACAATCATTATTAGTAGCTAGAGCAGCAGTGGACATAGTCAGCTCTTCCGTTATTAATTCTCAAGCAATTTTCTCGTATTTTTTTATTTCTCAAACTCTTGAACTTTTGAAGGTACTTTTGAAAAAGTCTGTCTCCTATGAGGGTACTGATTGCCATCTTTACAATGGATGTTACCACTGCTTCTTGAGTCTTGTTAGTAAAGAAAAACTGTTTCCTTGTATCTTTTTTAAACCGTTACCAGCTCTCTGACATACTTCCTTATGGGACCTCCTATTGTCATAAATGTTACCAAGTCAGATGCCTCTATTTCAAATGTGAGTCCTTGTGCATTTTCACACTTCAGTCACTTGTGCTCAACTTACCTGCATCTATAACTAACGGCTATGCTGGATTGACAAGTCCCATTGGCAGCATCAACAGTCCTTTGGTGATGGACTTGCCTGTGTAGATCAGAAGTTTCACACCGATGCTACAAATAATTAGTTCTCAGTAATAAACATAATATGCAATTGCCTACTTAAACTAGCACTGGATTGTCTTGGTGCAAAATATATAAGTTGTGTCTGTCATTGGGTGAATTAATCAAAATAAATTGGTTCATGAATACCTAGTTTGTGTTCAAGTGCAGAGTGTATCAAGGTACTACTACTACTAATAATAATAATATAGCAGTGAGCATTCCGCTATTGGGTTTACATGTGCATATGACTCATCCTCAGTGTTTGCAGTCTTCTAATGCCATATTGTATGATGTAATAGGGAAACATATACAAATGAAGAGTATCCCCAGTGTGTTGGGATACAGTACTAATTATTTAAAATTTGTAAAAGCTTTGGTACTGTGTTTGATTGCTAAAGATAGTCAATGTCTCCGAATATATTTTTACAGTGTGCTGTACTTGTGTTCTTTTGTTCAAAAGACTGATTTAACCCAACTTGATTGTCCAGTATGGACTGTGTAATTTAGCATGGAGGGGGCAGGCTAACTACAGGCTCAGAGTTTGTGAAATCCCTTTAATCATGGTTTTCACCAGTAAATCCAGTGTAGGTACTTCAAGGTGATTAGCAGTAAGCACACTGAGAAGAAATGTTGCACTACTTGCATGTCAAATAGTGTACAATGACTTATATCAGCAACGTTTTTAAAGTTGATTGTACTGGGTCACTAATATACTCTATAGCATCTGGCCCACGGTACAGTGTGTTGCTTATCGACACTTGGTATGAACAATCTCAGCAGGTCAGGGTTACACATCAGCCCAGGTGGCTTGTGGTAGTGTGTTGCTTCAGCTCCACAGGCAGCTGTTACAAAGAACATTCACAACTAGTATGCAGCAGTATTCCATTTTATTAGGTGGCTGCAGCACCATACCCCCCGCCCCCCATGAACCATGGACTTTTCGTTGGTGGGGAGGCTTGTGTGCTGAGAGGCCAGACAAACGTGTAGTTCCTAAAGAGGAGCAGCAGCCTTTTCGGTAGTTGCAGGGGCAACAGTCTGGATGATTGACTGCTGTGGCCTAGTAACACTAACCAAAACGACCTTGCTGTGCTGGTATTGTGAACAGCTGAAAGCAAGGGGAAACTACAGCCATAATTTTTCCCAATGGCATGCTGCTCTACTGCATGGTTAAATGATAATGGTGTCCTCTTGGGTAAAATATTCCAGAGGTAAAATAGTCCCCCATTCCGATCTCGGGGCAGGGACTACTCAAGAGGACATCTTTATCAGGAGAAAGAAAACTGGTGTTCTACAGATCGGAGCATGGAATGTCAGATCCCTTAATCAGGCAGGTAGGTTAGGGAAATGGATAGGTTAAAGTTAGATATAGTGGGAATTAGTGAAGTTTGGTGGCAGAAGGAACAAGACTTTTGGTCAGGTGAATACAGTGTTATAAATACAAAAGCAAATAGGGGTTATGGAGGAGTAGGTTTAATAATGAGTAAAAAAATAGGAGTGCGGGTAAGCTACTACAAACAGCATAGTGAACGCATTATTGTGGCCAAAATAGACACGAAGCTCACACCTACTATGATAGTACAAGTTAATATGCCAACTAGCTGTGCACATGGTGAAGAAATTGATGAAATGTATCATGAGATAAAATAAATTATTCAGGTATTTATGGGAGACAAAAGTTTAATTGTGATGGGTGACGGGAATTCGAGAGTAGGACAAGAGAGAGAAGGAAACATAGTAGGTGAATATAGATTGGGGGTAAGGAATGAAAGAGGAAGCTGCCTGGTAGAATTTTGCACAGAGCCCAACTTAATCATATCTAACACTAGGTTCAAGAATCATAAAAGAAGGTTGTATACATGGAAGAAGCCTGGAGATATTGACAGGTTTCAAATAGATTATATAATGGTAAGACAGAGATTTAGGAACCAGGTTTTAAATTGTATGACATTTCCAGGGGCAGATGTGGACTCTGACCACAATCTATTGGTTATGAACTGTAGATTAAAACTGAAAAAACTGCAAAAAGGTGGGAATTTAAGGAGATGGGACATAGATAAACTGACTAAACCAGAGGTTGTACTGAGTTTCAGGGAGAGCATAAAGGAACAATTGACAGGAATGGGGGAAAGAAATACAGTAGATGAAGAATGGGTAGCTTTGAGGGATGAAGTAGTGAAGGCAGCAGAGGATCAAGTAGGTAAAAAGACAAGGGCTAATAGGAATTCTTGGGTAACAGAAGAAATATTGAATTTAATTGATGAAAGGAGAAAATATAAAAATGCAGTAAATGAAGCAGGCGAAAAGGAATACAAACATCTCAAAAATGAGATCGACCGGAAGTATAACTGCTAAGCAGGGATGACTAGAGGACAAATGTAAGGATGTAGAGCCTTATCTCACTAGGGGTAAGATAGATATTGCCTACAGGAAAATTAGAGAGACCTTTGGAGAAAAGAGAACCATTTGTATGAATATCAAGAGCTCAGATGGAACCCCAGTTCTATGCAAAGAAGTGAAAGCAGAAAGGTGGAAGGAGTATATAGAGGGTCTATACAAGGGTGATGTACTTGAGGACAATATTATGGAAATGGAAGAGAATGTAGATGAAGATGAAATGGAAGATACGATACTGCGTGAAGAGTTTGACAGAGCACTGAAAGACCTAAGTCAAAACAAGGTCCTGAGTGTAGACAATATTCCACTAGAACTATTGACAGCCTTGGGAGAGCCACTCCTGACAAAACTCTACCATCTGTTGAGCAAGATGTATGAGACAGGTGAAATACCCTCAGACTTCAAGAAGAATATAATAATTCCAATCCCAATGAAAGCAGGTGTTGACAGATGTGAAAATTGCAAAACTATCAGTTTGATAAGTCACAGCTGCAAAATTCTTAACAGATGAGTGGAAAAACTGGTAGGAGCTGACCTTGGGGAAGATCAGTTTGGATTTCGTAGAAATGTTGGAACATGTGAGGCAATACTGACCCTACGACTTATCTTAGAAGATAGATTAAGGAAAGACAAACCTATGTTTCTGGCATTTGTAGACTTAGAGAAAGCTTTTGACAATGTTGACTGGAATACTGTCTTTCAGTTTATGAAGGTTGCATCGATAAAATACAGGGAGCTAAATGCTATTTACAATTTGTACAGAAACCAGATGGCAGTTATAAGAGTTGAGGGACATGAAAGGGAAGCAGTAGTTGGGAAGAGAGTGGGACATGGCTGTAGCCTCTCCCTGATGTTATTCAATCTGTATATTGAGCAAGCAGTGAAGAAAACAAAAGAAAAATTTGGAGTAGATATTAAAATCCATGGAGAAGAAATAAAAAACTCTGAGGTTTGCCGATGACATTGTAATTCTGTCAGAGACAGCAAAGGACTTGGAAGAGCAGTTGAACGGAATGGACAGTGTCTTGAAAAGAGTATATAAGATGAATATCAACAAAAGCAAAACAAGGACAATGGAATGTAGTCAAATTATGTCGGGTGATGCTGAGGGAATTAGATTAGGAAATGAGACACTTTAAGTAGTAAATGAGTTTTTGCTATTTGGGGAGCAAAATAACTGATGATGGTCAAAGTAGAGATGATATAAAATGTAGACTGGCAATGGCAAGGAAAGTGTTTCTGAAGGAGAGAAATTTGTTAACATCAAGTATAGATTTAAGTGTCAGGAAGTTGTTTCTAAAAGTATTTCTATGGAAGTGAAAAATGGATGATAAATAGTTTGGACAAGAAGAGAACAGAAGCTTTCGAAATGTGGTGCTACAGAAGAATGCTGAAGATTAGATGGGTAGATCACATAACTAATGAGGAGGTGTTGAATAGAATTGGGGAGAAGAGAAGTTTGTGGCACAACTTGACTAGAAGAAGGGATTGGTTGGTATGACATGTTCTGAAACATCAAGGGATCACCAATTTAGTATCGGAGGGCAGTGTAGAGATAAAAACTCTAGAGGGAGACCAAGAGATGAATACACTACGCAGATTCAGAAGGATGTGGGTTGCAGTAGGTACTGGGAAATGAAGAAGCTTGCACAGGATAGAGTAGCATGGAGAGCTGCATCAAACCTTGTCTCAGGACTAAAGACCACAACAACAACATCAGCACCTATATTGATTTGTGGTACATACAGGAGTCATACATGGAATTCCTGTGTATGCTAATACAGAAAGATAATCAATCATTATTTAGTAATTTTGGACTTGCAAATTTATAACCTCAGCGGCTTTGTAAGTCAAATAGACAAAATTACTTCTGGAATTTGAGAGTTTTAGTATGAAACTAATAAATAAACAATGTTTTTCACATGGGACTGATTGCAAAATAAAGAATGCTAGACAGGAATAAGGATTGTTCAGACTGTAGCTTGAATAAGATGACACCATAATCATAATTTTATTTACAATGCTGTTAAGGGTCAACAATTTTCATGGGTGGTTTGGACTGTTTTGCTTATCTTCCTCATAGTGGGCAAATCACAAAGATGCACATAGTAGCAGAGCCCTTGCTCACATATGGACCTCCATTAACCAGCTATGCCATGATGATCAATAAAACAATCCAAGCCAACTGGTGGAGTGGCAGTCAGGTGTCTTAGCAGGACACACGAAATTATGTTTAGCCAACAACTAAATTGACCTCAGCATTAGATCCTGAGAATTAAATGGTAAAATCAAAGTCTGATTGGCAGCATCAACAGTCCTTTGGTGATGGACTTGCCTGTGTAGATCAGAAGTTTCACACCGATGCTACAAATAATTAGAGCTCAATAATAAACATAATATGCAATTGCCTACTTAAACTAGCACTGGATTGTCTTGGTGCAAAATATATAAGTTGTGTCTGTCATTGGGTGAATTAATCAAAATAAATTGGTTCATGAATATCTAGTTTGTGTTCAAGTGCAGAGTGTATCAAGGTACTACTACTACTAATAATAATAATATAACAGTGAGCATTCCACTATTGGGTTTACGTGTGCATATGACTCATCCTCAGTGTTTGCAGTCTTCTAATGCCATATTGTATGATGTAATAGGACAAAATATACAAATGAAGTGTATCCCCAGTGTGTTGGGATACAGTACTAATTATTTAAAATTTGTAAAAGCTTTGGTACTGTGTTTGATTGCTAAAGATAGTCAATGTCTCCGAATATATTTTTACAGTGTGCTGTACTTGTGTTTTTTTGTTCAAAAGGCCGATTTAACCCAACCTGATAGTCCAGTAGGGACTGTGTAATTTAGCATGGAGGGGGCAGGCTAACTACAGGATCAGAGTTTGTGAAATCCCTTTAATCATGGTTTTCACCAGTAAATCCAGTGTAGGTGTTTCAAGGTGATTAGCAGTAAGCACACTGAGAAGAAATGTTGCATTACTTGCATGTTAAATAGTGTACAATGGCTTATATCAGCAACGTTTTTAAAGTTGATTGTACTGGGTCACTAATATACTCTATAGCATCTGGCCCACGGTACAGTGTGTTGCTTATCGACACTTGGTATGTGCCATCTCAGCAGGGCAGAGTTACGCATCAGCCCAGGTGGCTTGAGGCAGTGTGTTGTTTCAGCTCCACAGGCAGCTGTAACAAAGAACATTCACAACTAGTTAGCAGCAATATTCCATTTTATTAGGTGGCATCAGCACCATACCTCCCCCCCCCCCCCCCCCCCCTCCATGAATCATGGACCGTGCATTGGTGGGGAGGCTTGTGTGCTTCAGCGATACAGATAGCCGTACCGTAGGTGCAACCACAGTGGAGGGGTGTCTGTTGAGAGGCCAGACTAACGTGTGGTTCCTGAAGAGGGGCAGCAGCCATTTCGGTAGTTGCAGGGGCAACAGTCCGGATGATTGACATAGTAGCAGAGCCCTTGCTCACATATATACCTCCATTAACCAGCTATGCCATGATGATAAATAAAACAATCCAAGCCAATGGGGGGTGTGGCAGTCAGGTGTCTTAGCAGGGCACACAAAATTATGTTTAGCCAACAACTAAATTGACCACAGTATTAGTTCCTGAGAATTAAATGGCAAAATCAAATTACTTATGGAACCCTATGAAATCTTTTCAAAGAGCCATGGTTAGGGGATGTTATTGTGCAAAATGCTTACAAGAAAGTCTCAAAAGAGCGCTAAACGTTCCAGGTAGAGGTATTAATTTGATGCCTATATGTCAGACATTACTTAATATATTAAAAACAAAGATTCCAAGACTTACCAAGCGGGAAAACGCTGGCAGACAGGCACAAGAACAAAACACACACACAGAATTACTAGCTTTTGCAACCGATGGTTGCTTCTTCAGGAAGGAGAGGGAAAGACGAAAGGATGTGGGTTTTAAGGGAGAGGGTAAGGAGTCATTCCAATCCCGGGAGCGGAAAGACTTCCCTTAGGGGAAAAAAAGACAGGTGTACACTCGCACACACACACACACACACACACACACACACACACACACACATATCCATCCGCACATACACAGACACAAGCAGACTTGTGTCTGTGCATGTGCGGACGGACACGTGTGTGTGCGTGTGTGCGAGTGTACACCTGTCTTTTCCTCCCCCAAGGGAAGTCCCCCCGCCCCCGGGACTGGAACGACACCCCCCCCCCAAACCCCCCCCCCCCTCGCCCCCCCCCCCCGAAGAAGCAACCATCGGCCGCGAAGGCCAGCAACTCCGTGTGTGTGTTTGGGGTCCTGCTCATTGTGCCCGTCTGAAGGCGCCCCCCCGCTTGGCAAGTCCTGGAATCCTTGTCCCCAATACATTTTTCCCATGTGGAATATATATATATTAAAAACAAAGATTCCAAGACCTACCAAGCGGGAAAACGCCGGCAGACAGGCACAAGAACAAAACACACAAACACACACACAGAACCACTAGCCTTCGCAACCGATGGCCGCCTCCCCAGGAAGGAGAGGGAAAGACAAAAGGATGTGGATCCCAAGGGAGAGGGCAAGGAGTCACTCCAATCCCGGGAGCGGAAAGACCTCCCCTGGGGGGAAAAAAAGGACAGGTGTACACTCGCGCACACACACACACACATCCATCCGCACATACACAGACACAAGCAGACATATTTAGGCAAAGAGTAAGGGCAGAGATGTCAGTCGAGGTGGAAGTACAGAGGCAAAGAAGTTGTTGAAAGACAGGAGAGGTATGAGCGGCGGTAACTTGAAATTAGCGGAGGTTGAGGCCTGGTGGATATCGAGAAGAGAGGATATACTGAAGGGCGAGTTCCCACCTCCGGAGTTCGGATAGGTTGGTGTTGGTGGGAACCAACACCAACCTATCCGAACTCCGGAAGAAGCAACCATCGGTTGCGAAAGCTAGTAATTCTGTGTGTGTGTTTTGTTCTTGTGCCTGTCTGCCGGCGTTTTCCCGCTTGGTAAGTCTTGGAATCTTTCTTTTTAATATATTTTTCCCATGTGGAAGTTTCTTTCTTTTTTATTTACATTACTTAATATGAGTGATCAGTTCACCATTAAATCTTCACATTTTACTGTGTTCTTTCCATTATTTTTGAAGAAGGATATTAATATGTAACTATAATGGGATCAAAATCTTGTTTTTACTATCGAGTGATAGTATTTGAAATGGTCAACAGATTGAGCTGAAGGCTGCATCATGATTTGTGTTCCTCACAGTCATACATGTGCAGGCTTGGGGCATGGCTGAACGATGATGCACACCATCTGTTGTGGCAGGACTCGCTACATTCCACGTGATAGTCACACTCTTCATGATGGCTGCCATGCAGTGGAGGAGAGCATAACCTGCACAATACTAATTACGACTCAGTGTGACATAACTGTGTGCCATCCCTTATGAAATTTATTGGTATTTGCAGCTTATAACTAGGTTTCTGTGTCTTAACAGCATAAAATTATGGCATTCTCTGGATAATCCATGGGTGCATAGTATGAGCACATATTTCTTGTAATATTCCTTGTAGTACTGTACTACATCTACCAGCACCGGCAAAATAAACTTACCTTGGTTGATTCCTTAATTCAGAAATAGGTTCAAATTGTTGCAAAGACATGGATTACTGAGTGCGAAAAATTTGATCAAGACTAATTCCTTGCAAAACACCTCATTAAAGGAGTGTAAACTGGTTGGCAGATATGTCACCTACTTCAGAATTTGCATCCTAACTAATCTGAACAAATGTAATTACTTTAGACAGTATTATTTTTTCCAGTGATGATACTTCAGTTAAGTGTAAGTCTTCCTAACTGATGTTGCTATTTGGATGTGACTGCTGCTTATTCAGTTAATGAAACATACTGATTCAACAATATAATCTTATTTTATCGATGTTCTAGTGTGCCCAGTTGGTTATTGCTTAGCTGTGTATAGACTGACTGATAATGAATAATTATGGTGTGGTGGTAGAGTGCCAAGCTTGCTACAAGTCAGCAGAATCAATGTGAAAGCTCAGTACCTTGTTTCCCTGAATTAGTGTTATTCAACCAGCTCATGATGATAAATTTTATGAGTGTCACTAAGAACTGCGTGAAAAGATAAAATGGTAGCCTTTCTACCATTTCTATGAGTGGTACTAGAATTAAATGGCAAGAAAAGTGTAGAAGAATATACAAGATGTACTTATTATTTTGGGTCTAATGCGACAATTTGAAATTTTCTTTTTTTTTCTTTTTTTTATATAAGTTTCCGGAAGGGTTTTTAAAGGGATTTTGTTCCTCAAAGGGCACTCTCTGTGCACAAATTAAACAACTTTCAATATATTTCTGTACGTCTGTTTGTCTGCCTTTCCACCAAAAGTGAGAGGCTAACCTAGCATTTGTGGCGTGTCGCCCATTATGCCAGGCCTGCGTACTGTCATCCCATTGTGCCATAATGCACTGCTGTAATTCTTTAAGTATTACCACTCTGTTACCCAAGGTTGTCTCCAGTGACAAATATGGATAGGACACCTACTGATGACATTCTACATCTCTCTCTTGTGCTGCCCATAGCTCCTCTTTTGAAACATCACCTATCTGAACAATTCTGACCTTTTGGGTTAACCCATCTGCATTCTGATCGAGACAGCCTGGCTTAAGACATAATGTGTCATCATACTCTGATAGCTTTGATGCCCATCAAGTTAAGTGAGTACTGGGGTCCTTTAAACTTAACATCCACACAAGAGTGGTGTGGTCAGTGACCACAGTGAACTTGTATCCCTACAGATACCACTTAAAATAATTAACTCCAAACTTAAGAGCCAAAACTCTTTCTCAGTAATGCTATAATTAATCTCAGCTACATTCATCTTCCTAGAGATGAAACCTATGTCTTTCTTTGACATTGTATTCCTGAGAAAGAATTTCACCCATAGTGTAACCAGATGCATCCATAGAAAGAATAAATGGTTTTTCAAAATCTGGGTAGATTAACAAAGGTGAACTCATTGAAACATAGTTAATTTTTTGCATAGCTATAACTTTGTCAGTGGATTGGCTATCATAGGATAGTCCTCTACAGAATCATGATAAAAATTTGCTAGTCCCAGAAGTGACTGCAACTCTTTAAAGTTTGTAGGTATTGGAAAATTGTTTACAGCTTTTGTCAACCTATGGCTTAACTCCATCTGCAATAATAACATATTCCAGGTACTGGGCCTATTACTTAGCAAATGAACATTTCTCATCATCAAATTTAGGTGTGCATTTAGCATCCTAGACAACATAGTCCCTAATCTCTTTCTATGTTCCTCAATTGTCCTTGAAAAAATTATTATGTCATCCAGATACACGAGATACATAATAGGCTTCAAATCTCTCAAGAGTAAGGCAGCGAATCTTTGAGAAGTGTCAGGTATATTCCTTAGACCAAAAGGCATATGCAGAAACTCACATAATTCAGCACGAATCACCAAACGTTGACACCCAGAGTGCATGTCAAATGTGGTAAAATACTTACAGTTACCTAATCAGTCCAATGTTTTGTCAATATGGGGTAGAGAGTAAGTGTCAGGGGCAGTAACTTTGTTCACTACTCCCATATTGTCACACTCATGAAAGGCCTTCTCTCCATTCAATGACTTTTTTGAGACCATGACTATGGGTGACAACCATGTGCTTCCAGAAGGTTGAATAGCTTCTTCAACAACAGATTGTAAATGAAATGGTACTCTATATGATTTCTGAGGAATCAGTCTAGTGTCTCCCATGAAAATTCCATGTTGTACAAGGCCAGTTGCTGGCAAATTCTGCTGTTCCCCGAACAGCCATGCATATTCCTCCAGAACTGGGCACTAAGGATTGTGATTTGTCTTATGCAAATGCAACAACTTCTCTCACAATTACTTCCATAATGCAGGTATAACTTCAACAATGTTTCTCACTACCAAATTCTTCCTGTTACTTTGCTTAAACTATTTTTCATTTTGAACTTCTGTTTCTCTTCTCCACCTACCAATATCATTCTCTGTGGAATCTCAATATCCTGCTGACTGAACTCGTCAATATAAACTAGTACTATACACTACTTTCCTAAAACTTTTGGTTTGCTTATGCTTCTCTTAACATAGGTTGGCAACCAGTCGAGAATGTTCCTCTGGCTGAGCAGATTGACCAGAAAGTCTGATCCCAGTGGTGTCCATGTTTTCACATCAATCCAGAGAACTTTTCCCATACCTACACTGATTCTGATATGGGTGTTAATTTTTAAAGCCCATGTACGTGGTTCTGTCGGGCTTGTGGAAGAAGCCTCATACCACAAGTTCCTTGTGACTGAGATGCATGCTTACTGCCAAAACAGTGAGTTACCTCACTGAATTGAACAGTTCACATCTTTTAATCTATCATCACCTGAAAACAGTGTAGGAAATCATTCCCTAAAATTAAATCAAAATCTTGTCTGCATCTCCTCACTTCTTCCATGTCAAACCTTTATCTGCAAATCAACAGAACAAGTTCCAGCCAGTATTATTATCTCCTCACCTTAACCACTTATATTGTACCTTGGTGGCCTGAGTGCACACTTGTCATTTTGGGACATAAATAAAACACTAATTTTAACTCCGGTATCTACTGATTTAGGGACAGTCTCCACTCTGATTTTACCTTCTAGTACTAAACCCATAACCTCATCAGTCCTTCCCTTCTTGACTGGAATCATAGTTCTGACTGGCTGAAGCCTCCCATTTCTTCCATCATTTTGTGGAGAAGCCCTCTGAGAAAACTTCGTTCCTTGTGAACATTTGTAGCTTGGATGCCCAATTGTGTGGCATTTTGTGCAACAAGGTGTGCAACAATGCTCTGCAGTGTGATTTGGCTTTCTGCACCACTGCTATCATTAACAAAAACTTGGTGTGATTCATGACTGTGAGCAGGTTTCTAAATGAACCACCCTGCTTCTTTGCATATTAATGCTAAGCAAATTGCCTCATGCAGAGAGGGGGGGAGGCTACTTTTACCTCACTCCTATTCTGTGGATTAATTCCCCACATAAATACATCAATCAGTCTGACTTCGGCCTCTTTGATTAGCACATTATTACGGGTTTGATTCTTCCATAAGGCATAACTGCAGCAAGATACAGTTCTGATGCGATCAGCAAATACTTCAAAATTTTCTCTGTTCTTCTTTGAGAGTGTCAATAACCAGTCACAGTAATAACTGACACCCTGCTTATCAGAGTTGCATTCACTAACCCATTCGCCACTATATCGAAAGTGACTCTGTCATGTAATACATCAACTGAGTCCATATACATCCATGCATTGCCAGAAAGTTTCAATACATTTAAAACTGTCAGTCCAGGAATATGTTTTCCCTACATCATGGACATTTAGGAGGAGTGTGATATTTTCTCCTAGTTTTCCAGAAACTCAAGGTGCAAAAGTAACAGCAGGGAGCATACTCACAACATTAGGTGAATGTTTGATAGGAGCCACTACAATGGCTCTGGAAGAGTTTGCAGCAGTCTGTACTGACACTTGCAAGGTTTCCCAGTGGGGCTCACATAAAGCTTCATCAAGCTGTCTCTGTAACTTTAATTTTGTAGGTGCCATTTGATTAAGCTGCATTTGTAAGAGCACAAGACAATCTACCTCATCATCTGAAGCAATAATGGATGCAGAAGCTGTTTTTTGCATCTCTGGCAAAGTACATGAATGAGTAACAGGTACAGTTACAATATTAAGGCCAAGATTTCTGTAGAACAACAATGTTACAAAAGACGGGTTTCAACAGTAAGTAATACTGCATTAAGCAGCGAAGACTTCCCACAGTGGGGGGTAGCACTGCAAATGGTGAAGAAAAGTTAAGATGCATTGCAGTGACACATTAACATCTCGCATCACTGGAGACAGTGGCAGAGGTGGTGGTGTTGACAAACCAGCAGTGCCAGGCTTTGAGATGACAAGAACAGCAGTGGCAGCATCTGTATGCACTGGCGAGGCGACATGGACCCCTAGCAGTGCAACAAGATTCTGTGGCTACAAAAACACAGCATGGTTGACAGCATGCACCGGAATGTGCACACAGTATCTCAGCATCTCCAAGGCTGTAGCATCAGTGTGACACAGTCCGAAGAGTGCCCTCATGCGGCTCATGCAGCAAAGGGGCTGTCTACGGCCTAATGGTTGATGGTGCTCACCACAAATGTTGACTCACGGCAAGCACACAATCTGCTCTTCCAAGCACAAATAGAACATTGAAGTTTTCTATAATTGGCCAGATCACATGGTAACTACCAAGCTAACAGGCTCTGCAAGCTCATATCTCTCAAATTACAGTGGCAGCAATCCCCAAGGGAAACTTGTCAGCCAGACACTACAGTGAGATAACCTGTTTTCAGCTTACATCACATTGTACATATTTGACTTGGTCAGGATGGGAAAATGAGTGAGACATGGGATGACTAATGGTGTTAGTAGAAAATTTTCGAAAGAAATATATTCCAGTGGAGGTTTTATTTCTCCAAAATTCTATGCCTAAGGGGTACGCAAAACTCAAACTCACTACAGCAACAGGAGGCTGCAACAGAAAAATTGTGCCCCTAAAAGGAGGAACTAGTGGATATGTCAGGTCTCGCACTGAGCTGACAGGCAAGAGAGCATTCTCAACACCAATGCATTCTTACTGTCCCATCTGGCGCACTCCATGTGACAGTCCCCAGTCCTCCTGCTGGTGGGCAGAGAGTGCTTCAGTCGACATCCCTCTGTCAGTGGTACACAACATATCGTCCCTAGTCAGCGATACTCCTGTGGAATTATCTTCGCATGGACTCAGCATGGGTGTTACACAAAACATTTGGTACTATGTCGACCCAGTCTCAGCCACTGTTCTCACTGAAGAGACAGTGCCATATCTGATGTGCAAGACAATTAAGATGTAAAATTTAAAATCCATTTTTCCTCTCAATAAAACTGCTCATCACACACATTGTTCAACCTGTTCTCCCATCTGTACACATAGAAACAATATCTTTCAGTGGATTGTCCTGACAGTTACTACTAAATGTCATGAGCATCTTTTATTGTCATGGAAGGTTGGCAGCGGGACACACCATCCTAAAAAGTCATGACAATCTTCATATTCCCCCACTAAGATGAAAGATGTCTTAAACAACTCATTACACCAATTTGCAAAGTTGTGATGTTAACAATCAAATTATTTACAATTAACATCCCTTTGGACTCACTTAAGCTTTTATTCCATAACTATGAAGCAGATAAGAGACTAGCTCTTTTCTTTCAATGCCCATCACTATAACTTTTATTTCTGTTTTTATTAATTGTGGTCTTGTTTACATTATGGAAAGCATTATTTCATATAAATCACAAAACCTACATTATCAATTAGCACTTCTCCGCATACATGACTGTAATCATTTCAATATAGTTAAACTTTCTTTTCAAGAATCAACGAGAGCTTTGTTCTCCAGTCCTATTATCTTAAAGTTATCTTCTATTTCACTTTATGTCTTTTTAAATGTTTTATATCTCACTATGATAATGGACTATTTTTCTTATTTAATCATCATACTCTTAAAATGTCTGGAGTTTTATGTTTACTATTTGTTTAGCAAATTTGCTGTACAGTTCCCCTGTAGTTACCATAATCATTTATGAAACATATTCCCATTTCATTAACTTCCTCCCATGTAAGTTTTGTGAATTACTTCCTCTTCACTGTAGATATCATCTCCATTTTACTTAATACTGTCACACTAACGAGAGGGTTTACATGTAAAATAGTTTCAAGCTTCCTTTGTCTTGTCACCTTATATTGATGACCATGTATTGTGTCTCTTTTATGCAACAGAGGAAGCCACTACTACTTTGCTCTAACTTAATAAATATTTCAGCATAGGCTAGCTACCTTCCTTATTTTATGCACCCAAGGAGCTACATGCTGATATGCAAATTCAACCATCGACTGCTAATTGCAATTCTCAGACATTTATGGAATCAAGCATGCATAGAAAAGCAGCTGTTTTACTTTGGCAGCAACATGGTATGTCTCTTTACATTGTACTAATTTGGATAACCCTTCTTGAACTGGAACAGACCACCTCCTTCTTATCACATTTCCATTTAAAATGCCAATGTCCCTTTACAAACTCAACTCCTGTAATTTGGCCCAGGTCATCCACCTGTGCATTCACCGGACCTAGGTGTTCGCCATTCCTTCCATGAGTCCACCTACATTTAATCTCCAATACATTTATTATCTTGGGTCCACTGCATCATAAACACTTGCCAATATACAAATCATCCTACCATTTTTTTCCCATTCATTTATACAAAGATGTTGCTCCTTAACCTTTCAATCCTTCCTGGTCACATTATATTTACATTTCCACACTCCTACAAATTTAAATTTACACCTGTGCTTTCAGTCTTGACTGGGCGCACCTATGTATAAAGTGCACACAGACATAACTAAAATTGTTTTGCATCTTTCTTGTTTGTTTGGGGTTTTAGGGCGCAAAACATCTAAGGTCATAAGCGCCCATTAGAGAACCAGAGAATGCTGGAACCGCGAGGGTAAAAAACCATTGCAAGATCCAATACAGAAAGGAAGAAAAAACAGATCTAAAATGTCAAGACGTTATGGAAGAGTATCTAAAAGATGTCAACAAGACACTGGAGTCACCAGGTAGAAATCAAATCTCTTTTGTCATATTACTGCATTTTAAAAACTACAACGTGAGTCACAGCTCGCATTTCATCCGCTAAAATGTCCAGCAAAGTGGGCGGCAGGCTGACCCTCAGACATAAGTGGCTAAAATAGGGGCAGAGGATCAGGAAATGTCTGACTGTTAATGGCTGGCTACAGAAAGGGCAGCTGGGTGCAGGGTCGCCACTCAACAAGTGGCGGTGACTAAAGCAGTAGTGCCCTATTCGCAACCCAGATAACATAACTTCCTCACAGCGAGACGGCCAGGAGGAAGTCGACCAGGCTGTTGGGAGAGGTTTGACTTCTCTGCGTGTGTTCCCAAGAAGGGAGCACCAATGGTCATGCCAAAGTGACATTGTACACCAATAGAGAAAAGTACAAATATCTTGTGAGGGAACCAAGTAGGTGGCGGGCCGACCGAGATGGACTGCAGCCTTTGCTGCAGTATAAACAACGTCATTCCCAGGCACACCAACATGGCCAGGAACCCACATGAACATCACTTGGTCTCCCCCATCCGGGAACAAATGGAGGCAGTCCTGGATCCGTTGAACGATGGGGTGGGCTGGATCAGGACATCCAGACTCTGAAGGGCACTGAGGGAGTCAGAGCAGATCACACAGCAAGTGAGCCGGTGCCTCCTGATGTAGTGTACAGCATCATAGAGGGCAAAAAACTCTGCTATAAAAATTGTGTACTGGTCAAGAAGCCGGTATTGAAGTTTATCAGCCCCAGCGACAAAAGCACAACCAAGACTGTGAGCAGACTTGGAACTGTCAGTGTACAAAAATATGCTATCGGCAAGTTGTGAGTGAAGTTCAAGAAATTTGCAGTGATAGGTCAGCTCAGGAGTCAGATCCTTTGGGAATGAGCTGAGGTCAAAATGAACAGAAACCAGTGTCTGAAACCAAGGTGGTGAAGGGCTCTCCCCCATTCAAAAAGTGGCAGGAAGTGTGAACTGCAGCTGCTGAAGCAGATGACGAAAGCAGGCACTGGGAGGCCTCAGAAAAGAAATGTACATCTTGTATTGGTGGTCAAGAATGTCATCAAAAAAAGGGTCAAAGGTTGGGCGGCCTGGCATGGAAGAAAGCCAACATGCATACCTACTGAATAGGATGTCGCACTGGTAGAACAGTGGTAGTTCACCAGCTGGCCTAGTACGGAAGGCACCAGTGGCGAGACAGATCTCAAAATGGTGTATTGTATTTAGATGGTGCAAGATAGATGGCTGTGCAGAGGAGTAGACAATGCATCCATAATCCAACTTGGAGTGGACAAGAGATCGATAGAAGTGGAGGAGACAGTTCCTGTCAGTTCCCCAAGAGGTACCACTCAATGCACGAAGGACATTGAGGGACCGGGTGCAGCGTGCAGCCAGGTAGGACACATAGGGAGACCAACTGAGTTTCCTATCGAATGTAAGACCTAAGAACTTCATTGCATCCATGAACGGGAGAGCATTTTGGCCCAGTCACGAGGACAGTGAAAGAAACGCCTTGTACCACCAGAAGTTGAAACAAACGGATTTGATAGCAGAAAAGCGGAAACCATTTGTGACTCTCCATGAATAGAGATGGTCCAGACAATACTGAAGACAGTGTTGAAGGAGACATGTCTGCTGGGAGCTGCAATAAATAGCAAAGTCGTCAACAAAAAGAGAGCCGGAAATGCCCGCTGGAAGGCAGTCCATAATTGGGTTGACGGCTATGGCGAAGAGCACGACACTCAGTACAGAGCCCTGAGGCACCATGTTCTCCTGTGAAAAGTTGTGGGATAAGGAAGAACCCACATGTACCCGGAAAACTCAGTCTGTTAAAAATTCCCAGATGAAAGTGGGAAGATGACCACGAAGGCCCCATGTTTGCATAGTGCATAGAATGCCTGTCTGCCAACAGGTATCATAGGCTTTCACCAAATCAAAGAAAATAGCCACTGTTTGTCGCTTCTGCAGAAAATTATTCATGACGAACGTCAATAGGGTGACGAGATGATCAACCACTGAGCGGCGCTTTCAGAACCCACACTGAACATTAGTGAGATGATGGTGGGACTCCAGCCACCACACTAATCGACCACTGATCATGCATTTCATCACCTTACAAATGCTGCTGGTAAGGAAAATTGGGAGATAGCTGGAAGGAAGAGATTTATCTTTACCAGGCCTAGGTAGGGGAACAATAGTAGCTTCAAGCCAACACGTGGGAAATACACCGTCAGTCCAAATACGGTTGTAAGTATCGTGAAGAAAGAATTTTCCCGCAGGAGGAAGAGTCTGATGCATGAGGACGGGGATTGTATCAGGCCCAGGAGCAGAGGACCTGGATGAGGATAGAGCACACTCGAGCCCCCTCATAGTAAAAGGAGTATTGTACCATTGTACCAAAGAGAGAAAAGAGATTTCACCAGCCTCCTCCACCTGTTTCCAAGGAAGGAAGGCAGGATGGTAGTGGGTGGAGCTTGAAACCTCCGCAAAGTTCCAGCCCAAAGCATTGTAAACATCGACAGGGTCGACTATGATGTTTCCCGCCACAGTCAGACCAGGAATCAGGGAGTGGGCAGTAGTGCCGGAAAGCCAGCACAGGCCACCCCAAACGAGAGAGGATGGAGTAAATCTGTTGAACTAACTGGCGAAGGAAACCCAGCATGCTTTCTTGCTTTCCTTAAGAGTGCGCACGTAGTTGCTTGTAGTGGATACAGTTCGTTAATGTAGGATGACAGTGAAAGACACTAAGTGCATGTCATCGGGCACGAATCGCATTTGTGCACTCCACAGTCCACCAAGGGACCAGGACCCAGCAGGGAGAAGTAGTAGTACAAGGGATAGAAGATTCAGCAGCTGAGAGAATAATGTCCATGAGGTGCTCGACCTGACCATCACAGCTGGAAAATGCCTATTCGTCAAAGACTGCCAAGGAGGAATATAGCCTCCAGTCAGCAAGAGAGAATTTCCAATGAGCAGGCCGCTATGGCAGGGTATGGTGGTACAGGTGAGTCAGAAAAGGGAAGTGGTCACTCGAGTAATTATCGGAAAGAGCACACCACTCGAGACATCAAGCTAGCTGGGCACAGCAGATCGAGAGGTCTAAGTGGGAATAAGTGTGCGTGGAATCAGAGAGAAACGTGGCTTCACCGGTGTTAAGGCACACAAGATTAGGATGATTCAGAAGATCCGCCAAAAGAGAACCTCTCAGGCAGGTGACAGGCAAGACCCAAAGAGGATGATGGGCATTGGTGTCACTGAGGAGCAGAAAGGATGGAGGAAGCTCAGCAACAAGCTGCATCAGGTCCGCCCTAGTGACAGCAAAAGACGAAGGGATATAAATGGTGCAGAGGGAAAAGGTAAATTCGGGAAGGAAAACATGGGCAGCAACTGCTTGTAGATGGGTGTGCAAGGGGATAGGACGAAAACAAACATCATCTCGGAGAAGCAGCATGACCCCACCACGAGCAGGAATCCCCACCATATGGGGAAGGTCCATCCGTAGCGAAGTAAAATGGGAAAGAGTAAAATGGTCTTGAGGACATAGCTTGGTTTCTTGGAGACTGACTACAAGCAGACGTTGCGATTGCAGGAGCACCTTGAGGTCCACCCTGTTAGACCAAAGGTCACGGATATTCCATTGTAATAGGGCAATAAAATTTAGGAATACTGGAGAATGAAGAAGAAACACTCACCTCAACAGCTGCTTAGAGCAGGCTGTCGAGGGAGGATGGCCACTGGAATCCATAGGTGGGGGATCTTTGTCCATCAACACAGCAGGATCAACGGACCTTCCTTGGTGTCGGTCAGTTTAAAAGGACTGATGATTGTAAGAGGGCCAACGAGTCAGAGAGGGGGAAGACTGTTTGCCTTTGGACAATTGTTTTGGCTTTTGCAATTGGCAGAAGATCCAGACAGCTGGGAACTCGTGGTATGAAAGAAATCTTCCCAGGAATAATCCTTTTTGAATTGACGGGTAACTGGCTGTGTTGCAACCGTCTTCGCTGGTGAGGGCAAAGAATGGGTAGCAGAATGGACAGCCCAGGAGGTGGGAGATAGAGTGTCAGCTTGAAGGCAAGGCGACTTTGCCACCATCAAACTGAACTGTAAGTCACAAGTTTGCATAGCCATGTTTTTCGTGGGATGAGGAGAGGCTAACACGGCGCTGTAGCTTCCAGACAAAGGGACATTCAGTTTACGGCTCACCAACAGTTTCCAGGCAACAGGAAAAGGTACCTTCTCCTTCACCCTTGTGTCCTGAACAGCCTGCTCATCTTGATAGATGGGACAAGAATGAGAAGAAGCAGCATGTTCTCCATGACAATTAATGCAGTAAGGGGAAGGAGCTGGACAGGTGCCCATGTGTGCATCCCTGATACAAGTGACACATTTGGCTGTGTTTTTACATGACGTGCTGGTATGACTGAATTGGTGGCATTTATAACACCACAACAGATTGGGAATGTAAGGGCGCACAGAGATGACTTCATAGCCTGCCTTTATCTTAGTAGGAAGCGTTAACCAATCAAAAGTCAGGAACAATGTGCGAGTGGGCACCAAATCGGCAGTTTCCTTCTTCATAACTTGACGAACAGCAGTAACGCCCTGATCCAATAGATAATTAGATATTTCATCCTCCATCAAACCATCCAACAGCTGGATGTAGATAATACCGTGGGATGGGTTAAGTGTCTTATGAGCCTCCACTTTTATGGGATATTTGTGCAGGATTTGGGCCTTGAGTAGTTTCTGGGTCTGGAGAGCACTATTAATTTCCAAAAGGAGAGTACCACTGTGGAGATGAGAGGATGACTTCACAGGGCTGGCAATTCCATCCACGCCTTTCTGTATAACAAAGGGGTTAACAGCAGCAAAAGTCTGGTTTTCATCTAAATGTGAGACTACTATATATCAAGGAGCAACAGGAAGAGACACTGAGGCAGGAGCCTCATTCCACTTTCTTTTATGAGAAACACTTGGAGAAACAGAAGGAAAATCAGTCATTGGGAAGAAGTCCCCCATGATTGTGGGTGTCTCCGATGGCGGGCTCCTTCCAGCCAGGGGCCCTCCAAAGGGGGAGCCCTCCGCCTTAGGTGATTGTCCTCACCTTAGGTCACACCTCCTGAATGACAGAGAGAGGGACCAATTGGCAGAGGAGAAAGGTAACAGCTCAGGTAATCACCCCTCCCTGAGCCTGGCCTGTACCGGGGGTACATGTGGGCCCTACATGCCAACCTGGGGCTGGGAATTACCTGTTACCCAGTCTCCTGCTACACAAACACGTGGGTGGCCATCAGGCACAAGCAGGGAGGAGAAGAAAAGATAAGAAGGAAAGGAGGAAAGAAAGAATGGCCTCAAACGCCACAGTGGAGGAAAAAGAGAGCAGAACAAGGAAAGAGCAGAACAAGGAAAGAAAGCAACAAGGAAAGAAAGGAACAAGGAAAAAAAGGAATGAGGAAAGAGTGGAACAAGAAAGGTAAGGAACAAGGTAAGAAAGGAACAAGGAAAGAGAGGAACAAGGAAAGAGTGGAACAGGGAAAAAACTGAACAGGAAAGAGCTAAACAGGGAAGGAGCAAAACGAGGAAAAAATAGTACAGGGAAAGGGCAATACAGGGAAAGAGCAGTGCAGGGAGAAAGAGCACAGTACGAGAGATAATATTGCCCCATGGTTGCCAAACACATACTCACCAAAGAGCGGTGAGCCCCTTGGGAGGGAGGGGGTTTGCATCATTCTATTGTCGCTATGCAGTTGTGAGCCCATACCTATTCTTTCATTATTGCTTCAGCTGACACAATGATACATTGTGTTGTCATATATCCAAGTGATCAGCAGCAGTAAAAAATAAATGGCGAGTTAGGTGAGAAAAATTTATGATCCACGCAAAAAAAAAAAAAAGTGACTCAGATTATGAGCTAGCAGCACAATCCCACAATGAGGCCATTGTCACAAGATAATAAAGCAATTGAAAACACAGTTGGCTGGGATCTGATGCAGGTGCACTGTTTAACACTTTGAGTGGCTCATTTCTGAAGGTAATTCCCTGTCCATGAGCATAGAGTGATACAATCAAGGTTTATTTCACTATTGTTTAATTAAACAGTGCTTTAGCTCATATTATGTAAGTATATTTTATTGTCAAATAATTAAACTAACATTAAACTGTGATCCTGCTCATACATATTTACTTTGGTAACATAAAGACAGCTATCCTTCACATGTGTACATTGTGCACCATGTACCCACTTGTTTTCTGAAAAATGACGTGCATGTTTGAGATTTAAGGAAAGGCAATCCTTCATCTGTAGCATTTACAGACTTACAGAAAGCTTTTGACTAAGTGACTGGAATTTCTCTTTGAAATCCTGAATGGTGGGGGGAGGAGTAAAATACAAGGAGTGAAAGGCTAGTTACAATTTGTACAGAAATTAGATGGCAGTTATAAGACTCGCGGGACATGAAAGGGAAGTAGTGGTTGGGAAGGGAGTGAGACAGGGTTATAGCCTCTCCCCGATGTTATTCAGTCTGTATATTGAGCAAGCAGTGAAGGAAACAAAAGAAAAATTTGGAGTAGTAATAAAAGATCAGGGAGAAGAAATAAAAACTTTGAGGTTTGTTGATGACATTGTAATTCTGTCAGTGACAGCTAAGGAGCTAGAGGAGCAGTTGAATGGAATGTATAGTATCTAGAAAGGAAGATATAAGATGATTAACATGAATAAAAGCAAAAAAAGGATAATGGAATGTAGCTAAATTAAATCAGGTGATGCTGAGGAAATTAGATTAGGAAATGAGACTCTGAAAGCAGTAGATGAGTTTTGCTATTTGGGCAGCAAAATAACTGATGATAGCCAAAGTGGAGGGGTATAAAATTTAGAATGTCAATGGAAATGAAAGCATTTCTGAGAAAGAGAAATTTGCTAACACCAAATATTGATTTAAATTGCAAGAAGTCTTTTCTGAACATGTATGCATGGTATGTAGCCATTTATGGAAGCGAAACATGGTCGATAAACAGTTGGACAAAAAGAGAATAGGAGCTTTTGAAATGTGGTGCTATAGAAGAATGCTGAAGATTAGATGGGTAGCTCACATAACTAATTAGGAGGTACTGAACAGAATTGGGTAGAAAAGAAATTTGTGGCAAAACCTGATTAGAAGAAAGGATCGGTTGATAAGACACATTCTGCTACATCAAGAGGGGAGGGGGGAATCATAGACAGGGACCAAGAGATGAATACAGTAAGCAGATTCAGAAGGATGTAAGTTGCAGTAGTTATTCGAAGATGAAGAGGCTTGCACAGGACAGAGTGGCATGGTGAGGTGCATCACACCAGTCTTTGGTTTGAAGACAACAATGACAACCTATTGTTCTTTTTAGTTAGTACCTCTGTGCTGGTATTACATATAGTTTGTTACTTATGTTACCATATTTTAGACCACTGATTGTTTTAGTAGAATGCAGTAACATCATAATATGACAAAACAAACACAGTGTGTTTTTAATACATATGTTGACTGTGTCATTGTGTCTTACATGTGCTACCCTTCATCACATGCATTATCTCTCAGCTGTCCTTTGAAAACAAATTGTAATTACCAATATGTGGCATGGATAAAAGAAGGGTTTCAGCAATAGAAACATATGAATGAAACAGAACCGGTACTCCTACTGAAGTAGAAAGAAATGAAAGGTAAGAATAAGTGTGCTAGGATTAAAGAAATAAAGATGACAGATTCCCATCTCACTCCCCCAGGACTTCCTCCTAGTCAGATTCTTCACTAGAACATCAGGGGAAGAAGAATGTAACTTAGTCCTACTCATCAGTTCCTTAAGTCTTTGCTTACTTACAGTATCTCGCCACTGTCATAAGTAAGTATGTATGTATGTGATTACATAAAATATTTAATCTTTGTCATAATCACTTATGTAGTTGGTGACTTATAGTACCTAACCTCCACTATAAAAGATATAAGAAAGTCAGTCATTATTTATAAGAGGAAAGAAGAAAACGTAGGAAATCCCATGTACAAAACATATGAAACCACCTCTCTAAATATAGCTTGTACAAATCAGTTGTTACATTTTATTACTTTTGTGTGTGCCTAAGCACCACTATTTAATCTTTATAAAAAGGTAAGGGTTTGTTTCATTCTAACCTGTTTTTAAACAAACATAAGTGTGACTTTTTAACTAAATATAACATAGTACATAAAATAGAAAGAAACTTCCACATTGGAAAAATATATTAAAAACAAAGATTCCGAGACTTACCAAGCGGGAAAGCGCCGGTAGACAGGCACAATAAAATAACACACAAACACACACACACACAAAATTTCGAGCTTTCGCAACCGGCGGCTGCTTCGTCAGGAAAGAGGTGTGTGTTTGTGTTTTAGTTTATTGTGCCTGTCTACCAGCGCTTTCCCGCTTGGTAAGTCTTGGAATCTTTGTTTTTAATATAACATAGTACAGTAAGAGATAAAGTCAGCTGAAAGATAACAGAAAAACGAAAGGGCAAGGAATTGTTTAGAGGAAAACTCAGCAGAAAATACTGAAATAGTTAACTTGGTAAATCCAATTGACATCAAACTGTTGAATACACTTATAGTGCAGGTTCCCCTGGGAACTTCAAAATTTATCAGTATAGAATAAGGGCACATTCACACTTTCATTGTCTCTTTTCACTCTGATATCTGCTTGCTTGTGCAAACTATTACTGACTATCTTCACAATTCCTCTGTCTCTACCTTTCCTGTAGGTGAGCATTTAATTAATTTTAATAGGGGCTCCCCAATAAAAGTTTTATTCCTCACTTCGACAGGAGGCAGTCTTGTAGACACGTGTGGTAGTTCATTTATGATCACTTGAAACTATGGAATCATCTGAACCCTTGTAGCTGGTTCTGCACAAACGTCCAGTTTCTTTCATTACTTGCTCATAAGATTCAATTGTGGGTGATATTTTGAAATAGCTATGTGTTTAACACCTTCCCATGCTAGAAACTCTTTAAAACTATTCCTCATGAACTGTGACCTGTTAGTAATTGTGGGGGTTTCACTATATCTGTAAAGTATTCTTTTAAGCAGTTCATTATGGTATCCATATTTGGTTGTTTAATTGGATATAATTCAACCAACATTCAAAAAGAATAAGAATGTATGTTATGTCTTCTCTACATTTAGGCAATTGGACATGAAACTCTGCTACAGGTAGATCATGTAGAACTTTCAGTATTACTGGGTACAGTTTGCATGGCGCTTTAATGTTATGATCTTCACTCTTTGACATACTTCATAGGTTTTCAATACCTTTCCCACTTCTCTACTTAGATTCTTAAAATAATATATGTTGCATATATTTGTATGTTGAATACATTTACATATTCCAAAATGTCCATATCCTTTATGGATAAGCCACATTAAATCTCTTTCTACTGTTTGTGAAAAATGCAACTTGCAAGTGAATTTATTCTCTCTTAATCTGCAGAACAAAGCACCTTCTCCTATAATCCACAGACACGTTTTTTTCTGATAGTAACATTCTTTGCCCACATTGCTGTAGCTTTTCTCTAAAATATTCATATATCCTTGCAGAATGCTTTACTCTTATTGCTAACTTTCTTATGTTGTTATTTGTGGAACTTGCAGCTAAAAGAATTATTGTGAAAATAACCCCTGGTCTCTCAATTCTAGTCAAGTCACTCAGGTCCAATGGCAATCATAACAGTGCATCTAGTACTTTATTTTGTGACTCTTTTATGCAGTTAATCTCTATTTGATATTCCTGGAGGAATAATATCCATCACATTAATTGGTTATGCAATAACCTAATTTCTTTAAGGGTGGTCTATTGATAGTGACCAGGCCAAATAGCTCGCAAAATACGCATCAAATGAAAAACAACAAAGAACGAAACTCCTCTAGCTTGAAGGGGGAAACCAGATAGCACTATGGTATCTGCTAGACGGTGCTGCCATAAGTCAAATGGATATCAACTGCATATTTTTTTAAATAGGAACCCCCATTTTTATTACATATTCATGTAGTATGTAAAGAAATATGAATGTTTTAGTTGGACAACTTTTTTTGCTTTGTGATAGATGGCGCTGTAATGGCCACAAACGTATATGTATGTGGTATCACGTAACATTGCACCAGTGCGGACAGTGTTTGCTTCATGATACATTACCTGTGTTAAAATGTATCATTTACCAATTGAGGAAAAGGTTGATATCGTGTTGATGTATGGCTATTGTGATCAAAATGCCCAGCGGGCGTGTGCTATGTATGCTGCTCGGTATCTTGGATGATTCCATATCCTGTGATGTATTCACAATATGGATCACCGGAACACGAAATAAATAAATAATAAATAAAAAAAAACATCATCCAAATATCCGGACTGTTCACCAGATAGTTAAGTTATTTAATGAAACAGGAAGTATTCAGTCACATGTGAAACATCAACCATGACCTGCAACAAATGATGATGCCCCAGTAGGTGTTTTAGCTGCTGTCACGGCTAATCGGCATATCAGTAGCAGACAAATGTGTGAGAATCGAGAATCTCAGAAATGTCGGTGTTGAGAATGCTACATCAACATTGATTTCTATGCACCAGGAATTGCATGGTGACGACTTTGAATGTCTTGTACAGTTCGACCACTGGGCACAAGAGAAATTATGGAACAATGAAAGATTTTTTGCACGTAAACCGGCATAATATGCACTATTGGGCAATGGAAAATCCATGATGGCTGCAACAAGTGGAACATCAGCGACCTTGGTGGGTTAATATATGGTGCGGCATTATGGAAGGAAGGATAATTGGCCCCCATTTTATTGATGGCAATCAAAATGGTGCAATGTATGCTGATTTCCTACGTAATGTTGTATCAATGTTACTACAGGATGTTTCACTGCATGACAGAATGGCAATGTACTTCCAACATGATGGATGTCCGGCACATAGCTTGCGTGCAGTTGAAGCGGTATTGAATAGTGTATTTCATGACAGGGGGATTGGTCGTCGAAGCATCATACCATGGCCCGCATGTTCACTGGATCTGACGATCCCCGGATTTATTCCTGTGGGGAAAATTGAAGGATATTTGCTATTGTGATCCACTGACAACACCTGACAACATGTGTCATGCGCTGTCAATGCATGTGCAAACATTACAGAAGGCAAACTACTTGCTGTTGAGAGGAATGTCGTACACATATTGCCAAATGCATTGAGGTTGATGGACATCATTTTGAGCATTTATTGCATTACTGTGGTATTTACAGGTAATCATGCTGCAACAGCATGCGTTCTCAGAAATGATAAGTACACAAAGGTACATGTATCATGTTGGAACAACCGAAACAAAATGTTCAAACGTACCTACGTTCTGTATTTAAATTTAAAAAACCTACCTGTTACCAACTGTTAGTCTAAAATTGTGAGCCATATGTTTGTGACTATTACAGCGCCATTTGTCACAAAGTGAAAACAGTGGTCCAACTAAAACATTCATATTTCTTTACATACTACACGAATATGTAATAAAAAAGAGGGGTTCCTATTTTTAAAAAACGCTGTTGATATCCGTTTGACCTATGCCAGTGCCATTTAGCGGGCCAACCATAGCACCATCTGGTTTCCCCCTTCAAGATAGACAAGTTTTGTTCTTTGTAGTTTTTTTGTTTGATGCTTATTTTGTGAGATATTTGGCATGGTCATGATCAGTGTACCACCCTGTCTATGGTTATCTTACAACCCCTAATTAACATTTCAAATTTTTGTATGCTCCATACAATAGCTAACAGCTTCTTCTCACTTGTTGTGTATTTCAGTTCATGCTTATTTAAACTTCCACCTGCAAAGGTGACAGTGTTACATTCTCATATATTGGGGTACAATTCACACTGGGACATTTCACATACCACACCATAATCAGAAACATCTGTTGCCATTTTTAATGGTTCATACACTATTGGGTGTTTTAACATTGGTGCATTCACTAAAGCTTGTTTGAAATTTTAAAAAGCCTCCAGTATCCTTGCATTCCATACCTGCTTTGACCTCTGCTTTAATAACAATAATAGCCTAAGAAAGTTCATAGGGTGATCTTGTATACAGTGATGGTAAAATCTGACCAACTTTAGTTAAGAACATAACTGTTTCACATATTTTGGTTCTGGACAGTCCTTGATTGACCTTAATTGCTCTGGATCTGATATAATATTGTGTATTCCTATAAAATGCCCAAAGAACTTGAGTTCCTGAAATGTGGCTTTGAGAATTTGGTGGTAATGCCTCTTCCATGAAATTTTTTGTACAGTTTTGGTTAACAGTATGCAGTGCTCCACCCATGTCTATGACACTAGTAAAATGTCATCTTTAAATAACTCTTTACCTAAAGCTTCATCCACTGCTTGTACAAACACTGAGTCTCGGATATTTTATCCGAAAGACAATACTCAAAAATTGATATGGCTTCCCCCCAAATGAAACTGCAGTATACTTCTGCAAGCTTACCTGACGTTACCTGGCAGCCAAATCCATTGAGCTAAAATATCTTCCCTCTTCATATTTGGCTAACAACTTGTCCAGACATACAGATCTGGCCTTCTCTGCTTCTACATACTTATCAATCAATCAATCAAATTTTATTATCACGTAACATGCCTTATACAATCAAGGATTGCGACATAGGTGACTTGTCAGTTTTTATACTACATACAGACTAATAAACTTAATTTTAGGTTATAATACATGTGTTGCTATACAGGTATTTTACACATTTGTCATAATAAAGTATTTTACACATTTGTCATAATACATATTGTGGTGATCTATACAATTATTTTTACATGGTTATCATTCAAGAATTCTTCTACCGTATAGTAGCATTTATTTTTTAGATATGTTTCCAAGTCTCCTTCAGTATATTTTAGAGGTGGGTCACATTTCCCCTTATTATGTGTTTGTGCATCTAATACCAAGTGCACTGCTCTGTAGGTTTTCTTACTACTAATAAGGGATTGTTGTATACACTTAAACTTTTTTCTACTAATCTATTTTCTACAATCTCATTCTCTTCTTTTTACTACAGGTCTTAAACTTATGGGAACAGGTTATGGGTTCATTATATTTTATTTTAAATTGGAAAATATATTCGCCAATTACTTCTGGTTTATCAGAGAATATACTGCTAGACATTAATAAGATCTTATAAAATTCATGCCTTTGTCCTAAAATTAAAAGGCTTTATTCGTAAGCTTTAATTCATATCTATTCATTCTATTCCTCAAAGTTCATTACTGATTCCTCTCTGCTTACTACTTGACCAGTAGTGACTGAATGCATGTTATCCAATAACACATTTTGCTTATTTGTTAGGTAATTCATCTTACCAGGTTCAATATAATTAGAATCTCCATTTTTCCCGTACAATACTTTAGCATCATAGTCTAGTTTACCTTATATGTTAGTAACCAATTATGCCAGCAGTATTTGCAAATTTACATTAAATACCACCGTTAAGGTTTGCATGAACTTAAACTTATTTATATCTAGGGGTAACCTTGTATCTTCTTTATTTAACCTTCCTTTATTTCTGGTTATTCCAACAAAATAAGTCTCCTGTCACTGGCAATATAGGGGACAGATTCTTGTTGATGATTGTCTCCAAAAATTCCTGGGATACCAATGGTACATCACTCCCTGAGCCACTGTAAATGTCTATTCTCTTTCCTCATGTTTTCTACAAGTATAGGTTTTGTTTGTTCTTGCTTTAACACCTTATCTTTCTCCAATAACCACTCTCTTGTATGAATAGTCTGTATGGAAGCAGTCAGGTTCTCTGCATATGACCCTATGTTTGTATCATTATATCCTGGATTGTGGTTCTTTTTTTAATTCCCTCCAACGGGGGTGGGCTGACAGCAGCTTAGTACGCTGCTCTACAGCCTACAGACTTTTTTAAAAACAGAAGAAGAAAAGAAACAAGAAAAACAGGCAATAAAATGGTGACTTAAAGTGTAAAATGGCAGAAAGTTAAAACAGAAAGCAAAGGGGTTGGCAATGTTAATAAAATACAAAGGAATCAGACAAGTAACATAGTAGACACACAATTAAAAAAACATGGCGACAGTCTGGTTTCTGTTCGCAAGAGATAAAAAATCACACCCAGCGACAGTATGATGGCCATTCACAACACTTCCCAAAAGACACACAACACGGAACACCCACTGTAAAACACTGCACGAAGATGGCGGCACAAAGATGACACTCCCGAGCCGAGGGCAGACGGGGGGTGTAGGACCTGGAGGAGGGGGAAAAACAAGGAGGGGGGAGAGGAAAAAACGAAAAAGGGGGGAACCAAGGAGGGAGAGGACTCATAAGGGGGGAGAGGGGCAGGGCAGATGCGAGAGGGAATGAGAAAAGGCAGAGGAGGGAAATGCAAAAGGACTCGGGGGAGAGAAGGGGGCAGAGAGAGGGGAGGTGGGGAAAAAAGAGGAGGGAAGGGGGGGCCGAAGGAGCTCGGGAAAAGGACAGAGGAAAGGAGGGGGAGGGAGAATCAGAGTTGATAGGAGGGATAAATGGAGGGAGAGAGGGCATCATCCGGGAGGGGAGTTGATAGAAGCCACCTTGGGAAAGAGGATGAAGGGTGTAGAGATGGAGGGTAGGGGTGACACAACAGTGAAGACATGGCAGGGGGCAGGGATGGGAGAGGAGCAACCAGGGGGTGAGGGGGATCAAGGCGGCAGGAGGTGTAGACGATGCGGATATGTTCAAGGAATAGGAGCAGATGGGGGAAAGGAATGAGATCATAGAGGATCCGCGTGGGGGACAGGAGGCGAATACGAAAGGCGAGGCGGAGAGCATGACGCTCAAGGATCTGGTGGGACTTATAGAATTTGGGGGGGGGGGGGGATATATACAGGGGGGACTGGCATAACAGAGGATGGGACGGATTAAGGATTTGTAGGTGTGGAGCATGGTGGAGGGGTGCAACCCCCATGTCCGGCCAGAGAGGAGTTTGAGGAGTCGGAGGCGGTTGTGGGCTTTGGATTGGATGGAGCGGAGATGAGGGATCCAGGTGAGGTGACAGTCAATGGTGAGGCCAAGGTAGGTGAGGGTGGGGGTGGGGGTGAGGCAGACAGGATGGGCGCAGACAGTAAGGGAGAAATCCAGGAGCCGGAAGGAGGGAGTGGTACAACCTACGATGATTGCCTGGGTCTTGGAAGGATTGATTTTCAAGAGCCACTGATGACACCATGCAGCAAAAAGGTCAAGGTGATTCTGGAGAAGGCGTTGGGACCGTTGGAGGGTAGGAGTGAGGGCAAGGAATGCGGTGTCATTGGCATATTGCAAGAGGAGCACTGGAGGGGGGGGGGAGGGGGTTGGGGCACATCTGCCATGTACAGTAGGTAGAGGAGAGGGGAGAGGACAGAGCCCTGGGGCACACCTGCGGAGAGGTAGAAGGTGTGGGAATTGGCATTATGGATGGTAACATAGGAGGGGCGGCGGGAGAGGAAGGGGGCCATCAGACGGATGTAGTTGATAGGAAGGGCATAGGTTTGGAGTTTAAACAGGAGACCGGGATGCCAGACACGGTCGTAGGTCTTTTAGAGGTCAAGGGAGACAAAAATGGCGGAGCGACGGGAGTTAAGCTGGAGGGAGAGGAGATGAGTGAGGTGGGGGAGTTGGTTATCAGCAGAGAAGGAAGGTTGAAAGCCACATTGGGTGTTGGGGAGGGGGTGGTTTTGGCGGAGGTGGTGGTGGATGCGCCGGGAAAGGATGGGTTCCAAGAGCTTGCTGAAAACCGATGTGAGACAGATTGGATGATAGGAAGAGGCATCAGATGGAGGCTTGTTTGGTTTGGAGAATAACAGGATACGGGAGGTTTTCCACAGGTCGGGATAGAAGCCAGTGGCAAGGATGACTTTGTAGAGGGTGGCAAGGACTGAAAGGAAGGAGGGAAGGCAGTGTTTGAGGTGGCGGTAGGTAATGCAGTCGTGGCCGGGAGCAGTGTTGCGTTTAGTGTGGAGTGTGAGGCTGATGTCCTGCGTAGTGATGGGAGTGTTGAGTTCAGAAGGTGGTGTGTGGCCCAAGTACTGGAAGCTAGGAGCAAGGGGAGGAACAGTGGTACTCGTATGGTCCATGACGTCAGGGAAGAGGGAATAATCAAAGTGGGGATCATCTGGGATGGAAAAAAACATCTGAGAGGTGAGAGGCAAAGTGGTTGGCCTTACTGAGGTTGTCAGGAAAGGGGGGGTCACCAAGGAGGAGAGGGTACTGGGGGGGGGGGGGGGGCGGTGGAAAGCAGACCAATACTTGGAAGAGTTTATGGGGAGCGTGGTGTTGAGTTGTGTACATGTCTGGCGCCAGGCATGGCGTTTCTTCGCAGTAAGCAGGTTGCGGATGTGTCGTTGTAATTGCCAGTGGCGGGTAAGTGTATCCCGGTCACGAGTGCGGAGAAAAGAGCGGTAGAGGCGATGGGACTCTCGAAGGAGAACGACGGCCTGTGGAGGCAGGGCGCGGCGGTGAGGGTGGATGGCTTTGGTGGGGACAATGTTCCCTGTTTCCCGTTACTATAATAGGATCATTACTCTTTTCTGAGTCATGGTTCGGCCAGTATTACACTATCAAATTTCTTTGTCAAAGTTGATATGTCAAATATTTACGTCAAAGAAATTTGATGGCGTAATATGTAACTTTGTCAAATCTCGTCTATCGTCAAATAAGTATGATCAAATCTGGGCCTCGCAGTAGATTTGATCCCGATTTGATCATTAAAGTCGCTTGTGTTTTGTTCACTGAAATGTGACATGTTACCACTTGGAGCGCTAGCATCGCTGCAGCGTTCTGTCATCTGTACTCTGTAGTGTGTTTATAAACATGGCTGCAAAATTCAATTGGTGTGTACTGTCGACTACAAAATTAATAGAAATGTATAAAGCTGATGAAGCGCTTTACAACGTGAGGCACGCAGAGTACAAAAACAGCTTAAGGAGATTGGAGAGCTACAAAAATATTGCGGAGGTCATTAGCCGTGAGATACGGCCGGGTTGCACGGCGGAAGATATAAAAATGAAAATTAATGGCCTTCGCTCAAGCTACTCCCACGAAAAAGCAAAAGTACGTATCGACATACTTACTTCATTTTATTTATGCAACTAATGTTTACATGACATACAAATGATTTACATAAATTTGTTCACTGCAGATACTTGAAACACACACTAATGTTTACGTAACAAACAAGTAGTTTACATTATTTTGATTACTATTATTGCAGGTGCTTGAAAGCAAAAGTGAAGCCAGTGCACAGGCCGTTTATACTCCGCAAGTGTACTGGTTACACTTGCTGAAGTTTCTCGATAAAGTCACAGACACGGACGAAAGTGTGAGTAACGAAGAGGGGGAAAGTGGCAGTGAACTTGGAACACCCACGTTCGAAGAAATGTTCGAGGTAGGTACATTTGTTTACATTTTACATAACGCAATGTCATTGCCTTACTAGGGCACTTTCCCAGCATCACTGTAAAATGTTTTAACGTATTTTCTAACTGCTCTCCCGTGCACTGGACGTCCCGAAGCAGCTTGGCAAGCTATTGGTACCATTCACTGTAGGCCCCTTGTGTTTTGAGACTCAAGATAAGTGCGGTTTCCTGTTATGGCAGACACTGTTTCCTGACGAGTGTACATGTGTTTTTTTCTCTCAGTTAACAAGTTGTGCAGTGTGCAGGCAGCCAGTGTAATTGTAGTAACTTTTTCTGCAGGCAGATTAATGGTAGTAAGAAGTATTCTGAAACAACTGGCAAGACTGCCAAAGCTGTTTTCCACTAATCTTCTTCCTTGTGACAGTCTGTAATTGAAAACCTTTTCTTCCTTAGTGATTCCTTTTAAGGGGTACGACTTCATAATGTTGTAACTCAGAGGAAAAGCATCATCTGCCATTACAACCATTGGGGTTGTAATGTTTGTGTTGCCAGGCTTTCCGCCTTCAGGAATGTTCAGAATAGATCGATCAATGAGACACTCCCGTAGTTTCATAGTTTGCTTTTTGAAAACACTCCAGCATCACCAACACGTCCATTAGTTCCCACATCAGCATACAAGAATTTGTAGGTGGCACCTACCATGGCAAATATACTTGTGGGCATTTAATGCGAATATGCTTTCCATCCATTGCTCCTATAGTGTTATAACAGTTCCAGTTCTCGAAATCATTTGCAATTTGCTCCCACTCTTCTCTGCTTGTGGATACCTGTGAATAAGATTTATGTATGTGTAAGATAGTGTGTAGCTAATGGTTTTAATTTCTATATTTTATAGCATGAAATGCAGGCTCAGTACTCTTCTCAAGAAGAGACTAATGTAGCTTGCAGTGAGCATCATGAGCGACCTCCCACAAAGAGAAGAAAAGTTACAACCGATGTTATCGTGGAGGGCACCAATATGTTGAAGGCTGTCGCTAATATGTGCAGAAATAAGTCCCAGCCTGTCAGAGAAGACCGTTATAGTGCCTTTGCCAGCCACATCACAGCTGAACTGCGGGAGTTGGAAAATGTGGGTGGGAAAGCATTTGCAACAGGCACTGCGCAAGGCTTAATTCAGTGTCTGATGGACAGGTGGGATTTGCTGTATGCGACAAATCCACAGCCACAACCGTCCACCTTTGGACATTTCCAGGCTACCGTCCAGAAAGCTGGCATACAAGAGGACGATACGCTGTAAAATAATATATATAAATTTTTTGTAGCTCTCCAGTCTTCTTAATCTATTTTTGTACTCAGGATGCCTCACTTTGTAAAGTGCCTCATCAGCTTCATACATTTCTATTAATTTTGTAATTTTCAGACGCAAAATGTAATTGGTATTTGATCCTAAAATAAAAATAATTCTTAATGCACATGAATTGTATAGAACATTTATTTCCCTTCGGATATTGGTCCTTTAGTGCTTTATAAATTGCTTCCCATATTTCAGGTACTATTTTTGTTAATGTGCACTGTGGTATTTGAGAGCTGTGCTGTAAGCTAGAGTAACTCTCCCCTGTAGCAAGGAATTGGAGTGTTACTGTGATCCTGTCTTCTGCAGATATAGCAGTTCTTAAGTGAGTATTGTGCTTTGTGATATGAGGACACACTTCACTGAGCAAATACTGAAATATATTCTCATCCATTCTTAATTTATGTATGACTTGCCGTCCTCCACTACAAGCTCACATAACAAATTTTGTTCAGTGCTTTTATTGTCCCATCGTAAAATCTTTGGCTTCATCCAGGTATGTTTCATTTTTTTACCCCTGCTTCTCTTCCAAATGTGCATACATGCAACTGCTGCAGCTAGTAAGTTGTTGTTGTCAGCCCTCTTGAACAGTGGGAAAAAAAGTGATTACAGTGTGATATCCCTTTTTAGCGCCACATCAAAGATTTTTGTCAAAGAAATTTGGCAAATATTTGATCATATCCTTGTAAAAGAAATATGATAGTGTAATACCTGCCTTAGCGTCGATGTCTTGCAGTACTGGAAACAAAAACTTTGGACTTCATGGTTTTTTTGCACACCATTTCTGCTTTTCCAATTTCTAATATTAACACCACAGAAGCTGCTTTCCTTTTTCTTTATGAATTTGTTTGGATAACAGTTACTCTTAATAATGTCATGTGATTTTTCTGTTTTGTATAATCACCTCATTCCTTATTTAAAGTGTCCAGGACTTCAACTGATGTTAACAAATCATTAACATTTGTCCACATCCGATACTAAATATCTTTCCTAATATAATAAGGCAGCTTATGGGCTAATACTTTTATTAGATGTGATTCTTCTACCAGACAACCAAAAATATTTTGATTTAGTGGGATGCCACTCAGTATACTTCTTATGTCTACCCCATGAACTTCAGATCTAATACTTCTAATGTCAGCTGTTCCTTTATTTAACTGTACTTTCTTTCAAACTTTTGCTGAAATCATTCCACGATTCAAATTCCTCTGAATAGGCAGCTCCCCAATCTGTAGTTTCACCCATCACATAACTGAAGTAAAATCTGTATTCTTAAGAGTTCTCCCGTTTATTAGGTACTGATCTACAGTACTGGTTGTTAAACTTTTTTGCTCGAAAGCCAATATAGACATTGCAGTGCAGCTTCTTTGGCCGCATACACACCAAACTTATTATTAATTGGTAATCTGCACATATTAGTAAGTTCTGAGCCCCTCAATAGACTAGGTATAGTGAGAGAGTAATAAGTTGGTCACCAGCCCCTGTACTAATCTGGAAAAATCAGCACCACTCGGAGCACTTTGTGTCGTTCCCTGTTTCAGATTGCTGCCACCCTCAGCAACCCCAAAGTAGTGACACAGCATGGGCTGATGAACTATTGTGCTGCCTGTGTGAGTCTATGATTAATAACAGCAGTTGTATTCATATTTAAAAGCATTGTGCAAATGTTTACTAAATGTTTTGAATATTGCGTTTCTTCTACTTATTGTGTTGTATTACAACATTGTTAATTTAATTTTTATTCCTTGCTACAAATATGTACATATTTGAAGATGGCTGTTGTTGTTGTTGTTGTTGTTGTCTTCAGCCCTGAGACTGGTTTGATGCAGATCTCCATGCTACTCTATCCTCTGCAAGCTACTTCATCTCCCAGTACCTACTGTGACCTACATCCTTCTGAATCTGCTTCGTGTATTCATCTCTTGGTCTCCCTCTACGATTTTTACCCTCTACGCTGCCTTCCAATCCTAAATTGGTGATCCCTTGATGCCTCAGAATATGCCCTAGCAACCGAGCCCTTCTTCTAGTCAAGTTGTGCCACAAACGTCTCTTCTCCCCAATCCTATTCAGTACCTCCTCATTAGTTATGTGATCTACCCATCTAAACTTTAGCATTCTTCTGTAGTACCACATTTCGAAAGCTTCTGTTCTCTTCTTGTCCACACTATTTATCGTCCATGTTTCAATCCATACATGGCTACACTCCATACAAATACTTTCAGAAATGACTTCCTGACACTTAAATCTATATTCGATGTTAACATATTTCTCTTCTTCAGAAATGCTTTCCTGGCCTTTGCCAGTCTACATTTTATATCCTCTCTACTCCATCATCAGTTATTTTGCTCCCCAAATAGCAAAACTCCTTTACTACTTCAAGAGTCTCATTTCCTAATCTAATTCCCTCAGCATCACCCGACTTATTTCGACTACATTCCATTATCCTCGTTTTGCTTTTGTTGATGTTCATCTTATATCCTCCTTTCAAGACACTATCCATTCTGTTCAACTGCTCTTCCAAGTCCTTTGCTGTCTCTGACAGAATTACAATATTATCGGCAAACCTCAAAGCTTTTATTTCTTCTCCATGGATTTTAATACCTACTCCGAATTTTTCTTTTGTTTCCTTCACTGCTAGCTCAATATACAGATTGAATAATATTGGGGATAGGCTACAAGCCTGTCTCACTCCCTTCCCAACTACTGCTTCCCTTTCATGTCCCTCGACTTGTATAACTGCCATCTGGTTTCTGTACAAATTGTAACTAGCCTTTCGCTCCCTGTATTTTACCACTGCCACCTTCAGAATTTGAAAGAGAGCATTCTAGTCATCATTGTCAAAAGCTTTCTCTAAGTCTACAAATGCTAGAAATGTAGGTTTGCCTTTCCTTAATCTAGCTTCTAAGATAAGCTGTAGGGTCAGTATTGCCTCATGTGTTCCAATATTTCTCTGCAATCCAAACTGATCTTTCCCGAGGTCGGCTTCTTCTAGTTTTTCCATTCGTCTGTAAAGAATTCGCGTTAGTATTTTGCAGCCGTGACTTATTAAACTGATAGTTCGGTAACTTTCACATCTTTCTTTGGGATTGGAATTATTATATTCTCCTTGAAGTCTGAGGGTATTTCGCCTGTCTCATACATCTTGCTCACCACATGGTAGAGTTTTGTCAGGACTGGCTCTCTCAAGGCTGTCAGTAGTTCTAATGGAATGTTGTCTACTCCCGGGGCCTTGTTTCGGCTCGGGTCTCTCTGTGCTCTGTCAAACTCTTCACGCAGTATCATATATCCAATTTCATCGTCATCTACATCCTCTTCCATTTCTGTAGTATTGCCCTCAAGTACATCGCCCTGGTATATATCCTATATATACTCCTTCCCCTTTTCTGCTTGCCCTTCTTTGCTTAGAACTGGGTTTCCATCTGAGCTCTTGATATTCATACAAGTGGTTCTCTTTTCTCCAAAGGTCTCTTTAATTTTCCTGTAGGCAGTATCTATCTTACCCCTAGTGAGATAACCCTCTACATCCTTACATTTGCCCTCTAGCCATCCCTGCTTAGCAGTTTTATACTTTCGGTCAATCTCATTTTTGAGATGTTTGTATTCCTTTTTGCCTGCTTCATTTACTGCATTTTTATATTTTCTGCTTTCATCAATTAAATTCAATATTTCTTCTGTACCCAAGGATTTCTAGTAGCCCTCGTCATTTTACCTACTTGATCCTCTGCTGCCTTCACTACTTCAACCCTCAAAGCTATCCATTTTTCTTCTACTGTATTTCTTTCCCCCATTCCTGTCAATCATTCCCTTATGCTCTCCCTGAAACTCTGTACAACCTCTGGTTTAGTCAATTTATCCAGGTCCCATATCCTTAAATTCCCACCTTTTTGCAGTTTCTTCAGTTTTAATTTACAGTTCATAACCAACAGATTGTGGTCAGAGTGCACATCTGCCCCTGGGAATGTCTTACAATGTAAGACCTGGTTCCTAAATCTCTGTCTTACCATTATATAATCTAACTGAAACCTGTCAGTATCTCCAGGCTTCTTCCATGTGAACGGCCTTCTTTTATGATTCTTCAACCAAGTGTTAGCTATGATTAAAGTTATGCTCTGTGCAAAATTCTACCAGGTGGCTTCCTCTTTCATTCCTCACCCCCATTCCATATTCACCTACTACGTTTCCTTCTCTCCCTTTTCCTACTACCGAATTCCAGTCACCTGCGACTATTAAATTTTTGTCTCCCTTGACTATCTGAATAACTTCTTTCATTTCATCATACATTTCTTCATCATCTGCAGAGCTTGGCATATAAACTTGTACTACAGTAGTAGGCATGGGCTTCATGTCTACCTTGGCGACAATAATGCGTTCACTATGCTATGTGTAGTAGCTTACCCGTACTCCTATTTTTTTTAATTCATTATTAAACCTACTCCTGCATTACCCCTATTTGATTTTGTATTTATAACCCTGTATTCGCCTGACCAAAAGTCTTGTTCCTCCTGCCAGCGAACTTCACTAATTCCGACTATATCTAACTTTAAACCTATCCATTTCCCTTTTTAAAGTTTCTAACCTACCTGCCTGATTAAGGGATCTGACATTCCACGCTTCAGTCCCTAGAACACCAGTTTTCTTTCTCCTGATAACGATGTCCTCTTGAGTAGTTCCTGCCTGGAGATCCGAAAGGGGGACTATTTTACCTCCAGGATATTTTACCTAAGAGGATGCAATCATCATTTAACCATACAGTAAAGCTGCATGCCCGTGGGAAAAATTACCGCTGTAGTTTCCCCTCGTTTTCAGCCGTCCGCAGTACCAGCACACAAGACTGTTTTGGTTAGAGTTACAAGGCCAGATCAGTCAATCTTCCAGACTGTTGCCCCTGCAACTACTGAAAAGGCTGCTGCCCCTCTTCAGGAACCACCCGTTTGTGTGGCCTTTCAACAGATGCCCCTCCGTTGTGATCTCTATAATAAACATTCATGAAACCCCGTTACTTCTGTTTGAAATTTATAAGACAACAGCTGATTGATATGAGGCAGACAGGCCACTGAGCTGTCAGCAGTGGAAGGCAAGCAGCAAAATATTCCCCTCTTACAAAAACTTCTAACACTGCTGCGACCATGCTACTTTCCCCTCTGCACTAGAGATAAGCAGCCAACTTTACTTACCTCATGGCTGAATTCAGGAATGTCAATTCAAACTAAGCACATCTTATAATATTACTGTCTAAGTATTTTTATTTGCTATTGAACAAGAAAATTGCACTTTTAAGAAGCTCTTACAGTTATTGACATTTTGGATTCAGCTGTTAGCTGCTATATGCATATTATCATAAAATGTAAAGACCGCATGGAAAATTGATTGGGGCCTGTGGCCCACAGTTTGATGAGTATCTTTGAAAACAGGTAGGGTGTACTTCCTCATCAAGTTTCAGTGCTGTTCTGAGTTGAAGTTCTGGTCAATTACCTGACATCCCATTGTCACCAGCAATTGACCTCTTGCCAAGCCCTCCTATGGTTCTTTCTATTTATCAAATCAAGTTTTGCAATGATTTTTGGTTTTCTTCAATATTGTCCACATAATTACATGTAACACTGATAGTGTCTACTTTTCCTTGTACTTTCTGGTGCACTAGTTCCTACGGATGCTTCTCCAAACTATTGCAAGAGTTTGGGGCACGAATTGTTTCACCAATTTTCTACCTTTTTCTAACACCTCTACTCGGCCTTGCATATCTGCGATTTGACTATGAATACTTGCTAATTCAAGATTTGACGATTTTTTATTTGTTGCATCTTATCACTTACCTCTTCAATCTGTTCCTGAACCTACTTCCTGAAGTCGCATTGTTTTTTTATCCGAGTCTGTAGCTCTTACAATAGTTGTAATAAAGTCTCTCCTACATCAGAGGTTTTATCTACATTCTTAGCTACCACCTCCCCTTGTCAAAAATCAGACAATGCTTGTTCTTGGCTTGTAATACTGTTAGACAGCTTGTCAAACTTTTAATTTCTCTGCTTGAGCCTTCATGAAAGCCACTTATTCTTCCTAGACCAAACTGGCACACAACTTTTAACAAAAAATTAATATCTACATTTAAAAGTACTTCAATAATATCACTTGCTGGGCTACCCTTCTACACCCTTTCAGTTTTGTGAAAGTTTAAACACAAACATAGCAAATGAAATCTCAGTTCTGGGCTGAGTAGAGATCACTGGATTAGGAAAACAGCTCTCAACAGTGTAATACCAACTAGTAGCAAATGCGTAGCTGATGCAGCATGTCAATGAACTGCATCATGGATGCTGCATGGAGTTGAGTCATCATCACGTCGATCACTGGCTGTGGTAGTTAGTGGTGTCGAGAACTGCTGAGTCAGTTGTAGCCCCCTGACCTAAGTCAGGAAATCTTCTTAGTCAAATGATGAACTCTTCTAGCATTTCTATGTCTAGTTTGACTTGAACACAGTAATATCTATTACTGTTGTCCAAGTTGCTATGGACAACAAAGTACAATCTCAAAGTTCCCTTTTTCATTCAGTTTTTTTTAAATTCTTCTAGTAGGTCGTATCTGGAGTTACTTTTCTTCTTATAATTCAATTTTTTGTCCTACACTGGGTATGTCTATTCTTCTTTATTGTTTATTGTTGGTACCGGTCTCTTGGAAATGACAGTTTTACTAAATTATTCTGATGAAATTGCAGTTAAATATTCTTATTCTCTCTTTCTCTGCCACCACTAATCTGTATCCTTCACCTACATCCCCTTATCAAAATAGAACCACAATGGTTTTTAGCATGGCTTTAGTATTCTCCATTTCCTGTGTATGATCTGTAACCCTCCTACATTTGATATCAGTAGCTTTATTTAATAAGACTTCTTTCAGTCACCTTTTCTTCATTTTTGTTGAGGTGGACCTGCTAGTCAAGTCCACCCAACCGTGCTCCACAAATCTTCACAGAATTTCGTCTCCTCCTGTTTGAATGAGTGCTGAAAGAGAGTGTTAATTGTCCTCCAAGTAATTTCAATGTAGTAAACAACTGAATTTTAAAATTTCTGTATTCACATTTTATTTTACAACAGCACCACTTCATACACTAAGTGGGCATCTTAAATATATGTAGCTTGTGCAAGATAAAGAAAAGCGTATTTTACATAAGCAAATTCGAGAGAAATTTTTTATGGCGTCTATTGTAGCTATGACCATTCCTCTTTTTCTCCTTGTCTTCTAAACAACCTGAAAGCATGATTCCTAGGAGCAAGTGGCCCCATACAGAAGGTGGAGATGCTCACTCACAGTCTCGCATTGTAGAAGTGATAGGTTCAAACAGTTCTTCCATCTGCACGTATTAGTATATCTCCCACACTGAGATGTATCGACATTTTCTTACTACTATGTCACAAACGTCTTTCATTGTCTCAGAAGCTTGGAAGTGGGATATGCCATTCTAGAAATGTTATTTCACACTCCAATTGGATCAAGAAGATACTAATTGGATCACAGTAACACTTGGCTTAAATTCTAGTGCCGCAAGTGCCAATATAATAAAATCAAATTTTCATTGGATATCAATGCCATCTCTGTCCCAGAATGAGAGATTTTCACTTTACACTCATGTAACTAACAGAAATTCCAACTATCACAAATGAAAGAAACTTCTCTCAGAACAGGTTCTTTTCCACTCGTCGGACCAAGTTGTTCCTGTCTTTTCGGGTTTTTCTGCCAAGCAGACTAACACTGTTATTAATAGGCTCGGTCAACAGGCACAGTGTTATTTTTTTTTTTTTAAAAAAAAGGAAGATAAAAGTGCTGACATTGAAGGAAAAAGTAGGTTTATGTTTTCTAGAGAAGACTAACTATAACATAAAAAGCTGAATGTTTTTATGTCATCAGAATGACAGCAAGCGATAACAAGAACATGTGAGCAGGAGTATTTTGATTTGGAGGATTACAATACAGGTTTATAGCAGTAAAAATGAAAAATATCACTGGCTGGTTAGCAATCTTTAAGTGGATAAGAGCTCTTAGTCCCTGAATGTCACCGAGCAAGGTGGCGCAGTGGTTAGACACTGGACTCGCATTCGAGAGGACGACGGTTCAATCCCGCGTCCGGCCATCCTGATTTAGGTTTTCCGTGATTTCCCTAAATCGCTCCAGGCAAATGCCGGGATGGTTCCTTTCAAAGGGCACGGCCGTCTTCCTTCCCCGTCCTTCCCTAATCTGATGAGACCGATGACCTCGCTGTCTGGTCTCCTTCCCCAAACCAACCAACCAACCCTGAATGTCCATGAAGGTCACATAAAGAAGTTGCATTAGATTTCAGTTGTCAGGTTTAGGAACAAACAATGAAACCGGCTCTTTCCAAATTGTTGTGTTAGATTTAAAAAAATTCCGGTATGTGTTGTAGAAAGATTCAGTGAAAAGCTATATTACTTTTCCAAAGACTTAAAAAATGTAGATACGCTTAATTTATTAGTTTGGGCCTTTTATCAAGGCAGTGCTGAAGAGGTAGTTTCTCTTTATAAATGGATAATAAATATAGAATTAATGCACTTTCTGAAGACAGGTCAAAAGGCACACAAACAAGTATAATGTCCACCATGCTGTAAATCTGCACAGGCTATGTTGTCACTACATTATAGTCCAGGCAGAGAGAGAGAGAGAGTGTGTGTGTGCGTTTTGCCTACCAGAATACCTGCCTGCTTTCTGTTCACAGCTATCGACTGGCATATTTTTATCTTAAACAGAGTTAATCATCTTGCTGTATCACAAAATAATTGTCTGCGTTACTGCAGTAAACAATAAAAGATTAAACAAAGAAAGAATTTTAAAATAACTATATTCAGATTTATTCCAATATGTACACTGCAAATTCCATAATAGTAATAAAATAAAATTTTAATCTCTCAAGGTTATTTTCCACAGCCATCAATATATTAAAAGTAATTCCTATTAAAACATACACCAATTGTGATATGCAGATTCAAAAAGTATTTTACATGAAGATTACTCACTTAACAAATAGTTCCATTCAACATTGGACAGTTTTGGATACACATCTGGTTCTATCTAACCTGGTGCGATGTTCACCACTTATGTGTGTTAGTGTCCATTTCAATTTGTGGTCTTGACTTGAAGCTAACAAAGAAATTATTGGAGCAGACCTACAAGCTAACATCCAGCAATAAAATACGTTACATTTGTACACAATCTTATAAAAGTATGCAAGAGATAAGAATGTTTGCTGTAGTAAAATAAAACTTTTAATTATGTAAAAACAATTATCACAGCCATTAACATTATTAAAACTAACTATTGTTAAAAGGTACATCAATTACTTGCTGAAGGCAAAAGATATTCTGCATAAAACTGGTAACTTTGGAATTAAAAACAGTTCAAAATATCCTACTTCCAAGTACACCACTGTTGCAATATGCAAAACTTGTACTGATACATTGGTGCTCATTTTATTTTGATGACGGCTTCAGGTTGGCAAACACTTTATTACAGCGTAGTTGTGAGCTAATATCTGTAATAAAGTGTGTTATGTTTGTTTCCTTCTCTGTTTTCTTACAGTCAAAAATAACAACCAGTGTTATTCGTGGATCAACACTGGACAAGAAATATGTTGTCCTGTCCTGTAACACAAAGGAGCAATAATAATCATAATATAAAATTTATAATCATTATAAATATGTCAGAGAAGCTAATAACACAGTTTGCCATTTTTAAATAGTTTTGCATCAGATGTCTTCATACTGTCAATTTTATACTACTGTACAGATATTTGGCACAATTTTCATATAGACTGCATTTATTGGTAGTATTTGTCTGTCATCTTCAATAATAATCTTGCAAGGACACCTAAAAAGTTTCCAGTCAGTATCAAACAGGATCTCTGGAATGACTAATTTGTGTGGTTAATGTCTACCCTGACTTTTGAGATAAGCCAGTTAATATGTGCCATATTGTTAGATGAGTATGCCCTTTTTATACCACAAAAAATTCTTCTTGTTCACTGCTTCTCAAAAATGGAGAACTGCTTTTATAGATTTACAATTGCAGAGCACACAGAAACTAAAATTTCAGATCAACTTGCTTACCACTATTAAATATCATTACTGATATGGTAAGGAACATTGTGGCTGAATACAAATAATCTATGAGTAAAGAAACAGCTCACCACACAGTAAAAATGTCGAGTCATCGACAGGCACACAAAAAAATGAATGGGAACTTCACTATCTTTCTGATATCTCCCCCCCTCCCTACACACACACACTCACACACACACACACACACACACACACACACACACACACACACACACACACACAGAGAGAGAGAGAGAGAGAGAGAGAGAGAGAGAGAGAGAGAGAGAGTTGAAACATCATGTTCCACAGATGGCCAAAATGACAGTAGTTATTGTAATTATCAATCCCCTTGAACCTTGCTGCAGTGGAATGGTTTGTGGTTTGTATGGCTCAATGATAGATACCTGTACCCTATAAGCAACTATTTTGGAATAGAGGACAGATTACCAGAAGGACAGCGGCCTTTTCAAAAGTTGGTGAGACAACAGTCTGAATTATTGATTATTCTGGCCTTGTAACATAAGCAAACATGGCCTTATTGGCACTGCAAATGGCTGAAAGCAAGGGAAAACTACAGCTGTTATTATTTCCTAAGGAGATGCACCTCTGTTTTATGTTTTAACGATGATATCATCCTCTTGGGTAAAATATTATGGAAGTAAAATAGTCCCCATTCAGATCCCTAAGGGAGGATTATTTGGGAAGATCTCATCTATGGGTCAGAGGGTGCAATATTTGACCCCTTAATGAATTCATCTGCAGAGCTATTGGGCACATAATGTTGTACCACTGGGTTGGATCCTCTTTGCTGTGTAATGTGTTCACTATGCTGTCCATAGGAGTTTAGCCACATTCGTATTTTCTTTTTGATTATTAACTCAACTTCTGCATTACCTCTATTCGATTTTGCATTTATAAACCTGTACTAAGATGACCAAAAGTCAGATGTATAATGCTCCATTTTGATCTATGTTGGAATGATAGTGAGTTGGAAGAAATTAGAAATTACAAACTTTTGTAATGGAAGGGAAAAAAAATCGTGTAATGTGCTACATGAAAATGGTTATAAAGGTCATGAATATTTCAGTACACAATGCATTTATTGTTTATCAAACCAGTGAGAAGATAAAGGAAGAAATAAGTGTACATTTTAGTAACTTCTTGTAGGAGAAATACTGAAAACTCATGAGAAAGAACTTAGTGTATGACTTTCTTTTGAATATTGTTTCAAAGTATAACACACTGAGATTTCTTCTGTTGGGCTCACGTGTGATTTAAATATAATAAAAGTCTATTATTAAATTCTCAATCATTTAATTAATTTTGGAAAAATTATTGCTACACAACAGCAATTTTAATGAAACTATGCATTCCTTTACCAGCTGACCCTATATGCTACTGCCAGTAAGCTGGGCAAAAACACTAAAATAATCATCTCAAACGGTTAATCAATGGAAAGAGCACTCAAAGATAAACCTGACAGTTTTTTATGGTCATGATGGACTCCCATGACATCATCTTGTTGCTAAACCTACTCATAGAAATCAGTTTAATTAATCAATCAGAAAAACATTACCCAATATTTGTTCCCAAATTACTGGAAAACACTTAAATTTTCATATAAATTTCAGATCACTGTTTGCTTCTTAGACTAAAGATGATAAACTGAATTCATCACAAATGAATGAAGCCAGAAAACATCACAGCAGAAAACCTAAGGAACAGCATAGTAAATTAAAAAAATTACTGCATCTTTATTAATGGTTTTAATCTATGTAGACTCTGCAAAGGATTGTTGTTTTGCAGGCACTTATGTGAAGCATATTGTTGTGACTGTGAGAATCAGATCTCCAAAGGCAAAATCGTAACTACATTGTGTTACATAGCCTTTTTCTATAAAAATCTCTATCTGGGGTGGTTTCATGGGAGGTGGAACACTGATAGGGAAAAAATGATATCACCGAATCGCATGAGACAAATTGGAAACTCAACATAATCCATGGAAATGTGTTTTCTTTGGTGTCATACTGAAAGAGGTAAGCAACAGAAAATATTTTGTCCTATAAATACACCAGGTGTTATTCACTTGTTAAACAAAGTATCATAAAAGTGAAAAATCTCAAAAAATCTTATCTTAAGAAGAGGTATGATGGAAAATCTCAGGATTCATAATCTTGTCCCTGCAGTCAGCTGTGTTACTTGTGTGCCAGACTGAGAAACAAATACAAGAAAGGAAAATGATGAAACATGACTCAAAACAGTGGAAAAGAATTTCTACAAGGGTCGTCCACAAAGAAAGTTCTGTTTCTATTTCTATCTGCAGCAGCACTACGATTGCAGTTCCGAGCATGTGCGGCAGTTACTCTGACTCAAGGAGAAGACATGTACACCATTTTCAGATCGCTGCTACCGACGTGTGCTTTGTAGTGCTTCTTTGGTCACATTCGGCATGTGAGGTCGGGCATTATCGTGGAAAAAAAACAACACCTTTTGACAGTTGACCACCAAGGACACACTTTAGGTGTAAGAAGAGATGAAAGTTGCCAGGAGCGAGGTCCGGGTTGTACGAAGGATGATCAAACGTGTCCCAGAGACAGCAATCCTTGGCGCTTGTTCTGTATCGCGTGGCGCAATATCTTAATGGTCTCGAAGTAACCATGTGCATTGATTGTTCGGCCTCATGGTAAGAAATCAATCGTCAAAATGCCTTTTCTGTCCCAAAAAGCAGTGCACACGACTTTTCGAGGTGTCAGATTTACTTCGGCTTAACCTTCGTTGGGGATGAAGTGTGCCTCCATTCCACTGGCTGCAATTTTGTTTCAGGGGTGTCATACGATACCCAATTTTCATCCCCCATGACTATCCAAGAAAGAAAACCATTGCCTTCTTCATTGTAGTGTGTCAAAAACTGAAGTGCACTGCTCATCTGTTGTTTTCTGTGTTGTTCAGTAAGAATTTTGGATACCCAATTTGAGCAAAGTTTTCAAAATTTCAGTTTTTCAGTAACAATATCATGAATCAGTCATCATGAGATTTGCAGAACTTCCATAGCAAGGGCACTGAGTGTAAACTTATGGTTGTGCTTAATCTTCTCTTCAATTGTGTGAACCAGTTCAGTAAGCACAGGCGGGAGTCCACTCCATTCTTCATCGTGCACTTGATCATGTCCTTCATTGAACAGTCTGACCCATCTTCTAACCATGAATCACTCACAGCATTTTGTCCGTAAACCTTGCAGATTTGCTGATGAATTTCCTTCGGTTTAACTTTCTTTTCATTTAGAAAATGAATCACAGATCTCATTTCACACGCAGCGACATTTTCAATTACGGCTGACATTATAAAGAAGCACTAAAAAGCACACATCGGCAGCAGCAATCTGAAAATGGCATAAATGTCTTCTCCTTGAGTCAGAATAACTGCCGCGCATGCTTGGAACTGCGATTGTAGCTGCCGCGGATAGAAATAGAAGCAGGACTTACTTTGTGGATGACCCTCGTATAACCATACAGTAAACAAATGAAGAAAAGAAGAATGGTTGTAACAATGGAGATAGGACTGGATATAAAAAGCAAAAAAAGAAACATATGTTCATCCAAATGATTGGGTCTAAATCAGCAGTATTTGGAGTGATAGGCACACCATTGCTATGACACAGGTTCCATTTTAGTTGCACAACAGCATCTAAAAGTAGGTGTTACATACTATAGGGCGCCCCACTCAAAAGAGGCCCCACAAACAAACATTTGCTTAAATTACACTTAAAGGTTTTGCATAAAAAATAATGAAATGAAATGAACATGTCATGCCTCATTCATGGGGAAATAAAGGTGAATCACAAAAGGTGCTGGAAGTGACCCCCCGCCCCCAAAGACTTGTAAACACGGGTGAACACAACACTGCAGATTCTCAAATGTTGCTGGCAGAACCACTTGTGTCACTGCCTGGATTTTGCAGATGATGTTCTCTCATAAAACTTCCAAGTTTTGTGGGTTGATCCTGTAGACCTTGTCCTTTATGCCACCCCAGAGGAATAAGTCAGGTGGTGTTAAATCAGGTGACCCTGGGGGCCACATTCCTTTCAAAAACACTCTGCCGCAGAAAAATGATTTGACCTCAGCCCCAGTCACTCGAAATGTGTGGTGTGTGGCACCAACCCATTGGTACCAGCCGAGGATAAGTTCTTCATTATGCAACTGGTTCACAAATTCCTGAAACACTTTGATGTAAAATGCATTTGTCACAGTAGACTCGAAAAAAAATTGGTCCGATGCGATGCTGTGATATTGCACAGAACCCTCCAATCTTTTGTGAATGAAGGGATTGCTTGACCAGTGCATGTGGAATTTCGTTACACCACAAATGTGTAGTCTGAGAGTTTACAAAGCCACCCAGGTGGAACCACACCTCATCGCTGAACCATGTTTACTGCAATATTCCTGGCCTCTGGACAATAAATTGCCGAAACCAACAGCAAAATATAATGCGTTTGTCTTTATCATTGACAATGAGTTCCTGAACAACTGTAAACCTGTATAGATACATGAACGCTTTCTTCACAGCTCTGTAACATTCTACATTCCTGAAGATAAACATTGAACAGACTTTGCAGGTTGTTTCACAACAGTCACTTTTTCTAAGAATAATGGCAGCCAACCCCTGTCTTGAAGATCCAACCCTGTTCCAGTGCTCTCAATTTTGTTCAATAACTTTTGTATGGAGCACTTAGACGTATATGCTGGTCACCAAACTGTTCAACAACCATTTGCTGACATGTCTTAATGAAACAAGTAATCCAATATTGTTTCACAAGGAACACACGCTCTGACAGAGTAGCTATACATTGTCACTAAACACTGGGCTCCAGACACAGCGACTTGAGGAAACACAGCTGCGCCAAATGATTTTGCAGAGTGCAGTGTAGCCATGTCAAACATCACTAATTACATGGTGCAATTTCAGCAGAATTGCTACACGTGTTTGTGGGCCCTCTTTCAAGTGGGACACCCTGTATAAAAAAAGAAGTTTTGTCCAATTTGGTTCATTGTTAGAGGCCTTTCTGTCCCGGCTAATGTAAATATTGAATGAGCTGACATATGAATTAATACATTACAGAATATATTCATTTCATTTGTTCATGTCAAGAACATTGCTGTCAATATTTTAAATAATTAAAATATTATTACACGTCATCCATGTTGAGAGTACTATCTCTGATGTATGCATTATAACTGTGTCATATTCAAGAGCCACACAAAATACATAAAATTTATGGGATTTCTCTATGGTTACACATTACTGTGTCACAGTTTGTTTTCTTATCAGTGAAATAGTAGTTGGATTTGTAAATTAACAACTTTATGTAAGTAGCACCTTCCCAGACTACAAACATCAAAATGGAAGTGGGTTCTTCCATCTCCCAGGAAAGCACATACAACAGCCAATTATAATGATTTTGGTGAAGAGACTAGAGAATATCTGAGACTTGGGGAATATTTTTGCTTATATAAAGTAAAAAGTGGTATCTACTTACTCTTGGGCAGAAATGATATATCACTTGATCCATTGCCATCAATTCAGCTGCATTTTCTTGTATAACATTGACAATAATTGGCAGGTAATTTACAGGTTTTTGCTGCGAACATACAATATGCATTTTGAGCCAGGGAGGGAGTTAATGTTTTCAAATATAAAAATTGGAATTGATGGCACAATGAAAAGCTATGAATTGATGCCACAATGAAAAGCAAAGCACAATAAAATGAATAACTCAATTATTAGAGATATTTCAAATCTAGATTTTCAACTATTAAAAAATGCTAAACAAGGAACGATGGATTAGAAATACCTTAAATAACTGCAACTATGGGTACACAAATGAAGAATAAATCTAAATTTGGAAAGAATTACTGCTATGGTAGTTGATTAAAAAAAACTACAAAAATATGGCAGACTGAATAAAATTAGCCAGTAATTTTTTGCATTAAATACAAAACCATATTGTGAACGTAGTGCTCAAACAAGCAGCAGAAGTATAATCTGCTCATCACGTGTGTGCATGCATGGTTCCCCCCTTTCCCCAAACACACACACACACACACACACACACACACACACACACACACACAGTGGCAAATGATGTACAAAGCAAAGCATTGGGGGGTGGGAGTAGCGACATAATGAGAGGCAGAAGAAAGTGAGACAGGTGACCCACAATGACAGTGGTAAAACATAAAAACCACAAAACTGAGAGAAAATGGTGTATGAGTGAGAGAGAGAGAGAGAGAGAGAGATTGGTTTACACTAGGGGGCATTAATGAAGGATATGCTGGAGGAGTTTACAGAACTGTTGGAGAAGGGGAGCCATAGGGTGGGAGGAGGAATTCTAATTAAATGACACAAGCTGAAAGTACTGAAATAGCTACTGGATTTAATGCCATTGTGGGGTAGACGCAGTTGGGTTTACAGTCAGTCATTGTTTAGTAAGTGTGGAGGAAGGTAACTGCTTGGTTGCAATAACCATATAGTACCATGATTGGATGTGACAGCATAGCTGGTATATGACAAGGCGGGTTTTATATGAGGCCCTAAGATGGGATGGCTATGAAAAGTTCATTGCTAGACTGAACCCACAGGAGATTAGTATATAGGGTTGCAGGACTTGGAGCGAGACACTATATCTCTGGAACAGGATAATGTGTATGTTTCATAGGCGCCAGGATATTACTCTGAAGGACAAAAAGTAGGGTTTTGGTTATGATATTGCCCATTCCAAAGCACAACGGAAGTAGTTGGAGCCCAGATGAAAGACATCATATAGGTTTTCAATTCCTGGGTGACATGAAGAATTCTAGTCAGTGACTGGTTCACATTCATGATAGGTTTGTTGATGTCACAACAAGAAATGGTGTAGTGTCTGTGTTTGGACCAACGGAGGGGTTTATGGTCTGCCTGAAAAAGATTCTCACAAGGTGATCAGCATATTTAAATAGCTCCTGGTGCCCTCTGCAGACGCAGTGCCCATGAGTGGCAAGGCTATAGGGAGGTACTTGGTACTTTGTTGAGTTGAGAGGACCATGTGAAACAGATGTGTGAGCAAATGTTGAGGTTTGGGAGCAAATAGCAGCAGCTGTCCTTACCATGGGGTTAGATCATGAAAATGACTTTTACAAGACATAAACAATAAAGTGTTGCTGGAATTACTGCACAGGGTTCGATGGGGTAAAAGAATGCCTCTGTGGCATTAGAGTGTGGCTCAACTCCATGCCAAGTGGTCTACAGGTTCCCACATGACCACTACAGATTTTGATGAAATTTTGTATGAACAATCACACATGTTTTCAATGAACACTTATAAAGTTTCATAATCATTAACTAGTGTACCATAGTGTAACTAAAAACAGTGCACCTGTGAGGTTTTGGCAACTTTGAGACATACGATCTCTGGAAATTTGTATTTGAAAGAAAGAAAATCGGGTCATCTTGTACACCTTTTTGTGCTCTCTTAAGTGAAATAATAACAATAAAAAATATTTCCTGAGCAACTTGCATATGGATAATTTGAAGCACAGTCGCCCAAAAGAATAGACACTTGCAGTTGAAGGGGGGGGGGGGGGGGGAATTTAGCTTTTTCTATCATTGCGGGATACATCTGAAACCTTGCACATGATAACTTACAAATAGGAGTTTAAAAAGTTCCTGAGCAACTTGCATATGGATAATTTGAAGCAAAGTCAGGGGAAGAAATAGAGACTTGAAGTTCAAGAGGGGGAGGGGAGGGAGGAGTTTAACTTTTTCTATCATTGCAGGATACGTCTGAAACCTTGCACATGATAACTTACTAATAACAAGTCTAAAAATAAAAATAAAAAATCCTTCTTCTACTGTTTTCCAATAGTTTACAAACTGAGAGCAAAGTTGAAGACTTCAAAAAAATGCCAAAATTGGCTATTTTTGGCCCACTTTCACAAAAAAAAAAAGACTTCTGTAAACTCTTTTAAATCTTTTTCATTAGAAATACCATGTTCGAAACCACCTAAAAACTATATTTGGTTTTGTAATATGAGCATATAAGGCCCTAAAAAAAAAAGGTGGAGGTGCATTGAAAATGGCCCATTTAACGCTGGTACTCAAGTTATATCTGACATCTTTTATTATGTTCTATAACTGTTTAATACTCTCTGGGGAAGGCAATACCAAATGTCATGAAGATATGAAATCAGAAAGTCTGAATAACTTGAAAAGTTTCAAGAAACTGGTGTCTTGTGTCACAACTCATCATGACATATTTCAGTCTGTTTTCACTGCTATAACTACAAAATCAAACTAGTTATAAATCTCACAATTTAACTGTGCATTACCAAGACAATGTAGATCGTGGCAGTAAAGTTGCTCGATGACAACTTCAGCACACATCATAGAAACAGTCTGTAGATTTTACACCACTCTGACATAGTGTAAATTTTGGTGAAGTTCACAGGAGTCTTCCTTACATTTTTTGGAATGGATTTAAGTTATAGAGAATTATTAGTATGCTTTTCTGTTGTGTAATGTTATTGATTGCTAGTTTATTTCTGGTTTAAGGTATATAGTGTACTTTCTGTTAGCATTGTTTGTAGTTAATGTGGAACACTAGCGTACACATGAAATTGTTTGTGTTGGTCCACTGTGGCTAACCATTGACTTTTTGTTTTGAAGTGAGAAAACCAGAATCCCCATCGTCATAGGAGCCAGGTCTGGTAGTTGTGCAACAGCCACCACTGAATTTTCTTTACTGCAGGATTCCAAGATCCCGAGATGATGATACATAGAAGTGTCGAAGCCAAAACTAGAAGAGGTCTCTTTTAGGATCCTAAGCTTATATTTACTTCAGCCTACTTGAATTTTCTTGCTATGGAATGTCACAATGAAAACTATACTGTGAGCCAGGCGATGTCACTGATGAGACAGTTTGGGAAGTAATTTTGAGAAGGCAGAACCCAAAAAAATTATAGTTTTCACAAGTGATTACATCAGATTATTAGAGCCACAAAAAGAGAAAAATATTCTTTTTACTTCATTCCTCACACCATCTCATTTTTTATAAAAAGAATTTTGAGGGCCCGATTGCTGTAGAGATGCATAAAACTGCTTACTTGCAGTTTTTCTGAATCAAGCTCATTTCCTAGTAATCAGGACTTTTAATATTGTCTTCCACAGAGATTACTAAACAGCTGCAGAACATAGTAAAAGATGTCAGATTTAACTTGATTACTGTCAGAATACATGCCCATTTTCATCGCACACAACTGTGTTGTTCTTTTTTATGGCTTTATATGCTCACATTGCAAAACCAAAGAGTTTTTTTAGATGGTTTAGAATATGGTCTTTTTAATGAAAATTGTTTAAAGGAGTTTGCAGAAGAATTTTTTTAAAGTGGATAAAAAATAGCCATTTTTGGCATCTTCAACTTTGTCCACAGTTTTTAAAGTACTGGAAAACAATAAGAGGATGAAATTTTATATCCTAAGACCTTGTATTAGTAAGTTATTACATGAAAGGTTTCAGATATATCCCGCAATTACTTCCAGAGATATAAAAAGCCAAACTCCAAATTTTTTTTTAGTGTGTATTTTTTCGGCTGAATTTGCTTCAAATTATCCACATGCAAATCCCTCAGGAAATCCTTTTTTCGTTTTTCACTTAAGTTGTGCAAGATACCTAATTTTGTGTCTTTCAAGAAAATACTGCCAGAGATATTATGTCTGAAGCTGCCGAAAACTCGGGGGTGTGCTGTTGATAGCTGCATTATGGAGTCAAAAAAATTACTCTATCTCTGCGTGTATTAAATTGGCAAAAGTAAAACTTTACCAATGTTCATTGGGAACATGAGTAAAAGTTCACACAAAATTTCAACGAAATCCGTGATGGTGATGTGGGAACTTTTTCTGAAATTTGACCACTTGGTACAGAATAGCCCTAAACAAAATTAAGGAAAGATCATTCACCTGAAGCTGCTTCAACATAGCATAATGCATTTCCAAGTGTTACACATTAATCAGCAACAGATGAGTGTTGCCTTTTCTTTCTTTCTTTTCTTTTTTTCTTGCACGTGTCTATGCACCCGCCATCAATCAGTTGCAGATGAGTGGTTGGATTTCCTCACTTTTGTTTATAATATAAGAGTATTTCCTTGTACAAATCACAATACATCTCACCTCTACAACATTTTCTATTTCCATATACATACATGAAATTCAACTCTTTGAGGACACCTTGGCCCTGATTTGAGAACATAAGACAATGCTCTGTGTTGTGAATTATCTTCAAGACAAGAATATTGTAATATCTAAGGTTCTATAATGTTTATAATAGAGGGAAACATTCCACGTGGGAAAAATATATCTAAAAACAAAGATTATGTGACTTACCAAACAAAAGCGCTGGCAGGTCGATAGACACACAAACAAACACAAACATACACACAAAATTAAAGCTTTCGCAACCAACGGTTGCTTCTTCAGGAAAGAGGGAAGGAGAGGGAAAGACGAAAGGATGTGGGTTTTAAGGGAGAGGGTAAGGAGTCATTCCAATCCTGGGAACGGAAAGACTTACCTTAGGGGGAAAAAAGGACAGGTATACACTCGCACACACACACATATCCATCCGCACATACACAGACACAAGCAGACATTTGTAAAGGGAAAGAATTTGGGCAGAGATGTCAGTTGAGGCGGAAGTACAGAGGCAAAGATATTGTTGAAAGACAGGTAATGCCCTTCAGAATATCCTCTCTTCCCGTTATCCGCCACGCCTGCTGCCGCTCATACCTCACCTGTCTTTCAACATCTTTGCCTCTGTACTTCCGCCTCGACTGACATCTCTGCCCAAACTCTTTGCCTTTACAAATGTCTGCTTGTGTCTGTGTATATGCGGATGGATATATGTGTGTGTGCGAGTGTATACCTGTCCTTTTTTCCCCCTAAGGTGAGTCTTTCCGCTCCCGGGAATGGAATGACTCCTTACCCTCTCCCTTAAAACCCACATCCTTTTGTCTTTCCCTCTCCTTCTCTCTTTCCTGAAGAAGCAATCGTTGGTTGCGAAAGCTTGAATTTTGTGTGTTTGTTTGTGTGTCTATCGACCTGCCAGTGCTTTTGTTTGGTAAGTCACATCATCTTTGTTTTTAGATATGTTCTATAATATTTCTCAGATGAATAATATTTACAAACTATTATCAAAGCAAAAATACACTGCCTGACAAAAAAGTGAAACATCTAGAAGACATAGGTGGATGTCAATGTAACGTGGGACACAACAATTACGAAAAGGATGGACTGCTACTCACTGTATTAACTATACCTACATCTTGACAACTGCCATCCCTTCACACCACAAAATCCCTACCATGCACCCTGGCTACCCAAGAATGGCATATCTGCAATGACAAGAACTCCGTTGCCCAGTATGCTGAAGGCCTCAAAACGGTCTTCACAGAAGGCAAATACTCAAACCTAGTCCACAAACAGATTTCCCATGCCATACCTCAACATACCTCCATTCCTCCCGTTACCCCAAGAACCAGCTACAAAAGAGTGCCCCTTCACCACCCAATACCACTCTGGGCTGGAATAACTGAACCACATCCTATGTCAGTGCTCTGATTACCTATCATCATGTCCCAAAATGAGGGGCATCCTACCCAAGATCCTTCCAACTGCTCTTCTAATGGTTTTCCATTATCCATCCAACCTACACAACAGCCTAATCCATCCTTGTGCCACTCCCAGTCCCAATTCCTTTGCGACAGAGATCATATCCTATAGGGGACCCAGGTGAAAGACCTGCCCAATTTAGCTACCCAGCATTTCCTAATCCAGTCCTGTCACAGGCTTATCCTATCCCATCAGAGGCCAGGCCACCTGTAAACACAGTCACGTCAACAATTGATTCACAACCTGAGCCATCTGGATCCTCCTTTCCACCACCAGCTTCACTGAACTGTGCAGATAGGAATTATATTTACAACATATTCTCTGCACTTGAAATTATCCTTGCCTCAATTTAACCTAATGTGTCCACCTGCTTCACCCGACAGTTTCCATCCCCTCTGTTCTATCAACTCCTCTCAATTCACATCCTATCACCCTCAATGAGCACCGCTCTCTGCCAATGCAACCAATAGCCTTTCCCAGCTCTACTACTCTCCCCCCCCCCCCCCCCCCTCACTCACACAGCGTCCTGATGCTGTGCCTTACAGCCCTGTCCTGGTGCCACATTCTGGCCCCTGCAGGCTCAACCAGGCAGCACCCTTCTCCCCCCCACCAGTACTCGTGCTTTCCCTCCCCCCTTCCTGCCTCATTCTGGGCTGCTGTTTCCTTTCAACACAACAGTTCCAGCCTAGCTAGAAGTAGTGGTCATGAGTGCGTGTGGTGTACCTGCTTGTGTGAATGTCTGTGTGTCTTCCTTTCTTTTCTGACAAAGGCAACGGCCCAAAGCTCAGTATGTAACAGTCTTTTCATTGCGCCTATCTGCAATTCAATGTACCATTTTCACAGTGAGTAGCAATCTATCCTTTTGATAGTTGTTGATATTCCAACCTGTACTTCCCATTGTTTCGCTTTGTACATGTATACACCATTGGCAGGTATGTACAAGATCAGAGTTGCAATCCTCTCTGCCAATAGAACACTTACCAGAGCAAATTAGTCTTGTTCATGTTTAGTGCTGTTAGCAGGCTGGTAGTGCACAGAAGGGGTAAGAACAATGTTAAATGTTGAGGAATCATTGGGAAGGACACAGAGGTGCCACCTATTCATGTAAGACAACATAACCAGCACCTGGCAGCTTTATAGAGGCCACACTGTGGGTCTTCATGTGGTCACCTGGTGGAATCTTGCTCTATTCAGATTTGTGCGGCATTCATATGTGACAGTGGTCTGATGCTGGAGTGCATGTAAGCATGCGCACAGGCATACTCATCGTCAAAATTACTATCGAGTGTCTCTGGCCACCATAAGGGAAGATTTCCATATTGTGCACCAAGCTCACTGCAACCCCTTAACATTTGTGCATGCCATCTGAAAACAAGAAATGAAGTCTCTGAAACATGTATCCCACACCATTGGTATGTGATTAGCAGCAGCCAGGCCAGGGAATTATTGTCCCACATGTAGTCTGCCATTAACACCACGATAGAAGTGGCTACATATGTAGTGGTGCAGTGACTGGGAAGCATGGATTGCTGATGAATGGTACTGCACTCTGTTCGGTGGTGACTTACAATTCTGTACTACCCCAGATGACTGTCATTTGTTAGTATGGTCGAGTCTGGGGAAACATCCCAGCCTTCCAATGTTTTGGAGAGAGATGATGTCACTGCTGGCATCATGGGTGGGAGCCATCAGGTATGATTTCAGGTCATAGCTGGTAGCAATTGATGGAACTCTGATGTCACAATCGTACATCACAGACATCCTGTATCTTCATGAGTTAATTCTCATGCAACAGAATAGTTGTGCCACTTCTAAACAGGACAATGCTCATCTGTCATGGCATGCAAACAGGCTAGAAGAGATGCAATGTACCAAAAGCAGTTAATGAAGGGCCACAATACTGCTCATCAAATTTGATCCTGTGAATGTTTTCCAAAACATGCTCAACAATAGTAATTTTTTACAATAGTGCAGGTGATCACAGTTCTAATGGTCCTTTTGATTCTGTTTCATCGTTCCCACTGTTCGTCTGATGTAAGATTTTCTACCCACACATTTTGATACATGTTGCACCTTTTACTCATTTCAGTAGCTTGCAGAATTTTGATGGATAGATGAAGACTGTTTAATTTTGTCTCTCTTCAGAAGGGGGTTAATTTTAGCCATACAATGGCAGAAATGTAAAATTCTGCTGCTGCTTCTCATTGAGGTCATTATTATTTTTACTACTTGATATCTGTAGTATCCGCACAGTTGCCTGGCCAGTACCACCAAAGGACACATCCGTGGCTGGTAGGTTGCCATACCCATAGGCATCCTCCACCAAAGCCAAACACAAACAACAATCCCAATTCTGGTCATACACACTGCTGGCTTACGAAGAGTGGTAGATGACAACAGCAACACACCTCTCTATGTACACACCAGACAACAGCAACTCATCACTCTGTCTGCATGCCGGACTCCAGCAGGCTCCACAAGACATTATATTTTGTGCGTCCACATGACACCGCAAGTAAATCCCTCCATCAGATCACTTAAGATGCTCACAGCTACTAGCTGACACCATTCATGCCTGCAGGCTCAACTCCAGCTGTCCCCTGCAGCTGATCTATAGGTTGCATCTTCAGCAGCCGTCTTCAGTGCCACCAAGATCATAGACCAGGCATCAACCCACGACTACAATAAAGACACCAACCATCCTGCAACTGACCGAGATAGACACTAACCTCGACTAGCCTCTGGTATACTGACTGAACACACACCGACCGAGGACATAGTGCTGGACAACAGTGAGGGACATTTTCATTCTACCAGAAATGGATCTTACTTCCTGTTTCACATCTCAGCTATGAACTGTTTTTACCAGTGTGTGTGTGTGTGTGTGTGTGTGTTTTTGTGTGTTTACCAATAAAGTGTTTCTTTCACTGTACTTGTGGGTCAACATTATTATATGCTTTCCTTGCCACCTTGTCAGAACCATGATACAAGAACATAATTAATTTTGTGACTGTTGTAGCACTGATCCTAAAGACACTCTGTAAGCAGATCAGCTAAATGGGAAGTTTTCATTGGCTGATCTGATTCTTGCATGGTGTATCTTAATGTATATCACAGTGCACTTCCGTGCTGGGATCTGGTTCTTGCATATGTACCATGATCTATACCACAGTGCACTTCTGTGCTGGGTGATGATGGTTGTGAGTATGCAAGAACAGAATAGTGTGCAATGGCTATCTGTACTTGCTGTGACCAAGGCATGCATCATGCATTTGAGGTGGATGAGGACACTGAGGAAAAGCAAGTACCATCTTTTTCTATCTTCCTAGAGAATTGGATGTGACTGTTGATGCTACAAAGATGTTCCAGGAGCTTCTCACATTTCTGTCTAAGGCAATATCTTCTTTGAAGCCATAATTGGTGACAAGTTTTATATCCTTTTAAATGTAAATTTGTTTAAGTTGTTGTTGTTGTTGTTGTTGTTGTTGTTGGTTTTCCCACATCCACAAGGGGAATTTCATTTGGGACCTGTGGAAGGCACGTTAGCATATCTGTTCTTATTTTGTAAATATTTGTTATGTATTCTTCTTTTCTTATATATTCCACATTGCAGAGGATCTACTCAGTACGGAGCAATTTGAACGAAAAGTACATCTAATCTCTAACGTAACAGGATACCCACTGCAATGCCATCAAAATGATCATGAAACTGGGCACTGGAGGGTTAAAAGGGAAGAAGAAGGTATAAAATAGTGCCTAAGTAGCTTGACCAATCACTTGCAAAGAAATGGAACACCGAGTCCAAAGAACCTTAGATAGGTACATTCATAAAGAATGCCATCGTATCATCAAAGATGATTATAATGTGACCATCACAAAGTCAAGGACATTTTTTGTGTCAAGGGTGGGGTGGTAGTAGAAGCAACATATGCTACATATGATGATGCTGGGACACCAGTAATGTCAAAGCTGCAGTTTCAGTATATCCGAAGGCACTGCAGCTGTCAGGAGTATTTGGTAGAAAGCTTGTGACAGTTTAAACAATTAACAGGAAGCATGAGAAGATGTTATATGGAAAAATTACTTTTACAACATGCTGCATTCTTACTACTGCAGTGGTTTGTTGCTGTTTTAATTTTACAAAGGAATATTTGCTCACAAGAGCCATCTTACTGTGTCAATTTTTGACAAGACAGTGGAAGAAAGAAAAACAAGAAGTAAATGGAGGAGAAGCACCCAAGAGAAGGTAAGATGGCAAAAAAAGCTGCAATATATAGAAGTGAGACTAAACAAAAAAATAAGTGAATTGAGAGGGAAACAGAGACAGGATAGGATAGGAAGGACAGTAAGCAATGATACAATCTACGTAAACCGAGGTCAGTATAAGGACAGTAAGAAAGCCACGCTGCTCAGAAAAGTTCTCATTTGCTGTTCTTGATAGCAAGGATCTGGATCATTTGCGAGGAAAAATATACACTATGACAAAAATCATGTTCTACTGTATTATAAATAACATATTAGAAAAAAAAAAACAATTAACTTACAGCCGGATGACTGAAAATTATTTGGTAGCAGTCAATACCAGTTGGAGGATCAAGAGGTTTATTTGGATGATGGTAGCCTGAGCCTTTGAAATCTTCCACACCTGTAGCATCAAACAACAGAGTGACAGCAGCTGCATCATAACGCCTCTGGAAATTATGAATTCTGAAACATTCAATAAAAAATGATTACTGCTTTAACTAAAACAGAAAAATATAACATAAACTAGGATCTTTTATAGAAGATATTATTTGGTGGATTCCACAAGAAAATGTTCTCTCACAGAGTAGCATGCACAATTTTCCAAAGATAAATGACGCTTCAGAAGTTCAAGGAGTGACCTACAATAACAAGCTTTACAGTTTTCAGAGAGAAAACTGTCTATGTGAATATCGACTTCAGTTGTAAGTGAAGGGCATCAATCTCAGTTCTGTCATCTCAGTGAGATTCATGTGCCAATTTCAATTCAAAATTCTGCTGGCTGTCACATCTAAGGAACCTTAAGATAAGAATACAGAAGGTCATGAATAGCTTGTAGTGCCTGGAAAAAAAGAAGACGGACAGGTCATGTCTATCACAATTTTATACTCATTTGGTCCTGACTTGATTATGGCTGTATCATCTCTGAAGTGACTTAACTTTCCTTATTTGAAAATAATGAATGCATTACACCACAAATCCATTGTATTTGCATTGGAGTGTTTATAGGATGAGCCCTTGCTTAGTTTCAGCACAGAATTTAGTGAGACAATTCTAAAATTTTGATGATGGGGCCTCACCATTTACAATGAGCTGGATATCAAGCCATTCAGAATTTATCTTGCATTTAAAATTACTTCTCACTTACCAGTTGTGGACAAAGCATACCTTATCACCCGCAAACTGCAAAATAATTAAGAATCCAAGCAAAGCAGCTCACTGTGAATGACAACATAGTACATATAAATGTCCCCTCCTAGGAGTGGAGGAAGTTGTTACCTCAATGAGTACACGAACAGAACTTAACTGGCTGTTGTGCTGTTTTACCTGGGAATTTTATGAATCTGCCCCTATGATGCTTTTGTAGGAAGAAAAAGATGCTTTCGTTGCTTTACACAACTTTCTCCGGTACGCGGATTTGTCATATAGTTTGAGGAGCACTCAGAAAATCAGAATTAAAGTGATACTTTGATGTAAGTCACATATCTACTCAAGGTCACTGCTATCTCCCCGTATGTCATTACTGAGATGAACAGGCATGAATAGATGGGAAACAGAGTGACAGGACTGGCCAGAGTATCAACTGCAGTTGGTTTCTCTAATCACTAAACCACGGAGTGCCTTCTATAGTGACTTATTCAAAATGAAGTTTATAAGATTATATCCATACAAGACACTCGCCATTAACCCACAGCGTCGCAAGATTAGCAGAGCTGTCTAAGGTGCTGCAGTCAAGGACTGTGCGGCTGGTCCTGGCGGAGGTTCGAGTCCTCCCTGGGTATGGCTGTGTGTGTTTGTCCTTAGGATAATTTAGGTTAAGTAGTGTTGGACTGATGACCTTAGCAGTGAAGCCCCATAAGATTTCACACACATTTGAACATTAACCCACAGCTAACTCCTACTCCATCACGAAAGCCACAAGCACCTGACTGATAACGTACCCTAGTGCGCATCTACATGCAAAAAGCCGAGTATGGCTAACATTAACTTAGTATGAGGTGCCACAGTAAGTAAATCTGATTACAAACATGGATTTTCCAGTCTTTTTTGTGACATTAAATCAGTACAAAGGAAACATGTATACTGTTTCAGAATAAGATTCTCACTCTGCAACAGAGTGTGCGCCGATATGAAACTTCCTGGCAGATTAAAACTGTGTGCTTGACTAAGACTCGAAATTGGGACCTTTGCCTTTCATGGGCAAGTGTGCTCTATCAACTGAACTATCCAAACACAAGTCACAACTCGTCATCACAGCTTTACTTCTGCCAGTACCTCATCCCCTACCTTCCAAACTTCACACAAGTTCTCCTGCAAAACTAGTACCCCTGAAAGAAATGATATGGCGATATGGCTTAGCCACAGCCTGGGGGATGTTTCCGCAATGAGATTTCCACTCTGCAGGAAGGTAGGAGACAAGATACTGGCGGAAGTAAAGCTGCGAGGAAGGGTTGTGAGTCACTGCTTGAGTACCTCAGTTGGTTGAGCTCTTGCCTACGAAAGGCAAAGGTTCTGAGTTCGAGTCTCAGTCTGGCACACAGTTTACCAGGAAGTTTCATGTCTATTGTTCACTACACCTGTTTTAAAATATTACACACTCATTTTCAGATGTATTAAAAACAAGAGTTGATAATGAAAAAATCAAACAATGGAAAATCCAGGATGGACGAATGACAATATTATGAAAAGAACAGTTTGCTACTCACCATATCGAGAAGACACAGTCACAAACATGCAGAAGAAAAAGATTGCTATATATTTAAGCACTCAGACAAGAATGTCCTTCTAAAGCAGAAAACACACACACCTTAAATTCACACAAACACAACTCAAACACACGAGACCATTATCTCTGGCCACAGTGGCCAGATGCACCCTCAGTGGCCAGAGGCAGTGATCATGTGTGTGTAAATTGTGACTGTGTGTATGTTTTCTACTTCAGAAGAAGGAAGCTTAAATGTATAGAAATCTTTATGTTGTGCGTGTCTGCGACTGACCGTCTATATAATGGGCTGCAATCCATCCTTTACATAATACTGTAGTTGACAGGAACTGTCTTATGAAGTAATTAGAGTGTGGCAGAACAAAAAAGTATGTGAAAATCTTGAAGAAGTTGAGAAAAAAAAGACTGCTCCAAATCAATAAAATAAAGTGGGGAAAAATGGAGTAAGATGACACTGCAAAGACATTTGTGATGGTGCCAAAGATGATGAAGGCGGGAATGTGACACAAATAAAGAAGGAAATGGGCAGTGCCTTGTTTTAGAGAAGAAAAGATAAATAGGGGGATGCATCATGAAAACACTACAGTACAATCTATATTATAGTTATTGTCAGTAACAACCCAACAAATTAGCACCAATTACTACTATGCAGGCACACTCCACTGGAATATGCCGAACCCAGCATTCTTAAAAAGCATATAAACTTTTCATGCAGATAAGGCAGGGCAACAATGATGTTCACAGTTTAATTTCATAGTGTGCTGCTTTGTCAATTTATTGCTACATCACACCATGAACTATGAATTAACTTTGTGTCCTCCACATAGAATATCTCAATTCCTATGCACAGAAGTCACCTGCCTACTCACAAAAAGAAAAAAAACAAACACTGATACAGTATCTGAATACTGTAATCACAGAAAGCATAAATACACTCCTGGAAATTGAAATAACAACACCATGAATTCATTGTCCCAGGAACGGGAAACTTTATTGACACATTCCTGGGGTCAGATACATCACATGATCACACTGACAGAACCACAGGCACATAGACACAGGCAACAGAGCATGCACAATGTCGGCACTAGTACAGTGTATATCCACCTTTCGCAGCAATGCAGGCTGCTATTCTCCCATGGAGACGATCGTAGAGATGCTGGATGTAGTCCCGTGGAACGGCTTGCCATGCCATTTCCACCTGGCGCCTCAGTTGGACCAGCGTTCGTGCTGGACGTGCAGACCGCGTGAGACGACACTTCATCCAGTCCCAAACATGCTCAATGGGGGACAGGTCCGGAGATCTTGCTGGCCAGGGTAGTTGACTTACACCTTCTAGAGCACGTTGGGTGGCACGGGATACATGCGGACATGCATTGTCCTGTTGGAACAGCAAGTTCCCTTGCCGGTCTAGGAATGGTAGAACGATGGGTTCGATGACGGTTTGGATGTACCGTGCACTATTCAGTGTCCCCTCGACGATCACCATAGGTGTACGGCCAGTGTAGGAGATCGCTCCCCACACCATGATGCCGGGTGTTGGCCCTGTGTGCCTCGGTCGTATGCAGTCCTGATTGTGGCGCTCACCTGCACGGCGCCAAACACGCATACGACCATCATTGGCACCAAGGCAGAAGCGACTCTTATCGCTGAAGACGACACGTCTCCATTCGTCCCTCCATTCACGCCTGTCGCGACACCACTGGAGGCGGGCTGCACGATGTTGGGGCGTGAGTGGAAGACGGCCTAACGGTGTGCGGGACCATAGCCCAGTTTCATGGAGACGGTTGCGAATGCTCCTCGCCGATACCCGAGGAACAACAGTGTCCCTAATTTGCTGGGAAGTGGCGGTGCGGTCCCCTACGGCACTGCGTAGGATCCTATGGTCTTGGCGTGCATCCGTGCTTCGCTGCGGTCCGGTCCCAGGTCGACGGGCACGTGCACCTTCCGCCAACCGCTGGCGACAACATCGATGTACTGTGGAGACCTCACGCCCCACGTGTTGAGCAATTCTGCGGTACGTCCACCCGGCCTCCCGCATGCCCACTATACGCCCTCGCTCAAAGTCCGTCAACTGCACATAAGGTTCACGTCCACGCTGTCGCGGAATGCTACCAGTGTTAAAGACTGCGATGGAGCTCTGTATGCCACGGCAAACTGGCTGACACTGACGGCGGCGGTGCACAAATGCTGCGCAGCTAGCGCCATTCGACGGCCAACACCGCGGTTCCTGGTGTGTCCGCTGTGCCGTGCGTGTGATCATTGCTTGTACAGCCCCCTCGCAGTGTCCGGAGCAAGTATGGTGGGTCTGACACACCGGTGTCAATGTGTTCTTTTTTCCATTTCCAGGAGTGTATATACTGCTTCTGTTACGCAGTCAATCTATTTTCAAACTGCTGCTTGTGAAGTTCATTCAATTTATATATTAGGCTATATGAATCACTATTCAAAACATAAAAGAAGCATTAACACTATTCATTACATAAAAGAAGAATTAGCAAAGTCATTTTTCAGAGAGCTAACATACGAAGAAACACGAAGAATGACTCGCTAAGCAAACAGATACAATTATATCAGCTAATTTCAGGATGCTTCCTATGAAACATTTCATCCCTACAAATGATCAATGCAAAGAAAATTTACATCATTAAATTACTGGTCTGATGTGTTCAACAGAAACATGTGGGCATGACAACCAACACACTTTATGTCTGCATGAATTGCAACCAACAAACTGTGGTGAAGAGACAGTTGGACCACCCAGCTGCTGAACATGCTGCTCAACAAATTGTGCTTCACTTCAATGACTGCTTCACACTAATAGGGGAATTGGGAGGAGGGAGTTGAAGTATGAAGCAAGGTGGGTCAACGGATTGTGGTCATTCGCCTCCCTCCTTAGCTCTGCAGATGATGAAGAAATTGATGAAATGTATGATAAGATAAAAGAACTTATTCAGATAGTCAAGGGAGATGAAAATTTAATAGTCATGGGTGACTGGAATTCGATAGTAGGAAAAGGAAAAGAAGGAAATGTAGTAGGTGAATATGGATTGGGGGTAATAAATGAAAGAGGAAGCCACCTGGTAGAATTTTGCACAGAGCATAACTTAATCATAGCTAACACTTGGTTCAAGAATCATAAAAGAAGGTTGTATACATGGAAGAAGTGTGGACATACTAGAAGGTATCAGATAGATCATATAATGCTAAGACAGAGATTTAGGAACCAGGTTTTAAATTGTAAGACATTTCCAGGGGCAGGTGTGGACTCTGATCACAATCTATTGTTTATGAACTATAGATTAAAACTGAAGAAACTGCAAAAAGGTGGGAATTTAAGGATATGGGACCTGGATAAATTGACTAAACCAGAGGTTGTACAGAGTTTCAGGGAGAGCATAAGGGAATGATTGACAGGAATGGGGGAAAGAAATACAGTAGAAGAAAAATGGATAGCTTTGAGGGATGAAGTAGTGAAGGCAGCAGAGGATCAAGTAGGTAAAAAGACGAGGGCCAGTAGAAATCCTTGGGTAACAGAAGAAATATTGAATTTAATTGATGAAAGGAGAAAATATAAAAATGCAGTAAATGAAGCAGGAAAAAAGGAATACAAACGTCTCAAAAATGAGATCGACAGGAAGTGCAAAATGGCTAAGCAGGGATGGCTAGAGGGCAAATGTAAGGATGTAGAGGGTTATCTCACTAGGGGTAAGATAGATACTGCCTACAGGAAAATTAAAGAGACCTTTGGAGAAAAGAGAACCACTTGTATGAATATCAAGAGCTCAGATAGAAACCCAGTTCTAAGCAAAGAAGGGAAAGCAGAAAAGGGGAAGGAGCATATACAGGGTATATACAAGGGCGATGTACTTGAGGGCAATAGTACGGAAATGGAAGAGGATGTAGATGACGATTAAATCGGATATATGATACTGCGTGAAGAGTTTGACAGAGCACAGAGAGACCTGAGTCGAACCAAGGCCCCCGGAGTAGACAACATTCCATTAGAACTACTGACAGCCTTGGGAGAGCCAGTCCTGACTAAACTCTACCACCTGGTGAAAAAGATGTATGAGACAGGCAAAATACACTCAGACATCAAGAAGAATATAATAATTCCAATCCCAAAGAAAGAAGGTGTTGAGAGATGTGAAAATTACCGAACTATCAGTTTAATAAGTAACAGCTGCATAATACTAACGTGAATTCTTTACAGACGAATGGAAAAACTGGTAGGAGCCGACCTTAGGTACCTCAGTTTGGATTCCGTAGATATGTTGGAACACGAGAGGCAATACTGACCCTACGACTTATCTTAGAAGGAAGATTAAGGAAAGGCCAACCTACGTTTCTGGCATTTGTAGACTTAGAGAAAGCTTTTGACAATGTTGACTTGAATACTCTCTTTCAAGTTCTGAAGGTGGCAGGGGTAAAATACAGGGAGCAAAGGGCTATTTACAATTTGTACAGAAACCAGATGGCAGTTATAAGAGTTGAGGGACATGAAAGGGAAGCAGTAGTTGGGAAGGGAGTGAGACAGGGTTGTAGCCTCTCCCCAATGTTATTCAATCTGTATATTGAGCAAGCAGTAAAGGAAACAAAAGAAAAATTCAGAGTAGGTATTAAAATCCATGGAGAAGAAATTAAAACTTTGAGGTTCGCCGATGACATTGTAATTCTGTCAGAGACAGCAAAGGACTTGGAAGAGCAGTTGAACAGAATGGACAGTGTCTTGAAAGGAGGATATAAGATGAACATCAACAAAAGCAAAACAAGGATAATGGAATGTAGTCGAATTATGTCGGGTGATGCTGAGGGAATTAGATTAGGAAATGAGACACTTAAAGTAGTAAAGGAGTTTTGCTATTTGGGGAGCAAAATAACCGATGATGGTCAAAGTAGAGAGGATATAAAATGTAGACTGGCAATGGCAAGGAAAGTGTTTCTGAAGAAGAGAAATTTGTTAACATCGAGTATGGCTCTGTTATTGGCTGATGCTCTGGTGATGTCAAAGACTAGGAGTAAGACGAAGCCATACAAACATTATAGGATTGTTAGCCGAAGTTGCAAGGTATTTACTACTTTTTCAGCAAACAGTTCAGCTATTTTGTGATGGAAAACACAATTACAATTTTTAAGTAATAACATAAAGGAATTTTGTGAATGCTGAGTGTGGAAACCCCGCAAAAATTGATGTGTTTATGCTCCACCCATTTACAGTGGCAACATGTGCAATGACAGACATTCTTTTCCCTGTTCCCTGCAACGTCATTAAACTCACTAGAAACCATGGAATTGTAGAACTTTTGCAATTATAACTATATTGTCAACTATCAGTCATGAGCTATGACCCAAAGTACAATAAAATTATTCTTGGCAAATCTCAGTTCTGATTTTGTACGTAGAAGACACTCAGCAGAAATACCGGTCTGACAAGGTATTCAGTGGTGCAATGGGTGGCGCATCTAACGACAGATATTGAGGTCAAATGTTTGAATCCTGGGAGGGTCATACCTTTTTAAAAGTTTTACATGAAACACGAAAATTGAGTTAGCAAGAACAGTCTGTAGTAGCTGTTTCGATGGCAAGTTGTATTATTTATGACTTCACATTAATCTTTGTCTGGGAAATGGACAGCAGAGGATAAATGCATTTACTTTCCAAACAAACAAATCACTTTTTTTGGAAAGCATTACTGGTAGTGAAGATATCATCATACGCCCACAATACAATGAGATGTATAATGATGATGTTTTCTACACAAAGAGATGTAAAGCAAGCACAGCATGCAGATATCACAAACATAAGGTCTCTGATGTTTGTGAGTGTAAACTAATGACAGTGTTTGAAGCAAGATGATGAAATCTTTATGCAAGATGATGAAATTTCAAAAGTTTAAACAATTGGGATATCAGCTGGACATTACAAAGATAAAAAAACATTGTTTCTAATAAAGTAAAAAGTGTGTGATCACATGCAATACAAAATATCTTTTTGAATTTGACGTGTGTGAACAGTGACTGCAAATGAAAGCTTATGTAACAGCTTGTAAAACACAATAATATTCTGTTTTGGTTGGTGTAGTGAAGTTATGTAATTGTGATTTGGTTTTCAAATGAGAGGACTGTGAAGTCGTTTCACAAATAAGTTAAAATACTCTTTCAGGTTGGATTCAAACCAGTGATTTATGGACACCGTCTTGTAAAATTCGATGGTTTACCACTCAAACTACTGAGCTACTGAATAATTTATGTGAAGCTGGGTAAAGCAATTTTCACTAACAGTTTAATTTCATTAAATGACGCTATCCTTTCTTGTACAATGGGAAAGCATATATGGAGGTACAGTAATGTTAACTTCACAGTGCAACACATTTTTAATGAAGTCAGTGAAGTTGTGCATCGATGTGGTAGCAATTTGACAGTACAATACAGTAACATTTTACACATCTTCTCATCCTCTGAAACACTCAAGAACACTTTTTCAGGAGTTTTTATGGATACATTTGTGCAGCATTGTACTAACACCATTCGTAACCAATTTTCTGAAACATAAATTCCAAAACAAGACATTACTGTGAATTATCTTTATGACAGTACGAGCAGCGAACTAGCCACTGATGCCACCGGCATCACATGATCTGAAAGGAGCATTTAACGGGCATTCAAATTCCATTTTTATAAAAGAATATGGAAATTCAAGAGGAAAACAGACCATGTTAGGAGCATAAAATGACATAATTAACCATTTAAGACAATCTCCAGAAAACAGTCAAATACTCTGTTCTTGAATTGAGGAGGTTTGTGCAGTCTAGTAGTAAAACAATAGAGAGAAGTGTAGTAGCTTTTTGGTCATTCATTAATTCATCACTAAGTGACTACAACACAGATACTTGGCTTTGCAATACGTTGTCAATGACAGATGGTAGCAAGGTGCCACATTTACCATTAACCCAGTCTCTTTCCCAACGACACTACACAGGTCACTGACAACATTACACTTACAAATTAAGCCCTTCTCTGTTATTGTTCATAGGAAGATATTTTACATAAAAGCAATTTAACTTCTTGCAGACAGTACTTCAGTGAGCACAAAATTCTTACAGTTCCCAGTCTATACATACTTAAAGCACTTATGCATGCCAAAGAGAATGCCCACATGTATGAAAGCAGATCAGATGTGCACTCATATGAAACCAGAAATAGGAACTTATTAGACATTCCTTGGACACGTTTGAGTAAAATCCAAAATAATTTTTTACATGCTGGCAAAACATTTTATAACAATACATCACACGGAACGAGAGAATTGCATGAGAATAGATTTAAAATGGTGGTAGAGACATGGTTGAAAGAGAAAGCATCCTATAGCATAAATGAATTCCTACATAATGAAAAAGTATGATTCTCTATTATTATAAATGTGATTCTGATCAAAGAAATTGAAATTTATGTCATACAACCATACTGACCTTTTGTATAATCTTATACCATTTGTTAGCTTTTGTGTAATCATTTGTACCACAATCTGTATAACTATGTAATTTAACAACCGCAAATAACTACACATTAATAAACTGAAAATAGCTCCAAAAGGTTTGTGGTGGGGAAGTTGCCTTTACCAGGAGAACGCTACAGCTGCCATACAGGATGACTAAGAATGAGTCTTCCCTCTAGCAGTATGGAACAGTCTGCATACATTTATGTAGATTCTATCTGTATGCTCTCCTTGCTTTAGTATTATAACTCTATACATCTGTACTTAATATAGGGTTAACACACTATGTACAAAATAACCACCACCTCCTGTAGTCTCTGTACACACTATTGTCAGTGATTCATAAGGTGAGTTGCAGAAGGGTGAAATACCCTGTAATGGCTTTTATGATATAGTGGGATACAGAGAGTGGGGAATTGCCAGCTTCCTCTCCAGTTTGCAGACTTACAAAGGAAGGAAGTGTGAAACACAATCTTTTCCCCATATCTGCTCTCCTCCCCAAAGACTCCTCCAACCTGTCACATCCTTAGAAAACAGTTTATCCTTAATACCATTCTCCTGCACTAAGATGTATTATATATTTAATATCTGTTCTGTTACACTTCACTGAATGATAAACATCAATTTTATACTAACAAAAGTTACTTTGAATACTCTGTGATTTTTCAATCCCTTGCAATGCGGACACTATTAGTCCTAGAGAATAAAGAATAATCCAGTTTTAATTTTGTATGGAGAAATATTTTCACCAGAAGCCACAGTCTTCGAGATATTCAAGAAAAACATAAGTGATTTTTAAGTAGCCACCACCACCATCATTCCCACACTCACACTCTGCTAGTTCGGATTTTTAGTGTGCTGTTCATGACTCTCTCCCCTACCACTGTACAGAAATTAGCGACTACACAATTTTTGCCCCAATCAACCCATTTTGGTGAAACTTCCTGGCAGATTAAAACTGTGTGCCGGATCAAGGCTCGAATTCAAGACCTTTCCCTTTTGCAGACAAGTGCTCTACAAGCACTTGCCTGTGAAAGGCAAAGGTCCCGAGTACGAGTTTCGGACCAGCACACAGTTTTAATCTGCTAGGAAGCTTCATATGGTGCACACTCCACTGCAGAGTGAAAATATCATTCTGTAAACCCATTTTGGTGTTTATTGACTGGACTATAGTGGACTCCACAAGATAAGAAAAGACTCAAATGACAACCTAATGGAAGGAGTGCAGATGAGACTGAAATTTGCAGATGCATCACGGATGCAGGTAGCTGAAGCCTGTAATGCAAGATAAAGTCTTGATACAGCCTTTATCCAGTGATGGATGTCAAATGGGAGATGATGATCACAGAGTGTAGTGTGAGAATTTAAATTTATGAGCTCTACAAACAGCTGTTTCCATAAACTGGATTTGTATTTTTCTTGCCTGAGAATTTACTCTACTACTGTCCAAACTAAATCCATCTTTCGTATTTACTTTCTTCCCTTTGAAATTATAATATCATTTAATAGTTTCAATCTGTGTACTTCTCTCTATGTTGCAAAACTGCTCCCTTGAATTAAGTATAGCATTCCTTATAAACCATTTAATGGTTGTGACTTCACACGATATAGAATCATCTGTAGGAGTGAGCTCTGTTGTATGCAGAAATAATGTGCCATGCATAACTTGATGAAATAAAGTACATATTTCCCATCCTTCTTTTGGATCCGGGCTTTGGACCGGCACTGGCGAAGTTAGAAATACACATTTCTGTTGACTGATATATTGTGACTTACACAATGTGAGTCAAAAAGTGCAACTTTGGAATGATATAGATATTTATTGAGCTAATTTACAGATTTGGTAGATGTGTCATTTTGTATGAAACAACCTTAAGTTTCATTCACATAGTGCATCAGTACCCCACTCCGCTATCAGGAGTGCCAGCATAGCGCATAGTCAAAATGATTACTTTCACTGTTGCGGAGCGTGCTTGCTGTGTGATTTTATTTCATCAAATAAAATCTACTATATGTTGCACATCAACTAAACAATTTAGCTGACCTGAAAAATTGTATTTAAGCTGCTAACACATAGGTAATGCCCAATTTGCTGCAATGAGTGTGGGAAGAAATTGGTTACCAGTGGGATGTTTACCGCATCACAAATGGTAGTCATACTGAACCAAAGTGGCACTTGACACTTGAGGTTGTTTGTTACAAAATGACACATCTACTGATTCTGTAAGTTATCTCAACAAATTTCTATATAATTCCAAAGTTGTAAAGGTCTTTTTGACTCACCCTGTACATTGTTCCATATTATTATATTTCATATTAAATACAGAATTTCACGTAACAAGGGTGAGTGTGTGTCATTAAATCTCTGTTCCATTTACAAGCTGGCATCACTTGTGGTTATCAAATGACTGACATCATGGTGAGGGCATGCCTCACAACAAGGATACACCCTGACTAATCAGTCATACATCAGGTCTTGTGCTTGCAAAATACCTGAGTAATAAAAATAAACATAAGGTGCACTTACTTTTGATAATAGTCACAGGACAGTTTACCACACTGTTGTCTCATGTCAGCAAATGATGTCTGTTTAACCAATGTAGTAAAAAAATATAAAGTGAATTTGGATACAAAAGCAGCTTTCAGTTTTAAACACCATTGGAACACTGCAGGAAGTTGATTTGCCTTCAGAAATCCTAGTTTCCTTGACTGAAAAAGAATAAATACATTTCATTATTACATGTATACACAAAAATGTGAGAAAATCTCAAACACCAAAGTAACTGAACTTAAAAGACCAAGTCAAGAAATAGTGATAAATAAACTGACGATGAGAGAAATAAAGACAGAACACCATATTTAGTTCAGGGGGATGACGGTTCAAACCCACATCCAACCATCTTCATTTAAGTTTTCCATGATTTCTCTAAATCAATTCAGGCAAATACCGGGATGATTCCTTTGAAAGGGCACAGCTGACTTCCTTCCCCATCCTTCCCTAATCCAATGGGACAGATGAACTCACAGTTTGGTCCCTTCCCTCAAACCAACCAATCAACTAAATGTAAAAGAAAAGGCAACTACTATTCAAGCAGTACATGTTTATAAAAAGAATACAAGCAAATGTGATATGCCAAAAGATGAAGATTTAGCTTCTTATGATGAGGAAGCAATTAATGGGATGGAATAGGGATAGATGTGATCAAAATTAAAACAAATACAGCACACTTTTGTCTCCTGTCTCACACACAACTTCTAACAAGAAGGCAATACACTGAATACGCTTTCTCCCAAATTTACCATCCCCTCCATGCTTGGCACATAACACACATTCCCTTCTGCAGCAATTTGATAATTGTTTAGAAAAATTTTGTGTTCAATGTCACATTACATTCCTCCCCCAAACAAATGGATTTAGCCACTATCATTTCACCAGAATTTACTTAAATTTCAAATAACGTACAGTATGCACTGATGTTTACGTATTTACTTGCAAATTTTCGGAAGTATCATACTGTTGCAGATGTCAAACTATACACATATGTTGAATGAAAAGTGTGTGTGTGTGTGTGTGTGTGTGTGTGTGTGTGTGTGTGTGTGTGTGAGAGAGAGAGAGAGAGAGAGAGAGAGAGAGAGAGAGAGAGAGAGAGAGAGAGAGAGAGAGGAGGAGGGAGGAGGAGGGAGGAGGAGGAGGAGGGGGTGATTAATATATGTGACAGACTTTTAGAGTGGTGACACTGTTGGGCATTATGTTTTACAAAAATAGTAAGAATATCAACACTTGATTGATGAATATCTTATTCTTCCCTTCTTAACATCAGAGTATTCATCTGCATTAGAAAAGAATTGAGCAGGTCTAAGGTATCTGACCAGGAACTCACCTCTCTGTTTTGGAGTTTATTTTCCCATGCCAATAATCGGGTATTAGCACCATGAAGTAGCATTAGGGACTGAAGAAACCTCCACATTTGCATTTCAACTTGGGCACGCAACAAATGGTCGAGAATTTCACACTCCAAACTGTAAATAATCAGATATGGAACAGAAGAAACTTGTTGAAAGTAAAGCAGTAGACAGTACTGGTACATTTATTGAAGTCCTGGGTGGGATGCAATAATAGAAGTTGTAAAGATAACCGCTCTCCATATATAACAGGCACAAAAACAAGGTTTAAAACACTGTTCAGCTTTTGGACACTGTAGTTAATGTGCTCTGTGATGCAAACCTGACAGCTGGGAGAGAGAGATAACAAAGAAATGGGATAGATATCCCAATCTCTTGCTGCCTCTTCCTTCCAGCCATCAACTTACTTCCTTCTATCCTTCCTTTTCCTCTCTGCCGCCTTACTCCTCTCACCTGTTCTACCATTACAAGCCCTGACAGCAGTCAGGCTTCAGTGGTTGGACAGTGTAGACAGCCAGGATAATGTAGGTTTGTGTGTGCACTTTTTGTTAGTTAACTTTGAGGAAGGACATTGTTCGAAAGCTCATCAATGTCTCTTTCTTGTTTATGCCTTTGTTAGCAAATAATACCTCAATTAAGTGGTGAATAGTTACCATTACTGCTTCTATTACTTACACAGCACAATTTTGTTAATTTTAATGAATGGTTTACACAAAAAAAAGGCTAGAAGAAACAACAAATACGGAATTTTAATGATCTGTGATTTGGTAGGCTAAAGATAACTACTGGGAATTGTGAGAATGGAACTAGTGTTACACTAAAAACTCACAGACAAAATCCTAATGTTCAAATATTATTACACTGGCTTAACACATTTGAGGATGTCAGCTACCAAAGTAGATTAACTCACTGCTTAAGAATGACTGATGACATGGAACATAAACATGAGATTCTCTACAGCAAAATTTAGGTTTGTAGTAAGAACCAAGTATGTGTGGCAGAGGATTTCTATTCTTAAAGCAGTGAGGCACTCCCAGACACCCTAATCAGGGAAACACATACTTTCAGAGGGCCTCTCTGGTTCTGCAATCAGATACTGTTGGCACTAGGGTGTACTGTTCATCTGAATGCATTTAATCTTACCTTGAATTTCACAGTTGTTACACAACTGTGAAATCTGAACTGAACGCTGTACTGCTGTGTTCAGTTTGTGTAATTTTTTATGTGATTTCACCATAGTTGGGTATGTTGGTCAATATTTTTTTCAATAGTCAAAATTATCTTGAATGTTGTTATGGATTTTATGTAATGGAACATGACTGTATGCCAGGGGCCTTAGTTGAGGCACAGACAGCAGTTTAATATTGATGTTTCCTGCAAGCCAACAATACTTCACTGAACTAGGCAGGCACTGAACACAGGTCTATATCAGCTTCAGAAATCTATTTTACCTTATTAGTGTTTCTCTACAGACAAACTACAAGTACAGTTACACATTTGTTCAATGCTAGGACAAAATATACATTTTCATATACATTCATTTCAAAATATACATTTTTATCCATTTAAACAATGAAAAATTCAGGATGGAATAAGAACAATATTATGAAAAGGACAGATTTTGGTGGAAATCTCAAATGTAAAGAAGTGTATTTGTTGTGCCTGTCTGTGACTCAACATCTCCATTTGGTGGCAGCAATCTATCCTTTTCGTAACATATCCATCCACTTATTTATCTATTATTAATGTTTGCTTCTAAATTCATCAATATAAGATCAAAATTTTATCAGTTTTAGTTGTTAAAAGATCATTTGAATAACATCCAGAGGATCATTCCATTTTTCTGCATACAGGAGATCAGATCACAGCCTACTCCAGAAGTGAATATGCACTCTGTAACTACATTCTGAAATTGGCATGGTAGTTTAAATTTCTTCAGGAAATCTGCGTTTACATAAATTACAAAACAATGTTTCTAAATGTCGTCTGTGGATAGTGTGTACACTGCAAGCACCATTTACAGACATTATGCTAAAAGTAGAAGGAAATGTTCATGATTATAACAATTTTAAATAAGAAGTTGACAACAGTGCAGGAATTATTTAACATTTACATGTGAACAATAAGCTAGGCATTAATATTTTGACTAAAACATGCCTGCTATTATAAACCACCATTAATTAAAAAAGCCGTGCAATGGATAATTTATGATACTTGAATATTGTCATAATACAGATAAAGATCCATCAGATCACTGAAGTTAAGCACTGCTGGATTTGGCTACCATTTGGATGGGTGACTGTCTAGGTCTGCCAGTGCTGTTGGCAAAGCAAGGTGCACTCAGCCCCTGTGAAGCCCATTAAAGAGCTACTTGATTAAGAAATAGCAATTCTCGTCACAAAAACTGACAAAACTCAAACTCAGACCACTGGCTGGCTGTTCTATCTAATCCACTGACACTCTTGTATGCACAATTGCTGAAGTGCAGTCATTTCAAAATCTTGAAAATGTTGTTGTTTATTTTGAAAAATATGACACTTACTATAATGTGCTCAGTTATATCACCTTGAAATATAGTATCAATTGAAATTAAATGCAAGCCAACAAAAATTTAAGACTGGTCTTCTGCAAGTTCTACCTTGTTAAAAGAATAAGAAAGATCATAGAATTAGCACCAAATCAGGCTGTGAACATAGATGAGACGGAAGATTTTTAGCTTTATTACTGAGCCTGAATAAGACACTGAAAAGTAGATGGAGATCCTAAGCTTTACTATGCAGTATATGGAAATACAATGTTGTCAGTTCAATTGCAACATCATGAAGGCACCGGACAGTAAACATAAAATCTTTATCAAGTGGAGGGGAGAGAACAGCAATGAACATACTTAGTGTAAAAGTTACTGCAATTAGGGGAAAAAAATATAATAAATCAAGCAAACTGTCTGCATGTTAACAGCAGAAAGGTGTGCTGATAGTTTTGGGTCCAATGATAATACTGGACATATCTGTGTGCAAAGGCTCTCAGGAAAATGAATGTTGCCATGTTGCTTCATCGTCGTCATACAGCTGCCCAGCATTTGGTTTGACAGTATGGAGTGCCACTGGGTACACTGCATGATCATCCGTGGTTCACACGGCTTACTGTTCTGATACACACAATAAGCAGTATTTGCTTGTTTGCTGTCCTTCCTTGGATTGAAATTGTTATAGCCAGCAATGTAGACAAGAAGATGTAACACAATTTCAGGCTGTTACTGACAGAAGCCACGCGAGTGAAAACAGAGAGCTATGCAAGTAGGAAAAGTGTTCCTTTAATTTGTGTGTCTATTATTGTGTATGTTTGTCAACAAGACAGCTCAGGTAGATTATTTATGTTCTGCCAAGTTTAGTCACATTTGACAGTACAGTGTTTCAAATACCCATTCAGGTTAATTTCCCTAAGCTGCTTAAAGCAAACGCCAGGATGGTTCCCTTGAAAGGGCATCACCAATTTCCCTTCCCGCGGAGCTTATGCTCCATCTCTAGTAATCCAGTCATCAACAGAATGTTAAATCCTACTTTAACTTTCCTTTCCACGAATTTTTGTAATTTTAGCCCAGCTTAAGCTATGCTAAAGAAGCATAAGTAAAAAATGGTAACAAATAATAATTCAGGGCAGACTTATGACAGTGAAGAGGAACATATGCATACAATAAGGAACATATGTCCCTAGAGAGGGAAGAAACCAGTGTCAGTTATCGACGACCAAGACAAAGGCCACGCATGTGCGAAACACAGTTCAGAAATAATTCGAGATTAAAGTAATGAATTAATTCTTTCTAAAATGCCTTTATTTTGTCACATTCAGTATGTGTCACACAAAGGTTCCACAGCAATACAGCATAGCACCACAGCTCGCAGAGCCAAATGAGGTAGCAACTGGGGACTGACAGTTTTAGGTATTTTGCCACAAACATTTTTTCTGCTTCTGCTTGACTCAGTTATGAGAAAAGTCACAGAATGAAGGCAAAGAGGAATCCAATGGGGAATCCACGAATGTCAAGGAATTGGACTTCACAGATGACAGTTTTAACCACTCAAGGGTTATACATATGAGAAATAAATTAAGTTCTCTGAAAAAAGAAGAGATTACTGGCTTCAAGATAAATATAGGTAAAACAAAGGAAATGAGAGTAAGTTCTGGAAACACGGAAGAGCTTCTATATGGAGAGGACCAGCAGGTGAAGAAAGTAAACTCATTCTTATATCTGGGTAGTATGATGACAGAAGATGTGAAGAACTGTGTAATGAGGGAAAATACTGCCTTCATATAATTGTACCCAATATGGTGAAGCAGAAACATCACATGCAAAACAAAAATTTGTATTTTTAATACAAATGTGAAGACTGCTCTTGCATACACCAGTGAAAGTTGGAAAGTAGATGAGAATACAACAACACAGTTACAGAACTTCATAAATAGGTGTCTCCTGCACATCACAAATATCTGTAGGCCAGAAAAAAATAAGTAACAACGAGCTCCAAAGGAAAACAACCATATCTGTACAGAAGACCAGATAAGTGAGGGAAAGTAAAAATGGATGGGTGCCACAGCGAGAAAACCTGGCAGAGCAGTCAAGAAGAAGGTTTTGGAATGGAATCCCCAGGGAATAAGGGAGAGAGGCAGGCCCAGAGGTACACAGACGAAGCCAGTGGAAGGGGAAGCAAGTAGAAATGATATGAACTGGTCAAAATTGAAGGGAGCGGACAAAGAGTGTAAGTTCCCCAGCAATTAAATAAAGTAAGTCAACTGCGGACCAAATTTTATTTTAGCATTGTATTGCTATTGAAATCAGTTACTCCCTTGCACACTACTTTGTTAGGTGGTTCCAGCTTAACAACCTCCTGTGCCATTTACCATATGCAGAACTGCTCTTGCCTGTATTCATCTCCAAAACAAGGTCTGTCTAAAAAGGATACGGCCTTTGGCCAGAAAAAATATTTTGAATACCGGACGGGGTTGGGACCCTAATCCCCTTCAAAGTAGGCCCCTTGTGCCTGCACACACTTAGCCCACCAATCCTTCCACTTCTCGGAATACCTCTGGAGTCTTCTTTTGGAATGGTGTTCAGCTACATCATCATGTTCCGCTTTATCTCTTCTCTACTCTCAAAATGGGATCCTTTCAGTAATGTCTTCAGTTTTGGTTACAACCAGAAGTCGCAAGGAGCCATGTTTGGAGAGTAGGGAGGTTGGCAAACGGATGTAATTCCATGTGTGGCCAAGAAATTTTGGATCAAGTGGGATAAATGTGCGGGGGCGTTGTTGTGATGCAGTTGCAAGTTTTTCGCCGTCCACATGTCTGGTCTTTTGCATAGAACTGCATCATGGAGTCGCTGGAGAACATCTTGATAGTACTCCTTTGTCACTGTTTTTCCTTTCGGTGCATATTTGTGATGCACAATCCCGCGAGTCTTGATTTTGCTTCCCACCTGTCGCACTTTCTTCGGCCTTGGAGACTCGGGATGCTTCCATTGTGACTACTGTCTTTTTGTTTCTGGGTCGTACCTGTATACCCATAACTCATCTCCAGTTATCATGGTGTTCAGCAACCCAGGATCAGTGTTGGTCGTGTCCAGAAGGTCCTGTGCAACGTCAAAACTGAGGTCTTTTGGTTCCAACGAGAATAACTTGGGCATGAATTTTGCAGCCACTCGGTGCATGTTCAAATCATCACGCAAAATTGCATGTGTAGAATCTTTACTCACTCCAACTCTTGGCCAATCTCCCGCACGGTAAAACAACGATCTGCCATCACCAAATTTTGCACCCTCTCAATAACAGCTGCACTCTGAGCGGCTTGGGACCTGCCAGAGCGCTGGTCACTCTCCGCTGATGTGCGGCCACTTTTGAATTGGTTGAACCACTCCTTAATTTGTGTTACACTCAACGCATATTCTCCAAACACCTGGTGAATATTAAGAATTTTTACACTTTGAGAATCACCAAGCTTTTGACAAAATTTGATGCTGTATCTTTGTTCAACATGTTCAGTCATTCTGAGAGAATCAGTAATCTGCATAAAGGTCTGTTCCTTTACTGTGTACAGTGGCGCCGCACTATTGTCTGTATTTGGCGCAGGAACATCAAAGGTTGGATACTTTTTAGACAAACCTCATACTCTTGTATCTTATTATTTCTCCAGTGCCCTTGCATTGATTCTCGTTCTAACATCTGTGTGGGTCTTCAGGAAGAAATTTTTGGTTCTTATGGCTTAAGAGTTACTATCCACTATACTATCAGATGAACACTGACCCTAGGATTTGGATATTTTATCACTTTAACACAGCAATTTGCAGAGTAGTTCTACATATTTTAAATCTTACTTAATTTTGTCTATGGTGCTTTCACTTCTGTACTTAACTATGATCTTCCACTCTCTATATAAAGGCCAGCTTACAGTAAATAAAATAATATAAAACATAGGTAACTGTTCCTCACATATTCTGCAAGGCTTAACTCTTACTTTTAGTTGTAACTGTTTTCTTATACAACATTACACTGTCACATGAAGTACCAGCACAGTATTAAAAACAAAAACTGTTTCCTTTGGACATCATGGTGCAATATCTGCTCTGTATATAAATTAATTTAAAACTTCCTTTGTGATACAATTCACCAGGGAAGTTTTCTTAGATTTACCTGAGAGCAGCTTTGATGGAAGTTAGAGCCATATGTGGAAATGACAAAGAATGTTTTTCCACAATACATTCAATATGGGAGACAAGCTCTTCATACTGCATTTGCTTTCCAGTTCCCATTACTTGCATTTTTTCATATCTGCATGTAGTAAAGGAAAACAAAGTGTCCTTAGCAACACAGTTCTCATCTACACAAACTGATAAAGGCCACTACGGAAAACACACATGCGCACGCGTGCCCCCCCCCCCCCCCCCCCACACACACACACACACCTGCGCGTGCACAGAGAGAGAGAGAGAGAGAGAGAGAGAGAGAGAGAGAGGGGGGGGGGGGAGAGGGGGAGAGAGAGAGGGGGCGGGGGGGGGGGGGGGGATGAGCTTGAACTGGGCATCTCTTTCTTCACTTCTGTTCATCTGGGCTCACAAAACTACACCACTCATTGAAAGATACATAACAAATGATAAAAGAGAGAATTGTCCTTACCTGTCAACATATTTTGAACATCCATTATGCATATATCATGAACCGTGAACCTTTTTCTGCAATCATACTGCAACTGTAACTGACCAACAATCACGACTTGCTTTGGTCTTTGCTTTTGTTGAATACATTGTGGGATACCATAATCTCACATCATCTTCATAAAAATCTTAACATTATGACCACCACAATCATGATCAATTCTGGCTGATGATGTTTCGGGATGCCAACTAATTGAGACACAACAAATAACTATTTAATTTTGTAACACTTGTGGCATTACACAAAATACACCACTGATAGTATCAGTTTTATTGGTTATAATTCAGAGTCTCAAGTTTGTGGAGTAATGTTGACGCTCTTAGCTGCATTGCACATTGCAGGCAGACACACATGTCCAGAACTAGTAACGTAGAAAAAAAAGTCAGAGATACAAATAGTGACTTGATATTTTTGTTGTTGATACTTCTGGCATTGCTTGGAAACATCATAACAAGATACTTCGAAACTGCTGAACTTGGCTGCAGCTGTCATTTATAAAGTGGCCTAGTAGCATGGCCATTGGCAGTGGAGAGCAAGTGGTTCTGTTGTTCTGCTTTGGCCACCATCCTCGGGGAGCCACAAAATTTATGCAGTTCATGGCCAAAGTGTGTATATTCACAGTAGGCAGAGATAAAAGAATGTCATGTATGACTGGTGTACTGGATGGTGTGGTGCTACTTTTGATGGTGGCACTAGATCCTCATTAGTAGCACACTCCACTGGCAAAGTTGGTTGAGGTAGCAGAATACTTGCCTACAAGCTGTAGGTGTCTTGGACAGTGATTCCTTCCCAACAATCCAAATTGGTGGGCAGTACTCCTAGGCTGGTAATGGTTGTGGGCTAGCAACCAATGTTGGATGTGTTCTCAATGGTAATGCGGCTCCTGCTGCTAGCTGGGAAACTGGCTCAATTTGTGCAGATAATCAGCAGGGCCACATCTAGTGGAATGGTTTTTAACATCGCGCACCAGGTGTTCCAAGACCTGTAGTTGTGTCAAGGAATCAGCTGCTGGTATAAGACACTCAAGTGGTCATTTGGTCACAAAAGACTAACTGCTGTTTTTGTGTATTGCTCAAGGAGTAGTTCTGCCAGACTCTGTGGATTGATTGGGATTGTGTAGTACGAATATAAGAATGTTGTCAAGAAAGTGTGATACCACTGTTACTATTTACAATATATATAAACGAACCTAGTAGATAACATAAGAAGCTCCATGGAGCTATTCGCAGATGATGTGGCTGTCTACAAGGAAGTAGCAACCCCAGAAAACTGTAGTGTATTGCAGGAAGCCCTGAAAAGGACCGATGAGTGGTGCAGGGACAGGCAGTTAAACCTGGACATTCATAAATGTAACATAGTGTGGAGTAATACGTGAAGAAATCCACTACTATAAGATTACTCTATAAATGCAAAGTTCTTGAAACACTAAATACCATAAAATACTTAGAAATTACAGTCTGCAGCACCCTAATGTGCAACAAGGACGCAAAGCAAACTGCAGAAACAGCAGATGCCAAGCAGAGATTCATTAAAAGAATTTTAATGAAATATAATTAACTCATGAAAGAAGTGGCTTACTGTAGTGAACCACATAGACAATGGCAAGAGCCTCCTTGACCTAAGAGTAAAGGAGTGTACTGGAATAAAAGTGTTGGGTGCAAACTCCAGTGGCTGTCTGAGCCATCTGCATCTGCAAGGAATGAAGTAGCTAGACATGATGTTGACTTGAGATGTTCCTTCAGTGAGTTGAAGACCTGGTCGCACACCTTGCGGAGAAGAAGGTAGAGGGGTGTGCAATGGTGGATGCCCTGGGAAGCAACCACCAATATTTAACTGTTGGTATGCCTGAATGCCATTTGCCAATTGAAAGTAGGTAATAAAACTTTCACAGAAATTTTGCAACAAGCAAAGGCCTTTTACAGACCTGTCCCATGTCACCATCAGTATTTAAAACCTATATAGATATTAGCCTTAGAGCATGGTCTCATAAATGTAATAGTATGGGATTAGAAATAAGAGATGGAGTTTACCTACATCATTTATTGTTTGCTGATGATCAAGTAGTTGTAGCAAAAGATGGGGGGGATATGTGCAATCAACTAACAGTAGCATACAGAACTGAGCGAGGTGGCGCAGTGGTTAGATACTAGACTCGCATTCGGGAGGACGACGGTTCAATCCCGCGTCCGGCCATCCTGATTTAGGTTTTCCGCGATTTCACTAAATTACTCCAGGCAAATGCTGAGATGGTTCCTCTAAAAGGACATGGCCGACTTCCTTCCCCATCCTTCCCTAATCCGATGAGACCGATGACCATGCTGTCTGGTCTCCTTCCCCAAACAACCAACCAACCGACCATACAAACTTGGGGTTTGAAGATTAATTACCAAAATACAGAATTCTTGGCTAATGATTCAGATGAGCTATACATTGAAGGAAAGAAAATCAATAAGATAAATACTTCCTGTTATTTGAGATCAATTTTAGAAATTGAAGGAAAATCAGAGTCAGAAATCTATAAAAGAATTAGTAGCAGACGGAAGGTCATTGGGATGCTTAACTCTGTCTTATGGAGCAAGAATGTAATGAGCAGAACTAAAAAATTAATATACAAATCTATATTTGAGAGTGTGGTTCTGTATGGAACAGAGACCTGGACAATTAACCTGAAGCATATCAAAAAATTATAGGCTCTAGAAATTGACTTCTGGAGAAGATTGGCAGGACTCTCCAGGAAAGAGAAGATAAGGAATACTGAAATAATAAGGAGAATGGAAATAAAAGAAAGAATATAAGACATAATGGATAGCAAGAAATTACAGTGGTACGGGCATGTACGATGAATGGAGGAAGCCAGAAATTGATACTGGAGTGGAAACCGGACGGGAGGAGAAGAAGACGACGACCTATGACCACCTGGCTCCAAAATGTACAGTACACAATGAGGAGACTGGGCACAGAGGAAGAGGACACACAAGATGAAAACATCTGGAGGAATATTTTGAAAATGTAGTTTAAGAAAGTTTATTCTTTGTATAGTAATTTCTGAGTAATTATTATGTAAATAAAATAAAAAGAAACTTCCACATGGGAAAAATATATTAAATATGCTTGTGTCTGTGTATGTGCGGACGGATATGTGTGTGTGTGTGCGAGTGTACACCTGTCCTTTTTTTCCCCTAAGGGAAGTCTTTCCGCTCCCGGGATTGGAATGACTCCTTACCCTCTCCCTTAAAACCCACATCCTTTCATTTTTCCCTCTCCTTCCCTCTTTCCTGACGAAGCAACTGCCAGTTGCGAAAGCTCGTAATTCTGTGTGTGTGTTTGTGTGTTTTGTTCATGTGCCTGTCTGCCGGCGCTTTCCCGCTTGGTAAGTCTTGGAATGTTTTTAATATATTTTTCCTGAGTAATTATTATGTTGGAGATAAGCCTCTGTAATGAGGAAAAGCTCAAAATAATAAATATATAATGCCCGAATGAAATTTCATGCATGTAGCACTGTCTACTGATTCTTTAGGAAACTACTGCAGTGTTGGTTTAATTCAGTAGACATTTACCAGTTGGTCAGAGCATATCGCAATGGCTGAAACAATCGCAGATCCCGCCAGTTGTGAAGTGCACAGCATGATTACATTTTTGCTGGCACAAGGATCTTCCGCTGTTGATATCCATAGTGAGATATCCCTAGTGTATGGACCTGAAATAATGAATGACAAACAAATTCGGAAATGATTATGTGAATTTCAAAATTATTGCACAAATGTTCACAATGAATACAGAGTGGCAGGCCAACTACACAGACCGATGACACTGTTGATAAGTGAATCAAATACTGACAACCTGCGTTCTGGCTAATTATTTCAAAATGTTGCTTGAACCTCAATTTACTGGATTGTCAATGGAATATCTTGGATATCATAAACTGAACATGACGTGGGTTCCAAAAATGCTAAATGACCAGCACAAAGAGAAAAGAATGCATAATGCATCACAGCTCTCAGTGTGCTATAGACAAGATGGAGATGATTTGTTTTCCCTCACTGTTATGGGCAACGAGACATGGATATCATAACCAATGGAGAACTGAAACAACAGTCAATGCAGTGGCACCATTCAAGTTCACCCAAACCAAAAAAGTTTAAGCTATCTCCATTCTGAAATAAAAAAATAATGGCTACCATTGTTTGGGATGAAAAGTGTGTCATTTTGATTGATTTCATGAACCGTGGGTCAATTACAGCTGACATATACCATGAAATGGTACTCAAACTGAGATGTTTGATCCAAAATTGACACTGTGGGAAACTGTCATCTGACATAATCCTCCTCCACGACAACGCATGCCCTCACACAGCTGGGCAAAACTAAGGAGGCGATTCAAGATTTTCATTCGAAACTTTTACCACCCTTCATACAGTGCCGACCACGCACTAAGTATGCTACATATACTTTCACGAATGAAATATTAAATACTTTGAGTAACCGGAAGTCACCCATTGGGACTTTTTGTGATCTATCAAAGGCTTTTGATTGTGTAAATCATGGAATACTTCTAGATAACTCAAGTACTGTGGTATGAGTGGAACAGTGCTCAAATGGTTTAAATCATACCTAACTGGAAGAGTGCAGAAAGTTGAAATAAGCAGTTCACATATGCAAAAAACTGGTGATTTCTCAAACTGGGGAACAATCAAGTATGGGGTGCAGCAAGGTTCGGTCTTGGGTCCTCTGCTGTTCTTAATATATATAATGACTTGCCATTCTATATTCATGAAGATGCAAACCTGGTACTTACTGCCGATGATACAAATATAGCTATCACACCCAACAGACAAGAAATAACTGGTGAAATTGTAAACCAAGTTTTTCAGAAAATCATGAAGTGGTTCTCTGCAAATGGGCTCTCATTAAACTTTGACAAAACACAGTATATACAGTTCCACACAGTAAATAGAATGATACCATTAATAAATATAGATTTCGATCAGAAATCGGTAGCTAAGGTAGAATATTCAAAATTTCTAGGTGTGTGCACTGATGAGGGGTTGAACTGGAAAAAACACACTGAGAATCTGCTGAAACGTTTGAGTTCAGCTACTCATGCTATTAGGGTCATTGCAAATTTTGGCGATATACATCTCAGTAAATTAGCTTACCACGTCTATTTTCATTCTCTGCTTTCGTATGGCATCATATTCTGGGGTAACTCATCATTGAGTAAAATAGTGTTCATCGCGCAAAAGTATGTAATCCAAATAATTGCTGGAGCTCATCCAAGATCATCCTGCAGACACTTATTTAAAGAGCTAGAGATCTTCACTGTAGCCTGACAATATATATATTCACTTATGAAATTTGTTATTAACAATCTGAACAAATTCAAAAGTAATAGTAGTGTACATGGCTACAACACTAGAAGAAAGGATGATTTTCACTACTCAAGGTTAAATCTAACTTTGGCTCAGAAGGGGGTAAATTATACTGCCACAAAAGTCTTTGGTCACTTACCTAATAGCATCAAAAGTCTGACAGACAGCCGTATAGCATTTAAAAGGAAATTAAAAGATTTTCTTAATGGCATCTCTTTCTACTCATTAGATGAATTTTTGTATATAGTAAGTGGGTAATTTCACCAACCACACACACACACACACACACACACACACACACACACACACACACACACACACAAAATTATATATATTAAGTGTCATGTAATATTTTGTGTAATGTAATATCTAGTATGGACACCTTTTATTAACCTGACACGTTCCACATCACTACGAAGTGTCGTACTCATGATCTATGGAACAAGTACTGATCTAATCTAATCTACTATTCCCTCTTTTCGCATTGGAAAAAGTGGCTGGGCGGACAACAATTCCAAAATGCCAATGAACTCAAGACTGGTACTTTCAACTGGTTCAGTTCCCTGGTGGCGGGCTCTTATACAGAAGGATTAAAGAAGCTGGTGCAGCGTTACGAAACATATATAGATGTGAATGGTGATTATGAGGAAAAGTAAGGTAGATGTGTAGTAAAATGTTACAGTCAATAAAATCCTTTTCTCATGAGTTTATTTTTTTATGAACAAACAGACCTTAATTTTGAAATATATCTCGTACTCTGTCTTTTGTCATCGTCTCTAGGTCTTAGAGAGTCCTACGCCTATTCATGGACGATGTCTCCCAGGATGCTTACTCTCAGAAGTTTGCTGCAGGGGTCTTAAGGATGTTATGTGAGGGTAACGGGGGTATTTTCTGCACCAAAGGCTTGACTTGGAGACATGTGTACTGGCCTGGTGTTGACTGGTAGCTGGAGCATTTAAGTGCTGCATGTCTCCAGTGCGCTAGTCAAAAGGCGGCTCCCAAGGCTTCATTCTCCCCATGGCTTCCAGCAACCCAGCCCTGGGAACAGATCCATGTGGATTTTGTGGGTCCACTTCTGAATATGTTTTGACTGATTGTCACTGATGCATTTCGTGTTTCTTATATGTGGTCCGGAGCTTCTCAGCAACTACTGAAGTCACTATTCAGGTGCTCTCAATTTTTATTTCTGTAGATGGTCTCCCAATTACTCTTGTGTCTGACAATAGACCTCAGTTCCTGTATTTTCAAGATTTCTGTGTTCTGTCAGGCATTCGCCATGTTTGCTCCCCTCCCTTTCACCCCAAATCTAACCGGATAGCCAAGTGCATGGTTCACACCTTTAAGACCAAAATAAAAAAAATATCTGCAAGACGTCTCTGCCAAGGATGCATTACAGTTTCTTCTGACGGCCTACTGGATGACTCCTACTGTTCTCACTGCCTCACAGAGCTTCTCCATGGTGCCAGCTGAGGATGCTGCTCCACCTGCTCCATACAGGATCTTGCCCATCATCGTATTCCCCTGTACTGAGTTTTCTGCCCATGACAGAAGTCTGGGGGGTGTCGTTCTTGTCAGTGCCCCCACTGGTTACCAGCAGTCATCGTGCATCAGAATGGCAGCCACATCTCAACCCTCCGGACTGGAGACTAGGACGTCCAGAGTCAGTGAAATCAGCTCCAAGTCCGGATGGGTGCTGACCCCACCCACACCACCACCTTTGTTGGGTGCTGCAGTCACTAAGTCGGACGCCTATCTGCCAGCGTTCCAGCCTCCTCTTCCACCCGCATCAGTGCATCCGACTGATGAGTCTACGACTTCGCAGCCCCCAGCAGTAGCTCCAGTGGCCCTCCAGCTGGTCGACATACTCCTCACCAGTTCAATGTCTCTTGCACAGCCTCAACCTATGGCGGAGTCATCTCCACCTTCCACACCACCACTGGACATCACCATGCCTGTCACAAGTCCTGTGATCTCATGCTCTAATGGAAAGAGGGGAGGGGGGGGGGGTGGGGGGTGTCCATCGCTCTGACCTCTTTTGCCCATATTCTAAGGTCTCTGGCGTGCCACAGCAGACCAGAACCGTCACAGGCCGCCATTCACGGATGCGTGCACTACCCCTCCTCCGTGCACTCTACCGGGTTGCCCAAATATAAGAGTCAGCCCTGGCCAGCCTAGCCCAGAGCTACATTTTGACTAGGATAATTGAACTAGTAGTGTAGCCACTCTGTGGCAAGTGTATTTTTGTAACAAGTTATTACTAGAGGTGTTCTTGTGGTTAGGACACTTACAAAACACTTTTTTAACTGATTCTAGATTTTTACTCATCAGTCTGAGACACTTACCATGTCGTATTAATAGATGAGGTAGACAAGATCCAACGAAGAATGGTGCAATTCATAAAGGGATCATTTAGCTGGTATGGCAGCATTACAGAGATGCTAAAAAACTACAGTGCCATATGCTACAAAAGACACACTGTGGATCACAGAGAGGTTTACTATTGAAATTCTGAGACAATAAGTTAAGGGGAGAATTGAGCAACACATTACTTCCTCCCACATAAATCTCAAGAAATGACCATGGGAAAACCCTAGCTATTAGAGCTAATACAGATGTTTACCAACAATCATTCTTCCCAAACGACATTTGCAAATGGAACAGTGAAGGGAGGAACAGAAGTACACTCCATCACATACCACAAGGTGGCTTGGAGAGTACAGATGTAGGTGTGGAAGCTGCATCACAATGTCAAATTTGCAGAGTTTGAGGCACAGAGGAAATTGGAACAAGTCACCATTTTCAGCATTGTTTAATTATTTTGTTGTGCTGAAGGCATGGTAAAATATTTATATCTAGTACAAGCTGTTGGCATAAAGAAGGACATAGACAATTTTGCAGATTTTCGACATTCAGGTTGCCACATAATGGTGACTTATTTAGCTTCATAATAGAAAAAAGTCTTTCACACATATATGTTGACCAAAACATTGTATCATGTTTGTAAACTAATTATGGAGACTTGGAAACTCTTCCTGCAAAAAACAATGCAGAATCCCTGAACAGGTTTAACATAAGAGAATTTGTTTTTTAAATGGGTATTACACTGAAGATAGATAAGTTCCAACTGTACAAACACAAGGGTGCTCTAAACTAAAAAAAGCCCAAAAGATGTAAGATACACAGTGCCCTCTTTTTTTTTTGCCTATTCTTTCAACATCGCACTGAATTGTTCAAAATTCACGTTTTCTTTAATGATAGCGGCTTAGAGAAGTGGACGATCTTTCACCCCAGAAACTGTTCTTCCACAATCCAATTTGCTTTTTAAATGCATTCAGACCAAATCAAAAATAAATAGTTTCCCACCTTGCAATATCTTACTATGGGTAATATGTAGTCAAGTCCACTGAGAATGTGAAGCCTGCAATCCATTACAAATGTTCTAATTTTCACACCTGCTTTCCTGTTTCCCTCACAAATTCAACAATCACAAGTCTTAATTTGAAAAATCATTCCAGAAATTCTACATGACTTAAGCACCATACTTTGCTGCAGTGTATAATGTACCCATACTCTTCATTCAAACCCATAAAAAACTGTGGCGAATAACACTATAATAATGTATGCCACCTACAAAAATTTACTATTAGTACCACCAATTTTACCACATGCTCCCTACCTGCAAATTTATCACATGCTGCTTACTGATGTACAAAACAATGAGTCCCTTACAAATCGCCTACCAATGCATTCCGGTCCGAGCTGCTGTATATGGCAGTCATGTGTGCGTGAGTTGTGCTTCCTTGTGTGAATGAATGTGTGTGTGGTTCCTTTTCTGATGAAGGCTGTGGCCAAAATCTAATATGTAGGTGCCTTTTAGTTGTACCTGTCTGCAACTTAATGTGTCATCTTTATGGTTAAGTAACAATCTATCTTCTCTTTACGGTGTTAAAGTAAATATGAAAAACTATCTTAGAAGCCTGATCTTTTTTTGGTGTGTGCTTCCCTTTATGATACAGCAAACACAAATTTGCCAGTAAATTTTAAATATGGCATCAAATGCTCAATGATTTAAAAAATTGATCATACATTCTCACATGTAACATAATTCATCTTGCATAAAAGGAAATTTACTTTGAAAGTAACACTTTTCAAACCACCATTCACAATATTTTGCCATGGCCCTGTTAGAAATGTAAACACTGTGATGCCACATTCATCGAAAGCAGTTTGTTGTTATGGTACTGCAAAGCCTTTGTTTAAATCTTTTGACACATTTTGCTGGTGGCAGATGCTTTTGTGAGCACTATGTTGCTGTAAACTGTGCATTTTCTCTGCAACTAAAATTTTATTTTGGTGTTGTTCTCTCTTTTATGTTTTGCTGCAGCAGTATTAATCTACAGTAGGGGGGCTAAAGTAAATACTTTGTTAGAGTATCAGTTCTTGCCAGTCAAAATAACAAAAACTTAACAGAAAAATAAAACAATGAAAATTACTGCAATTCTAAAAAAATTTCAGGTTTTTTGCAGATGAAAAAATTCCCTTTTTTTAGATTTCCCGGTTTTCCTGGGGCGTACATACTGTGATGTAACACTGTGGATAATGGCCTGGCTTGCAACAGGTCCACCCTGTGGCCACTTCAATCAGAATCAGTGAAGGAGCCTAGGTGTAGTACCTGTTACGATTTGACAGACAACTTCAAGGCTTTTCTGGTAACCAAAGGCATCACAGATAGCTCAGCATTAATGACACACTACACAATTATGACACTGGAAGAAGTTTGTGCAGGATGGTAATATCTGATGGCACTGCCAGGGTGGGCAAGCTGGGTCTAGGCACCATTTGTGATTGATAAAGTTAGGATGCTTTAAAAGCAATGTCTTCTGGATCTGTGGGTGAAAACTCAGCTGCTTCTTCAGTTAAAAATTTTTTGCAACAAATTGTGCTTCACGGAGAGAAGGGTTTGACAAATAGGCAATGTCAGCCAGAACCAGTTGATAAGGCTCATCTTATCTCATATCAGACCATTCCATATGAAAGTGTCAGCATGTAATTTGAAATATTCAGAGCCAGTAAATGCAATTTGGGAAACTAGGGTCAAGCTTTGGTCTACTGAAACTGAAAAAATAACTGGCCTGATTATGTTTCAAGCACTGAAGAAAATTGCAGCCATACGGACGTGACTTGCATGCAGTGATATAGTATAGTGCACACAAAATGCCATGGTTGCTCGATGTGTAGTGGGCTGGGGAAGCATGGCGAGAGCAGCACTGGTGGGGAGTCACTCACAATTGCTGTGATGGAAATGCCTAGTGCTGGAAGGCAAGTGCCATTCTAAACTGAAACCTACACTCAAATTTTTGGTAAATATTAAGCGGGGCTCCTCCACACTCACACTTGCCTGGTGACCAAGACTTGTCACCACTTCTTTAGTTAGAATCTAAAAAGAATTCTGACAAAAATGCACTGATTTATTTTTGCCTTGCTTGTAAAGCATTTGTAACTTTCAGAGAAGAGTCACAAGTGGGGAATTTTGAGTATAACCAACATTTTACTATTGTTGCCATTTTAAAATTTGCTTCTTTTGCCAAAACTCAGCAGTTTAAACAGTCTAGCCTCACTAACATGTTGTGCAGATGCAATTGAGAGAGAATTCTGAAACAGTGGTTTATTAAGTGAGGAACTGAGGAAAAGTAATGTCAGCATCTTATCAAAAAGCACATCCTCAGTACAAAATAAACATGTAATGACTTCACTTATGTTGTTCCAAACCCACAGAATGTCTCATTTCACCTGCTATTGATGGTCCTTAAAAATTACATTCTTTCGCCAGGATAGTCTCTAGTTACTGGAATAATACAGTAGATAAAGAAGTTATGCATAATAACCAAACGGCAAAATACTCTCTCTTTGTGTGCTATCACTTGGCAAAATCTCATTTTCATATCTCAAACCATTTATTAAATATGAGTAATGCTGTGGATATTTTTGACTCTGACTTTACCACTGGTGTGGTGTAATCATAAATGAGTGTGCTATGCCAGATCAGTTTTGCTGAGATTGGTGACATGTAGAGACGTCCAACCAAGTCTAAATACAAATTCAATATATATAAAAAAACAAAGATGCTGTGACTTATCAAACGAGAAAGCGCTGGTAGATAGACACAATAAAAAAAACACACAAATACACACACAAATTTCAAGCTTTCGCAACCCAAGGTTGCTTCATCAGGAAAGAGGGAAAGACAAAAGGATGTGGGTTTTAAGGGAGAGGGTAAGGAGTCATTCCAATCCCGGGAGCGAAAAGACTATGTTAGCTACCTATTTTTCATTGCAAACTTTTTCGAATTTCAAGCAGAATCTTACTTCCACATAAATATCCCAATAACTATGGACATTAAAGAAATAATGGACACATCATAATGAACCTGACATATAAAGCTACAAGTAAAGCAAAAATGACCTTTTTTTTTCTTTTTCTTTTTTGAACAGTTTCTGTAAAATTGTTTGAGAAAGACTGCACGGCATGCGTGTCAATTCTGTCATTTCCGACCGGCCGGAAGGTCGCAAACGCTTGTCGTCCTCCCGTTCTGAACAAAAGAATGAACTAGCCCAGCTCTTTGAACAAAAACTGCCTACTGTACATTGGCCACAATATCCTGCACAACTGAGTGAGCATGGTACTGGAGCTCATCCAGGGTGAAAGTGGAGGGCGAGCTCCTTCTGCTCCCACAACAGCCAAAAAACAGCAGAACCACATAACACTAAGAATAATCACAGCAATGATCAAAATGCGTACTACTTTCTGCTCTGAACTGGTGGAACATGTGCATCACATGCCCAAACCAGTCTGAATAGCTGCAGTCAAATGGCAGAAATGGGACAAGTGTGAGGTGTGCTGGGGGTGGTGAAACATGAGCACACAGTAGTAACCTCTGTTATTAAATTGCTCGACCTGTGGCATATATCTTTGTTGTTGTTTTGTGCCTCTAACACCTATTACTCTTGTTACTTTTGGAGATGTAATACCCTTTCTTTTTGCTTCTGGAGGAATGGCAGTAGCTGCTGCTGTTTTTTACAGCACTTATAGTCTATTTCTCGAATTAACCTAATTTTTCAATAACAAATACAACTAGGAAAAGACTACTAATGCTCTATGTGACAATCTATATTACCAGTATGTCATATCCTCAACTAATTAATTCAGAGACAACATTTTTCTAAGAAAATCATTTCATTTTTGGGGACTTACAGTATGCACAAAATATGAAATATGTGGTTCTGGTGTGAACAGTTACACTCAAGAATGCAAGTTCTTGGAGTAATGCTGAGACTATAGCCTGCAGAGCATACTGCATGTAAAATCTAAATTCCTGGCAGTCACATAAAGTGACCCACAGCTATGCTGCACAACAGAGACACCGTGCAGTTGATGTGACTTCTGCTAGACCCACACTGCTAAACTGTTGAGTGACTGTGGCTAATAAAGTGCCCTAGTAGTATAGCCAGCAACTGTTGATACAACTTCTGTTGTCTTCATATAGACTAACACAGCATATAACCTGTCAGTCACTCTTTTAATATATATTGCAATATATCTTCTAAATGTTTAGAACTGCTTTTATAAGTTTGACATTAATGAACATAGGAATTCGCTAATGGTAAACATTTGTGTCAAATGCCAAGGATGGGACTTTGTTCCTGGTAGTTTACTTCTCTCTTGCAGTTCCAATATTTCATTCCTGTATGATTATCTTTTACTAGATTGGTATTTGCTATGACAGTCTGTTCAAACAGTGTAACATTACCTAAAGTTGCTTCGTACCAAGATTCTGGGCTTTACAAGACAATCATAAAGAAAAATTTTGTTTAATTAATAAAAAATAGGTAGCACAGTACAGGACAAAAGGAAGTAGAGACAATGATGAACAGTTCTTATCCTATCAATAGGCCAATAAACTCTTCCCTATCACTGCCGCCACATAGAGCCTAATAAGAAGTTCTCATGACTGATAAGCCAACTAATTTCTCACATACAGACATATAGAGCTCACAACATGTACAAATATTTATGTTTCCTTTTTTGTATTGCTGACAGTACCCACTGAATCATTTACATCTACTGTGTTCCTGTCCACTGTACTCCAGTTTTTCCTGTTTCAGTGACTGGCAAGCAGAGTTGAGTAGATACCCATCTGTCATAGATATTGTTTAAGATAGCATAAATCAATGGTGAACATTACATTCCTCACTACACTTTCTGACTTACAGTTGTATCAGACTACAATAAAGACCTCAGAATTTTTTAGGTGTTTATGCATAGAGTTAATTATACTAACAGCAGGAGTGAAACGTTTTCACAGCTTTCTACATGAAACAAGAAGTACATGTGCAGTAAATCACATTCACTCCATTGTTCCTAACTTTTTCATACTTAATAACCAACACCATGTTGCATTTTTTCTCTTCTGAGAAAACATCAAATTCATTAAAATCAGCATCTAACAAAAGGATACAAGTCTATTAGTTCAATGCGAGCTGTTAAAAATTGTGTCAGCTGATTTGCAACAGTATTCACAGTTTTATCAGGCCCACTTGATCTTGTCAGCTCTTCCAAACGGCTCAGATCTGTACGTAAACCGTCATACATTGATTTGAGGGAGTTCTGAAAAATAAATAAAAGTTATGACAGAATGCTAGACTGAACAATTCTATGATAAATTGCTTCATCTGCTTTTTTATTTCCTACCACATTTAGAATGTATGTTAAACTAAATAAATACTCTATTTGTCAGAAGAGCTCCAGGATAGTTAAAAAAAAAAAAACACAAACACAGAAAACTGCACTTAGTATGTAATGATCCTAGCTCCTATCTCAGTAGTCCTAGGCTACCTATACACAACTGCCAATGTTTCTGGAGATCTTGGAAGCTAGCAAGGGAATTTTCAACTGCGATATTGGTAAGCTCGTTTGTCACAGATCATTGGATTTCTGCGATATCTTGATGAAGCTTTCCTTTCAGTCGCCTTTTCACTCATGGAAAAAAGAGAAAATTGCATGGCAACAGATTGGGCAAATATGGTGGATGTGAGATTGCAATAGCAGAATTTCTGGCTAGATACTTGGTAACAGATAAAGCAGTATGGGATCTTGCATTGTCATGCAGTAAGAACCAGTCCTGAGAATGCCACACACCAGGGCAACAATATCAAATTTCTTGTCGCAAATGTCTCAACACTTTGATGTACAGAGTTTGGCGCTCTGTTTGACCTGGGGGAACATACTTGCGGTGAACTAATCCTTTACAATCAAAGAATACAATTAAGATTGCCTTTATTCTCAAAGGTTGTTGTTCAACTTTTTCCGAGGCTGGTGATCCAGGATTCCGCCATTCAGTACTTTGATGCTTTATGTGAGAGTTATACAGGTGGCACCAAGTTTCATACCCAGAAATAGTCTTTGACAGAAATGTGGGGTCACATCTGGCTCTATCCAGTAGTTCAGAAGAAATTCATCTTTCCTCTTTCTGTTTGTCTGTTAGTGCATGAGGGACGAGTTCTGCATCAAGTTTCCCTGTCCTAAATCCTTGTATAAAATCTTATGAGACACATCACAATTCAAATTAAGTTCTTATGATATACAAGCACAGTTACTTAATGGTCTTCTAGCAGTAACTGCCTTACATGCTCAACATTTGCACAGGTATGTGCGGTAGATGGGAGACCAGCTCTGGGATCATCTTGCACTGAATCTCTGCCTACAAGAGTCCTTTTGTGCCACTCGAAAACACAACTTCTTGAAAGTGCTTGCTTAATCATCAGCCACATTTCACTAGGAGTTTCCCAAGCTTAACATAGAACTTAATGCTCACTCTTTGCTCACAATCAGCATCCATTGTGTCACCACGTAAATAACATGACAGAAACGCACACTGAGTGTTCTTAAGCACAGCCCTGCCATGTGGTGAGTTTGCTAAGGAATTTCAAGGACACACACATACCAGGTATAATAAAATCAATATTTGTTCCATTTTAGTATTGCAAATTGAGGAATTTTTCTGATAAAGAGAACACTACATAGGTTTTATATTCTAAACCATTTTCCTATGACAATGGGAAGTCCTTAGCAGAATGTAAAGAATGAAAGGAATATAGGTAGTTGAGGTGCCGAGTGATTGGTAGGCACATAAAAAGGACTGCTCTTATGCACTAACCAAGCATATTGCAACTTTTGCAGTCTTCTATGTGGACATGACCACCAATTAGCTGTTCCGCCAAATAAATGACCACTTCAAAACTGTGTCCAAAAACAGATTTGATCACCCAGAGGCAGAATAAGTTACTCAATACAACATGCTTGGTTTCAATGACTACTTCATGACCCATACAACCTGGACACCCTCCCCCCAATTACCAGCTTATCTGAAATATGTATACAACATGTACTTTGAACCCACAATCCTTCTGGTCTCAACCTTTGCTAGCCCCTGTCTTACATTCTCCTCCACCAGTGCCCAAATGCTGCCCATTTCACTTGTTCTACATTCCCACTCTCCTCCCTTAGCAGCTACCACCTTCCTCTGTTTTCTTGCCTCTCCTCAGTCCACTCCTATATACACAGTATACTCCACTGTGCACCATAAGTATCTCCTGCTGCCTGCACTATAATGAGCTCACTGGTGCCACATTTCTATCTCATGCATTTGCTGCCTTTTCCTCCCAGCTGTCAGTCATCCTTCTCTCCAATCCTCCCTCAACCTCCTTTCTCCTCTGATCCACTGCATCCAATAGAACCTCCTTCCCTACATAAGCTGCTATGCTACTACCACATAGCTCTGAAAAGGACATCATCTGAATGCCTAACAACATTTGCAGTTTTGTTTATGTGCCTACTGACCAATCAGTGCATCACTATTTGGTGATTCAATGCCTTTACTCTGTCCAGTACTGAAATCATTTTGTAAATGATGAATACAATATCCTTTACCACACAACTTTAAATAAATTAAATCACTTTCATTGTTACTTAATTAATTTCGCTTTTCTTCATTAACAAAACTCTTGCCTCTTCTGTTCTTCCAGCCCTAATGACTGATGATTCCTCATTCCATACATTTACTGCATTTCTGATCACGTCTTACATGCTGTGTTTCATTCTCGATTCTTTTCTATCCATAGCCACAATTACATTTCTCTCTCTCTCTCTCTCTCTCTCTCTCTCACACACACACACACACACACACACACACACACACACACACACACACACACACACACACACACACACAGGGAGGGAGGGGGGAGGGGGGGGGGGGGGAGAGAGAGAGAGAGAGAGAGAGAGAGAGAGAGAGAGAGAGAGAGAGAGAGAGAGTTCCATTCATATTTCAAAAATAGAACCTGTCTGTTACCAGGACAATATGGCACAGTCCCAATCACAATACTGAAGCCACAAAGAAGCAGCTAGTTAAGGATTTGCTAATCACTATCAAGGTAGACAATAGCTCATTTGGGGAGCAAGTGACAAATCTGTCATTTGGAGTTCTGCTGAGGCTCATTTGTGGAGGCAGCACCATCTGGAGACTTGGAAGCTGAATTATACCGTGCTGTCTTAATGCACTTTCTCGTAACTTTTTTGGACAGCTGCATGGTCACAGCACAAGACATCCATCGCATTTTTGCAACCTAAGGTTGTACTCTGTCTAACTGATTTGAAGCTACCATGACACTAAACGCTTGAACAAAAAATATGAAACTCAGCAGAATATGGAAGTTACTGGGAGCAATCTTGAGTCATTACAAACAATGGTGGTTTTCACTAATCAACAAAAATGTTGCTCAGTCACACTGTTCTTAATGTATGCTCATTTTTCACCTCACAGTGTCATTCTTCTTCGTAACAGTCCCAAAATCAGTTATAGATTGTTCTTTTGGGAGGAAAACTGTACATCTGAAGAACTTCCTAGTTACTTCTTAAAATGTTTTAGATTATAACCAAACCTAAATAAAAAGGTCACAAACATACAATTATTAACTGCATATTCAAAAAAGATGTGTTTATAATAACTGTCAACATTTATTGGTATCAACAATAAGCGCCTAGAATGAGGGCTGTTCAAAAAGTATCCAACTTTTTACTAATTTCCAGCATTCTGGAAGGCATGCTGTCTGCAACTATTCTGGTTAACCAAACTATGCAATACATTACACAGAACCATTAAAGTTGCTACATTAATTTCTTTTATTGTTTGAGGGTGAATTTTGAGCCTAAGCTCATTATCAAATCATCCAATAAGCCATGCAATAACATACATTACAACAGCTACATGAACTTTCATTAAGTGAATGAAGTTCAGCAGCTTAATGTTTTATAATAAATATGTGTGTAATTACAATGAAAATCCATGTGGCTCTTGTAATGTATGATATTGCATAGTTCATTCTATGACTTGATAATGGGCTTAGGCTCAAACCTAGTCATCAATAGAGGAATAGAGGAAATTAATATAGCAACTTTGACAGTTCTCTGCCATTTATTGCATAATTTGGTCACTCTATTTTTATTTATTAAGTCTATCTTTATTCAGATACAACTATTTGACACTATTCACCTACAAGCATTACTGGAAAATTCCTTTTGGTATAGTGTGCAGCTGCCCAATCAAATTTTGGATAATGACTTCGTTTTTCTGAAATCTGGTCGCTTTCAAAGTCTTTTTCAGTTTATGGAAAAGCCAGAAGTCACTTGGTGCTAGGTCGGGGGAATATGGAGGTTGACTAACCACAGCCATGCTGTGTTTGGCCAAAAGACTCTGAATTAACTGGGAACGATGAGTGGGTGCATTATCGTGGTGAAGGTGCCAACTGCCCATTGCTCACAAGCCTGACTGTTTGTGTCTCATTGTTTCATGAAGGCATTGCAGAACCTGACATTAGTACTTTCTGGAGCGTACTCATTACAAACCCCACCACTGTAGTCAAAAAAGATGGTCAGGGCTATTTTCACACTGTTGCAGACCTGCCTTGCTTTTTTGGGTCTCAGGGATGATGGATGTTTCCACTGCAATGACTAAATCCTTTCTTTCTGGGTCATACCCATAAACCCAGAACTCTTCACCAGTTATCACTGTATTAAGAAACTTGGAATCACTGTTCACAGTATCCAGTTATGCCCTGAGTGATGAATTGCTCGAAGTTGCTTTTGCTCAGTTGTTAGCAACATTAGAATAAATATGGCGAAGATCCTCCTGAGGACAAAATGTTCCATTAAAATGGAATGAATGGATGCAATACTAATTTTAGCCACATCTGCAAGTACTCCAGTCATGATCTGACTGTCTGCATCACCAGAGTCTTTATGTGGTCAATAAGAATTAATCAGTGGATGTTGAGAGCCTACCTGAATGTATGCCACTCTTCACTGATTTTTCCCACAACACAAAATCTGACTTCATGTGTTCACTTGTCAACATTTAGCCAGCAACTGGTTGTTTCTGCAATCATGGAAAAAATTAGGCTTGTCCACTATGTATGCCTACAAACAAGGAGTGTGCATGCACCCCGATAACATTGTTGGTTTCAACAATAAAAAATAAGCTCAGATACTTTTTGAACAGCTCGTGTAGAACTTTTGAATCAGATAATGTAGCAGTGTAAAATTGTAAAAAAATGAGATCTCCTTTACAGTTTCTCGATATAGGCAATATTAATAACATTAATTTCAAAATGCACCACCTACATTACTTTCCAATTTTCTTAAACTTTGTCCCTTTTTAACAAAAGAAGAACATGCAATTACTTTGATTTACACATGTCATACACTAATGACTTCCTGGGTATTTATCCAGTAAAGTTAAAAGATGTAAAAAAATTAAAAATAAAAAAATAAAAATAAAAAGTGTTGGAATGTAGTACATTTGTAACGATAGCACTGAGAGTTTAAAGAGGCCCCTCAACAGTGAGTATATATGTTTGTACAATACTCAGTCAGTCCTGTGCCATAAAGTGTGTTTACTTATGAAAAGAGATCCGTACACCGTCAAACAATGGAAAATCCAGGATAGTGTAATGACAATACTGTAAGAATAGACTGCTTCTCGCCATATAGAGGAGATGTTGAGTTGCAGACAGGCACAACAGAATGACTGCTACACATTTGAGGTTTTCAGCCAAATGGCCTTCTTCTAAAAGTAGAAAACGCACACATATTCATGCAAGCACAATTTGCACATGCATGAGCACTGTCTCTGGCCACCAAATCCAGCCTCAGTACCCTCACACAGTGGTCAGGTCCATGTGAGTTGTGCTTGCAAGAACATCCGTGTGTGTGTGTGTGTGTGTGTGTGTGTGTGTGTGTGTGTGTGTGTGTGTGTGTGTGTGTGTCTTCTATTTCAGAAGAAGGCCTTTTGGCTGAAATCTCAAATGTATAGCAGTCTTCCTGTTGTGCTTGTTTGCGACTTAACATCTCTTCTATATGGTGAATAGAGGTCTTTTTTAACGATATGTACATTGCATTTTACTTGTCATTAATAGATATTCTTAACAAAAATACTTACATCTTTGCGTAGGAAGCCTTTATTTTTCGTTACAAAAAACCCTAAATCAACATAGGAACGTTCAGCAAGTGCTACCTGAGACAAATGTGTTAGCAGCATTCCCCATGGTCCTGTTAGCCCAAGTCGTGAAATCTCTCGTTCTTTTTCCTGTATCAAAGAATACAAATGGTCGAGGAAAATGCATGAAAAAGAAGATCATAAAGAAATATTCAAAAGATGTGAAATTATGAGAACAGACTTATAGTGAATAACAAATCAAAGAAACAACAAGTTTCTATTTGCAGAACTATTCTCTTTAAGGGTAATGACAGGGCACAAACAATGTTAACAGCTTAATTACGTAAACTGTCATCAATGCTGAAGTTAGATTACAAATGACATTAATACTTTTCCAGTTTATTCCCTGAAGAAACAAGATGTAGGATTGTAAATATCTCATGAAGCCAAGATTACATAAAACAATTAACTGTGGGAAAGATACTAAAATTATATGTAGACCAGAAAACTCAAAGTTATACAAGAATTACATGTATGATCTGTAACTCCACCAAACAGTGACATCAATTCAATTGGTGGTTATCAATTCATTTAATGCTGTGTCCTATCATTTGGCAATAACTTCAAGAATATGAGAAATCCATACAGGAACATGCCTCAAACAACTATCACTAGAATGTAATATCAACAGACTTTCAAAGTGACACATCATATTGCAAGTAAAATGACAGTCCAAGAAATTCTGCAAAGTACTACTTTATATTGAAACCAGTGAAAACTGAAACTAATTAACTATCAAGGTCTACAAAATGTGTGTTATCTAATATGGATCTGTATGTATATTTTTTTTTTTACAAAATTAGAAAAAAGCTTGCTTTTTGTGTGAATGATGAATTCACAGTTGGACTCCACTGCACTCACAACCATGCAAAGAGAAACAGACCAGGAGGCTGAGTACAAATGGACAATTGTTACTGTCTGTGGATTCTCAGGCTATGGGCTTTTTTCCCCCTCATAACATGATTCTGGAGGACAGGGCATGCACTAGAGATAGCCTATTGTACAGTAACAAATACTAAAATCATTCAATGGCCTTTTTCACCTTTCCTCATGCTATTCCACAACTGATTTTTTCCAGAGCAGAATCTCAGAGTAAGTTGTAATAAAATAATTCACAATATTTCTTTCCATCACTGACCAATTCACTTCGTTCTTTCCATCACTGAACAATTCACTTTGTGATAGAAACTTTCAGAACTCTCTAAGTTTTACGGAATTTTTTGAGATATGCCTGACTTTGTCAAACGGGTGTACAAGAGCATGAAAAGTGGCATTTGCTTCGAAGCTGTCCTATCCAACAAGTTAACATAGCTCTGCATCAGGTGTGGGGGTGCTGCAACGGCTGTTGTTCATTATAGTCATGGACATTATTCCATGAGGTTGTGTCTGAAGGTCTTCTGCACTGATGATGTCATGATTGTTGCATTCATAAGACTAACATTACAGCAACAAGTATAGGCATCACATGATTGTGATCATGTTGGACTCTGATTATCACAAAACAGGCTACTTGGAATCATGTTTCTCATTATGGAATACTCCAAACTGAAAGGTGATGTCTAAGGAAGATATACATATTGGTGTCATTTAGAAAGTGTGACAGTGATATCAGTGGCAAATCAGTGAGAATCAAGGTAATCTAGCTGCTAGGTAAGAGCTAACCAAAGTTCCAACACATTTGAAAGCGGATATACATAAGAGACACATCCATCTTGAACTCTGGATGGCACAAATGCTGGATAACAGCTGCAGCCACTGAATGACAAAGCTATAGTAGGAAATGTGTATGTCCCCAGGTGTCTCCAACAATATAATATGGGAACAATCTTGCATAGCTTCCGAGATGTGGACATGTCCTGCAAGCATCTTGTCCTCCAGAGTACAAAACTGCATACACAATGGAAAGCAATGAGTGGTTGTTGCGTCGACAACTTAAGTTCAAACTGGAAGAGTTGTTAAGCCAAACCCCTAAAATGTAACACTGACCAAAGTGTCAAAAGTTTTGAGATTCATCTGCTACTGCAATTTTACATAACATTTTCCAAAATAGCTGTCACAATAAATCTACATTATACAGTAAAAACTGAAAAGACTGAATTTACAAACGATACTTGAAATAATCTGTTCTGTATTTAACTGGTTTCAGTTATGCATAAAATATCAATATTGAGCAAGGAACGGAAATTGAAGCAATACTAAAATGTTATCGAATGAATAAACATAGGGGCACAGTAATTTTGAAAATCTTCAATGGTCACTTATGGATGACATCACTGATTTTGGTTGCATCTGACAGACACTTTATCCATCTGCATAATAGGACCACTCGTATTTACGCAGTGGACGAATCTCTACTTGTAATGTTTGGAAGTAGTAGGGAAAAAAATTTAAGTGCTACTGAAAGTTTGTGTTGCTCTGATATTGGTAGCCGGAAAGTACTCTTAAGCATGATATCTGTCATCGGGTCTACTACAAATTTTCAATGCCACGCCAATCTGATTATAATAATAACACACTTTAGACTTCTATCATGTAACTTTCGTCTAAGAAAGGAAAGAGCAAAGGGTCTAAAAGTTTCAAAACAAGAGGATGGGGGTGTTATTACGATTAGCGAATGACAATGAAACTAACGAGTCTCCGAGATGCAGGTTTTCTACGATTTACATTTCTGCCAGTCATAACAATTTTCTCTCTCTCTTTTTACGTGTCAACATCACATTCCCAACACTTCAGCACAAGGATTGGTACTAAAATTACGCTTTTTGGAGAGATCTTCGATGCAGTTTACCACTGAAACATTGTTTTCTCAAAATCATATTTGCAACGCCTAGAATTACAAAATTTTGAATCAAATATTAATAACATTAAATCAGAGGTGTAGAATAACAAAGCCGAACATATCGTCTTGTCATAGGGACCCACAGACGGGGAAAATTTTTTTCAAAACAAAATCGTCTGATCTGTACGTTTGTTTGCAAGAGTCTTAAAGCGAAGATAATGCCCACCGCTAGCTCCCTGGCCTTTTCAAAATTAAGCTGCGACACATTATTAAAAAAGTCATTTAAGAACTCTTCCTGGTGGTCTGTCATCGCGGAAACAATATCACACACACGCACATCTACACATCCATAACAATAAACACAACATTGACACTTGGTTCAAGTAAACACAATCAGTGTAATTTAGCCCCAGATACTCCTCCCCCTGACGTAGTCTATCGATAGTTTATTAAGCAATTGGGCGAAACTTATGTATTTTATATTAAACATTTCCATCAGCAATATGTATTACACACAATTTTCGCACAACGAATAGAGGCTGACTTCGATATCATATGCTGCCGTATACTATTATTTATTATCCATATTTAAGCATTAAAAAATGCAAAAGACGTCACCGATTGTGTTCAAACACAATGCAAGTACATCCATATTGTTAAAGATACTTAAGATCATTATTGTCTACACAATTGTTGAACATGCTACACATGAAATGTACAATATATTCACATGTATAAATTTATTATAAATTAAAAATAAGATAAGCTTTAGGAGAAATTTTAATCTATTCTTTTGTATAAAATGCTTTTTTTTCTACAAGCCATTTCTTGTGGCGTTCTTAAACATAGTCAGTGACACGTGTGGCTGTACTGACAACATGTTAAATAGTTATATATATATATATATATATATATATATATATATATATATATATATATATATATATATATATAGCTTTCTTTTGTCAAATGAGAACTTTTTTTGCTTAAGGGAATTCCCCCTTAACAAACAGCATTTGTCAAGCTGATGCAGTGATTTATTACTAACACAAAAATTTAGTTTATCTAACAGATATATAAAACATGCTCACTTAGTACAGATATAACTGTCATGACTCTTTTATATTAATTTTCAATCATGATATATCCGAAGAAGTTTCGAGGAAACTCAGTCATTGGCACCATCGTTAATGCATAAGCTAAATAGAATATATACAGTTATTCAATGATTAATACACAATTCACTGATTTGGAACCATTTATTGGCTGCTCTGAGACGATCCCTAAGTTCCTGCTTCAATCTTCCTAAGTCTTTCCCAAACAACAAAAGTTGTATTATGTGGTCAGAGTGTTGATTTACACAACGCAATACTGGGCAAGAAATTTACATGTATTATTAACAATAAGTGAACCCTGTGGAATGCCCTGCGACATATCCCAGAAAATTGACTTCACATAGTTGAACTGCACAGTCTGTATTCTGTCACTCGGATAAGATCTGATCACAGATAGTTCTGAACCACTAAAATTATAGCTGTAGAGTATTTATAGAGCATTTCTGTGGCTGACTTGAACCAAGTGCCTTGGTGAGATTCAGAAGTATAGTACTTACAGATAATCTCAATTGAAATGGCGATAGCATAAATGAAACAATATTGTCAACTGTGACTACATATGCTTTCCTGTTGTAATAACTGATTATATTCTTTTGGTTCTGCAGGCGGATCATGAGTGATCTTGACACAATCTTTCCATGGTCCATTTGGGTGTCATCTTCAAGTGAATATGTTGGTGCACGAACTCACTGGAACTCGCACGAACAGTCCTAGTGACTACATGCAACAGCATACTCACTTGAAGATTGCAGCCAAGTGGTTGGCGGTGGAATTGTGCCAATATAATTCATGATTGCGCTGGAGCCCTGAGAAGAATATTATCAATATTTTTAACAGATTTTTGACTAGAAGCTGGACGTGAAGCTATATTGTGAGTCACTAAGAATGTTATTCACAGACAGATGTTGATTGATTTGGAATTTAAAGCAACAATCCAGTAGTACTTTCGAAAGGATCGGTACAAGTGAGTCTGGGTGGTAATTGTTACAAGACTTGTCATCTTTCTTCTGCAGAGAAGCAACAACTGTCATTTAACTAAACGTCTCTTAAAAACCTCTCTTAGAAAGCGAGTTGTGCAGAGATGTCAGCCACTTTATATTTTATGTATTTATTTATTTTCATTTGGTGCAGTAAATCACGTTTAGTACATTGTTCATGCACATGACATACGACTAGGCAGGGGTAACATAGTTAATTTATAATTACAATCATTATTAAGTAAGACTACATGATCAAACAATGCACATAATAGTAACATAAAGTGACATGCTACACTCTTTGTATTTACGATATAGGGCAAGCGAGGAGGAACACAATTAATTTATCACTATAGTATTTAATAAGTGAGACTACATGATCCACACAATCAAGATCAGTAATAACATAACTGACATAAAATACAATTATACAATAAACAATATTTGGTCAATTAGGTTTAGTGATTATGAGGTTTCAGAAAGAGAATAGAAGGGTGAGTTAAGCAAGAACTGTTCCATCTTTACTTTAAATGTATTTAATGTCAGTAGACATTTTAAGTAAGAATTTATATGGTTATATATCTTGATGAAACATCATATGCTGTTTTAAAGCGAGTCACTCATTAAAAGCATCATAAATGTGCAGTAATTCTATAAGACTAATACAACAAAGCACAACCTATAATAGTCTGTAGTGAACCCAAGAAGTTTCTATAATGACAACTAACAACATTCAAAGATCAATAACGTTAAATAAACACTGATACTTTCATATTCTCCCACAACATTTTATATATATGATGAAGCAGACACAATACCAGCAAGTACCTTCATCATCTGTAACCTTGCAAATGGTAACTCTTTGGTCAAATGTTTGGTGCCTCTCCTCTAGTTGGTGTGTAATCCACCCTTACCGTCTTCTCAGTAACTGGTTGACAGATCTAATGATATTATCTTTATGTTTTTTGATTGTGTATATAGTGATCAATTAATTAATTTGGTAGCATTTTCGTTTTCTACCTGCAAAATAGGAGCTCAGGACTCATCAACAGCTGTAATTTCATTCAGAAGTCGATTGAACCATGCAAGTGATTTGCAAATTCACTTGTAGCCACATATTATCTCTGCATCCAAAAATAACCACCATGTTACTGTAAGACACTTTTCTATGCATTCGATCCCCATGAAACTCGAGGAGACTGCCACTTGTTGATCATCTTGTGCCTCTATCCCCATCACGAACAACATCACTCTAAGCTTCCGTGTTACAGTATTCATCTTTCTCAAACTTAATGTCATCTGCAATTGTTGATTTATGATTTCCAAATGCAAAAAAAATCTGTATTGCTGAGGAATCTTGAACTTTCTATGCAATATCAACAGCATGTAATAAATCTAGTCTTGTAACTTGTCTTAACTAAATCAAACGCAAACAATTTCCCACTGGAGTTTAGTATTATTAGGAAATCAGGCACAACTACATAACAGCGATCTCAGAAAGGTACCAGTTAGTTGAATGTAGCCAGTTACAGTCATTGGAAAAGGAATGGACAAGGTACAGGGACACATTACTAGAAGTGGCTAAAGAATGTCTTGGAACAGTAGTGTGTAAAAGTAGGATGAAGCAAACAGCTTGGTGGAATGACACAGTCAAGGGAGCCTGTAAAAGGGAAAAGAAGTCGTATCAAAAATGGCTACACACTAGAACTCAGGTAGACACAGAAAGTTATGTTGAAGAAAGAAACAATGCCAAACAGATAATTGCAGCATCCAAGAAGAAATCTTGGGAAGACTTTGAAAACAGGTTGGAGACTATGGGTAAAGCTGCTGGAAAACCATTCTGGAGTGTAATTAGCAGTCTTCGAAAGTGTGGTAAGAAGGAAATGACAAGTATTTTGGACAGGTCAGGAAAACTGCTGGTGAATCCTGTGGATGCCTTGGGCAGATGGAGGGAATATTTTGAAGAGTTGATCCATGTAGGTGAAAATACGATCAGTAATGTTTTAGATTTCGAGGTAGAATGGGATAGGAATGATGATGGAAATAGGATCACATTTGAGGAAGTGGAGAAAATGGTCAATAGACTGCAGTGCATTAAAGCAGCTGGGGTGAATGAAATTAAGTCGGAACTCATCGAATATAGTGGAATGTCACGTCTTAAATGGCTACACAGGATAATTGAAATGGCCTGGGAGTTGGGACAGGTTCCATCAGACTGGACAAAAGCAGTAATCACACCAATCTTTAAACATGAAAACAGAAAAGATTGTAACAACTACAGGGGTATCTTTTTAATCAGCATTGTGGGTAAAATCTTCTCAGGTATTGTTGAAAGGAAAGTGCGAGTATTACTTGAGGACCATTTGGATGAAAATCAGTGTGGGTTTAGGCCTCATAGAGGTTGTCAGGACCAGATCTTTAGCTTGCAGCAAATAATGGAGAAGTGTTATGAGTGAAACAGGGAATTGTATCTATGGTTTATAGATCTAGAAAAGGCATATGACCGGGTTCCTAGGAGGAAGTTGCTGTCTGTTCTATGAGATAATGGAATAGGAGGCAAACTTTTGCAAGCAATTAAATGTCTTTACATGGATAGTCAGGCAGAAGTTAGACTTGATGGTAAATTGAGTTCATGGTTCAGAGTAGTTTCAGGGGTAAGACAAGGCTGCAACCTGTCTCCACTGTTGTTCATATTGTTTATGGATCATATGTTGAAAACAACAGACTGGCTGGGTGAGATTAAGATATGTGAACACAAAATAAGCAGTCTTGCATATGTGGATGACTTAGTTGTGATGGCAGATTCGATTGAAAGTTTGCAAAGTAATATTTCAGAGCTACATCAGAAATGTAAGGACTATGGTATGAAGATTAGCATCTCCAAAAGGAAAGTAATGTCAGTTGGAAAGAAATATAAACGGATTGAGTGCCAAATAGGAGGAACAAAGTTAGAACAGGTGGACGGTTTCAAGTACTTAGGATGCATATTCTCACAGGATGGCAACATGCTGACAGAACTGGAAGCTAGGTGTAGCAATGCTAATGCAGTGAGCGCTCAGCTACGATCTACTCTCTTCCGCAAGAAGGAAGTCAGTACCAAGACTAAGTTATCTGTGCACCATTCAATCTTTCGACCAACTTTCTTGTATGGGAGCGAAAGCTGGGTGGATTCAGGTTACCTTATCAACAAGGTTGAGGTTACGGATATGAAAGTAGCTAAGACTATTGCACGTACTAGTAGATGGGAACAATGGCAGGAGAGTGTCCACAAGGAGGAAATCAAAGAAAAACTGGGAATGAACTCTATAGATGTTGCAGTCAGGGCGAACCGGCTTAGATGGTGGGGTCATGTTACACGCATGGGAGAAGCAAGGTTAGCCAAGAGACTCATGGGCTCAGCAGTAGAGTGTAGGAGGAGTCGGGGCAGACCAAGGAGAAGGTACCTGGATTCGGTTAAGAATGATTTTGAAGTAATAGGTTTAACATCAGAAGAGGCACCAATGTTAGCATTTAATAGGGTATCATGGAGGAATTTTATAAGGGGGCTATGCTCCAGACTGAACGCTGAAAGGCATAATCAGTCTTAAATGATGATGATGATGATGATGAATAGGAAGAGACTTATCCAGTATCCACATTAGTTCAATGGATGAAAATAATGGTTTTTAATTTAGCACATCATTTTCTAAAACTTTCTTCCTGTGTATAGACCGATGTACTCGAATAAAATAGTCAAATTTCTTGATTTGCAAGTCCAGGAAGTAATCAGTCTTTTCTACTGTCTGTTCAATAAACTCAGTCGTTGCATCAATAGAGCTCATAGCAAATCCATCAACATAAAACAGCAGTACTGGCTTTTCCCCTTAGAACACAGGTGGATCTCTACAGCTCCCTGCATTCAGTAAGATATTTAACAGGAGATCCATTCTGGCATTTTGAGGCTTGATTTTAACCATACAGATTCTTCAGTAATTTTCATGCACAGCCTTTACCATCATCAAAGCTCTCTGCTTGATAAATGTAGATTTCCTCCTCCACAATACTATTGGGAAGTGTTGTCCAAAATGCCTTATACACCAATCATGTTGAATTCCAAAACTCAACAGTGCACAAGTGATCTGAAAATTGTTACAGGGCTAAATGTGTCAATGTAATCTATTCTAATATGTAGAGTAAAATCATTTAATTTTGTAGCAAAAACGCATCACTTTTTGATCGCGATACTTGTTTCAGTTCTGCAAACTAATTCCCATATTTTATTTTTCTACAGAGCAAACATTTTTTCCTCCATTCCTTTCTTCCATTTGCTTATTTATAATTCCTCCTTTGTATACACGCATACATTTTCACCACTGCATGTTACAACAGCAGTTGCAATAATGTTTTTGAAAAATACCTATTATTTTCCACCATTTTTAATTATTTGATTTATTCCTTTTTATTGAGTTTTCTTATCAAAGAATAAGTTAGAAAATTCACCGGAGCGAAATCAAACATCTTCAAAATATCACTCTGCTCCTTTCTGTACATTGAATACCTGTACATTAATTCATCCTGTACCACGTGCTTCATTTTGTATATCATTTTTGGCATTATCCACCACCTTGGAATTTCAAATATTTCATATGTAGCGAACCACTCACATTGATTCGTTTTGCGATGTGTCACAGTACTGTCAATATACCATTCATCACACTACAGTTTGTTTACACCTACAGAAAAAATCTGTTGTCTCACCATTATAACTTTCTTCTCAGTTTTTGAACTACCTGCATGGAAACGACTTCTTCATCTTCCACTGTTGTTAAACTAGTTGACAATATAGTACAGCCTTTTCTTTTGTCTATACTAGTACATTCATTTGATCAGTGGCCATTTTACTAGAATAAAACAAATTAAACTGTTTTCATGGGTGACCTACTTACTATGTGAAAAGCATTTTCTATGTCCATTCTGTTTTTATAATGAGCTTTTTTGATACACTTGCTTTAGATATAATATGATTGCACCATTTTTGCTGTCTGCTAAACTTCATTATCGACATCATTGCTGTAGCAACACTTTTATCATCATGATCTATTATTTTCCACTCATAATTTGACCACTGTTTTCTTAACGTATTCAATATTTTATCTTCAACAGGAAAATTGTACCATGTAACACAAATGTAATTATACTCTTTGAGCAAAATTGGCAAAAATTTCCGCAAAGGTCACTGTCATCGATCAGTTCATTATCAAAGGAAGTTGATTTTGTATGACATCAAAATGGCTCTGAGCACTATGGGACTTAACACCTACGGTCATCAGTCCCCTAGAACTTAGAACTACTTAAACCTAACTAACCTAAGGACATCACACAACACCCAGTCATCACAAGGCAGAGAAAATCCGTGACCCCGCCGGCAATCGAATCCGGGAATCCGGGCGGGGAAGCGAGAACGCTAACCGCATGACCACCAGCTGCGGACTTGTATGACATCAAATTTGGCTAGATGGCCTTCTGTACTTCCAGCAGTTTCTTTCATAATCTCATGAAATTTATATCTAAGAAAATCAGTAAACATCATAAACCTTATCTAGTTTATCACAAATATTCTAGGTGATCTCGTATTCCCCAAGGCTGTGGGTGAAGCGATAGTATAAGCAATTTTCTTACATTGATTGACTGTTCCATCATTGCATTATCAATGAAACACACAAAACGCTGAAGTAATATTGTACAGTATTGTAGAATATTACGCCATTAGGTGTACGTTTCATTCATAATGCAGTTCCTTGTTCTTCCATTAGCTATTACACATTTAGCAAGATTGGTTTCGTAATTTTGCCCATATTTTTCTTGCTTGATCAGCTCACCATTCAGGACATCAAAAATTTCCTCACACTCTGAGATGCTTCTTATTATGTTTCTCTAGGTTCCCCAATTTTCTTCGCTAATGAGTTTATCAATTTGCTCTCTTTTGTCGGAAATTGTGTTGCCTTCTGCATTGCTATAACTTCGAGTTATCATTGAAATCTGCTGCAACTGTTGCACTTCATGATAACTTTACCAACCACACTCTGCTATGATGCTGATTTTATATATATATATATATATATATATATATATATATATATATATATATATATATATATATATATACAAATACTTGCATGATATAACTCAAGTAGTGGTAATCCTGTTTTGCATTAGCTTGTACCCACTGTGTTTGTGGGTAGTTAAATTGTTGTTGGTGTTGTGGTCTTCAGTCTTGAGACTGGTTTGATGCAGCTCTCCATGCTACTCTATCCTGTTCAAGCTTCTTCATCTCCCAGTACCTACTGGAACCTACATCCTTCTTAATCTGTTTAGTGTATTCATCTCTTGGTCTCCCTCTATGATTTTTACCCTCCACGCTGCCCTCCAATTCTACATTGGTGATCCCTTGATGCCTCAGAACATGTCCTACCAACCAATCCCTTCTTCTAGTCAAGTTGTGCCACAAACGTCCCTTCTCCCCAATCCTATTCAATACATCCTCATTAGTTATATGATCTACACATCTAATCTTCAGCATTCTTCTGTAGCACCATATTTCGAAAGCTTCTATTCTCTTCTTGAACAAACTACTTATCGTCCATGTTTCACTTCCAAACATGGCTACACTCCATACAAATACTTTCAGAAATGACTCCCTGACACTTAAATTTTTCTTCTTCAGAAACACTGTCCTTGCCATTGCCAGTCTACATTTGATATCCTCTCATATTCGACCATCCTCAGTTATTTTGCTTCCCAGATAGCAAAACTCCTTTACTACTTTAAGTAACTCATTTCCTAATCAAATTCCCTCAGCATCACCCGACTTAATTCGACTACATTCCATTATCCTCATTTTGCTTTTGTTGATGTTCATCTTATACCCTCCTTTCAAGACACTGTCCATTCCATTCAACAGCTCTTCCATGTTCTTTGCTGTCTCTGACAGAATTGCAATGTCATCAGCGTACCTAAAAGTTTTATTTCTTCTCCATGGATTTTAAAACCTACTCCGAATTTTTCATCTGTTTCCTTCACTGCTTGCTCAATATACAGATTGTATAACATCAGGGACAGGCTACAGCCATGCCCCACTCTCTTCCCAACTATTGCTTCCCTTTCATGTCCCTCAACTCTTATAACTGCCATCTGGTTTCTGTACAAATTGTAAATAGCATTTAGCTCTCTGTATTTTATGTATGCAACCTTCAGAATTTGAAAGAGAGTGTTCCAGTCAACATTGTCAAAAGCTTTCTCTAAGTCTACAAATGCGAGAAACATAGGTTTGTCTTTCCTTAATCTATCTTCTAAGATAAATCGTAGGGTCAGTATTGTCTCACGTGTTCCAACGTTTCTACGGAATCCAAACTGATCTTCCCCAAGGTCGGCTTCTACCAGTTTTTCTATTCGTCTGTACAGAATTCGGATTAGTATTTTGCAGCTGTGACTTATTAAACTGATTGTTCGGTAATTTTCACATCTATCAGCACCTGCCCTCTTTGGGATTGGAATTATTATATTCTTCTTGAAGTCTGAGGGAATTTCGCCTGTCTCATACATCTTGTTCAACTGATTGTAGAGTTTTGTCAGGACTGGCCCTCCCGAGGCCAACAGTAGTTCTAATGGTATGTTGTCTACTCCCAGGGCCTTGTTTCCACTCAGGTCTTTCAGTGCTCTGTCAAACTCTTCACACAGTATCGTATCTCCCATTTCATCTTCATCTACATCCTCTTCCATTTCCATAATATTGTTCTCAAGTACATCAACCTTGTATAGACCCTCTACATACTTCTTCCACCTTCCTGCTTTCCCTTCTTTGCTGAACCATTTCTGCAGTAAGAGTTTGTCCTTCGATAAGATGATAACACTACATTTTGGATATATGTGTCTTCACCACTCCGAGTATATCTACTTCTACGTTACTCGTGTTGGGAGCTGTTTTTTATTCCAATTCAGGAATATTTAGTTGGGAAGGCCGTGTTTAGTATCTCTGCTTTGGCATCACTGTTTTCAATAGTAGCTCCACTGCCATAACGTCTTTCAGCTAGCATACTTTACATAACACCAGAATCTCTCTGAATTTTCTGCCAGGTTTCGAGATAAAGTGTCGTTGTGGAAAATATTATAAGCATCTCCCATTGAAATCAACGTAAATTTCGGGCTTATGTAAAAGATCGCCAATCTTGGAGATTTTGCATCTGTTTAAATTTGACATGTTTTTGTTGTTGTTTCTGCAACAGAATTCTAACCAGTTTTGTGTACCAAGAAGGATCAGCTCTGGCATTTGTTAATTTATTTGGTATAAATCTTTCAATTGCTGCCAACACGATTTCTTTGAATTCAAGCCACATCTGATATACACTTATACTGTTAATTTGGAAGGAGTAGAGATTCTCTCTCTGGGAGTCATCAAGTGAATTTTTATCTGCTTTTTTGAATAGGTACATTTTTCGTTTAGTTTTGGCGGATTTGGGGGTTACAATATTCAGTCTCGCTACAACAACCCATGTTCACTAATCCCTGTATCCGTTTTGATGCTCGTTAGTAGCTCAGTATTATTCGTTGCTAAGTGGTCAAGTGTGTTTTCACAATCATTTACTAGTTGCGTGGGGTCGTGAACTAACTGCTCGAAATAATTTTCAGAGAATGTGTTTAACACAATTTTGATGATGTCTTATGCATACCTCTGGAATTAAATATGTATTTTGGCCAACGTAAGAAGGGTAAATTAAAGTCACCACCAACTTTAATTGTATGAGTCGGATATGTGTTTGAAATCAAACTAAAGTTTTCTTTGAACCTCTCGGCAATTGTATCATCTCAATTGGAAGGTTGGTAAAAGGTTCAAATTATTATTATTTTCCAGCTGCTAACAGTTACCTCTGCCCATACTAACTCTCAGGAAATATCTACATCAATTTTGCAACAAGATGAACTATTTCTAACAGCAGCAAACACTCCACTGCCAACTGTGTTTAGCCAGTCCTTTCAGAACGCCGTTAGGATCTTTGCAAAAATTACAGCTGAGTTTATCTCTGGCTTTAGCCAGCTTTCAGTGCCTTTAACGGCTTGAGCATAAGCGCTTTCTATTATCGCTTGGAGCTCTGATACTTTCCCAACACAGCTACGACAATGTACAATTGTTATATCGATGGTTCCCGAGTTTACATTCTTTGGTCTGCATCCTTTGTGACTGAAGGCCTGTGTAGTATATTTTAAACAACGAATATGTAGAATTATGGAACGAATTTCTACATTAACTTTCAAAAACTGATTGTGAAAACACATGCAGGTAAAATATTTTGGCAACAAGATCTAAAGAAACTAATAAAGTTGTTTAGCGACTAGCAATATGGGAAGCTGCAGTAGTCTCTATAACCCACCCAGAAAAATGGGTAATAACCACCAGCGTACAATATGGTGTTTTGGTTGCAACATATCTAGGTGTCGCATGAGTCAGCACAGCAGACATCTGTGGTATGAGGGTAGCATCAGCGATTAGTGTGTGCAGATCACAGGTTTGAGACACGCATTAGGACAGATTTTAATAAGTGATGTTTGTCAGCACAACCTTTGTATGGATCAGAATGATCGTATCAACTGCCAGGTTTGATTAGACGTGGTGTTCACATGTGAAAACTAGTTCCGCGAAAAATATTATGAAAATGATAAATTGATACCTACTGTAAAGATGACGTGTTGAGTTGCAGACAGGTGCAACAAAAAGCTAGCACACATCATGCACATAAGACTGCTGTTTCCTGCCACTCTAGACAGAATGCCATGAACCACAGACCTTGTCAAGGTGTAGAGGCTTGGTGTGTGTCAGTGTTACAGGTAATCGTAGATACAACCACAGCCCAGGGGTATCTGTGGAGAGGCCAGACTAACCGGTGGTGAAGTAATCCACTAAATTAGAGGCCCATATTATTAACGTCGATATGCAGCAGGATTTTGGAACATATGTTGTGTTCGAACATTATGAAGTGTGTGTTTAGTGAGTGAAGTGTTATGAAACAATGTGTGTATAGTGTGTGCAGTGACTGATAGTGAGATATGAGTGAACAGTGTGGTACTACATTATTTAATAATATATAATAACATTTTATTTTTATTTAATATGTTATATACTGATGTACTTGGGTAATTCCAAAAGTAAGGTCTTCCATTTTTTATAAGTACACAGACCTGTTTATTTGTACAATGGTTTACATTACTTCACAGCTTGAACATTTAGCTATTTTTCGACATAATCACCATTTCTGTCGATGCATTTTTGTAGATGCTGTGGCAGTTTTTGTATGCCCATGTCATACCAGCTCGTCGCCATGCTGTTCAGAGAGATATGAACCTCTTCTTTCACCTCGTCGTCGGAGCTGAATCGCTGGGACCACGATTAAAGCTGACAGGTACTGTAAGACTCTGAAAAAACTCAAATGGGCAATTCAGAACGAGAGGAGAGGAATGTTGAGCAAGAGCGTGCACATTCTCCATGACAACACTCGCCCCCACATCATTCGGCAAACCGTTGTTATCCTGCAACAGTTTCAGTGGAACATAATCACCCACCCAACCTACACTCCTGACTTGGCACCCAGTGACTATAACCTGTTCCCTATGTTAAAAAACCATTTGCCTGGAATGCGATTGTAAAGTTTTATTCCTTGGTAGAAAAAGCTGTTTTGAGTTTTATGTTAATTTTTTTCTTGGCAAATGTAAGTTGAGTCTAGCTCTAATTCCATGACCATGCACAGAACTGTTTGTGCAGTAATTACCAATGTTATTTTTGATGTGTACAACTGACTGGTAAATGTATTCATATGGAGCAGTTAAAATCCCCAGCGTTTTGAACAGATTCTTACAATGATCTCAACTATCATTTTTGGTTATAATTCTTATGGCTCTTTTCTGGAGTTTGAAAACTGTGTTCATATTTTGTGCATTTGTTCCCCACAAAAGATGCCATATCTAAGAATTAAGTGTAAATATGAATATTATGTAACTAAAAGATACAGCATGTTACTCACTAATGATAGGATTCTAAGGACATAACATGTTAATGACATTCTGTTTGCAAGTACCTTTGTGTGTTCACGACATTTCAACTGAGAATCAATATTCATTCCCAGAAATTTTGCATTCGTTACACAGTCTATAGGCATGACATTTACATTTAATTTAACATTGTCGTTTTCCCTCTTCAAACTGAAATTCACGGCATTAGTTTTCTTTATGTTCAGTGCCACTTTATTGCTTATCGTAAACTTCCTTGAGAGCTTCATTTGCTGCCTCTGCAAGGAGTTCTCTTGTTTTGTCAGTGACTGTAATATTGCTGTCATCAGCAGAGAGAATGTTTTCGCCATGACTAACACTACTGGGAAAGTCATTGATGTATATCAATGTTCTAATATGCTACCTTGCAGAACACCTATGTTTATGTATTTTGGTTCTGGTAAGGTTTTCACTAAACATTTAGATCTGTTTGAAGTACCTGTTGTCTCTACTCTTTGTACCCTATCTGCTAGGTATGATTGAAACAAGTCATTAACTACCTCTCTTATTCCTAATGCCTATAATTTACTTAATAGACAGTTGTGTTCAACTGTATCAAAGGCCTTAGGAAGATCCAAAAATATGCCTGTGATACGCTCATCTTTGTCAGGAACTATAAGTACAACTGTCGTGAATTCTGCTATGGCTGACTTCGTATTTTTGCCACTTTGGAAACCAAACTGTGATTCACTTAAAAGATTGTATTTATTCAGGTAAATCATTACTCTGCCTTTCATAATTGCTTCTATTACTTTTGAGAATGGTGACAGCAGGAAAATGAGCTGGTAATTTTCTATTTCTTCTGCATTACCTTTCTTAAGCACAGATACAACTCTTGCCTTTTTTAACTACTCTGGAAATGTCCATGATGAGAAAGACTCATTTATTATAATTGTTAAGGGGCCTTGTTTAATAATCTCAATGCATTGTTTCAGTACACATATTGATACTTCATCTAAGCCTACTGACTTTTTATTTTGCGTTTTTGAACAGTTTTATTGACTTCATTCTCTATGGTCGGAAGTAACATCATTGTATTAAGTGTGTTATTATTTACGGTTTTATATTTGTTTTGGGGAAATTTTGCTGTAACTTCTCTGCAATGCTTAAAAATTGCTTATTTACATAGTCTGCTAAGTGTTGTGAGTCATTTACTACCTTACCTCCCTCCCTTAGCAGTATGTTATTTTGCATTTGTTTGCCTCTCCCCAATTCCTTTTTTATAACATCCCAGACTGCTTTGCTTTGTTTCTGTGCATTATATATTGTTTTGTCATTAAATGACTTGTTTTGCAGCAATCAGCACCTTCCTATAGATTTTTTTGTATTTGTGATATAAATTTAAGAATTCTCGATCATTTTGGCTCTTTTTTTTCATGGAACTGAGGTGTTCAAGGGTTTGGGAGGACTTCTTAACACCTGCTGTTATCCATCTGTTTTTGCGAGATGTTGATACAGACATGCATAATTTTGGAAATGGTTTTTTCAAAGTTCAGTTTAAATAATATGGAGAATTTAGAGAATTTCATATTCACATTGGTTTCCTTATATACTTCATCGCAGCTTTGTTTTGCTAGTTCTTTTTAAAAATCTTTTATTTTCATTTCTGATAGATGTCGTTTGTAGGCTTGAAGTTTATGGAATGATTGATGCCTTTTTTTCAATGTTGTTATTTGACAGAGATGGTCTGATAGTCAGAGATCTTTTGCAGTTACATCGCATTTTTCCCTTTGTGGCCACATGGTCAATTACTCATGCAGTCATTGTAGTAACCCTTGTTGCACTACTGACCAATAGGGACATGCCAAAACTTTCAAGGATATTTAAGAGGGTGCTGCTGGATTCATTTATGATTTTAGTGTTGATGTTGATGTTACCTTTGTTCTTGAGACTGTATCTAGAAGTTCTGTAAATTTATTGAAAAAATTGTCCACACTTCCACTAGGAGATCTGTACACACACACAAAATGATTAATTTCTTGGTGATATCAAACCCTGTTAATTCAATAGCTGATATTTCTCTCATATAAATGCATTACCCTTCACCCCTTCAACCATTTCTGAAGTAAGAGTTTGTCCTTCGATAAGATGATAACACTACATTTTGGATATCTGTGTCTCTATACCAGTGCTCAATAACATAAACTACGTGCAGTTTAAGAACTGGAGCTAAACGTCATATAGTTGTATTTCACTCTTTTTAGATTGTGTATTGATGGAGGATTGTTAAGTCTGTGAAATGCCATATGCTACTCTTTCCAATTATTTGTTTTTCTTTGTGAGATCTGGTAAGTGTGATATTTGGAGTGTCAAAATCTGCCTTGTGAGTGATTGTTTCAGCATTTTTTAAAGTGCTGGAGATATTCTTTAGGCAGTGGAACCTGTTGTCTGGATTTGTCCTAAAAAAGACTTACCCATGACAATAGGTATTTGACCATGTGTGATCCACCCCTATACTTTCATGAATCAGGTTACCGACCTTCCCTTCCCAGTCCTGTTGAAGTGTAGGCCATGCCTAGTGAAACCCCATCTGCTGATAGTCCTGACAGGCACCAGAGAAACGTGAGCAAAGTCGGCTGCCCTAAGATCCATCACTAACCTCACATTGATTCACCTCGCAGCCCCATCAAGTTGTGGCCGATCATGACACTGGAACAGCTCAACAAAGTGTACATTGGTGAAACGAGTCAGAGAAGCTATCTTGCCCAGGTCACCACCTATGTTATACACCCCATCCCTGTCCCAACTTTTTCCCACCCCACCCACTATCACTACATGGTCCTCTTTTGTAACGTCCTTACATAACAACGTTAAGTCCTCTATCACATGACTTAGCCCTGCATTTGGCTTGAAGATACTGGTGGCCTGGTTCGCTGCCTCTAAACTTTCCTGTAACTGAGGGCCTGCACCTTACCCGTGGCTACTAGCTAGCAGCATCAATTTCTTCTTCCTAACACTTCGTACACTCCTAGGCATCTTGACCTTGGTTGAAATGTGCTGCACATTTTCTGCTCCTCGTTCTACCTGAGGCTCTTCTCCACTTAACTCTGGCAATGGTAGACACCTGTTTTTGGTGTTGATGATTAAACTGTCAGATCGCGTTCTCTTTCTTCCTATCCTCCTACCAGCTGCCTTTCCCCAATCATCCTCCTCCCCCCTATCTCCCTTCATCCTTATCAGTTCCTTCCGTTCATCCTCCAACTGTGCCTGAACGGCACATATTTTCCTTTCCTGTTCCCCAATCAAAATGTTCCTACTGCCATAGTCTGCAGTTCCAGGATAGTGCCTCTTCTGTTCTCCCAATATTCTCCTCACTGCATTCCCCCACTGAAAAGATTTCCAACAGGATTGGCAACAAATGGTTCAAATGGCTCTGAGCACTATGGGACTTAACATCTGAGGTCATCAGTCCCCTAGACATAGAACTACTTAAACCTAACTAACCTAAGGACATCACACACATCCATGCCCAAGGCAGGATTCGAACCTGCGACTGTAGCAGCACAGCAGTTCTGGACTGAAGCGCTTAGAACCGCTTGGGTACACCGGCCGGCTAAGACTGGCAACAAATCCTTCTTCTCACTACCCTATAACAGCTCCCACATTTCTCACTCATGATCAGTTTCGAAAGAATAATTAAATTTAAAGAAATGTTTTAAATTTGTCAAGGATGCGAGATTGGCTGTATGTAAACAAAAAACGGCACAAAGATCTTATGTGCGGTTGTTGTTGTTTGTGTACTGATTTAGAGATACACTGACAGAAGAATGAATTAGTAATTACTTTGTTTTTAGAGAATTTACATATGAAGCGCGTTTGGTCAGGTTTTTAAACATTTATAGCTTGGAAAATTTGGGCCTAGATGCCTTCTATCTAACTAGTAAACAATATGAAATGTGTTTGTTAAATATGACTTATAAACGTTTAATTACACTTTTATTGACACAATAGACAATGATGAAACTACTATCTGTCTTTTTTTAACGAATTTTGCACTATCAAGAAAACCTGAATTGAATTTTTTGTGTTTATGTCACGCAAAATGTCGGGTTATGTCGCGATTATCGGGACTTCAGACAAGACTAAGTTTTTTCAAGAACAAGTTCTGTTGGGATGCTAATACTCAGTTGTGCGACAAGAACGGACTCTACAGCAAGTATATGAAACAAAGAAAATTTAAATTTGACATTATTTTCTCTTAAATAAGTTGTTTTAGCGGATGAAGAAAATACCTATGATCTCACTCGGCGGGATCTTGAACAAACGTTTGATGAACCCTCTGCTGAGAACTGAAATGTCATTTGCAGAGTATCCATGTAGATGTAGGCTGTTCATTTTGACTGAAGAAATTGAAGTATCTCGAAAACTGCACATCACATCAAAAACAGTTATAATTCGAATTTGTTTGTATCAGAGGGGGATATCCAACGCTCGACCCGCCACACCACCCTGTGTGTGGGTGGCAACTTTGAAATCTTCAATGGGAACCGCGATTTTATTGCAGATGACGATTCTATGGCAAAATCTAGAAACGCTTCGTTTGAGGCATTTTCTTCATTTCGCCACAGATAGCGATGTAATTGAAGGAAAAGAAATGTTATACAATCGTAATTTACCAGATGCTTCTCAATGGCCCTTGAGTATCAGATGGCACGTGGAATCCAACATCCATGCTGTGATGGTAAGACAGCCGAGTAATTCATAAGGTCTAATTGGAATCCCGATTCGCAACATTGTATTCCTCCAACATATCGAACTACTCGATGCGCCTCTGTGGCTTTGGCTTGAGGCGAAAGCTACTCTAACTTTCCAAATGACAGTAAGTGTTCAAACATAGTACCATCAACTTCAATACACCTAGTGATCCAATTTTCAAATGACTGTACACAGGACATATGCACATCTGAGGAAATGTCAGCACCGGCGATTTTGATGCAGTCGACCATGTCTTCATTGCCTGTTGGCACTTACTGGTATGTCTTATCTTTTAAGTGTCTGGTGACTTAGTGGGCCAATTAATAGGGCCACCTCTGCCAAACCACCGACCATGTAAACATGGTCTAATGTCTCCTGAGCTTCAATTGCATAATGCAGAGCTTCCTGTTCCAAAAATGTTCGATATTTGCGTCCATTCAATCTGTCATCGAGAAAATACAAACAATAAGTTTGTTACCCATTATGCCACTTCATATGTTAACTGTCCAATGCGTAGTTTTCGAGCTTTTTCAATAGTGGTAGTGTAATGGGGGTTCTTGGTGCAATTTTGATATCAAATTGATATGCAAATTAATTAAATTGACCAATTAAATGCCTCCCATCCAACCTCACGCTTCGATGGCGTGAAGTATTTTTCATAGCTGGCATGTGGTTCTTCGCCTCCTCCCCCTCTCCCCCCACCTATCCTACTGGTGATAATTTCGAATTTTGTCTGGAATTCCGAATTTTGTAGGGAATTTTTTTGCTCCAGAGCTATGCTGATGACCCACTGCACCCCCCCCCCCCCCCCACCTGGGAATCGGCAGGAAACTGAAAATGGCGGCTGCCGTTTCTGGCACCCAAACCCCGGTTCTTCTGGACAGAAATCCCTTGTTCACCCCCCCTCCCACCAACACATGGTAACTGTCCAGATGCAGGAGAGGAAGTATGTGTTAGGGTACTTTATTTATTTTGGAAACATGAATTGAAGATAGCCACTAACTACATAATTAATCATAACCATTGGTTCTAATTACACAACTGTATGCATAACACTAAACAAGAAGCTCCTAAAATCGTGGTAGTTCAAAAATTGACAATGTCATACAACTAGTGTTATTCTACTGGGAGAAAAAATTTCACAATACCACTCTAAACGAGTGGCAGACATACTCAGACTCTATCCTTCATCTACAAGCTGGCGGGAAAAGGGTGGGTGTGGAACTGACAAGATGCTGGTGTTAGAGAGAGAAAAGTTGAATAAATGCATTACTTGTAAGCCTACAGCTGAGGACTGTATCTACCACTGCTTGATGTCAGAGTTCGCTACAGATGCCTCCCGCTGCATTGGTTGACACTCACCCTGCAGGCCATATAATCGAAGATAAGGAAAGCCAAAACACAGTACCATAACAGATGGAAAATGCTTCACTGTTCTAATTATATATCGAAATTGCTGTGAAAAAACCAGCATTCATAATCAATGGGTCATAATGCAACACTAATGGGGATGGGGAAAAATCATCGTCCCAAAAGATTGCACCAGGAGAGAGCGGCACCAGTTGAATGTGCATTCTCCTCCATGTACAGTCACGAAATACTGAAATTAGAGGTACTCGCACCTCTTCTCATCTCTGCCTCTCCTCTCCATAGGTGGGGATACATTGTGTTTCAAATGGCCTTCTGCTACCACTTCCATGTGGCCCCTATGATGATAACAGAGTCCTGTCAGTCTGGTGGCAGAGTCTTTGACCAGCGGAGCACGTGGCTGGAGGGTCGAGACGGTGGCTCTGCGCTAACACAAAAGGCTGTAACGCCCCAGGAACAAAGCGAGATGAATGATAGGCATCCCGAGTACAACTTGCTTGTCTGTCTAAAATGTAGCTGTGTCCTGGCAAGAGCACAGCTACCTTGTATGACCACACAATCACTGGACCCATCCCCCACCCAAAAAGCATGCAATTCTGCGATGGAGAACACTTGTATTTAATGTCAATGCACCTCCTATAACTGGACATCTATTAAGAAAAAGGAAAACACAATCGTGATGATAATAAATATCTTATTTCCACGAAAATAGGTGCAGTCCATTTTCTTTTAGTTTTATGAGCAAAATCGGCATAGATTTTACATTTGGCTGCAGGTTACAATTCACAACTCAGTACAATTTATTTTGCCATATCCAACAAACTTAATAGCAACTACAGCAATGCAGCTGATTACAGATGACCAAACTGCAGAGGTCTGGGTGCTTTCTTTCACTTTGATGGATGAAATTACATGGAGTCAAAGCATCACTCATGTTCAAATCAGTGTCTGTAAATAGTCATGCACATGTGTATTACAAATATTTCAGACATGTGAAATACATTACAGAATACAGGCTTTCACTCCAGTTGCTCACATGTCGGAAAAACACAATTATTTTATGTTGGACAACAACAAGCTATAATTCAAGAGGATATTGTTTTTAACACTATGACAGTCCCCTTTTACCAAGGCAATGCTATACCACACTGGCTTTTACGAAACAAATTGTGAGACCATGTCTTATAATAGAACCTTTTAACATCGTTTGGTAGAGAATCCTATAAGATTTTTCTGATACACTGAAAACAAGTACCGTTTGTGTGATTACGTTTGACATTTTTGCTCTGTAATTCGCCTCTGCCGACCTAAGTGTACAGTTTCTGTCATCCAGCATTTAGTCATTAGCAATAGGAGCAAATTGTTATGTCCTAGTTTCGTAAGCAATCTGATCATCACAAAACAGTTTGTTTCACGCAATCTACTCACATCTCAGGAATAACGCTATCATTTCTAGGCTTCTCAATGGTCTATAATTCAAATGGTGTCTACTTTATACTTAGAGGTTTGAAGTATGAAATAATACAGGACTTGAGGTAACATCTATTTCTAAACACACAGTCATGGCGATAATAATAAAAACAGTCATGATTCCACGAGCATGGATACAGTCGCTTCATGTTAGTTTTATGAGCAAAATCAACGTAGTTTGAGAGCATTCCACATGTTCAAATTACTAATTGCCATGCACAATAGCATTATATTCATTTCATATGTATGAAACTCCGATACAGATCAGCATCTATACAGTCATTTATTATGTCCAAGAACAATCATCATCATTATTTGTAATAACCAGGGTAGATAAAAAACTATGAAGTATTGGCATCCAAACTTTAAACAGTGATACCTCTCCTTGTAATAGAACCTCCTATAAGATTTTACTGCATATAGTGAGAAACAAATACCTTACGCGTGTTGACATTGAGAATATTACTTACAAATGTTTTGCTCCATTGGATTAGGTGGCCAGTAGCCAAAGTCACTTGCACAGACCTGTACTGGAGGAAGACCATATCCAAGAGACTATAAACCACAAGAGAGGTTTCCTATGTTGTCCTTTCGTAAGGTATTTAATACATTGTTTTTCAGTTGTAACACATACATGCTGTGTATGACTACATCTTTGTACACCATCATACATTTTGTTTTTCTGCCATGACTTTGAGGTCTGTGTCAGGAATGTGTGACATTAATACTTTTCGATCCATTGGCTCTCACGAAAGCTGGACTTCGCATGGTGTTAACTATGCTACTCTGGTAACACAAATGCTGGTAGAAATAAAACACAGGGGCGATGTTTCTTATTGATAAAAATGTGGAAAACGTCGCAACATATGGAAACTGAAAGGGTTTGCAGTATTATGGAGAATTTCCAAACAGCTGTCTGAAGGTGATGACCTATACAATTAACCTCATCTTCCACAGTGATGGGGTAACAGATGTCTAGTGTTCCACCAAGACTTTCTCAAAGAGTGTCTGGCATTAAATGATATGGACACTGCTCTGTATTATACCATTCCACGGACGTTAGCTCCCAACCAGAGCACCATAACTGTCATTCAGATCAAACCAATTCGATGGCTAAGGTGTGTTCATCAAACTAAAGTGAATTACAGTAGATAGTTAATGATAGATGTGGTTTGTGTGGGTTGATGGATATCTAAAATGTATTGAAAAGTGCTAAAGCGCTGATTACTAACTTCGGCTGGAAGGAGCATGAACATTTACTGTATCAGTCCGACACTGTTCATTACAGCAACCTCTACACTCCTAGTTAAACAGGAAGAGCGAACTTATTCAGATTAAAGACTGTGTCACCTCCTGAGGAGGCACCCAGTGTCTTCAAACTGAAAACAAATGAGTCTTTTTAATGGGATCCGATGGGTGCTACACCTTTGGATATAGGTTTAAATTCTCTTTCTGGACTTGCTGTCACCATAAAAAAACTCTATTACAACCAAAATACAGATTATTGCAGAGAGAGAGAGAGAGAGAGAGAGAGAGAGAGAGAGAGAGAGAGAGAGAGAGAGAGAGAGAGAGAGAGAGAGAGATACTGCTGTTGTCATAGCAGGCAGGCAGATGCAGGAAATAGCAAACGCATTTCCCTGTCTTTGCTAATGACCAGCATAGGTGCCCAATTAGGACTCTCCACATGGCTCAGTGGGAGAGTAGCAAAACAACGACTATTTGCTCTGGTCAGCTGTGGAGAATAGTGGGTAGTCCTCTCTTCCATGACCTGACACCAGATAAAAAATGTTTTCCTCGAGCGAAGCACTGGACTTGTTGTTAGTGGACTAGTGCAGCTGTGAGGTCTTTGTTTCTTATATGGCAACTCCACATGTTGAAGCAACATAACTCTGGTGGTCTGCAGTTGGTGGGACCCTGCGGCTGTGTCTGTAGGGGGGCGGGGGGAGGCACTCCTTTAAGAGTGGACTGCAGACAAACAATGTTTTCTTCGATTGAGGCATTGGACTCATTACCAGTGGACTAGAACAGCTGTGAGTCTTTGTTTCTTACTTGGTGGCTGCAGGAATCCTGTGGGTGAGTCTATGTGAGCCTACATCCTGTATTACAGCCTTTTTAATCTGAGCACTTCGTTCTTGGTAGTCCACTCTTATTATTCCCCCTTGGTTCTTGTACATATTATACAACGAATAGCCATAGAAACTGATACATCTGCCTAATATTGTTAGGGGTCCCACGAGCATGCAGAAGTGCTGCAACACAATGTGGCATAGACTCGACTAGTATCTGAAGTTGCGCTGGAGGAAATTGACACCATAAATTCTGTAGGACTATCCATAAATGCGTAATACTATGAGGGAGTGTAGATCTCTTCTGAACAGCCCCTTGGAAGGCAACCCAGATATCCTCAATAATGTTCAGGACTGGGGAATTTGGTGGTCAGTGGAAGTGTTTAATCCTCAGAAGAATGTTCCTGGAGCTACTTTGTATCAGTTCTGGACGTGTGAGTGTCGCATTGTCCTGCTGAAATCGCCCAAGTCCGTCGGAATGCAAAATGGACATGAATGGATACAGGTTATGAGAGAGGTCTCTTACGTATGTGTCACCCATCAGTGTCATATCTATACGTATCAGGGGTATCATATCACTCCGACCGCACATGCCCCACAACATTACAGAGCCTCCCTCAACGTGATGTATGTGTATCGTGGAGCATTGCTTATGATTTTAAGTACTTTGTTTTGTATGAGCTGCAGACGGCGCAGGCGGGTGGGCGCAGCGTATCCCCTGACAGGAGCTGCGTATGTCATCAGGGGTCGAATAAGTGTCATGTACATGGACCTCGACACCCTTCTGTTTAGTGTGCTATGCCTGTTGAGCATAGGGTAGAACTGTTTGAGCCTTGCGCTTGCTCGGTTGGTCACGTGTTTTATGTGGTCCCCCCAGAGTAATTTCCAGTCCAGTCAGTCACCGAGGTATTTGACTTTCTCACTGAAACGTATTGGGCGTGCATGTAGAGTTATTGGTCTGCAGTGTCGGTGTTTGCACAGTTGCTTCGGTCTTCTAGTGAACAGAATGGGTGCACACTTGTCGACGTTTACTCTAACACACCATTTCTCCAACCAAGGCTCAGTCACTCTGAGTGCAGTCTGTAAGCGTGACACAATGTTTGATGGTTTCCAATCTTGCGCGAGGATGGCTGTGTCATCCACGTAGATTGCCATCGTTGTGTTGTGTGTGGTTGGGAGATCGTTTATGTAGAGGTTAAACAGTAGGGGCCCTAGGATGCTTCGCTGGAGTACTCCTGCTTGTATACTGTGTCGCGTTGATTGTTTTCCCTGCACGTCAGTGTTGAAACTCCTGTCTGTGAGGTTTGAGTGTATGAGACGCACCAGCCCGTCGGGGAATCCCGCGTTGCTGAGTTTGGGAATGAGGCCATTGTGCCATAGAAGGTCGAAAGCCTTTTCGATGTCCAAGAACACTGCCCCTGTTGCTTTGTTTGTGTTGAAGCCATGTGTTATATGTTCAACGACCTGTAAGAGTTGTTGTGTTGTGGAGTCGTGATTCCTGAAGCCGAATTGCTCCAGTCTCAGGATGTCATTTGTTATACAGTGCCTAGTGATGTGTTTGAGGATAACCTTCTCAACAACCTTGCTGAGCGAGCTCAGAAGGCTGATGGGTCAGTAATTTTATGGGAGACTGTGGTCTTTCCCTGGCTTTCTGAACATCAGGACCTTGGCCATTTTCCAAAAGGCGGGGAAGTGTTGGTGTTTTAGTGTGGCATTCGTTATGTGTGTTAGGTATTCAGTGGCTTTATCTGTGAACTCCTGGAGGACACGGTTTTGAATGCCATCATGATCAGGGGCTTTCCTAGCAGCGGAATGCATTATAGCCCAGGAGACTTCGGCTGTACTAGCATGTCGAATGTCGTCACGCCATGGTTGGGCTAAAATGCGTGTAACCTCCTGGTCAGCAGCAAATGTGAACACTGGATCTGATGGTATCAGGTTCAGTGTGAATGACGCTGCGAGTGTGCGGGCCATTAGTTCTGCTTTCTCTTCCGCTGAGTATGCAGGTCCGTCAGGCCCTTGAATTGTTGGGGGTGAACATTTTCTCCCTGGTGAAGTGTTGGGCTAGTTGCCACACACCAAGTCGGGCGGTGTCCAACCCTTCGAGTTTTTGGATCCACTGTTGTGTTCTATGTGTTTGTATTTCGTCGTGTATGATGCCCTGTAGCCTGTTAATGAGCCGTTTGAAGTACTGACGCCTGGTGCGCTGCCATTGTCACCTGAGGTGATTCATCATTGAGATTAGGCCCAGGATTTCCTGGGGAAGGGCCGCACTGCGTTGTTGTGAGGTGCTATCAGGTGTGGTGCCTGCCATTGCGTCCTTTACGGCGTTAGTTAGGGTTTCTACTGCCACGTCAATTTGTGCTATTTCGTTTATTTCGTGTATGGGTGAGATGTGGCTATCGAGAGTTTCCTTGAACAATGTTCAATTTGCACGCCCGTAGTCCAACATCCTGCGTTGTTCCACGTGCTGCAGTGTTCCCTCAATGTATAGCATTACAGGTTGGTGGTTTGAGGGTAGATCGTTTTCAACTGCAACGTTGAGTGTCCATGTAATGCCCTTGATGAGGGCCATGTCTAACACGTCTGGCCTGTGTCCCCTCTGATATGGAATGTGCGTCGGTTCAGTCGGCACTAGTATAATGTAGTTTCTGTCTAGTGAATGTTCATACAGTTTTTTGCCGTTGGGATTTCGTATGCGTGAATTCCATTTTGGGTGCTCTGCGTTCAGATCTCCAGCGACTATTACTCGCGGTGAGATGTTGAGTAGTGTGTTGATATCGAGTGTTGAAATGCCTGCAGGACTGTTGTATACCGATATCAGTGTGGCGTAGGCTCCGTTGAACTTGATTCTGACGGCTGTGGCCTCGATTTTTTCCAGTTCAGGGAGCTCTATGTTTGTGTGCTCGATGTCTTTGTGTATGACGATTGCAGTTCCACCTGCCACGGCGTCGCCCGGTCGGTCGGTACGATGGACGCAGTAGCCAGGAAAGTGTTTGTGCGGTTTAAGCGTAGTCTCGCTCAGTAGTGCAAGGATTCCCTTGCGCTCCATGAACGCGACAAATTCTGCCCTTTTGTTGTGGATCGAGTCTGCATTCCAGAACAGGATATGTGATAGTGTGTGTGTGGGTTTGCGTTACGGGCCGGTAGTGGTATGTTAATCATGTACGAGTGTGAAAGAGTGTTGTGATGGCAGTGTGTATGACAGGCCATTATTGCCTGGGTTCGGCGCTCATGAGCTAGGTGATAAGTGTAGTGACAGCCGTCAGCACCTTGGTAAAGATTTGAACGGTCGTGCGTCGAGGGAATAGTGTTTCCAGTATTCCCTCAGGTGATGTGTTGGTGTTGGTTGTTGCAGCCTGAGGTGCTGCTGTAGAGTTAGCGGCCGCTTGTGCGGGTATTGGTGTGTTGTTAGGAGTGGCATTTGTGTTGATGTTTTGTGACAGAGGTTGTGGCGCCTGTGTTACTTCTGTGGTGAGGGGGATGGTAGTGTGAGTTACAGTCTCGATGTCTTGTTGGCTGTTTTCCTGTGTGTTAATGGTCTGTTGTTGCTGGGTGGTCTGTTCTGGTGCTTTGATGTTCCCCGCCCTGTGTTTACATGTACATCTATTCCTCCTCTGGGCTTGGGGTTTTTGTATGGGTGCGTTTTCCTGTATAACAACTGCGCCAGAGACTTGCTGTCTTATATAAAAAATTTTGAGAAAGTAATGTATTCAAGAGTAGCCTCCCATATATGTAAAAATAAAGTACTAACAAAATGTCAGTTTGGTTTTCAGAAAGGCTTTTCAACAGAAAATTCTATATACGATTTCACTGATCAAATATTAAATGCTCTGAATAACCGGACATCACCCATTGGTATTTTTTGTGATCTCTCAAAGGCCTTTGACTGTGTAAATCATGGAACTCTTTTAGATAAGCTAAATCATTATGGTTTGAGGGGGGCAGTGCACAAATGGTTTAATTCATACTTAACTGGAAGAATGCAAAAAGTTGAAATAAGTGGTTCATGTAATGTTAACACAACAGCTGATTCCTCAGACTGGGAGGCTATCAAGCATGGGGTCCCACAGGGTTCGGTCTTAGGTCCTTTACTGTTCTTGATATACATTAATGACTTACTATTCCATATTGATGAGGATGCAAAGTTAGTTCTTTTTGCTGCTGATACAAGTATAGTAATAACATCCAAAAACCAAGAACTAAGTGATGTAATTGTAAATGATGTTTTTCACAAAATTATTAAGTGGTTCTCAGCAAACGGACTCTCTTTAAATTTTGATAAAACGCAGTATATACAGTTCCGTACAGTAAATGGCACAACTCCAGTAATAAATATAGACTTTGAACAGAAGTCTGTAGCTAAGGTAGAATTTTCAAAATTTTTAGGTGTGTCCATTGATGAGAGGTTAAACTGGAAGCAACACATTGATGGTCTGCTGAAACGTCTGAGTTCGGCTACGTATGCTATTAGGGTTATTGCAAATTTTGGTGATAAGAATCTCAGTAAATTAGCTTACTATGTCTACTTTCATTCACTGCTTTCGTATGGTATCATATTCTGGGGTAATTCATCATTGAGTAGAAAAGTATTCATTGCTCAAAAACGTGTAATCAGAATAATTGCTGGAGCCCACCCACGGTCATCCTGCAGACATCTATTTAAGGATCTAGGGATCCTCACAGTATATTTATTCACTTATGAAATTTGTTGTTAATAATCCAGCCCAGTTCAAAAGTAATAGCAGTGTGCATAGCTGTAACACCAGGAGAAAGGATGATCTTCACTATGCAGGGTTAAATCTGACTTTGGCACAGAAGGGGGTAAATTATGCTGCCATAAAAGTCTTTGGTCACCTACCAAACAGCATCAAAAGCCTGACAGATAGTCAACCAACATTTAAAAATAAATTAAAAGAATTTCTAGATGATAACTCCTTCTACTCATTGGCTGAATTTTTAGATATAAATTAAGGGAGGGAAAAAACTAACTTAAGCATTAGTGTCATGCAATATTTTGTGTAATGTAATATTTTGTGTAATGTAATATCTTGTACAGACATCTTTCATTAACCTGAGACGTTCCACATCATTACGAAGTGTCGTATTCATGATCTATGGAACAAGTATTAATCTAATCTAATCTATAGGTGTTGCCGACAGCAGCGCCGTATTTTGCCCGTTTAAGTATCTCTGAATTTGAGTACACACACCTGTACCAGTTTCTTTGGTGCTTCAGTGTATATTACACGTCTCTGTATAGTCTATAGCTTACCCCTACAGAATTTCGAACATCTTGCAGCATTTTAGATTGTCGAACGCTTTTCCAAGGTCGACAGATCCTTTGAAGGTGTCTTGCTTTTTCTTAAGTCTTGCTTCCACTGTCAACCGCAAGATCAGACTTGTGTCTCCAATGTTTTTACCTTTCCTAAAGCCAAAATGATCGTCATCTAACACATCCTCAATTTTCTTTTCTATTCTTCTGTGTATCAACTTTAAGACGCTTGAGCTGTTAAGCTGATTGTGCGATAATTCTCGCACTTGTTACCTCATGCTGTCTTCGTTATCGTGTTACTTTGAAAAAAGTCAGTTGGTATGTCGCCAGACTCATACCGTGTATAGTCGATTTGTTGCCACTTCCCCATCGATTTTAGTAATTCTGATGGAATGTTATGTATCCTTTCTGCCTTAATCACATGTCCTCCAAAGGTTTCTTAAATTCTGAATGAATATGAACCAATGCAGTAGAAAACAAAAAAAAAAAAAAAGATTGTTGGCTGTCACATACTACTACAAAATTCGAGCACTGACCTTGTATCATTTTTTGTGTGCATAGTGTATGGTTTTACTTTTCTAATGAGATGACGAAAATATTTTATACATATTTTACTTGTCTATGAAAGGTGGAAGGGTAAATAAAGAAAAACTGAAAATAGTAATGGCCAGGCAGGGAATACCAATCACTTACAATATTTACTGGAAAAATTTCACGTTCTCAAACGCGTCGTTTTTGCGTGACCCTCGGCGCCGTCTACAGCGTCACTGAAATGTAATTAATTGGAAGAGAGATTCGGCAATATGAATAACTGCAACAGAAAATGTCGACATATATTTTTCCCGAGGGCATGCAGCTTTACTGTATGGTTAAATGATGATGGGGTCCTCTTGGGTAAAATAGTCCCCCATTCGGATCTCCGGGCGGGAACTACTCAAGAGGATGCCGTTATCAGGAGAAAGAAAACTGGCGTTCTACGGATCAGAGCGTGGAATGTCAGATCCCTTAATCGGGCAGGTAGGTTAGAAAATTTAAAAAGGGAAATAGATAGGTTGAAGTTAGATATAGTGGGAATTATTGAAGTTTGGTGGCAGGAGGAACAAGACTTGTGGTTAGGTGACTACAGGGTTATAAACACAAAATCAAATAGGGGTAATGCAGGAGTAGGTTTAATAATGAATAGGAAAATAGGAATGGGGGTAAGCTACTACAAACGGCATAGTGAACGCATTATTGTGGCCAAGATAAATACGAAACTACAGTAGTACAAGATAATATGCCAACTAGTTCTGCAAATGATGAAGAAATTGATGAAATGTATGATGAGATAAAATAAATTATTCAAGTAGTGAAGGGAGACGAAAATTTAATAGTCATAGGTGACTAGAATTCGAGAGTAGGAAAAGGGAGAGAAGGAAACATAGTGGCTGAATATGGATTGGGGGAGAGAAATGAAAGAGGAAGCTGCCTGATAGAATTTTGCACAGAGCATAACTTAATCATAGCTAACACTTGGTTCACAAATCATAAAATAAATTTGTATACATGGAAGAATCCTGGAGATACTAGAAGATATCAGATAGATTATATAATGGTAAGACAGATTTAGGAACTAGGTTTCAAATTGTAAGACATTTCCAGGGGCAAATGTGGACTCTGACCACAATCTATTGGTTATGAACTGTAGATTAAAACTGAAGAAACTGCGAAAAGGTAAGAATTTAAGAAGATGGGACCTGGATAAACTGACTAAACCAGAGGTTGCACAGAGTTTCAGGGAGAGCATAAGGGAACAATTGACAGGAATGGAGGAAGGAAATACAGTAGAAGAAGAATGGGTAGCTCTGAGGGATTAAGTAGTGAAGGCAGCAGAGGATCAAGTAGGTAAAAAGACGAGGGCTAGTAGAAATCCTTGGGTAACAGAAGAAATATTGAATTTAATTGATAAAAATGCAGTAAATGAAGCAGGCAAAAAGGAATACAAACGTCTCAAAAATGAGATTGCCAGGAAGTGCAAAATGGCTAAGCAGGGATGGCTAGAGGACAAATGTAAGGATCTAGAGGCTTACCTCACTAGGGGTAAGATAGATACTGTCTACAGGAAAATTAAAGAGGCCTTCGGAGAAAAGAGAGCCACCTGTATGAATATCAAGAGCGCAGATGGAAACCCAATTCTAAGCAAATAGGGGAAAGCAGAAAGGGTGAAGGAGTATATAGAGGGTCTATACGAGGGCGATGTACTTGACGACAATATTATGGAAATGGAAGGGGATGTAGATGAAGATGAAATGGGAGATACGATACTGCATGAAGAGTTTGACAGAGCACTGAAAGACCTGAGTCGAAACAAGGCCTCCGGAGTAGACAACATTCCATTGGAACTACTGACGGCCTTGGGAGAGGCAGTCCTCACAAAACTCTACCATCTGGTGAGCAAGATGTATGAGACAGGCGAAATTCCCTCAAACTTCAAGAAGAATACAATAATTCCAATCCCAAAGAAAGCAGGTGTTGACAGATGTGAAAATTACTGAACTATCAGTTTAATAAGTCACAGCTGCAAAATACTAACGCGAATTCTTTACAGACGAATGGAAAAACTGGTAGAAGCCGACCTAGGCGAAGATCAGTTTGGATTCCGCAGAAACGTTGGAACACGTGAGACAATACTGACCCTACGAGTTATCTTAGAAAATAGATTAAGGAAAGGCAAACCTATATTTCTAGCATTTGTAGACTTAGACAAAGCTTTTGACAATGTTGACTAGAATACACTCTTTCAAATTCTGAAGGTGGCATGGGTTAAATACATGGAGCGAAAGGCTATTTACAATTTGTACAGAAACCAGATGGTAGTTATAAGAGTCGAGGGGCATGAAAGGGAAGCGGCGGTTGAGAAGCGACAGGGTTGTAGCCTGTCCCCGATGTTATTCAATCTGTATATTGAGCAAGCAGTAAAGGAAACAAAAGGAAAGTTCGGAGTAGGTATTAAAATCCATGGAGAAGAAATCAAAACGTTGAGATTCGTCGATGACATTGTAAGTCTGTCAGAGATAGCAAAGGACTTGGAAGAGCAGTTAAACGGAATGGACAGTGTCTTGAAAGAGGATATAAGATGAACATCAACAAAAGCAAAACGAGGATAATGGAATGTAGTCGAATAAAGTGGTGATGCTGAGGGAATTTATATTAGGAAATGAGCCACTTAATGTAGTAAAGGTGTTTAGCTATTTGGGGAGCAAAATAACAGATGATGGTCGAAGTAGAGAGGAAGTTGTTTCTGAAAGTATTTGTATGGACTGTAGCCGTGTATGGAAGTGAAACATGGACGATAAATAGTTTGGACAAGAAGAGAATAGAAGCTTTCGAAATGTGGTGCTACAGAAGAATGCTGAAGATTAGATGGGTAGATCACATAACTAATGAGGAGGTAATGAATAGAATTGGGGAGAAGAGGTGTTTGTGGCACAACTTAAGAAGAAGGGACCAGTTGGTAGGACATGTTCTGAGGCATCAAGGGATCACAAATTTAGCACTGGAGGGCAGCTTGGAGGGTAAAAATTATAGAGGGAGACCAAGAAATGAATACACTAAGCAGATTCAGAAGGATGTAGGTTGCAGTGAGTACTGGGAGAGGAAGAAGTTTACACAGGATAGAGTAGCATGGAGAGCTACATCAAACCAGTCTCAGGACTGAAGACAACAACAACAACATAAATAACTGCAATAGAAAATGTAAAGATATCTTGTTTGCTGTAACTTCTTATGCTGTTAGTGAAAAACTAAAATAAACTGGAACATGAACAATGATACTGTAGCGAAAAGCACAACACCATTGTTCTTGGCATCTTTAAGGGGGGATGTAACAGAAAATGTAAACATTTATTTAAAAAATCATTACAGTCATATTTATTAATGTAAAAATCTAAAATTTTGTATGTATAAAGCAAAAGCCATGTGTTTTAATAAAATATGCAGGATTAATATTTTGCCAGAAATTAGAAATTTTAATTTTTTATTGTCTTTTTTGTAAAAAGCCGTAACTCAGATTCTAAATAATCTAATTAATCTGAAAATTTTATGTGGTGCCCTGAGAAGGATATAAGACTATTGAACTACAGTTATTAATTTAATGTACAAAAGGTATACTAATGGAGTTTTTAATTTTGAACATCAAAAATTAACTTTTTTTCTACATACAATCATCTAGAAATCAGAATGTAATTGCAGGATCTCATATTTTTTAGTTCCACGGAGACAGCAATATGTTGCAAACTGTTTCTGAAAATGTCATAGCATTAGCGCATATACTTTTTGACAAAAGGCTTCCAATAACTTAAAAAATGTAAAACAGAGAAAGTGAAGTTCAAAGATTTTCTTCTCGTACTTCTACATGTAACAAGCTTACCTTAATTTTAAAATCCTCCATACTGATACTCCTCATCGTCCAGGTTTCTCTTCTCTCCTCTTTGAATCTGCCCTGCCTGTATTTGCATGTAAGACTCTGACCTGGTAGCTTTCTTGACCCTGCTCTCGTCAATGGTGTAAAATTCTTTTGTTGTAAACACACCGGGATTTATACCAAATCTCTTCAATTATGCCATTATTTCCGTTATTGTAACATAAAATTGAATCATAGTCACTTATGTTGAGTACTTCAAGTCCACAGAATGTCCTTTTTGAGCATCTAATCCAAATTAAATTATTGAGGCTTTCATTTGCATTTTGTGTCTTTCCATGAAGACACTTCCTCAATAAATTAGGGTTTGCAAGAAACCTGAATGTGGGCTCAGTTGCAATCAAATGGTTCAAATGGCTCTGAGCACTATAGGACTTAACTGCTGTAGTCATCAGTCCCTTAGAACATAGAACTACTTAAGCCTAACTAACCTAAGGACATTACACACATCCGTGCCCGGATTTGAATCGGCGACCGTAGCGGTCACGCGGTTCCAGACTGTAGCACCTAGAACCGCATGGCCACTCTGGCCAGCAGTTGCAATCATAACAGGTTCTGGTAATGAGTGTTTATGTGAATACGTCTAATTTCTGTTGTTGAATTTACACCAATCGTCTTTCAGGCACAGATTGTGCATTGGTGAGTGGATAGTTTGTTGGGAAAAAAATGCCCACATATCATGCCTCATTGGCTCTAAATTATGTGTGTTTTTGTGACAGCTCTCCCATAAAATAGTGAACCACTTTCTTTCAGATGAAGCCTACGTTTTCCTCCTAGTGGTATTCCATCCTCAAGTCCTTCACCTTTCTTCTCTTTCAGCAAGTGACAAAGTCTACAACCAAGCCTCCTATGGATGTGGCAAACACATTCCAAATTTTCTATTGTTTTACTGTACGGACTTTTATCTGTTACAACTTTGAACTAAGAGGAGTCCCTATCACCAAGGTATTTAGTATATGTAACACCATACTGGTCCTCAGATCGGGAAAACATCCTCATGACAGCAGCAGCCACCATAGTCCCGCTTGAGCCACTATAATTTTTAGAGCTTGCTACGGCATGCTTTTCTTGCCACAGTGTCTCACTACCTTCATTGCTGGACATTTTACTTGTTGCACACTGGTGGCAGTATTTAGACATAATTTCTACACTGAAAACATTACCTGAGTCAATATCAATAACAGATGCAACTCCATACAGAGATGTGTGAGCCCTTTTTGTCCAGATCCCATCTACACACACACACACACACACACACACACACACACACACACACACACACACAGCACACAGGTCAGTAACATATGTAAGAGATCCACTGACATGAATATCTGCACCAGGATCTATTCTTTTTGGATCATTTCCACCAATTCCGTCACTGCTTTCTTCATATTAACTTTGGTAGTATTGCAAACAGAATCTGACATTTACTTATTTATTTTTCCAAACCTTGCACAAGATGGTAGCAATGTTCACAAAACCACACAATAAATTACCTCCTTCCTTGCCCTGTCCAAGGCATTTCAGAGCAGATTCTAACCTAAAATTGCTTTCATAGATACCTGTGTCAGATTTTTTGGAGGAGGAAAATGAAAATTCATAGCCACACGAATTACAAATTAACTTAAGATCACAAGCTGTTCCCACTCTTCTTTCTTCAACAATAATCATCCATTCCATATTTTTACAGCTAACATATGAACATGAAAACTTCATAGCCTGGCAGAGAAGCTATAAATCAGTAAGTCTGGATCCAGTGGAATCCATATTAACATCATTCAGGCAGCTGTACAATTCTCCTGTCCCAAGTTTCGATGCTGAAGCTGAGAGAATATGCACTTCATTTCAAGCTGCTTCATCTTTTTTGTTGGTAAACCGATTTCCATGAAACCTCCGTTTCCTAAACATAGATTTTCCACCACCCATTATGCATAAATCTTGACTTCCAAGTAAAGGTTTGGGAATTCAACCTTCCACCTACTAACATGTGTTAGTATTGTCAAAATGTAAATAAACCACATGCAAGAAAATAATCAGGCAAAATATAGATGTCAGCCAAAGCTATCTAAAGAAAATAGCCTTCACACTGACAAAAATTTTGCTGAAGCAAGCACTTTCCCAAGTGTCGGAAAAGGTGGGAGTGGCCGCCAGTGCAGAGTTAATCAGTTCAACAATTTAAAGGCATTTCTATAGCTGCTATCATGATAAAATTCATGCACAACATAGATTAAACTGTTTAGATCAAGAAAATAATATTTTTTAAACTCGATTTTTTGGACCAAAATCAATATTACATCCCTCCTAAGCCAACTTCAGTTTCTGTTATCAAATTGTTAAGGTATGTGTAAAATGCTTATGCAAAGTTCACAATACTTAAGAAGATGAAATATCTGTAACAGCAAATAAACAACACCCGTACTGCATCCCAATCTGTGCATCCGAATGTTCACTCCATAGATATTTATGCGTATCACCACAATCTGGACTGTGCGTATCACTCAAAAGTGGTTATATCACTACATCTTCTGCATTTTTGCTTTTTGCAGTCATTGCAATTAATATTGTCAACCGCAAAGAGTTGAATCAGTTCATTTCCTTGATTTATTCACGAAACCCTTAAATGTAGCTGGATTGAAGTTTTTCTGTTAATTATAAACAAAACAGACAATCAGTAACCATCAATAACATTCAATATTCAGTTATCACTTTGTGTTTCATTATACATAATTATATGCAGTTGCTGTGGTAATAACTGATGAATGTCAGGTATACAATATTCACTTTCTCTATGGAAAATATGGCAAATCGACAGCTAAAATGAAAGTCTACTTGTATTCCAAAACTTCCCAGGCCCACTAGAGTGGACCGATGACCTCGCTGTTTGGTCCCCTTCCCCAAATCAACCACTCAACCAGGCCCATTAGTGCCACTACCTTGTGAGGATGCTGTATAGAGTCTACATTTCCTCAGCTGACATTCAGGTTTATAATTTCTTTGGCCTGTATGCAATGAGCGAGTGTCGTAAGATTGCAAGTGATGAACTGCTGGGTGCGGGCTTCCACGTACACGTGGGAAACAAGTGAGGGCAGCAAGAACTAATTGCATAGATGTAGTTCTCTAATGTGAACCGTGTGTTGTACTTCCCGTATCTTCATATCATTGAGAGGTGACGGCTAGAGTACGGGGAGACTGTAAATTCCGGTGTCTGACTGGGATTCGTCACTGCGACCTTATGGCCTCAAGGCTCACCCTTTACCAATAGGTCAACAAGCTTGTAGCTGTTAATAATGAAAGGGGATAACTGCAGCACCCTGTCAGATAATAATACATAATCACGATATACTGCTTTTACAATAACTTCATGTGCCAAAATAGTAGTGTTTTGTCATCTTTTGGAGCACAAAATCTCAATCATCCGAGGGGTTGCCGAGAAAGCTGTCATGAGTCTCTGAGTGGATTGATGTGATCAACTGTGAATGCCTTTCCTGTACCAAGTTCTTCGTCTCAGAGTAGCACTTGCATGCAGTTTCTTAGTCTTCAATTATTTGTTGGTTACATTCCAATCTCTGTCTTCCTGTACAGTGTTTAGCCTCTATAGCTCTCTCTGCTATCATGGATATTTTTCCTTTATGTCTTAACTCATGTCCTCTCATCTTGTCCCTCCTTCTTGTCAAGTGTTTTTCACATGTTCCTTTTCTCACTGATTCTGCAAAGACCCTCCTCATTCCACATCTTACTGTCGAGGTGCAGCATACACTGGGACCAGCCAAAACCACCTACATGAATTGGCCATTCAACTGTGGCAGGAACCCTGGACTGCTGAAGGCACTGATAGAGGTCTCTGCAATTCACAGTACAGTGATCCTACACTGAGGTAGTCACTGTACAAGATAAATTAATGCAGCAGCTCATTATATATTCAACTGGTCCTTTCATTGCAATTTTCGGAGCTCTTGCTGTCTTTTCTTCCTTTGTAAATGACAAACTCATACTCATGATTTGCATACTGGTATGTTTTATAAAAAGAACACTAACATGCAATTATGATAATCTACTATAAATTGCTAGAGTTATAATACAAAATTTAACACAATGATTCTGAACTAGAAGGCTCATAATAAATTCTGAAAAACCAGTGACACTCAGTTTCTATACTCCACCCTGCAGCACTGATTTTTAACACTGATACAAAAACTGTCCCATCAGTAAGTGAGGAACAATTGTTCGGTACATATGAGGGTGGTTCACAAAGTAAGGTCCATTTGGCTGTAAATAAAGAACTTCCATAGAAAAAAAATTGTTACCTATCTCTTCAAACTAAGCATTTTCTTTATTTTTCAATAGTCACCATTTAAATTTAAGCATTTTAGAAGTTTAAAAATCCCTTCCCCATAAAATTATTTGCCTGGGTGCATCGCCAATCTTTCATGGTGTTTCAAAGTTCGCCGTCACTTTCAAAGTGTTGTGACACAAGTCACTCCTTCATGTGAGTGAAGAGATCAAAATCAATTGGCGCCAAGTCTGTGCTGTTAAGGAATGTTCAAAAATGTCTCGTTTGAGTTGCTTTAAAATCAGAAAGCGTATCACTTCTCTTTTCACCATGAATGTTCTATCATTTCTAAAAATCAGACCTATTGCCACACATAACCTTCACTCACAATGTTTGCACACCTAACAATGAATGTCAACTGCTGAAACATCCTGTGCTGAAATAAATCTTGTTACTGCTTGCACATTGGGGAACTTTTTATTACAGTGCTCATATTTTGGGCGAATGTGCGAAAGAACAAGTTCATACTTTCACAGCTGGGTGCTTACTGAACCAGAGAACATACAGATGTGACAGTAGCAGCACTGTACGCACAAATACTGGTGCCACACTAGAGTGATGGTCAGTTTCTGGACCAACATAGTACACTCCGGAAAACCTAAGGGAGATGCACTCATACTGTCAGAACAATAAAACATGCTCAGGATTGATACAAGTTGCCCTAAGTAATATTCTCTGATTTCCAGCCAAGTTTAAGCATTTTTGGCCGACACATTTTGAGATCTCAAGGGTAAGCAAAGACACAAGTTGACAAAAAAATATAAGGACTTCTGTATTTCTGAACGTGCGAGCAAAAATCATAAGTATTAAGATGAAAATCTTCTGTAATGAACCGTTTTCAGGTGGAGAAAACAAGCGAAATGGTACCACTGTTGTTATTTTATTTCAATAAAACAAAACATACTTGATGACAAAAATATGCATTTCATTAGAGTCGCAAAAGACAGGGAAAGCTTTGTAAACCACCACTATAGGTGACTGCCAATACAATGTTGGTTCATTATTATCATTTATTACCCACTGTGTTGTGTGTATTATTTTACAGGTATTGTGTGGTTTTACTTTCAAGAAATACTGAGTACATAGCATACAAACTGCCAGCGACTGCTACAATTTTCTTCTTCTTATCCTCTGTACTTTCTAATATACAAAGTACTTTCAAAGTGCCAAAACACACTACAATAAATAAAATGCTGCAGTGTACAATGTAATTGCAGTAAGACAGCTGCAGTTCCTGAAATCTGTCCCCGTGGCCTCTGGCCTGCCGAGGAGCACCACAGTCCTGGGTCCATGGATAAACCACGAAAATCCACTGCATTATGACACACACAAAGAGACCTGGCCTACAGGCAGATCAATGACATTAGATCCGATGGGCAAGGCCTTGCACATTTGTGGGAAACAATGGGCTTCAGATCAACAGGCCTGATCTGTTAGAGATACCCAAGAAATGACCTGTGGTTTTGGCCAGTCATGGAAGTTCACTCATGTGGCCAGTTATTCACACGTCACAGACACCATGATGATGAAATCAGACTGTGGTGATCAATCCATGCAACAGATAACTTGCGTGAATACTCTGAGAATCAATACTAATGAAGACAGGTAGCAACTCAAAGTAAAGGCGATTGTTGAGCTGCAGACAGGCACATACAAAAGACAATGACACTCTCACAACTAAATTTTTGGACATAGCCTTTGTCTGAGAATGAGACCACACAAACATTCCCACAATCACTCAGACACAACTCATGCATAAGTGACCGCCATCTCCAGCTGCTGTCTCAACAGCCTCTGAGAATCAGATCCAAACAAAACACTCCCTAGGCCTCCTTGTGTCTCGTCGGCAGCTGTTTGGCTAGTGGCAAGATGTGGTGGCAGCACAGGCTGCCAGCTGAGGGATTGGTAGAAAGGGTAAAAGCAGTACGAATGAGGAGTAAGGTAGTGGCGCATGTACTCAGCTGCGCCCAGCCAGCGACGATGGATGACATCTCAGTAAACAAACCATTTTATCTACTGAGACAAAAACGAGATTTTTCCAGTGGTTTTTTTCCTCCTTTTTTTCAAATTTTCCTTATTTCCAGAACTTGTGGCAACCCTCAAGCTACATGCACGGGTTCCTGCAGACCAATATTCAAAAGTCTTAATATACTGTCTCTGCCTTGTTTATTTATCTATCAAGTAATAACCTTCACAAAAGGCAAAAGCTTAAAACAAGCAAATATATCCAAGTATAACTGATTTCACATGTCATACTGAAAGTAATAAACATTTGTACTCACATTATGCTGCATAACCACATGCATCCAGTTTCAAACAGATACCAAATTTACATGAATTTAAAATGAAACTGAAAAGGAACTTGCTTGACAACAGCTTGGGAAGAATGACTCATTAAATGTCTTTGTGGACATGGTAGTTAGTCTTATAATATCTTGGCAGGCCCTAATGGGAGATATATGCCAGGGGCTGAAGAAATAATCTCTTTTTTGAAACCCTATAATTCCCACACATTGCAATGCTTAAGTTTCATATTTGGCTCAAAGGTGCCTACAACCTTCCTCTGTAATGGTGGGGAAAAAGGGGGGGCACAGTTCTAAAGTCCATGTTCTGTGCAAGATGGGTTAATGATGTCACACTGGCACCAAATTTCACCACAATTCTGCTCAATGGCACTGTGGATGTGCCAAATGATCTGAAGACCATTGGATCTTCTGTTCCCCACATTTCATCCTTTCTTTTGATGCTTCGACAATGGTGGTCAAAACCTCTGTGATGGAGGTCAAAACCACAATTCCGAGTGTTTAAATTACATGGTTTTTATGAATAGTCAAGCAAAACTTTCTAGATACACTGCCACTCAGAATCGGTGTGAAAAGGTCGCTGGGGGAGGTGTCAGGGAAAGGGGAGGGAGCAGCATAAAGGGTGTCAATGAAACCATACCTTTCCCTGGGGGCAATAATTCCCACACATTTCGCAGTTGCAAACGACAGTTCACAGTGTGATGAGCAACAGGAAGATATTCTCCACAACCTCTGACACTAATTAACATTTCCATCTTTCTGTAAGGACGCTGTTGGGCTGCATCCCCACTGAAAGTGATCACACCGATTTGGAGTGCAGCTTGACTTCAACTCTGCTCTCCTGTTCAAGTTGGAACCAAAAGGGACTGTTGAAAGGCATTCCACAAAATTTTACCATGATCCGAAGCAGCTAAGGGTGCTTATGTTCTTTTAGCAACTCTTAGCATCCTCCTGTGGTGTTATCATAGGGTGGGGAGGGCGGGGGGGGGGGGGGGGGGGGGTGTTCTGGGGTGGTGTGGGATATGACATTAACACATGCATGAATGAAACGACAAAGGGTCTCCCCCCCTCCCCCACCCAAGCAAACCATTGGTGCCACCTGTCCACCTTTATTATGAATTTGAAAAATTTATCTCCACAGAAAGAACTCGTGACGAGAGTATCACACAGCAGAAGGCAGGCTACCCTGATGCCCTTTCGTCTCAACAGTATGCTATTGAGCCTGATAGTAGACCATTGAGAATCGGAGAATGTCGAAGAGGTTGCCAATCAGCAAGCACCTAGTACTTTATCACAGGTTCGATCTGTACAGGTAGATTTTAAATGAAGGTGGGAGAGTGGCACCTAGGGTTTTTCTGAAGTGGAGGGGGGGGGGGTTATGATTCATGGACAGTCATCTGCAAAATGTCTGATGTTACTACTGATATTTTTGTCAGGTTTTTAATGTATAACATGAATAACAAGAAGCATAATACACTTACCTGGGGAATGTCAAAGGTTATTTCAACTAATAACTCTCTATTTGCGACAACGTGCTGTGTCCTGCTTACCAAGAAACCCTCAATCCACCCACAAACTGTTTGATACCATATAAAATCAGACTTTTGTTAAAAAACATTGGTGTGGTACTGGGGCGCTGTTTGCCAGAAGTCTAGGAATTTTGTATCCACCAGATTGATCTACAGCTTTTAAAATGTAACGTGAGAAAAGAAAAGGTTGGATTTTGTATGATAGACATTTTTGGAATCTGTGATTGTACACACAGAGATGACCATTCTGTTTGAGATACCTGAAGAAAAACCCATCACAAGACAACAGTTCCTTGCAACAGTGGTTAAGTTCACCATAGCCCTCTTGTTTGCTGCTAATATGATATTAGTGTGAATGAAAGCAACCATTAGTAATCACTGGATCTACTATTCATTTTCACTAAAACAGCAGTTGACTCATTCACAATGAGTGCTATTCAAATCTGAGTGACTATATGCGCAGGCTTATAAGTAGGCTAAAAGGAAGATACTGTCCAAAGGCTCGAGACCATTTTCAAACGTATGTATGCTCCTTTCAAATGCTCAATTCTTCAGCTATATTATGAGATGTTACCTTTAGTCCTTCCACTACTTGGACTCCAGCCAAGAAGAGTTTTCAGTATCATATAACACAATATTCCGTAACATTCCAGGGAGGCCGAATGGCTGGATAGTACTTACTTTCAGGAGGCAAAATTCCAAGTATTACCAATAGGGAATGGCTGGGAGAGGTTTGAAAGGAAGGAAATATTACTCATCTGACAACTTGAGATGTGCCCACATAGTATGGGGACAAGTGGAGGCAAAGCTGAAGGGGGACGACCAGCAGAAGTTACGATAATCACTGTGCTAACTTCAGTTCTCAGACATGATAGGGTAGAGTGAGGAGTAAAGACATGTCACAGAGAGTGAAAAATGAAAAGTGAAAATAATAATGAAATTAAGAAAGTGGAGGAATAGAAAATAGGTAGGCAGAAACAAGGAGGGAAAACAGAGAGCGAGAGTAAGTGAGTAAGAGGGGAAAAAGAGAGGTAAATGAAAATAAAGCAGTAATTGATTAAATAATGAAATTCTGTGATAAGGAAAATGTGTGTGTGTGTGTGTGTGGGAGGGGGGGGGGAGAGGAAGGTGCCATGGAGGTGAAGTCTAGGAGGGATAAGACAAAATGTTGAAGAGCAGGTTTCCATCTCCAACATTGTGATACTGGACAGAAGGATCCAAACAGCCCTTGTGATATAGCAGGCACCACTTATTATGTCAACCATGTCCAATCATTACTATACAAAAAACTGGGGCATGGATATGTAACCTGGCAAACAACACAGGCCAGCCTGTATGGAAAATTGGGAACTCTCAGAGAAACCAAATTTACTAGAAAAGTAAGGGAAATCTCAGAGAATTCTAAAATACTTAAGGAATTCTGCAAGACTAGACGAACTGAATTATTCATTGACAGAAAAAAATGCTTGGAGTTATAACTCACTCTGAGGTATAGCTTTGGCAACAATCTATTGTAGAGCAGTGTACGGAAAGGTGAAGAAGGGCACTGATTTGTTGTAATGTTTTTTGCTTGATCATGGCAACTCGCAGTGAGCTTGCTGAACTCCATTATTGTTAATACAATTTCAGACTCAAATTTTCCTTTCCCTTGCTTGACTGCGAGTATGATGGAGTGTAATGTCTGAATAACAATAAAACGTATAGCTGTTAATTTGTCATTCACACTAAAGAAAAGGTAGGTTTTTTAATTCTATAAGAATCTGCCACGAAGTACAGGTGTGTCTGCAATTGGTGGTGGTGGTGGCCAAGAGGATGCATTTCCTCTTCATCCCTATTTCGCCCCCCCCCTCCCCCCTTTCAGTCTGGTTGGTTTGTTTGTTTGTAGAGAAACGGACCAAACTAAAAGGTTATCCAGTCCCTATTGCAGTCTGAAGTAGAGATTCTTTAGTCAGAAGAGAATTCTCAGACACTACTACACATGACATATATAAGCAGACTAAGCGAGAATTAAGATCTGTTCCAAGGCCAGGATTTGAACCTGGGCATCCATTTACAAATGATTTTTTAATCCACAGATTTAGGTAATTCTACCATAACTTGGCTGACCACAATGAGAAATACTTTGGCTTCAGCAAGTGCTACACAACTTCTGTTCATTTGGCTATCACACTGTTCACTGGAAATATTTTCTTTGACGTAGATTTCTTTTTTTTTCTGCTCAAAGCTCAAGACACACACAAACTTTTGCAGAACACTGCTGAAAGAGCCCAAATCTTTATTTCTGTTGATTTCCTGTACCCACTGTTATCAGGTACTGATCAGTGTGTGGAGATCATTCAGTTTTACGTGGTAAAATGTTGGACTGGTCCCTGAAGAAAACGGTTGCTCTATAAAGCAGCTGTGCTTGTTTCAATCGCAGAAAGGCCTTTGTACAAAATTGTTGGTCATCTGAATAGTAAGGAACATTTCTTGAAACATTAATAATCAGGATTTTATTTAGCTCATAGTCCATAGTGTGTTCAACATTGTCAATTTGTATAAAAGTTTTTATTTTTCTGGGCTGTCATAAAAATCTGTCTTTTAAAACTGCTGTAAATATTTTGGTCCAATTTTCTTGGTGACTGTCAAAAGCATAATGTACTGCTTTTTATGCTTTATGTACCTATTTATTCATGCCAGTGATATCCAGGATGTACCCTGGGGTATGTCTCATCATGCCCTCTAACTTGACTACAAAAAAGTACTTCATATGTTTATTAATCGCTTTTGAATGTCCATAAGTGGCCTTGAAACAAAAATTTCAACAAGCTCTGCTTTACTACACAGTATACAATTCGAGTATGACAGTAATATCTGTGCACTAGAAGACAACTCTCGGCATGTGGACTGATTGTAGCAACTGCATCAATTTAAATCGAAGGCTGGTAACTTGTACTGACTCCTTTCTGACTGTTAGCAACTTTAGACAGTAGTCCACACTTCAAAGGACCTAACATGTCAATAAATATGGTAATTCCAAAGGTCCAGTTGCAAACCACTTTTCAGCAGTCATTAACTCATTGTATCACTCGAGTTCACACAGATGTAGAAGCAGTAAGCCAGGGCTTAACGACTTACTGATTTCGAGTGTGAGCACTAGCACCTGCTTGTGCTTTTTCTCACAAGTGCAACAGTTGTGAGGAGTGAGGGGAAATGCACACACACATTGTGGTCAAGATAACAGAGAAGAAACCATATGCAAAATGGGGGGATGATCAACGCCTAGTCAGTTTTGTGTAACAGTGGTAAGTTTTTGCATTTCAACCTGCAGTGGGCAGAATCTTCAGTTTTGCAAGTTTCCACTATCAAACTTGACAGTCATGCACTGCACGTATGACATGGCAGACGATGTTCATATACAGCTTGTAAATATCTTTGTAAAAAGTTTGTTAACGCACAGCTAGCCATTTTTATCAGATGTGTAAGCAGTGAACTTGAGATTGGGAGCAGTAATGAAGCAGTAGTAAAGAAGAACACTCTTATCAGCACTGAAGAACTTGTAGAAAATATAGGTTTATCATGGAATTTATTAGCTTCTGTGTCTAGAGACAGAGCACCAGCCATCTTTTAAATAAATCTGGACTATTAGTGCAACTCAATGAGAAAATGAAAGACATCCAGTACCCAATGAAATCAGAGGTATTCTCTGCATGTCTCATGAGGAGAATATATGTGGAAAGAACGTCAGTTTGAAAAATGTAATGAGTGTAGTTCATACAATTAATAATATATACAATGCCAATTACAGAACTTTATTGAAGATATCAACAGCTACCAAAGAAGTCTGTCTTATTATAATGATGTGCAGAAGCTTATTGGAAGCTACTTGTTAAATCTTTTTTTTTTTTTTTTTTTGTCTTTGTTTCGCTTTGATTTGCAATTTGAAGTAAGTGATCTGTAGTGCAACACTGAACAAAAGGACAAATTCAGTAATGAGAAATATTCTAGATTTCTACAAGTAATTCCCTTAGGACTGCTTCCCTTGATCACACAAGATGACTGCTGGCATAACATTAATGTTATTTTACACCTGTGAACAACTGTTTTCAAATATAAGGAACTATAACATACATATGAGAAACTCATTTTCAGACTGTAGCCTAAACAGCAAGCTAGATCTGTGATGCCCACGAATGTTCTCGTGAAAGGGAAAAAGAACAAGAAGACTAGAGTGTGAGAGTTAGTTAAAAATCATTACATGTACAGCATCTGATTAAGAAATGTGATAAATATGTACCTAATTAATAATGAAATTATGTGGGAGTGTTACTTTTTGGTTCATTTTTCAAGGAATGGAAAATCCACCATTGGAATATCAAATGATTCCAGTCGAAGCTGCCGGTGGTAGCGATCATGAATGCACGAGGTGAGATTGCTTGTGTGAATGTGTGTGTGTGTGTGTGTGTGTGTGTGTGTGTGTGTGTGTTCCTGGAGAAGGCTTTGACCAAAAGCAGTATTGTGTAACAGTCTTTTCATTGTGCCTGTTTGCAACTCAACGAGTCATCTTTATGATGAATGGCCATCTTTCTTAATATTGTTTAATTTATTTGTTTAATTTGTAGCAGAGAAACCTCATTTACAGTGAACTACATACTTCTGATTGCAATATTAATTAGTCTGAGAAATATGCGACGTCCCATCTCAAATGTGTGTGACGTCCCATCTCAAATGTGTGTGAATTTCTTATGGCCCAAACTGCTTAAGTGATCGGTCCCCAGACTTACACACTACTTAAACTAACTTATGCTAAGAACAGCACACACACCCATGCCCGAGGGAGAACTCGAACCTCCGGCAGGAAGCGCCGCGCAGTCAGTGACATGGCCCCTCTAATCACGTGGTGGTGTTCCATCCATCCCAAATTTCCATATGGCGCTCTCCCCCCCCCCCCCCCCTTTCCGCAACCTTGTATGAGATAATGTTGGGGAGAGAGTACATTAGGTGCTGATTGCAGACCTGGACTTGCTGGCTACTTGTGAAGCAAATTGGATGCGAAGCCTTGTTTTAAACACTGCTGTTTGCTATATTTCATGTTTGCAAAGGTGAGAAAAAGTTAATGCCAGTCAATGTCATTTGAATTCTATAGATTTATGTAGTCCCATCAGTCATCTCGCCAACTTGAGAATGCTATGTCAAAGAGGGCAGTAACAGAAATTGGCATGGCAAGAAAAGAGCAGGTTTTTTTTCCCTCAATCCTTTGTTGCACTGTACCTGTAGACCTACACATATACCCCGCAAGCCACCATATTGTGCATGGTGGAGGGTCCCTTTTACCACTACCCTACTCTTTCCTGTTCCACTCGCAAATGGAGCGAGGGAAAAAACGACTATATATGAAGGTAGTATCTGTTCCCAAAAGAACAGATACCACTGATGACAGTGCAGCTTCTCTACAATGAAATGATAATTAAATCGACACCCTAGCTGCAAACAAGCACAGTGCGCACATTTTCAAAATGTCATCAATTATGTATATCAACGCCTGTTTGCAGAAAGGGTATCGATTTAATTATCACTTGAAACTAGAGAATCTGCATGGTCATCAATGGTATCTGTTCTTTTGGGAATCGATACTACCTTCATATATAATTAAAATATGGCTATCCGGCCAGCACCTTCTTGTGCAAATGCACACGCTACGTCCCAACTCGTATGGGATTAATCTGCCACGAGTAATGGGTATGATGGGAAAACATCTATTAGGTGCACTACAAATGTAGTCGTGTGGACATGTTGGGAATGTGAGTCTCATGGGGAGTGTGCAAGGGGTAAGTCCCTGGAGGCACACTATCCTCTGTGCCTTCGGTGGCTCAGATGGATAGAGCGTCTGCCATGTAAGCAAGAGATCCCGGGTTTGAGTCCCGGTCAGGTCACACATTTTCAACATGCCCCCAATGATGTATATCAACACCTGTTTGCAGCAAGGGGGTCAAAAAAGTGACTGACTGTATGCCTCCACAGGGGCCCTAATTTGCCTTGTCTCCATGGTGCTTACACCACAGTATGTTAGTGGCAGTAGAATCGTTCTGCAGTCAGCTGCAAATTCTGCTTCTTTAAATCTTCTCTCAATAGTGTTTCATGGAAAGAATGCCTTCTTTACTCCAGGGATCCCCATTTGACTCGGGGAACATTTATGTATTACCTCCTTGTTGATTGCACCTACTGGTAACAAATCTAGCTGTACACCTCTTTAATTGGACATTGTGCAGATCTCAAACAATCTAGCAGTACTTAAGAATTGGTCACACACGTGGGATGTATACAGTTGCCTATACAGATGAGCTACACTTTCCTAGAACTCTACTAATGAACAGAAGTCGACCTTTTGCCTTCTCCACTACTGATCTTATGTGCTCATTCCATTTCATATCATTGTGCAACATTGTGCCTAGATACTTAACTGACCTGATTATGCCAAGTAGAACACAACTGATGATTGTTTTTGCTACCCAACAGCATGCAGTTACATCTTTTTTACATTTAGAGTTAGCTGCCATTCATCACATCAAATAGAAATTGTCATCCTGTATCCTCCATCAGCCGCTCAATAGTGACAGCAACAAGTTCAAAAATGTGGACGGGAGCATGACTTGCAAATGAATGAATTCTGCACTCCGTAACTGACTGCATTGTTTTACTTTGTCTCACTAGAAACTGTCCCCTGTAAAATTAGTTCCTGTGATAGCACAAATTTCCAAATTGAATTATATAAAAATGGCAATTTTAGAGTCATAGTACAACCTCTACATTGCCTAAATTTACATGGATGCCCATGGTGTATAGAAGTATTTTGCTGACTTCCTTGTAGTGTCAAGTTTCAAGTTAACAGTGATCATAGTGCGACGACTATGCTGTTTGAAATAAGATATGTCTCACACTATGGACATTAAAGTTCAATGACAACAGTTCAAAGTGTGTTCCCAGGAGATTTTGCATGTAATTTAGTTTATAGCACAAAAATATGGGAGGTTGATTTTCTAGGGATGGCAAGAGCTTACAACTTGCCAAATTGTTCCTGAAACTGTAAATCCCTGCTGCACTTTATTAATAATTAAAGTGACAACTCAAAAAAATTCATTTGCTAATGTTAAAAATAAGAAAGTAAGACATGATCTCACATGCACCAGAAGTTGATGTATGGAAAACATGGAAATCATTTGACGAAATGAAGTCGCCACCTGGTTTTACAGGTAGCTCTGCCTTTAATATTGTAGGATTAAGAGGGAGGGGGGGTACTGGGCGAGACAGAAGTAAATAGTAGTGTTGTGCCCATAGGCTGGTTATACAGTGGGAACAATCTCACACATAATAATCTAGGTGTATGGATAACGGTCTGGGAACATCCCATATGGTTTGACAAGGATCTTACAGCTATTAGGGGTATGGTGGGTGATAGTGAATGGTGTGGGAAAACAATATTTCTATTGCATGACTGGTGACTAAATGCTTTATTTACAGTCAGTGCATGAACTCATAAGATGATTCCATAAGGCAACAGGGAATGAAATGTACAAACTTGTCTTTAGGTGAAATAAATAAATAAATCCATAAAGAGGCTTTTATGTAAAAAAAAAAAAAAAGTGCCAAACTGAGATTTTCATTCGTTTATCTGTTATGACATTTTACTGAGTTGGATTCCAAGCAATTTTATACACAGAGTTTGTATTAGAGTATGACCACTAATGTTGACTTGCAGAATTAGAACACAATTGTGCCTTTTATGACCAGTCCACCTTATATCTGTGAAGATTTTGAGTTCATTTATTCTCCAATAAAATGGCATTGGCCTCACATGGAGATTCTGCAACATCTACTACTGTTTTTGCCAGTTGATCCATAATCTGATTCCGTACTAACAGGTTTTTTTCTCCAAGGAATTAATGGTCACATGAAATCTTTTGAAAGTGTATAGGATGAGATAATTATTATCATGAGCTTTGTTTATGTCACTTTCTGATGTCATTTCCTTTTGAATCTCACATCAGTCATCTGGCTTTAGTACAAGTTCATGTTTTCCTCATCACCACTTCTTTTGTGTTACTTCAAAATTGTCTGACTATGCATTACAGTACTTCACACAGGGTCTGACCTCATCGGAGGTGAAGGTATCATCTGGAGTGCATCAGGCAAGTGTGGTGGATCCGCTGTTGTTTTCTATCTACATAAATGATCTTTTGGATAGGGTGGATTACAATGTATGGCTGTTTGCTGATGATGCTTTGGTGTATTGGAAGGTGTTGTCGTTGAGTGACTGTAGGAGGATACAAGATGACTTGGACAGGATTTGTGATTGGTGTAAAGAATGGCAGCTAACTCTAAATATAGATAAATGTAAATTAATGCAGATGAACAGGAAAAAGAATCCTGTAATGTCTGAATACTCCATTAGTAGTGTAGCGCTTGACACAGTCATGTTGATTAAATATTTGGGCGTAACATTGCAGAGCGATATGAAGCATGTAATGGCAGTTGTGGGGAAGGTGGATAGTTGTCTTCGGCTCATTGGTAGAATTTTGGGAAGATGTGATTCATCTGTATAGGAGACTGCTTATAGAACACCTATTTTTGAGTACTGCTCGAGCGGTTGGGATCCCTATCAGATTGGATTGAGGGAGGACATAGAAGCAATTCAGAGGCAGGCTGTTAGATTTGTTACTGGTAGGTTTGATCATCACGCGAGTGTTACGGAAATGCTTCAGGAACTTGGGTGGGAGTCTCTAGAGGAAAGGAGGCATTCTTTTCGTGAATCGCTACTGAGGAAATTTAGAGAACCAGCATTTGAGGCTGACTGCAGTACAATTTTACTGCCGCCTACTTACATTTCGCAGAAAGACCACAAAGATAAGACAAGAGAGATTAGGGCTCGTACAGAGGCATATAGGCAGTCATTTTCCCCTTGTTTTGTTTGGGAGTGGAACAGGTAGAGAAGATGCTAGTTGTGGTACGAGGTATCCTCCACCATGCACCGTATGGTGGATTGCTGAGTATGTATGTAGATGTAGAGCGAGCGAGCGAGCGAGCGAGCGAGAGAGAGAGAGAGAGAGAGAGAGAGAGAGAGAGAGATCCTATCACTAAGGAACAATTTTTCACGACATTACATTGTTTTTGGTCTTGAATTATGTCCTTATTCTGTTCAAATGAGATCTTTTCAGTAATAGTAGAAGAGCAGTTTTCTTCAGAGACATTCTTGTACTCTGATGGAAAGTGTTGTGCACAAGTTCCGATGCAAAGGCAAGACTAATGCTGAAAATCTGTCCACATACCAAGTACATTCAATCAGTGGAGGGTACGTTAATATTTTCCTTTAGAGCCTACACTTCTAAATTCATTTACCTGCTCAAAGCATTACTATACGTCATTTTTCACAAGATTGCCTATCAGCTCTATTGTTTTGACTTCTGACACTCTGATAACCTTGTCACAGAAAGAAGGACAGAGCACAAGTTGGGGAGATGGAAAATGAACAAGCACTAATGTATGATGAGAAATAGGTTCATAGTCAATGGGGCAATATTAATTCTTCTCATCATATGTGTACCCATTGATTAATGCATTTTTCAGAATTTGTCTGCAAAAGATTTTTAAAATGTAAAATAATATCTGCACGTGTTAAAATTTTGCAGGCTCAATTCAAATGCAGCAAAAAACAATTACATATTCTTTTTTCACTTTCAAGGAGGCATAATGATTTTCCATTTGGCTCATACTAATGCAAGAGACCTTTTTTAGATTTGATAATACTGTAATTTTAATATATTAAAATGTTTTACAGATTCATAACATTTGTACTATCAATTAACACACTCATTATTTTGATCAATTTCCAACATATCAGGTGGATAAAGAAATACAGTGTGTGTAATAATCTGAGTCACATTGATTGTCATGATGATCTTCATAGGCTCGAAGCTTTAACGAATTGCAGCCTTAAAAAAAGAATTATAAAATAAACAAAATCTTTAATAAAAAACACATTTTAGTTAGGATTTAGCTATATATTGCAGGGTAAAAAGAAAAGAAGAAATATAGGAAAGTACAATCAAACTTCAATATTTCTGCATTAGTTGTGTGTGACATGTCTGAAGTACATGAACACATATTGAGATGAAAATTAATTCCCTTTTATTTTCCAGTAGTTATAGCACTTCATACATATTCATTTAAAATTTAGCAGGACACATGAAAATCTATACTCACAGGAATGTATGATTTAAATTGAATAATTCAGGGAAGGTATGGAAGAAAGACTAAAGAGAATTTGCCAGTACGCAACAATCAGTATGAGAAGACATTACTTTTGACATTCAAATGAAAACACATTATTCCAATCACAATAGGAGCATTTATTTTTTCAACAACACTTCCACAACTGTTATTATTTTTGACTAGTTACATTACTGAGAAATAATATTAAGAAAAAGTATAATTTATGTACACAAGGTAACATATTGTAACACAGAGGGGCAACACGAGTGTTTTAGAAATGCTCATGCATAGAAAAGAGAGTTATAGTCAGAAATTCATTAAATTTCACAAATGCACCAATGAAATGGCCAGTGTTTATCTTAAAGAGGCACAACTCCCAGCATAATTGACACTGTGGTAGCCACGATGCCTCTGGCACTCTCCAGACTGTGATTGGGGGTGGGGAAGGGGAGGAGGGTGATATGTAAAGTTCTATGAACATTACCATTATTAGTGTCAAATCCATAGTTAACTGGTTTGCTTGAGTCACTGTTGATTACATTTAAGTTTATAGACAAATTATGAATCACCAATTTTGGCTTTAAGAGTAAACATCAGTACAAGCGAAAGACATGAGCACTGTTTTGTTTTATACGATTGTAGCAGATGATACATTCTGCAGCATCTCCATTTAACAACACATTCACCACTGAATATGATGGATGGATTTAAATATTAACTAAGACCAAAACAGAATTTGAAGCACATGTTCAACAGTTGTGTGAATCACTTGAAAATAGCATCATTCATTTCAACACACGTCAATCCTTTCACAATATCCCTTGTGGCAGTGTAAGCTGTGCCATGCACCGGCTCTGTCCCCCCCTGTGGTGTTATTCCCACATACCCCAGGGGGGAACCTCTGACAGCAGGGTTTGGAAACCATAAGTGGAAATATCAGTGACAAATTTTGAGTCAAGTCTGCAAGTGCTCTCAGAACAGTTAAGGTCACTGCTTATACGTAAGCAGGAAATCTTGGCTTGAGTTTTTCAATTCTCAGTAAATATTCATCACATTATTATTAATCAAAATATCCACGGGTGTACTTCCGGTCTATAGTGTCCAACGGGCACAATATTTCGGCGATCAAACATGTCGCCATCATCAGGTGAACTGACGGACTGAGCTCCTGTGAACGTGCCGGCACGGAGTTCCGTACGCTATGGCTGCTCAGGGGGAACTGGGTTCGGTCGCGGCGGCGGCCGATTTAAATACCCTCCGCCCGCAGCATGCTCCCTCCGCCGTCCATACACCCCAACATCAGATTCACTATGGAGACTGAAACGGAGGGTAAATTACCTTTCCTTGACGTCTTGGTCAGGAGAAGGGCTGACGGCACCCTAGGTCATGGGGTGTATCGAAAGACAACACACACTGATCTGTATTTGCACGCAGACAGCTGCCACCACCCTTCAGAGGAATGGGGTACTTAAAACTCTAGTACATAGGGTGCGCACTATCTCTGACACAGAGAGTCTACCCCAGGAATTAGAACATCTGAGAACAGTGTTTCGAAAAAATGGGTACTCAGAGTGGCAGATCCAACATGCTCTCCACCCAACCACTGCAGCACAACCTGTTGAGATGGATGAAGTCACGAGGAAGGAGGTAGGCATTGCATTTATTCCATACACAGGCACACTCTCGGGGAAAATCGCCCACATTCTGAAAAAACACCGGGTCGGAACTGTGTTTTGTCCTCCGAATAAAACTCCTGCACTGGTGGGGAGTGCCAAAGATGACCTCGGTTTGAGGAAGGCCGGCGTGTACCAGCTTCCGTGTCAATGTGGCAAGTCGTATATTGGTCAAACGATGCGTACCATCGAGGATCGATGCCTTGAACACCAGAGGCACACTCGACTGATGTATCCGAGCAAGTCAGCGGTTGTCGGAAAATCACACTATGGAGTATGACCGCACGAGGATTCTGGTACGGACGTCGAGATACTGGGACAGCGTTGTTAGAGAGGCCATCAAATTTCGCACCAATGACGACCTCATAAACCGTGACTGTGGCTATAATCTTAGCAAGGCTTGGGAACCAGCGATTGGGTTAATCAAGAGTAAATCAAGCAAACGCATAGTTGTGACGACCACGGTGGACAGAGCCATCACACCGACATCATCTCAGACGCCGTCGCAATCTGTTCCATTGCGCCACCGTGGCACGGGGCGCGGACGGCGGAGGGAGCGCGCCGCGGGCAGAGGGTATTTAAATCGGCCGCCGCCGCGACCGAACCCAGTTCCCCCTGAGCAGCCATAGCGTACGGATCTCCATGCCGGCATGTTCACAGGAGCTCAGTCCGTCAGTTCACCTGATGATGGCGACATGTTTGACCGGCAGTACACCCGCGGATATTTTGATTATCAAATACGCCGGGAGAAACTCAAGAATCACACATTATTATTGTTTACATCTTAATGTTTTGTAACTCACGACTATGGTGTCTCTCATACCTGGATTCAAATGCAACTGTCAATGACAAAATTGCAACTAGTAGTTAACAACAGAAAATGAGGAAGCTCTGAAATTTCCTAAAGACACTATGAAATGCACACTGACCAGTCAACTCTGCATAGAGTGTTGAATAAAAGTGATAAGCAAATAAGGGTAGGAAAAGAATACTAAAACATGGACAGGTAAGTTAGTGGCCTCCTACTTTATGATCAAGAGAAACTTCTCCATAAATTAGTTTAGTCATTAGCACTTTCCAAAGAAGCATTTTCACACAAGCTGCCCAAACACAATAAACTGAAACTTACCTCTCATTTCTCTTAAAAGTAATGCCTGAATAATTTTACTACAGTATGAACCCAGAGAGCTGTCTCCTGTTTGGAATCTGCAACTGTCTTTTCTGTGAACGGAATTCCTCTGGAATAAAGTTGCTCTTGCTCTTCTTTGAGTGCCTTTTGCAGCTTCTTATTTGTTGTTACAATTACTACTTGTGTTTCAAGGTCTTTATAAACCGAACGGCTTCCTGGAACATTTGATAGGACAAATTTTTGAACTCAAAAGGTGTATGAACAATAAGGTAATTGTAACTGACAGGTTATTTATGACTATTTCTTACAAATCTAGTGTTGGACATTTCTTAAAACCATCAAATAATTTAAAACAATTTGTGCAAATTGTTACTTTAAGAACCCCACAACTCAACATTTTTTAGTTTTCTTAGACATAAAGGTGTATGTATCCTAATTAATGGTGTAAATGCATACAGTTGAAAGTACACAATAATAGAAGCAACAAAGTCTGATAAAAATGGGCTCTAAAATTCATACCTCAAGAGCTATGGACGACACTACTACTACTACTACTACTACTACTACTACCACTACCACCACCACCACTACATCTTCAATAATGTGAAACAAGTCTCCTCTACTGCAAGCTCTTTGCTTTCCGATTTTGAGAGATGGTGGCATGGACCATAGCAAGTAAAAATGTCTATTAAATATGGACACTGAAGTGCATACCTTAACAGCTAAGAGCACTCTTTCATCTTCACTACTGTGAAACCTCTCTTCTCCTGAAGAAGTGCACATAGCTCTTAAAGCATGCACTTAAGAACCGATCCCATTTTTATTGGAAATGTTTTTCTTTTTTTGGTCCGTATTATCTTTCAAAATATGGAAAGCAAAGAGCTTGCAGTAGAAGAGTTTTGTTTTACAGTATCGAAGTTGAAGTACCCACAGCTCCTCAGGTATGCATTTTAGATCCCTTATGTACCATACTTTTTTGCTTCTAGTATCATGTACCTCCAATGTATGTGGTTATGCCATTAATTATTATAGACCCTGCATAATCCTTGAGAAGTGTGACATTTTAAAATACATTCTTAGAGTGCAGAAGGTTTTAAATTATTTCCACGAGCTCAGGATGATGATGATGTTTGGTTTGTGGAGTGCTCAACTGCGAGGTCTTCAGTGCCTGTACAAAGTCCCAATTTTGCACCCTCCAATTTTTACGCAGTCCAATCTAGCCACTATCACCAATGATGATGATGATGATGATGATGATGATGATGATGAAATGATGAGGACAACACAAACACCCAGTCCCTGCACAGAGAAAATCCTCAACACTGCCAGGAATTGAACCCAGGACCTCGTGATCCAGAGGCAGCAACTTGAACACAAGCTGGGAACTCTGGAGCTCGGTACGAAACTAGATGATAAAATGTGTAACACATTTATCTCTCTGTTTCCAGAATGAGATTTTCACTCAGCAGTGGAGCGCTGATATGAAACTTCCTGGCACATTAAAACTGTGTGTCGGACCACGACTCGTGGAGTAGCAATGAGGACAGGGCGTGAGTCGTGCTTGGGTAGCTCAGATGGTAGAGCACTTGCCCGCGAAATGCAAAGGTCCTGAGTGCGAGTCTCGGTCCAGCACACAGTTTTAATCTGGCAGCAAGTTACTTTTATCTCTCCGTTACCTGAATTACAGCATGTATTCCAAGATAAACAAATATCAGGCCTGGTGGACTAGGGGTAAAAGCATGTGCCTGGAACCTGAAAAGTTGCAAGATAAAATCCTGACTGGACCTTTACTTTTCAATAATGTGATGATATACCAGAAACTACACAGGCTTCAGATTCCACGATACACTATAGGTCCCCTTACCACAGGGGGATTACTGGGGATGCCAAACTGCCATCCAAGTATATCATTTTAACATGGCCATTGAGCCACACTGACTAATAATAATAATAATAATAATAATAGAGCAATTAGATGAAAAGAAGCAGAAATTACAAGCATTGGCCAAACGACTTAGAAGATACAAAAAAAAGTGAAAATAGAAGGAAACAAAATCAAACATTCAACACAAACCAAAAGAAATTTTACCAGACAATAGATAACACACACATTAAAATAGACAATCCACCAAACATAACAGACAAGGAACACTTCTGGAGCAACATATGGTCAAACCTGGTACAACATAACAGGCATGCATGGTGGATAGATGCAGAAACAGACACATACAAGATGATACCACAAATGCCTGAAGTGATAATTTTGCAACATGAAGTCACCCAAGCAATTAATTCTACTCACAATTGGAAAACTCCTGGAAAAGATAAAATAGCAAATTTCTGGCTAAAGAAATTCACCTCAACACATTCACATCTAACTAAATTATTTAACAGTTACATTGCATACCCATACACATTCCCTGATACACTTCCACATGGAATAACTTATCTGAAACCTAAAGATCAAGCAGACACAGCAAACCCAGCTAAATATCACCCCATAACATGCCTACCAACAATATACAAAATATTAACTTCAGTCATTACACAGAACTTAGTGACACATACAACACAGAACAAAATTCTAAATGAAGAACAAAAAGGCTGTTGCAAAGGAGCACGGGGGTGTAAAGAGCAACTGATAATAGATGCAGAGGTGACATACCAAGCTAAAACTAAACAAAGGTCGCTACACTACGCATACATTGATTACCAAAAAGCTTTTGATAGTGTACTCTACTCATGATTACTACAAATATTGGAAATATACAAAGTAGAACCTAAATTGATACATATCCTAAACATAGTAATGAAAAATCGGAAAACCACACTTAATATACAAACAAATTCAAATAGTATCACATCGCAGCCAATACAGATTAAGTGTGGAATATACCAAGGAGACTCATTAAGTTCTTTCTGTTTCTGCCTTGCTCTGAACCCACTATACAACATGCCAAATAATACAAATCATGGATACAATATTACTGGAACATACCAACACAAAATCACAGATTTGCTATACATGGATGATCTAAAACAATTGGCAGCAACAAATCAACAACTCAACCAATTACTAAAGATAACAGAAATATTCAGCAATGATATAAATATGGCTTTTGGACGGGCAAATTTAAAAAAAAAAAATAGTATAGTCAAGGGAAAACACACTAAACAAGAAGATTACATATTGGATAGCCACAGCAACTGCATAGAAGCCATGGAAAAACAGATTCCTATAAATATCTAGGATACAGACAAAAAATAGGAATAGATAATACAAATATTAAAGAAGAACTAAAAGAAAAATACAGACAAATACTAACAAAAATACTGAAAGCAGAATTGACAGCAAGAAACAAGACAAAAGCTATAAATATTTATGCTATACCAATATTGATCTACTCATTTGGAGTAGTGAAATGGAGTAACACAGACCTAGAAGCACTCAATCCTCTTACACGATCACAATGCCACAAATATAGAATACATCACATACATTCAGCAACAGAAAGATTCACATTAAGCAGAAAGGAAGGAGGAAGGGGATTTATCGACATAAAAAACCTACATTATGGACATGTAAATAAAACAGAAAGAAACTTCCACATGGGAAAAATATATTAAAAATAAAGATTCCAAGACTTACCAAGCGGGAAAGCGCCGGCAGACAGGCACATGAACAAAACACACAAACACACACACAAAATTACGAGCTTTCGCAACTGGCAGTTGCTTTGTCAGGAAGGAAGGAAGGAAGGAGAGGGAAAAATGAAAGGGTGTGGGTTTTAAGGGAGAGGGTAAGGAGTCATTCCAATCCCGGGAGCGGAAAGACTTCCCTTAGGGGAAAAAAAAGGACAGGTGTACACTCGCACACACACACACATATCCATCCGCACATACACAGACACAAGCAGACAATATGTCTGCTTGTGTCTGTGTATGTGCAGATGGATATGTGTGTGTGTGTGCGAGTGTACACCTGTCCTTTTTTTTCCCCTAAGGGAAGTCTTTCCGCTCCCGGGATTGGAATGACTCCTTACCCTCTCCCTTAAAACCCACACCCTTTCATTTTTCCCTCTCCTTCCTTCCTTCCTTCCTGACGAAGCAACTGCCAGTTGCGAAAGCTCGTAATTTTGTGTGTGTGTTTGTGTGTTTTGTTCATGTGCCTACATTATGGACAGGTAGACAATTTAAGAAAATTCTTTATAGAATGAGTAGAAACTAGCAAAATGCACAAAGCAATCACTCATATAAATACATCGGCTACACTACTGCAATTTCATAACCACTTCTACAACCCTTTAGATCACATAACATCAACAGATACGAAGAAAGTAAATTGGAAAAAGAAAACACTACATGGCAAGCACCCGTATCATCTAACACAGCCACACATCGATCAAGACGCATCCAACACATGGCTAAGAAAAGGCAATATATACAGTGAGACGGAAGGATTCATGATTGCAATACAGAATCAAACAATAAACACCAGATATTACAGCAAGCATATTATTAAAGATCCCAATACCACAACAGATAAATACAGACTTTGCAAACAACAAATAGAAACAGTAGATCACATCACAAGCAGATGTACATTACCAGCAAATACAGAATACCCCAGAAGACATGACAATGTAGCAAAAATAATACAGCAACAACTTGCCATACAACATAAACTTATAAAACAACATGTTCCCACATACAAGTATGCACCACAAAATGTACTGGAGAATGATGAATACAAATTATACTGGAACAGAACCATTATAACAGATAAAACAACACCACATAACAAACCTGACATCATACTCACCAATAAAAAGAAGAAATTAACACAACTAATTGAAATATCCATACCCAATCCAACAAATATACAAAAGAAAACAGGAGAAAAAATTGAAAAATACATTCAACTGGCTGAGGAAGTCAAGGATATGTGGCATCAGGATAAAGTTGACATTATACCAATTATACTCTCAACTAAAGGAGTCATACCACACAATATCCACCAGTACATCAACGCAATACAGCTACATCCAAACTTATATATACAACTACAGAAATCTGTAATTATTGATACTTGTTCAATTACCTGAAAGTTCCTAAATGCAACGTAACATATACCGTACAGTTAAAGGAAGTCACACTTGATCAAGATCCGTGTCACTTTCCATTTTTAACCAGACATAACGTCTGAGAAAGAAAAGAAATAATAATAATAATAATAATAATAATAATAATAATAATAATAATAATACTATTATTATTATTTACTATTAATGTTACTCTTATTGTAAGTAAACAACTTATTGCCTCTCTTTATTGAGATGAAGTTGACCATCTATGCTCGACATTCAAGAAGAATGATTATTCCAACAAGGAGACAGATTGAGCACTTTGCCCTAGGAAGAGAATCAGGATCGACGAGGAATGACGACTGCCCAAGGAGGAAGTTTTCCTTCCCTGTATCAGTGAACTTACAGACTGTATTAGGAAAGTGTTGAGCAAGTACGGTGTGGAAACTACCTTCAGACTCAGCAGTAAGATTAAAGAATGTTTAAGATCGGCAGAAGATATACGACTTCCTTTAGCTACAACAGGTGCACGATCTTGCAAGGGCAGTAGGGAATATTGATGTTGCAGCAAACTAGAGTGGGTAAATAGGCATAAGAGACCTACAACTATGTTATGAACACTCCTTTTGGCCAACAGCTGGTCAAAATAACTTGCTTTTGCTTAATCCCTAGTCTGCATACAAAAATCATACTCCTTTAGAGCAAATTATCCTTCCTGGCAAGTGTGTGACATTGCAATTCATATCTCCTGAAACCACTGCACCAATTTAGTTTCTGGATGCTTGTTTTTTTTCATGCCTATAAAACATATAATCACATTACGTGCAGCTACACCTTAAAAGATCGAATTTCATGATAAGCTCCATAACAGACTGTTTCGCTTTCGGTTGGACACCATCTCATCATGCCAATATGATTCTAAAAGCATTCTTTAAGAGTGGATACCTAGCTGAACGTCCTGCAAGGTTTATAATATCCACTGTATGGTGGCTTGTAAAAACAGCAATGGAATTTGCACACAGGAAGCCAATGATTTGTAATTAACAAATAAAAAAAGATGAGAGATCTTGTGTGAAAAAGTTATTTTTCTCAAAAGTGATACTGAATTATGCATTTGCAACAGTTACTGACATGCACATTTTTACGTCGTAATCATAGCAAGTAGGTAAAAATCTTTATTCATAAATAACAAAAATGTTGTGGGTCCCCAGCAGGTGGCTTGCATTAGATTTGCTTTATTTATGACACACAGGTCTAAATTACATCTTTTGATTTCTTTGTCCCCCTTTCTTGTTAGGTGCTTTAAATAATGTGAAGATGTGGAACAGAGTGCTACCCACACTGTGTGTGTGTGTGTGTGTGTGTGTGTGTGTGTGTGTGTGTGTGTGTGTGTGCGCGCGCGCGCGCGCGCACGCACTAGGCAGAGAGAGAGAGAGAGAGAGAGAGAGAGAGAGAGAGAGAGAGAGAGAGAGAGGAAACAGTTAATTCTACATAAGGCATGATGATTCCATGTGTTGTTCAGTGCCACACTTATATGAGTGTGAAAAGGTTGAGATTAAAATTGTCTAAATTATGTTGTGAGGTGTTTATGATGAGTTAGTATACAACCTGTTTGGGAAGCAGGGTTGATAGGTTTAGTTTTTTACTGTCACATTAGTTTTACTGAAGACCTAAAAGAAGCATTATCCAATCAATATACGAAGGTTATTTGGAAAGTAAAATCTGAATCACCGTAGCTAATTGAATGTTGTGCGAACACTGAAATGTGTATGTGTACCAATTCCCAGCCTGCCTTGCTCATCAAATGCTGTTTGCATTGGTATTGTTGCAATTTGCTGTTGACAGAGTCAGTTCAAAAGGTTTAAAACTAATGATCAACACACAAATGCAAAATACAGCCAGTGATTTGATTTTTGACCGCAAGGAACATTGCAGCTACAGAATTTCATCAGCACATAAGTGATGCGTATGGTTCCAATGAAATGAGAGACAGCAATGTGCCTATGTGGGTGAGAGCTTTCAAAGATGGATAGGATAATGTCCAAGATGAACCGCAATCAGACCAACCATCAGTGATCTCAGAAAATTCTGTCAAAGCTGTGGATGAAATGATTCATAAAGACCAGTGATTCACAACTTCAACTTTAGCAACATTTCTGAATGTGTGTAGAATGATGTTACACAAAACTGTCTCCCAAAATTGCAATTTCACAAATAGAGCACACATTGGATTTCAAGGCTGCTTACTGAGAAACACAAAATGGAAAGAATGACTTGTGCTCTTGATTTTTTGGACATATATCATACGGAAGGTGACCAACTTTTACAAAACATTTCCACAAGGGATCAGACAGAGGTTTCTCACATGACCCCAGAGTTTAACTGTCAGTTAATGGAATGGTGTCACGTGACATCACCAATCGAAGTTAAGACCAAGCAGACAATCTCAACATGCAAGGTTCTAGCAACAGTACTTTGGGATAGACATGGAGTCTTGTTAGTCACATTTATGCAGCCTGACAGAACTTCAACAAAATAAGCAATGTGGAGTTTTTTTGTGCATGACAATACCAGACCCTGTTCTTCACACACAAAATCTGATCAGATCTTTGGTTCAAATGGCTCTGAGCACTATGGGACATAACATCTGTGGTCATCAGTCCCCTAGAACTTAGAACTACTTAAATCTAACTAACCTAAGGACATCACACACATCCATGCCCGAGGCAGGATTCGAACCTGCGTTCCGGATCAGATCTTTTAGATGGGAATGAATTGGACTGTATGGTGGATGGACAGACTTGGCAGTGAGTGATTTTTGTTTGTCCCACTAGCTATAGGAGTTTCTCGATGGCAATCACTTTGCAACAGATGATAAAGTGAAAGAAGCAGGTGAAGATGGGTTATCCCAACATCAACATCTATAACTTACGGATACAAAAGACTGTAGATCGATATGGCAAATGTTGAAACAAATACGAAGCTATGTAGAAAAATAGAGAAACATGTAAGGAATTAAATAAAAACAGAGTTTTGAAAAAGAAATGATTGTTTATGTTTTATATGAAACTGGACTTTACTTTCCAAATAACCCTCATACTTCAACCGACAGTGAAAATGAGATTTTTCAACAATTATACCCATAACTGCACTTACAATGAGATTTTTTTAAACCTACTATGAGGCACTCCTACAGCCTACAAGGAAACCTTTCAATTATCTTTTAAAGGATGTTTATCACCAATTTTTCTACTTCTGTTTGAATCTTACTGAAAACAGAACCTACAGAATAGTTCACATTTTCTGTATAATGGTTATGGAAATATGGTACAAGTGCAAGTATTTTTTTTTAACTAACATTCAATAAGAGAATGTTGCAGCTTCTTTTGAATGAACCTATCTTCCTCCTTTTCCAGTATTCTTTGCTGGTGCAGTCTCCTTAGATTTCCTTTCCCCAGAACTGGCTCTGTCAGAAAACATCTATTTTCTGCACCTATAAATTATTTTTATATCTGCCACCATTATTATTGTTGTTTTTGTCATCACTACCATCAATGGCAGCAGAAGTAGTAATAGAAATACTGTCAGTATTAACTTCATTATTTCACAGTATTATTTACTCAACTGTCTCTATACACACTCTGAGCATTTTATATTATTTGCCTCATTAAAATTGTTATTTCTTAGGTAACTATGATGTAAAAAAGGAGTTGCATGTGTGCACTCCTGGTCCAACGTAAGAAAGGGTTTAAGTGGTCCTAATCAGACCAGTTTAAATAAAATAAATAATTACCCACTGTTCTCAAGAAAGGTTATACAAGCAGGGATGACACAGGTAAAATTCTGAAACCCTTACAACAGTCTGTGCCACATTTGCAAGCTGACACCACCGGTCAACCTGATATATTTGTCTCATTGTGAGTGCACAGAGTTGCACCAAAACATGGTAGGACAGAACATTATGCATGTAAGAAAGTGAAGACATTTTCTGCAAAAAACTGTGAATGAAATACTTCCAAGAAAGGTTCTGCAATTTAGTCCTAAGAATTTATAAAGTTCAACTTAAATGACAATTTTATCATCTGATTGTAAAATGTCACTTTTATGAGAGTGTAGTATCAAGAAGTATATGCACTTCATGTTGTTGAAGTTAAATTACAATGTCTTTAAGATACTAGCTAATTGGTGCAATGAATATTTGAGAAATATAATTAAGTATGACATATTGGACACTAAATGTTCTGCATAAATGAACACAACATTGGGTGTGCCAAGTGTAATAGGACCACTAATGTTCTCCATATACATAAACATTTTGTTACAGAGGCTCAGCAACATTACGAGATAGTTCACTGACAATGCTGTGGTCTACAGGAATGTATTGTCTCTGGATGATCCTAAGGAAATGCGAAAAGACAGTGACCAGATTTTTGCTGGGTATAATGAATGAGGCAGTCTTTAAATGTATGTAAATGTAATATAACTCTTATAACAAGAAAGAAACTGAAATCACCCAATTCAAGACTAGTAGTGAACATCTTGAGCATTCAACTCTGTATAAGTATTTAGGGGTAATACTAAGAAGTGATATGAAATGAAAATTACATACAGCTGGAGATCATGTCAAATATGCATGACAACAGACATTGAATGAATTTATAAACATGCTAGATTCATAACAGGTCAATGTAATCCATGTGAAACTGTAACAGGAATATTTTTGCCAACATCATATATCTGACATACGAATGATGAGAACAAATAAGCTAGATTACGACATGTATGGAGGCAAAATATACGTTAATTTTTTCCCCTCACTCAATATTCAAATGGGATATGACATGCCATTGATTATATTGGTATGAAGCACACTCTGCCATTCACTGTACAGTGGCTTGCCATGTGTATACATAGATGTAGCTGTTATCTGCTATCCTGTTTGCCTCATAATTTATATTACACTTCCAATCATCCAGAACAAAAGTTGTGTCACATCTTGAGAGCAATACCTACCATTTCTTATTGCCTAGTTTCCATCAGCAAAGGCTCATGCTTTTTCTGCCAAAGAAGTTACCTACTTTCAGGAAATTTCCTGTAGTTTTACTTTGAATGGAAAGAGACACTGTCTTCCTTCAAACCCATTTTTAGAGTACACAACTGAATGCACTTTTGGAATCACAGATGTTACATTAAAAATGCCTCGTAAGTTAACAGAATCACCATTAAGATCTTCATTATGAATGTGCAGCTGTGTGCTGCAGAGATTCACAAGTCCCTGAGAACCTAGAAGAATGTCTTTGCACAACAGAAAATGAAATTCAGTTTTTTACTTAAGCCTTCTTCAATTAAAAAAGTCAGATAGCATCAATGGTATTATCTGCTAAGCTACACTCTGCACCTCCTTTAAAATAATAACAAAATGTTCCAAAGAATGCATTTGTTGCAATGACTTCTGTCTCATGGATTCCATACAGAGCTAAACCTAAACGGAACGAGTGTGTGTCAGTGCCACTATACTGCTGAAATACTCTTACAGTGTATGGCTACCCCACAATGAGTACTTCAGAATTAGGATACTGACTTAAAATTACCTCAGTGCTTTACTGTAACATTTAAAGGTGCTAAAAATTTGCTTGTCTTCACACAAAAATTAAAACGAGGATAATATTTAGTAGTTCTTACAGCGTGAACCACATCAGTTATTCATACTAAAACAGGTAGTGAGTGGGTGCATAGTTGAATTCACAATGAAACAGAACTGAGACCAAATCTATATCTACAATGATTCTCTATGAGCCACCATACAGCACAAGGCAGAGGGTAGTCATTTCTCTTCCTGTTCTACACACAAATAGAACGAGTGAAAAATGAATATCTATATGCCTCCTTATGAGCCCTAATTTCTCATACCTTATCTTCATGGTTCTTACGGGCGATGTATGTTGGTGGCAGTAAAACTGTTCAGCAGTCAGCTTCAGATGCTGGTTCTATAAATTATCTCAATAGTGTTTCTTGAAAAGAACATTTCCTTCCCTCCAGGGATTCCCATTTGAGTCCCTGAAGCATCTCCATAACATTCACATGTTGTTCAAACCCACTGGTAACAAATCTCTTGGTTTGCTTCTGAATTGCTTCAATGTCTTCTTTCAATACAAGTTGGTACAGACCCCAAACACTCAAGCAGTACTCAAGAATAGGTTGCACCAGCCTCCTGTATGTGGTTTCTTTTACAGGTGAACGCCTCTTTCCTAAAATACTCCAATAAACCTAAGTCAATCATTCGTCTTCCCTACCACAGTTACCACATGCTCATTTCACCCAATATCGCTTTGCAACATTGCACCCAGGTATTTAAACAACTTGACTATGTCAAGAATGACACTAGTAATACTGTATCTGAACATCACAGATTGGATCTTCCTACTCATCCGCATTTTTCTACATTTAGGGCTATATGCCACTTATCACACTAGCTGAAAATATAGGCTAAGGCATCTTGTATCTTCCTACAGTCAATCAACTTTGACACCTTACTGTACACCACAGCACCATCAGCAAACAAGTGCAGATTGCTGCCCACCCTGTGCGCCAAATCATTTATGTATCAAACGGTCACTTCCCTACAGCTTAGGTCTTCGTGGCAAACAAATCTGCTCTAGTCCTGAATCCCTTAACCATTACACCAATAACCTGAAAACAGCTTTCACATCCCACAACTACCCTGCTGACCTGGTAAAGAAGCAAATAACCAGAGCCACTTCCTCATCCCAAATAACCAGAGCCACTTCCTCATCCCCTCAAACCCAGAACCTCCCACAGAAGAACACCAAAAGTGACCCACTTGTGACAGGATACTTTCCGGGACTGGATCAGACCCTGAATGTGGCTCTCCAGCAGGGATACGACTTCCTCAAATCCTGCCCTGAAATGAGATCCATCCTTCATGAAATCCTCCCCACTCCACCAAGAGTGTCTTTCCACCGTCCACTTAACCTTCGTAACCTCTTGGTTCATCTCTACGAAATCCCCAAACCACTTTCCCTACCTTCTAGCTCCTACCCTTGTAACAGTCCCCGTTGTAAAACCTGTCCCATGCACCCTCCCACCACCACCTACTCCAGTCCTGTAACCCGAAAGGTGTACAAGATTTGTACTTCCGCCTCGACTGACATCCCTGCCCAACCTCTTTGCATTTACACGTCTGCCTGTGTCTGTATGTGTGCAGTGTGTGTGTGTGTGTGTGTGTGTGTGTGTGTGTGTGTGTGTGTGTGTGTGTGTGTGTGTGTGTGTGCGAGAGAGAGAGAGAGAGAGAGAGAGAGAGAGAGAGAGAGAGAGAGACTGTATATCTGTCCTTTTTTTCCCTCTAAGGTAAGTCTTTCTGCTCCCGGGATTGGAATGACTCCTTACCCTCTCCCTTAAAACCCACATCCTTTCGTCTTTCCCTCTCCTTCCCTCTTTCCTGATGAAGCAAACTTGGGTTGCAAAAGCTTGAAATTTGTGTGTGTGTGTTTTTTAATTGTGTCTATCTACCAGCACTTTCCCGTTTGGTAAGTCACAGCATCTTTGTTTTTTATATATAAATAATTTATGTATATAGAGAACAACAGTGATTCTATCACAGTTCCCTGGGACACTTCCCAGGGAAGTGTGAAAGGACTGCTCTCAGTCTCTACATATATAAATGATCTGAGAGACGGGGTGAGCAGCATTCTATGTCTATATCTACATCTACATGGATACTCTGCAAATCACATTTAAGTGCCTGGCAGAGGGTGCATTGAACAACCTTTACAATAATTCTCTATTATTCCAATCGCATACCCTACACCTTTCCACGCGAGCTCTGACTTCCCTTCCTATGTAGGCCAGATTCGGCAAAATATTTTCGTATTTGCAGGAGAAATTTTGTAATAGAAATTTCATGACAAGATTCACCACAATGAAAAATGCTTTTGTTTTAATAATGTCCACTCCAAATCCTATATCATTTCAGTGAGACTCTCCTTCCTATTTCGCAATAATACAAAGCGTGCTGCCCTTCTTTGAACTCCGTCAGTTCTATCTGGTATGGATCTTACACCATGCAACAATATTCTAAAAAAGGATGGACACACATAGTGTAGGCAATCTTCTTAGTAGATCTGTTAAATTTTCTAAGTGTCCTGCCAATAAAACGCACTCTTTGGTTGGCCTTTCCCACAACATTTTCTACGTGTTCTTTCCAATTTAAGTTGTTCATAATTGTAATTCGATGTTTTCTAAATCTGTGTTGATTGTGTGTCAATAAATTATTCTTTTTGAGGTAATACAATGTGTGTTCCAAAATCCTGCTGCATATCGACATTAATGATATGTACCTGTAATTTAATGGATTACTCCTACCACCTTTTCTTGAATAGTGGCGTGACCTGTGCAGCTTTCCAGTCTTTGGGTATGGATTTTTGTCAGGCCAACAGTTGTACATGATTGTTAGTATGGAGCTACTGTATCAGCATAATCAGAAAGGAACCTAACTGGTATACAGTCTGGACCAGAACACTCTCTTTTGTTGAGTTATTTAAGTTGCATCACAACTCCAAGATTTTCTATTACTGCGTTACTCATGTTTGCAGCTGTTCTTGATTCAAATTCTGGAATATTTACTTCATCTTCTTTGGCGAAGGAATTTCAGAAGTCGGTTTTTAGCAGATCTGCTATAGCAGCACTGTTGTTTATAGTATTTCCATTGCTACTGCACAGGGAAGGCATTGGTTGTGTCTTGCAACTACCATACTTCACATATGACCAGAACCTCTTTGAATTTTCTGCCCTTGTTTTGAGACAAAATTTCACTGTGGAAACTATTATAAGCATCTCGTGCTAAGACTGCTCTAAATTCGAGTGTCTGTAAAAGATTGTCAATCTTGGAGATTTTGCACCTGTTTAAATTTGGCATGTTATTTTTAATATTTCTTCAACAGTGTTCTGACCCATTTTGTGCACAGAGGAGGATCAGCTACATTGTTTGCTAATTAATGTGGTATAAATCTCTCAATTGCTGCCAATACTATTTCTTTAATTCAAGTCACATATGATCTACACTCACGCTGTTTATTTGGAAGGAGTGGAGATTGTCTCTCAAGAAGGCGTCAAGTGAATTATCATCTACTTTTTGGAATAGGTATATTTTCCATTTACGTTTGGAGATATTTGGGGGCTAACAATATTCAATCTTGCTACGACAACCTTGTGTTCACTAATCCCTGTATCCGTTTTGATGCTTGTAATTGGCTCAGGATTATTTGTTGCTAAGAGGTAAAGTGTGTTTTCAAAACCATTTACTATTTGCGTGGGCTCATGAACTATCCATTCGAAATAATTTTTAGAGTGTGAATTTAGCACAATTTGAGATGATGTTTTATGTGTATCTCCCGATTTAAACATGTATTTTCACCAACATATCAAGGGTGAATTAAAGTCACCACCAACTATTATCGTATGAGTCGGGTACATGTTTGAAATAAACTCAAGTTTTTTTAACCTTTCAGCAATTGTATCATCTGAATTGGGAGGTCAGTAAAAGGATCCAATTATTATTTTATTCCAGTTGCCAAGAATTACCCCTATCCATACTAACTCAAAGGAACCAATTACTTTAATTTTGCGACAATATAAACTACTACTACTAGCAATAAACACGCCACCACCAACTGTGTTTAGCCTACTCTTCTGGAACACCTTTAGGTTCTTCGCAAAAATTTTAGCTGAAATTATCTGCGGTTTTAGCCAGCTTCAAATGTCTATAACGATTTAAGCATAAATGCTTTCTATTAACGCTTGGAGTTATCACTTGTTAGTGCTTGTAGTTAGCACTTGGAGCTATGGTACTTACCCACCATAGCTACAACAACTTACAACTGTTATACTGATGGTTTCTGTATCTAAGTTCTTCCTGTGTTCTGCCTGCACCCTGTGAGACTTAAGCCCTTTTTGTGTTTTCCTGAGACCCTCTAACCAAAAAAACTGCCCAGTCCATGTCATACAGCCCCTGCTACCCATGTTGTTGTCTCCTGCATGTAGTAGACTCCTGACCTATTCAGTGGAACCTGAAACCCCACTACCCTGTGGCACAAGTCAAAGCATCTGCAGCCTACACGGTCGCAGAATTGTCTGAGCCACTGATTCAGACTCTACAATCTGCTCTGTACCAAAGATCTGCAATTGGTCCTGTCGACTATGCTGCAAATGGCGTGCTCTGTTTTCATCTCAAAAGGAAGACTGGCACCCTTTAGCACTTCTGATAGCTGCTTGAAACCAGATAGAATCTCTTCTGATCCAAAGCAACACACATCTTTGGCACTGACGTTAGCCACCACCTACAGTTGGCTGCACCCTGTGCTCTTGATGGCATCCAGAAGGACCCATTCCACATCTAGAATGACTCCACCCAGTATGCACACAGAGTACACGGCTTTCTTCCCCTTTTTTGCAGCCATGTGCCTAAGGGGCCCCACACCGTGCATAACATTGGAGCTCCAAACTACCAATAATGCCACCCTCTGTGATTTCCTGGATTTTGCAGGCTGAGAGGTTTCCTCTGAAACTGGCCACAGAGAGCACCTGGAACCTGTTTGTCAGACTAACTGGGGAGGCCTTCCGTGCAGTTCCCTGGAAGTTTTTCACCACCTGCCATTCACCGAGGTGACCTCCCACTTGACCACGGATGAGGGGTCAACCTCAGTGCGAACAGTAACAGGGCTGGCCACCGGTGAGGACAGATCGAAGGACTCGAACATGCTAAGTGTCCATTGGATCCCCACAGCTGGCCCACATCAATGACGCCTGGAGCTGAGAGTGAAGTGTCACCAACTCATCTCGCATCCGCACACAACAGTCACTAAAGATTGTGAAAAACTACACTACTGAGACAAACGGACTATCGACATGTGCTGCAGAACTCTACTATAGACCCTGAGAAAAACACAAGAATTGTATCTAATAAATTAAATTAATACACAGAGACTCCAAATGCAAACCAGTGAAGCACTCAGGTGACACTAAAAAATTTGCCACTGATTAGCAACTTGTACTATGTCACAAAATCGTTTTACTTTCTGAAGCAAACAAAAACACGAGAACTGTGTCTATTAGATATTGAATTAACACACAGAAACTCAAGAAACTAAACCACCAAAGCACACAGACGAAATTATACAATTTGCTCTTGCTTAGGAACTCGTAAAAGTCACAAAACCAGTTATTTCCCAGTTGCTGATTCTGTCTTGGCTGCCTGCTCCTGTCTGACTGACTGCGACTTTTTGCTAATGACTCTGTGATGTATAGGAAGGCATTGTTGAGTGACTGTAGGACGATACAAGATCACAGACAAAATTCCTAGTTGGTGTGATGAATGGCAACTTAATCTAAATGTAAAAAAATGTAAGTTACTACAGATGGATTTGATGCTGACTGCAAAACAATTCTGCTGCTGCCAATATACATTTCACATAAGAAGCATGAAGATAAGAGAAGTTAGGACTCGTGGGTGCATATAGACAGTGTCTTTTTCCTTGCTCTACTTGCGAGTGGAACAGTAAGGGAAATGACTGTCAGTGGTATAAGGAACCTTCCAGCATGTACTATACAATGTACGTATGCAGATGTAGATGTTGGCTATGCTGAGAGCTGTTTCAGCTGATGGTAAATATGGGTCAACCCCTCTGTCTCTTTGTGGATTAAAAATGTATTTTGTTTGAAATTTTAATTTTTGTCACGTAGGCAGGCAATTTCTTTTACATAAAGAATATTTTTGATACTTTTTATTTCTAATTATCTCAGTGCAATCAGGATTACTCCCCCCTGAAGGAAACATAGCAACAATTGGTAAAAAGATGTAAGCAAAGTTACTTTCAATTATACAGCAAACAACATAAGAAAATCTGATGAAGGAAGAATAAACAAGTGAGATAAATTAATTAGCATAAGGAGGATGGTGTGTATATGTAATATATAATGGATTGATATTAATTAATTCTTGATCGTAGCCACTGTGCAATTGTATTTGTAATACATTTATGCATGTAGAAAATGACCCAAGAAAATATATAGTCAAACAAAAGGATGATGTCTAAATACAAATGAAGCTGACCGACCCCATGAATCACTGCTAAGAAAATCACATACATTTAATTCATTCTGCAATACTGTTTACAAATAACTTATCATCACTGTCTTTTCAAGATTATATAAATCAACAGATGCTATTGCTTTGGTTTTGTTACACGACACTTACTGTATCATTCTCTGCCCTTCATCCTCTCCTTTATAACTGTAGTTAGATGTGAAACTGTGGCCCATGTTCTCAAACAGGAGGCCAAGTACAAGTGGCTTAGACAATAAAAATGGACTGCCTCTATCAATTTTAATAACTTCAATTTTTCTAATATTAATTCAATAGGTGCATCATGATACTACCCTCATCTAGAGAAGTATTCTATGACCCAACAAAAAACTGAATGTGTATCTTCCTGCGGAAGTTCTTGTAACTTGAACAAACTGTGTCAGTTTCAGTTTCACATTTGATAAATGTGAAAGAAAATATTACAAATAATTCATCAGGAATGAGCAGTTAAAACTGATAAATAGCAATGAGTTATAGAATGGTTTATTGTCAAAATGTGTGTTACCTTTATCGCACTTACCAAAGTTTGAAGATCCAACAAGGGTGAGAATTGGCAAGTTCTGCAATGGCAGGGTATACCAAAGTCCTTTGGCATGGTATGTCCATTCAGGTCTGAAGTATTCAAGAAGGCTCACACGGTCCTCCTGGCCTGCATTCTGTACTTTGTGCAAGAATGCAGCAGCAAGTTGGCGATATGCAGCTGGAATTCCACCTGCAGGGCCAGCAGCTCCAAGAAACCCATTTGCCTGAAAATTTTGGACATGGGAACAAAATAATGTGATGCAATGTGAATGCTCTTTTCTCTCTCTCTCTCTCTCTCATGACAGAGTCCCAATCCATGTAAACTTTTGCCCTGTTATTTCTTTCGCCTACTAAGGCATCCAGAAAAAGATATTCTATATTAGGGCATAATTCAGTTACACATCTTTTTAGTGTAGCAGTGCATCATCTTGAAGAGTAAGGTAAAAAAGGCATGTGCTAGCTGTACACTGCACTGATTAAGAAGTGAAGTTTACGGCAGAACTGCATTACATTAAAAATTACATGGGCATGCTGAAAAGTAACACCTCCAAATATTTTATGTGAAACTCTTACACCTTTTTAAATAAAACAAACTTTATCAACATTCTACATCTTATGTTTCATGTCTACATATTCATTTCCCAACACAGTCACCCTGACGATGAACACATTTCTCCCAACAAGAGAAGGGTTTGTTAATACCATCACTGCAGAATGTCTGATATTGTTGATGGAGCCACAATCTCACCTCAGCTTGCACCACTTAATCAATAGCAAAGTGAAGTCCTCAAAGGTATTCTGTAAGTTTTGGGAACAGGTGAAAGTCAGAGGGGGCCAAGTCAGGACTGTAAGGATGATGATTAATAACAGTGAACCCAAGATGGATTGTTGTAGATGTCACAGTGGGGATGTTCCACATCACCTCGTCATATGCTACCATTTGGAGCCCTCTAGCAGTGGAGGGCTGGAAATATTGAAGATCAAAGATGTAGAATGTTTTTTATAAAAAAAGCTATGAGTTTTTGCTTTAAAAAAATCAAAGGTATTACCTTGCAGCACACCCTTGTACTCTCCTTTGTTTGCTCTATATGAATGACACAATATTAATTATTTAATATTAATTATATTTGTTGTTCCCACAAACGATGACATCCAGAAGATCACTTACTAACATTCAAACCAACTGTTGCACTAATTCTTTGACGACCCATGTGTTTTGATTCACATTCACCAAATCCAAATAATCACAAGTGGAACATACAAAAGATACCACTGTAATTAAAAATTATAGAAATTAATTATTTATGAATTTTGATAGTTGCTTGCTTTTTCTGTTTAACAAAGAAACAACATAACTGAATTTTGGGAAATCAAACTGCTCCACAATTTTTGCACCAACCTTATGACGCCCTTAATTTATGTTTTTTTAAGATCAGAAACTCTCTATCAATAGTCCTTTCAACGGAAGAAATTGCTTCATAAGTCACTGCCAAATGTTTTTAAACCACTGTCAGATATTTAAATAAATAATAATAAAAAAAAGACCTTAGACAGTGGCTTATACTGAAATGTCCATTTAACATGGAACTGGCTTGAATTTGTATTGGAAACATAATGATAAACTTCTGTAAATGTAATGATAAACAAATATCACATTGTTCGATACATAACTTTTACACTTCATGCAATACAGAATGTGTAACTTTTGTGTAGAAATATCAGGTATGTTGAGATCCTGACATTGCCCAAGCACATGATAATGTATCTTACAAGTATAAAGGTAAATATTTAAAGGTGAGCACTATATGCAGGCACTTGTGTAGTGAAGGTAAAAGTAAAGCTACATTCTCAGCTTAGTCCAATTAGAATATGTCTTCCATTGCAAACAGGACAATGCAGCTTGCATATACCTTGCAATATGCATCACAGTATCACATGAAGTTCAAACTGTGTGCACTTTGTCACTTTACAGAAACGATGTTATCACATTGTCCACCAAAATGACAAACACCACAGTGATGATTGATCATTCAGCTGCTGCCATAGCACACAATTATCGAGAGAAACATTGAAAGACTTGCATCACCGTCACTGACTGTGGTCAACAACACCTGCTGGTAACTGTCTACAAATCATAGTTTGTAGTTTTGACAAGAAGAATGCATCAGAACTGCACAATACATTGTTGGAGGGACCTGGGAGTCCTGGGTTGATCCAGACAGTACACAGTTATCTACAAATAATCAATTTCATTTCTAGGTGTCAGTCATGAACATCATAAACCCTCCAGCACTATGGTGTGCAAAGACGGTGACCTGGAATGGAATCTGTATCATTAGCAATATGTTCTCTTCAGCACTAGTGCAGAATTTATCCAACACCTGATGATACTGTAGAAGAGCTTGAAGGTGGCCAGATACCAAAACATACCTTTAAACAGGTACTGAGCATAATTTGAGGGACGTGCAGTAGCAAGCCAGAATCGTCCAATCTGTCATTCAGCCTTATAGAAAACATTTCAGAAATGAGTTTTTCTTTAAAGAAGATAATGCATGTGCACACCAGGAGCAACTCTAGAACATCTTCCCCCAGATGGCAGGAATAAACCAAATGGAATGGTCTGTGGTACCTGCTGACAAGAATGCGACTAAGTAAGTATGCCTCAGACCAGTTGAAATTCGCAGTGTGTTGACACAGGAACCCTCCTGTCACAGGAACTAGCTGATCTCACGAAGGCCACTGTGAAAACTGGAATATGCTTGAGCAGTAATGTCTTTCCCATATTACTGACAGCAGGTCAAGGGCATACAAACATGTTACAGTGTACAGGACACAGTAACACAGTATTGACTGCTATTCAGCATCAGATTTTAATTCCACAGATATGCAAAGAGCGCACATTTGAACTGACTGCCTCTTTTGGTTATTGTTTTGTTTTGTTTTTACACTGAAGCACCAAAGAAACCAGAATAGCCATGCGTATTCAAATACAGAGATATGTAAACAGGCAGAATACAGTGCTGTGTCAGTAATTCTTATATAAGGCAACAAGTGACTGGTACAGCGCAGTTGTTAGATTGGTTACTGCTGCTACAAAGGCAGGTTATCAAGAGTTAAGTGAGTTTGAACATGGTGTTAGTGAATATCAGGAATCCGGTAAAACTTTAAATCTCCAACATTGCTACGGCTGGAAAACGATCCTGCAAGAACAGGGTCAACTTCCATATATTGCTGCAGATTTCAATGGTGGGCCAACAACAAAAGCGTACTATTCAATGAAACATCATCAATATGGGCTTTCGGAGCCAAACACCCATGTGTGTACCATTGATGACTGCATGACACAAAGCTATACGCCGTGTCTGGGTCTTTCAACACCAACATTGGACTTTTGATGGCTGGAAACTTGTTGCCTTGTCGGACGAGTCACGTTTCAAATTGTATCAAGCTAATGGAGGTGTACAGGTATGGAGATCAACCTCATGAATCCATGGACCCTGCATGTCAGCAGGGGACTGTTCAAGCTGTGGAGGCTCTGTAATGGTGTGGGGCATGTGCAGTTGGAGTGATATGGGGATCCCGATACATCTAGATACAACTCTGACAGGTGACACGTAAGTGACCTTCTGATCACCTGCATCAATTCATGTACATTGTGGATTCTGATGGACTTTGCCAATTCCAGCAGGATAATGCAACATCCCACATGCCCAGAACTGCTACAGAGTGGTTCCAGGAGCACTCTTCCTAGTTTAAACACTTCCGCTGGCCACCAAACTCCCCAGATACAAACATTATTGAGCATATCTGGGATGCCTTGCAACATGCTGTTCACAAGAGATCTGCACCCCCCTCGTACTCTTACTGATTTATGGACAGCCCTGCAGGATTCATGGTATAAGTTCTCTCCAGCACAACTTCTGACATTAGTCATCTCCACACCACTTCATGTTGCAGCACTTCTGCGTGCTCGGGAGGGAGAGGGGTGGGAGGTGTTGATGTTAGACAGTGTACCAGTTTTTTGGCTCTTCAGTGTGTTTTATAGTAAGTCAAATCTCTCTTTTTTCTCCGTAAGGGTCATTCTTTCATTCTCTCCTTCCCTTGAATCACATGTCACAAAAAGAAGGTGATGAAAACATTTTCTTAGCAGTTTAAATGACACACATAGTTCATCGTAATATTAATTTGTGAAAATGAAAATTGAAGTACTGATTTTTTAAGATTAACTGTACAAGAAGGCCAATGATCCTTATGTAATTCAAAAGGTACTTTGCAACCGATTTATACAAGAAAAAATAATGCATGTACGTAGCCATTACAAGTGGTAAAAGGACGTAAAAGCTTTCACATTCATAACACTGATGTTACATTCTCTATCACATATTTAAATTTCCAATACCTGAACATCAAAAATTTAAGAGCTACCGTCTGCCCTGCACATCAGTCAGGTGCTACGGCAGAAATGACACACGAAAGTAACAACATTTCATGAAATCGCATTCTAGGGGCTTTCATATTTACATGGTTCAGTTGCAGTAAAACATGCACACTGGTCAGCTACAACACAACAACTGCTACATCGATGATGTTGCTGACAGTGAAAATCAACATATCATAGTAACCAAGTCTGTAAATAACATTCTATATCGGCGTCATTATTTCACTCACTTTTCTGTATGAGCAGTTGTGTAGTCATTTGCTGCCATTAACAGAAAATTTGAAGCAAGTTCCTAATTTTTAACTTTTTCATTTTGAATAACTATGACAACTGAATTCTCAGGTTGTACAGAGTTTCAGGGAGAGCATAAGAGAAGAATAGACAGGAATGGGGGAAAGAAACACAGTAGAAGAAGAATGGATAGCTTTGAGGGATGAAGTAGTGAAGGCAGCAGAGGATCAAGTAGGTAAAAAGACGAGGGCTAGTAGAAAACCTTGAGTAACAGAAGAAATATTGAATTTAATTGATGAAAGGAGAAAATATAAAAATGCAGTAAATGAAGCAGGCAAAAAGGAATACAAAGGTCTAAAAATTGAGATCGACAAGAAGTGCCAAATTGCTAAGCAGGGATGGCTAGTGGACAAATGTAAGGATGTAGAGGCTTATCTCACTAGGGGTAAAATAGATACTGCCTACAGGAAAATTAAAAAGACCTTTGGAGATAAGAGAACCACTTGTATGAACATCAAGAGCTCAGATGGAAACCCAGTTCTAAGCAAAGAAGGGAAAGCAGAAAGGTGGAAGGAGTATATAGAGGGTCTATACAAGGGCGATGCACTTGAGTACAATATTATGGAAATGGAAGAGGATGTAGATGAAGATGAAATGGGAGATATGATATTGCGTGAAGAGTTTGACAGAGCACCTGAGTCGAAACAAGGCCCCGGGAGTAGCCAACATTCCATTAGAACTACTGACAGCCTTGGGAGAGCCAGTCCTGACAAAACTCTACCATCTGGTGAGCAAGATGTTTGAAACAAGCGAAATACCCTCAGACTTCAAGAAGAATATAATACTTCCAATCCCAAAGAAAGCAGGTGTTGACAGATGTGAAAATTACCGAACAATCAGTTTAATAAGCCACAACTGCAACATACTAACATGAATTCTTTACAGACGAATGGAAAAACTAGTAGAAGCCGACCTCGGGGAAGATCAGTTGGGATTCCGTAGAAACACTGGAACACGTGAGGCAATATTGACCCTACGACTTATCTTAGAAGAAAGATTAAGGAAAGGCAAAACTACGTTTCTAGCATTTGTAGACTTAGAGAAAGCTTTTGACAATGTTGACTGGAATACTCTCTTTCAAATTCTAAAGGTGGCAGGAGTAAAATACAGGGAGCGAAGGGCTATTTACAATTTGTACAGAAAACAGATGGCAGTTATACAAGTCGAGGGACATGAAAGGGAAGCAGTGGTTGGGAAGGGAGTAAGACAGGGTTGTAGCCTCTCCCCGATGTCATTCAATCTGTATATTGAGCAAGCAATAAAGGAAACACAAGAAAAATGCGGAGTAGGTATTAAAATCCACAGAGAAGAAATAAAAACATTGAGGTTCGCCGGTGACATTGTAATTCTGTCAGAGACAGCAAAGGACTTGGAAGAGCAGTTGAATGGAATAGACAGTGTCTTGAAAGGAGGATATAAGATGAACATCAACAAAAGCAAAACGAGGATAATGGAATGTAGTCAAATAAAGTGGTGATGCTGAGGGAATTAGATTAGGAAATGAGACACTTCAAGTAGTAAAGGAGTTTTGCTATTTGGGGAGCAAAATAACTGATGATGGTCGAAGTAGAGAGGATATAAAATGTAACCTGGCAATGGCAAGGAAAGCGTTTCTGAAGAAGAGAAATTTGTTAACATCTAGTATAGATTTAAGTGTCAGGATGTCATTTCTGAAAGTATTTGTATGGAGTGTAGCCATGTATGGAAGTGAAACATGGACGATAAATAGTTTGGGCAAGGAGAGAATAGAAGCTTTCGAAATGTGGTGCTACAGAAGAATACTGAAGATTAGATGGGTAGATCATATAACAAATGAGGAACTATTGAATAGGATTGGGGAGAAGAGAGTTTGTGGCACAACTTGACCAGAAGAAGGGATCGATTGGTAGGACATGTTCTGAGGCATCAAGGGATCACCAATTTGGTATTGGAGGGCAGCGTGGAGGGTAAAAATCGTAGAGGGAGACCAAGAGATGAATACACTAAGCAGATTCAGAAGGATGTGGGTTGCAGTAGGTACTGGGAGATGAAGAAGCTTACACGGGATAGAGTAGCATGGAGAGCTGCATCAAACCAGTCTTAGGACTGAAGACCGCAACAACAACAACATGCAGAAACTATATTTGTTTTAGGGTATGCCGTGATGGAAAAAGCCAATGAGTCAGATTGAAAGATGCACAAATAGACAGACCATTTTTATGTAGAGAAGGTAATAGCAATGTGGACGTTCATAATGATAATAGATCTGTTTTATTTAATGATCATACTATTAATACTAGAGTATTGAAAATTGAAGCACTAATTTTTAAAATTAATTATACAAGGAGGCCAATGAAACTTATATCATTCAAAAGGAACTCTGTTGTATATGTGCACAAAAGAAAGAAAAAATGCATGTATACATAGCCATCAGGAGAGGTAAAAGGAAGTAGAACACATACACAGGAGGAAAGCTTCCTTTTGTCTCTGACAATGCTACCAACTTCTACTACACATAACGATCAGATACTACTGTAGAAACAACACACAAAAGTAACAAAATTTTGTCAAGTTGCATGCTAGGGACATTCATGTTTAAATGTTGCTGATAGTTCATTTGCAGTAACACACACATACCATAGAGCTACAATGCCACAACTGCTATGACATCAATGTTGTCAACAGTGGAAAACGAAACATAGTAAAGAAGTTGTCAGGGACAACAAACACTGTTTATTAGTGTTTTTTTTTTTAATTAGTCTGGTTTCAGAGTAAATGGAACTAACTCTATGTTTGTTTGCTGCCATCACTACAAAATTTAGTGTGTTTCTAATTTTCAGTGTCTTCATTTTGAGTAGCTACAACGTCCTTATTATAAGGAAACTTACTTTGTTTTAGGCTATGCCTTAAAAGAGAATATTAATAGGTCAGACTGAAAGACGAAGATGCAAACACACATTCGCACAAGCAAGCACACCTCACACTCTCACTCGACTGCTACCTCTGGCCATTTCTGCCCGAGGTAGCAGTCACAGGTTTATGTGTGAGAGATGTGCTTGCTTACGTGAATGTATGTTTGCTTTCTGAAGAAGCTTTGGCCAAAAGCTAATGTGTAACAGTCTTTTCATTGTGCCTGCCTGCAACTCAATGTTTTATCTTTAAGGTCAGTAACAATACTGTTAATAATCCAACCTGGACTTTCCATTGTTTGAAAATGTATTTACAGCATAAAAGCCATCCAAAACAAGTCTAAATTCAATACCTTGGAGCTGTTTATTTCAAAACAAACACTTCTTTTTTACTTTTTCATAAAAACGACCAATAAATAAATGTTTAATCATCCCAACATTTATGCATACAAATGACATCGAGAAAGAACGCACATTTGAATGAAAAATGTTGTGTTGCATACAAACTGTTCCTACCAACATGTTTCTTCTGGCTTCAATACAGCACTTTCTTATGATTTTGGAGATGATAACAGTGCAAATTATCTAAATCATTCTTTTTGTTTTGACTGTCTAAATATGAAGATAGATTAAAAGTTTTAGTAACTACTCCTATGACTGACTTCTTTATTGCAGTACCCTGTGGATATAAAAATATGATTAATGCTAGAGAACTGTACTATTGATCTATTGATTAAATAGCTGAGTAATTCATTACATGAAACAGTCATGGTGTTTTCAGTTATGGATTTTCCTCAGCACAATCAAACTAATTAAATCCATTTAACTTGGTTGCAATGTATTGGCAAAAATAATAAAGCAATTCTGGAATATAAATTTGCAGCTTGGTTACTAATCGAGTGGCCTTACATATATGTATACATGCAGATTGAAGTGATGAATGAAAATTTGTAATAAGGCCGGGATTCAAACCAGGTCTTTTGCTAACTAGGCAGATGTAATAACCACTACACCACCCTGGCACAGTGGATTTGCACAACTCCACATACTACCCTAGCATGCCTCCCTCCTCAATCCAAATTATCAGTCACACTTCAACCCACTTGGTATTCCCCCTAAATTCAAACAGAGGCTCTCCAACTGTACTGGAATAGCACCTCAACATCAAACGAGAAGGGGAATCCTGCCTGAAACCCAGGCACAGATGCTTCAATCAGTCCTGTCCTTGATAAAAATTTTCATTTGTCGCTTCAGTCTGCACATATATGTCATAGATGATTGTGACTTGAATATATCTCTGGAACCATATGGTTTCATTTGCCCTCACATATATTCAAGCAAAGTTCAACATATATTGTGCTAAAGTGGTTCATATTAGGTTAGAGAAATCAAGACACATGTGACATGTTTAATAATGCAACAGCATCAAAATAATCATATTTCAATGGCTCTTTTACAAACAAACATATGGCATTTACAGAAAGTATGTTTTGACATAAGCATCAGGTCACAACAACAAACATGAAAAACAAAGGTGGACTAAAGTCTAGATCAGGGCCAATAGCAGTACTGGAGATGCGTATCTATTGTTCATAGACTTGCAATGCATCAGTTTCATGTAGCCAGTTGGACGATTCTTTGACATAACCAATAAGAGGAGAGCAGAGAGGCAATGTATTTCTAGTGCCAAAATTGAAAGCATTGTCTTGTTTTCTGTTTCCTGATGTATTCATAACTGAAATATTTTCTGATTCTGGCAGCGAGTGCTATAAAATGGACTGATGTTGGTGCATGTCTCATGGATTAATTGCAGACACACAAAAATGTATCAAATGAGGTCGTGATTTGCATTCATAATAGAGTTGCACATTTGATGTATTAATAAACATTGATCCATGTATCTTCTCCCATGATTTAATTAAAACACACTGATCCACCTACATTCTCTCATGATTTAAATAAAAACATTGATCCACCTACCTCCTCCCATGACTTAACTCAAAACCACTTATCCACTTATTCAGTGTGCTCATGCAGATTGATTGCTCAGCAACACAGAGTGCGGAAATAAATCACTTATTTTTCAAATATATTGTGGGTTGTGCCACTGTCCTCGGTTTGCAAATGCTAACACAGTTTAAACAGCTATGACTCACAAAAGGAACAATTACATTTATAATCCTCATTACACCTTTTCTTACTAATTTATTACTTCAAAACATGTTGTCTGCTTGCTGCTTCTTTTGTTCCCATTGTACCTCGCGGGAAGCACTAACATTCCTGCATGAAACACGTAAGTATGCCACTGGCCCTATTCTAGAGTTTTACCTAAAGATGCACTGCATTTAAATCATATACCTAGTTATATCAAGTAGATACGAATTCATTGTGTACAGCTGTCGACAGCAAAAAGTTAGTAAAATTAAGCTCACAAAACTTACAGTGGGGTGGGCCATGAGAACAGAATATGCTGCAGCAGACTGATGTATGATGCTTTCCATATACTGTGCAGTTAGGTTGAAGTACCCTGTGGCAAGATGCACAGTGGAGCCAGAAGCTGCACATTTCAGCAGTTGCAAAGTAACACGGCTGTCTTGTCGGACACCAAGCTGGCCCATCTCCACAAGTGGGAAAACGCAAGTATCACCATCTGGAGCATATAGAAAACACTTCACCGCAAGAAATTCCACACAGGACCCACACTAAATACTGTCACACATAATTGTACACAATTTGTAGAATGCTTATGACACATCCATTTAACAGGACACCCCCCCCCCCCCAAACATAATACATTTTACTTATTAATGGCAAATCAAAATATATCTTTCCATTAGATGTAATTTTATGCATGATTTTTTTGTGATTTAAGCTTCATTTACTTATACATTTGGGCTAGTTCACTACTGCAGGAGCAAGAAAGATAATGACTGGATTAGAATTAACAATAAGAGAACACAAAATTCCTACAAATTCTTCTTTCAAAGAATATACAGTGAAGCATAAGAAACATAGGTGGCTTTCACTCTTGCTTATTTTATTTACTCTCTTTTTGTAATTCTGTAGCAACTATAATTTGATACTACCAAGATAGTATGTTTAGGGCACCAACACTGACTATGTGACTGTTGTTGTGCTTGATGCAAAGCATTGTCCAAGAAATTATGAATGTTTGCACGAGCAGCAGCTGCAAATTCTTCATAACGTCCTTTAAATGGATGAATGTTCCATTTGTGATGAAGTTGTATTCTATTGCCTGGCCAAAGTTGCAGTGAAAATTCACTGACTCGCTCAACAAGATCATCATAAAAGTCTGCCAGTGGACGACAATCCTCCACCAATATATAGCGATCTTGTCTATTTGTGAAGTAGTCGTTACTCAGATTTGCCCTGAAAAATTTACAAATGAATGTGAATACATGGAATATATACCACTTTATACAGAATTTATTACATCAGTATTTACACAATCCATCACTTAGCCCTAGCGTGGTACAACAGAAAGGGGTGAGGCATTCATGCATAAAAATTTTTGATTACCTACCAAGTGATGTAAGGAAATTACTGGATAGTAAAATTAAATTCAAACACAAACTGAAATCCTATCTGCTGGAAAACTACTACTACTCTATAAAAGAATTTTTGAATGAATAATGGTCAGCATCTCGCTGTGTTTTCCATATCATAGCAAGACGTCACAATTATGGTCCACAGAACATGCAAACACCTAAATAACTACAGCACTCTAAAGTATGCTATACATGGAGCGTAATCCAACCCTTACAGGTTGTGCACTTCAGAATTCCAAGCAATATTTTTCTTTGTGTCTGTCTTGTACCACTGTTTCAGGCATGCTCAAACTTTAACTTATGACAAGCTCAATGATTAATTTTGCTATCCTGATCTTCTCCATGGCATGCAGTACCGGTAATCAGTCTTATGTGAATCACAGAAGCAAAGAGCACTTAATAAGGCACAATGGCTGATGCTGCAAGATGTGGTACAGCCACACTAACTTCTGAGGGGGCAAGAAAAGTTAATACTGATGAATAGCTTGATACTGAGATTTTACTCAAACAACAGACATCCTAGGGCTTTAACAAAAAGTGATTAGTGAACAAGTAGGGTGCACTTACTGTGAACACTTTCTCTTTGCACAAGTAGTACCATCTTAAGAATTTCATGCCTACAAATCTTCAGTAACACATTATAATGTGGTACATATTACAGATAGATACATAGCTACTATAAAAATAACTGAGATCATTAAGGCGCAAGTTTTTTTGGTTAATGGCAATTCTGCTAGACTGGAAAGGTGTAGGTATAGGTCACAGACAGGAAACTTCTCTACATATCATCTAACTTGAAGAGAGAGATTGAAAATTTCTTGCAACTAATGAGGACTGAACACTGCTGGATAAAATACAATCAACTGAAAAAAATCTAGTGTGTACTGCAGTATTCAGAAAATGAAAGAAGCCCAAATCAAATGACACAAAGTCTGCCCACCCACCTACTAATGTAGCCATGGAAAAAATAGATATGTTATAGTAAATTTACGGAACCAATCCAAACAATAACAGAAAATGTAATAAACCAATGTCAATACCTCGTGTGACAACTACGATGTGAAGCTACTTAATTTCCATGTCAAATTCATGGGAATGCTCAGAGATTTAACTGCTGTGAAGAGATATCCCACATTTATTCCTAGATTCTCGACTTTCCTGCATTCAAAACACAGTAATTTTAATCCAATCCTTCATGAATTACTTTATGGCATGAAATATACATACCCACTAATGAGCAAGGAATCATCAAAGAGATATATTTTCATGTGCTGTAGACCAACAAGTTCACTGTATCGAGGAGGAAGTAGTCTACGTAGAGGTCCACGGAGTGCTGGGGTGTGGTAAAGAGCAACCTGGAACCATAGAAATGTAAGTACAGTAGCTCAGCAAAATTTCCATTTCTGACAGTAAAAACTGACACACTACATGACACACTACATTTGCTGAAAAATGAAGAAGAAATACGTGATGCCCATACGAACAACTGACAGACTGTAAGCCTTGTTAGAATGCAAGCACAGACCCTTTGAAACAGGAGTTGCTATACAGAGCACCATCCCATTCCATTTTGCTATACAGATCTGTACTTCATACATAATTCCTATGGCAGTTCCTATACTTTGCAAAATGTATTCCATGGTTCTTAACATAAAATCTAGACCTTTCTCTACTGTAATATTAGTCTCAAAATGAAAATGAATTATATAAATTATTTTATATTACACTGATAACTGTCCTGTGTGGTGTCAGGTCACGTAGCCCATCAGTATGACGTACTGCACCGCTAATTGTCTAAACCCCAAGACCCATGAAATGCAAGCAAAACAGAGTGTCATTATGGCAACAAAAATAACAAGCCAAATTATGGAGAACAACTCCAGATGCCACCGCTGCACCTACGGGTGCTCACCTTCCCTACAGTCACTGTCAGAAGTGTTTAGTAAGGCAGAGACTTTGACTGATAACTATTCATGTGAATTTATGCTGCAAGTAAGGGAAGAGTGAATTTCTGTTATTAGTAATAAACCTGTTGTTCATTTTTTACAGGATGTTAGTTTTTCCTAACAGCCTGGTGTGGGCCACTTAACACACTTTTCATCCTGTGCAGTGCGAAGTAATTTTACTTTCTTTGAAAATGTATTCAGCAGTGGCAAGTTACAGTTTCATCAGGAAGATACTAGTTTTTCATGCATGAGAACTGGGTACATACTCAAGCCATAGAGAGGTAAGATTTGGTACTTAAGTCTGATATATCTGACATATAAGCGGCAAAAATTATTTTCCAAACTGATACTTTGTTCATCTACTAAAGTTTCAGGAAAAATAGTTCCATTATCAAGTCTATACAGTAGAGACCTGGTGATTCAAGCCCTGGTATTACGAGGTTCTGTGTAATTCGAGCTGGTCTTAGGAAAATTAAAATTTTACATAAAAATACAGTAAAAATCTGTTTTCATACGCTGTCCACATGTACATTTTAAGAACTTTCGAATGTATTACTTTTTAAACTTTCTTTCAAACTTCCATGTACAATACAGGTAAAAATGTCCCATTTAGGGTTTCTGTTCATGATGCACTAAAACAATCTTGGCCCCAGACTGCTTATCATTTCCATTACAGGTGGACAGGTACCATTGGGTTTTGAGGAGTGCATTTGCTGTTTCTTTGTCAACCCTTCACTAATTGGCACCACCTGACATTCAGTTGACATTACATGACATCCTTCTTGTTATCCCTGTTGTTGTGCCTACTCAGCAACAGTAGTCATTAAAATGCAGTACACCTAAGTATCCACACAGTATACATTTTACAACATTGACTGATCATTGTTTTATGTACTGTGGTTGGCTGTGTAGTAACATATTTACTGTAATGAGACCATCCATGTCACGTTAAAGTGGTATCTGCAGTGTACTACACATATGTACATGTGCCGCCCCCCCCCCCCCCCAAAAGAAGAAAAAAAGGTCAGTGGAGTGACATTTGGAGATTGGCATAGAAACAGAAACAAAAACTGAGAAGTTTCATCAAGCAAGTGTTCTATTTAAAAAAATAACAATTTTTGACAATATAATGTAACTGGGTGGATTTTTAAAAAATCTACTCACTAAGTGGGCACAGGAGAAGACACTCACAAAAAGGTTTAACTTATGCAAGCTTTTGGAGGCAGTGGCTCCTTATTCCGGCAGAAGAGTAGAAGGGGAAGGAAGAGAGGCAAAGGAAAAGGACTGGAGAGGTTTAGGAAAAGGAGTACAGTCACCTAGAACTCATGGCCATGGGAGACTTACCGGATGGGATGAAAAGGAAAGACTGATTATTGGGGACTGCACCAGATGAGATTTGACAAATTGAAGTGTTCTATTTCATCATTCAAATGGAAGTTACTGAAAAAAATCTGAGTATGAAAAAATGAGTGCAGCTTTGTTTGATTGGTTTACTCAACAAAGATAAAAAGGATGTCCAATTTCTGGGCCTGTTCTGCAAGAAAAAGCTGTATTTTTTTTTTTTTTAGAAATGAGTTAAAGGAAGGTGGGGACGATTTTACCACAAGCTCAGGATAGTTTGATAGGTGAAAGCAGCGATACAGCACAAGACAGCTTGAAATTTTCAGGGAAAAGTTTTCTGCTGATTCTCAAAGAGTTATATAATTTTATGAGAAATTATGAAAAATTGCACAAGAAGAAAATCTTACTCCTGAACGACTGTGTAACTGTGATGAAATAGGGCTAAATCATAAATTGCTTCCATCTAAAACTCTAGCCTCAAAAGAAGAAAAGGCTGCACTGGACTACAAAAAACGTAAAGAGAAGTTTAAATTTATTGCTGCATTGAATGCATGTGGAGGCTATAAACTGAAGCTGCTGGTAACAGGGAAGTGTGTTAAGTCTAGAATTTTACTAAATATCACTGCTTGTGCACCACCTGTTACATATCTCCACCAAAATTCTGGTTGGATCTACAAAATATTTTTATAAATCGGTTTTTCAAAGATTTGGTTCCAGAGACCAAAAGATACCTACACATAAAGTAGTTTTCTTCCAAAGTAATCTTAATCCTTGACAATGCATTGCATTGCTGATGAGGAAGAACTACAAAGTGACGGTATTCGTGCATTGTTCTCCCCCAACACGAGTTTTATGCAGCCTGCGGACCTATGCATTTTACAATGCTTGGGTGAGAGTTTGTATAAGAAATCTATGATAACAGACATAAGTTACTGGATAGCCAATTCAAGATCTGAAATAAAGGTGGAGACACTAAAAAGTCTTGGAACTGGATTTTATGGACAGAAATGGATAACTAAGGTACAGTTGAAGATGCCCTACTATCGGCAGAACTGATGGAAAAGCTTGCTGCATGTGAAAATGTGAATGCGAGTGTTATTTCAGAAAGGATGAACAATGATGAATAGTTTGTGGTGACAGATCTTGCAATTGTTGAAATGGTTAGTGAAACTGCTGAAGACAAAGACAACGAGGAATTGCCTGAAGATCACTCCCACTGACGGTTTTTGGCAGCACCAGGCGTGGCATTGTATTATATCGAGCAGCATGCGGAAGCTACTCCAACTGACACCACACTTCTTAAAAGATGGCATGACATTGCTGCTAAAACATGAGGTTCTATTTTTAAAAACGGACTATGGACAATTTCTTTAAAATGTAACTTATATTTTTGCAAGTCTGAAATGTGGGGCCATATATGTGTACATTTAACACACGAATGTACTAGATTTATATTGTTTTTTTAAAAAAAAATTATCATTACTGTGCTCATTAGACATTTATTCATGACTTACTCATGGATTTGCTGAGATTTCAACATTATCAGAGTGTTTTGTAATTCGAGGTAGCCCTGGCGCCAATTATCTTGAATTACCAGGGCTCTACTGCATTATCAGATGTAAAGAAGCCAATAGAATTTTTTCAAATCTTATTTCATTTGCATTATTCAGACATTGCTGTCTCCTCTTCTTTCAAGGAAAATAGCGTTTCATGAGAGCAAAAAGAAAACTCACCAACTTCTATTAGGTTGTGCTAGGGTATATCCCCACATTCCACTTACATATCTTTCACAAAATCTATGAACTGTAGCTGTCTTACAAGATAATGCTCCACCAATTTTGCACTTTTCAACTGAACTATGATAATGTGATGGAATATCACATACAAATAAGAACTATTTTATTAAAATTGCCCCAACAGTTTGATGTTGCTTGGCACCTATAATTTTATTTTTGCTCCACAAAATTTTTTCTTTGATATAAAAACTGAAAAGTAAGGATTGGGGAGGGGGGAGTGAGTCACAATTTCAAGGTAAATGGAATTTGACACTATTATTACTATTACTATTTCTTTCTTATCTCAGACGTTATGTCTAGTCAAAAGTAGAAAGTGATGCGGACCTTGATCAAGCGTGACTTCCTTTTAATTGTACAGTATATGTTATATTGCATTTAGGAACTTTCGGGTAATTGAACATGTATCAATAATTACGGATTTCGTATATATAAGTTTGGATGTAGCTGTATTGCATTGATGTACTGGTGGATACTGTGTGGTATGACTCCTGTAGTTGGTAGTATAATTGGTATAATGTCAACTTTATCCTGATGCCACATATCCTTGACTTCCTCAGCCAGTTGGAAGTATTTTTCAATTTTTTCTCCTGTTTTCTTTTGTATATTTGTTGGATTGGGTATGGATATTTCAATTAGTTGTGTTAATTTCTTCTTTTTATTGGTGAGTATGATGTCAGGTTTGTTATGTGGTGTTGTTTTATCTGTTATAATGGTTCTGTTCCAGTATAATTTGTATTCATCATTCTCCAGTACATTTTGTGGTGCATACTTGTATGTGGGAACATGTTGTTTTATAAGTTTATGTTGTATGGCAAGTTGTTGCTGTATTATTTTTGCTACATTGTCATGTCTTCTGGGGTATTCTGTATTTGCTGGTAATGTACATCTGCTTGTGATGTGATCTACTGTTTCTATTTGTTGTTTGCAAAGTCTGTATTTATCTGTTGTGGTATTGGGATCTTTAATAATATGCTTGCTGTAATATCTGGTGTTTATTGTTTGATTCTGTATTGCAATCATGAATCCTTCCGTCTCACTGTATATATTGCCTTTTCTTAGCCATGTGTTGGATGCGTCTTGATCGATGTGTGGCTGTGTTAGATGATACGGGTGCTTGCCATGTAGTGTTTTCTTTTTCCAATTTACTTTCTTCGTATCTGTTGATGTTATGTGATCTAAAGGGTTTTAGAAGTGGTTATGAAATTGCAGTAGTGTAGCCGATGTATTTATATGAGTGATTACTTTATGCATTTTGCTAGTTTCTACTCATTCTATAAAGAATTTTCTTAAATTGTCTACCTGTCCATAATGTAGATAAAATAGAAAGTAACTTCCACATGAGAAAAATATGTTAAAAACAAAGATTCCAAGACTTATCAAGTGGGAAAGCGCCAGTAAACAGGCACAATAAATAAAACACACAAAATATCTAGCTTTCGCAACCGATGGTTGCTTCTTAAGGAAAGAGGAAAGGAGAGGGAAAGACAAAAGGATGTGGGTTTTAAGGGAGAGGGTGTGTTTTATTTATTGTGCCTGTCTACCGGCACTTTCTCGCTTGGTAAGTCTTGGAATCTGTTTTTAATATGTCCATAATGTAGGTTTTTTTATGTCGATAAATCCCCTTCCTCGTTCCTTTCTGCTTAATGTGAATCTTTATGTTGCTGAATGTACGTGATGTATTCTATATTTGTGGCATTGTGATCGTGTAAGTGTATTGAGTGGTTCTAGGTCTGTGTTACTCCATTTCACTACTCCAAATGAATAGGTCAATATTGGTATAGCATAAGTATTTATAGATTTTGTTTTTTTTCTTGCTGTCAATTCTGTTTTCAGTATTTTTGTTAGTCTTTGTCTATATTTTTCTTTTAGTTCTTCTTTAATATTTGTATTATCTATTCCTATTTTTTGTCTGTATCCTAGATATTTATAGGCATCTGTTTCTTTCCATCGCTTCTATGCAGTCGCTGTGGTTATCCAATAAGTAATCTTCTTGTTTAGTGTGTTTTCCCTAGACTATGCTTTTTTTTATTACATTTGTCTGTTCCAAAAGCAATATTTATATCATTGCTGAATACTTCTTTTATCTTTAGTAATTGGTTGAGATGTTGTTTTGTTGCTGCCAGTAGTTTTAGATCATCCATGTAGATCAAATGTGTGATTTTGTGTTGGTATGTTCCAGTAATATTGTATCCATGATTTGTATTATTTGGCATGTTGTATAGTGGGTTCAGAGCAAGGCAGAAACAGAAAGAACTTAATGAGTCTCCTTGGTATATTCCACACTTAATCTGTATTGGCTGCGATGTGATACTATTTGAATTTGTTTGTATATTAAGTGTGGTTTTCCGATTTTTCATTACTATGTTTAGGAACTGTATCAATTTAGAGTCTACTTTGTATATTTCCAACATTTGTAGTAACCACACTATCAAAAGCTTTTCGGTAATCAATGTATGCGTAGTGTAGCGACCTTTGTTTAGTTTTAGCTTGGTATGTCACCTCTGCATCTATTATCAGTTGCTCTTTACACCCCCGTGCTCCTTTGCAACAGCCTTTTTGTTCTTCATTTAGAATTTTGTTCTGTGTTGTATGTGTCACTAAGTTCTGTGTAATGACTGAAGTTAATATTTTGTATATTGTTGGTAGGCATGTTATGGAGTGATATTTAGCTGGGTTTGCTGTGTCTGTTTGATCTTTAGGTTTCAGATAAGTTATTCCGTGTGGAAGTGTATCAGGGAATGTGTATGGGTATGCAATGTAACTGTTAAATAATTTAAATAAAATAGAAAAAACTTCCACATGGGAAAAATATATTAAAAACAAAGATTCCAAGACTTACCAAGCGGGAAAGCGCCGGCAGACAGGCACATGAACAAAACACACAAACACACACACAGAATTACTAGCTTTCGCAACCGATGGTTGCTTCTTCAGGAAGGAGAGGGATAATAATTTAGTTAGATGTGAATGTGTTGAGGTGAATTTCTTTAGCCAGAAATTTGCTATTTTATCTTTTCCAGGAGCTTTCCAATTGTGAGTAGAATTAATTGCTTGGGTGACTTCATGTTGCAAAACTATCACTTCAGGCATTTGTGGTATCATCTTGTATGTGTCTGTTTCTGCGTCTATCCACCATGCATGCCTGTTATGTTGTACCAGGTTTGACCATATGTTGCTCCAGAAGTGTTCCTTGTCTGTTATGTTTGGTGGATTGTCTATTTTAATGTGTGTGTTATCTATTGTCTGGTAAAATTTCTTTTGGTTTGTGTTGAATGTTTGGTTTTGTTTCCTTCTATTTTCACTTTTTTTGTATCTTCTAAGTCGTTTGGCCAATGCTTGTAATTTCTGCTTCTTTTCATCTAATTGCTCTATCGCTTCTTGTTGTGAGATTTTACCTAACCTTTTTCATTTTTTTCTGACATTTGATGTCTTATAAATTGTGTTAGCTGTCCAATGTCTTTTCCCAGTTTTTCTATTCTGATCTGTAGCCTGTGTTGCCATGCTGGTTTTGTGGGTTTCTTCTGTGTGTTGGTTGGTTCTGAGCTCTGCCTAGTGTGTATATTTAGTGTAGTGAGTGCTCCTATATAAACCAGTAGTTGTAACTCTCCCACAGTTGTGTTTCCATTTATTATTATTATGATTATGATTATGATTATTATTATTATTATTATTAGCAGCGAATGTCCGCATAGGAGAACGTTAAGCAGGTGATTTATCAATATTTCTTTAGGTTCTTCTTGTTTTGCCAATATTTCTTCATTTTCTCCCCAAAGGCCTTCTTTCTTTCTTCAGTCCACTTTGGTCGGTATGGTTTTGGTGCCGTCTCTGAAGTAAACTTCCACTTGTCAATTTTTCTTCTGAATATATCCCTGTCTGAGGCGTCTGTTATGTCAATTTTTGCTTTTGTCAAATCCTTCTTAACTTCAGTTACCCAGGGTATTGTTGCTTGAAGTGATGTCACATAGACGTTTAGTTAACCTGTTTCCAGGTAATCTGTGTAGGTGTCCATAAAATTTCATTCGTCTCTTTCTGATGTCACTTTCGATATTTGATAGTTTTTCAGTTGTTTTGATGGTCTGCAGTCTGTATCCATCTTGTGTGTATCGTGGTCCCAGAATTTTCCTAATAATTTTTCTCTCTATTTTCTTAATATCTTGTAAATCTAGTTTTCTATTCAGTGAGAGCGTTTCACTTGCATATGTGACTGTAGGTTTGATAACTGTGTTGTAGTGTCTGATTTTAGTTCCCTTTGACAGGCATTTTTTGTTATATATGCTTTGAACAAGTCCGAATGCTTTCTTGAATTTCTGTACTCGGTTGTTTTGTGCTATTTTCTCGAGTCCTGTTGGTTCAATAACTTCGCCGAGATACTTAAAGTGTTTGACTCTGTTGATTTCACCAAAATTTGTTTCCAGTTTCGTAATATCTAATTTGGAGCACATAAACTCAGTCTTCTCAAAGGAGATTTGCAGGCCAACCTTCTCTGCACATTCTTTAAGGATCTCAATTTGTTTTATTGCAGTTTCTTCACTGTCAGTTATAATTGCTAGGTCATCTGCAAACGCTAAATATGAGATGTTCACTTTTCCTTTACCTCTTCCTAGTTCAATTGGTTTCCAGAAGTTTTGTTTCCTTAGTTCGATTTCCCATTCTTCCATTACTTTGTCTAAAACTATGTTGAATAATAGTGGCGAGATCCCATCTCCTTGTCTTACTCCTGTTTTAATTAAGAATGGTTCCGAGATTTCGTCTATGAATTTAATTTTTGATTTGGTTTCTGTCAGTGTTTGTTCAATTAGTTTTCGGGTTTTGGTGTCTAGTCCATGTTCTTCGAGAATATTAAATAGAGACTGTCTGTCTATAGAGTCATATGCTTTTTTAAAATCAACGAATGTGCACACTATTGGTTTAGACCGGCTTGCTTTCATTTTTAAAATAGCTTTAAGGTTAAAGATCTGTTCAGGGCATGATCTGTTAGGTCGAAAGCCTGCTTGGTAGTCTGAAATTGTATGTTCTAGTTGTTCTTGTGCCCTCTTTAATAGACACGCAGATAAAATTTTATAAGTCACAGGTAAAAGTGAAATGCCTCTGTAGTTGTTTACGTCTGCTCTGTCTCCCTTTTTGTGCAGTGGATGAATTAGTGCACACTTCCAATCCTGTGGAATATTTTCTGTCTGCCAGATTTCTGTGATGATTTGGGTGATCTCTTTTAGGGAGTTTGGGCCAAGGTTCTTCAGTAGTTCAGCTACAATTCCATCCTCTCCTGATGACTTATTATTTTTGAGCTTCTTAATGTGGCTATATATTTCTTCCTGAGTTGGCGCTAGTGAACTTTCATTTGTGCATTCTGGTTGTAATCTGGGGAATCTTGTTTTCGGTTGTGGGCAGTTTAGAAGTTGTGAAAAGTATTTAGCTAGTTCTTGGCAATTTTCTTTGTTAGTTAATGCTAATTTTCCATTTTCTTTCCTGAAACAGAGGTTTCGTGGATTGTATCCTTTGACTTGATTTGCGAACATTTTGTAAAAATCTTGTGTGTTGTGGTTCCTGAAGTCTTCTTCTATTGAGTTTAGTTGTTCATGAAGATATTTTCTTTTAGTTTGCCTAAGTATTTTAGCTGTTTGCTTTCTCACTTCGAAAAATGTCTGTTGCGTGGTTTCTGATTTGTCACAATTGTAATTTAGGAAGGCACGTCGTCTCTCTTCTATTGCATTATCACAATCTGAATTCCACCATGGGTGTTTGGATTTTTTCTTTAATGGGATCAGTTCTCTTGCTTTCTGTACAATTTTTGTTTGGAAATCTCTCCAATTGTTTGCAGGTTGCTTTTCCCATACTTCTGTAATTTTTGATTCTTCGATTTTTTTCAGATCAAATTTGGGAATTAGTGGAGTTTTCTTTCCTCCTTTCCTTTTTGGAGTGAATTTAATTTTCACTCTGGTAAGATAGTGGTCAGAATCTATATTTGCCCCTCTGCGGATTTGAACATCATGTATTTCTTTTTGGAAATCATAGGAAATCGCAACATGGTCTATTTGAAATTCCCCTAGCTGAAGGATAGGAGATCGCCACGTTTTTTGTTTCTTAGGGTCCTTTCGAAATGATGTTGACATGATTTTTAGGTTGTTTTGCTGGCACAGCTCGATGAGCCTCATGCCATTCTTGTTCGTGAATTTGTGTGCAGGGTAGTTGCCGACTGTTTTTTTTATATTTCTTTTCTTTGCCGATTTGTGCGTTAAAATCACCGAGGAGAATTTTTACGTCCTCCTTTGGAATTCTGGACATTTCATTTTCAAGTTTTTCCCAAAATTTTTCTGTCTTCTCGGGTTCTTTTTTGTTATCAATGTTGGTGGGTGCATGAACCTTAATAAATGTATATGTTTTGTTGGTGTGCTTGACTCGCATGGTCATTAGTCTGTTACTGATTTGATTCACACCTATAACAGAATCAAGGATGTCCTTATTCACAATAAAGGCCATGCCAAATAATGCAGCTCCTTTGCATATTTTCTTGCCTGTTTTACTTTTAAAGATACGGTAGTTATTGTAGTCTATTGTTTCTGAATCGGTGAATCTAGTCTCTTGGAGAGCAAGGATTTGAATTTTCTGTTTGTTGAGTTCTGTCATCAGATTATGTAACTTGCCAGTTTGTATTAGTGTTTGGATGTTGAAAGTGCCAATAAATGTATGCGACTTTAGTGGAAGTTTACCAGAGAACTCCGACTCTCTCTGTCGTACTAGCCCAAGCTCCCCAGAATCCGATAGCTTGGTTGTCGCCACAGGGCAAGTGGATTGTCCACCTGGGGTAATATTAATTTTACTCGTACGAATCATACTGCTTGTAATTCAGTTCCAGCTATGCTGGGTGGTTAGAACCAGGGATTGTTAGTTCCTGGAGCATGGTGTTCAGCCGCACCTCACATGGTGAACAGACGCTGGCCAGAGTACCGGTGGTTGCCACACAGACGTGTCTGGACTTTGGATATGCTTTATCTTCTCCGTAAAGCTAGCCTCTTCCGCCAGTTCCGCCGTACCGATGATCTTCATCTCCGTCTTCACTGCCGTTGAGGTCTTCATCGTACCCTGACAAGGGGCCCTCACAAGGTACTATCACCCGGGCCAGGTGAACCAAGGTTTTTTAACGAGGTGTTACTCCTCCCCCTCCTCCTTTTGCAACCGGGCTTGAGACCGGCTTTGGCGGAGTATTATTATTATTATTATTATTATTATTATTATTATTATTATTATAATTATTATTATTATTATTACAATTGTATTGACCAACTAGGATCACATTAACATCTTCAGTTCCTCTTCTTCCTTTGTTGTTGTTGTTTCCTATTTTTCCAGTATTCCTTCATTTCCTCCTCATGAAGTCTCTTCCTTTTTTATTTCTTATGCTTTGAAAGCCTTCCAAATTTAGTATTTTATTTTTAAAACTGTTTCTTTCCGGTATTTCTGATTCTTTGATCTTGTTTCTTTCTAGATCTTTCCTTACTTCTGTAATTCGTGCTATCGTTGATTTCTTCTTCCAGAAATATTGGAGTATTTCTTTTGTTAGTCTATTTCCATCCATTTGATACAGGTGTCCGAAAAAGGTTAATCTGTTTGGCCATTACTTTAGATATTTTCTCTATATTTTTGTAGATATCCACATTACTTCTTATTTTCCAACCATCTGCAGTTTTTATTGCACCCATTATTTTTCTAATAGTCTTTTCCAGTACCTCTAGTCTGTCTATCTTATACTTCATCGTTAGGCATTCAGATCCATATAAACATTCTGGTCGTACCACTGTGGTGTAGTGTATTAGTTTTGTTTTTCTCAATAAACATTTCTTGTTGTAAATATTTTTGGTCAAACCATATGCTTTTTCCATTTTGTTAATCCTAACATCTAGTGCACATTTTTCTAGTCCATTCTGTTGTATAGTCTCTTCCAGATATTTAAATTTATTTACTCGCTCTATTTTAACTATTTGTGTTTGTATGAATTTTGGTGCATTTTTTTTATATTTGTCATGAATTTTGTTTTTACAGATGAAATTTTGAGACCAGTTCTGTTTGCTATTTTTTTCCAGAAGGTTTATCTGAATAACTGCTTCTGTCAGGTTTTCTGAAAGTATTTCAAAATCATCCGCAAAAGAAAAGCAGGTTACCTTAATTCCATTTGTTTTCCTTCCCAGAGTTAGTGGTTCAATTTTGTGATTTTTTGACTCCGAATTCCAGATCCTTACAATTTTTTCTAGAAAACAATTAAAGATAATGGTGATAAACCATGACCTTGTCTAAGATCAGTTTTTATTTCAAATGGCTGAGATACATACATTTCACTTTAGATATTGTACTTATTAGTGTTTCACGAATTATATTTGCTAATTTTGATTTAACTTTTGATATGGCTCTTTATTATAATAATAATAATAATACTTTTGTTATTTTGATGCATTATTATTCCGACACATATGACAAAAATCAATTTCATATTGCTTACATGACATGGTAATCTATGGCAAAAATTCATAATGTAAAACCTCCTCGATGTTGGAAAAATAAACCACTATCATCTTTATGCAGTGTAGGTCACACACACTTTCATTAGTTTACCGTTTGGTTTTGTTTGTCTCTGAATCAAAACCAATTAATGAGTGGCTGTTGGTGTTTATTTTCGGCAATAACAACAGATTGACACTTGAAAGTTCAAACAGTTCATTCCACTTATCAATTATTCATTACCCTGCTCATCGTATACCATATGTGAAATAAATGCAACTTTCTGTTTTCATCAGAAAGTTGAAGCAAAATGTGATTTTGAGTATTGGAGTCAAAACTAAAATAATGAGTAATTGTTTCTCAATATGTCTCTTCTCCCTTTTGAGTTTTCAAAACCAACAAGCGTAACATTTTTCAAAGCCAAACTTCATCTTTTATTTTATTCCTCTGATTACTGGAGCTTTGCTTTTCAAAAATTTCAATAGTATTTACTTATTTATTCATGTCAAAAACATCAAACTTCAACATACAAGATAAATACATACGAGGCACTGAGAACCATAAGGGTCTAAAGCACGCCATCATGGAGCCCACATTTAAGTGAATATCAGGGAAACTGGTGAGACAGCTTTTCGTGAACTTTAGTATATACAATGTGGGCCTATAGCAAAGATAAACTTGATTCACCATAAGATCAAGAGATGTCAGAAGCATTAATAAATGCTACACCCTCACAGTCAAAAATGGTGTGCTCTAAGTCCTTACGGTCCTCAGTTCCTCATATACATATCCATAATAGTGTCTATAAACTACTTGCTAATTTAAATTTGAAGACAATGGTGCATCTGCAGTACATAATGTTCACTGGTGTAAGTGCACTCATAGATTATTGAACTCTGCAGTCACAAAGGGTTGATGATATGGAACAGCTCCACTTCTGAAAATTGTCTTTTGACCTTGCAACTCTGTTTTGAGCCTGTTCAGAGTTTACTACATGGGCCATTCTTCAGTGAAACCAGCAAGCAGACTTTCCAATGGTTTCACCTAATGGTGTTCAGACCTCATCTTATACAGACAGATGGGATCACATCTGTTGATCACGTCACACGTTGATGTAATGAAACTTTTCCCGGCCGCTAATCTTTAAGAGGGTACCTCATGACTGATGTCTGGAGGTGCAATTTCAGCTAATGGTAGAGTTTATCCCATGGGGTAGATTTCAGACAGCCAGTAATGAGTCTACATGACTCCCAGTAATGAGTCTACGTGACTCATTAAGAGCAATATCCACTAGTTTAGGCGTGCAGAATTGTACCAAATATAGGTAGCATATTCACCAGCTGCATATCATGAAGATAAATCTGTAGTTTTCACTGTTGCTGCACCCCTGAGAGGTTCACATAACTTCACACAATATGTTGTGTCTTTGAGATACATTTTCCTTTGAATTCAAACATGCTGTTTGAAAGTCAAGATTGACCCCATTTTTGGGCTGGAAACTGTGTTCCAACTGCAATCCTCTCCAAATCACTAGAAGTTCCCTGAGGGGTTATCTGTGCCTCAGATGGACTGTGCAAACTTGGGTTTTGCTGAGATTTGGTTTTAACTGTTTTTTACAGCAGTATTTACCTAATTCTACCAAGCAGTGTTAAGATGTAATTTCACCTGTCCAAAGGTGTCACTCTGTCCAGAGATGGCAAGATCTCCGCACAGATGAAGGGTTGATCACTGGTATAAATAAGGGAGGAGATATCCTTTGGGACCTTCTATCGGCTGTACAATGAAAAATCTATTTTGAAGGAAATCTTGAATTAATCACATACAATGGTAATATTTAGTTATTCCATACATTTTGTGCAGGAACATTTGATAACTGATTGTGCTTAAGCTGCTGTCAAATCAACAAATGCTATACTAGTGTCCTTTATTGCCTCAAAACTGTCTTCAGTATGTGAGGTTAGATTTAATACCTATTCTGCGGATTCTTACCCGGTCTAATCCAATTAGATGTGGGGTTGTGAGATGTTCATCTGCTTCTAAGTGTATATTATGGATCACTCATTCAAAGATCTTGAGCAGACAACATAAGGGAGAGATTGGTTCATCAACTTACTTGCCTGAAGAAATATCTTCGTCACTAAATTACAATTCATTAAAGAGATCAGAACAAGCCCCATAAACTCACTTTAAACTTGCCAGCGGGTGCTATTAAGTCATCTCCAAATTTGTCATATCTTTACACTCTAAGACTTGACTCTCCAGTCTCTGCCGCTGGCCATGTAACCAACAACATGTCACTTGAGTCTGTTGGCTGGTACCACTGCATTTTACCAGCATGGAAAGCAGCGCAGGTACACAAGTATAAGAGAGCACTCGTGACACCGCTGTTAGACACCCAATGGTTGGAAATGACTTATCTCTACATATTATTACTGAAAGTACCCTGCTGTGGTTTTCTGTCTGTATGTGGAGGCTAATCTCAGGAACTACTGTAGGGATTTTGATATGGTTTTGCTAAAAGACAAACTGATCAACAAGGAGGATTGGTGTATAAAATTTATTACTGCAGTCACAGACAAGTTGTCTAGATCTCGATATTTAAGTGTCACCCATTTGAACCCAATGTGAATCGTTAGTTATTTACTAATACTGGTCGGTTACCTGTGAATACTGTTCTATTTCTTTGCAAAGACAATTTCAAATTTATTTTAATATATGCTCTATTCAGAGAAAGTCTAACAAGCACACACACACACACACACACACACACACACACACACACACACACACACACTATTGACAAGTTACCAAGTCTGACAACAGAACAAAAACACAGGATACGAGGATGAAGTGGATTATGTGAATAGTGACTAAATATTATAATAAATTTACAGCTGACATCAAAAAAATTACAGAAATGAATGATACTCTATCCAGCACGTTATTAACCTACAAATGCAAATCAGCATTATCAAAAAATACAGAAACTGATACACTTGAATTATCAGTAAATATTACTAGGCGCATTCCATTAACACTGTAAACAGCAGTCTACTATGTGCAACCATAGAGACTGCTTTACAATACCTGTTCCTAGGTGTGTGGGTTTAAAAACAGCCCAACATCACTTAATGACCCTTATGAGCAATGTGACAATGCTGTGTCACTGGTTACCAGAACGTTAAGAAATTGCTGAGAGATGTTGGTCCACCAACTAGGCGATTTTAGGAGAGCATTGGAAAGGATCATTAAATTTATGTAGTACTGCATCAGAGTATTATTTTAATATATGAGTAGTATCAACATCAATTAATCTAAATCACAAGTATTTAACAGATCACTTTTACTGCGAACCAATAAAAGGTCATCCACAACATCAGGGTCCAGCAATGCTCGGAAACAACCAAACTTGCACCACTGAATTTCCTCTCACTAGAGCTGCTTGAGGCTGTAATACACAGTACACACTCTTGGCCACACATGCAAGAGAAGGTAAGGTCTTTTCCTATTTTTCCCACCATCCAAGAATATCACTTCTCCATCTTCATCTCTTTGGTAACAGCAATCGAGAGGTACAATGCTACTTCAAAGTGCTTGTCCACATGGTCCGCACTTTCAATTGATGGCTAGTTTCAATGAGTCTTATGTACCTTTTGTGAACTACAAGTAACTAGAGAGAACGGAAATCAAAATTTGTAACAACATTAACTCATAACCGTGCTCCAGGAGCTCAGAATAATAAGCGTATACAGTTGCTCACTGAAATATGCTCACTATTTTTATGTACTTGAATTTAGCATATTTCGTGACAGTACTCACTTTTTCGTGAAATGTTTATAAGATGATATTTGACTTTTCTCTGTTGGATTCAGTTGTCTAGTGAAAGTACGATTCCACAAAGCTGTTTCGTTGGCTGCAGAAATGACCTGGTTCAATGTGTTTGCCTCATTTTTGGTGCTTCAAATACCATTTCTTCGAATGTGGTTCCTTCTTGATGTTTATATAAAAAAAGTAGTAACATAATTCATTTTTCCTGTTCACTTGCAAATTATTATAACGGCGACCTACACATTGTTCCACTATCACACACACACCGAGAGTTCACTGCCGACTGACAACGGTCAAAGACGACTCCAGCGTCAAAGACATTTTACACAACACACAAGCTTCCACTTGTAACCAGTCTCTTTGATATTCTTTGTCACATCTGCTAATATTAATCAATATGCTGTCACTCTCAAACATATAAGCAAATTAGCATAAAATAAGGCAAATTACAATTCACAAAAAAAATTCTGACAAAAATATAAGAAAACATTTACAACCTCCCTCATTAGATTTGGTATCGACAAATCTGGTAGAAAATAACATCTTCCAGATCCATTACATCACTCGCCTGAAACATTTACACACAGAGCTCCAAACTCTTTGAAAACATTATCTCTCTCTTCAGTGCTCAGCATAAAAAGATCACAATATGAGACACAAAAATGTTCCTACCATGTGGTACAAGTGCAGTTTAATCTGATCATTCCTTCCATCTATGTAACTTCTGCATTTTATTTTAACTACTGCCATGGCAACACTATATAATTCACTAGGGCTCAAGTAGTTGCCCAGAAGTTTACTCTGCCAGAGAAGTACCAAATGGATAGTCAGATAGTTGTCTCATTTTAAATCATTGATAGCTTCTTTGAATGGCTTGAGGAACAAGACAAGCTTATTTAGGCTCTGCTGATCAATATTCTGAAGTGTATTTAAATTTTTTGAGGGAGACACTCCTTAACCTCAATCATAGTATGACATATTGGAACCAGGAAGTCTAACAAAGTGTTCCATGAAACTTTGACCTTTTGTTTGAGTAATTTTCTGAGTCTCTTTGCAAGACCACTTCTCTTACAACATGCCACTAATGCTTTACATGAGTTTATTGCCTCTCCCACATGAGTTAGTTCTGGCTATGATGCTAAAAGCTCTGACTTACACTTATGACTGAGCGAAGTTCTAAGACAACAACAACTACAAGGAAGTCAAGTGAATTCTTTCAGAGCTGTCACTAAGATAAACCTTCGATCTTTTAAGAAAAGTGCTGAGTTCATTATATTCCCATAAATTTGCAAGGATACGAAGTGGCAAACAACAGCTCTAATGAAACAGCTGTTTTTGTGTCATCAGGATATGGGATGGTAAACACTACTTTTGTACTTTGTTCAACATATGCCACATTTCGCTAATAGTGGATACAGTCACTGCTGTGTAGGTTATTTTGTGTGCATTATCCATCCACACATCAGTCTGAAAAGAGACCCTTATCAGTAACAGCAGTAGTACAGCCTCCATGTCCACTTCACAACCCACTTCAGCTCTTGCAGATATTAGTTTGGACTACCTTTTTGAAACAAGAACCATGAACCATACTGAGTGATCTAAGTTCTTTGCATTTTGAGTGTCACTGAATCACGTATGGCTCAGTGATGATGTTCTGTGCCCTGTTTTCATTTGATGGAGGATGTATGTTCTCCCATAGTTGACGTGGAATAAACAAGTATACAACTATTTTGTACGTTTTCCACATGTCAGTCTTTCTCTTCTGGAGCACATCTGCAATTACGTACACTTCTTCATTTAATTTGCCTTTTACATCATCTACAGTTGCACAACCCTGGATTTGGATTTGTACTTGCTCCACCCCAAGTGACTACAGAACATACTGCACACAGATCCCAAATGGCCTAGTTACTCATAGATGATTGGAAAAAGGGTGTTCCAGAGCTGAACAAGCAACAGTTTGGTACACAGGTAAATTTGGAGCTGTGAGTAACTGGTAATGAGGCTGGTCCTATAAGCACCTTGGCCAGCCTAATCCTTTCACTGCGCACAGCGTCAATGATCTCCAAATAAGAAGGCCACGCTAATCCATCCGTGAATGCGCAAAAGTCCTATAAAAATGGAGCAGATGCACCCTATCTGCTTCCCAATACCTTTAGCTAAGGCACTTTATGATGTTCAGTATTCTGGCTCTTATGCCTCTTATGTATTGCTACCACAGCAGTTTGGAGTCAAAAATGAGGCCCCGAAACATCACTGAGTTGCAGCCCTCTCCTCTAACTTCCGCACTTGAAGTTGCAGCTGACAGTTCGTTCTTCTAACACTGGAGGAGGAACACTAAAACAGCAAGGTCGTCCACAAATAAGGAGCACTGTACAGGACTCCTTACTGTAGACATGATACTTTTTATCGTTACAGCAAAGAGGGCAACACTTAAAGCATTGTCCTGAGGAACACCATTCTCCTGCTCAAAACAAACTGACAGCATGTCACCAACTAGGGACTAAAGAGCTGCAGAGACAGAAAACAATGAGTGAAGCTGGGGAGGTAGCCACAGAAGCCCCACTGAAGCAGTTACGACAGAATACTGTCTCTCAAAGTAGTGTAATATGCCATACTGATATCAAAGAATATGCCGATTGCGTAGGAAAATGTGCTGAGTTGCTGTCTCTGGCAGGGTCAGATTGTTAACAGTGGACTGAAATCTCCAGAATCCACCCTGAGAGCAGCTAAGGATTTGCCTGTTATCTAACAACCAGAAGACAGTTAACCATTCACTCCAGGGTCTTTCCTACAAAGGGAATGCTCTGGTGAGTACTGGAAGATGTGTGGACCTTTCCCAGCTTGAGGAAAGGTATCAGAATTGCCTCTCTCCACAAGACGGGGAAGTTTCCTACCCTGCCATACAAAATTAAAACATTCAAGTAGGATTTCCTTTGACACTCCTGGCAAATGTCAAAGCATGCCATACCGGATTTCGTCATGGCCGGGTTAAGTGTCACAAGTCTCACACAGTGCCAATTCCAGCTCCCATATGGAGAAAGGGGAGTTGTAGGACTCAGAACTGTTGGATCTGAAGTCCAACTTGCCCCTCTCTACAGTCACATGGTAGTGACGAAATGCTGGATCCTGACTTGCATTGGCAGCAGTGTTTGCAAAATGCTTGGCCAGTGTCTGAGCAATGTCTCTGGGTGTTGCTTGGAAACAGCCCTTTTCAGCACTGCTGCAAATGGTAATTGATTGTGTTTACTGGAAATCCTCCAGATGGCTTCTCACACTTTTGTAGAGCAAGTGGAATGGTTGATAGAGTTCTGGAAGAACTTGCCATGACCTTTTCTTGCTCTCCTTAATTACACGTTGAGCCTTGGCTCTCATGACTAACAGCTTTGAGGTTGTCTGCTGTTAGGCAGCATTTAAACTGTCTAAGAGCAGTACGCCTGTCCCAGATTGCTGAATGGCACTCATCTGTCCATGAAGGTACAGGTCTGAGAACATTATGTGATCTACCCATTTCTTACCATTCTTGCGATGATCATACACAGCCAGCTGGCTGAACAGTGCCCTGTTAGCCCTGCTTATCATCCATTTTGGTGGCTTCTGTTCAAGCAATCCTCCATCCAGTAGGTGGACCCACAGTGGAGAGTGGTCACAGGAATGAATGTGGTCAATTGATTCCCACTGTGCTCAGCCGGCAAGAGATGGAGAGCAGGAAGAGAGTTCAATGGCTGAGGATGACCCAGTGGCACCCGAGAAATGAGTGGGACAGCCTGTGTTGAGGATGCATAGCTCCTGAGATGTCCCGAGGTTCTCCAAGACTCGCCCCATGGGACAAGTACAGTTTGTGCCCATAATAAATTATGGGCACTGAAATCACCCAGTAGAAGGGAAGTTGCTTGCAAGAGCCTCAGACCCTTTAGCATTCTGTGGTGGTAAGTACAAGGAGCAGATAGTGATGATCTGACTAATATGAATGGCATTGGTGGAGGGTACAGCCTGTTAGCACAGGGGCATCAGTGAGTTTGAAATGTGTTTCCCATCAACACAAGCACAGGTGTTGCACCTGTGCCAGGAGTTTCAGTTCCTCCACAAGAGTCCTGATGAACCCACCCATGTTCCATTGTACTATGGGAGCCAATTATCACGAAGGTTGCAGTTTCACCCAGTCTTTCCACTGGGGTGGTGAGCCCACAATGGGTGGAGGTTCAACCTTGGGGCAAGATGGTTGAGCTCTGAAGCAGCAACAGCAGAACAGTCATGTCAAATAACATCGACGTGCTCTGACACTCTACTGTGTGGCCTTACAGATATTCTTCGCCTCACCATACGGGATGTGCTTCGATGTTTAAATTTCCTGTATTTTCCTTTCTTCATGGAAGACACTGCAATCCCTACTTGAGACAGGGCGATTCTCAGCACAATTTCCACACTTCAGGGGTGAGGAGGAACCACCTCAGTCATGGGTGGCTCTGTCACATTTGCCCCAACTGGCTTCACCCTTACACCCTAAGGTGGTGTGCCCAAAGTGCTGGCATTTAAAACAGTGCATGGGCTTGGGGACATGGGGCTGTACACTTAGGTGAAATAAACCTGCTTTAACATGCTCCAGGAGTTTTGTGCTATTGAAGGTAAGGATGAAGGAGTCAGATTTTAATAGATACCATCCACACTTTTCAATATATTCTGCACATTGACAACCCCTTCCTGAGTCCACTCATTTTTCCATTCCTCCTTGTGAATGTCTACCAGATGCTGACACGACAACACAACACCTTTGCTCAAGTTCAAGATGTCATGGAGCTCCATTTGTATGGCATACAAGCTCTGTTAGAAAAGTATCTGACCTTTTTTTGTTTTTTGGATTTGAATCCAGCGAAAACTTCCATGAGCTGACCTTGAACCTTCATGCGTATGTGTCACCTTTTTCCCCATTTGTCAATAGTGTGAGTTTCTGGCAAGCAGCAGCTGAGTGAGGTAATGTATAGTGCTCATGTTAGTTTTTCATTTCAAGGGAAATGGTGGAACAACTGGAGGAGTGCTATTGCAACCAATTTTGACAGAAACTGGGTGACAGCCTGGTGGAAACCATGTGGAAGATTCAGAGGGTTTTCAGTGATGATGCTGCGTGCATCACACAGACTAAGGCGTGGCACACCCAGTTTACAGATGGCTGCTCATTGGTGGAGAGCAAGTCATGGTCCAGTCGGTCACAAACATGCTGAAATGATCATCTCACTGCCAAAGTAAACACTGTGGTGATGCAGGACCATTGTGTGACTATCAGAGAAATTGAGGAAGATATGGGCATCGGTACTTTTTTGACACATTCCACTGCGACCGAAGATTTGGCCAGGAAGAAAGTGTCGACAAAATTTGTGACAAAGCTATTGCTGGTGGAGCAAAAGCCACTTTGTGTTGAAGTCTCAAAGGACATGCCAGACTCTCCACACACACACACACACACACACACACACACACACACACACACACACGTATGCACCACAGGGTCAAACACCCACCGAAGATTAGTACAGGGATGTCCTCTATCACCTACATGATGCTGCGCACACAAGAGACTGGACTTGCAGTCAACAGGAAATTGGTGCCTCCATCAGGACAATGCTTCATTCTCCGCACTTGATTCACATTTTTTGGCAAAGAATGAGATTCCTTTGTTTTCAACAGGCCCCTTATTTTTGTGATATAGCCCCCCTGCGACTTCTGGCAGTTCCTCAAACTCAAGGGGCCATTGCAACAAACATGATTTCAGACAAGAGAGGGCCTTACGGCAGCAATGACAACTGAGCTAAACTCCATTCCAAAAGAGGCCGTTTCAGTGTGCTTCCAACAATGGCAGCACCACTGGGAGGACTGTGTGGAGTCCTAAGAGAACTACTTTGAGGGTGATTAGGTGTCCTATGCTCCAGGTAAGCCATTTTTTTCCCCAGCCTAAGGTCACATACTTTTCTAACAGATCTTGTGTAATCCAACGAACATAGCTTTCTGGAGATTTGTTGCTTGCTGAGAACTAGCAGTTACTACCAACAGTATGCCATTACACAATTGCCCAACACATTTTAGAGTAGCTACAATGCCCTCCAAACCTTTTTGAATATAAAAGGACAAAACCTTCTCACAATTGCCCTCTTTTCATATCATAATCAAAAATACTTTCTAACCAGCAGCATGCATTTCTCTTACTATTCTTGGACACATTCTGTGTAACCCCAGAATCTGGAGGACGGGCTACATGAGCCCTCTTATTTGATTGGTTGTTAGTGCCTACCAGCAGCCCACGAATTTCACTGGGAGGAGAAGGAGAAAACTTTGAGGGTTCCATTTCAGTACCACAAGCAGCTAGGGAAAGAAAGGTCCATTCAAACAAAGCCCCAAGTGCCTAAGTTAGCCTCATACAACTGAGATGCAGAAGGTTCCCCAGAGGTTGTCCGCTAATGACTGTTCCATCTCAATAGCCATCTCATCAGTGTACAGCACACCTTGAGATTGAGGGTTTGTTTCATTGACGCGCATACGATAGTCACTGAGCTCACGGTGACGGGGGACTGGCGGTGCTTAGCAGTGATACTTTAAGCATCCAGAGTGCTCTCTTAGAGGACGACTATCTACTCTACAATTGTTCAGGCCATTAATAAGTTCTGGACATATTTATTTGGTAAACTATTCACTACTGGCTGACTAGCCTGAAGTATCCCATGGGTCAACTGATGAGGTGAGCACTGAGGCTTCAAGAGCGCAGCGCCACAGCGATAAACAAAAGCATAGGTAAAAACAAGGACACTACCCGCCTTACAAGGAATCCTTTGGTGAAACTCAGCGGTGTGGACAAGAGGCATTAATGGTTATTCATATCCCAGCTCATCTACTTCCAGCTTTTCTGAAGTATTCCCATGATACTTCAATGTCTGGTCACCTTGGATCTGTGAAGATTCTACAAAGAGTCTGATCCAGGTATCATTGGCCAGGTCTTCACCAGTCCATTGGACACTATTCAAGGTACCGTAAGAAATGCCAGTAACGAACCTCATGCCGCAATTACCTCCGGGGCATCATTCCAGTTTAGGCCACTAGGTGTAAATCTTGTGCTCTGGATGCAAGAAGGACTAACAGAAATGTTTCCATACGAAATGGATTAGGAACAGCAAGTGGATAGAAAAGGCCAAACAAGTGAGAGGGGTATAATGTTAATTTTATTATTAACTGCCACACAGTTTGTTCAATATGGGCATTGGAGACGTCAACAAGATGCTGCATCCAAAGAACAACGTGATCAACAGCTGCTCGCACCAGCTCCTCTAGAACCTGAGCAATGTTCCTGTATACTGCCCTTCACATCATGTAGAGATTGAATGTGGCCCTCTAAACACATTCTTTTATATATTTCAGAATCAAAAGTCACTTGCAGAATGTGGAAAACCTCTGGAAGGAGGCATTAAGCACATCTTCCACTGGGCAAGTGACATTTGGTGTTGCCCCATTTAACATAAAAACATTGGATTCCACACAGTTGCTCTCTTCCAAAGCGAGAATCACATGCTGAACAAGAAGGTTTCAATAATGTGTAGACAGTATGGTACACCTAAAAGGCCCTCTGGGAGTATTCTCTTCAAAGAACAATGGACCTAGAATAAAGGTGCTTGTGAATCTACACCACACAGTCACACATGGAGAGTGGAATGACTCTTCATGCACCAGTACTCCAATGTGGCTGTTCTGTGCATTCGCTGTATGCTTTAGTGTAAAATGTGCCTTGGAACTACACAGAATATTGCCCAGTCACAGTTCATCAACTTCGATTAGTGCCAGAAACCAAAGAGCAAATTTACAACATTGCTGCAGTCATGAGGTTTCAGTTGCTGCATGATCTGGGTACCAGTGTAATACAGACTACAAAACCTTCCATACTGTTGGCTATGGTATGAACAATTCTTATGACACTGCATGAGCACTAGCACTACGCATGGCATGTTCTGCATGGTCACTTAAGGCAACAGCAACCTCATCACCAGGATAAGATGACTATCTCTTCCAGGTGCCATACCAAGCTCACCCGACGTTTCGAATTTGATTATCATCATCTTTAAACCATTTAATGACATTGGACCTCTCCTTACACCCTCAAGTCTGCGATACTCTCTCAATGCAGTGCTGTAACTGCTACTGTTCACATTAAACAGTTCCATTAACAGTGCATGGTATCTCTTCTCAATACCTATTTTGTTCACTGACACTGTTGCTTGTCAAATGACAGCGTAGCTGCCATACCATCACACAAACAGTGTACTATGCCAGATTTGCATTTGACAGTCACAATTAGAACATTTTTTTCCCAGCATAATTCAGTCTCACATTAACATATCAGCATATCTACCAAGTTTCACTGCCATGCAATAATTACATCCCACACTTGACCTTCATGAGTAGCTGCACTTCAATTCTAACCACCCAGTACTTGGAGTTCTCTTTTCATAAATGCTTAAAGTAACTTTTGGGTCCAGCACTAGGCTTATATAGATCAACAGTAATTCATTTTCCTATCCTGCAGTGTTCGAAGCTAGCCTTTAAGATGCATGGAATATCATATAGTTGCGATCACAGTACAACCACCATTCAATAACTCACACTTACTTCAGAAAGAAGAAAGATATTAGTATCACACTCAATTCAGAAACTCTTACACTAGCAACTATATTTCACTCACAGCAATGCATGGTCTAAAATATTGTGAATGGTAAGCTATGTTCTATCACACTTTTTTAAATACATTTCCAAATCAAGTGCACATTGTCCACAAGTAGCATAACTTTGCAATCACTATGACAAATTATCAAAATGTATGTAGTTCATTATGAAGCTAAGGTATAACACTAGCATAAGTTTGAAAAAAATCAGATTTATTAACCAAATACTTTCTTCAGAGTAAGTTGAGAATTACTGTGGAATTAATCATGCTAAATGAGATGTAGCCCTTTTTTTCCAAAGGGAAAGTATAACATTACAGAAATATGTCCAGAAGCAGGTTTGTCATAGTGTGATATACTGGGAAGTAATAACTGTATGAGCACCAAACTTGGTAGCATTAATGTCCAGAGTATGGGGTGCAGGAGTCCCATGCGCCAGAGTGACACCGTCTAGTTTCAACTATGGCCACCAAGTGCCATGATCAGTCATCGTGATTCATAGTCTCGCACACGTGACCAGTCGCAGTGCTCTTGTTGACATGTCAATGCGAACTTGGACAAAAGACTTAGGGCATTATTAGTGAAGCGCTATTATCAAAACAACAGTATTGCTGCAGCTGAATATAACCAGCTGGAAGGGTTATGGAAGGGTCCTTTTTCTCCACCTGCTGCATGGAGCGTAGTTCGAATGAATTGGAGAACTGAGTGTCACTCCAGGAAGACGCTAACAACCACTAGCACCATAGATGATTGACGAAATCACTGTTGCTATGGCAGACAACAATATGTACAATTTCCAATCATCAGACAGTGCGCATACTGTGTCATGACAGTTGAACATCCCATGAACACTGTACAGAATGTGCTTCAAACCATTCTCAAATGGTATCCATGCAAGATCCATAACATACGGCAGCTTGCACCACAGGACACACAATGATGTGTTAACTTTGCTCTCCACTTTCTCGTAAGGATTCAAGTTGACGAGGGCTGGCTCTGAACCATCCTATGGACAGACAAAGCTCATTTTTTTCTGACAAGTAAACACACAGAATTGCTAAGTTTATGGATCTTCACCTAGAGTCACTGTGCATAAAGTTCCTCTATATGATGAAAGTGTCACTGTATGGTATGGATTGGTGGCTATGTTCATCGCTGACCAATTCTTTTTTGAACAGGTTAGCTCTCAAGGACAAAAGACGTTCAGTGTGACTGGTCAGCATTACTGCGATATGCTTCACCAACCCCACCACGCATAACTCTTGAAGTTAACCTGCTTCTCTGAAACACATATGGAAACAATTGCATTATCAGATGATCGTTTCCAAATGCTTGACTGGCTTGATCACTTGATCTCTCTCCCTCTGAGTTCTGGTTGTGAGACTGCTGGAAGGACAGGGTTTACCACAGGAACATTCAGAGACGTGCTGATCTGATGCACAGCATATCACGAAAGGTAGTCAGCATATCTATCGGCATGCTTCGTTCTGCTGTACAGAATGCAATCCTGCACATTCAGACTCTCCTGGACACTGATGGGAGCCATATTGAGCCCCTTTTGTAGCAGTAATGGTACCAGTAAGTAATCCTATGATGTACCACAGCATCACATTAAAAGTGTTTCAATTGAACTGATTCTGCATTATTTCTCTCCTCCATGTCCTTGACATTAATGCCATCCAGTTTGGTCCTTGTACAGTAATTATTTTCCGTGTTATAGTGTGTTAAATAGGGACAGTTTAATTATAGCCACCCGTTACAATCAAATGTTTTCTTAGCTCCAATATCAGTCATAAAAGTGATCAACACACAACCAGTTGTTTCAATATTTTTGACACATATATAGCAACTCCTTTTCTCATACTGACTTTGCATGGAGATAATGTTAGCCTGTAATCTCTTCCATCTATACTATATTCTTGTTCGCGCATGGTGTTTAGACAGGTATAGAATATACAGGGTGATCCATTGATAGTGACCGGGCCAAATATCTCATGAAATAAGCATTAAACAAAAAAACTACAAAGAACGAAACTCGACTAGTTTGAAGGGGGAAACCAGATGGCGCTATGGTTGGCACTCTAGATGGCGATGGCGCTGCCATCGGTCAAATGGATATCAACTGTGTTTCTTTAAATAGGAACCCCCGTTTTTATTACATATTCGTGTAGTACATAAAGAAATATGAATGTTTCAGTTGGACCACTTTTTTCGCTTTGTGATAGATGGCGCTGTAGTAGTCACAAACTTATAACTAAGTGGTATCACGTAAAAATCCGCCCGTGCAGACGGTATTTGCTTCGTGATACATTTACCCGTGTTAAAATGGACCGTTTACCAATTGCAGAAAAGGTCAATATCATGTTTATGTAAGGCTATTGTGATCAAAATGCCCAACGGGCGTGTGCTATGTATGCTGCTCAGTATCCTGGACGACATAATCCAAATGGCCGGACCATTCGCAGGATAGTTATGTTATTTAAGGAAACAGGAACTGTTCAGCCACATGTGAAACGTCAACCATGACCTACAACAAATGAGGATGCCCAAATAGGTGTTTTAGCTGCTGTCGCGGCTAATCCGCAGATCAGTAGCAGACAAACTGCGTGAGAATCGGGAACCTCAAAAACATCGGTGTTGAGAATGCTACACCAACATCGATTGCACCCGTACCATATTTCTATGCACCAGGAATTGCATGGCGGCGACTTTGAACGTTGTGTACAGTTCTGCCATTGGACACAAGAGAAGTTATGGGCGGATGACAGATTTTTTGCATGCATTCTATTTAGCGACGAAGCGTCATTCACCAACAGCGGTAATGTAAACCAGCACAATATGCACAATTGGACAATGGAAAATCCACGATGGGTGCGACAAGTGGAACATCAGCGACCTTGGCTGATTAATGTATGGTGCGGCATTATGGGAGGAAGGATAATTGGCCCCCATTTTATCGATGGCAATCTAAATGGTGCAATGTAATTTCCTACATAACGTTCTACCGATGTTACTACAAGATGTTCCACTGCATTACAGAATGGTGATGTACTTCCAACATGATGGATGTCTAGCACATAGCCCATGTGTGGTTGAAGTGGTACTGAATAGCATATTTCATGACAGGTGGATTGGTCGTCAAAGCACCATACCATCGCCCGCACGTTCACTGGATCTGATGTCCCCAGATTTCTTTCTGTGGAGAAAGTTGAAGGATATTTGCTATTGTGATCCACTGTCAACACCTGACAAGATGCGTCAGCGCATTGTCAATGTATGTGCGAACATTACGGAAGATGAACTACTCACTGTTGAGAGGAATGTCTTTACACGTATTGACAAATGCATTGAGGTTGACGGACATCATTTTGAGCATTTATTGCATTAATGTCGTATTTACAAGTAATCACACTGTAACAGCATGCATTCTCAGAAATGATAAGTTCACAAAGGTACCGTCAAATGGGGTCATTTGGGACACTGGGGCGAATTCGGACAGTATGGCTTATTTGCTCTTTGCCACTGCATAACAACAAATATTTACTTATTTTAACGTCTGTGCCCCAGTTATTTTAAGTGCAAGATTGAATTTATCACTTTCCACAACTTTTATTTTGCATCAATTGTTTCCCCGAGGTGAATAATTGACAAACAGTCTCAGTGTTAAAAATCCATGCACTATCGTAAAGTGGAAACTTTCTATTGTTGTACCAAGCAGGAAGTTATTGTAACCATAATTGTTGATGTGATCAGTAGCTAACAGCATTGAGACAATTTCTGTACAAGTTTGTTGAGTTTCTTTTGCAAGGTTATAAAATAACAATGGTTTTTGTAAAACTGTGTATTGTGTGGGGTGATTTTAGACAATGCCAAGAACATATAAGAGCAGGAAAGATACTACATTATGGTGTAATTATGACCCGGAACTTTCAGATACAGCTGTTCATGATATTCAAAGTGGTAAATTATCATACAGGAAAGCGTGAGATTTGTATGGTATACCTAAATCAACCCTACAAAATAAAGTGCAGAAAGCACACCCAAAAAAAAAGAAAAAAGAAAAGGAAGTCAGCCAGTGCTAAATAAAGAAGAAGAAGAAGAAGAAGAAGAAGAAGAAGAAGAAATGTTGAAGCAAGGTATCTTAAGGGCTGCACATTGGGGATTTCCCTTCACTACATTGGATATTAGATATTTAGTTAAAGGCTACCTTGATAAATCTAGCTGAAAAGAGGAGAAATTTCGTAATAATTTGCCAGGAGAAGATTAGGTGCATTTATTCCTCAAATGACAGTCAGAAGATGTTTCTGTTCACTTGGGCGAAAATATTGAACGAGCTCTTGCAGAATCATTCCGTATCATTCATTTGTAACAAAAGGCTACCTAAAATGTGTAAAATGCCACCAAAATAAAATAAAAAGCATGTAGAATTTAAAAAAAAGGCAGTAACTGTCCGAATTTGCCCTCTATATACTGTAACTTCAGACAGAGATATAAAAAACACGTGTGCGAAATCACTCCTTGGGGCAACTTCGGACACTATTTAATTGCCTCAGATAAATATACCTACACATACACTTTCTGGTTCTGGGATATTTTATTCGTTACACATATACCCTACCACTTCCATACCAATCTATTTAATCTAACAATATATATGAAAGTCGCAATCAAAATAACGACAAAACCGTTGATGGTAAATATACCACATTGGAACAACCAAAATAAAATGTTCAAACGTCCCTACGTTCTGTATTTTAATTTAAAAAACCTACCTATTACCAACTGTTCGTCTAAAATGTTTGTGACTATTACAGCACCATCTATCACAAAGTGAAAAAAATGGTCCAACTAAAACATTCATATTTCTTTACGTACTACATGAACATGTAATAAAACATTGGGATTCCTATTTAAAAAACACAGTTGATATCGTTTGACCTATGGCAGCGCCATCTAGAGTGTCAACCATAGCGCCATCTGGTTTCCCCCTTCAAGCTAGACAAGTTTCGTTCTTTGTAGTTTTCTCCTTTGACGCTTATTTTGTGAGATATTGGGCCCAGTCATAATAAATGGACCACCCTGTATATCTTCTCTGAATTCTTTAAGTCATTCTAACATAAAAGAAATTCTTTTGCCATGTATTTCAGCCACACAATGTGTCTATCAAACAAAGTATCTTTACTTTTCTGAATGTGGAATAATTTGGGAGCCTGTTCTTATTTCTTTTCTTTCGTGACTGCATTTCTGGAATCTGTTTAACCTAAAATATATCCCCCTCTGACTCCAGTAATCACAAGGATTTTGCTTTGTCTGCTTGTGGTATTCTTCTGACTCCCTATAAGATCAGATAGTCTATCTACACCCCAACCCCTCCCTCATACTGTCCCTCAATTCAGGAACAGGCCATCATTACTATATCCTCATTTCTTTGCTGCAGTCAAAAGCAACCCAACCCACTAAATTCTTTGTTTTCATGGTTGACAGCTGTTACAGCACTGCAAAATCTACACAAGTCCCATACATGTGTGTGCTGTTGCTGCTCCTTTTAGTTCCAGACCATATTTACTGCTACAGCCTAAACCATTACATTGGCTACTTCCCATTCCTTCTAGCATGCAAAACTGATATTTTTCATCAAAATCTTTGTACAAGGCACTTATGATCTATGTAACTTGATTTCATGATACTTGGGACTTGAAATCTTACATCTGAATTTTCTTTCAGCATCTGAACACCATCCGTCCAGTGACTGCTGCCTAGTAACTTACTTCGTACTCATTTTGCTTTCAACCTAAACTTAGGGTGGTGAGCACCAACCAGGAGTAAGAGAAACTAAAATAGTAAGTTACTAAGAGAGGAGGAAATCAGCGACTTCCAGTCAATAGTACTGAAGTAAATTACTCAAGGAGTAAGTTTTTCATTTGTTTCTGAAATAAATTTATTTATTCCATTACTGGTGGAGAGCACCAGTGAAGAGTATGCTACTACGTTAGTAACTTGAGGAGGAAACAAGGCCAAAATTTACTCCTACAAATAGTAGGAGTAAAGTCAGAGGGTAAGGCCCAATCTTTGAGATCTGTGGTTTAAGTGTCAAATTCTATGGATTACCTGGACTACGAAGAACATATGGAGATGGAGGAAGAGGTGAACATCCCAAAAATAAGGGTTGTAATGGAGAGAAGAAACACATTTGTGATGGATAGCAACAGTGATTTCAAAGAGCAGTTAGCGTTTTTTAAGGGATCTTTAGAGTTGCTGCTTCATATGCTGGCGCCCTCACTACAGCATAATTCTGACAGGAACTGTGCTTTGTCTCCTAGGGTCCAACTTCTTTACGGACTGTGAATCTTCTGCACAGTTACTTATCAAAACGTAGCAGGAGTTCTCATTAATATCCATCGTACTATTGCTGGAAGAGCTTTCAGCAGTGCGATAAAACAGTTTAACTGCCTTAAAACCAATATGTGTTCATGCCGCAGGGGCAAGAAAATATATCAAAGAACGAAAGAGAATTCTATTGAACTGGTGGATTCCCAAATGTCAAAGGGGCAATCAACTGTGTACATATGCCCATATCCTTCTGGAGCACAAGAAAAACTATACTGTAAACGCAAGAATTTTTTTTCTATCAATACACAAATCATCTGTGACGCCAATATGGAGATGCTAAACTTGGTAATATGCTGGCCGGGTTCCATGCATGATGCATGCACTTGCGACAACAGTAAAGTTGCTGCTGGATTTGAAAATTGACAATCTGATGGGTTGCTAGTTGGAGACAGTGGATATGCTCTCTCCAAATATCTTATGACACCTGTGTTCCGAGTCCACACAGGAGTGAAACAGTGCTACAATAGAGCCCATATTGCTACCAGATGTGTAATAGAGTGAGCATTTGATGTCTGGAAGAAACATTTCCAAATTCTCACTAAAACAATGTGATTTAAACCAAACAAGTGTGAGAATGTTGTTGTGGTTGCTGCAGTTCTAGACAACTTTGGAATATAAGTTAGAGATGCTGTGGCGGTGAATGACATTGAACAATATGCATTTTTTAGCCAGAAGAAGCTGCTGCAGGCCAAGCTGTTAAAAAGTCTATTGTATTTAATTACTTTAATTAAAGTTGTACCTAGTTTTCTAGTAAAATTAGATGTTAGTGTAAAGACTTTTCCCTCTTAAATGAATAAATAAGCCACCAGATTGTCACTGCTGCAGTGAAAAGTGACTCATTTTATTTATGTGTAATTTTATAGTTGTGTTCTTTTTTTTCCTTTCTTTTTTTCTTTTTGTTAGGGGATTACCATTCTCATTTTATTTGTTAATTAAGTATACAAAGTCATATAATGTTTTGATCATTTCTAAAGAAAAGACATCTTTTGTAATATTGCAAATTCAGATAAATATTAGAATGTGGTATGAACAAAAATTAGTAACGATGCTGAATTGATAAACACAAATATAGGGTGATGCAGAAAAACAAGAACATTTCCACAATACAATAACACTACAAGTGATGAAGAAAAGAAATTTCATTCATAGTAATTGAAACCTTACGACTTTGCCATTTACGAAACATTGATGGAATTTATCATTTTTTTAAATTACATCCTTTAGATGGTGTCCTCCTGTACGAATGCATTTGTGAAATCTGCTGTTGAGATTCCTCATTGACCGCTGCAACATCTCAGTTGAGATACTGTGAATTGCATCCCGAATTCTTGGTTTTAACTCATCCAGAGTTCTTGGTCGAGTCATGTAAACTTTGCTCTTGAGGTAGCCCCACAAAAAAAAAAAAAAAAAAAAAAAAAAAAAGTATAAATCTGGTGATCTAGGGGGCACAGGGAATGTTACCAAATCGTGAGATCACACACTTGGCAAACAATTCTCGCACATATGCCATTGATTGCCTTGTAATGTGTGATGTCGCTCCATCCTGTTGAAACCAGGGTTCTTGAACGTTTGGAAAGTTATTCAATACAGGTGTAACAAAACGTCGTAACATTTCTGCATAACAATCAGCACTGACAGTTATTGTGCTTCCTGTTCATTTGCGGAAAAATATGGTTCGATAATCCCATGTGATGAAACACCACACCATACTACGAGGGCTGCTATATATATTTCTGGCCTAGGCAACACTAAGTGTTGCCAGGTGCAATCTGACATTTCCATTGGAAAGTTTGACATTTTTTAGCATAAATGTACTCAGAACTTTTGGACTTACGACATTTTTTTTTCTTTTACAGGGACTTGAAGAAATCAATTTGGCACAAAAATGGAATTAACTCGTGAACATTTTCGTGCGATCATTTTTCACAACTTTCGACGTGGATTATCACGACAAGAGTGCATCGATGAACTTAAATCTTTGTATGGCGACGAAGCACCATCCTATAGCACTGTGAAAAACTGGTACAACGAATTCAATCATGGCCGACGCTCGCTCAAAGACGAATTCCGTGAAGGTCGTCCAAAAACAGCCGTTGTGCCAGAAAACATCGATGCCGTACGTGAACTGATAATGCAAGACCGTCATGTAACATACCGTGAGATAGAGGCATGCCTAGGCATTTCTCCCACCAGCATACATTCGATATTGCATGAACACCTGGCCGTAAAAAAGGTTTGTTCTCGTTGGATCCCGCACAATTTGACAATCGCTCAAAAGAAAGCTCGTGTGGATTGGTGTAAGGAAATGCTGAAAAAATACGATCGCGGTGCTTCAAAAGACGTTTATAAGATCGTCACAGGTGACGAATCATGGATCTATGCGTATGAGCCCGAAACAAAACAGCAATCGACCGTGTGGGTCTTCCAAGACGAGCCAAATCCAACGAAAGTTGTTCGTGGAAGAAGCACTTCGAAGCAAATGGTCACCTGTTTCTTCGGCAAAACTGGTCATGTGGCGACTGTTCCGCTTGAGCAACGTAGACGGTCAATTCTGAGTGGTACACCACCATTTGTTTGCCTGAAGTCTTCGGAGAAATTCGAAAAATGAACAACAGAAGACGAATCATTGTGCACCATGACAATGCGAGCTGTCACACATCGGCTCAAACCAGCGCCTTTTTGACCGGCCAAAACGTCGAAGTGATGGGTCATCCGCCGTACAGCCCTGACTTGGCACCCAATGACTTCTTTTTATTCCCACACATCAAGAAAAAAATGCGTGGTCAACGATTTTCGTCGCCAGAAGATGCTGTTGCAGCATTCAAAAACCATGTTTTGGAGGTGTCTCAATCGGAGTGGAAAAAGTGTTTCGAAAATTGGTTTGAGCGCATGCAAAAGTGTATAAATCTTGATGGAGAATATTTTGAAAAACAATAAACCATTTTCGTTGATAAATATTCGTATTTTCATTATTAGGCCAGAAATATATATAGCAGCCCTCGTATCACTTAATTAGCACGTAAAGGGAGCTCATGAAAGTCATAGGATTCATGTCTGCCTAGTAACGGTAGTTCTGTTTATTCACATAACCTGTCAGACGAAAATGTGCCTCATCTGACATTCATAACTTGTTTAGAGATTCATCACCATTGTTAATTTTTGTCATCATTTGTTGACAGAATCCTAATCGTGACCAGTAATCGTTGTCCTTCAATTGTTGCACCACCTGTAGTCTGTACGGATGAAATTTTAAATCAAGATGAAGAATTCTGTGAACACCCTGCTGGGACATTGCAACCACTGCTGGTTGCTTATGAATTGAATGCCGTGGGCTGCGTAAGACAGACTCGCATACATCAATGTTCGCTGGAGAACACACTTCTTGGTTGTCCTGTTGGTTTCTTCTTGAGGGCAGATCCAGTCTCTTCAAAGTTATTAATCCAACATTTTATCATGCGTTTCAATGGAACAGCATCATGACGACCTAAATTATAAAAACGTCAAAACTCCCTCTGCACTGCTACCAAACTATCATTGTTTTTATAAAACATTTTTATGGCTAACGCACACTGTTGTCTGTTCCACTGATCCATTATTACTGAAATGGTGGAATGTTTACTCGCTAACTGTCACGAACCAGCAGTGCTGCCCCCTGCCCATGGCTGCCACCATTAATTTCAAACATTCCCATTATTCTGTGTCAGCATGTATTATGCCACACAAGAAACAAGAACACATTAACCACCATAAAAAATATTACAGAAATATACATATGAACATTTTCTTATTCATTCACAAAAACCTGAATTTCTTGAGCACATTGGCTGAAGATCTGGAACCTGAAGTTTGCTCAATTATGTCTTGAACTTATTCATAATTTCCATTTTAATGTTATGATCTTCTTCCATGATTTCTCTTTGTGTTTCTATTAATAACATTTTTGCATTGTATTCCTCTCATATTAAACACATTTTTAAGGAGTGAAGCTCGTCTGATTTTTTCGGAAACTCTCAGTTCTTCACTACAACTGCATGTTCTCTTCCTCTTTTGCTGGGCGCATCTTCTGCTAAGCTCCCATCACAAAATGCAGGCCAATAAAGTTCCACCTTCAGCAGTTTCATTTCTACCTTCAGAGCAATTATCATCATTGAAGTTTTTTGAAAGTATCACATTATCTTCTGGTGTGTCATTGTCATTAACTTCGGATATCCTCCCAAAAATTTGTGGGATCATATCACAACCATTTGGCTTACATCGTTTATCTTTGTCTCACCCACTGCACTGCCATTTTGAAATTTTTCTCAATTATATTTCACTATCATTTTCTTTGCTTTCACTTTCATGTCCTTCCAAATTACTTTAAGCTGCTCTTGTGATCTTTATGTAAGAGCTTCTGTGTTGTATTCAACATGTATTTTTTCCCCACACATCCTTTTTCCTTTTTTAGCATGTTGACATGCTTTTTAGATGTGTTTATGTTCTTTTTCATTATTTCAGTAAAACACTCTTTCATTTTCTGGCAGGTTTTCTGAATGTTTCTTGGCTACCTCCATGTTGCTGCTAGCTTGTATCTCAAACAAGCACTTAAATTAACATGTGTCACTGTGGTGTCACCGCCAGACACCACACTTGCTAGGTGGTAGCCTTTGAATCGGCCGCGGTCTGGTAGTATACGTTGGACCCGCGTGTCGCCACTATCAGTGATTGCAGACCAAGCGCCGCCACACAGCAGGTCTAGAGAGACTTCCTAGCACTCACCCCAGTTGTACAACCAACTTTGCTAGCGATGGTTCACTGACAAAATACGCTCTCATTTGCTGAGACGATAGTTTAGCATAGCCTTCAGCTACGTCATTTGCTACGACGTAGCAAGGCGCCATATTCAGTTACTATTGATATTGTGAATTATGTACTGTCAAGAGTGACGTTCATCATTAATGGATTAAAGTTAAGTATTAAACCAGCTACGTCTGTTTTTCTAAATTCTAATTTCCTTGTCCTGTTCCAGACCTCTCGCCAGCCTGAGTGAGCTAAAACGCATGCAATTCTGGCCCCCTCTAGTAACACAGTGTTGGCTCTCCTGCCAACCACAACATTGGCGACGAGGCAAAACCGCGTTCTTCTCTAAACTGCCCTGATTTACTTGTGTAATGGCTTCGCCACAATCTCCTGATGTACTGTCCGAATTTTATCGCTTACAGAATCAGCTGATGCAGGCCTTACTGGATGCCCTTGGACAGCTCGTCCAGAATCAACGTGCGATGCAAAACGATGCGGCAGCAGCCACTCCACTGCTAACGCCACCACAACATGCAGTTGCACCAACTTTTTGACCTTTTGATGTTGCACTGGAAAGCTGGACAGAGTGGTCATGCCAATTTGGATTCCATCTCGCCGCCAAGGTAACGAGCGGCAGCCTTTTTTGCTATCGTCGGTCGTGGTGAACACATACCGTGTGATTGTCAAATTATTTCCCCGAGGCGACGTAGCAACTCTGTCCTGCGAAGAAATTTTGTCTGCATTAGATGCATATTTCAAAGAATCAGTCAATGTAGTTGCGAAACGGTATACCTTCTTTCATACAAAATGTATGGCAGATCAGACTAATCAGAAGTGGGTTGCAACCTTGCAAGGCCTTACTAGGGATTGTGCTTTTGAGTGCCAATGTGGACTCCCTTATTCAGATACTATGGTACGTAATGCAATTGCGCAGAACGTTTCTGATGCTCGTATAAGGGAACAGATTTTGAAACTGGTCAATCCCTCCCTTCAACAAGTGATGGACACATTGGATCGGCAGGACACACTTGACTTTGCTCGGGAATCATTTGAAACTTCACCAGCCGTTTGTCAGGTTAACCGGCCAGCCGGGCGAGCTGCATGGAGTAGTAAACAGCCCTCGCTTCTGGCCACGCCGCTGCCGCCAGGCTCTCAGCCACGTGTGCCGCGCCGGCAAGCAAATGCAGTGCTCAAATCCTGCCCGCGGTGTGCTACTAGACATTTGCGTGAGAATTGCCCGTCACGCCAAGCTATTTATTTTTATTGTAATAAAAAAGGACATGTTCAGAGTGTTTGCTAGAAAAAGCTCAAATCGGAAGCTCAAAACCATTCCAGGCCCTTTGCTTCGTGCCGGAATCGGATTCGAACCAATAATACTCAGGCTCGCGAAACTTCACCCATGGAAATTCAGGTGGTTCATTTCAGTCCGCCCAGTACCATTCTCTCTAACGGTGACTGTGTTCATCCCACAAATAGTGTGCGTCGACATCGCCGGAATGCCCGTCAAGTCGCAAGTGATTTTGTACCAGAGTCAGTTCACGTTGCACGAGACAGTCACTCTTGTCATCAGCAGGACAATAAACGTTTTGTGGACTTCGACATTAATGGCAAAGTGATACCATTCCAGCTTGATACCGGGGCTGCAGTTTCACTGATCAATCAAGACACTTACAAACTGCTGGGCACACCTACGTTGCGTGCCTCAAATGTTAAGTTAACTAGCTATTCAGGTCAAGAGATCCCTGTGTTAGGACAGTGCAGCCTTCTTGCAACATACAAAGGACAAACAAAACTCTGTTTGGTTTCGATTTATTTCAGTTGTTTAACTTGTCTATAGTAAATCAGGTCCTATCAGTGAACCAGACTGTGCCTTTTGACAGTGTTTCTCGTCTATGTGAAGAATTTGCAGATATTTTTGCACCGGGCATCGGTTGCACTAAGAACTATAAAGCACATTTGGAACTGAAAGTACATTTTTCAGAGCGTGCAATGTTCCCCACGCATTGCATGATGAGGTCGCAAAAACATTACACAAATTGGAATCACAAGGTGTAATTGAATGTGTGCAGGGTTCTCTCTGGACATAACCCTTAGTAATTTTGCCAAAACCTTCTGGAAAATTGAGACTTTGTGTGGACTTCAAGGCAACAGTGAATCCACAACTAGTGATTGCAACTTTTCCTTTACCCCACCTGGAAGATCTTTTTAACAAACTGTGCCCAGGTAAATACTTTTCAAAGTTGGACCTCGCAGATGCATACTTGCAAATACTGGTGGACGAAGAATCCCAGCGCGTTTTGGTGGTTACCACGCATCTTGGTTTGTATCGATTCTAACAACTGCCATTCGGGTATGCATCCACCCCTGAATTGTTTCAGCAATATCTACAAACTGTTTGTGAGTCGGTCCCTACTGCATCAAACTATCTGGACGATATTGTGATCTACGGAAAGACGGAAGAAGAACATTTGGCCAATCTCAGAACATTATTTCAGGTCTTGCGACAAAAAGGTCTTTGCTTGCGAAAGGACAAATGTGTGTTTTTTGCTTGTGATTTGCCATACCTGGGACATGTACTCAATGCCCAAGGCAAACATCCCAGTCACACACACCTTCGTGCCATATAAGACTTGCCTCCACTGCAGAATTTGAAGCAGCTACAGAGTGTGCTGGGAAAAATAAATTACTATAACAGATATGTGCCACATGCCTCTTCCATTTCAGCTCTGCTTCATCGCTTACACTGTAAAGGTGTTCCGTACATCTGGACGACGGAATGCGAACGCGCCTTTCGCCAGTTGAAATCGGCGTTGTTTTCCAATACTTGCCTTACACCATTCAATCCCCAAAAGCCCCATTTGTTGATGGTGGATGCATCGGACTTCGGGATCGGTGCTGTGCTTGGGCACAAAGATGGATCGCACGATCGCCCTATTGCCTTTGCATTCAAATTGCTCTCGTCTGCGCAAAGAAGTTATTCACAGATCGAGAAAGAAGCATTGGCTCTTTTGGTGTTACAAAGTTTCATGATTTCTTGTATGGTCATCACTTTACCATCATCACAGACCACAAACCTTTGACATTGCTTTTTCATCGGAACAAGCCTGTACCTCCACATACAGCGCAGAAATTCATTCGCTGGTCTATTTTCCTCTCGCAGTACCGCTACTATATCTTGTATCGGTCCACTGCTAAGCACGGAAACGGCGATGCGTTGTTCCGCTTGCCTGTTGCTGAGGATAGGGCATTTGATTCCTCCGAACTTGCTTGCATGTTCATTGATGCGGAAACCTCGGCCTCCTCTAGTAACACGGTGTTGGCTCTCCTGCCAACCACAACAGTCACCAACCAACAATGACATTGGTAGCTGTAGATGGCGAGGATAACAATAGATTTATCCATTAATAGCACATTTCTTTTTCATAATACACAGATCTTATCATTAATTAGTACAAGAGCATTTAGATTTTCCAATTTTAATAATTCAATTTCATAATCCTTTTTAGTTTCTAAAATTATAGCAATGAACATAAATTAAACAAAAGGTGATGCAATAATAAATAAAACTCTCTCAGTGTACATGCTGCGTCGATTCAGGAGAAAACTCCAAGCTTTCGACCACTACCTTCTTGGTCGTCATCAAGGCTAAAACTGGCTGTCGTAAACTAGCAAGGCTCACACTTTTATATGCAAAGGACAGCTTCTGATTGGCTGGAATACGTCTTAGCAACAGCGATATGGCGCGTAGTGAAGTGGTGCCCTCTACTTCCATAGATGAAGTTTCTATCATGCGTTGCTTGCAGCGCCATCCCTTGAATCACGAGGTAAAGTGCAGAAAGTTTTCCTCTGCGATTTTTCTTTATCCAGTGCACTCTTCCAGGTGTTGCTAAGTGCATAGCCATTGTCTCTGTTAAAGTTATTATCGCCGAGTCTAATTTCGACTGCTTCCCTCATCACAGAGTCCCAGTAATTCGATGCACGGGCTATTACTCTCATTTCTTCAAATAAAATCTTATGCTTGTTAAGCAGGCTATGGTCAGCCACCGCTGATTTTTCCAAATACCTGTATTTCAGGTGTTGCTGGTGCTCGATGCAATGGTTGGCCACGGTTCTTACAGAGTGGCCCCACGTAATTCTTGCCGCATTCGCAAGGAATACTATAAATTCCTGGCACCCTTAAGCTGAGACTATCTTTGACTGGTCTCAACATTTCCTTAATTTTCCTAGATGGTCGGAAAACTGGATTTATTCCTTGCCTCTTTAGGAATCTGCCTATCTTGTTTGTTGTAGCACCGCAAAATGGAAGTTGCGCTATGTGTTGGTCCTCTTCTTGTTTATGGACAGCATCGTGTCTTACTTTCTTGGACATTACTGATTTAATTTCACCGGTAGAATGACCATGCCTCTTGAAGACAGTTGTCAAATGGTTGATCTCAGGACCGAGGTAGTCCTTGTCAGAAATAGTCCTGGCTCTGTGTACTAAAGTATTCAACATAGCTCTCTTCTGAGATGTATGATGGAAGCTGTGGCTATGCAGATATAAGTTCGTGTGAGTTGGCTTCCTGTACACAGAATGGCCCAGTCATCCATCCGGTTTTCGCTCCGCCAACACATCTAAAAAAAAGGTAACTTCCCTTCCTTCTCTACCTCCATTGCAAATTTTATGTTTGGATGTACACCATTCAAATGTTTGACGAACTGCTGCAGCGTGTCACTGTCATGTGGCCAGATTAAAAAAGCGTCGTTGACGTATCTGTAGAAGCATGATGAGCACTGCTCAATGCTCGTTCTTCAAAATCCTCCATGAAAAAATTCGCTATTGCTGGTGATAGTGGCGAACCCATGGCTGTTTCATCTGTCATTTCCACTGTATAAAAAGTAAGTGGTCATCAAGGTATGCCGGAACAACTTCAAAATTTCTGAGGAAAAATGAGCAGCCAACAGTTGTAATGTGTCATCCACAAGTACTTTGGCAAACAGGGAAACCACGTCGAGGCTGACCATGATATCATTTGGGCCTATCTTCATCTGTTTTATGATATCAACAAGCATTTTTCAATTCTTAATATGATGTGGGCAGTGACCAACTATAGGCCAAACAATTTAGTTAAGTTTTTTGCAAGCCTGTACGTAGGAGAGCCAATAGCACTTTTTACATTAATATCTGTGTAGTGTTTACTTTCTCATTTTTGTCTGCTGACCAGTTCACGTACTTGTTTTGCCATCCAGCTCATCATAAGAGGAGAAGTTTGCAGATATTCGGCAGTTCTTTGTTTACTGCAGTTGAAATGTGTGTAATTGTAAAATGAGCATAATTTGTGATAAATGTGACACTGTCATAGCTTAGTCAGTATGGAAAGAATGCAAGAATTGTGTGGCAGAAATTATGTGGATTGGCTAGTGGCTTGGCTATGTGCTATCCTCCAGTAACAATCCAACTTTATTGTGGTAATCTGTAACATTGAGGATTACCGTGACGTTCCCCTTGTCAGCAGGCAGAACAAGCAGATCTTCATCCTTCTGCAACAATATCAGTCCTTGTCTCTCCTCTCTGCTGATGTTTGACTTAGGTGGCTTGGATGTAGCTAAAATCCCACTAGTAGTAAGCCTTACGTCATCTGTTGCTTCTTGAGGAAGATGACGAACTTCTTGTTCCACTCCACTAATAATCTCAACCACAGGTGAGCTGGGGCAAAGTTCAGACCTTTACTGATGCAATAATGTCAGCCAACAATCAATATTTTCTGAGAGGGAACGTGATACACGTGCCAGCAGTGTATAGAAATGGCTTACTTCTTTAGTAAAAAGGCGTTATATCTTTAGTTATAACTAAGGAAGTAAATAGGAATTGAGCTCTCCAACAGTTACCGAAAGAGTATATTACTAGAGAAGTAATTTACTAAAGTAGTCCAAACTAAAGAAGTAAGAGTTACTACAACAGTAATTTATACTAGTTTGTGCTCGCCACTCTTAATCTTTTTCCTATTAGTCCGTCACATTCTGCTGTTCTATAGAGATATTTAATGTTTGTCATTTTCAATCTCATCTAGCAAATTAAACTGACTTCTAACTAGAATTTCAGTTATGCTTTCAGTATTTTTCTCCTTTCAATTTTTACTTGTTACCGTTTGTCAGTTTTCATCACCCCCTTATCTTCCTTCCAATGTAATTAAAAACACAATTTTCAACGCTTTCTGGAGGGTACACATATTTATTCCTTATCTGTACCTTATTTCAACTTCATAATCTGCAGGTCCATGGGAGACCAGCATTAAGTCTTTGTTAGCCTTCCCACTAGCCAAGCCACATAATTTCTGCCACAAAATTCTTGCATTCTTTCCATACTGACTAAGCTACGGCAACGTCACATTTATCACAAATTATGCTCATTTTACAATTACATACATTTCAACTGCAGTAAACAAAAAACTACTGAATATCTGCAAACTTCTCCTCTTATGAAGAGCTGGATGGCAAAACAAATAAGTGAACTGGTAAGTGGACAAAGATGAGAAAGTAAGCACTACACAGATATTAATGTAAAAAATATTGTTACATTCCATTCTGCATTTTCCATTGTTAAATATTTATGTAAAGTAGGTTCCAGCTCAAATAAAATATGACATGAATAATAATTCATTACTACTGTTTCCCAAGAAAATATAAAACAGACATTATCAGAAAAAATATGTGAACCATCACAATTAATGAAAATAAAATGGAGCATTCCAAACTGCCTCCAGTTGCTGATGACTTCACACTGAAGAGTGAGTCACTAAGGTACCATTCTGCCCATACCTGTATATATATTTTCCAAGTTTTCTGAACTGTTTAAACTAAGAGACATTTGTCAACTTCGTTAACCAACAACTTACCTGACAATACTTCTTATGCTTCTCCAATAATGGTAAGAGCATATGGCGTGAATTGAAATTTCCCCTCGATCCTCTGCTAAAATCCAACAATACTTTCACTTTTAAGTTCCCTGAAGAAGCCTCCAGATTCTTGGCAATTGCAGATACCTGTAATGTATCATAAGTTTGTTTAGGAAGGGTTCCATTAGTAGAAAACACAAAATTGTCAATTAGAAAATAACTGAATATTTTGATCCTACACAAATATTTTCTGGCCGGGGTCAGATCAGAATGCTTTCCATAAACCTGCATTTACAGTAAGCTATTATTCACAGCAATAGGCAGAAACTGCATTGTTGCTCTTTTATGGTATTTTAAACAGACAGAGGGAGGGGGGAGATGGGGAGAGTTGTCAGTTGTCATAGATCAATCAAAATCACCATTTTGATTAAATTATTTAGTTTTCCACATACCAGCTCTTTCTCCAGGGTTCCTGTGCCCAGGTATAAAGATGCAAGTGTGATTCTCCTCTTGGCTGCTTTGCTCTTCTCTAAGAGTGTTTCATAAAATTTACTTGGTTCTGTAATAACAGTGACCTAGAAAATGAATTAAATTATGAAAGCTCATGTTGTTAATGATCAATTTCAAAGCACAATTATGTCTTTGTAGCGGCACATACAAAAAATCCACAATTCATCAGTGGCAACACTCAAGCAGCACAAATGAAGTAGTCATACACATTTATTATTCATAGCTGTGCTTTAGTTTTAGGTGTCAATAAGAGTTGTCAAGACAGCTAATAACATGGACCTCATACGCAATAATTACATTTGGTTCCATATGTTCTTGTTTTGCCCTAAAAATAAGTAAAGTCACTTCTTTAGTACAATGAATCCTTTCGAAGGTTACCTTTTATCACATATATTCAATACATTCATTGGATGCCCTCCTCTAACCAGTGTAATTATTTCGATTACAACACAAAGTTACTCACTACAGAGGAGGTGCCGAGTGGGACAGGCACTAGACTGTTCAATACCAGCTTTCAGATATAGTCCTCCATCATATAAAGAAAAGGACTATGTCTGAAAGGTATTATTAAGTGTCTACTTTGAGGTGTACCTGTCTGCTACTTAAAACCACCTCTGTGTGGTGTGTAGCATTTTGTTGTAATTCATATCGATTTTGTTATTGTTATTTCACTTTGGATTTTCCACTGCTATAATTTAATGGCTTCATTAATGCTAAAACTTTCACTCAGGCAAATGCCAAGATTTTTTTTTTTTTTTTTTTTTTTTTTTTTTTTTTTTTTTTTTTTTTTTTTTTTTTTTGCACCTCCTGCTTTTCCTAATCTACTCGGATATATGGTTATTAATCTTCCACACACACGAACTCGTTAATAGCATTTTATTAACGTTATCAATAGGATTCTGAAAATTATACAATTTTATTTAGTCCGTCTCCTGTTCAACTACTCTGCTCAATGAATTTAAACTGGTTTCCCTTTTGTAATAAGAAGTAATTATTCGTAATCATTGTGTTTTGTTGACATATGCACTCAGTTTTTCAATATCACTAGGATATCACCAACGTTTGGAAAAAATCACAATCTGAGCAGTCTGAAGATATGCGAAAACATAGTAGAGTGGACATGGTTCTCTGAAATATTTTTTCTGTTAATTATAATCATAAATTATCTTTCAAATCAGTTCCTTCAATCTTTGTCCAAACTGAACGAGTCTGTTTTTCTTCACCCCAAAATTTATGCAGATTGTTGCTATGTACATCTCATGAGCCATGGTATATTTTTTCCCAAGTGCATATTATTTTAAATTAGCATTATCTTCCTGTTAATACTCATGCAAATTATAATACTACTCTTATCTCATTTTTCAAACAAAACATTCAGTGTACAAGCCTAAGTGCTATGAGACACTATACAGAAAATCTTTTGATTCTTAAGAGTGTTTTCTTAATATCTGGGGACTGATCAAATCAAATTACACTTCAGAGAACTTAGTTTCCATTATTTTTGAGAGGGGAAAAAATTGAAGAAAGGTAAGGAATTATGTTCATTTTAAGTAGGACGATATACATGAAGTGCTCAAAAAACTATTGCTGAAGTGCCCTATGTATCTCTTTGCTAGATACGCTACAGTTGTGCAACACATTTTTCTGGTTTACCAGATAAATTACAAAGGCACAGCACTTCTTATACACAGTTGCTCTATCTAAGGTTACACCAGAAAGGTACTTTTTAGTACAGTTCAAGACCTTGATTCATAATTTTCGTTACTAATCTAACCTAATTAAAATAAAGACTATGGATGCTAATGTCCAAGTGAAAGCACTTTATGCATGTTTCACGTCTTTTTATACCATTGGGTATAAACTGTTTAATTTGACCATCTTTTGATTCCATGCTTAATTTTACAACTCTACACAAGTGGTTGAGAGACCTGATTTACAGCTCAGTGCAACTATAACACATACCACATGTAAAAGGACCTCCTTGTAGTCAAACTGTAGTGTCACAATTGTTGAAACTGTCATTCATACTCCTACTGCTCACTCAGTCAAAGGTGATGTCAAATTTTGTCACATTATGTAATTCAGTGCCTCATTACAAATCTAATACATGTTCTGTTGTAATGCTCTACAATTTTAAAATATTTTTTGTAAAGATTGACTGGGCTTTATTGTCTTTTTTCACGTGGAGTGAGCTAGTGCTACTGTTGACTGAAGTTCACCCACTACGAGTTGTAAACTGGTCACTACTTCACCTGCCAAAGATGACAAGATGATGAACTTTAGGATGTTGCTCAGCTGATGTACTTTTTTATTTCTTAAGAACATTTTGTATTAAATTAATTGTATCACTGAAAAATGTTTTGAAGCCAAGATAATGTTCACATGTTAATTAGTTCTGCTGGCCAGGCTCCGGGAGTAAACAACATTCCATTAGAACTACTGACAGCCTTGGGAGAGCCATTCCTGACAAAACTCTACCATTTGGTGAGCAAAACATATGAGACAGGCGAAATACCCTCGGAATTCAAAAAGAATATAATAATTCCAATCCCAAAGAAAGCAGAAGTTGACAGATGTGAAAATTACTGAACTATCAGTTTAATAAGTCACAGCTGCAAAATACTAATGTGAATTCTGTACAGACGAATGGAACAACTAGTAGAAGCCGACCTCGGGGAGGATCAGTTTGGATTCCATAGAAATATTGGAACATGTGAGGCAATACTGACCCAATGACTTATCTTAGAAGATAGATTAAGGAAGGGCAAACCTACGTTTCTAGCATTTGTAGACTTGGAGAAAGCTTTTGACAATGTTGACTGGAATAATATCTTTCAAATTCTGAAGGTGGCAGGGGTAAAATACAGGGAGCAAAAGGCTATTTACAATTTGCACAGAAACCAGATGGCAGTTATAAGAGTCGAGGGACATGAAAGGGAAGCAGTGGTTGGGAAGAGAGTGAGACAGGGTTGTAGCCTCTCCCCAATGTTATTCTATCTGTATATTGAGCAAGCAGTAAAGGAAAAAAAAAAAAAAAAAAAAAAAAAAAAATTCGGAGTAGGTATTAAAATCCATGGAGAAGAAATCGAAACTTTGAGGTTCACCGATGACATTGTAATTCTGTCAGAGACCACAAAGGACTTGGAAGAGCACTTGAACGGAATGGACAGTGTCTTGAAGGAAGGATATAAAATGAGCATCAACAAAAGCAAAACTGGGATAATGGAATGTAGTCAAATTAAGTAGGGCGATGCTGAGGAAGTTAGATTAGGAAATGAGACACTTGAAGTTTTGCTATTTGGGGAGCAAAGAAACTGATGATGGTCAAAGTAGAGAGGGTATAAAATGTAGACTGGCAACAGCAAGGAAAACGTTTCTGGAGAAGAGAAATTTGTTAACATCGAGTATAGATCTAAATGTCAGGAAATCATTTCCGAAAGTATTTGTATGGAGTGTAGCCATGTATGGAAGTGAATCATGGACGATAAATAGTCTGGACAAGAAGAGAATAGAAGCCTTTGAAATGTGGTGCTACAGGAGAATGCTGAAGATTAGATGGGTAGATCACATAACTAATGAGGAAGTATTGAATAGGATTGGGGAGAAGAGGAATTTGTGGCACAACTTGACTAGAAGAAGGGATCGGTTGGTGGGACATGTTCTGAGGCATCAAGGGATCACCAATTTAATATTGGAGGGCAGTGCGGAGGGTAAAAATCGTAGAGGGAGACCAAGAGATGAATACACTAAACAGATTCAGAAGGATGTAGGATGCAGTACGTATTGGAAGATAAAGAAGCTTGCACAGGATAGAGTAACATGGAGAGCTGCATCAAACCAGTCTCAGAACTGAAGAACACAACAACAACAACAACAACGACGACGACCAGGATGTAATACTGATGAAGAAAATATGTAAAATATCAGTAAGATACTTCATGTTGACAGTATTTTATGTAGGAAAAAAAAAGGTCAAATGTAATTTTTTCCAAGTAAGCTGCCATTTTTTTCCTACAATAACTGAACTTGTAATTTTAAGAAAATATTTGGAAAGAAACAGTTTAAAACCTAACTTCTGGTTAATGACTGGTACTTGTGAATCATTTACAGAATTCTATGTACATTGTAATAGTCTCCGATTTTTGCATTCAGTATGTAGTCTAGCTGTGAGATTCCTTCTAGCACTGTAAGCAGTCACATTTTACCACAGAGCACCACCTTATCCAAGGTGCTTTCAGTGGTAAATGGGAAGATTTGCATGATCCAATGAAGTCAATGGCTATTACAGCAAGTTGCGTAACTAGCAGACGATTCTCGAAGCCAGACATGCCTTGACAAAGGAGTCAGACTAATTGTGGCTCACATCATAGGGCAGGAAGAGTTCTTGGAAGAGCAGTGGAATCAACTTCCCTGGAAGAGTAGACACCAAAGAGAAGTTCTGTTGCCTCAGAGACAGTGGATTGGCAGCACCACAAGTGGCCTTATCTGGCACGACATTCTGTGGCCAGTAGGCACTATGTACTGATAAGCTCCTAAACAGGAAAAGCTTATGCACACTGCAGGAGAAATAAGGAGAAGAGATTTGGTAATGTGGAACACCATAAAATGATGATGAAGTACACTCAGGAACTTCATGTGGCAAGTTAGAATGTAATGTAAACTCTCTCAGGTCAGAAGATTATAATGGTTAGTTGAAATCAATAATTGGAAAAAATAATGTTATGTTATATTGTATTCACTGACTAAATAAAATAGTTCTTATATGAGCTGCTTTAAATCACTGATTCGATCACTGACAATGTCTGCTTTTTCATATTCTTTATAGCTTTTACTTACATATGAAATTATTGTTTATACATACAGTTGAGTATAAAACTGAAATTCTATATAATAGAACAGTCCCACTTGACACTTTTTTCTATGCATAATGAGATAGCTTTATCATACCATCACATGACATGGCTAATAATGGCTTCATCTGTAGATTCATAATTTTTCATAAATCCTATCACAGGAGAACCTTCAGAGATGTAGGGATGTTATACGGGTCGAGTTATACACCAACAAAGGCACATAATGTACAGAAACTTACTAACAAAACAGTACTATACTGTTCGGCAACAATATGTAAAGGATAGGTTGGTATTCACAATATAGAGAAGATGTTGAGTTGCAGACAGGTACAGTGAGAAAGATCGCTAAAATATTTAAGCTTTTGGACAAAGCCCGCCTTTCAAAGCAGGAAACACACACACACACACACACACACATTCACACAAGCATAATTCTCACACACGTGGCCACTGTCTGCGGGCGCAGGGGCCCGACTGTGACTATGACATGCAGCAATCTGCTGGTGTGGGTCAAGTGGGTAAGGAGGAGGCATGGGCGGTGGTTGTTGGGAAGTTTAAGGGGGACTAAACAGCTAAGGTCATCAGTCCCCCATTCCAAAAAACAGGCGAAACAAAAATTTACGGAACAGGTAAAACCCCAAGGGGGGAGGAGATGCCCCTCCCCCCAGTCACTGGAAGAACACCAATGTGGCAGCGGACACTAGAGACAAAAAGAGTACAGACGAACACCGGACAGAAAGAAATGGAAGAAAAGAAGAGGGCCGGAAACTGGTTGACTGACCATGGGAACAAAAATTGGGAAAGAGTCAACCATCCGAATACACAAATTAAAATCTGCAACCAATGAGAGACTCGAGGACAAGATACACAGAAAGGGAAAGGGGCAGGTCCCCCCTAAATGGAACCATAAAAAGGACTACCACGGATAAAATTTAAAACGTTGTCAGCCGTGGAGGCATCGTCGCATAAAACCAAAGGCAATGTGCCCGGGAGATTAAAAGTCTGTCGGAGGGTGCGCAGGCGGGGACACACACTGACACAGGGGGGGATCCTCCTGACGCAAAATATGTCCATGCGTCAGGTAGGTATGGCCGATGCAGAGCCGACACAGGATGACAGAGTCCCTGCGAGAAGCCCGCAGGGAGGACTGCCACACATCGGTCGTCTCCTTAACAGCCCGCAAGTTTATTCAGCGAAGTCAGGCTACGCCACTCGTCATGCCACATCTGAAGCACCTTACGGCGCAACGCCAGCTGCAGATCACGAGCCGGGAGGCCGATCTCCAAAGTGGGGGCGTCGATCACCCCTTTGGCCAGCCTGTCGACACGTTCATTCCCCGGGATGCCAACGTGACCTGGCGTCCAAACAAAGACCACCGAACGACCAGAGCGGGTAATGGCAAAAACAGACTCCTGAATAAAGGATACCAGACGAGAAGAGGTATAGCAGCGGTCGATAGCCTGGAGGCTGCTCAGGAAGTCACTGCAGATGATGATGGACATACCTGAGCAGGAACGCATATGCTCAAGAGCGCGCAATATGGCCACCAGCTCTGCAGTAAAAATACTGCAGCCAGCCGGCAAGGAGCGCTGTTCAACATGGGCAGCATGAGCAAAAGCGTAGGCAGGACGACCATCCACCAGGGAACCATCAGTGTAGACAGGCTCACAGCCTGAAAATGAGGCGAGGAGGGCAAGAAAACGGCGACGGAGGGCCACATGCGGAACCGAGTCCTTGGGTTCCCGTGCCAAGTCCAGGCGGACGGACGGCCAGGGCATACACCAGGGAGGCGTGGGTGCACGGGCCCGGAAGGGCGGCAGAAGAGGGAACGACCCCAGTTCCGACAGCAGGGACTGAACGCGGACAGCAATGGATAGCCCAGACCTAGGTCGCCGGTCGGGCAGAGGGAGGACCCTGGCAGGGAAAAGCAGGCGATGATTGGGATGGCCCGGTGAGCAATGCACGTGGACAGCATAGTCGGCGAGCAGTCGGTGGCGGCGAATCCGCAGCGGGGGACCCCGGCCTCCACCAGTAGACTATCCACGGGGCTCGTACGGAAAGTGCCAGTTGCAAGCCGAACCCCACAGTGGTGTATGGGGTCCAACAACGTCAACACTGAGGGTGATGCAGACCCATAGGCCAGGCTCCCATAATCAAGCCTGGACTGCACAAGGGCTCTGTACAATCGCAACAGCATGCTGCGATATGCACCCCAAGACGCATGGCTCAGGCAGCGGAGGGCGTTGAGGTGCCGCCAGCACTTTTGCTTCAGCTGAGTAATATGAGGAACCCATGTGAGCCGGGCATCAAAGACTAGTCCTAAGAAGCGGCTAGTGTCCACCACTGTAAGTAGGTGACCGTCGAGGTAAAGTTCCAGATGAGGGTGGACCGTCCGACGTCTGCAGAAGTGCATAACTCGAGTCTAGGCTGCAGAGAACTGAAATCCATGAGTCAGAGCCCATGATGCCGCCTTGCGAACGGCTGCTTGCAGCCTGCGTTCGGCGACTCCTGTAGTCGTTGAGCTGAATGAGATGCAGAAGTCGTCGGCATACAAAGAAGGAGACACCGACGACCCCACGGCTGCAGCCAGACCATTAATGGCCACTAGAAATAAGGAAACGCTCAACACCGAGCCCTGCGGCACCCCATTTTCCTGTATATAAGATGAACTAGAGGCGGCACCGACTTGCAACCGGAAAGAGCGGCGCAATAAAAAGTTTTGAAGAAAAGCTGGGAGCTGACCACGAAGACCCCACTCGCGCAACGTAGCAAGGATGTGATGGCTCCATTTTGTGTCATATGCCTTCTGCAGCTCAAAAAATACAGCAACGAGATGCTGACGGCGGGAAAAGGCCGTACGGATAGCAGATTCCAGCCGCACCATATTGTCCGCAGCAGACCGGCCCTGACGGAAGCCACCCTGGGATGGAGCGAGGAGACCGCGCGACTCAAGGACCCAACACAAACGCCGCCCCACCATACGTTCCAGCAATTTGCACAAAACGTTGGTGAGGGTAATGGGACGATAGCTGTCCACCGCCAGAGGGTCTGCACCGGGCTTCAAGATGGGGACGATAACACCCTCTCGCCATTGCGACGGGAACACGCCCCGCTCCAAATGCGGTTAAAGATGGTGAGGATGTGTCTCTGGCAGTCCCCGGAGAGATGCTTCAGCATCTGCGCGTGGATGCAGTCCGGTCCTGGTGCTGTATCAGGGCAATCGGCGAGGGCAGCGAGGAATTCCCTCTCGCTGAAAGGAGCATTGTATTTTTTCAGAACGACGTGTGTGGAATGATAACGGCGTCCGCTCGGCGCGCTCCTTTAGAGAGCGAAAGGCAGGAGGGTAAGTTGCAGTCGCAGAGCTTGTAGCAAAGTGCGTGGCGAGGTGATCAGCAATGGTGGCAGCGTCCGTGCAGACAGCGCCGTCCAGGGAGATTCCAGAGACACCCATAGGGGTCTGGTATCCATAAATCCGCCGGATGCGGGACCACACGGCGACGGGGAGACACGGGAGCCCAAGGATGAAACGTACCTCTCCCAGCACTCCTGCTTACGCCGTGCAAGAAGACGACGGGCCAAGGCACGGAGCTTCTGAAAGGCGATGAGGGTCTCCAGAGATGGGTGCCGCTTATGACGCTGGAGAGCCCGCCTATGGTCGCGAACAGCCTCGGCAATCTCCGGAGACCACCAGGGGACAGCTTTCATCCGAGGGAGTCCAGAAGAGCGTGGGATGGCAGTCTTGGCTGCAGAAATAATTGACGAGGTCAAGACACGGACCACCTCGTCAATGTCACCCTGTGGGGAAGAAGCAATGGTGGCAGCGGAAGTAAAAGCCGGCCAGTCAGCCCTGTTGAGAGCCCAGCGGGGCAGGCGCCCAGAAGAATGACACTGGGACAGTGACAAATAGATGGGAAAATGGTCACTACCACACAGGTCAGGATGCACTCTCCAGTGAAGGGATGGGACAAGTCCGGGGCTACAAAGAGAGAGATCGATGGCCGAGAACGAGCCATGGGCCACACTGAAATGCGTGGGAACACCGGTGTTCAAGAGGCTAAGGTCGAGCTGAGCCAACACATGCTCCACGGTGCGACTGCGGTCATCGGAGACAGTCCCACCCCATAGAGGGTTGTGGGCATTGAAATCGCCCAGAAGCAGCAATGGCGGCGGGAGTTGAGCCAGCAGCGCAGCCAAGACATGTCGGGGGAGCTGCCCATACGGAGGAACGTAAACAGAGCAAACAGTAATAGCCGGCGAGAGCTCAATCCTGACAGCGACTGCCTCTAAAGGCGTCAGAAGGGGTACTGGCGAGCTACAGACAGAGTGGTGAACAAGGAGGCAAACTCCACCTGAAGCTCGTTGACAGTCAGCGCGGTTCTTATAGTATCCCCGATAACCGCGAAGGGCAGGGGTCTGCATTGCTGGAAACCAAGTTTCCTGAAGAGCAATGCAGAGAACAGGGGAAACACTCAGAAGCATCCGGAGCTCAGGCAGGTGGTGGAAATAACCGCCGCAATTCCACTGGAGAATGGAAGCAGGAAGGGACTGGGAGGGCGTGAAGGTGACTAAGAGGCAGACGGCGAGGCAGAGTCAACGGCCGCCACTGGGCGAGAGTCAGTTGTGTCCATAGGAGAGGCCCCCGAGGGTTCCGTGAGGGCGAGATCCGCGGCAGAGGCGAGGATCTCCACCTCATCCCCAGAGCCAGAACTATTGACAGCAGGCGGTACTGAAACTGCCGGAGCGTCCTTCTTGGACACGTTCCGTTCCTTCTTCTCGCATCTGTCCTTTGGCTAAGAGGGCTGGGAGAGTTTCTCTGAAGGAGCGTCGGAGGCTGACGACGACGCAGAAGCCCTACGACCAGCAGGTGGAGGAACCTTCAGCCACTGGCTGACATCTGGCAGGGTAGCAGAAGAAAAGGAAGAAGGGAGGGCCCCGAGGGACCCCTTCCACTAGAGAGGAACCGGCAGAGGCGACGCCCTGCGGAGAAGGAGGGGGAGGAATCGAGCCCCCTGGTTTTGGAGCAGATGTCACTCCCGAAGCATGTGCGGGGGGAGTGACAGAAGGGGGTTTGCCCCCAACTGCTAAGGGGGCAACAGAGGAAGGCTTGCCCCCAGACACGAGGGGGACAGACAGAGATGTACGGCCCCGAGGGCCCACTGAAGGCAGCACAGATGAGGCAACAACTGCCGCCCGCGAGGGCGACGATAACGTGGCTGCAGCATAAGAAGTTTGAAGAGGGACAGGATGCAACCTTTCAAATTTCAGTTTTGCCTCGCGAAAAGTAAGCCGGTCCAGGGTCTTAAATTCCATAATCTTCCGCTCCTTATGAAGAACGGGGCAGTCCGGCGAGCATGGAGAGTGGTGTTCCCCACAGTTGACACAGACAGGCGGAGGTGCACATGGAGAATCGGGATGAGAGGGGCGTCCGCAATCTCGACATGTGGCGCTGGATGGGCAACGGGAGGACATATGCCCAAACTTCCAGCACTGGAAGCACCGCATCGGAGGAGGGACGTATAGCTTGACGTCACAACGGTAAACCATTACCTTGACCTTCTCAGGCAATACAGCACCCTCGAAGGCCAAGATAAAGGCACCGGTGGCCACCCTTTTGGTCTTGGGTCCTCTGTGCACACGACGGACAAAATGTACACCACGTTGTTCCAAGTCAGCTCTCAGCTCGTCATCGGACTGTAACAAGAGGTCGCAATGGTAAATAATCCCCTGGACCATATTTAAGCTACTGTGGGGAGTGACGGTAACAGGGACGTCTCCCAGCTTATCACACAAGAGCAACGCCCGTGACTGGGCTGGGGAGGACATCTTGAGGAGGATGGACCCATTCCTCATTTTAGACAACCCCGCCACTTCCACAAACTTATCCTCCAGGTGTTCCACAAAAAACATAGGCTTTGTCGAAAGAAAGGAGTCACCATCAGTCCTGCTGCAGACAAGGTTTTGTGGAACATAAGGCTCCAGCTTGGCACTAGATCTGCATCCCTCCCACGGCGCAGCCAACGAAGGGAACGACTGAGGGTCATATTGTGCAGCATATGAATGTGGAACAAACTGCTCTGTAATCTGTGTCTTACCCAAAACCACTCTGCATTTGAAAGTAGATTAAAGCTGTTATCACTGGCATAGGTCCCCTCTCAGCATAACCTGGCTGTTTTCTTTCAAATCACTCACACTTTCCTCATCCATTTCTATTTCTGTTTTGTTTCTTCCATTTCAACTGCTAATCTAACCATATTATTTCTCACTCTTCCTATGACCAGTCAATGACTTCTCATTATTGATTTATCCTATACTACTGCCACACACTTCTGCTAGATGTTATTATTCATATTCTACAGTGTGGCACACAAAAAAACCGCCTGCAAGTAGAGACTACTAGTCGATTACGCATGAATTATTGTCAAACAGATACAACAACAAATAGATATACATGTAATAATTAGATAATAAAGAAATAACAAATAAGCTAATGGAAGCAACAGCTTTGATAAAATAGATGACAATTGGTGGGCGACAAAGGGCAGTCTAGTACTCGGGCCTGGTTTTTCATGTGCCACCCCGTATAACAAAATTATAAATATATGGGGTTTAAGAAATGTTAATCTTATTAACAAATCATCATTACAGGGTTTTGAAAACTCCTTTACAAATTTCTAGGACTTGTAGATGGCAGTGAGTGTATAATATTTTGAATAATAGGAACCCATGTCCAGCAACATACCATTTCCATTCTGCAGCAGTTTTAATTCAGATGAGTTGTGTGTAAATTTCTGCTGATGGAAAGTGAAAAGTCTCAGACCTGCTAGACCTAGTACACAATATTGCAGGCAGGATGATGCCTACTATGTCAGTCAGTCACCTGACATCATATAATGTCTGCCTTGTTGCGAGACTTATTCAATGTCAGTGCTTCTCTGATACAGTAAACATTGTTTTGTGACACATTTTTTGAATACATAGACATGTTCCTTATGTATGGCACTGCTCACGGCAATGGAAAAACTGATAGTCATCTGTATCAAATAGGTTTTCCACAGTGTAGCATGCCATCACACAAACTTTCTGCCTAAGTTACGCAGCATCGCTGAAATACACACCTTCACCATGAGGAGGTAGGATTTGTTGTTCCATGGCAATGCTGCACACACGAACTGGAAGATGATTTACTGCATTGTGATGAAGAGAGCATGTCAATGAGCACTCAAATAATTGCGCGTGCAATGGGTGTTAGTGACAGTGTGTCTAGGATGTTCTGTGTGAGCAACAATTACATCTATACCACTTACAAAAGGTACACACTATTAGTCCAATTTTTTTCCTCAACAGTTTCCTGCACCACTACATTGACACATTCTCATTTCAACATCAAGTTCTGTTCACAGATGAGGGACTGTGTTCTGAATTCACAAAACAGCCATGTCTGGGCAGATAAAAAATCCTCGTGCCATGATCGTTCAGGGATTTCAAAACCAGTTTCATATTATCGAGTAGGCAGGTATTCTGAATGGTCAGCTGACTGGGACATACCTCTTTCCACTCAAGCTAACTGGCCCTGCACACTTGATCTTGCTACAAAACATATTGTACCTGTTCTTGGAAGCTGTGCCTCTGTATGCCCATCATGAAAAGTTGCTTTAGCATAATGGTGCACCACCCCACTTTTCTCACATGTGGCTTGGAAACATCTCAAGAGATGATATGGTGAAAGATGGATAAGCAGAGGTGAGCCAACCAAGTGGCTGCCACGATCCAAGCGCATGGCTGCCCAGACCACCAGATTTAACTCCTATGGACTATTGCTTGTGGGGTAGCATGCAAAGTTCAATCTACAAATTTCCTGTAGAGACAGAGGAAGATCTGCTGGCACAAGTTCTGGCCACTGCACTAGAAACTGAAGAGGCACCGGGTGGAATGGTGAGTGTGTCTCAGAACATGCTTCATAGGTAACAGCATTGGTGGTCGCCACATCAAGCCGCCGTTGTAATGCATCAGTACTGTTCTGCACATACAATAATCTGGGTTCTTTTTTGTTTTGAAATACTGTAAACACACTAAGCATTAATACAAACAAAATGAACTTCAGTAATAAATGGATTTTTTTAAGTTTCCTTTTGAATTGTTGCCTGCTAATGTATTGCGCCATGTCTAATCCCTAAAGCAGAAATGGACGAGTTAAACATCTGAATTGAAACCATCGTAGAAAGGAAATGGTACATTTCTGGATGTGGGTTCCTATTCGCCAAGCGCCCTGTTATTGGTCATGTACTGCACACATAATGGTTATTCACTCGGATCTCTGATGAGATGAAGATAGAGCCTGAAGACCCTAATTTTGTCAGGTTAAATACTTGCATAAATAAATAAAATATGGGTCTAGCACAAAGTCTGATGGTACATGGTGCCACTAGGTATGCAACATGATTGCCTCTGGTTTACATAGCTTATAATTTGTACAACAACCAATAAGTTTTTGATGTGTTATGGCTGGTGGCAATGCCCATCTTCAAGCATATCTAATAGATAATGCAAGACGGCACAAAGGACGTTCGAATGTTTACCTGGTCAGCACTTTCTCTAGATCTCTCACCCAATGAAAACATCTCGTCATGGGTTGCTGAGAGACTGGCACATCACCATTCACCGGCCACTATCATTGATGAACTTTGGCACTGAGTTTAAAAAGTATGGAATGGCGTACCAGTATCACTCACACTCAGTTCATCTTAGTGCCCAGCTGGGTTATCGATATTGTTGTTACCAGAGGTGACAGACCTGTGTACTAAATTTCACACCTGTATATCCCCAATAACCTACACATTTGCAAAGATATTCTTCCTACTATACTGTATATGCATGATAAATGAAATTTCATTATTTGCTTTCGTTCCTGATTTTTTAATTTTATTGGCTAGCCATGTACTTTATTTACTTCAGGTGCAGTGCTCCAGAGAATAATTCTATTAAGAAAACCAGAAGAGAACACATGTAAAATAAGACAGCGCTCCTGTTATGAGGATAACACTAAGAGATACTGCTTCGAGCAGAAGAACTACGTTTCTTGAATAATTTATCAATATGTTGAATAAGTTTCAGTTTGTTATCCAGTTTGACCAAAAAGAAGTTTAGGTTCAGTATTTTGTTTAGTGTTTAACCATTAATGTCTAATTTTGATTCTAGAAGATTTGTCCTTGCTCATTTGAAATTGATTAATGTGGGACTGTGAGATTAAGACTTAAACTGTTACCTTTAAACTAATTGCATGGTGTTTAGTTATCACCGGAGAGGCTCTGGTACAGTTGAGTTTAGACCTTGATTAGTACAACTCATTAGACCAAAAACCAAATGAGTAAAAATAAATATTTGAATTTTTTCAAGAAAAATATTGGATTTCAGTAGTAGTAGTAGTAGCAGCAGCAACATGTTCCAAGAGATATTGTGTCTCAAATTATTGAGTGCTGCATGTTTGTCAAAAGCCCTATAACAGACAAGTGTCCTATGGTTTGTATTATTATGAGGGTATTTCCAAGTATGCTAGGCAATTTATTTCTAAGATGACTTCACTGTTTCTTACTGATCTTCAAAATTGTAATTTCTTGTTAAAGTGTTGTTACAAAGCTCATGTAACAATGAAACCTGAATTAATTTCTCATATGCTATGAAAGCAAGGGGAAACTACAGCCGTAATTTTTCCCGAGGGCATCCAGCTTTACTGTATGATTAAATGATGATGGCGTCCTCTTGGGTAAAATATTCCAGAGGTAAAATAGTGCCCCATTTGGATTTCCGGGCGGGGACTACTCAAGAAGACGTTGTTATCAGGAGAAAGAAAACTGGCATTCTACAGATCGGAGCGTGGAATGTCAGACCCCTTAATCGGGCAGGTAAGTTCGAAAATTTAAAAAGGGAAATGGATAGGTTAAAGTTAGATATAGTGGGAATTAGTGAAGTTCGGTAGCAAGAGGAACAAGACTTTTCGTCAGGTGAATACAGGGTTATAAATACAAAATCAAATAGGGGTAATGCAGGAGTAGGTTCAATAATGAATAAAAAAAATAGGAATCCGATAAGCTACTACAAACAGCATAGCAAACGCATTATTGTGGCCAAGATACACATGAAGCCCACGCCTACCACAGTAGTACACGTTTATATGCCAACTAGCTCTGCAGATAATGAAGAAATTGATGAAATGTATGATGAGATAAAAGAAATTATTCAGGTAGTGAAAGGAGACGAAAATTTAATAGTCATGGGTGACTGGAATTCGACAGCAGGAAAAGGAAGAGAAAGCCGCGTGGTAGAATTTTGCACAGAACACAAATTAATCATAACTAACACTTTGTTCAAGAATCATGAAACAAGTGTGTATACATGGAAGAAGCCTGGAGATACTAGAAGGTTTCAGACAGATTATGTAATGGTAAGACAGAGATTTAGGAACCAGGTTTTAAATTGTAAGACATTTCCAGGGGCAGATGTGGAAGATGACCACAATCTATTGGTTAAGAACTGTAGATTAAAACTGAAGAAACTGCAAAAAGGTGGGAATTTAAGGAGATGGGACCTGGATAAACCAAAAGAACCAGAGGTTGTACAGAGTTTCAGGGAAAGCATAAGGGAGCAATTGACAGGAATGGGGGAAAGAAATACAGTAGAAGAAGAATGGGTAGCTTTGAGAGATGAAGTAGTGAAGGCAGCAGAGGATCAAGTAGGTAAAAAGATGAGGGCTACTAGAAATCCTTGGGTAACAGAAGAGATATTGAATTCAATTGATGAAAGGAGAAAATATAAAAACGCAGTAAATGAAGCAGGCAAAAAGTAATACAGACGTCTCAAAAATGAGATCGACAGGAAGTGTAAAATGGCTAAGCAGGGATGGCTAGAGGACAAATGTAAGGATGTAGAGGCTTATCTCACTAGGGGTAAAATAGATACTGCCTACAGGAAAATTAAAGAGACCTTTGGAGAAAGGAGAACCACTTGTATGAATATCGAGAGCTTTGATGGAAACCCATATCTAAGCAAAGAAGGGAAAGCAGAAAGGTGGAAGGAGTATATAGAGGGTCTATACAAGGGCGATGTACTTGAGGACAATATTATGAAATGGGAGAGGATGTAGATGAAGATGAAATGGGAGATATGATACTGCGTGAAGAGTTTGACAGAGCACTGAAAGACTTGAGTCTAAACAAGGCCCCAGAAGTAGACAACATTGCGTTAGAACTACTGATAGCCTTGGGTGAGCCAGCCCTGACAAAACTTTACCATCTGGTGAGCAAGATGTATGAGACAGGTGAAATACCCTCAGACTTCAAGAAGAATATAATAATTCCAATACCAAAGAAAGCGGTGTTTACAGACTTGAAAATTACCAAACTATCAGTTTAATAAGTCACAGATGCAAAATACTAACGCGAAATCTTTACCGACAAATGGAAAAACTGGTAGAAGCCAACCTCGGGGAAGATCAGTTTGGATTCCGTAGAAATGTTGGAACATGTGAGGCAATACTGATCTTATGACTTGTCTTAGAAGAAAGATTGAGGAAAGGCAAACCTATGTTTCTAGCATATGTAGACTTAGAGAAAGCTTTTCACAATGTTGACTGGAATACTATCCTTTAAAAATTCTGAAAGTTGTAGTGGTAAAATACAGGGAGCGAAAGGCTATTTACAATTTGTACAGAAACCAAATGGCAATTATAAGAGTCGAGGGACATGAAAGGGAAGCACTGGTTGGGAAGGGAGTGAGACAGGGTTGTAGTCTATCCCCTATGTTATTGAATCTGTATATTGAGCAAGCAATAAAGGAAACAAAAGAAAAGTTCGGAGTAGGTATTAAAATCCATGGATAAGAAATAAAAACCTTGAGGTTTGCCAATGACATTGTAATTCTATCAGAGACAAAAAAGGACTTGGAAGAGCAGTTAAACGGAATGGACAGTGCCTTGAAAGGAGGGTATAAGATGAACATAAGCAAAATCAAAACGAGGATACTGGAATGTAGTCGAATTAAGTCGGGTGATGTTGAGGGTATCAGATTAGGAAATGAGACACTTGAAGTAGTAAAGGAGTTTTGCTATTTGGGGAGCAAAATAACTGATGATGGTCAAAGTAGAGAGGATATAAAATGTAGACTGGCAATGGCAAGGAAAGCATTTCTGAAACGAAAAATTTGTTAACATCGAATATAGATTTAAATGTCAGGAAGTCGTTTCGCAAAGTATTTGTATGGAAGTTAAACATGGACAATAAATAGTTTAGACAAGAAGAGTATAGAATATTTCCAAACGTGGTGCTACAGAATAATGTTGAAGGTTAGATGGGGAGATCACATAACTAATGAGGAAGTATTGAATAGAATTGGGGAGAAGAGGAGCTTGTGGCACAACTTGGCTAGAAGAAGCAATCGGTTGGTAGGACATATTCTGAGACATCGGGGGATCATCAGTTTAGTACTGGAGGGCAGTGTGGAGGGTAAAAATCATAGAGGGATACCAAGAGATAAATACACTAAGCAAATTCAGAAGGATGTAGGCTGCTGTAGGTACTGGGAGATGAAGAAGCTTGCACAGAATAGATTAGCATTGAGAGCTGCATAAAATCAGTCTCAGGACTGAAGACCACAACAAGAACAACAATAACAACATGCTATTATTGACTAACAAAAATGTAGATCAGTTCGAAGAATGTATTCATTGTCCAATGTACTGGATTTAACTGGGATTCTGTACAGAGTTGTTATACCTATGCAGTTTGAGGTAAAAATGCACTTACTGTATCTACAGCTTTTGCACTGCATGCCGATTGTTGATAATTTATAATATGGTATTTTGTTCTATTTCATTAGAATTTAACGCCAACACCCAATATGACAAATGTATTACTCAGGCTAAACTACACATCAATCTGTTATGGAAACGATATTTTTGTGTTGAGATTTATTAGTTTCACCAACTCATATGCAAAAGGTTACATTCCAACCTACTTATGCCTTGGGCTACGCTTATTGGTCATTCTATGAGCATGCCTAGTGTTTTTTTTTTTTTTTTTTTTTTTCCACTCACATTCAATGGCTTCACTAACTCTCAATTAATCTTTGTCTAACCTAGACCTCAAGCTACAAGCCAGTCTGTAAGCACAACTAGTTTTCTTCCCACCACCCACATCGAAAACCAATGTAATCAGTTTGTATATTCTGATAATAGAAATCAGTCAACAATTCTATTGGCTAATGTATACAATCACCCCATTGGTTATGACTAACTTCAAAGAATTTGCAACATCAACACGCAACACGTAAGTGCACTTTTGGGAGGTTTCGTTATTTTTGTTAACTAATTAGCCAATTGTACAGACATTAACAAACACTCATTTCTCACCAAAATGAGAAATACCTTCAATTCATTCTAATAAAAATCAAACTATAAGCAATATCTCCACTTACACAATATTACAAATCAACATTTTATTATATATTCAAACACCGACAAGTGATTACTATACCTTCTCACCATCTAATGTGAAGAATGGTGCTACAGAATGCAACCACTGAAAGGAGGAGGCACTTGTTGGAAGCTTCTGATCTGGACAAGCCATCACAATCTCTTCAGGAACAATATCTTCTGTCTTATGTCTATGAAGAAAAGAGCTCAAATGTTTTGCTGTGTATAATACTGGCAACATATTCAGATTGTTTCCACAGTCATCTGTGTATCTGTGAAAAAACATGTTGCATAAATGAAATTGTTACAACTGTAAAGACCAGTAACTTCTAAACTGTTGATATCTAAAGAAAACGGAAATGTAATCCTGAAGCTGGAAGAGAACACGCAGCAAAGTAAGAAATAATTTTTTTTAAAATGTGTATTGTCAATTTCAAGCTATCTTCAATTTCCTCCTCTCCGGAATGGTCTCTACAACACAACAGACTGTACTCACAGTAGCATAAATGCAGAGTCAACGAAACTAGGCTGTTTCTTATGGAGCACATATTGTAACATAAATGTTAAGCACAGCTTGAACGATCAAGATTTTGAAACACTAGTTCCATGGGGAACCTACAAACACAATGCATAGACTGGTAACACTGCAAAAAGGGAGATGGAAGCAGAATGCATCTTATAGACATAGTAGCAATAGCAGTGCTGCCTCCTTGACAAAGTCAATGCAGGTACTTGTGCACTTTGTGAAACAATATAGGCAGCACTTGCCATGAGGTGTGATGTGAGCACATGGAGGTATTGAAAGTACCCTCAGAGAGCAAAAGGCAGCTCAAATAATTGTGCCAAATCCTGATATCAGTATGACCCCAAAATGCATAATGTATTCAGAAACAGAGAGCTCATTAGGCCAAAGTTTGCAAGATATTTGCCAGGGCCAAAATAATTTTGTGGATCATGCTTCATTTTTTGCTCCTCCATCAGTCTCCTAACTGGTCTGATGTGCTCTGGCATGACTTCCTGTCCTTTGCCAATGTCTTCATCTCAGAGTAGCAACAAAAATCCTCAATCAGTTGGTGAATATGTTCCTGTCTCTAACTTCCCATACAATTTTTACTCTCTGCAACTCCCCTAGCACCACAGAAGTTATTCCTTGATGTCTTAACACGTCCTATCATCTTGTCACTTCTTCCTGTCAGTGTTACCCACAAATTCATTTCCTCATCAATTCTGCAGAAAACCTCTCCACATTTATTATGTCAGTCCTAATATTCAACATCCTTCTACAGCCAACTTCTCAAGTGCTTCGCATCTCTACTTTTTCAGTTTTCCCTGTCCAAGATTCATTGCCATACTATTTTCTGCTCTATACATGCATTCTCAGATATTTCTTCCACAATCTACATGGATAATCTACAAAACGCAGTTAAGTGCCTGACAGAGGGTTCATCGAACACCTTCACAATTCTCTGTTATTCTAATCTTGTATAGTGCGCCAAAAGAACGAACACCTATATCTTGCCATACGAGCTCTGATTTCCATTATTTTATCATGGTGATCGTTTCTCCCAATGTAGGTCGCTGTCAACATAATATTTTCGGATTTGGAGGAGAAAGTTGGTGATTGGAATTTTGTGAGAAGATTCTACCACAGCAAAAAATGCCTTCGTTTTAATGATGTACACTGCAAATGCTGTACAAATTCAGTGACACTCTCTCTCTCCTCTATTTCACGATAACGCAAAACATGCTGCTCTTCTTTGAATTTTTTGATGTATTCCGTCAATCCTATCTGGTAAGGATCCCACACCGCGCAGCAGTATTCTAAAAGAAGACGGACAAGATAGTGTAGGCAGTCTCCTTAGTAGATCTCTTACATTTTCTCAGTGTCCTGCCAATAAAACGCAGTCTTTGGTTAGCCTTCACAACATTTTCTATGAATTCCTTCCAATTTATGTTGTTCATAACTGTAATTCCTAGGTATTTGGTTGAATTTATGGTCTTTAGATTTGACTGATTTACGATATAACTTAAGTTTAACAGATTCCTTTTAGCACTCATGTGGATGACCTCACACTCCTTGTTATTTAGAGTCAAATGATAATTTTCGCACCATACAAATATCTTTTCTAAACCATTTTGCAGTTTGTTTTGATCTTCTCATGACTTTATTAGTTGATAAATGACAGCGTCTTCTGCAAACAACCTAAGATGGCTGCTCAGATTGTCTCCGTAATTGTTTATATAGATAAGGAGCAGCAAAGGGCATTATAACACTAACTTGGGGAAAGCCAGAAATCACTTCTGTTTTACTCCAGCTTTCCATCAATTACTACAAACTATGACCCCTCTGACAGGAAGTCACAAATCCAGTCATGTAACTAAGACAATATTCCATAAGCACACAATGTCAGTACAATCTGCTTGTGTAGTACAGTTTCAAAAGCCTTCTTGTAATCCAGAAATAGGGAATCAATCCGAAATCCGTTGTCAACAGTGCTCAACATTTCATGCAAATAAAGAACTACTTGTGTTTCACAAGAATGATGTTTACTAAATCCACAAAATTTAAATGGTGGTTTCTTGTACCATATCTCCTGGCACTCGCAATTCACAGTCTGTCACTTTCCAACCTAACAAAGAGCTTGAGCTGTGTTACAGATTTAAGGCTGATGTTTAATACTAGTAGGCCTACACTTCTTTTAGTCAGAAATGCCCTCTTTTTTTCCCTGTGTGTCTACTTTTTTATTTCCTCCTTGCTTCTTCCATCACATACTATTTTGCTTCCAAGGTAGCAGAATTCCTTCACTTCATCTAATTTGGGGTTACTAATTTTGGTGTTAAGCTTATTGATGATCTCATTTCTGCTATTCTTGGTCTTCTCAATTTATACTCTGTAGACATCAGACTGTTAATGCCATTCAACAGGTGCTACCATCTTTCACCAACAATAACCATGTTGTTTGTGAATCTTACCACTGAGGCCTTTCACCTTTAGTTTTTATTCCACTCTTGAACCATTCCTTGCTTATATGATGTGGATGGGGATGAAAGACTGTATCACTGTCGTACATCCTTTTTAATCCAATCACTTTGTCCTTGGTCTTCAATTAAATTGTTACCTGTTGGTTATTGTACATATTGTATACTATCCATTTTTTTTTCTAAAGCTTACATCTATTTGGGGGAGGAATTTTGTACATCTTCCATTGTCAAATACTTTTACTAGGTCAACAAACCCTATGAATGCATCATGATTTTTCTTTAGTCTTGCTTCTGTTATCAAATGCAATGTCAAAACTGCCTCTCTGGTACCTTTACTTTTCCTAAGGCCAAAGTAATCATCATCTAACAAAGTCTCAATTTTCTTTCCCATTCTTCTGAGTATCATTTATGTAGCCTTAGCTACCTTTGGCTCTTGATACACAGCTGAATTCAATACTTGAACTGTTCAGTAACTATAGCAAATATTTTCCTCATATTACATTCATTTCCTCTGGCAACTCACAATCTGATGCCTCACCCCAAACCTATCCTTAATTACAGGTCTGTTACTTGTCAGTCTGTTGTCACAGTACTCATTGCAATAATTGAAATGGTGGCTTCTTGTACAACAACTGCTGGCATTGACAATTCACAGGCTGTCATTTTCCAACCTAACAAAAAGCCTGAGCTGTGTTACAAATCAGTGTCACCACAACCGCCATTCCTCAACAGTACAAACAATATTGTTGGTTGGTTGGTTGATCGATTTGGGGGAGGACGATGATCGGATTACGAAGGATTGGTAAGGAAATGCCCGTACCCTTTCAAAGGAACCATACTGGCATTTGCCTGAAGCGATTTAGGGAAATCATGGAAAACCTAAATCGCAATGCCCAGACACGTGATTGAACCATCATCTTCCCAAATGCGAGTCCAGTGTGCCACCTTGCTCAGTAAAATATTGATGTCATTATAGGAGTATTTAGGTCAAACTTTATAACCTAATGTAAAGTCAAACAATCTGTGAAGATTGCCAAATGATTTCAGTTTCAGCACTCATCACTTTTCTCACCTGTTGCTGACTATCTAATGCCATGCTCCAACTGCATACACAGAACACACATTAACCTGTGTACTGTGGTGGCACTTTCCCTGTTCAAGACTTCAGTTAAAGCAGTGACTGTAAAACAAATCCTGTATAAACATCAGAGATGATGATGATGATGGGTGAAGACTGAGTGTACCTTCTAAGTGCTATTGATAATATTGTAAAAGTTGTGCTTTGTCCCCTCCCCCCTTTTGCATTTTTCAATATGGTGCAGATGTAAACATTAGGCTTCACTACTGATCAGACTGTAACCATAATCAGATTTTATGCTTCGCCAACTATTAACCGAATCGCCACCTTGCACCCTAACGTAGACCTCAGGCTGCACCACATATCAGTGTGTTACCACAACCAAGATTTCAGAGGGAACTGAAAATTCAATTCACACGTGCCTAATTTGATTTGCCTAAAAGTTTGTAGATGTTTTATTTAGGTTTCATTTATACTTGTAATGCATCTGAAATGTCTTATACTACTGTGCTGAATGTTCAAATGAAAAATAAATAAAACTGTTATAAATGCAAAGTATGATGTTACTGGTTTTTTTTTTTTTTCCCTGCCCATGTGACCTGTGCTACAGATCAGTCTGTCATCACAACAAAGTTTTTTTAGCATTACATTCAATGGCTTCGTGAACTCACAACCAAACTATTACCTTCCAACCTAACCTATACCTTGGACTAAACGACAAACTATCACAACCAGACTGTATTGTTTTCATATTTTTTTGTCTATGCCAACTAGCAACAAAGTTGAATATATGAACGAAATGGTGGCATGACAGCAGCCATTAGCATTATGTCACTAGTCAAAGCTGACAACTCTGATCAAACATTCCTCGTGATCACAGTATTTTATGTATGCTTGTGAAAGACCGATATGAGTGACAACTTAATGATAAGGGTTATGCATACAGCCAGACAAAGTGAAGTACCAAAATTGTTCGCCGAATTTCTCACTATCAAAAATCTACATTATGCTCTAAAGGAAGATTAGCAAACCACACCAGGAAACCATGGCAAGAAATTATAATGTGTGAAATTGCAAATTGTTATAATTGAAGAAGTCTTGAAGACAATGTGAGTGATGGATAAAGGGCAGAAGATGATGAATAAAACAAGAATACGAACAAATACAAGGAGCGGCAGAATGTTTAATAATTTCACTGAAAATACATGGATCGTTGAAAACTATAACAAATTATATAGCCTATGTAGTTCGCTGTAAAGTTGGACAGTCATCGATACAATGAGGATGTCGACTTGAGTCAATGTCAAATGTAACAGACTATCGTCATCTGATACTAGAGGCAACTAGGACATGGACTGCTGTGTGATAGCTGCCATACAACACCGAAAACCAAATAACGCACGTTCAGTCCTTTGCGATATGTAAGAACACGAAACGGTGTGCTAGCAGAGAGTGTCTACGAAAACTTTGTAAGATAAGCGTTTAGCATCCAACCGAGGATGGAATCAAAATAATCTACGTTTGCTAATACTTTATAACATTGCCTTCAAACTCGTTAGCTATAAAACAAAAACTTACCGACGAATGCCAACACACAAGATCTTATGAAATAAATGAGCCATTCTTGTTATATTTATCACATGGCTACCATCTGAATGTAAAAAATCTTCAGCAACGATTCTCACGTGCAATCGTGCAGACGCAAGTTGACAGTAAACATTGGGTCAAAGCTACGATAACGCACAAGTAAATCCACTTTCCATAGGCAACGAAAACTTGCACAAGTATTGCCCAGGCATAGCAATGGTCAGTCATCTACTCACTGTTACGCAAACTAGCCTAACAAAAAAGTTAACTGCCATTCAACTATAAAGGCCAGTCTATACACACCAAACTGTCTGCGCAAATATCTGTGCACATCGTATCTACGTAGACGAGTCGTAACGCACTGAGCGAAATTTTACGCAGCAGTCACATGTGTTCTAACATGGAAGTTGGAGTTGGAGATTTGAACTAAGTTGCTCAAACTTGTCAACTCAAAACACGTCTGTTCAGAAAAATCGTAGCGTGTGGACTGGAAATCGTCGTGAATCCTGCACACGTCTGATTAGTACAAGTGCTCCTCTTTCCGAGCATATTTAATTCTGGAACGACCAATATGCGTCAGCAGCGCTTTAGAGAGTTAATCGCTAAATACATTCAAGTACACTGCCTGGCAAAGAAAGTAAAGCATCCAGAAGCGGAGGAGATAACAAAATGAAACTTCAGTGTCGAGGGACGATTAATAACTTGGAAATATGAGTTTCTTGATCAGTATGACGTTGTACCCTCTCTGACCTAGTTGCATGCATTAATTCGATTGAGAAGGTAGCCGTAAAAACTTGTATTCTGTCCCGAGGCAAAGCGGTCCATAACTGTTGTAACTGGTCAATGATATCCTGGATACTGATACTCATATGGAGCTGATGTCAGAGCTAGTCCCACACATGTTCTTTCAGAGACAGATCTGGGATCTTGCTAGCCATGATAATACCTCAGCATAATGCAGAATTCATAGACACATGTGTTATGCATGAATGAGCATTGTCCTCTTGAAAAGTGTCACTATGATACTGGGACATGACAGGTTAAACATGAGGTGCATCCTGCTCATCACCTACCATTGTGCCATCAGAATTTCCTCATCACTCTTAACCATGACTTGAGCCATACTCGATGGCTCCCCATACCAAGACATCAGGGGTAACACTGCTGTGTCTCTCTAAAACAATGGAAAAATGGGACCTCTCGCCAGGTCATCACAATGATGGTCATCTGGGGTAGTGCAGAACGCAACACTGAATACAGTGCAATGCCATTCATCAACAGTCCATGCTTCCTGGTCATGTCACCACTCCAAATGCTGCTGGCTGTGTTGCGGGGCTAATAGCATCATATGTATCGAACAGTAATTCTCTAGTAAGGCCACTGCTAGTCTCCAACCAGCGGTGGAGAATAACACAAAATGTTGCAGGGAGTCCACACTTATACACAGGTGGCAGGGGCAGATGTGAAGGTATTAAGTGAGCTTGGTGCACTATATGTCAGTCCTCCCTAGTGATGTCAGCTGTAATCAATTGGAACCCTAATGGTGTGTATACCTGCCATTACATTTCCATATATTCCAACATCGAGTCACTGTCTCATGCCAGTGCCCCATAAATCTCGATATTGCTTTATTCAACCAGTGGGGCATATGGAGCCCCAATATGAGGCCCCTTTCAGATTCTGTCAGGTACTGACAACTCTGTCCCACGAGAGTATGCAGCATCTCTGTGTCCTTCACAGTGACCACTCAACACCTGACACTGCGCACACCCCTGATATTGCACCGCAAATGTGAAAATGAAAAGTGCTGTTGATGTGCGGTTTTCTCAAATGAAATGGTATCCAAGGGCTCATATTGTTAGCCAATATCATATTCTAATAATACTTCGAAAGTGTATTTTTTGTGCAAACTTACGTGTACCCTAGGTACAATGTTGTTATGTTTGCTTACACTGTGAGTGTTTACTCTTTGAGTGAATTGCGATGTGCTAGTCAGTCAGTGTGGTCAGCCCAAGGAGTAAGTCATGAATGGGCGACGGTATTTACCAATGCAGAAAAAGCTGATATGCTCATGGGGTATGGAGAGTGTAGGAAGAATGCAGTTAGTTCCTGTACAGTGTATTTGGTAAGATATCCAGATCGACATTAATCATCTGAGCAATTCTATATGCACTTCTTCAAACACATAAGTGAAAGTGTTAGCGCAACACCTAGACAATATAACAGAAGGAAACAAGTTATGACAAAAGACAGGGAAATTACATTCTTGCTGCTGTTGCAGATGATCCTCCTGTGCAATCACACAAGAAAGTGCCATGAGTCCGGCAAGTGTCCTATGCATTCTCCATCGATATAGGTTCCGTCCCTGTTACAACTCTCTCCATCGAGAGCTGCATAGAAACGATTATGAAAATAATGTTGAATTCTGTACATGGGCACTAAGACAGGATACTTCAGATGTATCATGTATCTTGTTTAGTGATGAAACCACATTTACCATAAATGGTCAGGTAAACCACTGAAACATGCACTATTGATCTCCATTGGCTTCGTCCTGTGGAAAATCAGCGTCCATGGAATGTAAATGTGTGGTATGGTATAGTGAACCTTAAGTTCATTGGCCTGATTTTCATAGAACGAACAGTGAAAGCAAAAAAATATTGCAGACTCCTAACAGCCTATCTTCCGAGGATACCAGATGACATTGCTTGGCAGACTAGGAGAAAACTATGGAGCCAACATCATGGCTGTCCAGCCCATAGTGCAAGAAGTACAGCAGCATGTCACCACAAATTGTTTCCAAATCATTGGACTGTACGCAAGAACGTGTGTCTTGGCTGAGTCATTATCTGGACTTGACACCAGTAGGCTTTTTTCTGTGGGGAGAGCTGAAAGACATTGTCTACAAGAACATTCAAACTATACCTGATGATATACAAATATGCATTACTACAGCCTGCTCGAACATCTCCACTGAAATGCTAGAACATTTGTAGCAGTCACTCCATACGAAACTGGAAGCATGTATTGACGTTGCCAATTGTCATTTTGAACCAGCCTGTGATGGTCAATTGTCTCGTTACTGATCAGAATCCACGCAGCTAGTCTATGCACTTATGTTGTTCTTTAGTACAGTACTGCAGGTACTGTACAACTGTGAGTGTGGGAACTTTTCAAAATGTTGTTTATTGTAAAAGAGTCGCACTAGACTCCTGCAACAAACACCACTGGCATTCTCATACATTCTCATTTACCAATCATTGGTTTGTTAATTCGAGGTGGCATGGTGGTTAGCACACTGGACTCGCAATTGGGAGGGCGACGGTTCAATCCCACGTCCGGCCATCCTGATTTAGGTTTTCTCTGATTTCCCTAAATCGCTCCAAGCAAATGCTGGGATGATTCATTTCAAAGGGCATGGCCAAATTCCTTCACCATCCTTCCTTAATCCGATGACACCGATGACCTCGCTGTCTGGTCTCCTCCCCCCAAAACAACCCAACCACACTCAACAGGCATTGCTATATTTAGAAAAGTGAATGTCTACATACAAAATACACTTTCTAAGTGTTCTTACAATTTGTTTATTGACTGACAATACGAACTTCTGACTACCAATCATTCTGCGAAAACTGCGCATCAATAGCACTTGCCATTTCCGTAGTATTTGTGGTGCAACTTTTAGTTTGGTTGAGTTGGCGGATGGGACCAAACAGCGACGTCATCGGTCCCATCAGATTAGGGAAGGATGGGGAAGGAAGTCGGCCTTGTCTTTTAAAAGGAACCACCCCAGGATTTGCCTGATTTAGGGAAATCGCAGAAAACCTAAATCAGGATGGCCGGACGAGGGTTTGATCCGTCCTCAGGAATGCGACTCCAGTGTGCTAATCACTGCGTCACCTTGCTCCGTTAAATTTTAGGTAATTAATCCTGTATACCCTTCCAGTCCTGGTAACAATACTTAACACACAGAAAACTAACGCTTTCTGTTGGTCATTCTGTCACTGAAAACTGCGACTTTAATCACTTAATTACCCGCTGATAATGGTGTGTAGGTGTACCAAGTTACATTTATATCCGTCCCCCCCCCCCTCCATGTCTTCTGGGTGCTTCACTTTTTTTTGTGAGACAGTGTGTGTAGGTGTCACATACGTTAGTGGAAAGTTAAGGGCGAAGTGTAAAGAGGTCGCAGTAAGAAGGCAGTTGCTTATAAAGAAAAGCTGAGAACACTTGACACTGCGGCAAACAGATAAACGGAAATAAAAACAGATTCTTTATGGAACATTTATTGCAAAATGTTAAACAAAGGAACGCAAACTATTCGACCTAGCACTGTATAACCAAATATGTAAGCCAAGTTCGTGGTATGTTGACCTCCCGTGCTTTCTGATCTGTCTACATATAGGGAGAGTCAGTAGAAATATGATTGGGGACGAGACTGGACAAGCAATTTCACTGAAAATGAATTATTATGACCGCCAATAGATATTTGTATGCCCTGTGACCAATCGCAAATAATTTCACCAGTCGTTACTGTATCTCACGACGTAAATTAGTGTGTGTAAGTTACCGTCGAATATCTTCACTGTTAAGGCCATTCTTGCCGTTTCTATAACTTAGTGCGTTTCTTTCTTTGTTTCTTTTTCTGCAAAAACTGTTATGATCACAGATCATAGAAAAAATTTTGTGCGTTACAAGCTAGGTGCTGAGCTGAAAACCTTTTGTGAGAATGTGGCGGATTGTCGTTGAAATTTCTTTCCTAGTTGGACAGATAGTTGGCCTACCATAAACTGAAACTGTGTCGTGTGTGCGCACGAGATTTGTGGATATTTTTTGCATGCACAATGCACATTCTGCACAGATACTTGTGCAAACAGGTAGTTTGTGTTTATATCTGTGGTCAGAGCGAAGAGCGCAATCTGTGTTTACTGTTTTGTATCGTTAGAGTCGGCCACGGGCCATGTGTTGCTGAGAGGAAGTTTGTTTTTGTGTATGCTTGCGTTATTGTCGTGGACAAGAACAATAGTTTATCTGATTTACCCCATCCCTCACAATGGATCCAGACCAGTCTGACGATGGCTTTGATTTTGAGGAAGAAGCCGAACCGTGTACAAGACTTACAGACGGCATAAATCTCCAGTAAGAGTGCTTTTGTCATAGTAATCATCTGTATAACGTATTGTTAATGATTTCTAACTGTATGGGTTCTAAAACCAAATAAACCTGAATGGTATTGTAAAAAATAAAGTACGCGAGTTTGTCTTACAGTGCTTGTACATATGACTTCACTCTTCCAAAGTGATAGATTCTGTTGGTCGAGTGAAGATCATGTCAACATTGGTAATCACGTCAAGGTTTATTAGAGCGCTTCTAAAACCATTGTAAAAACCACGAAACATTAATATGTGGCAAATTTCGATCGCTGAATATCAGTTACAATAAACTTACGCGGGCATGTTGATGTGGGTGTGGATAGAATTTTGTGTAGCCAACTCCTCATGGATAGTTCATACTATCAGGATACTACAACACCAACATCCAGAGCAAAGCAAGGGACAGGTAGTAAAAATTTTGAGGAGTAGTTACCTGAAACAAATTGTTTGTGAATCTGGGGACATTATACAGTAGGGACTTAACTGAATGAGGCAGTGCTGCCCTGAAGTCACTGGCCTCATATTTGGGAGGATGGAGTTGCTCTGTCCATCCATTCTGGTTTGGGTTTTACATAGTGTCCCTGGATTGCTAAGAAAAGTGCCGCCAGGATGGTTCCTTAATCAATACCACTGCCAGCGACCTGTCCTGCCCTCATAAAGCATGTTGTGTACAGTTTGCTGTGTCTGGTCTATTTTGATGTAGTGATTTGCACTTTATTACCTGAACAAATGCCATATTGTTGTGAGATGACAATTGGATGAAGAAATAAATTAAACATATGAGAGTCCTTTTTTCTAATGATTTCATGCCTTTATAAAAAAAATTGATAGCAGCATAAAATGTTACTGTATATTTTATTTTGTTCTTATAGTGTTATATAGTAGAAATGTTCAATTCAATTGGTATTGTTTCAGAGAACTGATAAGTAACTCCTCTGCAACATTTGAGGTAAACACGAGTAGTGAAGCTGCACTTGAAGAGAGTTATGGAAGTTACTTCAGTGAAAAAGATGTACTGGACTATGTCAATTTAGACTGTGTTGATGCCGGTTCAGATGATGAAGCAATAGGGCAAGGAGCTCCGGAGAATACACCATTTGAAAGAATTGCTACCAAAATGAAGAACATTACAGAAGATGGAAAAGTTAAGAAAAGAGTAAGTATTTATAGTCTTCTGTCAATTATACTTTATCTGTGTAGATTACAATTCAACCCTGTGTAGGGGATATTTACTGGTTGGGATGAGAAGCAAAGACTTTCCTCCCTTGAACATGAGTCTGGGTGACTTTTCTAAACCCTCCACATTCCCTAAACCTCACCAGTCCTTTAATTTCATTACTCTTCCTTAACCTTCGAGCCTTCTAATCAGAAAATAAACTAGATCACACCTTCTATTCTGTTCACCATTGTCACATGACTCGCTATCTCAGGTGCCAGTTGCCCCAGTTAGTTGTGGACAGCACTTGGAGCCGATAACTTAACAGATATGGTTTGATTGTGTATTTTGTCTGTGTACTGCATGTTTTACATGACAATGTTCTAATTTAGCTGTGAATCCTGTCAGAAAAGTGGTAATGCTATTACCATGCAGCTAAGTATATCCAATACTGCATGTTAAATGGCAGTGTGGAATTATTTCCAGAAAGCATAGTCCATATCAGTTCAGGCAGGCTAAGAAAAAATCTTACCTCCATTGTCACAGATGTTACTGAATTTAGCGTATGTTAATCTGAAGGGCTAAATAAGAAACATGTATCATTTTGTTTTCTCAAAAAAAAAAAAAAATAAATAAATAAATAAATAAATAAAATAAAATAATCTGCTCTGAGATACAACCCAGTGGTTCGTGGTGTGGGTTCCTGTGGACATGTCCTAGTTCATGAACCACAGGCAATATATGAGTGGCCAAGTAAGTGGTCCCGACAGTCAGGATTCCAGGTACTTTGTGCTCATACGGCAAAGACTACCAAATCCACCGGTTAGTCCCTCAACCGTTAGGGGTAAAACCCAATGGGACTCGTGGCAAGTAAGGCTAGCAACCTGCTTTCCTGCTACTTTAAATATGATGCTGGCAACAATCAGAGCAAAATGCCTCGGACCTTTGGAGGTGACGGAGTCCCACCTCTAACCGACAAACCAGGAACTCCTAAGATACGACTTGGCAAACACATGGTAATGAGATGGGGAGCTGTTAATATCAATGGGTGCTACTCTGGTAAGAAGGTAGAGCTGGCAGATGCTGCAAGTAAGATAGGGCTGAACGTTTTAGCTGTTAGTGGCATTCGGGTAAGGGGTGAAAAAGAAGAGGAAGTGGGAGAATACAAGGTCTACCTGTTAGGAGTCAAAGCAGGAATAGCACAATGGGGTGTAGGGCTTTACATCAGGAAAGAAATGGAACCCAGCGTAGTTGCAATAAGGTATGTAAACGAACGACTGATGTGGATAGATTTGACAGTGTCTAGCAAGAAAATTAGGATTGTGTCAGTATATTCGCATTGTGAAGCGACAGATCAAGATAAGATGGATAGTTTTATGAGGCACTCACTGATGTAGTTGTTAGAGTAAAGGACAAGGACAGTGTTCTGCTCATGGGTGATTTTAATGCCAGGATTGGAAATCGAACAGAAGGGTATGAAAATGTTATGGGTAAATTTGGAGAGAATATGGAGGCCAACAGGAATGGGAATCAACTCTTGGATTTCTGTAATCACAAACTCCTTTTTTAAACATAAGAACATTTACCAGTATACTTGGGAAGGCAGGGGAACCAGATCTGTCATTCACTATATAACAACAGATCAGGAATTCCGGAAGGCTGTGAGGGACACACGTGTATTTAGGGGATTCTTTGATGACACTGATCGTTATTTAATCTGCAGTGAAATTGGGACTGTGAGGCAGAAAGTGCAGGAGGTCAGGTCCATATGTAGGAGGATAAGAGTGAAGAAACTTCAGGATAAGGAAATCAGGCATGTGAAGAAACTTCAGGATAAGGAAATCGGGCACAAGTATATAACAGCGATCTCAGAAAGGTACCAGTTAGTTGAATGTAGTCAAATACAGTCATTGGAAAAGGAATGGACAAGGTACAGGGACACAGTACTAGAAGTGGCTAAAGAATGTTTTGGAACAGTAGTGTGTAAAGGTAGGATGAAGCAAACAGCTTGGTGGAATGACACAGTCAAGGGAGCCTGTAAAAGGAAAAAGAAGGCGTATCAAAAATGGCTACATACTAGAACTCAGGTAGACAGAGAAAGTTATGTTGAAGAAAGAAACAATGCTAAACAGATCATTGCAGCATCGAAGAAGAAATCTTGGGAAGACTTAGGTTGGAGACTATGGGTCAAGCTGCTGGATAACCATTCTGGAGTGTAATTAGCAGTCTTCGAAAGGGAGGTAAGAAGGAAATGACAAGTATTTTGGACAGGTCAGGAAAACTGCTGGTGAATCCTGTGAATGCCATGGACCGATAAAGGGAATATTTTGAAGAGTTGCTCAATGTAGGTGAAAATACGATCAGTAATGCTTCTGATTTCGAGGTAGAATGGGATAGGAATGATGATGGAAATAGGATCACATTTGAGGAAGTGGAGAAAATGGTCAATAGATTGCAGTGCAATAAAGCAGCTGGGGTGGATGAAATTAAGTCAGAACTCATCAAATACAGTGGAATGTCAGGTCTTAAACGGCTACACAGGATAATTGAAACGGCCTGGGAGTCGGGACAGGTTCCATCAGACTGGACAAAAGCAGTAATCACACCAATCTTTAAACATGGAAACAGAAAAGATTGTAACAACTACAGAGGTATCTCTTTAATCAGCGTTGTGGGTAAAATCTTCTCAGGTATTGTTAAAAGGAAAGTGCGAGTATTAGTTGCGGACCAATTGGATGAAAATCAGTGTGGGTTTAGGCCTCTTAGAGGTTGTCAGGACCAGATCTTTAGCTTACGGCAAATAATGGAGAAGTGTTATGAGTGGAACAGGGAATTGTATCTATGCTTTATAGATCTAGAAAAGGCATATGACCTGGTTCCTAGGAGGAAGTTATTGTCTGTTATGCGAGATTATGGAATACGAGGCAAACTTTTGCAAGCAATTAAAGCCCTTTACATGGATAGGCAGGCAGCAGTTAGAGTTGACGGTAAATTGTGTTCATAGTTCAGAGTAGTTTCAGGGGTAAGACAAGGCTGCAACCTGTCTCCATTGTTGTTTATATTGTTTATGGATCATATGTTGAAAACAACAGACTGGCTGGGTGAGATTAAGATATGTGAACCCAAAATAAGCAGTCTTGCATATGCGGATGACTTAGTTGTGATGGCAGATTCTATTGAAAGTTTGCAAAGTAATATTTCAGAGCTAGATCAGAAATGTAAGGACTATGGTATGAAGATTAGCATCTCCAAAACGAAAGTAATGTCAGTGGGAAAGAAATATAAACGGATTGAGTGCCAAATAGGAGGAACAAAGTTAGAACAGGTGGACGGTTTCAAGTACTTAGGATGCATATTCTAACAGGATGGCAACATAGTGAAAGAAGTGGAAGCGAGGTGTAGTAAAGCTAATGCAGTGAGCGCTCAGTTACAATCTACTCTCTTTTGTAAGAAGGAAGTCAGTACCAAGACTAAGTTATCTGTGCACCGTTCAATCTTTCGACCAACTTTGTTGCATCGGAGCGAAAGCTGGGTGGTTTCAGGTTACCTTATCAACAAGGTTGAGGTTACGGATGTGAAAGTAGCTAGGATGATTGCAGATACTAGTAGATGGGAACAATGGCAGGAGGGTGTCCACAATGAGGAAATCAAAGAAAAACTCGGAATGAACTCTATAGAAGTAGCAGTCAGGGCGAACAGGCTTAGATGGTGCGGTCATGTTACACATATGGGAGAAGCAAGATAACCCAAGAGACTCATGGTTTCGGCAGTAGAGGGTAGGAGGAGTCGAGGCAGACCACGGAGAAGGTACCTGGATTCGGTTAAGAATGATTTTGAAGTAATAGGTTTGACATCAGAAGAGGCACCAATGTTAGCACTGAATAGGGGATCATGGAGGAATTTTATAAGGGGGCTATGCTCCATACTGAACGCTGAAAGGCATAATCAGCCTTAAATGATGATGACGATGATGATGAGATACAGCCCACCGAAGATGACAATGCACATACCATTTTGAAGATGTGAATTTTGGGAAGAAAATTAAAATGCTGTATCTCTGGAACAGTTCTAGATTTTTTTTTTTAATTTGAAAGATAATTGCTTTATGATTACAAAGAAATCTTCCATTTGGACTTATCTGTCAAAGTTCTTTTACTATAGCATCCTGAACTGTTTTTATAATTTATGGGAATTTATTTTTTCCAAAAATTCCAATCCATATTTTTTTCCCCTATTGATTAGTACCATATAGTCCTACATTCCCTGAAAAGGAGAGCTTCCACTTTTAAGTTGAACAGATTTTATAAACAATTGAAATTTTTGCCATACGTAAAACCTATTTTATTACCACATTATCACATAACAGGCTCATACAAATCATAACCTAGCATTATTTAATATAATTTTAGTTCTGGAAGGTGAGTTAGAGACTCATTTTTCAAGCATTTTAAATGATTCCAAAATGCATGTGAAAGGTCCGAAGACTTGAAGGTTTCAATTTATACAACTTCTGTGCACTCTGTTTTGTACTAAACTAAAAATGTGTTCCGCTGCTTCAGTATCTTCCTTTGATATAGAGTGCTACCTTTCTGTTGAATCAATAGGAACTGGAGCACTTACAATCTTCAAAACATTGTGAACAGGAAGTGAGCACTGATGGCATTGTTGCCGTCCTTCAGCTGGAAACCTATTCCAACAGCTGATCCATGTGTCTTCTGAATTCCTTTCACAGGAATAGTTTGTTTGGACCATCAGGCATCATCCAACTGGGAACTAGTTACAGGTGGGACCCCACAAGGTTCCATCTTAGGGCACTTACTTTTTCTTGTGTATATCAATGACCTTCATCATTAATGTTACCAGTTGCTAAGTTTGTTTTTTTTTGCCGATGATACAAACATTGCAATAAGTAGCAAATCAAGTATAGTCTTAGAATGATCAGCTAATAAAATAGTTGTGGGCATTAATCACTGGTTTCTAGCCAATCCATTGTCACTAAACTTTGAAAAAAAACACACTAAATGCTGTTCAGAACTTGTAAGGGGTGTCCCACAAGTATATGCGTAACATATGATGACAAGCAGATAGAAGAAGTGGACAACGTTTAATTCTAGGGGATTACAGCTTGATAATAAATTCAACTGGGAGGAGCACACCACAGAACTGCTGAAGCATCTAAACAAATCTCTATTTGCAATGCAAATTCTGTTGGACATGTTGTTGTGGTCTTCAGTCCTGAGACTGGTTTGATGCAGCTCTCCATGCTACTCCATGCAAGCTTCTTCATCTCCCAGTACCTACTGCAGCCTACATTCTTCTGATCTGCTTGGTGTATTCATCTCTTGGTCTCCCTCTACGATTTTTACCCTCCACGCCGCTCTCCAATACTAAATTTGTGATCCCTTGATGCCTCAGAACATGTCCTACCAACCGATCCCTTCTTCTAGTCAAGTTGTGCCACAAACTTCTCTTCTCCCCAATCCTACTCAACACCTCCACATTAGTTATGTGATCTACCCATCTAATCTGCAGCATTCTTCTGTAGCACCACATTTCGAAAGCTTCTATTCTCTTCTTGTCTAAACTATTTATCGTCCATGTTTCACTTCCATACATGGCTACACTCCAGAAGCGACTCCCTGACACTTAAATCAATACTCGATGTTAACAAATTTCTCTTCTTCAGAAACGCTTTCCTTGCCATTACCAGTATGCATTTTATATCCTCTCTACTTCGACCATCATCAGTTATTTTGCTCCCCAAATAGCAAAACTCCTTTACTACTGTAAATATCTCATTTCGTAATCTAATACCCTCAACATTACCCGACTTAGTTCGACTGCATTCCATTATCCTCGTTTTGTTTCTGTTGATGTTCATCTTATATCCTCCCTTCAAGACACCATCCATTCCGTACAACTGCTCTTCCAAGTCCTTTGCTGTCTCTGACAGAATTACAATGTCATCGGCAAACCTCAAAGTTTTTATTTCTTCTCCATGGAATGTAATACATACGCCGAATTTTCTTTTGTTTCCTTCACTGCTTGCTCAATATACAGATTGAATAACATCGGGGAGAGGCTACAACCCTGTCTCACTCCCTTCCTAACCACTGCTTCCCTTTTGTGCCCCTCGACTCTTATAACTGCCATTTGGTTTCTATACAAATTGTAAATAGCATTTCGCTCCCTTTATTTTACCCCTGCCACATTCAGAATTTGAAAGAGAGTATTCCAGACAAAATTGTCAAAAGTTTTCTCTAAGCCTACAAATGCCAGAAAATGATGTTTGCCTTTCTTTAATCTACCTTCTAAGATAATCCGTAGGGTCAGTATTGCCTCACGTGTTCCAATATTTCTATGGAATCCAAACTGATCTTCCCCAAGGTCGGCTTCTACTACTTTTTCCATTTGTCTGTAAAGAATTCGTGTTAGTATTTTGTAGCCATGACTTATTAAACTGATAGTTCGATAATTTTCACATCTGTCAACACCTGCTTTCTTTGGGATTGGAATTATTGTATTCTTCTTGAAGTCTGAGGGTATTTCGCCTGTCTCATACATCTTGCTCACCAGATGGTAGAGTTTTGTCAGGACTGGCTCTCCTAAGGCCGTCAGTAGTTCTAATTGAATGTTGTCTACTCCCTGGGCTTTGTTTCGACTCAGTCTTTCAGTGCTCTGTCGAACTCTTCATGCAGTATCATATTTCCCATTTCATCTTCATCTACATCTTCTTCCATTTCCACAATATTGTCCTCAAGTACATCGCCCTTGTATAAACCCTCTATATCCTCCTTCCACCTTTCTGCTTTCCCTTCTTTGCTTAGAGCTGGGTTTCCATCTGAGCTCTTGATATTCATTCAAGTGGTTCTCTTTTCTCCGAAGGTCTCTTTAATTTTCCTGTAGGCATTTAATCTCTAGCCATCCCTGCTTAGCCATTTTGCACTTCCTGTCAATCTCATTTTTGAGACGTTTGTATTCCTTTTTGCCTGCTTCATTTACTGCATTTTTATATTTTATCCTTTCATCAATTATATTCGAGGATTTCTACTAGCCCTCGTCTTTTTACCTACTTGATCCTCTGCTGCCTTCACTACGTCATCCCTCAAAGCTACCCATTCTTCTTCTACTACATTTCTTTCCCTCATTCCTGCCATTTGTTCCCTTACTCTCTTCCTGACACTGTGTACACCCTCTGGTTTAGCCAGTTGATCCACCTTTTTGCAGTTTCTTCAGTTTTAACCTATAGTTCATAACCAATAGATTGTGGACGGAGTCCACATCTGCCCCTGGAAATGTCCTACAATTTAAAACCTGAATGAAATTTTCACTCTGCAGCGGAATGTGCGCTGATATGAAACTTCCCGGCAGATTAAAACTGTGTGCCCGACCGAGACTCGAACTCAGGACCTTTGCCTTTCGCGGGCAAGTGCTCTACCAACTGAGCTACCGAAGCACGACTCACGCCCGGTACTCACAGCTTTACTTCTGCCAGTATCTCGTCTCCTACCTTCCAAACTTTACAGAAGCTCTCCTGTGAACCTTGCAGAACTAGCACTCCTGAAAGAAAGGATATAGTGGAGACCTGGCTTAGCCACAGCCTGGGGGATGTTTCCAGAATGAAATTTTCACTCTGCAGTGGAGTGTGCGCTGATATGAAACTTCCTGGCAAATTAAAACTGTGTTCCTGACTGAGACTCGAACTCGGGACCTTTGCCTTTCGGGCAAGTGCTCTACCATCTGAGCTACCGAAGCACGACTCACGCCCGGTACTCACAGCTTTACTTCTGCCAGTATCTCGTCTCCTACCTTCCAAACTTTACAGAAGCTCTCCTGCGAACCTTGCAGAACTAGCACTCCTGAAAGAAAGGATATAGTGGAGACATGGCTTTGCCACAGCCTGGGGGATGTTCCCAGAATGAAATTTTCACTCTGCAGCGGAGTGTGCGCTGATACGAAACTTCCTGGCAAATTAAAACTGTGTGCCCGATCGACTCGAACTCGGGACCTTTTTTCTTTCAGGAGTGCTAGTTCTGCAAGGTTCACAGGAGAGCTTCTGTAAAGTTTGGAAGGTAGGAGACGAGATACTGGCAGAAGTAAAGCTGTGAGTACCGGGCGTGAGTCGTGCTTCGGTAGCTCAGTTGGTAGAGCACTTGCCCGCAAAAGGCAAAGGTCCCGAGTTCCAGTCTCGGTCGGGCACACAGTTTTAATCTGCCAGTAAGTTTCAATTTAAAACCTGGTTCCTAAATCTCTGTCTTATCATTACATAATCTATATGATACCTTTTAGTACCTCCAGGGTTCTTCCATGTATACAACCTTCTTTCACGATTCTTGAACCAATTGTTAGCTTTGGTTAAGTTATGCTCTGTGCAAAATTCTGCCAGGTGGCTTTCTCTTCATTTCTTAGTTTTCTGGACACAAAAATGTACAATAAGAATTATATGTGGTGTGAACTCAAGAACATCCTGCAGAGGCCTATTTAGGGAACTAGGGATACTGACTACTGTTTCCTAATATATTTTTCCTTAATGAAATTGTCATTAAAAATATATCACTTTTTTAAACCAACAGCTCAGTTCATTGAATCAATACTAGAAATAAAAATAATCTTCACAAGGATTTAAAATAGCTTACTCTTGTACAGAAAGGTGTGCATTATTCAGGAACACACATTTTCAATATCTTGCCAGCAGCCATAAAAAGCTTAACAACCATTGAAATTCAGTTTAAGAAAAGCCTACAGGATTTATTGTTGGCCAACTCCTCCTACTCCATTGATGAATTTCTCAGTGGAAACAATTTTGTGTGTGTGTGTGTGTGTGTGTGTGTGTGTGTGTGTGTGTGTGTGTGTAAACTACAATCTAATTTCTGCACCATTTCAGTGCAGTAATGTATTCATTGTAAATAAATATTGTAGTACACTTCTTATATGTTTATTACTTCATAGAAAAATTATATTATAAATTCAGTGCATTAATGCCATCTTAGTAAATGAGGTGTAAAATGATCCTTTCATACAGTGTTCATTAAAAAAAAAGACAGTTATTCCACTTGGGACCTGTGGAAGCTACATTAACTTATTTGCTTTAGTTGTAAATATTTGTCATATATTATTGTTTTTCCGGTGTGTTCTATATCCTAGAGGACCTCCTCACTACTGATCAATTGGAATGAAAGTAAATCTCATCTGATCCAATAAAAAACTGAAACCTGGTCATTACTCCAATGATACCCGTGTACTTTATGTGGTAGAATTACAGACCAATTCTCAGCAAAATCACGGTGAAGTGCTAAATGTAGTTCTTCAGCCTGTACACACCCTTTCACTTCTGCAATGTGTTTTCATTGCAATTTCTTCAGATGCTGGTGTGTTTCTGCTGTCACTCACCATTTAGCAAGTTTATCAGTGAAACTGTCAAAGACAACAGTTTTCTAAATTAGTTTATTTTCCTCCCATGTCTCATATGTAATTTTTGCAGAGTTATCTGCTGCATCTTCCAGGCAAGTACCTGTAAAGACAGCACTCCCTTTCCAGGGCAGTCAGCACATTCTTGAAACAAACAAGTCTCTTGCTTTACATCACAGACTACTAATGACTTCACACGCCCAACCAAGATGTCGTATGTCACGTGCTCCAGTAAGTTCTTCAAAGTTACCACACAAAGTTCAAAATTCACACAGTGCACACATAAACAGACATCTCTAGGTGGGCGTTGAACTACCCACCTGGGTTGTAGTGCATAAAATTTTGATTTTCCAATATGTAAAGTTGTATATTTGCCCTTATAATTTGCAAAAGTTTCTTTAATACTGCAAGTCACATACCTCTTCCCTTTCACAACTTTTGGCCTTCAGCTGTTACAGTTCTAGTGTTTTTTTGTTATCATTCTGGCGAGAACAGTCCCATTTATCTTCCAGATAAAATGACTGCACTATTTGAACTTGAGTTGCTTTTACAGGATGACCATTATAGGATCTTGTCTTTCAAAGACTCCTTTTGCAGATCTCACATTCCTTGATTTGTCTACCATGTAGTTTGATACTGCTGGAATGTGGTTCAAGATTGTTTTCTTTGACTATGTCTCTGCAATAATAGTTTAAACTTGTACCTTTTCACTGTAGGATGTACACTATTCAACAGCTGAATTGATATTTGTGAAAAATTCCTGGCAAGAGCTCCAAGAGTGCTTTGGTTCATTTTATTCTGAAGATGGAATTTCTACTTTGAAGAGTGTGGTCAGTTTTGCTGTAGTGTATTCACCCATAGCTTTAGTAATTTCTCTGCACTTTCTTGACGCATAGAGCATATAACTCGACTTCACTGACCATGGTTTGTTAACAGGACTTACACCTACCTCTGTAGTTGATTGATTTACAGTATTTAATTCTTCCTCTGTTGATACAAAATCTGCATCATCTGCACCATGGGAGGCTTCACCTTGTTCAGACGCTATCATTATTGTTATTCGTCACTGGAAACATCTTCATATAGCTCTTTTATTGATATGCAAATAGTCAGCACACTTCACTCTCCTGTGGCCCCAGTGAGAAGAAATTTCTAACGTCCTTTTCACAAAACACACTGCAGCTGTGTCAACTGGCAAATTCTACGCGAAAACACAGAACTCACTGGATGGTCTCATATCTCTTAGAAGCGGATGGTCTCATATCTCTTAGAAGCCTCTTCAGTAAGCAAATTAGCACTGAACACTACAACACAGAAACCTGAAATGAACAACCACAACAGAGAAACTTGACAGGAAACTACAACAAAGTGTAAGAAGTAACTGCAACAAAGAAAATGAAAAGAAATAACTGCAACAAAGTAAGTGATAATAAATAACTGCAATGCAACAAAGCCAGTAGAAATAAACATTGTGACAAAGAAATTAGTAAGAAACAACTTCAGTCAAGACATACATTGCCCTTGAAAGTTAAAAAATTATTTTTTTAAATGAAACCTGTCCAACTGAAAAGTGGAAGCTCTTCTATACAGAGAACATGATACTAATCAACAGAAAAAATCTAACTTTTCTGGATTGGCATTTTTGAAAAAAAGATTTTTTTTATAAATTATATGAAAAATTCAAAAGGCAACAGTAAAAGAACTTTGTCAGATATGTCCAAACGGAAGATACCATTGTAATCATAAAGCAGTTATCTTTAAAATTAAAAAAAACTCATACAAAATATCTAAAACTTTACAGATATACAGCATTTTAAAAACTTTTCCGAAATTTGCATCTTCAAAATGGTGTTCGCAGTGCCATCTTTGGAAGCCTGTATATCGTGGCAGGTGTTTTTTTTTTTTGGGGGGGGGGGGGGGGATAAATGTTTCTTACTTTTTCCTGAATTTTAACATATGCTAAATTCAATAACATCCGAGACTATGAATGTAACACCCCGTGCCTGAAGTGATACGGATTATGCCAAATTCAAACATAGATAGTAGCTGAAAAACTTAAAACAGTCAAAGAGTATGGCAAAAGCAATTCGTAACATTATTAAACAAAGAAAAATAGCCAACTAAAAAAGATAACAACCTAGGAAATAAGTGTAACAAACATAGTGACACTTCAGATCATTACACACCATATCAAGTGATTACTTTCCCCACTGTTGCAGCAAATATAGAACCCACCAACAAAATACCAAACTCAAATCTATTAGATTTAACTGCGCAAACACTGCATGGGAAAACAACAAGAATTAGTAGCGTGTGTTTTCTGCTAAATATGTGCTCTGCAATTTACCCTACAGTATGGTGGGGAATACTTTTGGTACCACTATCGTTCTGGCTGCCCCCTCCTGCACCCACACTCCCTTTTTGCCTCTATACTTCATAAACTTTCCATGTAATTCATAAATTTTCCATTCGGGATCAAAGAGATGAAACAGTTTTTGAGATAAAGCAATTGAAAGCTTTTGTTATAAAAACTGAGTACTTTCTAATAGCTTTTTGCAAACCTTTCTAAGGTAAATAAAAAGTAAAAAGTATATTTGATTCATTGTTGTTTTCTATTACATGTTACATATTCTTGTCACTTGTTGGACACTGATGAAATATTTTGTGAAATTATCCACAGCATTACCCCCACATTTGTCAAATTCTTAACTTAATGACTGATGCTTACAGCTTTAAGTAATATTAGAATATTAGAAAGTACTGCAGCTGTGTTGGTAATGTCTTTATCAATATAGATTACTATGAATGTGTGTTAGAGCTATTCAGTGACTGCAGTACACAAGAGAACTGTTTTTCAGCAAGTTTACTGTCAGTCTGTGAAGGAGAATACATAAAGGCCATTGGTGGTCTGCAGTAATACTTAAATTGTAATAAGAAATTGAGAGCTAACAGAAACAAGAATCATATGGTTAGTTTACTGTTTGTGCATTATTGTTTCAAACATGATAAAACGTAGACATTTGGGCAATTAATGTAAGCCAAAAGTGCCTTCCATGCAACAGCTAACATGATGAACTAGCAAACAATTAAAGGAAGCCAAAATAAGGAAAAGACATGAAGTATATTCCTGTGATTCGTAAATGTTTCCCTTGTTATCCAATTCATGAGCAGTGTTGAGTCCTTGATATAATGTGTGATACCTAGGAAGTACAACACTATTATTAAATAAATTATAAGTTCTTTTTCTTTTTGTTACTTATGCAGAGAGAACCATCATATCATAGAATATTGTCTTCAGGCACCAAATTTGAAATTCACGATCAGCATCGGAATACTTTAAAAATATTATATCAGTTTGATGTTTCCACTATTGCATTCCAGCAGTTGTAAGACATTTTACAGTTTTCCCATTTTCAGCGATTTTCTATTCCAAATTAGTTTCTTATGAAGCTGATTGAATTCTAGAATTTGAGTACGATTGACTGATCTGGACTTGTAACACTAACCAAAACGGCCTTGCTGTGCTGGTAGTGCGAACGGCTCAAAGCAAGGGGAAACTACAGCCGTTATTTTCTTCGAGAGCATGCAGCTTTTTCTGTCTGGTTAAATGATGATGGCGTTCTCTGGGGTAAAATAGTCCCCCATTTGGATCTCCGGGCGGGGACTACTCAAGAGGATGTCGTTATCAGGAGAAAGAAAACTGGCGTTCTACGGATCGGAGCGTGGAATGTCAGGTCCCTTAATCGGGCAGGTAGGTTAGAAAATTTAAAAAGGGAAGTGGATAGGTTAAAGTTAGATATAGTGGGAATTAGTGACGTTCAGTGGCAGGAGGAACAAGACTTTTGGTCAGCTGACTACAGGGTTATAAACACAAAATGAAATAGGGGTAATGCAGGAGTAGGTTTAATAATGAATAAAAAAAATAAGAATGCGGGTAAGCTACTACAAACAGCATTATTAACGTACTATTGTGGCCAAGATAGACACGAAGCCCACGCCTACCACAGTAGTACACGTTTATTTGCCAACTAGATCTGCAGATGACGAAGAAATTGGAGAAATGTATGATGAAATAAAAGAAATCATTCAGATAGTGAAGGGAGACAAAAATTTAATAGTCATGGGTGACTGGAATTCGTCAGTAGGAAAAGGGAGAGAAGGAAACATAGTACGTGAATATGGATTGGGGGTAAGAACTGAGAGGAAGCCGCCTGGTAGAATTTTGCGCAGAGCCCAACTTAATCATAGCTAACACTTGGTTCAAGAATCATGAAAGAAGACTGTATACATGGAAGAAACCTGGAGATGCTAAAAGGTATAAGATAGATTATGTAATGGTAAGACAGAGATTTAGAAACCAGGTTTTAAATTGTAGGACATTTCCAGGGGCAGATGAGGACTCTGACCACAATCTATTGGTTATGAACTGTAGATTAAAACTGAAGAAACTGCAAAAAGTTGGGAATTTAAGGCGGTGGGACCTGGATCAACTGACTAAACCAGAGGTTGTACAGAGTTTCAGGGAGAGCATAAGGGAACAGTTGACAAGAATGGGGGAAAGAAATACAGTAGAAGAAGAATGGGTAGCTTTGAGGGATAAAGTAGTGAAGGCAGCAGAGGATCAAGTAGGTAAAAAGACGAGGGCTAGTAGAAATCCTTGGGTAACAGAAGAAATATTGAATTTAATTGATGAAAGAAGAAATTATAAAAATGCAGTAAATGAAGCAGGCAAAAAGGAATACAGATGTCTCAAAAATGAGATCGACAGGAATGGCTAAGCAGGGATGGCTAGAGGACAAATGTAAGGATGTAGAGGCTTATCTCACTAGGGGTAAGATAGATACTGCCTACAGGAAAATTAAAGAGACCTTTGGAGATAAGAGAACCACTTGTATGAATATCAAGAACTCAGATGGAAACCCAGCTCTAAGCAAAGAAGGGAAAGCAGAAAGGTGGAAGGAGAATATAGAGGGTCTATACAAGGGTGATGTACTTGAGGACAATATTAGGGAAATGGAAGAGAATGTAAATGAAGATGAAATGGGAGATATGATACTGCGAGAAGAGTTCGTCAGAGCACTGAAACCCTTAGTCGAAACAAAGCCCTGGGAGTAGACAACATTCCATTAGAACTACTGACGGCCTTAGGAGAGCCAGTACTGACAAAACTCTACCATCTGGTGAGCAAGGTGTATGAGATAGGCGAAATAACCTCAGATTTAAAGAAGGATATAATAATTCCAATCCCAAAGAAAGCAGGTGTTGACAGATATCGAACTATCAGTTTAATAAGTCATGGCTGCAAAATACTGACGCGAATTCTTTACAAACGAATGGAAAAACTGGTAGAAGCCAACCTCGGGGAAGATCAGTTTGCATTCCGTAGAAATATTGGAACACGTGAGGCAATACTGACCGTACAACTTATCTTAGAAGAAAGATTAAGGGAGGACAAACCTACGTTTCTAGCATTTGTAGACTTAGAGAAAGCTTTTGACACTGTTGACTGGAATACTCTCTTTCAAATTCTAAAGGTGACAGGGGTAAAATACAGGGAGCGAAAGGCTATTTACAATTTGTACAGAAACCAGATGGCAGTTATAAGAGTCGAGGGACATGAAAGGAGAAGCCGTGGTTGGGAAGAGAGTGAGACAGGGTTGTAGCCTCTCCCTGATGTTATTCATTCTGTATATTGAGCAAGCAGTGAAGAAGATGAAAGAAAAATTCGGAGTAGGTATTAAAATCCACGGAGAAGAAATAAAAACGTTGAGGTTCGCCGATGACATTGTAATTCTGTCAGAGACAGCAAAGGACTTGGAAGAGCAGTTGAACAGAATGGGTAGTGTCTTGAAAGGAGGATATAAGATGAACATCAACAAAAGCAAAACGAGGATAATGGAATGTAGTCAAATTAAATCGGGTTATGCTGAGGGAATTAGATTAGGAAATGAGACACTTGAAGTAGTAAAGGAGTTCTGCTATTTGGGGAGCAAAATAACTGATGATGGTCAAAGTAGAGAGGATATAAAATGTAGACTGGCAATGGAAGGGAAAGCATTTGTGAAGAAGAGAAATTTGTTAACATCGAGTATAGATTTAAGTGTCAGGAAGTCATTTCTGAAAGTATTTGTATGGAGTGTAGCCATGTATAAAAGTGAAACATAAACGATAAATAGTTTGGACAAGAAGAGAATAGAAAGTTTTGAAATGTGGTGCTACAGAAGAATGCTGAAGATTAGATGGCTAGATCACATAACTAATGAGGAAGTGTTGAATAGGATTCTGGAGAAGAGAAGTTTGTGGCACATCTTGACTAGAAGAAGGGATCAGTTGGTAGGACATGTTCTGAAGCATCAAGGGATCACCAGTTTTGTATTGGAGGGCAGTGTGGAGGGTAAAAATCATAGAGGGAGGCCAAGAGACGAATACACTAAGCAGATTCCAAAGGATGTAGGTTGCAGTAGGTACTGGAAGATGAAGAAGCTTGCAGAGGATAGAGTAACATGGAGAGCTGCATTAAACCAGTCTCAGGACTGAAGACCACAACAACAACAACAGCAATGATTTCTATCACTCTGTTCTTGATGGAAGACGTTTTTTCTGTAGCATATCAGCCAGTGGTATCAAATTCACCCACATGTTCAATCTTTCTTTAGATGGTGGCATGCACTGTGTCTACTTTCATTTGTGAATTCCCAGACTCGAAAAAGTGTTGGGTGGTGGTTGAAATGGTCAGTATATTCACTGCATGCAGACACACAATGCTCATGTAGGCATTCCTGTTCTGGCAAGCAAGTAAAGTACTGCCTGCAAGTCGAATTCAGCCAGCACAGATTCAGATTTTTTTAAAACTCCCTTGCCATTGCTTTCCTTCTCATATGCTCTTCTTGTTCCCTTTTAAATACTTTATCTTTCTTTTGCTCAGCCAAATGATGAGTAAGCTTAAAAACATTTTATCACTCATATTTTTTGTGCCCTAAGTAACTTCAGACTAAATTCTGTTGTGGGTATCCTGCTGATACAACCATAATTTGTCTGTTGCCTTCCCTTCTTCATGGTACTGTTACCGATATAAATCTTACCTTATTTTAATGCTTGTATCAGCAGGTAAATAATTAGCTGTACATTGCTTCCTTTTGTTCCTTGTAACCTGTCTACTTTCTTCTGGTCTCTTTACACTTGGCTCATGATATCTTCCTCCATGTTTCTCAATTACATGATGAGAACTTTTTTTTAAGGTTTCAGAAATGTCAAATGTCTTGAGAAAAACATCATACATTCTTGAATCTTATCAGCTCTCTAATAAGATATAATTTCTTGATCTTCTTCCATTGTGAATTACCAGATTTTGTTCTCGCACTTCGTTTTTCTTCATCCTCAGGTAACTTACATAGGTAATGATCTTGTAGCTCACCTGATCCAAGATTGTAGCAGATGATATGGATATTTTGTCTGTCATGCTCAGTAAATGTACTGCTTCACTGTTGTTGACATTTAGAGTAATCTTTTGGCTTCGCGTTTCATGCAAGAACTTTGGACTTCTTGGAAGAAATATATGTCCTATGATACTGTTGATTGACTTTTTTTAATGTCTTTTCCATTCCTCTTTAAGAGCTACCCTTAAGTTTCCCTCTTTTGTGCTGTTCTCAACATCAGCATTATTATGGTGGTAACTTACTTGCACTCTAGTTACATCCTCAGCAATTTTTGTGGCATCTTTTACAAAGGAGGTTCTATGTTCAGCACTGCTGTCTGTAAATATAACAAAGCAAGTGTTAACTGTGGGTTCCAATAGCTTTCAGTACTTGTTTGGCTACCCGCCAGAAGCAGTAGCTTCATCTAGTTGATTGGAAAGCTCATCAACTGTATTTGAACCAAACATTCCTGATTGTCCCTTCATCCTTTTCACCTTGCAGTTCCTTGTCAGCTATTGACAGAAACAACAACAACAAAAACAACAACAACAACAACAGCAATAACAATAATGATGATAATAACTACTTAAAAACTTATACTAAGAAACAGGTTCTAATACTAATAAAATTCCACTAAATTCCATTCCTTCTCCTGGCACATTTTCACGGTCCTTCTTCCTCTGTACTCCATTGCGCTCCTACTTACTTGTAAACCCATTTACAGCTGAAATAATGTTCATTTTCTTTGCCAAGAAGTCGAATTTCATTGTTGTCACGGAGCAATGTGCGTCAGAAAAGAAGTATTGGGAGAAGCAACTTCGAACAGCTCTCTTTGGATCAGAGAACCATAATAGCTGTTCGGTTTCAGAAATTAACACAACATCCTGTGGTCGAAAAGCAGTTCAACTCTTCTGTATGTCTGAGCCGTACTGTTTTCCATAAATTATAGTGGCAAAAATGTAGTTATGTTCATCTGATCCTAAATGGGTGAAATGTGGGGGAATAATGACTTTTGATAAATGTCTATATGAAATGTAATTTCCTTAACTTTTCTCATTGTGGTCATTTCATAAGACAAATGTGGGAGGAAGTAGTATGTGTTGCTTGAATCTTCCTGGAAAGTAAGCTGTCAGAATTTCGAAAGTAAACCTATCCATGCTACTCAGTGCCTCTCTAATAGTGTCTGCCCCTGGTGTTTGATGTGCAGCTGTTACGGAAAGGTCCTGTGTCAGAATGTGCCAATCTTTGTTGCTCTTCTGTCATCCAGGGTGTTTATGCCCCAGGACAACTTGGAAATCTGTGAGAAACAGAGAAATGTTTTCTAGAGGATTTTTTTAGAATTCTGTGTATTTTTCATTGTCTTAGTTTTCAGTTAAGTTTTTGTAATGTTGACTGTTAAGAACTGATACTCGAACAACAATTTTACTTTAGCCCGCTACTGCAGAATAATATTGCACCAATAAAACATAAATGAGAGAATAACACCAAAATAGAACTTTAGTTGCAAAGAAAGTGCGCCATTTGCAGCAACGAAACACAGGGCACACACAAGCATTTGCCGACAGCGAAATGTGTTGAAGGATTTAGGACGGAGACTGTGCTATACTTTGTAGCAGTGAACTGCTTTCAGTGAATGTGATATCACAACTGCTAACATTTCTAACAGACAGCAACAAAATATTGTGAATGTTGGTTTAAGAAGTGTTACTTTCAAATTAAATTTTCTTTTACGCAAGATGAATTATATTAAATGTGAGAGTGTGCAATGAAATTGGGGAGTGTTTGACCCTCATTCATAACTTACCATTCTGAGGACCAGCCATTTAGGCAATTATTTAAAATTTAACTGGTGCATCTTAAAGGGTAACACATGCTAAAAGACCAAACTTCGAGATTTGTTTTTCATATTTATTTTAGTTTTTTCATAGATTACAAATTATATAACACCATGGCAAAAAGTAGTTATCCTTCAAAAAAGTGCAAGGTGAGTTCTTGAGCAATTTCACATGCAGTTGGCTTTTCTATGGGAAAGTCAAATTGCTCAACTGAACATGTATTCAGTCAGGTAACACATGAAATGTTCGATGCACAACAGTGAAATTTATAATTGCGTGTGGAAAAAAAAGAAAGAGGTCAAAAATTTTTTGTGACCGATATTATTTGTGAAAGTTTTGATTTTCCTGTAGCTGTATTTAAAATACATTAGGTTAAAGCATTAAGTTTTCCTGTTTGTGTGTTTGTGCTACTCAACAGTGATATTGCTGTTAGCTGACTACATCACGTGGCCTATGCTCTGAATATCTTCTGTCATTGACTGGTAATATCACGTGATATGAGCTATGACTGGCTGATAAAAAACTTTGCAGTCTCAATTTCAGTTGTTCAGAAGCTTCTGTGTTGTATTTGGTGGAATTATAGTTTATAGATTCATAATATTTCAATACAAACACATTCCTTTAAGGTCTTGTATATCACCAGGGGGAGAATTTGTGAATCAGATTCATTATTACTATCAAGCTAATGTGCCACGGTGCTTCAGTGATCAAAAGGAACATTTATAGGCAGTTCATAGAAAGTGGTCTGAGCTCACGGCGCCCCTTGCTATCCACCCCATCGTTGTCTGCATTATTTTCCTTGCCACCTGGTTGAGACACAAACCACCTGTGCACCTACAAGCCTGTTTGCAGCAGTGTCTGGAGCATTTGACCTGGAATCTTATACACTGGTGTGAAATAATCTATAGTGATGAGTGTCATTTCGAATTGAGCCCAATGACTAGAGAAGAAATTTCTGGAGACACCCCAAACAGTGATGGGCATCAACGTGACCATCGCCAACCACACAGCCTGACAAACAGGAGTGTTGGTGTGGAGTGCCTTTTCATTTCATCCATTTGTAATAATTTGAATCAATTATATAAGGTTGCCTATAGTACTATACCTCCCCCCATGAACCATGGACCTTGCCGTTGGTGGGGAGGCTTGCGTGCCTCAGCGATACAGATAGCCGTACCGTAGGTTCAACCACAACGGAGGGGTATCTGTTGAGAGGCCAGACAAACGTGTGGTTCCTGAAGAGGGGCAGCAGCCTTTTCAGTAGTTTCAAGGGCAACAGTCTGGATGATTAACTGATCTGCCCTTGTAACAATAATCAAAACGGCCTTGCTGTGCTGGTACGCTGAACGGCTGAAAGCAAGGGGAAACTACGGCCGTAATTTTTCCTGAGGGCATGCAGCTTTACTATATGATTAAATGATGATGGCGTCCTCTTGGGTAAAATATTCCGGAGGTAAAGTAGTCCCCCATTCGGATGTCCGGGCGGGGACTACTCAAGAGGATGCCGTTATCGGGAGGAAGAAAACTGGCGTTCTACGGATCAGAGCGTGGAATGTCAGATCCCTTAATCGGGCAGGTAGGTTAGAAAATTTTAAAAGGGAAATGGATAGGTTAAAGTTAGATATAGTGGGAATTAGTGAAGTTCGGTGGCAGGAGGAACAAGACTTCTGGTCAGGTGACTATAGGGTTACAAACACAAAATCAAATAGGGTAGTGCAGGAGTAGGTTTAATAATGAATAGGAAAATAGGAATTCGGATAAGCTACTACAAAGAGCATAATGAACGCATTATTGTGGCCAAGATAGATACGAAGGCCACACCTACTACAGTAATACAAGTTTATATGCCAACTAGCTCTGCAGATGACGAAGAAATTGATGAAATATATGATCAAATAAAAGAAATCATTCAGATAGTGAAGGGAGACAAAAATTTAATAGTCATAGGTGACTGGAATTCGGTAGTAGGAAGAGGGAGAGAAGGAAACATAGTAGGTGAATATGGACTGGGGCAAAGAAATGAAAGAGGAAGCCGCCTGGTAGAGTTTTGCCCAGAGTACAACTTAATCATAGGTAACACTTGGTTCAAGAATCATAAAAGAAGACTGTATACATGGATGAAGCCTGGAGATACTGACAGGTTTCAGATAGATTATATAATGGTAAGACAGAGATTTAGGAACCAGGTTTTAAATTGTAAGACATTTCCAGGGGCAGATGTGGACTCTGACCACAATCTATTGGTTATGACCTGTAGAATAAAACTGAAAAAACTGCAAAAAGGTGGGAATTTAAGGAGATGGGACATGGATAAACTAAAAGAACCAGAGGTTGTACAGAGTTTCAAGGAGAGCATAAGGGAGCAATTGACAGGATTGGGGAAAGAAATACAGTAGAAGAAGAATGGGTAGCTTTGAGGGATGAACTAGTGAAGGCAGCAGAGGATCAAGTAGATAAAAAGACAAGGGCTAGTAGAAATCCTTGGGTAACAGAAGAAATATTGATTTAATTGATGAAAGGAGAAAATATAAAAATGCAGTAAATGAAGCAGGCAAAAAGGAATACAGATGTCTCAAAAATGAGATCGACAGGAATGGCTAAGCAGGGATGGCTAGAGGACAAATGTAAGGATGTAGAGGCTTATCTCACTAGGGGTAAGATAGATACTGCCTACAGGAAAATTAAAGAGACCTTTGGAGATAAGAGAACCACTTGTATGAACATCAAGAACTCAGATGGAAACCCAGTTCTAAGCAAAGAAGGGAAAGCAAAAAGGTGGAAGGAGTATATAGAGGGTCTATACAAGGGTGATGTACTTGAGGACAATATTATGGAAATAGAAGAGGATGTCGATGAAGATGAAATGGGAGATATGATACTGCGTGAAGAGTTTGACAGAGCACTGAAAGACCTGAGTCGAAACAAGGCCCCCGGAGTAGACAATATTCCATTGGAGCTACTGATGGCCTCGGGAGAGCCAGTCCTGACAAAACTCTACCATCTAGTGAGCAAGATGTATGAGACAGGCGAAATAGCCTCATACTTAGAGAAGAATATAATAATTCCAATCCCATAGAAAGCAGGTGTTGACAAATGTGAAAATTACCGAACTATCAGTTTAATAAGTCACAGCTGCAAAATACTAACGCGAATTCATTACAGACGAATGGAAAAGCTAGTAGAATCCGACCTCGGGGAAGATCAGTTTGGATTCTGTAGAAATGTTGGCACACGATCGGCAATACTGACCCTACGACTTATCTTAGAAGAAAGATTAAGGAAGGGCAAACCTACGTTTCTAGTATTTGTAGACTTAGAGAAAGCTTTTGACAATGTTGGCTGGAATACTCTCTTTCAAATTCTGAAGGTGACAGGGGTAAAATACAGGGAGCGAAAGTCTATGTACAATTTGTACAAAAACCAGATGGCAGTTATAAGAGTCGAGGGACATGAAAGGGAAGCAGTGGTTGGGAAGGGAGTGAGACAGGGTTGTAGCCTCTCCCTGATGTTATTCAATCTGTATATTGAGCAAGCAGTGAAGAAAACGAAAGAAAAATTTGGAGTAGGTATTAAAATCCACGGAGAAGAAATAAAAACGTTGAGGTTTGCCAATGATATTGTACTTCTGTCAGAGACAGCAAAGGACTTGGAAGAGCAGTTGAACGGAATGGATAGTGTCTTGAAAGGAGGATATAAGATGAACATCAACAAAAGCAAAACTAGGATAATGGAATGTAGTCGAATTAAGTCGGGTGATGTTGAGGGTATTAGATTAGGAAATGAGACACTTAAAGTAGTAAAGGAGTTTTGCTATTTGGGGAGCAAAATAACTGATGATGGTCAGAGTAGAGAGGATATAAAATGTAGACTGGCAATGGCAAGGAAAGTGTTTCTGAAGAAGAGAAATTTGTTAACATCGAGTATGGATTTAAGTGTCAGGAAGTCGTTTCTGAAAGTATTTGTATGGAGTGTAGCCATGTATGAAAGTGAAACATGGGCAATAAATAGTTAGGACAGGAAGAGAATAGAAGCTTTCGAAATGTGGTGCTACAGAAGAATGCTGAAGATTAGATGGGTAGATGACATAACTAATAAGGAAGTATTGCATAGGATTGGAGAGAAGAGAAGTTTGTGGCACAACTTGACCAGAAGAAGGGATCGGTTGGTAGGGCATGTTGTGAGGCATCAAGGGATTACCAATTGAGTATTGGAGGGTAAAAATTGTAGAGGGAGACCAAGAGATGACTACACTACGCAGATTCAGAAGGATGTAGGTTGCAGTGGGTACTGGGAGATGAAGAGGCTTGCACAGGATAGAGTAGCATGGAGAGCTGCATCAAACCAGTCTCAGGACTGAAGACCACAACAACAAAAATAATAGTACTATAACTATTCCAAAACCCAAATATCATCCCTAGAACCGGGTTATGATGAACATGTGATTGCTCCAGTATGTGTTTGCTCTAAGCACGACTTTTAGCTTATGGGGTCTTTTGTTGTATCCCATTCTTTACTAAAAAATCCATGTTATCTTAATCTAGTGCAGTGCTGGGTGCAGCATTCAGATGCTATCCACCCCATTGTTGTTTGCATTATTTCCCTTGCCACCTGGTTAAGACGCAAACCACTAGCTTGGTGTAGTCTATGTGTAAGTGGTTGAAGTGCTGGCTTGGTGAGTGTACAGATTAGCTTCCTCAAATGACAGAAGTTGATGTTTCCTGCACTGAACAGGTCTTTGAGGCTGGGCAGTAGCATGGCAGGGAAGAAGTGATGTTGGTTGGTAGATTATAAGACTGACGTTAGTGTGTTGGTCCTGGGCAACAACCCTCCACATTGTCCTTGAAGGCAACAAACCCCCTTGGTTGCCCCTGGTCCTAGAGTGTCACTTATATATCTGTAGCTTTTGTGGAAGGTGTTGATTGTCGATTTGTTGTGGGGCACATTCATTCTGATGGTGGTAGAATTCTGCTTGCTCTCAGTATTGATGGTAAATATGTGATGCATGTGTCATATCACAACATTTGTTACTTGTGTCCAGCCCACCCTGTGTCAGAGCATTTGCACTTGGACAGTAGCATTACAGCTGTGCTGGGTCCAATTTGGGTGGGACTCAACCTTTGGAGCCCGATGAAGGAGTTCAGCTAGGGTGTGGTCCTTTGTTTACACAGGGATACTGAGGGAACAGTCTTGAAGGGTGCTTCCCCCAAACTCATGTTCTAAATCTACATACATACTCTGTAAATCACCACATGCTGCATGTCAGAGGATACCCTGTTCCAAAGGGATCGAGAGAAAAATGACTGTCCGTACACTTCTTATCTTGTCTTTGTGGTCCTTATACAAAATGCACATTGGTGGCAGTAGAATTGTTCCACAAACAGCTGCAGATGCTGGTTCTCAAAATTTTCTGAATAATGTTTTCAAAAAGAAAATTGCCTTCCCTCCATGGAGTCCCATTTGAGTTCACTGAGCATTTTCATAATATGGTCAGTAACAAATTTAGCAGCATGCCTCAGCTTTGCTTTGATGTGTACCTTATCAGAAACACTTGAGCAGTACTCAAGAACAGGTTGCACACATGTGTTCTATGCTTCGTTTCCTTTATAAATCATCTACATTTTCCCAAAATTCTCCCAATAAACTGACGTCAGGTAGCAGCGTTGTGCAGCACGGAGAGGTTTACTATTGAAATTGCGAGAGCATATTTGTTAAGCCCATAGACATATCGAGGAATGAGCGCAACGAAAAAGTGTGAGCAATGAGAACTAATAATGTGGCTCATTGATAACTATTCCTCCCACACATAATTCACAAATGAAATGGGCAAGGGGAAATCAGACACCCGAAGTGCCCTTCATCGTACACTGTAAGATGGCTTGTAGACATAGGTGGCTATAATATGGAACTAAGGTTACGGTGTGTATAGTAGATGGACATGCTCGATGGTATAGTGTGCTATTTTCAGTATGAATATAAATTGTTTAGGCATTCAGAACTGCAGATCCAGAGAAATATTGCTAGGCATGTACATTTAGTTGTAACTGTGAAATGTTACTGGCATCACATGCACTCTAGGGTGCCCATTATACATTTTTTAAAATTTCTGTATTATTTCTCATTCCTAAATACATTCCGCAAAATGAGATTCAATATAAGGGAAAGTTTTTCATTCATACATATATTAGTAATTACTTGTTTGGTCCAAATGTCACCAGTAAGTAGAGCCATAGCCAAACTTTGAGCCTATTTGTTGGACCATATAGTGTCAATGACTTTGACAAACTCAGATATTGTATTTATTTACACAAATACAACACAGAAAGTGCAAAGAATATGATGTGCTTGTCATCAGCACTACAGTTGGTTTGAGGCAGCTCTTAATTCCTTTTCAGCATGACTGCTGTTTACCACAATATCAACAGTGTCCTTTATGCATTCATGCATATGCTGCTCCTGCAACCCCTTTCCCTCTGCCATCCCTTTAACCACTGATTTTTCAGCAACAACTCACGAACGAGATGTTCCAGAAAACAGTGCAGCCCTTTCCCTCTACCATACCTTCAACCATCGGTTTTTCAACAGTGAGTTGTCCCAGAAAACAGTGATTGAAGGGATATTAGAGGGAAAGGACCACCGAAGGGAATGAAAAGCTGTAACAGACCAACCTTAGTGCCTGCACATCATAGTCCTTGCACTTTTTGTGTTGTTCTAGTGTAAATATATACAAACTCCAAGTATGTCACATTCATTCATGCTATATGGACTAACAAATAGGAACAGAGTTTGACTATGGCTCTACTTACTAATGTGACCATATCATGAATAAGTGCGGCACTACAGTAAGAGGCAAACTTCATGTTCTACTAGATAGCAAATATTGAGAATATATATACCTGTAGCCCCCAGTCACTGCTTTAGTTTGAAAGTTGTTAAAAGCAAAGGTAGTCAAATGTTTGTAAATGGTAAGTTTTATTGTACTGTCACGCTGACTGAGTACTAATTTAATTTGTTCGGACAAATCTGTCATATAATTTTGATCACATGTTGCTGGCTTAATTCATATGCAGTTGTGAACCAGTTGAGCGCATTGTGACTAAAGACAGTGAAATATTACTGATTGAAGCTGAGCTGCTTAAACAAAAAGCTGTTCTTCACTCATTTGTACATTTTGTCTCTTGGGTAAATTTGGGAATGACTTATTTCCGCAGTACAGCCTTTGCTAAACAACTGATCGTTGATTCAGTTTTGTGCATCTCTTTTCAAGAAATGAATATTATATAAATAAATAAATAAATACAAAATAAAACCTTTTTCTCTGTTTATTAGGTTATTAAGCCCGGTAATGGGACAATGGTAGAAAAAGACTCTGTTGTAATGATAAATTACAATGCTTATGTAGAATACAGTGAAGAGCCCTATGACTCTTCATATCTGCGAGGACGCCCAGTAAGACAAAAAATGAATGAAGGAAACTTCATAGCAGGGTTAGAGGTTGGAATAAGCACTATGAAGAAGGGTGAAGTGGCGCAGTTCTTAATTCATCCAGATTATGGATATGGCAAGCTAGGATGTCCTCCACGAATACCACCAGGTATGTTGTCCAAGAGTCTTGAAATTATATATATATATATATATATATATATATATATATATATATATATATATATATATATATATATATAAAGAAACTTCCACATGGGAAAAGTAACAGTTCCGTCCTCCATCACAGCGGGACCCACCTCCTCTTCCTCAAAATCACCCTCTCCAAACCTTCCAGGAATTTCTCACTTCCAGCCTTGCCTCTCAATCTTTCTTGAAAAACCTTAATCCTACTCCTAACATCACTACAGCCGCAGCCCAGGCTATCCATGATCTGAAAGCTGACCGATCCATCATCATTCTTCCGGCTGACAAGGGTTCCACGACCGTGGTACTTGATCGTCGGGAGTATGTGCCTGAGGGACTGCGTCAGCTTTCAGACAACTCTACATACAAAGTTTGCCAAGGTAATCCCATTCCTGATGTCCAGTCGGAGCTTCAAGGAATCCTCAGAACCTTAGGCCCCCTACAAAACCTTTCACCTGACTCCATCAAATTCCTGACCCCACCGACACCTCGCACTCCTACCTTCTACCCACTTCCTAAAATTCACAAACCCAAACATCCCGGCCGCCCCATTGTAGCTGGTTACCAAGCCCCCACAGAACGTATCTCTGCCTACGTAGATCAACACCTTCAACCCATTACATGCAGTCTCCCATCCTTCATCAAAGACACCAACCACTTTCTTGAACGCCTGGAATCCGTACCCAGTCTTTTACCCCCGGAAACCATCCTTGTAACCATTGATGCCACTTCCCTATACACGAATATCCCGCACGTCCAGGGCCTCGCTGCAATGGAGCACTTCATTTCACGCCAATCACCTGCCACCCTACCTAAAACCTCTTTCCTCGTCACCTTAGCCAGCTTCATCCTGACCCACAACTTCTTCACTTTTGAAGGCCAGACATACCAACAATTAAAGGGAACAGCCATGGGTACCAGGATGGTCCCCTTGTATGCCAACCTATTTATGGGTCGCTTAGAGGAAGCCTTCTTCGTTACCCAAGCCTGCCAACCCAAAGTTTGGTACAGATTTATTGACGACATCTTCATGATCTGGACTCACAGTGAACAACAACTCCAGAATTTCCTCTCCAACCTCAACTCCTTTGGTTCCATCAGATTCACCTGGTCCTACTCCAAATCCCATGCCACTTTCCTAGACGTTGACCTCCATCCGTCCAATGGCCAGCTTCACACATCCGTCCGCATCAAACCCACCAACAAGCAACAGTACCTCCATTATGACAGCTGCCAGCCATTCCATATCAAACGGTCCCTTCCCTACAGCCTAGGCCTTCGTGGCAAATGAATCTGTTCCAGTCCTGAATCCCTGAACCATTACACCAACAACCTGAAAACAGCTTTTGCATCCCGCAACTACCCTCCTGACCTGGTACAGAAGCAAATAACCAGAGCCACTTCCTCATCCCCTCAAACCCAGAACCCCTCACAGAAGAACCCTAAAAGTGCCCCACTTGTGACAGAATACTTCCCGGGACTGGATCAGACTCTGAATGTGGCTCTCCAGCAGGGATACGACTTACTAAAATCCTGCCCCGAAATGAGATCCATCCTTCATGAAATCCTCCCCACTCCACCAAGAGTGTCTTTCCGCCGTCCACCTAACCTTCGTAACCTCTTGGTTCATCCCTATGAAATCTCCAAACAACCTTCCCTACCCTCTGGCTCCTACCCTTATAACCGCCCCCGGTGTAAAACCTGTCCTATGCACCCCCCCCCCCCCCCCACCACCACCACCACCACCACCACCTACTCCAGTCCTGTAACCCAGAAGGTGTACACGATCAAAGGAAGAGCCACGTGAAAGCACCCACGTGATTTACCAACTGACCTGCCTACACTGTGACGCTTTCTATGTGGGAATGACCAGCAACAAACTGTCCATTCGCATGAATGGACACAGGCAGACAGTGTTTGTTGGTAATGAGGATCACCCTGTGGCTAAACATGCCTTGGTGCACGGCCAGCACATCTTGGCACAGTGTTACACCGTCCGGGTTTTCTGGATACTTCTCACCAACACCAACCTACCCGAACTCCGGAGATGGGAACTTGCCCTTCAGTATATCCTCTCTTCTCGATATCCGCCAGGCCTCAACCTCCGCTAATTTCAAGTTGCCGCCGCTCATACCTCACCTGTCTTTCAACAACTTCTTTGCCTCTGTACTTCCGCCTCGACTGACATCTCTGCCCAAACTCTTTGCCTTTACAAATGTCTGCTTGTGTCTGTGTATGTGCAGATGGATATGTGTGTGTGTGCGAGTGTACACCTGTCCTTTTCTCCCCTAAGGGAAGTCTTTCCGCTCCCGGGATTGGAATGACTCCTTACCCTCTCCCTTGAAACCCACATCCTTTCGTCTTTCCCTCTCCTTCCTGAAGAAGCAACCATCGGTTGCGAAAGCTATAGTAATTCTGTGTGTGTGTTTTGTTCATGTGCCTGTCTGCCGGCGCTTTCCCGCTTGGTAAGTCTTGGAATCTTTGTTTTTAATATATTTTTCCCATGTGGAAGTTTCTTTCTATATACTTCATGAAATGTGACTAGTGCTGAATTTTCCTTCTTGACTATTTGTTTCGTTAATCACAGCTGCAGTTTGATGATTGCTTTAATTGTGAAAGTGGATAAAATTGTAAAAAAAGTGAAGTTCTCAATAATCTCAAGATTTGTTTGAACATAACAGAGCTTTATCAGACATGGTTCTGTTGTAGGTGGTATGTTATTGCCTTCCTCCAATATTTAAACTGACTTACCCAGCCAGGTATAGGGGGACCTACAATTTAATTCAGCTGTCGGCATTTTTCACATCTACAAATATTTTTGGTGGTGAATGTAGTGATATGTGACAGATAAAATGTCTATGATTGGTGGAGAATTGAACCTAAGACCATTGGATCAGACTACTGAGCCACTGAGGTGGACTCGTTTATCCTGGATTTCATTGAACTAGAACAACCTTTGCAGAATTCTTATTTTAAGATTGTCACTCTGACATGTGTTTGATAATTTTGAGAATGTTAAGAAAATTTGCAAAATAAATTTTAACCATTTGCTGCTTTTATAGAGGCTGAGCTTCTAATACAAGTTGAGTTACTGCGTATCACAGATCCAAGTTCACTTGAAACAGTTGTTCAGAGTGAAGGAAGTGAAAAACCTACTTTTCATCAAATAATAAAGAAAGCTGAAAGCTTGCACATTATGGGAAACGATTTGTACAAAAAAAACACTGTGAGTGCAGCAATATCAAAGTAAGTTGTAGTATTTGTAAAGCCTGCTTTTTTCTTGAGTAATAAGTTACTTATTATTCTCAGAGAGTTGTTGTCTCAATGTTTTATTAGTCTAATATATGGCAGTTGGCAGTTAATAAAAAATGTAAATGTATCTAATTGACTGACCTAAAATCTTTGTCCCAAAAAGGATAAACTGTCTTAAATAAGATGTATGATATGTAAAGCACAGCAAATATTAGCTATGGTCATGATGGAGGTGGTATGTCCTTGCTGGCCTTTGATTTAACTTACTCAGACAGTTGTAGCTGAACTTAAAGCTAAACATGGACTTCAAACTACAGTGCAATTTGACACATTTTGTGTTATAAAATGATTGCAAAAGGCCAAAGAAATTATTAAGAGACATGAAAAATCATAGAACAATAACGCAGAACAAAAACCTTTCTTATATAAGTAGTTAGTTTAATAATCCATTACTACCTTATCTTCATTAAGCTTATTTTGAAACTGACTTCACTGAGGGTTGACAGAGACTAGATTGTGAATAAATTAACCATAACAACAGAACCAATTTGTTTCTCTCCATGAATAAACTGTTGAAAATGAAGTAGAAGATCTCTGTAAACCTTCAACTTCAGATGGTTTACTTTAACAAATAAATTTAAAAAAATGCTTTATTCATTATAATGAAACATAAACCATTACTATTTTGGGAACCCATATAAACAAAACTGTTTTACAAATTATGCATATACTTAAGTTGAACAATGGAAAATCCAGGATGAAATGTAACAATATAATGAGAAGGAAAGTTGCTACTCACCATATAGCAGTGATGCTGAGTCGCAGATAGGCACAACAAAAAGACTCACACAATTAAAGCTTTCAGCCATTAAGGCCTTTGTCAACACACACACACACACACACACACACACACACACACACACACACATTTCTAACACATGACTGCAGACTCAGGCAACTTAAACCATACGTTATGTATATGCTTTGCTTAATTAATTCAATACCAACATAACAAAACAAAATGTAATTATTATTATTTTGACTTTCCCTCATATAGTAAAACATAATTGATATTATTATTATTATTATTATTATTATTATTATTATTACTACTTGCCCTCATATAGTAATTTTATACAAAACACCTCTAACAGCAAAAAAGTAAAAGTACAAAACTTGTCTGCTATATTGCATGATTCTATGGAATTTTGCAAAAGGTAGTATTTGTGTACAGGCAGTGTAAGAAACATTTCAAATTTTGCAATCTGTGGATTACCTAAATGTCTTAATACAGTTGGAGAAAGCGAGTAGGATAAAATCTGCTAGCTTAGCTTTAATTAAGAACTTGAAGTTAATGCTATTACTTTTTGACCACACTTACTTTTATATAAACCTCCACTAGAGCTGTTGTCTATGAGCTGGACATGGCACTCTAACAAAGCGATGTGAGTGGAGTGAGCGACCATGATAGAAGTTGGGAGAGTTGTAGTGTGTTTGTATTTTCGATAAAATAGCATAGTCTGTTGTGGCAAGCTTTGACGTGATGCTCAAATAACTGCTAATTGCTTTTATTGCTTTTGCTGTTTGAGCAGATGAATACATAAACATGAAGCATGTTCCACTGTGTGCGTGTGTGTGTGTGTGTGTGTGTGTGTGCACGCGCGTGCGTGCTTGTGCGTGCGCGCGCGCAAGCGTGTGTGTCCGCGCACTCGCTTCTCGGGGGTGTCTCTGCATAAAGATATTTTATAAGCATATCTTCTTTTCTTTGTATTATTTTAAAGTCCTCATTAATGTAATCAAAGTGTAGTTATCATTGCATTATCGTTTGTTGCAAATTAATGACAGTTGTTAGTTAATTTCATTTGTATCCCATTCCACATTTCCTGTGTGGCACACATGAACTTAGTAATAGACCTCTGAGTGTTCTTATGTTCTTACCCTTCCTAAGTTTTGAGAGTTGTGTGTCCCTGACTGAATGCTTAATTTCTGGTCACGATCCCAATAGGTGCAATTTACAAAGTGTTATGTTTATATATAGGAAAATATATAATGGACATTGTGTTGGTGATGTAATTGGTCTTTATGAACCTTACAAAACACATTCAAAAGACAACATAGAGTTTCATTTTATGTGGACCAACTAACCCTGGATCCACTGGATTGACTGCTCTCTCTCTCTCTCTCTCTCTCTCTCTCTCTCTCTCTCTCTCTCTCTGTCTCTCTCTCTCTCTCTCTCTCTCTCTCTCTCTCTCTCTCTCCCTCTCCCCCCTTACATTTATGTTATCAAAAGAATCTTGTACATGAAAATTAGTCAGAGTTAATGCTAGTCCAAAGAAATCCATTGCCAGTAACTGGGAGAAAACACCTATGTGACAAAAGCTATGTTAACAGTTAAGGTTAACGTGTAAAATTCATTTTTATGAATATTTTCTCTGTTGTTCACGTTCCCCGTCCTCTTCAGCCCACTGGATCATCTTCTGGACATTGAGCTCCACATCTCTGATGGCTTTATCCATACATCTGTCCACATCGAGCCCACTAACCATCAACAGCATATACTTTTTGACAACTGTCATCCCTTCAACACTAAAAAGTTGTCTCCGTATAGCCTTGCAAAACGTGCATTGTGCATCTGCAGTGATAAGAATTCCCTTGCCCAGTGTACTGAAGACCCCATTAAGGCCGACACTATCAGACACTATTACCAGACCTACACTGCCCATAAATGTACTGCGCCATATCCTCACACACCCATACTTTTCCCACAACCTGAAAATCTAGGTACAAAGAGGCCCTGCATCATCAACCTGATTGGAACAACTGAACCATATCCTTCTCCAGGGCTTAGACTATCTAATAATTGTGCCCAGAAATGAAGAACCTCCTACCCATATTCCCTTCCATTCCCTCCTAAAGTTGTGTTTCACTACCTGTCTAGTCTATGCAATATCCTGGTCCACCTCTGTGTCACACCACTCCCAACCCCGTGCTACGTGGGTCATATACCTAAGGAAGACCCAGATGCTAGACCTGTCTGAGTTACCAATCCAGCACATCCTACTCCAGTCCCATACAGGCTTATCCTATCCTAGCCTATCCCATCCCATCACATGCAGAGCCATCTATGAAAGCAGCCATGTCATATACCAACTGTGCTGCAATTACTGCACAGCATTTTCATGGGCATGTCTACCAACTAACTGTCCTCCCAAATACAGTGAAACCTCTTCATAACGTTCCTCCACATAAAGTTTTCCTCTATGTTACGTCCATTTTATTCAGTCCCGACTAAAAGCTCATATAAACAATATTAAATTTTCCTCTTTACCGCGTTTCCTCTATATTCCAATTTCCTCCATGTAACACTCATATTTTTGGAACCCTGGTCAGTTATTTACCACTTTATAACATTTAAGTGACTGGATGTAGACACATCATTTTACGTTCTGTGGATTCACAGTTGGTACCGGCTCGGAAAGCCCGCACTCAGAATGTTTCATACGTCAGTGGCAGAACCCGGTCACGTGATATGTGATGCACATTCTGCTTGCAATCTTTTTGGCGCCATTTCATTTTCTCAGAGAATTTGACGCCAAAATGGGGAGTGCTGCATAAAAAGTGCTGCTGTTTGTGTGGCACATCCACCAAACGTATCCTTTCTGAGAAATGTGAAAGTATTTTACAGGCAATGAATTTAATTATGTACTTGTGGAGGGAAGTCAGTGCTGAAACTATTAAAAACTGTTTCACAAAAGTGGGATTCTGTGAGAATGAGATGGCAGCTCCTGTGAAAGATGTTGCAAGTGATTTGCAAGAGTTTCCAGAATTAATAGGCAGTGATTCTGTCACTTTTGAGGACTTTGTGGTTGTGGGTGACAACGTGGCAACCACAGGAGTACAAAGTATTGAGGAACTGACTGCAGAGAGAAACTTGGTGAATAATAGTGTAGTGAAAGTGATAGTGACAAGGAAGATGACCTGTGCCCTCATATACTAAGGCAGCTTGAAGGCTTTGAAACATTCAGGAGCTATATGATGGCCCATAGACTTAGGATAGAACAGTAGTTCAACTTGCTCATTTGGAGCAAGAAAAGATTGCCATAGAGTCTAGGAGAAATAGAAAACAAACATGCTTGCTTGAATATTTTAAAAATCATAGGTATGTGGTTTTCAGATTGCATAGGTTCCTAGAGTTTTGTGCAGATTTAAATTCCGTTTCATAATTTAATTATTAAAGTAATTTTTTTGTAACTAATTCTTTTTAATCTGCACCATTTACTGTGTTTTTATGTAATATGTTCAGTATATCATAAACAAAATTTGGCTCATATTCTATAATTGGGTCAACTGAAGAACGGGATACCACATGTCAGCTTTGGACAATGATGTCATATCTTAAGAATCTGTTATAACTTTTTACAGTACAAACTGATCCATTTCCTTTCACCCATCCACCTACCAGGCCCCATGTTTTAATTACAAAAAACTAATCATTTGATACATTGATCATTTGCAATAATATTACAGTGCTGTGAAAATTTAAAATGTCATCTATGGCACAATTTGTCAAAGCTGATTAGTGGTATCCCAATCTTCAGTAATGCCCTATAATTATTATTTGGAAGCCTTCCTCTTTATAGTGTTTTCCTCTGTACAGTGTTCAGAATTTGTGGTCCCTTGAAAAACATTATATAGAGGTTTCACTGTAAATTGCCACTGCAAAATTGTGGCGAAGATCAAAATTTCCCCACCCCCTTCCACAAGCAACAACTTTTGTGAGCTACATAGATGGGAGTTATTCTTGCAACATATCTTTTATTACCATAATCCTTGTGGCTGCCTACCCCAACACCTGACTTCACTCAACCTGCACCCACACCCTATTCCCCACAGTCTCCCCTTCCTCTGTTCTGTGACCTCCTCCCAATCAGTTCCTCCTCGTCATTATCAGTGTGCACTGCACGAGCCTAGTGGTGCTGGTGTGTCACATGTTTATATGCCTATCAGAAAGACAGCATTACTACTACTTGGTGGGTAGTTACCTTTACACCTAAATTATTTGCAAGCTGCTTCATTGTTCATTTCTGATAACAACATTGTTTGGAGACTGGGAAGCGTTGGTGTAAGATCAAACCAGATATTTAAACTGCCAAGTATTTATTCATGAGAAATCAACAACTTAAAAACTTCTTGCTTCTAAAGTATGTGTCCATTCATCCTGTTTTTCATGAGCAGTCCCTTTTTTTCTGCATTGTCCTGCTGTACTGAAAGTTTTCTTTGAGACACTCGAATGTCCCATTCTTTTTGTAATTCTGCTTGGCTAAAGTATTTTACGCTAGCAGTTTACTGCTTAAGTATCTACACTAAGAAGCACCACTTGTACAACTTGCTCAACAATCTTTGTTTACCTTTAATATTATGCACCATTTGTAGTAACAATTCATGCTAAGTTGTATTTTTGATTGGTTTAGATAGCAAAAATTTATATTTCCATTGTACTAAGCAGGCTTAAACGTTATACTGGATATGTGACAATTTTAAATCAAATGGAATTACTATTTCTTCATGCCAAAATGCAAGTGCAATTTTGACAACGACCAGGATATAAAAAGTAAGTTCCTTTTATCACCGTTGGTGGAGAAATTGTGAAATGTCCGTTTAGTTTGATAGTGGTCAGGTGAAAAAAAAAGAAACAATGAAACTTGAAATAGTGAAGATCTTGCTTATTTTTAAAACACCCTTTCATAGTGTTTCGTATGCCGACTTTAATGACGAAAGTCACAAGCAAGTGCACTTCTTGATAAAATGCATAAAAGTGAAAAGTATGATGACAGTGTAGCAGAATTATTGTATAGCCATTTCGGGTCATGTGAATGATGCAAAGCTAACTTCTATGTCTATCAAAACTTGTCTTCTTAATACAATTTGCGTTCCTTTTTCCCACTTAATTGTATCCGTTTTTTCTAAACTTTTTAAAAAGTCCCAATTTTTAATAAAAATTAAATGGACACCCTTTTCCAAACATATGTTCAAAGAATTATAGGATACCAAAATTAAACTGCTTCTGCTCTGTTCAAGGTATCTGGTTTACTATTTGGAACATCTCTTTAAGACAATGATTACCTTCTTTCTTCTTTTTCTTTTCAAAAATCTTGCTTCTGTTCCTGTCACTAAGAAAAATAAGTAGCTCTTTTGTTGTCTAACTGAGTTGTTTTACTTCTTAGCCACATTAAAAGTGACACACCTGATACTTCTTGAAAACGGATCATATGCACACGTATAGTTTCACTTTCTTTTTGTTTTTGCTGTTCTATGTAATGTTTAAATCATGAATGGAAAATTTTCAAATGGAAATCTCATACAATTGGCATTTATTATGGACAGATATCGAAAGGCATCGTCAATTCTTAACAGCGTGAATTTGGCTAATGAAGAAGAACAAAAGAAACAGCAGAAGCTACTTTGCAAATTGCATATAAATTCAGCAATATGTTACAACAGGATCAATAACTATAGAATGGCATGTGTTACTTGCCGGCTGGCTCTTGATATTCAGCCAAGGAATGCCAAAGCACTTTTCAAGTAAGTATATCATTACAGTATAGTAGTAAAATAGATACAGTGATATTATATATCCCAGTGAATATAATTCCCATTAATAACTCAAGGCCACTTATAATATAATGAATGGGTGAGGCAATCTCTCTCTCTTTTATAAAGATTCAGCTAATGTGGGACCTATATTAATTTTATAACATTGTTTTCATAAACAGTTAATGCAGTAACTTCAGAAATTATTTTTCCACTTAAAACACTGCATCATATACTTGACAAAAATATTTTAAAACTAAGCAGATATATGTTATGGAACTTACCTAAAGAGAAACTCACTGCATTAAATTTAATTCATACCCAGTGAGATTGTGGGGTGATTACCGCATGAAGTGGCACAATGGTTAAGATTCTGGATTTACATTTGGAAGGATGGTGATTAAAATTGCTGACCAGACATCTAAATTTCCTTTAATTGTCTTTACACTTTCAACCCCAGACCATTTGAAGCTTTCGTGTCACAGGCTTCCAGAAATTGTTGGCACTTCTTTAAGTACTACCATTCATTCTCATAATCTTAATGTACAAATATGGATACATTTTTTAGAGGTAGAAAGTTTCTTCTTCACATTTACTGCAGATGTAGCATGTCAAATTTATTTAAATATCAATACATGTTTAGTGACAAAAAAGTTCTGCATAGATTTTTTTCTATTACAAATGACAGTAATTTGCCCATGTGTGGTACAACTGGAAACATTCTGGCATGCAGAGTGGAACTTTACAGTCAAGGCACCACCATAATGTTTCTTTTCTTGAAGACTTTTTCACTGAACAGTTTTGTTTCTTCTGACCAGACTTTGCACATTCTTTTGGGTTCACCTCCTTTTCTGTGGAAGAAATTCTGTCAGAAAAATACTTTCCTAGAAATCTGTTACTAGATATGTTTTGGGGAGTAGCAGTACATTAATGTATGTCCCCTTTCTTTGCAAACTCATCACACAATTGAAGTAGAAAAATTTGTGTAATGGTAGCCCTCGTTTCCAATTATTTCTTGTTGCACTGCTGCCATCATAAAAAAAGTGGCAAAATAGTTTCGTTTACCATTTCATTTAGCTTCTCGTGAAAGGGTTGTACGATATCAGTTGATCATTCTTGTTAATACCTGTTTTGTTGAGATTATAGTCTAGAATGGCATTAGATTGTATCTTCTTTGTCATGTCTGTTTTGGTATGAATCTCTACTTATTTTTTTGTTCTCTTGTGAAAATTTGACAAGCATAGAATATTTCTTGTGTTACTCTATTTCATACACAACAAATGTTCATTCCTCATAAGTATACCGTCACCATTCTGTAGCTTTTTGTAGACAACACTTTATTTTAGAAACACTCTATGATTAGGTATGCATGTTCCCACAGCATTGGTCTTGTTTCCCACAGAAAATCAAAACAGCTGGTGAACTGTAATATATGTTCATGTAAATGGTATATTCCTTGTTGAGGTAGACAGACAAGTCTGTGAAAAAAGGCAGTAGCTGAATTGCCTTCCCTCCCTTTCCCTGTGTAAACTTCATTGCATAAAACATGTAATGTCTTTGAACCACAAAAGTTAAACAGTGTGATTCCATATTTATCATGTTTATTTTTTATAGAAAGACAGAAAACAATACTTCCGCTGTGTCCACACATGCACCCTCATCAATGGTAAGAAAGAAAGAAAACACTGCAGGAAACTCTGAAAGTAAATAATTTACGAAGGTCTAATGTTATACGTGGAATCATGATGATGATTGTTTCTTGGCATGTATGCGGCATTGTCATTTACAAGCAGGCAGAAGAAAATATCAAAGAACGTATTGCTAGCTAGAACTGAAAATGGTATGGAGACAAAGTTATTTTTAGGCCAGTAATCACACAGTCTGTTTTTCATTGCTAACCACATGTGGTTTATAACAGAAAACTATAATACATTTTGTGGAGCTTTAACCCAGCCTGTGTGTGCCACATGCTTGTGAGTTTCATGTTGTTAAATCATCTCATTTTATTTGCAATGGATTTCATATACTTTTACAGTTTCTGCTTTGATGTGCCTGATCATTGAATCAGGGGGAAAAATTGAAAAAAATATCGAAAGGATTGCTGCCGTCACCCCCTTCTACCACACATCTACTTTCTTCTTTGAATGTAACCTAACCTAACCTAACCTAGCCGTCATTGATGGTTGGTCATCTAATGTGGTATGTTCTAATTCCACATCAGAAAATTTTTCAGTGCTAGAACATCACTTCTTGCATTGTGACTCTAAAATGGACAAAATTATTTAATGCACTGTTGGTAACAGAATTTCATATGAAAATGTAATGGAAATATAACTTCACATAGCAGATTTTTCGAGTGAAATATTGTAAAAAAATGAAGCAGTAATATTGAAGTATTGTAGTTTTCATACCTCAGTCTGATTTGAAAACAAAATTACTGTATTTGGTTACAAAAAAACATCCACTTCAGAACCTGACCATTCAAACGGTTCACTCTAAAGGTTCTCGATCAGTGTTCGTCAAAAAGTTAGGCATATTTATTGGAATAAACCCACAGTGGTCTTGAACAAGTGAGGGTTGACCTTAAGGATGCCAAAATGATTTTACATCTACATCTACATACAGGGTGTTTCAAAAATGACCGGTATATTTGAAACGGCAATACAAACTAAACGAGCAGCGATAGAAATACACCGTTTGTTGCAATATGCTTGGGACAACAGTACATTTTCAGGCAGACAAACTTTTGAAATTACAGTAGTTACAATTGTCAACAACAGATGGCGCTGCGGTCTGGGAAACTCTATAGTACGATATTTTCCACATATCCACCATGCGTAGCAACAATATGACGTATTCTCTGAATGAAATTACCCGAAACCTTTGACAACGTGTCTGGCGGAATGGCTTCACATGCAGATGAGATGTACTGCTTCAGCTGTTCAATTGTTTCGGGATTCTGGCGGTACACCTGGTCTTTCAAGAGTCCCCACAGAAAGAAGTCACAGGGGTTCATGTCTGGCAAATAGGGAGGCCAATCCACACCGCCTCCTGTATGTTTCGGATAGCCCAAAGCAATCACACGATCATCGAAATATTCATTCAGGAAATTAAAGACGTCGGCCGTGCGATGTGGCCAGGCACCATTTTGCATAAACCACGAGGTGTTCGCAGTGTCGTCTAAGGCAGTTTGTACCGCCACAAATTCACGAAGAATGTCCAGATAGCGTGATGCAGTAATCGTTTCGGATCTGAAAAATGGGCCAATGATTCCTTTGGAAGAAATGGCGGCCCAGACCAGTACTTTTTGAGGATGCAGTGATGATGGGACTGCAACATGGGGCTTTTCGGTTCCCCGTATGCGCCAGTTCTGTTTATTGATGAAGCCTTCCAGGTAAAAATAAGCTTCGTCAGTAAACCAAATGCTGCCCACATGCATATCGCCGTTATCAATCCTGTGCACTATACCGTTAGCGAATGTCTCTCATGCAGCAATGGTAGTGGCGCTGAGGGGTTGCCGCGTTTGAATTTTGTATGGATAGAGGTGTAAACTCTGGCGCATGAGACGATACGTGGACGTTGGCGTCATTTGGACCGCAGCTGCAACACGGCGAACGGAAACCCGAGGCCGCTGTTGGTTCACCTGCTGCACTAGCTGCGCGTTGCCCTCTGTGGTTGCCGTACGTGGTCGCCCTACCTTTCCAGCACGTTCATCCGTCAAGTTCCCAGTCCGTTGAAATTTTTCAAACAGATCCTTTATTGTATCGCTTTTCGGTCCTTTGGTTACATTAAACCTCCGTTGAAAACTTCGTCTTGTTGCAACAACACTGTGTTCTAGGCGGTGGAATTCCAACACCAGAACAATTCTCTGTTCTAAGGAATAAACCATGTTGTCCACAGCACACTTGCACGTTGTGAACAGCACACGCTTACAGTAGAAAGACGACGTACAGAATGACGCACCCACAGACTGCGTTGTCTTCTATATCTTTCACATCACATGCAGCGCCATCTGTTATTGAAAATTGTAACTACTGTAATTTCGAAAGTTTGTCCGCCTGAAAATGTACTGTTGTCCCAAGCATATTGCAACAAACGGTGTATTTCTACCTCTGCTCGTTTAGTTTTTATTACTGTTTCAAATATACCGGTCATTTTTGAAACACCCTGTATATACTCCGCTAGCCACCAAGCGATGTGTGGCAGAGGGCACAATTCATGCCAAAGTCATATTTCCCCCCCTCTGTTCCACTCGCGGATCGCGCAAGGGAAAAATGACTGTCTGAATGCCTCAGTACGAGCTCTAATTTCCCTTATCTTGTATGGTGATCATTGCGCAATTTGAAAGTTGGTTGTAATAATATATGCTCTACATCCTCGGTGAAGATCAGATTTCAGAATTTAGTGAGCAGCCCCTTCCGTTTAGCGTGCCGTCTATCTGCAAGTGTGTCCCACTTCAAATTTTCTATGAGATTTGTAACGCTCTCACGATGGCTAAATGTACCAGTCACGAATCTTGCCACCCTTCTTTGGACCTACTCAATCTCTTGAATCAGACCCAACTAGTAAGGGTCCCATACAGACGAACAATACTCTAAGACAGGACAAACTAATGTATTGTAAGCTATTTTGTTGAAGGACTGTATCCCTTCAGGATTCTATCAATAAACCGCAATCTAGAATTTGCCTTACCCGTTACTTGTGTAATCTGATCATTCCATTAGAGACCATTTCGAATAGTGACACCCAGATACTTGACGGATGTTACTACTTCCAAGGACTCGGCATTTATTTTGTACTCGTACATTAATGGGGATTTTCGCCTTGTTATACACAGTAGGTTACACTTACTAATATTGAGAGATAACTGCCAGTCATTACACCTCGCATTTATTTTCTGCAAATCCTCATTCATTTGATGACTAACTGAAACCCTCACCTGCTGACAGGTGTTGTTGATATACCTCGATGTGGGTAGCTGAAAATGTTGTCCCCGACCGGGACTCAAACTCAGGATCTCCTGCTTACATGGCAGAGGCTCTATCCATCTGAGCCACTGAGGACACAGATGAATAGCGCAACTGCAGGGACTTATCCCTTGCACGCTTCCCGTGAGACTCACATTCCCAACTGTCAACAATTCTACATATGTAATGTACCTTATAGACATTATTCCAGGGAAAATCTGCACGATCATCAACAGTATTCTGTTCTTTCGAGAACAGTTACTGTCTTCATATATACCTCATTGATTTGTTCACAACTTCCATGTGACACTACTTTGCTGTAGAGTACAGCATCATCGGCAACCAGATCGTTTACGTAAATCGTAAAAAGTAGCAGACCTGTTACGTTGCCCTGGGGCACACCTGAAGTTACGCTTGTTTCTGTTGAAGTCACTCCGTTCAGGACGACATACTGCTCCCTGTCCGTTAGAAAACTTTCTATCCAATTGCATATATCATCGGATAGATCGTAAGTGCGCACTTTTTGGAGCAAATGACAGTGCAGAACTGAGTCGAATGCCTTTCAAAAGTCAAGAAATATGGCATCAACCTGGGAACCGGTATCTAGAGCCTGTTGTACATCTTGCACAAAGACGGCCAGCTGTGTCTCGCATGACTGCTGTTTCCTAAAACAGTGCTGGTTTCTGCAAATGAGCATCTCAGAGTCTAGAAAGGTCATTATGTCTGAACACAAAATATGTTCCATGATTCTACAACAAGTTGATGTCAGTGAAATTGGCTGGTAATTATGTGCATTCGATTTTCTACCCTTTTCATAGTTTGCTATGACCTGGGCCTTCTTCCAGTGCTGTGGAACTTTCCGCTGTTCCAATGATCTCTGATAGATGATGGATCAGAATGGTTTTAGAAACATCCACATGATAGCAGCACCATGCAGAGGACGTTTCTCAGTGATCGGGCCCACATAGAAGCCTTCAGCACATTGAAAACAACATGAATGTATCTAGAATGAAATTTTCACTCTACAGCGGAGTGTGCGCTGATATGAAACTTTCTGGCAGATTAAAACTGTGTGCCGGACCGAGACTCGAACTCAGGACCTTTGCCTTTCGCGGGCAAGTGCTCTACCAACTGAGCTGCCCAAGCGCAACTCATGCCCCTTCCTCACAACTTTAATTCCACCAGTACCTCGTCTCCTACCTTCCAAACTCGAGTCACGGTCTGGCACACAGTTTTAATCTGCCAGGAAGTTTAATATCAGTGCACACTCCACTGTAGAGTGAAAATTTCATTCTAGAAACATCCCCCAGGCTGTGGCTAAGCCATGTCTCCGCAATATCCTTTCTTCCAGGAGTGCAAGGTTCACAGGAGAGCTTCTGTGAAGTTTGGAAGGTAGGAGACAAGGTTCTGGCGGAATTAAAGCTGTGAGGACAGAGCGTGAGTCGTGCTTGGGTAGCTCAGTTGGTAGAGCACTTGCCCGCGAAAGGCAAAGATCCCGAGTTCCTGTCTCGGTCCGGCACACAGTTTTAATCTGCCAGGAAGTAACGGGAATGTAGCTTGGGTATTGGACACTGGCAACATGCCCACCATATGAGCTGTGCTTGTGTTGGGACTCAAAGTGTTAAGGCAAATGTCAGGATTGTTCCTTTGAACAGGACATATCAAATTTACTTCCTCTATCTGATCTTACGGTTCGGATGTGCTGTTCTCTCCCTCCTTCCCTCCCTCCTTCCCTCCCTCCCTCCCTCCCTCCATCCCTCCCTCCCTCCCTCCATCCCTCCCTCCATCCCTCCCTGCCTCCCTCCCTCCGTCCGTCCATCCGTCCGTCCCTCCCTCCCTCTCCCCCTCTCCCCCCATCCCCCCCACCCCGTCTCTTTCCTCTGGATGAGAAAAGTTCAAATTCGATTACCCTGATTAATGTTCATAATTTTCTTCCTAAACCATTTATAGCAAACGTCAAGTTATTTCTTTTGGCAAGGTCGCAACATATTTCCTTTGCCATTCTTTCCCAATTGAGATACTGCTTCATTACTGATGACTTTCACAACTTAACTTCTGCTGGTATTGAAATCTTCCTTCAAAAAGCTTGCAGTCTATCATCCTTCAAAAAGCTTGCAGTCTCTCTTCAAAAGATTTCTCTCAATGTGTACCTCTTTATTTGAATGTTCATATACATCTTTGGGAACTGTAGATTTTCAAGAAGTGGTAAACTTTTTGGTAATTATGTGTGTACCACATGTGTATTTTGATATTTGCTGTAGAGTATTACAATTACTGAGACATACAAGAGTTTCGTTGTACCATTAATGTTGGGCAATTTTATTTTTCTCACTATTTTGAAGCAATAGATTTAAGAATGTATTTTTGTGGTTTTAAGAGACTTGGTGGCTTTGACAGAAACTTCGGAATCACTGCTGCAGATAACATTACCTGAATTTGCCACAGAGCATATAGTCAGCAGTTTATACATAAAGCATTGAACAGTTTTCATTCATCATTGATACTGTTACATTGCAGCTATGGGCGAGCATTGATAGGCTTAGGAGATTACAATCAAGCAAAATCTTTCTTGACGAGAGCACAGAGGGAAGAAAGAAATAACAGAGAAATCAATGAAGAACTGGAAAAGGTTTGTATTACTTTAAATTATTTTGTGCCCTTAGTACTTATAGAGTAGTAGTACTTCACTGAAACATTAAAACAGCTGAAGAGAACACCATTTCCTTTGATGAACCAATAAATTTTGTCTACAGAAACAAACAATGAGAAAAGGAGATGCTAAACAGAGGAAAGTATAGTATAGGATCAGTGTAGAAAAATGATTATAGTTTAATAAGATACAGTTCCTATAAATAGAATTCAGCAGGAGAAAACTCGTACTTCTGTAGATGAAATCTCACATAGACAGGTCTTACATTCCTCCAACCAACAATGCAGCAAGTAGTCTCATATTTTTTGGGCTAAAGTTGTGTAATTTTACGGTACAGTCTTCTTTCTTGTTTTATATTGCTATCCTGATTTTGACCTACAGCCAATATCAAGTACAGCACTGAAAAAATATTTGTAACAAGTGCATATAAAATGAAAAGGACCAAAATTTAACATCATTATGCCACTCTAATGCCAGATTAAAAATCATTGAAATAATACTAATTGCATGTTGGGTATAACTAGACTTTGTTAAGTGAAGTCTTCATCAAGATCTATTAATATAATAGAGGGAAACATTCCACGTGGGAAAAATATATCTAAAAACAAAGATCATGTGACTTGCCAAACAAAAGCGCTGGCAGGTCGATAGACACACAAACAAACACAAACATACACACAAAATTCGAACTTTCGCAACCGGCGGTTGCTTCGTCAGGAAAGAGGGAAGGAGGGGGAAAGATGAAAGGATTTGGGTTTTAGGGAGAGGGTAAGGAGTCATTCCAATCCCGGGAGCGGAAAGAATTCCCTTAGGGGGAAAAAAGGAAAGGTATACACGCGCGCACACACACACACACACACACACACACACACACACACACACACACACAAAAGCAGTGAAATGTCTGCGGAATGAAAAATAATTGAAGACAGTTGATAAAGAAAGGGAGTATCAGATTGATTCTTTTCGAAAGAATAGGCTTTTGTTTTTTTCCTTAACAGCAGCTTATTCCATATTGCTAAAAACAATGAACAAAAGGGAAAAAACAAAATAAGAAGGTAGGCACCAATGCATTCACTATCTTACTTGTGGCTAATTTTATCTCAGGCAGAGATCAACCGCTGAATTATTCATTTATATTTTATTTAGACAAATTGATGAATGTAATTCCTCCCCACAGTGGACTGCAGAATGCACATGGCATGTTACATTGTAATAAAATTCTCACAAATTTCACCGTTTTCTTCCTCCTTTCTTTTATTCCTTTTTTACATAAAATAATAGCTTCTATGTCATGAATTATACGAACATCATTTGGTATGGTGGAAACTGTGAACTGTAAGTAATAATATCAGTAATAAATGTATAATGTAGTATCATTAATGATTATCTTAACGCTTATACTTTTGTATAGCTGGATAAGAAGATGAGGGCTTACAAAAATGATATGTCTGCCATATCCAAGAGGATGTTCAGAATGGAGCTGTCACAAAAAGATAATAAACCTGAGGTAAGCCATTTAATTTCTGTTAATTATTAAGGTCCTGTAAATGATCTATTTTTCCTTTCACCATCTTCTCAGTTTTTTTTTCTTTTTTTTTTTTTTTTTTTTTTTTTCTTTTTCTTTTTGCTGTAGTAGCACGAAATAGCTTTTCCAAAAGCTCAGATGCTTGTGTGTGTTGACAATTACATTTCTCAACAAAACCATCAGTAGTCCCAGCTGTAGTGGGAATTAATTTAGTCTTGTAACTATGTGCAACCAGGATCCATTTAAAAGTATTTCACATTGGTATCTTACAGAGTGAAGATGGAAAGTGGTCATGCAAAATGTGTTGAAAGATAGGCATGACAGCTTTCCATTCAAGTCATTAAGTTTATGTATGATAAGCAATAGAAAGAAGCATTGGTGCCAGTGGATAAGGCGACTGTACCAGGATGGGGATTTTTCGGGAATATCTAGAATTATATTTTACCTGGAAAAATAAGGGAAATGTGAGGGAATTTCATAAAATCTCAGAGGATTCTGCATTTTTAACCTAGCGTTGTAATTTAATTTTATTGACTTTTTATTATAAATCACAAGTTTTACAATATTTAATATTTCAAATTGTGTTAATTATATGAATATTACACCATATAAATTATTGATGTTTAAAAACTGTTATTTAACTGCTGCTTATCAGCTAGTATGTCTCAGATATGAGGGAAAGCAAGGTTTAAAGTTGTTATTGTAATGTGAGGTTTGATTAATCAATCTGAGTATCCTTCCAAGGTAAATTAGGACAAAAACAGTGCCGAGGAGAGTAGAAATCAAGTATTTATTTCAAACAAGTAGTAACAAAGTTCTCACTGTAAATAGTCCTTTGACAGTATTGATAATTTGCTATTAGACAACAATTCCTATAATAACTTGAACAATGGAAAGAACTACCAACTTGGAATTGCACTCTTGGTAATTGTGAATAAAGCTAACTGTTAAAGGTGAAAATGGGGTCTCAAAAAATCACCTGTAATATTAATTGTGTGTCCCAAAATCATATGTTCACAGTCAATAGTGACCAACTTATTATTTGTGGAATGTAGCAATATTATGAAAAGGGTAGTTGCTACTCATTATACAGTGGAGATGCTGAGTTGTAGATAGGCACAACAACAAAACTGTCAGAAAATGAGCTTTTGGCCTTCATTGGAGATAGAACACACACACACACACACACACACACACACACACACACACACACACACACACACAACTGCAGAGTCTGGATGCTGAGGCCACACTTAGAGCAGCTGCACATGATGGGAGATGCAACCATGTGGTGGGTTGACGAGAAGGCTGTGGCAGGGAGTGGGAAGGAGAGCAGGGTAAGGATTGGGGATAGTAATGTGCTGCTTGGAGCAGCATACAGGGACAAGGTGGAGAGAGGGTAGGGCAGCTAGGTGCAATCAGGAAGTTAAATGGAGGGGGGTTAGTGTGGAAGGATAGAAGTAAAAAGACTGTGGGTGCATTGGTGGAGTGAGAACTGTGTAGTGCTGGAACGGGAACATGGAAGGTGCTAGAGGGTAAGGACAAAGGCTAACAAAGGTTGAAGTCAGGAGGGTTGCAGGAACATGGGGTATATTGCAGGGAGAGTTCCCCCATTTCAGTTCAGAAAAGCTGGCATTGGTGGGAAGGATCCATATGGCACAGTCTGTGAAGCAGTCATTGAAATGAAGAATGTTGTGTTGGGCGGTGTGCTCAAGATGGGTGGTCCAGCTGTTTCTTGCCCACAGTTTGTTGGTGGTCATTAATGCGGACAGACAGCTTGTAAGTTGTCATGGACACGTAGAATGCAGCACAATGGCTGCAGTTGTGGAAGTTCATGCGACTCATTGCACAGATAGTGCTGCCTTTGATGGGATTGGTGATTCTCGTGCCCAGACTGGAGTAGGTGTTTGTGAGAGGATATATGTGACAGGTCTTGCATCTGTGTCTATTACAGGGATATGAGCCATGAAGCAAGGGGTTGGGAGCAGGAGTGGCGTAGTAATTAATGAGGATATTGTGTAGGTTTGGTGGGCGGTGGAATACTGCTGTGGGAGGGGTGGGAAGGATAGTGGGTAGGACATTCCTCATTTCAGGGTATGACGAGAGCTAGTCGAAACCCTGGCAGAGAATGTGTTTCAGTTGTTCCAGTGCTGGGTGGTATTGAGTCATGAGCGGAATGTGGCTGGATGGTGGGACTTCGGGAGGTGGAGGGTGATTGGAGAGATAAGGGAGATCTGTTTTTGTACAAGGTTGGGAGGGTAATTATCGTCGGTGAAGGCCTCAGTGAGACCCTTTGTGTATTTCAAGAAGGACCAGTTGTCACTACAGATGCGACGACCATGGATGGCTAGGCTGCACATGTGGGAACTTTCCGTGCAATATATTTTACTTTCCTATAACCCTCCTGGCCTCAACCTTCATTAGCTTTTGTCCTTACCCTTTAACCCCTTTCCTGTTCCCATTCCAGAGCTACACAGTCCTCATTCCATCAACGCACCCACAGTCCTTTTACTTCTCTCCTTTCCTGCTAACCTCTCACCCTCAATCTAAACCCCAACTGCACCTTGCTATCCTACCCTTTCTTCATCTCATCCCTGTCCCCCAGGGAGCTCGCTGCTCTTTGCTGGGTTCTGCTTGGCTACCACGGGGTCCCAGCCTTTGCAGCATCTTTTCCCTTCCATGCTGCACTTCTGTCCTCTTGCTATTCCTTTCCCTACCCCTTGGGGACCGTGTCTGAATTCTTTTTGTGAATGTGTTCTGCATTTTCAGTAGATGACATAAGAACGGTCTCACCACTGTTTTTTAATTCCTGTTTTCCTTCCTCTGTTCACCTTCTCATATTCTTCCTCCTCTTCAGCATTTGAGGCTCTTCTTTTTCCTTCTTCCTCTCTGTACACTCCTGAAGGCCGGCTCATGTGTCTGACGCATAACAGGTAACTGTGTCATGCATAATTCCCAGCCACGGGTCAGCAAGTAGAGTTCACATGTACCTCGTGGTATAGGCCACGCCCAAGAAGGGGTGATTGCATGAGCTGCTACCTTCTCAAATTACTGATTGGTTCCTTTGTCAGGTGATCAGAGGGTGTGATATGAGGTACCAACAATCACTTAAGGTGGTTGGGTGAGCCCCGCATGGGGGGAGGGGGGAGGGGTCGTTGGAAGGAGCGCACTATCGGAGATGCTGGCAGTCTGGGGGTTTTCTTGCAATGAACCAATCATCATCTTCGCAGCCCACGTGTACTAGATGTAAACGGAATGAAGCTCCCAATTCAAAGACCCTCCCAGCTGCACCATGGTTCCCTGTGGTTTCACACACTGAAGATGGTCAGCCCTTTGCAGTGGTAAATCCGTTTCTTATTCAGAAAGATGTTGATGCAATTGCCAGCCATGTAAAGTCCTGCTCTCATTTACACAATGGGACTTTGCTTTTGGAGACTACTTCTGACTCTCAAGCAAAACAACTGATTGCCACTTTGCTTCACCACCGCTATCCTGTTAATGTCAAGGACCGTAGAACTCTGAATCCTTCCCATGGTGTTATTTACACTAGCTGCTCGATGGTTTGACCAAGGCAGAAATCCAAAAGTATCTGTCTGATCAGGGTGTCATTGCAGTCCATCGGGTGATGAAAAATTTAGATGCATCCTTAATGCCCAACGCACTCTTTTTTTTTCTCACTTTTGGTCAAGTAGTACTCCCATCCAAGACCAAAGCAGGTTACGAAGTTATCACGGTCCAACTCTACATTCCAAACCCGATATGCTGTTACCAGTGTCGTCATTTCAACCCCACTCAAGTGTCTTGTCGTACCCCAGCCAAATGTAATAACCTCTTGTAGGGATGCACATGAGCGAGATTGTCTGCTTCCTTCTCCTCATTGTATCAACTGCAATGGCACCCGTGCCACCTCCTCTCGATATTGTCCCGTGTATCTCTATGAGCGAGCTTACCCCGTTGCTTGCAAGTTATTGGCCAGTCGCAAACGCTTTGTTCTACCATCTGGTACTTACAGTATTATTGTTGTTGTTACATCTTGCTCCATGGAGGACATGGCCATGCTGACATTCAACCTCAAATTCAGCACTGTGGTTGGGATATTGCCCAGAATCATGCCCGTCTCTTCGTCCAGCTGTGCAAGAAGCCACCAAACATTCGCCTGCCGGGGTGAAGTCACCTGATCCACAGCCAGTAGGCTGGAAAGGGCAGGAGGAATACTCTCATGAAGACTTCTTATGTCTCTCCAGCCAACAAATATCCGAGTCTTCTTCTGCCAACCGGAAAGGCTCCAAGAAGTCAAACAAAGGCAAACGGTTTTCTCCTTCGCTGACTCGGAGGTCCTCTTCAACAGTATCACCATTTGCTGGCCTCACCCAGCCAACCACTGTGTCGCCGGTGTACACCGCCCAGATCAACAGAGGGAGAATGCCAGCGCCTCTGTAGATCTCATGGAGCAGGGTCCTCCAGCCTCTGTGCCCTGTACAAGTGAGTCTTTGAAGGCTGGCACTCAGCAGCTGCCTAGATGACACCCCTTCATTTTTTCCCTCCACCCCTCTCCTCGTTATGACTTCCCTTCAATGAAATGTTTGTGGTCTTTGAACAGACAGAGGATTTATGGCTGCTCTTAGAATTGCAGTGTCCACTTGTTCTCTGCCTCAATGCAACAAAATTGCATCCTCATGACTGTTTTGAGGTCTTGTATTTCTTCCTGGTTTGTTTTGACCTTCCCCCCAAGGATGGCATTCCATCTCATGGGAGAGTCATGCCATCCGGGATGACACTCATAGTAACCCCATCTCCCTGACTACCCGCCTTCAAACTGTTGCAGTTCACCTTTTCCTTCATCACTTGACCTTTTCCCTTAGTACTGTTTACATCCCTCCATCCTTCGATGTCAGCAGGCCAGACTTCCTCCAGCTTATTAGGCATCTACCTCACTCCTTTCTGCTGTTCAGTGACTTAAATGTGCAATTATCCCCTGTGTAGTTCTCCCAGAACCTTTCCAAGAGGTGCCCTCTTGACTCCTTCTCAATTAGCTTAACCTCCTCTGCCTGAAGGGGACACGCCCCTTAATGGTCTGCATTTTTAACATTACCTTCACCCTCATAGTGCAACTGATCTATATAAATGAGAGAGAGCTCAAAGCTCATACATGGTCATTAGTCAAAGCATTTCCCAAAAAATCATTGAGATATTTATGTAATTTGTTACCGACAACGGTATTTATAATAGTATAAAAAACGGAACACTATTTCACTGCTGTACCTTTTTCTTTGAAACCACTGGCTGCACAGCTTGGAAAAAGTGCCAGAGTAAAGACAACATTCACATAAGTGTTTTATGCCTCCAATTTCCTTCCCTGATGCTGATCTGTGATAAAGACAAGTAATTTATTTTACTACAACAAAAATATTTTAAAATGTAGCTCTAATATCATCGACGTTATCATGATGTTATAAATTTCTCAGGAAATAGTAGGTAAGGGAGGTAGAGGAGGTCATTCTAAATATCTGTAACAATTTTTGTGAGTTTAACTTCAGTCATTTAGGAGAAAAGTGTACCTGAATTATGAAAATTCAAGTTATCGGTAAATCACAAAAATTTACAGATTTATTAACTTACCACTATGCCCGTTTAGAACATGCCAGTGCATATTCCAGTTGTCGTCCTGTTTCCTTATCCTCCATACTCTTTCTCTTCATTCTTTTCTTTATCCTTGACTCCTTGGTAGCAGCTTCTGCAGCTGTCTCTGATTCGGTTACCTGCCGCATATCAATAGCAGTTAGAGCTGCAGCCATATTCTTCCGTGCCTGGATGTTCAGTTTCTTCATAACATCAATCTTTGAAATTGCACCTTCATTGAATGTTGTTATTGCATCCATTACACCAATCTTCAGCGCTGTCAGCCCAACAAATACAGTTTTGGGTATTCTCTCCTGTATACAGCTGCTGAAGCTTTCATTTGCATTCTGAGAGAGACTATGCATAAATCTCCTAAGTAGATTTTTATTTGCCAGATCCCAGTATATAGGTCTAATTGTCTCCATTACAGCAAGTGGTAACAAATGCTTGTGGGCATATTGTATGCCTGTTGCATTGCTCAGCCACTTTTGGACACAAACCACTCTGGGGTTTCATCTGTTGACACTCTGTGAAACCATGTTGCCCAAACAGCTTGTCTCGTGTTCTCCAAATCTCCTACATTTCTCACCGAGCGAGGTGGTGCAGTGGTTAGACACTGGACTCGCATTCGGGAGGACGATGGTTCAGTCCCGCATCCGGCCATCCTGATTTAGGTTTTCTGTGATTTCCCTAAATCACTCCAGGCAAATGCCAGGATGGTTCCTTTGAAAGGGCACAGCTGACTCCCTTCCCCATCCTTCCCTAATCCGATGAGAACGATGACCTCGCTGTCTGGTCTCCTTCCCCAAACAACCCAACCCTCTCCTACATTTCTCCTCATTGCTAGTCCATAATATTGAGTCAAAGAATCAATTTCACTTTTTGTAAGACAACCTGGACCTCCTGTGTGTTTTCCGCCTGCCAGTTTTTTTCCACCAAAGGCTTTCAATAATTTTCTCGGCTGAGCTAACATTCTTTCTTGTATATGCTCAACACATTCAAGCTTTTCTATCAGTGTGTCCCCATATGGTTTGTTATTAACAACAGTAGTGTGTCCTTTATAGTCTCCATCCCCAAAGCAGCCTACATATCTCACACCATGGGACCTTTGATATTCTAAAAATGTTTAGAACTCCTTTCGTTTCCATGTTTCCACTTGGGCCATCAAAGTTCATTACACAAACATGTATGCAAATAAAGTTACTTGAACAACCCTGGCAGTGCTTTGTTAGACATTCATAATATAGTATCTTACCAGTTTCAATAAATGTGGCATTTACAACCCCATTCAGAGAAGTATGGCCTCTCATCTGCCAAGATCCATCAAATGGTGCTGCAATGTCTGTATTCTCAGACAAAGCTACTGCTTCTTCTGCTGCTGTTTTCATTGAATGTTCACTTACATCACATAAATCATTATCTAATAATTTATTGTATCTGTCAAACCTCAGTAGAAGTGGAGGCAAATCCATCACCGCACAAAAAGTCTGGGCAGCTCCCCTTCCAATACATCGCATTGCATAAGCAAGTTGAATATTTACACTGTAATGTCAAATATCAGTTACTGCTGATGCCATAGTATCATTGTGCATGTTACATGAGTTACAGGCATTCACTAACTGGCTTGAAAGACCCTTCCTTGCTTAAATGTTCTCAGAAACATCAATACTATCTTCACAATTGCGGTACTTACATTTCACAGCACTCTTCAAAAGTCTTGACAGCACATTTGGGTTCATAACAACATTTCCATCATTATTGCTGCTCACAATACTACTAGGCTTGTTCTTATTACAGCCAGAAAATGAAAGTTTACGTCTAGAAGCACTGCCTGTAAACACAGTTTCTGTGGGCGACTTTTGAAGTATATTATTCGGTTGTGTTTGGAACTGGTTGACACAAAACTTTCATTTGGGGCTAAATTTCTTTACTATCGGCATTTGTAGCACAGGAAACACACACGGGGGGGGGGGGGGGGGGGGGGGGGGGGACCACACACACACACACACACACACACACAATAACTACAAAACCACACGCATATGAAATTCTGAAATCATATATTCTCAGATCTTTGTTTACATTCAAACCATCGACTTCTGGTTCCGGGAGTCAGTGCCTTCTAGAATACATCTGTGTTAACGATGTGTAACTAACGGTGGAAAAAAAACAGAAGAACAAAGTAATGCATCATGTATTCTGACACACTTCAAACTGGCAAATGGGTGTGGCGCGTGTAACATCATGTTCAACCTCAATTTTAGAATGAACTGAAAATGGTAATGCCTATAAACTGTACATTTCTGAAATCAGAATGAAATGCTCTTTTCTATAGACCAAGAATTTCTTTTTTTCCAAATTTTTGGTCATTTTCACGAGCATGTCCCTTAACACAGGAGTACCCACATTCCTTTCAGACTCCACGCATTTGTACTTATCCTTCTGCACTGCGCAGCTTGTCCCTGGTCTCAAGTGGTCCGTTCTCTCTCTCATATACTCAAGCGACAATTTCCCATGTGCTATCTTGTTTGCTGACTCCTACCCCACCTACGTGCACACCTGAATGACAGCTTTATAAGTCCAACTGGAGGCATTACTCCTCCCTGGTGACCTTCGACAAACAATATAATCTGTTGTAATGACCAGGTAGAATATCTTACAAACGTTACCCTTGCTGCCAGAGAATGTTCCATTCCTCGCATTTACTCTTTACCAAGCTGTGTCCCAGTCCCTTGGTCGACTGAGGCGTGCAGGTACACAATTCGCCCAGAAATGTGCTCTCCGCGTTTTTAACCATGATCTTATAACTGTTCCACTCCCTCATCTGTTGTGTGGGCCAACCTCCGATGGGTCACTGGGACCAAGATCCAGTCCCCAATTTCCAGCCGGACAGTAGCAGACAATGTCATTGTGGACCCTATTCCTATCTCCAACACCTTGGGCTGTCATTTTGTGGAGATTTCGAGCACCTCCCACTATCAGCCCCCTTCCTTCATCAGAAACGAGTGGAGGCGGCTCGGGCAATACTCTTCTCTTCTCAGAATCGTGAGTGCCGCAATGCCTTTTGCTACGAGGGAGCTAGATTGTGCTCTCACTTCATCCCAATCCTCCACCCCAGGGCCAGTTTATGTTCACATTTAGATGTTGCAGCACCTTACTCTTACGGGCAAACACTTTCTGCTTCATACATATAACAGCATTTAGGCAGAAGGCACATTTCCCAGACACTGGAGTCAAGCCACTGTCATATCCATAGCTAAGCCCAGTAAGGACAAACACTGTCCCTCTAGTAGGTACTGCCCCATTTCTCTCACCAGCTGTGTCTGCAGGGTGACGGGGCATATGATTCATGCCTGGCTGTTGTGGTGGCTCAAGTCTCACAGTTTACTAACCACTCAACATTGTGGATTTCAAGCGCACTGTTAGGCAGTTGACCATCTCATCAGTTCGTCCACCCATTTCATGAATGGTTTTCTGTGGAAATCCCAAACTGTGGTCGTGTTTTTCGCTTTGGAGAAAGGCCATGACACCTGCTGGAGGCCTGGTATCCTCTGTACTCTCTGCACACGTGGCTTCCAAGTCCGCCTGCCCCATTTCATTCAGAGGTTTTTTAAAAGATCAAGTTTTCAAGGTACATGTGGGTCCTGCCTTGTTTGACACCTTTATCCAGGAAAACAGTGTGCCTCAGGGTTCCATCCTGAGCGTCATCCTCTTTGCTATTGCCATTAACCCTGTAGTGGCCTGTTTCCTGCTGGATATCTCCTGTTCCCTTTTCGTTGACAATTTTGCCATCTATTGCAGTTCTCCATGGGCATGTCTCATTGAGCAGCATCTTCAGCAATGTCTCGATCATCTTTACTCGTGGAGCATTGAAAATGGATTTTGTTTCTCCACTGACAAAACCATTGTATGACTTTTTGGCAGCGCAATTGGTTACTTTCACCATCTTTACATCTTGGGCCTGTTACTCTTCCATTTGTTGAAACTTTGAAATTCGTGGGGCTCATGCTCAATAGAAACTTTCTTGGTCCTCCGACATTTCTTACCTGGCAGCCCACTGCATGCAGTCCCTCAGTGTCTCAGGTATCCTCAGTGGTACTTCTCGGGGAGCAGATCGAACCAAATTCCTCCGTTTGTACTGGTCTCTTGTCCGTTCAAAATTAGGCTATGGGTGTTTCATTTATGCATCTGCAAATCTGTCCGTCCTATGCCGTATCAGCCCTGTTGAGAGTCTATATGCAGAAGCTGCCGAACTACCAGTGTCCTACCACTGTGACTTTATGCTTAGGAGGTATGTTTGCTATTTACCTCCTGGAGTTTGCTTTCAGTTCTTGCTCGAAAAGCTTAACTTCATGCTAGCTGCAACTCCCCTGGTGGGTGTAAACTCTTCACCAATGTGGCTTTGTGCTGCAGCTCATGTTCACCTTAGCCTTCATTCACTTCCTAAGGACACTATGCCAGCCTCTCGTTATTGCCTTCTGTTTCATGACCTTCGCACATGACTTCACAATAGTACTTTTGTGTACACTGATGGCTCTTGGACTGACTGTTGTGTTTTATGTGGCTTTGTCATTTGCACCGACATTTATCGGCTTCCGGAATACTAGTCAGTATTAACAGCATAGCTCTTTGCCCTCTATCATGCCATGCAGGACACTCGGCGACACATCTCTCATTATGCACAGCTGCTCACATTGTGGCCTCAGCAGCCAGAGACTGTGATAATGTGTGTGTGAGTTGCATTTGTCTGCACACAGGTGTGTGTGCGTGCGTGCGTGCGTGCGTGCGTGAGCTTTCTCTGACGGAGGCCTGCTTGGCCGAAAGCTCATTTTCTGACAGTCTTGTTGTTGTACCTATCTGCGACTGAGCATCTCCTCTATATGGTGAGCAGCAATTATCCTTTTCATAATATTGTTACATTCCATCCTGTTTTTTGTTATTATTATTTGTGTATTTTTATTTCCATTCTGTGACATGTAAATAGGATCTTGCTTGCTACAGAGTGGGGAGATTTCGCCTCAAATCATACAGATTGAGAGTGATTGTGTCACGTCATTATTTGACACTTCTCTGAAAACATCATGTGTTGAAGTTCCACATGATAGTTCTTAAAAACTAAAATATTTTGATTTTCTGGTGATTTTTTAAAGCATTATAGACCTCCCTAAATGAAAGTATTTGTGAAAAAGTCATAATGAAGACTAAATTTTAAAAAAATGTAATAACAAACTACAAGCGATAGATATCTGAAATTATTTTCAATGAAAACCTTGTTTGTAGTTGTAGCAGGCATGATTAACATATGCATACTTCTGAGCTGTTTTTCATTTTTAATTTGGAAAAATAAACTATTAAGATTTGTAACTTTTAGCAGCTTCAAAATTATGTTTTGAAAATATGAATAGTTACACAATGATAAATGTCTAGAGAAACGATAAATTGGAGACGCTGATAACTGTCAACTATGACTTTAATGCCTGAAATTCTTATACTATCAAAATATTTCTACGTAAAGATGAGAGAATCTGAATTTTTTTTTTATTCTTTATAAATCATTTTCTCTAAAACCCCAACATGAATATTCTAAAAAATTGTGTGAGATGTTAGTTGGTCATTGTACTTATGGATGGTACAATGAGAGTGGGCAATAGTTTGTGATGTAAAATTTGAGAAATTGTTATGTTAGGCCTAGCTTAACTAGAGGTCAAAAAATCCTAGTTGAGTAACTGTAATGCAAAACTGGTATATCTTAGTCATAATAACTATTTTACAGCCCTGTAAGTGAGTGGGAATGCAAATGTACATTTTGTGCAAAACAAAAAGGGGGGGGGGGTATAGCAAACAGCTTTTTACATACATTTTCTTGTTTCTGATATTACTCACAAATTTTTATTGGCGTCTGTCATGATTTTGCTACTTTATGACATTCCATGAATTGAAATTATCTACACTGTAAAATTTGACACTGCACTGTTGAAAATATTTCTTCCCCCCCTCCCATCTGCTCCTCATTGAACTTGTATAGCTGAGCTGAATTTGCACATGACAAGGATGATCAAACAAGAGCAGTACTTGAGAAATGCACACTGATCTGATGATGATGACTAGTTGACAGAATTTGCTGGACCATGAAGTGTCGTAAAGAAGATGGTTACATCTTGCAGCTCATGAGAGACACTAATTATATGTCCCATCCACCACTCCACTCCACTCCACTCCACTCTCCACACTCCACTCTCCACTCTCCAATAACGCGAGCAGTTGTGACATTGACATTGAGCAGGTTTGGTAGAGACTGCTTACATTATTCAACTGGAAGAGCACTGCCTCATACAAAAAAGTAAGGCTATCATATTTTTTTTATTTGTAAGTTAAAATGTTTCTTTGCTCATAATTTTCAAACAAATCATATGTTCTCTTTGTTATCAACTGACTTTAGATTATTAATTGTGCAGTATCTAGTGGCTAGAGAATGAAATACTTCCTTTCTTTCCTTTTTCAGAGCAAAGAAAACTACACTATTTCTGCATTTGCAAATGATGTGAAAAAATGGCTTGATTCATTTGTTAAACAACCAAATGTTCAAACTCTGCCATTGCCAAGTGGCATGACACATGAAGAGGTGGCAGCATTCAAAACTGAAGCAGAAAAGCGTGGGCTTCAGTGGCAAGTGTCATTCACCAAAGGACAACGGCAAATTTATGTTGTGAAACCTCCTCCTCAGTGATTCCCATATCTGGCAATTGGCCTTGCTTGGTAATGAAATTAAAGACCATTACTATTAGCTTACAAACACTGAAATAGATGGGCTGTGAAGTACAAGATTTCTCTTTAGTTTTGTTCAGTGGGTTCAGTGTTGCAGTATGCACTCTGAAAAACAATTGTAATGTTCATGGAGAATGTAACTTATTTTGTATCTCCTTTGTTTAATTTATAATTTGTATGCAAGCAGCAATTCTGAATACCTATGGTTTTTTTATCTACTTCATCTGTGTACAACAGAGGTTTTGGTGTCATACTCAGAGGTTCCAAATAACTGTTCCAAGTTTTCATCTCCCCGTGTTACTGTTGATTTAATTTTTTAATCAATATTGAAGTAGATTTTCATGTTAAATTGTTTTTGTAGCTGCTATTCAGAGAACCATTTTCTACTAAAAATGTAGTCTGTGCAGTTTTTCATGCTAGCTCGGCACTCTAGTCATCCATCAGCAAACATGTGGAGATTATGGCATACTCTACCTGTGTCAGCAGATACCAACCTTTGTGGTCAACCATAATTTCAGCAGATGAGTAGACCCTGTGCCATTGTTCATTCTTTTTATTTTTAGTCAAGGTATTTTGTGAAAACATAATTGCTATGTAGAAATATATGAGATTATTTTCTGCTGGTATTTTAAAAAGCAGTTTAAGCTTCAGTTATATGATATATTTAAAAATTCATTGTTTCTAACTTCATTGCAGAACTTAGTAACACTGCATGGGGAAGCTGGAGATTACCTTTTGTCTTTTTCTTTTTTTAAAAAAAAAATTGGTCAAGAATAATTTTTTCACAATATCAGTGAAGATATTAGTTATGTTCATGAAGAGTCTAGTCTTTCTCATCATTTGTGGGTTTTTATATGTTTAAATATTGATGTGCACACATTTGTTTTCCTCTGGTCATTATTACACTATTTATAATAATGGCCTTCATTGTGATGCTCATCCCAACTTAATGGCGTATACTTCCTAACGGTAGATCCAACTAGTACCACCAAAACACTTTCATTGGTGACTCAGGTGTCCTATGCAAGAGCCCACTAGGCATCCATAGATACTGCAAGGGTGTATCACCCTGAAAGAGGGGTTCGTCATAGGTGCTTGTCTACATGATTGTTTCAAAACTAAGTCGTTGAGCAGCCAAGTACTGTCGTGGAACTTGTTGCTGTCTTTGACAAGTTTCCAGAATGTGCTGCAGTCTTCATTGAGCCCCTTTCATTTGTCGCAGTCTATATTAAAAGTTTTCATATTGTGCTTGATGCACTCTTTCAAGCACAGTGCAGATCTTCTAGGTGGTCTCTTGGTCAGTGCTATCTTAGCAGTGAGTGTAAGGGAAGACGGGAGTGGTCCACATGATGCAAGTGTCCTAGTCACAACATGCATTGTTCCTTGATGTGGCGATGATATCTAGTGTCTTCAAAGTATTAAAGACTGTCTCATTTGTCACATGATCCCTCCATGTTAGGCATAGAATATTTTGTAAGGAGATCAGATGTAAGATGTTGGGCTTACATTCTTGTATAATCAAACAATGGAAAATCCAGGATGGAATGTAACAGTATTATGAGAAGGAAAGTTACTACTAACCATATTGTGGAGATGCTGAGTCGCAGATAGGCACAACAAAAAGACTCTCACAATTAAAGCTTTCGGCCCACACACACACACACACACACACACACAAACACACACACACACACACACAAAACTGAAGCCACACTTTTTGTTTAGCATATAATATCCAAGCCATACACAGGGATGCTCAGCACACATACTGGATAGACTAGTATGTTTGTGAGCACCATATGGTACTTGTTGCCCTATATTCTTATGTGGAGTCCCTTGAATGTATTTGCTGCTTTGCCAGTTCTTGCATTTATTTCGTCCTCCAGAGAGAGACCTCCAACACCAGTGAGCCAACGTAGCAGACTTTGTCACCTACATTCAACAAGGAGTCACCCAGTTTTGCGGTATGCATAGCTATGTATCCTTGCATCACTCTCAAGACTTCTTTACATTCACGTACATTCACTTGTACACAATAGCAGATTTGTCCATAAACCTTTGAATGTCACCTTGAGTTAGTGCTACAAATGCTGTATCGTCTGCGAATAAAAGGTTACATACAGGTAAGTCCTCGCAATAATGGTTAGGTTGAAATAGCAACATCTTGTAAAGTTTCCCATCAGCACTGGTTTGTAGATGGATATCCAGGTTTGTTTCACCGAAAGCAAGCTAAAGAAGTAGTGAGAAGAATATACAAACATGGCAGGGCAGCAAACAGATCAGATGTGCTTCCATCAAATATTACAGCACCCTCTATACCATTGTGAAATACCTGTCATCTTCAGAAGATTTGGAGGACACAACACCTTCACCAGTAAAATGACTATGTCAAATGTTTTATGTAGATCGATGAAAACAATGAACAGTGGGATCTTCTGCTCACAACAAGTTTCCTGAATTTGTTGCAATGTGAAGATAATATCATATCACTGAGTTTGAAACCCACGTTGAGACTTGGGGTCCATTCTGTCTGGCATCACGTGGGTGAATACTTTGCGGACGATACTCAGTAGTGAAATTCAGCAGCAGCAATTGCGATTACCATGCTCACCATCACTTTTTTGTATAGTTGACGATGTTGGGATCATGCTTGTCCTGTGGCACGGCCCAACATTTAAGACTGTAGAGTGTTGGAAGGAGAGGTATCAGTTTGATGAGTTATGTGTGGGTGTTTTCTTTACCAGGACATTTCCCATATTTAAGCCATGCAGCAGCCCTTTTGATGCTCCTGTCAGGTGTCCAGGTCGTACTAAACTGACATTAGAGATTTCACCTTTTGCGTTTGGTCTGATGTTGGTCAGGATGAATAGAGGCTACTGTAGTATCCCACCCATCATTGTAATTGTCAACTACAATCCATGATTACTGTTCCATGGTCTCCTTAAGTGGGGCATTCTTGTTAGAAGTGGGTTCAGTGGCCCTTTTGATACCTAAGTATAGCCCACCAATGTTCCCTGCAGTGACACACACCTGTATATTTGTGCAAAGTTCGTCCCATTACCATTTTAATGCAGTTTCTAAGTGTCAGGCAACTTTCACCTGGCACTCAAACCCTTGCAGCGTTACTCACAAGATTTAAACAAAACAAAGGCAATTGCTCAGTGAACTTTCATTTAAAATAGCCCAAAACTTAACCTGAAATGAAAAACTGCCAAAAACTGTTTATATTTTTATAAAAATTAAGTTTGTAAGAAACAATGTGTTTATATTTTACAAATGTGTAACATACCATGTTTTGGTATATTTTTCTAAATACATCAACATAATTTGTTTATCTTTGTTACTATAACTTGCCTATCACTCATCTCAAATATGATCCTAATTTTAAACCCAGTCTTCAGTGTCACAGTTCTATTCTCACATTTCTTCACTGGAGTGTACAAAAGTCATGTTGGAGAATGATGTGTTCACTGTCAGATTACTTTTATTAAGCAGTGCCTTTTTACAAGCACTGCACAATTTTTAATGTGAAATGTTTCTTGTTAATTGCGTAGAGTTAACCAACAAGAAAATTTTTCTTGTGCTTTATGCGTAACGGTGATGGCACGCAAGATTATGTTCTGCTGGTTGCATTCATTACTGGAATCCTTTCCAATACCATGAGGTTTGGGGAAAATTTCATTTTGTTGTATAATTTAGCATTAGTATGTCACATATTTTAGTCTTGTAAACTTTTGTCTCAAAGGTGTACAGTTTCAGTGGTACAGGTGGTTTCATACTGGAAAGGCACTAGTTGTTGGAACAAAATGAAACATCTGCTCATTCAATACCTCCTTGTTCAGGAATATCAGATTTCTTTCATGGATGTTGCATGTAGGAGCCCATGCAGAAGACAGTTCAAGGTATTGTGGCGAAAAAGTTCATGGTGCTTCAAAATGAAACTCATTTTTATATAAAACTGAAAACTTGTGCATACTCTTTCATTGATTGTTTCAATATTCGTCTGTGTTATGATGTATTGTAAAATTTCAATCATTTCTGTGTGCCACGACAAACTCGTACTGTTATCGTCCATTGTAGGCTTAAAATGACTTGTGCTCTTTTAAAATTTTTGAGAACATCCTCATTCAAAACATTTGCAAGTTTGTTAGTGACTATACTTAAAGTTTTAGGAAACTAGTAATTTTTAACACAGATTTTTCAGTTCCCTTAATAGAAATTGTGTTTTGCTTAAATTACTATAATAAATTAGTAATTTTTTAGCTTTACAGATTAAAAGGTAGGAGCAGGCTTAGTTTAGTTGTTTGTTCATTGACCTGTAAAAGATTGCATAAGCCACATTGCAGCATCACTGTGAATGCTGTGTTCAAGTCTGGTAGGAGTTAGTTGACGTTTGTCAAATGATTGGGAACTGCTGCGAATTCCTCCTGTGTATCCTGTCACCTCCGCAGGAAATACGGGATGTGCCAGTACTCGTTCATCTGACTGCAAGTGGCATGTCAATCATAGATCTAGGCATCTTGTGTAGGGTAGACAGTAACCAGGAAGGACTCGTGGTGTTACACTGATCCCCTTCACCTACAAATTCGAGGTGCTGTCTTTCATTGAAACTGAAACAGAGCCAGTGTGACTCTCTTCACCTGTTTTGGGAAAACCTGCTTAGTCCTGTGTCAAGAGGAGCAAACACAAATGAAGGGGTCTATTAATGTTTGGCAGTTCAAGTATATGGCAAATAATCGTACCTCTTAGGAAAATAGCAATGGGGGACAGGAAGGAACACCAGGTGCACTCGGTGTGTGTGCCCGGGAGCCTCATTCAACTTGTTGAAGAAGCTATTCCAGCAGCTGTTGAGGGAGCAGGATATAACCAACTGCAGATTGTAATGCACTTTGGAACTAACGATGCCTGTCATCTAGGATCTGTGGTCATACTCTGATCATTCCAGTGACTTGTAGAGGAGATTGAAAAGACAAGCCTCGTGCATGGAGTTTCATTAAAGCTCACAATTTGCAGCATTGTTCCCAGAACTGATCTTTGCCACCTAGTTCTGGGTTGAGTGGAACGACTGAACCAGAGACTTTGAAGGTTCTGTAACATGCTACACTGAAACTTCCTGAACTTGCGCCATAAGGTTGAGAACTGTAAGGTGTCCCCCCTAAATGAGCAAGGTTTGCAGTACAAATCACAGACTGCTACTCAAGTAGCTGACTGTGTGCAGGGTGCACACAAGGTTATTTTTACATTCTCCGTCCAGTCCAGATAACGACACCTGTAGGAGACCCAAAAATATAAGTGTAATGTCCAAAAGAACACCCCCTATAGGCGAGAGTATAAAAATCCTAGTAATTGTCTGCCAAAGAGCAAAGTGCCAGAGTTTGAAGTGCTCCTGAAAAGCAGTGAAGCTTACATAATATGAGGTACAGTAATCTGTCTGAAACTTGAATTGACAGCAGTGAGATTTTTTGGGAAAATTTAAGTATTTATCAAAAGAATAGGTTAATGAAAAATGGAGGTGGTGTATTTATCACCATAGGAAAGAAACTCAGATCCACTGAGATAGAAATTAAAGTTGCATATGAAATTGTATGGGTAAATCTAAATATCAGGGATGGCCATAAAATGGTAATTAGATCCTTCTATTACCCACCAGACGCACCTCCTGATGTAATCAAAAACTTAGAGAAAAACTCAGTTTCAACGATGAAGACTTAAACCATCCAACAGTCGATTGGGAGAACTACAGTTTTGTTACTGGTGGCGTGACAAGACATCCCGTGAAACATTAAAAAATGCCTTCTCTGTAAACTACCGAGACAGGTAGAACCCCACTCATGATGGAAATGTATTAGATGTAATGGCAACAAGAGGACTTGACCTGTTTGAGGATGCCCACATTGAAACTGGTCTCAGTGACAATGATGCAGTTGTGGCAGCAATGATTACCAAAGTACAAAGGAAAAATAAGACAAGTAGAAAGATATATATGTTCAGTAAACTAGATTTTAAAAAAAAAAAAAAAAAAAAAAAAAAAGATTGGGGCAGTAGTATTATATCTCAATGACAACCTTGAAACTTTCAGCGCAGAACAGGGGTGTGTAGACAAACTATAGCTCAAGTTTAAAAGAATAGTTGACAATGCACTGCATAGATATGTACCTCGTAAAATGTTTCATAATGGAAGGTACGCTCCTTGGTATGCGGTCACTGAAAAGATACTTCTAAAGAAACAGACTACTGCACAATAAGTGTAAAAAGCTTAAGACTATATATAGAGAGAGATACTGAATGAAACACATTTGGCTGTCGAGAGGAATGTGTGAAGAGCCTTCAGTGATTACCATAGCAGAATATTGTCAAATGATCTTCCAGAAAATTCAAAGAAATACTAGTCATATGTACGACCTGTTAGTAACTCCAAAGTTAGTATCCAGTCACTCGCTAATGAGGCCTGAGCTAAAATTGAGGGTAGCAAAGCAAAAGCTGAAATGCTTTATTCCATTTTCAAATGTATTTTTACATAGGAAAATCCAGGAGAATTCCTCCAATTTAATCCCTGTGCCACTGCAAATTCTAAGTCATGACACCCTATCAAATTCTGTACTGAATTTGCAGCTGATTGGCCTCTCTTCTTACTAGAATGTATTATAGATCCCTTGAACAAAAAACTGGACCAGTAGTTGGAAGACAGCACAGGTCGCACCGTTTAAAAAAAGGGTAGTAGAAGTGTTCCACATAACTACCTTCCAAAACCCTAGACATTGATTTGTTATAGAGACTTAGCCCATTTTCTTGACTCAAACATAATGGGGTATCTCGAACAGAATGACCTCTTCCATACCAATCAGGATTGATTCCGAAAACATCGATCATGCAAAGCCCAACTCACACTTTTCTCACATGACACACTGAAAGCTTTGGACCAATGCAGTCATGTAGGTGCAGTTATTGTCAAAAATATATAATGATAATATGGGGTAACAAGTGTAATTTGTGACTGGATTGGTTAGGAGGATGCAGCATATTATCTTGAATGGAGAGTCATCATCAGATGTGGAAGTAACTTTGTGTGTGTCCTAGGGAAGTGTGTTGGGATCCTTGCTGTTGATGTAGTATATTAATAACCTTGCAGGCAATATTAATAGCAATCTCAAACTTTTTGCAGATGACACAGTTATCTGTAGTGAACTACTGACTGAAAGAAGCTGCATAAACATGCAGTCAGATCTTGATAAGTGGTGGAAATATTGGCAGCTTATGTTAAATATTCAGAAATGTAAAATTATGCACATCACAAAATGAGAAGGCATAGTATCCTTTGACTATGACATAAATGGGCCACAGTTGGAACTGGCTAAATTGTACAAATACTTGTGTGTATCACTTTGTAGAGATATGAAATGGAATGATCACATAAGTACAGTTGCAGGTAAAGCAAGTGGTAGCCTTGGGTTTATTGGTAGAATACTGGTAAAAGTCTCTACAAAGGTGATTGCTTATAAATCATTTGTGCAACCTTTTCTGGAATATTGCTCAAGTGTGTGGGACCTGTACTAAATAGGACACAGGGGACATTGAACACATACAGAGAAGGGCAGAACAAATGGTCAGAGGTTTGTTTGACCTGTGGGTGAGTGTCACAGAGATGCTGAAGTAACTGAATTGGCATACCCTTGAAGATAGACTTAATCAATCCTGAGAAACCCAGTTTATAAAAGTTTCAAGAACCGGCCTTAAATGAAGACTTTAGGAATATACTACAACCCTCTACATATTTCTCACATAGGGATTGTGAGGACAAGATTAGATTACTCACAGCACACACAGAAGCATTTAAACAATCATTTTTCCCATGCTCCATACACGAATCAAACAGGAAGTGCCTTGGACAAAATGTATGTTGTTTCACCATTAATTATTTTGTAAAGGTTATCTTATGGGATTTCAAATTTGTCAGCAGTTGACTGTGGATCTATTTGTGAATTATAAGACGCGTGTTTTTTAAGTAAGTACCGTTTTGCTCCACCGCGGCCGCAGCGCTGTGGTCAGCATTCTGCGCATGCGCACTGGGTACCTACATCTGTTGTCTATGCACGGACACCATTACAGTCTGATTCTTCCTTGTTTATGTTGTGTACTGAGTGTTTAAGATGCCTCCGATAATCGTGAGTCCCGCCAACTGTGAAGTACGGGTTGTTACAAGATTTCTTAGTGCTAAAGGCCTAAAAGCGATCAATATTCATCATGAGATCTGTGCAGCTTATGGAGAAAACATTATGAGTGATAGAATGGTAAAAAAAAGTGGGTGAGCGCATTTGAATCACTGATTGCAGAAACAGCATTAGTCCATGCGTGTTGATTTTGAGAAAAACGGAAAAATAAGTTTGTGGGCCTGAGAATTCTATTTTCTTTGACAGTTCTATTTTACTTTGAACGGCACAGTTTCTGGGGATGTCCAGACACTATTTTCAATGATGTAATGATTAGAATATATAATCATTTAAATACGCAAAGTTCATGGACATGTGCTGTTTCTGAAATCAGTTGGTTGCCAGAAATGTAAGTCTGTGTTATTCAGCAGTTTATTTGTAAAGTTATTATGGTCCGTACAAAAAATTGTTATTATTAGGCTACATAACAGGTTCTGAAGATCAGCTGTATTATTTCTCATTATCAAAATTCTTATTTTATGTGTGCATAACAGGTTCTGAACAACTACTTTTAAGTACAAATTACAATCAGGTAAAGAGCAAGCTTAGTGAAATATTGCTTGTACCCATGTCTGTCATTCACTGTCAGGCCTTCTGCTGTCTACTGAAGGCCAGTTGTAGACAACTCTGTAAATGCATAGGTTTTCTTCAGGGACATACGGCTCCAATTTCTTGAGGTCAGCTAGTTTCTTCTCACTTAGTGGTACACACTTTTCGTATGCTGCAGCTGTCACTAGAGTTACTGTTGTTTTTAAATCAAGAAGTAAACGAAAAGTGTGCATCACCAGGCTTCCAATGTATGGTTTTGCAATGAAATTCCCACTACACTCACTGTTGTATTCAAATTCCATGAATTCTGAAACGGTGAAGGATTGTTTCTCATTCCTTGTGAGCACTTTGCTGTTCATTGTTTCTAAAGACAAGGCATTGTGTTTGCAAAATTTAGGCCACCATTGTTTGAAAGCCAGTGCAAACTCCATTGAAACAACTTTAATCTGGTATTTGTTAAAGGTACTTGCAGCAAAAATAAGTTCTACAAACTGCATGATGCTATAAATCCTATCAACAGCTCGAATTTTCCTCTTAATCACTGCAAAGTCCCTGTCACAGGATAAGAATGAATGGCCCCTGACCGGGAAATAATGATAAATTCTGAGTAAAGGCTGAGATGCTGCAACTGCCACGACAAACCTGACCATAGTATTATTCTTATTCTGCCCTGGGCAGCCACCTCAAAATATATGCGAGTATTTTATGTTTGGTGGCAACTTGTTTCATATGTAATCCAGCGGAAACGTGCAGACTTCATTGGGACCCTTCTTTGCTACACCTTCGTTATAAATGTAGAATGTTGCATATCCTGTCTTCAGGTTGTGGATATTGTGAATACATTAACATTGAGTTGCCAAAGGTAGAAAACTTCCTGAACTGGAATGGTTGGAAGGGACAAGTTTTGCATAAAATCTGTGGCAATACCTGCAATATCCTCGTCTTTTTGACACAGTACTTGTACTTCACGAATACGAGCAGAAAACTTTGCAGCCCTGTGTTTATGAACCATCATTTCTGCAGCGGCAACCCTCTTATCCTTTTCATTCAGTGCTTTGTTTCGTAATCTATTTTGAAGTGCTTCACAAGTACGACATATGTCCACTTGTGGTCAATGAAATGTAAGTGAAAAACGTTCTTTGAATGTTTTTAAATAAAATTCGTACTTAATATTACTTGCTTGGGGATGTCGTAATCTGAACTGCTCATGCATGATTTTGACATTAAGTTGGCTATTTAAATAACGCTGTTCTCTTGTGCCATAGAGAGTAATTTTTTGGGGATAGGAATTTATGTGATCAATTGAGGAGCGATTCAGAACAGTGCGACAGCGACCAACCGCAGCAGCAGAAGTCAGATGGCCACGTTGCCGCCTGCAGTCTGTGCGTTGCGGAACACAGCGACAGACAAGCTATGCAGTTGCCAGGAACAACTGCGCGAGGCGAGATGTCTGTTAACACCACCGCTGTTATTGCACTGTTGTTGGAAGAGGACGATGATGACATTTTATTGTTGCATTCCATGAAAAGATGAAAGCTGGTAATGCCTTTATATAAAAGTAGAACTGCAGAAGGTAGTTACACAGCACTGATAAAAAGACATTTGTTAGGTGATGAAAATATCTTCAGGAGCTACTGTCGTTTAAATAAAAGACATTTTTAATTTCGTGCTCAGTTTTATTAAAGATGACATAATGCCACAGTGCCTAAGAAATGCAATAAGTGCAGAAGAAAAATTATATTTGACGCTAAGTCCACAAAATGTTATACATTATTAGATTGTGCTGCAGTTCCAAGACTTTGTGAGAGAGTTGTGGAGGTTGAAGAGCTGCTGTCATCACTTGGCTGATGTGTGTTGCACTGTGCAGCCATTATTTCATAGTCAGAAACGATCATACTTTTTTTTCTTCCCCCCCCCCCCCCCCCCCCTTATGCCTTATAAACTGGAGGTCAACTCCTGATAACTGTGCTGATGAAACGGAAAAATAAGTCAATATCATCATCATTGTCTTCCATAAACATTTTTAGTAAATTTTGCCTAATTTTGTCCCTTTCTTTCCACATTTGTAACATTGTATCATCATTACTACGAACTTTACTGTGTTTTCTTTTCTGTGCTGCCGCATAACGTTCATCGTTTGTTACCATAGATGTTTCACCACTATTTCCTATTGTATGTGTTTCTGCCGTATCTTCTTCCTGTGATGCCGAAGGGGCCAATTGACGAGTTCCACCTCCACTGTCTTCTTGGCTTTCTTGTATTGTTGTCTGTGATGATGTCAATGTAATATTTGTTCCTCCAGATCTGTGTTGTGCAACACTGTCAAGGAACGATGGCTGTTTGTCTTATTGTTTTTGAATTTTTTGAGGCAGCAGAGCCCGTTCCTAATTTTCTTTTCTTCTTGAACCTCCCTTAAAAATTTCCTCTTCTTCTTACAGTCATCACCTGTAAATGGAAATTACATTAGCTGTATGTTTTCGTTTGTTTCAGATTCTTGGCCACAGGTAAAAGTTACCAGTCTTTATCATTTGCCTATTGTATATCACCATTTTACATATCAAGAGTTGTTAAAAATGTTTTGAAGATATTAAGAATAAGGCTGCAGCCCATGTTGATGCCACGTTCTACCGAATCAGATTTCAGACGTATTGAAGAAGAATTTTGGCTTAAATGCAATATACCTAATTGTGTAGGTGCTATAGATGGAAAACATGTTCGCATAGGGGCACCATAGAAAAGTGGATCTCTGTTTTTTAATTACAAAGATTTTTTCAATTGTTCTGCTGGCTATTGTGGGCACAAATTGTAAATTAATTTGCATTGATGATGGCACTTACGGAAAAGAGTCTGATAACGGTATGTTTTAGAAATCAGCTGTTGTTGTTGTCTTCAGTCCTGAGACTGGTTTAATGCAGCTCTCCATGCTACTCTATCCTGTGCAATCTGCTTCATCTCCCAGTACCTACTGCAACCTACATCCTTCTGAATCTGCTTACTGTATTCATCTCTTGGTCTCCCTCTACGATTTTTACCTTCCACGCTGCCCTCCAACGCTAAATTTGTGATCCCTTGATGCCTCAAAACATGTCCTACCAACCGATCCCTTCTTCTAGTCAAGTTGTGCCACAAACTTCTCTTCTCCCCAATCCTATTCAATACCTCCTCATTAGTTACGTGATCTACCCATCTAATCTTCAGCATTCTTCTGTAGCACCACATTTCGAAAGCTTCTATTCTCTTCTTGTCCAAACTAGTTATCGTCCATGTTTCACTTCCATACATGGCTACACTCCAAACAAATACTTTCATAAACGACTTCCTGATACATAAAGCTATATTCGATGTTAACAAATTTCTCTTCTTGAGAAACACTTTCCTTGCCATTGCCATTCTACATTTTATATTCTCTCTACTTCGACCATCATCAGTTACGAGGGTCAGTCAAAAAGTAATGCCTCCTATTTTTTTTTCTTCGTTTAATTGTCAGTAAATTTAAATGCAATTACATAGGTTGAAAACCACAACATTGAGGATCATTTTGTCATTTTTCAATGTAATCTCCGCCCATCTCTACAGTTTTGGTCCATCTTTGAACAAGGGCATGTATCCCAGCACAGTAAAAATCACAGCTCTGCTTCCTAAGCCATTGACGCACGGATGTTTTGACGGCCTCCTCATCTTCAAAATGAATCCCACGATGAGCTTCTTTTAGTGGCCCGAACAGATGGAAGTCTGATGGTGCCAGGTCAGGGCTGTATGGGGGATGAGGCAAAACTTCCCATCCAATTTTGACAATCTCGTCAGAGGTGTGACGACTGGTGTGTGGTCTTGCATTGTCATGCAAAAGAAGAACATCTGCCATTGATTTTGTTGGGCGAACTCGCTGAAGACGTGCTTTAAGTTTTTTGAGGGTTGTGACGTATTGAACAGAATTTATTGTGCATCCCTGCTCCAAAAAATCAACCAGAATCACACCCTCTGTATCCCATAAAACTGTTGCCATAACTTTCCCTGCCGATCGCACAGTTTTGAATTTTTTCTTCCTCGGCGAGCTTGTGTGACGCCACTCCATTGACTGCCTCTTTGATTCGGGTTCAAAAAAATGCACCCATGTTTCGTCCCTGGTCACAATTTTTTTCAGAAACTCATCTCCCTCCAAGCGGAAGCGCTGCAAGTGTTGGGAGGCTATTGTTTTCCTTGCCTCTTTATTCTGATCGGTTAACATTCTTGGAACCCACCGTGCACAAACTTTTGAGTACCCCAATTGTTTAATAATCGTGATCACACTGCCTTTACTAAGAGAAATAATGCGACACACTTCATCTGCAATCACCCGACGGTCACCACGAATGATGTCATCAACTTGCTGAATGTTGTGTGGAGTCACTGCACTCACCGGCCTGCCGCTCCGCTGTTCGTCAGTCAACGGTGTTTGACCTTAAGCTTCCTTACAACGACGAACCCATCGTCTAACAGTGCTGACATCCACTGTCACAGCACCATACACCTTCTTCAGTCTTTCATGAATGCGTATGGGCGTTTCACCTTCTGCATTCAAGAATTCAATCACACAACGCTGTCTCAAACGAACATCGATGTCGGCCATCTTACAAACTTCTGCTGTGCTGCCACCTGTTGACACAGAAAGTTACTACTGCAGTGGATTGCAGAAGAAGGTTTGAGGAATGGCGCCAAATTAAAATTTTTCACTTAACTTAATTTTTTTAAGTAGAAAAAAAATGGGAGGCATTACTTTTTGACCGACCCTCGTATTTTACTTCCTAAATAGCAAAACTCCTTTACTACTTTAAGTGTCTCATTTCCTAATCTAATTCCCTCAGCATCACCCGATTTAATTTGACTACATTCCATTATCCTCATTTTCCTTTTGTTGATGTTCATCTTATATCCTCCTTTCAAGACACTGTCCATTTCATTCAACTGCTCTTCCAAGTCCTTTGCCGTCTCTGACAGAATTACAATGTCATCGGCGAACCTCAAAGTTTTTATTTCTTCTCCATGAATTTTAATACCTACTCCAAATTTTTCTTTTGTTTCCTTTACTGCTTGCTCAATATACAGATTGAATAACATCGGGGAGAGGCTACAACCCTGTCTCACTCCTTTCCCAACCACTGCTTCCCTTTCATGCCCCTCGACTCTTATGACTGCCATCTGGTTTCTGTACAAATTGTAAATAGCCTTTCGCTCCCTATATTTTACCCCTGCCACCTTCAGAATTTGAAAGAGAGTGTTCCAGTCAACATTGTCAAAAGCTTTCTCTAAGTCTACAAATGCTAGAAACGTAGGTTTGCCTTTTCTTAATCTTTCTTGTAAGATAAATCGTAAGGTCAGTATTGCCTCACGTGTTCCAACATTTCGACGGAATCCAAACTGATCCTCCCCGAGGTCCGCATCTACCAGTTTTTCCATTCGTCTGTAAAGAATTCGCGTTAGTATTTTGCAGCTGTGACTTATTAAACTGATAGTTCGGTAATTTTCACATCTGTCAGCGCCTGCTTTCTTTGGGATTGGAATTATTATATTCTTCTTGAAGTCTGAGGGTATTTCACCTGTCTCATACATCTTGCTCACCAGCTGGTAGAGTTTTGTCATAACTGGCTCTCCCAAGGCCGTCAGTAGTTCTAATGGAATGTTGTCTACTCCGGGGGCGTTGTTTCGACTCAGGTCTTTCAGTGCTCTGTCAAACTCTTCACGCAGTATCTTACCTCCCATTTCGTCTTCATCTACATCCTCTTCCATTTCCATAATATTGTCCTCAAGTACATCGCTCTTGTATAAACCTTCTATATACTCCTTCCACCTTTCTGCCTTCCCTTCTTTGCTTAGAACTGGATTGCCATCTGAGCTCTTGATATTCATACACGGGGTTCTCTTCTCTCCAAAGGTCTCTTTAATTTTCCTGTAGGCAGTATCTATCTTACCCCTAGTGAGATAAGCTTCTGCATCCTTACATTTGTCATCTAGCCATCCCTGCTTAGCCATTTTGCACTTCCTGTCGATCTCATTTTTGAGATGTTTGTATTCCTTTTTGCCTGCTTCATTTACTGCATTTTTATATTTTCTCCTTTCATCAATTAAATTCAATATTTCTTCTGTTACCCAAGGATTTCTAGCAACCCTCATCTTTTTACCTACTTTATCCTCTGCTGCCTTCACTACTTCATCCCTCAGAGCTACCCATTCTTCTTCAACTGTGTTTCTTTCCCCCATTGCTGCCAATTGTTCCCTTATGCTCTCCTTGAAACTCTGTACAACCTCTGGTTCTTTCAGCTTATCCAGATCCCATGTCCTTAAATTCCCACCTTTTTGCTGTTTCTTCAGTTTTAACCTACAGGTCATAACCAATAGATTGTGGTCAGAGTCCACATCTGCCCCTGGAAATGTCCTACAATTTAAAACCTGGTTCCTAAATCTCTGTCTTACCATTATATAATCTATCTGAAACCTGTCACTATCTCCAGGCTTCTTCCATGTATACAGTCTTCTTTTATGATTCTTGAACCAAGTGTTACCTATGATTAAGTTGTACTCTGGGCAAAACTCTACCAGGCGGCTTCCTCTTTCATTTCTTTGCCCCAGTCCATATTCACCTACTATGTTTCCTTCTCTCCCTCTTCCTACTACCGAATTCCAGTCACCTATGACTATTAAATTTTCGTCTCCTTTCACTATCTGAATGATTTCTTTTATTTGATCATATATTTCATCAATTTCTTCGTCATCTGCAGAGCTAGTTGGCATATAAACTTGTACTACTGTAGTAGGTGTGGCCTTCGTATCTATCTTGGCCACAATAATGCGTTCACTATGCTCTTTGTAGTAGCTTATCCGAATTCCTATTTTCCTATTCATTATTAAACCTACTCCTGCACTACCCTATTTGATTTTGTGTTTGTAACCCTGTAGTCACCTGACCAGAAGTCTTGTTCCTCCTGCCACCGAACTTCACTAATTCCCACTATATCTAACTTTAACCTGTCCGTTTCCCTTTTTAATTTTCTAACCTACCTGCCCGATTAAGGGATCTGACATTCCACGCTCCGATCCGTAGAATGCCATTTTTCTTTCTCCTGATAACGACGTCCTCCTGAGTAGTCCCCGCCCGGCGATCCGAATAGGGGACTATTTTACCTCCGGAATATTTTACCCAAGAGGACGTCATCATCATTTAATCATACAGTAAAGCTGCATGTCCTCGGGATAAATTACGGCTGTAGTTTCCCCTTGCTTTCAGCCGTTCGCAGTACCAGCACAGCTAGGCCGTTTTGGTTAATGTTGCAAGGCCAGATCAGTCAATTATCCAGACTGTTGCCCCTGCAACTACTGAAAAGGCTGCTGCCCCTCTTCAGGAACCACATGTTTGTCTGGCCTCTCAACAGATACCCCACCGTTGTGGTTGCACCTACGGTACGGCCATCTGTATCGCTGAGGCACGCAAGCCTCCCCACCAGCGGCAAGGTCCATGGTTCATGGGGGGGTGAAATCAGCTATGGGCAAGAAAATAGCCGCAAAGGAGTTTAATATACCTCCACCAAAATGTTTGTTGGGCACAGGTGTGGGTATATTCGGCCAGTAAAAGCAGTCTCCGGTCACGATGCGGTTCGGCGGCAGTGGCACTACTGGTCCCTGACCAGATGTGCGGTCTGTCGCCTAAGCAGGTATACGGCGGCAGATGACGCTGCCGCCGCGTTCAGCACGCCTCGCATTGCAAACAATGGCAACCAATGGTGCCGCCTGCAGCCTGTCGGTGCAGTCTGCGGTAGTGTTCGGAATCGCACCTTTATCAAACTTATTTCTGCACTACTGATTTGATTTCGTGATGCTTTTTTACCCCTCTGGTCACTAGGTGACTTCCCACAAGCAAGCAGATTGCTTACCCTTTGGTTTGTGACACCATGGATACTTAAGAAAGCTTTCTTGCGTACCTCTTATCGTCCAGTGCTGGATTTAATAAAATACTGAAAATTGTTGCATATCTTGGTTTGCAGTTGCCTCCTTCTGGTACTCTTCTTTGTCTTCTGGAAATATTACCTACAGTAATCAGCCCTTGGAGATAAGACTCTTGTGTGTCCTTTGATGTCATGTTATAGAAAAGTGAAAATACTTCATTTTCCCTCTTCAGGAATTCTTCCAAAGCCGTTTCTACGACATCTACAAAATTACACAGATATTTCAGTCACGCAATAAATCATTAGTTTACTATTTTACTGTCATATAACATTACTTACTTGCACTCCACACCAGTGCGTTTCTTTGGAGCTAACTTTCCACTGTAGTTTTTGTATTCTAAACCTTTAATTCGCAACCCTTTTTATGATTTCACGCTGATACTCAACATTCTTTACACCTTTTTTCCTCTTTCTACTTTCACCATCATCATGTACATCCATATCTTCACCGTTCAACATTGCTGTGCTTCACAAAGAAAAACCGTGCAAACACAGAGACAATATTACACAACAGGCTAGCCAACGTTGGCTGCAGAAATAGCACTAGTCCTTGACAAGTGTTCTTTCTCCTCTCACTCATAACGTCGGGATCTTGTATGTCCCATTAAGAATGATGGACAAATGTTGTTTCTGCATTCATTCAATAGATGGAAATCAGCTTGATACTCAATTTAACCAAAAAGTGGACAAGTGTTGTTTCTGCAATCAGCGATTCATTTAAAGATGGCCGCACAAATGTGCATGATGAACAATGGAGTGGGCGTCCTTTGGTTGTTAATGAAAGTTTGGTGCAGGAAGTGGACAATAAGGTGAGAGAAAACAGACGCTTTACGATTTCCTCCTTGCGGGATGACTTTCTTAATGTTTCTTGTAGTGTTTTGTATGGCATTGTGACCGAGCACTTCAATTACCGAAAATTGTGTGGAAATTGGGTACCGAAAATGTTGACGGATGTGCACAAAACCAAATGTTTAGACAGTGCATTGACTTTTTCTTGAGCAGTATCACAATGACGGTGATGATTTCTTAAGCCAAATTGTTAAGGGCAATGAAACATGGCTGGCCTACATGACACCAGAAGTAGAGCAACAGTCCATGGAATGGCGGCATTCAGATTCACCCAGAAAAGTGAAGTTTTTAGCAAAAAATTTCTGCCTTGTAATGAGACAATCAATGCAGCAGCTTACTGTAAGACATTGCACAATCTGCGCCGTTCAATTCAGAACAAAAGACATGGCAAGCTGAGCAAGGGCATCGTTTTGCTGCAAGACAATGTCCGTCCGCATGTGGTGAATCAGACCAAAGATCTCATCACATCTTTTCGATGGGAAACTCTAGATCATCCTCCGTACAACCCCAAACTTGCGCCCAGTGACTACCATCTGTTCCTGTGCTTGAAGAAACACCTTTGTGGCCAGCGTCTTCAAGACGATGACAAAGTCAAAACAGTGGTGATGCAGTCAGGCGGCAGACTTCTATGAGGAGGGTATTCAAAAACTGGTACAACGTTATGACAAGTGCCTTAATATTGACGGAAATTATGTAGAAAAGTAGATCAAGGTACAGGCTTTCATGTAAAAGTAAAATTATTGAGATATCTTAGCATGTCCTTTTTTAATTTCATAACAGTTCTTACTTAAAAACATACCTTGTAATTAAGATTTGATCAGTGTTAACCCTTAAGATAACAATGTATTATTACACCCTACTGATGCCAATATTGTCAGAACGCTGTTTACTTTCTCAATGCTTACAAAATTCACTTCTAGATGTAAGTAGCATGCTCAGTATTGATGCTCAACCTTTCAGTTTACATGTACGTCAATAATTATCTATTTTTTAGCATTGTGACTTACGATCAGTTGATAACTTTAATACTGTGTTGTTCGTATGTTGACATCATTTTTCGTAACACTGTTTACAATGTGTTATTTCATCTGACATTGTTTTTATTTAATATTGTTTCTGTGCTGTTTTTCTTTAAGTTAATGTTCGCAGTTTGTTTATTTCATTCACTTTTTCAATTTTGTAATAAAAGACGGAAGTTGTGAGTTGTTGGTAAATACTAGTAATAGAGAATATTTTAGTGAAACTAGCAGCAGTTGAAAGATGATGTTTGTGCTGGTATAGAGATAGAAAATGATGACAGAATGGAAAATTCACAATACATTGAAGTGATTACAACTGAAACACCACAGCTGCTACCACATCCAATTCATAATGTGTCTGGACTGCAGCATATGCCATCACTGGGCTCTTTTTCAATTGAATATTTCAATTTAGTTTTCACTGCAGTGTTACTTCAAGTAACTGTCACTGAAACAAATTGCTCAGATAAGCAAGTTATATTTAAACATGCGGCTACTTTGTGCAGCCCATCTAAAAAATGTCACAAGAGCTGAGGGAAGAGGTTTCATAGCATGCTTACTGAATATGGGACTCAACAAAAGACCTATATTGTATTCTCATGCACAGAATCATAAAGACATTTCCATGGTTTGGCAAAATGTATTTTCTTCCAGAACACAAGTGTTGGGTGAGACAGGACTGCATACATCAGGCAGGTCCTTATGTACTGTACAGTTATTGTAATTATTATCTCTGTAAATAATGTTAAAAATTTTGTTTTTCTCAGAAATTTGTATGGGTTTTATGGACAATTATATGGAAACAAAAGCAAATTTATATTATTTAAAAAAAATACTTTTTATTTCATCACTTATAAACAATTTAAAGTGAAGATATATGAGAATCTGGGTATGCTTTGTAAACTACAATGAATAAGTGTCATTTTTTTCATATTTTTAAATTGAATGCAGCATGATATATGGCTGTTGAAATGAAACACTTCATGACAGTATAAAAACATATGATACTTTTAGCATTCATGGTTCCAAATGGCTGACTGCAAAAGGGTACTGTAAAATGAACGGATTTCAGCATCATGAGTGCATCTGATTGAACTATTGTCAGCCATTTTGAACCTGGATCAATCTGGTAAAAAATTTCAGTGTTACTAATCATGAGTGGTTGTAAGTGAGATTTCTTGAATAATTAACCTACTTGCACATTTTGAAAATGATCGAAGGAACCTGGGCTAGAATACGATTGGGATTCTGACAACCTTAGAACTATTTTCAGAGTGGGTTTTGCTGATTAGTAATTGAGACAGTTAAATGCTGTGGAAGTGGCGATATTACTACATATGATAAAAAGCACTCCGTCATTAGGCCACAAGTGGCCCATTGGGACCATCCGACTGCTGTGTCATCCTCAGCTGAGGATGCAGATAGAAGGGGCGCATGGTCATACACTGCTCTCCCGGTCGTTATGATGGTTTTCTTTGACCGGAGCAGCTACTATTCGGCCAAGTAGCTCCTCAATTGGCATCATGAGGCTGAGTGCACCTCGAAAAATGGCAACAGCACTTAACTTTGGTGATTTGACAGGAACCATTGTATCCACTCCAGTAAGGCCATTGCCACTACATATGATAGAGACTCTTATTTTATTTTCACCTTAAAGGAACATTAATGTGTGTGCTGAACTGGTTATAACCAAAGAGAACGGTCTGCTGTCATACTACAAATATTCTGAACTTATGTGAACAAACAATTTTAATGAGAATTTAATTTGATGATGTAGGAAACAGTTAATCCCAGCCACCTTTATCCCATCTGCATCTTTTATTAACTGGGAATGAACACTGCATTGAGCATTTTGCAAAAAATGGTTGGCTACTCTTAAATTTATTTTAAAAAAGATAGTTGGCCCCTCTGCACAGCCAGTTGTTAGTATAAGAGGTGGAATGTAAAATTTTCAGGACCGGTGCTGCCATCTGGGTAAGTAGGAGTAGTAGATCTTTGCACCGCTAAGTGGGGAGAGCTGCATAGCTGATGACTAAGTGTGCGGAGTGGCATTCAACTGGGAGGACTTGTTGCGTGTCCACAGTGAATTCCATAATACTCTGTGTTTGGTGTGTGGCAATTTTACGATGGGTCCATGAACAGAACAGTGTGTGTGTGTGTGTGTGTGTGTGTGTGTGTGTGTGTGTCAAATTCTGTGCGAATCTCAGGAAAAAGTGCTATGGAGACCCTTGCAATGATTCAACAAGTGTTTGGGGGACAGAGCATGAGCCGTATGCAGGTGTTTGAGTGGCATGCTCGGTTCAGGGTCGGCCGTACAGACATTGAAGATGACGCTCACACTGGAAGGCCCATTAGCCGCACAATGCCAGACATTGTTGCCAAACTTCAACAATTGGTTCGTGCGGATCAACATCGAACCATTCAAGACCTTGTGAATGAAGTGGGTATTGGTTATGAAACATGTCAACGAATGTTGACTGGTGAATTGGGCATGCATCGTGTCACCACCAAATTTGTGCCAAGGATCTTGACTGACGATCAGAAGGCACAGTGTGTTGAAGCAGACGTGGACCTTCATCAGACCGCATCCAATGATCCATCCTTTTATCACGGGTTATCACCAGCAACGAGAGCTGAATTTACAGTTATGACCCAGAGACAAAGCAACAACCATCCCAGTGGAAGAGCCTGGGCTCTCTGAGACCCAAAAAAGCGAGACAGGTGAAGAGCATGATCACCATTTTCTTTGATACCGAGGGAATTGTGCACAAAGAATTGGTCCCACCCAACCAAACAGTGAATTCCGTGTACTTTTGTGACATTTAGCGATGGCTCCATGAAAACGTGGGGCAACAATGGCCCGAACTTTGGCGTCAAGGGAACTGGCTGCTGCATCACGACAATGCGCCCTGTCACACGCCCTTGCTCACCAGGACCTTTTTGGCAAAAAAACAAGATGGCAGTTCTACCCCACCCACCATACTCGCCAGATTTGGCACCTTGCAACTTCACGATACTCCCAAAACTGAAACTCAAGTTGAAACGCCGTTGATTTGACACTCTAGAAAGGAGTCAAGAAGCATCGCTAGCGGTGATAAAGACCCTCAAAGACAGGACTTCCAGAAAACGTTTGACCAGTGGCAGAAGCACTGGGACTGGTGTGTACGTGCGGATGGGAACTACTTCAAGGGTGATGGTGACCATTAGTCCAAAGGTAAGGTTTTCAACAGATGGTAGCACCAGTCCCAAAAATTTTGGATAACACCTCGTGTACACACACACTAGCTTTTCCCCCACGCCTTCGACCCCGTTGCACATATATTGCATACATATGTATTCTTGATTCTTTGTTGTTTTACACCATACAGCTCCAGAGAGGATGTTTATTATTTGTGATATTTAGCTGTGAGACATGATCTTTGGTCTCAAAACCTATTGAAAAAATTATTGACTTGCTGTAGCGCTCATTCTCGCAATCTGACTGACACTGAACACCACATATAAGAGACAAAAAGTATTCTAAGAAATACCAACAAGTTGTTTTAGAAATTATTTACATATCACTCCATTCTCATCACCATTCCCATCACTAGGAGTATCTTACTCCCACAGTACTTTTATTAAAAAATAAATAAAATAAAATGTTGATGTTGATATCAGACTTAGTTAAAATTGCTCCAGGCATTCCTGAATGATGCTTTTATGTCACCCCTTTTCACCTTCACTCTCAGCTGTAGGTTGCCAAGGGGTGTTTTCTAGGTTTCACATTATGTGTGTACTGAATTGGTAGAAATTGTTTCAGTGTTAAAGAGAACAAACACACACACACACACACACACACACACACACACACACCTAGGGTTGAAAAATAATCAGGACTGTCATCAGTGAACCTATCAGCCCCAAAAACTATGGATTCAATATTGGTCATTATTGAATATTTTTAAATGTCATGGCTTCTCATCCCCACACCCATCTCTAGGTATGGCAGTTAGGGATATATTACCTACAAAGCATTTTTATACAAATAATGACTTGCATATATACAAGATTTGGTTAAAATTACTCCAGACACTCCTGAGCTGCACATCTGTGTCACCCAGTCTTCACCAGCTCCTCCCCGTCTCACTCCCTCCAACCCTGTCTAAGGTACGTGGTTCTTTCTCACACAGGTAATAAATTATACATGTATCAAGTCTTGTTGAAACTATCAATTGGTTTAGGACGAATGATTATATACACATATATTAATGGGATGTTGTGGAAATAAACAAGTAACATTTGTCTGTTGGAATTTTCTCTAACCTTGACAACATGTTCAGTCATGTAGATCACAAAATCTCTTAAGGAAGCTTAAACATTACAGTGTTCGAAGAATTCCCATTGTACGGGAGGAGTCATATTGTAGTAATAGATACCATACAGCCACATTAATAAATAATGCCACTGGAATGATTCAAAATTTGGTTTGGAAGAACATTAAATATGGTTTCTTATGAGTCAGTACATGAAATTTATTGTTCTTGACTTATCAGGGTGCCTACGACCTGGGACAACTGGGAGATCGGGAAAAACGCGGGAATTTTTTCATCCGGGAAAAACCCGGGAATTTTTTGAATTCCGGGAATTTTTCATTGTTTTTGTTATCAATCAAATTTTTGTAATTTTGACTGGTAAGAACCAATACTCTAATAAAGGATATTACTGTATCCTGCTACTGTAGAATAATACTGCAGCCATAAAACACGATCGAAAGAAAAAACTAAAACTTAAATTGCAAAGGAAGTGTGCCATATACAGCAACAAAACACAGTGCTCACGCAAGCGTCTGCCAACAGCAAAATTTGTCAAGGGCTTTAGGAAGACTATGCAATGCTTCGTAACAACAAATTGCCTCCGATGAGCATGACATCACAACTATTAACATTAGATTTCTTTTAGCAGCTATGAGTGGGATGATGCGCATGTACAGTTGAGTAGTATCTTCTTCCGCTTCTGGCTACGTGATGTCCGTCAGTGGAATCCTCTTCACATTTAGAAATAAACTTTCCTGCAGACAAAAGGGGCTATACGAGTTGAGCAGAGTATAGCCGAATGAAAGAAAGCCAACCACTGTCTGATTATGTGGTCGATAGGGTTTGCGAATGATGAGCGTTGTTACGATTACCAGCGAAATCCATAGATTCAGGCTACCAGAGTGCGAATAAACGGCTAACAGGTAAGCAAGATTACATATTATCTTCTCGGTGTATCCAAGAAAATGAAATTTTGTCAGAAAATTTTTGGCCAGATCGCTATACTAGCAAGGGCCAGCAGCCACTTTAAGGTCTAATCTGGAAGTAGCACGGAAAACGCTTTGTATGAACGTGTAACAATGCCTAACCGGAGAATAACTGCGGGATAACTAAACTGATGATTCTGGCAGAGTTAGTGAAGTTAACCGGTGAATAAGCTTTGACATTGGCAGGAATAGATACAGAATTACTGATGACAATGTTTTTGTTAGAATGAGGAAGGAGAAGAAACGGGGACATCACACAAATTATGGAAGAATAAGACAATTCCAAATTTCCATAAAAATTTCACACTACTACTTTTTGATCTCATTCGTGAGAAACTGGATCCTATGAATGAAGTGTAAAACTATTTCTTAACGTAAAGCTTTTTGCTTGTAGTAGGCCTAATAGCCCCCCTCTCCCATGAACCATGGACCTTGCCATTGGAGGGGAGGCTTGCGTGTCTCAGCGATACAGATAGCCGCTCCGTAGGTGCAACCACAGCGGAGGGGTACCTGTTGAGAGGCCAGACAAACGCGGGCAGCAGCCTTTTCATTAGTTGCAGGGGCAACAGTCTGGATGATAGACTGATCTGGCCTTGTTACACTAACCAAAATGGCCTTGCTGTTCTGGTACTGCGAACGGCTGAAAACAAGGGGAAACTACAGCCGTAATTTTACCCGAGGGCATGCAGCTTTACTGTATGATTAAATGATGATGGCGTCCTCTTGGGTAAAATATTCCGGAGGTAAAATAGTCCCCCATTTGGATCTCTGGGAGGGGACTACTCAGGAGGACGACGTTATCAAGAGAAAGAAAACTGGCATTCTACAGATCAGAGTGTGGAATCTCAGATCCCTTAATCGGTCAGGTAGGTTAGAAAATTTAAAAAGGGAAATTAGTGAAGTTCGGTGGCAGGAGGAACAAGACTTTTGGTCAGGTGAATACAGGGTTATAAATACAAAATCAAATAGGGGTAATGCAGGAATAAGTTTAATAATGAATAAAAAAATAGGAGTGCGGGTAAGCTACTACAAACAGCATAGTGAATGAATTATTGTGGCCAAGATATACACGAAGCACACCTACTACAGTAGTACAAGTTTATATGCCAATTAGCTGTGCAGATGATGATGAAATTAATGAAATGTATGAGGAGATAAAAGAAATTATTCAGGTAGTGAATTGAGATGAAAATTTAATAGTCATGGGTGACTGGAATTCGACAGTAGAAGAAGGAAGAGGAGACGTAGTAGGTGAATATGGATTGGGGCTAGGAAATGAAAGAGGAAGCCGCCTGGAAGAATTTTGCTCAGAGCATAACTTAATCATAGCTAACACTTGGTTCAAGAATCATGAAAGAAGGTTGTATACATGGAAGAACCCTGGAGATACTAAAAGATTCAGATAGATTATATAATGGTAAGACAGAGATTTAGGAACCAGGTTTTAAATTGTAAGGCATTTCCAAGGGCAGATGTGGACTCTGACCACACTCTATTGGTTATGAACTGTAGATTAAAACTGAACAAACTGCAAAAAGGTGGGAATTTAAGGAGATGGGACCTGGATAAACTGACTAAACCAAAGGTTGTACTGAGTTTCAGGAAGAGCATAAGGGAACAATTGACAGGAATGGGGAAAAGAAATACAGTAGAAGAAGAATGGGTAGCTCTGAGGAATGAAGTAGTGAAGGCAGCAGAGGATCAAGTAGGTAAAAAGACGAGGGCTAGTAAAAATCCTTGAGTAACAGAAGAAATAATGAATTTAACTGATGAAAGGAGAAAATATAAAAATTCAGTAAATGAAGCAGGCAAAAAGTAATACAAAAGTCTCAAAAATGAGATCGACAGGAAGTGCAAAATGGCTAAGCAGGCATGGCTAGAGGACAAATGCAAGGCTGTAGAGGCTTATCTCACTAGGGGTAAGATAGATACTGCCTACAGAAAAATTAAAGACACCTGTGGAGAAAAGAGATCCACTGGTATGAATTGAGCTCAGATGGAAACCCAGTTCTAAGCAAAGAAGGGAAAGCAGAAAGGTGGAAGGAGTATATAGAGGGTCTATATAAGGGCGATGTACTTGAGGATAATATTATGGAAATGGAAGAGGATGTAGATGAAGATGAAATGGGAGATATGATACTGCGTGAAGAGTTTGACAGAGCACTGAAAGACCTAAGTCGAAACAAGGCCCCAGGAGTAGACAACATTCCATTAGAATTACTGACAGCCTTGGGAGAGCCAGTCCTAACAAAACTCTCATCTGGTGAGCAAGATGTGTGAGACAGGCGAAATACACTCAGACGTCAAGAAGAATATAATATTTCCAATCCCAAAGAAAGCAGGTGTTGACAGATGTGAAAATTACCGAGCTATCAGTTTAATAAGTCACAGCTGCAAAGTAGTAATGCGAATTCTTTACAGACGAATGGAAAAACTAAGGGAGGCCGACCTCGGGGACGATCAGTTTGGATTCCGTAGAAATGTTGGAACACGTGAGGCAATACAGACCCTATGACGAAAGGCTATTTACAATTTGTACAGAAAGTAGATGGCAGTTATAAGAGTCGAGGGACATGAAAGGGAAGCAATGGTTGGGAAGGGAGTGAGACAGGGTTGTAGCCTCTCCCCGATGTTATTCAATCTGTATATTGAGCAAGCAGTAAAGGAAACGAAAGAAAAATTTGGAGTAGATATTAAAATCCATGAAGAAGAAATAAAAAACTCTGAGGTTTGCCGATGACATTGTAATTCTGTCAGAGACAGCAAAGGACTTGGAAAAGCAGTTGAACGGAATGGACAGTGTCTTGAAAGGAGGATATAAGATGAAATGAATAAAAGCAAAATGAGGATAATGGAATGTAGTCGAATTAAGTCGGGTGATGCTGAGGGAATTAGATTAGGAAATGAGACACTTAAAGTCATAAAGGAGTTTCGCTATTTGTTGAGCAAACCAACTGATGATGGTCGAAGTAGAAGATACAAAATGTAGACTGGCAATGGCAAGGAAAGCGTTTCTGAAGAAGAAAAATTTATTAACATCGAGTATAGATTTAAATGTCAGGAAGTCATTTCTGAACGTATTTGTATCGAGTGTAGCCATGTATGGAAGTGAAACGTGGACCGATAAATAGCTTAGACAAGAAAAGAATAGAAGCTTTCGAAATGTGGTGCTACAGAAGAATGTTGAAGATTAGATGGGTAGATCACATAACGAATGAGGAGTTATTGAATAGAATTGGGGAGAAGAGGAGCTTGTGGCACAACTTGACTAGAAAAAGGGATCGGTTGGTAGGACATGTTCTGAGAGATAGAGGGATCACCAATTTAGTATTGGATGGCAGCGTGGAGGGTAAAAATCGTATAGGGAGACCAAGAGATGAATACACTAAGCAGATTCAGAAGGATGTAGGCTGCAGTAGGTACTGGGAGATGAAGAAGCTTGCACAGGATAGAGTAGCATGGAGAGCTACATCAAACCAGCCTCAGGACTGAAGACCACAACAGCAACAGGCCTAATAGGCATTTGATATTGTTACTTAGTGAATTATAATCTGCCATGTTATCTGCCAAAACAGTCTCGTTTATTTGGCATGTGTTGCAATTGCTGCAGTATTATAAAGGCCTATTTTGTTTTATCTCACAGACTGACAAAATATAGGTAATCAGGTCGAGAAACCACACCAGTCTTGGGCCTATTTGTAACTACAACTTTTTTAGTATTAGACGACAACATTTCAATTTTTCATGTAGCAAAACGTTTGACGAACTTTGATGAGGTAACAGATCCTTTCACAGAAAGGAAAGCACGCCATGTAAAGCTGTAGCAAGATTAGAGAGAAAAAAAATTCTAAGAGCTAAGGATTGAAGAAATGTGTACTGCCTTGCTTGTCTTTTCTCTTTAGTGGCTTTATGTATCCTATACTTAATTTTATGTTGCACAAAGCAGCAAGTTAGAATAAAGAGTACAAAGTTTCTGAAGAGTTGTGTAAAAAAAAAAGAAAACGGGGGGGGGGGGGGGGGGGGGGCAGTATGTCAAACCGGCCAACTGGAATCAGGACAGGCACCATAGGACATTTTAATTTCCGCTGTCCTGAATATAGTTTCATGCCATCCAGTACAAAATATACACATTTCAATTGCACGGACCGAAATACAGTGACGTGCGATAGAAGAATGCTGTGTGAAGAGGTGTGGCACTGCACTTTGGCACACCTAAGATCAGATAACATGTCTTACAATTCCTCGGACACGTATGTTTCATGTATCAGAGGCTTCCGATAGATGTGCGCTAGAAAATGAACGTATTATTGAAAATTTGATTTTTTAAATTTTTGATGTCCTTTCTCAAACGCTTGAGGGATGCCACTATCTACTATTGCCCCAGTTCGGAAATATTGTAGATACAGGTCTGATGCACAGAGCAGTCTTAGTTATAATAGGGAAGTGGGTAGTTAATATCAGGTTGCTGCCTACTTCACTGGGAATCTGGGACTCATTTAAAAATCAATTCTTTGATGACGAGCCACTTAGAAGAATTTATAGCCCATAAGCACACACTTTTACGTCATTATTAAAAAATTTACTGGCACATTTGTATATCTTAAAATGTAATACGTGCATAAAAGACGGACATTATATGTGAAAGCTTAGCTTCTCTTGCAGCGTATTGGCCTTAGAGAGCAATATTAAATGTGAAAGCTTTGTTTTTCTTGTAGCAACATTATATATATATATATATATATATATATATTAATTTAAACCATTAACTTTTCCTGTTCGTGTGTTTGCACTACGTAACAGTGATGTTGCTATTGGCTGACTACACCATGTGACCGAAGCTCTGAATATCCGCTGTCATCGGCTGGCGAGATCACGTGACATGAGCTATGACTGGCTCACAAATAACGCATCGCAATCTCGATTTCAATGCTTCGGAAAGTAACATGCGGTGTTTAGTGGAATTCAAATTTATACTTTCGTAAGATGAAAATATGCAGCGTACATGTTACTGCACATAAAACATCTTTCCAAAAGGTGTTTTGTTTTCTAAAGCACCAGGAAATTCTACGCCCATGTGTAAAACCATAACCATTCAAAGGATTGATAAGTTATACAGTTCTGAGAGAAAATATACTGTCAATTAACAGGGAAAAACTATGTTTCCACCCGGGAGAAAGTGAATTTTTAACCGGAAAATCCGGGAGAAACGCGGGAATTTTTTTTCCTTGTCCATGTATACATCCTGCTTATATAAATGATTTACTGAAGGCATTTCAAAAACTGCATTGTTTTCTGATAACAGATGTATACTGATAGAGGCTGTCTCTTGACCACAGTTTGGCAGGGGCCATTCATGCAGACAGATAGCATGTTAGTGGTCATATCCATGTATAGAGCCACACAGTTGTTGCTGCTTAGATGGTAGACTACATTGTTACTTTCACAGTTGGCCTGGCCTTTGATGGAGGTAGGAATTGCATGTGACTGAACTGGAGTAAGTGGTAGTTGGTAGATGTATGGGACAAGTCTTGTATCTAGGTCTTTTACAGGTATATGAACCCACCTCCATAGCTGACATCACTAACGTATGCCTGTGAGGTGACATTTAAGTCCTTGATCACTATTCTTTGTACCAATGTCCTGAATTAAAATCCATGCCTTTCTGTAGCACCTCATGATGCGAGGGCATGTGACGCTGTTGACGGTGGTCTGTCAATCGGGTGGAGATGTTAAGCCCTGTGACAGACATACTTGGCGCTGTTCGAGAGGAGTAGGTGTGTGTCAGCACTGGGTTTCACCATTCCCTTCTCTCTTCCTCTTACCATCATCATCATCACCATCATCATCATCATCATCATCACCATACAAAACAAACATAACGCCACAGTATACATACATACATATACTGCAATCACTCACACTCGACAAATACACATAAGACGCAATCCCCCATATCTGCAAGGAAATGGGCCATTGTGCATGTAGGAGGAAAAGTCTTGCTGACTTTGTGGCTAAATCTACCACTTGGGTTCTCCAAGCCAATGATGCCATGTGACCTCAGAGGAATATGAGCTATGGGCCAAGGAGTGTGAGCAGAGGAAGAATAAGGAAAGACAAGGTTATTGCATAGGTTGTGTGAGCTGTGGAGTACCACTGTGGGAGGGGTAGGGAGAATATTTCTCATTTCAGGGTTGTCAAAACACTGGTTGAGAACATGATTTAATTGCTTTTGCACTTTCTGGACAAGAAGGGGGAAGTTTAGCTTGTCTGCAAAGGCCTCAGACCCTCGGCATATTCAGAGGAACTGCTCGTCACTTCATATGTGATAACCACAGGTGGCTAGGTTTGATGTGGATAGAGCTGCTGACTGTGCCATCTGTGAGGTAGAGATTGGCATTGAAGAAGGTCATATGTTGGACCGAGTAGAGCTAGGTGAAGTGAGTGGGGCAGAAAGAATTGAGGATAGGATGTCCTCAATGTCAGTCCAGATCATGAAGATGTCATCAGTGCATCTGAACCAGATGAAGGGTTTGGGATTCTGGGTAGCTGGAAAGGATCCTTCTAGATGGCATGAATAGGTTTGCATTAGGATGGTACCATATGAGTGCACATGGCTGCACAACAGATATGTTTAAAGGTGATGCCTTCAAAGGAGAAGTAATGATTGGTGAGGACGTAGTTTGTCATGGTGACTAGAAAGTAAGTTTTAGGTCTGGAGCCTGTAGGCATTGGGGATTTATTGTAGAGGGAGATGGCGCCAATAGTAACAAGCAGAGTGGTAAAGAGACAGGAACTGTGCAGAGTCTGTAGTGAAAATAGTTCATGTCTTTTAAATAGTAGGATAGGCAACCCTGTAGGTAATTGGTATTGGTCCACAAGGGCAGAGATTTTCCCTGTGGAGCACAGTATTCAGCCACGAGGGAGTGCCCTGGATAGTTTGGCTTACATATATTAGGAAGCACGTAGAAGTTTTGAGTGCAGGGACTGGTTGAAGTGAGGAGGGAGATAGACTTAGGGGAGAGGTCCCGGAATGGACTTAGAGGTTTGATGAGGGACTGAAGACCATTTGAAAAGTTACTGCTAGAATGGGGTCACTGTGGCAAGGCTTGTTAGGTGGACATGTGTAACAGCTAGTGGAGACCATCAGCCAGGTAATTCCTACAGTTCATAACACCAGAAATGGAACCTTTGTCAGCAGGTAGGATTATAACTTCAGTATACTTTTTTAGGTGGTTGATCGCAGTCCTTTCCATGGCTGTGAGCTTGGTTTCCATGTTGAAAGATGTGGGAATGATGGTGAGGCAAAGTTTGAGATTAGAAAATGCAGGAAAGTTACAGGAGATTATTGTGGGGAGGGGGGTTGGGGGGGGGGGGGGGTTATATTGAGTTCATTTGGGGCCTAGTCTGGTAGGGTTGGTGGCAAACAAGTGATCCCATGCAGAGACCGAGAGATGGAAAGAAGGTCGGTAACAAGTCCACCATTTTTGAATTTGAGAGTGGGGCAAAAGGTGAGGCCTTTGGAAGGAACTGATACACTTTTGGAGGACAGCTTCATAACCATATTGTGGGTCTGTTTAGGCTCTGGGTTGTGTAAGGTGTTGGGAAGGAGTTTTAGGTTGAGACAGATGTAGTAGATCTGCAAGGCGGGTTTAGCTGCTAAAATGGGGTATGGGGAAGGTTTAATGGAGGTTCGTGGATGTAATGGTGGTGATTAGTTGCCGTCAAAGGTGGGAGTGAGATAGAGAAATTGGACAGTTTTTTCAAGAGGTGTTCTGTGCCAGAAATAGAGACCAACTGGCACACTAAATTTAACTCTAGTTCAAAATTTAATACATTCAGGCAGAAGTATTATTGGAAATTGTCACATATTCAACAACAAATTAAAAGAGTACCTTATTAGCAACTGTCTTCCATAATTATCAAAACATTTGTGCTCCATGAGGAATATACCTGTTTAATACTAGTATTCATTTTAAACAAGTACTAACTTTTCCATTGTATAAAGAGCTGATAGTGTTCTGTGAAGTGAGAGACCTTACATAAGTGCTTAGTATTAAGTAACAAAAAGTTGCTGATCATTGTAACAGAAAATTAGTAGGTGCTGTTCTAATATAGTAATCTAGAAGAAATTCCCTCTAGTTGTATTTCCAGGAGCAGCCTGCAATCAGTTATGAGTTATTGGCAGTGAGAGGTAAACTTCAAACGAAGAAAAGAAAAAAACGAGGGTTTCTCAGTGAGCAATCAAGAGATAAATGATGACAATTGATAGTAGAGACAGGAAAACACAAAAAGTGGATGAGGGAACAAGCTGTAGTGGAACATGTTAATGAGTGGACAGAACATACAGCTAGGTGAGAGGATGGTGAAAGGACCAATCAAATACTTAACTGGACTTGAAGAGATACGAGAGGGCCAGAAAGATGACCTAATGGAAGTGTAGAAAATAACATTTGAAAACACGTAGCAGCAACATGGATGCATGTAGCTTAATATAATAATGCACAGAGTAGTTTGGATAAGGTACTTGTCCATCAGTGGCTGGCTGACTCGTGCTGAGAGTTATGGCGATGTGTAGGATAGATTTAAAGCCGGAGGTGACTGCTACTTACTGTAAAATATTCTTTCATGGGTGTTACCTAATCACGTTGAAGACATACGTTGTTGTTATGGTTTTCAGATCGAAGACTGGTTTGATTTAGCCCTCTGTGATAGCCTATCCTGTGCAAGCCTTTTCATCTCTACATTATTAATGTAATTTTCACCCATTGAATCATACACAAGAGTGTTGCCCCTCTTCAGGAACGAGATGTTAGTTGGGAGGCAGGGGTTATCAAAGAGTAGGTAGATGTATGCATTTAAAATTTCATTTACAAATGCCACAGGTTGCCAAGTTCACTACAAGACTGAGATGAAAGCAACTTAAAGCAAAAAGCATATACTGGGATTCAGGTATCGTATGTCATTTTGTCAGTTGTCAATTGTTTTTTACTGGCATCACATTTATTTCTTGCAACAATTTATTGTTCTGTAGTGTCTCCAGTGATCAAGTTTGAATTTCCTAAACTCAGGTTTATAATTATCTGATAGTCCTGCAAGTAGAATAAACCCAGTCCATTGTTCTTTAACTCCAAAGCAATAACCATTCAATTTTGTGATATGGAAATTATCTTTGACACGTATTCTTTGACGATTTTCTAGTCTGGTTGTCAATATCTTTAGTGAGCCTAGTCATCGGAAGAGGCCAGAATCTATGTAAACATGCTTTAGCGCTAATAGAAAGCACTGATGCTCAAATCGTTATAGACACTGAAAGCTGGCTAAAGCCGGATATAAGCTCAGCCAAAATTTTTGCGAAGAACCTAACAGTGTTCCGAAAGGATAGGCTAAACACGGTTGGCAGAGGCGTGTTTGTTGCTGTCAGAAGTAGTTTTACTTGTCATGAAATTGAAGTAGATACTTCCTGTGAGTTAGTATGGGCAGAGGTCATTGTTACAAACCGGAATAAAATAATGGATCCTTTTACCGACCTCCAAATTCAGATGATACAGTTGCTGAAAAGTTCAAAGAAAACGTGAGTTTGATTTCAAACACGTACCCAAATCAGACGATAATAGTTGGTGGTGACTTTAATTTACCCTCGACATATTGGCGAAAATACATGTTTAATTCCGGAGGTATGCATAAAATATCATCCAAAATTGTGCTGAACACATTCTCTGAAAATTATCTTGAGCAATTAGTTCACGAGCCCATGCGAATAGTAAACAGTTGTGAAAACACACTTGACCTCTTAACAACAAATAATCCTGAGTTAATAACGAGCATCAAAACCGATTCAGGGATTAGTGAACACAGGGCTGTTGTAGCAAGACTGAATATTGTAATCTTCGAAAAATAAGTGAAAAATATACCTATTCAAAAAAGCAGATAAAAATTCACTTGAGCCTTCCTAAGAGACAATCTCCACTCATTCCAAATTTATAATATAAGTGTAGACCAGATGTGGCTTAAATTCAAAGAAATAGTATCAGCAGCAATTGAGAGATTTATACCAAATAAATTAACAAATGACGGAGCTGATCCTCCTTGGTACACAAAATGGGTTAGAACACTGTTGCAGAAACAACGAAACAAACATGCCAAATTTAAACAGACGCAAAATCCCCAAGATTGGCAATCTTTTACAGAAGCTCGAAATTTAGTACAGACTTCAATGCGAGAAGCTTATAACAGTTTCCACAACGAAACTTTGTCTCGAAACCTGGCACAAAATTCAAAGTGATTCTGGTCGTATGTGGAGTATGTTAGCAGCAAGAAACAATCAGTGCCTTCTCTGCATGATAGCAATAGAGAATGGAGATACCATGGAAGACAGTGCTTCCAAAGCAGAGTTACTAAACACAGCCTTCCGAAATGCCTTCACAAAAGAAGACGAAGTACATATTCCAGAATTCAAATCGAGAACAGCTACCAACATGAGTAACCTAGAAGTAAATATCCTCGGAGTAGTGAAGCAACTTAAATCACTTAATACAAGCAAGTCTTCTGGTCCAGACTGTATACTAATTAGGTTCCTTTCGGAATATGCTGACGTATTAGCTCCATACTTAACAATCATATACATCGTTCACTTGACGAAAGATCTGTACCCAAAGACTGGAAAGTTGCACAGGTCACACCAATATTCAAGAAAGGTAGTAGGAGTAATCCACTAAATTACAGGCCCATATCGTTAACGTCGATATGCAGCAGAATTTTAGAACATATATTGTGTTTGAACATAACGAATTACCTCAAAGAAATGGTCTATTGACACACAGTCAACATGGGTTAGGAAACATCATTCCTGTGAAACACAACTAGCTCTTTATTCACATAAGGTGCTGAGTGCTATTGTCAAGGGATTTCAGATCGATTCCGTATTTCTGGATTTTGACACTGTACCACGCAAGTGGTTCGTAGTGAAATTGCTTGCTTATGGAATATCGTCTCAGTTATGAGACTGGATCTGTGATTTCATGTCAGAGAGGTCACAGTTCATTGTAACTGACGGAAAGTCATCGAGTAAAACAGAAATGATTTCTGGTGTTCCCCAAGATAGTGTTATAGGCCATTTGCTGTTCCTTACCTATATAAACGATTTGGGAGGCAATCTAAGCAGCCGTCTTCGGTTGTTTGCACATGATGCTGTCGTTTGTCGACTAATAAAGTCATCAGAAGATCAAAACAAACTGCAAAATGATTTAGAAGAAATATCGGAATGGTGCGAAAAGTGGCAGTTGACCTTAAATAACGAAAAGTGTGAGGTCATCCACATGAGTGCTAAAAGGAATGCGTTAAACTTCGGTTACATGATAAATCAGTCTAATCTAAAAGCCATAAATTCAACTAAATACCTAGGTATTACAATTACAAACAATTTAAATTGGAAGGAACACACAGAAAATGTTGTGGGAAAGGCTAACCAAAGACAGTGTGTTATTGGCAGGACACTTAGAAAATGTAACAGACCTACTAAGGAGACTGCCTACACTATACTTGTCCGTCCTCTTTTAGAAAGAATACTGTTGCGCGGTGTGGGATTCTTACCAGATAGGACTGACAAAGTACATCGAAAAAGTTCAAAGAAAGGTAGCACGTTTTGTATTATCATGAAATATGGGAGAGAGTGTCACAAAAATGACACAGGATTTGGGCTGGACATCATTAAAAGAAAGGCATTTTTTGTTGTGATGGAATCTTCTCATGAAATTCCAATCATCAACTTTCTCCTCCGAATGCGAAAATATTTTGTTGACACCGGACCTACATAGGGAGGAACAATCACCAAATAAAATAAGGGAAATCAGAGCTTGTACGGAGAGATACAGGTGTTCATTCTTCCCGTGCACTATACGAGATTGGAATAATAGAGAATTGTGAAGGTTGTTCAATGAACCCTCTGCCAGGCAGAATGTTGATGCATTAGCTCCATATTTAACAATAATATACATCATTCGCTTGACGAAAGATCCGTACCCAAAGACTGGAAAGATGCACAGGCCACACCAATATCTGATGACTTTATTAGTCGATAAGCGACAGCGTCATCCGCTAATTTATCCTTTCAAAATAACAATGTGTATGGTGATGTATACTCTGTACCAACCTGACTTGTCCTACATCGTTTGTGCAAAATATGTACCTAAACATGATTTACAGGACCAATAAATAAATAAACAAACAACCGAAGATGGCTGCTCAGATTGTCTCCCAAATCATTGGAAAGAAATGGACAACTTCAGGCAGTTTTATGTAGCAGCCAAAATTCTCTGTTGTATTACATCAGTACTAACTTTCACTATATGAAAATTTAGATTATGACGAACAATGGACCTTCCTTGTGAAACAATTTTTATGTGTTGTCCAAATGCTCACAAGTGATCTTCAGTTTACAGAAACAGTGGAGAATTCAACAGAATTATATTATGAAGTGAGTTGACAAAACAATGTGTACCATTAAGTTGAAGTTACAGATAATAGTTTCGCATGCCTGATTCACACCATTACTTCCACTAGTTCTGTTTGGAGCCTTTTCCAAAGAAAAGCTTCTCCATACATCAAAAACATGTTTGCTAGTTGATGTTTATCTATGGGTGCACTTTCTAGGTGTCAGTAGAAAAAAATTTTAATGCTTTACTCAGAAACAGACTGTAGCAACAAACAAGAAATCCTACATATGGTTATCACCGTCACGGTGTAAGAAGAAGTAAATATGTTGAACGTCTGTGACTTCTGCATCTGAGTGATGGAACTTCTCTGTAGAACTAGCTATTTCAGAACTCAGATTCCATCTGTGCAAGGATACCATGTTTAGTTTTGGCATATAGAATTCTTAATTTTCTTCAGTTGTTGATTTTCCTCCTGACAGATAGGCACACCAGTGTCTCATATAGGTTGTAAGTGTAAGAGTGGTAATTAACAAATGAACAGGTACTTTTAGGTTCTTTAGTTTAACAGCAGTTTAACCGCCAGAGAACAATTTGATTAGTGCACAAAGACAGAATAGGTACAGAGAACAAACAACACAGAGTGGCAAAACCACTCCTGTGCCACATTTTACATGTACTCATCTTTCATCACTCAAAGTATTCAGATATCCCACCTCTATTTGTTGTTGATGTTCTACAACACATGCTTCCAGCTACTTCCATCTCATAATGATTGTGAAGTTCTTCAATAGCTGTATCTTCATTCATTTCTCTGCAAGCCACCTCCACCACCATTGTTTCCCCATTTTAGACAGTCTTTACAATGCAGAAAATACTCTTTGCTTCATTTTTTTGGGTCACATTAAGTTCCATTCTCACAGTCTTCTCTTACCTGTCACTAATAATATCACACAGACACTTTTTTCCTGTATTTTCCCTTACACCCCCCCCCCCCCCCAACACTGACTCAAACTGATTATTTGAGAACCTACAACCATTCCTTTGTGCTTTCAGAGGACCTGGACTGTATTCAGAGGACGTGGACTGTATTGCACAGTGTTTTCAGAGTAATTGGTGTGACAAAGTGAGTGCAGTACACAAATTATTTAAAAGTTTACACTTAAAAATATTACTGACCCATCTGGAATGTTATACAGTTACTGGAGCAGGCTGGATGAGTCACACAGTGATGATCTGAAGACAGTTTATCTGGGGGTGGGGGACCACCTTCAAAGAGAACTGTCCAGTTATTTATCAGTGCCCATCAGCAGAACTGAAGTGCATATACTAGTGGATACCTTGCAAAACTCCAAGGGACATTGCTGTGATGTAGTGCAGATTATTTCAATTTTGTAAATTGTATGAGTTCTTTGGAAAATGAAGAAAATACATTAGGGATTGTCCATCATCTCTGTGAAAAGGTAATGTCCTCCATTTGTACAATGACTGTTGTTGTGGTCTTCAGTCCTGAGACTGGTTTGATGCAGCTCTCCATGCTACTCTATCCTGTGCAAGCTTCTTCATCTCCCAGTACCTACTGCAGCCTACATCCTTCTGAATCTGCTTAGTGTATTCATCTCTTGGTCTCTCTCTATAATTTTTACCCTCCACATGGCCCTCCAATACTAAATTGGTAATCCCTCAATGTCTCAGAGCAAGTCCTACCAACCGATCCCTTCTTCTAGTCAAGTTTAGCCACAAGCTCCTCTTCTCTTCTCCCCAATTCTATTCAATACCTCCTCATTATTTATGTGATCTACCCATCTAATCTTTAGCATTCTTCTGTAACACCACATTTCAAAAGCTTCTATTCTTTTCTTGTCTAAGCTATTTATCGTCCATGTTTAACTTCCATACATGGCTACACTCCATACAAATACTTTCCGAAACGACTTCCTGACACTTCTTCAGAAACACTTTCCTTGCCATTGCCAGTCTACATTTTATATCCTCTCTACTTTGACCATCATCAGTTATTTTGCTCCCCAAATAGCAAAACTCCTTTACTACTTTAAATGTCTCATTTCCTAATCTAATTCCCTCAGCATCACCTGACTTAATTCAACTACAATGACTAGATGATCATAAAGTCAGAAAAACATGCTTCCAATAGAAGAAAAGCAATGGGGTGAGGAAAGTAAAAAGTCACATGTCTCAATATGGCACAAATTTTTTGAGTTGATGCCACTTCAGTGCCTGCATGTTAGTTCCCAACTTCTTTACTGAAGCAGCTCCTCAGTCATCCTGGTGAGAATGGGGGATCTGTTTCAGGAACATTTTTTCTGCAGAAAAATATGTGGTCACATAGAGTCTAACCTGGAAACTCCACATAAGTAGGCAGAAACACTAAACATTAGACTGTAATTGCATTCTGTTTGGTGATGTACTACTCATATTATTCCACATTCATTCATAAGAAATGGTGATACAGTTAGTGACCCTTTTTAACGAAATACGAGGGTAAGTCAATTATTGTCTGCAAAGTAGTTACAAAATTTTTTTGTAATCAAATGGGAAACTTACAAGAACATCATTCTTTGACATAGTCTCCTTGCGTTTCAACGCACTTGGTCCATCATTGTACGAGCTTCCTGATGCTCTCATAAAAGAAGGATCTTAGTTGAACTGCGAGCCAGGACTTCTTTCACTGCTTCATCAGAGGCAAATCGACGGCCCCTTAATGCCTGTTTGAATTGACCAGACAAGTGATAGTCAAACGGGCAAGATCAGGACTATATGGAGGATGATCCAGTACTTCAAATTTGAGTTTCTGGAGCGTTTCAGCACTGTGGGCAGCAGTATGTGGATGGGCATTGTCATGCAACAACACAACACCTTTTGACAGCAGTCCTCAGCGTTCGCTTCGAGTTGCAGGCTTTAGCCTGGCGATAAGCATCTCACTGCAACATACACTGTTTATTATTGTGCCCCTTTCCCCATGTTCCAGTACTGGACCTTGTGTGTCCCAAAAAACTGCGAACATCAGTTTTCCTGCAGATGGTTGGGTCTTGAACTTTTTCTTGCATGGTGAATTTGGATGTTTCCATTCTATACTCTGCTGTTTAATCTCCGGCTTGTAATGATGAATCCCTGTTTCGTCACCAGTAATGATCCCTGTCTAAGTAGTTCTTCCCTTTGTTACCACAGCGATCCAAAAGTTTTTTTGCAGATGTCCAAGCATGTTTGTTTATGCAACTGTGTGAGTTGTTTTGGGACCCACCTTGGACTAACTATATGAAATCCAAGTCTGTTGTGGATGATTTCGTAGACAGAACCATGACTAATTTGCAGATGATGTGCCACTTCGTCAATAGTTAATCGTCTGTCTAAGAGAATCATTTCACATGAACACTCAATGGTTTCTTCAGTTGTGGTGGTAAATGGTCGTCCAGCTCCTTCATAGTGCATAACACTTGTACGACAATTTCAGAATTTTTCGATCCATTTGTAGATACTCCATTGTGGCAAAACGCTGTTTCCATAATGTACCGAATGTCTTTGATGAATTTTGGCCCCTGATATGCCTTCCGACCACAAAAAACGGATCACTGAATGTTACTCTTCTTTGGTGCAAATAGACAGTGGAGCAGCCATGATTAACAGCACGGCAGCAATAACGAAACTAACCTAGCAGCTTGAAAATTGCAAAGATATAACAACAAATAAACAAAGCATGTGTCATCAATGTAAAATGATAGTACTACCAAAATAATTGACTTACCCTTGTATATCAAATACGATAAGTCAAACAGCCAAGAGTGAGCAACAAAACTTAAATTTTTAATGGCAATACATAGCTCCATGTGACCAGAATAAAACAAAAAAAATTATATCACACTAGTCTTAGTCCCATAGTACTTACCCTATAAATGTAAGGTTCTTTGTATTGCATTATTTTTGTTGATGTTTTGTTTCAAAGCTGATGCTCTATATAGAATGATCTGACAAAAGGCGTTTAAGAGAAATTTTTGTAGACTTATTATATTATTTTTGTTAAGAGAGTTAGTATAAAAACTTAACATTCTCTCATTAATTCGCACTTTGAACCATGTTGCTGTCGATGTGAATTTTACTCAAATGTCTGGATGTATCGTTGGCGCCATCACAGAGCAATGGCAATGGAAGTCATTTTATTAACAAAAACAATCAACCACTAATTTCAGTATCAGTCCAGACTCACAACAGCAAAGCTGTGGGCACCTCCCGTCCCTATTAAAGCAGCTTTCTGTGCATTTTCAACTTTCCTGGGACTCTTCACATCCACATCAGCTCCTGTTGCACAGCTGCCATGTTCATTCCAGCCCCAGCATAGCACTTCACCATTCTCTGGAAATAACAATAACACATAAAAAAGCCCTGAGGAGCTTGCCAATCACAAAGAAGACAATTCATTGCGCACTTTTCATATTTCATGAACTAAAAGAACTAATTTTTAAACAGTCTTTCATGAACAACAGTTTCGATAATGTCTGCACCAAATTAACAGATGAAATGGCAGACACTGAAAAAGAGGTTAAGTCCAATTTAGCATATAATTTATAGTGGCTGGAATGATTCTTAAGTACATGTAAACTAAGTGAACAAAGGCAACATCTCACTATGTAGAGGAAGAATTCAGTAAGGACATAAAAGAAAGTTTTGTTTGTTATAAAATAGCATTTGCCATTTTTAGTTATAATTTTCCTTTACTTATTTTCTGTATGAAACGTTTCAAGAAGTAATCCCCATTCTCAAGTGTGCTTTGCACGTAGGCATTTTTGTGTGTGATGTTTCTCTATAGATATGGCAAATTTGGAAATAACTGTTAAGTAAGGATTCCTTGTTGTACTCTTACAAAGAAAAAAGTTATTTTGAAATTCGCAGATACAGAATTATCCATGTCCGTGTTTATATTGTAGTGTAGGCACAAGAATAATGCAGCAGTTCACACGTCATATCTAAAAATGTCTTGATACATGAAACAATATTATGAGAAGGAAAGTAGCTACTCACCATATAGTGGAGATGCTGCCGAGTCACAGATAGGCACAACAAAAAGACTCACAATTATAGCTTTCGGTCATTGGCCTTTGTCAACAACACACACACACACTCACACTCACACTCACACACGACTGCAGCCTCAGCAACTGAAACCACACTGTGAGCAGCAGCACCAGTGCGTGAGGAAGAGGCGACTGAGTGGTGGTAAGGAGGAGGCCAGGCCAGGGCGGGGCGGGGAGAGGGATAGTATGGTGGGGGTGGTGGACAGTGAAGTGCTGCAGGTTAGACAGAGGTCATGGGAGAGGTGTGGAGGGGGAGGGGGGAGAGGAGTCAAAAAGGAGAGAAATAAAAAGACTGGCTGTGGTAGTGGAATGACAGCTGTGTAGTGCTGTGGTGTGTGTGTGTGTGTGTGTGTGTGTGTGTGTGTGTGTGTGTGTGTGTGTGTGTGTGTGTGTGTGTGTGCGCGCGCATATTGCTTGATACATGAAAAATCGTATGAGACTGGGAATTGTTTCCTAAAATGGTTCGTGTGGAAAATTCAGCAAATGTTATTTTATCTACATGCACATGACTACTTAGCAAGCCACACTTAAGTGCCCCGCAGAGTGTTCACTGAACCACTTTCAGACTATTTCTCTACCATTACACTCTTGGACGGTGGGTGGGAAAACAAGCACTTAAATCTTTTGATAAGAACTCTGCTTTTTCTTATTTTATTAAGATGATCATTTTTATTAAGATGATCATATCTCCCTATGTAAGTAGGAGCCAACAAAATGTTTTTGCATTCGAAGGAGAAAGTTGGTGACTGAAATATCTTGAAAAGATTTTGTTGCAACAAAAAATGCCTTTGTTCTGCCGCCACATTTCACATTATTACATCCATAACACTCACTCTACTATTTCATGATAATACAAAATGAGCACCCATCTTTGAAATTTCTGATGTCCTCTGTCAATCCTATCTGGTCAGGATCCCATACTGTGCAGCAACACTACAGAAAAAGATGGACAAGCATAGCACAGGCAGTCTCTTTAGCAGATCTATTGCATGTTTTAAGATGCATTTTCTGTGTAATTGAACTGTTCATAATTGTAATCCTTGGGATGAGAGGCGTTCAATGAGCAATGCTAAACACTTTTTTTCTCAGCCAATTTTGGTTGGAAAAAAATGTAGAAGTTGTTGTGGTACATTATGGAACATTCCCACTGTAGCCCCTATTGTTTTATGAAGTTCCCATTGGTGGCGGTGCTGTACATAGCGTTCAAAATGGTGTCTATAATAGAGGTTTGTTCCAAGCAGAGAGCTCTCAACAAGTTTCTTTTGGCAGAAAACCAGAATGCTGTAGATATTCATTTCGGTTGTTCCAATGTGATACATATACCTTTGTGAACTTATCATTTCTGAGAGCACATGCTGTTACAGCAAGATTACCTGTAAATACCACATTAATGCAATAAATGCTCTAAATGATGTCCATCAACCTCAATGCATTTAGCAATACATGTAACGACATCCCTCTCAACAGCGAGTAGTTCGCCTTTCGTAATGTTCGCACATCCATTGAAAATGCGCTGACGCACGTTGTCAGGTGTTATCGGTGGATCACGATAGCAAGTATCCTTCAACTTTCCCCACAGAAAGAAATCCAGTGACGTCAGATCCGGTGAACGTGCTGTCCATGGTATGGTGCTTTGATAACCAATCCACCTGTCATGAAATATGCTATTCAATACAGCTTCAACCGCATGCGAGCTATGTGCTGAACATCCATCATCTTGGTAGTACATCGCCATTCTGTCATGCAGTGAAACATCTTGTAGTGACATCAGTAGAACATTATGTAGGAAATCAGCATACATTGCACAATTTAGATTGCCATTGATAAAATTGGGGCCAATTATCCCTCCTCCCACAATGCTGCACCATACATTAAGCCGCCAAGATCGTTGATGTTCCGATAGTGCATATTATGCCGGTTTACGTTACCGCTGTTGGTGAATGATGCTTCATCGCTAAATAGAACACATACAAAAAATCTGTCATCGTCCCGTAATTTCTCTCGTGCCCAATGGCAGAACTGTACATGATGTTCAAAGTCGTTGCCATGCAATTCCTGGTGCATAGAAATATTGTACGGGTGATCAATGTTGATGTAGCATTCTCAACACTAACTTTTCTGAGATTCCCGATTCTCGTGCAATTTGTCTGCTACTGATGTGTGTATTAGCCATGACAGCAGCTAAAACACCTCTTTGGGCATCACCATTTGTTGCAGGTTATGGTTGATGTTTCACATGCGGCTGTACACTTCCTGTTTCCTTAACTATCCGGTGAATGGTCCGGACACTTGGATGTCATCCAAGATACTGAGCAGCATACGTAGCACACACCTGTTGGGCATTTTGATCACAGTAGCCATACATCAACATGATATCGACCTTTTCCGTAATTGGTAAATGGTCCATTTCAACACGGGTAATGTAACCATCCACACTGGCGGAATGTTATGTGATACCACGTACTTATACATTTGTGCCTATTACAGGGCCATCTATCACAAAGCAAAAAAAAGTGGTCCAACTAAAACATTCATATTTCTTTACATACTACATGAATATCTAATAAAAAATGGGCGTTCCTATTAAAAAAAAAACACCATTGATATCCATTTGACCTATGGCAGTGCCATCTGGCTGGCCAACCATAGCGCCATCTGGTTTCCCCCTTCAACCTAGACGAGTTTTGTTCTTTGTAGTTTTTTCGTTTTATGCCTATTTCATGAGATATTTGGCCTGGTCACTATCAATGCACCACTCTGCAGTACTGCTTGGACATCAGTTTTATTGGGGTCTGACAGAGAGACTTTTAGTGTATTATTACATACAAAATGTTGTGTTGGCGGGAGAGAGGTCGAAATGCACGCGTTTTAGCTCACGCAGGCTGGCATGAGGAGGGAAGGACTATACTGACGTGAGGTCTGAAACATGACAAGGAATCAGAATACAGAAAGCGGCCGTAGTTTCATACTTAACTTTTTTTTTCCCAAACATTTCTGAGAAGAGGTAACATTTCAATCTCATAATACTTATGAACTGCCTGAAACTTTTAAGTGGAATTTTGTGAATGGTTGTAGCCGTTCAGCAGCATCGAAAAGATGTGCCAAAACTTACCAGACAAAGCCACATTATGTTCAGATCCAACTGCAATCTGCTTTGTACTGGGAACATCATTCAGAAATGTTGGCTTCCAGCTTTCAAGTCTTTGTTTCTCAGCACAACCCAGCTGTCCATAATTATTTCTTCCCCAGTTAACTATCTTTCCTCCTCCTGTTCTTGCAAATAAAAATAGTAAATCAGCATATAAAATTCACGATGGAAAAACAATAATATTACAAAAAGTTTGGTGGCACATACAAGAAGAAAAATTTGTTATTATTCAGGGTTTGGTGCTAAGACAGAGTAGACTGTATTCACGCTACAAATCCTGTCATTAAGAAAGAAAAAAATCAGTGATGATGAAAAACTGATGAAATAAAAAGTGATCGTAATTCGTTTGCCAAAAGTGAAAAATATTCTAAAAAATATTTAGACAACAGAAAAGAGAGTATCAATTCTATGAAGGGAAAGTTGTTACTCACCATACAGCGGAGATGCTGAGTCACAAATAGGTACCACAAAAAGACTGTCACAGTATAAGCTTTCGGCCACCAAGGTCTTTGTGAAAAATAGGCAACAGACACACAAACACACACACAATTGTTTGTGTGTCTGTCATCTATTTTCGACAAAGGCCTTGATGGCCGAAAGATTATACTGTGATAGTCTTTTTGTTGTCCCCATCTGTGACTGAGCATCTCTGCTATATGGTGAGTAGCAACTTTCATTTCATAATATTGCTACATTCCATCCTTGATTTTCCATCGTTTGAAAAGAGAATATCATAGGATAGGAATGTGTTCTAAACAGGTGGACTGAAAGGAAAAAACACACACACACACATTTTAACTCAGAGTACCTTGCAAATGTAAACAAGATAATTCACTGATAGTAATACAATTGTAGGCAAGTTATTAACAAAATATATGTTACAAAATATACTAGTCCAGAAACTAAACAACTAGTTACTTAAAATAAATATAAATTTAGATGTAGCTGAGTGGCTCTGTAGGTTAGGAATTTATTTTTTTCCTCAGGAAAGACTGTAATTAATGTGGCAACTTCCACCCACTTGTGTGGGTTCCTTGAGACACTGATTTCCCCTTTTCTCTAAACATTCAACATTCCAATATTCAGGAATACACATTTTCAATAAATTGCCTGCAACCATTAAACACTTGGTTTCAGATAAAGCACAGTTAAAACAGAGTTTGAAAGACTTTTTGATAAGCAACGCCTTCTACTTTATAGATTCATATCTTAACAGTGACTGTTAAGCCAGCTTAAGTTAAAACGTCTGTTAGATTTCAGTTTTCACAACACTTGGTCACAACAGTCAAGATTAGGTATTTTGTGTGTAATAAGTTTATTAATAGTGCATAACAACGTTTCATTCTGACAGCGTGTTAATTCTGAAAATATTAACTATTCCAGTTTACCACATTGTATTCATCTATTTCGACAATATCCTGACAAATGATTAGAGTAGTAAGTGTTATATTCAAATGTTTTGTGTTTTTATATCATACTTTCTGACATGTTCCACAGCCATGAGAATAATCTCATTTTTTGGGTCTATGAAAAAAAACTAAATCTAATCTAATCTAATCAGTGCTTTTCCTCTCATCATCTCAGGCAGTTATACTGCTAGGTTATTGGCTCTACAAAAAGTCGAAAGAGTAAAGGAAACCACTAGGCTATGCGGATGCTGCAAGGGAATGGAATCCAAATGTGGCACTGGTGAATCCATCCTGCTACACCAAGTAAAAGTTGTGTGTGGCCCATAATGATTTGCAGGAGTGGATTGGAAGGTGATGGGGAGTCTCAAGATAGAACAGAGTAAGAGGAGAGCATTGAACAAACAGTATGGGTTTAGATTAAAAGGGATTGGGGTACAGTGAAGTGGGCAAAAGGGCTGGATGAGTGGATATTTGGGCCAAGGAGGATTGCATGATTGAAGGATGGGATGTGAGGAAAATTCTCACCTACACAATTCAGAAAAACTGGAATTGAGTGGAATCCAGGTGGCTCAGGTTGTGGAAATGCCACTGAAGCCAAACACAAGAGAACTGTGCCTACACGTCATCGTCAATTTCATCTAAATGTACGATATGCAGGGCTTGACCAAAAATGAAAGTGATGGAAATGGGGGCTCCAGATGACCAAATGTTAGAAAAAATACCAGTTTTGGTGTGTGCCAGGCTTAACACAATTTTGAGGCAGCAATTGGCACACTTGGGAGAGTACAGAACAATAATCTGATGGATGTGGGTTCAACTCCCAATGCAGAAATTATTTTTTATCTCCAATTTTTACTTTATGTACTCCGAAAATAAACCAAATTAATGCTAAATATGCCAGCCGCGGTGGTCTCGCGGTTCTAGGCACGCAGTCCGGAACCGTGCGACTGCTACGGTCGCAGGTTCGAATCCTGCCTCGGGCATGGATGTGTTTGATGTCCTTAGGTTGGTTAGGTTTAAGTAGTTCTAAGTTCTAGGGGACTTATGACCACAGCAGTTGAGTCCCATAGTGCTCAGAGCCATTTGAACCAATGCTAAATATATGGTATTTATTAACATTTTCATAAAAGGCATGAAACGGGAAGGGAGAGGAAAATTTCTGATTGCAAATAAATTTCAAGGAAGGGATTGTAAAGTGTTCATCAGAACTTCATATATAGAATTATTCTATAATTGATGATTTACACTTGTTGGGATGTTATTCATAATAAAGAAAGGGGAAGCAGTAATTTTCTTGACATCTTGTACGCACTGTAAACACTGCATTTTTTATGATTTCATGGTTGTTTTAAAGTTTCTACAGAAAAACCAACTTGTTTTATATTTATAAAAGGTTCTCTGTCGCCTGCACACTTCAGCAACAAACCGTGTGTAACACATCATCTCATCAAATATTGGCGATTGTAGCTGGTGATATGCAATGGAATATATTTTGATGCATTGATGAACTCTTTTCAGGCTATCAGTCAATTGGTTGACGTCATCTTTTTGCAGCGTTTCGATGATTTTAGTACCCATCACCTTCTGGCGAAGCGTCGGGATGCTGTGTTCTGCATATCTATATAGCTGCTTGGCCATCATCCGCTTCAGTAGGCCGGCGAATCACGTTCCTATGGAAGGGGGTACTGCATCGGTGGTGGTGGGGGACCACGGTGCAGCCTGGCGTCAAGACCCAGTGGCTATCCAATCTGTCTGCAGACACTACTGCCTTCAAATCACAGCGTTCCTGATGTAGTTTGTCAATTGCAGGATTCCATGCTGCACTGAGCTGAAAATCGCTAGACGTATTTCCACTGCCTCTTTGGAGATTGAGTCACAGAAACCGTTGGCGAATTCGAAGGTGTGTCCCTCAATAATGCTATGTTCTGCTACCGCGGACTCGTTTGTCTGTCCTAGTCATACGTTCCTGATGTGTTCAGTACAGTACTGGGAGATACATCTTTGTGTCTGCCTGATATATTCCAGTACTATAACTGCCCAGCATTTGCAACCCCAGCTGGTCTTTGGTTGAGCCAAGTATATCTTTAACTTTTTGTGGTGTGTGAAAGATGTTCATTATTTCGTGCTTCTTTAATATTCTTGTGATCGTCACTATCGGTGATCCAGCTACCAGCAGAAATGTTTTGCTTCGTCTTCTTTTGGTTTCTCCTCCAGCCTCTTGTCTGCATGGAAGGCGCGTCTTATTTGTGTCTCGGTGTAGCTGTTCTTTTGGAAGGTTTTCCCGCAGATGTGCTAACTCATGCGGAAAACTCTCGCTGCCCACACAGCGAGGACAAAATGCATATTACGATGGGCTGGTTCAGCCTTGGTATGGGAACACATATGTGTTACCAGAATGGAACTCGAGAAGAATGCCAAGACTTTGCTTCCACTCTCCAAGCACACACCTGGAAGTGGCTGGATGGCAATACGTATGCCAGCAGTGAGCTCTATAAGAAGAAAGCCACTAACAAACAGTGTGAGAAGTTCCTCAACAGGAGGAGAAAGCCAGCAATATTAAGACCGTCATCAACCTGACGGAGAGAGCACTGGATGAGCCAACAATCTCCATACTGTTGAAAGGCCTGAACTTTGCTCCAATTCCAATTGCACCAAAATGTGACATCATCAGCAACTTCGAGCAAACCATACGTGGACTCCCACTGAGAGTGAGAGGATGGGGAGGGAGACCAGCAGGGTACTCGAGAAAGCAATAATGTCGAAGAACAACATTACAGCAGAAGAGCGCAAGGCATTGTTGAACCTTCGCGATGAGAAGGGTGTAGTGATCTTAGCAGCAGACAAAGTGAATGTGACAGTCCTACTGAAGTCAGAAGATTACTGGCTTAAGATCAACACCTTACTACAAGATCCAAAGAAGTGGGGAAAGATGCGACTGCTCCTGTTACGCACAATACCATCAATCTTCTCAACAGTTCAGGACTTGACAGAAACACCATCAGGAAGCTTTACCCTCATGCACTGGCTCCACTGTGACTGTATGGCCTCCCGAAGATCCATAAGGAGAATGTCCCACTTACGTCAGATACTGAAAACCATAAATTCTCCGACGTATAGTGTAGCCAAGCACCTGGCACAGCTGTTAAATCCACTCCTGGGTCACTAAATGTGGACAAGAACTTGAACTGGAACACACATATTGACTCCTTATCAAACAAACTGAGCAGTTTTGCATTTGCTATGCAGATAGTTGCAAATTCTACCTACATGAGTACACGAAAAATAGCTTACAATAGTTATTTTCAATCTGTCATTAGATATGATATAAATTCTGGGGGAATTCAAGTAGAGTATCTCGTATACTGAAACTTAAAAAAAAAAAAAAAATTATCAGATACATGTGTACCACACAGAAAACAGAATCTTGTTGCCCATTATTTCGACAACTGCAAAATCCTAAATGTACCCTCCATATACATTTATGAAGTTATTATCTTCCTACACAACAGGCAAAAATTATCTGAGAAAAATCATTTTAACCATACTTACAACACAAGAAATAAAAATAATTTTATGCTTCCCACACACAAATTGAAATTAAATGAACGGGCTCCACAGTATATGGGGATTTCAATACATAACAAATTAATGGGCAAAATATATTTAATTTTAAGTCAGAGATCCTAAAAATAAGGCTACATCAGATTCTGGGGGAGAAATGCTGCTACTCGATAGAAGAATTTTTAGAGGATGACATGATAACTTGAGCTAGGATAATTTAGTGTTAGATTTTCAGATACTATTTTTATTATTGTTATTATTATTATCTCTGTCTTTTGTGTACATAAAACAAAATTGTATTATTATTATTATTATGCTGTATGTACTCATCAGCTATCTATGTTTACGGTAAATTTTACCAAACTTTTGACGTGTCTCCTGTACCTGAATCAAATGATTTTGATTATATATGTTATGAGACTAATAAATCAAAAATTCAGGATTCACAATTCACTGCCCTCACCATGCAGGAACTGAACTGAATTTGTTAAGGTACTCCAAGGGTTACACCTGGACGAGAACGATCTACTAGTCAGCTTTGATGTCACTTCTCTTTTCACCCAGGTGCTGCTGGATGATTCCTTAGCTCTACTTGAAGATCACTTTGATGAGGACACACTCAGACTCTTTCGTCACGTGTTAACCACAATGTACTTCAAATGTGGTGGGAAATTCAATGAGCAAACAGATGGTGTTACCATGGGTTCCCCCCTGGCTCCAAATATTGCCAACTTGTACATGGAGCACTTTGAAGATGTGGCACTGAACACCGCCTGCCATAAACCAAAGGTGTTCTACAGATTTGTAGACAACATTTGTCTAGTGTGGCCCATGGCAAGGAAAAACTACAGGAGTTCCTACGCCATCTCAATGGCATACATGACAGCATCAAATTCACCATGGAGGTAGAAGAGAATGGCTACCTTCCCTTTTCCGATATTTTGTTCAAGAAAAATCTGAATGGTACATTGCGACACTCGGTCTACAGGAAAAAGATGCACACGGACTTATATCTCAATGCTCAGAGCTGCCACCATCCTGTACAGTGTAACTTATTACTAAACACCTTAGTACAAAGATCCAGGTCGATCTGTGACAACGAGAGTTTGCTCCCTGAGTTAGCACATCTGCGGGAAACCTTCTGAAAGAACGGCTATGCTGAGACACAAATAAGATGCGCATTGCATGCAGACAAGAGGCGAGAGGAGAAAGCAGAAGAAGACAAAGCAAAATGTGTGGCATTTCTGCCGTTTGCTGGATCGCCAACAGCCAAGATTGTAAGAATATTAAAGAAGCATTAAATAACGACCATATTTCGCACACCGCAAAAAGTTCAAGATATACTTGGCTCAACTGAAGACCAGCTTGGGTTGCAGACGCCAGGCATTTACAGTATTGATTGCGAATGTGGGATGGAATATATTGGGCAGACACAACAATGTATCTCCCAGCACTGTACGGAACACATCAGGAACGTATGACTAGGACAGACAAACAAGTTCGCACTAGGAGAACACAACATTATCAACAGACACATCTTCAAATTCAAAAAGAATGAAGAAGCTGTGCAGCGCCAACAGTTTCTGGGACTTGATCTTCAAAGAGGCAGTGGAGATACTTCTGCACAACAATTTAGTTAACAGGGATAGCAGTTTTCAGCTCAGTGCAGCATGAAATCCTGCAATTGACAAAATACGTCAGGAATGCTCTGATCTGAAGGCAGCGGCCTCCACAGACAGATTGGATAGCCATGGGGTCTTAACGCTGGGATGCGCCGTGGCCTCCCACCACCACTGACGCGTACCTCCTTCCAGAGGAACGTGATTGGCCGGCCTACAGAAGCGGATGATGCAGGGTTGTACTAGCGTGTGTTCACTAGGGGAGAATCAGTTTTATACAGTACAATGACGCTCATTTTTCATATTCAGAAACCTTGTCTTAAAAGTGTGGATTTTTTTGTCCGACCCACAAATCAATTTAGAGACAAAATTTTTTTCTCTTGTGTTCGAATTCATCACGTTAGTCAAAAAGTTTTGTATTTGGCTGTTGTAAGTTCCAGGATTCTGATGAAGTAGACAATCCTAGTCTTTTCCGTGTACTCATTCACCATTTTTTGAATCCTTGTTCCAAAAAGCACCAAGAGAGCCTATTATTTGCGGGGAAATGCTGACAGCTGCTCAGAGGTAAAAATGAAACTAATGGAATACGGAGTTTTGTACTATTAACTACAGTCCCTTCTTGGATACTTAGTTGTACAGAAATCGTAGATGCTGCAAGTACAATCTTTTTTTGGAAATTTGTTTGCAGTCCCAAATTTTCCTTTTCCACACCTTTTACGAAAATATTAATAAATACATTGCATTGAACATTATTTCTGTTTATTTGCACTGTAAGTAACCTAAAACTGAAAAAAAGGATAGTTTCAGCATTGGGACCCAAACCCACATCTTACCGCTGATCGTTCTGTTATCTTTCTGCAGTGCAAATTGCTTCTTGGAAATAAGGTTAATGTAAATGACACATGCCTTGCCTAACCCACACAAAAATGCTGTTGTTTCTAAATGCTTGGCTATCTGGAGCTTCCACTTCTGATTATGATGATGATTGGTTTGTGGGGCACTCAACGACGCAGTTATTAGTGCCCTTAGAAATTCCCATTTGGTTCACTGTACAGTCTCACCACTTTCCCGAATGATGGTGAAATGAAGAGGACAGCACAAATACTCAGTCCTCAGGCAGAGAAAATCCCTGACCCGGCTGGGAATCTAACCCGGGGCTCCATGATTCAGAGGCACAGGCACTACCCACAAGCCACAGATGCTTCCGCTTCTGTCACTTTCATTTCTGGCCAAGCCCTGCATATACCATCAATTTAAAATAAATTGGTGATAACAAGTAGGGACCATCTGCTTGTCAGTGGGCTCATTGCTGGTACCATATTCCTATCCAGTTTCCTTGCTGTCATCCTACATTCCCTTTACCCCTCTGTTTCCATCCTCATATGACTGTCTCTCTCCCCATTTCATTTATAGTGTGTGTGGTTACCTTTAGCTCTTCCATTGTCATCATATTGTTAAAAACTTCAAAATAGTACACAGCAGCTGAAAAATAGGGAGCATGCATGTTTCTTGTTGTTTTGACAAAGTAATTGAGCTTATAAGAGTTGTTGTGTTCAGCCTGTTGTTTCAACATGTGCAGCTTTTCATTTAAATTGCAAATAAAAACAGACAACAAATTAATTTACAAGCATACTTATGCAAAAGTGAATATACTATTTATGTTATTCTTTGAATTTTCAAACCAGATACAGTAAATATAAGATTGAAACATAACATAAAATTTGTCTTCACATGCAAGCCGCTTTCACGGTGTTGTTCATAAAGCGATCAGGCCCAAAATTGCATGTACCCCTCACAATGGTACCACTGTTGTTTGCCTCTAAAAAGTTACTTTTCAAATTAGACAACTCTTACAGAAGAAAGGAATTAAAACCAAAGCAAACTTGGAGTAGAAAATGAATATTGCTTACAAAAAGGAAAAAGAAACGCTGAAGCCACTTCACGAAGCTACCAGATAGAGTAGATGAAATACAACATTAAAATATGACACTCAAATGGGAGAATGAGTATGTGACATGGCTACATTAATCACTGAATCACAAAATTATGACCCTTACGAAAATATGGATATTTCTCTAAAATAACAAAAACTGAAACAGACACATCTATAGTAAACATACCACTTTAAGTGCATCATGACAGAAAGCACATTATGAAGATTCAGGCTTTCTATGTGAATTGCACTGATGAATTCTTGTTTGGAAATCAGCTTATCAGTATATTCAGACAATGACAGAAAGGGCTTGAGGTTTCTACTGTACATTGGACTTCTAACTAAAAAGTCTGCCGCTATCCTCGGTGAAAATGATAAGCAGGTCGTCTTCTATACGGCACATAAAATTAGGGACATGCTGAGCTCTGTAAAAGCTCTATTAGGACTAATAACACCTTGCATGCAGAGCATCATGTGTAAGTATGACCACCCAATATAATGGCCAAATACAGCACAGCACCTCACAAAGATGTGTAGAACACACAAGAGACATCCACCTTGGCTACACAAATAAATTGGCAGTGTCAGAGCACCACGTGATTGAGGGACAAATGTTCAATTTCGAAGACACTCTCCTACTGCATGGGACTCACTTTCAAGCTCTCCCAACTGATGGGACTCCAGGAAGTGAAAGACATGATGTGGAATAGATAAATAGCAAGTGTCCAACAGAATCCACTCCACCATAAAATGACAAATAAGAAACTAGTCAAAATGTTGCTCCAAAAAGAACATGTTTCTGTGCTGATTTCCCAATCAGAAACCTTCAAAGAGTACTTTGTACCAATATAGTAATATTCTGGCCATTTCAGTTCACATATGGATTAAGAGTAAAGTGCACTTATTTTTCAACTTGCAACAACCTACTGGAGATCTTTTCATCTGTTACTTTCTTGTAGGGTACTATGCCTAATTCCAATGCTTGTTACAGTATATACACAAGTGTATGAGTAAAAATCATTATGAATTCTGTATATGCTAGAAATTTATAATAAATTTAATACTGATCCTACAAAAAGAACACTTTTGCAGCTCAGGAAAAAGAAGGCTACTTATTTCATACGTTACAGGCGATGTGTGCAATATAATTAAAATGAACGTCATATTACAGAAAACTTGAAATGGTGAGTTTAGGAAACTGTTTCTGCGACTGATTAACAATTTGTTGTAAATTTTCATGTAAGATGAACAATTACAAGCATAATTTGCAAATGCTATAATTCAAGAAATCTTTAACTGAGTCAAAGAAGTGCTTCACAAAAAAGAAAAAGTTTATTTTTAAAGGATATTTTATTTTTTCATCTTGCTTCATTTGAGTAAATAGTTTGCTGAATAATTGAACTGTGATGAGTGAAACACTCCTCTGATATAATGTCATTCTGGATTGAGTCATGTAACATTACAGCAGCTTCTTGTTTAGTAGCACGGAATATGTCTATTTTGTCACTAGTTCCCCAGGGTTGTTTATAAGACAACTGTTTGCAAACAAGATGGAAGGCTAGGCTCGCTTATTATTCTTGATTAAATGAAATATGATGTACATGATAAACCACCTACATCTACATCTATATGGATACTCTGCAAATCACATTTAAGTGCCTGGCAGAGGGTTCATCAAACCACCTTCACAATTCTCTATTATTCCAACCTCGTATAGCGCGCGGAAAGAATGAACACCTATGTTCCCGTACGAGCTCTGATTTCCCTTATTTTATCTTGGTGATTGTTCCTCCCTATGTACGTCGGTGTCAACAAAATATTTTCGCATTCGGAGGAGAAAATTGATGATTGGAATTTCGTGAGAAGATTCCATCGCAACGAAAAATGCCTTTCTTTTAATGATGTCCAGCCCAAATCCTGTATCATTTCTGTGACACTCCCTCCCATATTTTGCAATAATACAAAACGTGCAGCCTTTCTTTGAACTTTTTCGATGTACTTTGTCAGTCCTATCTGGTAAGGATCCCACACTGCGCAGCAGTATTCTAAAAGAGGACGGACGAGCATAGTCTAGGGCTGTAGGCAGTCTCCTTAGTAGACCTATTACATTTTCTAAGTATCCTGCCAATAAAATGCAGTCTTTGGTTAGGCTTCCCCACCTTTTCTGTGTGTTCCTTCCAATTTAAGTTGTTCATAACTGTAATACCTAGGTATTTAGTTGAATTTATGGCTTTTAGATTAGGCTGATGTATCGTGTAAACCAGAGAAGTCTTTACTATTACCTAATAATATTTTTGCTTGTGGCTGAGCTCCCCCTAAAGATTAGGGTCATCACTACATAATGAATGAAAGTTTGCATAATATGCTTCAGTCACCCAGTGGTGGCACATGGTATTCTTAAAATAGTGCCCAAGGCACCTACTAGGTTCAACATACCAATGCAATAGAAAGATCACTATCCACTATGTCACATGTCCTCACCCCTTGAGGCACTGTAAGGAGATATTTAATTTGATCCAGAACATCGGCGCAATGTCTGGTGATCAGGAACTCTATGCCACCACTCCTCCTCCCAAAACCACTCAAACCTCATTCTTAATCATCTTTTATCTTTGCTTTCTGATTTTAAATGCTCTATCTTAAATGCTACATCATGAGACACAGATCATCTTCACACAGTATGTCACTGAATCCCAATAAATAAATAAATAATAATTTTAAATTATGACAATTAACATCATAACAAATGTGGCTTTAAAAAAAGGAAATAGAAGAAAAAGGGAAGATAATAATGGTAAAAAATACAGAATAGGTGTCAACAGCACAAAACAAGACCATAACTCAAGGGCAAATGTAACTGAGAAAAATTGTGCATGTTAATGCAATAAATCTCTTGTTATGAAAGTAATGCATGGAAGGTTATGCAGGCAACTAGTATGTCCTTTTGAAAGGAACAATTATGGTACCTGCTTGAAATGATTTTTTAGAACCATGGAAAATACAGATCTTAATTTGTATGTAGTAATCCACCAAAATATTAATTTTTTGCCTCACCAGAAGCACCTCTGTAATGAAGATATAAGGCAAATGGGACATATGTCAAACATAAATCTGTCAATTTGCTCAAAAAGCAGCAATAAAATGCTCATTTATGACAGAAAGTCTGCTGTTTCTTTTTAATACTTACTCTTACTCTCCATGATGAGTCACAATGCTAAGAACATTTTCAGGTTTCCAGAACGACGAAGGTGAGCATGTTAGGGTAACAGTTTCCAGAATGGTTGTAGATAATAATGGGATATGAGTATGTACAAATTATAATTTTTAATGGACCCAATATTAAGATATAAAATAAAGCAAATGATCTTTCCCTAAAATTAACTGGAGAATAACAGAACACCATGGTTTCAGCACATCTCCTGCGAAGGTGAAAAGTAAATAAAAGCATGTTTCAAAAGAACTGCAATATGCACATAAGCAATAATCTTTTACCAAGTTTCTAAATCTTTGTAACTGCCACAACAGCATACCATAAAGACCCTAAGTCATTATACCTGTTCTTAAGACTGTGTGTGTCCATCCACATGAAAGTAAGCATTCTTGTGGAAGACTTTCACGTTCAGAGCAATCAAGCTGTATAGGATAGGCAAAATTGTGATGTAGTAAAGGATCAAATCCCAGTTGTCCAAACTTGTTGTCTCCCCATACAAAAATTTTTCCACACACCGACAAAGCTACAGTATGGTGCTGTCCACATGCAACCATCTTAATTTGTGGCAAGCCTGGAACTGAAAGATTGAAACAACTAGTAAATAAATTTTAAAAAGAAAACAAGCAATAATAGAACATGTCACTTAAACCCATTAACTTTAAACATCAAACAATAGAAGTTTCAGAACCAGTAAATAAATTGGAACACTGTAATAATTCCATTATTTTGTCTAGAACCCTTTCAAAATATGTGTTTCATGCATATTTCAAATAAAAATAAAAAAACATAACTTATCGTCAATTAGAATATTTCTTTTTAAATGTTCAAAATACTACACAGACTGACAGAAACAAAACCACAGGGATGGTGCAGTGTTGCAGTTGCTTCAAACGGGTGGATTGGGGGGTTATTATACCAGGTGTCCCGGAAGAAATAGTCAGCATTTATGGATATGGCAGGAATGATCATTCAAAACAAAACAAAAAGTGTGGTAAACATGGGCTCTAGAATGCATACTTTAAGAACTCTGAGCACTTGTCTAGTAGAAGATATAAGTCTCACAATAGCGAAGATGAAAAACTGCTCATATATCTTAACATATGCATTCTAGAGCCCATGTTAGCTGGACATTTTTTCCCTGTTTTGGTCCATACTACCACCTCTTGAAATATGGAGAGCAAAGAGCTTGAAGTAGAAGAGATTTGTTTCACAGTATCAAAGATGTAGTAGAGCTCATAGCTCTTACATCACATGTTTTAGAGCCCATGTTAACTCCATTTTTTGCTTTGGATGATCATTCTTGTCATATCCCTGACTGCTGACTATTCCTCCTTGGACACAACTGTAATTTGGCCGTGTACTTCTCCATGTTGAGCTTATGGACATCAAGTCCAGAGCTGTAATAACTACTTTAAATCCAAAATTTCACGAATTTACTTTACAGACAAATTGCAACTTAACATGTGATATATTTTCTTGTACTTCAGATACTTTAAATCCAAAAAAGTGTTCTCTCTTCAACAGCAAATTTCACGCATTTACTTTGCACACCAATTGCAACTTAACATGTGATATATTTTCTTGTACTTCAGATATATTGATAAATCAGGCTAATCTGATACATTGGATGGATAAAAAATCGACTCACCAAGCAGCAGCAGAACATATACATAAAAGAAAGTTATACTTATGCAAGCTTTTGGAGCCAGTGCATCCTTCTTCTGGCAGAAGGGGAAGGAAGAGGGGTGAAGGAAAAGAATTGGAGAGCTTTAGGAAAAGGGGCAGATTTCAGACAAATCACCCAGAACTGCAGGTCAGGGAAGTCTTACTGGATGGAATGGGAAGGAAAGACTTTTTGTTGGAGACTGCACTGAATGAGATTTGAAAACCTGAGAGCTTAAACATGAAAGACAGAATAATTGCAAGACAGAGATTACTGCTAAAACATCATGCATAAGTTAATAAGAGCGAAAATCTAATTGTGTTTTACATAACAGAGGTGGGAGGAGGATGACAAAAAACAGACAGGTCAGAAAATGAAAGTTGTAGAAAACTAAACCAGAGTGAAGAAAGGAACTAGTGCTCAAACATGTTCTTGGTTCTCACCACCCATCTGGCTTTAATTTACTATCATTTCTGAGTCTCCACATTTCTTCATAGTAACTGCACCTTTCTTCACTTCATTTTAGTTTTCTACACTCCTGGAAATGGAAAAAAGAACACATTGACACCGGTGTCTCAGACCCACCATACTTGCTCCGGACACTGCGAGAGGGCTGTACAAGCTATGATCACACGCACGGCACAGCGGACACACCAGGAACCGCGGTGTTGGCCATCGAATGGCGCTAGCTGCGCAGCATTTGTGCACCACCGCCGTCAGTGTCAGCCAGTTTACCGTGGCATACGGAGCTCCATCGCAGTCTTTAACACTGGTAGCATGCCGCGACAGCGTGGACATGAACCGTATGTGCAGTTGACGGACTTTGAGCGAGGGCGTATAGTGGGCATGCAGTAGGCCGGGTGGACGTACTGCCGAATTGCTCAACACGTGGGGCGTGAGGTCTCCACAGTACATCGATGTTGTCGCCAGTGGTCGGCGGAAGGTGCACGTGCCTGTCGACCTGGGACCGGACCACAGCGACGCACGGATGCACGCCAAGACCGTAGGATCCTACGCAGTGCCGTAGGGGACCGCACCGCCACTTCCCAGCAAATTAGGGACACTGTTGGTCCTGGGGTATTGGCAAGGACCATTCGCAACCGTCTCCATGAAGCTGGGCTACGGTCCCACACACCGTTAGGCCGTCTTCCGCTCACGCCCCAACATCTTGCAGCCCGCCTCCAGTGGTGTCGCGACAGGCGTGAATGGAAGGACGAATGGAGACGTGTCGTCTTCAGCGATGAGAGTCGCTTCTGCCTTAGTGCCAATGATGGTCGTATGCGTGTTTGGCGCCGTGCAGGTGAGCACCACAATCAGGACTGCATACGACCGAGGCACACAGGGCCAACACCCGGCATCATGGCGTGGGGAGCGATCTCCTACACTGGCCGTACACCTCTGGTGATCGTCGAGGGGACACTGAATAGTACACGGTACATCCAAACCGTCATCGAACCCATCGTTCTACCATTCCTAGACCGGCAAGGGAACTTGCTGTTCCAACAGGACAATGCACATCCGCATGTATCCCGTGCCACCCAACGTGCTCTAGAAGGTGTAAGTAAACTACCCTGGCCAGCAAGATCTCCGGATCTGTCCCCCATTGAGCATGTTTGGGACTGGATGAAGCGTCGTCTCACGCGGTCTGCACATCCAGCACGAACACTGGTCCTACTGAGGCGCCAGGTGGAAATGGCATGGCAAGCCGTTCCACAGGACTACATCCAGCATCTCTACGATCACCTCCATCGGAGAATAGCAGCCTGCATTGCTGTGAAAGGTGGATATACACTGTACTAGTGCCGACATTGTGCATGCTCTGTTGCCTGTGTCTATGTGCCTGTGGTTCTGTCAGTGTGATCATGCGATGTATCTGACCCCAGGAATGTGTCAATAAAGTTTCCCCTTCCTGGGACAATGAATTCACGGTGTTCTTATTTCAATTTCCAGGAGTGTATATTGATCATTTTATGACCTGCCTATTTTTTATTGTGTTATTATTTGTGTTTTGAGAAGGAATGAAATTTCAAGATAATCACTGAAGTTGCTAGAGAATTGTTGTTTGAAAAACTTCCTCCCACCTTTCTCCTGATAATAGGGAATTGAATGTTTCTGTATTGTGTGTACTGAAACTTCTTGCTGATATAGTAGTTTTGTAGTTGTGGGTGGCAGCAACTAGCTTTGGAGGTGACAACTTGACCTTCATGACCACTGAACCTAGTACTTATACATTTTGCAGTACAGTCTGCATTTGCAAATATCTGATACAGGGCAGTGTCAGTAGTGTTTGTAATTCTTGTTGGGGTTGTTTTAGTCTGTTTTACGTTGAATGTATCTGTGAGGTTCAGCAATAGCTCTTTTCTTTTGCTGGTTACATGAAAATCAGTGTTGAAGTCCCCACACATCACTATTGATTTCTTGTCCAGATGGAGCCTGTTTAGTACATATTCAAGCTTATTTAGGAAAGACTCCAAATTTCCACTCGGGGAGCAATAAATATATGCTACAACTTTATTTGCCTCACTGACTTTAATGAGTGCCAGCTCAAAGTCTCTTTGTGTATTGAGATGCTGAAACTTATTAATGGATTTATATTTTAGACCTTGAAGAATGGGTAAGTTGTGAGAAGGATGGTTCAATTTCATTGTTGGGAAATTTGATTTACAATTTCCAAACTGATTCTTATCAAGCAACTCTATAAACCAAATATTCTGAAGATCTCCAAAATGCATTTCCATGTGCATTATCACGTTATCTTAGATCTGATAAGATAACAGCTTAAGGAACTGTAAGTCATGCTACCTAACACTTACTTAACTGAAATTTCTTTTTACTGCTTTTAATACATTAGGACACAGTTTCTTCTGCTCTCATATCGTTTAACAAACTGATGGTCGTCTTTATCTGAACATTGCACGTGCAGGAGTGTATTGAGATGTTCAACATATGCAAATACTTCTTTGTAAAGACAAAGCAGGAAGAGGAATTGAGTTTTATTAAGAATGCTAAGTGAGCCAGAAGCACTGTCAATGACTCTGCATCCCAATCTTCATCCTTGATGATTTTTGAAAAATGTCTTGTAACTCATGGTATTCAAGATATATTGTCTGAGCAGCTCATGAATTAAAATTCCAGCATGTAGCATGTTTGAGGCAATATGAATCATTTATTTTCTAAGAGTTGTGTTCCATTTCAGGACTTGCTAAAAAATAAATGGAATGCCTTGAACAATGTAACAGCACTAGGTTAATTTTATGAGCATAACAGTTCAAAAATATAGCTTGCTGACAACATTTTGCACACCTCTATATTTACCTGCCATTACTGAGGCTCGATCAAAAATTTGGCTCCCTAGTTTGTCAGTAACTCCCCAAACATCAAATGCATTTAGTACAATTTCTGATAAACCCTGAGCAGTTTTGTCAGTATAAATAGTGAGAACTTATAAACCCTGACAGTTTTGTCATTGGAAAAATCATGAAAACCAGAAAGTCTTTCTATGGGTCCATCTTGTGTATAAAACCTGAAAATTACACTCATTTATGACTTATAAGAAAGTGCTAGGGTTTCATCTGCTTGCACTCCCACAAATTCACATGTAACACTTTTTTAATTCAATCATTAATGACATCAATAATTGATTGAGTTAATTCATTTTGAATTGTGCTTGATGTTCCATTGAAACTAGAAGTGCTCTGCACGTGATCATGAATAAACTGTTCCTGTCTAGACAGTAGTTCCAATAATACAAAGTAATTCCCTATGTTTTTGGAACTTACATCATTGTGTCACCTGCATGCAAGCTCTTGCTCACCCAAGAAACAAACATTCAATAAATTATGAATTTAGCTTGTTTCACAGTCACAATATGTTTTACGCCTAGAAATTCGCCTCAGAAATCAAATGTTCAATTTGTTCATGACCCAACAACTAAAAACTCCCTTGATTCTGAAGGTGCATTCTCGAATTCTGGTGTTTCTTGGTTTTTCTCTCAAAATTTTTGTCACCTATACTCTGAAAGAAGATGATGTCCATTCTTTTTCAATCCCAGACTCAATAAGCAAAATACATGTGTAACAATACAATTTATTTGTTACAGAGCAACCTGTAGGCCAAGGATATTGTTTACACCAAGAAAGTTGAAATTTTTTTGCTTTATTTCCCACCAACTACACTCCTGGAAATTGAAATAAGAACACCGTGAATTCATTGTCCCAGGAAGGGGAAACTTTATTGACACATTCCTGGGGCCAGATACATCACATGATCACACTGACAGCACCACAGACACATAGACACAGGCAACAGAGCATGCACAATGTCGGCACTAATACAGTGTATATCCACCTTTCGCAGCAATGCAGGCTGCTATTCTCCCATGGAGACGATCGTAGAGATGCTGGATGTAGTCCTGTGGAACGGCTTGCCGTGCCATTTCCACCTGGCGCCTCAGTTGGACCAGCGTTCGTGCTGGACGTGCAGACCGCGTGAGACGACGCTTCATCCAGTCCCAAACATGCTCAATGGGGGACAGATCCGGAGATCTTGCTGCCCAGGGTCGTTGACTTACACCTTCTAGAGCACGTTGGGTGGCACGGGATACATGCGGACGTGCATTGTCCTGTTGGAACAGCAAGTGCCCTTGCCGGTCTAGGAATGGTAGAACGATGGGTTCGATGACGGTTTGGATGTACCGTGCACTATTCAGTGTCCCCTCGACGATCACCAGAGGTGTACGGCCAGTGTAGGAGATCGCTCCCCACACCATGATGCCGGGTGTTGGCCCTGTGTGCCTCGGTCGTATGCAGTCCTGATTGTGGCGCTCACCTGCACGGCGCCAAACACGCATACGACCATCATTGGCACCAAGGCAGAAGCGACTCTCATCGCTGAAGACGACACGTCTCCATTCGTCCCTCCATTCACGCCTGTCGCGACACCACTGGGGGCGGGCTGCACGATGTTGGGGCGTGAGCGGAAGACGGCCTAACGGTGTGCGGGACCGTAGCCCAGCTTCATGGAGACGGTTGCGAATGGTCCTCGCCGATACCCCAGGAGCAACAGTGTCCCTAATTTGCTGGGAAGTGGCGGTGCGGTCCCCTACGGCACTGCGTAGGATCCTACGGTCTTGGCGTGCATCCGTGCGTCGCTGCGGTCCGGTCCCAGGTCGACGGGCACGTGCACCTTCCGCCGACCACTGGCGACAACATCGATGTACTGTGGAGACCTCACGCCCCACGTGTTGAGCAATTCGGCGGTACGTCCACCCGGCTTTCCGCATGCCCACTATACGCCCTCGCTCAAAGTCCGTCAACTGCACATACGGTTCACGTCCACGCTGTCGCGTCATGCTACCAGTGTTAAAGACTGCGATGGAGCTCCGTATGCCACGGCAAACTGGCTGACACTGACGGCGGCGGTGCACAAATGCTGCGCAGCTAGCGCCATTCGACGGCCAACACCGCAGTTCCTGGTGTCTCAGCTGTGCCGTGCGTGTGATCATTGCTTGTAGAGCCCTCTCGCAGTGTCCGGAGCAAGTATGGTGGGTCTGACACACCGGTGTCAATGTGTTCTTTTTTCCATTTCCAGGAGTGTATTTCAATGTCTAGGTGTGGTGTGAATCACTTATTTTTATAGATGCACTTTGTTTCACAAGTCCATCCTGAAAATTATTTCTCATCTAATTCTCAAATAGAGACACAAGTTCTCCGCTGCACAAGTGATAATACAATTAGTTAATCACATGCTGTCACAATTTATACTACTAAAATAAGTTTTGTTAAACCAGGACTGAAAATGCACGAAATAACACACTATCTCATGGCTGAGGCACTCCTCAATGTCACAATCTTCCGATTGAACGTATAGCGCAGTGAACTCTCTACACATGGATGGATCAAATGACACTGTGATAACATACAAAACAAACTTAAACTGTTTCTAATGCATTGTTTCTAACTCTAATTGTAACTTTTCTTCGAATTTTTGGGTAGGCTAAGCCCTGGAAGCCTTTGAAAAGTATCGCCTATGTATACCACTTCATTTACATATTAATATTTCTCTGTTGTACTTCTCAACAGATATAAGAACTGCCAGTAATTGGTCAAGCTAGTGAATTTTTTATTTTGTTTCTCTGCAGTACTGACATACTGCACAGGTTCACTTCTCAAATTCTTGTTGCTAAGTGATTGCAGTGCAGTACCAACTACTGCACAGATTCACTTCTCAAACTCTTCTAGCCAAGAGATTATTTTTTAATATTTCTGCTGTCATCACACACATTCTTTCTGAAATATTGTCTGGTACATGGTATGCCACCTAATTGGCTTACTGTAAAAATTGATGTGTCGAGCTGTCACTCACCCTACTAAAAGAACCTTCAGCATTTCCATCAGTCTCTCATCCTCACCAATCCAGTTCTTCATAATCAAACACTCCAAGTTCAATCCATACTTCACAGCCACTACTCCTTTCGCAAAATCCTTTTACTCTGTGAGCACAACTTCTTGAATGCTACCACTGCAATAAAAAATTCTTACCCTTCAACAGTTGGGTCAGCATTCCCAGCACCATCTGAGGAAGGTATCCCAACTAATCCTGTCTCATGGCCACATGGGATTGTCTCCAGCCAATAAACAGCTTAATACTCTGACCTCATTCTCCCATTGAGGCCTCATAGCTCCTCGACCTTTTCTTGCTCACCCACTCTGCCATCCACATCCCCAAAAACTTCATCCACTCTCCATGAAAAAAGTGCTATTGAACACCATCCCATAACACTAGTGTCAATGTTTCTGCAAAAACTCTGATCCCTGCAGAAGTCTGTGTACTGTCCAAAGGACTCACCCTTAGCACAAAACCTAGGTTCAACCAGTTTGGACTTGTAAAGGACCTTCAGTGCAGACATTTCTTTGCATGCACACCACTGACAACAGTCAACCAAAACCCCCAACAGAACCATGTTTAAAACAGTTCCTACCTCTCTCCAAATGTTCATACTCATCCCCTTCCACCCAGCCATCTCCTGGTAATCTTTCAAGAATTCCTCACTTTTAACCTGGTTTCATCTTTTTTCCCTAAATATCGCCATAGTGAGTCCATCACCACTCCTATGGAACACACAGCAATCCATGATCTCGAAACCTGTCCAAACTTTATCAAATGTCCTGCGGCTAAAGGCTCCACTACTGCAGTGACTAATCTTAGTGACAATTTGGCTGAGAGTCTTCATCAACTTTCCAGCACCTTTGAATACAAACCTTACAAGCATGATCCCATTCCAGAAGTCCAACAAGACTTCTGGAAACCCATCAATACCTTATGTCCATCCCAAAACTCGAGACCTGAATCCATCTCCTTCACCACATTAGCAGCACTCTGCACTCCTATCTTTAACCTATGCCCCAAACTCCTCAAATCCAACCCCACAGGTCTCCCTACAGGTCACTCCATTGTGGATGGCTACAGTGCTCCCATGGAATGAACCTCTGCCTTTGTTGAACAAAAACCTCCAAACTATTGTCCATAACCTTCCACTCCACATCCAATATATTTCTCACTTCCTTCATCATCTCTCCACAATTCCCGTCCTGTCCCATTACCTCCTTGTTGGTCATTATGGATACAATCCCCCTGTACACCAACATCCCCCATGCTCGTGGGCTTGTGGCCACAGAACACTACCTTTTCCAGCATCCTCCTCATACCAGTCCCACTACCTCCTTCCTAATCCTTCTGGCCAACCACATCCTGAGCCACAATTATTTCTCTTTTGAAGTCCAAATCTATAAACAAATCCATAGTACTGTCATGGGAACTCACGTGGCACCATTCTATGCCAACGTATTTATGAGTCATCTGGAAGAATCTCTCCCATCCTGCCAACAACTAAAATCCCTTCTCTGACTCAGATTTTCTGATGGTATTTTTATAATCTGGTCTAATGGTAGGGGACAACCTTTGCTCTTTCCTCCATAACCTCAACACCTATTTCCAAATACACTTCACTTGGTCCTCGTCTCAATTTGCCAACTTCCTAGATTTTGATCCCCATGTCTCATGTGGCTCTATAAATAGGGCTGTTTGTATCAAGCACGCAACCACCAATACTGCCTCCACGATTGCAGTTGTCACTCATTCCATGTCAAAAAGTCTCTTCCTAACAGCCTTGCTGCTAGTGAATGCCACATCTGCAGTGGAAATACCAATAACCAATAACCAAACCAATACCCATGTCACCCATAAACAGGTCTTCCATGCGATCTGCTCCCCTGACATAAGTAAACTTGTGAACCAGCCAAAGCCAACACTCCTCTAATCCCCAAGTGTCACCATGGCCTTGAAAAGTTCATCTATGTTCTTCACCAGGGCTTCGACTACCTCTCATTGTACCCTGAAGTGAGGTATATCCTACCCCAAATCCTACTCACATCACCCCAAGTACTGTTGTGCCACCCACCCACCCTACAGAATATCCATCCCTATTCCAATTCTGCTCCCAATCCCACACCCCATGGTTAATTCTCTTGTGGACAAATCAGCTGCAAGACCTGTCTCACATACCTTCCCGCGATCTCCTACTGAAGCCACATGCAATACCTGTCCCATAAAAGGCAGGGCCATGTGTGGAAGCAGCCATGTTATATACCAGACATGTTGTAATTACTGCACAGGATTCTATGTGGAAATGACAGGTAACCAACAGAGAGAGGTGGTACAATGAGGACTCGCATTCAGGATGACAGTTCAAACCTGAGTCTGGCCATCCTGATTCAGGCTTTCCATGATTTCCCTAAATCACTTCAGGCAAATGTCGAGACAGTTCTTTTGAAAGGACATGGCCGACTTCCTTCCCCATCTTTCCCTCACCTGATGAGACCAATGACCTAGCTATTTGGTCCCCTGCCCCAAATAAACCAGCCAACCAGCATGTAACCAGCTGTCTACTCACATGAGTGGCCACTGCCAAATTGTGGCCAACAGCAAATTTGGCCATTCAGCTGCCAAACATGCTCGACACCACAACATAAATGGCTTCAACAGTTGATTTATTATGTGGGCTATTTGGATACTCCCTTCCAGCCCAAGCTTCTCTAAACTATGCAAATGGAAATTCTATCTCTATGTATGTATTTATCCATCCCTCCCTCCCTCTCTCTGTATGTGACCTGTCTTTCCCATTCCCATCTCACACTACATGAATACCCCCGTGTTGCATCATGCATCCTTCCCTACCCCCTCCCCACATCCATCAGCCCAGGTAACAGTCTTCAATACTGCCACAGCTGCAGTAGAGCGTGTTTGGATGTCTCCATGGTTGTGTGTGTACTTCCTACTATTTACTTGTTTATTTATTTACACATCAAGTTCCATAGGAGCAAATCTCCAAGGTCACGGAACGTGTCAGTTACTGGAATTACAACATAGAAGTAATAACAGATAAAAATAAAATATTTATGAATCCAAAAAAAGTCAAGCCATAAGTTTGCAATCAACAATATAACATAAGAATCAGCTTAATTTTTCAAAAAACTCCTCAACAGAACAGAAGTAGTGACCCATGAGGAAACTCTTCAGCTTCGATTTGAAAGCACATGGATCACAGCTAAGATTTTTTAATTCTTGTGGTAGCTTATTGAAAATGGATGCAGCAGTATACTGCACATCTTTCTACAGAAGAGCTAAGGAAGTCCGATCCAAATGCAGGTTGGATTTCTGCCAAGTATTAACTAAGTGAATTATTCTTGGGAATAAGCTGATATTGTTAACAAGAAACAACAGTAAAGAATATATATATATATATTGAGAGGCCAATGTCAAAATACCCAGACTAATGAACAGGGGTTGACAAGAGATTCGCGAACTTACACTGCATATTGCCCAAGCCCTCCGTTTCTGAGCCAAAAATATCCTTTTAGAATGGGAAGAGTTACCCCAAAATATAATACCATACGACATAAGCGAATGAAAATAAGCAAAGTAGACTACTTTTTGTGTCTAATGATCACTTATTTCAAATACCATTCGAATAGTAAAAATGGCAGCATTAAGTCTTTGAACAAGATACTGAATGTGGTCTTTCCACAACAGTTTACTATCTATCTGAACACCTCGAAATTTGAACTGTTCAGTTTCACTAATCACATGCCCATTCTGTGAAATTAAAACATCAGGTTTTGTTGAATTGTGTGTTAGAAACTATAAAAACTGAGTCTTACTGTGATTTAGCATTACTTTATTTTCTACAAGCCATGAACTTATGTCATGAACTGCACTATTTGAAACCGACCCAATGTTGCAAACAACATCCTTTACTACCAAGCTAGTGTCATCAGCAAACAGAAATATTTTAGAGTTACCCATAATATTAGAGGGCATATCATTTATGTAAATAAGGAACAGGAGTGGCCCCAGCATTGATCCCTGGGGCAACCCGCATTTGACCATACCCCACTCACACCCCACATCGCAGTCATTCTCAATACTGTGAATAATGACCTTTTGCTGTCTGTCGTTAAACTAAAAGGTGAACCAATTGTGAGCTACTCCCAATATTCCATAATGGTCCAACTTCTGGAGCAATATTTTGTGATCAACACAATCAAACGCCTTAGTTAAATCAAAAAATTTGCCTAGCATTTGAAACCTTTTGTTTAACCCATCCAGTACCTCAGTGAGAAAAGAGAATATAGCATTTGCAGTTGTTAAATGACTTCTAAAGCCGAACTGTACATTTGATAGCTAATTGAATGATATAAAATGATCAATTATCCTTGCATACACAGCCTGTTCAATAACTTTAGCAAACACTGATGGCATAGAAATAGGTCTAAAATTGTCTACATTATCCCTTTCTCCCTTTTTATAAAGCAGCTTTACTACTGAGTACTTTAAATGTTCAGGAAACCAACCATTCCTAAAGGTAAAATTACAAATACAGCTATGTACAGGGCTAACATGTGCAGACAGTACTTTAATATCCTGCATGGCACTCTATCGTATACCCAAGAGTCCTTAGTCTTCAGTGATTAGTTACTGACTCAATCTCCTCCTTGTCTGTATCACAAAGGAGTATTTGAGACATTAATCTCGAAAAGGCATTTGCCAAGGGAGTTATATGTTCCCTATAGAAACTAAATTTTTATTTAATTCACCAGCAATGCTCAGAAAATGATTGTTAAATACTGTACATATATCTGATTTATCAGTAACAGAAATATTTTTACTGTCTTTATATTGTCGACCTTGTGCTGCTGACCGGACACCGCAATTGACCATATGGTTTTAATTTTTCCTGTGAATTAGCTATTCTACATGCATACCACAGACTCTTTGCCTTCCTAATAACATTTTTAAGCACCTTACAATACTGTTTGTAATGGGCTACTGTAGCTTAATTGTGACTACTACTAACATTTTGATATAATTTCCGCTTTGTTCTACATGATATCCTTACCCCACTAGTCAGCCACCCAGGCTGCCTTTTACTGCTAGTACCCCATTTAGGACATTTTAATGGAAAGCAACTCTCAAAGAACATGAAAAATGTGTTAAGGAAAGCATTGTATTTGTCATCTATGTTATCGGCACTATAAACATCCTGCCACTCTTGATCGTTGACGAGGTTTAAAAAACTCTCTATTGCCGTTGGATTAAATTTCCTACATTGTTTGTAATTATATGTGACATTTGTTTGAGTACAAAAGCCTTCTAGTGTTAAAATTTGTGCCTCTTAGTCTGAAAGGCCATTCATTCTTTTACTAACACAATGTCCATCTAGTAATGAAGAATGAATAAAAATATTGTCTATGGCTGTGCTACTGTTCCACTGTTCCCCTGCACACTAGTTGGAAAAAACACAGTCTGCATCAGATCATATGAACTTAGAAGATCTACCAACATCCTTTTTCTTGCACAATCATATACAAAATTAATATTGAAGTCACCACATATAACTAATTTCTGGTACTTCCTATAAACTGAATCAAGAACCTTCTCCAGCTTGAGCAGAAATGCTCTGAAGTCTGAGTTAGGAGACATATAAAGAACAAAAATTAGAAGTTTTGTTTCACTAAATTCAACTGCCCCAACATTCAAATACCTATTCAGTGCAATGCCGTGATACATATATGGACTCAAGTGGAATACTGTTTTTACGTATATAGCCACTCCCACACTCCACAAGGAATTCCTTGAAAAAGAGCCAGCTAATCTGTATCCTGGTAAAGGAAGCATACCTGAATTGTCAAATTAGTTAAGTGGTGCTCCGATATAGCAATAATTTCAGAGTCAATATCCATAAGCAGTTCACTAACTTTATCTCTAATATCTCATATATTTTGATGAAATATGCTAATTCCTTCTCTACTTGGAAACATGATGTCCTCTGAATGTGATCCCTTACTTAGAGGGGCTTTTCCTTCAAGCAAGTATATCTATCAGTGGAATTCAATCTAAAAAAAGGTGCAGCTCTAACACCAACTACTACGACAATTTTACCATGAGTGATCCCACCACCACCCACTACACTGTCACCTACAAGCTTTTCCAGTGTCCCCTTCCCATACCTATTGAGGTGCAGGCCATGCTGAATGAAACCCATTCTACTGTTGGACTTAACTGGCACCACTGAAATGTCACCCATGCCCTCTGCCATCAGTGCCTTCTCTAGCCCTTTGTTAATGCTCCCAACAGCTGCATTACGACGAGGCCAATCATAACACTGAAACAGTTTAAGCAACCATCTTTACCACTATTCCCTGCTCCACCCACTATCACTACCTGATCCTCCTCCATAAAATTCCTACATAACTTCCTTATGCTATCAGTCAACTGAGCCAACCCTGCACTAGACTTCACAATGCTGGTAACGTGGTACTCACTCCCCAACACTTCCTGCAACTGCTAACCCACACATCTACCGTGTGAACTACCTAGCAGCAGGACCTTCTTCTTTCTGTTAGACTTTGCAACTGACTTAGGCCTCCTAACTGCTGAGGACTACCGCATGTTTCCTGCACCTACAGCTACAGCTACAAGAGGCTCCTCTCCACTCAACTCTAACAGTTGGTCAAATCTATTGCATATATGAAAAGTACAACTGTCTGAATACCTCCTCCTCCTAGATGCCTTCTTGCCAACTGCCAGTTCTCATTCCCCTGCACCCTTCACCCTCCTCAACCTATCTAATTCCTTCTTTGTGTATTGTAACTGTAGCTGAAGGGCACAGATCTTACACTCCTGCTTCTCTGTCAACATATTTCTACTACAGATTCTGCATTACCAGGGGAGGATCTCGCTAGAATGCCCACTGTTTTCACCCCTGCAGCACCCCCCCCCCCCCCCCCCAATGAAAATACTAGAAAAAGAGAGAGCTCAGAAGCTAATGAACACTGTTTTTTGTTACATATGTCTATGAACCACACATATGCTCTAGGTAAGTGGTTGCCTTTCACTCATTTTATGTATGGTTCCAACCAGGAACTTCCGTTATTGATTGAAAGATAACGACATAGATACTGAATGCACGCTGCCCACAAATGCCATAACATGTAAGATAACATATGTGAGAATTCACTGTCAAATTGGACAATTATCAAAGTCATATACAGGGAAAAAAAAACAATGTGTGTCTCACATGTAAATTATCAAAACTAAAAATCAGCAATGGTTCCATCAAATACCTAAGGACAGAAAATCTACAGACAATGCCATGTGTAAACAATTTGATAACAAGCATTTACTGACTGCCCCAACCTTCTGTGATTCTGGAGTATAATAATCATTATTTTCTGAAAAATAAGTTTATCTTGTCTCCAGGTCAGATAATTAATAGATTAACAGTGGAAGAAATCTAGTTGAAGCACTGGAGAAAGAAAACTCAAAAAATTTCTTTAAAAGCTATACTATCCAAAGAGGAGAGTATACAGTCCCTTTTATGGCATTCTGCAGAACAGGCTGTTAGAAAGCATACAGCCATTAACAACAAAGAAGTACCCAAGTTTAAGAAGAGAGACATAAGCAAATGACAGCAGAACTTTCAAAAGAATCTATAACAAGATGACCACACTGGAATATGAACCCAACTCCCCTTGAATAGAAGGCAAGTATTTTAAATCTGTGCCTATGCAAGTTGTTTTATTTTTCCCTCTGAAATTACTGTGTGTTTTATAAAGAATTATACAAGTTTGACAGCAAAGTAGCTTATCAGTTTCATTAAAAACATAACAGTAGTGTGTCTACAAACTAGAAGTATTGAATATGCTACATTTTAATTACATGCCAAATTGGCTAAATGGAAGCTACAGTTATAACCATAAAATTAAAAAAATCTTGTTTGACATGTTGTCAATGATTACAGCACAATAATTTGATATTAATTTTAGAACCTGCAGGTTCTTACATTCTGAAAATTGTAAAGACTCTTCTCAGAGATGGCAAAAGTATATAGCAATTTTACAGGCAAATTGTATGGAATAACAAGAAAACTTTTTAAAAAGGGAAAAAGAAATACACACAATAAGAAGCAGATGAACAGGAGGAGTAACTCATAATTTACTAGCCTCAATCTCTATCAGCTTTTATCACACATATACCTCTGACTTGGTCCCCCACTTCAGTAAGGTTGTTAAGTCTATGAATCATAATCTACATTGATGTTTCAGCTGAGTTCCTTTGTCTCAGTCTGGCACTCTGCCCCCGCCTCCCGGCTGACATGGCAGTATGCAATATGCAACTATCCTTGCCTGTTCATCGGCAAGTTTTCTTAGGTTTTATATTTCCACTCTCTTCCTGCTGCTTCTATTTTCATCTGAGACTCTCCAAACAATAAAACAAGTGTGTGTGTGTGTGTGTGTGTGTGTGTGTGTGTGTGTGTGTGTGTGTGTGTGCATCCCTTCTCATTCTTTGGAAAAGTGACATTTCTTGAAAATAAAGTAATTGACTTACATTCTTTTGTTTTTATATTTTTTGACACAGCCACAAGAGCATTTCATAATGCCGTTATCGGTTTCAACAAGCTAGTGCTCATCTTCAGACTGACAGTAGATAAAAAGAGGACACACACACATACTCTCTCTCTCTCTCTCTCTCTCTCTCTCTCTCTCTCTCTCTCTCTCTCTCTCCCCGTATGTTTCTCCATTTGTCCCGTTTCCCATACTATTCATCCGACTGTGATGAAACTTTGGTGAGTTGTTGTGTGTCTACCTGCGGAGGCTTTTAAATTAGTATGACCATTCTACAATAGCTGACATGTGAGTTGTTTCAACAAATGTGTGTATTTCATATAGTTTAGCAGATGACTCTGAGCACTATGGGACTCAACATATAGTTTAGCAGGTTAATATGTTTTTGGTGGATGAGTATGCACGCTTGACATAACTGAATTCAATCAAATACAAACAATGACAGGTCAGTTCATGTATTTGGGTAAATATGAAGACTACATAAGTGAAGACACTCTATATCATTTGCATGCAATGAACCAAAAACTGGACTTTCAATTCACACCAGACACATATAATGAGGCATTGGTTTTGACTGAGGACATATATCTGGCAGCCACAAAGCACAAGTACAACTGGAAAAGGTTACACCAAATCTATCTGCAAACAAGCTTTTAGATCATGATTTTAAATGAGAAACACACTTTAATGTCAATGAATTGGATACATTGGTTCAAATTAATCTTTCAAAATAAGGTCCAGAAAAATATTTTCTAGTAGTGTATGACAGAATTATGATCGCAATTACAAGCCAAAGTGGTAGATTGCATATTCCAGGAGAACAGGCAAAACTTTTCTCATTTCTCTTATTTTGACAATATTCCACTGGCTATCACATTATCCGGAATTGTGGCAACTCTTTTTGATGGGATCCAAACAATGCATTAGCAGTGAATTCCTGTCCAACACACAAGTCACAGAGATACCGATATGAAATATCAATAAAAATCCTAGAATGTGTAAAGATTCCAATACATCAAAGCATCATATAGGATGAATGTACAATGGTGCACAAATACATTGGGAGCACTTCATCATACACTCAAAGGACTGAGAGGAGAAAACCAGATGTTTGGTGATGCACTCACTGTATTTTCTGGTGACTTTCAACAAATTCTATCAGTTATACTATGTTCAACAGCCGCTGATGAACATCATGCATGTCTCAGATCATCAGTTTTATGGTGAGCTGTACAGAAATTAAATTTTATGATCAATATATATGTATACCTACAACATGCATCCAGTAAATGTTTTGCAAAACGTTTGATATTTGGAATAAAATCTCACAATTCAATTTGCAATACCCATCAATAAAGCACAAGGACAATTGTTACAGGTGTGTGGACTAATTTGGCAAATCCATGCTTCTAACATGTGGCCTTTTCATGCTTTGCAAAACCTTCTGATTTACTTTTGTAAGCACCAGATAGTAAAACAAAAAATATTATGTATTCGAAAGCACTTCAACAAACAGAATTTAAGCATAAACACTTTCTTTCTTTGAATAGCTTTGCAACAAGTCGGGTGCTCACTAGTGGAATAATAAAAAAGAATGAAATAATACCTAAATAAAAATGCTGCAAGTGATTTCCAATGCATCGTCAACAGTACTGAAGGCAATAATAGATAAAGACTGAGGTTTTGTAAGTGGAGTGAAAACTCATCTTTGTTTGTATTCACAAAAGGAATATCTACTCCGACTGATTTTATAGTTACTTTCATTTAAGTAATGTGGAGTGATTTTTTAACAGTTTAAAAAAAATTAAAAATTCTGCATAAATTTCAGCAAAGTTACATAGAAAAGGCAAAAAAATTAATTATCTGCATTTATGTCTGTCAGTAAAAATGTTTGTGAGGTGCACACTGACATTTAGGAGGCAATGAATTTGTCATTATGCCTAGTTATCAGGGCGTCATTTCTTCATAGCTTGCAAGGCTGGAGAGAACAGTATATGACGGTTGGATACTGCAGCTGGGCACTGGGCACTGTATATAACAGGATGTCAGGAGCACAGCACAGCAAATAAAAATGAGCAGTTCATCACAGATGTTGAAACACACATCAATGAAGAACTCATTCTGTTCATTAAATAGTTTATCAAGTTTGTATCTTCTTGAAGCATAAACCTGCACATCTTCTTATTATCTAAGTATCTATCTTCTTCAAACAAAGATGATGTGACTTACCAAACAAAAATGCTGGCAGGTCGATAGACACACAAACAAACACAAACATACACACAAAATTCTAGCTTTCGCAACCAACGGTTGCTTCTTCAGGAAAGAGGGAAGGAGAGGGAAAGACGAAAGGATGTGGGCTTTAAGGGAGAAGGTAAGGAGTCATTCCAATCCCGGGAGCGGAAAGACTTACTTTAGGGGGAAAAAAGGACAGGTGTACACTCGCGCGCCCGCATACACACACACACACACACACACACACACACACACAAACACACACACACACACACACACACACACACACACATCCATCCGCACATACACAGAGGTGAGGCCTTTGGATAGGACAGAGGTTTCGGATTGGGAGAGAGGTTTGGAGGAAATGTTAACTACTGAATTAGGGTTTTGTGGTTCCAGATTGTGTTGATTGGAATTTGGAGGGAGTGGAGCTGGGACTGGGAGATTGAGTAGATGGGAGAGTCTGGGTTTGTGTGCAATGAGAAGAGGTTGAGGTTTGCTGGAAAGGTTGTGAAGGGTGAGTGAGTTGCCTTTCCGGAGGTGAGAAACCAGGAGATTGGATAGTTTTTTGAGGTAGAGGGTGGCATGCTGTTCTAATTTGCGATTGGCCAGTAGGAAGATGCTCTGAACAGCCGGTGTGGATGTGGGAGAGGAAAGATTGAGGACTTTTATTAAGGATAGAAGTTGACGGGTGTGTTCATTGGCAACTCACTCACCCTTCACAACCTTTCCAGCAAACCTCAACCTCCCCTCGTACGCCAACCTATTCATGGGTCGCTTAGAGGAAGCCTTCTTGGTTACCCAGGCCTGCCATCCCAAAGTTTGGTACAGATTTATTGATGACATCTTCATGATCTGGACTCACACTGAAGAAGAACTCCAGAATTTCCTCTCCAACCTCAACTCCTTTGGTTCCATTAGATTCACCTGGTCCTACTCCAAAACCCATGCCACTTTCCTTGACGTTGACCTCAATCTGTCCAATGGCCAGCTTCACACGTCCGTCCACATCAAACCCACCAACAAGCAACAGTACCTCCATTATGACAGCTGCCACCCATTCCACATCAAACGGTCCCTTCCCTACAGCCTAGGTCTTCGTGGCAAATGAATCTGCTCCAGTCCTGAATCCTTGAACCATTACACCAACAACCTGAAAACAGCTTTCGCATCCCGCAACTACCCTCCCGACCTGGTACAGACGCAAATAATCAGAGCCATTTCCTCATCCCCTCAAACCAAGAACCTGCCACAGAAGAACCGCACAAGTGCCCCACTTGTGACAGGATACTTTCCGGGACTGGCTCAGACTCTGAATGTGGCTCTCCAGCAGGGATACGACTTCCTCAAATCCTGCCCTGAAATGAGATCCATCCTTCATGAAATCCTCCCCACTCCACCAAGAGTGTCTTTCCGCCACCCACCTAACTTCCGTAACCTCTTAGTTCATCCCTATGAAATCCCCAAACCACCTTCCCTACCCTCTGGCTCCTACCCTTGTAACCGCCCCCGGTGTAAAACCTGTCCCATGCACACTCCCACCACCACCTACTCCAGTCCTGTAACCCGGAAGGTGTACACGATCAACGGCAGAGCCACGTGTGAAAGCACCCACATGATTTACCAACTGACCTGCCTACACTGTGAAGCTTTCTATGTGGGAATGACCAGCAACAAACTGTCCATTTCGCATGAATGGACACAGGCAGAGAGTGTTTGTTGGTAATGAGGATCACTCTGTGGCTAAACATGCCTCGGTGCACGGCCAGCACATCTTGGCACAGAGTTACACAGTCCGAGTTATCTGGATACTTCCCACTAACACCAACCTGTCAGAACTACGGAGATGGGAACTTGCCCTTCAGTATATCCTCTCTTCTCGATATCTGCCAGGCCTCAAACTCCGCTAATTTCAAGCTACCACCGCTCATACCTCACCTGTCTTTCAACAACTTCTCTGCTTGCCTCTGTACTTCCGCCTCGACTGACATCTCTGCCCGAACTCTTTGCCTTTACAAATGTCTGCTTGTGTCTGTGTATGTGCGGATGTGTGTGTGTGTGTGTGTGTGTGTGTGTGTGTGTGTGTGTGTGTGTGTGTGTGTGTGTGTGTGGGCGCGCACGCGCACGCGCACGTGTGCGAGTGTACACCTCTCCTTCCTTCCCCCTAAGGTAAGTCTTTCCGCTCCCGGGATTGGAATGACTCCTTACCCCCTCCCTTAAAGCCCACATCCTTTCGTCTTTCCCTCTCCTTCCCTCTTTCCTGAAGAAGCAACCGTTGGTTGCGAAAGTTAGAATTTTGTGTGTGTGTCTATCGACCTGCCAGCACTTTTCTTTGGTAAGTCACATCATCTTTGTTTTTAGATATATGTTTCCCACATGGAATGTTTCCCTCTATTATATCTATCTTCTTCTTTATATATAACGCATTATGAAATGATAACGTGGTTAAGTTGAAAAACGTGCGTACGCTCACACACACACACACACACACACACACACACACACACACACACACACACACACAGAGAGAGAGAGAGAGAGAGAGAGAGAGAGAGAGAGAGAGAGAATATCATAGTCATCAACTGGTATTTTCACAAGGGGAGTGGGCCAAGCAAGAACAGCTTGCTCTCATTATGTAACATAAATCATGAAGCACAATATAAAGGATCAGAACAAATAAATCTGTAAATTATGTCTGTATAATAAATATGAGAAAACTTCTTGCTGAAAATAGCCTTACTTAAATCAGTCAAAAACTAAGAAAACTTTAAGTTGCTTCAAAAATTTGAATCTACTATAAACCATATCATAAAATATGTAATGATAAGAGTTTGGCGATATTTGCAGATGGTTTCAGTTATCTGGTTTATCCCAAAACAATTAAGTTATCTATAAAACAGCTTTAGAAGATACCTTGTTTGAACCTTCTGCAGTAATGAGTAAGGCTAATGTTAACACCTAGAACATTAATTCTGCAGTTTAAACAAGTACTGGTATTCAAGTAAATTCTTCATTTTCATTTAAATTTGTCTTTCATACAGTTGAAAGTACTATCACATGAAACTATAAAATAAATGTTATCCATTGAGACACACGCAAACAAAATGTGATGGTGTAGTATGAAAAATATAATTAATTTTCAAACAATTACATGTGCAGTGCAACATAAAAATAGGACTTAGGGGATACTGTCTGAAATATATTTTGCAAAGTTGCCACACATAAGAAAATAAACATCAGCTTATTATAACAACAGACAATTAAGAATTACTCCCTACAATTAATAATTACCATGCTGTAAAGTATAACTTTCTTTAAGTGGCTGTCCATGATGTACAATTCCTAGTTGCCCTTTTCTTCCACTACCACAAACAAATACATCACCCTGGTCAGTGACAACTGCTGTGTGTCTTAGACCAGATGAAAGTTGTTTCACTTTATGGTCTGTCAACTGGAGAGGTGAGGCACTGAATGTGACCTTAAAAAAAAATTGTAATTAGTTGGTCGGTATGACATGAAAACGTACCTCCAAACTGATTGTAAGCGAGATACATTCTTCCAGTGATCGTAAACCTACATGTTGGCTATATACATAGTTGTATTACTTGTACATTTTTTTAAATATTTAAGATCAAATACACTTGGTTCTAGGCTCAGATTTAAAGAGAAAACAATTGCAATTGCATTCTGTATTATCTACATTTCCTATTAAAGACATTCCCTATGAAGTAGAAGGTACTGTGCAAGCTCACATGTTTACAATTTGTTTTAAAAACCATACTTATATTAATAAATTACTATGTGATATATGGTGTGTGGTTTTGTGGGATAAGCATAAGTGTGAAATTACAAATTCAAAGTTTCCTGTTACAATCATGAGTTGGGCCTAAAATGGTTTTAGATTTTATCATGGCTTTCATTTCTAACTGTTCTTGGTGTAGGTGAAAACTGTCAACATGAGTCTTATTCTACATTGAACATATAACTAACTGGGTAAGAAAGGTCATAGATCACAGAAAAGAAAGTGTGGTACACATCTCTTTTAATAGAATCATACCATAAAACTTAGTTCCTTGTTACAAAACAACTCTAACAGTTAGAACACATCAGTAACATAAGTAATTTTGTAAGCAAAAAATTTCGCGATCTCTCTCTCAGAATTTTTAATTAATTTATTGGCAGAAAATTACATGAACATAATTTTATTGCCTGAAATCATTTTAATGCATGTTGTATGTCCAGTGGATGAATTTAGTTTTCCCGTTCAGCCTATTCTTTACATGTCTCTCTTATCTTGCCTCTTCACTACATCAGTGATCATTATCCTGAATAATTTATGACAAACATTTACAAACAACTGAACTAAACATACCTGCTAGTAGTGTGTAGCACCTACTTTTACCTGATGATGGCAACAGTACATAAAGACAGAACTCTATAAGACACCAAAACTCTTAAGGATCCGTTCCTAATCCTTAAGCACTCAACTGCTACCCACAACTCATGGGAATTCATTGGAGCAGGGTCCAAAGGACACACATTTCAATTGATGGCATCAAAATTATTCCAAATAGGTTTAATGTCAGGTGATTTGGAAAGCCAAACAAAGCATTTTGACACAAGACACACACAAATTATGACATGTAGCTGTTAACGGGTACAGATTTACATCAACAGGAAAACTTGAAAATTTGTGTGGACTGGGATTCGTACTCTTGTCTCCTGCTTACTATGTAGAAGCTCTGGCCACTGAATCATCTGGAAACAGTGGTCATTGCCAACTGCACTGACTACCCCAGAATACCTCTCCTCAGATCCAGATTCTCAACTTATCCTCATTACTCGTGGCATTTCACCAATTCCCATAAGAGTTCGAATGTGGTGTTCATCTGCACTGAAGGGATCATTGGCCAGTCTCCCCTTAATTATATACAGGGTGTTACAAAACGGTACGGCCAAACTTTCAGGGGACATTCCTCACACACAAATAAAGAAAATATGTTATGTGGACATGGGTCCGGAAACGCTTAATTTTCATATTAGAGTTCATTTTAGTTTCGTCAGTATGTACTGTACTTTCTTGATTCACCGCCAGTTGGCCCAATTGAAGGAAGGTAATGTTGACTTCCATACTTGTGTTGACATGCGACTCATTGCTCTACAGTACTAGCATCAAGCACATCAGCACGTAGCATAAATAGGTTAGTGTTAATCGCGAATGTGGTTTTACAGTCAGTGCAATGTTTACAAATGCGGAGTTGGCAGATGCCCATTTGATGTATGGATTAGCACGGGGCAATAGCCGTGGCGCGGTACGATTGTATTGAGACAGATTTCCAGAACGAAGGTGTCCCAACAGGAGACGTTCAAAGCAATTGATCGGCGTCTTAGGGAGCACGGAACATTCCAGCCTATGACTCGCAACTGGATAAGACCTAGAACGATGAGGACACCTGCAATGGACGAGGCAATTCTTTGTGCAGTTGATGATAACCCTAATGTCAGCATCAGAGAAGTTGCTGCTGTACAAGGTAACGTTGACCACGTTACTGTATGGAGAGTGCTATAGGACAACCAGTTGTTTCCGTACCATGTACAGCGTGTGCAGTGCAGGCACTATCAGCAGCTGATTGGCCTCCACGGGTACACTTCTGTGAATGGTTCATCCAACGTGTCAATCCTCATTTCAATGCAAATGTTCTCTTTACAGATGAGGCTTCATTCCAACGTGATCAAATTGTAAATTTTCATAATCAACATGTGTGGGCTGACGAGAATCCACACGCAATTGTGCAATCACATCATCAACACAGATTTTCTGTGAATGTTTGGGCAGGCATTGTTGGTGATGTCTTGATTGGGCCCCATGTTCTTCCACCTATGCTCAATGGAGCACGTCATCATGATTTCATATGGGATAATCTAACTGTGCTGCTAGAACATGTGACTTTACAAGTACGACACAACATGTGGTTCATGCACGATGGAACTCCTGCACATTTCAGTTGAAGTGTTCATACGCTTCTCAACAACAGATTTGGTGACCGATGGATTGGTAGAGGTGGACCAATTCCATGGCCTCCATGCTCTCCTGACCTCAACCCTCTTGACTTTCATTTATGGGGGCATTTGAAAGCTCTTGTCTACGCAGCCCCAGTACCAAATGTAGATACTCTTTGTGCTCATATTGTGGACGGCTGTGATACAATATGCCATTCTCCAGGGCTGCATCAGCGCATTAGGGATTCCATGCGACGGAGGGTGGATGCATGTATCCTCGCTAACGTAGGACATTTTGAACATTTCCTGTAACAAAGTGTTTGAAGTCACGCTGGTACATTCTGTTGCTGTGTGTTTCCATTCCATGATTAATGTGATTTGAAGAGAAGTAATAAAATGAGCTCTAACATGGAAAGTAAGCATTTACAGACACATATCCACATAACATATTTTCTTTCTTTGTGTGTGAGGAATGTTTCCTGAAAGTTGGCCGTACCTTTTTGTAACACTCTGTATATGGAGTTATCTCCCCCTTATTTTTACGTACTTTTCCATCCAGGAATTTCTGTTACTGTTATAACTAACAACAAAGGGAGACAAACAAAAAAACTACAAAGCACTTTTTAAGGAACTAAGAGTTCTTTCCCTTTTGAGTATCTTGAAATGTGTGGTGCACACAAAGTAAATACCTTAGACATCTAAAACAAAATTCTGACCATCATCATCAGGACACACTGAAAGGCAATATATTCATAAATTAGAAAACAAAACTGCTGTTAACAGACACCTTGATTCTGTTTAAGTAAGACTGTACAAAATCAAACTTTCACAAAAGAGATGTGCCCTTAGAAAAATTCACATCTGAAGTTTACCAGCTTCTCCAGAGACAATGTAGTCTCATACTTAATGAAGTGACCCTTTCATTGTGCATAAATGTGGGTAACACATAAGGCGTGTGAGAAAAGTAGTCGGACTGACAACAGAGTAAGCAATCTGGTACCCGAGGTGTTGTTCTACTTGTGTAGACTGTTGTGTTCACCTCTCCCAGATGCTCAGTCTGAGTTTCAGCTCTATACAGCATTCGCATGATTTTTGAGAGCATCATCAGTGAAGTTGTGTTTTTGTTGTGTGTTACAAAAATGGAACAGAGGAATTTAGAGCAACGTTAGAAGGGAGACCTTCAATTTCAAAAATCAATGGAAATTTCAAACGTCTGCATAATCTCGTCAGATTGTTCCTCCGGAACAAACTGTCAACCAACTGTTTTACAAAGACAACCTTTAAAAGTTCAAAAACGGATGACTTGAGTGAGACTAGACATTGTAGACAAGTGGATGCTGCAGCATGACAAGACCCTGTGTCACACGGCTGCTTACACATGGGATTTTGGACCTCAAGAGGCACTCCTGTTGTTCCAAAACCTCCCTATTCATCTGATCTGAGTCCTTGTGACGTTTTTCTTTTCCCAAAATTGAAAAAGTCTTAAAAGAATGTCATTTTGGGACTCTGCAGAGCTTTCATTAGAATGTGACCAACAAGGACCTACCTGCTGAAGCCTTTCAGCACTCCACCAGTGTACAGCTGCCGAAGGGAACTACTTTGAAGGGGACAAGATTGTTGTTCAGTCTCATTACTCTTTTCACACACCTTTTAACACACCATTGTTAATTACATTAACTGCTGCCAATAATAAATGTGTAATTCATAAAATTAAAATATACATATTATACTCTACATAATTAATACTGTATATATCTCATTATAATACAGACTTTTGTACTATATTTTACCTGGGAAGAAACAAATTTAAAGCATTATTCAGTATCACTGCAATATGTTTGTTTGGTTATTCTCAATTGTTATTAAATTATATACTACATAGAGAGGATTGCAAAATGATTCATCACCAACAAATATCAAGAAGTCTGCTCAGGAACACCACTAAGAGCCTTCCTTCGCATATTACCTTGAAATGTATGAATTTGCAAGAACAGCAATAAACATGTAAATGAGTCAAGCTCAATTTTTAATAAAAGTTTGTGAGGCGAGTCTACCAAATATCTTCAAATGTATGTGAGTTACAGATGCTCTGACCAATCATGGGAATTACAGGCGACAAAGTAGTGGCTGGGTTTGAGCAATTAACAACATTTAACAAGATGATTTTCTTTCATCACAGGAAAAGTAAACTTCAGCATAATCTTGTAACATACTAACCTGATCCCTTGGCAGAGACAGTTGTCCATAGACATTGGAGCCCCAACCAAATAATTTCCCATCCCTTGTCAGAGCAAAACTTGTTTCCCAGCCACAGCTGATATCAATGATATGGTGCCCTGAAAGAGCTGCTATATGTTCAAAAGATGCTGCTTGTTCTTCCAAAGACTGACCTAATTGGCCTTTGTTATTCCAGCCACAGGAATAAATGTTTCCATTTTTATCCAAAATGAGTGTATGGCCTCCACCTCCACAAAGTCTTGTAAGTAACTTTGGTTCAATTGTTGGAGCTGTCACTTCAACAGGTTCAGCACAAAGCTCAGATTTATAACCAACTCCAAGCTGACCATATGTATTTGCACCCTGGAATAAATATAAAATTTTGTGATAGCCAGAATTTACTAGAAGCCAGGAAGTAAGCAAAAAGAACAAATTAAAAATATGCCAAAAGGAAGCAAAATCACCATGTGAAATTGAAAGAATCTGAATAACAGCAATTGTCAGTTCAATACTCCAGCATTCTTTATTTGCTCAAAATAATTTTCATAACAGTCAGACAAATTTACTACACATTAAAAATAATGAAATATACCTCCTGTAAAGAAGGCAACTACAATATGATTCTGCAAAGATAAAATTGACTTGAAAGAAGGAATTAAAGTGGACCCTATAGACAGGCATTCTTCTTGGCATGTGTGTCCATCTTTTTATCTGCTGTATTTATTTTCCTAATGTTTGCTTTCCTTGCCTGTGATTTACCGATTGGCCTCTTCAGCACTTTTTAACTCCTTTTTCTTTAAAGTCTTCCCTGTTAAATTTCATTATTTATTCTGATCTTGTCCTATTCTTTAATGTTATAAAAAGAAACAAAATACTGATTAGTGATAACACTTAAATCTCCACAAGAAAAGAGGTACTTGAAGGTTTCAGCGAAAACAAGAGCTGAACCTTTTTTTCCTCTGTCCCTCCCTATCCCACCAATCATAAATGCTGCAGTCTCATTTTTCAATTATGTTACACAGAAACTTGTGTGGCAAGTTTATAAAGATATGTACTTTGCCCAATATGACAATGTACACAGCATTGTTCATACAAATACCTGATCTTCACAAATGACAATTTTGTCATTGAAAAGCATATTTCACAGCATCACACTGCTATTAGGTTAGAATATGAGGTTTTGGCATATAATTCTGCAAATGCAGTCTGAAGATAAATATGCCAAATCTGAAACCAGGTATTGCGCATCTTCAAATTTGTTGCAGTTGGTGATAAAAATTATTTAAAAAATCATTTCCACTAATTCTACTGAAACACTAATAACCTAATAACAACAGACAATGAAACTGGTTTGAAATTAAATTTGAGGACAACAAGAAAGTGGCCCATCAACAATTTTGCATTTTTGCAATAACATCATGTAGGGTCCCACAACAATCAGTACTAGGCCCATTCTTATTCTTAACCTTCGTACATGGTCTTCCAATGATTCTAAAGGATGGTTCAAAAATTGTAATGCTTTGCCAATGAAAGAAGCATACTAATCAAGACCGAGCAATAGGACACAACAGTGTTGTGACTCGCCGATCTTTCAAAGTGTCGCCGTGCAGTTACGTGTGTCCTCTACATGCAGTGCTGTCTGCCAGCCATGCAGCAGCCATGCCACCTAAGTGGCCAGCCAGTCACCAGCTGCTAGACTTGGACTCAGTGCTGATTTGACTGTTACAGTGTACACACGTCTGACTTTGTTTACTTGATCAGTGACTTGCATGTATTGTGTCGTCCTAGAAATATATTTGTTCAACTACCTATCACAGGTTTTGACATTATAACAAATGGTTAGGACACCGGATTCACATTCAGGAGGTCGATGGTTCACACCCATATCTGGCCATCCATGATTTCCTTAAATCACTTTGGGCAAATGCCAGGATTATTTGTTTGAAAGGGCACAGCCAATTTCCTTACCCATCCTTCCCTCATCCGATGGGACTGATGACCTCGCTGTTTGGTCCGCTCCCCCAAATTGCCAAGTAAAACATATGAAACAAGAGTTCAAACTTAAACCTTATCAAACACAGCTAACATGGTAGCTGAACGGGCTTACAAGTGGTTCACAGTAAATTGTTTAAACCTTAATCATGCAAAAATTCATATTATGCTATTTCTAAAAAATAGGAGCGACCTGTTAGCAACAGAAGTAAACATTAATTGGTCACACAATACATGAAATAGTCTGTGTAAAATTTTTGGAATACAGTTGCATACCAAGTATAATGGAGTCAATACGTAATTAAATTAATCAAAAAATTCAGTTTGCACGTCGAAGCTTCTCTCATTGTGTTGACCCAATGAGAAGAGCATTGGCTTACTTTGCAAAATTTTGCTCCTTGTTCTCTCATGGAATTATCTTTTGGGGCAGTGTGTGGTGGTACGTGTTGTTATTCAAGGTAGCACCATGTCCCACATCCTTTCTCTGTGATTACGAAATATGGTCATGCAGAAACCTTAATTTATGGTAGTAGTAGTAGTAAAGGAAAGACCACATACTGTCTGCGTATTCTTTATTTATGTGCATATAAGAAATGCAAATATAAGTGTAGTACATTCACAAGGCACAACAGAGGGCTAATGTTTTCCTGAGGGGGAAGGAGCCATTTATACTTTGATGCCAAAGAAGAAGAGGTCGCGATGACAAAGGCTTTGTTCCAAATAAGAAAAACAAAATAAGATTGTATGGAATTATTAACTTAATTACTTCTTGGCTTTGGGATATTAGCGATCTGCCTGTCAATGAGTTTGGTTATTAAGAGCTTAAATGTTAATGTTTAATTGATATGTTGAAAGTGTTATGGAGACTGTAAAATACAGAAGGATTTTGAATAGAAGTGGTTACATGTTTTCGTAGCTAGTGTAGCAAATATATTCCTCCATTATTACAGCATTTTCCTGCTGATGGTAAAGAAGTTTGATATAGCTACAAGTGGCATTGTTCAGCAGGACCATAACTTGAAGGGGTGACATGAATGCAGAAAGAGAAGATTTAAAGTAAAGATAATTACAAACATAAGAGTGACAGGTCACATTTATAGAATTGGTACCCTGGTTAAGCACTCTCCAGCAACAAACAGCGGCGGCAACTTTCAAAGTGTCCATAAGGAAAATGTTGATTCGCTAGAAGTGAGCAGTAAGAATGGTGTGTAAACAGCCACACATATCACACAAGACTCTTTGAAGATCTTGGAATTCTTACATTCTCTTCCCAACACATTTATTCATTAATGGTTTTTGTTGCTGGCAATAAAAACCATTCTAACCTGAATTCTGATCTACACAGTCACAATATAAGGTACAGAAATATTTTTCATATAGTCTTTGTCTCCTTGTCGAGAGTTCTGAGTAGAGTTATGTACTCTTATGCAAAATATATTCAGCAAGCACCAATCCAACAGAAAGCAAGAAACTGAAAATTCCCCCATAAGCCAATATTTCTACAGATGACTTAATGGCAAATACCGGTATTCATTGTAAAGCTGCATGATAAGCAGGAAAGTATTGTAAACATATGACTCAGTATTTACCAATGTAGGTAGCTATTTTCTTTGAAAAATACGAATGTAATCAAGTAAATATTAAGCTACCGGTTGTATCCAATAACTCAGATATAAATATAAGCAATTGTATTTGCATTGTTCCACTATCAGTAATGTGCAAATCACAGCATGTACACTACAAATGATGCTACAAGACAGAAGCATACCTACTAGTGCCACATGGGATCGTGTGGTGTCAGGAAATTACTTCTGATTCAGAATAAAGGAACCAACATGCCTAGCAGTGGACCATGTGTGTGTTGCTCTTATTCAATGTTCAGACCCCGTGATCCAGTTGCTGTTTATACAATGACCACTGCAGTCGACTGGAACATTGTGAGGTCTACTGTGCATCCAGATTCTAACCTACAGCTTACAACTGACCATGCAAGGAATTAGTTTTAAGTATTGTACTTGTGGTCTGTATAACCAATGTACTGTGCTTAATAAATGACCTGTTTACCAAGCCTGAACACTACTAATAAGAGATAAACGACAGCTATTTAATACAACTGATGAGATAACAGTTTGTTTCTTTTTTTCAGAGCAGACACTGTTTCATATTTACTTGAATAGAGATACTTTGAAACTCCAGAGATGAAATTTCTTAGAACTATAAAAGGAAGAAAAGGCACAGGGACATGTTTTGGCAATGTGTTCTAAACCAAGAACACTGTAATTTATTGCTTGAACAGTACTCACAAATGAAAGACAAGTACAATACAATAAGAAGACTAGTAGAATACAATAAGCAATGCACAAGTGGCTGGTCGAGCCTGGTGCTATGACCTGTATATTCATTAGTTTCAACAGGGAGTGCTTAGGGGTCTGTGCACACAACTGCTGTCATATTGTATTGGCAGGCTGGCTGGCCTCTCTTGGTCAAATCAAGACTTCAGGAGCAAACTACGATGTAGCACACAGACAAAACTGGTAGTTACAGCACAGAGCTCATATAAGCACACAGAAAATAAGTTGGTCAACGACTGCACAGATGGCATGATAGGAATGGGGACACCGTTAGTTGTGGGTGTTCCAGACTCAGCGACCACCACATGGTAGGGGAGGTGCTGTTAAATAGCTGAACCCTATGCACAAACGCATATTGCACATGACGTATAAGCTATAGCTAACAAGTCTGCAAATGATGATATTAACACGTTATGTCAATATGACCAATAATGAGATAAATATAAAGGTTCAGAGTCATTAATTTCTCACTAGAGCAAGAAAAATGAATTGTTGTATAAACAAAGAATTACCACACAAAAAAAAAGTTGGATCAATAAAAAAGTAACATAGGAGACAACACCACTTACTATGATAGTGGACAAGGAAAGAAAGAACAAGGCTCAAAAGTACCTTCAAGTAATTTTTTACCATTTTCTATTCTCTTCATTGTGCAACAAAAATAGCTCTTGGCTCCTACAGCCCTCTCAAACACAGTTTTTTATGGGCTTTTTGTTTCCCCCTTTGCTTCTTCCGAATAAATTAAATGGTCAACATGTAATGACATGCACCTGATTATGAAGAACTTTTCCTGCACCCATGGTGTGTGAAGACAACAATGCCAAGCTGTGTAGTGAAGAGTGAGCAACAAGAATGCATGAAATACACAGGTTGGAAGGCAACAAGCAATTGGAGCAGCTCCCTTTGGAACAACAGCATACATTTATCCAACTATCAGAACAAAAATGTGTTTCTGCTTAGGTGTCGCTTTATTTTGTGCAAGCTCTATCTGCTGGTGGAGTAGCAACTGTTGTCTAAGTAACTCTAATGGATCTGCTACTTATGATACATTTTCTCCCATATTTCTATCTGGTCTACAAAGAAAGTAATATATGATCTCTCATATTCAGTTCCGGTAGAACGAAATAAGAAAACTTATCCTGTTGGTACGTCCTATAATCTTGCTAATGCCTTTGGTTGTATAGATCATAAAATTCTACTAGATAAACTACAGTGTACACCTGTCCTTTTTTCCCCCTAAGGTAAGTCTTTCCACTCCCGGGATTGGAATGACTCCTTACCCTCTCCCTTAAAACCCACATCCCATCGTCTTTCCCTCTCCTTCCGTCTTTCCTGAAGAAGCAGCCGTCAGTTGCATTTGTTTTTAAGTTTCAGAACTGGAGTTCAATTGGCACACACCAAATAAAACCCTTCTCTCTCTCTCTCTCTCTCTCTCTCTGTGTGTGTGTGTGATATATATATGACCTGAAGACAGGATTGCTAGTATCATTTCTTTGAATACTATCCTGTGGTGCAGTCTTCTAGGGCAATGCAGTAAGGTCAAAATAGTATTTATCACACAAAAGTGAACAGTAAACACATTGTGTAAGGTTGATAATTGAGCATCTTGGGGAGGTCCCATCATCCACCTTTGGACTGTTACACTAACGTGTCATTTCATTTCCTCCCAAATGGTATTTGTGGTTAATATTAAGAGTGCATTAAAAATGAAACAAGAAATTCACAACTACAAGATTAGAGGTGAATATAATTCCCATACTGGTCATGTGTGTCTACCTATGGTTTAGGCTGGAGTTTTATTTCTGGTGCAATAATCTACCAGGTTGCTGATAGGCACCTGACAGAAAATTAAAAATACTCGGACACTCAAGAACAATGTAAAAAGTACCTTATTAGTTACACCTACAATTTATCAGTATGTTTGGAAGTGGGCATGTAATTTCCAGTTTCCAATTAACAATAATGTTGGTATTAAACAAGTTTTCACTTTTCAGTTCTAGATAGCTGATAAGTGGTCTTTGAATTCTGTTAAGTTGCAGAAATGTTGAATTTAAAGTTGTTGACACAAACAGCAGCTGCATAGTGTAAGAAGTAATTCCCGTAATTATCATTGTGAGCACATTATCATTAGCCATAATTTGCTCTTAATATACATCACAGAAGTGGCCTACAATGGCTACTTGTAATTATTAACATTAACATACCTCTCCCTGATGTTGGGTTTTATGGAGAACAATGTGCTAACAAATGGATGAATGAGAAGGAACAAAGCCTACATGGATTTTATTTTGTGTATTGCGTTGTGGCTGCATAAATCACAATTCACATGAAACCCCACACCTCTCCACATCCACATCGCATCCAACGATGCCACTGACACGGCAGCCGGGAATGTCGATGGAGTTTACATTATTTTGTGTTCTCTACTTTCCCTCAAATATAACTTCTTTTTCATCTCCTTGGTTTACTTTGAAGCTGATTCTCCTCCCTCCCCCCACACAAACTGGTATGGTTTCATCTGTAATACCAATTGTAAAACTGTCTTTATCTGTAATCTCTTTTTGTTTTGTGTTTTTCCTTTGTGCAACATTCTCACCCTCTCGAATCCAGTTTGTTTCCTTTGCAAGAAGTATTTACAGGTATGTGTGGTTAATCTGCTGTCATCACTTTTATATAAATGTCTAAAGACTGACTGCTTTTCCTACTATTTCTGTTTAGACTTTTCCAACATTACTTCTCAATTTCCAAGAAGCTATCATTGCTGTTGTTGTGGTCTTCAGTCCTGAGACTGGTTTGATGCAGCTCTCCATGCTGCTCTGTCCTGTGCAAGCTTCTTCATCTCCCAGTACCTACTGCAACCTACATCCTCCTGAATCTGCTTAGTGTATTCACTTCTTGGTCTCCCTCTATGATTTTTACCCTCCACGCTGCCCTCCAATACTAAGTTAGTGATCCCTTGATTCCTCAGAACATGTCCTACCAACCGATCCCTTCTTCTAGTCAAGTTGTGCCACAAACTCCTCTTCTCCCCAATTCTATTCAATACCTCCTCATTAGTTGTGTGATCTACCCATCTAATCTTCAGCATTCTTCTGTAGCACCACATTTCGATAGCTTCTATTCTCTTCTTGTCCAAACTATTTATTGTCCATGATTCACTTCCATACATGGCTACACTCCATACAAATACTCTCAGAAACGACTTCCTCACACTTAAATCCATACTCGATGTTAGCAAATTTCTCTTTTTCAGAAACACTTTCCTTGCCATTGCCAGTCTACATTTTATGTCCTCCCTACTTCGAACATCATCAGTTATTTTGCTCCCCAAATGGCAAAACTCCATTACTACTTTAAGTATCTCATTTCCTAATCTAATTCCCTCAGCATCACACGACTTAATTCGACTACATTCCATTATCCTCATTTTGCTTTTGTTGATGTTCATCTTATATCCTCCTTCAAGGCACTGTCCATTCCGTTCAACTGCTCTTCCAAGTCCTTTCCTGTCTCTGACAGAATTACAATGTCATCGGCAAACCTCGAAGTTTTTATTTCTTCTCCATGGAATTTAATACCTACTCCACGTTTTTCTTTTGTTTCCTTTACTGCTTGCTCAATATACAGATTGAATAACATCGGGGAGAGGCTACAGCCCTGTCTCACTCCCTTCCCAACCACTGCTTCCCTTTCATATCAATCGACTCTTATAACTGCCATCTGGTTTCTGTACAAATTGTATATAGCCTTTCACTCCCAGTATTTTACCCCTGCCACCTTCAGAATTTGAAAGACAGTATTCCAGTCAACATTGTCAAAAGCTTTCTCTAAGTCTACAAATGCTAGAAACATAGGTTTGCCTTTCCTTAATCTATTTTCTAAGATAAGTCGTAGGGTCAGTATTGCCTCACATGTTCCAACATTTCTACGGAATCCAAACTGATCTTCCCCGAGGTCAGGTTCTACCAGTTTTTCCATTCATCTGTAAACAATTCGCGTTAGTATTTTGCAGCCGTGACTTATTAAATTGATAGTTTGGTAATTTTCACATCTGTCAACACCTCCTTTTTTGGGACTGGAATTATTATATTCTTCTTGAAGTCTGAGGATATTTCGCCTGGCTCATACATCTTGCTCACCAGATGGTAGAGTTTTGTCCAGGCCGGCTCTCCCAAGGCTATCAGCAGTTCTAATGGAATGTTGTCTACTCCTGGGGCCTTGTTTCGACTCAGGTCTTTCAGTGCTCTGTCAAACTCTTCACACAGTATCATATCTCCCATTTCATCTTCATCTACATCCTCTTCCATTTCCAGAACATTGTCCTCAAGTACATCGCCCTTGTATAGACCCTCTATATACTCCTTCCACATTTTTGCTTTCCCTTCTTTGCTTAGAACTGGGTTTCCATCTGAGCTCTAGATATTCATAGATGTGGTTCTCTTTTCTCCAAAGGTCTCTTTAATTTTCCTGTAGGTAGTACCTATCTTACCCCTGGTGAGATAAGCCTCTACATCCTTATAGTTGTCCTCTAGCCATCCCTGCTTAGCCATTTTGCACTTCCTGTCGATCTCATTTTTGAGACGTTTGTATTACTTTTTGCCTGCTTCATTTACTGAATTTTTATATTTTCTCCTTTCATCAATTAAATTCAATATTTCTTCTGTTACCCAAGGATTTCTACTAGCCCTCATCTTTTTACCTACTTGATCCTATGCTGCCTTCACTACTTCATCCCTCAAAGCCACCCATTCTTCTTCTACTGTATTTCTTTCCCCCATTCCTGTCAATTGTTTCTTTATGCTCTCCCTGAAACTCTGTAAAACCTCTTGTTCTTTCAGTTTATCCAGGTCCCATCTCCTTAAATTCCTACCTTTTTGCAGTTTGTTCAGTTTTAATCTACAGTTCATAACCAATAGAGTGTGGTCAGAGTCCACATCTGCCCCTGGAAATGTCTTACAATTTAAAACCTGGTTCCTAAATGTCTGTCTTACCAATATATAATCTATCTGATACCTTCTAGTATCTCCAGGCTTCTTCCATGTATACAACCTTCTTTCATGATTCTTGAACCAAGTGTTAGCTGTGACTAAGTTATGCTCTGTGCAAAATTCTACAAGGCGGCTTCCTCTTTCATTTCTTACACCCAATCCATATTCACCTACTACGTTTCCTTCTCTTCCTTTTCCTACTACCAAATGCCAGTCACCCATGACTATTGAATTTTCATCTCCCTTCACTATCTGAACAATTTCTTTTATCTCATCATACATTTTATCAATTTCTTTGTCATCTGCAGAGCTAGTAGTAGGTGTGGGCTTTGTATCATTAGTAAAGTCATATTCCCATTAATTATTCTTTCGGCAATTTCTGCACTTTTCTTACACAAAATTGTGAACACCAAGGATAAAGCTAGTAAGGTAGAAGGAGAATTTGACTTAGTACCATTCCAACATTTGTTAACAGGTATAATCATATAGGGTATCAAATTAAATTTATGACTGAATTGAGAACTTTTTGGTAGGGGAAGTGTAGCTTGTTATCTTGGACATAGAGCCAGCAGGAGGTGAAGAAGTTTTAATTCTTAAATATTGCACCGAGAGCAGGCTCTATGACACACAAACTCCCATCCCCTTCTCACACCCCAGTACTATATAATACAGACCAGTGAACTCTGGGGCCACAGAAGATGAGCAGTGCAGGGAGCTGAGCTTATTCACATGTTTACGCTCTTAATGTTAATCTGCTATGATACAGCTGCTTCTCTGATGGTGACTGTACTTTGACTTAGTTCTATCCTTTGGGTTAGTACTTGGGCATTGTGTTCAATAAATGAGATGTGTATCATATCTCTACAGTCCACAGGGTTGTTTGACCAATGGGACAACATCATGGTAATGCTAAAAAAACATGGACTGGAGATGCTTAAAGAAAGACATAAACTATCCTCTGAAAGACTACTTACAACCTTTCAAGAACTAGAAATATATATCATTCCTGAAACGACCATCAAAATATCTGATTAATCACAGAGGTATGTAACTAGTGATTCCTTCTGTGCTGCTTACATGACTGTAATAGGAAGAAACCGTAAGACAATGGGAATTACCCTCTGCCATGCACTTCACTGTGGTACAGGTATAAATGGAGATACTTTCCGTTATAGCAGACTTTTTCCAGAGCAATTTCTTCAATTATTATATGCACATATTAGATTTTTTTATTTTTTTCCACACAACATATATCTCAACTTAATGATTTTTGAGGTTTCTTTATTAATGTTCATAATAAATTTAGTCCTTTTTAAAGAGACATTAAATATGTTTTTGTGGTAATCTCTTTCAATATATTGGCCTGCTTCATTTCACTTATTACATTTTTCTGTAAATACAAGAAATGCTCAATTATTCCAAATTTCTGATTTTTATTGTAAGTGCTGCCAGTCATCATCTATTACCTCGCACCATATTTTATCTGGGCATCTGCCAGGCATCTTCAGCAGAGCTACCAAAGATTGATATTGACTGCTCATATAACACAAATTATTAGCGTGCAGTATGCATTTCTTGCATGTGTCGTAGTCGTAATTGTGAGGCTGACCACACATCAGGCAGTACCCTCGATGACGGAAATGTGAAACTCTGCTCTCCAGAGGGTTCCAGTCATTGAGTCCCTCAGTGTACTCCATCGTCATTGCCTGAACTTAATTTTATTTCTTCCTGTAGGATGACACTGTCTACATGAGAAACTGTGGAAACAATGGGATTCCATGTGTTAACCAAGTTACAGTCTCTGTCCCAGTTAATACAGTTTGCCACCATTCACATCTCAAACGCTCTGATAATGGAACCCCAGACAGAATTAGCAGTACTCAAAATTGTTGCTTTATGGTATTCTGATGTCCAGTGGCAATACAGTGTTCAGCAATGCAAATTTTGTAGGTTGCAAAAGATGAATGCAGTGCTCTTCAAGGCAATGTCCTTCTATGGTGTGTGAGGTTTGGTTGTTATAAGTCATACAACATTGGCGAAGTATTTTACACACTCCATCCTAATGGTGGATGGAAAAACCAGTGTAACAGGGTCCTTTGGAAAATATCTTCTCAAAAGGATCCTGTTACACTGGTTTTGCAAAGCAGATAGCTGATGTTTGTCTTTGATAACTCAGCTGAAGGTGTCTGGTAGGTGTCTCAATTTAAAAAAAAACATGAAGGTAGTAAAATATGACCAGCTGTAATCCAGAAACGTCACCAAACACTGAATATGCTCAGAAAATTACAAAATTCACAATACAGCAACAGTCTCGCAATTAACTTTAATACAGTTATTCTCTCTTCACAGTATTATTTGTGGAATTTTACATTCTAATAATTTTACTTTCCAGAATCTTACAATTTTCTGCAGAACACAACTGAAGAGGACTAGAAATAAGCATTGCCTCAACTTGCTCTTGTATATATTGTGAAATTTCACACACAAGTTTTACTTTGAGGCAGTATCTGTGACAAATTCACATTTAAGATTCATTAATTCAGATTTAATTACAAACTCCTGAATTATTTTATCCACCATTTCCCTGACAACAGCCCCATATACCTTTTAAAAATTAATTAAAGTCATGACAATGTCCACACTGTTTGGCTATCAGTGATGAAGTAAGGCTTACAAATTGAACATCTGTTCCAAGCAAGAGCTGCTGTCTCTAAATCCATCTTAATATTAATACAATTGACTGTCAAGTGTAACCAGTAAATATTTAAGAATAGCGTATAAGCTGTTGCCAAAATGGATGTCTCTCTTTAGTTATTGCTACCTTATTTGTCACTTGTCTTGTCCAATGGGTCAATTAATGTCACATACCATTTTATAGAATCTTCTGTGTTTTCTAGATTTTTTTTTGTATGAATTTTGATTGATAGCATTTTAAAGTTTCAGCAATCATGGAGTTTTCTTCACTAGCTTAATTATGTTCTAAGGTGTTATAGCTTCTTTCATTCCATTCACAGGCAGGGTCACATATTCTATACAGTATTTCCATTTTTATTACCAGCAACAAATACTACTAGAGAGTAAATTTACGGTAAAGTGAATTAAAGAATTCCAGATAACTGAAGAGGTTTCAGCAAGATGAGCAACTGTATACTTTACACAATATGTTTACACTTGCTACTGCTGAATAAATACTTTCTTTACTTTAGCTGTAGGGCCTCCAGTACATACTTCTGTTAGATAATTGATAGTGAAACAATGAAACACAGGTCCTACATCTACATCTACATACATATTTCGCAATCCACCATACAGTGCGTGGCGGAGGGTACCTCGTACCACAACTAGCATCTTCTCTCTCTGTTCCACTCCCAAACATAACAAGGTAAAAATGACTGCCTATAGACCTATGTACGAGCCCTAATCTCTCTTATCTTATCGTTGTGGTCTTTCTGCGATATATAAGTTGGCGGCAGTAAAATTGTACTGCAGTCAGCCTCAAATGCTGGTTCTTTAAATTCCTTCAGTAGAACGCCTCCTTCTCTAGTGACTCCCACCCGAGTTCCTGAAGCATTTCCATAACACTCGTGTGATGATCAAACCTATCAGTAACAAATCTAGCAGCCCGCCTCTGAATTGCTTCTATGTCCTCCCTCAATATGACCTGATAGGGATCCCAAACGCTTGAGCAGTACTCAAGAATAGGTTGTATTAGTGTTTTATAAGCGGTCTCCTTTACAGGTGAACCACATCTTCCCAAAATTCTACCAATGAACTGAAGACGACTATCCTCCTTCCCCACAACTGCCATTACATGCTTGTCCCACTTCATATCGCTCTGCAATGTTATGCCAAATATTTAATAGACGTGACTGTGTCAAGCGCTACACTACTAATGGAGTAACCAAACATTACAGGATTCTTTTTCCTATTCATCTGCATTAATTTACATTTATCTATATTTAGGGTTAGCTGCCATTCTTTACACCAATCACAAATCCTGTCCAAGTTATCTTGTATCCTCCTATGGTCACTCAACGACGACACCTTCCCGTACACCACAGCATCATCAGCAAACAGCTGCACATTGCTATCCACCCTATCCAAAAGATCATTTATGTAGATAGAAAACAACAGCACACCTACCACACTTCCCTGGGGCCATCCAGATGATACCCTCACCTCCGATGAACACTCACCATCGAGGACAACGTACTGGGTTCTATTACTTAAGAAGTCTTCGAGCCACTCACATACTTGGGAACCAATCCCATATTCTTGTACCTTAGTTAGGAGTCTGCAGTGGGGCACCGAGTCAAACACTTTCCGTAAGTCAAGGAATATGGCATCCGTCTGATACCCTTCATCCATGGTTTGCAAGATATCATGTGAAAAAATAGCGAGTTGCGTTTCGCAGGAGCAATGCTATCTAAAGCCATGCATGGACAGCAACTTCTCTGTCTCAAGAAAATTAATTACATTCGAACTGAGAATATGTTCAAGAATCCTGCAACAAACCAATGTTAAGGATATTGGTCTGTAATTTTGAGGATCCGTCCTTCTACCCTTCTTATATACAGGCATCACCTGCACTTTTTTCCAGTCGCTCAGGACTTTACATTGGGCAAGAGATTGGTGATAAATGCAAGCTGAGTAAGGAGCCAATGCAGAAGAGTACGCTTTGTAAAACCGAATTGGAATCCCATCAGGACCTGGCGATTTATTTATTTTCAACCCATTCAGCTGCTTCACAAACCCAGGGATATCTATCACTATGTCCTCCATACGGGAATCTGTACGAGACTCAAACGGTGGTATGTTTGTACGAGCCTCCTGCGTGAAAGATTTCTCAAATGCTAAATTTAAAATTTCGGCTTTCGTTTTGCTGTCTTCCATTGCCAGGCCAGACTGATTAGTGAGTGACTGGACGGAAACCTTCGAGCCGCTTATCGATTTTACGTAAGACCAGAGTTTCCTTGGTTTCTCAGCAAGATCTTTTGCTAAGGTATGACGGTGGTAGTGGTTGTATGCTTCGCACATCGCTCTTTTTACAGCAGCACGAATCTCTACTAACTTTTGCCTGTCCACATTCTCCCGATCTTTCTTCTACCACAAGTGCAACTGTCTTTGCTTCCTGAGCATTCTCCGAATTTTCTTCAAATTAACACAATTAGAAGTTCTTATAAGTGCAAAACATGTTGAAATGAAGTCGTTCAGTTACTAAGGTTTTTCCATTTTGGCTAGTTGTTGACATATAATTCAATGAAGTTTGCATGTACTGGGGAATTTAATGCATATTTCTGGTGCTAACAGGTCCTTTTTACTGCTTTCATACTGCACACTATAAATCTCTCTGAAATTCGGTTTTCTAGCTCTTTGCTGTGACTAGTTGTAGACCTCATCAACATTCATAAGGCTATTTCGGGTGTGGTTAGATCCGAGCCTTTGATGAATATGTTTGTGTCATTAGCAAACCTTGTGATATTTGAAGGGTTCTTGAAAATCATTATGTTATGAATTTAAATGGGGTAGCCACAACACCAAACTTATGAGAATCCATACCATGCCCCCCCTTTTTTAAAATATGTAGTTTCCTTCCTGTGGTGCAATTCACCAATGTGGCCCTTTTGCTTTTGTTATGAAGGCTGTTTATTCAAGCAAGACGAACACCATTAATGCATTAACATTTCAGTTCTCTAATTGGCATTTTACAATCAGAGGCTTCGTCAATGCCACAGAATATATCAACACTGTATTTTACTCTGTTCTGTTTTCCCCAGTGTGATTATATATATCTGTATTTCTGCCAAGATTTCATTTGAGAGATCATGCGTTACTTTCTCTATAGAGAACCCTTTTCAAAGACTGAACAGGTATTTACCAAGGTGTACTGAGAAAAATATTTACATATCATATAGTAGGACCCAAATAGTCACATGGATTACCACAGTTAAGTGACAATGATTTTTAGAATGACTTTAATAAGTATTTTCTGAATTAACATCTATTCTTGGTTTATATACTGTCTCCCAAAGCTTTAGAACCTTAGATTTCCCATAACTCATATTCATTATACATTTTATGATGCGGAATATGTCAATGGAAGAAACAGACTTTTTTTTTTTTTTTCAAAACTTCCTCTGTGGTTTAGGAAGAGTTGTTAGCGAGAAACATTTGTAAACCGCATTTGAAAATATTTCTGCTATCTATCAAATACTTTACTACCAGTGGTAGATTATCAAACAGTTTTATAGCTGCAACAATATTATGAAAAGGAAATTTGCCACACACCATATAGCAGAATGCTGAGTTACAGATAAGCACAACAAAAAGACTGTCACAAATAAAGTTACTGAACCCAACAAGCTACATTCCTAGATGTTGACCTCCATCTCTACCTCTGTCCATATCAAACCTTCTAACCACCAGCAATACCTCCACTTTGACAGTTGCCACCTGTTCCAGACCAAGAAGTCCCTTCCATACAGCCTAGCCACCCATAGTCGTCGCATCTGCAGTGACAAGTAGTCGCTCTTGAAATATACCAAGGGTCTCACTGAAGCCTTCACAGACCGTAATTATCCTCCCAGCCCTGTACAAAAACAAATATCCCGTTCCTTATCTTTCCAGTCTCCCACCACCTCCCAAAGTGCCACCGTCCAGCCACATAAGAGCATTCCCCTTGAAACTCAGTACCACCCAGGACTGGAGTAACTGAATTACATTCTCATTGTGCCCTGAAATGAGAAATGCATTGCCCTCTACCCTTCCCACCCCTCCCACAGTGGTATTCCGCCGTACACCAAACCCATACAACATACTTGTTCATCCCTAAACAACCTCTGCCCCCAACCTCTTACCTCAAGGCTCTTACACCTGTAATATCCTTTGATGCAAGACCTGTCCCATACATCCTCCCACCACCACTTACTCCAGTCCGGTCACAAACACCATCTATCCCATCAATGGCAGGGCTACTTGCAAAACCAATCATGTGACCTGTAAGTTAAGCTGCAACCACTGTGCTGCAATCTATGCGGGCATGACAACCAACAAGCTGCCTGTCCACATGAATGTTCACCAACAAACCGTGGCCAAGAAACAAGTGGACCACCCTGTTTCTGAGCACAGCACCAGACACGAAATCCTTCATTTCAATGACTGCTTCACAGCCTGTGCCATATGGAAACTTCCCACCAACACCAGCTTTTCTGAATTGCACAGGTGGGAACTTTCCCTTCAATACATCCTATGTTCCCATAACCCTCCTGGCCTCAACATTTGTTTGTCAATGGCCTCACCCCTCCAGTTCCTTCCCTGTTTCCATTCCAGCACTACGAAGCCCTCATTACACCAGCACACCCAGTCTTTTTACTTCATTCCTTTTCCACTAGCCCCCCCCCCCCTCCCCTCTCCCCTGCCCGCCATCTAACCTGCAGCACTTCACTGTCCACCACCCCTGCCCTACAATCCCTCCTCCCTCTACCTCCCCGCCGCCTCCTTAACCCCACCCAGTCATGACTCCCATCATACACTGGTGCTGCTGCTTGCAGTGTGGTTTCAGTTGCCTGAGACTGCAGTCGTGTGTGTGTGTGTGTGTGTGTGTGTGTGTGTGTGTGTGTGTGTGTGTGTGTGTCTGTGTGTGTGTCTGTGTGTGTGTGTGTGTGTGTGTGTACTTGTGTGTGTGCGGTCGCGCATGCGCGACATCTATTTTTGACGAAGGCCTTACTGACCAAAAGCTTTATTTGTGACAGTCTTTTTGTTGTGTCTTTCTGCGACTCAGCATCTCCACAATATGATGAGTGGCAACTTTCCTTTTCATAATATTGTTACATTCCATACTGGATTTTCCATTGTTTAGTTTTATAGATGCATATTTCCTATGTTTCTGTGCCTGAGTTAGTGTTATACTTGCGAACATCTCTTTCACTCTCAAACTCAGACAGGTTGTTGAAAATAAATTTCATAACTGAATAAATGTCCACAGCTGCTTAAACATATGTCTGCAAGAGGTACATGTGTGAATGCACTCCATAAATCAAATTATGTTCATTTGTGCAATGAATAGGATTGGATTTTTGGGGGAAGAGACCAAACAGCAAGGTCATCGGATTACGGAAGGACGGGGAAGGAAGTCGGCCGTGCCCTTTCAAAGGAACCATCCCTGCATTTGCCTGGAGTGATTTAGGGAAACCACAGAAAACCTAAATCAGGATGGCCGGACGCAGGATTGAACCGTCGTCCTCCCGAATGCGAGTCCTGTGTGCTAACCACTGCGCCACCTCACTTGGTCAGCATGCAATGAATACTTTTTGCGTAAGTGAGGAACTGCCTCATAAGACATCAGTGAATGAAAATATGTGAAATATGTTAACTTAATGACTTCTATATTCTCAGAGTTGGCAGTTATTCTTATGGCACAGGTTTTCCAAAGCTAAACATTTTAGCAAGCCTACTATTTAGATTTTCCAGTTTCTTATCAATATGCACATCTAAGAACTTAGAATTTTGTATCCTGTTTATTATTTCTTGTTCACATGCTAGGTTAATAGGGGGAGGGATGTTTTTGACTATACAAAACTGGATGAACTGCATTTTTTTCAAAGTTTAAAGGTAGCCCATATGTGCAAAACTGGTCAGTAACTTTCACAGATAAATCATTTACTATTGTCTCTGTTGCTGCTTCTTGTTTGACTTCACAACACGTTTGTCATATTGCAGACAAGTCTAATTTTACATGTTGGTTCAAGTAAAATGATAAATCATTAACATAAAGCAAAAACAGTTGTGGGCCAATTATTGGACCTTGTTGGACTCCCTTTGTAATTTCTCCTCACACAGATGATGTGCTGTCCCTCTTTGTATTACTCCAACTGTCAAGGATAACTGTGTGTAATTTGGTTTTTTTTAAGTACTAAACCAGGGATGTGTAAAACTACTTATTTCATAAAAACTTAATTTCTCTTACAGAATATTTTAACTGACACAATCAAATGCCTTCAATAAGTCACAGAAGATCCTGACTAGGACATTTTATCGTGAAATGATTTTATTATGAGTTAAGTATAAGTACCTGCATTAATAAATGGCTAAAGTGATCACTGAACCCAATTGTTTATTGTCTACCTGGTGGCTTCCAGGAGCAACAAATATTTGATTTTCTGTATTTTATACAATTACCGGTAGAATTCAAAAATTTAGAACACTATTACAATCTATCCACTAAGAGTTATAATCTAACGTTAAAAATTGAAACAAAATGTCAAGAATTAACGTTGGGAATTGTATATGTCTTGAGTCAGCAAACTCACAGTGCACAAATTACTCCGAATATTTTCATCTGGTATTTGAGAATGAAAGCAGTTAGCATTTTCCAACAAACTATTTCAAAACTTTTCCTCACTTGCACCTCCCACGAAGTAATGAAAGAAAAAAGTTTACCGAGGAGTGAAACTTCAGCATCAGGCATGACATTTTAATTTATTGTCTTTGCTAAATTTTGCAGACTGTATCCAAATACACAACTGAATGTAATTTCAAAATTATATCACTGTACAGCACATAGTTCAGCAGATATTGACACCATAAACATTGAAATGTGTGAAAAACTAGCATTTCTTCAGGCAAAGTGTGAATTATGCAGATTATACTTATCCAATGTTTGATAATAGGGTTTTGTGTCTTCTGCCATAACTTTTTTACATGCTTAATGTGAAATATTCAAACACTAACTCATTTGTAAAGTAATCCAATGTTTGAAGCTGTTTTATACATTGTAGTTCAATTCTTTAACAACTCGGGGGTGGGACGTTGCTGGTAAATAGATGACTCAGAAGAGAGGCCCTTTTGACACTCAAACTATGATTGGCTAAATATATCATACTATAAAGATATGTGACAAGCCTAGAGTACATTACCTACATACATATTTCATATTTTAAGAAGTGATGTAGGGAGTGACACTGGGCAGTAGTTACTGATATCTATGAAGCTACTTTCTCATAGAGCAAACTAAAAACAACATATTCTAATATGTCTGGTTACATATTAGAAGGCCACAACTTTTTAGTCTGTTGTTGGAGACATTATCTACCCCACAGGAATTTTTGATTTTTAGACTCCCTTGTTTCAGATGTGGATGTGAGATTAACTTTTATTTCATTAAGTTTCCTCTCTATTGCTTCTTTGTTGTACCGTTTTGCTTTCTCTTCTTAACTATTTGGACCAATTTTCTCATCTATTTATAAAAAGTAAATATTAAAAATATCTGCTACACATGAACTATCTTTTACAATGCTCCTGCTCTCTTTAACAGAAATAATGCCATCTTCTATGGCCTCTTCCCCTGTCTCTCTTTTAACAATATTTCATACTGATTTGATTTTATTGTCTGATTTGTCTATTTCAGACAACATGAGCATACTCCCGTATGTTTTACATTTTCTCTTAATAGGTCACAGTACTGCTTATAATATGAAAGTATCTATGAATCATTAGTTGTTCTGTCTAATACTGCATTTAATTACCTTTTTAGGAAAACTAATTTCAAAAATGGATTACACTCATGAAGAAATATGTCAAATTTACAATTAGCATTAAGCGTACTGTGAACTCCATTCCAGCCACATTTTTTACAGTTTTCTTTAGAACATCCAGTAGTTTTGCCATTCATCCACCTCACTGTCTTCTTAGTGTGTTCGTGGACTGTACATAGAATGAAGTAACATAATGAAACTAAATGTGCATTACGATCTGACAAGTGTCTATTTTACAAGATGTACAGCTTTGCTTCTGCCGTTTGCTGATAGGTGGTAACAATGGTAAATAGCAGTCAAAAGAAAGATCGCAGACGTCAGGCAGTTAGCTTGGACCTCAGTCAGCATAACCTCATTCAAACATTAGTCGATTTGTCTCTGCATCATAAAGTTGTTCTTGATTGAAAATGTCAGTTTACGAGCCTGATTCTCATCATTTTCGGGAGGTTTTACTCTCCCCCCCCCCCCCCCCCCCTCTCGATATGAATAAAACAGCTGCCGAGTTTAATTGAACACTCTCAAGTACATGTGGTAAGGACGTTATTAGTGAAAAAATGTATCGTGGGTGGTTTCAACACATCGAGAAGAAGGATTTTAATGTCATAGACTGGCATAGTGGTGGAAGAGAGAATGTTTTCAAAGATGCATTATTGGAGACATTGCTGAGTGAAGACTCATGTCAAACTCAAGAAGAATTGGAACGATTTGTGGGTGTGACACAGCAACCATTTCAAAACATCTCAAGGCTACGGACATGATTCAGAAGGAAGGAACTTGGGTCTCGTGTGAGCTGAAACCAAGAGACGTGGAACGGCGTATGTGTGTTTGCGAACAGTTGCTTCAGAGGCAAAAACTGAAGGGATTTCTGCATCACATTGTGACCGGGGATGAAAAATGGGTTCATATGATAATACTAAATGCAAAAAATCATGGGGTATCCCGGCCATGCTTCCATGTCAACAACCAAACTGAATATTCACGGCTCCAAGATCAAGCTTTGCATTTGGTGGGACCAGCTCGGCATTGTTTACTATGAGTTGTTAAAACCAAGTGAAACAATCACAAGTGCTCGCTATTGAATGCAATTAATGTGTTTGAGAAGAGCATTAAAAGACAAATGGCCGCAATACAGCGAGAGATACGATAAAGTGATTTTGCAGCACAACAATGCTCGGTCCCACATTGCAAAAGAGGTCAATGCGCCCTTGGAAACGTTATAAAGGGGAAATCCTACCCCACCTGCCGTATTCTCCAGACATTGCTCCCTGTGACTATCACCTGCTTAGATCAATAGCACATGGCCTGGCTGACCAACACTTCCGATCTCATAAAGAAGCCACAAATTTGATCGATTCGTGGATTGCTTCAAAAGATGAACAATTTTTTTTATGCAGGATTTGTACACTGCCCGAAAGATGGGAGAAAATAGTAGCCAGTGATGAAAAATACTTTGAATGCCACATGTGTAACCAGTTTGTTTCATTAAAGACTCAAATGTTGGGGAAAAAACGGCAGAAGCAAAGTTGTACACCTTATAAGTTCCACTTGTTGTATGAATAACTTATATAAGCAACTCTTGCAGGAAAAGTTATGACTGATACTAAATTATAAGTGGGGAACAGCTTTAGCTAGATCACTTTTCTTGTCCTATTTAAGAAATTAACATTAAAATTACCACAAATTATTAATCCCTTCCTTATGTCTGACACACAGGTTAATAATAAGCGACCAAAAATTGCAGTACCTGCCTTTGACATTAACTACCGATATAACTGTGTTTTGTTACCAGAATCATGGTTGCACAGTGTATTTGAAATGGATCGTGTCTGAAGAGAATGTTTTGGAGTGTTTGGTGGTGATCTCTAGTGTTGAATTTTGATGGTACAAAGTTGTTTTAGTGTGATTTTACTCAGCTGTTAGATTGGTGGATGTTGTATACCAGGATTTGTATTGGAATTGTGTGTCTGGTGCTTTGTTAGTGAGTTATTTCAATGTTAGTAGTTATTGAGTACAGATTTATTTTTAGCTTTGGAATTATTACAACAGTGTGTTGTTAATGGTTGCACACTAAATTTTGCTTGTGATTTGTTATTAGGTATAGATGTGACAAATTTACCAGCAGGTTTTTGCATGCTGCAACAGGTGACAACCATAAAGCCTTTGGAGTTGCATGGGTTGATTGCTGAATATGTCAAGTGTTGTAGCGATTTTATGTAATTATACAAAGTTGCTGCATCTCACACCAGGGTCAAGTATATCTGGTGGTGTCACCATGATAATGTTTGGTGATCTATTTGGAGGGGTTCCTGGTTCAAAAACTCTAGGCTAGCCATTTGTCATAATGAATTGTTAACCTATTATGTTTGCTATTGCTGTTAACCTATTATCTTTGCTAATGCTCTTCAGATGACTTTTGAAAGGTATGTTCAGAAATTAGTAAGTATAGGAATGGTTTGGGGGAGAGTGGGAAGGGCTGTTGTTGTTTTTGTTATTTTTGTTGGAATTGATGAGTCAGCATTTTCGAAGGTGAAATATGAGAGGGGTAGGAGTGTTATGTGAAGGTGAGTATGGGGGCGGTTGTTTCAGTGGCTGGCTGTACTGAGGTGGGTTGATCACAAAATGGGAAGTGCTTGGATTAATTGAGGTTTACATTGAGAAGGAGTCTACAATCCTTTCAGATCCATTATCATTCACAGGCACATAGTGCCACAGGTACACAGAATTTAGTTGTGAATCATAGCCTGCAAGTTGAAAATTATCGAATAGAGGTTTGCACAAGTACAATAGAGTGGAATTGGTAATCAGTTGAATCTGTGATAGGTAGTAGTGGAATGCTTCATATAGCTTGGGGATGTTATGTAGGAGTTGTTTTTGTGGGAGGTGGGGAAGGATTAGGAGGTGGTGGCTTTAAGATTGTATTAGGTTACTTTGTTTGGACCATTTTTAACTTTTTTTATTTCAAAAGTATGAATTTTTAATTCTTTTCATTGTATTTTTATTTGGGTATTGTGTTGCGGATGGCTATTAGTTGGTGGGTAGGTGGTAGTTTAGGAAGGGTACAGTTTATGACAAATGGGTGACAGTAAGGATTTTTGTTTTGCTTTTTAGCATGTAGGAGGGGGGGGGGGGAGGGGAGTAGTTTGATGACGACTTTTGATGTTTGTTCTTAGTGCCAGCTTAGATATGTGTACTGGTTGACTCTGGTTGATAAGTACTTTTTTTTTATTGTAATATGTATAGCACGTGTGTTTATACGCATAACAGTGTTTATATCGAAATTGATGTTAATTTAAAATTTTGTGTATATTTTTGAGTTTTGTTAGTTGAAATGGATAATGGTTGATTATGTTTCAACTGACAAAGCCAGCTGCATGGTAAACATGCTCAAAGGTTAATAAATGAACATCTAAACATCTGTTCTAAACCAGACTATGATGCCATGTTTTTCTTATCAGCTCTAGCTGGGTTTACAGTGACTTCACTTTCAGCAGTAACACACACACAAAAAAAAAAAAAAAAAAAAAAAAAAAAAAAAAGTAACTTAAAATAAAAAGTCAGCCAGAACTGCTCGCCCGCAGTTCTGGTCGACTTTCCTGAGCTCTACCCCTTTCCCCAGGCCTCTACAGTTCTTCTCCTTCACCCCTCTTCCTTCCCCTTCAACCATTCTGTATGGAGAAGGTTCTGAAAGCTTGCCTAATTATAACCTTCTTTGATGTGTATGTTCTGCCATCGCTTGGTGTGTAGATTTTTTATCTATCGAATTAAATTATTTTGCAAAAACTAACTGTTTTCATTTTTAAAAAAAATATTGTCTTACAACAGATTTTGTTTCTCGAGCGACGGTACCTAAAGAGCACTCTCTTGATTTTATGCTTAAAATAGATGTACTTATCTGGAGTTAGTTGTTAGTTTATGCTACAGAAATTTTGTGAACTACATAATGAACTGGTCTGCAAATGGATTCTATTAACAGTGCAAGTCATGTAATTTGTAACTTACATTGCACAATTTTCTGCAAGTACACACATTTATCTCAATGACAGTTGAAGCCATGTAATTGAGAGTTACTCCACCTTGGTTGCTATTGTTTTGAGTCTTCTCAATTTGGTGTGGCTGTTCAATATTCTGAGAATTCCAGTAATAAGATTTTACTTATTTAATTGTACAAATTGTGTTCAATGTGTTCCACCATGAGTTACAGTGATAAAGACAGCATAAGGGAACCAATTATTTGTGATGATTATGGATCCTGCACTGAATATTTTCCATTACATCAAGAGTCATCCAATGATGGGCAGGTTCTTTATTTTCTCATTATCTTGTTACTTTAGATCAAAATTAATATGTAGTTTTTGTAAATAAAATAGAAAGAAACTTCCACATGGGAAAAATATATTAAAAACAAAGATTCCAAGACTTACCAAGCGGGAAAGCGCCGGCAGACAGGCACAATGAACAAAACACACAAACACACACACAGAATTACTAGCTTTCACAACCGATGGTTGCTTCTTCAGGAAAGAGGGAAGGAGAGGGAAAGACGAAAGGATGTGGGTTTTAAGGGAGAGGGTAAGGAGTCATTCCAATCCCGTCGCGGAAAGACTTCCCTTAGGGGGAAAAAAGGACAGGTGTACACTCGCACACACACACACACATATCCATCCGCACATACACAGACACAAGCAGACATGTCTTTCCCTCTCCTTCCCTCTTTCCTGAAGAAGCAACCATCGGCTGCGAAAGCTAGTAATTCTGTGTGTGTGTTTTGTTCATTGTGCCTGTCTGCCGACGCTTTCCCGCTTGGTAAGTCTTGGAATCTTTGTTTTTAATATGTAGTTTCTTGTACAACATCTTAGACATAAGAGCTATACATAAATTCAGCACTGTTTTGTGGCGTTATAAAACATAAAATGCCACAATGTCATCAATGAACAAATGGCACTAAAAATGAAAAATAAAAACTGCAATATTTTTCCTGTGACCATTGATGGAAGAAGTGGGACTATGCAAAAAATATTTCTGGGAAATATTAAAAATCTCTGTGGCAGAATGACCTGAGCCATAAAAAGACAAAAATAACAGAGCTTCCAGGTGAAGGTAAATGGGGAAAGAAAGTTCCTGGTAGCAAAACCCCAGATGAAAAAACAATAATAGCGTGTGACCAATAATATTACTCCTCTCTTACCAATCACACTATACAAGATACCAAAACCCAAACAAAAGATATTTATGGGAAAATTTGAATATTTAACTGCTTTATAATTTGTAAAAAGACCATGTTGAGAGTTGAGGAAACCAGCCAATTGCAGAAAACATTTATCATACAACTTTTAATGTGTTCAAGTCACATTTCCCTGCTCCTCACAAAGATTCTGGTGAGCCACATGATACTTTTGCTAATAAAATCTCACATTCGACAGACGAGCAAGTAATGGCACAGCTTAGTCAAGACAATAACTTGCATCTATGCAAGGCTGAACCATCTCAGGAATCCATGAAAATAGACACTGAGAAACCATTTTATGAAAGCTCCTATTGTGTGTTTTCTTTTGATTGAGAAAAGTGTCTATGATTTGAGAGACTGAAATTCCATGTAGCTTATTACAAATGAATTTTATGTATTTCCAATTAGGGTTGCCACAGGCTGTCATAAAAATTAGGATTCATGTACTGCTGGGATGAGGTGATTGGATCTAGAGATTTCCAAGAAATTGCTGCTGTTTGATCAGACACTTTGCAAAACGTTTCCTGTCAGCAAAACACGTTGTAATGCACAATGAAACTTGGACAGGGTGAGAAAAGAACTGGAAAATACCCATGACATGATGGAAACTAGTTTTAAGCAAAAAGGAAAACTGGCCATTGCTATCACCTCAATGATGGTGATTTTACCTCAACAGAAAGCTGCTGCAAGACACAACAGTTAGATTGTCCCACTGACTGGTACAGTATAACTGTGAAGTCGGCGTGAGACAAAAAAATGCCTTTTGTGTCAATGCAACGACAAAAAATGACTTCTTGTCTGTTGAAAACTGTTGAAGTCAATCACAAAAAGGAAGACAACAGTGGGAAATGTAAAATTGTCACGACTGAAGATGCAGGAGGGTTCAGTTGTAGTAGAATGACATATTGACACTCTTTTTCAAGACACACTTTCAACAAGCATGAGATTCCACAAGTTGGACTTTAAGCCAGGATCTAACAAAGGATGTGGGTCATTTCATGTCAAATCAACCAATTGTACTACATGATTTGAACCATGACCTCTCAGATTTGGATGAATTATTTTTCAAGTAATGTACCCACTAACATAGTTTAAATTTGAAATTTCAAATTTTTCTGTGCTTTGGTTTTTGAGTTTCAAGGGTTTAAAAATAAAAACCTCTGTTTTTGATCAATTGATGACTGTTTTAAAATGCTGTAGCTGAAAAACTATACAACCAAGAAAGCTCAAACTTGCACCATTGTTTTACTCTAAAAATTCCCTTCAATTTGATATGTAACATGACTATGCTACCTAAATCTGTAAATTATAAACTATTCAAAAAAAATTTTTTTTGAAATTTGCAAAATACGTACCCTCGGATTTTTTTAATGAAAATTGTATGTGTTGTCCAGTCTAACTGACTACATGTATGCAAAATTCCAAGATGGGATCTCAATGGGTTCTTGTAAAAAATAATATTTTACTACCACAATACACACTTGTGAGGTAAAATGCAGAATATTTCTAGGCTATGAATACTAAGGTAGGCCTACGTAATTTTAACAAACTTAAATTATTATGTTAGCCTTTTTATGCAACATTACCCTCTTATTGTTTGTTAATTCATTAAATGATATTTTAATGCGAGAATAAAAAATATAAAAAAATAACAAGTTAACAATCTTACAATTTTTTACGACATTCACTCTTTTATTATAAAAAAAAAAAAAAAAAACCATGAGATTTTCATACAGGGTCAAGGCTCTAGTTTTGGCTGCTACCCCACTTATGGCCACCTTGATGTAACGGGTGCAATTTTAAGCGCCTTTGAAATACCAGCCAGTCCTACCATATATTATAATAAGCAATATGAAATGTGCTATTCAATTGTCTATAGAAACATTTCTTTGTTTGGTCTTGTTGGAAGTCACCATTTAATGAAAAGATCTGTGTCGCAAAAGTTGAGTTATGTAGTAGTGTTTTTCTTTAAGCAAGACACAATCTGTTTTTTGTATTCTACATGTTGTACAAAGCAACAGAAGAAACGTAATTAATTGAGAGGTAAGATTAAATATTATATTTTCATTACCTACAAGTTAAACATGATAAAACCTTAAAACATGTAATTAATGTGGCCACAAGTAGGGCCTCGACCCTAAATTAAAATATGTATGAAATAATCATAGCAAAATTCAGACTGTTAGTTGATTTGAGATGGAATGATCCATGTACAGTTTCCCAAAGCAATATACCTGGGGAGAAATTGTACACAGGACCCCAGCTGTTACAAACAGAGAACAGAAGACATGAAAGAACTTTTGGCCTTGACATCACCTGTTCACCAGAACTACTTTCAGAACCCTCTTTCTTCTGACAATGCTGCAAATATTGTGCAGAGATTGTAAATAAATTATTGTTCACTGTCTTTTAAATTTTCATAGCACCAAATAAAATCCTTTAACCGGATGTATCACAAGCATTACAACGCGGGATTGTGACCCTTAAACTGGGTCTATGACTGGATGTAATCATTTGAAATTATTAATTTGTGTCAGGTAAAAGTATTCTGTCCAAATAGACGATAAAAAAGCGGTTTAAAAAGAACAGCTGGATTTTGTATAACAGTCCTAGTAAAAGATTAAAAATTTCAAAACAAGAATTTCTGTAAATAACTACTACCACGCTACTTTTATTGTCTATGGAAAACGTAATTTTAAGTGTGACAACAGATATCTAAATTTTATTGGAGTAAACTGAGTGACTGCTGTTAAGGAATACAAATAAAGTGACGCTGTATCTGTAAGTATACTATCCGCTTTACTTGTTGATATACAAAAAGTACCCAAACACGACATAAATTATGGACAGTTTTACGGCTTACAGTTCAATTCACATAAAAAAATTAATTGCATCCAAAAGCGACACACAAGTCAGTAAGTTCACACAGTAACGATCATTAATTGTCTTTCATAACCCTTTAATCTCTACGACACCCTCCAGTGAAAAAATTGACTTTAGCTGTACATTTACTAACCCAAGCAAGTAACTTCATTTTCAATTCTATGAACTCATGTCACAATGTTTGTAAACAGAAAAAACAACAGTTTGTGCACATTGCAACCAGAGATGTACTTTATTTTAGTAATTTAAGTTCATTCTGTTTGTGGTGCTCTTTATTAGACTGTAGTGAAACAATACATTAATTACAGTTTCTTATTACGATTAATGAAGGCAGTGAACTCTTAAGCATACAGATATTTTATACGTATATAAATTTACAAATGTCAATATTCGATATGTCAGAGATTTCAGCCGAGTTTCGTTTCCACAAGACTGAATTATTTACGTGTACATATTTGGTTAGCAATCGATAAAGTGCGCGTAATTTGTAAAAGTTATAAAAGAGGAATAAAACTTATGTTTTGATCTATACTACGCTATAGCTAGCGGAAATTGCGGAGAGGGGACATCGGGATTTGTCCGAAAATTTTAAAACTGGCCACAGTCGCCAGTTTAGTATAGGTCACGCAGGAGGACTTAAACAACGAAACTAAAGATACGTAACAGCAAGAAAAAGACAGAGACTGAAGAGATGATGGAGGACAAACGCACAGTATCATAGATTACTCACGGCTCAGGTAAGACACCCTCGACTACAAATGAATACTATAGGCTGCACCAAAATTCCCATTACTCGCCAATTCTTACATCTGTGTGAAATGCTCTCTCAACAGAATGAATCTGATGAGAGGAGGGTGTACCATCAGATTACAACCGTCTAACTCCAGGTGGTCTGCGTGCAATCCGTCACTTTCATGGCACAAAATTATTCGCCTCCAGGTGTGATGTGATATTCGATGCAGCATTGCTGGCTTGATAGAAGAAAATGCATTCCGAATATCAACTTTGAGGTCCTCAGTTGTCTGATAACGATTCTGGGCGACTTTCTGTTTGATGTGCCCCATAATGTATTATCTCACATCTGATCGGGACTTTTAGGGGGTTGGGTGGGGCGATTTCCGATACCTCGGTAGCGCAGGTAATGCTCTTCCAATCCATCTGTCTCTGAACACATCGGTAAGGTATTCCCTTATGCATATTCCGAAATGCGCCGGCGGTCCATCTTATTGGAACCAGATACGAGCAAGAGGTCCCAAACGTTCCAGTTCCAGTCACTTAGCGTGGAGTGATACGTTCCCCGATTCACTGGCATGGCAGCATGAGTTTCTGGATTTTCAAAGAAATATGGACCGATCAAATTCGTGGCACACATTGCAGCCCATATCATGTCACAGAGAGGATTCATATCCAGTTCCTCAAAGAAGTGTGGGTTCTCTTTACTTCACAAATAAACATATCTATCTTTGCACTATGGTACACGGCACATTCGTTTGACAACAAAACTTTTCCATACTTGGGAATTGTGTCGAAGATCTCCAGTAACCGCGCACAGGAGTGACGCCGATTCTCGAAATCTTGGTCATTCAATTCATCCCCAAACGAGCGTCTGAACGGTTTTAGGTTTAAGTCTGTTCGCATATGTCGCCGTAAAGTCGTTAATCAGGTATTCATTTCCCGTGATCGCTTGCGTAGCGACTTTTTCAACGAATGTTGCAACTACCGCACATGTGTCTGCTCCTCTTCTCAGTCTTCCAGAGTGTGGCCTGTCTTTTATGGAACCAGTCTCAAACAGCTTCTTCTTCCAATGTAATATTGTTGCTTTCGGTTGTGCAGCCATATTACATCTAATGGTGAAATCATTTCGAACATTTCTTAGTGTTTTCCCAGTGTGAGCTCGTTCATGAACCCAGATACTAACGACGATTCGTTGTTCCAGGCTGTAAGTGGATTCATCAACCATTCTTCTCACTGATAAATATCACCTGCAACAAGAAAAATCAGTTATTACACAGTTAGTTGGAGGTAATGAGGCTTTGGTACAACCTGTATAGAAGGATAAACTTTCAAGAGGTGACTTACGACTATGAGGTGCTCCTTAATAGCTACAAGAGGATAACAAGCAAAAGAACAGGGGGAAACGATAATTGAAAATTCCAGAGAAGACTTGTGAAGAGACAAAGACAGTAAAGCCTGCAATACCGACAAGTATAAGCTGGGACGAAAACAACAAAAGCAACATGCATAAGGGAACATAGCTAATTCTGATACAATTACGAACATCTCACAAAATAAACATAAGAAGACAAATATGGAACCATATGTAGTGTACACTGAAAGTCACTACAGTGGCTGTGGGTGAACGCATTTATACAAAACTTCCAATTATGAAATGTGATATTGTGAATGTGTCTGCTATTGGAAAGAACCACATAAAAATAGAGCTTGCAGAAAGTGATACAGCAAATCAGGTAGTACAGGAAAAAGTTTTCAACGAAAATAATTGACATGTGTACATTTCCACACATAGAGTGGACAAACAAGATGTAATTATGGATGTTGACTTTTCAATATGTGATGAAGAAATGTTGAATGTTATTATTAGTGAATTTAAAGTTATGAAGGTTCCAAGGTTTTCATAGCGAGTCACCCAAAATAGAATTTAAACGCCCAGGAAAAATCAAACTTGTTTATTAGAATATGAAGGTAAACTTTACTGGACTCCTGTATATGTCCATGTAGTGAGTTGTTTACTGTATACTGTGTACACTTGCTGTGAGACAATGTTTCACATGCCTACACTACAGCCCCTTTACCAATCAGTGCAGAAGACAGACAAGATGCGAAAGATGTTGTGGACAACACACATCCTAGGAATGTCCATCTCTGTACGTTGTATGGTTTCACTGCCAAGAAAATCATTCAGCCAAAGACAGAAGATGCCATTAATACATCAGAATAAAAAATAAAGGAAAAGCCGCTTACAACAATGTATAAAGAAGTAAGCAACATGGTAAATTTGTATAGCTCCACCACTGAAACATAAAATTCAGTAGTACAGGAATCTTCTGAAGATTAGCCAGGTATGCAGCGCTGGATAAGCAGCACTGAAGAACTTCCTCCACTAAAGAGAATGCGTGACACACACCAGGAAATGAATGTAAGAAAATGACTGAAGCCGAGATCAACCCACTTCACACCTCAATGCAACATGAGGACGAACATGGTCTCACGAGATAACACCAGCAACTAAAGTGCATTTTGTTCAGCTCATGTATCTTCTCAGGGCCCAACACAGCCAAAAATTTCATATCCAGAAACACCTTTAGCTCATAAAGTGAACATCGCTAAGACCAACAGACGATCACAAGTTAGTGGATTTTGTTTTCATTTTAATATTGACTACAATGATGCAACTAAACCCAACAAGAGGCGAAAATATTCAACAACAAAAAATTAGGAAAAACATCAGACTGGATATGAAACAAGATAACGCTTCAAATTTAATAGTGGAATGCATGATCAAAGGTATCCAATACAGAAAATTTGCTACAAGAATTACAACAAAATGAAGTAAATCTTGCATCACTCTCAGAAACGTGGTTAAGCCTACTTCAGTTATAATGTTTGCAACATACCACACTATAAAAAAGGACAGAATGGATGGGAGGGGAGACATAGCGATTCTTGTCCAGAGGAATCATTCTTAAGCAATTTCACCCATACAACTACCATTGCACGGAGAGCTTCAAGCTGTAGCTGTTAGAAGTCATTCACATATGTACAGTTTCTCACTTATATCTGGTTACTGCCCGTGTCAAGTACCGGAATTCAGAAATAACATGAAGAAATATTTTTAGACAGATGCAACCACCATATCTTTAGCTTTAATGTACATAATGTGTTATGGGGGTGTAAAGTTACAAATGGCTACTGGACGCCTCAGGAAGAGATAACTGAGGACTATGGGTTAGTATTATTTATTTATCTCTTGTTCCGGTGATCCATGTTGTGACACTATCAGAGGATATGGAAGGTGTCAATTTTACAAGTTTTTGGCCAGAATTTACGGTAATACATAACATGAAACAAAAACAGTAACTTATTCCCACTACAAAAAAAAATACGTTTTAGAGATAGAGTTTACAAAACAAAAAACAGTAGACAGTAACTTAGGTCCCACTACAAAAATACATTTTGGAGATAGATAAAGATTACAAAATAATAAGTGTTACAGGGAAATAAATATTGCAAAATATATGTTTACAATAAAAATATACAGTATTACAAATACAAATTTTGGCATACATTTGCAATTTACAATACAAGAGATGTTAAACACTGTAGTTCAGGAACTCTTCTAATGTATAAAATGATCCTTGCAATAGGAACTGCCTTAAGGTTTTTTTTAAAACAAGAGATCATCATCTACCAAACACTTAATTCTTGAAGGGAGGGCATTAAAAATCATACAGCCACTGAAATGGACTCCTTTCTACACCATACTTAGATTTGGCTGTTCATAGTGGATATCATTTTTCCTTCTAGTATTGTGACTGTGATATGCACTATTCAGCTTAAAGATGGATTTTTCTTTCCTTATGAAGCACATCAACGAGAATATATATTGCACAGTGGACATTAGTATTTAAAGCTTCTTAAAAAGATTCCTGGATGTGGCTCTAGGGTGGACTCCACACATGATCCTTATGGCTCTTTTTTGTACACACAGTACTTTTTTAGCCAGTGACTGATTTCTCCAAAATATAATTCCAAATGCCATAATTGAATGAAAGTAACCATACGCTGACTTCATGGTTCCCATATTTCTATAAGAAGAAACAATGCGCAATGCGTATGTTGCTGAACTTAGTCTTTTGCACAGATCCACGATGTGGTTTGACCAATTCAGTTTGCTATCAATATGCAAGCCTAGGGTATTTTGAGGAATCTACCCTGGTTATTGTCTGCTCATCTATCTTTACAAATATTTCCTCATCTTTGGATGTTTTGTGGAACTGAATTGTTTTACAGTAATTTAAAATAAGACCATTAATGTTGAATAAGTTCACCATTTCATTTAAAACTTTATTTGCTGTTACCTCAAGTTTATCTACTGAATTATCAATAAGTAGTGTAGTATCATCCGCGAAAATGGTGAATCTACAATATTCCGTAGAGAGAGGAAGATCATTTATAAATATAAAAAAAAGTAGGTGGTCCAGAACTGAGCCCTGCGGCACTCCACATGTGATGGTACCCCATTCTGAAGATACTGGGACACCATCTTGACTATCTTCTACAACTTTTTGTTTCCTGTTTGACAGATATGAGTCGAACCATTTCCCTACTGCAACACTTATACCGAGATGTGCAGCTTTTTGTAAAAGAATTTGGTGATTTACACAGTCAAATGATTTTGTTAGGTCACAAAATATGCCAATCACTTTCAGTTTTTGTTGATAGATTCCAAGAGTTTGCCAGTAAATGCAAATATTGCATCTTCTATTGACAAACCTTTCTGAAATCCAAACTGATTTTTGCTGAAGCTGTTGTGTTCACTGAGATGCTTAACTATCCTGGCATGCATTAGTTTCTCTAAAACCTTTGAAAAGCTTGTCAGTAGTGATATTGGCCTATAGTTAGCAGTATCCATCTTATTCCCTTTCTTATACAGCGGTTTTACAACTGCATACTTAAGCCCCTCAGGAACTATTCCTTGCTTAAGTGATGCATCAAAAATGTGGCAAAGGACTTTACTTACATGGCTGGAGCAGTATTTTAATAATTTGTCACATATGTTGTCAATTCCACCAGAGTTTTTACTTTTCAGGGATTTAATAACTCTTTCAATTTCTTGAGCAGTGACTGTTTTTACCTTCATGCGTTGTACTGAACCAGGTACTCTAGCTTTCAAAAGATTGATGGCTTGCTTCATGGACCCATGTAAACCTATTTTTTCTGTTACTGTTAAAAATTATTGTTGAATGTGTCTGCACCTGTTTTTGGATATCTAACAAGATTACCCTCACTTTTGATTGGGATATTTTCACTACAAACTGCATTTTTCCTCGTTTCCTTCTTTAAAAATTTCGAGATAATTTTTACTTTATTGCTAGAGTTGTCAATTTCTGCCTTCAAGCACATGTTCTTTGCTGCCTGAATGGTCTTATTCAGAACTTTATTGTAGATTTTATAGTGTGTAATCCTACTGTTATCATTTGAACTCCTGGCTGCAGCATATAGTTCTCCTCTTGTTTTACAAGAGATTTTGATGCCTTTAGTAATCCAAGGCTTGTTTTCAGATTTGAACAGGTTTTCTCTCACTGATTTTTTAGGAAATGCTTCTTCAAAAAGGATTGTAACTTCATTGATACATATATTAAAATTTGATGAAGTTACAAGCCTTTTTGAAGAAGCATTTCCTAAAAACTCAGTGAGAGAAAACCTGTTCAAATCTGGAAACAAGCCTTGGATTACTAAAGGCACTTAATGGTAGAAAATCCTACCACAGTATCCAGTCCAGACAGATGAAAGACACCAGTAGGCCTAAACATATGTTCACCAGAACTGGCTACATTAGCTTACTGGACAGTTCAGAGTGATACACTTGCCTCAGGTCATCTTCCAATGGAAATTAACTTAGGAGTTGCTCCTGTGTTTGGCAAGAAATTAGAGAAAAGTGGAAAATGGAGAATAAAGAAGCGCAATGGTGCGCAACTCGACATGGACTCAGTATTTTATTTAACAACTAATTGTATATCACAATGTAGAAGATGATTATAAAATATTTATCAAACTCATAAACAAAACAGCTTATGAAAGAATCCTGCTGAAGAAAATATCAAAGAAATCAATAAAAGATCCAAGTATTTGATGGGATGCATAATGTTTAAGAGACACTCCAGCAAGAGAAATCGCATAGAGAGACTACAGACAAAACCAGTCACTCAGTAATAACTTACAATATGAGAAAACAGATCACCAGATGAAATGTGCTTTAAAGGAAACGAAGAAAGAGAGCTGCACAGCACTTGGTAATGAATTACATGAAGCTACAAGTCTTTTTATTAAAGCTCAAAATGAGACTGACTTGCAACACAAAGTAGAAATAACAAAAGAAGAAGCAGGAAAATGGTTTAGAGATAACTGTTTATTTCTAAATCAGAAAAAAACAATATGGATGAATTTCAGCCACGTATCGATTAAAGTAAAGCCTAATATAGTTTTGAAACTTGGTGAACAGAAGATTTTACAAACTTCAAACACAAAATTTTTAGGTATCTGGTTAGACGAGTATGTTAAGTGGGACAAACATATTGAAATGCTCAATGAAAAGCTAAGTAAATGTTGCTATATACTCAGAGTGCTGCAATGAAAAAAGTAATATGTGCTTATTATTCTCTTATGCATAGTATATTCCGGTATGGTGTCTTATTTTGGGGCAATTCAAGTCTGGCAAACTGGTCACTCATTATTCAAGAATAGTGAAGGGGGCTGCACCAAGAGAGCCCCACAGGGAAATTTTCTAAGAATTTCAATAATAATATCGCTTCCACCTTTATATACCTACGAAAGTATATGCTTTTTCAAATCTCACCCCAATTTTCTTCTTTAAATAGTGAGTCCCATGACTACCCAACAAGACACGGGAATGATTTCCACAGAGAAACACACAAAACAGCCCAATATCACAAAAATGCAATATATCACCCCAAAATCCTTTTTACTGCTCTTCCCTTTAGCATCAAAACGATATAAAAGTTTTACATTTTTAAAAATGAGCTTAAAAATGTCGTTAAGAGAATGTTTTTACAATTTTGCAGAGTACATGGATTATCAGAACATAGTGGACAATGATAATGATAATTCATATTTGAACAAATGTATGAAAATAGTCTGCCTGCACACACTAAAATTAATTAATTATTGTTTGTTCTGTTATTCTCTACTATAGTGGTCAATGATAATGATAGGTCATATATAAAAAAAAAGTATGAAAATGTGTTGTTGTTGCTGTTGTTATAGTCTTCAGTCCTGAGACTGTACTTCTGCATGTGCAATGTTCATACAAAGAAGACCATCAGTTCGTTAAAGGATATGAGAGCTGAAGAAACTATGACCTAATGTACTGAAAGCTGAAACAAGAACTTTCGCATTTAAGTAAGTGTTAGGTAGCATGACTCCTAGTCCCTTAAGATGTTACCTTATGAGATCTTAGATAACATGGAAATGCATTTTGGAGATCTTCAGAATATTTAGTTTATAGAGTTGCTTGATAAGAATCAGTTTGGAAATTATAAATCAAATTTCCCAATAAGGAAATTGGACGAGCCTTCTCACAACTTAGCTATTCTTCAAGGTCTAAAAAGTTGTTGTTGTGGTCTTCAGTCCTGAGACTGGTTTGATGCAGCTCTCAATGCTACTCTATCCTGTGCAAGCTGCTTCATCTCCCAGTACTTACTGCAACCTACATCCTTCTGAATCTGCTTAGTGTATAACATCTCTCGGGGTTCCTCTACGATTTTTACCCTCCACGATGCCCTCCAACACTAAATTTGTGATCCCTTGATGCCTCAAAACACATCCTACCAACCGGCCCCTCCTAGTCAAGTTGTGCCACAAACTTCTCTTCTCCCCAATTCTATTCAATACCTCCTCATTAGTTATGTGATCTACCCATCTAATCTTCAGCATTATTCTGTAGCACCACATTTCGAAAGCTCCTATTCTCTTCTTGTCCAAACTATTTATCCTCCATATTTCACTTCCATACATGGCTACACTCCATACAAATACTTTCAGAAATGACTTCCTGACACTGAAATCTATACTCAATGTTAACAAATTTCTCTTCTTCAGAAACGCTTTCCTTGCCATTGCCAGTCTACATATTATATCCTCTCTACTTCAACCATCATGAGTTACTTTGCTCCCCAAATAGCAAAACTCCTTTACTACTTTAAGTGTCTCATTTCCTAATCTAATTCCCTCAGCATCACCCGACATAATTCGACTACATTCCATTGTCCTTGTTTTGCTTTTGTTGATATTCATCTCATATCGTCCTTTCAAGACACTGTCCATTCCGTTCAATTGCTCTTCCAAGTCCTCTGCTGTCTCTGACAGAATTACAATGTCATCGACGAACCTCAACGTTTTTATTTCTTCTCCATGGAGTTTAATACCTACTCCGAATTTGTCTTTTATTTCCTTTACCGATTGCTCAATATACAGATTGAATAACATCGGGGACAGGCTACAACCCTGTCTCACTCCCTTCCCAACTGCTTCTTCCCTTTCATGCCCCTCGACTCTCATAACTGCTATCTGGTTTTTGTACAAATTGTAAATAGCCTTTCGCTCTCTGTATTTTACCCCCGCCACCTTTAGAATTTGCAAGTGAATATTCCAGTCAACATTGTCAAAAGCTTTCTCTAAGTCTACAAATTCCAGAAACGTAGGTTTTCCTTTCCTTAATCTATTTTCTAAGATAAATCGTAGGGTCAGTATTGCCTCACGTATTTCAACATTTCTGTGGAATCCAAAGTGATCCTCGCCGAGGTCGGCTTCTACCAGTTTTTCCATTCATCTGTAAAGAAATCGTGTTAGCATTTAGCAGCTTTGACTTATTAAACTGATAGTTCGGTAATTTTCACATCTGTCAACATCTGCTTTCTTTGGAATTGGAATTATTATATTCTTCTTGAAGTCTGAGGGTATTTCAGCTGTCTGATACATCTTGCTCACCAGATGGTAGAGTTTTGTCAGGACTGGCTCTCCCAAGGCCGCCAGTATTTCCAATAGAATGTTGTCTACTCCCGGGGCCTTGTTTTGTCTCAGGTCTTTCAATGCTCTGTCAGACTCTTCACGCAGTATCATATCTCCCATTTCGTCTTCATCTACATCCTCTTCCATTTCCATAATATTGTCCTCAAGTACATCGCCCTTGTATAAACCCTCTATATACTCCTTCCACCTTTCCGCCTTCCCTTCCTTGTTTAGAACTGGGTTTTCATCTGAGCTGTTAATATACATGCAAGTGGCTCTCTTTTCTCCAAAGGTCTCTTTAATTTTCCTGTAGGCAGTATCTATCTTACCCCTAGTGAGATAAGCTTCTACATTCTTACATTTGTCCTCTAGCCATCCCTGTTTAGCCATTTTGCACTTCCTGTCGATCTCATTTTTGAGACGTTTGTATTCCTTTTTCCCTGCTTCATTTACATCGTTTTTATATTTTCTCCTTTCATCAATGAAGTTCAGTATTTCGTACCCAAGGATTTCTACAAGCCCTCATCTTTTTACCTACTTGATCCTCTGCTGCCTTCACTACTTCATCCCTCAGAGCTACCCATTCTTCTCCTACTGTATTTCTTTTCCCCAGTCCTGTCAATCTTTCCCTTATCCTCTCTCTGAAACTCTGTACAACCTCTGGTTTAGTCAGTTCATCCAGGTACCATCTCCTTAAATTCCCACATTTTTGCAGTTTCTTCCGTTTTAATCTGCAGTTCATAACAAATAGATTGTGGTTGGAGTCCACATATGCCCCTGGAAATGTCTTACAATTTAAAACCTGGTTACTAAATCTCTGTCTTACCATTATATAATCTATCAGTGTGTTCCCTGCCGCCGTTGGATAAGCAGATGCAGCAGCAAGTCGTATACCCTTAGCTTACTTATTTGTTACATAGTTTAATTCTTAATTTCTTTGCGTGTTTTTGGTACTTGCATTGTTTAATTCATAAATTTCGGGCCTATTTTAGTATTTGAGAGTTGTAGCATCGCGCTTTAGTGTTTACTTCGTAGATTCTTACTTAAATTGTGTGTGATTTTCGTATAGGAGGTGTAATTTCGACTTTTAGTTACTGTAATCGTAAATTCAGGCAGATTGTAGCGCAGTCGTTAGGCATTTGTACATGTTAGTTAATACATTCTTTGCGTGTTTCGCTTGCGTTATCTAGGCACGGACTCGTGTTTCAGTAACTGTTGTTCAACATCAATTAGAATGGACAGGGACTGTGATTGCTGTGTTCGGATGAGGGCTGAGTTGGAATCCCTTCGCTCACAGCTGCAAGCGGCGCTGACTTCGGTCCGCAGCTGGAGGCTGTTGCCAATGGGCACCACTGTGGGGAGCCGGACTTGGGTATCACGGGGATGTCAACCTCGTCCTGTCTGTCCCCAGACTGGTCTGCCGCTGTGGTTGTCCCGGTTGCTGCCCGCAGTGGGGCTGAGTCCTCGCCTGTGGTTGATTGGGAGGTCGTTCCAAGGCGTGGCAGGCAGTGAAAGACGTCCCCGGAGGCTGATCAGGAAGCCTCCCCGCTGCGTCTGACAAACAGGTTTCAGGCGCTGTCTCTGGCTGAGCCAGATGCAGCTGCCTGCTCTGTTTCAAAGGAACATTCTCAGCATTCAAGGTCCGGGCAATCGCAGAGGGTGGGCTTATTGGTAGTTGGGAGCTCCAATGTTAGGCGCATAATGGGGCCCCTTATTGATATGGCGGCTAAGGAGGGGAAGAAATCCAGTGTGCACTCTGTGTGCATTCCGGGAGGAGTCATCCTTCCGGATGCCATGAAGAACACAGGGTGCAGCCAGCTGCAGGTGGTGGCACATGTCGGCACTAATGACGTGTGTCGCTTTGGATCTGAGGAAATTCTCTCTGGATTCCAGCGGCTATCTGATTTGGTGAAGGCTGCCGGTCTTGCTTACGTGATGAAGGCAGATCTCTCCATCTGCAGCATCGTCGACAGAACCAACTGCGGACCTTTGGTGCAGAGCCAGGTAGAGGGTCTGAATCAGAGGCTCAGACGGTTTTGCGACCGTGTTGGCTGCAGATTCCTTGACTTGCGCCATAGGGTGGTGCGGTTTCCGGTTCTGCTGAATAGGTCAGGAGTTCACTACACTCAGCTGGCGGCTACACGGGCAGCGGAAGCTGTGTGGCGTGGACTGGGCGGTTTTTTAGGTTAGAAGGCCTCGGGAAAGTACGGGGTGGGCTGCAATCTCAAAGGGTGCATGGTAAATACAGGACGTGCTTGGATCAAGGAACAGTCGGAATTGTAGTTGTAAATTGTTGTAGTTGTGCTGGAAAAGTCCCTGAGCTACAAGCGCTAATAGAAAGCACAGAAGCTGAAATCGTTATAGGTACAGAAAGCTGGCTAAAGCCTGAAATAAGTTCTGCAGAAATTTTTATGAAGTCTCAGATGGTGTTCAGGAAAGATAGATTAGGCAGAATTGGTGGTGGAGTGTTTGTGTCTGTCAGTAGTGGTTTATCTTGCAGTGAAGTCGAAGTAGATACTCCGTGCAAATTGGTATGGGTGGAGGTTATACTTAACAGCCGAATTAAGTTAACTCTGATGATACAGTTGCGGAACAGTTCAGAGAAAGTTTGAGTCTCATAACAAATAAATACCCCACTCATACGGTTATAGTTGGTGGGGACTTCAACCTCCCCTCGATATGTTCGCAAAAGTACTTGTTCATAACCGGTGGTAGGCAGAAAACATCTTCTGAGATTGTTCTAAATGCTTTCTCCGAAAATTATTTCGAGCAGTTAGTCCACGAACCCAAGTGAATTGTAAATGGTTGCGAAAACATACTTGACCTCTTAGCCACAAACAATCCAGAGCTGATAGAGAGCATCATGACTGATACAGGGATTAGTGACCACAAGGGCGTTGTAGCTAGGCTCAATACCGTTTCTTCCAAATCCACCAGAAACATACGCAAAATAATTTTATATAAAAAACCGGATAAAGTGTCGCTAGAAACCTTCCTAAGAGACAATCTCCATTCCTTCCGAACTGACTATGCAAATGTAGACGAGATGTGGCTCAAATTCAAAGATATAGTAGCAACAGCAATTGAGAGATTCATACCTCTGAAGTTGAAGTCAGTGAGCAGGTCCTACCTGCATTGTACAGATAGCACGGGGAACCTGCGTTGGAGCGCTGGGTTTTACTGCAAGATCTGGCAGCTGTTCTGTGCATAAAGTCGAGAGACACACTTCTTAGACAGTTGAGTCCTGATCCTACAAAACCCTCACCTGCTCGTGCTTTGTTGCGTGAATTCAAAATGGCTGGCTTCCTAGAACAAGCAAAGTGCTGTCAGCTGGTGGGAGGTGGTGAAAAATTTAATGCGAGGTCATCAAAGGTGGCCCTAGTGAAGTACAATGATAGGTTGCGGCAGTTACTCGGTGTTGAGAAGGTGTTTATTAGGTGACATCAGGAGGAAGCCGGTGAATGTGACATTTAAGTGTTCCTCTAGAACAAGAGTTGTGTGACAGGGATAGCACTGTATTTTTACCTTCAAAAATTGAACTCTTTAAGTCTGCTTAAGGAATCAATGAAATGTGCAATTACTTTCAAAGAGGATTGTTGTGATGGTGAGCTTTATAATTTTGGTTCAGCTGCATTGTCCAGACAGGTCATGGTCTTTTGCACTTTATTTTATATCAAATAGACGTATAAATTACTTATTATATTATAAAGCAGTTTGATTTTATTGGTAAGAGATGGAACAGATCCCCGTGGTACACAAAACAGATCCGAATGCTGTTGCAGAGGCAACGGGAAAACCATGAGAAGTTCAGAAGAACGCAAAATCCCAAAGATTGGCTAAAATTTACAGACACGCGAAATTTGGCACGGACTTCAATGCGAGATGCCTTTAATAGGTTCCACAACGAAACATTGTCTCGAAATTTAGTAGAAATCCGAAGAAATTCCGCTCGTATGTAAAGTACACAAGCGGCAAGACGAAGTCAATACCTTTGCTGCGCAGTGCCGATGGTACTGTTACCGACGACTGTGCCGCTAAAGCGGAGCTATAGAACGCAGTTTTCCGAAATTCCTTCACCGAGGAAGACGAATGGAATATTCCAGAATTTGAAACACGAACAGCTGCTAGCATGAGTTTCTTATAAGTAGATACCTTAGGGGTTACGAAGCAACTCAAATCCCTTGATACAGGCAAGTCTTCAGGTCCAGATTGTATACCGATTAGGTTCCTTTCAGATTACGCTGATATAATAGCTCCCTGCTTAGTACTCATATAAAACCGCTCGCTCACCGATAGATCTGTACCTACAGATTGGAAAATTGCGCAGGTCGTACCAGTGTTTAAGAAGGGTAGTAGGAGTAATCCATCTAACTACAGACCTATATCATTGACGTCGGTTTGCAGTAGGGTTCTGGAGCATATACTGTATTCAAACATTATGAATCACTTCGTAGGAAACGATCTATTGATATGTAATGAGCATGGTTTCAGAAAACATCGCTCTTGTGCAATGCAGCTAGCTCTTTATTCACACGAAATAATGGTCGCTATCGACAGGGGATCTCAAGTTGATTCCGTATTTCTAGATTTCCGGAAAGCTTTTGACACCGTTCCTCACAAGCGACTTCTAATCAAGCTGCGGAGCTATGGGGTATCGTCTCAGTTGTGCGACTGGATTCGTGATTTCCTGTCGGGAAGGTCGCAGTTCGTAGTAATAGACGGCAAAGCATCAAGTAGAACTGAAGTGATATCAGGTGTTCCCCATGGAAGCGTCCTGGGATCTCTGCTGTTCCTGATCTATATAAATGACCTGGGTTACAATCTGAGCAGTTCTCTTAGGATGTTCACAGATGATGCTGTAATTTACTGTATAGTAAGGTCATCCGAAGACCAGTATCAGTTGCAAAGCGATTTAGAAAAGATTGCTGTATGGTGTGGCAGGTGGCAGTTGACGTTAAATAACGAAAAGTGTGAGGTGATCCACATGAGTTCCAAAAGAAACCCGTTGGAATTCGATTACTCGGTAAATAGTACAATTCTCAAGGCTGTCAATTCAACTAAGTACCTGGGTGTTAAAATTATGAACAACATTAGTTGGAAAGACCACATAGATAATAATGTGGGGGAAAGAGAGCCAAAGGTTGCGTTTCATTGGCAGGGCACTTAGATGATGCAACAAGTCCACTAAAGAGACAGCTTACACTACATTCGTTCGTCCTCTGTTAGAATATTGCTGCGCAGTGTGGGATCCTTACCAGGTGGGATTGACGGAGGACATCGATAGGGTGCAAAAAATGGCAGCTCGTTTTGTATTATCATGTAATAGGGGAGACAGTGTGGCAGATATGATACGCGAATTGGGATGGAAGTCATTACAACAAAGACGTTTTTCGTCGCAGCGAGATCTTTTTACGAAAATTTCAGTCACCAACTTTCTCTTCTGAATGCGAAAATGTTTTGTTGAGCCCATCCTACATAGGTAGGAATGATCATCAAAATAAAGTACGAGAAATCAGAGCTCGAACAGAAAGGTTTAGGTGTTCGTTTTTCCCGCGCTCTGTTAGGGAGTGGAATGGTAGAGAGATAGTATGATTGTGGTTCGATGAACCCTCTGCCAAGCACTTAAATGTGAATTACAGAGTAGTCATGTAGATGTAGATGTAGATACCTTCTAGTATCTCCAGGATTCTTCCATGTATACAACCTTCTCTTATGATTCTTAAACTAAGTGTTAGCTATGATTAAGTTATGCTCTGTGCAAAATTCTATCAGATGGCTTCCTCTTTCATTTCTCTCCCCCAATCCACATTCACCCACTACGTTTCCTTCTCTCCCTTTTCGTACTCTCGAATTCCAGCCACCCCTGACTATTAAATTTTCGTCTCCCTTCACTACCTGAATAATTTCTTTTATCTCATCATATATTTCATCAATTTCTTCATCATCTGCAGAGCTAGTTTGAATATAAACTTGTACTTCTGTAGTAGGCATGGGCTTTGTGTCTATCTTGGCCACAATAATGAGTTCACTATGCTGTTGGTAGTAGCTTACCAGCACTCCTATTTTTTTATTCAGTATTAAACCTACTCCTGCATTACCCCTATTTGATTTTGTGTTTATAACCCTGCATTCACCTGACCAAAAGTCTTGTTCCTCCTGCCACCGAACTTCACTAATTCCCACTATGTCTAACTTCAACCTATCCATTTCCCTTTTAAATTTTCTAGCCTACCTGCCCAATTGAGGGATCTGACATTCCACGCTCCGATCCGTAGAACACCAGTTTTCTTTCTCCTGATAACGACGTCCTCCTGAGTAGTCCCTGCCCGGAGATCCGAATGGGGGACTATTTTAGCTCTGGAATATTTTACCCAAGAGGACCCCATCATCATTTAACCATACGGTAAAGCTGCATGGCCTCGGGAAAAATTACGGCTGTAGTTTCTCCTTGCTTACAGCCATTCACAGTACCAGCACGGCAATGCCGTTTCGGTTAGTGTTGCAAGGCCAGATCAGTCTGTCATCCGGACTGTTGCCCCTGCAACTACTGAAAAGGCTGCTGCCCATCTTCAGGAACCACACCTTTGTCTGGCCTCTCAACAGATACCCCTCCGTTGTGGTTGCACCTACGGTACGGCCATCTGTATCGCTGAGGCACGCACATTCTCTACTATACGCTGCACGAGATATATATTTATACATGTTTTAGCACTGTAGGCCTATGTTATTAATTTACTGTTTAATTACAAACTCATATAATGTAACATGACAAGTCCTATTGTAAGTAGGCTTTTTAGGTTTTTTTATTGGTAACGCCGCCGCCACGTAGCGCTCTGTATAAAAATCACTGGCTGTGCCCTGTGCAGTCTGTGGCTGGTTTGCATTGTTGTCTGCCATTGTAGTGTTGAGCAGCGGCAGCTGGATGCTAACAGCGCGTAGCGTTGCGCAGTTGGAGGTGAGCCGCCAGCAGTGGTGGACGTGGGGAGAGAGATGGCGGAGTTTTGTAATTTGTAAGACTGGATGTCATGAACTATCATATATATTTTGACTATTAAGGTAAATACACTGTTTGTTCTCTATTAAAATCTTTCATTTGCTAACTATACCTATCAGTAGTTAGTGCCTTCCGTAGTTTGAATCTTTTATATAGCTGGCAGTAGTGGTGCTCGCTGTATTGCAGTAGTTCGAGTAACGAAGATTTTTTTGTGTGGTAAGTGATTTGTGAAAGGTATAGATTAATGTTAGTCAGGGCCATTCTTTTGTAGGGATTATTGAAAGTCAGATTGCGTTGCGCTAAAAATATTGTGTGTCAGTTTAATCACAGTCGTGTATAAATTGTTCTAAGGGGACGTTTCACTATATCATTGTATATGATAAAGTGGATGTTCAATAAATGACAATAACAATAACAAGATACTAATGTATCTGGTATATGCCCCAGTCGACTATACCACTCGAATTTAGCAGGACGTTACTAAAGCGATAACTGAAACAATCCTATAAACTGGTCTCTATATCGAAAAACGCTTTGTAAATGGACTGATCATAGCCGCAAAGCGCGAAAATAACAGAGAACTACCCACAGAGAGATTTCGATGCAGAAGGAAGAGCTTGTTCTGGCTGGGAAATAGTCAATTTGCACTACACTATCAAATTAATTGTTTAACAATTTACAGGAGTCAGATAGATCGCTTAAAAACTCACAATTACCTTAAAATGATTCTTCTTTGTAATAAAAAATATTTTCAACATTTGAGAATCACTTATCTTAAACAGGTAATTACAAATATGTCAAAGCAATAATCATATATGAAGTTTTCAGCAATGTCTGAACATCGCACACAATTTCATATTTCAAAAAACAAGTAATTAAATTCCGTTCACAAATACATCGATAGGTCCCATTTGAGAGCACTGATCCCCTCACTATCGCGCTAAATATATAGCAAAGCACAGCAAACACCGCTAAAGTTGCACACTGCAGTCACGTGTCACAGTCCGGGATCTACATGAGTACCGGGAACCGCCGCTGCACAGGCTGCCTCGTGTATTCCCGCTCACACAGGGCTGTCTCATGTGGTGTGCAGACCAGAAGCCGTGCAGATCCCTGAACAAAGCGTCAGGTGACAGCAGCCCTTTGCATAGTTGTGCGGACAGGTAAGAGATGGTAGGAAGCCCTAGCTTCACACAATTCGTGATATTCTACTCGATTACAGTGCTGCAGATTGGCAGTGGGAATAACGAATCACAAAAAAGCATTGCTAATAAATACCTAAACATTCCCCTAAGTACGTGAAAAGCCCTGCCTAACACATATACCATGAATAGTCCCTATAAAACTTTCCCCGTGCTAACAGCTTCAAGCAAATGGACAGTGCTAGAAAAATAACCCCCTTACTGCTCTTCACTGGGACTGTTGCGAGAATACATCTGCTTCCCAAAGTGCCCTTGCTCATGATTGAGAAATGTTGGTCTGCGGGTGTCTTGAAAATAGTTCATCTGTGCTACCCCCACTCAATCAGATTGACAGACTGATTAATTAAATCGATATCCTGTGTGTGGGACAGTTTTTCCCTGCTTCCTATTCGTGGATACTAGGACTGGCATTTTGGGGGAAATTCTGGGGCCGTCTGGGATTCGATCTCATAACTGCCTGGTTTCCAAACTCTGCTCTTCTCCCTTCTCGATTTTTCTTGCTTCCTGCTGATGGGTACTGGCACAGTTAGGTCGTTTGGCAGGAAATCCATCACGTTGGAGGTAGCTGAAAATGGTAGTGAGATTTTCAAAATTCGGCTGCGCCATGTCCTTAAACAATTTGCAACAGGCAAGGCAGGTATTGACTGGAGTGAGAACGCAATGGCACTATCAGATACAATTAAATGACCACTCGGAAATTTGATGTCGCCACTGGAAATTGTGCTATATAAAATGACAATTGTAATTTCGAATTTTGGCTAGAATTTACATCATCACAGTTGTTTAGTTCCGAACCACCTACAGTTCTGCCAAGTGTATTTTTTAAAGCACTAGAGAATTCCTAAGCTGGTTCTCTCTGCTACACCAGGAAGAAGAAGGAGGAGAAAGGGTCCATCACGTGATATGATAGCAACAACGACAAATACACCATGAGTTAAACAGCCGGCCGCTGTGGCCGAGCAGGTCTAGGCGCTTCAGTCCAGAACCGCGCGACTGATATGGTCGCAGGTTCGAATCCTGCCTCGGGCATGGATGTGTGTGATGTGCTTAGGTTAGTTAGGTTTAAGTAGTTCTATGTTCTAGGGGACTGATGACCTCAGATCTTAAGTCCCATAGTGCTCAGAGCCACTTGAAACATTTTTTACTTAAACAAACACCACTTCACCTTTCTGTTGCAAGACAGAGTCCGCTGTGATGTATTGAGGAGCACTCAACACCACACACAGCAGTCATCACCACATGGACAGATTAATTTCGTAAACACATACACTTAAACCATGATCCATTCCAAAGCAGTTACCGAGGTTAAATGTCGGAGATAGAGAAAACTAACATAGGCCACTGCCACCATTTCCCTTCATGGCCCCATCTCCTGCCATCCACACCCTTAGTATACTGGATGCTGAAAGACTGGTGAGGCTGTCACCATGACCACCAGTCAGCGAAGCGATCAGTTTATGTGCGGGTGAATAATCGTCCAGAGCAAATACTCACCATATTGAATCACCTCAAATTTCCACATAAAAATCGGAGAATATTTGCAACACATGCGACCACGAAGGCTGCCCAACACATACTGAGTATTAGTTCGCTATTCACCTGCCCAGAGGGCGAAATGGTGCACCCCCATACCCTGCCTGACTGGTTCAAGAGCTTCAGCGGCGGTTCGCGCATTAAGCTGGGAATGTCCGTTCGTTTTGGCCGATGGCTACTTGCGCCATGCGCCTGGATGCCAAGCGGGGTCATTCTTGAAAACTAGACACACATTACAATTACAACACAGTATTATGATCGCAGTGCCAATCTGGTGACATTTTACGATGAGCAAAGTATCAGAAATACTTCCTTATGACAACTATGATTTGGAAATATCAATTTCCCACGTAAATCTATGTCACATCGGAGAATCTATACGTCCCTTACGACCAGACATATTCTATTCACTTCACACCCACATAATTTTCTTTGCACGTATCAGAATACTGAGCACAGTAGCTTTCTGTTCCAACAATTTCAGACAAGCAGTGCAGTTATTGTTTATAAGTGCATAGCGTCCGAATAAAATATGGTATGTCCACACTCATACCGGGTAGGTGTCTCAAATCTCTCCAGTTCTAGGAAATTATTTGACGTTTAGATCCTCCAGCCAATCAGATTCGAGAAAGAATGCGTCTTCTCAGACAGTACTTCCAGAAGGTGCTGTACCCTGCCAAGAGTCTCTCAAACAATCCTTGTAAAGCTCAGGCGTCCTGCACTGTGTAATAATCAACAGCACTCCCCCGAACGAAAGTGTTGGAAAAGACATCACTGACATGGGTTAGTTTGGTGTAGTAAACATCCCAGTCGATACTGCGATAAAGAACATATGAAGATCTGTTTAAGGGAGCCGATGAGAGAATGTTCTTTGTATCCATGATGTTACAGCTGTATTGCCTGCCCTATTTGTGCATTATAGCAGTTCCAATTGAACCCTTGCATTCGTATATTCTGCAGATGTTTACAAAATGAATTTATCACCCATACTCGTCAATGCTTTGAAATCACAATTTGCCATATCAAATATATCCTCCCATTACAGCTAGACACCCATAGTTTTTTTACAAGGGTAGTAGTTTGCTCACTTCTCACATACATCTTGTGATATGTCGGAACATTAACCACAGTAACTTCACGTTCCAACAGCATAACATTCCCAACAAGTGGCATCCGAAAAATTACGATATGTCCATACTCTCACCAACTGTGTGTCACTTTGAACGGCCTACCATAGAAAAACCCGCCCACCACAACATCGCTATTACATATGTGTCGAGGAAAAAGGGCGTAATTATAATTAAAAAGCCCTTGCATCTTTTATTTATGTTACATATTATGTTCTTGCGCTGTAATCGGCACATGCCAGAGAAGGAAAAACTGAGACACTTGGCATAGAAAGAGTAACTTAGAAGGGCCCAGCGAACACTTCTACTAAAACATCACTTCTTCCTCCTAACCCCCCCCCCCCCTCCCGACGAGTCCCACGGGATATCTCGCGATTTCGCCACTTCCACGGAATGATTTAACGTATAGGTCTTCCAGCCAATCAGAAACTAGAACAGACTGTAGGTATTCTGCTCTTGGGCTGTCATAAAGAAATGGATCGGTCTCCAGATTTCACCAAGAGTGCTTCATCAACATACAATGGTGTGATAAGTAGGGGCAGTTGGTACATTCCCACCCACACTCTGTCCTAGTAGTACTGTTGGAATGATCCACAGTTCAATGGATGGCGTGTATGTTGGAGTCCAGTACTGACTTGTACTATGCTGTTTGAAACACTTGGTACACTTCTGTTACTCAGAGCCACGACAAAAGAGAGAGGAATGGAATGATTTTCATACACCCAAATGAGCATGTAACTACCCTCATTCATGGACATTTTTGTCGTATTTTCCTTGTTGTTGTTGTGGTCTTCAGTCCTGAGACTGGTTTGATGCAGCTCTCCATGCTGTCCTGTGCAAGCTTCTTCATCTCCCAGTACTTACTGCAACCTGCATCCTTCTGAATCTGCTTAGTGATTCATCTCTTCGTCTCTTTCTACGATTTTTACCCTCCAAGCTGCCCTCCAATACTAAATTGGTGATCCCTTGATGCCCCAGAACATGTCCTACCAACCGGTCCCTTCTTCTAGTCAAGTTGTGCCACAAACTCCTCTTCTCCCCAATTATATTCAATCTTATTTATTTTTATTTATTTATTTAATGTCCCATAGGACCAAATTAAGGAGAAGTCTCTATGGTCATGGAACGAGTCAATACATGAAATTATAACACAATAGTAGAAACAGATAAAATGAAATATAAAAAAAACATATTCAGGCGACAAGTCGTAAGTTTAAATAAAGAAAATCAACAATGTAACTCTGGAATTTGCTTAATTTTTTACCTGTGCCAGGAGCTCCTCGACAGAATAGAAGTAGTGAGCCATGAGAAAACTCTTCAGTTTAGACTTAAAAGAGTTTGGGTTACTGCTAAGATTTTATAGTTCTTGTGGTAGCTTATTGAAAATGGAAGCAGCAGAATACTGCACTCCTTTCAGCATAAGGGTCAAGGAAGTGCATTCCACATGCAGACTGGATTTCTGCCTAGTATTAACTGAGTGAAAGCTGCTAACACTTGGGAATAGGCTAATATTGCTAACAACAAATGACATTAAAGAAAATATATACTGTGAGGGCAATGTCAGAATTCCCAGAGTGAAACTGAGTGAAAGCTGCTAACTGTTGAGAATAGGCTAATATTTGCTAACAACAAACGACATTAAAGAAAATATATACTGTGAGGGCAATGTCAAAATTCGCAGACTATTGAATAGGGGTCGACAAGAGGTTCACGAACTTACACCACATATAGCTCGAACAGCCCGTTTTTGAGCCAGAAATACCCTTTTTGAATCAGAAGATTTACCCCAAAAAATAATACCATATGACATAGGCGTATAAAAATATGCGAAGTAGACTACTTTTCGTGTTGAAGTGTCACTTATTTCAGATACTGTTCTAATGGTAAATAAAGCAGCATTTAGTTTGTGAACAAGATCCTGGACATGCGCTTTCCACAACAGCTTACTATTTATACTAGGAACTTGAACTGTTCCATCTCGCTTATAATATGCCCCTTCTGTCCGATCAAAATATCGGTGCTTGTTGAATTGGGGGTTAGAAACTGTAAAAACTGAGTCTTATTCTGATTTAGCATCAAATTATTTTCCACAAGCCACAAACTTATTTCATGAACTACATTATTTGATACTGTTTCAATATTACACAAAAGATCCTTCACTACCATGCTGGTGTCATCAGCAAACAGAAATATTTTTGAATCACCTGTAATACTAGAAGGCATATCATTTATATAAATAAGAAACAGCAGTGGCCCCAGCACCGACCCTTGGGGAACGCCCCACTTAACAGTGCCCCATTGGGACTGAACATCACTACCACTCTCAATATTGCGGAGAATTACCTTCTGCTTACTGTTCTTAAAGTAAGAGGCGAACCAATTGTAAACTACTCCCCTTACTCCATAACAGTTCAACTTCTGCAGTAATATTTTGTGGTCAACACAGTCAAAAGTCTTCGTTAAATCAAAGAAAACACCTAGAGTTCGCAACCTTTTATTTAATCTATCCCAAACCTCACAGAGAAAAGAGAATATAGCATTTTCAGTTGTTAAACCAATTCTAAAACCAAACTGTACATTCGACAGCAAATTATGTGAATTGAAATGCTCCAGTAACTTTGTATATACAACCTTCTCGATAACTTTAGCAAACACCGATGGTATAGAAATAGGTCTATAATTGTCAACATTATCCCTGTCTCCCTTTTTATTAAGTGTCTTCACTACCGAGTACTTTAATCGGTAAGGAAACCTACCACTCCTAAAGGAAAAGTTACAGATAATGGCTAAGTACTGGGCTAACATGCATAGAACAATACTTCAGTATTCTCCTAGATACCCCGTCATATCCATGAGAGTTCTTAGTCTTTAGTGATTTAATTATTAACTCAATCTCCCTCTTGTCAGTATCACGGAGGAGCATTTCAGGTAACAGTCTCGGAACACTTTTTTCTAAGAGTGATATATGATTTCTGATGTGGTTGGCAGAAGAGACAACACTGTATCACTAAAGGAGGCCGAAATGCACGCGTTTTAGCTCACACAGCCTGGCGTGAGGTCTGGAACATGACAAGGGAATTAGAATTGAGAAAAATGGATGTAGCTGGTGGAATACTTAACTTTAATCCATTAATGACGAACGTCGCTCTTGACGGTACATGATTTACAATATCAATAGAAACTGATCATGGGGCCTTGCTAGGTCGTAGCAAATAACGTAGCTGAAGGCTATGCTAACTATCGTCTCGGCAAATGAGAGCGTATTTTGTTAGTGAACCATCGCTAGCAAAGTAGGCTGTACAACTGGGCTGAGTGCTAGGAAGTATCTCTAGACCTGCCGTGTGGCAGCGCTTGGTCTGCACTCACTGATAGTGGCGACACGCGGGTCCGACATATACTACCAGACCGCGGCCGATTTAAAGGCTACCACCTAGCAAGTGTGGTGTCTGGCGGTGACACCACAATTTCCTGTTGGGACTGGGTTTCTATTTAGTTCACCTGCTACATTCAGAAAGTGACTATTAAATACTGTACATATATGCGACTTATCAATAACACGGACATTCCCACTACAGACTGATTCTATATCCTCGACCTGTCTCTGCAGACCAGCCACTTCCTTTACGACTGACCATATGGTTTTAATTTTATCCTCAGACTTAGCTAATCTATCAGCATACCACATACTTTTTGCCTATTGAATTAGCTATTCTACTTGCATACCACAGACTCTTTGCCTTCCTAATAACATTTTTAAGCACCTTACAGTACAGTTTGTAATGGGCTGCTCCATTTAGATTTTGACTGTTTTTAACGTTTTGATATAACTGCCACTTTGTTCTACAAGATATTCTTATCCCTCTAGTCAGCCACACAGAGTACCTGTTTGTGCTAGTACCCTGTTCTGAACGTTCTAACGGAAATCAACTTTCAAAGAGCACGAGAAAAGTCTTGAGTAAAGCATTATATTTATCGTCTACTGTATCAGCACTATAAACATCTTGCTACCCTTGTTCCTTGATAAGGTTTACAAAGGTCTCTACAGGAACTGGATCACCTTTCCTAAACAGCTGATGACTATATTTAACAGGTGTTGCAGCACAAAAATCTTTTAGAGTTAAAATTTGTGCATCATGATCTGAAAGGCCATTCACCTTTTTGCTAACAGAATGCCCTTCTAGTAATGAGGAATGAACAAAAATGTTGTCTATGGTTGTTCTACTGTTCCCTTACACTCTCGTTGGAAAGAATATTGTTTGCATAAGATTTTATGAATTAAGGAGGTCTACCAGCATCCTTTTGCTTGCATAATCACGTATACAATTAATATAGAAGTCACCACATATAACTAACTTTTTGTATTTCCTATAAAGTGAACCAAGAACCTTTAGCAAAAATATTGTGAAATTGGAGTCTGGGGATCTATAAATAAGAACAGTTAGAAGTTTAGCTCCATTAAATTTAACCACGCCTGCACAACATGCAAACACCTTTTCAGTGCAGTACTTTGATACATCAATTGACTCAAATGGGAAGCCATTTTTCACATACATGGCTACTCCCCCACACCGCAAAGAGCTCCTCGAAAAGCTACCAGCCAACCTGTATCCTGGTAAAGGAAGCCTCTGAATTATCTCCTTATTTAAGAAGTGTTCAGATATACCATCTATAAGCAGTTCACTAACTTTATCTCTAATACCTTGTATATTTTGATGAAATATACTAATTCCCTCATTACTCGTATACCTAAGCTTTGCTAAAAGTGGTTCCTCTGTTAGAGAGATTTTCCTTAAGCAGGAATACCTATCAGCTGAATTCAGTCTAAAAAAAGGTGCAGCTCTAACACCCACTACTGCAGGAATTTTCCCATGAGTGATCCCACTAACCCCACCTATTCTGTCACCTATAAGCTTTGCCAACCTCCCCTTCTCATACCTGTTGAGGTGCAGGCCATTTCTAGTGAAACCCGTCCCTACATAACCCCCCCCCCCTATGTTAACAGTCACCTGAGCCAATCCTGCATTAGGATTCACAATGCTGGTGACCTGGTACTCACTCATTAGTTACATTATCCACCCATCTAATCTTCAGCATTCTTCTGTAGCACCACATTTCGAAATCTTCTATTCTCTTCTTGTCTAAACTATTTATCGCCCATGTTTCACTTCCATGCATGGCTACACTCCATACAAATACTTTCAGAAACGACTTCCTGACACTTAAATCTATACTCAATGTTAACAAATTTCTCTTCTTTAGAAACACTTTCCTTGCCATTGCCAGTCTACCGACCATCAGCAGATATTTTTCTCCCCAAACAGCAAAACTCATTACTACTTTAAGTGTCTCGTTTCCCAGTCTAATGCCCTCAGCATCACCCAATTTAATTCGACTACATTCCATTATCCTTGTTTTGCTTTTGTTGATGTTCATCGTATATCCTCCTTTCAAGACACTGTCCATTCCGTTCAGCTGCTCTTCCAAGTCCTTTGCTGTCTCTGACAGAATTACAATGTCATCGGCACACCTCAAAGTTTTTATTTCTTGTCATTCTTTCCCTTAGTTTTAGGTATTTTCCAACAATTTTTGCAATTTTAATAGAGTTTCCGTAATTTCAACGCATTTCACACAATAACTCGAGCTCAAAACCACTTCTCTCGACGACATCTCAAGTGAACAAGACGTCTTATCGTGCCGATATCGGGATGTTACCAGCCAACAACATTGGAGAATGATTCTCGATTTGTTTCATGGCGAAACTACCACTTCCATTACTTTGCGAATGCTATAGAGATGTGGACACATCGTGAACCCTGTTACATTGCCTAAATCAGAAGCCACAAATAATGTTTTGTAGTGTCAGAAATAGCAGAGAGGAGGGGCAAAAACTACATTACTTAGCAGAAACACTTAATAAATTTAGTAACATTCTATTACAGCTGACCAGCTACCACTATGTGGATGGAAGTCACAAAGTATTCTCACATTCGTAAGATAAAGTCGGAGACTGAAACGACTCACCAAAACAGATGATTATCACCCCAAACAGACGAATCATATCCATAGCAGCACTCTGTCCTCTGTTTCAAAACTAGCTGCCCCTTCGTTGAACCTAATGGCTAAGGATTCTGACCAAAGCTCTAGATGATCTCTCACTATGCATCTCGTAACTCATCCCCTGTCTTTACCTAACCCTTCCTGCAACATTGTTCCCAATTTAATTTGGAACTTGCCAGAAGTAGGACGGTACTATACCCACTACTTTCGACGTCTGGTGAAGGAACACAACGAGATGAGTTCCACATAATCAATACACTTCGATACTTTTCGTGCGGAAACATGTGTTCCAGACTTGTACAATCGACCGAGGCTAGTGATGTAGACCAGTATTCTCATTCTAATACGAGAGTTGTCCAGAAAGTAAGTTCCGATCGGTCGCTAAATGGAAACCACAGTGAAAACCAGAAACGTTTTATTTGCAACAGTTAGGTACACATTCTACCTATTTCTTTTCATAGTCGCCGCTCCAGATTCGACTATTGTCGTAGTGTTGTATCAACTTTCCAATACCCTCGTCGCAGAAAGCAGCCGCATAATCTAACCTAACGTAACCTAACCTAACCAGAAACCAGAAAGCAGCCACCAGCGCTTTCGGCCAGTTTATCTGCCCTGGTATGCAGCTCGTTGCCTGTGAAAAAAATTTGTGTTCATAGCCAGCGGTTCTTCTGAGCAGAGATCAAACTCAGGAGGAGCCAATTACGGACTGTATTGAGGCTCATCAAACACTTCTCATCGGAAACGCTGCAGGAACGTCTTCATTGCCCTTGCACTGTGTGGCCGAGAATTGGCATGAAGAAGGAACTGTTCGACAGTTGTGTTATGTGGGCTGCATGATACAGGCGAAATCTCTAACCAGGTCCTCATACTTGGCGGGAGACGCTGCTCCCTATGCATCTTTACGCGCTCACTCTTCATTCAAAACTGAAAAGAGCGACGCGACACCATCGACGGGCATACTAGACACTGCCCAACACATCAGTGCAAAGCTTTACCGGATTTTCCCCGTATGTAACTGCCATTCTGCGAAAACTGTTCTGTACCCATCTTACTCACATCACCTGTCTGGTTACACACGAGCTCTCTAAATTCTCGTGCACTGAAGAGATTAGCATTCCTTATTGGAGCCTAGTAGATTCGAGCCTGATACATTTGAGAGTATTGTGGTGACATAACAGACGATTAAGAATAACAAGACGAAGATGAAAAAGAAATGTATAGTTTATGCATGACGGAGCTCCAGGTGGAAGGAGTTTGAAACATTTTATGTAAACCACTTGTGCTCTCAGTTCTGAAGTATTGTTGCAGTGTTTGGATTCCATACCGTGGATGTACTAGAAAGAGAGAAATTATCATAGAACATACTCCTAACACTACAGTATTCTGCATTTAAACATGCTATAATGTTAAGGCAGCGTGGTTTCCGACTATTAATCGTATGGAGTGCATCACTGTTAATACACTAATGCCGGAAATATGTTTCCAGCAAATAACGTACATTCACCATGCGAGTTTTCTGTCCCATTCACTATGGTGAGACAATTTAACGTGCTAAAACTACTACCCTCTACATCAAAAGAAAAAAAATGAACATAGGTTCACTGTGGTAGATGCACTGCATAGCTTTCTGGTGTACGGCGCCCGCTGTTCACGTCCGATTATGTTTTGGAAATAATGCTATGCTCGCTTCGGTTCTATAAAATGATCGTCAGCAACGGAAAATGCATGGAAACAACGACATCTCACGAGGAAACGTAGCAGCGGTGTTTGATGTGAAATTACACACCATGCTGCACTAACTCCCTGAACAGAACACGATCTTCCACACACATCTCTGAAGCAGATGAATACACAGGTATTGCGATACCTCACAAAACCCCTGTCACTGACGTAGAATCACTGCAGTTATGAAAGTGAAGACTCGATTTAAGGGCAACATGTGGCACAGAAATATAGTACTTTGCATATATCCTCGGTCATCTAGGAGAGGGTGCCAAAATAAGTTTTCTGTGGGTTTGGTGGACATGATTCATCACACATGGGTTGGAAGTCCTCTACTGACTGTCGTATGGCAGGTTTGCTGTTAACGATTGCAGGTACATACTGTTCAAAGTCACACACAGAATACACATTGTATAGGAGTCGAATGCAGGTTATACCACACAACTGATGCAGCCTGAGGGAGCAACGGAAAAAAGTGGCTAAAATGAGATCAATGACCTGCCATAACATCTCCCTCTCTCTAGAATGCTCCATCAGTCTATCAATAAATCTTACCTAATTGCAATCTCCGTGAACAGATTACTTCATCTACTTTCTGTCATGGTTTAACGCAGATCTATTTCAATTTAGAGGGACATCGAAGACAGCACTCACAGCATGTATTCCTATTACCTCAGCAGACATATTGCAGAGTGTTGTTAAAAACAATTCAGCAACTGTTCTGTAAGTTATTTGTTAGCTGACACCACGTGCTTGTGATTGGTAGAGTACAGAGAAGAATATTGTAAATACTTTTTGTTAAGGTTTCAAACGCTCAAACAGTCTTGCACAGGGTGAGACACGAAATCCATTCTGTAGTTGTAGACCGCGGTCCCGAAGCTGGTAATACAATGCTGTTTAGCTAAGGAGGATCCAAAGTTTAGCATAGTGACATGTTAGGACACTACACAAAAATCTATAAGGTGGTTACTGGTAACTTTGGGGTCGCACCTGGGCTTGTGATCCAATATATACAAATTTATTTGTCTACCTTTCGTGGTCATCCACATCAAAAACCTGTTCCAGCCGTCTTATTCATGTCTACGAAAAATTACTGTTTCCTTGGTTCCCAGTTTGTCCATATCGACGTCCTCTATTCCTCTCGCCGTCACACTCGCGGTTCCCATGTGCAAGAGTTTTCCTGCACCAAGCAGACATGTAAATACTCTCTCACTCTCCCTCAAATTTTCTGCATTTTGTCGTAGTTCCCCTCACGTTATAAACACTTTCCGTCAACTTTAATTTTACCTGTTTTATATCAGTTCATGTGACCATGACCTCCCCTCTGGCCACATATTCTAATTTGCTTGTAAATGTAGCATAATTGTCGACACCTAGCACAATTGCGCTATTTTTCTATATGTGTGTGTTTACTCAAGGAACATTAACTAGTAGCATACAGTACGTTATAACAGTTGATTATAATCGATTTCTTCTCTGGAGTGTAATTTCAGGTAAGCACATTTTCTCCTGCAACTGTCATTTCGGCGCTGCCGTTAATAACCCATAACATCAGAATTAACAGAAATGAATGAGGGTAAAATAGGAGTCACATATAACAAGTCTATTATAAGCATATAGAAGTACCATATCTAGTGTTACGGCAACATACACAGTTCCAGCGGTTATTAATATAGTCTTGGGCGACTGAAGGTACTGGCAAGCAACAGTGTGGATGCTTTCATGTCACAGGAATTTCGAAAATTTTGCTTTGGCAACGGAATCCACCATATAACGACCACCCAGTGTTGTAAGCACTGTCGTTCACCCAGTGCATAAACAGAAATTTGAAATCAGCTAGGATAATATATTGCTTGTGATCGCAGAAGCAGTGGAATAGGTCCCTAAATTGGCTTAGCCTAGCCTTCAATACCACATAGCACAAGGCACACAAGACCACGCCAGAAAAGTTCATGTTTTCTTTTGAGATTAATTCCCCGTTAAGCAAGCTAGCGATCTGTTACCAGAGTATGTGGACCTGGATGACCTGAGGACCAAATGGGAGTTCGCTCGGAAGAGTATATTACTGGACCACCAGCTGGAGGCCAAGAGATAGAACAGGGGGTGACATGCTGTGAAAGTTGCAGTGGGGTATGTAGTCTATGTGAAAAGTGTGTGGAGGCAGAGATGCAGGACACGTGGAATTACAGGGAAGATGCTCCCATGCTTTGGGAACTGTGTGAGGTAGTTAAGGTCCTAATAGCAGTAAACGTCTTGCTCCTATAAAGATGAAAACGCAAGATCTGTGAGCCAAATCAAAATAGGAAGTGTTAAAGGAGAGTCTGAGATGTAGGGCTTCATCAGATTGTGGCAACACAGACTTGGAAACTTGAAATGAACCCTCCCTAAATGGATCAAATGGCTCTAAGCACAACGGGACTTAACATCTGAGATCATCAGTCCCATGGACTTAGAACTACTTAAACCTAACTAACCTAAGGACATTGCACACATCCATGCCTGAGGCAGGATACGAACCTGCGACCACAGCAGCAGCGTGGTTCCGGACTGAAGCGCCTAGAACCGCTCGTCCACAACGGCCGGAGAACCCTCCTCTCCTCCCCCCCCCCCCCCCCTACACTCAGCTTGTTCCCCTTTAGAGGCCTGGCCAGACAGAACGCGGCCTGGCCAGACAGAACGCGGCCTGGCCGTACAGCCTGTGGCCTTGAACCACAACAGGCAGGCCGCATTGTTGAATCACTCGTCGCTGTATGGCGGCGGTCACACAGAGTGCGGTTCTGAAGCATGGGCAATCAGCCTGCCATACCAGCTGGCGACGGGTTATCACAGATTACTGATTCGCCGCAAGCCGGAGTGGCTGCTTGCCTCTGTTGGCGCATTCAACTGCTCTGTTGTCACACTGGAAGCAGCAACGTGAGGCAGTTTTTGTCTTGCAGCTCGTACTGCAAAGCATCATGGACACAGAAAGACTTATAGAGGAAGTGAGAGAATGCAACTTTTTGTATGATACACGCGATCCTGATTTCAAGAACATTCTGAAGAAGACTGAAGCTTGGAGGGATACCTTTGTTAAAATCGGTCTTGATGTATGGTAACTGTGTTCCATTTAAACGAAAATTCATTCTCTTTCCCCACGTCGTATATTTTGATTTCGTGTATTATTCCAGTGCTTGTTTTTAGCGCTAACAACAGAAGATGCCATTCCACGCAACTCTTTCATAATATAAATTAAAGTAATATTTCCGATATTATGAGAAATATATTTCACATAATTTTTTCCAATGATCCAAAACATTGTTGTTTGCTTGACATTTACAGTCACTAAAGAACTTACAGACTGAATTTTGTATGGATAACACAGAAATAGGATATTGTATGTAGCTTCACAGAGATGTCGCTTACTTATCTTTCCTTTAAAGGTATTCTGTTACTCAAATGTGAGATTGTAGTAACAACGAAACTGCCCTTTATTGAAAATGCGACATGTCTTGATCTACAGTTAATTGTGTTATGAGAAACTACAGTGTATGTCTCTATTGCTATGACAGGCTCATCTTGTTAAGGGTTCACAAAGAGCATACAATAGCTTTTACATTTCGATATTTTAATAACCATTTGTTTTACTGCAATGGAATGGTAGAATGTTCTACTACAGGTGCAAATTCTACCATTCTGGTTTTGTCAGCTTGTCAAGTATGTGAAAAAAATCTTTGATGACAAAGAAAATAATTACTGGCTAGAATAATTGAAAACTGTCATAGGACGTAACTGAATGCTAGAGAACCATATATGGAAAGAGAATTTCATATTTGAATGGGAATAGTAGCATATCATATGAGGCATTTTTATATGATATTAACATTGGAGATCTCTATGAAAGTGATTGTTTCCACTTCAGACATCTGCCACAATCATTATTTTCTTTATAAATTCTACAAGAATACATTACCCGTAGATTTTTTCATTTGCAACTGAGACCTTGGAAACGAAGTGGAGGAACTTGAGAGATGCCTAGTCAAACTCAAGAAGATGGTAGAAGACCACTGGCCAGAGCTTGAAACGGTACAGATCATGGCCATGGAGTGAACACATGAGGTTCATGGACTGTGCTCTAGAAGCACAACCAACAACATCAAATATTCCTTGCTCAAGAGAGGCAGTCGCAAGTGACAGCGAAAGACACTCACAGTTAGGTGAACACTCACCAGACTCCATAATTTTTTCTCAGCCAGAGTTGCTAACACATGAGTATGAAGGAGAATCTCAGGAGTAGTGCACAGAGATTTTGGAACCATATTCAGCAAGAAAGAAGCGAACCGCTAAAAAAAATGAGAAAGCCTTGTCACAGTGCTGATGTTGAGTGTATAATTAGTTACTTGCAAAAGAAACATCAGTACAAGGATAAGCATGGTGAAGTTTATCATTTGTTTTTAATCTATGCAAAAACATTCAAACGTCTTACAGTTAGATCATAAGCTAAGCTTAAAGTGCAACTTGCACAATTATTTGTGGAGGCTGAGCTCGTGGAGTTAAATGAGCAACAGCCAACACATGTCTCTCAAAGTCTTTCAGTAGACTCGACCCACGTTGATTTCTGTGAATCCGCTGCATTTGGTGGTGCAAAAACTGGCACATCTACTGACGATGTAGGTTAGGACATGAATCCTGATAAAATCACCCTCAAACAACTTTGAGCACTTCCGATTTTTCACATGTAAAAGCTCTATAGTCGTGTAATTTATACTTGTATGGAAATAATAATAATATTTTGTAAACAAATTGCGGTAGTAAATGGAAAACACAAAACATTGAACTTTTCTAAAGAATCTGCTAGTGTTTCTGTTGCTGCAGTTTATCATAACTACATTGCTTATGACAAAAATGCGCTGTGTTGACAAACTGGTCGAAACACTTGGTAGGTATTCAGAAGTAACCGCACAATAAAATGTTTATAACATAATTTGTAATTAAAATTTGAGGTAAACAAATTAATGTCCATGTCGTGCAGCTTATCTTCTGTTGAAATAATCAGCAAAATGTTCACGAACCTGAATTGCAGCAAGAGGTGACCTTCGATTAGTTGATCCAATATCTTCGAATGTACGTATTGACGTATTGGCTTGCACTCTTCATCACTTTCAGAAGGTGGGTATTCTCCATAATTATTTGAGATAACGTAATTGTGCAAACAGCAATCCGCTTTAACAATATGTTCTGGAGTTTCAACGACGGTTTCTATGGCTCTTAAAAATACGCGCCATTTCATTGCTAACATAGCAAAGGCATTTTCCAATACACGGCGTGATCGGGTGCGCCAGGCATTGAATTTCTTCTTCTTTGCATTATTGATTACTCCAGGTTTTTGATATGGTCTCGTAAGTCTGAATGCATAACCTTCATCACCAACGAAAACACGAGGAACAGGGATGTCTGTACCTGGTAGAGGCTTTGGAAGGAGAATACTTTTGCCCTCGATATACTCATGATAGAAAGCGGAATTCTCAAAAATAATGTTGTCACTGTGACGCCCATAACTTCCAATATCAACTACTGTAAACTTGTAGTCTAGGAGAACTAGCGAAAAGAATTGTTTATAACAGAAGACCTGGGATCCACATTTTAACCTGATATGTTTTCTGTCTATGCTTCCAAGGCAGTCTGGAAACCCCAAATCTTTTTCAGATTTCTTTCACATCTCTGTTGTAGGACAAGGTAAATACTTGGGCCATAGAACAGTCCATATTGCCTGGCACACTTCTTTCACAATTTCTGAGACTATTGAACGTCCTAATCGAAAAGAAAAGCTATGGTCTGGTGACTGTCGCCTGTAGCCAAGTATCTGGAAAAGATTAAAATAAATTATGCCGATAGAACGAATACATAAGTTAACGACAAAAGATATGTTTGTTTAAATTCAGTGACTATGTTATGAATACAATGAAACGAAACAATCTATTTAGTAGAAAGTTCTCTGTAGCAGGACATACGGAACTAGATGTTACTGTCGTTTGTGGTATTCGTAAATTTATCACCACACTCGTAACTACACTGTGGGATAGCACTTTCTTCCGCCGAACCTTTCATATGATATAGCAAAACTGAAATGCAATAATTTATATGACTTCTGTATGAAGCACAAATGGTAAAACTTACCTCAAACAAATGGCTAGTCTTTGCCTTGTATCAATTGGCTTTCTCCAGTTCGCTGTGCACTTCGCAGTGCTCCCTTTTATCAGGAGATGCAGTTCCTTGAAACATTCTCGCTACATACGAAAATATTTGAAGAACCCATCTTCGTCAGACTCTAGTTCAATACACAGAGTATGGTATCTAAGCCTCCTCTCTTGATGTTAATGTCATGCACCCAACATCTCCTCTTCTTGGTGCCATTTCGTATCGCTAATGCGAGGAGGAGTATGGAACTGCTGATAATAAATTAGTAATTACTGTTGCACCTCAAAATGATATTTTACCTCAAGGTAAAACGTATCCTATAAATGCGGTTGCTATAACTAAGAATATAATTACTGTACCAATTATTCAGGTGTGTATGTATATATAAAATCCATAGTAAATTCCTCGTCCAACATCCAAATAGATACTAATAAAGAATACATATGCTCTATTTGCATTGCTGATAATAAATTAGTAATTACTGTTGCACCTCAAAATGATATTTGACCTCAAGGTAAAATGTATCCTATAAATGCGGTTGCTAAGAATAGAATTACTGTACCAATTATTCAGGTGTGTATGTATACATACACTACATAGTAAATTCCTCGTCCTACATGAAAATAGATACAAATAAAGAATATAGATACTCCATTTGCATGTAAAGTTCGAATAATTCAACCGAGCTACTCATTTCTGCACTTTTAAAATAAAAATAAATGAACTCATACAAAGATGACGTGTCCTGCGTAAAGCTTCCAAATCGTGTAACACCAAAACAATCGCACTACGCTTGCAAGCTTAATAAAAGGGTTTGGCCCCTTCCACAATGCAACAGCCGCAGCAGCAACGTGCTCTGCGAGCGACGGCCGGCCGGTGCCCATGTAGCGTCCCTGGCCACTGACGGGCCCGGCCACCTGCTGCCCCGTCCGTGGTAGCAGCATGCCGGATTTTGTCTGGCCGGTCTTAAGGGGGGAAGGTTGATACATCCAGCTCGATGTATCTAAAATTGGTGCGATTGTCGCCAAAGATAGTATGCCGTGTTGGCACATTGGAGTTACATGCGCATGTAAACGAGCCTTTTTAAGCCATCTGATGATGGATGGATGGAGAGGGCTTTAAGAGCGCACGACGGCAAGGTCTTCAGCGCCCGCTCAGTAACAGATTGAGACGAGTGTAGAGAAAAGACTCGGAACAATAAGATAAAACAGAACGTAAGACACAGGAAACTAGTTTGGAAAAATATGCGCCTATCCACACTGAAGCGTGGGACGAAGCATGCAGCCAGCAGTAAAACACGGACCACACAGGAAGAAAGTGGTAGAGGGAACTAAAACAATATAACAGATGGTAGTGGCTGGCTGACCGCAAGGAAAAAGGGAAGAGCCAGCCACTGTGCAATACACTAAAACTCCCAGACTAACAGTTTAGGCCAGAGTCCAGACACATCACAGAACTTTAAAACCCTAGACACACACGTCTCGTCATTAGCTAAAACACAGGGCAGATCCCCATCAACTTGTGCTTCTGCCCTTGCATCACGGTATAATATGCAGTCTGTTAAAATGTGCCGGTCAGAGATGTGCACACCACATGCATCACAAATCGGGGGATCCTCCATCTGAGGTGGAACCGTAGCTGCTCACCTGCTAGTGACTCGCTAGAAGGACCCACTGGCAGAGTAAGGCAGGCTGAGAAAGACTTCACGGCAGGGGGACGAGAAGCGAGACCAAGTGTTTGCTGTCCTGCAAGAGCACAATATATGATATTGCATGCAGCGGTTAGTATTGGCTCATGGAACTCGCCAATGACCATGCTAGAAGGAATTGTGCTGAGAACCATTGTATTACTCAGCGGGCTTATCCCTAAGATAATGTCCCGTGTTCTGTGAAGAGTACCCAGTAACTGGTAGCTTGCCTCTTGTAGCGTCTGGAACAGCAAATGCATTTGTTATTATTCTCCAGGTGTCACAACACGCCCCATTCTGTATGAGACATGCAATGTTCTTGTTTAGCGCCTCTGCCTGTGCCAAGCTGTTCCAAGTGATAAAAACGATTTTCCTTTTTCTAAACTCATTGATGTTGGAACACGTGAGGCAATACTACAACTTATCTTAGAAGAAAGATTAAGGAAAGGCTAACCTACATTTCTAGCATTTGTAGACTTAGATAAAGCTTTTGACAATGTTGACTGGAATACTCTCTTTCAAATTCTGAAGGTGGCAGGGGTAAAATACAGGGAGCAAAAGGCTATTTTCAATTTGTACAGAAACCAGATGGCAGTTATAAGAGTCGAGGGACATGAAAGGGAAGCAGTGGTTGGGAAGGGAGTGAGACAGGGTTGTAGCCTATCCCTGATCGTATTCAATCTGTATATTGAGCAAGCGGTAAAGGAAACAAAGGAAAAGTTCGGAGTAGGTATTAAAATCCATGGAGAAGAAATAAAAACTTTGAGGTTCGCCGATGACATTGTAATTCTGTCAGAGACAGCAAAGGACTTGGAAGAGCAGTTGAATGGAATGGACACTGTCTTGAAAGGAGGGTGTAAGATGAACACCAACAAAAGCAAAACGAGGAGAATGAAATGTAATCGAATTAAATCGGGTAATGTTGAGGGAATTAGATTAGGAAATGAGACACTTAAAGTAGTAAAGGAGTTTTGCTATTTGTGGAGCAAAATAACTGATGATGGTCGAAGTAGGGAGAATATAAAATGTAGACTGGCAATGGCAAGGAAAGCGTTTCTGAAGAAGAGAAATCTGTTAACATCGAGTATAGATTTAAGTGTCAGGAAGTCGTTTCTGAAAGTATTTGTATGGAGTGTACGCCATGTATGTTAGTGAAACATGGACGATAAATAATTTGGACAAGAAGAGAATGGAAGCTTTCGAAATGTGGTGCTACAGAAGAATGCTGAAGAATAGATGGGTAGATCACATAATAGAATTGAGGAGAAGAGGAGGTTGTGGCACAACTTGACTAGAAGAAGGAATCGGTTGGTAGGACATGTTCTGAGGCATCAAGGGATCACCAGTTTAGTACTGGAGGGCAGCGTGGAGGGTAAAAATCGTAGAGGAAGACCAAGAGATGAATACACTAAGCAGATTCAGAAGGATGTATGTTGCAGTAGGTACTGGGAGATGAAGAATCTTGCACAGGACAGAGTAGCATGGAGAGCTGCATCAAACCAGTCTCGGGACTGAAGACAACAACAACAACAACAACAACAACAACATTGTTCATCAAGCAGGTCTTCTGCTCCCTCTTGTTTTCGAAATGCATAATCTCACATATTTTCTCTGCTTTTTGAACTCAGACTGGTTGCTTATGCAATGTGTTGTTGGTTGTTGGCTGTTGTTGGCAGCTTTATCTTTCTGTATTGAAATTTGTTTACCACTTGATGAGGCCAGGGCCTGTCATCTATTTGCTGATTTTTCTGCATTAATTTTTTAATCACTAATCATTCAAGAGGCTAGTGCCTAATTATTCTTTCTGTATTGATATTTGTTTAACATCTGAAGGGCCCAGAACCCAACATCTATTTGCTGATTTTTGTATTAACTGTCTTTGGTCTCTAGTCATTTGTCTGTTCCAAAACTAAAACATGTTTACTTCAGCAGTCCAATCACTCCCAAAAATTGAGTCCTCATTAACCTCAGGAATGACAAGACAACCATGTACAAAGAATAAATTTCAGTTTCAAACTCTTGCTTTACTTGAAAGTTTACTGTTTTACTGTACCTGTCAGTAGCTCCCTTAATCTTGACACAAATAACTGGTAGGCTCCGGCTCTGAGCTGATACATATCTACACAGCAGAAATTTAAGTGTTTATCACTTCCTGTGTTTTCCTCATAGTATATTTATTAAATTTTATGAGTGTTTCCCTTTAACAGGTGTAAGCTTGCATTTTATAAGTGTAAATACGGGCAGCCTGTAGCAGAGTTTTCATTTCTTCTGAGCAGCCAGTTACATAGCTCACTGGGAGATCAGCATCCATTGGTGGCACATCAGCAGGGTAACAATTTACATATGTAGTATTAGTCTGCTGTTATAGTTTACTTCTTTAGTCTTGCTAGGGTGGGTAGGATGCGTGCATGCGAGGAGCTGGCTGCAGTTTGCGAACAGCTGAATGTGGTTTTTGCTATGGTCAGTCACATTCTGTGTGCTGTCCCAGGGTGTAGCAGTGGAGGAGGATTTGGCGCATTGCATGTGACACCTCAGGTGTCGCTTGTTTTGCCCATGGCCTCTGTCACTGAGGCACTGACTCAGTGGATCTGCCGTCACAGGAGAGTGAGTGGCAAGTGGTAGCATGTTTGCATTGCTCAAGGTGGAGGACCAAACTGAAGACTGATCGTCTGGCCTTGCCCATTCACCCTGTGTATGGACAGGTGGCCACTCCTTCAGCAGCGTCAGAGCAGACACATGGAGGCACGGGTTTGCTAGTTATTGAGAGATCCAACACTAGGTGCATTATGGACCCCTCTAGGCAGATATCGTTCAGGGCTGGGAAGAAAGCCAAAGTGCCTTCAGTATATCTGCCAGGGAGATGTGGAGATGTGGAGGCAGCCTTGTCTGCTGCTACTGAGCATGTAGGTGTGGATGTCTATAAGTTGAGTCACATGTCGCCACCAACGACTCCTGTCACATAGGTTCTGAGGCCATCCTGAGTTCATACAGATGGCTGGCGGAAGTGATAAAGACTGCTGGCCTTATGCGTGGGATGCAAGCAGAGCTCTCAATTTGCAGCATTGTTCCCAGTGGTGACTCTTGTCCTTCGGTTTGGAATCGAGTAAAGGGTCTCAACCAAAGGCTTCGTCGACTCTGTGATGGTCTTGGCTGCAAATTTCTAGGCCTGTCTTATTGGTTGGGGATTTGTGGGAGTCCTGTTGATAGGTCGGGGGTGCACTACGCGAAAGAAGCAGCTACACGAGTAGCAGAGTAATTTCAAAGTGCACATGAGGGTATTTTTAGGTTGGGCTCGCTAGTCGATAAGCAGAGAAGGATGTCAGACTGCGTTCAGAGTAAAGACATTTCGATCGTCAAAATGTTATCAGTAAATTGTCGAAGTATTCATAACAACGTTCCGGAATTTACTGCCCTCCAGGAAAGTTCTCGCCCTCAAATTATTCTAGAGACCGAGAACTGGCTGAAAATGGACGTGGAAAGCTCTGGGTTATTTAGCGAGTCCTGGAACGTATATAGGAAAGACAGATTAGAGGCCATTCGGGGTGGGGGGAGGTAGTTTTTAATGTGTAGTTGTCTTCCTCACTTGTAATTTAGGCTTTCAGCCGCTAATTGTTCTGAAGTATTGCTTGTGCCCTTCAGCCGACAAGTAATTTTTAATTCTTTCTTAATAAGGCCTTCAGCCGTCAATGTAGCTTGTCTTACAGTCATTTTTTTTTAAAAAAGATTGTTTTTAAAAAATTACTTCTTTACGTAAAGTGTACATGTTTACTGAGGAACCAACGGTAGCTGAGTAAGGCCTTGTCCACGTCTTTCATGTCTTCCCTAAGTCCCATGTTTTAGAATCACTCTTTAATGCTTTCAAATAGTACATCTGCTGCCAACAGAGATTGTTCAGCCGTTTTCCCCTTGCCAAAGATTGTGGTATCATCATCAAACTGTAGAATTTTATAGATACAACATATATTACTGACATACATAAGGAACAGGAGAGGTCCCATGATGGATCCCTGGGGTACACCATGGTCCAATTTTTGCTCTTTGGAGGTTGCTCCATGCACTGATACTAATCTTCAAACCCCTCCCTTATCTTCGCAATTAAGTCCAGTACCGCTTTAACTGTTGACTTTCCCTTGCAAAAACCATGCTGTGTGTCCTGGAACAGTTTATTGTTTTCAAAATAATTTCGTATCAGATATTTCATTACAGACTCCATGACTTCAGCAAGAATGGGTATTATTGAAATTGTAGTAATGAAGGAATAGTGAGATAGTTTTTTGTGTGGTTGAGGGAGAAGCCATGCTGAGTGGACATAAATGAATAATGGTGTGATGGAATGTAAGTTGGAGAAATTGAGGAGCTCAATAACCAAATAAATATTGGAAATCAGACTCTATATAAAATAATTGATGAATTTACATGAAAAAGATCCTTCAGCCTCTGCCACTCAGCCACCTAAACCACTCCTTCCAGTTTGATTCCACTTCTTGTGCTCATCTTTGCCTCCAGCTCATTCTCCATCACACTACTATACTCTTACACCTACTCATCATGGGTTCTCCCTCCCCCAAACGAAAAATTCCATAACTATTCCTTCATTACTCATACACAGCATATAAATATGCAGAAACATAATTAAATAGAGCTACACACATACAGTAAACTACAAAAAAAATATAAGTCAAGACAAACTGGTGGCAATGTCATGTTTGCAGCTCTACAAAACACAAACCACAATACTTACTTCGAAGTATAAAAACAAACAGAAAACAGTGGTGGACGAATAAGAGTTTTGTGTAAAACATAAAACACGCATAGTTCTGCAGAGCAACCAAAAATTAAACTGCAACTATCAGTGTCTAAAGAAGAAATACATCAACAATATGCTAGCGGACTGCTTTGTCTGATGTAGTCGAAAAATTAAGTAGAAATCACTGTAAGTAAAAACCAGCATATTGTTAACGAACTGTTTTTCGATCGTAAAGCAAATCAAAATGTAAAAATCTGAATTACAGACCACTGAAATGCTTTACCTCAATAAAGCGAAATGTGTCTGGTGAAACAAACACGCATTTTTTGCAGTTACAATGACAGAATGATAATACATTCAAGAACTAAATTAAATCAAATAGCTGTTTTGTCATGATATAGTCAATGCTTAACGAATGAAATTTGGCATTACAAATTAAGTTCTGAAATGTCTGATTATGAGTATTCCTCCATGAAAATGCATCATATCCAAGTATGCCCTCTTATGCGACTTTCAATTTAGTGGCTTTAAGTAGAGAGGCGATGATTCATGAAGGGGTATTAGGGAGGAACCACTGTTTTGGTATCAACAAGATGGCACCCTGCAATGCACTCTGCCTTCAGCAAAGATTACTACACAAAACATTTGTCCAACACATTCAGCACAAATTGAGCTTTTCTGCATGACATTAATATTGAGAAGCAGTAGCATCACAACACATTGTCTCGCATTTGGGTTTGTAAACTATTCTAGTTTAATGAACATTAACTTATGAAAACTGAAGAACAATTAATTATGTGTAGGCATACAACAGAAACGTAAACCTACAGGATATGAATGTTGCTGCTTCCTATGGGCATGAAACTCGTATGTTGCGTCTTTGTAATGATATGAGTGAAACAATGGATTGTGAGTACTTTTCACAAGTATATTGTATTGCCCAATATTCTCCATTAGAAAATTTCCAACACAGTGTCTCATTTTCAATGGCACTGCACACACTACAATAATAATTGTTTTTGTTATAGTAAACATCTTTATCTATCAGAGTTGGCTATAGTGTTTAACATATTTTCTATGGAGACATGAAGCACTAAGAAAATGCCATAATTCCTGTTACTTGACACACTCATAACTACATAGAAGCTTGAGATTAATCGACACACATTAATCAAAATGTCAGGACGACACCGAAAAAAGCTTGCTTGCCATCCTTTTCAAATTGAAAACCTCATTAATTCTATTCCCATCATGTTTCTTACATAAATATAACTTTTCCTTGACAAAGAGCTTAAACTGAAGGCTTTGCTTATATTTTCCTGGTGGTAAGGGGCAGTCTTCTTGCATTTCATGAGATATTTAATTTGTGTCCCTTTAAAGAATTTTTGTAAAATCTAGTGTTCTTTATTCATTAGTTTAGCACCATGTCGAAACCGAAGGCTTTGGCATTGCTTCCTGTTTCTGTGTCAAACATGAGCCAGTAAATTGTTTCTTGTGCTCTGCATATTGTTTTCTTAAATGCTGACTGTTTTTCTCGGTAGGGCCAGTTCTCACTCAAGATTCTAAATCCCATCATCGATAGGGCCTTTTGCAATTTTCGTGCTTTAATGCTTTTTTTTCTTCTTTGGTGATATTGAAGCTAGAGTGTTAAGAGCACGTGTATGAATTGCATGAGCATTATTTGTATCATTTATTTATGATTTCAATTAGCTAGAGGATGCAACACTATCAGTAGACATCGCTTTAATAAGGCGAAATGTTTGTACTGCAGTAGGCTTTAATACCTTGTGTAGAAGTTACAGTATCATATATGCTAAAGATACCAGTAGCAATATTTTTAACTTTATTGCCATCATCTAATGCCACAGAGATGTGACTATTGCTAATAGTTTCTGGATATTTGGGAAAATTATGATTAGTTTCTAACCATAGTTTTCACATACAGCCACAGACCAATTAAGCTTTATTAGTGGCAAACAGAACGAACAAACTCGATAGAATAGAAAAACAAAGAGCAAGAACACAAAAATTAATCGTTACACCAAATAAGAGCATGTGCAAACAAAGCAGAGCATCTTGACACTAACATAATCCGCCAAACAGAGAAACATTTCAGTTCTGCATATGCACATAGGGCTTCAGCTTATAGCTGTTCTCAGCATATGCAGGCAACGCTATTTCCATTTATTCTAACCCCCTTTTAGCAAGAGGCTAGAATCTATCTAGAAAATTTTTTCTAGCATACTCAAGCTGCAAGATTTGTGCACCTGAAAAGCTGTCGGAGTTGGAGTGAAAGTGGTCTCCTCATGACTATGTTAACATTTCTTTATATTGGTGTTTTCTGTTTTTACTTCATATAAAGCTCTCACATCAAATGAAAACAAAATGGATTTCTGTGACTGGGAATTATCATGTAAATTAAAATATATCCACATGGTAATGGGAGATTAAGTTAATAAGTTTCTAATTTCAATTTACTGTTTTTATTTTAGTTCCACATTATTAACACATCAATCGTCTTGCAGCACATGGAAGTTATTTCTATAGGTTTTGTAAAGAAACTTGGCTTTTATTAATCAACTGAAATGAAATGTTCTTTTCTGCTGAGGAAGTCAATTTGTTTCAAGCAAAATGCTTCATTAAAACTAGTTACTTTAGCGTGAATCCAAACATACGAGTGTGCACTTATTATGCTTTTTTGGGTGGTTTATGAGATGCTGATACACTTTGTGTATTTTCTAATGTCTTGTTTATTTCATGACATGTCTTTGATTTGTTACTGCTGTGTGTATGAACGTGAAAGTGAAAAAGGAAGCAAATTTGGTAGGCTTATGGAATAAAATATTTTGTTTCGAGTATATATATAGGTTTAGCAGAGTTAATGATTTCTTTTATGCATATTTCTTCCAAGAAGCACAACATTTTTAGTTCACAAGACACATTTCGGTGTCTGTCTGATACCTTCTATAGGCCTCACTCTATTTCTGAATTTGTGTTGTTTACTTCTTATAAAGTTTGAGAATGTCATTATTTGGTAAATTATAGACTTAGCATACTGTGTTTTAATGTTGTAGTTCATTTTCGTTCCTTTATATGTATAATATATATTTTGTGAAAAGTTTTCATATGCTTTTCTATCTTGTTTTCATTAAAACAAAGTAATAAAGAAAGAAAAAATTTTAACCACATATTTTAGGAGTTATTTCGGCACTTTGGCTGTTCTGTATAATTGACTGACATTATGTAGAAATGACAAAAATTCAAAGACATAGCGGATTAATTTCGACTTCCGCTATAGATCTGCTTTCCTGAACTTTCATATCTAAGACCAACAATTAAGAGTGATTTAAGGTGGTTTAATAGCATAACACATTTGGTTGTTCTCCCCACATAAGTGAAACATTGTTCTCACTCCAGAATGAGCAATGAACAGCATAAAGTCATAACGTGTATACATTCTTTTCACCTCTGAGTTATGAGAAAATATTTTAATCATCGAGGTCTGCTATAATGAACAGCAAATAACTAAATATCCATGCACAAAGTACAAGACATGACTGAATCGCTATGCTTATAAAACGGAAACCTTGTCTTAACAAAAATAAAAATGGCATTTTCATCAAAGAATTCAGTTACAAATTACAGTGGATATACAGCATAGGCAACACTTTTCTGCTCTGCTAGAACAGTACTTTATTCTAAGTACTTTGTGGAGGTACTTTATGGCTATTACGGAGGGTGTCCCAGGAGGAATAGACAATATTCAGGAATGTCACAGGAACACTCATTCAAAGAATAAACTTCATATTCCCCAATTCCAAATGGTTTCTGAAAGAGAACACATTATGTTGATAGGTGCAGTCGTTGTAGAACAGCGAATTATGGGACTAAATTACTTGTATCTTTTGGAAAATTCGTTTTTGAACACCTTGAGAAAGTTCCTTTGGCCACACAAGTAGTGCCCGAATTGTTCATGGTAACACAATTAACTGGCTACCTAGATCGCCACACCTTACAGCATTACATTTTGGTTTATGGGATTGGATGAAATCTGACGTGTACAAATGGAAAGTAAATACGCAAGATGAACCGTTTGGTTGCATCATACAGGTTGCTGCCCTCATTACAGAACACACAGAAGCACTCAGACAGTAAACACATAATGCTCTGAAGTTGATGGTGGGATATTCGAACACTTATTGTGAACTGTGCAACAACTGTGACAAAGACCTTCTGGAGTTGTAACACTGGTTCCATCAGATGACTGAAGTTAAATGCTGGCTAGCACTTGGATGGGTGACTGTGCAGGTCTAACAAGGCTTTTTGACAAACGGGCTGAACACAGCCCTTGTGAGTTCATTTGACGAGTTACTTGACTGAGAAGTAGCTACTCTGGTCTTGAAAACTTACAATGGCTGGTAGACTGGTGTGCTGGCCACAGGTCCCTCTATATCTGCATCCGGTGACACCTGTCGACTGAAGATGATATGGCAGTTGGTCAATTCCATTCGGCCTTCTGAATCCTGTATGGATGGAGAATGCAACAGCTGTAATTCGACTTGTATGATAATGCTAAGAGGAAAATGCTTTAAAAATATATATTTTTCAATTGATACTTTGTAAAATGCATGGTGTAATGTACAACACGCTTAAGAACCAATAAAACAGGTACACTTGCTTATTATCATGTAGGGCCCCTGCGAGCACGCAGAAGTGCCACATCATGACATGGCAATGAGTCGACTAATGTCTGAAGTAGTGCTGGAGGGAACTGAATTGATACCATGAATCTTGTAGAGCTGGCTATAAATCTGTAAGAGTACGAGATGCTGGAGTTCTCTTCTGAACAGCACTTTGCAAGGCATTCTAGATATGCTTAATAATGTTCATGTCTGAGAAGTTTGGTGACTATCAGAAGTGTTTAAACTCAGAAGAATGTTCCTGGAGCCACTCTGAAGTAATTCTGGACGTGCGAGGTGTCACATTGACCTGCTGTAATTGCTCAAGTCCATCGGATTGCACAATTGACATGGATAGATGCAGGTGGTCAGAAAGGTCATTTACTTCCAGAATGAGATTTTCACTCTGCAGCCGAGTGTGCGCTGATATAAAACTTCCTGGCAGATTAAAACTGTGTGCCAGACCGAGTCTCGAACTTGGGATCTTTGCCTTTCATGTCGAAGTGCTCTATCATCTGGGCTACGCAAGCACGACTCACTACCCGTCCTCACAGCTTTATTTCTGCCAGTACCTCGTCTCCTACCTTCCAAACTTTACAGAAGGTCTCCTGCGAACCTAGCAGAACTATCTCTCGTGAAAGAATGGATATTGCGGAGACACGCCTTAGTCACAGCCTGGGGGACGTTTCCAGAATGAGTTTGGGAGGTAGGAGACGAGATACTGGCACAAGTAAAGCTGTGAATACTTGGCATGAGTCGTGCTTGGGTAGTTCAGATGGTAGAGCTCTTGCCTGCGAAAGGTTAGGTCCCAAGTTGGAGTCTCGGTTCGGCACACAGTTTTAATCTGCCAGGAAGTTCCATATCAGCGCACACTCCACTGTAGAGTGAAAATCTCATTCTGGAAACATCCCTCAGGCTGTGGCTAACCCATGTCTCCACTATATCCTTTCTTTCAGGAGTGCTAGTTGTGCTAGGTTCGCAGGAGAGCTTCTGTAAAGTTTGGAAGGTAGGAGACGTGATACTGGCAGAAGTAAAGCTGTGAGGATGGGGCGTGAGTCGTGCTTGGGCAGCTCAGATGGTAGAGCACTTGCCCACAAAATGCAAAGGTCCCCAATTCGAGTCTCGGTCCAGCACCCAGTTTTAATCTACCAGGAAGTTTCAGGACGTTAACTTATGTGGTACTTGCCCGAGTCGTATATAGACGTTTCAGAGGTCCGATATCCCTGCAACTCCACACGCCCCACACCATTACATAGCCTCCACCAGTTTCAACGATCCCCTGCTGACGTGCAGGGTCCATGGATTCAGGAGGTTGGCTCCATCGATTTACATCAATCCATTCGATACAGTATGAAACGAGTCTTGTCCAACCAGGCAACATATTTACAGTCATAAACATCCCATTGTCGGTGTTGACAGGACCAGGTGAAACGTAAAGCTTTGTGTCAGGCAGTCATCAAGTGTACAATTGTAGACCTACGGCACTGAAAGCCCAGTTCTATGATGTTTCGTTGAATGGTTCGCACGCTGACACGTTGATGGCCCAGCTTTGAAATCTGCGGCAAATTGCGGAAGGGTTGCACTTCTGTCACGTTGAACGATTCTCTTCAGTCGTCATTGGCCTCGTTCTTGCAGGATCTTTCTTTGGCTGCAGCGATGTCAGAGATTTGATGTTTTATTGGATTCCTGATATTCACAGTACACTCTTGAAATGGTCATATGGGAAAATCCCCACTTCATTGCTACCTTGGAGATGCTGTGTCCTATTGTTCGTGCACCGAGTTTAATACTACGTACAAACTCCTGCCATTGTAGCAGCAGTAACCGTTCTAACACCTGCTCCAGACACTTTTGTCTTATGTTGGCTGCCGACCGCAGCGCCGTATTCTGCCTATTTAAGCTTAGTTTACATGAGGACACTAGGTTGCAGGCAACTGCGCTACCAGTCACTGCGGAACTCGTCGGTGAAACTAAACACTTTCGGCGTTTAAGATCCATGAGTTTTGAGGTTATGTGTGTTCCTAGAATGTAGAGAAACGGAAATATGAAGTGGGGAACGGAGAATAATGTTCACTTTTTGGATATCTATGCTTTGCATAGGTGTTTGTGGGATTTCAGTGATGCTGATTAGAAAAATAAGCAACATACTGCTGCTCCTGAGACCGTCAAGTGCGATCGGAACATAGATAGTTTGATAATGTCTGAGCTGTAGGAAAAAATTTATTGAATTAGGAGCACATATCCAACTGAATTAAGAAAAATACAAGAAACTTTAATTCTAGTTGTGGAAATGCTCTCATCTACACAACTAAAATTCCATCGCTCGAGTTGGCTTACTGGGAAGGCTACACAAATTAAGAAGTTGGATTCGTTATTCAGTAATCATCTATTTAAAACGTCACAGCAGTGCTCCCCATTCACATATGTTTGATTTTTGAAATATTGCCACTGTATCTATCTTCAAGAGACTAGTCTGCAAACCATACTTTTCTTAATGCAGCCTGCTTCGAGTAATTGCCGCTGTTAATGTTAATAATTATTACTGTTAATGTTAATAATTATTGGCGTTAATGAAAAAGCATCATCATCAACTACAACCACATCTTATAACATGCCGAGTGTTCTCAACTATAATGCATGCAATGTGATATGTAATTTCAGTCCTGGCTGCAGTGCTTCATGCATTACTTTATCACTGTAATTTTATCCCTTATCGTATAATTAACTGTAATTCCACGCAACAAGCTTTAACTCCATGTCAACTCGTCCGACTTTCGGCTGCCAAAATTTTCATTTCAGACACGAGCTAGGAATCCCCCCCCCCCCAAAAAAAAAAAAACGACGAAACTGAAGTGTATACTGGTTTCGCCATGTCTACAGTCAAATATGAAACCATTTGCATACAATTCATTCCATGCAACGAGTGGCGCAACCCAATGTCGCCATGTAAACTAGGCTTTACATATCTCTGTATTTGCATGTGCATGCCTATACCAGTTTCTTTGCGCTTCAGTGTAACTGTTGTACATGTGTAAACTTGACAGTGTATTGAATACTGATTTACAGAAAATAAATAATAGTGTACATTAGATGTGTTCTATTTCGGAAGCCATTTGGAATAGGCCATATGTTCATATGAAGTTTTTTGTTCCAAATGATCATTTGTCACATCCGTTAACATTGGCCATTCCTTCTGTATCATCCCGCATTTGGAACTGTGCACATAGACAGATTGAAGGTATCACAATTAGACACCCGCGTCGCATTTCCCGATTTTAACAACACCAAGTTACACAAAAAATAGATAGATCTTTGAAGCATCAGTGCCTCTAAGCATTACATTTTCTTAGTTCGCAAACTGTAACATAAAAACAGCAAAATACGGCATTTTACTGTCGGAATCATGGAATCCAGCTTGCTGAAAATATTGGGGGATGACAAGTAGCGCCACAGATGCCTAACCGACGAAATTCCTATCAGAAGTGTGACAAAGAACGTTTGAGCAACGCAAACACCGAGCACGGTGTCCACATGTCATTGCTGCTGCGCATGCACAGTAAAGCCTGTATTATGGAGTGTGAAAGTAGCTCTCTGCAACTCCTTATGGAAACGAATGACTAAATATCAGAAGTGCATCTCGCACTTGGATGAAGTTGGAAAGTGGTCATATGATGTCCTTTGCTTATGTGTGGCTAAATTTTTAAAAGTATTGCTAAGGATTCTATCGTAGCTAAATATTCGTGACAAACGAGACTAGAAATATGATTGGTGCTCGCTTCATTTGCAAAATTTTCAGTTGTGCCACTAGGTTTCTACCTAACCACATGATCAAAAATCGCGACGTGTTTGGAAAAATAAGTCAAATATTTCTGACAAGAAGAAATGTAAATATCGTAGCAGGTTGTTTCACTCATGCAGTTTCATCTTTTGGTTTTTAACCAGAAAATCGCGACATATGGCAAATAAACAGCAAAGTAGTCGTGACAAGAAAGTCTATAAACAGGGTTGGCCCTTGTTTTACTCGCAGTAATTTAAGCTGTGCTCTTGTGTTCCTGCGTTTCATGATATCACAAAATGGGTGGAACTCATTACTGAGAGAAAACGCTGTTACACATAAATAATATCGAATATTGCAAATCATATTTATGTTACATGAATGAGAATGGCCCAGAGTGTGTTGAAAACGTGAATATGAAAAGAGACATATAACCATGTATCTAGCTTCAACCTACTTCGTTCAACTTTAGAATACCACATCTCTCACCAAGTGACCACAGCGAAAAAATATCCTTGATAGCGCATTAAAAACGTTCATTGAATATGTTATTAGGACTTCTATGGCAAATGTGTCATTAACTGACACTGAATTACAACAAGTTGCACGTAGAGTGATAACTCTTCATTGCGCCATTACCTTAAAACGGTACACTGTAATAACATGCAAGTTATAACACGGAAATAACCGAAATGTGATGAATCCAATATGGCGGCTCAAAGGAGGCGAACGTGACAACTTTCTGACTTCAGCCGAGTGCGAGGCGCACTAAGATTTTTGGAGGCTTCCAGCATTGATACTAATATAAGAAGGCTAGAATAACCACCTTAGATGGCAACTTTAGAGCAAGAGCTACGAGTGGTCGACTTGGTTGTGGTGACAGACTTGTAGCGTAGTCCGATGTGTAGGATAGTTTGGATGGTGGTAATTTCGTTGTGACTTGGTGACTCCAATGAATGTGGATGCCAATGAAAGATTGTAGCACTAGTTTGGCCTGTATCACAACCTAATGCTTGCAGTCGCGCCGTATTTAATCGACGATTTCTGCTGCACTCCAGATGTACTGTCCTCATTTTAGTTGGTCGGAACTTGTACAATACTCATAGAGATTCTTACTCTAGGGGACTGTGGGGGAGTGTCCCCAGGCCAATAACACATCTGGCTGCGTTGACGTTTTGGCCCAGAAACGGAGCATCATGTGACTAGCTGCTATACAACATATATGCCTACGTGCAGTGACAGATGAACTGCTCACTTTATGCTTGATTGGAATATGAGTGTACATTTGTAGCTATAAAATTCGTGTACTCTTCCTCATTTTGATCCCTAAGTTGTCCATACGCGCTATATAAATTAGCGAGTATACTAAAATGGCTGACTGTTACCAAAGGTAAAACTATGGTGCTAATTAAATTTCAGTTGTGCTGAAGGACTTTCGCCTGACGGAAAGAAAGCGTGCATTGTTACTTTTGTAACATACAGATGTGATCCCTTGGTAGAAGACGACTCCAGATTAAAGAGTAATCAACAATTGTAACTTACGTCGTCAAAGTATCATTGTGGATTAAACGTTGAGATATGTATTAGGCCCCTTACACACTAGCGATTTGGTCACGCGTCTTGACTGCTAGGTGTAGACGCGTCCGTCCTTTAACACGCAGTTCCCATAAGGCCGTTCACACTGGCGATTTGGCTACACACCTGTTGTGAACCCGCCGGTCCCCGTGACTAGTCGTGGCAATTCAGCCGCGTTTGACCTTTTCACATGCGGCGATCTGCCTAGCTGGGGAGGGGGTAAACAGCTGACGCCTCGCCTTGCCAGTGTGATTGTTGACTTGCGTGTTATTGTGCTACTTTTGCTACAAAAATTACTTCCGATGTGGAACTTTTCACCATTGAAGTAGAACATCGCCCTGTAAATTGGGATTCAAGAAACAGGAATTACAGTAATAAGATCGAAAAATGCTTGGGAGAAGATGTGTAAGAAATTTGTCCCTGACTTCGAAAATAAAACAGTATTGGAGAAAAACGAATTTGGTATGTATCATTCTGTTTATTTCTCATTAGAATACATCTTATATTTTGGGAACGTTTTGGGTAAACAGCAGTTTTCTTCTTACAATTTTTATAAGAAACAGTCTACAGTGCAAACTTTGTTTCAGTTTTAATAAGCAGTAACAGCACCTGCTTCACTCCACGCCAACTGTGGGTTGCATGAAGATGATCCACCTATGGATTGAAACTAGTTGCTAATAAATTCAAAACTTTGTGCTCTAGATTATTTTTTTATAAAAATTAGAATACATTTTATATCTTGCTCATTTGCCAAGTAAGAGCACCTTCACTGCTGACAAAATAATCAACAAATTTGTCTTGCACACTCGCAGCATAGTGGCTTCTTACAGGTGTGGTGCTCTGTAGGTCATCCAACCCAATTATTTCTAAAATTTCATCCAATTTTAACCCATCTATTTTTCGAACGAAGTTTTACAGAACGCAACATGCTTTAATTATTACTGCACAGAAGTCCTCATTCATATTTAAAGTGCGATGAAACTTTCGCCATTTGTTGGATAGGATTCCAAAAGTGCACTCAATGTAACGTCGATAACCTGTAATTATAAACCTTTCTTTTCTCCGTCAAATTTTTTTCCGCTGTACGGACATTGCATGTTTTCTTCAAGTGCAAATGCTTCATCCCCAACAAAGCTTTGTAAAGCTCATTGTTTTTGTAAATTTTCGAGTCCCCACTTTTGCCATATGAACCTACATCTATGAATGTAAAGTAATAATCAGCATCACAAACGGCTAACAACAGTATTGAGGAAAAGTATTTGTAATTATAGTATATAGAGCCACTGTTTTCAGGTTTAACAATTCTTACATGCTTTCCATCAGCTGCACCAAAACAGTTTGGAAAGTCAGCATAAACTTTAAATTTTTCTACTATATTAATCCAACCACATTCTGATGCAGGTGGCATGCATATGCTTTGTAGACTATCCCATGTCTCCTGACAAATGTCTCACACGATTTTTGGTATAGTTGAAATGCAACATTTGAAGGAATAATGTAGCTCTGAGTTTTTTTTTTTTTTTTTTTTTTTTTTTTTTTTTTGCAGCAACACAGTTACAGAAGAACTGGAAGAACATTCGTGACTGTTACACAAGAGAACTCAACAAGAGAAAAGCCTCAAAAAGTGGTTCTCCTGCAGAAACCCACAAAAAATATATATATTTCGATATGCTGAATTTCCTATCACCTGTAACTGCCACTAAACCACCAGAGTTATAAGAAGCTGATGCACATACTGATGAGGCAAATAATTCTGATGTACAGGATGGAGCTGCCTTCAATTCCTGTAAGAGACAAAAGATGACAGACGAGGAAAAACTATTTCAAGTACTTGCAGCAAACATCAATAAAAAAACGCATCAGCGGCCGAAGGAGATGACCCTAACAAACATTTTCTACAAATCATTATAAGATGATTTAAAATATGGGCCACAACATTTGAAAATGGACACTAAAATATGAAATAAGCCAGTTTTGAGGAAGTACAGCAGGTCTTACAGTTCACTAGACGACTATAATTTTCAGTTCACTTCACAAATACCAATGCCTGTACACTCAAATTCACCCATAACTGTACCTGCATCTAATCCAAGCCCATGTACATCAATTCGTGATGTCACACTTTCAACTGTATAATCTGGGTCATCATTGGTCACTGATTTATTCTCTAGGTAGCGAAATATCACAGTTTTGGCTTACTGTATTTTAATACTACACAATGGTGCAAATTACTGTTAAACCTACTTTACAAATAAAGGTATATGCAAAATAAGCATTTTATTTGCCTTAAAGTAATCATTAGTCTTTCCTCTGGTGATGTAGTATTCCTCATTTGCCTATTTTGCTTTGAGAGATTTGGCCTCAGCATAGCACATAGTTCATCAAAAGATGTCACAGACATTCTGAAATAGTTCATGAATTTTGCAGGATTTTCTCTTAATTCGTAATAAACTGTGAAAAATGTCCGTGTTTCTCTCGAGTATTCAGTAGAGGATGAATCTAGTATTTTCTTTGACGCCAGCGGCGTCTGTATTTCCATTTCAACAACAGAGCGGAAAGCAACACTTCCTCGTCAGAATCCATTGCTGAACTGGTTGGCACAAGCACATAGACAGCTGCCACCACAGAGCTGCTGCCGCGCGGTTGAGCCGCGTGCCTGGCGATTCAGTCGCACGGTTCAGCAGCGCGATATTCGCGCATTGCAGCGATTGAATCACGCTGCTGAATAGCGCCGACGAAATCGCCAGTGTGAAAGCAGCTTTATGTTATTGAAGCTTTTCCCGTAAAATTAATAGAAGACTGTACCATATGCTACTATAGGGTCATGTCTGTGTACATCACGTCTTCCTGATAATGACTCGCCCAACTTTTGTTTGCTTTTGCAATAAGGCATTTTTTAGCATAATGATCACGCATTTAATGTTGTAAATCACTAAAAAGCTGGTCTATATGATTCAGTCATGTATTCAATAATCCTTAGTTAGAAATACTGTTAGTGTCCAGTAAAGTTTCCACGGAGACTAATACAAAGCAGAAAATTTTAACAGAAGAAAGTGTAGCATGTAAGCGACTGTTTTTCACCTACGACGGTTCCTAGTTTGCGAAGGATGGAACCACTTTTAATAGCTTGCTTTATGCCTGCTGAGTATGTGCTATGTCAGCCTGAGATCTAGGTTTATAACTAGACGTCTGACTGAGCATAATTATTAACTCAGTCATTGAGTTTGCGATGGAAAATGTAAATAGCATCAGGTTTAATATAATTTAAAATATGTGTGTCATATTAAGAAAATTATTAATAGTATCTATTATGCCTCCTTCCTTTCCCACCTTAAATACGGTACGGGATCATATTCTGGGGTAATTTGGCAGCAGCTAAGCGAGATTTTAGAATACAGAAAAAGGTGTTTTGATTCATAAAGGATGTGGACCTAGGAACTCTTGCAAGTTTCTGTTTACGAACTGAAGTATTACACCTCTACCTTGTATTTACGATACAGTACGGAGACTCGTTTTCTTAAAACTAACCTAATGGACGACGAATAGCACACTACTTAAACAATGACAATCATCACCGCAGTAATGTCCTAATTGGTAGCCACTGAAACCCCGAATAACTACTGCGACATCATTTCCAACCAGCTTGTTGTGTTCATCTCTTTAATACCGTAAACTGTATAAAAAAATAAATTTCAGCAGCAAATATACAACAAGAAAAATAGCCAAGTAAACAAGTGATGTGGGAGCGGATAGCCACAGCATACGTCTTAGCAACTACTGTACTACATTCGAGGTAGAATACCTCTATGTGTACTTGGGAACATGAGCGGCCACGTGTTCTCTGTAGCCAGGTGGATAATGTCACGTGATGTCAATATCTGATACGAAACATCAACGCAACAAGACCGAGACACTCCCACAGTTCAACGATGCTACGTTTTTTAATGATACAAAGATACTATACTATGAATAGTCACTTGTTTCTTCGGCGCGATGGGAATTAAATGAATTGGGGTTACATGTATTGTAATTTTTTTTGATTGTGTATATATTTGATTGTTCATCGACATGGCAGAAGATTCTTTCAAACTTGATCTGAAGCAGGTGAAACTTGACTTGCAGAAGGCAGTTGTAGAATGTTCGCTGAGAGGATTAATGCACAGCACCAAGTGGTGGGAATTGTCGAACTTGAGTTATTAAACATGTTCATATGCTTAAAGTTGGCGGTATGTAATTTTGTAACGTGTTATTTTGTAGGCTGGCAGAGCTTAATTATGCATTGATAGATGTAAACGTAGACTTGCAGGAATCTGTATCGTTCAAAGAGCAACCGGTCTCCAATGAGGGGGATATTTATATGCTGGCTAAGAGTTACTTTGATTTAAAAGAGTATGACAGGTGAGTTTATTTGGACTGTAGTACATATAGAGAAACTATTATGGGCTTTCTCGTGTTAAATGGGTATATAGATTCACATTGCGCGAAAACCATTTGTGCTAGTAGTATTGAGAAGTATGTCTCCCACCACACCCATGTGAAGCAAGCAAGAGTACACCATTTGTTTTATTTTGCTAGTACTGATGAGTTTATTTGTGATTAAAAGTTCTCAATTGTGCTTTTTAACATGCAGGAAGCCAGTCATAACCCTTGTACATAGAACCACAAACAAACAAATTTTAATTCATTCCATAGCAATATACATGTTTATTGTGGATTGCCAAATAAGTTTCTATACAATGAATATATGCTGTCAAAATGTGTACATTGTGGTACCTATACATCATTGATACTTTCCAGTTATTTATTGCCTTTCTGATGTACAGGTTACGAAGTCTTCAACAAAAATTGATACTGGGCAAGAAATGAGCTTTGTTAGTTTTGTCAATGATCAACAGAGATTAATTAAGCATTAGAAAACTCCTAGTCTAAGCAAATGTATTAAGGCTAAAAAGTTCTGCAATGGATATACATTTAGATAAGTGGTTACTTGTTCAGACTTGTTCTAACTTGGTCTGTGTACATTATACAAGCTTTTGCTCTGTCTTTGTGAACTGTAGCAGTAAGATTTTTTGACTCTTGAAGTGAGTACTTGAAATATTGCTTTACAAATATGTGTAGGGCTTCAGTGTACATTAGTGTTTGGAGGCACTCACATTGTAGCTCAGAAGCTACCTAGTGGGAATTTCAACATGCAGACTGTTCGAGTAGTGGAAATCTTATCCTTGCCTAGCACAAACCCATGTCAGGGAAGTACTTGCAATTGATACACACTTTCATATAAAAGGTTCAGTGAATTTTCATTCAGTGACAATTCACAACCCTGTAGCTTATAATCTTGTAAATAAAAGAAATATATTTTAATCCCACAGTTGACAATTTTGTGTAACTGCAGAATGCCAAGCAAACTTTAATGTGCATTATCTGTTACGACATTTCACTGAAACACAAGAAACTGCCATGTTTGGAAATAAGATTACATCCTCTATATTTATGTAGTTTTCAGATAATTTGTTAGAAACATGTAAGATAGTTTGGATGCTCAGGGCTCAGTAGATTGTTTTCTTATAGTCAGGGGTGTTCTTTTGACAGATACCACAGATCACCATCCATCCTATTTTACAGAGAGGGCAAGCTTCCGAACCCCACGTTCTGTAATGAGTCCTGCACATCTAACCCCTTAGTGCCTACTGTTGGTTTCACTATCATACTACATTTCGTGGATGCTCAAGACAGTAGCACAACATTCAACCAGTTTCATTAAACTTTATGGTCATTAGGCATTTTCTCCAAAGCAAGAGTCCTCTTGCATATGCATCAAAAGTTATGTTACTTGACAAGTGTCTTGCTTATCTCCCATGATAAATATGGAAATGGCTGTGCCAACCTTTTGGAAATATTGTAATCTAGACAGGAACTATATTTTAAAATGTTTGTTGTTTTTAATGAAATCTTCTACCAGGTTCCATGAATGTTTTAAATTTTTCAGGTAAACATAAGTCTCAGTAGTACATGTGACTTTTTTACGGGGTCATTTCATGTCAAATCACCCATGTCATGTCGCCCACCATCTCAGATTCTCATGAAACTTTGTATATTTGCTTGTACTTAGAACATAACTCCTGGAGATCCTTTTGATCTCAGACTAAAACTTTTTTATACTGGATTTTCAATATGATGATGTTCTGATTATTTGGCCGTACGAGAATGTCCATGCAGAGTGGTGCTTACCTGCAGAAATACTGTAACTTAGGTGTATAAGAGGCTTTTGATTTGGAATTTACTTCAGAATTTAAGAGAGGCATAGAATTAACAAGAGAGCATTTGTTTAAGCTGTAAAGTTAGAGAGAGAATTTTAAAAAAATGTAGGCCACTCATTTTCTAGTAAAATTACAAACACTTGTGAAACACTTATGTGACATTTCTCCAACCTACTGGGAGCCTAGTTTTGGTCTTCAGTAATTCCCAAGGTTATGTTAGGTTCTAATAAAATAGTAATATTAATGGGTTTTCTGTGAACGGACACAAAGAAATGAAAAAAAAAAAAACTTTTCACTGTGATGAAAAATGAAGGCAACGGCCTTGCCACAGTGGTTACACCGGTTCCCATGAGACCACCGAAGTTACGCTGTCGGGCGTGGTCGGCGCGTGGATGGGTGACCATCAAGGCCGCCATGCGCTGTTGCCCTTTTTTGGGGTGCAGTCAGCCTCGTGACGCCAATTCAGGAGCTACTCGACTGAGTAGTAGTGGCTTTGGTCAAAATACCATCATAACGACCGGAAGAGCAGTGTGCTGACCCCACGCCCCTCCTTTCCGCATCCTCCCCTTAGGATGACACGTCGGTCGGATGGTCCCGGTAGGCCACTCGTGGCCTGAAGATGGAGTGTGATGGAAAAACGAGGCTTTCCAAGTAAGTTCGTCTTGGCCTGACACTAACGTCTTCAGATTTTCATGTCCTTTTTGTTCGTGCTAATAACCATATATTTCATATAGTGTTTGAAAGAAAATGTGGTAAAGTTTTCAAAATTCTTACACTGTGTGGAGCTTCCCATTTGGATTGCATTACTGTGGAGAAGGAGGGGGGGGGGGTGCAGTATAGCTAATTTTCTACAAGTCACCATCTTATCCTTCCAAATATCAGAAATGAATGAAACATAATCATCATCATCATTTAAGACTGATTCTGCCTTTCAGTGTTCAGTCTGGAGCATAGCCCCCTTATAAAATTCCTCCATGATCCCCTCTTCAGTGCTAACATTGGTGCCTCTTCTGATGTTAAACCTATTACTTCAAAATCATTCTTAACCAAATCCAGGTACCTTCTCCTTGGTCTGCCCCGACTCCTCCTACCCTCGACTGCTGAACTCTTGGGTAACTTTGCTTCTCCCATGCGTGTAACATGACCCCACAATCTAAGCCTGTTCACCCTGACTGCTACTTCTATAGAGTTCGTTCCCAGTTTTTCTTTGATTTCCTCATTGTGGACACCCTCCTGCCATTGTTCCCATCTACTCGTACCTGCAATCATCCTAGCTACTTTCATATCTGTAACCTCAACCTTGTTGATAAGGTAACCTGAATCCACCCAGCTTTCACTCCCATACGACAAAGTTGGTCTAAAGATTGAACGGTGCACATATAACTTAGTTATGGTATTCACTTCCTTCTTGCAGAAGAGAGTTGATCGTAGCTAAGTGCTCACTGTGTTAGCTTTGCTACACCTCGCTTCCAGTTCTTTCACTATGTTGCCATTCTGTGAGAATATGCATCCTAAGTACTTGAAACCGTCCACCTGTTTTAGCTTTGTTCCTCCTATTTGGCACTCAGTCCGTTTATATTTCTTTCCCACTGAAATTACTTTCCTTTTGGAGATGCTAATCTTCATACCATAGTCCTTACATTTCTGATCTAGCTTTGAAATATTACTTTGCAAACTTTCAATCGAATCTGCCATCACAACTAAGTCATCCGCATATGCAAGACTGCTTATTTTGTGTTCACATATCTTGATCTCACCGAGCCAGTCTATTGTTTTCAACATATGATCCATAAATAATATGAACAACAGTGGAGACAGGTTGCAGCCTTGTCATACCCCTGAAACTACTCTGAACCATGAACTCAGTTTACCGTCAACTCTAACTGCTGCCTGACTATCCATGTAAAGACCTTTAATTGCTTGCAAAAGTTTGCCTCGTATTCCATAATCTTGTAGAACAGACAATAACTTTCTCCTAGGAACCCAGTCATATGTCTTTTCTAGATCTATAGAGCACAGATAAAATTCCCTGTTCCACTCATAACACTTCTCCATTATTTGCCGTAAGCTAAAGATCTGGTCCTGACAACCTCTAAAAGGCCTCAACCCACACTGATTTTGAAACTTAATGTGAAAAAAATATTTAATAACTCTGCTTCACGTCTGGCAATATAGAAAATCAACTTAAATTGTTATTGCCCAAACAATATTTTATTAAATATTAAAAATACTTTTAGACACTGCTGTTATTAGACCAGTTTCTTTTATTGAAACTCAAATATGGTGTGATAAAAAAAGGGGCCATGAGTGTGGACAGGTATAGGGTTTTCATTTATACAGGGTGTTACAAAAAGGTATGGCCAAACTTTCAGGAAACATTCCTCACGTACAAAGAGAGAAAATATGTTATGTGGACATGTGTCCAGAAACACATACTTATTACTTCTCTTCAGATCACATTAATCATGGAATGGAAACACACAGCAACAGAACGTACCAGCATGACTTCAAACACTTCGTTACAGGAAATGTTCAAAATGTCCTACGTTAGCGAGGATACATGCATCCACCCTCCGTCGCATGGAATCCCTGATGCGCTGATGCGGCCCTGGAGAATGGCGTATTGTACCACAGCTGTCCACAATAAGAGCGCGAAGAGTCTCTACATTTGGTACCGGGGTTGCATAGACAAGAGCTTTCAAATGCCCCCATAAATGAAAGTCAAGAGGGTTGAGGTCAGGAGAGCGTGGAAGTCATGGAATTGGTCCACCTCTACCAATCCATCGGTCACCAAATCTGTTTTTGACAAGCGTACGAACACTTCGACTGAAATGTGCAGGAGCTCCATCGTGCATGAACCACATGTTGTGTCGTACTTGTAAAGTCACATGTTCTAGCAGCACAGTTAGATTATCCCATATGAAATCATGATGACGTGCTCCATTGAGCATAGGTGGAAGAACATGGGGCCCAATCAAGACATCACCAACAATGCCTGCCTAAACGTTCACAGAAAATCTGTGTTGATGATGTGATTGCACAATTGTGTGTGGATTCTCATCATCCCGCACATGTTGATTGTGAAAATTTACAATTTGATCACATTGGGATGAAGCCTCATCCGTAAAGAGAACGTTTGCATTGATGCAGAAGTGTACCCGTGGAGGCCAATCAGCTGCTGATAGTGCCTGCACTGCACACGCTGTACATGGTACGGAAACAACTGGTTGTCCTATAGCACTCTCCATACAGTAACGTGGTCAACGTTACCTTGTACAGCAGCAACTTCTCTGATGCTGACATTAGGGTTATCATCAACTGCACAAAGAATTGCCTCGTCCATTGCAGGTGTCCTCATCGTTCTAGGTCTTACCCAGTTGCGAGTCATAGACTGGAATGTTCCGTACTCCCTAAGACGCCGATCAATTGCTTCGAACGTCTTCCTGTCGGGACACCTTCATTCTGGAAATCTGTCTCGATATAAACGTACCGCGCCACGGCTATTGCCCCGTGCTAATCCATACATAAAATGGGCAGCCTCCAACTCTGCATTTGTAAACATTGCACTGACTGTAAAACCACATTCGCGATTAACACTAACCTATTGATGCTAGGTACTGATGTGCTTGATGCTAGTACTGTAGAGCAACGAGTCGCATGTCAACACAAGCACCGAAGTCAACATTACCTTCCTTCAATTGGGCCAACTGGCAGTGAATCGAGGAAGTACAGTATATACTGACGAAACTAAAATGATCTCTAACATGGAAATTAAGCATTCCTGGACACATGTTCACATAACATATTTTCTTTATTTGTGTGTGAGGAATGTTTTCTGGAAGTTTGGTAGTACCTTTTTGGAACACCCTGTATATTGAAGTATTTTTAAAATAATAAAGTACAGAGACAGAAGTTATAATTATAACGGATATATTTTAGTTACTAATATTAACTTTAGTTAGGGGTATAAATGAACATATTTAAATGCCAGTTATTCTACAGACAAATGTTTAACCCTCGAACAGGTGCGCCATTTTTCATAACACGAGCGGGTGCGCACTTTGTACTCGTGTATAGAATAGGATCACCTATGTTGCCAAGATGTCATGTATGATCAAAATCATAGTTTAATCTTAGTATATTTAAACAAGAAAATAAACTTAGATCATATGAGATACACCGCTGTTTAATAAAACAATAATGAAATAAATTTTCAGTACAACACCCTGTTCCCAAGGACAGATGTTACAGAGACAGTAATGACCCACTCAAAGCATTAAGCAGTGCAGTGGCATCAGATCCCATCCAGCTGTTTATTCGATCACTAATTAGCTGCTAGCCCATAATCAGGGTGGCTTTTTTTTTCCCTGCCTAGCTCACTTTGTATTTTATATTACTGCTGCTCACTTGGACACATGACAGCACAAATTATCACTGTGTTATCTGAAGGAATAGGTATAGGTCTGTAGTTGTGTAACAAAAATGAAACCGTGCAAAATAATTTTATTTTTTGTTGGTGCACTTTATGCACAGGTACCTGCTTGAGGGTTAAAATGTAAATGTTCAGCAGTGAAGATCTTTGGAGTTCCCAAGTGAGTTTTAAGTGGGTCTATTTTGAATCTACTGTAGGAAATTAGACTCTGTTAATTTCATATTGTTTTTATTAAAGTAATGCATTCTTCTTAATGTTCTTGACTCTGGTACACCAACAGTACATAAAATGTTTTTGAAAGGCACAAAACAAGCCTTCCTTCTCAGGCCAAAAGAATGATACTCATGGTGCAGGTAGATGGAGAAAAAGTACTTCAGCCTGTCCTTCATCACACATTCTCGACGAAGGCAAAATACCACGTGTCGTCATATACAGCTGCTACAAAAGAATTTTGTTGGGGTTTGCTACATGTCCATTGCGGGGCATTTTCATTGAAGGAAGAAATCATGGAAAGCTTTTCAGAACAAGTTGCTTTTCTAATTAATCACAGGAAAGCGATTTGTAATTGTGAAAATTCCTGGTGCCACTTATTGTGTGGGTTGCCAAAAATTGGAAAAAACATTAGTCAATATTAGCCTTGCAGAAATTGCAAACACCATATGCAGTTATTTGTATGTCATCATCTAGTTGAAGACTAGCCTTTCCTCAAACAAGTTTTACAGTTTCTCCCAATTCACCACACGCAGATTGGCCGTGGCTAGTAGCAAAAAAAGGAATGATCAGTGTCAATGGAAAAATCCTTGTTGTGTTCACACAATTTTTTAAAGCCTTTTCTAGTGAAATAATGAGATTACTTGACTTGTGGGCAGTGTTCAGCCAATCCCTTAACCATTTCGCCCATTGTGATCCATATTATAACTTATAAAGCAGTGGTTTGCTATTGTCGATTCATTTTCCTCGTTTATCGCATAAACACAAAAAGAATGAGTTGTACGACTGCTTCATGTCCAGTGTTAACACTGGCTTTCATTCTTAATTATAAAACTGTAGTTTTCAGTAAAGTCCATTAACAGAATTGCTTTTGCCGAGATTAGATTGTCTTTCAAATTTTTCAGGGCCCTTGCCTGACGCTAAAATATAATAGAGTGTGGTTTAAGTGCCTGTAATTTTGTTACCAGTAAATCAGTGTATTCATCAAGAGTTGCAGATTGCTTTACCAATACTGTCCAGTGGCCTGTGGTAATCCACTGGCTGTACTCAATTTCACCATCAGCATCTTTGTAAGAGAATTTTTCTTTCAAAAAATGTAACAATTTATCGTCACTGGGACAATTGCGCAGTGATTAAGCATGCAGTCATAGTTTCTGAGTCACATGCAATAAATTTTATAAGTTCTTTGTGCGTTTCTTGAATGTGTTCCGCATCCAAAAGCAGTTTTATGTTTTGGTGGATACCACAGACACACACTGAATGAATGCCTGCAGCACCAACTAAAATACACCACTTTAATCTTGGTGAACAAAATTTAGAAAAACCTATGTTAATGTTTGGCTTCTCCCATTTAAAACATTAATATAGTTCCCTTAGGTGGCAGAAGATGTCTCTTTTGCATATACACATTTTTCTGTAGCTGACTTTATTCCTGGTAACATTCGAGTATACTCATCATTTTGGTAAAAATTGGTGACAGACTTTGACTTCATTAGTGATCATTTGACCTCTTTTTGGAATAGGAATTGATAAAATATCTGTTTCCAGTTTCTTGCCTGTAAAACTACATCTACATACATACTCTGCAATCCACCATATGGTGCATTGCGGAGGGTACCTCATACCACAACTAGCATCTTCTCTCCCTGTTCCACTCCCAAACAGAACGAGGGAAAAATGACTGCCTATATGCCTTTGTATGAGCCTTAATCTCTCTTATCTTTGCGGTCTTTCCGCGAAATGTAAGTTGGCGGCAGTAAAATTGTACTGCAGTCAGCCTCAAATGCTGGTTCTCTAAATTTCCTCAGTAGCGATTCACGAAAAGAAGGCCTCCTTTCCTCTAGAGACTCCCACCTGAGTTCTTGAAGCATATCCGTAACACTCGCGTGTTGATCAAACCTACCAGTAACAAATCTAGCAGCCCACCTCTGAATTGCTTCTATGTCCTCCCTCAATCCGACCTTATAGGGGTCCCAAACACTTGAGCAGTACTCAAGAATAGGTCATATTAGTATTTTATAAGTGGTCTCCTTTACAGATGACCCACATCTTCTCAAAATTCTACCAATGAACCAAAAATGACTATCCGCCTTCCCCACAACTGCCATTACATGCTTGTCCCACTTCTTATTGCTCTGCAATGTTACGCCCAAATATTTGACATGGCTGTGTCAAGCAATACACTACTAATGGAATATTCAAACATTACAGGATTCTTTTTCCTATTCATCTGCATTAATTTACATTTATCTATATTTAGAGTTAGCTGCCATTCTTTATACCAATCACAAATCCTGTCCAAGTCATCTTGTATCCTCCTACAGTCACTCAATGATGACAGCTTCCCGTACACCACAGTATTAACAGCAAACAGCCGCACATTGCTATCCACCCTATCCAAAAGATCATTTATGTAGATAGAAAACAGAGAACCTACCACACTTCCATGGGACATTCCAGAGGATACCCTCACCTCCGATGAACACTCGCCATTCAGGACAACGTACTGGGTTCTATTACTTAACAAGTCATTAACACTAAATTCTGTCATTAATTTTTTTTTCTTTTGACGTTTTTCTTTCATTATAAATATCATGGTATAAGAATCTTTGACTTCTTAATGATTTCATGCTACATTTCATTCTCACTAACCTTAATGTGTCATTTGAAGCTTTGCTGTGATTTGGAATTGAATGAAGTTTTAAGGAGAGCACCCCAAATCATCTAAAGTTTTATGTGTGTCCTTGATACTTTGACTTTCTAGCATTGACTCATGAAGTATCACCTCTGGGTCACTGGCATCACTGTCATTTCCACCACCAATTTCAGTTTTTTATTTACAAATCTTAAGACCTGTTGTGCGAAGTCTTTTGCATGGTTTCTGATTGATTCTCGCAGACGTAATGATTTAGACAAATCCAAAACTTATCGATCTCGAGGATTTTTCCATTTCCGTGCCTGTGTATTTTGAAAGGATCACAAGGAGTTCTATGATGGCTTTCAAAAACTTTTAAGTAATAGTAACTGTTTTGTCCACATAATAGTTCTTTCTTGATCATCTGGAAAGTTTATATTGGACCGTAACACTGCCAAACCTTGTTGGTCTTCATTCAAGTCTGAACATTTTTGGAGAGTTTTTACTGATGTTTAGGTAACTGAATGACATGGTGTTGTGAGTAATTTTCCAACACTACATGAATTCACATTTTCCATTGTAAGTACCTGCACACTACTTTAGTTAAAAACACACTACAATACTAACAGAATGATAAATGGCTGCACTACAGGTAAACGTGACCAGTCTTATGGAAAGACAAAGAGCGAAACAGACTGGTTGCATGTCACTGATGTTCAACAATACATACAGTGATAGTTGCACTGTTTTCAGTTATGTACAGGTTTCAAACAAGCTACTACAAACAAACGGAACACTTTATTACTGTGAGCTGGTGGTTAGCTGGACAGATAAATGCAATATATTGTATTCTTTCAAAAATCAATTCATAAAAGGAAATAACTTTTGCGCACTTAAGATTAATTTGTCTGCCTAGAATAAATGATATTTAACTATGCCAATTTGAGACTCCTGCACCTGAGGCAGTGGGTGCCAGACCTGGATGAACTTACTTGGAATTATTAGTTTTTCATCACAGTAAAAAGTTTATTTATTTTCGATTTGTGTGGTCATTTGCAGGAAACTCATTAATATTTTTATTTTATTAGAAAGCTTACAATCTTAGGATTTTTTAAGACCTGGACTTCAATCCCAGCAGGTTGGAGAAATATCATTTTAAGTGTTTCTCAACATGCATGTTATTTTTCCAGAAATTGGGAAGTGATGTAAATAAATTATTTTTGTAGTTTTCTTTGTAACTTCACTGATCAAATAAATGCATTCTTGTTAACCCTAGGCCTATGAAATAAAAGGCAAATCAACAGCTTCCTGTACACCTAAGCTAAGAGTATTTCTATAGATAAGTACCATATTGCATGGGCATCCTCGTAGATACAAATTATCAGAACATCACTATAATGAAAATTCAACATAAAAAAGTTTGTCTGAGACCAAAAATAATTTCCAGAAGTTCTTATAAATGTAAGCAAATAGACAAAGTTTCCTGAAAATCGGAGATGGCTGATTTGACATGGAGTGGCATCACAATGAATATCATATATGATATTTTCAGGTTCGGGCCGTACCTGTACATCATTATTTCTTCAAAAAGTCAACAATAATTATTGATTTTTTTAATTTTTTGTGGTGGTCACCAAGTGTGCCCCATCCGTTCTCCCCTCCCTCACCCATCCTCGATGGTAGTAGGAATTACTGAAGGTTTGTTGGTATTGCCGAGAGTGTGCAAAAAGATATTTGTGAGTTCTGGAAATTTGAAATTTTGTGTTACAAATTTTTGTACAGCTTCAGTGTTTATCAGTACATCTTCAACAATTGTTATTAATGAGTAGATGATGTTTAACAAGTTCTTATTTTTTTTAGGGTGGACGATAAACTAACACCCTCTTTGCCAATATACATTATTGGAAATATGTTGGTATTACAAGGGTTGTGACAAAAGATTTGCTAGACTATGATCGCATACCACTATGGCAAATTGAGCACTGTGCAGTGCTGTTTGGCCTCCAGTGGGAGGAAATTTTATGTTGTCACTGTAATCTGTGATTGCTGTTCTCATGTCAGTGTACTGCAGGACTCTTTTTGAATTTCCAGTTCTGTTTGTTTCCATCTGGCGGGTATGAGAAAATGAGCCTCACAGAGCTCTTATGTTTGTCCATACTATCGGCATAGTCCATATTAATTCAGGCAGTCTAAAAAATACTCTTAACTTCATAGTCTTAGATGTTATTGAATTTAACATATGCAAAAATTTAGGATGGAGTAAGAAACCCATTTTTTGTTTTGTCAAAAACACTTACTGGCTACCAATGATGACATTTACGCACCATTTTGTGCATGCAATGTTTGGGAAAAACTTTAAAACATGCTATCTCTGGAACAGTTCCATGTATTTTGTTGTCTTTTTATTTGAAAGATAATGTCTTTAGGATTATAGTGATATCCTTGGTTTGCAAATGGATCAAAGTTCTCTCGCTATAGTGTTCTTGTGTATTTCTTTTTTTAATTTAAGGAAATGTTGCTTAATTCTTTACTGTAGTTTTTTATTACTAATTTCTTTGTTGAAACTTTTCTTCAAATTTCTTTGTTGAGGTTGTTGTTTTGCTGGTTTCTGTACTGCAGTTACTCATAACTAATTTCCATATTGTAGAGCCTTGTAGATAAGATATGAGACCATACAGATGCTTCTGTCCTTGTAAGGATTTGTAAGGATTCTGCTGATTGGGCTGTTTTGTGGAAAGGATCATTTGAAAATTCTTCTGACTGGGGCCATGAGAGAGTGAAGTGTGCTGACTTTGCGTATCCATAAAAGTGTAACATATACAACTAAAAAAAAAAAAAATCATGTTGGGAATAAGTGATTTCTAATTACTGTGACAGAATATCAACTATGACGGCAATTGAATAATCTGAATATGAAGATAAGTCTCTCATGGTGCAGATGATGCACATTTTGCATTTGTAAAGGACATACTACATTCCTTAATTCAGTCCGCTGCAGAGGTAGGTGCTGGTCCCGTTAAGAACTGTGGTCAGTGAAGGCAACTCATAAGCTGTATGCATCAATAAAGCACAGAGAAGGTACTGAAGCTGTGGGGGGGGGGGGGGGGGGGGGCGGCAAAAAAGCAAGATTGACCACACTTTTCAAAGTAGGAGCTCCTACTTTGGAGTCAATTGTGCTTTTATCTTATTTGTGTTTTGGACACTAGTTTTGTTACCTTCTGGCCTTCTACACCTTTTCGTTATTAATTATATGGCCTCCTTCTTGGGTTTGACTTGCTATTTCTTTTCAAAATTTTACAGAAGTACAAATCATGCAGGGAATGTCGCCCAGTGTGGCACATATTCCACCCTTGTGCTTTTCTCTCTTTGCACTATTCTTTCTTGCCATGGTATTACACCCAGAACCCAGCATGGAAGCCATTCTGTTTTTTGTGAGGGAGGGATCATCAAGTACCTGCACGATGATAGCCCTCCTCCCCTCCCCCGCCACTGCCAACCATGCAGGGATTGCACTGTTGGTGCCCGAGGTGGAAACTCCCCATGAAAGCCAGGGAGTATGTGTCTGTCATGGCTGGGGCATGAGGACCTCAAGCAATGGTTTGCTGGGTGGGTGGCACCCGTGCGGAGAGTAGATTCTGATGGCCTCGGTGCCACCAGACCCTGCATGATTTACCCCTCTATCTGAGGCAGCATTCCTGGTGTGCCCCCCCCCCCCCCCCTCCTACCCTCCCTCCCTTCAGTTGATGGGTTGGCAGAACAATGTTGCTGCCTCTTCCCAGACCGAGCTGCAGCCGTCTGGTCTTGATGGCCCACTCTAGCTCTTATCCTACCTGTCTTCTACTTTTCCTGCCACCCTCTCGCATGGTCTGTTCATCTTGTTAATTGTATGTCTACCTGTGCTGCTATTGTCCTGTCCATGTTGATAGTATTTCCTAGGCAATTTCTGAGTGACGTACCTCTGGTAAGTTTGGGGGATGTATGTCCCCTTATTGCACTGTGCGGCAGCTCCCTAGATAAGACATCTCATCTGGATTTCTTCCTATATCCCCCATTTCTTCTTTTTTGTCCCTTATCTACTCTTCGTTGACATTTAGCAGACCTTGGGGGTTTTCTTCCTGTGGGTTCTGCGTGGTAGGCCATCTCTGGTGTAAAATCATGTAGACCTGTGTGTTCAAAGGAAAACGGAATGATCCAGTAGTTTGGTCCCTTTAATCAACCAGCCAGCCAACCTACCTAGTGGCCCCTATAATCCCAGACATCCATGTACCCTAATTTAGAACAAATGTGTATTGTTTTATTTTCTCGTATCTAGTGGCAGCATGTGGCACTGAGGCAGGACATGCCCTCCTTGCCACCACAGGGTACTAATGGTGTGAATGTACGTGTGCTGTTTTTTTTCCTGCCACTTGGCTGAGCTCCATCTTCTGTCTGCCCCCCCCCCCCCCCCCCACCCCCGCACCTGCTCTCCTCTCCTCCCCATCGCCATACAAGAAACATGTTTCCCAGCAATGCAGTTTTCTGCCCTCTGTGGCTGAATCAGCAATACCCCCATTGGAATGCAGTACATTAGTGGACTCCCAAAACTTCCTTGGTCATTAGATTGCAGGCAGGCTCTCCAATACCATAAGCTACATTCATCAATGGAGTGCCTTATTGCCTTTAAATGGCTCTTTGCCCAGGTCTGCCAACTCGCAGAATGACAGAAACGAGAATATGGGAGCATTATGCTCTGACCACTGGAGCATGTACCTCGCCTTTGCAGGTTTGTGTGAAGATCCGATGCCTCTGTCTCCAGGTGTACTTGGTATATCTGTGAACAGTGATGTCTACAGTCGATGTTTTCGAAAATTTTGGTTTTCGTTTTGCCCAAGCCTGTGTGTGTGTGTGTGTGTGTGTGTGTGTGTGTGTGTGTGTGTGTGTGTGTGTGTAACTTATTAGCTTGTATTTCATGTTCTCAAACAGTGGGTAGAATGACTTCCTGTACAATTCCATCAATTTTTGAAAATATAATGTAATTGGCTAGATAAAAAATATCTACTCGCTAAGTGGCAGCAGAGAACGCACATATAAAAGGTATCAATAGAAACATAATCATTTACTAGCTTTGCTGCAGTCATTGCACAGCACTTTATATTGGTTTGACTACCAACCAGCTGTCCATAAGGATGAATGACCACCACCAAACTATGGCCAAGAGCAAAGTAGGCCACCCTGTGGCACAACATCCAGCTGAACATTACACACTTGATTTCAATGGCTGCTTTACTACCTGTTTTATCTGGAGCCTTCTCTCCACCACCAGCTTATCTGAACTGCACAGATGAGAGTTATGCTTACAACACATTCTCCAGTCCTGTAATTATCCCGTCCTCAGCCTAGGTAACATACTGCCCGCACGCCTTCCAGCCAACAGTTTCCACACCCCTCTGTGCTGTCGTCTCATCCCCATTCTCGTCTCCCAGCCTGTTTATTTGCAACCCTCCACCAGTGCACCCGTCTGTCTTTCCCCACTCTTCTCCTTTTTTGTTTCTTTTCTCCCCCACCTCCGTGCCCCACAACCTCCTGATGCTGCGTCTGTTGGCAGTCTAGTCCCTGCGCACTCCACCAGACAGCATGCATCTCTCTCCCAACTATACGCTACTATCCCTTCCCCTTCCATTCCCTCCCATCTCCTCCAGCTTGCTGCATTGCATCCCATGTGATGTATTCTGGCCCGAGGTGCTGGAGTTGGCGTGCGTGCGTGCGTGTGTGTGCGTGTGTGTGCGTGTGTGTGTGTGTGTGTGTGTGTTACTGACAAAGGCTGTGGCTGCTAGTCATATGTCTCTCCTAATTGTGCCTGTCTGTAACTTGACACGTCACTTTACAATAAGTAGACATCTGTCTTTTTCCTACATTGTGCATATAAAAAGTATTGCAGTTTGCAAGGTTTCGGAGCCAGTGGCTCATTATTCTGGCAGAAGGGTTGTAGGGGAAGGAAGAGGGGTGAAGGAAAAACACTGATGGTTTAGGAAAAAGGTTTCCCCAGAAACCTTGGCCAGGATGGGTTGAGAAGGAAAGACGTTCCTAAACCATCAGTTCTTTTCCTCCGTGCTTCTTCCTTCCCCTTCAGCTCTCCTGCCATAAGGAGGAGCCACTGGCTCCAAAAGCTTGGAAATTGTAGTACTTTTTTTTATACATGTGTTCTTCTGCCCCATGTGATGAGTATATATTTTTTTTATCTATCCAATTACATTATATATCCTTTACTATTTACCACACTTCACCTTGAACCTTACAATGCTCCATTCAGTGAGTGGAAATTGCTCAGTCCCCAGGTGCTTTGCTCTGACATGGCTGTGGAGGGCCAGACTGCATCCACAGCCAAATGCTCAACACCTATCAGTGGGTTGCCAATGCCCCATCCTTGACTTTTCAACTGCATATGGAACAGGAAAGAGTGAGTTCCCATCTCTGTAACGAGAAAGTATGATTGTCCCAGTTGAAACCAGCTAAACACCCCTTTGAGATAGATAGCTGTTGCCTAGTGAGTCTCAAAAATGTTGTCTGCAGGTTACTCGAATATATGATGAGCTAATGGCTGTGTCAGTACCTTGAATCTCGGAGTCTTATGGCTCCGTCCCAGGGCGGTTTTAACAAAGACCGTTCTACTACTGATAATTTTATCTGCCTGGAGTCTGCTATTTAGTCGGCTTTCGCTCAGTGTCAGCATCTTACCTTCTTTGACCACATTTTTGGTGTCCTCCACGAGTGGGGTCTCGGGGGCCAACTATAGATTTTTCTCCGGAACTTCTTGTCTTGCCATATTTGCTGGGTTCAAGTTGATGCTGTCCACAGTACTCCTTCTGTACAAGAGAATGGGGTCCCGTGGCTCTCCGTATTGAGTGTTTTCCCGTTTTCTGATGGCTGTCAGTGGTTGAGCAGCAGCTGTGAGATCTACGGTGTCACCCTCCCTGTATGCTGGTGACTACTGTTGCACCTCAACTGTTGGTGATGCTGAATGCAGGGTGCTATATGAAAGGCAAAGGGTCTACCCATGTCTTCCCATTTTTTTGACACCAAAATATGTAGTGCACTTCCATCACCATCATACAGTCCGTCCCCAACCGGAACTTCACCTCGAGGAGGACCAAATGCTCAATGTTGTGGAGTCTTTATCTACTCTTTTTTTAGATTGATCTTTGATGCCCTATTGACATGACTTCCCAATTTTCTCCAACTTAAGCAAATCAGCTGGTCACATAATACTCTTCAGTGTTTCAGGAAGACCAGCTGGGATGAAAACTGCTCTACATTTTTGTGGTTCTGCAAAGTTCTGATCCTGTCACATCTTGATTATGGGAGCCTTCCATATGACTCTACATTGCCTTCAGCACGGCGGATACTAGGCCCAGTATACCATTGTGTGGTCCAACTTGTAGCAGGTACCTTTCAGACCAGTCCTTTGAACAGCCTACTCGCAGAGGCTTGCAATCCTTTATATATCAGGCACCAACTACTGCTCATCAACTGTGCAATATACATTTGCTATTACCCTGAGCATCCAAACTACCATGTCCTTTTCCTGTTGGGGGTCTCTACCTGCCACAACAAGAGCCATGGTCTGGTGTCGCGATCGCAGTGCACATACCGAGTATCCGCTCTATACTCCATCCTTCCCTACTGTTGCCTCTTGTTAGGGGTAAAATGTGTTTGTATGCTGTCCTCTGATCTGCCTTGACCTCTTTCTCACTGAAAGACTCAATAGACCCTATTGTTTTTTGCCACATCCTTGACGCTTTTTCACGCTCAGACATGGTGTACTCTGAAGGCCCAATGGTCAAGGGATGAAGCAGTTTTGCCTACACAGATGCAAGATGCAGTGAGGTGCGCTCCCTGCCAGATGGATGTAGTGTATTCACTGCTGAATTGGTGGCCATTGCTCAAGCCATCTGTCATGTTCGTTCTTGCACCAACAAGATGTTCTTAATTGGTAGTGACTTGCTTAGGCTATCCACCATTGTTACCCTTTACACCCATTGATTGCGACTATCCAGGATCTCCATTATGACTTCTGCCATGCTGGACAGTCAGTTGTCTTTTTACGGATCCATAACAACATTGTACCCCAGGGAATGAACATGCTGATTGGTTGGCCAAGTTGGCTATTAGGTTGCTGACTTTGCGGATGGGGTACAGGAACTGGACTTATGGTTGACTGTACGCTGACAATTGCCGGAGGCTTGGAATGCGAATTGGCGTGCCCCCATTTCTCCAAATAAACTGCAAACCATACAGGAGACCATGGCCATGTAGCAGTCTTCCTTTCATGCTTCTCACAGGTAATCTACTGTCCTCTGTCAGCTTTGCCCTGGCCACATTTGGCTGACTCATGGCCACATATTCTGAACTGAGGGTCCACCCCACTGTTGGTGTGATGCTTATCTCACAGTGGCACACATGCTACTGGACTGCTCTAATTTGGCCACCTTACAGCAAATCCTTAAACTTACTGACATGATGCCTCTGGTGCTAGCGAACAATGTCGGAGCATGTGATTTGGTTTTATGTTTTAACTCTGAAAGTGGTTTTTACTCATGTGATGTAGGGCAGACTAGCCTTGTCAGCTGATTGAGGGATTGGAGGGGTGCCACATCACATGATCTAACTCAAGAGGCCTATGGCTACCCTTGCTCAGTGGTCCTGAGTGGACATGTCCTTCCTACTTTCTTGATTCTTCTTATTCTTTTATATCTGTCATTGGTTGACAGATGTGTTGTCATTGTTCTCTTTCCTTAGATTTTATCTTGTCCATGTAGATAGTTTTCTTGTGGCAGTGGAGGGTAAGAAACACTAGTCAGATGCAGAGGCTGTCTCCTGTCACATTACGCGTGCTGGAGGCCTCCAGATGCTTTCTGAGCAGGTTAGCCTACGCCCTTTTATCCTCTCTCACTTCTACTTGTTTCTGTTTCTTCGCTTTCTTGTTTCTCAGATACAATAGAATCCATTGGGATTTGTCTTTCATGTAGTTCATCTCTGGGAACCATTTCTGGCCTGACACACAAAGGTTTACGAGACTGATGATGTCGTAGTGGTCCCCATAACCCCATCCATCCATACAGCAGCTCTGTAAATTGCAACAACACACTTTGCAGATGTGAAGGCTGAAGACCTAGGTTTAGTGCTTCTTTGCGATTTTGCTGAGAACTGGTCTGTGGTTCTGCCATAAGTAGTACAAAGATATCATTGGAGAATGACAAGTTTTAGTTTTTACGGGAGTAACATAATTTCAGAACAAGACCTCAAGTGTTGGAATTGGAAGTAATGACTTGCAATTGGCTCGTAGTTGGAAATGTTGTCACAGGACATGTCTTAGCATATGCAATTTTGGCAGTGCACAATTCATCATCAAGTGCAATCACAGGCAGAAAATAACATTTCTGACAGTGCTCTTAGTCACTTTAAAAATCATTACCAACTGTTTGAACTGACTAAGTAGTATTTGTTTTCACCTTTCACTATTGACCTACTTTCTCAGATTTCATCATTTTTTTTCTCTGTACTTCATCCATTTTATCCTTTTCGTATCTTTTTCCGTGTATTTTTCCAATTTTTTCGCGTTCTTTTATCTTATTTGCATATCTTTACACAGTTTTAGTCTACAACATAAATCCTTGCTCATTCCATCCGCATTACTACAGAAAAGTTTCCTTATCGCTAGCCAGAACCAAGTCACACATGCTGTTCCTGCATTGTTGCTTAGCTCATGGAATCCCCCCAAATGGCCTTAGTGTCAAATTACCCATCTCCGGCTGCAACCCCTCTTTCCACAATGACCTCCATCTGTTCAGATTCTGCAGGCCTGCAAAACCATCTCAATCAGGTCGAAACATCCTCACAATATCTCCTCTCTCTTCGTAAAATTCCCCTGCTGTGCAGTCCCAAATTTGTGGATCCCATATCACACACTGAAACTCTTGCTCTTCAGAAACTAGAGCGGCATGCACACCACCTCCTCAAAAAACTCTTCACCCTGGTCACGTCCTACTCCCGGCTTGGGCTACCACTATTCACCACCTCCACAGGAGCCTCCAGACCTCCCTCACATTTCTCCATAGCTGACAAACCCTATCTCGCAGTCCTACTACATTCGCCCCACCCTCAAAATCTCTCACCTACCACTGTTCCTTCTTTGGAGAAATGTTTTTGCCGTCAACCCTATCAATCAGATTCAACCAAAGACCAATGTTGAAACCTGCCTGACTCAGTTCACTCCTCAATCCAACTGTGACCTAACCCCACTGCCCCCCCCCCCCCCCCTCCCCGTTGTTAACTCTCAAGAATTTCTTAACCTTGATCATTGCATCACCATCATTCCCCGAATCTCTCAACATTAAAGTTCACTTTACAGCTGCAGAAAGAACCAGAATGCACTACCTAAAAACTGATCCCGACCCTGTAATCCTATCTGCTGACAAGGGCACCACCACTGCCATTGTGAAACTCAAGAATTATCTGGAGGATTCAGCCAGCTGTCTGATTCATCCACCTAAAAACCCTGCCACAGTAACCCCACTCAAAAAATCCAGCAGGGTCTCGGGTCTCTCCTCAAATTCTTAGGCCCATCCCAGAACCTCTTCTCGAAGACCATCTCTCTCTCACCCCTACCCCTCCCCACATTCCTACCTTCTACATCTTTCCTAAAGTCCATAAGCCCAACCACCCAGGACATCCCATTGCAGCCGATTACTGTGGCCCCACTGAGATAATCTCTGTGCTTGTTGATCAACACCTTCAGCCTATTACCCACAACCTACCCTCCTACAAAAAACGTACCAAACATTTCCTCCACTGACTCTCCATATGTTCCTGTTCCTTTACCACAGGTTGCCTTGCTTGTCATTATTGATGCCACCTCCCTTTACACACCATACCTAATGCCCATGGCCTTACCACTATTGAACACTACATTTCCCAATGCCCAATGGATTCCAAATCCACAACCTCCTTCCTAGTCTCCACAATGAGCTGTGTCATAATCCACAGTTACTTCTCCTTTGAAGGTATACCTACAAACAAATCTGGAGTATGGCAATGGGCACCCACATACAACCATCCTATGCCAACTTATTCATGTGCCTTCTCACCACCCAGAATCCTAAACCTCTCAGCTGGTTCAGATGCGTTGATGACATCCAAGAGATTGGGATCCAGGGGGAGGACACCCTATTCACATTCCTCCAGAACCTCGATACCTTCTCTCCCATTTGCGTCACCTGGTCCTTCTCAACCCAGCAAGCCATCTACCTTGTTGTTGACCTCCATCTCAAATATTTCTATATCAGCACCTCTTCCATATCAAAACCTATCAACACTTCAACAGCTGCCACCGATTCCACACCAACAATTCCCTTCCATACTGCCTAGCCACCCATGGCTGTCGCATCTGGATTGACAAGCAGGCCCTCACAAAATATACCAAGGATCTCACTGAGGCCATCACAGACCATAATTACCCTTCCAACCTTTTGCAAAAACAAGTGTCCTCTATGCCTTCTCTCTCCAATGACCCATCCACAGAGGAGCATTCCCCTATGACTCATTACCACCCAGGACTGGGGCAGCTGAACCATATTCTCTGCCAGGGTTTCAGCTACCTCTTGTTGTGCCCTGAAATGAGGAATGTCGAACCCACTATCCTTCCCACCCCTCCCACAGTGGTCTGCTGCCCACTGAACCTACAAAATTTCCTCATCAATCCCTACACAACCCCTTCTCCTAACCCCTAACCCCCTTGCCTCATGACTCATAGCCCTGTGACAGATCTAGCGAAAGAACTGTCCCATACATCCTTCTACTACCACCTACTACAGTCCGGTCACAAATATCACCTATCCCATCAAAGGCAGCAGGACTACCTGTGAAAGCAGTCATGTGATCTTAAAGTTAAATTTCAACCATTGAGCTTCATTCTATGTGGGCATGGCAACCAACAAGCTATGGCCAAGAAACAGTTAGACCATTCAGTGTCTGAGGATGCCATGACGGGTTCTTTATTTCAATGACTTTTTCACAGATTGTGCCATCTGTATCCTTCCCACCAATATCAGCTATTCTGAATTCTGTATGTGGGAACTCTCCCTGCAGTATATCCTATGTTCCTGTAACCCTCCTGGCTTCAACCTTTGTTAGTCATTGGCCTTTACCCACCTATCCCCTTTCCTGTTCCCATTCCAGCACTGCACCGCCTTCTATTCCACCAGCACACCCACAATATCTTTACTTCTCTCGTTTTTTGCTGCCTCCCACTGTCCATCTAACCTCTTGTCTGCACCTAACTGTCCTACCTTCTCCCCATCTCATCCCTGTATGCTCCCACAAGCATTACTTTACTGTTCCCCATCCCCATCCTTATCTGGTATCTCTTCCTGCTGCAGCTTCATCCTTACTTCCACCACCCACATTGCTTCTTCCATCAGGTGCTGCTGCTCACAATCTGGTCTTGGCAGCAAGAGACAGTGGTTTTGTGTGTGAGCAGCGTTTGCACATGTGTGTGCTCGTGTGTTTTTAATTCTGATGAAGGCCTTTTTGGCCGAAAGCCTAGCTGTTAGACAGGCTTTCTGTTGCACCTGCAACTCGGCATCTCTGCTATAAAGTGAATTGTCACTATCCTTTTCATAATATTGTGTTTAAACTTGTGTATCTCAAAAATATGCAGTTTAAATGATACAGTGCAGTAAAGATTTCATGAAGACGTGTCGCTTGCAGTATGGTTTGTTGTTCTGCAGTGGCAGGAAGTCGAGTATCAGTACATAAAAATTTTACCAAGAGGGATATTTGTGGCGTGTGTATGACTGTGACTACTGGAGTACAGAGATGATAGACTTCAGTTGCCAATTAAATGAAATATTTGTGAAATTTATGCTACTGTATGAACTGGCTACTTGATACAGGTCCCCAACGCAAGACAGAATCATCACCACCACCAGTGCTCACTTCCGGTTTGCAGCGTTTTAAAGATTATGAGTGCTCCAGTGCCCATGGTTCAACAGGAAGGCATTACTCATTTCAAAGGAACATATAGGTGCAGTTAAACGGATTTTTAGTTCAGTTTTAGTTTCATTCCAGTTCTAAGCAGACTGCAAAGTAGTAGTATCCTTTGGAGCCTGTAACTTTTTGGGACACTCACATATGCTTTGGAATCGGTTAATATGTTTGAATAATGTTCCTCTTACTCACCTTTCAGAATAAATAAAACTAGATTTTGATTTCATGTGATCGGTAGTTATATAGAAGAAGAAGAAGAAGAAGAAGTAGAAAACCAAATACTGTTTCAGGAGTGTTTCAAAGTTTTTCCCAATATTCAGGTGTGTGAAATGGTACTTGAGTTGTCACCTTTGGTGGCTTGTACATTGCGCAAGAATTTTTTAAAAATAATAAATAAATAAAAATGTGGGTGCCTTACTTATTCCTAAACTGTAACGTGTTAAATTCAGTAACATTTAAGACTATGAAGGCAACTCTACTGCCTGAACTGGTGTTGATTATGCCTATAGATATGTAGTATTTTGTCAGGGGGTGAAGTTGAAATATCATAGTTTACTCATTTACAACCTGAGGTGTAACTGCCTAACATTGGGTATTGGACAGACTTGTGGAAACTGCTTACTTTTTGTAGAATTATCTAACTTGTTTACTGCTATGGTTGGTTGTCTTTGCAACCGTTGGACATTAGTTAGTTTGCCCTCAATTTCGTATGTGGACAATGGATCTGTAACAAGCATCTTATTTGGTATTCAGTTTTGGAACTTAAAAGCTTTTCTTCCTTTCACTGTTAATATTGATTCTTTTTATCTAAAAACATTTGAAAAATCTTACAAAGAAAATGCTTGACAAATTCATGATACTTTTTCTGATTTTTGCCCAATATGTAGAATTTTTATGTTATTTAATATGATACTTGTGTGTTTGGTCATGCTATCTGAATAATAATTTACCACTCTAGGATATTAAGGGTTTGCATTTATTTCTGCCCTTGTCTCCTGAACAACTGGAAATTCCTTCCTATATTCTTCTTTAGCTAATCTGTTTATGTTCAGTACTTAGAAATGATGCAATTTACTAGTTAAAAATGAAACTGATTGGTGACAAGATATGTGATGGGCTTACAATTAAAGTGAGGTAAGGGTGGAAGTACGGCAACATACAGGTCGTGTTGACTGTTATGCTGTTTTGATAACAATCGTAAGCTTTTTTATCTGTGATCTTTCTCTGAGTCACGGTGCAAATTGTGTTCAGCTTTTTGTGTGTGTTTCATCACTACGAATTAATAATTGGAACTATCAAGTTTGGGAAAAGGATTGGAAGATACACTGAGTGAGGTTCACATATTAAAATACTTCTTCACTGAAATTAATGTAGACAGTGGTGTAAGATAATGTCAGTAAGAGTTAATCCCCTTACCTTTATCGTAGTGTGTGTACATGATATACATCAAAGTACTTGTCAGAGACCTGTCAAACATAAGTTTTCTGAATTTACCTCATATTTAGTTTTTATAATGATTGGGGCATTAAATATGGTGAAAATGTAGGCATCATGCTGTGCTACAAATCAGTCTGTTACCACTTTTGGCGTTCACATTCGTTGCCTTCGCCAACTGTCAACAAAGTTCACCTTCCAGCCAAACCTAGAACTTGGGTTTTGTTACAGGTTCTATGCTACAGATTTCCCTATCAGGTACTGTCAACTTTCTAGTAATGGAGAAGCACTGCTTGTGGATTAACAGTTCAGAAATCACAAGTGCAAACATTTTTCCTGTCACAAAGGAAAGGGGGGGAGAGGGGAGTGTTACCTTTCCTAAGGAGAGCATCATAATAAAAATATTTTTACATTCATTAGATAAGATTTGTATCGTTAAAGAACAATTACAATATAAAGTGAAATAATGTTCTTCCATCTCACAGATGTGCGTATTTCTCGAATTGGTGCCAAGATCCAAAAACAAGGTTTTTGCACCTATACTCTCGCTATCTGGCAGGAGAAAAGAAGAAACTTGATGATATGAGAGACAGTTTCACTGTTGATCCCAGCCAGAATCAAAATCTTCTTGAACTCGCTGCAGATCTGAAGAAGGATTATCTGAATAGAACCTTAGATGGTTATGGATTGTACCTGTATGGAATAGTTCTGAAGCGACTAGAACTGCTGAAAGAGGCACTAGACATACTAGTTGAAGCAATTCATAAGGAACCCTTACACTGGGGAGCATGGTTGGAACTTTCATCATTAATCACCGATAGGAACAAGGTATGGAACATTCTGTGTTTCTATGTTGATTTTTGTATGTTTTATGGCAATGAGTTAGCAGTTGTATGCATGTCTAAAACTCTTTGCTTCAGTGTGGTTTCAGTTGCCTGAAACTGCAGTCGTGTGTGTATGTGTGTGTGTGTGTGTGTGTGTGTGTGTGTGTGTGTGTGTGTGTGTGTGTGTGGTGGTGGTGGTGGTGGTGTTAACGAAGGCCTTAATGACGGAAAGCTGTATTTGTGTCAGTCTTTTTGTTGTACATATATGCAACAGCATCTCTGCTATATGGCGAGTAGCAACTTTCCTTTTCATAATATTGTTACTCTTTGCTTGAGAGATTTTTTTCTAAGAATATATAGCAGAAACATTAATACTACAGAGATAATTGTAAATATTGTTGTAAGATACATACATTAAACACTTCAGACTACATACATTAAACACTTAAAAACAATTGTAAGTAAAAAGGAGAGTACTGAGAAACAGCACATGTGCATCTCTCAGTACGAGCATGGCTAACAATGACAAGCACAAGAGGGGATTTAGGAGACATATACAATTCTTGATCTGTGTACGGCCACCCCTTTCTCTGCACATGCACTTCTCTGAACAAGAGTTGATTTTTTCTTCCCTGCAGTACCTCAGGGCATATATGCCATGGACAATCGGGAAGTCACGGAAAAACTCTGCAATTCTTTCATCCAGGAAAAACACATGCATTTTTCATTGTTTTGGTTGTGAGTTAAATTTCTGTAATTTTGACTAGTAAGAACTGATACTCCAACAAAAAAATTTACTTTAGCCCACTACAGCAGCAATAAAACATAAATGAGAGAATAACACCAAAATAAAACTTTAGTTGCAAAGAAAATGCACCGTTTGCAACAACAAAACATGATGCACACATGAGTATCTGCCAACAACCAAATGTGTCAAAGGCTTTGCGACAAAGACTGGTGATTTGAGAAACATTACTTTCAGAGTAAATTTCCTTTTACGCAAGATGATTTATGTTGTGTGTTAGAATGTGCAATAACGAGATGGACGCTGGAGCATTCGTTCTGGCTTTCAAAGACGAGACATTCCCAGAGACAGTAAAAGTAGCGGTCTAATGGTGTGATATAAAACCATATGCACCACCTTCTGTTAGCTATTTTAAATGTGTACACTTTGCTCACACGTTGTCAAGCTGTATGAATGACCTAATCTGTGAAGACTATGATTAATTACTGTACGATAGTACCCTGTGTGAAAAACTGCTAATCTGTGAGAGGTATTCTCCTTGCTCACAGGCTTGCCAAAAAAAAAAGACAATATTATGAAAGCTATGATGTTTTAATATAATTTAAGGCTCAAGAGAAATATGAATTCTGTACAAATGATGATAAATTTTGTGCAAATACTAAACAAGGTACAGTCAACTGCAAAAAAGGGCTCACTACACAACTCACCCTCCATTTGGGGGGGGAAAAGGGCGTTCTCCACACCAAGACACACCACAGAGGTTGTCACCCAGTTCCCTGACAAGAAAGGACTCTAGTGCAGAGAGCTGTGTCAAACCAGTCTTTGGACAGAATACGACAACAACATTGTGCGATATGTCTGTCACTTTAGAAAGACTCAGATTTCAGGCCTACTGTCTAATTAAAAAAAAAATGTAGGGAAAGATTTGTAACCAATATTGAATCCCACACTTCATCCTTACAAATATGGGAAAGTTAAAATGCATTTATTAACACTAGTCATCCTGTAAGATGTCCAGGATATATCAGAATGCCGCTATTCAATCTGATGCCACTAGTGTTGGTGAACTAGCAATGCACTTCGCCCCAGCCTGGGCTTCTGGAAGCTACCCTCCCACATTCCACATCCCTAAAATAAGAGTTTGGTTATGAATCCTCAAAATGATGTAAAACACAAATGGGCATTCCACAATGTCTTGGCACAATGTCACGACACAGCCCCAGCTCCGAATCACGTACAGTACCCGATGCTGCGTTAACCCCTCAAGCATGACGCTGCCCTCCACCCGACTACACCTGCAGCGTGACATCTGTTGTGATTGTCTGTGAGTGCTGTGTTCCTCCCATACTGCAAATGCTATACTTAATGCAGTAATGGAAATAAAATTCTGAAAAAAATTAAGGTGAACACTTAAAGCTACAAGGATGAAATAGACGAAATCACTTTAGGCACAAAAAGTTTAATCATGTTATAAAATTAATTGTTTACAAGGTTTTTTGAGAGTGATAAAGTTCAAAGCACGGCACAATACGTAATGCTGGGTTTGCAGGGCAGGTTTTGCATTTGTACGATGTCTCTCTTCTTTACTGTTTTGTTGCACACAGCACACGTCTCCTTAGGCCCACTCTTCCATTTTTTGTTACTGGATTTTCTTCTGGGAATTGTCTACCAGTAAGTTGGTGACAGTCACTGACAATATCAGAAGGTCTTCGTTGCTTCTGTTCAATGGCACTTTGGTGGTAATTAGTTATGAGCTCATCTATGAGCTTCACTCTAAACGGTCCTTCTTATTTCCATTCTGACAATAAAATTTGTAAGCATTTAAAACAGCCACATTTAGCAAATGCTTAAAAAGTTTTTTGTACCAAACCTTGCTTAAGGAACGATTCCAGTAACTGGTCTTTAAAGTCCACTCCCCCCATGTTCTGGTTGTAGTCAGAAACACAGAGTGGGTATTTGGGTCACTTGCACCTTTTACTCTTCTTTGCACATCTACTGTTGATGCACCATGCTTTGTTGTTAGCATTGTAACTTCCCTTTTATCCTTCCATTTCCAAGCCACCAATTTCCCCCTTTTGTGTACCGATGATCTGTCCTTTCTGTAACTTCCTATTTACAATATGTGACAGTCCTTTACTAGAAGTTTTAATTTTTCCTATTGTCCATATACACACACCTACCTACATCTAACAAATTTTCACACAAATTTAACACCATCTTTGTTGACTGTAGATCATCATCTTTTGTTATTTGACAATTAAGATCTCTAAATCTTCCAATGTACAAAATAAAGTTCCATAAATATCCATTCTTGTCACACAGTTCGAAAAATTTCATCAAAAAGCGTGCTACTTTCAAAGGTATGTACTGCGTCCAAGAGTGTCTCCCTTTCCACAGCAACAAGGATTCATCAACACTTATGCTACGTCCTGGCTCATAAGCTCTGTGAAATCTTGCTTTCAAACGCTTTATTACAGGCATAATTTTATAAATGGTTTTACTGCCATGAACATTTTGGTGTTTCATGTTGTCCGCAAAATGTAGAAATCTTATCCGGAGATGAAATCTTTCTTCACTCATAACATCAAGGAAAAAGGGCGTTTCTAGCATGTTCCTTCTGGTAAAATACATTTAACTGATCTTTTACGCACAATCCCCATCAGTAAAAATAGCGCTATCTATTATTTCATTGTCAAAGAACAATTCAAAATAAGCTAATTGCCCTGCATTACCAGGAATTCGGAGTTTCAGCCTACCTTCACCAATACTCTATGTAAATGCAGTAGGTGCAGAAATAGGGTCACATTCCTTCCAGTCAGGCAAGACTGCATACTGCACAGTAGTTTCATCATCTGAAGAATCATTAGAAGACAATGAAAACTTGTCTTCCTCAATATCACTCTCCATCAAAAGTTGCAGAACTCCATCTTCCGTCAGCCCAGCCATTGCGGACAACCTAAGGAGAATCGTCAAGCACACAAAGACAAAAACATTCGTAACCCACATGAATCACAAATGCTGACTCCCGAACTCCATCAACGTGAAGCTAAGGAACATATGGCACTGCTATCTAGTAGCCGTCATTCAAATTGCATTGGCCAGGAGGATAAACAAATGCAAAAAGCGCAGACAGCATATGACATAGCACACGCTGGATGAGCAGTCAGCGGTGGACGGCCTATGTTGTCACACATGCTTGAGGGGTTAATTACCCCACTTGAACACAAACATAATATTCTTGACCTCTTTAATTGTCTCTGTGATGTGGGTGAATTTCCCTCAAGTGGAATGAAAATGTAATTTATCCCAATAAGGAAAGACCCTCCTGAGATGGACACCTATCACTCCCCCCCTGCGGGTTCGGGGGTACGAATAGGCCCGCGGTATTCCTGCCTGTCGTAAGAGGCGACTAAAAGGAGTCTTCAAAGTTTCGGCCTTATGTGATGGTCCCCACTTGGGTTTGACCTGCCATTTTCAAAATTTCCGTTGTTAGTGCGTGCCATTTGGGGAAGGACGCCTTACGTGGTGTTTTTCTATTGGTCCATCGTGCACCTCCATCTTGCATGCTATCTATTGTCGTGTGGAGGGATTTACACCCCATGTCTTCTGGGTTGCCTCCTCGTCTTGTGCGCAATCCCCTTCTTAGCGCCCACGGCAACTGTGGACCCTTTCAACACCTAAAATCCAGCACGGTAGCCAGTCAGTTGTGGTGGGGTCGTCATGTACCCTCTTGGTGGTAGCCCCCTGACCACGCAGGGATCGCACTACAGATGCCAGAGCTGTTTCCTCCTCATGCATGTCAAGGAGTATGTGCCCATCTTGTCTGGGGCACGGGGACTCCGGGCAATGGGATATCGGCCAGGTACCCGTTGCTTTGGCTGGGTGGCGCCCTTGGGGAGAGCCCTCGTTCGGAGTAGGTGGCATCTGGGCGGATGTGGCGCAATGAAGCGCAATAAATCTCACCAAGCTGGTGGTCACACTGCCACCAGCGTCTCTAAGCGAGGCAAAATTGAATTCGATGCTGCACAATATGATCCTCAGTCGTTCCCCTCGTTGGCTGCGCCATGGGAGGGACGCAGATCTAGTGCCAAGCAGGAGCCTTATGTACCACAATACCTTGTCTGCAGCAGGACTGATGGTGACTCCTTTCTTTCGACAAAGCCTATGTTTTTTGTGGAACACCTGGAGGATAAGTTTGTGGAAGTGGCGGGGTTGTCTAAAATGAGGAATGGGTCCATCCTCCTCAAGATGTCCTCCCCAGCCCAGTCACGGGCGTTGCTCTTGTGTGATAAGCTGGGAGACGTCCCTGTTACCGTCACTCCCCACAGTAGCTTAAATATGGTCCAGGGGATTATTTACCATCGCGACCTCTTGTTACAGTCCGATGACGAGCTGAGAGCTGACTTGGAACAACGTGGTGTACATTTTGTCCGTCGTGTGCACAGAGGACCCAAGACCAAAAGGGTGGCCACCGGTGCCTTTATCTTGGCCTTCGCGGGAGCTGTATTGCCTGAGAAGGTCAAGGTAATGGTTTACCGTTGTGACGTCAAGCCATACATCCCTCCCCCGATGCGGTGCTTCCAGTGCTGGAAGTTTGGGCATATGTCCTCCCGTTGCCCATCCAGCGCCACATGTCGAGATTGCAGACGCCCCTCTCATCCCGATTCTCCATGTGCACCTCCGCCTGTCTGTGTCAACTGTGGGGAACACCACTCTCCATGCTCGCCGGACTGCCCCGTTCTTCATAAGGAGCGGAAGATTATGGAATTTAAGACCCTGGACCGGCTTACTTTTCGCGAGGCAAAACTGAAATTTGAAAGGTTGCATCCTGTCCCTCTTCAAACTTCTTATGCTGCAGCTACGTTATCGTCGCCCTCGCGGGCGGCAGTTGTCGCCTCCTCTGTGCCGCCTTCAGTTGGCCCTCGGGGCCGTCCATCTCTGTCTGCCCCCCTCGTGTCTGGGGGCAAGCCTTCCTCTGTTGCCCCCTTAGCAGTTGGGGGCAAACCCCCTTCTGTTACTCCCCCCGCACATGCTTCAGGAGTGACATCTGCTCCAACACCAGGGGGCTCGATCCCTCCCCCTCCCCCTTCTCTGCCGGCGTCGTCTCCGCCGGCGTCGTCGTCTGCTGGCTCCTCTCTTGCGGAAGGGGTCCCTCGGGGCCCTCCCTTCTTCCGTTTCTTCTGCTACCCCGCTGGATGTCAGCCAGTGGCTGAAGGTTCATCCACCTGCTGGTCGTAGGGCTTCTGCGTCGTCGTCAGCCTCCGACGCTCCTTCAGAGAAACTCTCCCAGCCCTCTAAGCCAAAGGACAGACGCGAGAAGAAGGACCGGAACGTGTCCAAGAAGAAGGACGCTCCGGCAGTTTCAGTACCGCCTGCTGTCAATAGCTCTGGCTCTGGGGATGCGGTGGAGATCCTCGCCTCTGCCGCGGATCTCGCCCTCACGGAACCCTCGGGGACCTCTCTTATGGACACAGCTGACTCTCGCTCGGTGGCGGCCGTTGACTCTGCGGCGCCGTCTGCCTCTTAGTCGACTTAACGCCCTCCCAGTCCCTTCCTGCTTCCATTCTCCAGTGGAATTGCGGCGGTTATTTCCGTCACCTGCCTGAGCTCCGGATGCTTCTGAGTGTTTCCCCTGTTCTCTGCATTGCTCTTCAGGAAACTTGGTTTCCAGCAATGCGGACCCCTGCCCTTCGCGGTTATCGGGGATACTATAAGAACCGCGCTGACTGTCAACGAGCTTCAGGTGGAGTTTGCCTCTTTGTTCACCACTCTGTCTGTAGCTCACCAGTACCCCTTCTGACGCCTTTAGAGGCAGTCGCTGTCAGGATTGAGCTCTCGTCGGCTATTACTGTTTGCTCTGTTTACGTTCCTCCGTATGGGCAACTCCCCCGACATGTCTTGGCTGCGCTGCTGGCTCAACTCCCGCCGCCATTGCTGCTTCTGGGCGATTTCAATGCTCACAACCCTCTATGGGGTGGGACTGTCTCCGATGACCGCGGTCGCGCTGTGGAGCATGTGTTGGCTCAGCTCGACCTTAGCCTCTTGAACACGGGTGCTCCCACGCATTTCAGTGTGGCCCATGGCTCGTTCTCGGCCATCGATCTCTCTCTTTGCAGCCCCGGACTTGTCCCATCCCTTCACTGGAGAGTGCATCCTGACCTGTGTGGTATTGACCATTTTCCCATCTATTTGTCACTGCCCCAGTGTCATTCTTCTGGGCGCCTGCCCCGCTGGGCTCTCAACAGGGCTGACTGGCCGGCTTTTACTTCCGCTGCCACCATTGCTTCTCTCCCACAGGGTGACATTGACGAGGTGGTCCGTGTCTTGACCTCGTCAATTATTTCTGCGGCCGAGACTGCCATCCCTTGCTCTTCTGGACTCCCTCGGAGGAAGTCTGTCCCCTGGTGGTCGCCGGAGATTGCTGAGGCTATTCGCGACCGTAGGCGGGCTCTCCAGCGTCATAAGTGGCACCCGTCTCTGGAGACCCTCATCGCCTTTAAGAAGCTCCGTGCCTTGGCCCGTCGTCTTATTGCACGGCGTAAGCAGGAATGCTGGGAGAGGTACATTTCATCCTTGGGCTCCCGCGTCTCCCCGTCGCTCGTGTGGTCCCGCATCCGGCGGATTTATGGATACCAGACCCCTATGGGTGTCCCTGGAATCTCCCTGGACGGCGCTGTCTGCACGGACGCTGCCACCATTGCTGACCACCTTGCCACGCACTTTGCTACGAGCTCTGCGACTGCAACTTACCCTCCTGCCTTTCGCTCTCTAAAGGAGCGCGCCGAGCGGACGCCGTTATCGTTCCACACACGTCGTTCTGAAAAATACAATGCTCCTTTCAGCGAGAGGGAATTCCTCGCTGCCCTCGCCAATTGCCCTGATACAGCGCCAGGACCGGACTGCATCCACGCGCAGATGCTGAAGCATCTCTCCAGGGACTGCCAGAGACACATCCTCACCATCTTTAACCGCATTTGGCGCGAGGGCGTGTTCCCGTCGCAATGGCGAGAGGGTGTTATCGTTCCCATCTTGAAGCCCGGTGCGGACCCTCTGGCGGTGGACGGCTATCGTCCCATTACACTAACCAACGTTTTGTGCAAATTGCTCGAACGTATGGTGGGGCGGCGTTTGTGTTTGGTCCTTGAGTCGCGCGGTCTCCTCGCTCCATCCCAGGGTGGCTTCCGTCAGGGCCGGTCTGCTGCGGACAATTTGGTGCGGCTGGAATCTGCTATTCGTACGGCCTTTTCCCGTCGTCAGCATCTCGTTGCTGTATTTTTTGATCTGTGGAAGGCATATGACACAAAATGGAGGCATCACATCCTTGCTACGTTGCGCGAGTGGGGTCTTCGTGGTCAGCTCCCAGCTTTTCTTCAAAACTTTTTATTGCGCCGCTCTTTCCGGGTGCAAGTCGGTGCCGCCTCTAGTTCATCTTATATACAGGAAAATGGGGTCCCGCAGGGCTCGGTGTTGAGCGTTTCCTTATTTCTAGTGGCCATTAATGGTCTGGCTGCAGCTGTGTGGTCGTCGGTGTCTCCTTCTTTGTATGCCGACGACTTCTGCATCTCATTTAGCTCAACGACTACGGGAGTCGCCGAACGCAGGCTGCAAGCAGCCGTTCGCAAGGCGGCATCATGGGCTCTGACTAATGGATTTCAGTTCTCTGCGGCCAAGACTCGAGTTATGCACTTCTGCAGGCGTCAGACGGTCCACCCTCATCCGGAACTTTACCTCGACGGTCACCTACTTGAAGTGGTGGACACTAGCCGCTTCTTAGGACTCGTCTTTGATGCCCGGCTCACATGGGTTCCTCATACTACTCAGCTGAAGCAAAAGTGCTGGCAGCACCTCAACGCCCTCCGCTGCCTGAGCCATGCGTCTTGGGGTGCAGATCGCAGCACGCTGTTGCGATTGTACAGAGCCCTTGTGCAGTCCAGGCTTGATTATGGGAGCCTGGCCTATGGGTCTGCATCGCCCTCAGTGTTGACGTTGTTGGACCCCATTCACCACTGTGGGGTTCGGCTTGCAACTGGTGCTTTCCGTACGAGCCCCGTGGATAGTCTGCTGGTGGAGGCCGGGGTTCCCCCGCTGCGGATTCGCCGCCACCGACTGCTCGCCGACTATGCTGTCCACGTGCATTGCTCACCGGGCCATCCCAATCATCGCCTGCTTTTCCCTGCCAGGGTCCTCCCTCTGCCCGACCGGCGACCTAGGTCTGGGCTTTCCATTGCTGTCCGCGTCCAGTCCCTGCTGTCGGAACTGGGGTCGTTCCCTCTTCTGCCGCCCTTCCGGGGCTGTGCACCCACGCCTCCCTGGTGTATGCCTCGTCCGTCCGTCCGCCTGGACTTGGCACGGGAACCCAAGGACTCGGTTCCGCATGTGGCCCTCCGTCACCGTTTTCTTGCGCTCGTTGCCTCATTTTCAGGCTGTGAGCCTGTCTACACTGATGGTTCCCTGGTGGATGGTCGTCCTGCCTACGCTTTTGCTCACGCTGCCCATGTTGAACAGCACTCCTTGCCGGCTGGCTGCAGTATTTTTACTGCAGAGCTGGTGGCCATATTGCGCGCTCTTGAGCATATGCGTTCCTGCTCAGGTACGTCCATCGTCATCTGCAGTGACTCCCTGAGCAGCCTCCAGGCTATCGACCGCTGCTATACCTCTTCTCGTCTGGTATCCTTTATTCAGGAGTCTGTTTTTGCCATTACCCGCTCTGGTCGTTCGGTGGTCTTTGTTTGGACGCCAGGTCACGTTGGCATCCCGGGGAATGAACGTGTCGACAGGCTGGCCAAAGGGGTGGTCGACGCCCCCACTTTGGCCATCGGCCTCCCGGCTCGTGATTTGCAGTTGGCGTTGCGCCGTAAGGTGCTTCAGATGTGGCGTGACGAGTGGCGTAGCCTGACTTCTCCGAATAAACTGCGGGCTGTTAAGGAGACGACCGATGTGTGGCAGTCCTCCCTGCGGGCTTCTCGCAGGGACTCTGTCATCCTGTGTCGGCTCTGCATCGGCCATACCTACCTGACGCACGGACGTCTTTTGCGTCAGGAGGATCCCCCCCTGTGTCAGTGTGGGTCCCGGTTGACGGTCGCCCACATTTTGTTGGAGTGTCCCCGCCTGCGCATCCTCCGACAGACTTTTAATCTCCCGGGCACGTTGCCTTTGGTTTTATGCGACGATGCCTCCATGGCTGACGACGTTTTAAATTTTATCCGTGGTAGTCCTTTTTATGGTTCCATTTAGGGGGGACCTGTCCCTTTCCCTTTCTGTGTATCTTGTCCTCGAGTGTCTCATTGGTTGCAGATTTTAATGTGTGTATTCGGATGGTTGACTCTTTCCCAATTTTTGTTCCCATGGTCAGTCAACCAGTCTCCGACCCTCTTATTTTCTTCCGTTTCTTTCTGTCCAGTGTTCGTCTGTACTCTTCTTATCTCTAGTGTTTGCTGACACATTGGTGTTCTTTCAGTGACTGGGGGGAGGGGAGTCTCCTCCCCCCTTGGGGTTTTACCTGTTCCGTAAATTTTTTCGCCGGTTTGGTTTTTTGGAATGGGGGACTGATGACCTTAGCTGTTTAGTCCCCCTTAAACATCCCAACAACAACAACAACAACAACCTATCACTCTTTTTACTTGATAAATGTTTTATGCGAGTGAATTGAATGAATGGTAAACAAATAACTTAATTGGAATCTCAAGACTAAAAGAATTCTGTCCAAATTCCATTGTCACCTTCAGGAGGACCAGTCTATAAACAGCCACCTAATTTGTCTGTAATTCGTTATCAGAATGGCATTTGCTTGCCACCAACACATTGTTACCTAATGTTATATTGTTTATGCTCTGTAAGAGCGTAGCTTTAGTGGTGTCCTTGATTTTATCTGGAATTTTTATCTCATATTGCCATTCATGTCCAAGTATGTGTTTCCCACAGTCTTCCTCATTTGCAGGAAAACTGTGTCACTTGGCTTTTGCCAAAAGGTATAAATGGACATGTAGAGATTGTGGAGTCTACAGTCTAACCTTCACTGTATGTAGATGATTTCTGCATCTGCTACATATCTTGAAATGTAAGTATCACAGAATGCCAACTATAAGATGGGCAAATCTTGGGCCCTCATCCATGACTTTCATTTCACTACTGCCAGAACACGTGGAATGCAGTTCTGCAGTCACAAATTGTCCATCTTTAATAACGTATGGTAGTAGAAACATACTACTAAGTCGGTACATAAGTTTGCAGTATTTTTGTTTTGTATGTCAATAATCCTGTTGCTTCGGTTTAGATATTGATATTTTTTATTTGTAGTTCACTGTTGGCATTTGAGTTTACAAATTGTTACGTTGTCTTTTGGAAACAGTGACTGGAGTTGTGGACACTAGAAAATGGAGTGCAAAGTGCAGAAATCACATCATTTCAGACATATTCTTCTGTTTGAGTTCAGTGGAAGGGTGACAGCAGCAGAGGCAACCAGTAACATTTTCATCATGCCTGGGGATAATGCCATTGGACAGAGCATGGTGAGAAAATGGTTTTCTCATTTTAATGAGGATCATTCTAAAATTTTGGCTCTACACATTCAGAAAGACTTCCAGGGTTTGAAGGGTGATGAAGTGTGATCATTCCACCATTGTGCGACATTTGCATTCAGTGGGGAAGGTTCAAAAATTGGGTATATTGGTACCACATGCTCTAAGCCAAAATCACAACAATCAACAGATGGCAATGTATGCATCTCTGCTTGCTCGTTACCAATTGGCTAGAGAACAGCACTGACTGTTCCTATCCTATACCATTACCGGTGACAAGAAGTGGTGTCTTTATGCTAACATAAGGAGCAGGCAGCTGTCTATACAAAGATCTGTGTGCATCCATAAAAGAAATTTTATGCATCCTGGGGAACAGCAAATTGCTTTCCTGAGGTGTAACCATATCTGCTGATATTTATCAACAACAGAGATGTCTTGCAGACCCAATCAAAGGACGACAACCAGTAAGAGTGTTGCTAGGACCCAGTTTATGATTTGGAACTGTAGTTTCCACTTCCAGCATTGTGTACAATGTTTGATTAAATAAATACATGGTCCTCATTGTTGAATTTGATGTGCCACCAATTTTCAAATTTCTCCAGAAGTGCAGACCATGCAGGGGTCACCCATCACCCAATGCCATGTATGCTCCAGCACTGTGCCTTTTTGTCTTCATTTGCACCCTTCCCTTTAATAAGGTGGTAAACACAGAACAGTATCCATCCTGTTATGGGGGGGGGGGCGTCAAGAACTTGCTTGGTGGTAGCCCCTTGATGATGGAGGGATCACACTGTTGGTACCTGAACTGAAAACTCCCTGTGTGTTCCAAGGAGTATGTGTCAGTTATGACTGTGGCACAGGGACTCGGAGCAATGGATTACTGGCCAGTAGCTGTTGCTGAGGGTGGGTGGCGCCCGCAAGGAGAGCCCACATTTGGAGGGGATGGCACCATGGCTGGTTGCCATATGACAATCAGCATCTATGGAAGGAAAGTCCCTCCCGCCCAGTGGGCTTACCACCCTTTGGTGAGTTTGTGCTTGGTTACCACGGGGCATCAGCCTTTTTAGCACCTTTTCCCTTCCATGCTGCATGTTTGTCCTTGTGTTATTCCTTTTTCCCCCTCCCTTGGGGAACATGTATGGGTTATTTTTGGTGATGTGTTCTTAATTTTCAATAGCCTGACAGCAGAACAATACCTCCATTGTTTTTTTTCCTTCTTTCTTCATTCTCCATCTCTTATTCTTCCTCTGCTGTGGTGTCTAAGGTTCCTCTTTGTTTTTCATCCCTGTGAGCTCCTGAAGGCTGGCACATGTGACTGACGTAAAAGGTGACTGAGTAAGGTGTAATTCCCACCTCCAGGCCAACAAGTAGGGTTTGCAGGTACTCCATGGTACAGGCCTGGACCAGGGAGGGGCAATTGCTTGAGCTGTTATCTTCTCATATTGCCAATTGGTTCCTCTGTCAGGTGTTCGGGTAATGTGACCTGATGTCAGAACAGTCATGTAAGGGGGGTGAGCCCCTATCTGAGGTGCCCCCCCCCCCCCCCCCCCAAGTGGGAATGAGCCCACCATTGGAGATGGTGCCAATCACGAGGAATTTTCTCATAATGTACCATCACCATCTTGGTGTAAATCTCCCCCCAGGGGGTCCACAACTCTTTTATGGATACGTGCGTGGCGAGCACGGGGCCCCGAGCCATTGCAGCCTTCTTTCTCTCCAGGGCTGCATTTCCTTTCCCTTCCCTTCCCCTCCTTTCCCCTCCTTGTTCCTTTCCCCTTGCCCTTTCCTCTCCCTCTCTTGGTGTCCCTGCTTATGTTGGTCCATGCTATTCTCCTGGTTCTGTTGGTTTTATAATTTGGCTTTGTTGCATAATCTCCTTTTGACATTCCTTGGTCCCCCTCTGGGGTTTGACATCCATTACAAAATTTCTCCTCTGTAGTGTGAGCCATTTGGGGAAGAGCACCTTACCTAGTGTCTCCGACGTGCACCCTCCTAGTACATTCCACCTTTTCTTTCACATCGTTGTCTGATACTAGGGTGCATAGCCAGCACGGTAGCCAGCCCATGTGGTGGGGTCGCTATGTACCCTTTTGGTTGAGCCCCCTGAACACACAGGGATCACACTTCTGATACCTGAGCTGTGACCTCCTAATGCATGTCTTGGAGTGGTTGCTTGTCATCCTGGAGCATCGGAACTCCCGGCAATGGCCGTCGTGCCAGACAGCCCTTGCTATGGCTGGGTGGCACCCGTGAGGAGAGCCCCTGATCGGAGTGTGTGGTATCAGGGCGGATGCTATGCAAATGAAATGCGTACGGGTCCAGAACTCTGGCCGTTCTTCTGGGGCCGTCTCTCTGCATGGAACTGATTCCTCAAGTGCTGCTTCTCTTGCCCCTTTGGCCTTGCCTTCCATGGCTACCCCCTGGGAAGAGGGTCAGGCCCGTCGGCTAGGGGCGAAACTTTTCTCTCGTTATCTAGTTTGCACCAGGACTGATGGAGATACTTTCACCAATACCAAACTTTTATTCTTTGTGGAACACATTGAAGACAAGTTTGATGAAGTGGACTCCCTGAGCAAGATGCGGTCGGGTTCGTTGCTGATAAAAACTGCTTCAGCTGCCCAATCTGCGGCCCTTCATGCCTGTACCCATCTTGGCACAATTCCTGTGTTCATTACCCCCACCAGTCTCTAAATATGGTACAAGGTGTGATTTTTCACAGGGAGCTCATCCTTCATACTGATGAGGAACTTCAGGACAATCTAGGACGGCGGGTTGTTCACTTTGTTCGGCATGTTCAGGAGGGTCCTAAAGACAATCGTATTGATAATGGTGCCTTTATCCTGGCCTTTGAAGGGGATACCCTCCCTGAGAAAGTTAAGATTATGGTCTATCGATGTGATGTGAAGCCGTACATCCCATATCCTATGAGGTATTTTTAGTGCTTGCGTTTTGGACACATGTATTCCCGCTGTTCACAGGCCCCTCTGTCTGGTGACTGTGGACGTCCACTCCATGAGGGGAGTCCCTGTGTTCCCCTCCTGTGTGTGTAAATTGTCATGGTAGTCATTCTCCACGTTCACCAGATTGCCCAGTATATAAGAAGGAAAAGAAGATACAGGAGTATAAGTCCCTCGATCGTTTAACCTAGACAGAGGCCCGTAAGAAATATACACAACTTGACCCTGTGTCCATGACATCTAGTTACGCCTTGGTTACATCTTCACCCTTTCCTCCCCCTTCCTTACCCCCATCCCGGACCCCTCCCCTCCCCCCCCCCTCCCCTGCGGCTCCCACACCTTCTCCTCTGGGCACTGCTCCCCCTCCCCAGCCGGAGAAGTGTCAGACTCCTTCGGCGTCTGCCGGTCAAGGGCGCCTCTCCTGGGATGCCCCTTCCCGGCACTTTCCAGGCCAAAGATCTGCTGCCGTGCAACGACCGCGAGAGCCGCGGTCTGTCGATGCCACACAGCCCTCCTTGATCTCAGCCTGAAAAGAAGAAGAAACATAAGTCCCGGGACAAAGAGCCTCTGGTATCACCAGAGGTCCCTTCCCCGGCTTCACAACCGGATTCTGACCTGTCGTTCATGGATGTCGCCCCCTCCTTGTCAGTGTCGGGTGGGGACCCGGCGGTATGACTGGATTTAGCGTGTTTGGCCCACATTTAAATCATCGTTCTATGGTTCTCCAATGGAATTGTAATGGGTACTATTGTCACCTTCCGGAATTGAAATCCCTTCTTTCGTCCTACTCTGCAGCTTGTGTGGTTCTCCAGGAATCTCATTTTACTGATGCTCACTCACCGACCCTCCGTGGGTTCTGTGTTTTCTGTCGAAATCGGGTCGGACCCCTGCGGGCTTCTGGTGGCGTTTGTACGTTGATCCGTACAGACATTGCTAGCACGTGGATTCCTCTTCAAACTACATTGGAAGCGGTTGCTGTTGGGGGGTGCACTTAGACTCTGCGGTCACAGTTTGCAATCTTTATCTCCCTCCTGACAGGATTCTTACGCATGGTGCCTTATTTGCCCTTCTTCAGCAACTTCCTCCTCCCTTCCTCCTCCTTGGTGATTTTAATACTCATCATCCCCTGTGGGGCAGTGCCTTTCCATCTAGACGAGGTCTTCTTATAGACCAATTTATTGCAGACCACGACCTGTGCCTTCTTAATGATGGCTCTCCTACTCATTTCAGTGCCGGTCATGGTACCTTTTCTGCCATTGGTGTTTCTCTTTCTTCTCCCTCTCTCCTCCCTTCATTACACTGGTCGCCACATGACGACCTTTGTGATAGTGACCATTTCCCGTTGATTATCTCGCTCCCTTCCCACTCCCCGATGGACAGGTTACCTCGTTGCTCTTTCCAACGTGCCGATTGGCCTCTATACAGAGCACAGGTCGTGTTTTCTCCCTCTTTGTCGGGTTGTATTGATGACGTCCTACGTGACGTGTCTGACGCGATTGTTTGCGCTGCTTGCCTTGCTGTCCCGCTCTCATCTGGGCCATTTCGTCGGCGGCAAGTCCCATGGTGGAGTACGGCCATTGCCATTGGCATCCATGATTGCCATCGAGCTTTGCAACACTTTAAGAGGCACCCATCCGTAGCCAGCCTTACTGCCTTTAAATGCCTCCGCACTAAAGCCTATTATTTAATCAAACAGAGCAAGCGGATATGTTGGGAACAATTCGTTTCTTCCCTTGGTTCTACTGTCCCTCTGTCATGGGTATGGGCTACAATTCGCTCTCTCCAAGGTTGCAGTCGGCAGTCTACCCTCCCAGGCCTTCACCTCCCAGATGGCCTTTGTACGGACCCATTAGTTCCTGTAGAACATCTTGCGAACCATTTTGCAGTGGCATTAGCATCAGCCTCCTATCCAGCTGCTTTCCTTCACCAAAAACAGCAGGCTGAAGCTTCCACCTTATGTTTCATCCCTTGTGAGGCAGAATCTTACAACGAACCTTTTACTGAAATATGAATTACTTTCTACTCTATCTTCTTCTCATGATGTGGCCCCTGGCCCAGATTCCATTCATAACCAACTGCTTCAACATCTCAGTGCTCCACAACGGCAACATCTTCTTTGGGTGTTTAACCGTATCTGGCTCCAGGGTGACTTCCCTTCTCAGTGGATAAATGTAGATGTAGATCGATTGAAGACTGTCCTTCTCGAAAGCCACACTGGTAAGGGGACAATAGATCCCGAGATTCAAGGACCCAATTGAGCCCACGGGCTACCATCCGTTCAAGTAACTTACAAACAACATTGGTCCAACTAATTGGCCGATAGCTGTCAACAGATAGGGGGTTCTTACCAGGCTTAAGGACAGGAACCACGATGCTATCCCTCCACTGAGAAGGGAAGTCACCCTGGAGCCAGATACGGTTAAACACCCGAAGATGATGTTGCCTGTTGTTTGTAAGTTACTTGAACGGATGGTAGCCCGTGGGCTCAATTGGGTCCTTGAATCTCGGGGTCTATTGTCCCCTTACCAGTGTGGCTTTAGAGAGGAACAGTCTTCAATCGATCTACATCTACATTTATACTCCGCAAGCCACCCAATGATGTGTGGCGGAGGGCACTTTATGTGCCACTGTCATTACCTCCCTTTTCTGTTCCAGTCGGGTATGGTTCGCGGGAAGAACGACTGTCTGAAAGCCTCCATGCGCGCTCAAATCTCTCTAATTTTACATTCGTGATCTCCACGGGAGGTAGAAGTAGGGGGAAGCAGTATATTAGATACCTCATCCAGAAACGCACCCCTCTCGAAACCTGGCGAGCAAGCTACACCGCGATGCACAGCGCCTCTCTTGCAGAGTCTGCCACTTGAGTTTGCTAAACATCTCCGTAACGCTATCACGGTTATCAAATAACACTGTGACGAAACACGCCGCTCTTCTTTGGATCTTCTCTATCTCCTCTGTCAATCCGATCCGGTACGGATCCCACACTGATGAGCAATACTCAAGTATAGGTTGAACGAGTGTTTTGTAAGCCACCTCCTTTGTTGATGGACTACATTTTCTAAGGACTCTCCCAATGGATCTCAACCTGGTACCCGCCTTACCAACAATTAATTTTATATGATCATTCCACTTCAAATCGTTCCGCATGCATACTCCCAGACATTTTAGAGAAGTAACTGCTACCAGTGTTTGTTCCGCTTTCATATAATCATACAATAAACGATCCTTCTTTCTATGTAGTCGCAATACATTACATTTGTCTATGTTAAGGGTAAGTTGCCACTCCCTACACCAAGTGCCTATCCGCTGCAGATCTTCCTGCATTTTGCTACAATTTTCTAATACTGCAACAGAGTAGATTCTGGGTTTCCAAAAATGACATGATACTCGAGCAAAAAACATGTTCTAAAATTCTACAACAGATCGACGTCAGAGATATAGGTCTATAGTTTTGCACATCTGCTCGACCCTTCTTGAAGACTGGGACTACCTGTGCTCTTTTCCAATCATTTGGAACCTTCCGTTCCTCTAGAGACTTGTGGTACACGACTGTTAGAAGGGGGGCAAGTTCTTTCGCGTACTCTGTGTAGAATCGAATTGGTATTCCGTCAGATCCAGTGGACTTTCCTCTGTTGAGTGAGTTCAGTTGCTTTTCTATTCATTGGACACTTATTTCGATGTCAGCCATTTTTTCGTTTGTGCGAGGATTCAGAAAAGGAACTGCAGTGCGGTCTTCCTCTGTGAAACAGCTTTGGAAAAAGGTGTCTGTGAAACAGCTTTGGAAAAAAGTGTTTAGTATTTCAGCTTTACGCGTGTCATCCTCTGTTTCAAAGCCATCATCATCCCGGAGTGTCTGGATATGCTGTTTCGAGCCACTTACTGATTTAACGTAAGACGAGAACTTCCTAGGATTTTCTGTCAAGTCGGTACATAGAATTTTACTTTCAAATTCACTGCACGCTTCACGCATAGCCCTCCTTACGCTAACTTTGACATCGTTTAGGTTCTGTTTGTCTGAGAAGTTTTGGCTGCGTTTAAACTTGGAGTGAAGCTCTCTTTGCTTCCGCAGTAGTTTCCTAACTTTGTTGTTAAACCACGGTGGGTTTTTCCCATCCCTCACAGTTTTACTCGGCACGTACCTGTCTAAAATGCATTTTACAATTGCCTTAAACTTTTTCCATAAACACTCAACATTGTCAGTGTCGGAACAGAAATTTTCGTTGTGATCTGTTACGTAGTCTGAAATCTGCCTTCTATTACTCTTGCTAAACAGATAAACCTTCCTCCCTTTTTTTATATTCCTATTAACTTCCATATTCAATGATGCTGCAACGGCCTTATGATCCCCGATTCCCTGTTCTGCACTTACAGAGTCGAAAAGTTCGGGTCTGTTTGTTATCAGTAGGTCGAAGATGTTACCTCGACGAGTCGGTTCTCTGTTTAATTGCTCGAGGTAATTTTCGGATAGTACACTCGGTATAATGTCACTCGATGCTCTGTCTCTGCCACCCGTCCTAAACATCTGAGTATCCCAGTTTATATCTGTTAAATTGAAATCTCCACTTAAGGCTATAATATGCTGAGAAAATTTATGTGAAATGTATTCCAAATTTTCTCGCAGCTGTTCTGCCACTATTGCTGCTGAGTCGGGAGGTCGGTAAAAGGAGCCAATTATTAACCTAGCTCGGTTGTTGAGCGTAATCTCCACCCATAATATTTCACAGGAACTATCCACTTCTACTTCACTACAGGATAATCTACTACTAACAGTGACAAACACGCCACCACCGGTTGCATGCAATCTATCCTTTCTAAACACCGTCTGTGCCTTTGTAAAAATTTCGGCTGAATTTACCTCTGGCTTCAGCCAGCTTCCTGTACCTATAGCGATTTCAGCTTCGGTGCTTTCTATCAGCGCTTGAAATTCCCGTACTTTACCAATGCAGCTTCGGCAGTTTACAATTACAATACCGATTGCTGCATGGTCCCCGCATGTCCTGACTTTGCACCGCACCCTATGGGGCTGTTGCCCTTTCTGTACTTGCTCGAGGCCATCTAACCTAAAATACCTCACAGTCCACACCACACAGCCCCTGCTACCCATGTAGCCGCTTGCTGTGTGTAGTGGATCATTTACTTCGCTTTCAATCCGCAGTTCGGAAAGCTTTTTTCCAGCGCCGCCATTTGGTTGCAGTGTTTTTTGACCTTCGCAAGGTCTATCACACGGACTGGCGCCATCACATCTTACTTACCCTTCATCAGTGGGGTCTTCGGGGCCCACTCCTGATTTTAATCCGCCAGTTCCTGTTCCATCGGTCATTCAGAGTTGGAGTTGGTACTGTTTCTAGTTCTCCACGGACCCAGGAGACGGGCATCCCACATGGTTCTGTCTTGAGTGTCCTTCTTTTCCTCATTGCTATGGATAGACTTGTGGCCTCTGTCGGTCCCTTGGTCGCCCCTGCCCTGTATGTGGATGATTTCTGCATTTGGGTTAGTTCCTCCTTGATGGCATCTGCAGAACGGCAGCTCCAGGGAGCTATACGGCGTGCCTCTGCATGGGCCCTCTCACACGGGTTTCAATTCTCTCCTTAAAAATCGTGGGTGGTCCACTTCTGCCGACGTACTGCGATCCATCCTGATCCAGAGCTCTATCTCGCTGCACAACGATTGCCTGTGGTCTCACAGTTTAGTTTCCTGTGTCATCTTTTCCACAACAAGCTCTCTTGGCTGCCCCATATCAGACTCCTGAAGGTAGTATATTTCTGTAAACTCAATGTCCTTCGCTCCCTTGCCCACTCCCTTGGGGTGCGGACCTTTCCCTCCTTCTCCGTCTTTATTGTGCTCTAGTTCTGTCTCACTTGGACTATGGTTGTCAAGTTTATGGTTCAGCTGCTACTTCCCCTCTGCATGTGCTAGATCCAGTCCACCATCGTGGTATCCATTTGGCCACTGGTGCCTTCCCTACTACCCCTGTTGATAGTCTACTGGTTGAAGCTGGGATACCCCCCCTTTTCTGTTCTGCGGTCCCAGCTTCTGTTGTCTTATGCACTCGCTATCCGTTCCTCTCTTACTCATCCTTCGTATTCTATCCTGTTCCCAGACCATGGACATCGTCCACCCGACTCCCGCCCACGGGTGGGTTTACCGGTTGGGCTCTGCCTTGCGTCTCTTTGCCGTGATTTTCAGCTTCCTTCTTTGTCCTGTTCCTTGAAGTCAAATTCGGATGAATCTCTGCCGAGGTCCGAAAGATTCCGTCCCCCCCGGTGGTTTTCCGTTCCTTTTTCCGCCAAATTTTATGGGAGTTTCGGGATGTTGTTGTTTTTTACACTAATGGCTCTAAATCTGCTGATCATGTTGGGTATGCCTTCACGCCCTCTGTTGGACCGGAAAATCATCTGCTGCCACCTACATGTGGGGTGTTTACTGCGGAATTGATGGCAATTTACAGGCCCTTACCTTTATTGAACAGTCCCAACACAACCGTGTTTCGTTATGTACGGACTTGATGAGTGGCCTTCTTGCTATTGACCGGTGTTTTTCGCGCCATCCCTTGGTCTCTGCCATCCGTGACCATCTCACTGATATTCACCGTGCTGCTTGTTCCATTGACTTCCTCTAGGTCCCTGGCCATGTGGGTATCCCGGGTAATGAACTCACTGATCGTTTGGCTGGGGGAGCAGTCACTTACCCCCCGTTTTCTGTAACCCCTCTTGCAGTGGATTTACGGCTTCACATAAAATCCACTTCGCACAGTCATGGGCCAATTCTTGGGAGGCTACTCCCCTGTCTAATAAACTTAGTGCGATTAAGGTGACACCAGACCCGTGGCGTTCTTCCTTTCGCCTCTCCCAAAAGGACTCGACAACACTTTGTCGTATCCGCATTGGCCATACCAGGTTGACCCATGGTTTTCTTTTGCGTGATGAGCAACCCCCACTTTGTGGTTGTGGGCCTTCCAGTCAGTAGCCCACATTTTGGTTGAATGCCCACTTTTGGCTCTGCGTGCTAAATACAGACTCCCCCCCCCCCCCCCCACTTTACCTTTGATGTTGGCTGACGATTCCCGGATGGTCTCTCTGGTTCTCAGTTTCCTCCGGGAAAGTGGTTTTTATTCTCAGTTTTAAGGTTTTTAATCTATCTCTGTTTTTGGGGCAGGGCGGTGAGTGTTTGGGTGTCTCACACTGTAAGCCGTGTTCGGAGATTCCCGATTCACCTCCCTGACCCTCTTTTCTTCCCCTTTTACCTCATTTTTTTTTTTTTTTTTAAAGGATTGGTTAGTCTCCTTTTCCCATACGTATTTCTACATTCTAGCGGTTGCACCTTTTAAGTCACAGGTGGTGTTGCCTATGCTGCTTCAGCATAGCTTTGGGTTTGTTCTCTTGCCGACTTCCCTCATTTTGTTTTTTACCGTTGACAACATGGCTGCCCTTTTACGTTTTTACCTTTTTTCCCCTTTTATTGTTCTGACTTTCCTGCAATGTCCCATTAGCGGAATGGATCATATTTGAAACAAGGGACTGATGACATTGCTGTTTGGTCCCTTAACCTTCAACCAACCAACCTTGGTCTACATCTATGAAACGCAAAAGGAATGAGACTAATGATTCCAAGACTCTCCCAGCTGCACCCTGGTTCCTTGTGATATCGCGTACTGTATGAGGTCAGTCTTTTGCTATGGTTAATCCATTTATTATTCAGAAAAGTGCTGAGTCAACCCTGTAAAATTCCGCTCTCATTTGAGCAATGACACTTTGCAATTGAAGACTAATTGTGGTTCTCAAGCAAAACTGTTGCTTGCAGCTTCATTCCTCCATGGCTACCCTGTTGGTGCTGAGGCCCATCAAACACTGAGTTCTTTGTGTGGTCCTTGGCTACTTGATGGTTTGACTGAAATCCAATACTACTGCTCTCATCAGGGCATCACTGCAGTCCATTGGGGGTGATGAAAAAGGTGGATGCATCCTTTGCGCTTACACACTTTTTCTCACCTTCGATAGAGTAGTGCTTCCATCAAAGATCAAAGCCGACTAAGAAGTCATCGCAGTTCAACCTTACATTCTGAACCTGATGTGCCGCTACCAATGTCAATGTTACAACCAAACTCAAATGTCCTGTATAAGCTCAGCCAAATGCATTCATGGTAGGGACGCTCAGGAGAGTGCTTTCCACCTCCCTGTCCCCACTGTATCAGTTGCAGTGGCGACTATACAGCCTCATCCTAAGAATGTCCCGTGTATCTTGATAAGTGGGCTGTCCAGGAGATCCATGTGAAGAAAAAGTGCCCTACCCTGTTGCTCAAAAGTTTTTGGCTAGCCGGAAACCCTCCATTTTAAAATCTGTCACTTACAGTACCATTCTCACTACACCTTGCTCCATGAAGGTCACAGCCATGGAGACTTGCGAACTCAAATTGAGCATCATGGTTGTAAAATCACCCAGTGTCGTGGTTGCTTCCCCATTTTCTCCTCCAGCCGTGCAACAGGCCATCAAAGTTTCACCTCCGGCAGGAAAATTACATGCTACACAATTGGCAGACTGGAAAGGACAGAAGGAAGTTTCACCTCTGGCAGGAAAATTACATGCTACACAACTGGCAGACTGGAAAGGACAGAAGGAATACTGTCACAAAGACTTTATATCCCCCCAGCCAACAAAAACCTGAATCTTCCTATGCCAGCTACAAAGGCTCAAAGAAACTGAACAAGGGCAAACAGTCTTCTCCTTTGTGGACTCGGAGATATTCTTCCATGTTGTCGCCATGTTGTATCCTCACCTGGCAATCACAGTTTTGCCAGAGCGCACTGCCAACCGTTTCTCCGCCCCGTCGGAGAGACAGGATGAAGGTGCTACCCCCAACATAGATGGCTCCCATACTTCAGTGGAACTTGCAAGGGTTCAGGATGCATGTGGAGGAACTTCGTCTACTCTCTCAGGGTAGACCACTGTGTCTGTCTCCAGGAGACGTATTTCCATCCATCGTACTCCCCTGAGATACGAGGCTATACACTCCACAAAAAGGACGATCTGCGTGGAGAGAGAGCTAGAGGAGGCGTAGGTATTTTCGTCAGGACGGACTACCACTCCTCGCCTCTCTCACTTACGACGACTTTACAGGCCGTCGCTGTGTCTGTGCATGTGCGTCATCCATTGACTGTATGTGCGCTTTACTTGCCCCCACATGATGCACTTGATGAAGCGGCCCTCACCGACCTTCTTACACAGCTCCCCCAGCCATTCATTATTTGTGGTGATTTTAATTCCCACAATGTGCTTTGGGGCTCTGCAATTACCTGCCCCAGGGGTAGAGCAATTGAGAGGCTTCTCCTGTCATCCTGTGCCCACTTGCTTAATGGAGGACAGAGTACTCATTTCTGCATGGTGACTGGGTCATTCTCTGCCATTGATCTCTCACTTTGCTCTCCTGCTCTTGCTGCCAGTGCTCACAGGGAAATGGTCACTGACTTGCACGGCAGTGATCATTTCCCAATCTGGATTCACCTGCCAGATGGCATGGCCCCCGAAAGGAGACCACCACGATAGGTGCTCAGTGGAGCTGACTGGACACTTTATAGCCAGTTGGCCCAATTCAAACACTGTGCGATTGTTGAGGTGTGGGTGGATCATATTACCAAAACGGTCCACCACGCCGCTGCAGTATCTGTTCCACAGTCCACAGGCCACCGGAAGAGGCCACCTGTGCCTTGGTGAAGTGCCGAATGCCGCTCTGCAATCAGGACCAGGCGTGCGGCTCTGCGTCAGTTCAAGTGTCGGCCAACTGCTGAGAATCTTGCAGCCTTTCGGGTGGCGAGGGCAAGATGTCACCTTATTATTCGTGAGAGCAAGAAGAGGTCGTGGCAAAAGTTCCTGAACACCATTAACTGTTCCACCAAAAGTTCCATCGTGTGGGAGACCATCAGGAGACTTTCTGGCAGAGGAAGGAGGTGCCCCATAGCTGCTGAAATGAATAATGGTTCTATCCACACAGATCCGCGAGACATTGCCCAGACTATGGCAGCGTATTTTGCCACAGTTACTGCAACAACCAGTCAGGATCCAGGTTTCCAGCACCATAGAGCCGTTGCTGAGAGATGTAGTCTGGACTTCCAGTCCACCTATCATGAAGTTTACAACTGCCCATTTTCTATGTGGGAGCTGGATTCTGCATTGTCTGGAGCTCGTGACACATCCCCTGGTCACGACAGGATCCATTACAGTATGCTATGGCACCTCACAATGCGCAACAAAGAAATCCTCGTGCACTTTTTAATGCCATTTGGGCGTCGGGTCACTTTCTTGACGCGTGGCGTGAGGCAGTTTTAATCCCTTTTTTAAAACCTGGGAAAGACCGCACGAGCCCAAGTAGCTACCGTAGTGTTGCCCTCACTAGTTGCATAGGGAAGACCTTGGAGCGGATGGTCAACCGCCGCGTTGTCTGGATGTTAGAATCCCGGCAACTCCTTAATCGCTTTCAGTGTGGGTCCAGGAGGTTTCGTTCCACCTTCGATAACCTTGCCCTCCTGGAGGCGGCTATACAACAAGATTTCCTACGCCGTCATCACCTTCTAGGTGTATATTTCGACGTCGAGAAGGCCTACGATACTACTTGGAGGCGTCTCATCCTGGAGCAGCTCCACGAATGGGGTTTTCGTGGTTGTCTTCCTCTTTTTATTCAGTCTTTCCTCTCGCCACGATATTTTCGATACCGAATTGGTGACGACCTGTCTGATCGCTTTGAGCAGGAGAACGGTGTCCCTCAGGGTAGCGTTTTAAGTGTGACTCTCTTTGCCATCGCTATTAATGGCATTACGTCCATAGTGAAAAGTCCTGTCCAGTGTTCTTTGTTTGTGGATGATTTCTCTTTGTTTTGCGCTTCTTCAAGCCTTGCAACGACAACTCGTCAGTCGCAACTTACAATTATGCGTTTGGATGACTGGGCGCGGAAGAGTGGTTTCAAGTTTTCCACCGAGAAGTCGGTATGTGTTCTTTTTAACCCTTCTCGTTCGATTTTAACCTTTCCCGAGTTGCTGATGAGGAACGCTATTCTCACTTTTAAAGACACGGTGAGGTTTCTGGGGCTCATTTTTGACTCGAAGCTCACGTGGTTACCTCATCTTAAAAGACCTGAAACGGCGGTCACTTAAGGCTTTAAGTATTTTAAAATGTCTTAGCCACAGTACATGGGGAGCTGACAGGACTTGTCTGCTCCAGTTTTACAGGGCGTTTGTGCGATCTCGGCTCGATTATGGGTGCACGGTGTATGGGTCTGCGAGGCCTTCTTACTTAAAGATGTTGGACGTTGTGCACCATGAAGGGCTTCGGTTGGCCACTGGGGCATTCCGAACTAGCCCAAAACCGAGCCTCTGTGCAGAGGCTGGTGGACCGCCACTTCATATGCGGCGACGGCTACTTACAGTGCGCCAGGCGTATAAAACATTGTCCACCCATACACCCCTGCGTACCATACCATTGCTCAGCCTTCTCTGGCACAGTTATTTCATAACCGGCAACGTGCGACGCAGCCCTATGGGCTTCGCGCACAAGATTGCTTCACTGCGATGTCTATGGCTGGTCTTCGTGTTTGCGTCGCGGTTGGAGCAGATCTCCACCTTGGCTCCTCCGGAGACCCAAACTTATTTTAGATTTGACTAATTTTAAGAAAGATCGCACACCAGATTTTACATACCAATCTCTGTTTTTTAACATTTTAGATGTGCATCACGGTTTCACTGTTGTTTACACTGATGGCTCCAAACAGGAGAATTTCCTTGGCTGTTCTGTAGTGTTCCCTGATCAAGTTACTCGGATTCGCCTCCCTGCTGAATATACCGTTTTCGCAGCGGAGCTCCACGCGATCCTGAAGGCACTGCAGCAGATGAATCGTGTTTGGGGCGATCGATTTCTTCTCTGCTCTGATTCTCTTAGTGCCTTACAATCACTGCAGAACCTGTACCCGACTGAGGAGATGGTCCAGCTGATACGTGACCAACTGTACTTGCTCCAATGGCGGGGTACAGAAGTATCCTTCTGCTGGGTGCCTGGTCATGTCGGCATATGGGGCAATGAACAGGCCGATCAGGCTGCCAAGGAGGCCTGCAGAGAGCAGGATGTGGTCCAGTATCCTATTCCTTTGCAGTCAGTCATCGCTGCAGTCCACAGTAAGTGCATGGAGTTGTGGGAGGACGAATGGCTGGCGGTGACGGCCAATAAACTTCGGTTGATAAAGTCAACCACTCGGCCGTGGCGTTCCTCCTGCCAGTTGCTCAGGTGGGAGGAGGTGGCTCTCACACGTCTTCGGATCGGGCACTGTCCTCTCACACATAGTAGCTTTTTATTACGGCGGGAGGATCCTCCGTTTTGTGATGCTTTTGGTGTGGACATCTCTGTCCGGCACATTTTAACAGACTATATTGTATACCGTGATGCATGAGCAGAAGCACAAGTTGATGGGGATCTGCCTTCTGTTTTAGCTAATGATGAGACGTGTGTGTCTAGGGTTTTTAAGTTTTGTGATGTCTGGACTCTGGCCTAAACTTTTAGGCTGGAGGTTTTAGTGTATTGCAGAGTGGCTGACACCTCCCCTTTTTTCCTTGCGGTCAGCCAGCCACTTCCATCTGCTACATTGTTTTAGCTCCCTCTAACATTTCCTTCCTGTGTTGTGCATGTTTTACTGCTGACGCTCTGCTTCATCCCACGCTTTGGTGTGGGTGAGCACATGTTTTTCAACGATTGTTATCCATGTTTTCTCTTTCGTTTTATATTCCTGTTCTGGGATTTTTCTTGACACCCGTCTCTCTATGTTACTGAACGTGCGCTGAAGACCTTGCTGTCGTGTGCCCAAAACCCCTCTACTACTACTACTACTACTACTACTACTACTACTGGAATCTGCTGGCCAACCCAGTACGAATGCTGGCACCTCTGTTGACCTCATGGAGCAGGATCCTCCAGCCTCTGCACCCTGTAGCAGCCACCGAGGTGACACTCTTAAAGTTCTCCTCTCCTTTCCCCATTATGACTCTTCTACAATGGAACATTTGCCGCATTAGATACAACAAGGAGAAATTACAGCTGCTCTTGGAATCAGCTTCCTCGCAACAGCTTTGACCTCTTGCATTTCTGTTCAGCCCACTTTGACCTTCCCCCTGAGGATGGCGTTCCAGCTCATGCAGGTGTCATGCTGCTCATCTGGGATGATGTACATAGTTAAACCATTTCACTGAACACCTGGCTGGAAGCTGTTGCAGTCCGCGTTTTCCTTTCTCACTTCACCTTTACTCTTTGTACCATTTATATCCTTCCATCATTCAGTGTCACCAGGGTGGACTTTCTGCAGCACACCCCTTTACGCTACTCAGTGACTTTAATCTGCATCATTCACTTTGGGGCTCGCTCAGAACTTGTCCGAGAGGTGCCCTCTTGGCTATCCTAGTCAATCAACTTAACCTCATCTGCCTTAACACGGGAGCACCCATGTTCCTTCCTGACTCCACTAACTCCTATTCTCATTTGGATCTCTCCTTCTGCACTGCCCGGCTTGATCATCTTGAGTGGTCCACTCTCACTGACATGTACTCCAGCGACCTTTTCTTGTGTGCTATACGTTTGCAAACTCTCACCCCCACGTATGTGTAAACCAAATTCGCAGCTTTCAAAGGCTGATTGGAGGTTTTACTCCTCACTGGTTACCTCTGATGAACATCATTTCCCCAGTTGTGATAAGACAAAAGTTATCCTTACTGCCTCAGAATGTTCCATTTCTCACACTTCACCTTTACACGCCATGTTCCGGTCCCTTGTACTGAGGTGTGCCACTATGCAGTTCGTGTATGGAGACATGCTCTCTGCATTTTTAACCCTTGTCCTACAACGGAGAACTGCATTCGTTATAAACAGTTGCGTGCAAAGTGTTGTCGCATTCTTCAGGATAGCGAAACAACTAACTGGATTTCTTGGGACCCAGGTCCATTCCCCAATTTCTGACCTGACCATCGCAGATGATGTCATTGTGGGTCCCACTGCTATCTCGAACATATCAGGCTGCCATTTTGCGGAGATTTTGAGCTCCATTCACTGTAACCCCGCCTCCTCCATCGGAAACAAGTGGAAGAGGCTTGGGTGAAGCCTTCTCCTCTTAGAATTGTGAATGCTACAATACCGCCTTTACCTATGCAGGAGCTAGATCATGCTCTCACTTCATCCCGATCTTCCGCTGCAGGGCTGGACAGTGTTCAAATTAAGATAATGCAGCACCTTTCTCTTGTGGCAAGCACTTTCTGCTTCAATATGTACGATCACATCTGGGCAGATAGTGCATTTGCGTTTCCTAGACACTGGCGTGAAGCCACCATCATACACATAGGTAAACCTGGTATGGACAAATGCCTTCCATAAAGCTACCACCACATTTCTCTCACCAGCTGTGTTTGCAAGGTGATGATGGAACGTATGATTCAGGCCCAGCTGTTATGGTGGCTCGAGTCTTGCAATTTACTTAACACTGCACAATGTGGATTTCGGGTGCGCTATCCTTCTGTTGACTATCTGATCACTTTGTCAACCCATGTCGTGAACAGTTTTCTGCAGAAATACCAGACTTTGGCTGTGTTTTTTGATCTGGATAAAGTGTTCACATGCCACACCATATGTACCACACCTCTGTATAGTGCAAGTACCTCTCCCATGGATTGACCCAGTACCACACTAGATTGAAACTCTTTCAGTATTAGTATTAAAGATCTGCTGGAGGTATGATCCCATTAAGTGTCGAATCCTCTTAGAAAAGCTTGTAGGGATACTGTCTGCTCAGGTGCCTTTTTATCTTGAGCCTGGTATAAGATGTGCATTAGTTCTTGAAGGTTGAAGGCCTGAGAAAGTCTGGGGTTTGCATACTCCATCTTCTGTATATGATCAGGGGTACAAGTGAGCCATGTTGGAATTTGTGTAGCAGCGGCAACTGCAAGTTTTTTACAGGCATTCAAAGTAGTCACCAGCATTATGTATAACCCGTTGCCAGTGATGTGGAAGTTGTAGAATATTCTTCGCAGTGCCTGTTCTGTTGATAATTTAAATGGAGCACACTCTTGCCTGATGAATCTCTGTAACAGTTCTGAAGTAAATCCTGTGAAGTACTTCCTTCAATTTAGGACTCAAGTTGAAGTCACGAGGACTGAAGCTCATGAAGTATAGTGAGTCGTATAGCACTTCCCAGACCTTTATGTAGAGCAAGCATGATAACTTCCTGGGCAATGGGTCTTTCACTAGGATGACTCCTGGGTCTTTCACTATGATCAAGAGTCGAAGAGGCAGAGTATAGATGGTACAAAACGTCATTGCTGTGCCAGAACATGGCTCGCATGAGCAAAGCCCGGATGAAGTCTATGCACATTGGTTTTTTAAATCAAACTGTCAATGCTCAGTTTTATGTGGCAGTGCTCCAGAGACTGGATCATAGGATCACTTGCATCTGAAAGGAGATCCGCGCATCTACATCTGCATGAGTACTCTGCAATTCACATTTAAGTGCTTGGCAGAGGGTTCATCGAACCACAATCATACTATCTCTCTACCATTCCACTCCCAAACAGCGCGCGGAAAAACGAACACCTAAACCTTTCTGTTCGAGCTCTGATTTCTCTTATTTTATTTTGATGATCATTCCTACCTATGTAGGTTGGGCTCAACAAAATATTTTCGCATTCGGAAGATAAAGTTGGTGACTGAAATTTCGTAAATAGACCTCGTTGCGACGAAAAACGTCTTTGCTTTAATGACTTGCATTCCAACTCGCGTATCATATCTGCCACACTCTCTCCCCTATTATGTGATAATACAAAACGAGCTGCCTTTTTTTGCACCCTTCCGATGTCCTTCGTCAATCCCACCTGGTAAGGATCCCACACCGTGCAGCAATATTGTAACAGAGGACGAACAAATGTAGTGTAAGCTGTCTCTTTAGTGGACTTGTTGCATCATCTAAGTGCCCTGCCAATGAAACGCAACCTTTGGCTCTCTTTCCCCCACATTATTATCTATGTGGTCTTTCCAACTAATGTTGTTCATAATTTTAACACCCAGGTACATAGTTGAATTGACAGCCTTGAGAATTGTACTATTTACCGAGTAATCGAATTCCAACGGCTTTCTTTTGGAACTCATGTGGATCACCTCACACTTTTCGTTATTTAACGTCAACTGCCACCTGCCACACCATACAGCAATCTTTTCTAAATCGCTTTGCAACTGATACTGGTCTTCGGATGACCTTACTATACAGTAAATTACAGCATCATCTGTGAACATCCTAAGAAAACTGCTCAGATTGTAACCCAGGTCATTTATATAGATCAGGAACAGCAGAGATTCCAGGACGCTTCTCTGGGGACCACCTAATATCACTTAAGTTTTACTTGACGATTTGCCATCTGTTACTACGAACTGCAACCTTCCTGACGGGAAATCACGAATCCAGTCGCACAACTGAGACAATACCCCGTAGGCCCGCAGCTTGTCTAGAAGTCCCTCGGTTGGAATGGTGTCAAAAGCTTTTCGGAAATCTAGAAATACGGAATCAACTTGAGATCCCCTGTCGATAGCGGCCATTACTTCGCGCAAATAAAGAGCTAGCTGCATTGCACAAGAACGATGTTTTCTGAAGCCATGCTGATTACGTATCAATAGATCGTTCCCTTCGAGGTGATTCATAATGTTTGAATACAGTATCATGGAAACGGCACCATGACAACACGCAGACTGATACCATGTGTATTGTCATGGCCTTCTGGACCTGTATTGGTGTGACAATGGTGCTGCAGCTGCCCTATGGTCCTGACTTGGTCCCAGTGGTTTTTTTTTAGTTTCTTATGCTGAAAAGGATCATTAAAGGAAAGCATCTAGAGTCTGTGGACAATGTGCAAGCTACTTGGATGGCTTCCATGAAGAGAATCCCGATTGAGGAGGTCCAGAAAGCTTATGACGCACGCAAATGTCACTAGAAAGCGTATTGATGCAGAAGGGTCATATTTTGAAGAATTTTGTTTTTAAACTTATCCAAGCAATAAATTAAAAAATACATTGCTTTCTAGAAAAAACCTTTAGATGAAGACTGACTGTAATGGCTACAATGGCGCCAAACATCAACAAACTAGTTTGTGCGTAATTTGTTGTAATCTTGCACAATAAAGTCTGACTGTGATAGAAAGATGAACATTTTCTTGACCCTCAGCATAAAGACATTTCCTTTAAAAACAAACAAGAAAACTGCTGCATCATTCATAGTTACAGACCTTGGAAATGCAGTTAATATTGTCAATTACAAAACATTCAGAATTCCCTCACTGTCACAATAGTTAGTATAGACTTCTTAGTGGGTGACATTGTAGGCAGGATGGAAAGTAACCATTTAATGCAAGTTTTGTTTTGAATCCCACTTGGACAAATTTGTGTTATTGCATTAATCTGAAGAGAGAAAAAAAATTAACAGCAGAAATAGCTATTGCTCTTCATCAGATAATTTCATCCCTCAAAATGGAATAGCATGTGAATCCTTTACCATTTAATATCCTGTCCAAAGGTATCTGATGTCAAAGAACATCGGTATTGTGTCAGGAAGGGTACCTATGAGGCAAGTAATAGGTCTCATATTGTATACCAACCACCTCTTCCCAGCCATCTAGGGGGATCTTCCAAGGGCATCATGGATTCTGGGTGCGTGGACAGGTGTGTATTCTTGTGTGCTCAGTTTTGGTGTCTTTCCATGTATTTTCAGGATGAGGTGAGATGAGAAATCTAATTGGGTTCTGCAGAAGCCTCCTGCTCTATTTCTGAGACTTATATTGGAGACTGAGCCTGCTGGAAACATAGTAATGCTTCAGCATATCGTTGTCACATTGAGAGGAAAATAATATTACTTGTAAAATATGTATACTTAACAACATAAAGTTGACCATGTATCCTGTGTAGCACTCAGTCCATAGGAACACATACGGTCCCAAATTGTCATGGTAACACGATCACTGTGAGATGTCTCGCAGATATATTTGGATATGAAACTGACTCATTGCAGTTTATAAATAGGGTGAAGCACCTGACTTTTACACCTCAAATAACAATTGACTCATTTTGATATTTGTAATAACTTTTCAGTTTATCACTGGCCTGGTTTCATGGAACAGACGGGCACATTTTCACAACTTCATTAATCACCTAGATACATGTATAAAATTGTGTATTTTTAAACAGGGAAATTTTTTGCTTTATAATATGAGGTCTGTATGTGACAGATTCGGCGGTATAACACTTTTGTAGGTCTGACTGGACATTACAGAGTAAAAATGTCTTGAGTGTGGTGACTTTTGTGCAGTTGCAGTTATTTCAGTGGTGCACCACTCAGAAACTTGCACCACTCTGCACAAAAATTAGCACCACCAAGGCAAGTGCTACATGATGGTTATGCTGCTCTTGATGGAGTGGAGTAAATTACGACATTGTGCACCATTCAGACGGTTGCAACAAAAGCAGAATTTGTCCACGTAACTATTTGTTACACCTACAAAAGGGTTTTCACTGGGTTTGTCTCGTATGGATCTGCTGTTCTGTTGCAGAAAGGCCCATTTAAAAAATACAAAATTTATGACTGTATCTAAATGGTTATTGATCTACAGATATGTTTGGATTTTTGTTTTACGAACCCCTGATTACTATTCACTCCTGTGAGAAGAGGTTAGAAACAACTTTCACAAGTAACAGATTTATTAGACGTGTAAAAGTAAACTGCCACATCCCATACTCATACTATACCATAATTGACTGAGGTATATACAGATTCATCAGGAAACATTACATTCTGCCACTCAGGATAGATATTGTCCTCAGCAAACACTAGTCTCAAGAGTTATTGACCTTCACAAAGCTTCTCCTTGATGCTGTCAGTTTACTTTGTAGACCAGGCTTATGAAGCCATAAGATACTACTATTCTGCATTTTGTGAAGCATACAGATTTTACATTTCTGTGCATTTAAAACAAGTTCCCAGTATTTGAACCACATGGAAATCTTATGAAGATCTGGTGGATATTTATACAGCTTTTTTGAGTACTTCATTATTGATAGCATCATCTGCAAAAAGTCCTTTAATATTTTCTGCTATGTGTCAATATAAAAAACGAACAATAAGGGTCCAATACACTTCCATGGTGCATGCCTGAAGTTAAATCTACTACTGTTCATGACTATCCATTCAAGATAAGATCCTCAGAATAAAGTCTAGGATTGTATAACAGATTGATATCATTGAGAGTGGATGGCAGTTCCTCGGGTTGTTTCTGATATACTTCCTCTGAAAGGTGTGATCTGCTCTTTGTAGTGACCTCAGTATCTGTATTGCTCATCTCTGCAATGGTGTGAGAATTAGACTGGAGCAAGAAGAGAGGGAAGAACGGCTGAGGAGGGATGTTAGGCAATGGAACTTTGACAGCTGTTTATATGTATGACCAAGGAAATAACTTCAATTTATTATTAAACACTATGAGGTGCTTGCAACATATCAGAATTGATAGTTCAGTATATACATCTTCATTTGATTTTACCGAGCAGGGTGGCGAGGTGGTTCTTTACAAGAGAATATAGCAGATTTGCTCCCCCGAGCCAATCTTGCACTTCATCTCATTTTCAATTGGATGTAAAACTATGATCATTCTTTTTCTGATTCTGTACTACTTTGTTACCCTTCCCCTCTTTCTCCTGCAAAGCAACAGTTCTGTCATATTTGTTACTTATTTCTCTTTTCTCAGTTTTATGAATTGGAACAATATGAGCATCTGAAACAAAGAATTTCTCTTATTCACTAATTGGAATTGCACAAGACTGTTACTTAGTTTCCACTTGTTTTGGTAGATAACTATGTAGATGCAGTCAGTATTTATGTTGAAATTTCTTTTCTTGATCTTCCCATTTTTAGGTCAGATGCTCTGTAGAATGTGTATTTACTGGCAGTTATAATTAATGTAAAAATAATTTTGGTTTCAGTTTATTTTGCTGTATAAATTAGCTTTTGTATTAAAATGACATTCTAATTTACAGTTGGACTCCCTTGTGCTACCAAGCCACTGGATCAAACATTTTTTTCTTGGACACACCTACTTAGATCAACAGCTTAATGATGAAGCACTTAAGATCTATAGTGTGCTGCGAACTAATGGATTTGAGAACTGCAATTACATCTTAGCACAGACAGCAATTGCACATCACAATAGGAGAGGTAAATGAAAAATCTCTTAATTTTGTGTGTGTGTGGCATGAAGTGAGTGCGTACTCTCGCCTGCATACTCAGTCATACATGCAGATTGCTAATACCTTCCATTTCATGCTAAAGAATATGTCATGTAGTTTTGTTTTATGTGGTGAATTTTGCTTCAGAAGAATGTTCAGTTTGACTTTTCATGTCTCTTCTTATTTGTTGGCATTCTGTTACTGTCAGGAAGTAAATGTACACCAGAGCAAAATTTTTGTGAATTTTGTATTAGTGGTATGTGGGATGTGTCAGTACAAGATTTTGCACCTGCAAGGTTCCAGTAGTCTCTTTGGAAGGAAAGGATTACTATGATCTGAAGAGATATATATTCCAACAATGTTTCCTTCCCGGCTATGGTGTGGGAGGAACATGGGGGAAAGAGACAGAGATAGATTTACTCTCCACAATACATACACTCCTGGAAATGGAAAAAAGAACACATTGACACCGGTGTGTCAGATCCACCATACTTGCTCCGGACACTGCGAGAGGGCTGTACAAGCAATGATCACACGCACGGCGCAGCGGACACACCAGGAACCGCGGTGTTGGCCGTCGAATGGCGCTAGCTACGCAGCATTTGTGCACCGCCGCCGTCAGTGTCAGCCAGTTTACCGTGGCATACGGAGCTCCATCGCAGTCTTTAACACTGGTAGCATGCCGCGACAGTGTGGACGTGAACCGTATGTGCAGTTGACGGACTTTGAGCGAGGGCGTATAGTGGGCATGCGGGAGGCCGGGTGGACGTACCGCCGAATTGCTCAACACGTGGGGCGTGAGGTCTCCACAGTACATCGATGTTGTCACCAGAGGTCCGCGGAAGGTGCATGTGCCCGTTGACCTGTGACCGGACCGCAGCGACGCACGGATGCACGCCAAGACCGAAGGGTCCTACGCAGTGCTGTAGGAGACCGCACCGCCACTTCCCAGCAAATTAGGGACACTGTTGCTCCTTGGTATCGGCGAGGACCATTCGCAACCGTCTCCATGAAGCTGGGCTACGGTCCCGCACATCGTTAGGCCGTCTTCCGCTCATGCCCCAAGATCGTGCAGCCCGCCTCCAGTGGTGTCGCGACAGGCGTGAATGGAGGGACGACGGAGACGTGTCGTCTTCAGCGATGAGAGTCGCTTCTGCCTTGGTGCCAATGATGGTCGTATGTGTGTTTGGCGCCGTGCAGGTGAGCGCCACAATCAGGACTGCATACGACCGAGGCACACAGGGACAACACCCAGCATCATGGTGTGGGGGGCGATCTCCTACACTGGCCGTATACCTCTGGTGATCGTCGAGGGGACACTGAATAGTGCACGGTACATCCAAACCGTCATCGAACCCATCGTTCTACCATTCCTAGACCAGCAAGGGAACTTGCTGTTCCAACAAGACAATGCACGTCCACATGTATCCCGTGCCACCCAACGTGCTCTAGAAGGTGTAAGTCAACTACCCTGGCCAGCAAGATCTCCGGATCTGTCCCCCATTGAGCATGTTTGGGACTGGATGAAGCGTCGTCTCACGCGGTCTGCACGTCCAGCACGAACCCTGGTCCAACTGAGGCGCCAGGTGGAAATGGCATGGCAAGCCGTTCCACAGGACTACATCCAGCATCTCTACGATCGTCTCCATGGGAGAATAGCAGCCTGCATTGCTGCGAAAGGTGGATATACACTGTACTAGTGCCGACATTGTGCATGCTCTGTTGCCTGTGTCTATGTGCCTGTGGTTCTGTCAGTGTGATCATGTGATGTATCTGACCCCAGGAATGTGTCAATAAAGTTTCCCCTTCCTGGGACAATGAATTCACGGTGTTTTTATTTCAATTTCCAGGAGTGTAGTTTGCTCTATGACAAATGTGGATTTCTCTTTGGCTAGAGCTATTATTCTTAATTGAACACATAGAGGACAGGTTTTGGGGAAATAGCAGCAATTTGAAAAGAAAAAGTGGTTCAATTCTGATTAAAATGGCATCCACTGCACACCTGCTGGTTCTGCACACCTGTGACAAACTGGGGTACATTCCTGTAACAGTTCACCCCCCCCCCCCCTCCCCCCAACATCATCCTCAATGTAGTACAGGGTATCGTCTACCACTGCAGCCTTTCTCAGACCAATGGGGAGTTACATGCTGAAACTTCCTGGCAGATTAAAACTGTGTGCCGGACCAAGACTCCAACTCGGGACCTTTGCCTTTCGCAGGAAAGTGCTTTGGTAGAGCACTTGCCCGTGAAAGGCGAAGGTCCTGAGTTCAAGTCTCGGTCGGCACACAGTTTTAATCTGCCAGGAAGTTTCATGTCAGTGCACACTCCGCTGCAGTGTGAAAATCTTATTCTGGAGTTACATGCTAATTTGAAGCAACAGGATGTACATTTTGTCCATCATGTTAAGCAGGGACCAGAGACCAATACGGTTGATACTGGGACCTTCATCTTGGATGCTGAAGATGACTCATTGCCTGAAAAGGTCAAGGTGGTGATGTATCCGTGTGATGTGATACCCCCTCTCATATGGTGCTTCAGATGCGCAAGATTCGGGTACATGTTGTAATGCCAGCCCTGTTTGTTGGAATTGTGGATCTCAGTTGGACAAGAAACTCATTGTGACGCTCCCTATGTCTATCAGCTGCAGGAAGCACCATTCTCCCTTTCTACCAGACGATACCATCTCTGAAAGAGAAAAGGATATCCAAAAATAAGATTCTTGACTGACTGGCATATCCGGAGGGCAACAAAAAATGATTGAATCCTGTACATATGACAATGACGTTTGCTACAAATACAATGATGTCGTCCTCTCTAGTGATGCTTCTTGAATGCACCTGCTACCTTGGTGTTTGCCCCCCTTCTTGCATCTCTGTCCTACTGCTTGCCCCAGACCCACTCTGTGAATGTTGATTCTCCATCCACCAGTGACATCGATCTGCAGCCAAGAAGCAACACCCTCTTCCAGCATCTCTCACCAGGAAAGGGACTCTCAGCATGCTATCCTTCCATGATTATGCTGATGTGCAACCAGATACCAGCCAGTGGATGGAGGAGCCACAAGTTGCCGATTGTAAGGTGTCACATTCCTCCTCTGTCCCTGAAACTAGGGCAGGCAGGCCTCATGAACGTCAAAATTATCCAAGGAGAAAAGGGACAAAAAGATGACTCCCAAGGTGGAGGAGGTTCCAGTGGTCCTCATGCCACCAGACTTCACATGTGGTGACTCTCTACCTTAGGTGGTATTCCTGGTGTATCTTCACTAGCAGAATAGAAATGTGGAAAACACAAGCCCAAAAACAATTTATTCGACTCACCAAAACGAAACAATAATGCGATCTCCAGAAGAACCAAAGGCCCAGTCTCAACTGCGGATCGTCACAAATATAAAATAACAATAAAACAATTCTATAACGTCAAGATGTCCGTCAACTATACCAAGTCCATCTGCAAGAGATAGGCCAGCTAGAAGAGGCGTCTGGCTGTGGCTGCCGGGGTGACAGCTCTGTATACTTCCAAGCAGTGCATCAAACTGCCCTTTGCCGGCAGTGCGCTGCACTATAAAGCCCGTTTGGTGGATGTCTCTGCCAGAATTATATGTGATCACGTGCCTGGTGTATCAAAGTAGTTCCTGGGCTCGCTGCGACCTCTGATGAAGCTGTTCTGCAGGCTACGCGAACAGGTCCCTAGCGGCCTTTGGTGGAGACCTGGTGTTGTGTTGCGTTGTGTTGTGGCCACCAGTAAATATTTGTGGTGACAGAAACGTGGGACTTATTACCATTGGTTGCACAGAAACCACACATACTTTATTTTTAAAAAACAAAACTCTCATTAACATCATTTTTAAAAGATTTTACTACACTGGCAGCTCGACACCTTATTAGAATAATTGCAAGTTATTGTTGGCTGCAGGCCACAAACAAGGTTACACACAATAAACGGCTGAAGGCATGATTAAGAAGGTTCAAAATTATTCGTGGGCTTGAGGCCAGAAGCAATTTCAAAAATACACAATAGCTGAAGGCTTGTAATACCAATAAGGTTGACAATTGTATGTTAAAAATACCAAAAACCCTTTTAACAAGTTACAGTGACGGCTGAAGGCCTTATCAAGAAGGAACTGAAACTATTTGTTGGCTGAAAGCCACAAGCAATGTTACAAACAATTAACATCTGGAGGCCAGCAGCAATTTCAGAATACGTAACGGCTGAAGGCCTGAATTAAAAGTGAGGAAGGCAGTTACACATTAACAAATACTAAGATATTTTCTTCTTAACAATCAACATGGTGACAAGCTATAGTAACAGCGAAGGCCTTATTAAGAAAAAAATTGCAAATTATTGATCAGCTGAAGGCCACAAACAATTTATGGCTGAAGGCCTCATTAAGAAAGGATTTCAAATTATTGGGAGTTGAAGGCCGCAAGCAATTTTCAGATTACTCAACGACTGAAGGTCTGAATTACAAGTAAGAAAGGCAGTTGCATGTTAAAATACTAAAACCTTTTAAAACAATCTTAACAAACAGTAACAGGTTATAGTGATGGCCTTATTAAGAGAAAATTGCAAATAATTTGTCGGCTGAAGGCCACAAGCAGTGTTACAAACAATTAATGGCTGAAGGCTGGAATTACAAGTGGGGAAGGCAATAACATTTTAAAACTTGAGGGTAAATTTTAAACAATTATGACAACTTGTCTAAATAAGACGGAGTGATACAAAGACAGTGCTCCCTGGATCGACCTGAGGAAGGTGACTACTGCTGTGTAAGGGGTGAGACAGGCAGTCAAGAGTTGTACTCACGAAACAAGATGGCATTTCACATTAGGGATAGTTTAAGAGCCGACCAACTGACTAACCAATTCGCCCAACGTCCGATCACCGGTACAAGAATGGAATATTTTTAGACAAGGGCGAAGAGACTGGACAGCACCACGTCTTCAGAAACACACCCAAGGCCGAAGGAAACACGAACCAATGTAGACCTCCGAAAAAAACATAAGCACACTACAATTCAAAAGGCTGTCGAACTACATGCCGTATCGGACAGCGCCAGCATGATGAGGAAAGGTACACTGCCGGAAAAGTATGCTAACTTCCAGGGCAGGTAACTGGGGCAGTAGTGGCCACATGGCAAAAAATACTGCTGGTTGCACTTCACTAACAAGAATAATACTAAATCCAAACTAACATCAAGGAGTAGGAGGCGGCTAATAGCTTCTGCCAACCTGACAGACTTCACTTGTTGCAGTTGGTCTCACCGACCCTGGGAGCAGCAACACGCAAACCAACAGCAAGAACCCAAGTGGTGGAGGTTTCAGTACTGGACACGGTTCACTCAACTTCAGACGTCCTGGGTTTGGTTGTCGGCTATAGCCCCTTTGTCCGACAGTGCCTGCACACAGCCAGCAGTCCCAGCCTGCCCTCGCGCTGCGGACCTCTTCACTACTCCATCCTAAGCCGATCTTCGCTGCTCCGTCCAAAGCTGAACTGATGTCCATTCGCCACTTTCCAAATCCAGTACGCAGACAACATAAAGATAACTGCTCATTCAGAACCACAAGATATACACATTGATCTGTGAAAACAATTCCACCACCAACTCACAATACTAAAACCAGTCACTGTGAAACAACACAGATGAATTATAAGTCGGCACAAACACAGAGAAGCCAGAAGCGGTCGGAAAACCACATGCACTTCGTCCACTGCAGTGACCGACCGAACGACCAACAAACAGTCGTCCCCACTCAAGTCAGGCAAGGGAAAGATCCCAGTATAATTCGTCAACTGTCAACAACTTATTGCCATGAGGTCACTTAGCCGGGTGGACACACACACACACACACACACACACACACACACACACACACACACACACACACAAAGTGAAAGCTGCACTACTTGAATATCATGGTCCATTCAACTAAAACTCGCTGAATCCGGTCCTTGATGTGGTCATGCACTCTTGCGATCACATCCTTCCATCGGACAGTGCATGCGTCGCTAGCGGTTGGGCAAGTACTGGCTGTCCGCACCTCACTGCTGCTCCATCCCAACTCACTAGCACGACAAACGACGACCCGGAAATACTAGAGGCTGCCCCAAAGATGGTACCACAGTACGCGCTATCGATAAGCTCTGCTGTTGCCACTCACGGACAGAGAAGGCGAGCAAATATAGTGGTGCCAGTGAACACACTAAGAAAACAAGACGCCACTGTCGCTATTACAAGATGCCAAGCTATGAACGGCATCAATGTGAGCTGCACACAGCTCAGTACCAACACAGATGACATAGGTTTTCCTAGTGAATATACGCCCTGTGATGCAGGCATCCTGTGTTGGTTGGACATGAAGTGGGATGCTGATGCAGTAGGTGCTACGATGTCTGAAGTGGTGGGCCACAACAGACATGCCCCCCTGGGGTGAGTGGAACGCTCATCTCGACATTGGGCCCCAAGGCTATCAGTGACAGGATACCGGGAGCAGTCGCAGGCACAGGATCCATCTCCATGGGCATAGGGATCTCTGACAGCGCGTCCGCCTGGCGTGTGACTGGCGGCAATGGCGGAGGCGGCGGTCAGGTGGGAGGAGAGGAGCACAGTCATCCCCGAGGGCCAACAGCCATGGAGACGGCAGAGGAGCCGGCTGCAGATTACACCTTGGGCGAAGCTGGTTGGTGTCCTTCCTGCTCACCATGCTGTTGTCAAGGGTGACTGCCAGCATAGCACAACTGAAGAGCGATGAGGCCCTGACGGGGACCCTTCCAACATGATTCTGGGTGAAAACAATTGTCCACACCGCATCCTGCAGAGTTAAACAAGGCCTTGCCGAACACTGAGGAGTTGGGCGGGGAGAAGATGGAAACAGGAGTAACAAAAGGGACTGATTAGGGCGGCTGTGAAGTTTTTCAGTTGGGGATGACCCATCCTGTACAGTGGACTGGTAGGAGGAAAGAAAGTTGGTAAGGCTGTTGTCCAGGGAGTGTTGGGGACACAATTTCACTGGACTTTGAATGCACAGACAAACTATTTGGCTTATCCGTTAGGTGCAGGATGAATTGGAGCAGTATGAATCAACTGGGTGCCCAGGGTGGTGCAGGAGGAAGTAAACCAGCAGATGTAAATTGAGGGCCATTGTCGGTCACCAATGTCTCTGGAAGATGCAGGAAAGAACTTGGGCCGTATGGGCGGATGTCGTGGAGGACATGCAGGAGACATAAGGGAACCCAGTGCCTGTGTCCACAAGAATAATCTAGGAGGGGCTGAGGAACCGGCCTTTGAAATCCAAGTGCAAGTGGGACAAAGAAGAAGAAGAAGAAGAAGAAGAAGAAGAAGAAGCCTGAGGCCACAGGAACAGGGGTCTAAGGGGTGCCGACTGGTGCTGTTGACAAGAGGGACATGCCGCCACCACCATGCGGGTGATGGCAGCGTCCATCCCCCTCCAGTGGACATGCTGGTGGGCAACGTGCAGGTGCTCCAAAGCCCACTGATGGGGGGAGGGCGGCAGCACAATCCGCCACCTTCCTCCCTCAGAAAAAAGTGGAGGAGACTCATTTATATCCATCTCCTCTCAGAATTGTGAGTGCTACAATACTGCCTTTACCATGTGGGAACTTGACCAAGCTCTCACATCATCCTGATCTGCTGTCCCAGGGACAGACAATGTTTACATTTAGATGTTGCAGCATCTTACTTTTTCTGACAAGCACTTTCTTCTTCATACATACAATCACATTTGAGTAGATGACACGTTTATGCTACCATGAAGTTACTATCATACCAATGCCTAAGCCTTGTAAGGACAAACACCTTCCTTCTAGCTAACAACCCATTTCTCTCACCAGCTGTGTTTGCAACATGATGGAATGTATGATCTATCACCAGCTGGCATGGTGCCTCGCGTCTTGCAGTCTACTTACCACTTCACAACGTGGATTTCGTGTGCGCCATTCTGCAGTTGAACATTTCGTCACTGTGTCAACTCATATTATGATCAGTATTCTGCGGAAATTGAGGGCCATTTTCGGTCACAAATGTCTCCGTAAGGTGCGGGAAAGAACTTGCATGGGACTCTGACTGTGTTCTTTGATTTGAAGAAAGTTTGTGACACCTACTGTAGGACTGGTATCTTCTGTACTCTATACACGTGGGGCTTCCAAGGTTGTCTGCCCCATTTCCTTCAGGAATTTTTAAAAAATGTAGGTTTCAGGGACCGTGTGGGTTTGGCTTTGACGGACCCCTTTATCCAGAACAGGGTGCCTCAAGGTCCGTCAAGAGTGTTATCCTCTTTTCTGTAGGCATTGACCCTGATATTGACTGTCTCTGAGCAGGCATCTTTTTCTCCCTTTTTGCCAATGATTTTGTGATCTGTTGCGTTTCTCCGTGGACTTTTCTCTCTGAGTGACATTTTCAGTGATCTCTCAATAGTTTTGACTTGTGGGGCATTGACAATGGCTTTTGGTTTTCCTCTGAGAGAACTCTTCTGATGAATTTCTGGTGGGTCAGTGGATTTCTTTCACCTTCTTTACATGTTGGTCCTGTTGCTATTCTGTTCAGTGAAACTATGAAATTCCTGGGGCTCATGCCTGATCAAAAACTTCCTTGGTCCTCCCACGTCTTATCTAGCTGCATGCTGTACCCGGTCCCTCATTGTCATGTGTGTCCTAAGCGGCATTTCCTGGGGAGCAGATTATACCAGTCTCCTCTGTTTGTACCAATCCTTCGTCCATTCAAAACTAGACTATGGGTTTTTCATACATGCATCTGCACATCCATCCATCTTATACCATCTTAACACAATCCACATTGTGCAATACATTTGGCCGCTGTTGCCTTTTACACTAGGCTGGTTGAGAATCTGCACGGCAAAGCTGCCAAACTACTTCTGTCATATCGGCATGATGTCCTCCTTAGTGGATATGTGTGCCGTTTGTATGCAATGCCTGGCCACTTGTTGTATGCCTCCTATTTTGATGATTCTTGTAACCTCAAGTATGAGGTGTGCCATTCTTCTGTTACCTCCCAGAATTTGCTTTTGGCTATTTCTCTGGCAGCTTAACTTAATACCACCTGCCATGTTACAGATGGGTGTGGAGGCCCATGTTAATCTTGGACTTCATTCGCTTCCCAGGGGCACTACTCCCGATTTGATCTATCACTGCAAGCTTTTTGACCTTCACACATAACTTAGCAATTGCACTTTCGTGTACACTAATGGCTGTAAGACTGACTATGATGTCGAGTGTGCCTTCATCATGGCATCGACCAAATTCAACATGTTTATGTTTGATTTTCACAGCAGAGCTCTTCAACCTCTATCAGGTACAGCCAGCGACAAAGGCTTTTTGATTGCGTTATGTGCTCCGATTGTGTCAGTGCCCTTCAGAGCCTCTTTGTGCTGTACACAGACCATCCTTTAGTGTGACAGGTCCAAGAAAGCTTCCACTTCCCTGCAGTTGAGGGAGCCAATGTGTGATGTTCATGTGGGTTCCTGATAAAGTCAGTCTGATGCTGCTGCCAAGGCTGCAGTCCTTCTAACTCGTCCTGCTATCTCTTCCATTCCTTTGGGTGAGCCCTGTGTTGCTGTCTGTTGGCAGATGGTGTCACTTTGTTCCCGTGAAGAGCAGACCAGTGGTGATGCCAAAGTTGGTGGAATTAAACCTCTCCCAGATGTGCGGCTGACCTCCTCTCGGTGCTCTTGCTGTGACATGATCATTTCACCTAGGTTGCGTATTGTGCCCTGTCTTTTTTGGCTATAGCCGTTTAAGTGGTGATCCTCACTACTTTGTGCTCATTGTCATCAATCTTCGGTGGTTTGCCATTTCCTGACCGAATGCCTTTTCTTTAACCACTTGTGTTCTAATATATGTTTGCCATCTGAGTTATCAGCCGTTTCAGTGAATGATGCACAGGATGTCTACCGTGTTTTACTTTTTATCCATCGTAGTGAAATGGCGAAGGACATTTAATCTCCAGTGTGTCTACAATGTATTTTGTGGATCTAAGGTTATGACATAAGCACTTATGACCTCACTTGTTTTTGCAGCTGAGAGAGTGAGAGAGAGAGAGAGAGAGAGAGAGAGAGAGAGAGAGAGAGAGAGAGAGAGTGCACAAACGTCTGCCACTCAATATGCCTTTGGAGGCTGTGGCTGTCCATGTGAGCACTTCTCTGGATTTTACTCTCTGATCTGTAATGTGTATCTCCCTCTTGATGGTGAAGTGTTTCAGAATGCATTGTCTGCACTGATTTCTCAACTCCCTGACCCTTCCTCATGTTGGGTGGCTTCAGTGCTCACAACCCTTCGTGGGGTGGAACTAGGACCATTGGCTGCCGTGGCACTATTGAAACTTCGCTCACAGAGCTTGATCTTTGTCTCTTGAATACAAGTTTCCCCATCCACCTCAATGTGGCATCCAAACCAGATATGGAACTTGATTTTTCTGTTGCAGCCCTGGTCTTCTCCCCTCCATCTATTGGAAAGTCAGTGACAACCTGTGAGACAGTGATAGTTTGTCAATCATCCTGTCCCTTCCTTAACATGACTTGCCTGGGTCTCCACCCAGATGGCCTATCAACAATGGTACCTTGGATGCTTTTCCCTCTGCCATCACCCTTAGCACCTCATCAGGTGATAGTATCAGTATTGCTGTCCAGAGCATAACCTCGCCCGTTCTGTTGGCAGCAGATTTTGTGACCCCGTTGGAAGATAGCACCTTGGAGGGCTTCAGAAATCGCCATATACCTCCAGGGGGCTTACCCTCTTTGAAGGGTTTGTGCTTGGCTACCACAGGGACCCAGCCTTTGCACCATCTTTCCCTCTCATCCTCTTGATTTCTTATCCCTCTCCCTTGGAGAACATGTCTGGGATGTTTTTGGAAATGCATTCTACGTATTCAGTAGCCAATACCAGAACAGTTTCTCCACTGTTTTTTGTTCCTTTTTTTCCTTTCTTCTATCCTTCCTCCGCTTTGGCGTTTGAGGTTCCTTGTTTTCCTCTTCCTTCCTGTGTGCACCTGGAGACCAACCCACACAGCTGATGTGCAATAGGCAACTGGGTAATGCATAATGCCCAGTCCTGTGTTCACAGGTAGGGTTCACACCTACCACCTGGCACAGGCCAGGCCCAGGGAGGGGTGATTGTTTGAGCTGAGATCTTCCCAAATTGCTACCGCGTCTTGTCAGGTGTTTGGAAAGTGTGAACAATCACCTAAGGCAGATGGGCCCCCTTCTGAGGAAGAATCCCCAGTTGCAAGGAGCATGCCATTGTGGATGCTGGCAATCATGGGGGATTTTCTCACAGTGAGCCAATCATCAACTTCACAGTCAGTGTCTACCAAACTTAAACGGAATGAGGCTAATGCTCCTCCACAGCTATCCAGTTCATGTTGAGGCCCATCAAACACTGAATTCTTCCCGTGGTGTTATTTCACTAGGCTGCTTGATGGTCTGACGGAGGCAGAAATCCAAATGTGTACCTCTCTGATCAGGGTGTTATTGCAGTCCACTGGGTGATGAATAAGGTAGATGCATCCTTAGTGCCCACATGCACTCTTTTTCCCACTTTTGATAGAGTGGGGCTTCCATCAAAGATCAAAGCAGGCTATGAAATTGACATTCCGACCGTACGTTCAGAACCCGACACTTGCCAGTTGTTGGCAAATAAGAAAATCGGAAACCCTGCATTCTACTGTCTGGCATTTACAGTACTGTTCTTGCCACATCTTGCTCCATGAAGGACATGGCCTTCTTATTAATAATCAATACTTAGGAAAAAATAATTTTCCTACTCGGTTGCTTAAATTGTGCAATCCAAACATTCAGCTGAATTTGCTTTTTTGTGTAACAGTGAAAACACTGCTGCCATTACACACATCACAGTCACATATGCATGAAGTGATACTGTCATTGTATAACAATGTGATCATTTCCTCTGCTGAATTTTCTAAAATGACTTTATTCGACCATGCTTTTTCCATAATGAGCTGTGTTTGGTTGATGGCTTTCTTGTGGTCTTTGGTTGTGGAGTGCTCTGGCTGCAGAAAGAGTGCTTTTTGTTATTTCTGGCAACATAACCTGCAATCTTCCGTGTTTTTTTCATTCAACTGTAGCATCACTTTCTCTCCATAAAAAATTTACAGCTGCAAAACATCCATAGTGTAATCTACTTTATACAGAACTCTTAAACAGGTATGTGCTATTGCAAAGAAAAGGATCTGATACCTTAAGAATGACAAATAATTTGCTGTGTTCCAGATGTTCCTTTCTGTGATGATCCTAAACATGGCAGCTCACTGCATCATGAGCAAATGTACCTGTTGTAGTAATTCATTTATCCATATAACATTTTTCCCCCTGATGTTCTTTCTTTCTTTCTTTCTTTCATTCATTCTTTCTTTCTTTGACATTTTCTGTCATTCTTCAGATAAATGCTTTCATTAACATTAAAACCTGCATCAGCTATTTTGTTCAACTTGCTAATGGAGAGAAGTGAGCCACCATTAAGTTTATGTTTCTCAAAGTAGGTGCACAATGCAGTAACCACTTTATTCATTGACCTCATATGAAAGTCTGCTAGAGTTGAGTCACTCTAAGAAGATCCCTGGCAGTTGCAGTGGGCTGGGCATAGCAGCTCCACGTGCCGACAATGTTGCCAGCTGTCAGGGATCAACTTACTCAGACTCGACTGTAGCCGGGAGAGTGACATATAACATTTCCACTGAATTTCCATTCACTGTGTTACACATAACATCCACCGCCCCCGGGATTGGAATGACTCCTTACCCTCTCCCTTAAAACCCACATCCTTTCGTCCTTCCCTCTTTCCTGATGAAGCAACCGTTGGTTGCGAAAACTTGAATTTTATGTGTATGTTTGTGTGTCTATCGACATGCTATCACTTTCATTTGGTAAGTCACATCATCTTTGTTTTTTGAATATATTAAAATCTAGATATGATATGACCTTACGTTAAGAGAAAAATGGCAGGAGAGTATGATAATAAGGAAGTGTGTTCTTTTGTCTTCATTGATCTTGAATTCTGGGTGTCCTTTTTACTTTGTGTAAAGCTTGATTTCACCTAAACCTATCCTCTTTCTTGATAAACTGGAGAACTTCACAGTCCAAGAAATTTGTTTCCACACTTTCCCGTTTGTTGCTGCCCCCCTCCTCCTCCCACATTATGTCTGTCCCCAGCAGCCAACATTCTCTATTCCCAACTTGTCCTCTCCTGAACTCTTTGATCGTTCTTGGTCAGTTCAGCAATGCCCCCCCTGCCCCCCATCCCCCAAGCGCGCGCGCGCGCGTGCACACACACACACGCACACACGCACACACACACACACACACACACACACACACACACACACACACACACACTTTGGGCAAGTTAAAATTTAGGGATAGAGAATGGCAAGAAATGTTTAAGATGTGCACTGTATAGTGTGACTTGTGGAGTATATGCATTTAGATGAAATGAGCATATTGTGCACTTTTGCCATCCAGTACTCAGAAAATATGTGCAGTAATTAGAGCCAAATGTTATGGATTATCAGGGGATATCATTGTTTTGTGGAAGGTCCATGCCACATTGTTCTGTGAGCGAAATGGGGGTGTAAGATTACTTTCAGAGAATAATAGACTTTAAATAAATCATGCAGCAAATATTGTTGATCACTCTCTAGACTCTTCGGCACTGTGTATTACCAATGCCTTCTTCAAAAGTCACTCCATTTGGAAGTGCCATCATAAGTAAAACTCATGTCTCTTGTTTTTGTTTAAAAGTGTATTGATTTAGCACACTAATGAATAAGTGTTGCTTCATAATGTGTCTGATTAAGAATAGAATTATTCTAGTAATGTATTGTAATTCAGCAATACTTATCAGTAAGATCCACTGTTAATTTTTACAGATGTGGATATGGCAATCAACACTTTTCGCCGTGTGCAGAAGGCAGATCCACACCGCTTAGACAATTTGGACACATATTCAAATTTACTGTATGTTAAGGAATTGAAAGTAGAATTGGCTCACTTGGCACACCACGCTTGTGAAATTGATAAATACAGAGTGGAAACCTGCTGTGTCATAGGTAACACATACTTCATTTTTTAAGTGATTCATTGAACTGTAAGTTTGCATATTGAACATGTTGAATAGTGATCTTGTGGCTCTTATCTAATGAGAATTTATAAACTGACAACTGAATGTGGGGGGGCAATATGAAACTGAAAAATGAAGGACTTGATATTGTCACGTTACATGTAAATCTGTATTTGCTAAGACACACAAGTAACGTATAAAATTGAAAGAGGTTTTGAAAAATAACTATGAAATATATTTTCCATTGCTATGTTTGTTGCTTGAGTAGCAGTTTTTCATATTTCATTATTCAATTGGAAACGATTGTAGTAACAAAAGTGCTAAGCTGTACACATTCGTTTTATTATTTGAAATAGTGTATGAACTAAGAGAAATTCTGTTTGTCATTTAAGAAACTCGAGCCCTTAGCTTAAAAAGAAAAAGAACAAACACAATCAATGAACGTAATATTAGCCATATAAAGAAAAATAAGGGAGAAAATTTTTTTTCGGCATTTGTAATTATCAGTACAGATCACTTGTTGAAGATTGGCTGATACCTTCCCCATTTAAATATTAACTCTACTTCAATCAGCTTCCATTCTAAATCTTATTTCCAAATAACCTATTTGACATTGGTATGAATGTCGTTCAGTATATAGTACATAGGTGAGGCATTGGGCAGGAGATAAGCACATTAATAAGTGTTTATTGCTGCTGCTCAGGAATAAAACTGTTAATAACTTCTTTCTCCTTGTACAGAATCTCTGTGTCCCACTGCTGGAACCCAACCTGTGCCAGAAGTTGAACCACGTGCAGTGTGCAAGATGTAGATAGATGATGTGATGTATAGTGAGGGGATGGGACGATCGGATGGGTAGTGACAGGACCTTGGGGATGGCCATCACAAATGTATAAGAGTAATGGCTGTCATGCATGTAGAATACACATAGGATGCAAGAAAATTGACTGTGGGGGAGTAGTTGACCTGGGATGAGAGAGAAAAGTCTAAGGAGGCTCTGAAACACGCAAATTGAGAGTGGGAGTACAAATGAACGGGACCCTGCTTTTCTTCAGCCACTTCATGCAATGATCACTTTCTTGCCACCCATACCTCTGATAAGAATTGAGCAAAAACAATACTGAACATTGAGTGTCCACGCCAAATCCATTGCACTACACCAAACAGCTTGAAACACAGTACAGGGCACAGGTAGTGTGGAATAGTTAGATGTGCCATACTATGTTGAGCTCTGAAAACATGATCCACTGACTGTCGCTACATTGTAGGAAGTGGTTTGTTCATGCACATTGTTTTTGGGCAGAGTTTGATAGATCATTTAGCACTTTATTGGAGGGTAATTACATTGAAAAAGTAGATTTACATTGTTGTCGTTTAGAAACTGAATAATGGTTGAAGCTCCAGATGAATTGAACAACTTTTAGAACTTCACAGAGAAAAATGAGTAATTGTGGAATGATAACAGTTTCGTAATGGGAAAAATTTACACCTGGCAGTAGATCACATGTGGTATGGTATGCGAAGTGGACAAAGTGAAGAATGATAGGATATCCTTAATGCCACTTGAACATAGAGGAAGAGATGTACAGTATTCACAGCAACAAAATTGGACTGTGCATCTTCTTCTGCCACCCTCTCTCCACAATTATAAATTTGAGACAATTGCATTCCATTGCTTATCTTCAGGAAGCAAAGTATTTAATACTGTCATGAAAGAAACACATCAAATATGTATTGCCATTTGTAGGTCACTTTTTTGTACAGTTTTTCTTGAATAACTGTAGTGAAAACTTATCCCAGCACAATATTAAACTACATTAACTTTCTTACAAAAAGGGTTCTATTCATTTTTGCTTTAGGATTAATAGTTTGCATGAAGAGAGAAAGCGAATATTAACAATCTTGCACAATGTGCAAGCACTATAGCTTAGATGGTTTTTGTAGTTTAGTTTAAGGTAGTTTTCTGACTTGACTGACAAGTGGCCAATGTCAAATTATCCCTCTTGACTTCCTCTTCATCATTGTCGTACTTCGTAAATGCCTTGTCTACAGATTAAATTTAGACTCATTTTAGTAAAAATTCGAATAATTTATTTTATCTACTATAACTGTGTAACAGCATTTTTCCCCTTCATTTTGAAATAAATAGGTATGGCCAACACTAGAATTTAAAGTGAAGTATATAGGTATAGTCAACACATTTGTCATAGTAATGGTGGGCATTGTGTGTGTGTGTGTGTGTGTGTGTGTGTGTGTGTGTGTGTGTGATTTCTTTTTTAGTGCATGGCCAAGTTGTGTTGTAAAAACAAACTTTAAAATATGTGGATCACAGTTGAAGATATGTCAGTCTGTGTTGAAACTGTTACACAGAATCAAACAGTGGAAATTCCAGTCTGGAATAACAATAATATGGAAAAGACAGATTGCTACTCGCCCCATATTAAATTTGACAGGCACAGTGAAAAAGTCTGCTAAGATAGTGAGCGTTTGGACAGGCTCTCTTCTGAAATGACCACTGCACCTGGAGTCAGTGGCCGTGCGTGCGTGCGTGCGTGCGTGCGTGCGTGCGTGCGTGCGTGGGTGACATTTTGCCTGTCTGCAAGTCGGCACCTCTTCGGTATGGTGAATGGTGAACAGCAGTCTGTCCTTTCCATATTGTTATTGTAAAGTGTTATAAATATATATATATGAAATATATTTTTGCTTTTTTACAAAATGAGGGCATATAAGTGGAATGTATGAAACAGATTGTGATTATCCTTAGGGTGTAAGATATTTAAAAATATTTTACCATTAGTTTTTGGTTTTCCTCTACATAAAAAATTACAAAAGTTTTCTGTTTCTAATTTTATTGCCTTGGTTGTAAATATTTTGAACTTACAGAGATACTTAGTAACTGAATATGTAAAACTTTTCAGTAAATTTTCTGTGTAAATAACCTTAACTTTATATTTTATACTGTACTTTATGGCAGTAGCAAATATAAGATAACATAAGATACTATTTATACTGGGGAGGCCATCGGGATAAACACAAGAGTGTAGGGATTGTCAAAGTACTCTTTTCTTTTTCAGGAAATTATTACAGTTTGAGGTCTGAACACCAAAAAGCAGTACTGTACTTCCAGAGGGCCTTAAAACTTAATCCACAGTACCTGGCAGCATGGACCTTAATGGGTCACGAGTTCATGGAAATGAAAAATACTAATGCTGCAATACAGTGCTACAGACAAGCTATAGGTACGTAAATATGTAACTTTAGCACTAAATCAGATATCTCTTCTTATTCTTCTTCACTCCAGCTTGACTTTTGAGGATTTAAATATTTAATTATTGTGCTATTCCAGTGAGATATTTAGTATGTAACACTTACTTCAAAATTATCTTATAAGCTGCAGGAATAAGTCAAACTGTATGCTTTACTTGAAGTAATTTTGTGACTGGCATTTCAGTCAGGTAAAATGTGGACCTGCTGTTATTCAGCTATAGCTTTTCTTCACTCTCCCATGTACTACTTACGATGCCTACTTTGCGGTAATACATACAAGAAGGTATGAAGGAGTGAATGGGAGGGATCTGAGGAGTGAGACTTTTACCCATGTGTGGGATTTTGGAAATAGAGAATGCAATGAAGGCAGAACAACGCAGTAACTTTGTGCTTTAAAATTTATTCCACTTGTTAAGGGAACAAGTTCAATCAGTGAAAAAATGAAACTTCCTGGAAAATTGAAACTGTGTGCCAGACCAAGACTCAAAACCCAGAACCTTTGGCTTACATGAGCAAGTGCTCTACTGATTGGGCTACCCAAGCACGACTCGCAACCTGTCCTCACAGCGTTACATCTGCCAGCACCTCATCTCTTACCTTCCAAACACCACAGGTTTTCCTGCGGAAATTTTGCTACTACTGCTTCTGGAGGGAAGGATATTGCAGAGACACAGCTTAGCCACTGCCTGGGGGATTGTTTCCACTTTCTGTAGTGGAGTGTGTACTGATTTGAAGCTTCCTGGCAGATTAAAGGTTCATTCTGGAAAAGGTCCACATGGCTGTGGCTAAGCTGTGTCTCCGCAATATCCTTTCTTCCCGGAGTGCGGAAGAGTGCATAGTCTTGCAAGTTACGCAGAACTTCCATGAAGTTTGGAAGGTAGTAGATGAGTTACTGGTGGAAGTAAAGCTGTAGGGACAGGTTGTGACTCTTGCTTGGTTAGCTCAGTTGATCAAGCACTTACCCACAAAAGGCAAAGGTCCTGAGTTAGTCCAGGCTAGCACATGGTTTTAATCTGCCAGAAAGTTTCAAATTGGTGCACATTCTGCTGCAGAGAGATTGATTCATTCTGTAGGCAGTGACAAAATGTTTGCTTGATGAGCAAATAAGATATACAAGAACCATTTTCCATCTGACTACTCACACCCTTGACTATCCCATAGAATGTAGCCCTGTGCTTCAGAATATGCTTGATAGACCAATAAAAAGTGATACACACTTGATATGTCCTCATGGTCATATCTACGAAGATATTTTGGCAGTTTTATGAAAAGGGTAGATTGCTACTTGCCATACAGAGTAGATGTTAAGTCACAGGCAGGCACAGCGAAAAGACTGCTAACATGTAAGCTTTTGGCCAAAAGGCCTTTTCCCAAAGCGCACACACACACACACACACACACACACACACACACACACACACACACACACACACACAGTGTGTCTAGCTGCTGAGGCCAGCCTCAGCATCTAGAGACAATGGGGCAGTGGTTTTGTGTGTGTGTGTTTGTGTTTGTGTTTGTGTGTTTGTGGGGTTACGTAGAAGCAGCCCTAATGGCCAAAAGCTCACATGTTAGCAGTCTTTGTCATATCTGTTCGGAACCCAACCGCTCTCTATGGTCAGTAGCTAATTATCCTTTACATTATATTGTCATTATTCCATCCTGGATTTTCCAAGATGTTTTGGTTAAAATGTACGGTAAGTTATACATACCAGTTAAATGAAAACCTCGATATATAACCATGTGCAGTTGATAAATTTGTTTCTTCATTAGATATTCTATGATTGAATACATGCTGTTTGCTTTTTATTCCGTATTGGTATCAACTAAAAGCTGTGGAAAAGCCAAGTCTCTGCTTGATGTGTTTACATAAAGGTGCATTTCTCCATATCAAGGGCGTGCCTTTGCAAAATTTGGAATAAATTGAGAGAAGGTAGGGGCCAAGTTGAAGTTTTGAGCTGGTCCATGAGGCTTAGTGGCTCAGTTGATAAGGCACCACTTGTAAAAAGTAGATATACAGATTAATTTCTGGAACAAAGTTGTGGAAAGACTCCTGCTCTACTGCATGAGTCAAGAGACCTGAGTGAATGATGTGTTTCTTTAATACATGGTCAATTCGTTCCCCCCACCCAGTACTAGTGTTCCTTGATGGGAACTTGCACTCCAACATATCCTTGCATATCAGCACTACTCTGCTGATCTTAACACCTCTAAATAATCCCCCCGCCCCTCCCTTTTTCAATTAGTATTTAATCATTTGCTCAGTCATTCTTTTATCTTAAACTCTCCTCTCCTTTATTCGATTTCCCCAACCTCTGTTCCAACTTTTGTTTTAGTTGTTAACTGCATGATTAATCCCACTTTGTCTCTTTGTGTGTGTGTGTGTGTGTGTGTGTGTGTGTGTGTGTGTGTGTGTTTTGCCCTTCCCTTCATCTTTTTCCCTCTCATTTTTGGAACAGAAGGGTCTCTCTCAACTTGGGACTAACTCTTTCTTTTCAACTTCCACCAACCAGTCCCTCTTTCCACCCTGAGAAAGGGACATAAAAGTACCAAAAGCTACAAGTAATTTTTTCCTACTTTGTTTTTATCCCACTACCTGGAATTTCTTCTCCTGAATGTAAGTGATGACCAGCCATTATGTCACATACAGTTTAATAGTTTCCTGCTAATGCAAGATTGAATTTGACAAACTTTATTACATTGTTGCTATTCATGTCATAGTGTGAGTAAAAAGCCAGTGGTTAGCTGTCCTTTGTTCGTAGATGTACTTTTGAGCATGGTAGTATTTAACAAAATTAAATTCCAGTAGCATTTTGTGTTCCTTTTTGGAATGCTCCATCTTAATGTTAGAGGAGCAAGTTTATTAAAAAGAAGAAATAGGAGCAGTTTCAGTGTAGTTTGTTAGGTTTTCCATAGAGGATTTTGACCATAGGAAAAAATTTTTGCTGACAAAAGCCTTTTGTAATTAGAAGGGTGATAATCATTCGAGCCAATTATTTCAGTCCTAAAATGTAGGTCTTCATTCTAACTGATATTCAAGCCCAGGCTTGTTTCAATCAACTATTAGTGGGAAAAGATACCACCAATCAACACTAGAGAAGAAACTGAAACGAGGAGAAATACAGTTTCTCAGTTGCTGTGACACAAAAGAAATGTGGGTCTAATAATCTTTCAAACACACACAAGTGTTTTAACAGGAAAATGTTGATAGAAGACCATAAAAAATCAAGAAACTGTACTTTATCAGTAAAAAATCTAAAATGGGATGGTCAGTTATCACAATGTTACTGAATTCAGTTGACTCAATGTGTAAGGCTGTGAAACAGTACATAACCTTCATTTTTCACATTCTGGTCATTTGCTTTTTTTTAATTTCCAGTATTCTATGAGGGCTTATATGTCAATAGTAGTATTTCATCTCCGGTTAGAGAATGTGTGTGACAGAATGGGGAAAAGCTGACAAAGGAAGACATTTTGAATAAAATGCTTACTGCTTATGGTTTTTGAAATCTTTTTGTAAAGGCACTGTTCATGAAAGGAGTGCTAATGTGTAAATGTGCAGCTTGCTTGAAAGAGAAGTGTGAAGATGCAACAACTTGTTTTATGATTTACTGTACGAAGAAAAAATGACATGGGAACGAGAAAGTAATAGATACTTATGAAAAATTATTTTAAAAACCCAAGATGAAATATGAAAGAAATGAAAATATGTTTGTAACTTTTCCAAAGACAGTCTAAAGTGGAGAACAAAGAGGTGAATGAGGTGTGAAAAATCCATGTAGCTTCTCACGAAATTTCAATCACCAGCTTTCTCCTCCAAATGTGAGAATATTTTGTTGACACTGCCCTACATAGGGAGAAATCATCATCGTTATGATGACGATGATCATCATCATAATCAAATAACAGAAATCAGAGCTCAGGTGTTCATTTTTTCTGCGTGCTGTTAGAGAGTGAAATAATAGAATTATTGTGAAGGTGGTTCGATGAATACTCTGCAGGCACTTGAGTGTGATGTGCAGGGTATCGATGTAGGTGTAACTATTTCACCAGCACTTAAAGCTTCTGATTTCAAGCTTTCTCTCCAAATGACTTACTGCACTGACATGTTGAGCATTCCATATATTATATTATATATTTCATATGTGGAATAAAAAAATAGCTTAAAGAATAGTGTAGATTCTATCAGAAGCAAACATGATAATTACAGGTCTCTTGTCACACACAACTTTTGTGCAAGTGCAATAATTGTTGTGGTACATAGACATTTTGACCTAGATGCTTCTCGAAGGATGGCAGATTTGAACTCTACCAGTTTATTTCGTGAATTATGTAAAATATAAAATATTAACTACCCCTGACATCATCCGTAAACGTTCAGCATAGGGCTCGTTTGCCTTTTTAAGATAACTGCAAACTGACTCCTTTTTGTGATTTGGTTATTCGTATCCCAAGAAAATTGTAACAGGCTAATGCACAAGATGACGAACGCTGTACTCATGGCACACAATTTGCAAAATATACATACAATAAGATGACAATAGTTGTGGGATAACAACACGCTCATATACAGATGGTGGTGCTATTACACGCACAAGATAAAAAAGGCCAGTGCGTTGGCAGAGTTGTTATTTGTACTCCTGTGAAAATGCTTTCGATGTGATTTTGGCCATACAATGGGAATTGACAGACAGTGAACGCTGAATGGTGGTAGGAGCTAGATGCATGAGACATGTCATTTCAGAAATTGTTAGGGAATTTGGGATTCAGAGATCCATAGTGTCAAGAGTGTGCCAAGAATATCAGATTTGATCTGTCATTGCCAGTCATGAAGACAATGCAGTGATTGATTGACCTTCACTTAATGACTGACAACAGCAGCGGTTGTGTGGAGTTTTCAGTGCTAACAGGCAGGCAAGACTGCATGAAATAACCACAGAAATCAACCATGCAGTGAAATTTGGTGTTAATAGATGATGACAGCAGACAACTGGTGCAAATGCCTTTGCTCACGACGAGTCCACGGAGTCAAGTTGACACTGTGCAAGCTGGTGGTGGCTCCATAATGGTTTGGGTTGTGTTTACATGGAATGGACTGGATCCTCAGATCCTGCTGAACCAATCATTGACTGGAAATGGCTATGTTTGGCTGCGCGGAGACTGTTTGCAACCATTCATGGACTTCATGTTCCCAAACAGGGCACTGGGCCACAATTGTTCGTGATTGGTTTGTAGAACATTCTGGACAATTCGAGTGAGTGATTTGGCCACCCACATCGCACCTGTCATGAATCGCATTGAACATTTACAGGATGTAATCGAAACTTCATTTCATGCACAAAATTCTACACTGGCAACACAGTTATGGATGGCTACAGAGGCAGCACAGTTCAGTATGTCTGTAAGGGACTTCTGATGACTTGAGTCCAAGCCTCATTGGCTTGCTGCACTATGCTGGGTGAAAGGAAGTCTGATGTGATATTAGGAGGTATCCCCTGACTTTTGTCACCTGAATATGCTACAGATAATGCATGCATGCTCTTCCTGTAACATAACTGCTCCACATGCAACAGTTTAAGGAACATCTTGTGCAAGTCACTACCAAATGGGCCTCATATTAAATGGATTCAACCAAAATGGATTGAAATATTTATGCTGTGGGTAAACAAACACCAAAATAATGGAGTCGTATCACACTCAGTCATTATCTTGTACACCTTTTTACAGAAGTGGATGCTTTACAGTACTGAAACACACTGAAATAAGCCATCATAAGGGTGCTACCTGTCCCTACAGACAACATAACAAACAGTATAATTTGCACCCATCGAACAGTAACTTAAGGTGAATGATCTGAAACTGTTAACTTAACTATTAAGATTTATTGAGCGAATATAGTGAGGAATAAGTGGAGAACAGTGTGTGTTGTGATCAGGTAGCACAGTATGAGTTTGAATTACTACAGTGATTAAGAAGTGGTCCCTATTTTGTTAAAGGCTACTAAATGTTGTGCCATAAACAGCCACTAAAGATGTAATTCTTAATTGAGAAAGTAATTTTAATGTCTCTCCGAATTTGCTAATACAGTGAATCATTTTCTGGAGAAGCTACAAGTCAGAAAAGAATTGCATATACAATTTTTGTATTTATTTTATTTTTGGTGGTGACAAAACTTGAATAACAAGAATCATTACTGTTAGGGCTCAAGCAACACTGAGCACAGGGTGAGGTGTGCTAAGTGTGTAAGTCAGGAGCACCTGGTACTAGCTTGAATGCAATAAAACTTTTTTGTGTTGTTGTGAAAACTTTAATATAATCCATTAACAATGAAAGCCTGTGACTAATAGCAATGTATTTGTTTATAAAGAAACTTTTTTCTGCTACCAGTCACATTTTCTTCTGTTTGTTTATTTCTTGCACAACATGTTTTGTTAAGTGATTCCCATTTTCAAGTGTACTTTTCTTGTCCTGTGAGTTATGATGTGGGAGATGGTGCATTAGTCTGATGCCTATACCATTATATACTCTGCTATGTGAAACTTCAGTATGAAAGGAACTCTCGCACAACTTTTCAGTGCCAAGTAACATAACTCTGTGAAACTTGAAACATACATAGAAAGAACTGGTGCTATAGCAGGGAAGGTAACTGAAAGAAATAAGCAATGAAGCTTTCATTTAAGTACAATAATTATACTGAAACACTATGATTTCTGATGGTCTCCAGGGCAATACAAAGATGGGACATGGTTCTCAGTTGAGTGTCTGGTCACCACAGGCAGAAACAAATATGCTCTGCAACACACTCCCGTGACGACCACAGGATTGGTAAGAAGTTATTGTGGTAGGACATTCTGTTCCTTGACCAGCACGGTTAACAACTGCTGGATGGTCAGTGGTGCGTGTGTGTGTGCGCGCTGAGATACATCCCCCAATGCAACCCACGTGATCTTCATGGGATTTAAGTCAAGGGAACAAGCAGACCAGTCCATTCATCAAATGACCTCTCATACCAGTAGCTCATTCGGGTTTCTTGGGTGTGATCTCAATTTTCTTGAAGGATACTTGTAATTTTATTTTTAAGGTGATAAAAAAAAAGAAAAGAAAAAAAGTGACCTAGGCATGAAAGTCTCCATATGAGCTCCCTGTGGATCCGGGGGTTAAAATAGGCCCGAGGTATTCCTGCCTGTCGTAAGAGACGACTAAAAGGAGTCTCACAAGTTTCGGCCTTTATGTGATGGTCCCTTGTAGGATTTGACCTCCATTTTTCAAAAAGTTTCCCAAAGAGCTAGCCAATTGGGGAAGGGCGCCTTGCATGGTGCATAGTGTCCATCATGTGCTGAGATTTCTCGCATCCTTCGTCAACATGGATCTGCACTTCATCATTCTCCAGCTGTCGGGTGAGGTCATCCTCCTCGATGTGTTTTCCTACATCCTCTGTGCAGTATTGCTTTCTGCATTGTTGATGGACTTCTCAGCTCATTTGCACCTGATATCCAGCATGGTAGCCAGTCCGTTGTGGTGTGGCCGCCATGTACCCTGAAGTTGTAGCCCCTGACCACACAGCGATCGCTCTGCTGATGCCTATGCTGATGCCCCTTAGGGATACGGCAGCAAAAGAGGGGAAGAAAACCAATGTGCACTCCGTGTGCATACTGGGGGGAGTCATTCCAGATGTGGAAAGGGTCCTTCCGGTTGCCATGAAGGGTACAGGGTGCACCCATCTGCAGGTGGTCGCTCATGTCGGCACCAATGATGTGTGTCGCTGTGGATCAGAGGAAATCCTCTCTGTCTTTCGGCAGATATCTGATTTGGTGAAGACTGCCAGTCTCGCTAGCGGGATGAAAGCAGAGCTCACCATCTGCAGCATTGTCGACAGGACTGACTGCGGACCTTTGGTACGGAGCCGACTGGAGGGTCTGAATCAGAGGCTGAGACGGTTCTGCGACCGTGTGGGCTGTAGATTCCTCAACTTGCGCCATAGGGTGGTGGGGTTTCGGGTTCCGCTGGATAGGTCAGGAGTCCACCACACACAGCAAGTGACTACACGGGTAGAAGGAGCTGTGCGGCGTGGACTGGGCAGTTTTTTAGGTTAGATGACCTCGGGCAAGTACAGAAAGAGCAATAGCCTCATAGGGTGCAGGGCAAAGTCAGGACATATGGGGACCAAGTCTTAAGTGGAGATTTCAATTTACCAGATATAGACTGGGATACTCAGATGTTTAGGACAGGTGGTAGGGACAGAGCATCGAGTGACATTATACTGAGTGTACTATCCGAAAATTACCTCGCAATTAAACAGAACCGACTCTTGGAGGTAACATCTTCGACCTACTGATAACAAACAGACCCGAACTTTTCGACTCTGTAAGTGCAGAACAGGGAATCAGTGATCATAAGGCCGTTGCAGCATCCCTGAATATGGAAGTTAATAGGAATATAAAAAAAGGGAGGAAGGTTTATCTGTTTAGCAAGAGTAATAGAAGGCAGATTTCAGACTACCTAACAGATAAAAACGAAAATTTCTGTTCCGACACTGACAGTGTTGAGTGTTTATGGAAAAAGTTTAAAGCAATTGTAAAATGCATTTTAGACAGGTACGTGCCGAGTAAAACTGTGAGGGATGGGAAAAACCCACCGTGGTTCAACAACAAAGTTAGGAAACTACTGCGGAAGCAAAGAGAGCTTCACTCCAAGTTTAAATGCAGCCAAAACCTCTCAGACAAACAGAACCTAAACGATGTCAAAGTTAGCGTAAGGAGGGCTATGCGTGAAGCGTGCAGTGAATTTGAAAGTAAAATTCTATGTACCGACTTGACAGAAAATCCTAGGAAGTTCTCGTCTTACGTTAAATCAGTAAGTGGCTCGAAACAGCATATCCAGACACTCCGGGATGATGATGGCTTTGAAACAGAGGATGACACACGTAAAGCTGAAATACTAAACACCTTTTTCCAAAGCTGTTTCACAGAGGAAGACGACCGCACTGCAGTTCCTTCTCTAAATCCTCGCACAAATGAAAAAATGGCTGACATTGAAATAAGTGTCCAAGGAATAGAAAAGCAACTGAAATCACTCAACAGAGGAAAGTCCACTGGACCTGACGGAATACCAATTCGATTCTACACAGAGTACGCGAAAGAACTTGCCCCCCTTCTAACAGTCGTGTACCGCAAGTCTCTAGAGGAACGGAAGGTTCCAAATGATTGGAAAAGAGCGCAGGTAGTCCCAGTCTTCAAGAAGGGTCGTCGAGCAGATGCGCAAAACTATAGACCTATATCTCTGACGTCGATCTGTTGTAGAATTTTAGAACATGATTTTTGCTCAAGTATCGTGTCGGTTCCTACTCTGTAGGAATCAACATGGATTCCGGAAACAGCAATCGTGTGAGACCCAACTCGCTTTATTTGTTCATGAGACCCAGAAACTATTAGATACAGGCTCCCAGGTAGATGCCCGTCAACCTGAGGCATCAAGACTCCCAGAAATGGCCATCCTGCCAGAGGGCCTTTGCTGCAGATGTGTGGTGCCCGTGGGAAGGCCTCCTGGTCAGAGTGGGTGGCATCAGGGCGGATGACATGCCACAAAGTGTAGTACATTCTCTCTTGCTGGTGGGCAAACACCAGCAGTCTCTAAGCAGTCTAGATCTAACTTCAATGCTAAGAAATAAAAGTCTAAATCGTTCTCTTCCCTGGCCACACCATGGGGGGAACAACAGGCTAAGGATGGCAGCGAAGCTTATTCACCCCAGTATGTCGTATGTACAAGAGTTGATGGGGAATCTTTCTTGTCAATGAAAACTCAGTTTTTTGTGGAGCATTTGGAGGACAAGTTTGAGCAGGTGGAGGGCTTGTCCAAAATGCGGTCAGTCAGTTTTTATCAAAACAGCATCCTCTTCCCAGTGACAAGCACTACTCACCTGTGGGAAGCTGGGGGATGTTTCTGTTTCTATCATGCCCCATAAGAGCTTAAATATGGTCCAGGGTATCATATTTCACAGGGACCTGCTTTTGCAGTCTGACGATGAGCTGTATGCCAATTTAGATCTACGAGGTGTCTATTTTGTCTGGCGTGTCCACCGGGGTCTGAGGGATAATCACATTGCCACCATTGTCTTTGAGGGTGACACATACCCGAGAAGGTAAAGGTGATGGTCTACCGCTGTGACATAAAGCCATATATCCCTCAACCGATGCGGTGCTTTAAATGTGGGAAGTTCAGCCATATGTCTTCCGCTGTAATTCCAGCGTTACCTATCAAGATTGTGGACGTCCTTCACATTCCAACACTCCCTCTGCCCCACCTCCCATCTGTGTCAGCTGTGGAGAGCACCATTCGCCTTGCTCACCAAACTGCAGGATTCTCCAGAGAGAAAGAAAAATAATGACATAAGACCCTGGACCGACTGACCTACACTGAGGCTAAGAGAAAATAAGAGGCTACATCCTGTGCGTATGACATCAACCTACACCGCCGCTTTGACAATGGTTCTACCATCTTCCGATCTGTTGTGTAGGGTTGGCTCTCAGAACTGTCAGACTCCACCTGCCCCCTTGATGTTGGGGGGGGGGGGGGGCACTTCTCTCTCCCTGTTGCTCCTGCACAACCTACTTCAGCAGCAACACTTCCCCCAACGATCAAGGATGTCGGTCCCCACTTCTCAGCCGGAGAAGCATAAGTCTTTTTCGGTCCTCTTGCCAGGAAGAGTTACCTTGGGTCACTCCCTTCCCATGTTCCTACCATTGGCAAAGCTGACACAGTCCAGTGGCTGAAGCAACCACAGGTAGCTGGTCATAGGGCTTCACGGTCCTCTTCAGTCCCTGAGACTGAATCACTTAAGCTCTCCCAGACAGGCAAACCTAAGAAGCAGCGAGAGAAACCAAAAAAGAAAAAGACCCCCAAGAACCAAGGCACTACGGTGGCAACCACACCTCACTTCCTACAAGCTCTGTGTATGAGGATGAGGTGGAGATTCTGGTATCCGCTAAGGATCTAGATCTCTCTGGGCCCTCACACACACGGTGGATGTCGATCGCACATTTGCTACAAGCTCTGTGTATGAGGATGAGGTGGAGATTCTGGTGCCCACTAAGGACCTAAATCTCTCTGAGCCCTCACACACGGTGGATGTCGATCGCACAGGTACTCATCTGGTGGCAGCAAGTGACGCTGAGGTGTAGACTGCCTCATTGAGTGTTTCATGCTTTCCCAGTCTCACGATCACGTAATCCTCCAGTGGAATTGCGGCAGTTTTTTGTACCACCTGGCTGAGCTACAGCAACTGTTAAGCTTTACGCCTGCTTTTTGCATTGCCCTCCAGAAAACCTGGTTTCCAGCAATGCGGAGCCCTGTCCTCCATGACTATAAGGGATATTGTAGTAACCGTAGCGACTATAATAGTGTATCAGGTGGAGTTTGCATCTATGCCCTGAAGTATGTATGTAGTGAACATGTGCCCCTTCAAACCCCTCCTGAAGCTGTCAGGATAAGGACGACATAGGAAATAACTGTCTGCAATGTATATCTTCCTCCAGTGGTGCAGTACCCCTACATGTATGGGCTGCACTGATAGATCAATTTCCTAAACCTTTCCTGTTTTGGGAGATTTTAATTCACATAACCACCTCTGCCTCTTAAATACAGGTGCCCCCACACGTTTCTGTGTGGCACATGGCACATATTCGGCCATTGATCTCTCGGTTTGCAGTCCTGACCTTCTCCCATCTGTCCACTGGAGGGTATGTGACGACTTGTGTGGTAGTGACCACTTCCCCATCTTACTGTCACTCCTCCGGTGTCATGTTCACGGGCGCCTATCAAGATAGGCTTTAAACAAGGCAGACTGGGAAGCATTCACCTCTGCTGTCACCATTAAATCTCCCCCTCCCCCACATGGTGTCATTGATGTTGTCATTGAACAGGTTACTACAATGATTGTTTCTGCAGCAGAAAACATGATCCCTTGTTCTTTAGGGTGCCCCCGGTGAAAGACAGTCCCTTGGTGGTCGCCGGAAATCGCTGCGGCAATTAAGGAGCATTGGCAAGCCCTACAGCGACATAAGTGGCACCCTTCTCTAGAGCACCTAATAACCTTTAAGTGGCTCCCTGGCCGTGTTAGCCAGCTTATAAAACGACGGAAACAGGAGTTTTGGGAGAGGTACGTGTCGACCATTGTGTGCCATACATCACCTTCCCAAGTCTGGATGAAGATCAGACATCTTTTTGGGTACCAGTCCCCAACAGGTCACCCTGGCATTAACATCAGTGGAATGTTATCTACTGACGCAAATGCGATTGCCGAACACCGCTGAGCGCTATGCTAGAGCCTCTACATTGGAGAACTACCCCCCCAGCCTTTTGCATCCTCAAACATTGGATGGAAAGGAAAGTCCTCTTGTTCACTACATGCTACAGTGAACCCTATAACGCCCCATTTACAAAGTAGAAGCTCCTCAGCGCTCTTGCACATTGCCCCGACACAGCTCCTGCGCCAGATCGGAGAAACAGTCAGATGATAAAACATCTCTCCTTGAGGTCCATTCATGTACACTTCCATGGTGTACAACTAGGCTGCAGATCCTACTGGACCTTTCACATGTCCCTAAGGACTCCATTAACCCTGCGGCTCTCTCACTTCCTCTCAATTCTTGACATCTACCGGGTCCATGAAGTGGTGTACACTGTCAGCTCGATAGGTGCTGGTCACCTGGGCTTGTGTATGTTCATGGAGGACATATTGAACAGCACTCCTTGCCAAATGGCTGTAGTGTTTTCACTGCAGAGCTGGTGGCCATATCTCTTGCTCTTGAGCACATCCGCTCATGCCCTGTTGAGTCATTTCTCCTGTGTACTGACACCTTGAGCATCTTACAAGCTATCGACCAGTGCTACCCTCGCCATCCTTTGGTAGCGTCCATTCAGGAGTCCATCTATGCCCGGGAATGTCCACTTCATTCATTGGTGTTTGTTTGGATCCCAGGACATGTCGGAATTCCAAGTAATGAATTTGCTGACAGGCAGGCCAAAGAGGCTATATGGAAACCGCCTCTGGAGATGGGCATCTCCGAAACTGACCTGCGTTCAGTCTTACACAGCAGGATTTTTCGGCTTTGAGAGACAGAATAGCATAACAGTACGCACAACAAACTGTGTGTCATTAAGGAGACTACGAATGTGTGGAAGTGTTCCATGCAGTCCTCTCACAGGGAATCAGATGTCCTCTGCTGGCTTCGCATGGTCCATACATGGCTAACACATGGTTACCTCCTCTGTCGTGAGGAGCAACCTCGGTGTTCCTGTGGTTCACAAATGAGGGTCGTCCACCTTTTGCTGGATTGTCCACTTTTAGCCGCTCTGCCGCAGACTTTTAACTTTCTCAGCACCCTGCCTTAGGTGTTGGGCGACAATGCCTCAACAGCAGCTTTAGTTTTACATTTTATTCGTGAGGGTGCATTTTTTCATGTGATCTAAGTTTTAGTGTATGTCCTTTGTCCCTCTTTGTCCTCCACCCTAGTGCTTTTAGGGTGCAGAGTGACTGGCTTCTCCTTTTCATTCTCATGGTCAGCCAGCCATGGTAATCTGCTCTCTTGTTTTGATCTCTTCCACATGTTTCTTTCATCTCTCTGTAGTTTTCTTGTCCAGTTTTGTCCATTTTAGTGTTTGTTAACCTTCTGTCATTCTTGTGGTTATCTCCATTCTTCCAGCTATTTTTGTATGTCTTGATTATTTTACTCCCTCTCTTGTGGAATTATTTTAATCAGAACGAGGGACCGATGATCTAGCAGTTTGGTTCCTACCCCCCCCCCCCCTCCCACCCCTCTCTCTTTTAAACCAGCCAACCTACCTTCCATATGAAGAATTGAGAGAGCTAAATCATCCATATGCAGATGGGCGTTCAGACCTGTCTACAGACTTATGAGAGAGGATGGCGGCAAGGCCAGACTGAGACTTGTTCATCATTAACACAAGGTGCTGGCACATGGTTTAATACCAGCAAGCGATATTTCAGAACTCAAATAAATAATGGATGGTTGAAAAAACTGTGTCTTGTCCAAATTGCACTTGAACCCTGCAGACTGTAAAATAGGTAATACAGCATGAAGGTTGTGCAAATGTTCCTCTGTAGAGGCACCATGCACTACTATATCATCAAAATAGTTGGTGCAGCGTGGAACTTAAGCAATAAATTGCTCTAAAAAGCGTTGAAAATTAGCTGGTGAGTTTGCCACACCAAAAGGCAAACACTGGTATTGATAAAACCCAAATGGGGCATTGATAACTAGAAGGCATTTAGATTCCTTGTCGAACAGCATGTGTAAATATCTCTCGGTCCTGTCAATCATTGAAAAATAAAGACTTCTTCATAATTTCGCAAGCAGCTCATGCAGGTGTGGCAAAGGGTATGTATCAATGATTAACCAAGTATTAATAGATTTTAAAAATTAGTATGTTTTTTGACTGTCGCCAGTGGTGCGGACCATGAAGTGGAAGAAATAGGTCAAATAACTTCTTGAAGACAACTTAATGATGATCCCATAAGGTTACAGGTACTGGGCAGGCTAGGAAAAAAGAGGCCGGACAGACTGTTTCATTGTAATATGAGCCCAAAATTCTGTTGCACAACCCAGCCCTGGAGAAAACAGATAGCATCTAACTGTTGATATGCAACTTGATCAGAAATCAAATGCACTTCATCATCAATGGACAATCCAAACAGTTTAAAAGCATCCAAACCAAACTGATTTTCAGTGTAAGTATTGTCCACAACTAGAAATGTTAATCACTGAACCACAGCCTTGCAAGTCACAGGTGCAGGAAATACTGTCAAAGAATGGAAATCTGTTGTTTATTTAACTCGCCAGTCTCCGCGACACTGTAGTCAGGAGGACAGAACCCAAATCCACTTGAGTCTGAGAATTCACCAACATTACTGCTCCTCCCATATCTACCTGCATTCTCAATGCTTTGTTAAACATGCACATTTTAGTGTATAACTTGCTTTGAGACACTGCCACTGCTGACACACTGTTCACATTCATGTTTGTTTCGTCCTCACTCAGGTTTGGAAAGGAGTTGCATACAAAAGCAATATGTCCTTTCTTATGGCACCTATGACACATTGCCGAGCACTTGGGACATGCAGCCTGTTCATATTGAATGGTGTAGTATGGGCATGAAAGCAGTGGAGCACAGGGCTGTTGGTGTTGTGACGCAGACCGTTGTTGTCGTCAATACCAGTTACCTTTACAACACTGAGATCTCTGATGGACTGCTGCAATAGTGTCTTCATTCCCTTGTGAACTGAATGAAAGCTGAGAGGGGTGAGAGGAACTGATTTCTGAAACTTCGAACCAAGCTTCTATCTGATTATCTGCAGCCCATGAAACTACAGATGACTGACCTATGTTCAATACTTCTGTAAGCATAGGACTCTCTCACTGTAGAGCTTGTCCTAAAACTCCCTTATCAGGAGCGAAAAATATGATGGCGTCACAAAGCAGTTGACCGGTACTCGATTCCTTATGAACATTTGTCACAAAATTATGATGGCAGGTAAGTTTATGTAATCCCGCTGCCCATTCCCAGTTTGATTGTTTTGGCTGCTTTTGGCAGTGGAAAAACACTGCATGAACATTAGTAATCTATGTTTACAGTGGTAGGTAAAATGTAACTCGCACATCTAATCGAAAGAAAGACTTGGAGGTTTTTATAAGAGGGCAAGCTGACACAACTGATAAATGCAGGGTGAAATCCACAACATAGTTTACGTTTGTTACCTCAAATGCCTGGAAATGTTGCTGCAGGCATTTTTCATAAGCATCACAGTCTTTTGTTACATCATCGTACACAGCGAAAGGCAGCATATATGTTGTTGGCAGGGTAGCATGCCATGACAGTGTAGTCGTTCAACTGGAAATAACAATTGCCAGCACCAGCTGTATCTCACGAATAGATGGAAGCACTGCTTCTACAGAAATTTAACTAAAAGGTCTGAAGTGGAACATGTGGAGGCAAATATTGTACATTGCCAAAATGTTTTCTAATCCATGGATGCTGTAATTTATTGCTCAAACAGTACAGATACAAGGAAGAGCAAGATACAATACAATTAGCAGTACACAAGTATCCAGCAGAGCCATGCGCTCATATATTCAGTTCCAACAGGGGCACAGTTAGCAGGCTGTGCACACACCTACTGTCATATTAGCAGGCCGGTTGGCCTCTAATATCCAAATCAAGCACAAACTTCATGTGCGAACTATGAAGCAGCACACATACAAAACTGGTAGTTACAGCAATCATATGATTGAGAACTATTAAGAGTGTGGGTCTATGAGCAGTGTTGCTGGCATGCAACAAGCAATGTTTCACAAGACACTGCACGTAACGTACAAAACATGCAACACAGCAAGCACATGGCGCTTGAGAAACAGCTAAGATTTAATTTTGGCTGCCCCGTAGCACTTGACTCCTTGAAGTGTCAGTCATAAAGTAATTATAATTGGAGTATACAAAGGCACAAAAAAGGAGTACACTAGTTACAATGAAAGAAAAGGTGTGCGTAAACAAAACACATGAATTCCTTGAAGCTAGTAATATTCATCCCATAAAAAAGACTGAATAAAACAATTCCAAAGTAAAATTAAGGAGCATTTAAAGAATGCACATCTTCTCTTGAGTGAACCTAAAAACACCATGTTTAAGAGTGCAGCTAAAAATTCACAAAGAAGGAAATCCAATAAGAGCAGTAATTTACTTCATAAATAGCCCAGTGTACAAACTTTCACAGAAACTAATAAAATACTGATGAAAAATTATACATATGGAACAACATAATCCGTAAAAAAACTGCATAGCTGATGAACTAAAATCCACAGAACTCCATCAGGATGCTCATTTTTTATCACCAGACATTGCCAGCCTTTGCTCAAACATAGCTATACAAGAAACTGTAGCAGTGATCCTGAAGAGCCTAATGAAACATAACAATGTTAATATATGGAGCTCCCCCCTGTGGGTTCGGGGGTTAGAATAGGCCTGCGGTATTCCTGCCTGTTGTAAGAGGCGACTAAAAGGAGTCTCAAACTTTTCGGCCTTGTATGATGGTCCCCTGTTGGGTTTGACCTCCATCTCTCAAAATTTTCCGAAGAGCGAGCCGATTGGGGAAGGGCGCCTTACTTGGTGCATTGTGTCCATCTTGCGATCAGACCTTTCGCCAGCTTATACACCGTTGAACGGCAGTCCTGTCTGCTCTCCATCTCTTGGGTCTCTTGGGCATGACTCTGTTTCTGCGTGCAGATTACACCTTGCACTGTGCAGTGCCTCTTTCTGCACCGACGGCGACCATGGACCACATGTTACCTAACATCCAACACGGTAGCCAGTCTGTTTGTGGTGGGGCCGCCATGTACCCTGTTGGTTGTAGCCCGCTAACAACACAGGGATCGCTCTACTGATGCCTGCGCCGGTAACTCCCCATGTATGCCAAGGAGTAGATGCCTATCCTCCTCGGGTATCGGGACTCCCGGCAACAGCCATCCTGCCAGGTGGCTCTTGCCGTGGCTGGGTGGTGCCCATGGGGAGGGCCCTTGGTTGGAGTAGGTGGCATCAGGGCGGATGACCCGCAATGAAGCGTGGTACATCGTCTCTCGCTGGTGGCCAGCCGCCAGCAGTCTCTAAGCGTTCTCGGGCTCAGTTTAACGTTCAGAAGTACGATCCGAAAACGTTCCCATCCCTGGCCACACCGTGGGAGGAATGTAAGTCTCAGATGGCAGTAGCAGTTATTCGCCCCGCTTCTTAGTTTGTACGAGGGCTGATGGGGAGTCTTTTCTCTCCACAAAGCCTCAGTTCTTCGTCGAGCATTTAGAGGACAAGTTCGGAGAGGTGGAGGGCTTGTCAAAAATGCGCTCTGGGTCAGTCCTGATACAAACGGCATCCTCTGCCCAGTCACGACTGTTACTCGCTTGTGACAAGTTGGGGGATGTTGCCGTTACGATCACACCCCATAAGAGTTTAAATATGGTCCAGGGAGTTATTTACCATAGGGATCTTCTTTTGCAGTCTGATGAAGAGCTGCGCGCCAATTTAGAGCGCTGAGGTGTACATTTCGTCCGGCGCATTCATTGGGGTCCGAAGGAAAATCAGATTGCTACCGGTGCCTTCATCTTGGCCTTCAAAGGACATACATTACCGGAAAAAGTCAAGGTGATGGTCTACCGATGTGACGTTAAGCCCTATATCCCTCCCCCGATGCGGTGCTTTAAGTGCTGGAAGTTCGGCCATATGTCTTCTCGCTGCACTTCCAGCCTCACATGTCAAGATTGCGGACGCCCATCACATCCCAATACTCCATGTGCCCCGCCTCCCATCTGTGTCAACTGCGGGGAGCACCATTCACCTTGCTCTCCAGACTGCTGAGTTTTCCAGAAAGAGCGTAAAATCATGGAATACAAGACCCTGGATCGACTAACCTATACTGAGGCCAAAAGAAAATACGACTGACTCCATCCTGTGAGAATGATATCTTCCTACGCTGCTGCTACAACACCTGTGCTAGCCCCGTCTGTTTCTCCAATTGTGGCCGGATCAACGAGTAGTAAAACTCCTCCTGCCCCCTCGCCAGTGGGGGCCTCTACCCACCGGGTTGCTCCTGCGCCACCTACCTCAGGAGCAACACCAACCCACCAATCGGGGACGTCCGTCCCCACTTCTAAGCTGGAGAAGTGTCCAACTTCTTTGGCTTCTCATGCTCGCAAGGGGTCCCTTGGGTTCCTCCCTTCCCAGGTTTCCGCCAGCAAGAAGGCTGACGACCGACAGTGGCGTAAGTGCTCGCAATCAGCTGGTCGTAGGGCTTCACGATCTTCCTCCGTCCCGGAGACTGAATCGGTGAAGCCGTCCCAGCCGGTGTGACCCAAGGAACGGCATGAGAAACCCAAGGAGAGCTCTCAGCCCAAGGAACTCGCGGTGGCAGCCATCCCACCGCAACCTTCCAGCTCTGCGTCTGAGGATGTGGTGGAGATTCTGGCGTCCGCTGAGGACCTCGATCTCGCCGGTCCATCAGACTCCATGGAAAGCACTATCACAGGTGCTAAATCGGAGGCAGCAGGTGACCCAGCGGCGTAATCTCCCTTCCCAGTCCCATCACGCCTTTCTCAGCCATGGACAACACCATCCTCCAGTGGAACTGCAGTGGTTTCTTCCACCATCTAGCTGAGCTCCGCCAACTTATCAGCCTTCACCCTTTCCTCTGCATTGCTCTGCAGGAAACTTGGTTTCCGGCAACGCGAACCCCCGCCCTCCGTGGCTACCGTGGTTATTATAAGAACCGAGCAGCTTATGAAAGGGTGTCTGGTGGCGTCTGCATATATGTCCTGAACTCTCTTCACAGCGAGTCTGTCCCTCTCCAAACACCTTTAGAGGCTGTCGCTGTTCGGGTGTGGACGCCACAGGCTGTTACCATCTGCAGTCTTTACCTTTCACCGGATGGTAATGTCGCGCAGCATGTCCTGGCTACTCTGATAGCCCAATTGCCGCCACCTTTCTTGTTACTGGGCGACTTTAACGCCCATAACCATCTGTGGGGTGGGTCGGTGGCAACAGGTCGAGGTGCCATCGTTGAGCATTTATTGGCACAGCTCGATCTCTCGATTTTAAATGATGGTGCCTTCACACACTTCAGTGTGGCGCATGGCACATACTCCGCCATTGACCTTTCGATCTGCAGCTTCTTCCCGTCTGTCCAATGGAGAGTGCATGACGAACTTTGTGGTAGTGACCACTTTCCGATCTTTCTGTCACTACTACAGTGTCAGTCTTCTGGGTGCCCTAGCAGATGGGGTCTGAATAAGGCTGACTGGGACTTGTTCTCCTCCACTGCCGCTATTGAGCCTCTCTCTAACGATGACATTGATGCAGTGGTTCAATCGGTCACCACCAGCATCGTTATTGCCACCGAATCTGCCATTCCCCGTTCTTCTGGGTCCCCTTGACGGTGGACTGTGGCTTGGTGGTCGCCTGAGATCGCTGAAGCGATTAAAGCTCGCCGGCGGGGGCTCCAGCGTTACAAGCGACATCCCTCAATCGAACACCTTATCGCCTTCAAACGGCTGCGTGCGCGAGCCTGCCGCATTATCCGCCAACGCAAGCAGGAGTACTGGGAGCGGTATGTGTCCACCATTGGCATCCATGTCACTCCATCGCAGGTCTCGGGCAAGATTCGCCGCCTCTATGGCTATCGGACCCCTGTCAGCGTCCCTGCGCTCTCACTGAATGGAGCAGTTTGTACTGACTCGACGTCATTGCAAACCGCTTGGCAGAGCACTTTGCTCTGAATTCTGCTTCTGCCAACTACCCCTTGGGCTTCTGCTCCATTAAGGAGCGGATAGAATGTCGGAGTCTTTCTTTTCGCACTCACCATCCTGAATTGTACAATGTTCCATTCAGTGAGTGGGAATTCCACAGTGCCCTCGCCGCTTGTCCTGATACCGCTCCTGGCCCAGATAGCATCCACTCTCAGATGCTGAAACACCCGTCAGTGGACTGCCAGCGACGCCTCCTCGATCTTTACAACCGCATTTGGGTCGAGGGTGAGTTTCTGTCGCAATGGCGGGTAAGTCTTGTTGTCCCCTTTCTGAAACCGGGGAAGAACCCTTTGGAGGTGGACAGCTACCGTCCCACTAGCCTCACCAACGTTCTTTGCAAGTTGCTTGAACGGATGGTGAGCCGGCGCTTGAATTGGGTACTGGAGTCTCGGGGCGTTCTGGCTCCGGCTCAGGGTGGGTTCCGTAAAGGCCGCTCCGCCGCTGACAATCTGGTGAGCCTGGAGTCGGCCATCCATACTGCCTTTGCCCGCCGTCAGCATCGGGTCGCTGTCTTTTTCGACATGCGGAAGGCATATGATACGACATGGCGTCATCCCATCCTTTCTACACTTCATGGATGGGGCCTTCGGGGCCCTCTGCCGATCTATATCCGCAATTTTCTGTCATATCGTACCTTCCGCATGCACGTCGCGGCCTCATATAGTTCCTCCTAAGTCCAGGAGAACGGTGTGCCACAGTGTTCTGTTCTAAGTGTGTCTGTTTTTAATAGCCATTAACGGGCTCGCTGCGGCCGTGGGAAATTCTGTCTCCGCTTCCCTGTATGCTGACGACTTTATCCTTTACTACAGCTCTATTGGCATTGCAGCTGCTGAACGTCAGCTACAGGGCGCAATCCGCAAGGCGCAGTCTTGGGCTGTAGCGCATGGTTTTCAGTTTTTGGCAGCCAAGACCTGCATTATGCATTTCTGCCGGCGACGCACTGTTCACCCGGAGCCGTGGCTTTATCTTGACGGTGAGCTTCTTACAGTGGTGGAGTCACATAGGTTTTTGGGGGTGGTTTTTGATGCCCGGTTGACTTGGCTGCCTCATATTCGGCAGCTTAAACAGGCGTGTTGGCGGCATCTAAATGCTCTGCGATGCCTGAGTCACACCAGGTGGGGCGCCGACCGATCTACTCTCCTACGGCTTTACCAGGCGTTAATCCAGTCCCGTCTGGACTATGGGAGTCTGGCTTATGGCTCAGCATCCCCATCTGCGTTGCGGCTGCTGGACCCAATCCTCCAAAGCGGAATATGCCTTGCCACTGGTGCCTTCCGGACCAGCCCTGTCGACAACATACTTGTGGAGGCAGGTGTCCCTCCACTGCGATTACGACGCCAACAATTACTGGCTGCTTATTCTGCCCATGTTTTTAGCTTGCCCGGGCATCCAAATTATCGTGTCCTGTTCCCGCAGTCAGTAGTCAGTCTGCCAGAACGTCGGCCCCGGTCGGGTTGTCCGATCGCCGTACGCGTCAAACAGCTTCTCTACAGGTTTGGGTGTTTCCCTGTACCACCTCCTTTCCGGGCCCCTCTGCGTACACCCCCATGGTGTGTGCCTCGCCCTTGCCTTCGGCTTGACTTGGCACAGAGCCCGAAGGACTCAGTCCCTCCGGTGGCCTTCCGACGGCGCTTTTATTCCATCCTGGACACGTATCAGGGCTCTGGTGTTGTCTATATCGACGGTTCAATGGTTGCTGGTCGTGTCAGTTATGCACTAACTCTAGGGGTCCATTCTGAACAACGTTCGTTACCGGCTGGCTGCAGTGTTTAAACTGCTGAGCTGGTCACCATCTTTCGTGCCCTATAGTATATCCACTCCTGCTCAGGTGAGTCCTTCGTTATCTGTAGAGATTCTCTGAGCGGTTTACGAGCTCTCGGCCAGTGTTTCCCTCATTCTCGTCTGGTGATGGCTATCCAGGAGTCCCTGCATACTCTTGCCCGTTGCGGCAGATCTGTGGTCTTTGTTTGGACCCCGGGCCATGTTGGGATACCCAGAAATAAAACTGTTGACTGCCTGGCGAAAGAGGCCACTAGTGGACCATCTCTGGAGATTGGCCTCCCGGCGACTGATTTGCGGGCACTATTATGCCGCAAAGTTTTTGATTTATGGGACACTGGTTGGCGCAACCTGCCCGTGCCAAACAAACTCCGCCGTATCAAGGAGACGACTACTGTGTGGCGGTCATCCATGCGAGCCAACCGCAGGGAATCAGTTGTCCTTTGCCGGCTCCGCATTGGCCGCACCCGACTCACGCAGTTATTTACTGTGTCGTGAGGATCCCCCTCTTTGTCGATGTGGGGCGTCCTTGACGGTGGTCCATATTCTGTTGGAGTGCGCCCTTTTAACTGTGCTCAGGCAGACTTTTGCGCTGCCTGATATGCTCTCTGCACTTTTATCTGACGACTCTTCCATAGCGGACATAGTTCTGCGTTTTATTCGGGCAGGGGGATTTTATCGCTTAATGTAAGTGTGTGAGTTTTTGTGTTGATTCTGGCCTATGGCCTACGATTTGTCTGATTATTATTTTTTTTTTTTTTTTTTTCATGTCTTTCTCGATGGTTGGCTTTTCCCTCTTTGTTTGTATGGTCGGCCAACCACCGTCACACTCTGTGTGATTTTAGTTCGTCTTGTCTGGTCTTTGTCTACGTTTCTCTTGTTCTGTGTCGTCTGTCTTATCGTCTGTTGATCGTTTTTATTCTCTGTGGGTGTTTTTAGTATTTGGATAAAGGGACTGATGACCGTAGCAGTCTGGTCCCTTTAACCCCCACAAACCAAACCAAACCAATATATGGAGCTTGTTGAATTCATGGAACCTTTCCAGCTGACTTAAAACTACTTTACATTTAATGGCAACAGTTATAGGATCATGTGTACATGGTAGCATTACCAAGCGAGGTGGTGCAGTGGTTGGCACACTAGGCTCACATTCAAGAGGACAATGGTTCAAACCTGCATCCGGCCATCCTGATTTAGGTTTTCCGTGATTTCCTTAAATCACTCCAGGCAAATGCCAGGATGGTTCCTGTGAAAGGACATGGCCAATTTCCTTCCCTATTCTGATGGAACCAATGCTTTTCCCCTCCCCCAAAGTGACCAAATAGATCAGTGATACAAAGGGTCCAAATAAACCAAGAAAACATGCAACAGGAAATACACAGTGAAACAGATTGCAATTTCCAGAGAGTATGCAGCTTCCATTGTGACTCAGCACTGAGCAAAGTAAAAGATCCAGGTTCATACCACTTTACAGATGAAAAATATAAAAGCAAATGTATGTATAGCATCCTGCACATTGACAATATCTCACAAAGGATTGCAAATATCTTAAAAATACAAGGCAAAGATGTAACTAACAATGGAAACTAATACGTAATAGAAAGTGTAATCATGACCAATATTTGAATTCTGGGATATTCAAAATAACATGCCAGGAATGCTCCATGCTCGACCCAGGGCATACAGGTGGAGATTTCCACACCAGGTATACATAGCACATTAGAGTCTACATATAGAGCAGACAAAGATAATAAGCAATAGCTAAACACATATACAAATCACCCATTGGAAATGTAGAGCAAAATTCGATAGTACTTCACTGACTAAATAAAGGTCACAAGATTCTTCTGAAGATATAACTGTAGATATTCATTCCACAAACAAATAAGAAGACAATGAGAAACTGGAAAGTAAGTCACTGAATTTCTTCAGATGTTTTGATAGCAACCTTAATAAATAGGCAAGTAAAATAGTCATTCATAGCAATAAGTACCTTTATAAGTAAAATGTAAATAAATAATGATTGAGATTAAAAATTAAAATACTTTTTGCACAAAAGGATACAAACTCTGTTAATGGTCTATTGTGTTATCTCTGTTCACAACTTGTAAAAATGGCTTTGTGGCTGTTTGCAGTTGTACCTTTGCTGTTTTCAACATGTGCTATAAATGTTTAATATGTGTGAGCTTCTGCATAAGTAAGCTATGAGAAAACTATAAGTAAAATTTTTTGTCCCAATTCGATTTAACTGTGTACAAAAATCCATCATTAATTACAAAATTGCATGTGTGTATTTTACGGCAAAAGTGTCAGAATAATTCAGCGGCTCACACATTGAAAATGTCTCAGAAATTTTGCCTTAGTACACAAAAAATGCACTTGAAAATGGGAGTCACATCCCAAAATACATTGAGCAAGAAGAAAATTAAATAAAACATACAGGTGACTGGCTGCAGAAAGTTATTTTACAAACAAACCCATTGTTACGGTAACTTCCTAATTCAATAGCCTCCGATTCAGAAAGGTGATAATATCAAATTTACCATGCCATCACAGATCATAGCTTCTCTCACTTTCTCAGTTATTAGAATTTCCTGTTTCCACATACTTTTACCTATTCAGCTATTCTTTTAGTACTGCTCTCCTAACTAGGTTGCTAGTGTAAATCTACTCTCAAAACAATGAAATAATCTGGTCCATTTGTATTTAAAGTTGAAGGTGTTCAAATAAATGTGCGGCCTGTGTTCTTCTAATAACTTGCGCAGACAACAGCTTAGGAGTTCATACAACAGTGTCTGCCTGGGTTGCAGTACTGAAACTCTAGGGGAGGACACGGGCCAGAAGGGCAGGGGGGAAGGTCTTCATTAAGGCAGTAATATCCTCAGCCAGTCTGTGGCTATTGACTGTACAGACAATGTGCTATATTTAAACTGCCTCACACCACTTACATCTCTTTGCTGTTAAATTTGTTCATAGTAAACAAAATTTTGCTGCAGTAAGAATCTGAACTCATTATTTTACAATTGTAAACAGGTCTGTTACTTAGCAACTGTATACAGTTTTCAAACATAGCAGTTATACAGCTAGCAGGTTGCAAATAACTGTTAGGTACAATTGGAATAGGTTTCGATACCTAAGAGTGTCTTCATCAAAATGAAATTTTGAGAAACCGTAAAATCACATTGTGAGAAAGCAAGGGTCAGAATTTAGAGCAGGTATGCTCAACTCAAGCCTTGTCATGTTTGCATAGCTGGGAACATCATCTGACACCATTTTACAACCCAAAAGTTACTGATCTTGCTAAATGTGCATAATCAGAATTTCTTCCCCAGGGGAAAATATGTATGCTACAAACTGGGATTTAAAAGAGAAACAAGATGAGAAAACTCTTGTTATCAACAGGTTGTGGTAGAGGATGGGGAGTAGAGTGAGGCTGCAGAAATGTAGGATGAGCTGAAGATAGTTCCCACAAGCATTGTCCAGAAGAGTTGGTTGTGGAACCTCTCCCGTACCTGTCCCAAAACATCCTTGCCCCCATAAGATGATTATTTCATTTTTCTATGGGAAAAGATTGTAAGTGGAAAAGAGATAGCACAAACAAAACACCAATAAATAAAAACAAGACTTTAGGTGCGGGAAATATGATGATGAGGTCTTACTGCAACTACTTGGTATGTTGGAGATAGGTAGTGGGATGCTGGATGAAAGACATTCGTAACAAAAAGCATGAACATACTGTAGAATGATAATATTAGATAATTAAGAAAATGTTGTATGTCAGAGCTGTGATATTCATAATTTTAGTGAAGCAAATAACATGTGTTGGGGTTTGGTTGTTTTGTGAAGTTTCCTCCTCAAGTAACTGAATTAATTGAGTAAAAATGTTTTGCTACCTCAGAAAGTAAATTTGATACTGTGGAAGTTAAGGGAACATCTTAGATAATGTGTACTTCCATAAAGTTTTCCTAAAAATTAAAATATGATATGAAATGAACTTAGTTTTCTGAACAACTGAAAACATTATGCTTAACATTTCTTTGACAAATTGTTCCTATAATCATCCACTACCAAACAACTCAATATGGACACACAGTTTTTATACATTGCTAAATTATTGGCAGGTTCTAAGTAGGTAAATTAATTCTCAATTTTATAATGTTGGCGCATCGTTCTTGCATCAGACAGGTTGAATATTACTCAAAAATATTGTACATTACTGCATCTTAACTCACTTTTATAATGTGTGCCTGTTTTATTCCTTCCTTTTGCCATTTTATGCTCCTGAAGAACAAGCTTAAGTTTCAAAAGTCAAGAGTTTTTTCTGGTTGTTTATATGTTTTTCCAAGCATGTCATTTAATTGTGCAGTAGACTGAAAAGGAATATTCATATGTTTTTTGTATTAAATATTTTGAGAGCTGAGAAAATTGTGAGTTAAATGATGGTGTGTATGTTTAAACCTTAGCATTTGCAAGTTACTGCTTTTTTTTATATACACTTTTGTTGTTTTCTATGCTCTTAGAAGTTAACAGAAGAGATTACCGAGCATGGTACGGTCTTGGTCAAACATACGAAATCCTGAAGATGGCATATTACTGCATTTATTATTACAAACGGGCACAACAACTCAGGCCAAATGACAGCCGTATGCTGACTGCACTCGGAGAAACTTACGAAAAACTGGAGAAACACAAGGACGCTGTGAAATGCTACTATAGAGCACATAGTGTTGGAGACAGTGAAGGAACAGCTCTTCTGAGAGTGGCCAAGTAATGATACATATTTTAAGAGAATATTATGTAGTAATTAGAGGATTTCAGCATTATCACGATTACTTTTTAGTGATTTGTGATATTCGTCATTCCTGACTGTTTACTTGCCATCTGAAAAGTGAAAAAAGAAATATGAACACATCTCGAGGGGGAAAACCCAGCTCTTAAGTAACATGTGTAGAAATGGACATATTTATAGATGTCCTGACAGGCTAATGATTTCATTTTTTGCATAATACTTCACTAACTGCTATTGTCTTCATCATCAGGCACTGTGAGTATGTCCCCGGCCTCAGCATATGAATTCTAACCAGCCTATAAGGTATTGTTGACAACATACTGCTGTGCTATTCCTGCAGCAACTATGCCCTTTCTATTCTCATACTCTTTCTGCAGTATTTCATATTGTTAACATTTGTGAAGGTCCTCCCTCACAGCAGTTGATGAAGGCGACTGGGCAGTTATAGAAATATTGCAGTAAAATTGAAATTGTTAACTTCTGAATAATGGCCAGAAAGCCCAAAAAATCACCAATGTAGAAATGTATGTTCAGATCAGTTTACTGCTTTGAAAGAGTAAAAGTTAATATACTTCTGTCATTGACAATGGTGGTACTACTGTTGTATGTTTCAGGTTATTTGAAAAGCTCAATGAAAGTGAACATGCTGCAAATGCTTACACACAGTTTGTGAAAGAGACTGATAATCGCCAAATTGCTGACAAGAGTGAATTGTTTCAGGCATACAAATATTTAGCAAACTTTCATATAAAGCATAATAAATTGGATGATGCCTATCGATTTGCGCAGAAGTGTTTGGACTATGAAGAAGTAAGCTGACAGAAATGTTCATATTTTGTCTATTAGTTGCCGGTGTAAACAATAGCACTATATTACTTGTAGAGAGCTTTGTTTGGCCATTCATTTATCAATTACATATAATTTATAAACTAAGAAATAAATTTTTATACGTTTAGTAGAAAGCATTTTTTGGTAAGGAGTATTTTCTCTTGGAATACTTTTTTGATCATATTCTGTACTGGATATAATTTCATCGTTTTATTTTGTTGTTATTATTTGTGGAGATTGATTGATTTTATTTTCATATGGTTGCCCAGTAATTTCCTTTTTATTTTCAGACAAAAGAGGAAGGGAAGGCTTTGTTAAGGACAATAGCACAGAAAAGAAATCAGGAAGAATCTGATATAAGTGTATGTTCTGATTTTGTCATATTACTTATTCTGTTTTATTTGAAACTGAATAGTACTATTTGTATGTAGTTTTTTTTCTAACAAAATACTGAATTAATGTAGATGGAGGAAAGTTCACTAAGTGGAAGCAGGCCAAGACCAAGACTCAGTGATGGAAGTTCTCTACAACCATCGCCTATGAACCTTAGTTTCAATTAGTATTCATGATGGATAGACTTGGTAAGTAAATTAATTTTCATGTGGGTCATCTAAGAGATTAAAGCAGTAGCCATCAGGACACTAGCTTTTTTCTAATTATGGGAAAGAAAAACATAGGAAAAGAAATAAAACACACAGGGACAAAGTGGCCAGTGAAAAAATTATCAAATTTAAAGACTGAAACATGATGATCATCAAAATTCTGGAGTGGAAACATGCAGAAATGTGGACAGATAACCTTTGATCTACAGACGAGTGAAAGGGGGGGGGGGGGTTATTTTGACACCCATTAGCAGCCAAACGATGAAGATAATGCTGAGCTGTTCACCAAACTACAGCTGTTAGAGTTGCCATTGTGATAGCCGCAAAGAACGACTCGATGGTTTCTTGTAGCTTCGTTCATTTTCCAAGGTTCCTCATAGGTAGAAATCAAGAGGTGTAAGGTCTGGAAACTGTGGTGGGTACTCGACAGTTTCTCTTCGACTTATCCGTTGTCCATGTAGATTTTCATCCAAGTAGGCTGACATCTCTTTGGTAGTGAGGCAGAATGCCATCTTATTGTAGGTAAAATCTTTCATTTCCAAACACCTCTTGGATGGCAGGTAAAAGCAATGTTCACGGCATATGAAGATAAGCCACCAGTCATGGTTCTTCAAAGAAGAATGAGCCAATCAAAATGCACAGTGACAGACCACACCACACATTAATACCTGTTAGGTTCATATGTTTGTCCACATGGATGTCAGGATTCTTAGGAGCCCAATACATGCAGTTGTGGTAGTTTACAATACCATTTAGTTTGAATTGTGCCTCATCAGACCAGGTAACCATCCCTGGAAACTGTTCATTCTCGTGAAGCATGCCTTCAAACTACTCACAGTACTCTGTCCTTCAATCTGGGTTGTCCTCATTCAATTTTCACATGTACCCTGCATGACAGATTTTTAGGCGACCTATTACAATCTTGCAATACAGCAGTACTGGAAGCTGGACATAGTGACTTTTCCGTATACACATCCCAAACAGTATGGTCAGCTTCAAATTTACCTCAAATACAATGAATTGTTGGATGCGTTGGTGGCTGAGTTCCGAACACATTACGCCATTACCATTGTACCTCCGTCATACTTCAGTACTTCCATTACCACTTCAGTACTGCCTTGCATCTCTCAAATCACAATCTTACTTCATTCATTGCTGCACTGTCATCTGCTGAAAATTGTCCACAAGGTGTGTAGAGAAAACAGTGGACTAAGCTACCAAACAGAACTGCAACGATATGTCATTTCATTCCGAAATACTATCAGAGTGTATCTGCATTTTTCGGGACCCCTCTGCATTGTGCCCACCTGACAGTGGCATCCGGCAGTTCACTCGTTAATTCTTTCGACGTGAAGTATGCAGGGAGAAGCTGAAGAATTAAGTAGACACCCCCATGAATGGCTGCATTTTTAGCATTATCTTCACCCTCATAGTGCAACCGATCTATAAATGAGAGATAGCTCAAAATTTGTACACAATTAGGGTCATTAATCAAAGCATTCCCAAAAACATCGAGATATTTATTATATTTTGGTACTGACAACAATATTTATAAAGAGTTGAACACTATTTCAGTGCGGTACCATTTTCTTTTGAACCACTGACTGCACAGTGTCGAAAAAGTCAGATTCAGACAACATTCACATAAGTGTTTTATGCCTCCAATTTCCCTCCCTGATGCTGATCTGTAAAAAAAGACAATTTATTTTACTACAACAAAAATATTTTAAAATGTAGCTCAAATATCACTGACATTATCATCATGTCATAAATTTTTCAGGAAATAGTAGGCAAGGGAGGTTGCGGAGGTCATTCTAAATATCTGTACCAATTTTTTGAGTTTAACTTCAGTCATTTAGGAGAAAAGTGTACCTGAATGATGAAAATTCAAGTTGTCGTTAAATCACAAAAATTTACAGATTTATTAAGTTACCACTATGCCCATTTAGAACATGCCAGTGCATATTCCAGTTGTCGTCCTGTTTCCATATCCTCCATACTCTTTCTCTTCATTCTTTTCTTTATCCTTGACTCCTTGGTAGCAGCTTCTGCAGCTGTCGCTGATACGGTTACCTGCTTATCAATAGCAGTTAGAGCTGCAGCCATATTCCTCCATGTCTGGATGTTCAGTTTCTCCATAACATCAATCTTTGAATTTGCACCTTCATTGAATGTTGTTATTGCATCCATTATGCCAATCTTGAGCACTGTCACACTAACAAATACAGTTTTGGGTATTCTCTCCTGTTTACAGCTGCTGAAGCTTTCATTTGCATTCTGAGAGAGACTATGCATAAATCTCCTAAGTAGATTTTTTATTTGCTACATTGCCTGTATTCTCAGACAAGGCTACTGTTTCTTTTGCTGCTCTTTTCATTGAATGTTTGCTTACACCACATAAAGCATTTTGTATTAATTGTATCTGTCAAACCTCAGTAGAAGTGGAGGCAAATCCATCACCGCACAAAAAGTCTGGGCAGCTCCCCTTCCAATACAATACATTGCATTGCATAAGCAAGCCTAATATTTACACTGTAATGTCAACTATAAGTTACTGCTGATGTCATAGTATCACTGTGCATCTTACACGAGTTACAGGCATTCACTAACTGACTTGAAAGACCCTTCCTTGCTGAAATGTTCTCAGAAACATCAATACTATCTTCACAGTTGCAGTACTTACATTTCACAGCACTCTTCAAAAGTCTTGACAGCATATTTAGGTTCACGATAACATTTCTGTCAATGTTGCTGCTCACAATACTCCTAGGCTTGTTCTTATTACATTCAGAAAGCGAAAGTTCACGTCTTGAAGAACTGCCTGTAGACACAGTTTTCATGGGTGAATTTTGAAGCAACTGATTTGTATTATTCGGTTGTGTTTGGAATAATAAATAAAAACCACACACACATGAAATTCTGAAATCATATATTCTCAGATCTTTGTTTACATTCGTACCATAGCCTTCTAGACATGCCTGTACTTTGGTTCTGGGAGTCAGTGCCTTCTAGAATACATCTGTGTTAACGATCCGTAACTAACTATGGAAAAAACGGAAGAACAAAATAATGCATCACGTATTCTGACACACTTCAAACTGACAGATGGGCGTGGCCCCTGTGCAACATTCCGTTCAATCTCAATTTTAGTACAAACGGAAGATGATAATGCCCATAAACTATACATTTTTCAAATCGGCATGAATGCTCTGTTCTATAGACCAAGAATTTTTTTTTTTTTTCAAATTTTTGGTCATTTTCACGGGCATGTCCCCTTAAGAGATTGTTATTGTTTAAGTCAGATAATGTTGCTAGTAACCAAAAAAGATGGAGTGAAGGGAAGCATTTATGGCCATTTAGGTTATTTTATTGAATGCAATTGCAAATGATGCATTTCCATGTGAATACTCCCAATGTTTTCCAATTTCCTTCTCAGATTCTCACTTTCCATACTGTTCATACTGTCTCAGTTTATATTCAGAGTTCACACTTTGAGTACCATGCCTGTAATATTACATTGTCTTGAACATTGGAAAGAATACCATTCCTGTAGGCCTAATATTATGGGCACATAATCTTGATGAAGACTGGCATGCTCGTGATAGAACAGGCATGGCACTCCTCTCTAAGATGTTGTGCCCAAAGTATTACGGGAATGGCTTTCTTTCCAAAACTGAAGACAGTGTAATATTTTGGGCAAGGCACTCGGTATTAATGAAGATAAATGAAGGGATGATAGTAACAAGATTGCTGGATTTAGTTCAACTTGTAGCAAAACTGAAAACTGTGGCACAATCTTGAGCCCTTGTGGTTTAACTATTCCTTGTAATGGGAAGGAGGATACACAGGTTCATGTTTTAAGAGCACACGTTTGCGTTGCCCCCCCCTCCCGCCACACACACACACACACACACACACACACACACACACACACACACACATTGAAAATCCTGGGAAGTTAGTGGGCTTCGGTAGCTCAGATGGTAGAGCACTTGCCCGCGAAAGGCAAAGGTCCCGAGTTCGAGTCTCGGTCGGGCACACAGTTTTAATCTGCCAGGAAGTTTCATATCAGCACACACTCCACTGCAGAGTGAAAATCTCATTCTGGAAACATCCCCCAGGCTGTGGCTAAGCCATGTCTCCACTATATCCTTTCTTTCAGGAGTGCTAGTTCTGCAAGGTTCGCAGGAGAGCTTCTGTAAAGTTTGGAAGGTAGGAGACGAGATACTGGCAGAAGTAAAGCTGTGAGTACCGGGCGTGAGTCGTGCTTCGGTAGCTCAGATGGTAGAGCACTTGCCCGCGAAAGGCAAAGGTCCCGAGTTCGAGTCTCGGTCGGGCACACAGTTTTAATCTGCCAGGGAGTATCAGTCAATCAAGTTTGGTGGTTCCCTGGTCCCAATCCTCCCCCAGGGAACTCGCTTCTTTTGGCGGGTTCTAGCCTGCATGTCTGGGGTGTTTTTCATAATGTGCTCTGCATTTTACATGGCTGTCACCAGAACCACTGTTTCTTCCTTCTTCATTCACCTTCTCTGGGCTGCATGTCTATCCTGTTGCTGTTCCTTTCCCCCTCCATTGGGGAACACATCTGGGGTGGTTTTCGGAATGTGTTCTGCATTTTCCATGGCTGAAATTGGAACAGTCTCACCACTGTTTTTTTGCTCCTTCTTTCTTTCTTTGTTCACCTTCTCCTGTCCTTTCTCCGCTTAAGTGTTTCAGGTTCCTCTTTTTCATCTTCTCCCTGTGTGCTCCTGAAGGCCAGCCCAGGCATCTGAATAGTAACAGGTGACTTGGTTCTCAGCCCTGGGTTGACTGGCAGGGTTTTCACATATCCCTTTGGTACAGGGCAAGCCCAGGAAGGGGTGATTTCCTGAGCTACTACCTTTCCAAATTGCCGATTGATCCCTCCATCAAGTGTTCAGGAGATATGATCTGAAGTGTGAACAATCAATCACCTAAGGCAGGTGTGCCCCTTTCTGAAAGGCCCCCCCCCCCCACCCAGTTAGGAGGAATGTGCCATCAGACACACTGGCAATCAAGGGTAATTTTCTCGCAGTGAGCCACGCTTCTGTCAATGTCTGCGAAACCTAAACAGAATGAGGCTATCAATTCAAAGACTCTCCCAAATGCACCGAGGTTCCTCATGGTTTCCTGTACTGAAGTCGCTCAGTCCTTCGCAATGGTCAATCTCTCTATTATTCAGAAAGGTGTTCGTGCCATTGCTAGCCCTGTGAAACCTGCTGTCACTTACACAATGGTACTTTGCTTTTGGAGACTACTTTTGATTGTCAAGCACAACAATTGCTTGCAGCTATGCTCGTCCATGGCTATCCTGTTGGTGTTGAGACCCATAGGACACTGAATTATTCCCATGGTGTTATTTACACTAGGCTGCTCAATGGTCTGACCGAGTTAGAAATCCAAACGTACCTCTCTGGGAGGAGTGTCATTGCCGTCCATTGAGTGATGAAAAAAAGTAGATGGCTCCTTAGTGCTCACACGCACTCTCTTTCTCACTTCTGATAGAATGGTTCTTCTGTCAAATATCAAAGAAGGTTATGAAGTTACCAGTGTCAGACCATATATTCCAAACCCGATGCACTGCTATCAGCTTCGTCATTACAACCACAGTAGAGTCCTGTTGACTCCCAGCCAAATGTGTAACCTGTGGCAGGGATACTCAAAACTGATTTTCCACCTCCTTCTCCCTGCTACATAAACTGCAATGGCGACAATGCCACATCCTCCCGCGATTGTCCCGTGTATTCAACGAGCGCGCCCTCTAGGAGATCCTGGTGAAGGAAAGTGTCTTACCCGGTCGCTAGTAAGTTGTAGGCTAGTCGGGGACGCTGCGTTCTATCATCTGGCATGTACAGTACATGGCCATGCAGACATGTGACCCCAAATTTAGCCCTGAGGTTGTGAAATCTCACATCATTATGGTAGTGTCCCCATCTCCTTCTCCAGCTGTGCAATACACCACCAAACTTATACCTCATGGGGTGAAGTCACCAGCTACACATCAGGCAGGCCAGAAAGGACAGAAGGAATACCCTCGTTAAGACTTCCTACATCCCTCCAGCCACCCAACATCTGAGTCTTCCTCTGCTAACCAGAAAGTCTCCAAGAAATCAAACAAAGGCAAACGGTCTTCTCCTTAGTGACTCAAAGATCCTCTTCGATGTTGTTGCCACATGTTACTCTTGCCTGGCTAACCTTCATGTCGACGGTGCGCACCACCAACCGTTTTAGTGCGCTAGACTTTGCAGGCCCACAGCAGAATAATGCCAATGCTGCGGAAAACCTCATAGAACAGGACTTCTTGCCTCTGTTCCCTGTAGCAGCAAGTCTTAGAATGCTACACTTGGCAGCCACCAATGTGGCACTCCTTTATATTTTCCTTGTCATGACTCTCCTCCAATGGAACTTTCGTGACCTTTGATCCAACAAAGAGGATTTATGGCTGCTCCTAGAATTGCAGCATCCACTTGTTCTCTGCAATCGAAATTGCATCCTCATGAGTGTTTAGAGTTCCCGCATTTCTTCCCGGTCCGTATTGACCTTTGCCTGAGGTTGGCATTCCATCTCATGGGGGGAGTCTTGCTGCTCATAAGGGATGACATTCATAGTCAACCGATCACCCTGACTACCCAAAAGTCTTCAAACTGTTGCAGTTTACCTTTTTCTTCCTCACTTGTCCTTTTCTCTTTGTACCGTTTACATCCCTCTGTCATTCAATGCCACCAGAGCATACTTACTCCAGCTTATTGGCCAGCAGCCTCACCCCTTTTTTTCTGTTTGACTTTAATGCGAACCATGCCCTATGGGGTTCTCCCCGAATCTGTAAAGAGAGATGCCCTCTAGGCTGACCTTCTCAACCAACTTCACCTCCTGTAGCTTGACAAATGAGCACCCACGTTCCTTTCACACTCAACACACACCTATTCCCATTTGGACTTATCCTTCTGCACTGCCAAGCTTGCCCATCGTCTTGAGTGATCCATTCCCTCTGATGTGCACTCAAGCGACCATTTCCCGTGTGTTATCCGTTTGCTGACTCGCACCTCACCTACGTGCACATCCAAATGGCACCTTACTCAGGCCAACAGGAGGCTTTACTTCTCTCTGGCAACCTTTGACAAACATGTCCCCAGTTGTGATGATCAGGTGGAACATCTTACAAATGTTGTGTTTACCAATGCAGAACATTCTATTCCTCACACCTCCTCTTTACTGTACCATGTTCTGGTCCCATGGTGGACTGAGGTGTAACGCAATGTAATTAGCGCACAGAGATGTGCCCTTCGTGTTTTTAACTGCAGTCCTACAATGGCTAACTGCATTCACTACAAACAGATGCGTGCAAAGTGTTGTCATATTCTTCAGGATAGCAAAAAAGCTAGCTGTAACAGCTCCACCCTTTCCTCTGCCATGTGGACCAACCTCCAGCAGATCTCTGGGGCCAAGATCCATTTGCCAATTTCCGGCCTGACAGTAGCAGACAGTGTAGTTGGGGAACCTATTGCTATCTTCAACACCTTGGGCCGCCATTTGGCAGAGATTTCGAGCTCCACCCACTATCTCCCTGCCTTCCTCCATCTGAAACAAGCGGAAGCAGGTCGGGGCGGTACCTTTCTCTTCTCAGAATCGTGAGTGTTACAGTGCCAGCTTTACTATGAGGCAGCTAGATCTTGCTCTTACTTCATCCCGATCCTCTGCCCCAGGGCCAGATGCTGCTCACATTCAGATGTTGCAGTACTTTTGTCTTGCGGGCAAGCATTTTCTGCTTAATAGTACAACCGCATCTGGGCAGAGGGCACATTTCCCAGATGCTGGAGTGATGTCACTGTCATACCCATACCTAAGCCCAGTAGGGACAAACACCATCCTTCTAACTGCTGCCCATTTCTCTCACCAGCTGTGTTTGCAAGGTGATGGAATGTATGATTCGTGCCTAGCTGCTTTGGTGGCTCAATTCTCACAATTCAATAACCACAACAGTGTGGATTTCGAGCATGCCGTTCTGCAGTTGACCAACTTGTCACTTTGTCCACCCATTTCATGAATGGTTTTTTGCAGAAATCCCCGACTGTGGCTGTGTTTATCAATCTGGAGGACTGGTATCCTCTGTACTCTCTACAAGTGGGTTTCCATGGCTGCCTGCCCCAATTTCTTGAGGGATTTTTAAAAGACCGAGTCCTCAAGACAAATGTGTGTTCTGCCTTGTCGGACACCTTTATCCAGGAAAATGGTGTGCCTCAGGGTTCCGTTCTGAGGGTCATCCTCTTTGCTGTTAACCATACAACATGCTCCTGCTGGGCATCTCCAGCTCCCTTTTTGTTGATGATTTTGCCATCTGTTACAGTTCTCCACGGACCTGTCTCATTGAGCGGCGTCTTCAGCAATGTCTCAATCATCTTCACTCATGGAACATCATTTTTCACTGACAAAACTAATGTATATGAATTTATGGTGGCACAGCTGGTTTCTCCCACCAAGGCAGCCCCCTGTATGTGATCCCTCAACGTCCTGTCTCTTCAATGGTACTCCTTGGGATGGAGATCGAACCACCCTCCTCCATCTGTACCAGCCCCTTGTGTCTATTCGAAACTAGACTATGGGTGCTTCATTTATGCATCTGCACATCTGTCCCTCTTACGCTATCTCAATATGATCCACCGTCGTGGCATCCGTTTGGTCACTGGCGCATTTTACATAGCCTGGTTGAGAGTGTATGCAGACGCTGCTGTCCTACCGCCGTGTTTTTCTCCTCAGCAGATAGGCATGCTGTTTGTCTGCCACGCGTGGCCACCCATCCTATGCCTCCTTCTTCGATGACTCCTTTGATCACCAGTAATTGTGCTTCCCTTTGCTCTGCTACCTCCTTTATTAGCTTTCGGCTATTGCTGCAGCAGCTTAACTTCACACTACCTGCAACTTTCACAGTGGGTGTGAACCTTCACCATCTTGGCTTCATTCGGCAGCCTGTGTTCACTTTCATTACCTAGGGACACTACTCCAGCTTCACTCAATCGCCTTAAGTTTCATGACCTTCCCATGGAATTTCACAATAGTACCTTCGTGCACACTGATGGCTCTCGGACTGACTATGGTGTCGGGTGTACCTTCACCATTGGCACCGATGTTTTTTTGTACCGGCTTCCGGAATACTGGTCAGTATTTACAGCAGAGCTTTTTGCCCTGTATCAAGCCACGCAGTACATCTGGTGACACAGGCTTTTCAATTGCATCATTTGCTCTGACTCTCTCAGTGCCCTTCAAAGCCTCTGTGTGCCACACATTGTCCATCCCGTAGTGCAACGGATCCAGAAAAGCTCTCACTTGCTCACTCTTGATGGAGTCAGTGTCATTTTTGTGTGTGTTCCTGGTCACATCAGTCTGACAGGAAACAAGGCCGCTGTTGCTGCTGCCAATGCTGCAATCCTCGTACCTCAGCCTGCTAGTTCTTATATTACCTCTGATGATATCTGTGTTGCCATTTGTCAGCAGTTGGTGTCACTTTGGTGTTACCACTGGTCCTCCCTTCATGGGAACAAGCTCCGGGCTATTAAGCCTCTCCCAGCAGCTTGAACGACCTCCTCTTGGCCTTCTTGTCACGAGGAGATCATATTAACTAGTTTGCGCATTGGGCACTGTCTCTTTAGCCATCTCCATTTGTTAAGCTGTGCTTCCCCCCGCACTTTGTGCCCATTGCACATTCTCTGACAGAATGCCCTTTTCTTTAAGTGCTTGCATTCCTGTTTGTGTTTGTTGTCTGATTCATCAGACGTTTTAGCGAACAACGCTCGGGATGTTGGCCACATTTTACTTTTTATCTGTTGTAGCAATATGGCAAACGACATTTAATTTTTAGTTGTGGACCTCCGTTTCTCTATGGCATATTTTACTGACCTTTCTCCACATCCCTGTTTTTAGCTGTCTTGTCTTCCATCTCTTGTTGGCTTATAAATATTATCAACACTCTTATAAAGCCCACAGAAATCCCGTCAGTTTTAAGACTGTCAGTTGCACCAATGTCTAGGCTTTGTGAATAACACAAACTGAAATTGAGGATGGGAAAACAAAATCAGAAATGCTGAACTACCCCTCCCCTCCTCCCCCCACCCCAAATAAGTTGGTTGGTGCTAGTGGTATTTGGAAGCAGCTGAAATTGATAAAATTTAATGTCATGTGGAAGCTGACTTGCACTTTTCAAACAGTGGAAAATCCAGGATGGAATGTAACAGTATTACACAAACAGAACTTTCGGCCAATAAAGCCTTCATCAAAAATAGATCTCTCTCTCTCTCTCTCTCTCTCTCTCTCTCTCTCTCTCTCTCTCTCTCTCTCTCTCTCTCTCTCTCTCTCTGCAGTCTCAGGCATCTGAAACAACACGTGTGTGTGTGTGTGTGTGTGTGTGTGTGTGTGTGTGTGTGTGTGTGTGTGTGTGATTTATTTTTGAATTTTTGACAGTCTTTTTGTGTTGCCTATCTGCGACTCGGCATCTCCACTATATGGTGAGTAGCAACTTTCCTTTTCATAATATTGTGATTTACACTTTTCTCACACAACATCCTGACAGTTGTGGATCAGTGTAGTCAGTTCATACCAAATTTGTGACTAGACTGTCTTCTTGGACGGATTGTCATCCTTAGATGTAGAAGCAACATATTGTGTACCCAAGGTGTGCTTTTTTGGCTTCCTTGCTATTCATGCTGCATATTGACGAGTTGACAGACAAAATTGGTATTAATGAAATGGCAGACAATATTAATAGGAACCCTAGACTTGTTGCAGATGTTGCAGTTATAACACTGTGCAATCTGAAAAAGCTGGCAGTTTTCAATGTGGTGCAAAGATTAGCCATGTGTTTTAAATCTTCAGTAATGTAAAATTGTGCTCACCTTAAAATGAAAAACATATGAGGGCTGATAAACAAATACTGATTTTTTCCCATAAATGTTGACTCCTCCATTTCAGTGTTCACATTATCTTTCTCAAAGTACTCTGCTCCTACTCGATACACTTTTTATGATGTCTCTGCCAGTCCTCAAACACATGGTGCAGGCCGTTTTTTGTTAGGTCCTTGAGAATCACTTCACTTTTCTTGAGAACTGCTTAAGAGTTTTCAAATCTAATGCCTCGTGCTTTGCCTTTAGTTATGGGAATAAAAAAAGGACAAGATGAGAGATCAGGGCTATAAGGCAGATACGGTACTCAGTTAATGTTTATGTGAGCCAGAAACTGTACAACTTGATTTGTATTGTCCTGATGAAGTCATAACCCAGTCCGAGAAAGGTCTGGTCATTTCCTTACAGTGTGCTTCCTCAGTTTAGCCAATGCTGATGTGTAGTGTGCTGCTGTAGCAGTAGTGTGAAGGGGAACTGCATGCTAGTAAATCTTTCCATGGCAGTCAAAAAATGGGATCACCATGAGTTTTCCTGCAAATAGAATGTCTTTTTGTCTTTTAGTGTTGAAGAACCTGGTGATTTCCACAGTTTGCTGTCTCATTTTCCTTCAGGATCATAATGATGCAGCCATGACTCGTCACCATTTATAATAGATTCCACAAACATAACCCCTCCATCAGCAAAGGGACACAGCACCTCACGACTTGTCTACATTCACTCAGCCATTTGTTTGGTAGTTAACAGACATGGTACCCAACAGGCACAAACATGTCACATGGAGATGATCATGCTTAATCTTAAAGAAACTGTCACATGGAATCCCCAACACTTCACTGAAGTTAATGTTACCCGCCAATCCTTTTGAACTACCACAGTAGCTTTGTTGATGTTGACTTCACTCACAGCAGAAGCCGAAACACCAGGCCCAACCTCCTTAACATACAGAAGTTGGCCTTGTTTGAAGTCCCTGGGCCACCTATCACTGTTGCACAAGGTAGTGCATCTTCGCCATATGCTTTCTGCAGCTTTTTGTAAGTTTCAGTGGCTTTATGGTGTAAACAAATACAGAATTTTGTTGTGCCATACTGCTCTCATCGTGTCATCTTCATTGTTTGGTATTCAAAGTGGAAAGTGTGTCTACAAAATGGAGCATTACTACCAACCTACCGAGGTGATGGTTATGGTGATGGTGGTGGTGATGATGATGCCACCACCTATGGACATTATACATAAAAACTCACTCTTTTCAAATATTCATGGTACAGTAAAAGAAATTATCTTGGAAGATACAGGAAAAAAATCGGTCTGTCTTTGTTGAACAGTCCTGATAAGTTGACAATTTCACTAGTGCTGCCAGAAGTTGAGTAAATCTGTACCACTTGCAAAATATCCATTTGTCTCAAAGTGTTGCCAGGGTCAAGCTGCCCCTAGATGCGAAGTATTACAAAAGGCTTGGATCCACCAATAAGTAAGTTTCACTCAAGTTTACTTCTTCAGGCTACTGGAGCAAATTCGTTTGAGGAACTTGCCGCACAGAAGTGTAGTTATTCTTAAAAACCAGAGCAGTCGCCACTGTTGTTCCTTCATTATCAATGAATAAAAATCGTGATGAAACATAAAAATAAAATAAAAACAAAAAATATTAGAGAAGTGCATATTGATATTACCAAGAAACACTATTCAATTAATTGAAATCAGAGGACGCCACTTAGATTAAAAACTTTGGGGATGTCATATGCAAATTTCAAACATCTCGTCTATTGTGTAATCAAGTATTCAATAACAGGAAACAAAAATGCAATGCAGTATCCCACCAAGAGACTGCCTCTTAGTTTCTCTTTGATTTTTGGAAGAAGTTATTTACTACTTTTATCAAAAATATAATGCATTTATGTTTACGGTAAAATTAAATTTCAAGTCATCTGTATTGCCATTCTACTTTGCCTTTTGGTGGAACAAATTTGTTGCTGAACTCATTCCGCTGTTCCTCAACTGATGGTGCCAATTGTGTGTTTAGAGGTTGCAACGGTACGTTTGTTTCAACCCATCTGTCTTTGTTCCACTCTCCTTTTCAACAAAGATACTTTCGCACTGGTACTGAACACACACAACTTCTGTAAGTTTAAGAAGAACTTCTACAAAATAGTGTACACTGCTTTCAAACTTTCTAACAAATTAAAACTGCGAGCTGGGCTGAGACTAGAACACACAGTTTTAATTTGTCAGGAAGTTTCATGCAAGAAACTCTTTACACTAACTTGCAAATCAGGGTTGCAGATATAGTCATTCGTAATATTCAAACCGATTCTGTGACTGTAAGGGTAATGTGCCATACCACAGCAAGAAGTTCAACAGAATACCTAATAAATGTGGTTTCAGGATTACGATGTTAGAGTGGTTTCAAAATGGACAAATAAACTGCAACACCTCAATGAGGAAGCTGTTAGCTACAATAAAGAAAACAAACCAGCCACGAAAGTGTACATCATGACTAGAACTGCTGAGGGCAGAGGCAACAAAGTAGTATGTTTACTGCCCTATGACTGTGACCTAAATCCGATAGAATTGACATAGTTCAAAATAAATACAATTTCAGAGAAAACAATGTCAATGGTGACATGTCGAATGAAAGACTGCAGTATCTTCCTAATGCAGCTGTCCTTTCAATTAATGCAAAGGGTTGGCAAGATTACTGCAGGAATGTGCAGGAGCTGGCGCAAGAGTACTGGACACAAGATGTAATAATGGAAATGGCCATCAATGAAGTTATCTATACCATGCCCTGAAGTGCTGGTGGTGATCTTGAAACAAACACAAATGGCAGTGATCTGTAATGAACATCATTTTGACAGTTCTTTCAGGCACAGTTAATAAAACTTTTTAAACATTGCTGCTGTCTGCATTTAATAAATGCGATGTGCAAACAGATTTCAAAAATCAGTTTTTTACTTTCGATTGATAGTGTTGATAAGTTGAATACTCATCTACATTCATTTTTCACTGTTTTTGATGTATAAATAATACGTAAGTTACAGGTAAAACTCTAGAGCATGAATTTGTAAACAAATTAGATGATTTCTGATCTGACAAAAGTGTCACTTTAGTGGGCAAGGCTTTTACGAGTACCGCCTATGATTTCATGTTAAGCGCAAAACATGGGTAGTGTTGCCAGCACGCTGCAAGCAGCTGACGCTGCCTTCCCCTCACTGCTCCTTTCCCTTTGTCAGATATTATGTGGGGGCACGGCCGTTCCCAACAGCCACAGTGCCAATCATCAAATTATTGTGGACAAACGGTTGTACCCTATGACAAAAATATCAGTGTGTCACAACTGGCATAAGCTGTCTTGTAGAAATTTGTGGGGATGCAAAATCGAATGATCACATAGGCACAGTTTTTGATAAAGGCAGTGGGAGGCTTAATTTCATTAGAACTGTATTGGTAAAATGCAGTCAGTCTGGAAAGAAGATTGCCTTCAAACCACTTGTGCAACCGTATAATAATGCTGAAGTGTGTGTGGACTGTACCAGATAGGACAAAAAAAGAAAGAAAGAAAAGGATGTTGAAAGTCAACGAAGTATAGCACAAATAGTCACATGAAGGTTTGTTTCAGACTTGGGGAGTACAAAAGAAATTCCAGAACAACTGCAATGATAGGCATTTGATGATGACCCCAATATCCTGCTTCTGCTGAATCTACTATAAGAAAAGTAAATCTGAGCCAGAAAATCAATTTGTTGAGGTACACAGGGTGTCTTCATAGACTTATTAGAAAAAGTAATAATGATCACTGGTAATAATACAGTGGAATACTGGACTGGTTTGGATTTGGAGAGTGTGTGACCTTTATTTTTAGAACTAACTTCAATATTGTCAACAACCTTGCTCATCGCAACATGCTAGCACATTAGTTTCGAATTTTAGTTGCAAAACCATATGTACTGCCACTACACTCCCCTCCCCTCTATTTGCCCAACTTGGGCCCCATGATTCTTCTTCCCAAACATGAAGAAACAGCTTACAGGTTAGAAATTATGCTGAAGTAAGGTGATTGGTGAGACACCTATAATTACATCTATGTGATTACTTTGCAGACCACATTAGTGTGTTGGGCAGAGAGTTCATAGAACCACTTTGACTACTTCTAGACTGCTCTTGTCATGAACCACATATAGGGGAAATTGCTTACTGTTACTTACTTTCAGGTGCTGAAATGCTTAGTACTGTTGATACGAGTATAAAAGTAAAAGTGACAACATAGTCCTAGCTTTTGCTACTGTTAGTTCTTTCCCTGAGGAGAGAATGATAGGGTGGGGAAAATTTAAAAGGAAGTCACTCAAATGAGAGGAACCCATCTGTAGCGACGCTGAAAATATACAAAGATGAAGGTGAGGTGTCAGAGAAAGTTGCAGGTCTACCCTCCATCTTTGATAACTCCCAATACGTTCATTCTAATCCAATTTTTACACACAACGTGTCAAATTATGTTAATGTGAATTATTATGATGATAATTTTCCCATATTCTGAATATTGAATTAATTTTACAGTATCTGTTATACAATTTTTCTTTATTTCTGTTTGTGTATACTACTGCTGCTTACAGATCTGGTTGTTACGTATACACTGCTCATCTCTAACTTTGTACTCACTACAGGTGGCTCCCTCTCACCTAGGCTTCTTGTTTAGCCTTTCCCATTTGTCCCTCTCCAAGGAAAGAATTAATAGTTTCAAAAGCTAGGATTGTGTCATTGCTTTTACTATCAGCAGTAACAAACTTTTTTTTTTGAGATAATACTGGTCAGTATTCCGATAATACGTTGTGAACTTTTTGCATTGTCATAAGTGGTCTTTATCTACCTTTGGATGTTAATGGAAATAAGTAATTGTCTGTGGACATAATCATTTTCAGCAAAGTGTTTTTGCTGTTGCTGTTTATTCAGATAATAGTGAAATGTGAATCAGTTTATGTTCATAGGATTTAATTGTCATTTATTTGATAAGAAACATCTGAGCTGTACTAAAGTTCAATATTTTCACTCTTTGCTATCTTGAGTAAATAAATGACATTTACATAGTCATGTAGTTAGTTAGTTAGCTAGTTTTTCAGTTAATGTAACTAACTTCGAAAATTTTTAAGAGTCATTGATCTGTTTGGTGTGTAATTTACTGATTTTTTAAATTATTATTATGAGTGTAATCTTGTTTAGAAGTATGATAAATCTGAATACAAAAATTATTTATTTGCATTGTTCTTTTTCACAGATATTAATGAGAAAGTTCTTACATTGAGAGATACTGAATGGCAGTATCGGGGCGAAGGCAATGCCAATCTAGTGCTTTCACTTCCTCAGCAACGATGTGTGTTGAGATTACGCAAGCACGATTCTGATCATTATGTCAACCATACAGATTCAACCACAGATGTGCATATTGATATTGCTTCAAGAGAAGCATTGTTTTGTCGAATGGTTATGGTACCTTTGCTGGGTGAAGCCTATATTCAGCCACCAGCAGTAGTTGTGTTGGATCAAAGAGAAGTTGAACAACTTGAGGGGGCATTACATTCTCACCGACCCTCGCACCGAAATCACAAAGGCATATACAGCCATCCTTGTCTGACGTATGGAATGTTGTTTCCCGATTATGCACTGCTTCCTCCAACTTTATCCCCTGTTTCAATGCCTCATTGTACTCCCACTTTCTGCCTTGAGGTAAAACCGAAACAAGGGTGGGTACCAGAAGCAGATCGCCATCTTCCACGTTGCACTTTTTGCCTTAACCAGTTCCTGAAACTCCGAAAGGGCACTATTCAGAAACTCAGCCACTATTGCCCACTGGATCTGTTTTCTGGGGATGCAGGCCGAGCACATCATGCTCTTGAATCACTTCTGGCTTCCCCACAGAACAATCTGAAGATCTTCCGTGATGGTGTCCTGGTGTATGGTGATGGAGATGAAGGTACAGACCGCCTCGAGCTGGTCTTGAGAGAATGGGTTGGTGATAGAGATGGGAAGAATTCTGTCAAATGGTTAGTGAAAAAAATGTGCGCACTTGTTTGGGACGTATTAACATGCAGCCTCGAAGTATCAAAACGACCTATGGCTAATCCCTTAGTTGGTGAACTAGAACCACTCCAGAAAAAAGGAGAACGTGTACCATCAGCACTGATAGCAGCTGTCACTTCACTGCTGCCACCAAAATCTTGTGATTGGTCTGCAGTGCCTTTACCAGAAAATAGCATCCTGGCTCGTGTCCTTAATGTTCAACAACTGGAACAGATTGGGGCAGACTGTGTCTACTGGGACTATATCACCAACAAGCACCATGGAGAGTATGACTACCTGCAAGAATTAGTGGGGGGAAATATTTGTGGTCGAACACCACTCCAGCGTTACCTACTAGCGACCACTGCCAAAGATTGTTCAGTTATGCTTGCATTTCAGCGGTTTGAGGGAAATTTGAATGGTGTACCTTTGCTTCCTACAAAGCATGTGATAAGTGATCTTGATTTACAGAAGTATATTTTTAATGTTGGTGTGTCTGATTTGGACCCAAAGCCTGCATCTTGTGTAGAGAAACACAGGAAACGGGACTGTGAAGTTCTGACAGCGTGTCTTGAAATCTTACAGTGTGGCAGTTTTGGAGTGTCAGTGTAATCCTTATCCTTTTAAGAGATTAAAATATGTATAGTCATGAATTATTCATGCAGACTGTCTACAGTGAACATTCGACGATTCTGCTCTCTTACAAACTTAAGTGCTACTTGTGCATATAAATGTATTTATAATTGCTCTGATTTTGTCAATTGTTTGTAAACACAGCATTGTTTTTGTACGTAATATAAAGAAGCAATTATCTTTCATAAATTACTCAATTAACTGTGTAATTGTGACAATTGTTTTTATGAGAAACTTATGGTCAGCAAATACATAATTGTTTTTTTATCTTTTATTTTGTTTTCATAATTATATTTTTGTAATAAAATAGTTACCAGACCTGATAAGACCATTTTTTTTTTATGGGACGCGAACTGTTCAACATCATTTCTGATTATAATTAGTTTTTGACCTCCGCATTTGCAGATATAATAATGAAAAAACAACAAAAAGGAACTAAGTTTAATTAAAAAGTTAATAAACTTGACATGTGTATTAGATAAGTTAACTAATTAAGTAGAACCCATGTGCAGTGGGTGCATTTCAGCCACATGAGTGTCTTCTGTGCTTGACAAATCTTTTAAACACTGTTAGTTTCTTGTGACCATGAATTTTATGGTAATTGATGCCCACCGATTTCATTTTGTGTGTGCTGGGAGACAATTACAAACATTAATTTTAAAAGTTAAGCTTACATATGTTTTGATTATGAGTGGAAACTGTTTTATTAAACAAGATATACACACACTACTTTAGTGTAAAATAAATGGCATTCTCGTCAACTGTTTCATAAATAAATTTATCAGATAAATGATTCATTGATAATTTGGGACATGAGTGCTTGTTGTTGCACATATAATCACTTCTCTGTCCTGGAAAAAAGTGTGGTTTGTATTTATGCAAAAGTTTGGTGTTTGGCTTAGACATCTAAACGTGTCAGTGTACCATGCTCTTCATGGTGATATGTATCCTTTCTTGCAAAAAATGTATTTAATTTAAACCAATAAATAAATGTGTAACTTTTTACTTGTTTAGTAGCTGTATGTGTATTGTATTCAAAATAGAAAATGTGAAAAATCTGGCTGAGATTTTGTTAGAATATATTGTGAACTGTTTCTGTTTTCAAAATCTTTGTTTTGTTTAGCACTCAGAAAATATGTACCTCCAGTTCTGAGGTATCATTTTCTGTAAGGTCATGGATAACTCAGTTACAGAACATGCCATAGCCAAAAGCAATCCATTCCACAAGTGTCTGTGTGCATCAGTAGAAACTTTGGCAGCTATGGAAAAGAAGTAGTAAGCCAGCAAAGGATAAATTCATTTAGAGTGTATCGAGAAAGCTATACTTCACTAGTATTCCAAAATATTGACTATTAAATTGATTTTGTGTGGCTTAACTGCATCTGCAAAATACTGAGGGTGGTGAATTGAATGCTTGTTACAAATGTGTGTCTGTTATTTCAGATTAGCGCATTCTAAATATGATGTGAACTAAGACTATTTACATCATAAAAGCAACCTATTTGTCATAGACAGGCACAGTTTTGGGGAGTGGCCCTAACTAAGAGGCTACTGATGTGTTGATAACATTACTTGCTACGTGACAGTTTCCCATCGCCTTTTTTTTTGTCTGGGGAGGTTTGCATCCTTGGGTTTTGAACTTCCCTCTTCCTTTATGTAAGAGTATTGGGTGGGAGCTATGTAGCAAACTCTTGAACTGCACCTTGTGCAGTAGTGCACCGCACCATGCGAGAACATTTCAAATCTGCTGTTGCTTCAGGCCCCACAGATATTATTCAATTTTATAATATAAGCTGCAAACTGGTACACTGTGTGTTTTATTCATTGTGCCTATCTACCGGCACTTTCCCGCTTGGTAAGTCTTGGAATCTTTGTTTTTAAAATTTATAGTTTAGGAGACACACATACAAAAGTGAATATAATATATTCAGCCACTCTTGCTCATATGGGCATTAGTGGCTGGATAAGCATGTCCACCTCATTTAGGTTTTATACAAACCGAAAGAAAACCAGGAAAATACTAACACACAGTTAGATTCAACTGTCGTGTATCTAACTGTGGATTTATATATTAAAAACAAAGATTCCAAGACTTACCAAGCGGGAAAGCACCGGCAGACAGGCACAATGAACAAAACACACAAACACACACACAGAATTACTAGCTTTCGCAACCGATGGTTGCTTCTTCAGGAAGGAGAGGGAAAGACGAAAGGATGTGGGTTTTAAGGGAGAGGGTAAGGAGTCATTCCAATCCCGGGAGCGGAAAGACTTCCCTTAGGGGGAAAAAAAGGACAGGTGTACACTAGCGCGCTCGCACGCACACACGCACACACACACACACACACACACACACACACACACACACACACACACATATCCATCCGCACATACACAGACACAAGCAGACATATTTAGGCAAAGAGTAAGGGCAGAGATGTCAGTCGAGGCGGAAGTACAGAGGCAAAGAAGTTGTTGAAAGACAGGTGAGGTATGAGCGGTGGCAACTTGAAATTAGCAGAGGTTGAGGCCTGGCGGATATCGAGAAGAGAGGATATACTGAAGGGCAAGTTCCCATCTCCGGAGTTCGGGTAGGTTGGTGTTGGCGGGAAGTATCCAGATAACTCTGACGGTGTAACAGTGTGCCAAGATGTGCTGGCCGTGCACCAAGGCATGTTTAGCCACAGGGTGATCCTCATTACCAACAAACACTGTCTGCCTGTGTCCATTCATGCGAATGGACAGTTTGTTGCTGGTCATTCACACATAGAAAGCGTCACAGTGCAGGCAGGTCAGTTGGTAAATCACGTGGGTGCTTTCACACGTGGCTCTCCCTTTGATCGTGTACACCTTCCGGGTTACAGGACTGGAGTAGGTGGTGGTGGGAGGGTGCATAGGACAGGTTTTACACCGGGGGCGGTTGCAAGGATAGGAGCCAGAGGGTAGGGAAGGTGGTTTGGGGATTTCATAGGGATGAACCAAGAGGTTACAAAGGTTAGGTGGACGGCGGAAAGACACTCTTGGTGGAGTGGGGAGGATTTCATGAAGGATGGATCTCATTTCGGGGCAGGATTTTAGGAAGTCGTATCCCTGCTGGAGAGCCACATTCAAGGTCTGATCCAGTCCCGGGAAGTATTCTGTCACAAGTGGGGCACTTTTGGGGTTCTTCTGTGAGAGGTTCTGGGTTTGAGGGGATGAGGAAGTGGCTCTGGTTATCTGCTTCTGTACCAGGTCGGGAGGGTAGTTGCGGGATGTGAAAGCTGTTTTCAGGTTGTTGGTGTAATGGTCGAGGGATTCAGGACTGGAGCAGATTCGTTTGCCACGAAGGCCTAGGCTGTAGGGAAGGGACCGTTTGATATGGAATGGGTGGCAGCTGTCATAATGGAGGTACTGTTGCTTGTTGTTGGGTTTGATGTGGACGGATGTGTGAAGCTGGCCATTGGACAGATGGAGGCTTCGTCTAGGAAAGTGGCATGGGATTTGGAGTAGCCACTTCCTCATCCCCTCAAACCCAGAACCTCTCACAGAAGAACCCCAAAAGTGCCTCACTTGTGACAGAATACTTCCCGGGACTGGATCAGACCTTGAATGTGGCTCTCCAGCAGGGATACGACTTCCTAAAATCCTGCCCCGAAATGAGATCCATCCTTCATGAAATCCTCCCCACTCCACCAAGAGTGTCTTTCCGCCGTCCACCTAACCTTCGTAACCTCTTGGTTCATCCCTATGAAATCCCCAAACCACCTTCCCTACCTTCTGGCTCCTATCCTTGCAACCGCCCCCGGTGTAAAACCTGTCCTATGCACCCTCCCACCACCACCTACTCCAGTCCTGTAACCCGGAAGGTGTACACGATCAAAGGGAGAGCCACGTGTGGAAGCACCCACGTGATTTACCAACTGACCTGCCTGCACTGCGACGCTTTCTATGTGTGAATGACCAGCAACAAATTGTCCATTCGCATGAATGGACACAGGCAGACAGTGTTTGTTGGTAATGAGGATCACCCTGTGGCTAAACATGCCTTGGTGCACGGCCAGCACATCTTGGCACACTGTTACACCGTCAGAGTTATCTGGATACTTCCCGCCAACACCAACCTACCCGAACTCCGGAGATGGGAACTCGCCCTTCAGTATATCCTCTCTTCTCGATATCCACCAGGCCTCAACCTCCGCTAATTTCAAGTTGCCGCCGCTCATACCTCACCTGTCTTTCAACAACTTCTTTGCCTCTGTACTTCCGCCTCGACTGACATCTCTGCCCTTACTCTTTGCCTAAATATGTCTGCTTGTGTCTGTGTATGTGCGGATGGATATGTGTGTGTGTGTGTGTGTGTGTGTGCGAGTGTACACCTGTCCTTTTTTCCCCCTAAGGGAAGTCTTTCCGCTCCCGGGATTGGAATGACTCCTTACCCGCTCCCTTAAAACCCACATCCTTTCGTCTTTCCCTCTCATTCCTGAAGAAGCAACCATCGGTTGCGAAAGCTAGTAATTCTGTGTGTGTGTTTGTGTGTTTTATTCATTGTGCCTGTCTGCCGGCGCTTTCCCGCTTGGTAAGTCTTGGAATCTTTGTTTTTAATATATTTTTTCCCATGTGGAAGTTTCTTTCTATTTTATTTACATCATCAATAACTGTGGATTTAACTATTAGTCATCCTGTATAATAGAATGTCCACAGCGGGACATAAGAAGAATATATCATATTTTATATCTGTGCAATTTGCCATATGCATTAGTGCTCTCATAAGAAATTTGTCCCTCCACCAAATTGGATGCTGGTCCAGCAGCCGAAATTGGTCTCATGGGTGTCGTGACCCTCTCCCAAAAACCATTTTAGTAAAAGTGCTTGTACTTTTGCTTACCAATTTTCAAATTTTACAGGTTAATTTAAAGAATAAAGTAACATGAAAACTGTCCTGAAAATGGATAAGAGTTCTTGAAAAATTACAAACTATATTTAACACAGGATACTTTAGTCTCTTGCTTGCGTGATTGGGCTTACTGCCTGCAGAGAATGTTCATGTCAGGAATTCCCATTCATAGCTTGACCATATCGACCACTAACAACAAATACAACACAGGTCAAAAGTCCACACACAGAACTGACAAACCACGGGGATTCACACAAGGCAAGTCAGAGAAGGAAAGACTCCATGCTAAGGGAAAGATATGAGAGCTATTCGGAAAGTAAGATCCACTAGGTCGCAAAATGGAGATGACAAAATCAGGTGAAGCTTTCCACAAATGTTGGGCAGTGTCACTAGTACACCTGTTGATGTAGTCATGTCACTCTTTTCAGTTGTGAGAATTTAAAGATGCTTAGAACAGCAGTGTCTCCTGCCAATTATTCACACTTGTTGCAAGGTTTCATCTGATTTCATGCGATCCCACATAACGTACCTGTCGTGCATTTCCTTCTTCACGGCAATTCTTGTCCACACACTGCAAGGGCTATGAGGATGCCCCTGCAGTGTTTTTCCTCATTGCCGCTGCAGTGTTTTTCATTGAGAAGTGTTTGATCACCCACCATACAGCCTGGACTTGGTTCCTTCTGATGTTCATATCTGCTTGCATGAAGCGCTTTCTATGAAGACAACATTTTGGCACAGGTAACAAACTGCTGATCAGCATAGAGAAGTGGCAGAAAGTGCAGGAGTCTGCCTTCTATTGTGCAGGTATTGGAAAGTTGGTGCAATGCTACAACAAATGTGTAAGTCATAGTGGCAACTATGTAGAGACGTAGCTGGGTGTTGTAGCAAACTGTTGTAAATAAAACATTTTTGATTTTCACTATGGTTTCCATTTTGTGACCATTTGAACCATACTTTCCAAATAATCCCTGTATAACACAAAGGCTGGAAAAAAAGAGCAGTTCTCATTTTCAACTTTGCATGGCTGTAGTCTGGAGTCCTATAGTCACAGCCGTAGTACTAAGTGCAGCATTAGTTATATTACGTAAATTTTGACATAAAAGTTGAGGTATGTTGCTCGTTTAGCTCTTAAATCATTTGAATGACATGTACTTCTCAAATTATCAGATAATGCTTTTCAAATACTGTATTTCTTTGAAGTGCAATTTCGTGGAAGTTTTGTTAAAGGGGTATACAGGGGCGAAAAGGAAAATTAAAGAGACCTTTGGAGAAAGGTGGATGGAGTGTATAGAGGGTCTATACAAGGGCGATGTACTTTAGGACAATATTACAGAAATGGAAGAGGATGTAGATGAACGTGAAATGGGAGATATGATACTGCGTGAAGAGTTTGACAGAGCACTGAAAGACCTGAGTCGAAACAAGGACCCGGGAGTAGACAACATACCATTAGAACTACTGACAGCCGTTGGAGAGCCAGACCTAACAAAACTCTACCATCTGTTGAGCAAGGTGTATGAGAGAGGCGAAATACCCTCAGACTTCAAGAAGAATATAATAATTCCAATCCCAAAGAAAGCACGGTGTTGACAGATATGAAAATTACCGAACTATCAGTTTAATAAGTCACAGCTGCAAAATACTAACGCGAATTCTTTACAGATGAATGGAAAAACTGGTAGAAGCTGACCTCGGGAAAGATCAGTTTGAATTCCGTAGAAAAGTTGGAACACTTGAGGCAATACTGACCTTACGACTTATCTTAGAAGAAAGATTAGGGAAAGGTAAACCTACGTTTCTAGCATTTGTAGACTTAGAGAAAGCTTTTGACAATGTTGATTGGAATACTCTTTCAAATTCTGAATGTGGCAGGGGTAAAATACAGGGAGCGAAAGGCTATTTACAATTTGTATAGAAACCAGATGGTAGCTATAAAAGTCGTCGGACATGAAAGGGAAGCAGTGGTTGGGAAGGGAGTGAGACAGGGTTGTAGCCTCTCCCCGATGCCATTCAATCTGTATATTGAGCAAGCAGTAAAGGAAACAAAAGAATAGTTTGGAGTAGGTATTAAAATCCATGTAGAAAAAATAAAAACTTTGAGGTTCGCCGATGACATTGTAATTGTCAGAGACAGCAAAGAACTTGGAAGAACAGAATGGACAGTGTCTTGAAAGGAGGGTATAAGATGAACATCAACAAAAGCAAAACGAGGATAATGGAATGTAGTTTAATTAAGTCGGGTGATGCTGAGGAAATTAGATTAGGAAACGAGACACTTTAAGTAGTAAAGGAGTTTTGCTATTTGGGGAGCAAAATAACTTATGATGGTTGAAGTAGAGAGGATATAAAATGTAGATTGGCAATGGCAAGGAAAGCACTTCTGAAGAAGAGAAATTTGTTAACATCGAGTATAGATTTAAGTGTCAGGAAGTCGTTTCTGAAAGTGTTTGTATGGAGTGTAGCCATGTATGGAAGTGAAACATGGATGATAAATAGTTTAGACAAGAAGAGAATAGAAGCTTTTGAAATGTGGTGCTACAGAAGAATGCTGAAGATTAGATGGGTAGATCACATAACAGATGAGGAGGTATTGAATAAAATTTGGGAGAAGAGGAGTTTGTGGCACAACTGGACTAGAAGAAGGGATCGGTTGGTAGGACATGTTGTGAGGCATCAAGGGATCACCAATTTAGTATTGGAGGGCAGCGTGGAGGGTAAAAATCGTAGAGGGAGACCAAGAGATGAATACACTAAGCAGATTCAGAAGGATGTAGGCTGCAGTAGGTACTGAGAGATGAAGCTTGCACAGGATAGAGTAGCATGGAGAGGTGCATCAAACCAGTCTCAGGACTGAAGACCACAACAACAACAATTATTGCATGTAAAATTTTGTGTTAATGATTCACGACTGAGAGTCCACATACTAACATATATACTATCTGTACAAATAAATGAGAGCCCCTCAATTGCTCTGAGGGCAACTAGGAAGTTCGCTTTTGCCGTACTGATCTTGTCAGGTAAGCATAATTCTCTGTAGCTCTGAGTGATTTCCAATACCATTCCAGATACTTATGTTAAATACCATTCCAGATATTTATGTTGATAATCACTGCACTACCAGCCTTTTGTGGCTTTGGTCCACCATTTGTCTGACATTCTTACTAATATTCAGTATCTTCTTTTCTGCTACTGTACAACCTGAGTGTGCTGTCATTTGCAGAAGTCGAAAATTTTAACTAATTACACCACATAGAGCGATTATCAGATCGTGACACGCAATTTACATTCTCAAAAATTCCATAGGTCCACATCTTTAATTACGCAGCTCCCAACATCAATCTGGGACAATTAGAACATGCATTATTTCCCTGGTTTGGGCATTTATTTAGTGTGCAGAGATGGAAGCCAACTCGCAGGTTTCGAAGCCTCCTGCCCTTCCACTTCAAACCAATTAATTACAATTGTTAGAATGTTCCCATCAAAGATGGGTTTTCCTCGTGCATCAAATAAAGGATAGTAACAAGTTGCATGCCGGTAATAGTATGTCCCAGGGCACAAAATACTTTTGGTCCAGACACTTTGGCAATGCCTGTGTTCTCACTGTAGGATAATGTTAGACTGATATTGGAAGGCATTCCTTTCGTAGTTATGGATGAACTTTGCAAAGAATTTGACGGGTTTCTGGTAATCCCAAACCCCCAGAAGTTTAAAGAATCTGACTTCCATTGTGGAACAGCGTGTGAACAGCTTGTTGAAAGTCGCCAAGTGCCCTCATTACCAAACGCTCGATGAATATGGTGTAGGTGATTTGTGCTCTGTTTTAAAGAAACTAGTTTTTCAAGAATCTCAATATTTATTAGGTAATATCTCCTGTGTGTCACGAAATGATATAATTTTGCAGGTGAAATGTATTCACAGTTGTGAATATGGACAACCATGAGCCTGTTCCTTCGGACTTGCATGCATATCTGAAGCAACATTGCATCATAATCCAGAATAACACGGGGATTGCAATATTGTAAACTTCATCCTTTCGTTACTTTGTCGGGGGGTGACAGTAAGAAAAAGTTTCAAAAAAGGCTGGAACTTTTGTGTAAAGTTTATTGGAAGTTGCAAAGTGCGCACCCCCACCCCCAAGCTCATATTGTCTGTGTAATTTGTCGGCCGTACTGCCTCACAACATACAATTTCTAACTTTAATACTTATTGAGTTACACTTTTAATGTAAGATTATATCCCTTAATGAGTAAATTATGACATTTTAAATTCAGTCAATAATTATGTGAAATACTGAGTCATTTCTTTTCCTGGAAGCCGTGACATAGGTAACCTGCATTGAGACATTTTAGCAATTTAGTAATATGGATTTGCATCAAATTTAGGTAAGGTGCATTTATTTGAATTACAAAATGGCTACAATCCACTTTGCCAGTTTTATTCTGAACCTGCCTGGTCCCACAACTGATTTAGGAGGTAGCAGTGTGAACTATACAGGCTGCAGGGGTTAGATGTTATTGAAACAGTAACTGCTAGGCTGTGTCCTAAGCCATTGGTGGTGATTAAAAAGAGTGATGTAAAACTCCACTATTGTGGTGATTTTTTTAGGCCACAGTTAACTCTAAGTTAAGGATTCCTATCCACTGCTACTGTCAGAGGATGTGTTTGTCAAACTAAAAAATGGTGATTGTTTTTCTCAAGTAAACTACCTCAATTGCCACATGATCTCTGTGGCTCTTTTGCCATGGCCAATTGCTACTGAACCTTGGCACATAGATTTTGCATCCCCATTCCTAGATAACATGTGACTTGTTCTAGCCGAACCCTTCTCCAAACTTCCTTTTGTGCTTGTGATTCAATGTGTATACTTTCCTCCACTGTGGAACTTGTGCAAACAGTAGTATTTGACAGTGGCTGATAATTCACAGCTCAACCTTTCAGTCCTTCTGTGCCTAGAATATAATTAAAAGCTGGCTGACTGTACTATTTCATCTACAGTCTAATGCAGAAGCTGAGAACATGCTTAGGATCTCTAACGAGCATATGTGCACGACAATTGCCCACTCATCAGCTGAGAAAGTCTGAACCATGTTTCTGGGTACTTATATAGAGTAATGCCAATGGGCTGAAAGAGGGAGTAGGTGCCTTTTTGGTAGCCACACACTTTACTCCATCACCTTAGACTGATACCCGGAGTGCCCACTCGCCACCAAGCAGGAGGTGCTATGGAGGAATACCATCATGGTCTCATATCATTGGTCAAAACCCATGCTCTCAGGGAGTGGAGGTCACTCAAACATTTCATCACCAAGACAGATAGTGGCTCTTGGAAACACCACCAAAACCAGCTTCAGCCATGCCATACTTTGGGTTGTGCAGAGTCACTGCCATTCTGCTTTTGCCTTTTGGGCTTAAGTAGCCACTATCACTACCACTACTAGTCCTGCAGCCACCTATGCCTTCAGACCTGAATCAGTTGCAGTCTTTAAAGCTGTTATGTAACCACAACTGACATACCTGCATTGTCACTCTCTTTTTGAACTATGGAGGTATGACCCACCTTTGATGACGGTGCCCGAGAATTTTTGCAATCCAAGGGAAAGTGCTGCTGGATCCGTGACATGCTGTCTCTCCTCCTCACAAGAGCTGGTAAAAATTGGTTCCCTATCACCCTCACTCATACACTTTCAGCGGGAGGCATGCTGTATCCAGTGACAAATATGCCACAAAAGACCTGACAGTCAACACTGCAGAGCCGTGCCGCATCTGCCATGACGTGCAAGGAGTGAGGTGCTGCAGGCATTAATGGAATTTGTTGAGTACTTTGTCATTGTGTTTTCTCTGAGTTCAGTAAATTCAACCTATGCCAAAATAATGCTTACCACGTGATTTGCAGAATAAATACTTTTTTGCCCTTAACCACTTCGTCCCCAATCTTTTGATTATGACATATGACAGCACTGAATGAATGTATGCTAGCAATCCTGTATGCAGATCGTCACATTGGAGTGAGTTACAAGTATAAAGCAGGCAGAACTGAGCTGTGGTTAATTTTTTGATGTTCTGATTTTACTTCAGTTTATTATCGATCTGGGTGCTTACGAACTTTACATGTGGTGCCTTATCCACAGTGTTTCCATTGACTTCTACATATTGGACCTATACATTATTTTGATTTGATTGGAATTGCATAAAATGAGTCTCAGTAACATTAAGCATTTAGCTGTTAGTGTGGCTGTCAACTGTTTTCAAGTCTCCTAATACAGTTTGGTATGAGTGTGTTTGCGTTCTTTATCAGTGTAAGTTGTCATCAGCAGACCCAACTTAAAAGACCTCCATTGATCCAGGTAGATAATTTATGTAGGCCTACAACAGGAACAGGCAAAGTACCGAACATTGTAGAGTAATGTATTTAATGTTCCCCCACTGTGAAATTAGTTTTATTCCTGTAATGTCATTTGTTCTTTAAAGTAACCTTCTTTTTCTATTGTTAAGATATGACACAATCAACACAGGAAAATGCTTTTAATCCACACCATTTTAGTAGGAATTTTATGATCTGCCCAATTGAAGACCTTGGCAACATCACAGAAAATGCCAAAAGGACAGTTTGTCTTGATTAGTGTAACAGGAACTGAGTTTATGAGATTTTACACCATTTTCACTGTAGAGAAAACTTTATAAAGATCACACTGAGCTGCCATTACAAAATTATAAGAAAGAATGTACATTATTAGGTTGCAAGCTGCTTCTTCAAAACAGATATTGAGAATATGGAAAGAAGACAAATGGGTCTATAATTAGAGGTCAGTACCTTATTTCCTCTTTCATAAATGGGTGCTACTTTCTGGCAATACACCTTGATTGGTTACGAAGGTAACTCAAAGGGGAATCTACAAAGTCAGCACAATATCTAAGTCTTTTGATTGAAATGCCATCATAGCTAGAAGAGTACTGATTTTTAGTGACCCAATGTTTTTGTGGGGTCTCTAGCAGGTGGTCTGGCTAAAAGATGTCTGTTGCTGGAGTATACAGTGCCCCTCTAAGTAAATATAATGGATCTGCCTTTGAAGGACAGCTTTCGTCATTGTATTTTCTTCTTACTGTTAGAATGAATTCAGTGCATGTTGTAAGTCAATCATTTTATTTTAACACCATTCCCCCTCCCCCCCCCCTTCCACCCCATGAACCATGGACCTTGCCGTTGGTGGGGAGGCTTGCGTGCCTCAGCGATACAGATAGCCGTACCGTAGGTACAACCACAACAGAGGGGTATCTGTTGAGAGGCCAGACAAACATGTGGTTCCTGAAGAGGGGCAGCAGCCTTTTCAGTAGTTGCAAGGGCAACAGTCTGGATGATTGACTGATCTGGCCTTGTAACAATAACCAAAATGGCCTCGCTGTGCTGGTACTGCGAACGGCTGAAAGCAAGGGGAAACTACGGCCGTAATTTTTCCTGAGGGCATGCAGCTTTACTATATGATTAAATGATGATGGCGTCCTCTTGGGTAAAATATTCCGGAGGTAAAATCGTCCCCCATTCGGATCTCTGGGCGGGGACTACTCAAGAGGATGTCGTTATCAGGAGAAAGAAAACTGGCGTTCTACGGATCGGAGCGTGGAATGTCAGATCCCTTAATCGGGCAGGCAGGTTAGAAAATTTAAAAAGGGAAATGGATAGTTTAAGCGTAGATATAGTGGGAATTAGTGAAGTTCGGTGGTAGGAGGAACAAGACTTCTGGTCAGGTGACTACAGGGTTATAAACACAAAATCAAATAGGGGTAATGCAGGATTAGGTTTAATAATGAATAGGAAAATAGGAATGGGGATAAGCTACTACAAATGGCACAGTGAACGCATTATTGTGGCCAAGATACATAGGAAACCCACAACTACTACAGTAGTACAAGTTTATATGCCAACTAGCTCTGCAGATGACGAAGAAATTGAAGAAATGTATAATGCAATAAAAGGAATTATTCAGATAGTGAAGGGAGATGAAAACTTAATAGTCATGGGTGACTGGAATTCGAGTGTAGGAAAAGGGAGAGAAGGAAACGTAGTAGGTGAATATGGATTGGGGCTAAGAAATGAAAGGGGAAGCCGCCTGGTAGAATTTTGCACAGAGCACAACTTAATCATAGCTAACACTTGGTTTAAGAATCATGAAAGAAGGTTGTATACATGGAAGAAGCCTGGAGATACTAAAAGGTTTCTGATAGATTATATAATGGTAAGACAGAGATTTAGGAATCAGGTTTTAAATTGTAAGACATTTCCAGGGGCAGATGTGGACTCTGACCACAATCTTTTGGTTATGACCTGTAGATTAAAACTGAAGAAACTGCAAAAATGTGGGAATTTAAGGAGATGGGACCTGGATAAACTGAAAGAACCAGAGGTTGTACAGAGTTTCAGGGAGAGCATAAGGGAACAATTGACAGGAATGGGGGAAAGAAATACAGTAGAAGAAGAATGGGTAGCTTTGAGGGATGAAGTAGTGAAGGCAGCAGAGGATCAAGTAGGTAAAAAGACGAGGTAACAGAAGAAATATTGATTTAATTGATGAAAGGAGAAAATATAAAAAATGCAGTAAATGAAGCAGGCAAAAAGGAATACAAATATCTCAAAAATGAGGTCAACAGGAAGTGCAAAATGGTTAAGCAGTGATGGCTAGAGGACAAATGTAAGGATGTAGAGGCTTATCTCACTAGGGGTAAGATAGATACTGCCTACAGGAAAATTAAAGAGACCTTTGGAGATAAGAGAACCACTTGTATGAACATCAAGAGCTCAGATGGAAACCCAGTTCTAAGCAAAGAAGGGAAAGCAGAAAGGTGGAAGGAGCATATAGAGGGTCTATACAAGGACGATGTACTTGAGGACAATATTATGGAAATGGAAGAGGATGTAGATGAAGATGAAATGGGAGATACGATACTGAGTGAAGAGTGACAGAGCACTGAAAGACCTGAGTCGAAACAACGCCCCCGGAGTAGACAATATTCCATTGGAACTACCGACAGCCTTGGGAGAGCCAGGCCTAACAAAACTCTACCATCTGGTGAGCAAGATGTATGAAACGGGCGAAATACCCTCAGACTTCAAGAAGAATATAATAATTCCAATCCCAAAGAAAGCAGGTGTTGACAGATGTGAAAATTACCGAACTATCAGTTTAATGAGCCACAGCTGCAAAATACTAACATGAATTCTTTACAGACGAATGGAAAAACGAGTAGAAGCCAACCTCGGGAAAGATCAGTTTGGATTCCGTAGAAACACTGGAACACGTGAGGCAATACTGACCTTACGACTTATCTTAGAAGAAAGATTAGGGAAAGGCAAACCTACGTTTCTAGCATTTGTGGACTTAGAGAAAGCTTTTTACAATGTTGACTGGAATACTGTCTTTCAAATTCCCAAGGTGGGAGGGGTAAAATACAGGGAGCGAAAGGCTATCTACAATTTGTACAGAAACCAGATGGCAGCTATAAGAGTCGTGGGACACGAAAGGGAAGCAGTGGTTGGGAAGGGAGTAAGACAGGGATGTAGCCTCTCCCCGATGTTATTCAATCTGTATATTGAGTAAGCAGTAAAGGAAACAAAAGTAAAATTCGGAGTAGGTATTAAAACTCATGGAGAAGAAATAAAAACTTTGAGGTTTGCCGATGACATTGTAATTCTGTCAGAGACAGCAAAGGACTTGGAAGAGCAGTTGAAAGGAATGGACAGTGTCTTGAAAGGAAGATATAAGATGAACATCAACAAAAGCAAAACGAGGATAATGGAATGTAGTTTAATTAAGTCGGGTGATGCTGAGGAAATTAGATTAGGAAACGAGACACTTTAAGTAGTAAAGGAGTTTTGCTATTTGGGGAGCAAAATAACTGATCATGGTCAAAGTAGAGAGGATATAAAAAGTAGTCTGGCAATGGCAAGGAAAGCCTTTCTGAAGAAGAGAAATTTGTTAACATCTAGTATAGATTTAAGTGTCAGGAAGTCATTTCTGAAAGTATTTGTATGGAGTGTAGCCGTGTATGGAAGTGAAACATGGACGATAAATAGTTTGGACAAGAAGAGAATAGAAGCTTTTGAAATGTGGTGCTACAGAAGAATGCTGAAGAATAGATGGGTAGATCACATAACTAATGAGGAAGTATTGAATAGGATTGGGGAGAAGAGAAGTTTGTGACACAACTTGACCAGAAGAAGGGATCGGTTGGTAGGACATGTTGTGAGGCATCAAGGGATCACCAATTTAGTATTGGGGGGTAGCGGGGAGGGTAAAAATCGTAGAGGGAGACCAAGAGATGAATACACTAAGCAGATTCAGAAGGATGTAGGTTGCAGTAGGTACTGGGAGATGAAGAAGCTTGCACAGGATAGAGTAGCATGGAGAGCTGCATCAAACCAGTCTCAGGACTGAAGACCACAACAACAACAACAACAACAACACCAACACCATTTCTCCCACTGTTTCTGTTATCAGAGAATTGAATATCATTTGCTTTTCATAGTTAATTCATTTCAAGCCTAATAATGCTACAAATTGTTCTTGCTTTGTTCTTAGAATTTTGAATTTTTGGGCATAGTAGTGCATTGTTTTAGTATTTTTGAAGAGACGGTGAGGAATTTTGCAATACTTCTTGTAGTTCCCCTAAAATTCTTGATTTAAGCTAGCCCCTTCATGAAATAAAGCTCTCTCCTCCTTACACAAGGTGCTTTTATTCCAGCTGTTAGCCACCATTTCTTTCAGCTTTCTCTGTAAATGTTTCTCACTCATTGTAATGGAAATTTAGTTCCACAGAGTCTTAAGAATATTTTTCAGAAATTATGTATGAAACTCAGCAGAATCAAGGACCAGTGAAGGATAACTCTTGTTATTAAAGTATCTTGTGCTAGAGAAAAAGAGCTGTACCCACTTCAGAGCGTGCACTGTAATCAAGAGCTGGAACTCCAACAACACCAACTTTCGTAAGATCCTGTAGTCTTTTATTAAAATGGTGAAACTCATGTTCTATGCTCAAAAAGTACAACACTCCAATAGAGCAAAAACAATTTGAACACTTAAACAAGAAATAAACAAAAATAGCAATGTGTTGTACTCTACTTTTCAGCTATAATCCATGGTCAAGCAAACAGAAAACTGTTGCCACGTTCTTATGCAAGAAGCTGTAAAGAGTCCACACTGACGAGACGGAAGTCTCGGCTCTGATGACAGAGCAAGACAAGGTACCACTCTTCCAGCCCGCATTGCTGCTAGTGATGCTGGAACAATGTTGACACATCATAGCACAGTAGTGGCTTGGATTTCATCACGTCCGAGCCTGGCATTGCGCTGTTGCCAGGACATACATTATCAGAAACGGTATCCTGTCACAACAGGGTGGGGTCAAGGAACCATAAATATAGCCTGCCCCAGCCATGCAGTATTTGTTATTGCCTGCAGACAACTCTGAGAGGTACTTCAGCCTTCTGCTACTAGAAACAGCTCTGCTACCTGTGGGACTATGGACTGTGTCTACTACTGATGCTACCAGGAGCTAACCAGCATACCTACCTGTAGGTCCATGGTCTGCACTTGCATCTGACTTGCTATCAAGCCATCGCCTGCCCTGCATGCATGCACTCGCTACTGCAGACTTGCATCCACAGACTGCTGATAATGTTTCCTATGCTACAGTTCTTGGTTTGCCTCCATGTGCAAGTGCTCCCCACACCTCAGACTGTTCACTTGTCATGTATCTGCATCGTCGAGCGTGACTGACTTACTATGGAGTCTTCTGTTGTTGTGTGCTTGCCGACTGCCTGGGCTGACACAGTCCTGAATTCACCAATGTGCTGACATCACTTTGTCACTGCTGCCACCAACTCGCCTAGCCAACTCCACAAACCAGCCACCTCCTCGGGCCACATGCTGAGCTAAGCACGTACTGCTGTCCAGGGCCGCCGTGCACCAACTGCTGCAAGATTATATTTCGACTGCTGTATTGCTTGTGATGAATAAATGGAATACTGTTTTCTCACTGCTTCTATGACCTTCCGAAAGTCGTCCCCTTGGCTGTATGTACCTGCTGATCTGCCAAACACCCTGTATTGTCATTGCAACCTGTGACACATTTATGCAGTTTTAATACTATTGCAGCACTGTAAAGACTGTTACATTCAATGGCCATTATCCCACCCTTCCCCACTAGATTACAAGTCTATTTGTGTGTGTGTTGGGGGGAGGGGGAGTCGGTCATCTGTCTTCTAACCTGTTTCATGTGATGCGCCATGAATTTCTCTTCATCTAGGAGTATAACTTGCACCCTATGTTTTCAGTTACTTGCTGGATGTACTCCAATCTTGTTCTTGTCCTTCTATAGTATCAACAAAAAGTGGACAGAAATGTGGAACACTATTGCCCATGAGGAACATCAGACCATCCAAAGACCTGACACAAGGCTAGCTGGCATGGAACTAACGTGACTTGCCTAGAAAACAATTAACTGGATCTGCACAGGCCCCAGCAACTGTGCTGAAAACCTCTACTGATGGGGAAGGGCTTCATCTTCTCAGTGTGACTATGGAAATGAACACCAGATGATCCATCACATTGTAACAAGCTGTAGCAGAAGTGACAGAGGCAGCCCGCAATTGGATTGACAAATCAGATATGAATTTAGACTTATTTTTTAAATTATAAATTATGAAATTAATATACTTTTGTAAAATTTTGTAAAACTATGTAATCTACAACTGCTAGTTTCTGTTCATATGTAATGCCATATGCTAAATAAATAAATCCCTCTAGTACCATGGAAGTTATTCCTTGGTGTCTTAACACATTCCCTACCATCTTGACCCTTCCTCTTGTCACTGTATTCCATGTGTTCCTTACCTTCACCTATTCTGTGGAGAGCCTCATCATTCCTTAACTTTTCAGTCCATCCATTTTTTTAACATTCCTCTGTAGCATCACATTTCAAATGATTTGATTCTCTCTTCTCTTCTGGTTTTTCTATTGTCCATGATTCACTATCACACAATTCTGTGCTCCACAGGTACAGTTACAGAAATTCTTTTTCTCAGATTAAGACTTTTCTTGGCCATCTCTTGGCCAGGAATGCTCTCTTTGCCTGTACTAGTCTGCTTTTTATGTCTCCCACATGTTGTTGGTAATGGGTTATTTTGCTTCCAAGGTAGCAGAATTCCCTAACTTCAACTACTTCATGATCATCAATTTTGATATTAAGTTTCTTGCTCTTCTCATTTCTGCTACTTCTCATTACTTTTTTCTTTTTACAGTTTACTCCTAATGCATATTCAGTGTTCATTAGATTGTTCACTCCATTCAACAGGTCCTATAATTCTTCACCACTTTTGCTGAGGATAGCAATGTTGTTAGCAAGTCTTATCACTGGTATCTTTTCAACCTAAGTTTTAATCCTCCTTTTGACCATTTCTTTTATTTCTGTCTTAGCTTCTTCAATGTATATATCAAACAGTAGGGGCAGAAGACTTCATTTCTGTCGTACACCGCTTTTAAACTGAGCCCTTCATTGTTGGTCTTCCACTATTATTGTTCCCTCTGGGTTCTTATAAATATTGCTCATTACCCATTTTTCCCAATAGCTTACTCCTATTTTCCTCAGAGTTTTGATCATCTTGCACCATTTTACATTGTCAAATGCTTTTTCTAGATCAACAAATCCTATGAGCATGTCTTGATTTTTATTCAGTTTTGCTTCCATTATCAAGCACAACATCAGGACTGCCTCTCTTATGACTTTACCTTTCCTAAAGCCAAACTGATCATCATGTAACATAGCCCCAATTTTTCTTTCTATTCTTCTGCATAATATTGTAAGTAGCTTGCTTGCATGAGCTGTTAAGCTGATTGTGTTAGAGATCTTACACTTATCTGCTCATGCTCTCTTGGGAATTGTGAAGATGATATTTTTCCAAACGTCAGGTGGTATGTCACCAGTTCTCATAGATTCTACACACTATCTTGAATAGTTGTCTAGTCACAACTTTCCTCAATTATTTTAGTAAGTTTGATGGAATGATATCTGTTCCTTCTGCCTTATTTGATCCCAAGCCTTCCAAAGCTCGTATAAATGCTGATTCTATAGTGATATCCCTTCAGTCTTTCACATCGACTGTATTTTCTTCTGTTATCACATCATCAAACAAGTCCTCCCCTCCCCCCTCCCCCTCATAGAGGCCATCAGTGTATTCTTCCCACCCTCCTGCTCTCTACTATGCACTCAACAGGGAAATTCACATTGAGACTGCAATGTTACCACCCTTTCTTTTAATTTCAGCTGAGGTCGTTCTGATGACTTTTCTATATGCTGAGACAATCTTTTTTTTTTTTTTTTTTTTTTTTTTGCTTCTTCGCACTTTTCCGGCCACTATTTTGCCTTGGCTTCCTTGCACTTTCTATTTTTTTATTTTCTAAGAGATTTATATTGCTGTATAACAGCCATTCCCTGAACGTTTTTGTTCTTCCTTCTTTTGTCAATTGGTTCAAGTATTCCTTCTGTTCCCAGAATGATATTTTCACTCTGCAACGGAGTGTGCGCTGATATGAAACTTCCTGGCAGATTAAAACAGTGTGCTGGACCGAGACTCGAACTCGGGACCTTTGCCTTTCGCGGGCAAGTGCTCTATTGACTGAGCTACCCAAGCATGACTCACGCCCTGTCCTCACAGCTTTACTTCTGCCAGTACCTCATCTCCTACCTGTTCCTTCTGTTACCCAACATTTCTTCGCAGTTACTTTCGTTGTACCTATGTTTGTCTGTCCAACATCTGTGATTGCCCTTTGTAGAGATGTCCATTCCTCTTCACCTGACTTGCTACTGCAGTATTTCTTATCACAGTATCCACATCCTTAGCCAACTTCAAATGTGTCTCATTTTTCCTCAGTACTTCAGTATCCCGCTTCCTTCCACATTGATTCCTACAGAACTCTTAAACTCAGGGATTTGCAATGTATTTCGTACTGTATGCCAACTGATGTTTTGGGTCATTATCCTGTTGTAAGGTGAATTTTTTCCCTATTAAGCACAATTTACTTCTTATTGCATGATACTGAAGTATGTGGTGGTACCGCTTCTGATCCGTACATCCTTCTATTATCACAAATTTTGCCAACTCTTATCTCCGGCAAAACACCCCCAAACCACAATAGAACCTCCACCATATTTAACTTTAGGTAGAACACACTGCTTGGCTACACTTTTCCCTACAAATCGCTGAACAAATATTCTCCTTCTGGTTCCAAAAATCTCAAACTTCGATTCATCGGTGAATAACACCTTCGTTCCCTCTTCTTATATCCAATTATGATGTTTCCTAGCCCATTCAAGTCTCTTCTATTTATCTATGGGCCTCAGAAGGGGTTCTCTTGCTGTGACACATTCTCTCAAGCCGGCTTCAGTCAGTCCCCTTTTCGCTGTTGTGACTGATATTGTTGTCACGTTCATTTCTACCAATTCTGTACAAATTTGGGGTGCTGTTTTGAATCTATTTTCTAACTGGTAATTCTGATATATTTATCATCACTTTTAGTTGTTTTACAAGGTCGTCTGTCTTCTAGCGGTGAAGAGTTTATTGCACATCCCCTATAGACACACTACACTGTTTCACAATTTGGCGAAACCTGCTTGGCTAAGGCTACAATTGCTGCACATTTTTCTATAGATATCTCCACTCATGGAGCCATACTAGCGATGTGCACACTTCAATGTCACAAACGAACTAACGTGCAGGAACCACTTGTTATATATTGTAGCAATGCTTGCCATTTGCCGTGGACATCACATCACTATGGGGATCGACACAGGACACCAAATGCTGCGTCCATTGGCAAATAGGTAAACAAATATATCAGATAGGTAAATAACATTTATGCACACAACATTGTTTGTTGGATACTATTGTATTTTGTTGACCACAAACAAAAATCATGACGTGAACAGCTGTTTTATTGTTCCTGTGCTTCCTCAGCCATACCCACGGTATTAGACCTTATCTACAGAGAACTAGATCTCATTTATTGGGTGTATTGACATTAATGAGGGGTAGTGTATCTGTCAACTGACAGACGGTGATGAAACAAATAGGATCATTCTGCAGGAAGTGGGACACATGGCCTTAGACACATTTCCAAGGGGACTGCCACAAAATACATCAAGAAGGGTACTTGCAGAATTTCCAAAGGATTTCGCTGACACCATAGGTGTTGCTGTGGCAATGGAGGAAATATATACAGTAATAAGAGTTTGTGATAAAAGAAATGTCTTCTTTATTGACATGAAACGCTATCAGTGTAGAAGTTCTGGTCACATAGGAAGAGATTAATCAACAATCACACAGCAAGAGATGTGGGAAAATATGGAATGTAAACAACTCTAAAAACAAAGGGAGCTCCAAGCCCATTGAACAGCACTCCCCATAAAATCTAATGTGTTGTTAAATTTCCAGTTTGGAGCAAAGTGATTCCAGAAAATATGGATATTTTGTCCCAGTACTGGGCAATCCTAGAGATAGATTTCCTGTATAAATATTGTGCTAAAATTGACCGTGGACAACACATGGTAGAACTTGAAGGAACATTGTTCCCTCTGGAGAAACTTGTTGTCAGTGTACACTGCTGTAAAGCTTGTCTCTCGTGAAAGACAAACCAGTTAAACTATGTACAAAACTATTAAGGATAAGTTTGTGTGATCAGGTACTGCAAGGTACAGGGAAACTATTTTGAATGAATGTGGGAGCAGAACTATCTGTAAATGTACTATATGTGGTGGAACCCCTGGAAAGCTAGCTGAAGTATGGTATTTTACATGTGGGTGTATTGTATACATAATAGAAATAGATAGTGAATGAGTAGTACCAGTCATTGTTGATAATTTTAGGACATGAGATATAAATTCATTAAGTGGTTATTGGTTGCCAATTTAGATGATCTAAACTGGACAAGTGCTTACCTTCGCCATGAGCAAACTGCCAGTTTAATTGCACTACGTACGAAAGTGGAGCATTTCAAAGGAATGAAACAAATGGAGAAGTAACTGTTGGTATTAGAGGACTAAACCATACTCTGTGTCCCATCACCTGCAATTGGTAATCGAGGAATTCAGTAACTTACAATTACATGGTGATATCAGTGAGAAAAGTCCCAGTCCATGGGGTCCACCTGTGATGATAGTTCCAAAGAAGGGTTCGAAATGGGCGAAGAAGAATCTGTTCTGCTGTGATTATAGATACCTCAACAGTCATATGATTACCGACATGTTTACTAGGTAATGTGATTGAATGCATTGGTAATGGTCTTGGGAAGGTTGGGAAAAATTGCACCAGAAGAAATGAATAACTTCACACATGTAATTAGCCAAGATGGAGTGCAAACAAATTAAAGATCAATGATCATTGTAAGAAGTTTCTCAAAACCTCAGACAAGCAAAGAATTACAGTCATTTTTGGAGTTGACAAATTACTATAGGAAATTTGTAATGGTGTTTTCAGATATAGCACAACTTCTAGGACACTTGTTAAAGAAGGATGTGGAGTTCCATTGGACAGTGGAGTGCAAAAATGTGTTTGAAAACTTAAATGAACAACTAGACCTTTTTAGTTTTTCTGGAATATAAGAAAGAATTTATGCTGTAATTTGACACTAGCAAACATGAAGTAGGGTGTGTTTCAAGTCTGAAAGTGCAGGGTAAGGAACATCCAATTGCTTATGCAGCACAGCAGTTGAACAAATCAGAAAAGAACTATTGTACTACCGAAAAGGAAACGTTAAGCCTAATACATTGCGTGACATACTGCCATTTCTATTTGTATGGGAGGAAATTTAAGAGTATTAACAGATCACACATTGGTATGGTTACTCGGATTAAAGGATCCATCAAGTAGACATGCACAATGGGTCTTAAAATAGAGTGAGTTGTTTTAGTAATAGTTTACAAACAAGGTAATGCAGATGGACTTACCAACCTTATGTCAAAATTAATGAAGCAGTTATGTCACTTGTTACATATTTGCTAACTTTGAACTAGCCTATTACATCCACAGGTTGACAGAAGAACAGAATGTGTACAACAAGCAGTAGGTAAACTTCTAAGCCATTATGTGAGTAGCCATCACACGACTGTGATACTTTTTTGCTTTATGTTATAGTGGCTTAAATCCATGAGAGTCTACACCTTATGAAATGATGTATGATCTCAAAACGTCGTCACCATTTGAAATAATCAAACCAGAGGTAGAGATAAACTGTGAACCAGTACAACATTTGAAGAGAACACTGAAAGAAGAGTGGAAACAAGTACCTTTGTACCAAGGTCCTTGAGCATCAATAAAAATTGGAAGAATTCAATCCAGAATTATCAGAATGTTGTATAGGTATACGGTTGATGCTGGCAAACCCATATGCTCGAAAGGTAACAACAAAAAGTTCATCACTTGATGCCTTACCAGTGGATATCAAACTACAGTTATCAACTCATGTGACCATGTGCATGTCTTGCATACCCGTCCTTTCAGATACATTACAGATTTGTTGCCACTAAAGCAGTGGCACTCCCTCAAAAAGGGGGGGGGGGGGGGGGGGGGGTAGGGGTAAAAGGAAAGAGAGGGAACCAGACTCATGCACAATTCTGTATGTGTTAAGACCATGAAAGGAATCACAGTATATGTTTTTATCAGCAGTTAAGGTGTCACAATAATTCAGGGGTGGTTAGATATGGGAGACTATTTGCTGTAAACAGTATTTGGGACCATAAACACTGATGACATGTGGGAACTCAGTGACACTCGAGTAGAAGTGCAGTGGGAGGCAGAAAGCGCTAAAGCTCTAACGAAATAACAGACAATGAACTAATGAATCTAGAGCAGTGGGCGTCAAACTTTTTTGCTCAAGAGCCAATATTGACAATGGGGGGCGACACCTCGAGCCACATGAGCATGGAGCAAGAACGGGGTGGGACTAGAGTGGTCACTCAAAGGGAAATTGCATTTTCACCAAACCAAGGGTGTTGATGGAGGCTTACCACTTATACATGTTGAATCTTCGTATTAAAAGGTATCCCACAAAATACAGGGTGATTCAAAAAGAATACCACAACTTTAAAAATGTGTATTTAATGAAAGAAACATAATATAACCTTCTGTTATACATCATTACAAAGAGTATTTAACAAGGTTTTTTTTCACTCAAAAACAAGTTCAGAGATGTTCAATATGGCCCCCTCCAGACACTCGAGCAATATCAACCCGATACTACAACTCGTTCCACACTCTCTGTAGCATATCAGGCGTAACAGTTTGGATAGCTGCTGTTATTTCTCGTTTCAAATCATCAATGGTGGCTGGGAGAGGTGGCCAAAACACCATATCCTTAACATACCCCCATAAGAAAAAATCGCAGGGGGTAAGATCAGGACTTCTTGGAGGCCAGTGATGAAGTGCTCTGTCACGGGCTGCCTGGCGGCCGATCCATCACCTCGGGTAGTTGACATTCAGGTAGTTACAGACAGATAAGTGCCAATGTGGTGGTGCTCCATCCTGCTGAAATATGAATTATTGTGCTTCTTGTTTGAGCTAAAGGAACAGCCAATTCTCTAACATCTCCAGATACTGTAGTCCAGTTACAGTAGCACCTTCGAAGAAAAAGGGACCAAAAACTTTATTGGCTGAAATGGCACAGAAAACGTTCACCTTAGGCGAGTCACGTTCATACTGAGTTGTTTCCCGCGGATTCTCAGTGCCCCATATACAGACATTGTGACGGTTGACTTTCCCGTTAGTGTGGAAAGTTGCTTCATCACTAAACACAATCTTTGAAACAAAAGATTCATCTGTTTCCATTTGAGCAAGGATAAAATCACAGAAATTGATTCTTTTAATCTTATCAGCTGCAGACAGTGCTTGAACCAATTACAGACAATAAGGTTTCATAACTAACCTTTTTCGTAGGACTCTCCATACAGTTGATTGTGGAATTTGCAGCTCTCTGCTAGCTCTGCGAGTCGATTTTCCTGGGCTGCGAACAAATGCTTGCTGGCTGTGTGCTACATTTTCATCACTCGTTCTCGGCCGTCCAGAACTTTTCCCTTTGCACAAACACCGATTCTCTGTAAACTGTTTATACCAATGTTTAATACACCACCTATCAGGAGGTTTAACACCATACTTCGTTCGAAATGCACGCAGAACAACTGTCGTCGATTCACTTCTGTCGTACTCAATAACACAAAAAGCTTTCTGTTGAGCGGTCACCATCTTAGCATCAACTGATGCTGACACCTAGTCAACAGCGCCTCAAGCGAACAAATGTACAACTAAATGAAACTTTATAGCTCCCTTAATTCGCCGACAGATAGTGCTTAGCTCTGCCTTTTGTCGTTGCAGAGTTTTAAATTCCTAAAGTTGTGGTATTCTTTCTGAATCACCATGTATTTTCCCCCCAGGGTGCTCACCACTGTTTGGTGATTTTGTGCTTGGCCACCATGGGACCCCAGCCTTTGCAGCACCTTTTCCCTTCTGAATGTCTATCCTTCTGCTATTCTTTTTCACCTCCCTCGGGGAACACATCTGCGATATTTTTGGGAATGTGATCAGAATTTTCAGTAGCCTGACATCAGAACAGTCTGTCCACTGTTCTTTCTTTCTTTCTTCATTCCCCTTCCCTTTCCTTCCTCAACTTCAGCACTTGAGGTTCCTGTTTTTCTTCTTCCTCTCCATATGCTCCTGAAGATTGGTCCATGCATCTGGCGTGTAATGGGTGACTGAGTAAGCTTAATTCCCAGCTCCAGGTGGAGCACGTACCCCCCAGTACAGGCCAGGCCCAGGGATGGATGACTGACCGAGCTGTTACCTTCCCAAATTGATGTTGGGAATCATGGGGGATTTTCACATAATGAGCCAATCATCTTCATGTCACTCTATGTATACGAAATATAAATGGAATGAGGTTAACAATTCAAAGACTCTCCCAGCTGCACTTTGGTTCCTTGTGGTTCCACGTATTGGAGATGGTAAGAACTTTTGCTATAGTTAATCTGTTTATTACACAGAAAAGTGTTGATGCAATTGCAGGCCCTGTGAATTTCTGCTCTCATTTACACAACTGAACTTTGCTTTTGGAGACTAATTGTGATTCTCAAGCACAACAACTGCTTGCAGTTTTGCTCCTCCACAGCTATCCTGTTTGTTTTGGGGCCCATCGAACACTGAATTCTTCATGTGTTGTTACTTAAACTATGCTGACCAAGGGAGGAATGCAAACTTACCTCTCTGAACAGGGAGTCACTGCAGTCCATTGGATAATGAAAAAGGTTTATGCATCTTTAGTGCATATACACACTCTTTTTCTCACGTTTGATAGAGCTTGCATCAAAGATCAAAGCAGACTATGAAGTCATTACAATCCGACCAGACATTCCAAACAGTATGCGCTACTACTGGTGTCAACAACCACACTTGAATGTCCTGTCAAAACCCTGCCAAATGTATTACTTGTGGTACTTGTCGTAGGGATGCTTACGAGGGCAACTGCCCACCTCCATCTCGCTGCTGTATCAATTGCAATGGCGACCATGTCGCCTCCTCATGAGAATGTTCGTGTATCACAAAGAGTAGGCCATCCAGAAGATCCGGATAAAGGAACAAGTGCCTAACCCTGTCGCTCACAAGTGGTTGGGTAGTTGTAAACCTTGCTTTTCACCACCTGGCACTTACTTCTTGCCACACCTCACTCCACAAAGGATACGGCCAAGCGGACTTGTAACCTCAAATTCAGCACCACGATCATAAAATTTCCCAGTCATGGTAGCATCCCCATCTCCTTCTCTCCAACTGTGCAACAAGCCACTACCTTTTTGGCTCCTGCTACACAACCAGCAGGCCGGATCGGGCATTAGGAAAATTCCCATTAAGACATTTTACATCCTTCTAGCCAACAAGCATCTGAATCTTCATCTGCCAACAGCAAAGGCTCCGAGAAGTCAAACAAAGGCAAACAGTCTTCTCCTTCGCTGACTCGGAGATCCTCTTCAACAGTGTCGCTGCATGATACCCTCACCGGGCCGACCTCCATTTTGCAGTGCACACCGCCAAATGTTTTTCTGCCCTGGAATCTTCTGACTGACTGAGGGAGAATGCTGATGCCTCTGTAGATCTCGTGCAGCAGGATCCTCCAGCCTCTGCAAAGACTGGCACTCAGCAGCCAACGAGGTGACACCCCTTCATTTTTTCCCTCCTCATCTTTCCCAATCATGACTCTCCTCCAGCAGAATGTTTGCAGCATTAAACCTAACAAGGAGAAATTATGACTGCTCTTGAAATAGCAGCATCCACTTGCTCTCTGTCTCTAGGAAAAAAAAATTGTGTCCTCACAACTGCTTTGACCTCTCACATGGGGGAGTTATGCAGCTCATTCAGGACGATACTGATAGTAAAACTATCTCACTGTACACCTGGCTGAAAGCTGTTGCAGTCTGCATTTTCCTTCCTCACTTCACCTTTTCTCTTTGTACGATCTACATCCCTCCGTCACTCAGTGTCACCAGGGTAGACTTTCTCCTGCTTATTGGACAGCTACCTCACCTCTTTCTGCTGCTTGGTGACTGTAATGTGCACCATACCCTTTGGGGCTCTCCTAGAATCTGTCCAAGAGGTGCCCTCTTGGCTGACCTACTCAATTAACTGAACCTCATCTGCATTAACATTGGAGCACCTATGTTCTTTTCAGACTCCACACACACCTTTTCCCATTTGGACCTCTCCTTCTGCAATACCCAGTTTGCCCATTATCTCAACTGGTCTGTTCTCTCTGACATGTACCTGAGTGACCATTTCCTGCATGCTATTCATTTGCTGACTCCTACCTCACCTACGTGTAAAACCAAATGGCAGCTTACTAAGGCTGACCGAAGGTTTTACTTGTCCCTGGCAAACCTTTGATGAACAACATTTCCACATTGTGATGACCAGGTAGCATACATTAAAAACATTATCCTTACTGCAACAAAATGTTCCATTCCTCACACTTCACCCTTACCGTGACATGTCCCAGTCCCTTGGTAGACTGAGGCATGGTGCAATGCAATTCGCATGCACAGATGTGCTCTCTGCATTTTAATCATCATCCTATGATGACAAACTGCATTCATTATGAACAATTTATGGCACAGTGTTGTCACATTCTTTGGGATAGTAAAACAGCTAGCTGGATTTCATTTACTAGGTCTTTTAACAGTTCCACTACATCTTCTATTGTGTGGGTCAAACTCTGACAGCTTTCTGGGACCAAGGTCCATTCCCCAGTTCCTAGGCTGACCAAAGTAGATGATGTCATTGTGGACTCCATTCCTATCTCCAACACCTTGGGCCCCTATTTTGTGAAGTTTCCAAGGCTAAATCCACTATCACCCTCCCTCCTCCATTGGAAACAAGTGGAGGATGCTCGGGTAATACCATTCTTCTTTCAGAATCGTTAATGTTACAATGTCACCTTTACTGTGCTGGAGCTAGACCGTGATCTCACTTCCTCCCAGGGCTAGACAATGTTCACATTCAGATGTTGCAGCATCTTTCTCTTGTAGGCAAGTACTTTCTGTTTCATACATAGAATTGCACCTGGGTGGATGGCACATTTCCCAGATGCTGGCATGAAGCCATTGTCATACTCATGCCTAAGCCTGTTAAGGACAAACACCTTCCTTCTAGCTACTGCCCCATTTCTCTCACCAGCTGTGTTTGCAAGATGTTGGAACATATGATTTATGACTGGCCGTTATGATGGCTCGAGTCTCGAAATCTACTAACCTCTGCACACTGTGGATTTTGAGTGCGCCACTTTGCAAATTGATCATCTTGTCACATTGTCAATCCACACCATCAAAGGTTTTCTGTGAAAATACCGGACTGTGGCCGTATTTCTTGATACTTGCCGGAGGACTCGTATCCTCCATACTTTCTACATATGGGGCTTCTGAGGTCGGCCACCCCATTCCCTTCAGGAATTTGTAGAAATGAGAGTTTTCAAGGTACGTGTGGGTTCTGCCTTGTCATACACCTTTATCCAAAGAAAACAGTGTGCCTCAGGGTTCTGTCCTGAGTGTCGTCATCTTTGCTATCGTGATTAACCCCATTATGTCGTGTCTTATGACAGGACAAAACAGTTTGTATGAATTTCTGGCAGCGCAATGGGTTTCTTCCACTGTCCTCTTGTCTTGGGCCTGTTGCTCCTCTGTTCACTGAAACTACAAAATTCATGGGGCTCATGCTTGACACGAAACTTTCTTGGTCCTTCCACATGTCTTACCTGGCCATCCATTATACTCGTACTTGGTCCGTCAGTGTCCTACTTTCAGTGGTACTTCCTGGGGAGCAGATTGGACCACCCTCCTCTGTTTGTACCAGTCCTTGTCCATTCAATGGGTGTTTTGTTTCTACGACTGCATGTCCATTCATCTTATGCTGTCTAAATACAATCCACTAATTTGGGATCCATTTGGCCACTGGCGCCTTTTACACTAGCACAGTTGAGAGACTGTGTGCAGAAGTTGCTGAACTACCACTGTCATACTGGTGTGAAGTCCTCCTAAGTAGATAGGCATGCCATGTCTGGCTGCCCATCCTGTCTCCTTCTTTGATGACTCCTGTGGCCACCACTATGGAGTGTATCCCTCATCTTCTCTGTCACCTCCTGTAGTTCGCCTTTGACTATTGCTCCAGCAGCTTAACTTCATGCTATCTGCCACTTTCCCAGTGGGTGTGAACACTTGAACATCTTGGCTTCGTTTGGCGGCCTGTGTTCACCTTGATCTTCATTTGCTTCCTAAGGACACTACTCCAGGTTTCTCAACATTCGCACAGAACTTAGCGATAGTACCTTTGTGTGCACTGAAGGCTCTCAGACTGACCGTGGTGTCAGATGTACCTTTGTCATAGGCACCGATCATTTTCGTTACCAACTTCTAGAACACTGCTCAGTATTTACAGAAGAGATCTTCACCCTGAATCAGACCACGCAGTACATCCACTCCGATTCTCTCAGTACTCTTCAGAGCCTCTGTGTGTATACACAGTCCATCCCTTGGTGCAATGTATCCAAGAAAGCTTCCACTTGCCCACTCTTGATGGAGCCACAGTGAAGTTTATGTGGGTCCATCATCATGTTGGTCTGATGGGAAACGAGGCTGCTGATGCCTGTGCCAAGGCTGCAGTCCTCGTACCTCAGCCCACTACTTCTTCCATTCCTCCTGATGACCTCTGTGTTGCCTTCTGTTAGCAGGTAGTGTCCCTTTGGCATCGCCACCGGTCTTGCCTTCTTGGGCACAAGCTCCAAAGAATTAAACCTCTCCCATCTGCTTATCTGACCTCCTCTCAGCCTTCACACCACAAGAAGATCATTTTCCACAAGATGATCATTTTAGATAGGTTGCACTGGTGTTTTAGTCATTGCCATTTATTAAGCCCCACCATTTTGTGCTCATTGCCATCAACCTTTGATGGTTCGCCATTTCCTAACTGAACACCCATTTTTAAACCACTTATGTTCTCATTTTCGTTTGCCATCTGAATTATCAGCCTTTTTAGTGAATGACGCACAGGATGTTGACTGTGTTTTATCTTTTGTAGTAATATGGTGAAGGACATGTAATCTTTAGTTCAAGACCTCCATTGTCTCTATGCCATATTTAGTGGATCTTTCTCCAAGAGGAAGTCGTCGTCTTTAGTTGTTTTTCCTTCCATCAATTGGGCTTAACATGTAATTGCTTTTAACTCTTTTTTCACCTTATTCTTGTAAGGTTCTGACATGGGCACATATGACCATAGCTGTTTCTGTGCCCTAAAAAATAATATAAAACTAATATTTAAGTGAAAAAGAAAACAATGTACAGGAATCACATGCATTTTTTAAGGTTCACATAGTGGCCACTTCCTGCACCCAAGTGGATAATGTAGCCAGTGCCATCCCAAAAAAGAACCTATGTTTGTTTTTCTGATTTCTGGACATATTTTCCAGGCATCTTCAGGTCCTAGTACCTGAAAAAATACCAAGTGGCTGCAATAGACCATTTTCGATAGGACTTTTGCTAGGCCAAACTCACCACTGTAACAAACCCAGTGTGCTGTCTATTCCAAAGGGTAAAAATTTGTAATGGTACAGAATAAATGGAGCATTTAGCTTCATAAATATCTGTGTGTCCTCATAAAAAGGCATTTGGAAATATGCTTCTTTAAGATCCCCTTTGACAAAGTACACATCGCCAGCCTATTTTGACAACAATAGAAATACGATATGAATCAATACTACAGTGAGAATTAACTATCACTTTGGGATTCTCATGGATACGAAATGAAGCATTCATTTCCTGTACAACTACAATTATTGTTGCCCACTGGCTACAGGTGATGGCTTCGATAACCTCATTCTGTTGAAAATGGTTGAATTCCTACTTTATTTTATCTTTCAACACAAAAAGAAAGTTCTGTGCTTTGCAAAATTTTGGTACTGCATTTGGCTTCAGCATGACATGTGCCTTGTAACCTTTGATAGTGCTCACTGATTCAGAGAGAATATCATATTTTTGCACCAGCTGATTTAAATTTCCATTTGAAATGTCAGTTTGAATTTGATTCATACCCTCATGAATTGTGAAGCCCAAAGCATTGAAGAGATCCAGTCCTAGTAAATTTGTTGCTTTATTTGAATTTACACCTATGAATGTAGCCTGTTTTGTAAATTTTTCATTATGTTACATCGGTTGAAAACTGTCCTTTCACTGGAATGTCCTGATTGACATTGCTGAATAGTTAACTTCAAATGCCTGTTAACTTCGGCTTTCCTATATTTCGGTACACCTGCCTGTTAATGAAAGAAACTGATCAGACTGTATCAATTTCAAAATTGAGCGGCACTTTCTTAACTGAGAATTAACAGCTAAGGTTTTGTCATTGCCAGTAAAGGCGGCACTTGTGTAACATTTTGCCCATCGAAGTTTCTGAATTTACACATGTTCATTATGAATGGTACTTGACTTTCTACTATTAACCACTGCTGTATGCTTGTGTGTTTATTGTTTCTGTTGGTTGTGGTTCATTTTGCACACCTCAGTCCTCTGCCCAGTCTTTTTATAATAATTACAATGTCCACTATGATAGAAACAGTTGTCTCTTTTGTGGTTTATGCCACAGTGTGAAGAAGATCATAAGTTAGAATTTCTGTACTCGGTTACTGACTATTTCAGCCGAGTAGTCTGATCATCCCACGATTTCCAGGTCTGGCTGAGTTGTCTCCTTGGCTGTCCCAGTTGTTGTTGTGAAATGAATATGTCAGCATAATTGCACCGAGGTCCATGAGAAAGACAGGGTGTGGTGTTTGTTTTACGGCATGTGGCACTATAAGGCTTATGAGAGCCAGCAGCCCGTCTCTGGTGGGGGGCGATCAACTATTTCAGAAGATTATTAAATTCTTGACTGTACATTTAAATGCAAGTAAGGTCTCGATAGCACATGACAAAGTTAAAACCTGTAATGGGTACCTTTTCAACTGCCTATTGATTTCCCTTGTACCCTGCACGAAGCCAAGCATTCACAAAGTGTGGCAAACAAGCCAACTAATGTGATCTCACAAGTCTGTTGTAGGGCCCATATTTCTTGTAGGCCCCATGTCACGCAGTATTGTGTCAGTAGATACATGTGTTTGTTCATATGCCCAAATCAGTGGCAAACAATCTTATAAAGAAAGGTTTTGATAGACAATGCATCTACTTTTTTTAAATTTATTGTTGGAGGAGTGGATGATAAGCATGCCATGAACTAGTGAGTCTCCTTAAGATTTCTTAAGTCAGGTCCTGTAATTGAGCAATCCACTCTTTACAGATCTGATGTAACTTCTTGAAGCATTGAAAAATCTGTGGCTGGCAGCACAAGCATGAACTTGCAGGTCAAAATACGTCACCAGCCTTTATTTAATGTCAGTATTTGAGAGAGTCGCTTGTTCACAAGTAGGTGGCAAATTCTGAAGAAGCTGAAATTCAGTGGGACCTGCATATGCCAATAAAAATGATTTTCATTCCACTTCATCTCATGTGTGAGGCAATGTTGCTCAAGTCACTGGATGTAGTTGTTACCAGACTTCATTTTCTGATTGAATTCTTGAACTGCAGTAGTTGTTGCTGTTGGTCATCAGTCTGGCTTCCTTCAAGTTGGGCCAAGGGCACCACCAAGAGCTCCTGGTTGCTGACAGTTGTTGTAGTAAGGATAACACCAATAGCAAGCTTCTGGATGTTCAGCTGAGTTGTTGTTTCCATTTCCTGTGCAATATTTCGATGACCGATCCAGCTGTCTTCTTCAGGTGCTGCAGTTTATACTATTATTATTTGCTGGGTCGGTCATAAAAATATAGTGCAGAAAATGCAGACAACTCGACTGAACATCCGGAAACTCACTATTAATCAGTAATGCTGAGGAAATGTGGGAGATCAGAAGGGCAGCACTGGTTGTAGGTTGTATTCTGGTCAAGCCATGTCTGAAAAATATGCTCAGAACAGTTTACAAAATTCACAAGTATCTTACTGGAAAGGAAACAGGTTGGCAGTCCTAGAATCGAGGTCATAGAATGAAGCCATGAAGTGTTCCCACAAAAATCAATGGATCATTCACTCAAAGAAAGAAAAGAAAATGTCCTGCTCAGTGATTTTTCTCTTTGTTCCAGTATTTTCATTTGCACTCATTGCTCAGTTTTGACGAGAATTCTGTATGTTTGCACTGATCAACCAATTTACAGTTTTTTCCCCCCTCTCGGTGTCCAATACTGAGTATTGGCATGTTGTTGTTGTTGTGGTCTTCAGTCCTGAAACCGGTTTGATGCAGGTCTCCATGTTACTCTATCCCATGCAAGCTTTTTCATCTCCCAGTACCTACTGCAACCTACATCCTTCTGATTCTGCTTAGTGTATTCATCTCTTGGTCTCCCTCTACGATTTTTACCCTCCACACTGCCCTCCAATACTAAATTGGTGATCCCTTGATGCCTCAGAACATGTTCTACCAACCGATCCCTTCTTCTAGTCAAGTTGTGCCACAAGCTCCTCTTCTCCCCAATCCTATTCAATACCTCCTCATTAGTTATGTGATCTACCCATCTAATCTTCAGCATTCTTCTGTAGCACCACATTTCGAAAGCTTCTATTCACTTCTTGTCCAAACATAATTGTTGGGTTCAAATTAATGATGATGTAAATAAAATAGAAAGAAACTTCTTTCTCTTGTACAAACAAAAAGAGAAAGTAAGATGATAGAGAAGATTCCGAAATGCAACAGAGGCAATAACAAACGTAATTGTTGGGTTCAAATTAATGATGATGTAAATAAATTAGAAAGAAACTTCTCTCTTGTACAAACAAAAAGAGAAAGTAAGATGATAGAGAAGAAGTTTCTTTCTATTTTATTTACATCATCATTAATTTGAACCCAACAATTAGGAATGCATAATGTGCTAGAGGAAGTGACATGGAAGCAGGAAGAGGTCTGCATTTGTGAGTGTCATCTGGAGGCAGCTGCGTGGAGCTGAAAGATGCCTGGTGAGTGGTGACCTGTTGTGGTATTTATTACATATCTGTTGTTCGGAACACAGCAGTAAGTGTACTGTATGAAGGCTTTCATTGGAGAGGTTCTTTAAGTAGTGCTCAGACTTATTTGTTTTTCCTGACGTATAAGGTGAGTGTGATTTCTCAAAAGTTGATGTTTTTCCTGCTTTGAAGACACCAACTGTGGGAAGAGAACATTACACATTGAAGCCAAACCCATTTCCATAATGACTGATTTCTTTGGTTAATCAATTAGCTAATTTTATGTTACCCCTGATTTTTACAATTTTAAATTGTGTTGTAAAAATGATAGTTGTGTGTTTAAAATAAAGAATTTTATTTAATATACATTCACTTAGTTGGAAACTTTAACCATTGTTTTATAGATGTCCTGGTCTGAAGTGAACTGAAGTTCCATTGTGCTACTGTGTCATCAAGTCTTTTTGAAAAATATAAATTGTGTCTCTGCAGACATGATGATACGTGTGCGTAGGGAAGACAGTGTTACATAAAGGTCTGTCCGTTTCCACCTTTACGAGGGTGGAAATAGTAGATGTTCATGAAAAGGGAGAGCAGATTTTCACTTCTCATATAGACAACAAAAGTAGTGTTACACAATATAAAAACATTACCTTCAGTGCAGAAGTTATTTATTGTTCAGAAATACAAAAATAAAATTACCCAAAACTGCCTCTATTCTCTCCAGTTTACAGTATTTGCTGCTGATAGTAAAAATTAGTTTCAGCTGAAGAACTTTGCTAGGGAAAATTAAATGGTGTGACATGAAAGGTCTTTCACTCACATAGATGGAGTCATAGCAATAGAAAACTGAAGGAAACATTACAAAATGATACAACAGAAATAAGATTAAATTCTGAATGAGGAAAAATAAATACAATGAGTTGCAAAGTTTCATGATTGCCCCACCCCTGTTCTTTTTCTATAGAAATGATTTACTGGGGACATTGGAGGACTCTTCATAAATGTTTGCCACATATCCATACCACAGCAGCCAGGAGAATAATGGGACAGACTTACAAAGGGTCCACAGCAATAAATAAATAAATAAATAAATAAATAAAATACGTAGAGGCCCTAGAAGTAGAGATGAGAGAGCATACACTAGATGAGGCACAATGTGTGAAATTCCTAATTCCTATGTGTTCAGATGGATAATAAGCTGAGGTGGCAACAGCATGTGAATAAATAAAAAAAAAGAGCTCAGTTAAACATGTTGTAAGCTCATTGTCAGCAATCCCTCTCACTGTGTTGTCCTACAGACAAGAATGATAGCATACTTTAACTCAGCTTTCTTCTATGGCATAATCTTCAGGAGCATTGCAGCTAAGATGAAAAAGTGTCTTACTCTACAGACATGTAGAATACGAGTATCATGTAAAGTTGATGATTGCACATCTTGCAGAAGCTTCTTCAGTGTTTTAGAGATTCCTACATTTACATGCTGATACATGTACTCCCAATGACATTTGTGCTTGCTAACAAGAGTTAATTTAAGATGATGTCTGCAGTTCTCAACCATGGTACTGGAAGTAGAAATAATTTCCATAAAAATTATACATCCCTCGCAACATTACAGAATGGAGTTCTATATTCTGCTGCAAAAGTGGTACGTGTAAAGTTACAATGCTTTGTTGGAAGTATTAGGTAATAACAGCAGCTGTGTAGTATAGGAGCAGCAGCAGTGCCGCTTTTTAAACCTATCTGTTTTTCTCCTAACATACATGTAAGTAATCTAAAAATAATTTCCATAATTTTCAATTTGAGTAGATTAGCACTAGTCATAATTTTGTTGTCAATATATTTTACAAACAAAGCCAACAGCACTTGCTTCAGCCTGTTATATGTAGCTTGATGCATTCCACATCCCTGAAGGCCCTCTTTCATGATGTAATTAACAGAACACAATATGTGAATGTAAGAGACAAAAATGTTTTCCTTGTGGATGATACCTATTTTTTAAGCATAGTTACCCTATCAGTCCAAAGACTTACAGACTGGAAAAACCAAAAAAAAGAGAAAGTTAAATTGGTGGTTTTTTCATGCTTAAGGTGGTCTACATAGTGCTCTCCCACTTTAGTACAGCACACAGAACATTCATATAACCACGTCAAACTGCCCCCCCCCCCCCCCAAAAAAAAAAAAAGAAAATAGAAGCCCTTTTTTGTGAGATGTTGTTCAACTCAGTGGCTTGAATGTCAGTTATGTTGTCAAAGCACTGAACTTTCATGTGAATTTCTGGATTTACTGCAGAAAAGAATTTTCCACAATTTGAATTTCAGTCAAGTTGTGACAGCTGTCCACCCGTCCTCATTTCTGTTTGGGGGATAGGGTGAGTAAGAAAAACTTCGCACATATTTTTCTCTTCTTGAAAATGTTTTGGGGAATGTCTTCAACATTTGATTTATACTTGTTGCTCCATTGCAATTTATCTCACAACACTGACACACTACGACTGTACATCCACTACCTAACACTGCTTGATCACAGTCGACTTTCTGAATGTGCATCTGTTGTTTACAGTTGTCAGTACAAGCTGCCACAATAGTTGCTACTTTGAAATAGCTTACACACCAGGAATAAAATCAGTTTTGGAAAGTTTTGGATGGATGATGTATTTATTCTAGTGCAAAAGTATTTGAAGAGATCCCATCCATCATGATGCAAGAAACTGAGAATCCCAAAAAATTAAAGTAATTAAAAATTTACTGCTTGAGATACTCACACTACAAATCCCTATTAGCTGTAGGGCAAGTAGTAGTGTCCTTATTAATAGTGTCCTTATCAAGTTACAAGAACTAGAAAAATATTGTAAACAGGCTTCTGTTGTCACATATATAGATAACTATTTTATTTGAGAAACCTCAGTGTGATCAGGGAAATACTAAGGTACTGACAAAAATAAATAACAGCTATTTAATACAACTGTGCAAACTGCAGCTTTTCTCCAAAAAGTTGTCTCTAATTGAATTTACTTAGTGTATACAAAAATAATTTTAAGCAGTACAGTAACGATTTATTGTTGAACAGATTATGTTTTTCATTAATCTATAGGTACCCTGGGACAATAATGTATGGAGACTGGGGTCAGTGCCATGAATTTGGAGCCGGTTTCTACATTCATAAATCAATAGATGACTCAGTAAGGGAGTTCAAACATGTTAATAACCGTATATCATACATAACTATTCAGACGCAGTGGTTAGACACTACATTTCTAAATGCACACACACCCACAGAAGATAAGGATGACAACATGAAAAAAGAATTCTACAGCCAACTGGAACAAACGTACAACTTATTAAGTAGACACGATGTGAAAACAGTGTTAGGAGATTTTAATGCCAAAGTAGGAAAGGAAGAAATCTACAAGGCAACCATAGGAAATTTTAGCTTACACAGGGAAAGTTCAGAGAATGGGGTTTGACTTATAAACTTTGCAATGATAAATGGCCTCACGATAAGCAGCACAAAATTTCAACATAAACACATTCATTTAGGAACATGGATATCACCAGATGGAAAGGTAGTCAATCAAATAGATCATGTACCTATCCAGAAACGATTCCAAAACAGCATTAAACACGTAAGAACCTTTAGGGGAGCAGATTGTGACACAGACCACACGTTGATAATATCAAAAATGAAAGTGAAACTCAAAAGGAAAGTAAATAGAAATAGAGAAGAAATTACAAGGTATTACATAGGAAACCTGGCGAAAGTAGATATAAAAGAAAATTTTACAAAAGAAATTAAAAGCAACTTAACAAAACCGAGACTGACCAATGCAGAAACACAGGATGTCGAAAGCAGATTGAGACACCTGAAGGGCTGTATTCAAGAAGCAGCTTCCAAAATCATAGGTGAAAGAAAACAACCTAATAAAATTTGGTTTAACACAAAGTGTCAAGAAAAAACGCTGGAAAGAAGAAATGTGAGGAACGCATGGATTAAAGAAAGGGATAATACGACATTGAAGGAAAGATACTATAAATTCTGCCAAGAAATGCAAAGAACCCTAAGACAAGAGAAAAGGGAATACTATAAAAATATGATCAGAGAAGCAGAGGATGATTTCCAACATCACAGGACAAGGCAGATGTATCAAAATATAAAAAAATGATTTGGTAAATTCAATAAAAGGGAACAGTTTGTAAAGGATCAGCATGGGAAAATATTGACCACCAAAAGTGATACAAAACAGATGGAACACATACTTTTCACAACTTCTCAACTGCAATGACCCACACTCTTACTTTAAATTGGAAGAACCTGATACATTTGATACAGCTGATACAGTTACTACCCCATCACTAAATGAAATACAGCAAGCAATAAAGAAATTAAAGAATAACAAGGCTTGTGGCAAGGACAAGGTATACGCTGAGTTATTAAAGAATGGAGGCCCACAACTGGAATTAGAAATACAGGTGCTAATACAAACAATTTGGGGGATGGGAACCATTCCTGCAAATTGGAAAACTGCAATTGTGCACCCCATGTTTAAGAAGAATGATCCACTAGTTTGTGATAACTACAAAGGAATTGCATTACTGGATGTCACCTACAAAATCTTATCAAGCTGCCTATTAAACAGGCTGATACCAATAACAAAAGAACTGATTGGGGACTATCAATGCGGTTTCCGCAGAAACAAATCCACATTAGATAACTTATTCACCCTAAGATAAGTAACTGAGAAGGTGTGCGAATTCAATGTACATGTCCACATATTATTCGTAGATTTTAAAAAGGCCTATGATAGCATACACTGACAGACACTCCTAAATATAATGAAGGAATTTAAAATACCATCAAAATTAATCAGATTAGTTAAAATGTGTATCAATGAAATTTTAGTCGCATAAAGACACCGGTAGGAGAAACTGAAGATTTTAAGGTGTACACTGGACTGAGACAAGGGGATGCCATTTCACCAATTTTATTTAACCTTGTCCTAGAGAAGATTGATAGAGAATTTTCTAAAACGAGTCCACAAGGGATCCAGCTACAAGATGTGAACATTACAAGACTTGCCTATGCAAATGATGTAGCACTAATAAGTAGTTCCAAAAGAGAATTAATCAGAATGATGCAAAATTACTACAAAATTGCTGAGAAAACAGGATTACATGTTAATGAAGAAAAGACAGAATACCTACCCATAAGTAATAAAACCAGAAAAGATGCACATCTGACTGTAGATGGAGTCAATTTCTAGACTGTTGACCACTTTAAGTACCTAGGAAGTATTTTTAGTAATAACAACAGAACAGCTATAGAAATAGATGCCAGTTTATCAACAGCAAACAAGACACTTTTCAGTTTCATCAAAATTCTAAGAAAAATATCACTTAGCAGTAACTTCAAAATCTGCTTATATCAATTGACCATTATACCTGTTATGTTATATGGATGTGAAACATTAATATGTAGAAAGAAAGACGAAGAAAAGCTGTTGATATTCTAAAAAAAAGTACTAAGGAAAATTTTTGGACCTTTGTACGATGAAAATAACATGGAATGGAGAATAAGAAGAAATGAAGAATTAAGAGGGCTGTACAAACACCGTAACATCATCGAAGTGCTCAAGAGGAGAAGGATGAATTGGGCAGGCCATATAGCAAGAATGACAGAGAATAGACTAGCTAGAATGGCATTCAGCAGAACAATAGAAGGAACGAGAAAAAGAGGGAGACCCAGAATCAGATGGCGGGACAACATTCGGGAGGACACAATGATGATGAACAGCAGCAGCAACTAGACAAACAGCGCTTTGGACAGGCAGAAGTTGAAGAAGCTCATAGAGCAGGCATGTAGTCGATAAGGCCCTTGTCACATGTAAAGTAAAAAAGTAAATAGGTACCTTGGTTCATTCCACATCGCTGAAATTCTTGCTCTTGATGGGATCTGTGGAACATGATGAATGAGATGAATCAATGACAGATGACTCACAACAAATGGTGGCACATGCCCACACTAAGTACTGTACAAACTCTTCGTAACAAAAGTACCATCATAAAAGGGTATCTTGGTAGGAAGGATGGAGCATGTTATATTGGATGGAGAGTCATTGACAGATGTAGAAGTAGCATTAGGTATACCCCTAGCAAATGTGCAGGAGTCCTTGCCATCTGTGTTTTATATTGGTGACCTGACAGATTAAAAGTAACATCATACATTTTGCAGATGATGCAGTTATCCATAATGAAGTACTATTTGAAAAAGGGTTGCACAAATATTCAGTCATACCTCTATAAGATTTCAAAGTGGTACTAAGGCTGGGAACATGCTTTAAACATTCACAATTACTGGGGAAATGCAATCAATCTACAAAGAAGATTGCTAACAAAACACTTGTGTGACCCAACCTAGAATGTTGCACAAGTGTATGGGGACCATACCAAATCAGTCAAACAAAGGATGTTCATTGTTTACTACCAAGTAAAGTGCAAATGGTCATAAGTGTGTTTGGCCCATGGGGTAGCATGACAGGGATGCCAAAAAATCTGAGCTGGTAGACCCTTGAACATAAAGGTCAGCTATCCTGTGAAGGTCTATTTACAAAGTTTCAAGAACCAGTATTACGGCAGATCTAGGAATATACTACAGTTCTCACTGTATTGCTCATGTAGGGACTGTGAAGACAAGAGTAAACTAGCTATAACAATCATTTTGTTGTATATTCCACACACAATTGGAACAGGAATAAACATAATATATGCTACAATGAAAAGCACCCTGTGCCCTGCACTTCATAATGGTTTACAAAATGTAGATATAGCTACAGAGTGGTTTGCAATTTCGCCCAGGGCACTGGCGGTATGTCAGGCGATTAAGTGTTTTACACCTCTCATGCTCTGGTTGGCCAAATTCTGTAGACAGAATGAACTTCCACTACTAGTACTTGAATTGTCTCCTTTTGAATCAGTACCATAATGAATGTAAAGCCCACATATTTGCTACATATTCGTATATCCCACAATTAATTAATTGAGATGAAATATTAATACCCTTCTCTGGAGCATGCCTGAAATTTCTTCTGCATCTGTCAACGACTCTCCATCCACGATAACATGCTGTATCCTCTCTGTTAAGAAACCCTAAATCATGAAAAAATTTTGTTTGGTACCTCACATAATCTTAATTTTGCTAATAATGGAGTAATGTCAGTTAAATGCTTTTTTGGAGGGGATTATTCTGTTTGAGATACCTCATCATGTTTGAGCTCAGATTAAGTTCCAGGATTCCACAATTGGTGGATGGCAATGAAACAGGATGGTAGTTTTGTGGACAATTTCTGCTACTCTTCTTGTTTATAGGCATGACTTGTGTTATCTTCCAATCACTGTTCACCCCATTTTGTTCAAGGCATCTACTATATATTACAGTTATGCCTGCCTGGCTAGCTGTGCAGTCTAACGCACTGCTTCCCGACCAGAATGGCATGCCGGTCCCTGGCAAAAAATCTGCCCAGCGGATTAGTGTCAAGGTCCAGTGTACCGGCCAGCCTGTGGATTGTTTTTAAGGTGGTTTTCCACCTGCCTTGATGAATGCAGGCTGGTTCCCCTTATTCCGCCTCAGTTACACTATGTCAGTGATTGCTGGGCAAACACTTTCTCCAAGTACGCATACACCATAATTAATCTACCACTCAAACATTGATGTTACACTCATCTGAAATGATGAGATATTCCCGGAAAGGGGGGGGGGGGGGGGCTCCACTGGGGGCCGAACCGCACAATTATCCTGGTTTCGGTGTGGGATGGCAGTGGGGTAAATGGACTGCTGTAGCTTGTTGTGTACTACTGAGGGCTACGGTGGGGATAAAGCCCCTCCAACGTTTGTAGGTCTGCAGCTCAATACATGCATATATTATCGTTTATGAATGTAACTCCTCTGCGGATTCTTAGAGGTATTCCATTGGGCACTGGATCTTCATTTGTAGTTAATTTAGCTCTATCTCAGCACCACTGACACTAATACTGTCATTCATCTTTGCCGTGTTGTGGGAAGTATATGTGAGCACTACCTCTGTATAGTTCTTAATGAAGGAACATTTGAAAATGGAATTCTCACTTTTGCAGAGGTGCAATAAGTAAACTGGGCAGTACTTCTATATCTTTCTTCATAAAAGAGCATTTGAAAACGGAATCACCATTTTTTAAGAGGTTTGAGAAGTAAAATGGAGCAGTAGTTTTCGTAAGTTGCTTGAATTTCTGGAATACTGTGTTGCAAATGTATGTTAGTTTGTTCTGTTACAATGGAATGAAAGGTGTTGAATTACGTGTGAATAGTTTTTTTTTTTTTTAAGATGATCTACTATTTCCCTTTATATGTGCTGTACGCAGATGTAGTCCTTGCTTAATTATGTGATTGCATGTTTTGGTGCAAAAACAGCAACTGAAAAAGTGTACACAACATCTCCTTTCTGAAGCTAACAGATATTCTATCAGTATAGGACGCTATTTGCGTAGGTTACTGTCAAGCGTAGGTACTCGTGCTTTTCCCCTACTAAAACACACACACACACACACACACACACACCCCTCCCCCTTCTCTGAAATCTTGGTTGTGGTGACAGACTCATCTGTAGTGTAGCACGGCCACGTCTCTAGGTAAAGTTGGAAGATGACAATTTTATTTGAGTTGACGAAACCAACGAAAGTGAAAGCCAAATGGAGGTTGTGGTACCAAATTGCCTTGTAGCGCTGATAATGTTTACGTATCCTTGCTAGTGTTGCAAGACAAAAACTTTTATTACACTGTGTCGTAACATCTGTATTTCATCCTTACCTTAAAGTAACCACCGGTAAATAAAAATTTACGCTAGGTCAGTATATTGTACATACTTTTCCGTTTTTTAGGGAGCGTTTCTACTACTCTGTAGCTTCATTTACCGGCTTTGGCATTCTTATAGTTCTGGTTTTCGGTACATTCAGTCATGTTACGCGCTCATCACTGCTCCGCTTTTCAAGAATTGAGTGCCGGCAACAATTGTCACAATAGAAGACGTGAATGTTGTTCACTAAAAAAAACAAAGACACTTGGTGTTATCCTAATGGATTTTTCAAAACAAAAAATTGCCGAAAGGATTGTTTTGAACTTTACTAAATTTCTGTTGTATATCCATTTGGCAACACCATCATCCGACACGATTTTGTTAAACTGTGTCGTAGTTTTAAACTCATCTCAGCGTCCAAGCATTGCGACCATATTTAGGCGCATGAAAGTGTTTTTATTTGTCCTAAACCTAAAGTTCTCTGACATGTTTTGGTACGTTAGCTGGTGCTATGAAAACGCGTTTTCTACTATGTAACTATAATTTCATTTACTTCAAATGGAAGTTATAATGCACGCTGAGGAATTTTCAGTGATTCGCACCGTTCTTCGTCACCAAAACGTGGTACCGGTAGCTAACACCTTGTTTTCAAATCAGGGCGATACTCTTGATGATTACGTGCCTGAGGGTCGTAAACCTTTCATTTGCGGCAAACCAAAGAGTATTCGTATGAAACAGGGAGTACAGAGTAAAGGGGAAAAAACCATTGTTTCACGAATGACATGGCAGCTCTTTGAACTTGTTTAATCACGATTGACTTCGGTGTGGTCCACTGAGATAAATGCTGTTGCATATGCCATTAGCATTATATTTGACATTAACTGACGTGAGCCTGCTGAGTTAGATCTGTGTCATATACCACACATCTTGGACAAACGTCACTCTGACATACCTTCAAGTGACGCGAGGATCCTCTTATCACATCTGTCTTTCGGTAAGTGAAACAACAGCAACATGATATTTCCGCGTTTATATTTGTTGAACAATCTATTTTTTAGTTTACATCAGCTGCATTGTTATCTCTAGATGAATTTTACCCAACTTAAACACGATAACAGCACTGAAAAGCCGGCCGCGGTGATCTCGCGGTTCTAGGCGCGTAGTACGGAACCGTGCGACTGCTACGGACGCAGGTTCGAATCCTGCCTCGGGCATGGATGTGTGTGATGTCCTTAGTTTGGTTAGGTTTAAGTAGTTCTAAGTTCTAGGGGACTAATGACCACAGCAGTTGAGTCCCATATTGCTCAGAGCCATTTGAGGACTGAAAAAATAATTTTCATTGTTTACCAACCTAAGTATGTACACATGTTTGTTTTCCGATAGTCAAGCGCAAATCCACAAATTCAGGACAAATGTAAGCGAAATATTTTGAGGGCAACAGACTTCATTATCACCTATTTTCTGTAACTGTGTATGAGGGAAGGGGCAACCAAATACTTCGTAGTTTGGAGTTGAGGAAGCAGAATTGATGTGGAACCCGTCTGTATTTACTATTGAAGTTAAATGTAGCTTATTTTCTTGTTGGATACTTGTGCACTTTGAAGTGCCTTATTCCTGCACACGCAATATTGAAACGAACGACTCCCAGTTACTATCGACAGTATCATACGTGGATTTTACAAAAATTGGCAGACCTAAATAATTATACATCAGTTTTTTTGCGTTATGGTATATCATGGTCATGAACAAAGACCTCATTGACTGCTATACTTCCTTAATTAATACCTTAATAAATTTAATTTTCGCTATTTTATTGTGATGAAAAGCTTCAAGCAAACCTATTTTCATTCTCTGATTACAGAAAAAAACTTCCATGTAACTAAAGGTACACCCCTTTTTGGAAGTTTCTATTTAGCTGTTTTACAAGTTTTGGGCTTCGGAATTTTTTTCTGTAAAACAGTTGGATGCACAAAGGCGTCTTTTTATTGTCTACTTCACTCTTGTTGCCGCGGTACTGTCAGCTCGCATGCGATCCTTGGCAAACGCAGAGTAATCGCAAGGTTCGACATTTGTATTGCAGGTTCGATGCACAAGAATTTGTTGCTATCATGTTTTGGGATGCCCGGGGTCGAAGCCTGCAGCGTCTCTACTTAACGTTTCCGAAATAGTGTAGATAAATTAATTTGAATTTATACTTCCTAAATAACAAAATCGAATTCTGAAAAGTACCCACTGCGCTCAATACAGATACAAACTCCTTCCTTAACTATTTTCTGGCCTCGAGTCATAAAGTCCTTTGCCTACAAACATTGCAGCAGTTCTGTGATAACGTCAGGAATGTGTTCTATATGAAAGAAACAAGTGTTTCCCATCCAAGAACTAGTTTACCCCAATCAGTTCATTTACTCATTCTAGATTCTTGTTCGTAATGGCAGAGCTACGACGGTCCATAGAAGGCTGATCTCCATAATCGGTATCTTACTTTCGTTGTCGAGATATTTCTCTATATTCGCGTTTGCAGTCATGCACTGATCAGCATACGTATGAGACAGTTGTCTTACTAACTTGTAAGACTATCATACAGTTGGTTTGCGCGAAGTGACACCATTCGATACAACCTTGGTGGTACTGATATTAGCAAAACTTGCTCCTGTTCTCCATCCCCATTTACTCTCTCAAATGATTCTAGCTTCTGGAAAAAAGCCCACGCTATGTTTACATTGAGGCATGCATTTGTTCTGCCCTGTCGTGCAGCTCGAAGACCAAGCGCAGTGTTGAGGACATTCCCCACACTTTGTTCGTACATGTTTCATCTAATTTTTCAAACTCATGAACATGTCCTTTTTCTAAAACGTAACTTGCTAGCAGTTTTAATACACAGTTTTTTTGGGTCCTGTCAGTTATTAGGTGCAGAGCGCATTTGTGTTGGTGTTCATTACTGAGAACGGAAGGTCACGATTTGTCATCGCACAAATTATATTCATATATAGCGTAGTTAATAGGTTAACAAAATATACAGTACCACAAAAATTGTAGTTGCTTTTGACTATTAGAACAGAAGATCAGTCGTCAAAGTCGAGATGAGAATATTGTTAAGTATGAATGATTTATTACTCAACTGGATTATTTGAGATGGGTAGTCAATAATATGATATGATGCACCCTATTACAGAGTTTACTTACTTGACTACACAATCGTGGGCAAAAAATAAGCAAATCAGCAATAACAATATAGTCAATGCACAGACAGTTCTCGCAATGTGCACATATGATGTAAGCAAACTGGTCATATTTCTCATGGAAACACTTTCGTTTATTCCTTCTTCGAAGCAGTACTACACGGGTGTTTGAAATACACTAGGGAAGTCTTTAGTCTAGCTGCACTGAAAAAATGCAAATTTGATTAAGTTGGAGAATCGTGCCGCCGAGGATGGAAATATGCAAACGATTAAAGGCAAAAGAAGTGGCTTCTGCACCACATATTGAAGTCGTTGTCAGGAGATACCATAACTGTATCTGTGATAAATTTCACAAATGTTTTATGTGGACGGAAGATGTCGGCAGGTTGCACAATGCCTGTGCACTTTGCTGGAATCGGCTTGTTGATGAATTCGACGCCTTCAGGAATCGTAGAGTTGTATAATTCGTCATCACTATTGGCTGTACAGGAGTGCACAAAAATAAGGGCTTTTTCTTGCATGCCTGACCACATTTCTTGTTCGAGGAAGACATTTAAATCCCTCTTCATCGTTTTAGGAGATTTGCTAGGAAACGCCTTGATGTTAGGAAAATCTATATTCATAATTGCAGGAAAATGGCCAGTAGGTTTCGATACAAGGACATACAAATGTGGTAGCAGCGTACCATGCATCACAATCCCAGGCATCATCATATAAGAGTGTGCGGTTGCCGGTATGGATTCAACCGCCCCAAAAACATGCTTACTTCCATTCACAGAGAGAATACCTGTCGGGATGGTAACTCTACATCAAATCTTGATTGGTCGGCGTTAATTACTTGATCTTCACAGAGAGAACCTGTCGGGATGGTAACTCTACATCAAATCTTGATTGGTCGGCGTTAATTACTTGATCTAGTAACACACCTTTTGCCTCGACGAGAGACTGATTTCTGTCACGAACTTATGAACTTTTTGCTGAATATCGGCATTCCCTTCAACCAACTACTTGGTTATTTTGCTGCATTTTTCTGTCTCTCTGCTGTAAAATGATCACGTAATTCATGCTCCAGAATTTTTGGGTTTGACGAACGACTTTTGTTTTAGCTTGTAACACACACTTGCTCTTTATTTCCCTTTTCTTTGCTACCACTGTTGTAATTTTCAGGCACGGTGTCATCTCAGTTGCTAATCCAGGACGACACAGACGGGGATAATCAACATTTCCAACCTTTTCCCTAGGTTGTTTTGTCCATATCTCGTACACAACTTCCAGGTATCCTTTTGGGAATTTAGCTCGTTTTCTCGGTGGTGATGGCTTATAAGATAACCCGTTTCTTTCTCTGAAAATCCTCCACATTGCTTCATTCCTCACTGCCTCGGCACTATAAATTTCTTCATATGATTTCTAGTTCAAATGGTTCAAATGGCTCTGAGCACTATGGGACTCAACATCTTAGGTCGTAAGTCCCCTAGAACTTAGAACTACTTAAACCTAACCTAAGGACATCACACACACCCATGCCCGAGGCAGGATTCGAACCTGCGACCGTAGCAGTCCCGCGGTTCTTCTCCTGTAGGTACATCTTCAGCAAGACCAAAGCACTCCACCAACAGTTTCACAATTACTGCTTGTCTCAATGCCCCAGGGTGAAACACTAACTCTGTAAACACATTTCCATGCCACAAAGATAATCTGATCTACTCAAACTGCAAACACAAACGCATGTGGAGTATTGCGACCCCAGCGCTCCTTGCAGAGTGATACGTAAATGGAGGACTTTAGTAGAGAGGGGAAACCTATTGCCCCCCCTTCCATACCCTCCTCTTCCGTCAATAGCGTTGCAGCATAACATTGGGAACCTTACGAAGAGTTTTTTCTTTCTAGCCAGTAACAAAAAATAGTTTTGTTCTATTCTCCGTAACAACTACCGTGACCTTCCCTTGTGTGAACGTTGGCAACAGTAAGCGACGTCTAGTCTCTGTGCGGAACAGAAAACTGATTACTCACTCATTTTGATATGTTATAAAGAAAGAAACAAGGTGGAAAGTAGAGACAACTCCGCTCATCTCGCTTTGGCAAGAAAATTGAGTAGTATGTCCACATAGCTATTAGAGTTCTGTCACATCGTCGTGAATGTACGTGTTCGAACGAAAAAGTTCATCTACTGCTAACGATTCCCTCATATAAGAGAAACCCCTAGTTTTATTCCGGTAGGTGATTGTATACGATAGAACAATCATCACACTGTACCACAAATTTGCACAAGAAGATGAGAGGAATATATATTTTTTAAGAGCAGTGCTGAAACATTTCTGGAGACGGAATAGTGTGTATCCACCGTACTTGGCTAAAACGAACGTACTTTGTAAACAATTTGGTATCATTATTTGTGTTAGATTTATCCTAAAGCTTTATCAAGTTTTGGTGTGCATCTTAATGCAAACAACTCAAAAAGTAACTCACTTAAGTTTGTGTATAATCGCCATTGGCATGTTTCTGATAAGAGACGTATCCTGTGCCGATCAAAATCCTAAATTTGGAATTACATGACTTTATAGCGGGACGGTAAGGGGTTACAAAAGGTTTCTGGGCGTATGCTTTATACAAGACGTGAAAACATGTAGAAAAAGTTCGCAGCCAAACATATTTTTTCGATGTGTGTTGACAGGAGAATACAGCGCTGAATCCTGTTTTGTGAATATTCTTTTGACATCGGTACGCATCTAGGGATGAGCTTGTAATTCACAAACATCAAGTGAAATGCGTAATGATAAAGACTGGATTCGTAGTAGTGGTAGTGGTGGTAATAGTATTAGTAGTAGTAGTAGTAATCATCCGTGGATTACTTATACAATGATAATGGACATATCGTGGTTTTGCAGTTTCAGAACAAATAATTCATACATCCAACCATTTAAATATTTACTGGTCTAGTTCAATGATGGCGGTACAGTTAGTAGGAAACATCCTCGCATTTGAATTAGACCACTGAAAATCTAAATCACGATGGCCGGGTAGAGATCAGAGCCTCTGTCTTCCCGAATTCAAGCCTAGGCTGTTTAAAACAGCGCAACCTCATTAGGTTTATCTCTTGTGCAGCACTTCTGAGAGGTGGATTTCAAATCTTGCTCGACAGTCCTGATTCAGATTTCCCGAGGTTTATGTAATTGCCAAGATGGATTCATAGACAGACCACGTAAGATTCCTTTCAACTCAGTTACAGCAGTGGTCGCCACACTGTGGCCCGAATCGTGGCCCATTTCACAGAAGTTTTGAATGGACGGAAGTACAAAACATCGGCAGGTTTGCACAATGCCTGTTCACTCCACTGGAATCAGCTTCTTGATGAATTCAACGGCTTCAGGAACTGTATCATTCGCCATCTCTACTGGCTGTACAGATGTGCACCAAAAGAAGGGCTTTAGCTTTTCTTGTATATCTGGCCACATTACTTGTTCTACGAAGACATTTAAATTCCTCTTCGTCATATTAGCAGATTTGCCAGCAGGGCTTTAGCTTTTCTTGTATATCTGGCCACATTACTTGTTCTACGAAGACATTTAAATTCCTCTTCGTCATATTAGCAGATTTGCCACCAAATGCCTTGATGCTCGGTAAATTTATATTCATATTTGCAGGAAAATGGCCGGTAGGCTCCTGTGGGTAGGAGGTACCATCCATTTCAATCCCAGGCATTATCATATAAGAGATTTTGGTTACCACTGTGGATCCAACGGCACCAAAAGCGTGCTTACTTCCCTTCACTGCGAGAGGGCGTCTAGATCGTAACTATCCATCAAATCTTGATTGGTCGGTGTTAATTACTTGATCTGGCAACATACGTTTTTCCTCAACGAGAGACCTAATTTCTCTCACGAAGGGATAAGCTTGTTGTTGAATATGGGCATCCCCTTCAATCAACCGCTTGCTAACTTTGTGGGTTATTTTACGACAGACAATCGTATTCTTACGTTTAAATTTCTTTACATTCGATGTGGAAGCTCTGAACTGCAGTGAATTGTTAGTCAGATTTTATAGCGATATACATCTAGCGACTAGCATCCGAATACAAACACGTCAACTAAAGTTATTCATCTTTTGGATCTGCAGCTCTTGTCCTTTATTTCCGCATTTGCAGTTAAATTACAGGATATGGGTTCCGCCTTTTTGCAAAACACAGTTTTTTCTTTTCACCCAAACATGTTTCAGCACATCTGGGCCATCATCAGTGGGTTTTCGTTTATGGAAAGCGTGATTTTTTTTATAGTAACATAGTGCTCACAGCGTTTTGCGAAGTAAAAAGCCCTTTATAAAGAAAGGAAATACACAAAGTACGTTACACCGAAGCGCCAAAGAAACTGGTACAGCCATCCGTATTCAAATACAGAGATATGTTAACAGGCAGAATACGGCGCTGGGGGCGGTAACGCCTGTATAAGTGTGTGGCGCAGTTGTTACATCTGTTACAGCTGCTACAATGACAGGTTACCAACATTTAAATGAGTTTGAACGTGGTGTCATAGTAGGCGCAAGAGCGGTGGGTCACAGCATCTCCGAGGTAGCAATGAATTTTCCCATACGACCATTTCACGAGTGTACCATGAATATCAGGATCCAGTAAAACATCAAATTTCCGACATCGCTGCGGCCGGAAAAAGATCCTGCAAGAACGGCACCAACGACGACTGAAGAGAATCGTTCAACGTGGCAGAAGTGCAACACTTTCGGAAACTGTTGTAGATTTCAATGCTGGGCCATCAACAAGTGTCAGCGTGCAAACCATTCAACGAAACATCAACGATATGGACTTTCGGAGCCGAAGACCCGTGTAACCTTGATGATTGCAAGACACAAATCTTTACGCCTCGCCTGTGCCCGTCAACACTAATATTCGACCGTTGATGAGTGGAAACATGTTGCCTGGTCGGACGAGTCTCGTTTCAAATTTTGACGAGCGGATGGAGACAACCGCATGAATCCATGGATCCTGCGTGTCAGCATGGGACTGTTCAAGCTGGTGAAGACTGTGATGGTGTGAGACGTGTGCAGTTGGCGTGATATGGGACCCATGATACATCTAGATACGACTTTGACATGTGACACGTACTTAAGCATTCTGTCTGATCACCTGCATCCATTCGTGTCTGTTGTGCTATCCGACGGACTTGGGCAATTCCAACAGGACAATGCGACACCCCACACGTCCAGAATTGCTACAGAGTGGCTCCAGGAACACTCTTCTGAGTTTAAACTCTTCCGCTGGCCGCAAAACTCCCCAGACGTGAACATTATCGAACATATCTTGGATACGTAGTAGAGATCTCCAAAATGGTTCAAATGGCTCTGAGCACTATGGGACCTAACAGCTGTGGTCATCAGTCCCCTAGAACTTAGAACTACTTAAACCTAACCAACCTAAGGACATCACACACATCCATGCCCGAGGCAGGATTCGAACCTGCGACCGCAGCAGTCGCTCGGTTCCGGACTGAGCGCCTAGAACCGCGAGACCACCGCGGCCGGCAGAGATCTCCACCCCCTCGTACTCTTACGGATTTATGGACAGTTCTGCAGGATTCTTGGTTTCACTTTCCTCCAGCACTACTTCAGACATTAGTCGAGTTCATGCCAAATCGTGTTGTGGCACTTCTGCATGCTCGTGGGGCCCTACATGATATTAGGCAAGTGTGTCAGTTTCTTTGGCTCTTCAGTGTAATATGTGTATGCAGTGTTCTCGGAATCCAAAAGAAGAAAGATCAGTCACAACAAAACATGACAAGCTTTCAATGTAGGATACCATACAGTCGGTCTTGAAAAACCACATAATGTAAAATCACGTTTTCAATAAACAAAAACCCACTGATGATGGTACAGGGGTGCTGAAACATGTTTGGGCTAAAAGGCGGAACTCATATCCTGTAGTAACGTGAAGAGTTTCTTAAGACTATTGTTTTCCTGTTCAGTAACAAACAAAAATACTTAACTGAGATAGCAATATTTTAAGATATGCTTAATTTAATTGACATTGGTGAATCGGGCCGTAAGTGAAGTGAAGTTGTTCGCTCACTTTAGGGACAAAGGTGTGCGTAGCGCGGCCTCTGTGGTCTTAGAGGATAGGCGACAAGGGGAATGTTTTATTGTTCGTTTTCCATTACTGACATCTGCCGAGCGTGCGCGACTCCCACCGATCAGCTGCCATACCGTAAATTTTGACACATGCATTAATGAATGCGCATTACACAGACGGTCATCTTCGTATGAGGTACTTACTTGTAGCAAGGAATATTCGTTTAATTAACGCTGTTGTAATACAACGCAGTGAGTAGAAGAATACTGAAATAGATTATGAAACATTTGTGATGGTGTCTCTATTCAATAGTGCATTGAGATATAACTACAAATATTATTATTTATCAAAGTCATTCACACATATATTAAAGCCAACATCACTTTACCACGCAATTATACAGGGTGTACATAAAGTCCGGGAACTCTTTCCGTTATGTATTGCACAAGAACTAAACATTATAGACATGTCATACATATTGCATTTTGAACAGAAACTCTGAATTTTTTTTTTTTATGAACATTCGATATGCGAACCATGAGAAAGGTAATCGGAATCTTGCCATACCCGTCCCAGCATGGCGTCGTCGACTGTGGCAGTCGCTTCCGGTATTCTCTGCCGGAGCTCTGTTGCATCACGCGATAAAGGCGGTATATACACCAGATCTTTAATGTGTCCCCAGAGGAAAAAGTCACACGGAGAGATCTGCTGATTGGGAAGGCCATTTCATGAAACAGCTGTCCCCTTCAGTAGCACGGCCATGTTTGCGACTAGCGCTAACTAACGAAATTACCAAATTACGCTGTGGCTGTATACATGAAAAAAAAAAACTTTCAGGGTTTCTCTTCAAAATGACATATGTACGATATCTGCACAATGTTTGGTTCTTGTGCAATAAATAATTGAAAATGCTCCCAGACTTTATGTACATCCTATAGTGTCATAATTGTTAGATGGCTGATGTTAGACGCAGTCTGAAACAGACGACAAAAAACACAGTGTGTTCCGTATTATGCCGACTTTTTACGATCATTACTTGGCGGACGGCGGCCAGTTTATGGTGCCCTAACTATGGCAAGTTTCTTGGGGGCTCGTAACGGTAGTTTATGCATGTTGCCGTTTAATTAGATTTGTACGTATGCGACCTGACGTTCCACGCTACACTGTCAATATTGGCTCTTGAACAAAAAGCTTGACGACCACCGGCCGGAGTGGCCGTGCGGTTCTAGGCGCTACGGTCTGGAGCCGAGCGACCGCTACGATCGCAGGTTCGAATCCTGCCTCGGTCATGGATGTGTGTGATGTCCTTAGGTTAGTTAGGTTTAATTAGTTCTAAGTTCTAAGCGACTGATGACCTCAGAAGTTAAGTCGCATAGTGCTCAGAGCCATTTGAGCCACTGATTTAGACTACTGATCTTTCAAGCTTTCCAAGCAAAATTGATATCTACATAATTTCCATGTTTGGACCCGAATTAATGTCATTTTGCTAGACCTTTTATATCTTCTCTTGCTGGCGGTTTCAGGTAGGTGGAGCACAGATCTCTATTACTGTGTACGATCAGAGCACAGACAGTGAACATGTGAGCTATCTGTAGCACATCTAAACCCACTAAACCAATGAAGTGCATGGCAGAGAGTGCTACCCAATCAGAACCGGTTCAAAAGGTCCCAGGAACAAAGCGGCCGCTTTTAGCGTACGGCAGAGGAGCTTTTTAGCGTACGGCAGAGGAGCTCAAGTGCAGAATTTGTATATAGGGTGGTCCATTGATCGTGACCGGGACAAATATCTCACAAAATAAGCGTGAAACGAAAAAACTACAAAGAACGAAACTCGTTTAGCTTGAAGGGGGAAACCAGATGGCGCTATGGTTGGCCCGCTAGATGGCACTGCCATAGGTCAAACGGATATCAACTGCGTTTTTAAAAATAGGAACCCCCATTTTTATTACATATTTGCGTAGTACGTAAACAAATATGAATGTTTTAGTTGGACCACTTTTTTCGCCTTGTGATAGATGGCGCTGTAATAGTCACAAACATATGGCTCACAATTTTAGACGAACAGTTTGTAACAGGTAGGTATTTTAAATTAAAATACAGAACATAGGTACGTATGAACATTTTATTTCCGTTGTTCCAATGTGATACATGTACCTTTGTGAACTTATCATTTCTGAGAACGCATGCTGTTATAGCGTGATTACCTGTAAATACTACATTAATGCAATAAATGCTCGAAATGATGTCCGTCGACCTCAATGCATTTGGCAATACGTGTAACGACATTCCTCTCAACAGCGAGTAGTACGCATTCCGTAATGTTCGCACATGCATTGACAATGCGCTGACGCATGTTGTCAAGCGTTGTCGGTGAATCACGATAGCAAATATCCTTCAACTTTCCCCACAGAAAGAAATCCGGGGACGTCAGATCCGGTGAACGTGCGGGCCATGTATGGTGCTTCGACGACCAATCCACCTGTCATGTCATGAAAAATGCTACTCAATACCGCTTCAACCGCACGCGAGCTATGTGCCGGACATCCATCATGTTGGAAGTACACGGCCATTCTGTCATGCAGTGAAACATCTTGTAGTAACATCGGTAGAACATTACGTAGGAAATCAGCATACATTGCACCATTTAGATTGTCATTGATAAAATAGGGACCAATTATCATTCCTTCCATAATGCCGCACCTTACATTAACCCGCCAAGGTCGCTGATGTTCCATTTGTCGCAGCCATCGTGGATTTTCCGTTGCCCAATAGTGCATATTATGCCGGTTTACGTTACCGCTGTTGGTGAAAAATGGTTCAAATGGCCCTGAGCACTATGGGACTTAACATCTGAGGTCATCAATCTCCTAGAACTTAGAACTACTTAAATCTAACTAACCTAAGGACATCACACACATCCATGCCCGAGGCAGGATTCGAACCTGCAACCGTAGCAGTCGCACAGTTCTGGACTGAAGCGCCTAGAACCGCTCGGCCACCGCGGCCGGCCGCTGTTGGTGAATGACGCTTCGTCGCTAAATATCTGGCCAGCCCACAACTCTTCTAGAACTGCGTGAACAGGTCGAGCAGCCGTGGAATAACGTACCCCAGGGCAGTATTTGCCGTCTGTATGACTGACTGGATTCTAGAATCAGCGCTTTTATTTGACACCACAGAAGGCTACATTACATACTAATTGGATATGGGTCGATACCTGCTACCTCAGAACCGCTTGTGCTACGGATCTGTAAATGTAATCATTTCATGTACCCCATATGCATTGTTGCGACAATGAATCTTGAATTTTTCTGTGCGAGCCCTGATTTCTCTTATTTTATCGTGATGATCATTTCTCCCTATGCAGGTGTGCTGCGTGGACGTCCAAATCCTCGTCTACTGGGTGAGAATGTTAACGTGATCACTGACTGATACCAGAATCGCATCAAAACTGACACAGTACGTCCAAATTGTGTGGCAGTTCTCTGAAAGAACTATCCTGCCACTCGAAGGCCACAGTTTGACCCATTCAAACTCGCTCAGTTGGCTTGTAGGGAGCTCGAGTTTCACTCCGTCGTATGGTTGCTTGCTTGCCTGTTCCACAAGTTTGAGCTTTCTGGCTGTAAGTGCCTTGGTAGCTGTCTGTTGGCGGACGACTTTGAAACCATTATCAGTAGAGGAAGGTGGAGTAAAGTGGCCACTACAAAGGAAATTTGATTTTCATCAGACCATGGTTACTGATAGAATCTTACCGCTTACACATTCTGAATCTACCTACTATACGAGGTGCATTCAAGTTCTAAGGCCTCCGATTTTTTTTTCTAATTAACTACTCACCCGAAATCGTTGAAACTGGCGTTACTTCTCGACGTAATCGCCCTGCAGACGTACACATTTTTCACAACCCTGACGGCATGGTTCCATGGCAGCGGCGAAGGCTTCTTTAGGAGTCTGTTTTGACCACTGGAAAATCGCTGAGGCAATAGCAGCACGGCTGGTGAATGTGCGGCCACAGAGAGTGTCTTTCTTTGTTGGAAAAAGCCAAAAGTCACTAGGAACCAGGTCAGGTGAGTAGGGAGCATGAGGAATCACTTCAAAGTTGTTATCACGAAGAAAATGTTGCGTAACGTTAGCTCGATGTGCGGGTGCGTTGTCTTGGTGAAACAGCACACGCGCAGTCCTTCCCGGACGTTTTTGTTGCAGTGCAGGTTGGAATTTGTTATTCAACACATTTTCGTCGGATACACCTGTTACCGTAGTGCCCTCTGGAACGCAATGGGTAAGGATTACGCCCTCGCTGTCCCAGAACATGGACACCACCATTTTTTCAGCAGTGGCTGTTACCCAAAATTTTTTTGGTGGCGGTGAATCTGTGTGCTTCCATTGAGCTGACTGGCGCTTTGTTTCTGTATTGAAAAATGGCATCCACATCTCATCCATTCTCACAAGCGACAAAAAGAAAGTCCCATTCATGCTGTCATTGCGTGTCAACATTGCTTGGCAACATGCCACACGAGCAGCCGTGTGGTTGTCAGTCAGCATTCGTGGCACCCACTTGGATGACACTTTTCGCATTTTCAGGTCGTCATGCAGGATTGTGTGCACAAAACCCACAGATATGCCAACTCTGGAGGCGATCTGTTGAACAGTCATTCGGCGATCCCCCAAAACAATTGTCTCCACTTTCTCGATCGTGTCGTCAGACCGGCTTGTGCGAGCCCGGGGTTGTTTCGGTTTGTTGTCACACGATGTTCTGCCTTCATTAAACTGCCGCACCCACGAACGCACTTTCGACACATCCATAACTCCATCACCACATGTCTCCTTCAACTGTCGATGAATTTCAATTGGTTTCACACCACGCAAATTCAGAAAACGAATGATTGCACGCGTTCAAGTAAGGAAAACGTCGCCATTTTAAGTATTTAAAACAGTTCTCATTCTCGCCGCTGGCGGTAAAATTCCATCTGCAGTACGGTGCTGCCATCATTGGGACGTATTGACAATGAATGCGGCCTCATTTGAAACAATGCGCATGTTTCTATCTCTTTCCAGTCCGGAGAAAAAAAATCGGGGGCCTTAGAACTTGAATTCACCTTGTATCACATCAAATACACTCCTGGAAATTGAAATAAGAACACCGTGAATTCATTGTCCCAGGAAAGGGAAACTTTATTGACACATTCCTGGGGTCAGATACATCACATGATCACACTGACAGAACCACAGGCACATAGACATAGGCAACAGAGCATGCACAATGTCGGCACTAGTACAGTGTATATCCACCTTTCGCAGCAATGCAGGCTGCTATTCTCCCATGGAGACGATCGTAGAGATGCTGGATGTAGTCCTGTGGAACGGTTTGCCATGCCATTTCCACCTGGCGCCTCAGTTGGACCAATGTTCGTGCTGGACGTGCAGACCGCGTGAGACGATGCTTCATCCAGTCCCAAACATGCTCAATGGGGGACAGATCCGGAGATCTTGCTGGCCAGGGTAGTTGACTTACACCTTCTAGAGCACGTTGGGTGGCACGGGATACATGCGGACGTGCATTGTCCTGTTGGAACAGCAAGTTCCCTTGCCGGTCTAGGAATGGTAGAACGATGGGTTCGATGACGGTTTGGATGTACCGTGCACTATTCAGTGTCCCCTCGACGATCACCAGAGGTGTACGGCCAGTGTGGGAGATCGCTCCCCACACCATGATGCCGGATGTTGGCCCTGTGTGCCTCGGTCGTATGCAGTCCTGATTGTGGCGCTCACCTGCACGGCGCCAAACACGCATACGACCATCATTGGCACCAAGGCAGAAGCGACTCTCATCGCTGAAGACGACACGTCTCCATTCGTCCCTCCATTCACGCCTGTCGCGACACCACTGGAGGCGGGCTGCACGATGTTGGGGCGTGAGCGGAAGACGGGCTAACGGTGTGCGGGACCGTAGCCCAGCTTCATGGAGACGGTTGCGAATGGTCCTCGTCGATACCCCAGGAGTAACAGTGTCCCTAATTTGCTGGGAAATGGCGGTGCGGTCCCCTACGGCACTGCGTAGGATCCTACGGTCTTGGCGTGCATCCGTGCGTCGCTGCGGTCCGGTCCCAGGTCGACGGGCACGTGCACCTTCCGCCGACCACTGGCGACAACATCGATGTACTGTGGAGACCTCACGCCCCACGTGTTGAGCAATTCGGCGGTACGTCCACCCGGCGTCCCGCATGCCCACTATACGCCCTCGCTCAAAGTCCGTCAGCTGCACATACGGTTCACGTCCACGCTGTCGCGGCATGCTACCAGTGTTAAAGACTGCGATGGAGCTCCGTATGCCACGGCAAACTGGCTGACACTGACGGCGGCGGTGCACAAATGCTGCGCAGCTAGCGCCATTCGACGGCCAACACCGCGGTTCCTGGTGTGTCCGCTGTGCCGTGCGTGTGATCATTGCTTGTACAGCCCTCTCGCAATGTCCGGAGCAAGTATGGTGGGTCAGACACACCGGTGTCAATGTGTTCTTTTTTCCATTTCCAGGAGTGTATTTTTAAGTTAAAAAGAAAATAATGTATGAGAGCTATATGTATTTTTCTAAAGGCTTTCATAGTGGCCATTTTCCCCTATCTAGAGGGTAAAGTGGCAAGTGACATCGCAACAGCGTCCCATATTTGTTGCTCTGATTTCTGAATATATTTTTAGGCTTCTTTATGCCCTACTCTCTAACTCAATATCAAGCAGCTGTAGCAGACTATTTTCAAACGGAGTTTTGTATTGCACCAAATATAACAGAACAAAGACGGTTTTAAAAAAACATGAGTTAATTAATTAAAAATCGGTACAAAAGCATAGAACGACGGATGAGACCTTCGTGTATAAAACTGTTAGCCTGGCAGGAGTGGCCGAGCGGTTCTAGGCGCTACAGTCTGGAATCACACGACCGCTACTGTCGCAGGTTCGAATCCTGCCTCGGGCATGGATGTGTGTGTGTCGTCCTTAGGTTAGTTAGGTTTAAGTAGTTCTAAGTTCTAGGGGACTTATGACCTTAGCGGTCGAGTCCACTAGTGCCCAGAGCCATTTGAACCATTTTTATAAAACTGTTTGGAAGGCAATCTGATCTTTAGTGTTTTATGTGATGTTTGGAAGCAACTAATTCTTGTTGGGTAAACACCTCGACCACTTTTCGCGACGAGTAGCGTTGCCACTACTCCCGATAGGGCACCGTGTCAGCATTAGCAGTTCACAGAAGGTACTATTAAACCGAGAGAACCAACAAGGAACTACTTTTGGAAATCAATAAAGGTTGTTTCAATATTGGCACGGTAATTAAATATTACTGTACGTACAAGTGAGCCAAGTATCAATAATAATATAAATTATTTACATCAGACGACTGACAATCAGAAACGTTTGTACTAAAAAAAAATAACACGTTTCCTCTGCCTAACGTACTGGCAACAACTATGGTGTGTATTAGAACTAGGCTGACTACTTCTCGGCAGGCAGCAGCACTGTTCGGGATGAAAAATATGCGGTGGCCACTTTTCCCGCCCTGGCCACTTTCCGCTACTTTTTCCTACCTCTACTATCCCCCAGGCGGCATATACCGTCATCGGATCAGAATCAATGCTGTCTTTCCAGGAGAACAATTTTTTTTCAGCTGTATATAAAAATTTGTGCTGGACCCGGACTCGAACTCGGATTTATCTCTTATACCGAGTGGTCGCCTTATCACTTAGACTATTCGAGCACACTGCCCGGTCCAACGCAAACTTCAGATGTCACGCCGTGTATAGCCCCATGTCGTAGTCTAATCTCGGTCCGCGAAGCGTGCTCGTATAACCTAAGTTGTTAGGCGACCGCTTGCGAGTAACGGGAAATCGAGTCGTTTAGCTATACCCAGTACAGGTGATATATAAAAAAATTCGCAATCTAACGAATAACATTTCGAAAAATATTTCGATAGCAGTAGGGTCGTCAGGTAAAATATGCGTTAAAAAGTATTGAAACGCTTACCTGAGTTTAAGCGTAACCAAAAATAACATCAAAATTCAATAAATCTAATTTGTAGCGCCAAAGTGAGACTGTCGTTTACAAGAGTTCGTTGCCTGTGCACGGTACTTCTCGGCATCGCCAGTTTTACTGCAGCACGATCTCCCACTGACTATTGGCGCAACTCAGTCGTGAAAACGATTCTGTCGGTATTGTCTGGTATGTCTGTCCCCGGTCTTCCTTATGTGTTATTGTCCATTTTTCATGTGTCACACACAAATTTGTGTTTTCCTTTTCAGTAGCATAAGTAAAAGTTTTGGCCATGTTTATCAGTTTTCAAAAACTTTCATAGCTATTTTCTGAAATTTAACTACGTGCTGGTGAGTTTTATATACACTCCTGGAAATGGAAAAAAGAACACATTGACACCGGTGTGTCAGACCCACCATACTTGCTCCGGACACTGCGAGAGGGCTGTACAAGCAATGATCACACGCACGGCACAGCGGACACACCAGGAACCGCGGTGTTGGCCCCCGAATGGCGCTAGCTGCGCAGCATTTGTGCACCGCCGCCGTCAGTGTCAGCCAGTTTGCCGTGGCATACGGAGCTCCATCGCAGTCTTTAACACTGGTAGCATGCCGCGACAGCGTGGACGTGAACCGTATGTGCAGTTGACGGACTTTGAGCGAGGGCGTATAGTGGGCATGCGGGAGGCCGGGTGGACGTACCGCCGAATTGCTCAACACGTGGGGCGTGAGGTCTCCACAGTACATCGATGTTGTCGCCAGTGGTCGGCGGAAGGTGCACGTTCCCGTCGACCTGGGACCGGACCGCAGCGACGCACGGATGCACGCCAAGACCGTAGGATCCTACGCAGTGCCGAAGGGGACCGCACCGCCACTTCCCAGCAAATTAGAGACACTGTTGCTCCTGGGGTATCGGCGAGGACCATTCGCAACCGTCTCCATGAAGCTGGGCTACGGTCCCGCACACCGTTAGCCCCTCTTCCGCTCACGCCCCAACATCGTGCAGCCCGCCTCCAGTGGTGTCGCGACAGGCGTGAACGGAGGGACGAATGGAGACGTGTCGTCTTCAGCGATGAGAGTCGCTTCTGCCTTGGTGCCAATGATGGTCGTATGCGTGTTTGGCGCCGTGCAGGTGAGCGCCACAATCAGGACTGCATACGACCGAGGCACACAGGGCCAACACCTGGCATCATGGTGTGGGGAGCGATCTCCTACACTGGCCGTACACCTCTGGTGATCGTCGAGGGGACACTGAATAGTGCACGGTACATCCAAACCGTCATCGAACCCATCGTTCTACCATTCCTAGACCGGCAAGGGAACTTGCTGTTCCAACAGGACAATGCACGTCCGCATGTATCCCGTGCCACCCAACGTGCTCTAGAAAGTGTAAGTCAACTACCCTGGCCAGCAAGATCTCCGGATCTGTCCCCCATTGAGCATGTTTGGGACTGGATGAAGCGTCGTCTCACGCGGTTTGCACGTCCAGCACGAACGCTGGTCCAACTGAGGCGCCAGGTGGAAATGGCATGGCAAGCCGTTCCACAGGACTACATCCAGCATCTCTACGATCGTCTCCATGGGAGAATAGCAGCCTGCATTGCTGCGAAAGGTGGATATACACTGTACTAGTGCCGACATTGTGCATGCTCTGTTGCCTGTGTCTATGTGCCTGTGGTTCTGTCAGTGTGATCATGTGATGCATCTGACCCCAGGAATGTGTCAATAAAGTTTCCCCTTCCTGGGACAATGAAATCATGGTGTTCTTATTTCAATTTCCAGGAGTGTACATATAGCATACATCTTATGCAGAGAAACAATGTCTTATATTAAAGCATCAATATAAAATAAGATCTTTTTTGTATATCTCTCCCCCTTTTTCTGGCGGAAAGTGAAATTATTTGCAATATTATGCAATTAAAAAGTTCCGTTATTCTGTCCACTCAGTTTAATAGATTTCACATTTTTATTGACGCTAGAACAATACAGTAGGTCTAATGCTTTCTAGTTTCACTAAAAGTTTTTGAAAATATCGGGAATTAAATTGCTTGGAGATTGTTTCTTCTTTTAATATTTAACCTCGCAATAAGATTAAGAAATTTATTTATTATTGTCAATGTAGTACATGTTTTACAAGTAATAACAACGCATTTGCGCGATCACTAGATTTAGATGTATTTTAAAACTTCTACCAGTATCCCAATCGAAGGGCACCGATGTCTGCATGGGGCGAGTGGTATGTCGCTTATGTGAAAAAAGTTCCCGATGCGCCACTGTGCCCAGTGTACACATTAAAATTTCGTCCCCTTTATTCACAAATGAAACGCGGGAAGAATGACTACTCAGAAATCTCCATGCGCTTTGCTATTGGTCTAATTTCTTCGCGGTACTTCCACATGCGCTGCGCTGGACTCCTCACTCAATACTGTTTACTGAAGCTTTGAAAATACGGGTCCACACACTTGACCAGTATTCAAGGATGGGTCGCATGAGTGTTCTGCATACAATCTGTTTTGTAGGCAGATTACATTTTTTCAGTATCCCACCAGTGAAGCGAGGTCTGCCCCATGGATTACGTGCGATTTAGCTACTGTAATGATTTCGTTTCATATCCCAACAAATTGCTACACTCAGGTATCCGTTTGAGTTGATTCATTCCAGTTGTGCAGTGCCTGTGGTTTAGTTTTATGATACTATTTTTTTGCGTTTCATCAAGTGTGCAGTGTTACATATTTTGAACATTTTCAGCAACATGCCAATCTTTTCACCATTTTGAAATCTTCTCGATATCTGACCGAATATTTTGTATTTTTTTCAGATAATACTTCTGATAACTGATAATACTACAATAACTGCATCATTTGCAAAAGGTCTGAGGTTTGCTACTAGTATTGTCTGGTACGTCGTTAAAATATAACGTGGACAGGAGGGTCCAAACACATTTCACTGAGGCATACCTGAAGGTACTTTACATATGCCGATGACTTACTACAATCCCATGTCGAAATTTTGTATCGCCCTCTTGTTCGGTTTCAGGAAACCACACTTAACACGTCTGATGTCACCATCTGTGGCGGGCCTCTTGAATTTGCGCGCGCAACGGCCAGATCGGCTAACTTCCATGCTAATTAATTCGGAAACGGCGCAGTGTATCGAAATTTTTTCTTAACAATTATTTGTCAGCACAGCCCACACTGCAACACCCTTACAAGCTTTTCATGCTGTTTCTGACCACCCTGTGTATAATAATTTGTGCAGTGGTCCTAGAATCAAATTGCAGTACTATTTGATTTTACTTTGTACAGGAAGAATTGAAAATGGAGTTAAGAATTTCTGCTTGTGCCAAAGTGCAGTCCCTGTGGCATCCCGTGTGTCTGGACATTAACTTTGGCGCTACTGTCAGCTTTTCCAGATGACGAGAACTGTTTTGGATGTTGTGAGAGGTCGTTCGATACAATTCTACTACGACAGTAGCTGACGGCTTCATGCATTGGCCTTTTGCCGGGCAAACTTGTTTCCTTTAGCGTTATATATTTAGACTCCTCTGCAGTGGTCTACATCCAATGTGCAGTATTCGCTGTTTGTGCAAAAGTTTTTTTGCCGAGACGGTATACAAGGGGGTCGCCTGTTCTACGACAACCACATTTTCTCTACGTACTCCTGTCTGGAGCTAAATTGTCCAAACTAACCCTTGAGGTATGACACTACTGTCTCTTCACCTACTTTAATAAAAATGTTCATCTTTCTGTTTACTTTAGTTTACTTTTGTACTTCGGTAAGGATTGTTTCTAAAACCGTCTCCCTGTCAGAAATACGAGTTTCATTGTAGACATGCCAGATCCATTTGCTGCCATTAGATCTAATATATTTCTGTCTTAAGTAGGTTACTGAACTATCTGTTCGCGACAGTACCAAACGCTTATTGCTAAGTGTAGTTGCCCTTCGAAACAGCATCACATATGAACAAACAAGTTGCGCCTTTACGTGAGGTTACTTGTACTTTTGGTACTTGGGCTTGGAACGGCTCTGTTTAAGAAGGATAACTCGATGTAGTGACAGGGTCAAGCCGTGCACGTCTGCTTTCATGCCCCGCAGCCAATTCGCTGCCGGCCGGGGTGGCCGAGCGGTTCTAGGAGCTACAGTCTGGAACTGCGCGACCACTACGGTCGCAGGTTCGAATCCTGCCTCGCGCTTGAATGTGTGTGATGTCCTTAGGTTAGTTAGGTTTAAGTAGTTCTAAGTTCTAGGGGACTGATGACCTGAGAAGTTAAGTCCCACAATGCTCAGAGCCATTTCGACCAATTCGCTGCGTATAATAAGCTGTAGCTATGATCCTGCAGTCAAATAGTTTATGCACTGACTGGAATTGCGAATTAATAAACTGCACAGAAACACAAAATTAAAGTTAAAGAATAATGTAATAACAAGGCTTCTATTCTAAGGTCTGTAATTGATGTATAAGACAGAGAATTATATTGAATAATGTTTATTCAAGAAAGGACTTCTCAAATAAACGGGAAATGGTCCTATGATATTCAGTTAAAATAGAAACAGAAAATACCCTTATCTAATGCAGTAAAGTTACGTTCACAGCGTTACAAGAATGGTGGCAAAACTCCAAACCAAATACTCGTCAAATATATCTGAAAACTAAGTCTTCTTTGTAATCACAATGTACGTTATATTCACCAGCTCAAAACAGTTCACAGTTCAGTATGATGATTCACATATTAACACACACAGTGCGCAGAATATTAACTTAAACTCTGTCTGTTCTCCTTTCCATAATAGAAGCGGAAGTATTTAGAGTCCTACACTGAAGCACATTCAGACCTCTCGAAAAATGAATACACTTCAAAAGTTAAAGTACGGTAGTGACCATTCACCGCCCAGAATCAATCGGTTAGACGACCTAATCGCGCCCGTCACTCTAGACAGGTCTGCTAGCTTCCACAATTCACGTGAAAGTGTTTAGAATCGCTTTCTTGAGCTCTTCACTCGAGAAGTCCCAGTCTCCACTTTATTCCCGTAGTGTTCCGCTACTATCTGCTTTTCCATCGGCTGAAGGCCATCCTCGCCAAAAATGCATCGTCCTTAAGATCTACATACATGATTTGATTCCTGGACTAAACTAATATATTACGAGGTGCATTCAAATTCTAAGGCCTAAGGCGCAATGTTTTAAAATGAGGCCGCGTTCATTGTCAATACGTCCCAGAGATGGCAGCACCGTACGGCAGATGGAATTTTACCACCGGCGGCGAGAATGAGAACTGTTTTAAATACTTAAAATGGCGACGTTTTCCTTACTTGAACGCGTGCAATCATTCGTTTTCTGAATTTGCGTGGTGTGAAACCAATTCAAATTCATCGACAGTTGAAGGAGACATGTGGTGATGGAGTTATGGATGTGTCAAAGTGCGTTCGTGGGTGCGATAGTTTAATGAAGGCAGAACATCGTGTGACAACAAACCGAAACAACCTCGGGATCGCACAAGCCGGTCTGACGACACGATCGAGAAAGTGGAGACAATTGTTTTGGGGGATCGCCGAATGACTGTTCAACAGATCGCCTCCAGAGTTGGCATATCTGTGGATTCTGTGCACACAATCCTGCATGACGACCTGAAAATGCGAAAAGTGTCATTCAGGTGGGTGCCACGAATGCAGACCGACGACCACACGGCTGCTCGTGTGGCATGTTGCCAAGCAATGTTGACATGCAATGACAGCATGAATGGGACTTTCTTTTTGTCGGTTGTGACAATGGATGAGATGTGGATGCCATTTTTCAATACAGAAACAAAGCGCCAGTCAGCTCAATGGAAGCACACAGATTCACCACCAACAAAAAAATTTCGGGTAACAGCCACTGCTGAAAAAATGATGGTGTCCATGTTCAGGGACAGCGAGGGCGTAATCCTTACCCATTGCGTTCCAAAGGGCACTACGGTAACAGGTGCATCCTACGAAAATGTGTTGAAGAACAAATTCGATCCTGCACTGCAACAAAAACGTGCTGCGCGTGTGCTGTTTCACCAAGACAACGCACCCGCACATCGAGCTAACATTACGCAACAGTTTCTTCGTGATAAGAACTATGAAGTGATTGCTCATGCTCCCTACTCACCTGACCTGGTTCCTAGTGACTTTTGGCTTTTTCCAACAATGAAAGACACTCTCTGTGGCCGCACATTCACCAGCCGTGCTGCTATTGCCTCAGCGATTTTTCAGTGGTCAAAACAGACTCCTAAAGAAGCCTTCGCCGCTGCCATGGAATCATGGCGTCAGGGTTGTGAAAAATGTGTACGTCTGCAGGGCGATTGCGTCGAGAAGTAACGCCAGTTTCATCGATTTCGGGTGAGTAGTTAATTAGAAAAGAAATCGGAGGCCTTAGAATTTGAATGCACCTCGTACAACAATATTTAAATAAAGAAATGACAAACATTCAGTTACACTCAGATCATTTACAGTAAGTGTAAGTAATATTGGTTAATATGAATAAAGGAGCATCTTTGGGCAAGTGTGCTCACGTTAAATGACAACGAATTATCGTTAAATATTATTTAAGCCATTATTTACGCCTTCTTGACAGAAGCGTCTGCTGATTCTCTTTTCAGTTGTGGTGTCCGCCAACACACGGGACTAATCACTTTTCAATTAGCACAGTTTTCTAATAACATTTCCAGTCTGGATCTTAATAATGTTACTGGCAACATAGTAAACTGTTCATTAAATAAATACAGAAACACGAAAAAAATATTAGATGTTCATGCTGATTGGATCAAATAGCTCTAAGCACTATGAGACTTAACATCAGCCACGCGGGATTAGCCGCGCGGTCTAACGCGCTGCAGTCATGGACTGTGCGGCTGATCCCGGCGGAGGCTCGAGTCCTCCCTCGGGCATGGGTGTGTCTGTTTGTCCTTTTGATAATTTAGGTTAAGTAGTGTGTAAGCTTAGGGACTGATGACCATAGCAGTTAAGTCCCATAAGATTTCACACACATCTGAACTTAACACCTGAGGTCATCAGTCCCCTAGACTTAAAACTACTTAAACGTAACTAACCTAAGGACATCACACACATCCATGCCCGAGGCAGGATTCGAAGCTGCGACCGTAGCAGCTACGACGGTTCCGCACTGAAGCGCCTAGAACCGTTTGGCCACAGGAGCCGGCCTGTTCATGCTAATTCATTTGCAGCACAAATGTAGAAAATACGACGCTCTGTCAAACGTTTGCGTAATTAAAAAGATATAAAAGATGTGATAAACCAAGAAATAAAATAGATGCAGTAATGTAGCTTTCAGAGATGATAGCCATATCAGTGTTATCATCTGAGATATTGTATGATGAAATCGCATGAAGTGTTTAAAAATTGTTCATTCATAGGTTTATTGTGTAAATGTGTATTCACTGTGAAGTATCAACGTCTGTTGCGCTTTTGCACAGTGTATGGATAAACCACGAGAGATTTCAATATTTTGTTATGTCGGTTGCAGTTTACTGTGCAAAATATCTGAAGCGTCAAGAGGCAACGTTCCTTGGAAATCATTCAAAATTAGATAAAGTTATAGTTTCCTCTTTCAAAAGCTTGGTGTACAAAGCGTGAAATGTTGCTTCAACGGACTTCTGGTAAAAGTGCATGTTTGGAGATGTTTCTCTAAACGCCGTTTTGGCTATGTGCACTTATTTACAGCCAATTTAAACGCTCAAAAATTCGCAGTATTTATCAAAAAAGTGTGTCAGTTGTGTGTGAAACCTTATGGGACTTAACTGCTAATGTCATCAGCCCCTTAGCTTACACACTATCTAACCTAAATCATCCAAGGACAAACACACACATCCATGCCCGACGGAGGACTCGAACTTCCGCCGGGACCAGCCGCACAGTCCATGACTGCAGCGCCTGAGTCCGCTCGGCTAATCCTGCGCGGCAATTATCAAAAATTCCTTTTGAGTTCCGTTGAGAGGCTATTGCGTTCGAACGAGGCAAACTGTGTGCTTCACTAGGGTAAAGATTCGAAACATCGCAGCCGTCTCTGTGCAGTGTGGAATCAAGGGAGTGGGGCGTCCACGATGGATTGACCTGTAATGTCTCCGGATGCAAATCCGATCGTATATTAAGATGAAGCTCAAAGGAAAGCCAGTATATACGAGGGCTATCCACAAGGTACATTACGTTTTCGTTTGTGTCCGTTAGGGGCGGGGCTAGCGCGGCCATCTTGGTGTCATGGCATTCCGCCTCTCAGTCGGCATTCTGCCGTGCTAATGAGAGGTTCGTACTGTACTCCGTTGAGTTACTGTGACAGTTTGAAATGGCAGCGTTAATTGAAAATGCCGCGAAGTGTGAAGTGCGTGCTGTAATAAGGCTTCTGACTGCAAAAAACTGTACACCGATAGAAATCTATCGGCAGCTTTGTGAAGTGTATGGGGACAACATAATCACTGAAGGTGGAGTGCGTCAATGGGTCATAAAATTTAAAAATGGCCGAACTAAGGTTCACGACGAAGAGCGAAGTGGAAGACCCAGCATAGTGACTGCCGAACATGTCGAAAAAGTCGATGCCGCGGTTCGTGAAAACCGTAATTTCACAATAATTGAACTCTCTTTGAGTTTTCCACAAATTTCACGAAGTTTGTTTCACGAAATCATTACCGAAAAGCTTGGTTACCACAAGTTTTGTGCAAGATGGATACCAAAAATCTTGACAGAGATTCACAAAAATCAGCGAATGGCTGCAGCGTTAACGTTTTTGGACGCTTACGAGAAAGATCGCGACTCATTACTCGATCGCATCGTTACTGGTGACGAAACATGGGTTAAGCATGTGAACTGCGAGACAAAATTTTTGTCAATGCAGTGGGGGCACACAAATTCCCCCCCCCCTCCCCCCCCAAAACCCAAGAAATGCATGCAGACAATGTCGGCAAGGAAGGTGATGGCGACTGTTTTTTGGGAAAGAAAAGGTGTGATTTTTGTGGATTTCCAGGAAAGAGGCACTACAATAAACTCTCAAAGGTATTGCCAAACTCTGCACAATCTCAGAAGAGCAATACAAAACAAGCGGGAAAGTTGGGCTCAAAGATCTTGCTGATTCACGACAACGCCCGGCCCACACGGCAAATGCCACTCGTGAAGTTCCCGAATCTTTTAAGTGGGAGTTGTTTCCTCGTCCGCCGTACAGTCCCGACCTGGCACCGAGCGACTTCCACTTATTCTCAGCAATGAAGAAGTGGTTGGCTATGCAGCGTTTTGATGACGACGCACAGCTTCAAGAAGAGGTAACCACGTGGTTGAAGGCGCAGGCGGCCGAATTTTACGACGAAGGAATTTTCCAAGCTCGTCCATCGCTACGATAAGTGCCTTAATTTAAATGACAACTATGTAGAAAAGTAGTATTTAAGTGTGGCTTTCATCTGTGTATAATAAAAAAATCCAATACTTTATTTATTTTTAATTCCAAAACGTAATGTACTTTGTGGATAGCCCTCGTACTTTGAAGCAGCTGTCGTATAAAATGGATTGTTACCGAGAGAATATGCAGAAAATCTCGTGAAAAGAATGCCAAAAACGTGCCAAGCTGTTATTGATAATGGCGGCGATTACATTAGCTGTTGGTTGTGCAATTAGTAATAACATGTATTTATAATAGTCTCTTTTATTTCATACAGAAACGGCGTACACTTTCTTGTGGAACTGACTGTACATTCCACCTCCACCAAATTCAGATCCACCTGTGCTTCTTCTGATAACGGTATCTTGCAACAAACATACATTCATTCTATCATTCACTTCCCTCTCACCAAATAAATTATCCAGCCCCAAATCATCGTTATCGAATCTAAACGCATTTAAAATATTTCTCGCTCCCTCTTTGTCGTTGAACTGCTAATTATTCCTCGTTTTAAATTTATTTCTGGTAACCTGCACTTCCAACATTTTTGGTTTCGTTGTCGAATTTTCGACACCCATAGAATTTTTAAAATAGCGTGTCCTTTTCAATGCCAATTTATTTCGCCATCTCCATACCTCAGATGCGGCAATCTCTAATTTCCCAACCTCGAATTCTGGCGTTGCATTTCGCGAGGCTTCTGACCCTCGATTATTATTATGGTGATAATTATTCTGGTGATAATTATAATTTCCGTTCTGGTATCCATTTCCCTATCTACAGTTACAGTTTTGTGGCTTGAATTTCAACACCTGGCCAAATTTTTCATTGAAAGTTAAAAATTTATCGATGGAATTTGTCGGACTGTGGACAAGATCCCATTTTAAAAATTCTGGTAATCGTCTCTTGAGTGTCGTAATCTCCATCAACACTCCCAGGAGGCCATTTATATGCGTCAACTTAGCCAATTCACCCACACAAAAATCTCGTATCTACCCACTTCCGTGTTTGAAACTTGGTCCGTTCAGGAACTCATTCAAAGTCGTGTTTGCTTCGCTTCACTCCAGAATTTGTCCAGGAAACAATTCTCAAATGCTTCGTAGGTAGTAAACGAAGCACTCAATTTGCCCATGATTGTGCATTGCCTCGAGATGTCTTTCAGCGAACTTAATTTCTGCCTCTTCTGAAATTCCTCTCACAAAACTGTCTCTGCATGCACCAATAAAATCAACTGGGCGCTATTTCCAATCATCTCCAAAACACTCTGTCGTTTCTGAATTACCCCAAGGAACATACATCACAGTAGTAGCCTGATTCGCTGCTAAAGCATTTAATTCTGTCCGTACATCTGTAATCTATTGTTCCCGGTGCAAAATGTCTTTAGTAATCTCTGCTTGCAACTGCTGTCTCTTTTTCACCACCTCTTTTTTCACACTCTGTCGCTCTACCAGACAAATCATTAATAGAGTTAGTGGTCACTTCCTCGAGTGCATTTTGCCTCAGCAGACAATTCTTAACATTGCCACCCAACCCGTAATGTATATTTTCCAACTTGTCCTCAAAACCTTGTTCCAATGTGTTGACTCTGGTGTTAAGCAGGTCCGACCTCTTCAGAAATTTTGCTTGCATCTGCCCTTATAGCTAATTGAAATCTATTAACCCTTCTGTATCGGATTTAATTTTCTTCGCCTTAGATTTTACACTTTCTGCTACACTTCCCTCTACTGAACCTATCTGTGATTTTGTATTGAACCTAATCCCTGTATCCAATACCCCTGTTTTACAGTTCAAGTTTGTCAGAATTTCCTTTAACCATGCCATTCAAAAAAATGCTGAAATGTGTGTGAAATCTTATGGGACTTAACTGCTAAGGTCATCTGCTCCTAAGTTTACACACTACTTAACCTAAATTATCCTAGGGACAAATACACACACCCATGCCCGAGGGAGGACCCGAACGTCCGGCAGGGACCAGCCACACAGTCCATGACTGCAGCGCCTGAGACCACTCGGCAAATCCCGCACGGCTAACCACGCCTTTGAATCACTCACAATTACATCCCCTTTCTCTATTTCACAGTACCCGCATCACTAATATCGCCTCTATCAACACATTCACGTTCAGATTTTAGGCTATGTACCACTAACACTATCTGAACCACACACGCTGGGTGGTTGCTTAATCGTTGAAAGCTCCACCACTGACAATCATGCTGCAAGTTCACACATTTTTTCATCGGCGCCTGTACTTAACTTGCCGGCCATGCCGCCTCTGCTCTACTGCTGCTGCCCAAGTGTCGACGCTGATGAACTCACAGTCGCCGCCGTTGGCCCGCGTCGCCGTGACTGCCACTGACACCATGGCGCCATCGAGGCTCCTGCTGGTCGCTGCAGACTCGAACACAGCACGCCTCTATGTAACCTTCTTCCTCTTTCTTCAAGTTCCGTGGCGAACTACTCTTATGCTCTTAAATTAAGGATAATGGTGACACATGGTGAAACAACGCTCTGGGTGACGCTTTGCGAGTTTAAATCACCTCGCGGTATGACCATGCGATGCATTCGACCTGTCGGTCCTCGTACGGTGGCGCTGGCAGAGCAGTCCACATATGCAGAGGTGTGTTGGTGCATGTCAGAGTACGGTACAGCGAGTAAGTGTGCAGACGTTTTCAAACGTGCTAATTATGACTGTGTCTTGAAAATGGCTCGAAGGACACATACTGATGACGTTGTGAGGGGTAGAATACTAGGGCAATGGAGGCTGGTTAAGCACGGGCCCTCAGTGTGCCACAAAGTGTGATCTTAAGATTATGCCAACGATTCCGGCAGACAGGAAACGTGTCCAAGCGCTACAGTACGGGACGTCCAAGTGTACAACACCACAAGAAGACCGATACATCTCACCATCAGTGCCCACAGACGGCCACGGAGCATTGCAGGTAGCCTTGCTCGGGACCTTACTGCAGCCACTGGAATAGTTGTCTCCTGACACACAGTCTACAGACGACTGAACAGACACGGTTTATTTACCTGGAGACCTGCAAAGTGCATTCCACTGACCCCTGTTCACAGGAGAGCCTGTAAAGCCTGGTGTTAAGAACACAGTGCATGGTCATTGGAACAGTGGTCCCAGGTTATGTTCACAGACGAGTCCAGGTACAGTCTGAACAGTGATTCTAGCCTGGTTTTCATCTGCCGTGAACCAGGAACCAGATACCAACTCCTTACTGTCCTTGAAAGAGGCCTGTATGGAGGTCGTAGTTTGATGGTGTGGGATGGGATTATGATTGGTGCACTTACACCCTTGCATGTCTTTGACAGAGGAACTGTAACAGGTCAGGTGTATCGGGACGTCATTTTGCACCAGTATGTCCGCCTTTTCAGGGTTGCAGTGGTTCCCACCTTTCTCCTGATGGATGATAACGCACGGCCCCACCAAGCTGCCATCGTGGAGGAATGCCTTGAAACAGAAGGTATCAGGCGAATGGAGTGGCCTGCTTTTCTCCAGATCGAAACTCCATCGAGCACGTCTGGGATGCTCTCGGTCGACATATCGCTGCACGTCTTCGAACCCCTACGAAACTTCAGGAGCTCTGACAGGCACTGGTGCAGAATGGGAAGCTATACCCCAGCAGGGGCTCGACCACCTGATTCAAAGTATGCCAACCCGTTGTGCGGCCCGTGTACGTGTGCATGATGATCATATCCCATATTGATGTCGGGGTGCATGTGCAGGAAACAGTGGCGTTTTGCAGCACATGTGTTTCGGGACGGTTCTCTCAACTTATCACCAATACCGTCGACTTACAGATCTGTGTCGTGTGTGTTCCCTAACTGCCTATGCTATTAGCACCAGTTTTATGTAGTGCTACATTGTGTGGCACCACATTCTGCAGTTATCCTTAATTTATGAGCATGAGTGTACTTCACACCTACCTTTTGCTACCGATTCTGACTCATCAACAGCTGCAATATGCTCAGAGCCAAATGCAAACTGCCTATCAAGCGATAGATTTGAGACCTGGATCACGGAATACTGTAACGAGCTAAAATTTCAATTGCAATTCTGAGTGCATTAAGTTCATATTGCGGTCGAAAAATCCAAGTTGCGACACTACCTAACACGTACTGCCGGTCTTCCAAAGAGCATCCCATACATGGAAATCAGTTGCGTCTTTACCTGTAGGTATTCGCACTTTAAGTACTTGAACTATGCACGGCTCTGTTTAAAAAGGGTAGCTCGATGTAGTCATAGGTTCGAGCCGTGCACGTCTGCTTTCTTGCCTCGCAGCTAATTTGCTGCGAATAGTGACCTGTAGCTGTGATCCTGCGGTCAAATAGTCTGTGCATTGGCTGGAATAGCGAGTTAATAAAATTTTGTTGTTGTTGTTGTGGTCTTCAGTCCAGAGACTGGTTTGATGCAGCTCTCCATGCTACTCTATCCTGCGCAAGCTTCTTCATCTCCCATTATTTACTGCAACCTACATCCTTCTGAATCTGCTTAGTGTATTCATCTCGTGGTCTCCCTCTATGATTTTTACTCTCCGCGCTGTCCTCCAACACTAAATTGGTGATCCCTTGATGCCTCAGGACATGTCCTATCAACGGATCCCTTCTTCTAATCAAGTTGTGCCACAAACTCCTCTTGTCCCCAATTCTATTCAATACCTCCTTGTTAGTTATGTGATCTACCCATCTGATCTTCAGCATTCTTCTGTAACACAACATTTCAAAAGCTTCTATTCTCTTCTTGTCCAAACTATTTATCGTCCACGTTTCACTTCCATACATGGCTACACTCCATACAAATACTTTCAGAAATGACTTCCTGACACTAAAATCTATAATTTATGTTAACAAAATTCTCTTCTTCAGAAACACTTTCCTTGCCATTGTCAGTCTACATTTTATATTCTCTCTACTTCGACCATCGTCATTTACTTTGCTCCCCAAGTAGCAAACCTCATGTACTTCTTTAAGGGTCTCATTTCCTAATCTTAATTCCCTCAGCGTCACCCGACTTGACTACATTCCATAATTCTCGTTTTGCTTTTGTTGATGTTCATCTTATATCCTCCTTTCAAGACACTGTCCACTCCGTTCAGCTGCTCTTCCAGGTCCTTTGCTGTCTCTGACAGAATTACAATGTCATCGGCGAACCTCAGAGCTTTTATTTCTTTCCCATGGATTTTAATACCTACTCCGAATTTTTCTTTTGTTTCCTTCACTGCTTGCTCAATATACAGATTGAATAACATCGGGGAGAGGCTACAACCCTGTCTCATTCCTTTCCCAACCACTGCTTCCCTTTCATGACTGCCATCTGGTTTCTGTACAAATTGTAAATAACCTTTCGCTCCCTTTATTTTACCCCTGCCACCTTCAGAATTTGACAGAGAGTATTCCAGTCAACGTTGTCAAAAGATTTCTCTAAGTCTACAAAAGCTAGAAACGTAGGTTTTCCTTTCCTTAATCTATTTTCTAAGATAATTCGTAGGGTCAATTTTGCCTTACGTGTTCCAACATTTCTACGGAATCCAAACTGATCTTCCCTGAGGTGGGCTTCTACCAGTTTTTCTATTCGTCTGTAAAGAATTCGTGTTATTATTTTACAGCCGTGGCTTATTAAACTGATAGTTCGATAATTTTCACATCTGTCAACACCTGCTTTCTTTGGGATTGGAATTATTATATTCTTTTTGAAGTCTGAGGGTATTTAGCGTGTCTCATACATCTTGCTCACCAGCTGGTAGAGTTTTGTTAGGCCTAGCTCTCCCAAGGCTGTCAGTAGTTCTAATGGAACGTTGTCTATTCCCGGGGCCTTGTTTCGACTTAGGTCTTTCAGTGCTCTGTCAAACTCGTCACGCAGTATCATATCTCCTATTTCATCTTCATCTACATTCTCTTCCATTTCTATAATATTGTCCTCAAGAACATCGCCCTTGTGTAGACCCTCTATACACTCCATCCACCTTTCTCCAAAGGTCTCTTTAATTTTCCTGTAGGCAGTATCTATCTTACCCCTAGTGATGTACACCTCTACATCCTTAGATTTGTCCTCTAGCCATCCCTGCTTAGCCATTTTGCACTTCCTCTCGATCTCCTTTTTGAGACGTTTGTATTCCTTTTTGCCTGCTTCATTTGCTGCATTTTTATATTTTCTCCTTTCATCTATTAAATTCAATAATTCTTCTGTTACCCAAAGATTTCTACTAGTCCTCGTCTTTTTACCTACATGATCCTCTGCTAACTTCACTATTTCATCCCTCAAAGCTACCCATTCTCCTTCTACTATATTTCTTTCCCCCATCCCTGTCAATTGTTCCCTTATGCTCTTCCTGAAACTCTGTACAACCTCTGGTTCTTTTAGTTTATCCAGGTCCCATCTCCTTAAATTCCCACCTTTTTGCAGTTTCTTCAGTTTTAATCTACAGTTTATAACCAATAGATTGTGGTAAGAGTCCACATTTGCCGCTGGAAATGTCTTACAGTTTAGAACATGGTTCCTGAATGTCTTTCTTACCATTATATAATCTATCTGTGACCTTTCAGTATCTCCAGGCTTCTTCCATGTATACAACCTCCTTTTATGATTCTTGAACCAAGTTTTATCTATGATTAAGTTACGCTCTGTGCAAAATTCTACCATGCGGCTTCCTCTTTCATTCCTTACTCCCATTCCATATTCAACTACTACGTTTCCTTCTCTTCCTTTACCTACTATCGAGTTCCAGTCACTCTTGACTATTAAATTTTCGTCTCTCTTCATTATCTTAATAATTTCTTTTATCTCATTGTAAATTTCATCAATCTATTAGTCAACTGCGGAGCTAGTTGGCATATAAACTTGTACTACTGCGGTAGGCGTGGACTTCGTATCTATCTTGGCGACAATAATGCGTTCACTATGCTGTTTGTAGTAGCTTACCTGCATTCCTATTTTCCTATTCATTATTATACCTACACCTGCATTACCCCTATTTGATTTTGTATTTATAACCCTTTATTCACCTGACCAGAAGTCTTGTTCCTCCTGCCACCGAACTACACTAATTACGACCTATCGATTTCCCTCTTTAAATTTTCTAACCTACCTTCCCGATTAAGGGAATTGGCATTCCACTCTCCTATCCGTAGAACGCCAGTTTTCTTTCTCCTGATAACAACGTCCTCCTGAGTATTCCCCGCCCGGAGATCCGAATGGGGGACTCCGGAATATTTTAGCCAAGAGGACGCCATCATCATTTAACCATACAGTAAAGCCGCGTCCGCTCGGGAAAAATTACGGCTGTAGTTTCCCCTTGTTTTCAACTGTGCGCAGTGCCAGCACAGCAAGGCCGTTTTGGTTATTGTTACAAGGCCAGATCAGTCAATCATCCAGACTGTTGCCCCTGCAACTACTGAAAAGCCTGCTGCCCTTCTTCAGGAACTACTCGTTTGTCTGGCCTCTTAAGAGATACGCCTCCGTTGTGCTTGCACCTTCTTACCGTAGGTACTATCTGTATCACTGAGGCACACAAGCCTCCCCACCAACGGCAAGGTCCATGGTTCATGGAAATGAATAATTTAATGACAAGGGTACTATTCTAACGTCTGTAATTGAATATTGAATAATGTTTATTCAAGAAAGGACATGTCAAATAAACGGCAAGTGGTCCTAAAGACAGAAAATATCCTTATCAAGTACAGTAAAGTTAAGTTGAGAGCGATACGAGAATGGTGGCAAACTCTCTAAACAGTCATCGAAGACGCACGAAAATTAAATCCATTTTCTAATCACAATATAAGCAATATTCTGCATCCCAAAGTAGCTCAGAGTTCAACATATGAAGGTGGGAATTTAAGGAGATGGGACCTGTATGAGCTGACTAAACAAGAGGTTGTACAGAGTTTAAGGGAGAGGATAAGGGAAATATTGACAGGAATGGGGAAAAGAAATACAGTAAGAGAAGAATGGGTAGCTCTGAGGGATGAAGTAGTGAAGGCAGCAGAAGATCAAGTAGGTAAAACGACGAGGGCTAATAGAAATTCTTGGGTAACAGAAGAGATATTGAATTTAATTGATGAAAGGAGAAAATATAAAAATGCAGTAAATGAAGCAGGCAAAAAGCAGGGGTGGCTAGAGTACAAATGTAAGGATGTAGAGGCTTATCTCACTAGGGGTAAGATAGATATTGCCTACAGGAAAATTAAAGAGACCTTTGGAGAAAAGAGAGCCACTTGTATGAATATCAAGAGCTCAGATGGAAACCCAGTTCTAAGCAAAGAAGGGAAGGCGGAAAGGTGGAAGGAGTGTATGGAGGGTTTATACAAGGGCGATGTACTTCAGGACAACATTATGGAAATGGAAGAGGATGTAGATGATGACGAAATGAGAGATAAAATACTGCGTGAAGAGTTTGACAGAGCAATGAAAGGCCTGAGTCGAAACAAGGCCCCTGGAGTAGACAACATTCCATTAGAACTACTGACGGCCTTGGGAGAGCAAGTCCTGACAAAACTCTACCATCTGGTGAGCAAGATGTATGAGACAGGGGAAATACCCTCAGACTTCAAGAAGAAAATAATAATTCCAATCCCAAAGAAAGCAGGTGTTGACAGTTGTGAAAATTACCGAACTATCAGTTTAATAAGTCACAGCTGCAAAATACTAACGCTAATTATTTACAGACGAATGGAAAAACTGGTAGAAGCGGACCTTGGGGAAGATCAGTTTGGATTCCGCAGAAATGTTGGAACACGTGAGGCAATACTAACCTGACGACTTATCTTAGAAGAAAGATTAATAAAAGGCAAACGTTCAGGAACTCATTCAAAGTCGTGTTTGCTTAATAAAAGGCAGTTCTAGCATTTGTAGACTTAGAGGAAGCTTTTGACAATTTCAAATGGAATACTCCCTTTCAAATTCTGAAGGTGGCAGGGGTGAAATACAGGGAGCGTAAGGCTATTTACAATTTGTACAGAAACCAGATGGCAGTTATAAGAGTCGAGGGGCATGAAAGGGAAGCAGTGGTTGGGAAGGGAGTGAGACAGGGTTGTAGCCTCTCCCAGATGTTATTCAATCTGTATATTGAGCAAGCAGTGAAGGAAACAAAAGAAAAATTCTGAGTAGGTATTAAAATTCATGGAGAAGAAATAAAAACTTTGAGGTTCGTCGATGACATTGTAATTCTGTCAGAGACAGCAAAAGACTTGGAAGAGCAGTTGAACGGAGTGGACAGTGTCTTGAAAGGAGGGTATAAGATGAAAATCAACAAAAGCAAAACGAGGATAATGGAATGTAGTCAAATTAAATCGGGTGATGCTGAGGGAATTAGATTAGGAAATGAGACACCTAAAGTAGTAAAGGAGTTTTGCTATTTAGGGAGTAAAATTACTGATGATGGTCGAAGTAGAGAGGATATAAAATGTAGACTGTAAATGGCAAGTAAATCGTTTCTGAAGAAGAGAAATTTGTTAACATCGAGTATAGATTTAAGTGTCAGGAAGTCGTTTCTGAAAGTATTTGTATGGAGTGTAGCCATGTATGGAAGTGAAACGTGGATGATCAATAGTTTGGACAAGAAGAGAATAGAAGCTTTCGAAATGTGGTGCTACAGAAGAATGCTGAAGATTAGATGGTTAGATCACATAACTAATGAGGAGGTATGGAATAGAATTGGGAAGAAGAGGAGTTTGTGGCACAACTTAACAAAAAGGAGGGAACGGTTGGTAGCACATGTTTTGAGGCATCAAGGGATCACAAATTTAGCATTGGAGGGCAGCGTGGAGGGTAAAAATCGTAGAGGGAGACCAAGAGATGAATACACTAAGCAGATTCGGAAGGATGTAGGTTGCAGTAAGTACTGGGAGATGAAGAAGCTTGCACAGGATAGAGTAGCATGGAGAGCTGTATCAAACCAGTCTCAGGACTGAAGACCACAACAACAAACATTATAAAATGTTTGACGTTGTACTAGAGTACTTTCCGGATTCTTTATAAAATTTGGAACGTAGTCCCAGCTTTTATAACAGATATGTCAGAGAACGTTGACAGTGTAATATTTGCCGAAGCACATGTGTAGAGCTAACATTGTGTCACGAAAGCGCAGCTTTATCCTCTCCAGACCTCCTCGCCCCTACGGTTGCACATATGCCGGGAACAGGTCAGTGGCGCTTCCTTCTACCGCAGTCCGCATGCCCCCGAGAGTTTGTTTAGGACACTGCGAACAAATTATACAATACACGCGGTGTATGCTGTTGCGCTCCAAACGAGGCCTATTGTTGAGGGCGGAGACAAGAACAGTGTTTACCGATTGGCCCGAAAATAAGCTGCACATCTTATCCAAATTTCATACTCGAAAAGTTTGGGTGCGGCTTGTATTCGCTACCTTTTCTTTTTACAAACAGTTGATGAGCAAAAATTAAATTCATTTCCAACAATAAAACTAGCGTCTGTAGCTGAAACTGGCGAAAAGACATTTTATTACGCAACAGTGCAAACTTTTACCGTTGTTTTTTTTTGCGTTCAGATTGTGTAGGACTTGTTTGTATTCTTTCGTTAGTTTATAATTCAGTTTCAGTTGGATCCTGGTAAGAAAGCCTGATTTGTGACGATACGAACGACCGTTTAGAGGGAAAAGCATCATCAAACCAAGGAATTTGACGTAGTTATGATGCAAGCTTCAAACTTTCAAGCGTGCGTTTTGCCAAAACTGCAACCAACAGAGGCCGAAAGAAAGTATAGACTGGACGAATCTAATGTGCGACGCCGAGTTGCTTCAGAAGAAATATGAAAGAAGGCATCTTCAATCAGAAAATCATTTAAGGGACCGAAATGTGGCAAGTATCCCAAACGTAGAGCTGAGTTGCTATGTGCAAGATAAGAGGAAAGATGGGATGCCTATTTCACGGGAAATTATCCTACTGAAGGCATTGAAAATCGCAAAATCTTAAACGTGCCAGAACGAGAATTTCGTACGAGTATGGTGTCGTCGGTTTATCCGGAGAAATGGTCTTGCTCCCCTACAAAGTCCTACACTAGCGCAGACAATGCCAGCAGCTTTACGTCATCCAGTTGCGAAAGTTTCACCCATACCCTTTTCGTCAGATTGGCGATGCCCTTTTCGTCAGATTGGTAATGCCGACGAAACGCCAGTATTGACATACCGAGCAATACGAAAGTAGATATGAAAGGGGCAAAAAGTATCTCTTTAAGAGGGACCTGGACTGAAAAAAATAGAATAACTGTGATGTTTGCTGTTAGAACCTTAGGAGGAAAGTTACCTCCTTATGTCATTCTGAAGAGAAAAACCATGCCCAAAGAAAACTTTCCTTTGGGCGTAGTGATTGGCTGCCAAGAAAAGGATTGGATGACAACGCAACTAATGGTTGACTAGTTGTCTACTGTTTGGAATCGCCGACGTGGCACACTGCTTGCTAAGAGAGCGATGCTAGTTTCGGATCCTTTTAAGGGACATCTACTCGCCGAAGTACAAGATAAGCTCGCTGCACAAAAGACAGATCTTGTCATAATAGCTAGAGGAATGACTTCAAACCTACAGGTACTACATGTGGCCATATACAAACCGCTCAAAGACAGCCTCTGAAAAATGTATTCAGACTGGCTCTTGGGAGAATACCATGTCCTTTCACCGCCTGGTAAGATTAAGAAGCCACCAATCACCCTTTTGTGCGAATGGATTCTTGTTTCATGCACTAGATGTGGCCATATACAAACCGCCTCTGAAAAATGTATTCAGATTGGCTCCTGGGAGAATACCATGTCTTTTCACCGCCTGGTAAGATTAAGAAGCCACCAATCACCCTTTTGTGCGAATGGATTCTTGTTTCATGCTTCTTAAGGCTCCATCATCAAGGGGTTCAACAAATGCTGCATATCGAATACGCTGGATGGCAGTTAGGATGGCGTACTGTGGTAAGAGAATGAAGCGTACCTGACAAACTCTTCAATCCATTCACAAAGCTGGCTTGATATTTTACATCTAAATGGCTACTCTACAATTCACAATTAAGTGCCTGGCAGAGAGTTCATCGCACCCCCTTTAAGGTACTTCTGTACCGTTCCATCCTCTTTACTATGATGATCATTTCTCCCTGTGTAGGTGGCCGCCAACAAAATATTTTCACACTCTGAGGAGAAAGTTGGGGATTGAAATTTCATGTGAAGGTCCTGCAGCAGCGAAAAACGGTTTTGTTTTAATGAGTGCCATCCCAATTTGCGTATCGTACCCGTGGCACTGTCTCCTCTATTTCGCAATAAGACAACACGAGGTGCCCGTCATTAAACTTTTTCGATGTCCTATGTCGAACCTATCTGATGCGGGTCCCACACCGCACAGCGACATTCCAGAAGAGGGTGTACAAGCGTAGTGTAGGCAGTCGCTTTAAAACACCTGCTTCATTTTCAAAGTATTCTGCCATTTAATCGTGGTCTTTCGTTTGCTTTACCCAGAACATTATATGATCGTTCCAATTTAAGTTACTCCTAATTGTAATTCCCAAATATTTAGTCGACTTTGCAGTTTTTAGATGTGTTTTATCGTGTAACTGAAATTTCGCTGATTTTTTTTAGTGCTCCATTGGATGACTTAACACTTTTCAAGTTTTAGAGTAAATTGCCAATTTTTCCACCATGCATATACCTTGTCTAAATCATTTTGCAATTAGTTTTGATCATATTATGACATTAGCTGACGGTGAATGACAGCTTCATCTACAAACAGTCTAAGGACCGATTGTATAAATATCGCTGACTGGAGACCAAATTTTACATTAGATCAGAAATTGAACTGTGTTCAGGACCCAACTCTATTATAATAACGCTAAACCTGGATCCATCGATGCATGTTCAGATTTGATCTTAAGTAGCACGTAACACGCTTGGCAACACAGCTAAAATTGGCTATCGACACTATAATCACGCTTAGATTGCAGATATTTATCGTGCACCGGAGATACATAGTACTAGGTTCCAATTGAAGTGTCGTATTATAACCGTGGGAGCAGGTAAACAGAAAGAGAGCTATAGTCAAACTCCTCTCACTACGAGAAAGATTTTCTGCTGGAAATTGTGTTGGGCCATATAAAGATATAATTGAGTGCAGAAAAACAGATAAAGTTGCTGTGGCCAAGAAGGTAGAGGCATGGAGAGAAGTTGCTGTTGACTTTAATTCTACCTTGTGGACAGTTCTGCAAGCTGTTGCTGCATCTGCTTTTAACAGATCACCAACCACTATTTGAAAGGATCCTATGACGTAAAATCTTAACGTTAACAGCAACATGCACATTGCAGTCAGTGGTTGGTTTCTTTGGCTGGTTTCATCAGATGGTCAATGAGCCTTAGTTGCAACTGCTCTTCAGTACTTTTCTTCCAAGCCGTAGTTGCAGCTGCTGTACAGTGCTTTCCTCAAAACGAAATCTCAACTTAAATGACGTCTTATTTAAATCCAAGACTAGGTTCACCATTTCATGGAAAGTGCGAGGAGCTCGTTTGGTCCCGTCCTTGACGTCCTCTGTGGACATAGCTGAATGGTCAGGTATTTCTTTTGGAAAGGAAACAGTATAAATAAGAAAGCGTAGGGTTATTACACACAGAATTTTGTCCGGCAGTGGTCCAGAACGCTCGGAAAATGGAGGGTGTGGTATGGTTTCAAAGGTGTGAAATAGCATGGTACTGTTGTTGTAATTATCTTTACGAGCAATGAGAAGTAGAGAAAGTAGTAACAAATATTAAAAAGATTCAAGAATTGACGTGGGTTCCAACATGTGCACTGCAGTTCACTGCGCAATCTCTGAGCAACCGAAATTAATGGTTAGTTTATTTCAAAATACTTGCTTATTGGAATATTCATAGCAGTTTAAGGACGTGTTCGGCAGTTAAAAATTTAATACGAATTGCATAGTTACTGCTACTCGAGCCGAAAGACAACATATGTAAGTGGTATTGAAACCGTTATTGGTTGCTGTCAGAATTTCCATACTTCACTGTTCACTACAAATATTTCGAATGTTCCTTTCGTACTCTTGTGCTAAGTGCCTATAATATGCCTTTGAACTAATCACATAAATTGCGAGTAGTCTCCCAAGAACTGTCAGAAGATTAACCATTAACTACACACGGGAGCCGATAAGTTCCTTAACCTAAGGCCAGTCGTTGTGGCCGAGTGGTTTTAGGCGCTTCAATCCGGAGCCGCGCTGCTGCTACGGTCGCAGGTTCGAATCCTGCCTCGGGCTTGGATGTGTGTGATGTCCTTAGGTTAGTTAGGTTTAAGTAGTTCTAAGTTGTAGGGGACTGATGACCTCAGATGTTAAGTCCCATAGTGCTCAGAGCCATTTGAACCTTAACCTAACCTTCCAGTTTTTGAGCATCAGCGGCATGGGATTGGCGTCGTTTTCTTCTCATTTTTTGTGTTAGTAACAACTTTTTTAAAAAATTATTTCATTTAGTATGTGTTAAAAACAAAACCGATGAATCGTAGTGTCACTACACTGTAAACTGACGGTTGGAGCTGAACCTGTCTTTGAGGAGGAGGAAGAGGAAGTTAGTGTTTAACGTCCCGTCGACAACGAGGTCATTAGAGACGGAGCGCAAACTCGGGTTAGGGAAGGATGGGGAGAGAAATCGGCCGTGCCCTTTCAAAGGAACCATCCCGGCATTAGCCTGAAACGATTTAGAGAAATCACGGAAAACCTAAATCAGGATGGCTGGAGACGGGATTGAACCGTCGTCCTCCTGAATGCGAGTCCAGTGTGACCTGTCTTTGAACCGCGAATTTTCGCGAGTCAAATATGAACCGGCTTGACGGCGATATGATATGTGGTTAACGTTTATACAACGCAGATTTCCAGGTTAAGCTTGAACTAAGGTCATTTTCTGTCTTAACCTAAGATTAAATCGTCCCTAAGAGGATAGCTCAGATTGTCTGTTCCTGTGAAACACAACTAGCTCTTTATTCACATGAAGTGTTGAGTGCTATTGACAAGGGATTTCAGATCGATTCCGTATTTCTGGATTCTGGAAGGCTTTTCACACTGTACCACACAATCAGCTCTTAGTGAAATTGCGTGCTTATGGAATCGTCTCATTTATGTGACTGGATTTGTGATTTCCTGTCAGAGAGGTCACAGTTCGCAGTAATTGGCGGAAAGTCATCGAGTAGAACAGAACTGTTTTCTGGCGTTCCCCAAGATAGTGTTATAAGCCCTTTGCTGTTCCTTATCTATATAAACGATTTGGGGGACAATCTGAGCAGCCGTCTTCGGTTGTTTGCAGATGACGCTGTCGTTTATCGACTAATAAAGTCTTCCCGACTCATACGATAATAGTTGGTGGTGACTTTAATTCATCCTCGATATGTTGGCGCAAATAAATGTTTAATTCTGGAGGTAAGCATAAAATATCATCCGAAATTGTGCTAAACGCATTCTCTGAAAATTATTTCGAGCAGTTAGTTCATGAGCCCACGCGAATAGTAAACGGTTGTGAAAACACACTTGACCTCTTAGCAACAAATAATTCTGAGTTAATAACGAGCATCACAACCGATTCAGGGATTAGTGAACTCAGGGTTGTCGTAGCGAGATTGACTATTGTAATCCCCAAATTTTCGAAAAATAAGCGAAATATAAACCTATTCAAAAAAGCAGATAAAAATTCACTTGACGCCTTCCTGAGAGACAATCTCCACTTATTTCAAATTAATATTGTAAGTGTAGACCAGGTGTGGCTTAGATTCAAAGAAATGGTATCGGCAGCAATTGAGAGATTTATATCAAATAAATTAACAAACGACGGAGCTGATCCTCCTTGGTACACAAAAAGTGTTAGAACACTGTTGCAGAAACAACGAAACAGACATGCCAAATTTAAACAGACTCAAAATCCCCAAGATTGGCGTTTTACAGAAGCTCGACATTTAGCGCTGACTTCAATGCGAGATGCTTATAACAGTTTCCACAACGAAACGTTGTCTCGAAACCTGGCAGAAAATCCAAAGAGATTCTGGTCGTGTGTGAAGTGTGTTAGTGGCAAGAAGCAATCCATGCCTTCTCTGCGCGTTAGCAATGGAGATACTATAGAAGACAGTGCTGCCAATGCAGAGTTACTAAACGCAACCTTCCGAAATGCCTTCATAAAAGAAGACGAAGTAAATATTCCAAAATTCGAATCGAGAACAGCTGCCAACATGAGTAACGTAAAATATCCTCGGAGTAGTGAAGCAACTTAAATCACTTAATAAAAGTAAGTCTTCTGGTCCAGACTGTATACCAATTAGGTTCCTTTCAGAGTATGCTGATGCATTAGCTTCATACTTAACAATCGTATACAACCGTTCGCTCTACGAAAGATCCGTACCCAAAGACTGGAAAGTTGCATAGGTCACACCAGTATTCAAGAAAGGTAGTAGGAGCAATTCACTAAATTGCAGACCCATATCGTTAAACGTCGATATGTTGCAGGATTTTGGCCCTGTACCACTCACTTAAATGTGATTTGCAGATTATCGATGTAGATTTAGATGTCTCCTAAATGGTTTATGTAGGTCAGGAGCAACAGGAGGCGTATAACAGTGCCTTGGGGAACGCCAGATATCACTTCTGTTTTACTCGATGACTTTCCGTACGCCCGTATGTTGTTCAGTCTGCTGGACTTGCCACACTATCGCTTGGCCCCGCCTGCCTGCCTTGTACACTGCACTAGCTGGTAGCCACTGCCTTAGAGCCTGTGGGCCGTTTGCAGTGCTCGGTTTCGGAGAGAGACCGACGACGACAGTCCCGCGAGTGTCCCGGCCGGCGTTGATGTCGAGCGCGCCGCCCACGGGCGGGGGCGGCAGCAGCGACAGCAGCACCAGCACCAGCAGCCACAGCGGCGCCGGCCCGCCGGCCAGCCAGCCGCCCCCGCAGCCTCCGCCCCCGCAGCCGCAGCTCCAGCTGCAGGTCAACGGGCGCCGGCGCCGGCGCAACACCCAGAAGAACCGCCGCCGCCGCCGACAGCCGGCCGACAAGTAAACCGACATTCTCCACTGGCACTGCCGACGCGAAAGTAGCGGGGTGGGTAGAGCTTGCACAAAATGTCCAGTCCCGGGCGCAGAAACACGTTCTCGCTCTCAGCACTGGCCGGGCCTGCCATGGGCGACTGTCGCATGCTGATCTGTGCACTTCATCCCTCATACGCGCTGATTTTCTTATTTGGTGCTCTAGCCAGAGACTGTTACTTGTCGAACCACACTGAGATGACGAAAGTCATGGGATATTGTGTCACACTTCCTTTTGCCCAGGATGGCTCCGAAACTCGACATGGCATGGACTCAATAAGCCGTTGGAAGTCCTCAGCAGAAATTCTGAGCCATATTGCCAATATAGCCGTCGATAAATGGACGAAGGGAAACGTGTCTGCCGATCTGTGTGGCCAGAACTTTCGCTCGAATCGTCCAGAATGTTCTTCAAACGAATGGCGAACAATTGTTGTCCAGTGACATGGCACATTGTCATACATAAATATTCCACCGTGTTTGGGAATTTGAAGTACATGAACGCTTGCAAACAGTCTCCCAGCAGCCAAAGGAAACCATTTCCAATAAGTGAGCCCCGTTCATTCTATGTAAACGCAAATCCACATGATTTGAAGCCACCACCAGCTGGCACAGTGCCTTGTTGACAACATGGGTCCATAGCTTCGTGGAGTCCGCACCACACTCGAAATCGAACCCTACCATCAGCTCTTACCATCTGAAATCAGATCTGATCGGGCTACGGTTTTCTACGCGTCTAAGATCTAACTGATTTGGTCACCAGCCCTGGAAAGACACTGCAGGCGATGTCGTGCTGTTAGCAAAGGCACTCGCATCGGTCGTCTCCTGCCATAGCCCGTTAACGCTAAATTTCACCGCCCTGTCCTGAGGTTATTTCCGGCAGTATTGCTTGTCTGTTAGCACTGACAACTCTACGAAAACGCCGATGCTCTCGGTCGTTAAGTGAAGGCTGTCGGCAACTGTGTGGTGCGTGGTAATGCCTGAAATATAGTATTATCGGCACACTCTAGACACTGTCGATCTTCGGATATTGAATTCGCTAACAATCTCCGAAATGAAATGTCCAATGCGTCTAGCTCCAACTTCTGCTCCATGTTGAAAGTCTGTTAATTCCCCTCGTGTGGCCATAATCACGTCAGAAACCTTTTCATTTGAATCACCTGAGCACAAATGTCAGCTCTGTCAATGCACTGCCCTTTTATACCTTGTGTACACGACACTACTGCCATATGTATATGTGCATGTCGCTATCCTATGACTTTGTCACGTCAGTGTATTGTTTGTACTGGTATCATATTTTAATACAGTCTTTTGTAGACTTGCTAGCTGTAGCTTAGAAGCTGAGTTTGTGAGTAGGCTTCAGCTGTTGAACTGGACCTCCCCCCATCGCGCAGTGGCAGCTCGCAGCTGAACCCCCACCACTACTTTTGCAATCTCCTCCCCTCCATCTCTCCAGAATGCCATCTGCAATGGTAGGCGCCAAGTTACTTTGTGCACACTCTACCCTCAGTACTAGGATTTTTCCTTTTTCTTTTTTTCTAACTTTTCCGTTAGTCCGTCATCGGAATTGTGCAATCGTGTGATTCCCTAATCGTGACTGTTGTTAAAAGTCACTAAGAAGGTAGATGGTGCAAGATATAGAGTGGCAAGGGGCAATGTACCATATGATCTTCCAGCTGATAGTGTAATTCTGCCACGTTTGTAATAGTCTGCACTTCAGAGTGAATATACAAAATTTGTAGTAAATTTTTCTGTTAGTTTAGGTATCATGGTGTCACAACCATATTGAAAGACATTCTCCCCCCCCCCTTCTTTTTATTCAGGGCATCACTATTGTAATTGAAATGAAAGTAAACAATGATTAATATGTGATACATTTCTCATCTGTATAAAATGCAGCGACCATCAAAAACATTGCACTACAATCACGGTAAAATAAAAGAAAGAGGACGAAAATCCTCATGTGTGCTCTGTTATAAAAGGAACAAACAGTGGCGAAATCGGCAATTCCATTTTCATTCTATTTTGCTGATCTGATGAGGTTTAACGTAAAATGTCGCACTGTATTTTGTAGATAATTGTATGGGACTTCTAAGGTGAAAGAGTTTAATTTTAACTTGATTTTATGCTTCAGAATTTCCTTTCCAATTATTTAATGAATGAATGTTAGTACTATCGTAATTGGCAGTTGGAATTAAACAATACATCCCAAACGAAAAGCTTCTGTATTTAATTATCCTATATTTTTTAACAATTCTGAACTTCCATCTTTAAATAATTGGAAAGGAAAATATGAAGGATAAAATCAGGTTCAAATTAAACTCTCTCACTTTAACTGTTCCACACAACTGCCTATGAAATACAGTGCAACAGCTCGCATTTAAATCTCATCTGATCAGCGAATGAGAATGGAATGGCCGATTTCGCCATTGTTTGTCCCTTTCATAACAGAGTAAACATGAGGATCTTTGCCCTCTTTCTTTTAGTTTACAGTGTTCGTAGTACAGTGTTTATGATGATCACTGCTTTTTACGCAGACGATAAATATTTCACATATTAATTATAATGTAACTTCAATTTAATTATAGTAGTGATGACGTGAATAAAAAGGACTGAAAATGTCTTAAAGGGCATAGTATGGTGAACGTTCTGGGCCACTGTAGTGTTCATTATGCGTGGCATAAGCAAATACCACAAAGGTGCAGATCGCCCGTTCGATTCTCTGGGAGTTAACAGTTGTTACAATCTCCCCCCTCCCTCTTCCATTCAAATCTAACTTGCCATCAGCACCAGTTTTAATATACCACAGATGCCTACGCTTGTAATGATGGCTTGCTGAAAAGAAGTGCCTCCGGATTTTATACGAGAAAACTCTTAAAGCTTTTTTAATGAAACAAACTTAACTAACTTTCTACAATTTTATACTTCATTGCTACATATTTGCAGCTTTCTGCCAGTAGAAGACTCCGAATTGTAGCTTGTAACGAGGTGGTGTGCAACTTTGTTGGCGCGTGAGAAACAGCGTACTGTAATCAATTTTGGAATTCGAAATGACAGAGCCAGACCACACACGAGCTTGCGACATGGTTAACAATCCGGCACATTGTTTTCACTGTCATCATTCATCCTCCAAACCGTTCCGGCTTAGTCCCACACGATATTCATCCGTTTCCAGAAGTGACAGAACTCCTTAGAGGGCTTCAATTTGATAGTGCAGGCAGGGGCGAGGTTGTGGCTCTGTTAACAAAGTTAGTCGCTCTACTCCAACGGTATCAACAACTGAGCTCTCGTTGGGAGAACTTCCAAGAAACTTCATTTCAGGGACCACAGCGTTTAAAAAGCATTTCCCCCAAAATTTGAGAATTACATGCGTCACGCAGTTGATTTAGGAACTGAATTAGTAATTAACACTCACAATTTTGACAACATCAAAATTCACTAAATATTAATTCAAAGTGTGCGTTTACCATGATCAATATTTCATTTAGCACTACTATTATTAACACGGGTTTGCGGAATATAACTATTCAAACGCTAGCCGGCCGCGGTGGTCTCGCGGTTAAGGCGCTCAGTCTGGAACCGCGCGATTGCTACGGTCGCAGGTTCAAATCCTGCCTCGGGCATGGATGTGTGTGATGCCCTTAGGTTAGTTAGGTTTAAGTAATTCTAAGTTGTAGGGGACTGATGACCTAAGAAGTTAAGTCCCATAGTGCTCAGAGCCATTTGAACCATTTTTTTTTTTTCAAACGTTAAATGAGATGAATGCTCGTTCTTTCAGTCATTTCCGCCTACGTTCTGGAATTCGGTCTTTCTGTAATTTTTTTTCCTTTTTTACCGTTCTTTCTTCATTTCTGTGTCATCACGAACTGTGTCGGATTTATTGTCAGCAGCAGGTACAGTCTGCTGTGCATGTGCGCCTTTCCTTGGCTGGAATGTCCTACACAGGCAACGACGCAAGCTCATCCACGCGGGCAAGAAACGAAAAGCGTATTGTAATTTTCCTAATTCCCTTACCGCTGTTTTAGAAACCATTACCGTTTTGCTGCTTTACTCTCCGAAAGTTAGCTGAGAAATGTGGAAATCTGCATATGTAAAAAAAGAGCACTTTCCCCAAAATGTATTTGGGCTTCATGATTCTCCCCAACCCCCTCCCCCTCAGGAGAGTCGCACAGGACACGACAAGCATTACGTTAAGAAGCGACAGCAGCAGCTTTCTGAGCATTTACAGTTTTTTTTTAGAAACAGAAACACTGACTTGCTGTGGAACGCACCTCTCCATTGCCAGGTAGCAGGGTAAGCAGCGGCTGAAGCATAGCCTGCTCTATGTAAGCCTTCAGTATGACAACACCATACAGCTGTCTCATTGCACGTTAAAACAAACTTGTTATACTCTCTAATACGTGCAGTTGTGCGTTTAACACATGCGCACAGGAATGAATCACTGATCTCTCCCCAAAATGTAATTTTAACAAATGACGAAAATTATGAAACACGAAAACGGAACAACGGAACATTTTGTACAACGCAAAATCACGTACCGTATACGACAGGGCGTATCAAAAGCTCATACACAGGGTTGCCATCTGTTCCGATAATCAGGAATGTCCTTATTTTTCGGTAGTTGTTATAGTGTCCCAAATAGGCTGAATCTGGAAGCCAAATGTCCATATTTTCCAGTAGGAGAAACGAAGATTTATACACTGATGAGCCGAAACATTATGACCACCTGCGTAATAGCTTGTTTGTCCACCGTCGAAATACATCACTTATTCTGCTTATCAGGGATCCGACAGTTTGTTGGTAGGTTTGTGGAAGTTCAGATGGTTAAAATGGGTCTGAGCACTATGGGACTTAACTTCTGAGGTCATCAGCCCCCTAGAATTTAGAACTACTTAAACCTAACTAACCTAAGACAATCCCGCACATCTATGCCCGAGGCAGGATTCGAACCTGCGACCGCAGCGGTCGCGCGGTTCCAGACTGTAGCGCCTAGAATCGCTCGGCCACCCCGGCCGGCTTTGTGGAAGTGTGTGGCATTGGATGTCTATGCGCAGCTCGTGTAATTCGCGTGAAATAACGGGCTGCTGATTTGCGTACACAGTGATGGCGCCCGATAGCGACTCAAATGGGTTCCGTAGTATTTACAATAAGCGAGTTTGGTCGCCGGGATATCAATTGGAGTTCACTATAATGTTCCTCCAACTACTGTAGCACGGTATCGGCTCCGAGACACGGCCAATTATACAGCTGAAAGATGACATCGCCGTTGGGGAAGACATCAAGCATGAAGGGATGGAGGTGAATGTCTCCCATAGCATAATACTGCTCCCACCAGCCTACGTCCGTGCCGCGCTGCACGTTTCGAGCCGCTGTTCACCTCGATGACGGAGTTCGTGGAAACGACTCTCGACATAGCGTAGCAAAAATGTGATTTACCCGAAGAGCCGACACGTTTCCATTGATCGACGGTCGAATCCGTTAGTCCCGTGCGCACTGTAATCGTAAGTGATGCTGTTTTTGGATCAACATAAGAACACGGAGGGATGATCTACTGTGGAGCCCCATAGTCAACAACGTACGATGAACGATGTGCTCTGAAACACTTGTGCGTGCACCAGTATTGTGCTCTTTCGGTAGAGATGCCGCAAGATCATCATCTATCCTACTTTAGAGAGCAGACAAGCCTCCAAACTCCACTCTCTGTGAAGATTCCTGGAAGTTCAACTATTTAGCGCCTAGTGATAGTTTCACTGTCCTTTGTAGATGCTCACAACAGGAGCACGTGAAAATTCGATCAGCTTTGCCGTTTTCGAGATACTCATTCACAGGTTCTACATAATAATAATAATCTGCCCTTTGTCAAAGTCACATATCTCAATGGATTTCCCCATTTGCAGCCCATATCTTCGCCAGGGTGATGCTCCGTCTGCGTCTGCTCAGCTTAGACACTCATGTTATCGCGTCACATGCCCGCAAGGCCAACAGCCGGCATCCAAAGTCACCGTGGGCAGTTGTCATAACGTTTTGCCTTATCAGTGTATTCTGCTGCTTTATTATATTAATAGGCATTAATATATACAATTGGTGCATAAGTTAGTACCGTTCTTGTATTGTATGTTGTTATCCGGTTGCTATGGGTTTATTTATCGATTGTTATTTTTTATTTATACACTACTGGCCATTAAAATTGCTACACCAAGAAGAAATGCAGATGATAAACGGGTTTTCATTGGACAAATATATTATACTAGAACTGACAAGTGATTACGTTTTCACGCAATTTGGGTGCATAGATCCTGAGAAATCAGTACTCAGAACAACCATCTCTGGCCGTAATAACGGCCTTCATACGCCTGGGCATTGAGTCAAACAGAGCTTGGATGGCGTGTACAGGTACAGCTGCCCATGCAGCTTCAATACGATACCACAGTTCACCAAGAGTAGTGATTGGCGTATTGTGACGAGCCAGTTATTCGGCCACCATAGACCAGACGTTTTTAATTGGTGAGAGATCTGGAGAATGTGCTGGCCAGGGCAGCACTGGAACATTTTCTGTATCCAGAAAGGCCCGTACAGGACCTGCAACATGCAGTCGTGCATTATCCTGCTGAAATGTAGGGTTTCGCAGGGATCGAATGAAGGGTAGAGCCACGGGTCGTAACACATCTGAAATGTAACGTCCACTGTTCAAAGCGCCGTCAATGCGAACAAGAGGTGACCGAGACGTGTAACCAATGGCACCCCATACCATCACGCCAGGTGATACGCCAGTATGTCTATCACGAATACACGCTTCCAATGAGCGTTCACTGGGATGTCGCCAAACACGGATGCGACCATCATGATGCTGTAAACAGACCCTGGATTCATCCGAAAGGATGACGTTTTACCATTCGTGCACCCCCGTTCGTCGTTGAGTACACCATCGCAGGCGCTCCTGTCTGTGATGCAGCGTAAAGGGTAACCGCAGCTGTGGTCTCCGAGCTGATAGTCCATGCTGCTGCAAACGTCGTCGAACTGTTCGTGCAGATGGTTGTTGTATTGCAAACGTCCCCATCTGTTGACTCAGGGATCGAGATGTGGGTGCACGATCCGTTACAGCCATGCGGATAAGATGCCTGTCATCTCGACTGCTGGTGGTACGAGGCCGTTGGGATCCAGGACGGCGTTCCGTATTACCCTCCTGAACCCAACGATTCCATATTCTGCTGACAGTCATTGGATCTCGACCAACGCGAACAGCCGCAACCGCAATCGCAATAGGCTACAATCCGACCTTTATCAAAGTCGGAAACGTGATGGTACGCATGTCTCCTCCTTACACGAGGCATCACAACAACGTTTCACCAGGCAACGCCAGTCAACTTCTGTTTGTGTATGAGAAATCGGTTGGAAACTTTCCTCGTGTCAGCACGTTGTAGGTGTCGCCACCGGCGCCAACCTTGTGTGAATGCTCTGAAAAGCTAATCATTTGCATATCACAGCATCTTCCTCCTGTCGGTTAAATTTCGCGTCTGTAGCACGTCATCTTCTTGGTGTACCGATTTTAATGGCCAGTAGTGTAGTTCACTGTTGCTATTTGAGTTTACAAATTGTCACTTTGAGATAGTGAGTGAAGCTGTGGACGCTAGGAAATGGAGCGCCAAGTGGGCAAATCGGAACATTTACAACACATTCTTGTGTTTGAGTTCAGTAGAGAGGTGACAGCAACGGAGACAGTCAGAAACATTTACGACGTGTCTGCGGATAATGTCGTTGGACAGAGCAAAGCAAGAAAATGGTTTTATCGTTTAAGGAGGATCGTTTTGAGATTAGTGAGTCTCCACGTTCAGGAAGACCTTCCGGGTTTGATGAATATCGTTTAAACCCATTAATCGTCTATGATTCACGTCAGAGTTCTCGAGAACTGGCAAATGTTATGAATTGTGATCATTCCATCATATTGTGACATTTGCATGCAGTGGGGAAGGTTCAAAAATCGTGTGTATGGGTACAGCATGCTCCAACACAAAATCACGAAATATCAGTGTGTGGCCTTATGTACATCTCTGGTTGCTCATCAATTTGTTCGTGAACAACACCGACCAGTCCTATGCTGTATCACTACTGGTGACGAGAAATTGTGTCTCTAGGCTAACGTAAGGTAAAGAAAGGAATGTTTGAGCCCAAACAAATCAGAAACTCTCCGTACGAAGTCCTGTGCGCATTCACAAAAGATAATGTTTTGCAGCTGGGGGAACAGTGATAGCGTGATATACTGCGAATTGCTACCCCGAGGTGTAACCGCCACTACTGATATTCATTGTCAACAACTGAGACGTCTTGTAGACGTGGTCCAAATACGGGGTGTTCAAAAAGTCTCTCCGCAGTACCGTATGATTGTTAGCAGTGCGTGCCATATGCCGCAGTGGCTATACCGAAATGAAACTCAGTAAAAGACAAGTTATGAATTTATTGAATATTCATGTTTACTTACAAATGTTCACATTAAATGTTTAAAGTGTCCCATCCTGTTGTTGAATACACAGTTCATTTCGTCTCATCTTGTTTCCAAACACAAGCTGTAACATTTTTTCTGTAACAGAGGCAGTGAAAGTGGATATTGCAGTTTTCAATTCATCGATGGATTTTGGGCGGTTTTTATAGACAGTTGCTTTCGTTGCACCCCAGAAGAAAACGACAGGTGGTGTTAGGTCAGACGATCGTGGAGGCCAAAGTCCGTGTGAAATTATGCCATCACCAAAAACATCAGCAAGCAGTGTCATTGAAACGCGAGCTGTATGCGCGGTTGCACCATCTTGTTGCCGGCCGCGGTGGCCGAACGGTTCTAGGCGCTGCAGTCTGGGACCGCGCGACCGCTACGGTCGCAGGTTCGAATCCTGCCTCTGGCATGGGTGTGTGTGATGTCCTTAGGTTAGTTAGGTTTAAGTAGTTCTAAGTTCTAGGGGACTAATGACCACAGAAGTTAAGTCCCATAGTGCTCATAGCCATTTGAACCAACCATCTTGTTGAAAATAACCGTTAAGTATTTCACTTAACACAAGTTCTCCTATGAATGGGTGCAGAATATCACTGCAGTATCGTTGTGCGTTTATGGTTTCGTTGAAAAAATATGGGACCCACAATCCGACGTCTAGAAATTGCAATCCAAACTCCTATTTTCACAGAATGAAGTGGGTCCTCATGAATACACAAGGGATTTGCAGTACTCCACATACGAGAATTTTGCGAGTTCATGTACCCGGATAAATGAAACCACGCCTCATCAGAGAAAAACGTTTCATTAAGAATATCCCTCCCATTTTGTTGAACGAAATTTTTGAACCATTGACAGTAATGCAGTCTGTTGCCATGATCAGTATTTTTCAGTTCTTGCACGACTGTCACTTTGTATGGGAAAAGTTTTAATTTTTTCCTTACAGCTGTATGGGCCGTTCCGACACTAACATCGACTTCCTGGGCGAGTTTTCTTACTAAGTTGTTCGGACTCATGGACTTTTCATCGGAAATATCGAGTAATTAATCCCCAGACAAAACACTAGGACGATCACTTCTCGGTGCATCTGCCACTGAACCCGTACTTAGAAATTTGTTAATCAAAACTCGCACAGAATCGCGATGTGGGAATGTTGTGTCCCGGAAAACTGAATTAAATGTTTCACGATCTGAAACTGTGTATTTACCGCCAGCTTTGAACACTTGTTCGACTAAAAACACTGTAAAAAAAAGAAACAAACGAACAAAGGAACTAAACTTAAATGTTCACGTCAACACGTAACTAATGACGTTGGCAGAGATAAACGAAACAGTGGAGTTTTGGGAGAGTCCACTTGAAGGGAGGTAACCCAGGCCAGCGAACAATCATATGACACGCGCGGCTAACAATCATACGTCACTACTGAGACTTTTTGAACATCCCGTACAACGACCATGAAGACAGAGTGAATAGATGCGCTACTCCACGATAATGTTCACCGTTCGGAATGTAAATGCGATCCCAACACGACGACTATATCTTCACCTCAAAACCACGTGATTTCTACAGTTGCAGAATCAGAAAGTTCGCAGGCTGTTGTAAATGTTTAAGGAGAATAAAATACTGATGGCTTAAATCTCCGTTACATGTATAAATTGTGTTTATTAAACTACGCTACGAACTTGATGCACCAGCCTAATATAACATAAACAAGCGCAAACGCGTTACACTCAGATGCGTCTAGTTTATTTGATTGCCGTTGGCAACGCCGTATAACAGCCATTATGCACTTGTTCATATTCTTGAGTAACTTGAGTTCCATAAATTCGTTTACCGTTGCAGTTCCTGTGTGTGTTTTGATAGCGTGTGAGTTCTCATTTTCTTGTGATCCCAAAAACGAAACGTAAGTGCTGTTTCAGTGAATGATACACAAAAATATGGCCTTTCATAAAAAGAGGCTGCAAGGATAGGAAAGCATTTTGCAAATTTAGTCCCTGTTTTTTTCCAATTTAGTATGGTGGGAAATATGACATATGCCGTAATGTTGAGATCCAAAAGCGCAGAAGTATTCGAGGAGAGACATCCAGTTCAGAACTCACAATCATTTTTTTTTTTTTTTTTTTGTAGAACTGGATACTATAGAGGAAATGCTCATTGCTGCTGATGAATTGACAACAGCAAGCAGAACTGTAAAACACCACTTTTCATTTAAGTCATTTGACTGCACGATGAAATTGTGTTCAGGTATGTAGCCCGATTCTGTGATCGCTAAAAAGCAAAGTGTCGCAAGCACAAAAGCCACAGCAATAATCAAACATTTCTTGCTCCTCATTTTGTATCCAAACGCATTTCAGGCACGAAAAAATCTGTTTTACGGACGGTCAATCACAAAATATGAAACTATTTCATAAAGTAGTTGACAATTTTGATGCTGGTGAATAGACAAAAACTAAACTAAATAAGCCGGATTTGGTACAAAATGAAACACTGCGTTTCAGCGCTGACAGACCATAAAATTAATTTTAAAAAACTGTGTAGCATTTGCGGCGACAACTGCAACAATAATTTCGGGGGTGGAGTTGAACATTTGAGGTGAAATCAACTTATTCAGTCGCTTAAAAAACGAAACTTGGAAAGAACTTGGAAGGAGTGGCATGTGCAACACATATTTTATGAACACTGTTTCATCTGCTGCAATCATCTGTTTATATCCAATTAGTTTCGAAACTTTTTAACTACTCTTCCATCTTCACAATCAGAACCCAAAAATTGCTGACTTTTGTAAATCTTGTAATGTCTGCAGTCGAGAGAATCTTACAACTGTGGAAAGCTCTGAAATATTTTCCTTGTCAGAAGATAAACTGTTGTGGTTGGCAGGAAAGCCAACCCTTTGGTACTAAAGGAGGCCGAAATGCACGCGTTTTAGCCCACGCAGGCAGGCGTGAGGTCTGGAACATGGCAAGGGAATTAGAATTGACAAAAACGGACGTAGCTGATGGAATACTTAACTTTAATCCATTAATGAAGAACGTTGCTCTTTATGGTACATGATTCACAATATCAATAGTACCGATACTGACGCCTTGCTAGGTCGTAGCAAATAACGTAGCTGAAGGCTATGCTAACTATCGTCTCGGCAAATGAGAGCGTAGAAGTCAGTGAACCATCGCTAGCAAAGTCGGTTGTACAACTGGGGCGAGTGCTAGGAAGTCTCTCTAGACCTGCCGTGTGGCGGCGCTCGGTCTGCAAATCACTTAGTGGCGACACGCGGGTCCGACGTATACTAACGGACCGCGGCCGATTTAAAGGCTACCACCTAGCAAGTGTGGTGTCTGGCAGTGACACCAGTGATCCCGGTAGAATTTTTCTCCGCTCCGTCAACCGAGGCTCATTTTTGGTTTATTGACCATCAGTTCAGTTTGTTCAGTTAGCAAATAAAGAAAATTGAGAGAAGTATTGTATCTGCACTTGAGTGAATTTCATTATTGAGAATACAATAATTTCGCTACAAAATAAAGAAAACTCTCGTTAATTCGGGTATGAAAACTAAAGAATTTTTTTAAAAAATGCAGAAGACTGCTCCGAGCTAACCGTTGAAAAATTTCACAGTGACGTGAAAGAGTTTTATGAAATTGAAATTACTTACAAAATAGTCTCTTCAACAGTCAGGTTTTGGCATGTGACTCTTCAAGCTTACCCGTCGGATATATTGTAAATAGTCTTCACAAGTTTGTCGTCGGATGACGTTGTGCAAATTCCACAACATTTCCTGGAAGCAACTGTCCGACATCAGGTGGTTGAACCTTGCTGGTGGCTAGGTAGAAGAATTTTCTGGCTTTAAAAGTTTCAGAGGATAATTGGAAGTCAGTATTACGTGCTCAGAAGAATGAGCTACAATTTTTCTGGAATACAGAGCTCAGATTTCAGAAGTCGGTATTGCTAAAGATATGCCAATATTTAAGTTGTAGTAGATTATTCTTATGGTGAGTGAAATTTTTCATTGATGGGAGCTCAAAGGACTGAGGAACGTAATCGTTTGGATTTATGAGCTATTGAAAGCATCCTATAGCGTATTTATAACTTTCGGATGAGCTGTGCAGGGTTTTATAATTATGCAAATAAACAAACTGAAAAGCTGTGAAATCATCTGTCAATTATGAGTGGTCTATAAAATAATTTCTGCGAAAATTGTGTATGGAAGTATTTTACGTCGTACGTTTGTTGTTTTCAAATATATTTGCGCCTGTGTTATGCTACTAGTGAAACATACGTTGATTTTTCCAGTCGTTTGTAGCTCCTCCCCATCCTCACCTTATAATTGATTTCTGTGGATTTGGCCCCGATTTTAGTACCAACATTTATGGCAGCCCTACCCATACATAAACGCAATGCTAACGTTAACACGTGTGAACAAGAACGATACTTTAATACTATTCCCATTTAAGTATGTAAGAATGGAATTTTAAGAAATTACAGTTGTGATATTCGAAAACTAAACATTGTACAGCTGACAAGCCAAGAGCAGAATGATGGTATGCACATACATAACACGGTAAAAATACTATTTTTCCATGGCAACAATAAAATTGAGTTATTGCTGCATCTCGATTCAGACTGATCATGTGTATGTGCTGAGAGGCCGAAATGAGGGAAAAACTAAGAGAGTAGTGAGATACAGCATTCGAAGTTTTGCTATAAGGGGAAAGAAACAGGTGAGTCAATTTTACAGGGGAAAGCAGCTGGCATGTCGGTGGTGACTCATACGGCCACGAGAAGACACAGTACACAGACTTCTTAGGCAATCTCTCCTCCCCAGTAAATTGGAGGCAAGAAAGAACAAAGAGTGAATATCTGCATAGACTTTGTAAAAATAAATGTATTCTTGCCCAGTATAACAATCGATGGCATTTACTTTAAGTGGCTACTTTCCATGTATTCCTTCTATATCCATGTTCTCGCATCAATCTTTCTTTATATTTATGATTAATACATTGTGAAAAATAATGCAAATGAATTGACGTCATTCCTTTTTCACTTCATCACTCATGCCTTGGATGGGGACACTGAAGAGATCTACACAGTGACCCAGGAGAAATGGTCAATGTTCAGGTACATGACAGGAACTGTCACTCGAAGCAAAAACGTAAACTTTGGCTCTAAAATACATACCTTAAGAGCTGTGAGCACTTCTTCATCTTCGAGACTGCGGGCAGATCTCTTCTACTGCAAGTTCTTTGCTTTGCGTATTTTGGATGGAAATAATAGGGAGCAAAACAAGAAAAAATTGTTAAGTAACCATGGGCTCTAAAATCTTTATCGAGCTATGAGCAGTTGCTCAGTAGAATAGATGTGTTTCACAGTAACGAAGATGAACAAGTGTTCATAACTCTTAACGTAGACATTTTAAAGCTCATGTTTATTAGCCCTTTTTGCTTCGAATGATCGTTCCTGTCAATATCCGTGAATATGCTCGTGGGACATTCTGCATAATTTGTGATTCTGCTGGTGATCAAAATGAAAACTTCGTCTTCCCCTTCTTTCGTTGTGTAACTGTCAGTCAAAGTAGTGGCCATGGAAGCACCTGAAGACTTCAAGGAAATGGTTGAAGCATCCAGATGAAAGCCATATCCTTTGACTGTGGTTAGTGTTAATTAAATAACGGAAAACACTGACTCAAAGTACTGTGCAAAGGCTCTTTCAAAACTCAGTCTAGCCGGCCGGCGTGGCCGTGCGGTTCTAGGCGCTACAGTCTGGAACCGAGCGACCGCTACGGTCGCAGGTTCGAATCCTGCCTCGGGCATGGGTGTGTGTGATGTCCTTAGGTTAGTTAGGTTCATGTCAATGTCAACCAGTGGGTGGGCTATCTGAACTGCCCATATCTGTTTGAATGAGCTGTTTGAACTACCCGTTATCTGCTTATAACGGTATGCTTAAGTTCGTGCACAATAGCTATAAGTGCACAATAGCTTTAAAGTTATCTTCTGTTGCTGTAATCTAACTAGAACAATTCCGTTCTTTACTCAAAATCCCCATCCAATATCCAGGATGAAATATGAAATTTGCAAACACTGATCATGTTTCTCCGTCCTGGTGCGTCTGTCTCGCTTGACTTACCTGGTTCTTTCCCCTTACAGAGTAATGTTTGACTACATTTTGGGAAATTATTTCGTTCTGGGAACACTCCAGATGATAATACCGATAAAAAAAGTTCAAATGCGTGTGAAATCTCATGGGACTTAATTGCTAAGGTCATCAGTCCCTAAGCTTACACACTACTGAAACTAAATTATCCTAAGGACAAACATACACACCCATGCGCGAGGGAGGACTCGAACCTCCGCCGGGACCAGCCGCACAGTCCATGACTGCAGCGCCCGAGACCGCTCGGCTAATCCCGGACAATAACTATATTTCCATATTTTATGCACCATAGACGTTTAACGTATGACATAAAAAGTAATATATGTTCTTATATATTGGTGCAATCATAGTTTGAGCATTAAAAATCGCTTTGTCTCGAGTTACATAAAAATTGACTTAATTGCTTATTTCGCCTGGCCCTTTGTATGTAATATATCGTGACAAATTGCTGTCATCTACTAAATGTATAAAACCCAAAGTGGTTTGTCATGTTATTATACTCTCGCTTAATACAAATGGATTTCATAATCAGTTTCCTCAGGTAAGCAGTGGTTTGACAACAACTCACTTCTTTTGAGCTATTTTGGTAGATTCATTCCAGGGGTCTGTACATCCGGAAGCAGTTACCCTAAGAGAAATCTGAAAAATTATGGAAACCAGGAATCAATTCGCAACGTGAACAATACTTTGAGTAACAGTTTTAAATATTTTGTAATAGGATAAGGTTTTGTGTGGCGTTATTCGACATTGATAGACTACCTCGTTTTATGCTGATTTATCGCTACAGTTTGTTAATCGGGAAAGCTGACAGGTAAATATTAGAATCTGATATATGAGAACGCGATATGTGAATATTTGAAAATAGCTTTCTGTGACTTATCTCCAGCTGAACTTGTAAAGGAGTAATAATTTTACAACCGCCAGTTTTTAAAACAGTTTGAATTCTTCCCACTGCTAATCCGTAGAAACATAATGAATCTTTTATTACAGTATGGCACAACATGTCACGTCCTACAGCCTAGCATACATTTTCATACACATCAGTAAGGCTTTTAATCATATTTGCTGGAAATTGCTCTTTATTTCTCTTACGAAGATGTTGTTATCGCTTCAGAATTCTTTCTTTAGAATTTTTCTCAGAATCAGATTTACTTGGTTTATTTAAATAATGTGGTAGATCGGGGAAAATTCTTGCAGTCGCACTGGCACCTCATTCTAGTCGAATTCTTGCGAACTAATGCTCATTTACTTGCAAGTCATAAAATGAATTAATTGTTATTGCTATCCTCTTCTTCAAAATGTTTCGTATAGATCACGGATCTCTCGGAGATTATCCAGCTCTTACTCGGAATTGCATCGTGCGTATCCGTACCTGTTGAAACCGGAAATAATTGGGATTACGGTTATCGCTGAAACAACCGGTTTTCTGTAACATCGGTGTTTTCCAGCTCTCGTTTATCCTGAGTGGTAAAACCATTGAAAATAACCAATATTTGAAATAACCAATTTTCTGTTTTTATTATTATTATTTCCAACAATAAATGTAGACATCGCGCAAAGATTGAAAAATTCTACTATTTCCTCAGACTTTTACATTAAAAATGTCGAGATATGCAGAATTGAAATATCACATAAAATAGGTAAATAAAAGAATTTATTCTGTCCACCGTTCACTGCTTTTCTTGGAAATTAATGAGGGGTTGAATACCACAAAAATTCATCCGTCTCGCCTATTAATTCTAGTTTTTGAAGTCTCGGTTCAAAATGACATTATAGCGGAGGCTGATAGCATTATTTGGGCATTACGAATAGTCAGTGCTAAAGAGAGAAAACTGACGTTGGAGAACGAATTTTTCGCGTTCAGTCATCTGCTTCTAAGGGCGCCGAGCAGATAAAGACGTACTATGTAGATACATGAAGCAGATCAGCTAATTTCAATTTTAATTATAAACAATGAGCGAATCGTTAAGTTTTTGGTTTATTACTTTTGCATAACTTTCTTTCTCTTTTATTATTTCATAGAAATCGCTGATATGTAATAAGCTTTTGTGTAAAATTTGTAGCGCTCGTTTTCGTTAATTGTTTGGAGCGAAATGTCGTTTTCTAGTCAGATATACACTCCTGGAAATGGAAAAAAGAACACATTGACACCGGTGTGTCAGACCCACCATACTTGCTCCGGACACTGCGAGAGGGCTGTACAAGCAATGATCACACGCACGGCACAGCGGACACACCAGGAACCGCGGTGTTGGCCGTCGAATGGCGCTAGCTGCGCAGCATTTGTGCACCGCCGCCGTCAGTGTCAGCCAGTTTGCCGTGGCATACGGAGCTCCATCGCAGTCTTTAACACTGGTAGCATGCCGCGACAGCGTGGACGTGAGCCGTATGTGCAGTTGACGGACTTTGAGCGAGGGCGTATAGTGGGCATGCGGGAGGCCGGGTGGACGTACCGCCGAATTGCTCAACACGTGGGGCGTAAGGTCTCCACAGTACATCGATGTTGTCGCCAGTGGTCGGCGGAAGGTGCACGTGCCCGTCGACCTGGAACCGGACCGCATTGACGCACGGATGCACGCCAAGACCGTAGTATCCCACGCAGTGCCGTAGGGGACTGCACCGCCACTTCCCAGCAAATTAGGGACACTGTTGCTCTTGGGGTATCGGGGAGGACCATTCGCAACCGTCTCCATGAAGCTGGGCTACGGTCCCGCACACCGTTAGGCCGTCTTCCGCTCACGCCCCAACATCGTGCAGCCCGCCTCCAGTGGTGTCGCGACAGGCGTGAATGGAGGGACGAATGGAGACGTGTCGTCTTCAGCGATGAGAGTCGCTTCTGCCTTGGTGCCAATGATGGTCGTATGCGTGTTTGGCGCCGTGCAGGTGAGCGCCACAATCAGGACTGCATACGACCGAGGCACACAGGGCCAACACCCGGCATCACGGTGTGGGGAGCGATCTCCTACACTGGCCGTACACCTCTGGTGATCGTCGAGGGGACACTGAATAGTGCAAGGTACATCCAAACCGCCATCGAACCCATCGTTCTACCATTCCTAGACCGGCAAGGGAACTTGCTGTTCCAACAGGACAATGCACGTCCGCATGTATCCCGTGCCACCCAACGTGCTCTAGAAGGTGTAAGTCAACTACCCTGGCCAGCAAGATCTCCGGATCTGTCCCCCATTGAGCATGTTTGGGACTGGATGAAGCGTCGTCTCACGCGGTCTGCACGTCCAGCACGAACGCTGGTCCAACTGAGGCGCCAGGTGGAAATGGCATGGCAAGCCGTTCCACAGGACTACATCCAGCATCTCTACGAACGTCTCCATGGGAGAATAGCAGCCTGCATTGCTGCGAAAGGTGGATATACACTGTACTAGTGCCGACATTGTGCATGCTCTGTTGCCTGTGTCTATGTTCCTGTGGTTCTGTCAGTGTGATCATGTGATGCATCTGACCCCAGGAATGTGTCAATAAAGTTTCCCCTTCCTGGGACAATGAATTCACGGTGTTCTTATTTCAATTTCCGGGAGTGTACATATTTAATTTTTAACAGGAATTTGACTGCGATAGTTTTGTTGCTGCCAATACCAAAAATGCTGTTTCAAAAATTTAAGATGAATAATTTAGATAGTGGGCAAAACATAACATCCAACAGAAACGATTATATGATTGTAGTTCAGTATTCAATAATGAAGAATTAATCCAGTGACGAATGTTTATTGTCCAGTCTGTTGATCAAAACTCGTCCTTTAAAGTGTTGATCTGTATGTTGACTCCGTTCATCAGAAACAATATCATTCGATGACGATATCAATCCTTCAAATGCAACAGAGCTTGGTTTTTGAAAAATAGTTTTATCTAAAACCAAAATACATCGGATTTATACCCAGCTGTCAGTAAAAAATAAATAAATAAATCTATTATGACCGAGATCAAAGAGATACTGAAGAATACCACTTACGTTTTTCTCATTCCCTAGGGTAACAGTGATCATAAGGCTGTGATAGCAACTATGGGTGCGAGCATTACAAGGATTTTTATTAAAGGTATATCTGAGTAGTCAACATCAAATATTCAGTGCTGAGGACGAAGATGTGGAGTACAAATGGAAAAAAAACTTAAAAGCTTCATTCAGCATGCCTTAGACTAGTATGTTCCGAACAAAAGGATGGGTTTAAAGGGCGCAACCAGAGGGAGGCGGTGAGGAGGGCGGGGGGTGCGGGGGCTGAAGGCTCAAACTCCACCCGAAATGTTGACAAACCTAAAAAAAAAGAGTGATCTTAAAATCGATTGCAGTGTAATCTTTAATTAAAAATCCGAATTTCTTACTCATGTATCCCCCCACCACCACACGCATAAGTCTCTTCACATGTGGAATCACCCAATTTGCACGCTGTCATTCCAATTTAAGCGTTAGTAACGAAAGTTGAAAACCGTTCTAGTTTCTTGCACAACGTCGCTTCCCCCACCATCGCCTACGAGCTTCAACTGCCGGTGGATCAGCTCTCATTGATTCTACTGTAGTCCGTTCAACAGCGCACATCTAGTTAGCGTCATGCCAAAATAAAGGGCTTAGTCTTCAACTAAGTAAATAAATACTCTCCAGTCTGGAGAAGCTTTATTAAATCGTGCGACAGGAATCACTTATTCGTAACAGAATAATACATCGTCGTTTGAAGCGACGAAAGGGATTAAAAATTATTGTACTGTAGGTAATTGAGAGTGTGAACTGGTTGAGAATCATATTACCGAAGAACAGTTAATAATTAATACTGTGAAGGTATTTTTTATTCCAGTGCAATGATGATAATTTTTGTTTCAGTCATCGAGTATAAATATGACGGAGAAATGGGAATTTATTTGTGATTTTGGTTACTTAAAACTGCTCCTGAGCTTCATTACCCTATGCGGATGTCTCCGATATTTGTTCGTCATCGTCACTATCAACTCTTCGGCTAAAAGCTGCTAAGCTCATGTAGAAATAATTTCACTTTTCGCCATCTTGAAAGTGACGTTGCCTAGGTAGCATTTCCAGCTTCGACTTGCGGAACCGCTAAGGTGCCTTAGCATAGTAGTGGGGAGATGCACGCCTATAGAGCTTCGTGCTTGTGTAAACCCGGCCTAATGCGCGGTGATGAGCTAGGATTGGTGACAGCATTTGGCACCATTGTGTGGGCTGAGCCGCAAAGGAATACGTTGTCTGGAGTTGAGGGAAGTCCAGGGGGAACTCCGTCCGTGCCTGGTGAGCGGCGAGCTACCGTAATTGTCAAAGTCGCTGAGCTGGGTGCAGAGAGGCCTATGTTCACGCGGAAGCCGCTTAACGCGACGTCGTTGTCGCGTTCCGTGTGAGGCGTTGTTATTACTCTGGTGAGTATTCTTTCAAACGCTTATGTCAACTAATGCTATGTAGTAGAGAGGAACGGCTACTGTGGGCAATATGACAATCTCTCTGGTTTCTTTGCTCTTTTTTTCTACATTTACATTTTCCATACAGTATCAAACAATTTAATAGCTTGACGCAAAACTGCATGAGAGAAAAGACGTAGAGCATCGAAATGTGTTTTCAAAAAGTGGAAGTGACGAAACATGCAGCTGGTTAAAGTAAATGTCGCTATTTATAAAAATAATAGAACTCGTATGCATCAAGATGCCGTACTAGCTTTCGAAACAATAAAATTATCAGAATAAAATCAAACAAAGGACTAAAAGTTTGTTTACGTGGGTACCGGTTGTGTTTATTGTTAATATTTCAATATGGACACAAAGTGGATAAAAGAATAATTTTCTTAAATATTTCTGTTGCTTTTTGCATACTGTGTACTTGAAACTGCCTGCTATCATTATAGAATTAATTCAAAAACTTAGAGCTCTCTTGATTCATTATTTTTATATACCATTTTCTCAAAACCTAGCCGGTTATTAGAAACAAAGGATCTCAATCTTGCAACTGAAATGGCACAGTAATCATGCTAAAGAGCAATTTCAGTGAAATTTTTTTAACTTATCCCAGAAAAACCTGAAGGGGGATACCTCTCCACTTCATAAACTCGTTATCTAATGTTCCTCAGAATTACAACACCAGTTTCAACTATTCAGTTGTGTTCCTCTTGTTGGTCTTTGCTTCAGGCCTCATATCGCATGTCAAATGCAATGGAATAACGGTTTTTTGGAAAGCATGTCATGGTTTTCTGGTGCTGATTTATTTTTGCAACGAATAACAAATCTTGGTAGAAGCTTTAGAACGGCCGGTTTTGTTTCGTCTCAATCTCTGGGGAGCACTCATTAAGGTACGTCCCCTCCCCATCCTGTCCACGTGCGCATTCGCAAGGGAATAAAAGGGTTGCACAAAAATTTATGGAAAGAGCTCATATATGCATGACCGTTCTCGTGTCCTAACGTTGCCTCATTGCGCAGGCAGTTTTACGGATCCCGTTCTTTGCTTGGGAGCTCATGCTGCGATGACTTTGATAAAACGGCGACAGGAAAAGAAAACGCAAACACGACAGTAGGTAAAGCAGTATCTAAAATACAAAGGTACGAGAAATACAAAGTGACGAAAATGTTTTGTTTGCAAATTTCAGTAGATGCTTACAGCAAGATTTTAGATTGTCTGCTTGGGAAACTGCAACGATAAGACTGGCAATAACATTTCCTTAGCTAGTAACCGGCGATTTTTATACCTATTTGAACTATTTATTCTGCACTTCAAAACTTATTTTTGAAAGTAAGAAGTACTTAAGGGACGTTCTTAGTCCTTATGTTAAGGTTAATTAGCTTTCAGTGCATCATTTGTATTTTATTTTATAAAAAAGTTATTTACACAACTTTAATCATGAAAGATTACATCGATGATAGATAATGAAAACCTCGTAACTTCATTTGTTAACTAGGCTTCTACTATGTGGTTAGACATGTAGCAATATCATCTGTATCACTTCATATATTTTTTAAGAAACCGTTTTTCTTCTGTGAAATTTAACATCGATATGTAAATTATCCTCGGACTCAACAATTTTAGCAATTTCATAGACGCAAACGTCCTCTATAATGCAGGTTGTGCTTTCCAATTTTGTATTTTTTGAACCATCAATGTCCTCCATTCCTATTTCTAGTAGTTTGTTCAGGAGCTGCGCATAACCCAACTTTTCTTTTGTTCAGGTGTCAGGCTCCTCCGTTGTTGGTGCTATTAGCAATAGTATTCGCCCACAGTTTTCTTATACTTTCTCAAGGATTTCTGGCATATTCTTCTCCGTTTTCGTACTTCGAAACTTACGGTGTCTTGTCCTTTAGGCGTATGATCGTAAACTTTTTATGTAATTCTTCACACTCAGGGTATGACATTACATCTGATATACTTACTCAGTCTTTAGAAGCGGCATCCCGTACGACTGTTCTTTGTCTGTAATCATCTGTAAATTTAAGCATGCATGTGTTAACAGATATTATTGCACATTAATCGCTTCACAGCATAACCTCAACACATTACACAATGAAACACGCATGGCCTCAGCTACCTGTCTGCAAAAAATCGGCGAAGATTCCCACAGAAGGCGGATGGCAATGCGATTTCCAGAAAATTGCGCGAAGTTTAACAGAAGAAAGACATAGTGTGGACGCGCGTTTATAATTACTCAGTGCGAACTCTTAGAGTGCGAACCGTCAGTCATCTTCATTTGCTTCCAAATGCTCACAAATGAAATTCACCAAGGCAGATATGTGATCATCTGTTGGTCGACCAATGCTATTGTAAATTGCAACAGTAGATACTTTTTTAATTTCCATGTTCCATAGATAATTTTGCACGATAAATCGTAATGATGTGGAACGAGTCATTTTATATTCACACCCTCTACATCCTCTCTGCAAATCACACTAAGTGCCTGGCAGAGGGTTCATCGAACTACCTTCACAATAATTAATTCTCTATTATTCCACTCTTGAACAGCGCGCGGAAAAAACGAACACCTATATCTTTCCGTACGAGCTGTGATTTCCCGTATTTTATTATGATGATTGTTTCTCCCTCTGTAGGTCGGGCTGAACAAAATATATTCTCATTCGGAGATGAAAGTTGGTGACTGAAACTTCGCGAGAAGGTTCCGCCGCAACGAAAAACGCCTTTGTTTTAATGGTGCCCATCCCAAATCCTGTATCATGTCCGTGACACACTCTCTCCTATTTCGTGATAATACAAAATGTGTTGCTCATCTTTGAACTTTCTCGACGTTCTCCGTTAATCCTATCTGGTAAGGATCCCAGACCGCGGAGCAGTACTCCAATAGAGGACGGACAAGCATAGTGAACGCAGTCACTTTAGTTACTAAGTGTTCTGCCAACAAAACGCAGTCTTTGGTTCGTCTTCCCCACAACATTTTCTGTGTTTTCTTCCCAATTTAAATTGTTCGTTTTTTATGGTCTTTAGATTAGATTGATGTTGATGATGACGATGATAGCTTTGATTGATTTACCGTTTAACCGAATTTTAAAGGATTCCTTCTAACACTCGAGTGAATGACCTCACACTTTTCACTATGTAGGGTTAATTGCCAATTTTCGCACCATTCAGATATCTTTTCTAAATCGTTTTGCAGTTTGTTTTGATCTTCTAATGAGTTTATTAGATGATAAACGAGAGCATCATCTGCAAAAAAAACCTAAGACGGCTGCTCAGATTGTCACCTAAATCGTTTATATAGACAGGGAACAGCAGGGGCCCTATACCACTATCTTGGGGAACGCCAGAAATCACTTCTGTTTCACTTGATGACTTAGTCAGTTACTACGAACTGTAACCTCTATGAAAGAAAATCGTCAGTTACATAACTGAGACGATATTCCATAAGGACGCAGTTTCACTACATTCCGTATTTCTGGATTTCTGGAAGGCTTTTCACGCTGTACCACACAAGCGGCTCGCTGTGAAATTGCGTGCTTATGGGAATACCGTCTCAGTTACGAAACTGGATTTGTGATTTCCTGTCAGAGAGGTCACAGTTCGTAGTAACTGACGGAAAGTCTTCGAGTAAAACAGAAGTGGTTTCTCGTGTTCCCCAAGGTAGTGTAATAGGCCCTTTGCCGTTCCTTATCTATACAAACGATTTGGGAGACAATCTGAGCAGCCGTCTCAGGTTGTTTGCAGATGATGCTGTTGCTTATGGACTAGTAAAGTCATCAGAAGATCAAAACAAATTGCAAAACAATATAGAAAAGATATCTGTGTGGTGCAAAAATTGGCAGTTGACCCTAAATAACGAAAATTGTGAATTCATCCACATGAGTGGTAAAAGGAATCCGTTAAGCCTCGGTTACACGATAAATCAGTCAAATCTAAAGGCCGCAAATTCAACTAAATACTTGCGAATTACAATTACGAACAACTTAAACTGGAAGGAACACATGGAAAATGTTGTGGGGGAAGGCTAACCAAAGACTGTGTTTTATTGGGAGGACCCACTAAGGAGACTGCCTACACAACGCTTGTCCGTCCTCTTTTAGAATACTGCTGCGCGGTGTGGGATCCTTACCAGACAGGACTGACGGAGTACATCGAAAAAGTTCAAAGAAAGGCAGCACGTTTCGTATCATCGCGAAATATGGGAGAGAGTGTCACTGAAATATACAGAATTTGGATTGGAGATCATTGAAAGAAAGGTGTTTTTCGTCGCGACGGAATCTTCTCACAAAATTCCAATCACCAACTTTCTCCTCCGAATGCGAAAATATTTTGTTGACACAGACCTACGCAGGGAGGAACGACCGCCACGATAAAATAAGGAAAATCTGAGCTCGTTCGGAAAGATATAGGAGTTCATTCTTTCCGCGTGCTATACGAGATTGGAATAATAGCAAATTGTAAAGGTGGTTCGATGAATCCTCTGCCAGGCACTTAAATGTGATTTACAGAGTATCCATGTAGATGTAGATGTGTGCTACACTATCAAAAGCCATTTGGGAATCTAGAAATTAATTTGTAAATGTGGCCACAAGCTGAACTTTCATAAGATTTTCTTTCTTCGCACAGTTACCATGGTATTTACCTTCAACAACAACAAGATCTTCAATGTAACCCACTCGAAAGTTTATTTATTTCCCCAGGCATTATTCTGTTTCGTGACCATTTGCATTAACGAGATTATAAATTTCTTTGTAACGTCATGAACAACATTAAAAAAATCAGTTTCTTCACCTCGTTTTTTGTGTAATTCTATGATACGTCTTGCCCGCAAGAAGAGTTTCTTTTAAGGTAGAATTTTTGAACTAACAGTCGACAAATGTAGGACTCATTTTCCACTGTACTCGTTCTATCTTGATGACCCTTACAATAAGATTTCCTGCACTTTTCGTGTATAACAACAGCGGCACAGTTAACAAAACATATTTACCTTCCTTTCTAGTCTTAAACTTCGCAGTAAACGTTTTATGCAATTTTCCTTCACTGTATCAGATCTACTCCGTCCACAACACTTTCACCACAAATAAAACATTCAGACATGACGCTGACTTCACTGACAAACGTACCTTGATAGTGGTCACTTGACAACTGTTGCCCACTCCCTGCCACATTTAGCAGTGGCAAAGACCAGGCAAAAAACACACATTTTCGTCAGCGGGACGACAAAATCCAGAGAGTGGTGGTACGATAAATAAAAGAAACAACGAGAGTAAATATTGGAAAGAAACTTTGAATGAAAAGTAAAAAACGTAACCCTGCGGTTTCCATAAAACTAATAAATGGTGGTATTTACTAGCCAGGTAGGCTTTTCGACTTTTTCTTTGACTTAATGAAAACTAATTATAATGCTCTATAGCTTTCTTATTATAATGTTTCGCCAAATTTGCGAATTCTCAGACATTACACGTTTTATGGCGACAAAACAAGTTTTTATCGAAAGTTGAAAAACTAGCATTTTCTGACGCAGCGTAGAAGGCGTAAAAGTAACAACGTTTCATGAATGCGCATATAGATACGTTCACATTCTATTGTAGCGCTTGTTTGTAGTAATGCGGAGGAAATTAATCCATTTTTAACACTTATAATTATTCATTTGATTGCTAAGGTTGGCAGGGATCTCCAACAGAACAAAAACGGTACGACGACTTCCGACTTCTACCGACAAGTACCCATCAGAAAACCGGATAAAACTGACAAAACTTTTAAGATCTATAGTGTGCCTATGTGTCTGCAAAAGTCGGTAAACTTCGTACAGTAGCCGACCATTACCAGTCTAGTTGTTGTTGTTGTTGTTGTTGTCTTCAGTCCTGAGACTGGTTTGATGCAGCTCTCCATGCTACTCTATCCTGTGCAAGCTTCTTCATCTCCCAGTACCTACTGCAACCTACATCCTTCTGAATCTGCTTAGTGTTTTCATCTCTTGGTCACCCGCTGCGATTGTTACCCCCCTCCCTCCACCCCCCCCTCACCCCCCACACATACACCTCCTTCCAATACTAAATTGGTGATCTCTTGAAGTCTCAGAATGTGTTCTATCATCCGATCCCTTCTTTTGGTCAATCTGTGCCACAAATTTCTTGTCTCCCGAATTCTATTCGGTACCACCTCATTACTTACGCGATCTAGCCTTCTAATCTCCAGTATTGTTCTGTAGCAACACATTCCAAAAGATTTGATTCTCTTCTTGTCTAAACGGTTTATCATCCATGTTTCACTTGCATACATGGCTACGCATCATACAAATGCTTTCAGGAAAGATTTCCTTTCACTTAAATTTATACTTGATGTTAAGACACTTTTCTTCAGAATTGCTTTTCTTGCCGTTGCCAGTCTACATTTTATATCCTCCCCTCATTCGACCATGATCGGTTTTTTCTTCCCAAATAGCAGAACCCATTTACTACTTTAAGTGCCTCGTTCCCTAATCTAATTGCCTCTGCGTGACCTCATTCTATTTGAATGCATTCCGTTGCCCTTGTTTTGCTTTTAGTGATCTTCATCTTATATCCTCCTTTCAAGAAAATATCCATTCCGTCCAACTGTTCTTCCAAGTCATTTGTTGTCTCCTGGCAGAATTACGGTGTCGTCGGCTAACCTTGAAGTCTTTATTTATTCTCCGTGGACTTTAATTCCCATTCCAAATCTTTCCTTTGTTTCCTTTACTGCTTGCTCAGTGTATAGACTGAATAATGTCGGGGGCAGGCTGCAACCCTGTCTCTGTCCCTATTCAACCAATGCTCATTTTCATGCCTCTCGACCCTTATAACTGTAATCTGGTTTCTGTACAAGTTGTAAATAGCCTTTCGCTCTCTACATTTTACCCCTGCTACCCTCATAATTTCGAAGAGACTATTCCACTCAACATTGTCAAAAGCTGTCCGTAAATCCACAAATTCTATGAACGTAGTTTTACGTCTCCTCAACTTTCTTCTATGAGAAGTAGTAGGGTCAGTTTTGCCTCGTGTGTTCCAACATTTTTCCGGAATCCAAACTGATCTTCCCCGAGGTCGTGTTCTACCGTTTTTTCCATTCTTCTGGAAAACCTTCGTGTTAGCATTTTGCAGCTATGAGTTATTAAACTGATAGTTCCGTAATATTTACAATTGCCATCACATGATTTCTTTGGAATTGGAATTATTATATTCATTTTGAAATCTGATGGTATTTGGCCTGTTTCGTATATCTTGCTAACCAGATGGAAGAGTTTTGTCATGGCTAGCTCTCCCAAGGCTATTAGTAGTTCTAACAGAATGTCGTCTTCTCCTGGGGCCTTGTTTCAATTTAGGTCTTTTAGTGTTCTGTCAAATTATTCTCGCAGTAGCATATCTCCCATCTCATCTTCATCTACGTTCTCTTCCATTTCTATAATATTGCGCCCAAGTACATTTCCCTTGCGTAGACCCTCTATATACTTCTTCCACTTTCCAACGTTCCCTTCATTCCTGAGGACTGGTTTTCCATCTGAGCTTTTGGTATGCATGTAGGTGGGTCTCTTTTTTCCAAAGGTCTCTTTAGTTTCCCTGGTATCTATCTTTCCCCTGGTCATATGGTCATATATACTTCTATGTCCTGATACTTTTCGTCTCGCCACCCCTGCTTAGCCATTTTGCACTTTGTCAGTCTCAATATTTAGACGTTTGTATTCCCTTCTCTGCTTCATTTACCGCAAATTTGTATTTTCTCCATTCAATTAAATTCGATATCTATTATGTTACCCACGGATTTCTATTAGCTCTCGTCTTTTTATCTACTTGATCCTCTTCTGCCTTCACCATTTCGTCTCTAAAAGCTAACCATTCTTCTTCTTCTGTATTACTTTCCCCTGTTCTGGTTAGTCGTTTCCTAATGCTCCGTCTGAAACTCTCAACAACCTGTGTGTTTTTTTTTAGTTTATCCAGGTCCCATTCATTAGTTTCCTATATTTTTGCAGTCTATTCAGTTTTAATCTATAGTTCATTGCCAATAAATTGTTGTTAAGAGTCCGTACCTGCCCCTGGAAACGTCTTACAGTTTAAAATCTGGTTCTAAAATCTCTGTCTTAACCATAATGTAATCAATCTGAAACTTGCCAGTCTTTCTAGGTCTCTTTCACGTATACAACCTTCCTTCATAATTCCTAACCCAAGTGTTAGTGGTGATGAAATAATGCTCTGTGCGAAATTCTTCCAGGCGGCTTCCTCTTTCGTTACTTTCCCCCCAGTCCATATTCACCATCTATTTTTCCTTCTCTTCCTTTTCCTGCTATCGAATTCCGGTCCCCCATGACTGTTAATTTTCGTCTCCTGCAACTAACCGAATAATATCTTTTATCTGATCATACATTTCCTTAATCTTTTCATCATCTAGCAGGCCGGTGTTGGCGAACGGTTCTAGGCACGTCAATCTGGACCGCACGACCGCTACGGTCGCAGGTTCGAATCCTGCCTCCGGCATGGATGCGTGTGATGTCCCTAGGTTAGTTAGGTTTAAGTAGTTCTAAGTTCTAGGGGACTGATGACCTCTGCAGTTAAGTCCCATAGTGCTCAGAGCTATTTGAACCTTTTTTTTTTTCATCATCTGCGGAGCTAGTTAGCATATAGACTTATACTACTGTGATGGGTGTGGGCTTTGTGTCTGTCTTGGACACATTAACGCGTCCATAATGCTGTTCGTAGTATTTCCTCCGCGTTCCTATTTTCTCGTTCATTATTGAACCTACGCCTGCATTATTCCTACTCGATTTCGTATTTATAAGCCCGTATTCATTTTACCAGAAGTCCTTTTCCTCCTGCCAGCGAACTTCGCTAATTCCCATCACATCCAACTTTGCCTATCTGTTTCATTTTTTAAATTTACTAACTACCTGCCCGATTAAGGGATCAGACAGTCCACTCTCCGATCCGTAGAACGCCAGTTTTCTTTATCCTGACAACAACATCCTCTTGAGTAGTCTCAGCCAGGAGATCTTAATGGGGGACAATTTTACCTCTGGCATATTTTACCCAAGAGGATTCCATTATCATCATTTAATCATACCGTAGAGCTGCATGCCCTCGGTAAAAATTATGGCTGTAGTTTCTCCTTGCTTTCAGCTGTTGGCAGTACCAACACAGCAAGGCCGTTTTGGTTGATGTTACACGGCCAGATCAGTCAATCATCCAGACCGTTACCCCTGCAACTATTGACAAGTATGCTGCTGCCCCTCTTCAGGACCCACATGTTTCGCCTCTCAACAGATACTCCTCCTTTGCTGTTGCAGCTACGGTACGGCTATCTGCATCGTTGGAGGCAATTAGTCTTCTGACTGGTTTGATGCGGCCCGCCACGAATTCCTCTCCTGTGCCAACCCCATTTGCATTTGCAACCTACGTCCTCAATTATTTGCTTGACGTATTCCAATCTGTGTCTTCCTCTACAGTTTTTGCCCTCTACAGCTCCCTCTAGTACCATGGAAGTCATCCCCTGATGTCTTAACAGATGTCGTATCAGCCTGTCCCTTCTCATTTTCAATTTTTTCCACATATTGCTTTCCTCTCCGATTCTGCGCAGAACCTCCTCATTCCTTACCTTATCAGTCCACCTAATTTTCAACATTAGTCTGTAGCACCACATCTCAAATACTTCATTTCTCTTCTGTTCCGGTTTTCCTATAATCCATGAATCACTACCATACAATACTGTGTTCCAAATGTACATTCTCAGAAATTTTTTCCTCAAGTTAAGGTCTATTTTTGATACTAGTTGACTTCTCTTGGCCAGGAATGCCCTTTTTTGTCAGTGTTAGTCTGTTTTTGCAGTCCTACTTGCTCCATCCACCATTGGTTATTTTACCTCCTAAGTAGTAGAATTCCTTAACTTCATCTACTTCGTGACCACCAATCCCAATGTTAAGTTTCTCGCTCTTCTCACATCTGCTAATTCTCATTACTTTCGTCTGTCTTGTATCTAGTCTCAATCCATATTCTGTACTCATCAATCTGTTCGTTCCATCCAGCAGATCATGTAATTCTCCTTCACTTCCTCACAGGATAGCACTGTCACCAGTGATGTCCTTTCACCTTGAATTTTAACCTCTCTCCCTGAACCTTTCTTTTATTTCCATCATTGCTTTTTCAATGTACAGATTGAACAGTAGAGTACATGCCTGTCTTGCACCCTTTTTAATCCAATCACTTCGTTCTTGGTCGTCCACTCTTATTATTCCCTCGTGGCTCTTGTACACATTGTACGTTACCCGTGTCTTACCTTAGCGATTTAATATTGTTGCGACAAGCTTACAATTTAATTTCGTATCCATTACTATAAATAAGTACCACATTTGAAAATAAACGTTCCCATTGTACGCTTTCGCGAAACGTTACAATTTTCGTCTTTCATTTCTACCATAGCAGTGAGAGGGGTGGCTTAATGCCTAAGGGTGCACGCAGAAAGACGCGGGTTGTCTGCACAGGGTGTCATAGCGTAGGCGGCAAAAGCCAGCGCGGAAAATATCCCTTGTATAATGACTCGAAACAAGGCCCCCGGAGTAGACCATATTCCATTGGAACTCTTGACGGCCTTGGGAGAGCCAGTCCTGACAAAACTCTACCATCTGGTGGGCAAGATGTATGAGGCAGGTGAAATACCCTCAGACTTCAAGAAGAATATAACAATTCCAATCCCAAAGAAAGCAGGTGTTGACAGATGTGAAAATTACCGAACTACCAGTTTAATAAGTCACAGCTGCAAAATAATAACGCGAATTCTTTACAGACGAATGGAAAAACTAGTAGAATCCGACCTCGGGGAAGATCAGTTTGGATTCCGTAGAAATGTTGGAACACGTAAGGCAATACTGACCCTACGACTTATCTTAGAAGCTAGATCAAGGAAAGGCAAACCTACGTTTCTAGCATTTGTAGACTTAGAGAAAGCTTTTGACAATGTTGACTGGAATAATCTCTTTCAAATTCTGAAGGAGGTAGGGGTAAAATACAGGGAGCGAAAGGCAGTTATAAGAGTCGAGGGGCATGAAAGGGAAGCAGTGGTTGGGAAGGGAGTGAGACAGGGTTGTAGCCTCTCCCCGATGTTACTCAATCTGTATATTGAGCAAGCAGTGAAGGAAACAAAAGAAAAGTTCGGAGTAGAGATGATATAAAATGTAGACTGGCAATGGCAAGGAAAGCGTTTCTGAAGATGAGAAATTTGTTAACATCGAGTATAGATTTAAGTGTCAGGAAGTCATTTCTGAAAGTATTTGTATGGAGTGTAGCCATGTATGGAAGTGAAACATGGACGATAAATAGTTTGGACTAGATGAGTATAGAAGCTTTCGAAATGTGGTGCTACAGAAGAATGCTGAAGATTAGATGGGTAGATCACATAACCAATGAGGAAGTATTGAATAGGATTGGGGAGAAGAGAAGTTTGTGGCACAACTTGACCAGAAGAAGGGATCGGTTGGTAGGACATGTTCTGAGGCATCAAGGGATCACCAATTTAGTATTGGAGGGCAGCGTGGAGGGTATAAATCGTAGAGGGAGACCAAGAGATGACTACACTACGCAGATTCAGAAGGGTGTAGGTTGCAGTGGGTACTGGGAGATGAAGAGGCTTGCACAGGATAGAGTAGCATGGAGAGCTGCATCAAACCAGTCTCAGGACTGAAGACCACAACAACAACAATGAGACAGCAAACAATGGCAAGCGGGTGGCGGGGCCGACTGGGACGGTCTCTCAGTCACCGGCGTGACCGAATGAACGACAAACAATTTTGGGGACCGCAGCCACAACTCACACATTATTACTAACAACACTCAATAACTGTTCAGATCATCATAAAAATTACAATTAAAATGTAAAGAGTGACGAAGTATTTCCATAAGCCCCATAACTGTTTTGAGGTACTTTGTTCGCAACTACTGGTTTCACGTCAGTATAGACTGTTCTTCAGAAATTCAAATCACTGTGTGAAATTTTTGAAATGGTTGAGATACAGAATCATAGTGTTGAAATTCAACAAGAAACAACGACGAGTACTCACTACAGTGGTTATATTACGAAGTCCCAGCTTTTGGGATGTTATCGACGTTAAAAGTCGAACAATAATGGTGGTTGTCATATTAAAACCGTGCACACCTAAAAAATGCTTGTATAAATATACTATGCATGCATGACTGCTGATTGAGCCACGCCTACGTAAACACGGGGGAAAACTAATAATGGATGGAACATTACGTAAACAGGGATAAAATGCCTAAAAATAACTAGTGTCTGGGGAAAGTGCTTTATTACACGGGAAATATTATCCCCAAAATAATACTCTTGTACAGGGCTTCCCAACCTTTTCAGCTGGCGGACCCGTTCTTCAGTCGAAAATCCATGGCGGACCCCTAGTCAGTCAAGAGCACAGTAACTTTAAATTTCAGAGCGAAACCCATGGGAACTGAAAGCTTCTTAATGCAAGTGCCATGTTCCCAATGACCCCCCCCCCCCCCCCCCGACCCCGAAGTATCAATAGTCTTAGGTTTAGAGATGAATGAAAGCAACTTGAAATTAACGATCCAATTTGAATTCCCACTGTATCCAGACACTTGCTAGTCGATTTACTCCCTTTGTTCAACACACTATAACCTGATTAAAGTTTCTTGGTAATTGAAATTTCACAGGATAGAGCTATCTTCCTCCAAGAGCAATCAACGTCACGTAAAAACTCTTCGCTGTTGACAAGCTGCCGCTTATGGTCTGTTCACTTCCACTATTTGGCTACTGTTCTGTAAGGAACATGCATATTTCGTAACAGTCGTGTGTGTGTGTGTGTGTGTGTGTGTGTGTGGTTTTTCGTGAAATCCGAAGAAAAATGTTCATCGTGAAATCCGAAGAAAAATGTTCAAATGTATGTAAAGTCTTCCTTTGGTCGTCCTCCCTCCTCATTCATTTCAACTGGAAACTTCCCTTGTTGTGAAGGCGATGGAGAAACTGCCCCATTCTTCAATGATCCTGACTTTAGCCACCGATCCATCTTACAAGTAATAATCTGGTCACAAATCGACTTGTCAAATAGGTAGTGCACTGACAAAGCAAGTTTAACATTTAATGATGCGTGGGGCCGCATTCGTGCCAGCGAGCTCTGTGATTGGTCGACAAAGCTCGCTCCACGCATACGTAAAAGGTTTCACCGCATCTAGCGCCGTGATCCGGCGCACAAACGACCCTCGTATTGTTGCTAAACAGTCGATCAGAAAACCGCATTCTCCGGCACTAAACTGTGTATACGTTCTCACTTAAGAACCGCAAAGGCTGCTTGGGGATACGACCCGAAGTAAAAGTACACATATTTTTCATACGCGAAAAAATATAGTGATGAATTTTATTTTCACATTTTTATTCAATAATTTTACTCATTATTTTACACGATTTGGTGAAAGGTGGCCGCGGACCCCCTAGAAAGAGGCGGCGGACCCCTAGGGGTCGCGGACCACGGGTTGGAAAGCCCTGCTCTAGTACGAAACCAAAACAAATATGAAAAAAAGCTTACCGGAAACATCACAGAGGATAATATAAGATCAGGTTGCCACCAACTGTATAAAGCCAATGAAATAAAACTTAAAATCCCGTTAACTTGCGTACTTCGCCGTATTGATAACCAACCAATGTGGTGTAAGCAGCCGTGGAGGCTAGCAATACAATGGAAGGCATAAGGCCAAGGTGCCTAACAGGAAAACAAAGTAAACACGATCAGCTGCAAGGAAGAAATAATAACTAGGAAAACAACCGAACGCTGAGGACCGCATTACATAACTTTAAAGTCCGTAGTTTATTGTGGGCATAAATGAAAATAAAATATAATCCGCTTTACATCAGTACCTCAGTGTTATAAAATTACCACAGTAGCAGCATTTGAGTATTATACTGTTGCCAAACCAACGTGAAAATTATCCTAATAGCAACCGGCGGAAATACAGATAATCAAAATGCGAGAGGACATTGTAGTATCTCCTCATTTAGAGTTGAACCTGGGGCTCGCTTTAATGCGTTCATGATATGCATTTCTTCAGAAACATTTATAACATTCCCTTTTGCTTTTTTTCAAAGTTGGAAATATTGTGACCCGTTTCTTTTAGACGAGCGGAGACATTCGGTGCCCGCTTTTGGCGCACCGGTTGTCAACGCACTACGCCAACAGAATCTAGGTGCACGCCACGCAATCTTTATCAAACGATTTTACAGAAACTTTTGAGCGTAATAATTTGATTTTTGCGCTACTTATAACTTTATATGTCACCCATCAACTCCGAAATGATCGTAGTGATATTCGGATCTAAGTAAGACACTGTGCGAAATTCGAAGAGCGTGCAATGAAAAATATGGGTCTTCGTGGTTTTGCGTATTACGGCATATATCGCACGCGTGCCAGAATGAAATATTCGTAACATACCACTTTTCTCTTAACCGTTCGAGATAACGAAACGAGAGTTTGTTAAAAGATGACATACAAAAAGGAGAGTATTTTGCCATGTGGTTAACTTACAGAACTCTCCAGAATGAGATTTTCACTCTGCAGCGGAATGTGCGCCGATATGAAACTTTATTTACATAGATATAGCCGAAGCTCCAGTTTTTATTTAATTTTTTTTTGTCAATGCAGAACTGTAGTTTTTAAAAAGTGATCGATGGCTACGAAAAGAGATTTTGCTAGTATGAAAATAAACACCAAAATTTCTTCTCTTACTTTAGTGCAAACCGGCTCAATGAGGTTTTCCGTAAAGTATTGACCTTTCGTGTCGTCTATTGCTTGTTTAATAACACACTTCGTTTCAAGATTCTGTCGCAATAACTATTGGAAGATAAGTTTGTGCAATCTAGCCTGTGTTTTAGCAAAAGAAACAAAATAAAACCTGTTAACAAGGGAAATGTAACCTTTTTTATAACTGAGGTGATGCTTAATCAGATCATAAATGGTTAATAATTCAGAGATATATAAATCGCGAATTCTGTTGCAATTTCGACGTAATATTGTTATCCATCACGTCTTTAATAGTGGACTACTAGAGTGGAATCTTACCAAAGTATTTTCTCCATGTTCTGCGTGTGAGATATATGAAAATAATTCCCAGCCAATAGTGTACCATATTTTCGTTCCTATCGCCACTCAGAATGAAGTTGTGATCTGCTTCACCATAATGATCTTTTTTAATTTGCTAAAGATAGATTATATATATTTATAATCTATTTTAACTTTTAAGAGTAGTCTCAGGCGGTTCACAAGGTAATGACTATTATGTTTTCGTAACTGTGATATCCACAGATAAACAGGCGTGAAATGTATTTTTTTTCTAATAGAACAATGCTGCATTTTTAATATCGTTTCTGTAGTTACAAAGCAGCACTAAATCATGCCTTTACAGACATATCGGCAGTCGTTTGACGTCTAAGGGTGAATCATTTTACAAGACGTTGCACATCTTATAACGACTGAAGACAGAACGATCTTAATTCGTGTTTCACCGAATATACAGTATTGCTTCAGTGTGAGGCTTTCTTCACAGCGTTGCCACTTATCACAGCTCCGACGTGTGTGGAGACAGCTGTGGCTGAGGCGTGTGGAATGGGAGAGCGATAGAGAGCGCACTGGGGAAGCTGCAAAATATGCCCTTTGTCTGCGCAGGACGTAATGTGCCTGCCGTTTTACTAGCGCGTCACTGTAGCAAGCCTGTGCTGTGCATGAGACAGATTACACAATGCAGTGCTTTGCAGGTGTTCTAAGAAACACTTTTTGACAGACTTGGTTTATCGCTGTACTTCTTCTCTGTTGAATCAGTATAGATAACAATCCCTAGTCTGTGTTGGACCAGCAACGGTTGTGGGTTCATATGGCGTTTGTGTCACCCGGTGTACCATATTCTGTTTCAAAAACAATATCGAACCTTACTTTCGGAATTTGTTTTATTTAGTGTATGGCTAATACGGACTCATCATAAAATTAAATTATATATGGCATATGTACATATTTACACAGAAGAAAATTAAGTTTAGCTTTAAAACTGAATATCCAGTCCTTCAATCCTTCCTCGTATAATCACTTGACTTTTGCCCAAGTAGCAAAACTAATTGACAACTTTCAGTGTCTCATTTCCTAATCTAATTCTATCAGTATCACTAGATTTAATTTGGTTGTTAATGAGTAAAGCAAAATTCGTAATGGATGATCCTGACAAAGGTTTTATGGTAAATTCTCTGCCCTATTGAGAATCAAAAGAATAGGGAAAATATCGTTCACACATTTCAAAATATCAACATTTATTTGATCGAGAAAACATATGCACAGAAAAACATCAAACGATGTTTAAAAGGGAATACGTAGCACCATTTTACGTTCAAATCAACAGTTGGCGCGAAGATTGTGCTACGTGATTGTAGTGGATTGTGTGACGTGTTGTTTTTATTGGTGGCTGTGTTGAGCCCAGTTGAAAACAAATTATAGTCCAAAATAACAAGCAAAACTGGGCCTAAGACTTAATAAATTTTGTAACAAACTACGTACGGCCCCAGTGGTTTCATTTCGAACTCACTCATAAAAGCACGTTCATCCGTCACGTGAAATTTTGAGTTTATGGAAGTTTCGAGATGTGGGACTGTGTCTAGGAAAAATGCCAATTAGCTTCCAAATATATCGCATGAAAAGATGGGTGATTAACAACTGTAGCATGCCCTAGTCGTTCCAAAGTGAAACCATGTCCTTAGAACAATTGACTGTTTACTTTTTGCGAATTTCCTCTTATATTTGTCCCTCAATATGATGATAAAGGTTAATTTTGTTAAAAATATTAAAATTACGCCCCAGAGTGAAATAACCTCCTTAAAACAATTGACCGTTTACTTTTTGCCAATTTATGCTAACTTTCGGTGCTTACTATGGCAATAAAAGTTAATTGAGTGAAAATTTGTAAAATTATATTTCTTTTCGTATTGGAGGGACTCAAAGGGTGAAAAGTTATCTGCACGTACGATAATTAGGTACCAAATTTTACCTTATTTTGCTAATATAATATAGACAAATGTCATAGAGTTGAGACATATGATGTACGCTTACGCTACGCACACATTGCTCACTGGACACTGTGTTACATATGTTGGTAGCTTTACATCTGCCATGCTTTCCGCATCTTGTTATCTGCAAACAACGTAACTTTCTCTATTTTTCTGTTTTTCGATTATTTCAGACTTTCTATTTTTCTGCTTTTCGATTATTTCAGACTGAAAAGAAGCTATATTTTATCGTGTTATTTAGCGTGATACAGTAGGTTTCTTTTGATGCTGTGGTCTTGTTCCCGTTGTTTGACACGTTAAAACACTTCTACAGGCTGTTTCAAAAATGACCGGTATATTTGAAACAGCAATAAAAACTAAACGAGCAGCGATGAAATACGCCATTTGTTGCAATATGCTTGGGACAACAGTACATTTTCAGGCGGACAAACTTTCGAAATTACAGTAGTTACAATTTTCAACAACAGATGGCGCTGCAAGTGATGGCGGTGCAAGTGATGTGAAAGATATAGAAGACAACGCAGTTTGTGGGTGCGCCATTCTGTACGTCGTCTTTCTGCTGTCAGCGTGTGCCGTTCACAATGTACAAGTGTACTGTGGACAACATGGTTTATTCCTTAGAACAGAGGATTTTTCTGGTGTTGGAATTCCACCACCTAGAACACAGTGTTGTTGCAACAAGACGAAGTTTTCAATGGAGGTTTAATGTAACCAAAGGACCGAAAAGCAATACAATAAAGGATCTGTTTGAAAAATTTCAACAGACTGGGAACGTGACGGATGAACGTGTTGGAAAGGTAGGGCGACCGTGTATGCAACCACAGAGGGCAACGCGCAGCTAGTGCAGCAGGTAATCCAACAGCGGCCTCGGGTTTCCGTTCGCCCTTTTGCCGCTGTGGTCTTAATGACGCCAACGTCCACGTATTGTCTCATAAGCCAGAGTTTATACCTCTATCCATACAAAATTCAAACGCATCAAACCCTCAGTGCCGCTACCATTGCTGCAGGAGAGACATTCGCTAACGATATAGTGCACAGGATTGATGACGGCGATATGCATGTGGGCAGCATTTGGTTTACTGATGAAGCTTATTTTTATCTGGACGGCTTCGTCAATAAACAGAACTGGCACATATAGGGAACTGAAAAGCCCCATGTTGCAGTCCCATCGTCCCTGCATCCTCAAAAAGTACTGGTCTGGGCCGCCATTTCTTCCAAAGGAATCATTGGCCAATTTTTCAGATCCGAAACGATTACTTCATCACGCTATCTGGACATTCTTCGTGAATTTGTGGCGGTACAAACTGCCTTAGACGACACTGCGAACACCTCGTGGTTTATGCAAGATGGTGCCCGGCCACATCGCATGGCCGACGTCTTTAATTTCCTGAATGAATATTTCGATGATCGTGTGATTGCTTTGGGCTATCCGAAACATACAGGAGGCTGCGTGGATTGGCCTCCCTATTCGCCAGACATGAACCCCTGTGACTTCTTTCTGTGGGGACACTTGAAAGACCAGGTGTACCGCCAGAATCCAGAAACAATTGAACAGCTGAAGCAGTACATCTCATTTGCATGTGAAGCCATTCCGCCAGACATGTTGTCAAAAGTTTCGGGTAATTTCATTCAGAGACTACGCCATATTATTGCTACACATGGTGGATATGTGGAAAATATCGTACTATAGAGTTTCCCAGACCGCAGCGCCGTCTGTTGTTGACAATTGTAACTACTGTAATTTCGAAAGTTTGTCCGCCTGAAAATGTACTGTTGTCCCAAGCATATTGCAACAAACGGTGTATTTCTATCGCTGCTCGTTTAGTTTGTATTGCCGTTTCAAATATACCGGTCATTTTTGAAACACCCTGCATCTTTTTCTTTGTATTTTGCTGATAAAATATATCAAACGCTTGTATAATAGCGAAAAACGACAATGGCAAAATATAAGTGTTTTCACGCGTTATAAACAAGGGAAGCAAGACCACAGTATCAGTGAAGCCGTAAGTAATACGCTAAATAACGCGATATAATATAGCTAATTTCAGTCGGAAGTGGTCGAAAAATTAAAAAAAAGGGGACCGTTTCGTTGTTTAGAGATAACAAGCTGTAGAATGCGAGGGAGATTTAAGACTACCAACATACATTACTCATTCAGTATAGCGCAGCTGTACTTCACATGTCTGAACTTTGTGATATGTGTCTTCAGGGGTGTTGCGTTTGAGATGTCAAAAGTAAAACAGTATATACAAGAAACTATGCAAATTTATTGCTTGTTAACGGTACATACATGTGTAAGAGTGTTTGGGGTTTTTGTCTCAAGCTTGTGTCACAGCACATTAGCACTGAACATGTCCGCCGCTGCCAATGCGTCCATGTTGTGCCACGTGGCGCGCAGCTTTTCTCTACTGATTTGCTGAAAGGCCGCTGTAATCTCCCTCCGTAGTTTGGCCAGATTCGTGTCTTCGTGTATACGCTGTTGACTTGACATAGCCCCACAAAAAAATTAAAAAAAAATCTGTAGGAGTTATGTAGGGGCTATTAGGAGACTATGTGATAGGTCATCCACGACCGCACCAGCGATGGTTGAGTCCGTCCGTAATGTGTCCAGTACCAGAAACTGCTCGATTATTTCAAAGTAATTGACGACACGAACGGTCTTCTCCGCAAAAAAAGAGTGGACCTATGACTTCATGGATCCCGTCGCACCACACATTCACATTCGAGTTCGTAATGAGACATGTGAATTGACTATTCCCCAAATGATGCAGTTGTGTTTGTTGGCCCGGCCGCTCACATGAATGTGACTTCGTCCGTGAACATCGATCGATTTGATTATTGATCGTCTGCTTCCTGTGGCTTACACATTACTATAAAAATGTGGAGTCGAGCTCCGTAAATCGGCTGTTAGTGGCTGCGTGTGCAGTGTGCTGTGTGGATACATGTTCCGGTACCGTCCAACAGTCCTCTGACAAATCGTGTATGGTGTGTTCAGCTTTGCTGATAAGCGGCGGAGTGACCTTCGTGGCACTCTCATCGTGGCTTGTCGAATACGTTCCTCCTCGTTTCTATAACGCAGCCTTTCGCCACTGTGAGGCATCGGCAATCCATTTCCCAAGAACATATTGGACCATTTAACAATGTCTGGGTGTACCGACGTCTGATCTCTCGCTGGATCTATAGGACACTCAGAAATTTCGCACACCATGCGATATTTTAGCGAACGACGATGCGCACTTAACAATTGGGACTCACTGAGCGCAGTAACCTGTGCGACTTCCATACAATGTGTTTATGACGCCTAGTGTTTGCCGCTGTGAACTATGCGCTCTTGGCTTGCCTCTCGGAACATGATCACTCTTAACTACCATCATTTTCACGTAAATTACAAAAAGTATTGTTCAGAAATGTATACCTTAACTTGATAAATATAATTTATACTTTTCTGACATCTCTAACGGATCACCTTGTGAAAAAACGTAGACTTTGACACCTAATTATTGCTCCTCCGTACATAAAAATAACCTTAAGCCAAAAATTCATATAACCTCCACATTCTGTTAACATATAATAGCAATTATCCGAAAGAAAATAAATAAAAACGCACTGAAGACAGCATAGAAAAAGCTGAAAGATGTTTGGCAAAAACAAGATTAATAAAACAGTTTATTACATATGGCGGAATTTCTTTCCAGTTACACATATCATGGGATGAACCATGCCCTTTCTCACAAGAGGAATTGCTGCGACGATTTCTCAGGAACACATTTTAGCAATTTTCTTGCTATGTCGACACACACATGTGGCTCGTCACTGATAAAAGCAATCGAGCAGCTTCCTTGACAGTATTAACATCCAACAATCGTATGGAGAAACGTCCTTATGACACAGTAAACTACACTGGTCCACAAAGCTTTGGGAAGAGCTAGATAAAGTAACACAACGTTTTAACAAGTGAGTGGAAATAATGGAAGTGCGGGAGCATGTTGCCAGAGGGGTCTCTGTCGCGCAAAGAAAATTTGAAACGTCCCCTTAGAAAAAAATTTTACAAGACTGTGCTTAAACTGAAACACAATATTTTTGGCGCAACGCAATCTGACTTCCACAAATCCCTACGAAAGAATGGCCCTGACTAACATTAACCTATACGTTTCACAAATCACTTACCTCACAAAAATCTTCGTTACTCAAGCTACTGCAATACAGCGAGTGCCACTACTGCCAGCTAAATAAAAGATTCAAACTACTGAAGGCACTAACTACTGATAGGCATAGTTAGCAAATGAAAGATTTTAATACAGAACAAACAATGTATTTACCTTAATAGTCATAATATATATATATCAGTTCATGACACCAATTCTTACAAATTTCAAAACTCCGCCATCTCTCTCCCCACGTCCACCACTGCTGGCGGCTCACCTCCAACTGCGCAACGCTACGCGCTGTTAGCATCCAGCTGCCGCTGCCCGACACTACAATGGCAGACAACAATGCAAACTAGCCACAGACTGCGCACAGCACAGCCAGTGATTTTTCATACAGAGCGCTACGTGGCGTTACCAATAAGAAAATGTAAACAGCCTACTTACATAGCCCCCATGCTCCCCACCAAAAAATTTACAAATTGTTTTTGCTGTGGCCAATACAGATTTGAAAATTTTTTTCATAATTACAATAACAAAGAAATGAAATGCACACACTTATCGATACAATGTTGGTCAAAAGCTAAAATTTTCTCACAGTCCATAAAGACAGTCCTGATCATTCATCAAAGTAAAATTGCAGTGTTTTTCTCAAAGTCTGAGTAGTAAAAGAAAATGCACACAGAAGTAGTGGATTTCCATGCAGTCTTGAAGAAGTAGTGTTGTCCTTCCAACGGAAAGACAGTGCTGACTCTTGACATGCAGACAGGTAATGGGCCACAACAGAGCAAACCCACAGCAGAGTCAGTCGAAGTTTTCAAGAATATTGGTAGGTAGGTCGTCACAGAGTAGACCCATTGTAGTCCTGGTAGAGATAATGGTATTGGTGGGCCACCAGAGGTGCAGACCCACTGCAGTCCTTGTAGAAATAATGGTATTGGTGGGTCATCAAAGGTGTAGACCCACTGTAGTCCTTGTAGAGATGGCCAGCAGCCATCTGTTTGACTGTGCAGGCGCACAATCACCATTGAAGAGTCTTGCGGATAATATAGCAAGTCCATAACCACCACTTGTGCACTCACAAAAATTGTTTTTGAAACGTTCTTACAATCAGCAATGCTGTTATCCAGTCCCTTACTGAGTTATTAACACACGTGCAAACACTATCAGTCCCTACTTCTCACATATTGTCCATATACTATGACCAACAGAAATGTGTGCAGTGAAATGTAATTTACAAGTTACTTAATTTGATGAACTGGTGTCAATTACAATTTTATAACATAAGAATGCAATAACAAAGGTACAAAATACATCTTTAAAGAACATAAGACTACAGATATCATTTGCAGTAGTACAGGCTTTACAATAGAATCGAAATAGCAAATACATCAGTGTTAAAAAATTATGACATAAGTACATACATAAATGATCAGAATAACTTTTGAAACATCAACTTCACACATGAGCATTAGAACAAAACATAATAAATAATGTGTAAACATCTTTACAAAGTAAATAGCATGTTATTAATGCAAATTATATTTGAGGATAACAGTATTCCTCATCATAGTGAATGTAGCGTAGTATTAGAAAAATTCTGCAACATAAGTCTTATCAGATAAACATTTAAAGACAGGAAGAACATAAATACACAAGGGTACACAAACACATATGGGATAACACAAGGAAAGGGCAGGGTTTGTTTTACTGCAGTATTTTGCAAACAAAACTTTCTTTACTTCTCGGAGATCTCCCTTCGTTCTTCATTATTTCCAAAAAGTCCTATCTATACCTGCTTTCTGTACTTTTCTCATCCTCTTTCAAAAATAGTTTTTCTCCACTATGCACTACTTTTTTTTGGCCAAATCATTTTCATATAGCTTCTCAATGCTTCTCTTCCAATTCATCATAATTAGTTTCTTATATAGTCTACCCCCTCTTAAGCTAACTTAAAATCTACTGAGCTCAGATGCTAAACTAAGGGACGACGCAATGCAGCAGCACAAAACGATTAACACAAACAGCAATGAATAAAAAATGCAAGTAAGCATAGCAAGCAGCAATAAATGTAATAACTTATACCTAAACATGACAAACCCACAAGCAGAAAAAATAGTACACTAAAGACAACAATGCAGATAAGGGAAAGTTATAATCACATCTTAATGACTATGTAATTAAAGTGGTGCACCACAACTTATTCTATAAATAAATTACCAAGTACTTGAAAAGAAAATTATGTATGCAGTTCCTGTTACTAGTCCCTTCTTATTGTTCTTTCCTTTCCAAGTGCTCCTTTTTTTTTAAGAATGTGGACCATAAAATTATTATTTAACAGATCTGTTGACAGAAAGTTTTCACATTAGCAAATGCATTTACTTTTATTTTATAAAACCAATGCTGTAACACAGCTGGAAAACAGATATCAAATGAAACAAGCAACTATAAAAGGCAAAGCATAAAAATATCATTCAATAGTCATGTGACATTTCATAAGTTAGTACAAATTCTCTCAACTCTCGTAGAAAGACGCTTGTCATTGTCAGGTATGCATATGTAAGAAAATATCTTTCCAAGCAATGAGCGTGTCGTTTTTGCGATGCTTTCTACAAAGGAATTTCAATAGCGAGGGTAATGGCCTCTTTATTTTTTTTTTCCACCTGTGCCTCTGAAAGGCACACACTAATGGCTTGTTTCCCGGTGGCTGTCGCCCAGCTGGGCGCCCACGACGAATTACGTGCAGGTGGTCATTTAACTTTCTTATCGAAATATTTACGACACCAGTTTCCGCTACAGTGGCAGTCTCATATAAAAAAATTTCACAGGTCAAGAATTTGCGTTACAAATATGTAGAAACAAAATCCTTTACATAGAATAGTGTCCAAATAATTTTCGCCAGCATAGTGATACATTCACGCATATACACTCATTTCATAACTCTTAAAGTACGATTCTCGGTTTCCAACATCATTTTTCACAAATCAGAGTCCCTAACCACTACTCATTATTTCTTACCTTATTACACATATATATATTCGTCGACACTTCTTCAATATTTCATCATAACAGATACGTAGCATAACCAAATAACTCATATAGCATCAGCTTAAACATACCTCAGCAGCATAATTCACATAGTCATCGTAATAATAACATCATAACACCACAGTCAAATTCTCAAAATCTCCGTAGCTTCCTCCAATAATTTCAAAACCTAAAAAAAAAAATTCTCTGCTCATGTCAAAAGTGTCATCTGCCTCAAACGTACTTTAAAAATCGTGATCCCATACCAAATATGTCATTCAAAGCTCTCATAGTATCACAATGGTTCCGAAAAAATATGAACAGTTCACAAAGTACAGACAAAATACAATTTCATGGGTGTTAAATCATCCAACTGTGTAATTGCGTAAACATGTGTCACTGATGATGTAGTAAAAAAAAATGTTTATCTCTCAGTTAAATGACCAGATAGCTGTGTAATTTATGTGTTAGAGAAATATGGTACCGATGTGTAAAGTTGTATAAGCAAATACCATATTAGCTAGGGCTCCTTGTGCTTGCCAAACACATGGTACACAAAGTAGACGTGTACCCCCCTGAGGATTGATGTAATTATATCCTAAGGTGTCACAGATTACAGCAATGGAATGAAATGTATCACGGAAAACTTTCTTTGTAATTCAAATATGTTGAAAAATAAATAGTTTAATGCGTGTCCTGTAGCGCTAAATGTGCGTCTTGCTGTAAGACAATCTCTGTGGAAGTGTCGTAGTTATTGTCCTCCGAAAGCTAAGTTCTGCAGAAGTCAATGTACTTAACTCATGATAAACGAAATTGAAATGCTTTGCAAGATAGATATCTTAGTTATTACGCTTATTGCCGTGATGAAGTAAGTACTGTACTGTACGTATTGTTGTGCTACAGAAAAGGCTGTCTCATTGTAGCTATACCACAAACGTTACTACTAGAACATGTTTTACTTTCCAGAAAAATTCAGAAAAACTGTGCAGATATAAAACAGATACAGCGAAAAAGCAACATTGTAAATTGTCACTCATTAGTAGCGTGGTGATAAAATCGTGTAGCTATGAAAGAAACCAAATGCTAAGCCATCTTTAATCTCACAGAAAGTACTTCAAATAAAGAATGTCTTTTCAACTAAACCAAAATGTTGCATTAAAATCTCATTAACGGTATATGTTCTAAGTATGTAAGCCTTATTCGTTACGTAATCGTGCAACTAACAAGCAAGAATGTACAAATAACAACACTGTGTCGTCTGTCCACTATAACCATACATTCGTAATTTCTGTTTAAAAGTATTCCCTAGGTTCTAGACTGGATAGTTAACTTCAAAACATTGTTGCATGTTAACAGTTTCTTAGTGTGACAAAGCTTACTAGAAATATGAAGTGAAATGTTTTATGGCAAAGACAAAGTTAAAAAGCAGATTATATTTCAATAAACGGTTTTACATGTGAAATGTCGTGTAAACCTTTACTCTTTCTAGTACGCAGAGTTTCAACTTCAACGCAATTATCATGTGGTATACGTCGGTAAAGAATACTGGAATTTCTCAAGGTTAGCTTATGTTATTTTTCTCTGAGCCAGCCGGCTTACGCGGCTGCCTGCGGTGCGAGTCATTGTCTGTTTCTTTGTTGGCGCGCGTCGTTATTGGGATTAGGAGACCTAACTTCTACAAATTCACCTTGCCGAGAGGGCCCTGCTCTGTTTGAATCCCGCCAGTTCTGATGGAATTCAGCTCTGTCGTTTTGTCGGTAGTTTACATAGTTTCTTGTTTGTCGGTCATGTGGTGGAGAATTTCTCCCTGAATCGCAACTGCGCGCTGGACCGTTGCGTCTGAAGTTATTCCGTCTCCCTTGATAATAATTATTTTGGTTCCCATATTGTCTGTTTCTCTGATTGTATCTGTGATAGTCATTACCGCGGAGAGGTGACTTTTCCCTGTAATTATTACTACTCTGCCAACGGTTGTCATACGGGTGGTGTCTGTTTTGGTCACGATTTGTATTGTGAGAATAGCCTTGTCGTGTCCAGTTATTATTTCTTTCATCGCGGAATTGCGACGGATGTGACCTGTAATTGTTGTGCTCCTGTTTTCGCGTTCCGCGATTGTCAGTGTCAATTTCCAGTTCTTGTAACAGTCCCTGAAAAGCTTCAGTGTCGTCTTTGCAACGTCCTACCAAAATAATGTGTCGTAAATGTTCCGGCAATTTCATTAAGCAAATGCGGATCAGTTCTGAAGGGCTGTATGAGTTTGAAAGATATTGATTCTTATGCAACATGTCTTCAAAATATTTGACAAGACTGGAAAATTCAGATCGTTCAAAGTGTTTCATCATCATGATGCTATGTTTTACTCGGTCTTGTGTGGCTTGGGACCAATATGCTGAGAGGAAGGCATGGTAAAATTCTCCTTCACTGTGGCAATCGTGAATGACCGATCGCATTCTTACAGCTGGTTCATTCTCTAAGTAGCCACACATAAATTCTAATCTGTGCTCTAATGACCAGTTGGGAGGAAAACAATGAGAGAATTGATGGAGCCACGCTTGTGGATGAATGTCGTTTGCCAGAATTTTTAAATATTTTGAATTTACGTGCAGTAATGAACAGCTTATAGTCAAAATCATCGTCTCGGCGGGTAGCATATCGGTCATTGTTACGTCGTGTCGGCGGTTCCATCTCAGAATTCGGTGTACCTTGCCAATTTATTTCATAATTTCCGAAGTGCCCTGTCTTATTATTTTGTGGCTGTTCCGTATTTCTATGTCCCTCTTCCCGTATTGGAGCGCGAGTGTCCTCTGAAATACGTAATTACCTGTGTCAGCTGATCTTGTACTTCCCGGATTTCTCTTTGGTGTTGCGTACTAATTTGATTCAGACTTTGTTTGAATTTCCTAATTTGTTCGCACTCTTCTGTGTCATTAAAGACTACCAGTTTTGTGTCTTTCAAATTATCATCTACCTTCGTAGATAAATTATTTAGCTGATCCGAAAGTTCAACTACTTTCTCTGATAATGAACTAATGTCCTCCATGTGTCTTTCTGAACCAATTTTCAGAGTATCTACTGTGTCCTTTAAGTTTTCTTGAGTTTTTGCAAGTTGCGTAACCGAATCGGTAGATGCAACTGAGTCAATTTTAGCTTGCAAGGTCTCATGATTTTCATGAACAATTGTTTGTAGTTCTTTTATGGCTGCTTAGTGATTCTGTAATGCATTTTCATGCCGCGAAAAAATAGGTTGGAAATGCTCACAAATTTGTGTTTTTACGTCATTACAGACTTTTTGACATTTCGATTCGATTTTATGTAATTCAGTAGTTAAATCTTCACGTGTTTGTTCAAGCGTATGTTCCACTGAGTCTAACTTTTGAAGCTTTTGCTCCATTGCGTCTAACTTTTGCTGTGTTTGTCTCTGATTTTGTTACATTGTGTCTAACTTTTGAAGATTTTGTTCCATTGTGTCTAACTTTTGAAGCTTTTGTCCCATTTGTTGCATTAACTGTAATAACAGTGCACTGGTGTCTGAAACATGTTCCTCAGTGCTTTTCGGCAGTGCATTTGAACCGGCAATATTCGCATTTTGAAAAGCAGAAAATGTGTCTTGATTTATTTGAGAAAACGGTGAGGACGCAAAATCTGAATCTACAGTATTTGCAAGATTGTGTCCTGTCATTTCGGAATCCTGAGGCGAGCTGTTTCTGACCGATCGATCGATAACGCTTCCCTGTTCACTAATTGTTTCACTGCCTACACCATTATTTGCAAACCGCTCCATTTCCGTACACACAATTACCAAATTACTACTTTGAACATTAGTTAATTCATTACATGGTGGCGCTAACACACTGCTTTCGTCTTCACTGTCATTTCTCAGTTTACTTTGGAGCCTAGTATTACGTTTTTCACACGCCATTATTGTCACAATTTTTCACACGACAACACAGAAAAACACAATTTGAAGAACAAAAATAAGAGAACACATTAACATAGCACTGAAAATAATATCTAGTTAATTGCAAGCGCAGCTGCGAAATACTTCGTGCAAAACTACATGCATGCCACAACTATTTTACTGTACAACAATGAAAGACTGCAACTACAAAGGAAATTCTCTCTATGATTACGCGCTAGCAATAAACAAAAGCTACACTAATTACACAAACTACAAGGAAAAAACCAGAAGATTCCAGTGAGGTATCCTCGGCTAAGGGTCGACATATGAAACGTCCCCTTAGAAAAAACTTTACGAGACTGTGCTTAAACTGAAACACAATATTTTTGGCGCAACGCAATCTGACTTCCACAAATCCCTACGAAAGAATGGCCCTGACTAACATTAACCTATACGTTTCACAAATCACTTACCTCACAAAAATCTTCGTTACTCAAGCTACTGCAATACAGCGAGTGCCACTACTGCCAGCTAAATAAAAGATTCAAACTACTGAAGGCACTAACTACTGATAGGCATAGTTAGCAAATGAAAGATTTTAATACAGAACAAACAATGTATTTACCTTAATAGTCATATTATATATATATATATATATATATATATATATATATATATATATATATATATATATATATATATATCAGTTCATGACACCAATTCTTACAAATTTCAAAACTCCGCCATCTCTCTCCCCATGTCCACCACTGCTGGCGGCTGACCTCCAACTGCGCAACGCTACGCGCTGTTAGCATCCAGCTGCCGCCGCCCGACACTACAATGGCAGACAACAATGCAAACTAGCCACAGACTGCGCACAGCGCAGCCAGTGATTTTTCATACAGAGCGCTACGTGGCGTTACCAATAAGAAAATGTAAACAGCCTACTTACAAATTATGCGCCACATGGCGTGATGTCAGCGTGACTAGCACCAATGGGGCTGTAACACAGGCAGTTGAAGAAATGGGAAAAGACAGTGTGTGTCAATCGGTGAGCAGTTAGGGTGCACTATGATGGGGTTCTTCATTACAACATGGGCCGGAGATAAAGTCTGGATGACTTCACGCGGATGAACCATCGGCAAACTGGAAGGACGGAGTGTAATGAGTGCAGACCAGGAGTTTGAGTTGTTGACAGAACTGATTCACGTGTACGGGGAACGTTCCGAACCACAGACACTGCTTCCCGAAGGAGAAGAGATGGTCGACCACAGTCAACTGGAGCAACTTTAATCAGCTACACGCCCAGTTACAGCTGTCGCCTGATATATATTTCCTTCCGTTTTTAGTTTCCCTCCTTTTTAAGTGTCGTTCCCATTGCTGCTGATTTGACCTTCGGTTTTTTACCCTTCCCTAAGCCACAGAATGGGCGCTTATGACCGTAGCAGTTTTGTTCCCTAAACCCATAACAAAAAAAAAAAAAAAGCTGCAGTAGCAGATGACTGCTACGTTGTGCAGCATGAAAGAAGGGACCAACGTCAGTGAGTGCAATTGCAGCCACGTTTAATGGGACTGCAAGGCACGAAATCTCCCGCTCTACAGTAGCACACGACGATTAATTGGAGGGTGATCTCCTTGCCCGACGACGGCACGTTGTGTTTCGTTGACATCCGCACATCGGGGTCGTCACTTGCGATTGTACCAAGAGCGTAGGGGCCGGACCATCGAAACGCGTGCTCTTCTTGAATGAGAGCAGATCCATTGTGAGTAGTGACTATGGACGCACGCTAATATGGCGAGGAGCTGGAACACATAATGCAACCAGGAAAATTATAGAGCATGATAGTTTTGGTAGTTCAAATCTTTGAACGCGGTACACACACCGTGCTCCTTACCCATGTGCGTGTTTTCGGGTATGCATTCCAACCAGACTTCATTTTTATGAACTGCCACAGCATACAACAGCGCAAGAGGAGTGGAGAATATTTGGCGAATGGACTGGCCTGCCCCCCCCCTCCCCCCCCCCCCCCCCCCCCTCCGCCCCGACTTGTAGCCCGTCATGCAGGTGTTGGAGACGTTCTGCAGCAAGTCTACATGTACCAGTGACCATCCAGCAGTTGTCAGCCCCACTGGTAGAGTAATGGAACCCCCAAAACCTTGTGGCCTGGATGGGAGCGCATTGCAGAGCATGCACTCTGTCTGTGCTGATCAAACATATTATTAACAATCATGTCCCGCCTCTTGCAATATCAGGTACACATCATAAATTGCAGGGACTTCAGTTTCATTATTGTGTTTGAATAAAAGTGATTTCTGTCCGCCTCATTACGTATTTCTTTCAGTTACCCTCTGTACTAAACTGTAGCAATTTCTTTTACCTATTGTCCAAGTTAGATCGAGCTATCTTTCTTGGCAGTGATACGTCATCCAAAAGTTACTTTCGTCCTTAAGTTCCACACATCAGTCTGTGGCATTCAAAATATTCAGCTCGCGGTTTCCATAGTGGGTGCTTAATTAGTTTCTCGACTCACACTGGCGTCTTTGTAGTTGAAGGGATCGGTTGATCTTGAGTGGACGAGCTACCTAATGTAACTCATTGGTAGGAGGCCTAACACGTCACAAAATTTTGGATTGTGTGTTAACGCTGTTGCCATTGTCACGTAGGGTGGTTTCGCTTGTATCAGCGTATGAAACTCTTGTAATTAAAATATGTTGTACAGAAAGTAGTATTTCACAAACTTCCCATCAGAGGAGGACATGTATGTCAATGGACAGTTTCATATTCATGGTAAGCATCAATTCCTTCTATCGGCGTGACTTGCGTGATGTTCGTCACACGTGGTGGCCGATTTGACCGACCACAGTACGTTGTTTACCATGTCCAACAGACCGTGCATCTTACCACTGACGCACGACTCTTCCGCCTGATAATGAGATAACGTGCCAGGGCATGGCATGCCGAATAACAGTGTCGTCTCTTCACGCTTCCTTGGCTGATTCGATTGCTGTATCATTTCCAGATATCGCAACGTATGTCATTTCCCCAACAGAAAACCACCTCCTTGCCTTGGTTTAGGACCACCTGTAAGTTGTGTTGGACAACCTGGTCATCATTTTTACAATTGTGTGTATTTGTTGCACAGACTGCGGGGCAGTGAGAGAATCAGAGCCGATGAGGAACTGTTTACTGCACTGGCTTCTCATCTGATCTCTGATTCTCAGGTTCTTTTATATGTCAGCATAATTTGTTAGTTGTTCCGGGGCGCGAACTCTGGAGACACTATCAGCCAAAACAGCTGAATAACGAAGTGTTCAAGTGGTTCAAATGGCACTATGGGACTTAACGTCTGAGGTCATCAGTACCCTAAACTTAGAACTACGTAAACCTAACTAACCTAAGGACGTCACACACATCCTGCCCGAAGCAGGTATCGAACCTGCAGTCGTAGCAGCCGCATGCTTCCGGACTGAAGCGCCTAGAACCGCTCTGCCACAGCGGCCGGCTAAGAATGTATATTCGCCTGCTTATTGTTAGGTCAGTCCGTATACATAAATTTAAATTTTAATCTATAATTTGGTTTTGAGTAGTGTCAGTTGCGTGCCACGATCACCTACGGGTGGTCCGAAACAATCTCGGTCTCTATGATCTTCTTTCCCCAGTGGTTGGTTCATCTTTCAACAGGCTACTTGTGAAATTACGTCTATCCATCCAGTAGTTATCCGCAGGCAACTGTCTGAATAAGGCGCGCTGCGTGAATTTTCGGATGTGTAGAAAATAGAACATCGTGCAGCGATAATTTCTTTTGAAAGAATGTTTGACGCCAGTAGAAATTCATTCCGAGTTCATAAATGCCTAACGAGACTTCTTCAGCTTCCACCGTGAAGAAATGGGCTGCCGGATTGGCGATGCCGAGAAAGTCTCCAAGGTGATTCTTGTGAAGGACGTCCGAAAAATGCAACCACACCACAAACCCATGAGAAGGTCTGTTGTTTGAACCTGTAAAATCTACTTGCGAAGGCACATGAAATTTCCAAGAGTCTAGAGTTCAAAAGAACATGTGTGCTCCATTTGCTTACGGAACTGGCCATGAGAAAGCTTTTTGCAAGATGGCCGTCACGCCTGTTCACTGGCTATCAGAAACGAATTCACAGATTTTCGAACAGTGTTTGCTCTTTTTTCAGCAAAAACATGTGACAATGGATGTATCACCACTACTCACCAGAATCAAAATATCAATTGAAACGGGGCTAGAGTAGGTTCCTCAGCTCCAAGGAATGCGCAGAGGATGTCAGCAGCGGGAAGGGTCACGGCATCTGTCTTTCGGGATGTGAAAGGATTTCTGTTAACTGTCTACCTACAAAAAGGCAAATTAACGTATGGGTAATACCAAGCTTCTAAAGGACCTCGGTGCGAAATTTCGAAAAAAACAGAAGGGAATGCAGAAGAAAAGAAGTCTTTTTTCAAATCACGCCACCTTTCCACAAAAGTGCCTTGGCAATGGAAAAGCTGACTGACCTCAACTATGCAGAATTGAAACAGCCGCTCTATTCCCCAGGATTGGCTCCCAGAAACTTCGATCTCTTCGTAAAATTAAGAATCTTCCCTACTGGTCAATGTTCTTTGCTCAACCTAGCAGGCGCGGATCCATGATACGTTGTGGGGGGCGGAGTCTTTGTTACCAACACCCTTCCAAATACAACATGCAGTCATATACAGTATAAACATGCATCGTACGCACACGTGTTTGATATTAATAACAATAAAATATACATAAAGTATTAATATATAGCTGTAAAAAACTGATAATAATGGCGCTAAATATCACTCCACCGTAATTTCCGATAAAAGACGAGCCAGAGAGATCATCTTTTAAAAGCATTAGCCTGGAGATTTGATCTGCCAAGCTGTGCAGGAGAATTTACGAGGAGTTTGGAAGGCGTGAATTGCAGCGTAGTCATGTAGATGTCGGTGTAGGAGAGACGTACTGGCGGAAGTGAAGCTGTGTGTGCGAATCGTGTGTGGATCGTGCTCGGATAACTCAGACGGTAGAGCACTCTCGCATGGACGGAGAAGGTGCCAGCTTCGAGTCCGTGTCTGGCACACATTGTTAACTGCCAGGAAGTTTCAAATCGCCGTACACTCCGCTGGAAAGTGAAAATTAATCGAGCCGAGATGTCCGGAAATCAATATACACTGACCGGGGGGGGGGGGGCGGCATCCCGGCACCAAGAAGAAAGAGTTGGCGAGATAAACGAAAGTTTGGAGATCCACAGTTACACCACGAGCTGTTACTAATTGGTTAGCTCCGTGACAGACCCTTGTAGCGTGCAGTCCACTGGCTCCAAACCACCACCATTTGCGACTTCAGTGGTAGCGAGAGGTCGCTGTAGGGCAGATGGAGATCTGTTGTGTTTTTTGATGCAAGCTGGTTCTGCCTCGGACCCAATGATAGCCGCATGTTGGGTGGCAGGAGACCAATTGAAAGCCTGGGACCAACCTGTCTGTGTGATAGACACACCGGACACACACCTGGACTTGTGGTCTGGGGTGCGATTTCGTTTGACAGTAGGAACACTCTCGTGGCTATTGCAAGCGTCTGACTGCAAATGTGTATGTCAGTCTGGTGATTCGATCTGTTGTGCTGCCATTCACGAACAGCATTCCAGGGGGTCTTTTCCAACATACCACTGTTTAACCCAACATATTCTACAGGGCGTCGACATGTTGTCTTGGCTTGCTGGATCACAAGACCTGTCTCCAGACGACCACATATGGAACATCATTGAAGAACCTCCCCAGCGTCATCCACAAACAGCATTAACCGTCCCTGTATTGACTGACCAGGTGCAACAGGCTGGAACTCCATCTCACAATCTGACATCCAACATCTGTACAACACTTTGCATGCTTGTATTCAACATGCTGAAGCATTTTCAAATGTGTGTGAAATCTTATGGGACTTAACTGCTAAGGTCATCAGTCCCTAAGCTTAGACACTACTTAACCTTAATTATCCTAAGGACAAACACACACGCCCATGCCCGAGGGAGGACTCGAACCTGCGGCGGGTCCAACCGCACAGTCCATGACTGCAGCGCTTTAGACCGCTCGGTTAATCTCGCGCGGCAAACAACATGCTGACGGCTAGGCTGGTTATTGAGGTACCAGAATTTCACAATTGCAGTGGCTTATGTCGTGCTTACATTAATATGTGATCCTGCAATGTTAATCATTCACCTAGACAAACGTATTCCAGAAATTTCACTACACTACATTAACAATCTTTTGGTGTTGCGATTTTTTTTCCGTCCTTGTATATTAGTGCTGTTTTCCAGGGGCTCGACGTTTCCACACAGCACTTCGCATGACGTGCATCATGGAGCAATAAAAGCCTACTTTTCTCGACGCACGGTTGCGTTGGCAGCCTTTTTTACATTGAGAAGGAATGGATGGAGTAACGAGTTTTGTGCAGAGTTCAAAGTGGTTGGCGCTGACACGAGAGACACTCCTTGTTGCTTTCCAACCCCACTTGTCCGGGTCTCTTGCTGATTATTGAGTGTGGTTCAGCCGATCACCATTGCTGCATTTGAAAGTAAACTCTTAGTCAAGGATATCCTGCAGCATCTTTGGTGGGGCGTAGTGCGACGATATTGGTTTTATTTTTATACGATGAAGGTGCTTACTGTCTGCATCTAAAATCGTTCAGGCTAGTCCTTTCTCATATAGAGCCACGAGAAACGCGTTTCCTGATTCGACAATCTCATCCTGATGTGTCGATTGATGCACCGGGAGTACCCCAGTTACTCTTCACCACTAGTAGCGAAGTCTGACACGGATGGAAGTGTACCAGGGAAAAGATGGGAGGGGGAGGAGGTCAAATGGTAAGTCAGTTGCCTCGAACCGGCACTGGTGAACAGAGGGAATAAATAAAATGAAAACATGTACAAGACGGAATTATATTTGCACATTTGTCCGGGATGTAAGGACAAATTTGAATTTTGCGCCACTTTGTCATATGACGGTTGGCAGCCTAGTTTCTTTATGTTTGTTATCTACGGTCCTTCTCATTAGCAGCGTGATAGTTTTTGTGTGGTGAGCATTGTTGTTTGATGTTTACTTTGATCGTGGAGCGTATCCAAGGGATAAAAAGTTACTACAAATACAGTGAAAGTCCCACTGCAACCGTTTAGGAATTGTGTGTGACACTCGGACATAATGCTACTCCAAACTTATCACCGGTTCGGAAGTTGATCCGGAAGTTTGAGGCCACGTGTTCTGCTTCAAACGTTAAGAAAACAGGACAAAAAGACATTGCTGTCGTGCGTAACAATGTGACTGTGAGCCCCAGAAAATCGGTTCGCCGACGAGCTCAACTACTGAATTTATGACCAAGTTCACTGCATGAAATCTTTTCAAAAGATCTGAGGATGCATGCATACAAGATTCTACTTACAGAAGAGTTGAGGGCTACAGATCACGAAAAGACATCGATTTGCTCAGTGAGTCTTGGCTATACAAGTGGAAAACGAGAACTTCACAAAAAGAATAATTTTCTCAGATGAGGCGCATTTCCGCCTCAGTAAGTACGTCAGTAAGCAGAATTGCACAATTTGGGGTAACGAAAATTCGCGAGTGAATGTGGAAGATAAGATGTATCGCATCCATAACGCAGAACTGTGTGACGTGCGCTCTGGGCAGGAGGAGTGATTGGCGTGTCCGGTTTTGAAAACGATGAGGGAGCTGCCGTCACTGTGAACGGCGACCCTTACCGAAATATGCTTTCTCATTAGTTTTTCCCTCCTCTTGAAGAAAATGACGATTTTTGGTTTCAACAAGGCGGTGCAACATGTCACACATCCCGCGAAACGATTGCTTTGCTGAATGAAAAATTTCCTCAAAAAATTATCTCTTTGCGCGGCAACGAGGAATAACCCGCCAGATCTTGCGGTCGTACGTCTTGTGACGTCTTTTGTGGGGATTTGTGAAATCAAAAGTGTACGTGAACAACACAAATTGAAGGATGGAATTGAAAGGATTATTAAAGTCATCCCACCAGATGTTTTTGGACGCGTCATCGAGAACTTAAATGAACGCGCTGCTGGTTGTCGCGCAGCCTTGGATGGTCATATGGAGGATATACACCAAAGAGGCAGAGAAACTGGTACACCTGCCTAACATCGTGTAGGGTCCCCGCGAGCACGGAAAGTGCCGCAAGACTACGTGGTATGGACTCGACTAATGTCTGAAGTAGTCCTGGAGGGAACTGACGCCATGAGTGTTGCAGGGCTGTACAAGAATCCGTAAAAGTACGAGGGGGTGGGGAGTTTTTCTGAACAACACGTTGCAAGGCATCCCGGATATGTTCAGTAATGTTCATATCTGGGGAGTATGGTGGTCAGCGGAAGTGCTTAAACTCAGAAGAGTGTTCCCGGTGCCACTCTGTACCAATTCTGGATGTATGGGATGTCGCATTGTCCTACTGGAATTGCCCAAGTCCGTCGGAACGCACAATGGACATGAATGGATGCAGGTGATCAGACAGGATGCTTACGTATGTGTCACCTCTCATATGCCTAGGTGTGTCAGGGATCCCATATCACTCCTACTGCACGCGCCCAAAACCATTGCAGAACCTGCAACTAGAACATTCCCCTGCTGACATGCAGGGTCCGTGGATTCATGAGGTTGTCTCCATATACGTACATGGCTATCCGCTCAATACAATTTGAAACGAGACTCGTCCGACCAGGCAACACGTTTCCATTCGTCGATAGTGCAATGTCGGTGTTGACAGGCCCAGGCGAGGTGTAAAGCTTTGTGTCGCGCAGTCATGAAGGGTACACGAGTGGGCCTTCGGCTCCGAAATGTCATACCGCATGCTGACACTTGCTGATGACCCAGCATTGAAATCTGCAGCAATTTGCGGAAGGGGTGCATTTCTGTCACGTTGAACGATTCTCTTCAGCCGTCGTGGGTCCCGTTCTTGCAGGATCTTTTCCCGGCCGCAACTATGTCGGATTCCTGATACTCACGGTACACTCGTCAAAGGTCGTACGGGAAAATCGCCACTCGATCGGTACGTCGGAGATGCTGTTTCCTATCAGTTGTTCAAACTCGCCTAAAACTTGATAATCTGCCATTGCAGCAGCAGTAATCGATCTAACAAGTGCGCCAGACACTTGTTGTCCTATACAGGTGTTGCCAACCGCAGCGCCGCATTCTGCCTGTTTACATATCTCTGCATATGATTACAGATGCCTGTAGCAATTTCTTTGGCGCTCCAGTGTAATTTTTCATACGTCAGTTGGGAAGTTACTTAAAGTGTTTGTCTAAAAACATTGCATTTTCAGTAAATGTTGTATTTCCAGGAGCCTCTCTACAATGTGAATTTTGAAATACTTACTTTTTTTAAAGGTCTGGAGCTGCCGTAGCAGATGAACCGAGCCTAGTTTGTAATCAGTTTAAAAGAAGTAGTCCGGCAGTAGTGAAACGCCGACTGGTGGTGTGTTGCGCAGGGCGGAGGAGCGGCCGAGCAGGCCTCCGCCGGTGCCCGCGCCTGCGCCTCCGCCTCAGCGCATGACTGGCGACCCCGAGGTGCGCCGGTTTGGCGGCGTGGGGCGGCCTCGGCCCAGCATCCTGATGCCGCCGCCGGGCACGGTGCCACGCATCCCGCCCTTCCCCAGGTACCTCGCGCTGCCGCCGCCCCCGGCGCTGCCGCCGCCGCCTCCGCCGCCGCCGCCGCCTCCACCGCCGCCGCCGCCACCTCCACCGCCTGCGCGTTCACCTTACCAGGTTAAGCACACTACTAGCTTATCTGCATGTACGTACGATGTGTGTGAGAAAAGTACTGAGGCTAATTTTTTATCTACTAAAGTTTTTATTTTTTTCCATCAATAGCCGCGCGGTTTGACGCGCTATGTCACGGCTTGCGCGGCCCCTCCTGCCGGAGGTTCGAGTCCTCCCTCGGGCATGGGTGTGTGTGGTCTTAGCTTAGGTTAGTTTAAGTAGTGTGTAAGTCTAGGGCAGTGGTTCCAGTACGTGGTCCGTGGACCGAGCTGTGCCACAGGGGTCCGCAAGATGCTATTAGAATAAAAAATATGTTAAATATATTCCGTATGATAACAGATTTTTTGTTTTGCCCGCTTCCTGCATGAGCAGTTTTAAGCTCAATATTTTTTCAATAATAAATTTGTCAATGTTTTTTCTAAGTACCAAAAATAGAAAACGTATAAAAAGACTGGTAATTTAGCTTTTTTTGGTACTTGATACTGTGATATGACAAGGTACCAATCATGCTCGATGAGGGGGTCCTCGAGAAAATTTTGTTGGGAACCCCTGGTCGAGGGACAGATGCCCTCAGCAGTTTGGCCCCTTAGGAATTCACACGCATTTCGAAAATAATTATTCCGTTCCTAACAGCCACGCTTTGGTACAAATTATTAAAAAACTTAGTATGCAGTTCAGACACCAAGCTTTTTTCCTTAGATATTAAAAATCTTTATACCAATATCCCGGTGCATATGACTCTCATCATTCTGGAACAAAACTTACGTCAATTTAAAAAAGATCTATCAGATGAACAGACTACTAATTTTGTGAATCTCATTAATGTCATTGTCAAGTACAACTGCTTTGAATTCAACGGACAACTGTACCAGCTGTCTGATGGGCTCGCTACGGGCAACCCTTTAGCCGGCATCCTCGCCGACATCTTTATCAATTCCGTGAAAAAAAAAAGCTGTTTAACCGTGTCCCAGCCGCTTCACTAGGTATCCTTTCTTACACAAGATACGTTGATGATATTCTAGTCATCTATAAAGGACCCGCCGATAGAATTGATCATATATTAAACTTTTTAACGACCAACATGAAAAAATTTCTTTCACTATTGAACTGGAAAACGATAACCGCCAATTAAATTATTTAGACTTGACGCTTACAATAGAAGACAATAACATCACTTTCAATATCTTTCGAAAAGAAACGTATACTGACCAAATCGTGCCTGCTTCCTACACTCCTGGAAATGGAAAAAAGAACACATCGACACCGGTGTGTGAGACCCACCATACTTGCTCCGGACACTGCGAGAGAGCTGTACAAGCAATCATCACACGCACGGCACAGCGGACACACCAGGAACCGCGGTGTTGGCCGTCGAATGGCGCTAGCTGCGCAGCATTTGTGCACCGCCGCCGTCAGTGTCAGCCAGTTTGCCGTGCCATACGGATCTCCATCGCAGTCTTTAACACTGGTAGCATGCCGCGACAGCGTGGACGTGAACCGTATGTGCAGCTGACGGACTTTGAGCGAGGGCGTATAGTGGGCATGCGGGAGGCCGGGTGGACGTACCGCCGAATTGCTCAACACGTGGAGCGTGAGGTCTCCACAGTACATCGATGTTGTCACCAGTGGTCGGCGGAAGGTGCACGTGCCCGTCGACCTGGGACCAGACCGCAGCGACGCACGGATCCACGCCAAGACCGTAGGATCCTACGCAGTGCCGTAGGAGACCGCACCGCCACTTCCCAGCAAATTAGGGACACTGTTGCTCCTGGGGTATCGGCGAGGACCATTCGCAACCGTCTCCATGAAGCTGGGCTACAGTCCCGCACACCGTTAGGCCGTCTTCCGCTCACGCCCCAACATCGTGCAGCCCGCCTCCAGTGGTGTCGCGACAGGCGTGAATGGAGGGACGAATGGAGACGTGTCGTCTTCAGCGATGAGAGTCGCTTCTGCCTTGGTGCCAATGATGGTCGTATGCGTGTTTGGCCTCGTGCAGGTGAGCGCCACAATCAGGACTGCATACGACCGAGGCACACAGGGCCAACACCCGGCATCATGGAGTGGGGAGCGATCTCCTACACTGGCCGTACACCTCTGGTGATCGTCGAGGGGACACTGAATAGTGCACGGTACATCCAAACCGTCATCGAACCCATCGTTCTACCATTCCTAGACCGGCAAGGGAACTTGCTGTTCCAACAGGACAATGCACGTCCGCATGTATCCCGTGCCACCCAACGTGCTCTAGAAGGTGTAAGTCAACTACCCTGGCCAGCAAGATCTCCGGATCTGTCCCCCATTGAGCATGTTTGGGACTGGATGAAGCGTCGTCTCACGCGGTCTGCACGTCCAGCACGAACGCTGGTCCAACTGAGGCGCCAGGTGGAAATGGCATGGCAAGCCGTTCCACAGGACTACATCGAGCATCTCTACGATCGTCTCCATGGGAGAATAGCAGCCTCCATTGCTGCGAAAGATGGATATACACTGTACTAGTGCCGACATTGTGCATGCTCTGTTGCCTGTGTCTATGTGCCTGTGGTTCTGTCAGTGTGATCATGTGATGTATCTGACCCCAGGAATGTGTCAATAAAGTTTCCCGTTCCTGGGACAATGAATTCACGGTGTTCTTATTTCAATTTCCAGGAGTGTATTTTCATCCACAATCTCAAAAAATGGCCTTTTTTCACTCTGCCGTCCACCGAGACACCTCCATACCACTTTCAACAGAAAAGTTAATGAGAAGATTAATTTACTTAAAACCATAGCAGTCAATAATGAATATACGCCTCGTGGACGATATCCTAAAAAAGAAAACTGCAAGAACTACCACGCTCAACAGCTCATGCACAGAAATTAACCCCAAAAAATGTTTTTCTATTCCTTTCATAGGACCTATTTTCTGTCAGATTCAGCGCATGCTTCGCAACAAATACAACTGCAATGTTGCCTTCTCTACTAATAATAATCTAAAGAGAAATTTCATTCATAATTTTAAATCCACTCGCTCCCCTACAGAAAGTTCTGGCGCTTATAAGATCATCTGCGATACCTGCTACTCCTATTATATAGGCCAATCCGGACGTGCTTTCACCATCGTATATGAAGAACATCTTTTGAGAAAGAACAGCACCAGTCCCCTAAATTCATCCTTTGCCGATGATCTCTTAATTACTGGACACGTGCCTAAAGCCATAGGCGATAACAATATTCTGCATACCGAAAAGAAGGGGCGTAGGTTTGATGTCTTAGAGGAATTGGAGATTTTCAAACATCTCTCTCGTCATGATGGCCAAATTCTCAACGAACAGCTGCAGCTGCGAAATAAAAACTTTTTTGACTGAATAAAGCCATTGCTTGATCTTTGATTCAGATGTCCTCATGCAGTTTACCGAAATGTTGTTTTCCTGTCACATCTTTGCTGTTTTCTTGTATGTCATAACTAACGTTTTTACGTTACAAAATGTATCTCTATTTAAAGCAGATAAATATGTAACTTCATCCTGTTGTTATTAATGCTTACGTTATGCCTGAATCAGCTGCATCACAATTTCATGTGTCTAATTTTGAATGTACAGTGGCGTAGTTGTTTCTGCGGCTACTAGATGGCGCTCGTAGCAACACCATGTTTACTTGCCCACACTTTCTAAAGTGGGCACCTCAGTCTTGTTGCAACCCCTGTCCACAGTACGAGCAGCCCTTAGCGGCTCGCCATCTGACAAGTGTTCATGATGTCGCCTTTCCGGCTGAGATCTTTTTTAATATGTGACTTGTAAGTACTGCATCTTTTCGAGTCAGTAGAAACTTTAATTTTATTAATGTACTATATACCTAATGTTTTAGTACAGTTAGTCTAATTCTGAAGACGACGCTCATAATAGCGTCGAAACAAGGTCAGTTTTTGACTTAATATTTGTGACCGAGGGCTTATTTGTTACAATATAATTCTGACATGGTCACTGAACCTTAGCAGCTATGTTCAAAGTTTTGCATTTGAATTTGTTTTTTCTAACTGTAGTATTGTGTGCTTCAGAGTAGTTCCCTCCGGCAGCTATACACCGTTGCATCCAGTCTTGATACCAGCGCTTGTAGGCTTCAACTAGTAAGGCGTTTAACATGTCGTTACCTTCTTTTGAATGTTCCAAAATGACGTCCTTTTAAGACATTTTTCGATTTCCGGAAAAGAAAAAAGTCACTAGCTGTCAGATCGGGTGAGTAGGGGAGCTGTGGAACAACAGCAGTGCCTTTTAAAACAAACACCGTCCGAACAGGCTTTGAAGGTCCAACGGTACCGACCGGCCGCCGAGTCTTCAGCCCTTAAGCGCCACCGCATGTGGATACGGAGGAGCATGCGGTCAGCACACACTCTTCCGGCCATTGTCAGTTTTCTGGACCGATGCCTTACTTCTGTCAAGTAGCTCCTCAGTTGGCCTCACAAGGGCTGAGTGCATCCCGCTTGCCAACAGCATCTGGCACATCCGGACGATGACCCATTCAAGTGCTAACCAAGCCCGACACCGCTTAACTCTGCTGATCTGGCGGGAGGTCAAATATTCCTTGATGGAAGTGGTCATGACACGGGGCGTTGTCATTATGCAGCATCTCTTGTCTACAATGTCTGGTCTCAATCGATTCACCTTTTCCCTGAGACTTTCAAGGACATCTTTGAAAAGCACTTGAAATGAAATGAGCGTTCGGCGTCATTGGCCGGGAGGCCCCTTGCGAGGCAGGTCTTATTACATTCGACGCCACATTGGGCGACGGATGAGGATGAAATGATGAAGACAACACAACACCCAGTCCCAGAGCGGAGAAAAACTCCGACCCAGCCGGGAATCGAACCCGGGTCCGTAGGACGGCAATCCGTCACGCTGACCATTTTTTTATGGGTTATGAAACTGAATTGCATCTTGAAGACAATGTTAGAAAATTGTAAATTGTAATCCGAATTGATTACGGCGAAATTCTCTCTATAATACTATTGACTGCATAAACGGAACGCAAAATATTCTTCCATTAGAATTTAAACAAAAGTGAGAGAGAAGCAAAAGTAAAAAGTAAGATAGGAAATTAAACTTCTTCAGTGATGCACGTCTTTTGCATGAGAATAACTTTTCCCTACTACTCTTGTGCTGTGACATGGCTCCTGTTACTTCTTGGGACAACGTGCTTTTTCGGGGTTCTGTTGAGGCCTTCACGGCTACCGTATCGGTCCCGGGGCACACGAAGTCCCCACCGGCCTTCACCCTCAACAGCAGTCCCCTACTTTGGCGGTCTTATCTTGTTCGGTCGATTTCATATTATTTAGGTATTAACCGATGCCTTGTTTCTGAAACAAAATTTGCATCATATTTCCGAACTTCTTTTTATGATCTTTATTCCGGTATATTTTGAAGTATTCGTCTTTCATATATTCTCGATATTCTTGTAGATTGTCATTGCCTTTGTTGTTAACAACATAATTGACAAATTTCCGAACAGCCACAAGATGACATTGTTTTTTTTTTTGTGGTGGAAAGGAAATTTCTTCTGGAAAGAGTACATCGTTTAGTATGATTTCTCTTCCATCGGTCCGTTTGAGAAAAGCGACTTGCAATACAATGTCATTCCAAATATTCTTGTATCCATTACAGATGAAGCGATGCTTTAAGGAGTCCAAATTGTGACATTTTTGGCACACATTGGTTGCTTGTAGTCCTATTGAATACAGTTTTTCATTGGTACTAATAATGTTGTTGACAACTCTGTACCATGGCGCTTGCACTTCCGTAGTCAGTGTTTTGTTATTTATATTAGTCCATATTTTTTTCCCAGTTTTTGTTGGGATACTGCTCCATTTTATTTTGGTTTTCGCGTGATTGTAACTTCTCTACTATATATTCACTTGTCCTCTTATTTTTGTCTGCTAAAATGCATGTCAAGTAGCTTAATTCTACATAAAAATCCTTAGTATGCTTTAGGTTGTAATTTATGTTGTGAACATCTACTGGCGGCTGCATGCTTCCGGGTTTGAGAAGGTCAAATTGAGCGGCAGTTATGCTGTTCGGCTGTGTCTCTGAGTTTTAGCGTTCTTTTAATAAAGAGGGCAGTGTTTTTCCTCCGAAGGTCTGTCAGCCCCAGGCCTCCGTTTTCGGGTCTCGATGTAGTCGTTCCTACTGCTACTCTAAAAATATGGCCTTTCCATACGTATCGACAGATTGTGCTCATTATAGATTTCGCTATGTCTGGAGGTGTTGGTAAAATCAGACCGACATATGCAGCTTTTGAAAGAACTGCACAGTTTATTTGTTTAATTCTTTGCTTGATATTTAAGTCTCTCGTTTCATGCAGTTTTAAGCAGCCTCTCATTTTTTCCTAACACCTGTTTCCAATTAGCAGCCGTTGTTCTTTATGGGCAACTGTAAAAAGTTATGCCCAAAGCAGTGTGACGCTCCACCCTGTTTGCCCACGGTAGCCGCACATTGTCAAGACCCTGTAAATTTAAAAAGGAACTTTTCGTTTCATTTATCCTCGCACCAGTTGCCCTGCTATAAAGCAATAAGTTGTCTGTTAGCTGGGCACAGTCACCATCGCTCCCTACTAGAACTCCCACATCGTCAGCGTATGCATTTGTAACCGTCTTCAGCCCAGCTATTGTTATGCCTTCTAAGGTTGTGTTCAAAAGCCGTAAAAGGGGTTTCAGAGGAACCACATAAAACAACATGGAGAGGGGACTTCCCTGAGGAACTCCACTAGATATCAATACTTCATTAGTATATTGTCCATTGATCGAGATTTTGGTTCGTATGCCTCTGAAGATGTTCATTAAAACCGCTAAGTTGCCATCATTGAAACCTATGAGTTTCAAGGTTCTGAACAGATATCTGTAGTTGACTCTGTCAAACGCTTTAGCAAAATCAATGAAAGCAATGCCTCCATTCGCTGACGATGATGAGAAAATAGAAATAATGTCTCGATATTCACATAGTCTTAAAAATGGTACCTCGAGGGAGACACGTCTGGTGGTATCCAATGACTTTTTCTAAAATCGGTCCCATTCGTTCTTTAATTACACGTGCAACTACCTTGTAATCTGAGTTCATTAGACTGATCGGCCTTATTTTAGTAATATCTTTCGGGTCAGTACTCCTTCCCTTTGGAAGTATTACAGTTACACTTTCCTTGAAAACAGCAGGAATTTCCTATCCCCTCAAGACGCCATTAACTACTTCCGTGAATTGGCAACCTATTAGGTGCCAAAAGGTCCTATAAAACTCCACAGGGAGGCCGTCTGGGCCTGGAGACTTGCGTGAAGGTGAAGATTTGAGTATATCAAAAACCTCGTCATTCGTAATTTCTAACGTTAAACCTCTGTTCTCCTCCCCTGTAACAACTGCCTCTATTCCGGAGTTCTGTAAAAACTCTTGTACTGAATTGTCGTCAGTAGCATTTCCAGAATATAATTGCTGAAAAAATCTATGCGCTTCAGTTAAGATATCCCTTTGTTCTGTCAGGACTCTTATCTTCCGTTCTGAGGCTGGCAATAAAATTTCTTCTGTTTTTTGTGTGTTGTATCAAGTGGTAGATGGAGGTGTTTTCTGCCTCCACTGTCGTTCTAGTGTGTGATTTGATTTGTGATCCCTCCAAATGTACCTTCTTGATACTTATTATTTTGGCTTTAACGTTTTTAATATTGATAAAGACGCCTTGAGACATTGGTTGGTCGTAAAGATCTCTTAAGCAAGATTAGTAAAACTCCATTGTGTGTCTTGACCACATTGCCCCTTCTTTGGCGTAAGATATCAGCGCTGCTCTTATCTTTTTTCTTAGCGACCATAGTCCACCATTGAATAGTTGTTTCATATTTAGTACGCATCCTTAAAACAGACTGCCAAGTTTCTTGCATCTTTAAAGCTAGAGCGTTTTCAGAGAGGGTATGGATATTTAATTTCCATAGTGGGCGACCCCCATATGTCTTTTGCCTGGTTAATTTGATGCTGCACCTCACTCCGAGGTGGTCAGAGAAGGCAGCTGGTATCACCTCGATACTACTGATTTTAGTGTCTAAAGTGGGGTGACATATATTCTGTCGACTCTGCTCTGTGCAGCGCCAGTGATATATGTGAAGCGAACCAGCGTCGGATATTTTATTTCCCACGCGTCAAACCACTTCATGTTGGTGACCAACGCCTGCAGTTCTTGCGAGAAGTTAAAATTTGGTCGCTGATCCTTTTTACTTAAAACGCAATTAAAATCTCCACCAATGACAATTTCTGCAGGGTTTTCTTGGAGTAGAAATAAAATGTCACTCTTAAAAAAGGCTGCCCTCTCTCGTCTCTCATTGTTGCCTGAATGTGCGTATAGGTTTATAAAAGTGGTGTTAAAAATTTTGCAGCTAATTCCCCTCCCCGACTCTAAAAGGCACACGTGTGTCATCTCGATCCCTTCTTTAGCAAGGATGGCTGTTCCACACGCGTTTTCTGGAGCCACTTTTAACACCTCTTTGTACCCTGAAACATACAATTCTTTGACATTAACTTCCTGCAGGAAGGCGATATCTGTATCTGACTGATACAGAAAGTCCTTCAGTGCAGCTACCTTTGCTTGACTCTGAATTTTGTTTATGCTTAAGGTGGTCACGTTAAATGTATGTTCCACTGTGAGACGCTACAAGACAGTAAACAGAGGACACGGTATTGGAGCCGCGTACAATAACTTCGGGTTAGACATATATAGTGTTATTCTATTTTACTTTAATTCCATTGACGGTTTTCCTTCGTTTTTTCTTCTTCTTAGAGTTCGGTGTGACAATTTTTAATAAAAAAATTCTTCCTCAAAAACCCCTTCCGCCCTCATTGCATCGGTCTGATCCTCCTTTTCGTCCGCCCAGTTAAATCGTGGCTCGGTGATGTCGTGTCCATGTCCCTGTCCAAGTCGGGTTTCATTGTCCATATCTGATGTCGTATTATCATGCAAGGGTTCATATGTTCCGTGTGGCGTGTCAACCCGTTCTTGTCCCTTGTTCCGATCCGAAGACTCGCCGACCGCTTCCTTTTGTGTATCTTCGTCCTTTTCGGTCTCCTGTATCTTCCTCAGCCGCTCTCTTAAAGGAGGGGCCAAAGTCTCTGCAGCTTGATGTGCTCTTCGTCTCTTTTTATTTTTTGATTTCGGTGAAATCGTCGGTGAAACGTTTGGTGAACTTCTGGCGACTCCATGGAAGGTCGAGGAGAAGTCACCCGTCCCGCCTTCGTGGCGGAAGACTTTTGAGCTCCGTTAATTTCGGAGTCGGCCGTTGCTGCTGTTTCTACGACACGTGAGACGGGTGGTGTCATTGGTTCGTCTTCTTGCGTCCATCCTTTTCCTTTGACGTTTCTTGAACCTGACTGTGGTGCCCTGTCATCTGTGTGGTTGTCAGTTTTCTGTTTTATCACTTCCTCTTTATGACCATCCACTGTAGTTCCCTCTGGGATGTTGGCCCTTTCGTGTGTAACTACCGCTTCGTACTGTGCCATGTCTAGATCAGGTATTATCGATGAAGCTTGTCGCTCGTTGGAAGAGTTGTCAGACTCAGAGGGCAAGTGCGGTGCGTCCTCAGTGACGTCACTACTGGCCACCACTACTGGTCATCGTCAGTCAACTCCGCGGTGCTTCCCGTTTCCGTGCGGGCGTCGGAAGGTCCCGCCTGCTCGGCCATATTCTGTTGATAGGGGGCCCGGCTAGCTGCCGCGGCAGCGAACGTCACTTGCATGCTGACAACTTGTCCTGGTACAGCCGCCTCGTTAGTCGGTAACTGAGGAACCCGCCTTCTACTGCACTCTCTTCTGACGTGCCCTGTGGCGTTACATAACGCACAAGTCCGTGGCGGCCCATCATAAATTATGAGAGCGCGATGGCCACAGATATTCAAGTAAGAAGGGATGTGTCTTAAGAGCTCAATCTTAATCTAACTCCATTCAAAACCGGAAACATAAATTGCTCCGACCATTTTTCTGCAATATTAGATATAACCCTACCATATGGCTGAAGAGCAGCATTGATTGCTCTGACAGGGACCTCGAACGGCAGTTCGAAAACTCTCACTGTTCGGATGCCTAGCCCAGCATGGGAAACAAGAACGTCACTAACGGTTCCGTCTGCATGATTAAATTTCATTTTGCCACCACTTTTGTCAACTATTGATGAGCACAAATCAGAGGAAATCAATTTCAAAAAGACATAATTGGAAACAAAAGAAAGATGAACGCCAATAATTTCGTCTCCTGTGATCTTAACTGTTTCTGAAAGCCACCTTTTAATCTCAAAAGCCTTTGGTCTTTTGCAGGTCCAATCAAAAGTGAATCTAACCGTGTCTCTTCTTTCACAGTTAATTTCGATCATTTTCTCATTTTAGGTCACTGAAAGATGCAAAGTAAACAAAGCGCTCTCCTGACCTTCGTAACAGCCACACAGCCGCAGTTTACGCCTGCCCTCATAGCGCTGTCGCCACACGTCCGTCCGGCTCGGCGGCCGAGCTGCGAATACCACTCAGCTATCGGGGCGGACTGTAAAACACTTGATTGACAGGAGGAACGAACCCTTTATGCACGATACTCCTAATGCCAAAGAGCAAATCAGCATTGTTTTTATCAACAGTGTTTTTTTTTTCGGTCGAGAAGATGTCTCACTGTGCCACTTCTCACTTTGCCGCTTTGCCTTACGAGTGAACTAAAAAATCCGGGATTCATCACGTGCCGTCACCCAACTGAACCATTCGTAGTTATTGGCAGTCCTCTCAGGAAAATCAATGCACACGTTTCTCCCATTGTCCTTCTGCTAATAAGTTTATCAGCACCATTTGGGCACTAACCTTTAGCATTTGCATATATTCGGTCAAAATTTGATGTACAGTGAAACTGTTTCAGTTCAACAAGTCATCCATCATCCATATTGTTAAGCATGAGTCTGATCTCACAAGAGCACGCAAACATTCGACTTTTCATCGCTTTTTAAGTTGAAAGTCCCACTGAGCGAGATTCATCTTCCACGTATTCGCGGTCTTCCAAAAATAATTTGCGTCAGCGATAAACTTGTGCTTTTGATAAGGCATGTTTCAACTTTCCAAAGGTCACATTCGCGGTTTCCCCATGTTTAACGCTAAACTTAATTGCACAACGCTCTAATTTCCGCGCTTCATTTTCGTAACACACGACAAAAACTCAACTTCACTGATGGCACTTTCAAGAAATCACATGATGGCTGTACGAAGCTGAAATTCGGACTGAGCATCGGGAAGGGGTGAACACACCGGTCTACACAAGTAGAATAATACAGCGTAGCCAGCTCGCTCACAGTGTTGTCAGTCTCATTACCTTTCTCACACTCCTTGTACATACCGGGTGCTCAAAAAGTCGGTATAAATTTGAAAACTTAATAAACCACGGAATAATGTAAATAGAGAGGTGAAAATTGACACACATGCTTGGAATGACATGGGGTTTTATTAGAACCAAAATGCAGGATGGCGCTCCACCCCATATTACTAGACGCGTGAAAGATCTCTTGCGTGCGTCGATTGGTGATGATCGTGTGCTCACCTGGGACCTCAGTCCGTGCGATTATTGGCTTTGGGTTTACCTGAAGTCGCAAGTGTATCGTGATCGACCGACATCTCTAGGGATGCTGCAGGGCAACATCCGACGTCAATGCCTCACCATAACTCAGGACATGCTTTACAGTGCTGTTCCCAACATTATTCCTCGACTACAGCTATTGTTGAGGAATGATGGACATATTGAGCATTTCCTGTAAAGAACATCATCTTTGCTTTGTCTTACTTTGTTATGCTAATTATTGCTATTCTGATCAGAAGCAGCGCCATCTGTCGGACATTTTTTGAACTTTTGTATTTTTTTGGTTCTAATAAAACCCCATGTCATTCCAAGTATGTGTGTCAATTTGTACCTCTCTATTTACATTATTCCGTGATTTATTCAGTTTTCAAATTAATACTGACTTTTTGATCACCCGGTACTTCGCAAGCCACCATATGGTGCGTGGCGGTGAGAAACTTGTGCCGCTATTACTTATTTCCTTTGCCGTTCCACTCGCAAATAAAGCTAGGGACAACTGACTGTCTGTATGCCTCTGTACGAGCCCTAATTTCTCGTATCTAATCTTCGTGGTTCTTAACGCGAAATAGCCGTTGGTGGCAGTAGAATCGTCTGCTTCAAATGCCAGTTCACAGCATTTCTTAATAGTGTTTCCTGAAAATAACATCAGCATCCCCGCACAGACTCCCATTCGAGTTTCTTGCAGCTTCTCCGTTATAACGCAACCGGACAAAAGAATTAGTCACCCCAGTGCGCACATACAGATGAATCGTTAAGCCTGCAGTTGCAGCAGAGTTGGTGCAGCGATCGAGTCATGTGGCCAATTGAGCGTGCACTGCCTCTATGTGAGCGTTAGGTATTAGCGATCAGTGGGACATTTATGTTTCAAACGGACATTATACGTAAAAATGGGTAAATGTAAGGACGTGACAGAGTGTGCGAATAGAGGGAATCGTGTTTGGCCATCCCCAAAGCATTGTGGGGCGTAAAGCTGCTGCATTTGTTGGTGTTTCGCGGCGGACTGTTCAATGTGTGTACAAGCAGTGGTGTAACAAACATGAATTACGACGTCAGAATTGCGGTAGAAAAAAGATCCTGACGGCTTGTGAATCTAAATTGCTTCCAGATCTGAAAGGACTTGGCTGCAGAATGAAGGTCTACCCCAAGCTGTTATCTAGTGGGCATTGAGAACTGCTTGCAATGAACATTTGGAGTCGGTCCCTCAAAAGAGGCCATTGCTCACACACCCACATGAAGACCACAACAGCAAAGATCATCGGGATAGAAGAGTATATGACTGTTTTTTTAACACTCCCTCAATCTATTACATCTTGACTAGGCGTGCAAAATCACCTGACGTGAACCCCGCAGAAAATCTGTGGGACATGTTGGAACAGCGATTGAAACGCTGACATCAGCATCCCCGCAACTTTGTGGAATTGCGCGATCAAATCGTCAGTAAGTGGCTTAACCTGGATGCGACGTAGCTACACAACCTTGTGGACTCTTTGCCTGACGGAATCCAGGTGGTTATCAAGTCCAAGTGCGGAATTACACCGTATTAAATGGTGCTTGCAATTATTTCTCTAGGATTGATTAATTTTTGTCGGGTAAGTATACTTGCGTGTTGATCGAAACTGCTGGTAACAAATGTAGCAGCCCGCCTATGAACAGCTTCGCTGATGGGGATCCCAAACACGCGAGTCGCCCTAGTGTTCTATATGCGATATCCTTTACGGATGAACCACACTTTCCTAAAGTCTCCCATTGACCCGAAGTCGGCGTTTCGCCGTTCCCTGCTACAATCCTTACAAGCTCGTTCCATTTCGTATCTCTTTGCTACGTTACTCCTAGATATTTAATCGACGAGACTGTATAAAGCAGCGCAATACTAATGCTGTATCCAAACATTACGGGATTGTTTTTCCTACTCATCTACATTAACTTACGTCTTTCTACATTTAGAGCTAGCTGCCATTCGTTACACCAACTAAAAATTTTGTGTAAGTCGCTTGTATCGCCTGGAGTCACTCAATGACAACATCTTCCAGTACACCACAGTGTTATTAGGAAACAGCCGTAAACTGCTTTTTAGTGTGTCCGCCAGCTCATTTATCCGTATAGAAAATAATAGCTGTCCTATTATACTTCCCTGGGGCCCTTCTGACGATATCCTTGTGCCTGACGAACACTCACCGTCGAGGAAAATGTATGGGTCTTCCAGCCACTCACACATCTGAGAACCTATTCTGTAGGCTCGTACCCTCGTTAACAGTCTGCAGTGGGAACGTACACAAAGCATTTGTACCACCGATTCTCGGATGCCGCTCATCATTCTGGGACTCTTACCGACAATGAACCGTGCTGATGTGACTACGGAATCAGGCGATCAGGGATGGAAACAACGAATGAAAACAATCGTTTCAATTGGTTGTTGGAAACGAGTCGACTGATCGGTTGTAGTCTTGTGTATCGTTTGAATTGCTTTCATTTAGTCCAGTGAAACTGTCAGAAACAAAGACTGTACCTTGCAAAAGGTGGGGTAGAAGATTTTATTTTTTTAACTCGTTCATATTGTTGGAAAGGTTAGAAAACGAAGTTTTGCCAACAAAATTTCTCTTGGGAAAACTTTCTTCAGTCAAAAAACTTGGAAAATTTCGGCCTTTTTCCAAAATATCTGTTTCATTTGCTCTTATCGCTTTAACGTCTATTTTATTTTTTAAAGACCACAAAATTCTCTACAAATTTGATCCGTACCATTTTTTCTACTCCCAGTACCTAAGACGCTACATCACGTCAAAAAATACTATTTTTTTCAAATTTCGAGCAAAGTGGCAAATTACCTAATTTTTGAACACCTTTGTTTCAGTTTCTATTTGTGTAGTATAAACATATTACTCATCATTTTATTCATTGGAATTTACCATCTAACTCTGCTGCAGGGCCAGGACATACAGCATCATATTCACTAACTACGAACACATTCACGTCGGATTGCGTGAAGATTATTTGTGTTACAATATGTATTACGATTGCATGCAGGTGCCGTACATTTTCTACAGTTGATTGACGTTAATGATCAGTTATAAGAAAAAGTATGTAAGAATTATTCTTTGGCCTTCGTTCCAGTGGAAGATGTGAAGTCAGGTGGACCGAGTAAATCTTTTGTCATTGATGGAGGGTACCTTATCCACAAAGTGACTTGGACTCGAAATGTTTGATTCAAGTCAATAGCCCAAAGCTTGTTTCTTACCTGAAACGTCATTTTGGATCTCAATTTGCTATTGTATTTGATAGGTATCCATGTGAGGGAGACAAATGTAACACAAAGAGTGCTGAGAGGTTTCGTAGGTCCAAAAAACATTCTTCGGTTCACGTTGTGATTGAATCAGAGATGGTGAACCAAGTCCCTCAGGACAAGTGTAAGGTGTCAGGAAAATCCAACACCTTCCATGAAAACCCTCAGATGATAAGCAAATCCAGTAGTATGGCACATAGCTCCAAATAAATCGTGACATTAAATTAACCAAAGTAATACGAGTAACGAGTGAGCAAATGGAATACCACAGACAAACACAAGAATTCCTAAATGCATGTCGTACCTTCCCACCGTGAGACCGATGCAGTTCCGAGGGGAGAAACGAGAACAGAAGCCGAGAGCAGAACCGTGTTAAGCTAGAAGGCCCTACGATAAGGGACGAACTGGACACCCAAGTCGCCAGCCTACCTCTGAGACTACCATCCGCACGTTTTAATGTGAGACTTTTTCGCCTCTCTGTTACGTCAAGGACCACCCCCCAGCCCATGTTAAAAGCTAGAGCCCTCCAGAAAAACAGTATAGATCTTACGATAACACAAAAAGGGCCACTACCACCCGCAAGTTTTAGCATGAGACTTTTTCGCGTATCTGTTACATTAGGACCACCCGCCAGCCCATGTTAAAAGATAAGAGCCCTCCAGAAGAACAGTATAGATCTTACGATAACGCTAAAAGGACCACACCAGCTGCAGGTTTTAGCGTGAGACTTTTTAGCGTCTCTGTTACGTTGCAAACTTTAAAAACATTGCCCCACCACGAAAAGTACAACGTTTCTCATTGGAAAGATAGGATTTTTGTAGGCGGAGCTTAAGGTTAACATTGAGACCCTGATTGGTCAGATGAAAACACAGCTAGATAGTTTTTTTTTAAAACCATCTTCGGTAAATGTAGTAAGGAGAAGTTAGAGGTGGGTTGCTTCCGAGATGGCGCGGTGAGCAGAGCTGTGCTGCCCGCCGCTGCCCTGACGCTGCCTAAACACTGACAAGGTAACGAACGCACGTGATGCCTCATTTTTGAGCGCATAAGGCTTCACTCAGAACTGCAGAAGTCTCATCTGTTACACCCCCTTTTTGCGTAATACTAGTGTCGATCGTTAATTAAAGCTCATGGTGTTCACATTTGCCACTTGATGTAAAAATGTGAAACGCGATAATTTCTCTGTTACATAGTTATTGAGAAGCCACATCAGCCACTGTAATTTACGACAAGTTAAATAAGTAATTAAAGATAATTGAGGGTCACTGTAGACCATTTTGATAGTTTTCTCTTTTGTGAAACTTAATTTAAACCTAGATCATAGATGTGATATGGCATAGGTCATCCTTCGATCCATTGTAGGACTTGGAAACCCATTCAGGGAATATTCGTTCACATTTTTGTTGAACGTAGTTGGTTTTTACCATCCTGTATTAAAACATTTCCTTTTATCAATAATGCAATTTATAAACGATGTTTTGTGAGTAGAATAAAATTTCCAATGGTAAACTTAACTGCTTTTTCGACGTTATTTTACCAGCAAACTAAAAATAGGAAAGCCTTGAACCCCTTCCACTAAATTTAGTTAGTACTAAGATTCTTTTACAGGGAGTGCATTGGAGCTGACGCTGAGAACATTAAGTATTTGGTTATATCATCGCTAGTCTCTTTGAACGCTTCTGAATTCTACATGTCAGGTGTAGTCTGGCGTCTCCTTACCAGCAACAGGTCCCAGGTTCAAACTAGTCAATTCCCTAAAAAACACGCTCAGAGCATCGTTGCGCGAAAGTGGTAGGGAGACACGATATAGAACAAACAGACACCACCATGAATATTTAGAAAAGTCCTTGTACAACGAACGAAACAAGATGCGTTTGATCACACTTTTTAAAAAGGAATTTCTGGAGTGTAGCACTGAATTGCTCCATGCACAAGAAGATGCTGACGTTATGATTGTAACATCTGCCATTTCAAGAACCAAAGATTTTGGAAGTGTTGTCATTGTAGGAGATGATGATGACCTGCTTGTGCTCATGACCGGTTTGGGGCAAGCAGTGAAAACTTATTTTTCTTAAAGCCAGGAAGAAGAAATGCAGACAAGTGGTTTTCCACTGCAGCTTACAAGTTTGACAGTGAATATATCCTGTTCACTTACGCCTTTAGCGGATGTGATACAACAAAATTAAGTGGTGCAATATTGTTGTGAAAAAAACCACCTAACCTCAGTCCTTTGCACGTTCAATAAACCACATGCTACCCGTGTAGAAATAATAACAGCAGGAGAACAGGTTACTACGGCATTGTATAGTGGAGGTGTCAGCAGTTCCCACACACTAGACCATTTGCGGTACCAGCTATTTGCCAAGCCTGCCACAAAAAGCAAACAATCTTGCACGGTTGCCACCTACACAAGATGCTGCATAACATCATTCGTTGCGGACTTAGCAACAAGTCCAAAGTTGGATGGGGAACTGGGAACCTCCTGAGAAATGGGGCTGGAATCACAGTGACCACGGTCCAATACCCGTTATAATGAGCCAAGATCCAGCACCTGAAACACTTCTTCATAGTGTTTCATGCTCATGCAAGCTGAACTGTGGCGGAGCGTGCTCCTGCAAATAAGCAGGTTTGAAATGTTCTTCAATTTGTAAGAAATGTATTGGGGTCAGCTGTGAAAAGTGCTAAAATTTTTATATGTAAACCGCTGACGAAATCAACGAACTTGCTGAGGCTGACTCGCTGTTTAAAAAAGAGGTCAATCTGGGATCAACTCTATGTACAGACCCTGAATCAGTAACTCAAGGTATTTCTGGTGACACTGAGGAACATGACCCATCAAAATGTTGAAAGTGTTGCTCATATCTGTCTCAAGTGCGCTAAAGTGCGGTATTACAAGTATTACACACCCAGAACTGTCAACACTTTTCAGTAACTGACAATGCATTTTAATTGTAATAAAGCTACTTATTTTTAATGTCAACTATGTGTCTTTTATACACAAGAATAATTACGTACCTAATTAAGTTGCCTATTGCAGCTAATAATAGTTCAGTTTCCTGAGACAATTTATTTTGTGTGTGCGTGTGTGTTGTGTGTGTGTGTCTTAATAATGTATTTTTATATTTATAGTTTTACAAATACCAGGGCTGGAGTGGCCCATGGTGAACTTCAGGTAGTGATGTAAGAATCACAATAGTTGGGTGCCCAGCAATCCTCATGTTGCATACAGAGAAATTGAATACCTGAAAGTGAGGTGGTAAATTCCAACATATAACATGATGTATAATGTATTTATACTACACAAACAGAAACAGAAAAAATAGTGTTAAAAACCAAGGTATCTTGCCACTATGCTCAAAATTTGCAAAATTGGTATTTTTGTAGGCGCTGTAGCGCCTTAGATATTGGGAGTAGAAAACAATGGCAAGAATCAAATTTGTAGAGCATTATGTGCTCTTTAAAAAAGAAAAGATGTTTAAGCGATAGGAGCAAAATAAACTTAGATTTTTTGAAAAAAAACTGAAAAAAGGCCGAAATTTTCAAAGTTTTTTGACTGCAGAAAGTTTTCCCAAGCGAAATTTTGTTGGCAAAACTCGGTTTTCTAATCTTTTCAACCATATGAACGAGTTGAAAAAATACTCTTCTACCCCACCTTTTGCAAGGTATATCTGCAATTTGGCTGGACTAATTTCTTTCGAGTGAAACTAGTGTGTGGGGGCAACCAAATGAAAACAGTCGGCGCGGTCAGTTCTGAGCGGAGACATGCGGTCGTTTTCCCATTGTTAAAATCGTTACTGATTGCACTGTTGTCGCATGTCGTTACTGTGATTGCCGTTCCGATATTTGCTTTTCATTGAGTGACAAGAAGTAGCTTTTATTTCAGTTTTTCTTGCACGTGTATGAGTAGGTGTTTTCCTTGTACTGAACTTTGTATCTGGACCAGAATGCAGAAACGATCGGAGGTATCGGAATGGAAGGAATCGTATGGCTGGATAAAAAGTGATCTTCAAGATCAGTTCAGTGCGATTCACAGTGTCTGCAAGGATGATTCATGTTATGAAACTGTATTAGGTAAAGGAATGAATAACTTCCGGCAAGTGACAGTATATATTTAAAAAGCAAGTGATTAAGTCACTAAACAACTAAAAAAATTGGCGAAGAGTTCTCGGGCTTGCAGCCGGGTGGCTGTGTCTTCAAACTGCGACGTTTCGACGAATGACATACTCGTCAACTTCGCCAGAAAATGACGAGTATGTCACTCGTCGAAACGTCGCAGTTTGGAGACACAGCCACCCGGCTGCAAGCCCGAGAACTCTTCGCCAGCTGTGTACGTCGGGAAAGCATACATTCACATAACTAAAACAATTGTTTCTTATATGGTTTCTGCCTGTCTAGCATCAACATTTAGCGAAATAGAATTGTTCGTGATAGCACAAACCAGCGGGAAGAGAGGGAGGCAGAGCTTCAATAAATTTAAATAGAAAAGTAATTGTTCATTTTTAAATCTTTTAAAACCAACCTAAAATCCATATTTAATGCCAGAAGTACCAACAATTCGTATTTAAATAAATATAATAAATAAAATTTGAAAAGAGTTATTTGTCTCTAAAAAAGTTGGCGACTCTAATCATGGAATACGTGAAACCGTAAAGGCCGACAAGGTGTGTAACTGAAATCACTCACCTGTACTGTTAAGGAGAACGTTGTAACGTTCCTTCTTAACAACACACACTACAATGTCGTATTTACCCTATCAGGCAGCGACTTCCAGTTAAATATTTCCCTGTACGAGAATTACATAATGTGTGTATACATGGAAGAACCCTGGAGATACTAAAAGGTATCAGATAGATTATATAATGGTAAGACAGAGATTTAGGAACCAGGTTTTATATTGTAAGACGTTTCAAGGGGCAGATGTGGACTCTGACCACAATCTATTGGTTATGACCTGTAGATTAAAACTGAAAAAACTGCAAAAAGGTGAGAATTTAAGGAGATGGAACCTGGATGAACTGAAAGAACCAGAGGTTGTACAGAGTTTCAGGGAGAGCATAAGGGAACAATTGACAGGAATGGGGGAAAGAAATACAGTAGAAGAAGAATGGGAAGCTTTGAGGGATGAAGTAGTGAAGGCAGCAGAGGATCAAGTAGGTAAAAAGACGAGGGCTAGTAGAAATCCTTGGGTAACAGAAGAAATATTGAATTTAATTGATGAAAGGGGAAAATACAAAAATGCAGTAAATGAAGCAGGCAAAAAGGAATACAAACGTCTCAAAAATGAGACCGACAGGATGTGCAAAATGGCTAAGCATGGATGGCTACAAGACAAATGTAAGGATGTAGAGGCTTATCTCACTAAGGGTAAGATAGATAACTGCCTACAGGAAAATTAAAGAGACCTTTGGAGATAAGAGAACCACTTGTATAAACATCAAGAGCTCAGATGGAAACCAAGTTCTAAGCAAAGAAGGAAAGCAGAAAGGTGGAAGGAGTATATAGAGGGTCTATACAAGGGCGATGTACTTGAGGACAATATTATGGAAATGGAAGAGGATGTAGATGAAGATGAAATGGGAGATACGATACTGCGTGAAGAGTTTGACAGAGCACTGAAAGACCTGAGTCAAAACAAGGCCCCTGGAGTAGACAACAATCCATTGGAACTAGTCACGGCCTTGGGAGAGCCAGTCCTGACAAAACTCTACCATCTGGTGAGCAAGATGTATGAAACGGGCGAAATACCCTCAGACTTCAAGAAGAATATAATAATTCCAATCCCAAAGAAAGCAGGTGTTGACAGATGTGAAAATTACCGAACCGTCAGTTTAATAAGTTACAGCTGCAAAATAATAACACGAATTCTTTACAGACGAGTGGAAAAACTAGTAGAAGCCGACCTCGGGGAAGATCAGTTTGGATTCCGTAGAAATACTGGACCACGTGAGGCAATACTTACCTTACGACTTATCTTAGAAGAAACATTAAGCAAAGGCAAACCTACGTTTCTAGCATTTGTAGACTTAGAGAAAGCTTTTGACAATGTTGACTGGAATACTCTCTTTCAAATTCTAAAGGTGGCAGGCGTAAAATACAGGGAGCGGAAGGCTATTTACAATTTGTACAGAAATCAGATGGCAGTTATAAGAGTCGAGGGGCATGAAAGGGAAGCAGCGGTTGGGAAGGGAGTGAGACAGGGCTGTAGCCTGTCCCCGATGTTGTTCAATCTGTATAGAGCAAGCAGTAAAGGAAACAAAAGAAAAATTCGGAGTAGGTATTAAAATCCATGGAGAAGAAATACAATCTTTGAGGTTCGCCAATGACATTGTAATTCTGTCAGACACAGCAAAGGACTTGGAAGAGCAGTTGAATGGAATGGACAGTTTCTTGAAAGGAGGATATAAGATGAACATCAACAAAAGCAAAACGAGGATAATGGAATGTAGTCGAATTAAGTCGGGTGATGCTGAGGGAATTAGATTAGGTAACGAGACACTTAAAGTAGTAAAGGAGTTTTGCTATTTGGGGAGCAAAATAACTGATGATGGTCGAAGTGGAGAGGATATAAAATGTAGACTGGCAATGGCAAGGAAATCGTTTCTGAAGAAGAGAAATCTGTTAACATCGAGTATGGATTTAAGTGTCAGGAAGTCGTTTCTGAAAGTATTTGTATGGAGTGTTGCCATGTTATGAAGTGAAACATGGACGATAAATAGTTTGGACAAGAAGAGAATAGAAGCTTTCGAAATGTAGTGCTACAGAAGAATGCTGAAGATTAGATGGGTAGATCACATAACTAATGAGGACGTATTGAATAGGATTGGGGAGAAGAGAAGTTTGTGGCACAACTTGACCAGAAGAAGGGATCGATTGGTAGGACATGTTCTGCGGCATCAAGGGATCACCAATTTAGTATTGGAGGGTAAAAATCATAGAGGGAGACCAAGAGATGAATACACTAAGCAGATTCAGAAGCATGTAGGTTGCAGTAGGTACTGGGAGATGAAGCTTGTGCAGGATAGAGTAGCATGGAGAGCTGCATCAAACCAGTCTCAGGACAGAAGACCAGAACAACAACAACGTGTATACGTTGTGATGCAGAAAAGACGGCATATAGGATCTTGGGTCTGGCCGTGAGTCTTGCATGGATAGTCAGTGCCGGCACGGTAGCCAACGTGTTCGCTCAGGGGGAGCCCTGTGTGATAAAGAAACTGAATAAAGAAATCAAAGATGAACTTGAATGAGTGTCATGTGATGTCCGTCCAGACGAAATGCAGCGAACAGTAATGAACAAAATGAAGACTGGGGAGGGCCGTTGAAGCGAACGTTCGCCTAAGGCAGGAAATCCGGGTTCGAGTTCCGGTCCGGCACAAGTCATTTCCACGTTCCTTTATAAAGCTGACGGTTATTCCTATTCGCAAGTGATAATACATTTCATGAACTCACCCATATCCAAAGACTGAATGAAAACATTCATATACCTGATATGACCACACGACCGACCGAACGAAAAACAATCGACAGATCAATCGGTTGTTAGGTTGGTTGTCTTTCACTTCTTGTCATACGGGTTTGTCGCCAATAAGCAGCTCCAAGCTGCGCGTCTGGTCATTGATGAACCACCATCCACCTACAGGGTAGTAGGTCCACTGTTGCTCTATGGCCCTGTGGGTGGTATTTCAGAGCTTTTGACACTTGTGCGGAGACGGAATCGTGACAATTCTGCGGAGCCCGAGACAATTCGGGTAGTGACCTCGGAAATTTCTATGGGAAAAGAAGTAAAGAAGTCAGCACTTAAGTCTGACGAGACTATTGCAAAGGTTTTATAGAGACTCCAAAATGATGGCTGCTTGAAATAATTCCTGACTTGTGTGGCCTATGCATAGAATTACGGCGAATAAGAAAACATAACAATCGTTGGAAATACGTAAATATTGACAAAAAATTTAATGCACGTCATACTCATTGGCAATCTTATAAATATTGTAAACCTCCTCAAGCTGTTCGCTGGAAACGACAAAAATGGGCTAAATGTTTCTCGCAGTTTTTGAAACATTCGGTAATGAAGACCTAAAAGATTATGTCAAAGGCCCTGCCTTTTCTAGGGATTATCGTGGAATTCTTAGAATCTAAATCCGTATGGTTGGACATCGGATGCAAAATTGTTACAGCGGAAAGACAGGCACAGGATACGCAGTCATTAACTCACATAAACTCACCATAACGCCTATATTAAACTTTATTTTATCCACGTTGCATGTCAGAACTTTGTGACTGTTGATGTAATGAAAGGGTACAAAAACTGCGACCATTCCCTTTCTTATATTTGCAAAATCATAAAGAGTTGCTGGTTGCAGCCTTTTTTACCTTTCAACATATATTTAAAACTAGTTCATAATAGCACTCGTCTTAGACTACAGGATGGTGTGCTACACGGCTAGACAGGAAAGAAATTCCAAGTGGGGTGTATGTATGCTGCTTGCGAAAAGCAGATTATTCCAGCAGGAGTCCCAAGCTCCGCAGAAATATCTCTCCTCAGAAGTGTCACTCCACACAAGTGCTCCAACACTGGCGTTCCATTTGCCGCCAGTCAACCGTATCTGGCAGCCACCCCCTGTCGTCTCCGTTGGGCCCCAACTTTAGGGATTACAGACTCCCCCAAGGGGAAGCGACGTAATCAGCTCCACTTCGCTTTCGTGGACCTTGAAAAGACTTTTGACCGAATATCACGTGACCGTATATGGTTTGCCCACGGAGAGCGTGAAGCATCTGTAGACCTGAGTGAAAGTGTCTGGCGGCTCTACTAATGTCCTTAAGTCGAGTACTATCTGCTGTGGGGTGTCAGGTAACTTCCCTTTTTCTGTAAGCGCGTGTCTAGAATTTGCTCTTTCAGCCTTTCTCTTCATCATTTAAATGGACGTGACCACCAGAGATTTTAAGAATTTAACACCTTGCACGTGATGACGATGTTTTTCTGACTCCTGAAGACTGTAAGGACCTTAAGCGACAAGTCCTAGCCTGGAAGAATCGTCTTCAACACTTCCGACAATGACTCAGTATAAAGATGAGAAAAAACCTATCAACAGAAGAAGAAACACTGGCTCCATGAAGGTCAATGATATAGATGTGCCAAAGACAAATATTTTCAAGTACCCTGGCTCAAAAATCGCTGACGACGGGTGAAGCGTTCCCGAAATCACAAACCTCATTAGAAAAGGTTGGTTTAAATGGCGGACAGCGATTGGATTGTCACAAAAGAAGCAGAGCAGCGACTTGCTGTAGTGGAAACCAAAATGCTTCGGTGGGCATTTGGGGTGAGACTTCATGACCATGTGGCCAGTGATGAAATTTGGCTCCTAGTGTAGAGAAGAAGAGAGAGAGCCGTATACAGTGATATGGTCACGTGGAATGCTGTTGGTAAACGATCTACTGGGGGACTGAGACAACGTTGGCTGGATACGATCCACGTCAAACACTGAGGGAGAAGCAGAATAAGGAGAGGCCTGGGACCATTAATAAGTTGGATTAACTGAATAGACAGATAAAATCCAACGAAAAGCACCGCATTTCGTCATGGGAATGTTTAGTATGGGCAAGAGCGTTAGAGACACGTTCAACAAACTCCATGACAGTCGCTGCAAGAGAGGCGTTATGTATCGCACAGGCTTATCATCGACGTTCGTCCATTCGCAAATGGAACACTGAAAGGAGAAGGTGATGGTGTTACCAGAGGTACTATCCGCCACACACCGTTAGGCGGCTACGTTAGATATCGATCTAGCTTCATTCCCTGAGTACATTAGACTTGCATTCCTCCGCTCATTGTCATGCTGAGTCAGAGCTCTGTCGCCTTTGCACAATGAAGCAACGCCACGAAACGCATCTTGATGGCACAAGACCACGAAAGCCAGTGAGACAAAGCTGTTGCTGGTGGGGCTATTTAAAACCTCGACTTTCGAAGAAAACGGCTGACTACGCAAAGGGCTATATTTTTCATAGCCATCTGAGCTGTGCTTATCTGCACAGTGTTGGGCAGTCTGCTTAGTTGCCTTAGGTTGCCGTCTTCTAACTGCTAGAACCGTTTCTCTGGCGCCTTTCTGGTGTATTCATGCGTGAAAGACTGTTCAGACTTAGTACAACGGCATCCCTAATAACGTAAGACGTCATATTAGCGAAAACTGCTAACTTCCGAATAAATTGCATTTAACGAAAAGCAAATGGTAATTTTCGTTTTCACTTGTTCAATAATATTTATTTACAATTGGTTTATGTTATATTTCAGTAGGATTACATTACGACAATACCATTGCACTGTGTCATATTTCATAAAGTCTTGTGTGTGGTAAATCATGTAGCAGGGAAAGAGGCAAAGTGTCGTATTGCATTCCTTACAACACGTTTTAGTCTGCTTCCGCTTTTCTGCGCTGTAGAGACAACGTAGCTGCTCCACTCGTCAGGTAGGTGAGGCCGTCTCGAGGGACGCTCTGATCTTTATCCTCCACTGAATCTTCTTTTTTCTACTTTACATTTTTCCAGGATTCCCTGTGCGACTCCCATTTGAAAGCTGGCGTAGCTAATTTTCCTTACGAATTTCTTATATCTGCGATAAGCGTTGAAAAGGGACATGTCCAAGATGTGAATAAACAGCTTGTGATTTTCTGATGCTTTCCACGGTCTTTATACCGTGTCACTTTTATGGACAAATCCCATTGATGTATTGTAGTCTAATACTACTGAAAGTTTCAGTTGCTTGCCGGCCGCGGTGGGTGGTCTAGCGGTTCTAGGCGCGCAGGGGGTGTGTGTGTGTGTGTGGGGGGGGGGGGGGAGATTGGGGGGGGGGGATTGGGTGTGTGTGTGTGTGTGTGTGTGTGGGTGTGTGTGTGTGGGGGGGGGGGGTTGTTGTTGTTAGCATAAGTTACTTTAAGTAGTGTGGAAGTGTAGGAACCGACCACCTCACCAATTTGGTCCCGTAGGAATTCACACACATTTGAACATTCTTTCAGTCCAAATGCATGTTTCTTCGGGTCCAAGTTATCATTTTTCCACGTTATTTTTCTCTTGTTTGGCGGTTCTGACGCCTCTTGATCTAACTCACTATCTGTAGATTCGTCTTCTGTGAACAAATCCAAATAAGGGGAAGTCAGTGGAACAGCAGGAGCAGTACGTGTACCTCATGTAGATGTAGATACAATAGGTGTTACATGTCCATTGTCGGATTCGGACGACGATTCGCTTTCATCTTCGGAGTCACTACCCAGTATGAGAGAAAGAGCTTCCTCTACAGTATATCGCTTATCTGCCATATCACTTGTAGTAGAAACTAACTACAGATCAGCAACAAGGCGGGAAATGAGCAGTGCAACTCTGGCGAAACCAACGCTTAAAAACTGAATGCAACTGCCATTTAGTGACGCTGTTGTTAACTACAGACTTTGAACAAAGCCGCTAGATTGTGCATAAGCTAAACTTCCATACAAGTCGGACGTAATGAGGTGGAGAAATACGGCGCGAGGCGAAATTGCTACAGCAGTCCACCGGCTGAGCGGCACATTCGCTCCCGACTTCTACAAACGTTCACCGTAGCGAAGGGGTTACTGTTTGTTTGGTATGTCCCGTCATCCCCCTTTCAAGAAGGGACGCCGAACAGATTTGCAGGACTATAGACCTATATCTCTAACGTCGATCAGTTGTAGAATTTTGGAACACGTATTATGTTCGAGTATAATGACTTTTCTGGAGAGTAGAAATCTACTCTGTAGGAATAAGCATGGGTTTCGAAAAAGACGGTCGTGTGAAACCCAGCTCACCCTATTCGTCCACGAGACGCAGAGGGCCATAGACACGGGTTCACGGGTAGATGCCGTGTTTCTTGACTTCCGCAAGGCGTTCGATACAGTTCCCCACAGTCGTTTAATGAACAAAGTAAGAGCGTACGGACTATCAGACCAATTGTGTGATTGCATTGAAGAGTTCCTGGATAACAGAACACAGCATGTCATTCTCAATGGAGAGAAGTCTTCCGAAGTAAGAGAGATTTCAGGTGTGCCGCAGGGGAGTGTCATAGGACCGTTGCTATTCACAATATACATAAATGACCTGGTGGATGACATCGGAAGTTCACTGATCCTTTTTGTAGATGATGCTGTTGTGTATCGAGAGATTGTAACAATGGAAAATTGTACTGAAATGCAGGAGGGTCGGCAGCGAATTGGCGCTTGGTGCAGGGAATGGCAGTTGAATCTCAATGTAGACAAGTGTAATGTGCTGCGAATACATAGAAAGATAGATCCCTTATCATTTAGCTACAAAATAGCAGGTCAGCAACTGGAAGCAGTTAATTCCATAAATTATCTGGGAGTACGCATTAGGAGTGATTTAAAATGGAATGATCATATAAAGTTGATCGTCGGTAAAGCAGATGCCAGACTGAGATTCATTGGAAGAATGCTAAGGACATGGAATCCGAAGACAAAAGAAGTAGGTTACAGTACGCTTGTTCGCCCATTGCTTGAATACTGCTCAGCAGTGTGGGATCCGTACCAGATAGGGTTGATAGAAGAGAGAGAGAAGATCCAACGGAGAGCAGTGCGCTTCATTACAGGATCATTTAGTAATCGCGAAAGCGTTACGGAGATGATAGATAAACTCCAGTGGGAGACTCTGCAGGAGAGACGTTCAGTAGCTCGGTACGGGCTTTTGTTAAAGTTTGGAGAACATACGTTGACCGAAGAGTCAAGCAGTATATTGCTCCCTCCTACGTATATCTCGCGAAGAGACCATAAGGATAAAGTCAGAGAGATTAGAGCCCACACAGAAGCATACCGACAATCCTTCTTTCCACGAACAGTACGAGACTGGAATAGAAGGGAGAACCCAGAGAGGTACTCAGGGTACCCTCCGCCACATACCGCCAGGTGGCTTGCGGAGCATGGATGTAGATGTAGAAATTGGTGGCATACAAAGTGGTTTGATCAGGAATTCAAAAAGATTGTTAGCGATGGGCAAGTGTTGCAGGGAGTCTCCAAGTTGCGAGATTTCTAGACATGTTTCTGCCCCCATGGACCTTTTCCCTCACGTTTGGTAAGATTCTCGCATTTACATGTTGGTGTTGCGGGTCGTCTTCCCCCCCCTCCCTCTTCACCCCTCCCTCCTTCCGACGGATTTCGCTGTTTGATGAGTGTGGTAGATAGATTCACTAATTCACTAGGTGGTTTGGAGTGGTGCCTGACATATCTCCAATTTCTGTCACCAGGACCCTCCTAAAGTGCTGGTGCTTGACTTGGCACTCTACAAGTTGTCACCACGGACAGGGCTAGGCATTTCAAGTGCCAGTTATTAGAAAAGCTTATGAGAATGAGAATGAGTGGTTGCAAACATATTCGAACCACTAGCTACCATCCCTGAGCATGTGTATCGCGCATTGAATACGGCCTTGGCCTGCGGTATAGAGGCCTGGTCGGACGTGCTGCCTTCAGTACTGATAGGCTATACTCTGTCCTGAAATAGGATTTGGGTTGCTCGCCTCGTCAACTACTCTGTCGTGAGCAATTATTAGTTGCGGGTGAATTTTTTTCACCAACTCCTGCGCCTAGTCACTGGTGGGGAATCAGATGCATTCTTGCACAGATTACACTCGTACGTGCGTCATTTGCCAGAGAATCCAGTTAGTCATGGCGGCACACCCATCTTCTATCACAAAGATTTATTCAGGTATTGTGTGGCTGAGAGATGACACTTAAGAAAACGTCGCACTCTTCACAATATACAGACTACTTTAAGGTCATAGCCCGCAGGGATAAAAGATTCATAATTGAGAAAAATGGGAAATGAGACACTGTAGCAGTTGAACGTCTGATGCTTGTTTACACAGCAGCGAGCGATCCAATCAGACCCGTACCTCAGTCACAAAATTTAATGCGTGACGCAACGGATGCGAGATTGCGGGTGCCTATTGCAGTTCCTTCTGATACTCAAATGTGTGTGAAATCCTAAGGGACCAAAGTGCTTAGGTCATCGGTCCCTAGACCTACACACTACTTAAAATAACTTATACTAAGGGAGGACTCGAACCTCCGGCGGGAGGGGCCGCGCAGACCGTTACATTACGCCTCAAACCGCGCGGCCACTGCGCGGCCCAGTTCCTTCTGGTTAATACGAGGGCTATCCACAAAGTACATTACGTTTTGGAATCAAAAATAAAGTAAGTATTGGATTTTTTAATTATATACAGATGAAAGCCACACTTCAATACTACTTTTCTACATAGTTGCCCTTTAAATTAAAGCACTTATCGTAGCGATGGACGGGCTTGGAAATTCCTTCGTCGTAAAATTCGGCCGCCTGCGCCTTCAACCACGTGGTTAATCAATAACCCGGTAGAAATACGATTTTTGTGGATTTCTTGGAAAGAGGCACTACAATAAACTCTCAAAGGTATTGCAAAACTCTGCACAACCTCAGAAGAGCAATACAAAACAAGCGCAGGGGAAAGTTTGGCTTAAAGATCTTGCTGATTCACGGCAAATGCCACTCGTGAAGTTCTCGAATCTTTTAAGTGGGAGTTGTTTCCTCATCCGCCGTACAGTCCAGACCTGGCACCGAGCGACTTCCACTTATTCCCAGCAATGAAGAAGTGGTTGGCTGTGCAGCGTTTTGACGACGACGCACAGCTTCAAGAAGAGGTGACCACGTGGTTGAAGGCGCAGGCGGCCGAAGTTTACGACGAAGGAATTTTCCAAGCTCGTCCATCGCTACGGTAAGTGCCTTAATTTAAAGGGCAACTATGTAGAAAAGTAGTATTGAAGTGTGGCTTTCATCTGTATATAATAAAAAAAATCTCCAATACTTTATTTTTAATTCCAAAACGTAATGTACTTTGTAGATAGCCCTCGTATTACGTGATCCGGCAGACAGGTAAATTGTAAATACTCGCTGGTTAGAGGAGCTCCTGGTTTTCTAATTTTGTCAAGCTAAGGAATGAACCGCAAATGTTTAATCTGTGATGTGTTGCAAGATCTCCCGAGCCACAGCTCATCGAAAAGGGCAGGGGATGCGGGAGGGGGGGGGGGGGGCGAACTGGCGACATCAGTAAGGAGAGTTGAGAGGTCAAATGTAAACATCAAAATAGTGATTCACAGAATTGTGATATACAGAATTGTCGTTATCTTTGTGTTATTAGTTTCGTTGGTAGTTGTGTGTGACGCTCCATGTTTCGTTGTGTGGTAAACGTGTTCTAATCACGTATAAACCACGTCCGTATTTGAAGTGGAATCAACTATTCCCACATTACACATTGGTAGTTCAAGGCAGTTATTTGATGTTTTTAGTGTTATAGCCTGTGTCTTACGAAAGTATACCACTTCTATGCTACGGCACAATAATTTATGAAAAGCGCCTTATTTTGGTACTGTTTATCATAGTTAAAAATTTTATAATATTCGTAGATTAAGCCTTTAGAAAATGTATACGATGTGCGAAGATGCAGCTGCAACGTTACAACTGTAACGTAACTGATAGCATTGTGAGCTGTTAAGTGGAAGGAAGGTGGTTTACGTCTAGCTCCCTCCAAAACCGTTTTTCCACCTTTTGTTTTCTAAAAGATCATGGGTCTTTCTCATTAATTTAATAGAAGTATTATCTGCAGTAGTCTGTTATTTACTGTAAACAATGTATTGGCTCTTTTCTTGTGCATAGGCCATATTATCTTAGCGTGGTTGTCAGTCTGTCAGGTAGTAAACACTAGTTAGACACTGGGAGTTTTTGATGTTACGAAACTTTGTGTAAAAATGTATATTCTTGTTTTGTGGAGTGCCTCGTGTGTGGTAAATATCTTGTTCAATTATCCAGAACGAAATTTTCACTCTGCAGTAGAGAGTGCGCTGATATGAAACTTTCTGGCAGTTTCACAGTTTTAATCTGCCTGGAAGTTTCGTTTTCATCTTATTCAATGACCGTAAACAGCTTCGAAAAAATATCCTCTTACATTAAAAGAAATTACGAAACAAATTCCGATTCTGAAACCTGTGCGATGAAGTACAGTATTTCAGAGTGATGAAAGTTAATACAACATCGAGAATATGGGTGTTATGCATGCTTAAACTGACTTTAGACACTATACTTTAACTACATTCAATTTAAAACCGAAAAATGAGATGGAGATTAGACTGAATTAACGAATAACTTCCGCTAGTACATATCTTAGATCGTTTAACAGCATTATATAATGTTCCTCAACCAGCAGTTTGCTATTCTAGCCTTCGACGAGTCTAGAATGTTCTTCACTATGTTCTCCGCTCGTCTTCGACAATCGCTAACAGAGTTAACGCGGCTATTTTAAGCGCGTCCATTTTCGGAAAGAAACTGTGTGATTTACGCGCCAGATGCAGCTGGGAGCTGTTGGCTTTATATTCTCCTAACCTCTCCTAAGTTTTTTTTAGGTGATTAAACTTCATGCTTAAGCACAAAAAAAATTCCTAGATAGGCCATACCTTTTAAGCAAATGTCTTCTTCATATCATGACCAACGAATACTTCATAAATGTTAGCACAGTCGATTTAATTACGTTCTGCACAGGTTAACATATACGCCCTTTTCCTCAGCTATACCTTTTATTTCACTTTACTAGTAAATTCAAGGTCAGGAGTTAAGTTCGCGTCTTGTCCCAATAAGTAACTATCATATAGTTTATGTGCAGGCGCAAGGTATTGTGTCCGCCTAGGCGGGCCTCATGACGCTACGGTCAGTTCCAGTACAGCACTCGTGGCTGCCACATCGCGGTCGCGAAGTGGGGCCGAGGCAGTGCCAGATAAGTTTTTACAGTCTGATGATAATTGATGGATTTGTAGTGTTAGCTTGACGATGTCCACTATGGTCAAACAGTACATACTGTTATTCTGAAGAAGGTTGGATTATCCCGACTGGAACTTAGGTAAATTCTAAGTAAACGGTGCAACTGAGCCTGTTCATTATTAAAATTAAAATTAATATTTATACGGTTGCTGACAGGACGGCAAAATGTTGAAGATATTCAGGCTCAGTTTCATTTGTCCAGTTACGTCAACAAGCAGAACTTTAGATTCTGGAGAGACGTAAATCCTAGACAACAGCATGAGCGAACTCCATTCCACAAGTGTTACTGTGCCTTCATCAGGAGTCATAGGAACCTACCTTTTCGAAGATGATCTAGACAGTGTTGCGAATCTGACGGCACAAAGATACTGAAACAGATTGTAAACGAGGAAACATTACGTTGGAGCAACCTCGCACATGACAGGAGTAAGCATGAACGTTGGTAATGCTGTATTTACAAATCACGCTATCTCTCGAAACGGAGACATCACAGGAGCTACACGTTCACCGGATGTAACAGCACATGCCTTTTTCTTGTTACCTGAAGAGTAACAGGATAACCCATGACGACCGAGTGGGGTAGCGCAGAGGTTATCACACTGGACTCGCATTTGGGAGTGTGACGGTTCAAACCCGCGTCCGGTCATCCTCATTTGAGTTTCCTCTGGTTTCCCAAAATAGTTTGAGGCAGATGCCGGGATGTTCCTTCGAAAAAGTAAGCCCGCTTTCCTTCTCCATCCTTCCCTAATCCGAGCTTGTGCTCCGTCGCTAATGACTTCGTTGTCGACGGGACGTTAGAGTCTAATCTCCTCCTCCTTCTCCCATGACGAATAGTTGAAGAGCTGAAATAACGGATCTGACAAGTGGTGGTTCAAGCCCCAGCAGCACACTATGGAATGTAAAGACTCGCTCAGAAGTAGGCCCACTGGGGATGGCGCTTATTGCTGCAACCGGCTTTTCTCATTGCCACTTTAAGCCACCTGTTAAAACCGCTCAGAATAATCGGTTTTTGAAATAATAGATTTTCGGTTTTTTATTCCTATTATTCCCAGTAATAGACGTGGAAATCGAACGAAAATTGAAAAATTTTGACTCTCTTAGTTTGAAGATACGTAGAATAAAAATATTAAATTAAATAGGCAATTAACAGAACACTTAGTCCATTCACCGTTTGCTGCTGTTTTCGAAAAGTATTAAGTGACTGAATGTTACAAATCACTTGGCTTCTGCTGTTGATTCAAAATTTTTTTAACCCTATTCAAAAATCATGTTGTCCTCGAAGATTATATCACTATTTGCGCATTGCGAATTGTCAATGCTAAAAAGTGAAAACTGAGATTGAAGAACACTATTTTTCGAGTTGATTTTGCCATTTTCAAGTGCTACAAGCAGATACAGGCATATGATGTAGACACAGGCAGCAAACCAGCCACTTTCTCTATTTATTGCAAAGTATGAGCGAATCGTTAAATTTTAAGTTTTTTTCCTCATATGGTATCACAAGTTTGTTGTGGTTCCTCATTTTTTCTAAAGTTTTAAAGCAAATGGAGCATTGTAGTTCATTGAGACCACACTTAGGAAAATATTGTGAGACTAGGAATGGTGCCATTCTGTAACAGCTGATTTCTGACGATGACAGCGATAACCTACCATTAGACCAGATGGGGAAAGTCTTGCTCACTGCGTGTACACGCCTACTATCCAATATGCCACCGCACGTGGTAACGGTTAACATTATTGTGTCAGGAATGTAACAATTCTTATTCCATACGTGCGTTGCTCGTTTCTGTCGGCATTGTGATTAAAATAGCGCTGATCGCTTTTCCTATTTTCTATTATAGTGCAATATTCCGAAGCAATGGAAATTGTACGAATAAAAATTATTCGTTTTTAAAAAAATCTTTATTTAAAAACCAAAAATTTTATCACTGTTGCTATGACTAATTTATATTTCTGTTATTTTACCCAGTTACGAGTAAAAAATTTAAAAAACGCTGTGTACAACCGAGATCAAAGAAATGCCGAATAATACAGATTATTCAGCACTAAAACACCGGTATATGTTTTAACTGGTCTGTTTTTATCATCCCTAACGTAAAACCTAGACAACAGCATCAGCAACATATCCATTCCACAAAAGATACTGTGCCTTCATCTGGGAGCATAGAGCCATATTTTTTCGAATAGGATCAAGGCAGTGCTGTGACAGTGACATGTTGTAAAACTTTCTTACTCCACAACTTCCTCAGTGCGAAGTAAGCGAGGAGACATTTTCCCAACAAGATGAAGCAACATGACAGGAGTAAGCATGAACGTTGGTAATGTTTTATTTCCAAATCACGTTATCTCTCAAAATGGGGATATCGCACGGGCTCCCTGTTCACCGAACGTAACAGCGTGCACGTTTTTCTTGCTACCTGAAGAGAGTTGAAGACCTGAAAGATTGTATTCGACAGGAGGTGATTCAGACCTCTCTGGTATACTAAAGAATGTGATGAATAAGTTAAAGACTCGCCTAGAAGTAAGACTACAAGCGATGATGCTTATCGTTAAAGCAAACGGCTTTCGGTTATATCGTTTTTTTCAACGCCGGTTTAACCCGACTATTAAAATCGCTCAAAATATCCGATTTTTGGGAAAACCGATTTTCTGTTTTTATTTCTGTTATTTCCTACAGTAAGCGTGGAAATCGAACAAAGATTAAAAAAATTGACTCCCTCAGTTTGAAGATACATATTCAATTAAACAGGCAAATAAAAGAAATCTTAGTCCGTCCACCGGTTGCTCCTTTTCTCGAGAAGTGTTAAGTGGTTCAACATTACAAAACATCACTTATATTCTCCTAAAGATTCTAATTTTCTTAAACTCTACACAAAAATCATGTTGTAATCGAGTATCATACAACTACTTGGGCAATACAAATGGCACCAAAGTGTGAAAACTGAGGTTGAAGAAGTCAGTTTTTCGTGTTAATTTGTCCGTTTTCAAGCGCTACAAGGAGATAAAGGCATATTACGTAGATACCGACAACAGAGCAGCTATTTTTATTTTAAATCATGAGTGAATTGTTAAATTTTAAGTTGTCTTCTTACATGATGATCCAAGTTCATAGTGTTTTAAAGTACATGGAGCATTGTAGTTCATTGATACAACACTTCGTAAAATATTTCCAAATTAGGGATGCTGCCATTCCATAATACAATTGATTTCTGACGGCGAAGCTACCATTGGACCAAGTTAGCAGGTGTAGCACACTGCATGTACAGGCCTACCACCTAATATGCCACTACACATGGTAACAGGTACATTACTATGTTAGGAATGCTGTAGCAATTATTATGCCCTGTGTGATTCTTGAGTTTCTCCCGGCGTATTTGATAATCAAAATATCCACGGCCGTACTGCCAGTCTACAGTGTCCAACGGGCACAATATTTCGGCGATCATACATCTCGCCATCATCAGGTGAACTGACGGACTGAGCTCCTGTGAACGTGCCGGCACGGGAGATCCGTACGCTATGGCTGCTCAGATGGAACTGGATTCGGTCGCTGACGCTGGAATGACGAGCCTGTCCTTGGCTCGTGGTGGTGCAGTTTAGACAAAAATTTGTCATTCCTGCGGTTCCTGTAAGAGAGAGAAATATATATTACCGCTCTTGTCGATTGGTCCTGTCTGATGTAACCTCAAAAAGAGAAAGACACACTCTGGTGAGGGATTAGTAAAACTTAATGCCTCAGCAGGTCAGGCCAACGCGTGCTTGGCCTGTGATGAGGTTGTTGGCCCAGTCCACGGATGAGCCGGTTGCGGGAGCGTCCCGTCTTCTCGTAGAACTTCCTGGCGATGGCGGAGAGGCAGGATCCCGGTGTCCTCGTGGAGTTGGCGCGTCGAAAAGCGCCTCGGAAGATGCATAGCAGTCTTCAGGGCGCGGTTCTGTATCCGCTGCAGAGTCACAATGTGAGCATCTGCGGCTTTCCCCCAGACAGTGGGCGAACCAATGTTAGGTAAAGCATGATGCCGTGTTGCGGTAGCAACGACGATTGCGGGTTTAGCAGCGGATACAGGGCGCGGAGGCGTCCTATTGCTCTCCCTTTCACATCACGGATGTGATGCTTCCAGGTGAGCCTGCGGTCTAGGGTAACGCCTAGGTATTTCGCCGTCCCACTCCGTGGGATAGGTTCTCCCAGGATTTCGAGCGGCGTAAGCCCTGGCGGCAGAAGTCTTCGAGTGAAGATGACTGCCTGGCTCTTTGTGGCGTTGAATTTCAACCGCCACTTTGTTGCCCATGAGCCCAAGGCGTCGCACCCGCGTTGGTGTCTGTTTCTCAGCACTTGGGCGTTCATGCTGCGAGTGAACAGGGCCGTATCATCAGCGTACAGCGCCAGTTCGAGTCCTGCCACCTTCGGCGCGTCGGCAGTGTACAGGGAGTACAGCGAGGGGCCGAGAACCGACCCCTGCGGCACCCCTGCGCGTGTCTGCCGGTCTGTGGACGTACCGTCGTCAGCCCTCACGTGGAAGGTTCGTTCGCACAGGTACGACCGCAGCAGCGTCACGTGGGACGTCGGTATCTCTTGTTCAAAAAGTTTGAACTCGAGACTGTAGTGCCACACCGACTCAAACGCTCGGGAGACATCGAGGAACACTGCGCCAAAGAATTCCCTTGTTTCCAGTGCCCTCATCGCCGGTTCTACCACCCGCAAAAGCTGGTGGGAAGTGGCATGTTCTTCTCGGAAACCGAACTGCTCGTCCGGGATGATGTCCTCCTAGGTGACTTGTCGCATCAGTCTTCTCGCGTACAGCCTCTCGAAAACTTTCGAGAGGGACGGGAGTAGGCTGATGGGTCGGTAGCTCGATGCCTGGCGTGGGTCCTTGCCGGATTTCAGAATGGCCACGAGCTCCGCGTGTTTCCACGCAGAGGGGTAGTCACCTGGTCGGAGAATCTCGTTGAGAACATCGGCAAGTTGCCGATGTAGGCCCGGCGGAAGGTTCTTCAGCAGGAGGTTTGTGACGCCATGGCTGCCTCCAGCCTTCTTGGTGTTCAGCGAGCGAAGCTGCACAGCAACTTCCTCCTCCGTTATCGGCTCGATAACGCCGCCTTCCTCCCTTACGGCGCGGAAGGTTTGTAGTTGCTCGTGGACCCGCCGTATGTGGTCGTCGTTGATGACGTCGGCTACCGGTGTGAAGTTTGCTGCAAATGCGTCAGCCAGGACGCTGGCTTTCACGTCGGGGTCGCTGGCGAAGTCGTTCCGGACCTGTAAAGGCGGTATTCGCTATCGCCGGCGTAGTCTTTACCACCCTCCATGCACTGTCATCCTCAGGATTGAGGGTAGACACAAGGTCTTCCCATTCCTGGTTCCGGTGATGCTCGACTGCTGCCGTCTCATGCGGTTTAATCGGCGCTTCGTGTCTGGTTGGCGAGTGAGCTGCCATTCACGAAACAGTCGGTTGTTCTCGGTGATCGCGTCCAGGATAGGGCGCGGTAGCTGTCGCGAGAAGTCTCGTGGTCCTTGGCGACGTCTCAGCGTGGCTTCCTCCGCTGCTCGGAGTATTCTTCGGGTGAAGAATGCTAGGGCGGCGTCTGCCCCTACCACGGAGGGGTTTGGCGCGTCCTCGAGCAGTTCGAGCGCTTTCATCCGAAAGCGCTCGGCGTCGAGTCTGCGATAGCTCGGACGGCTGTCTGGAAGAGAAGCTCCGGCCACGTCGAGGCTATGGAGTACGAACGCACGTGGATTCTGGTACAGACGTCGAGATACTGGGACAGCGTTGTTAGAGGGGCCATCGAAATTCTCACCAATGACGATCTCATAAACCGTGACTGTGGCTATAATCTTAGCAAGGCTTGGGAACCAGCGATTGGGTTAATCAAGAGTAAATTGAGCAAACGTATAGTTGTGACGACCACGGCGGACAGAGCCATCACACCGACGTCATCTCAGACGCCGTCGCAATCTGTTCCACCGCGGGACCGTGTCGCGGGGCGCGGACAGCGGAAGGAGCGCGCCGCGGGCGGTGGCTATTTAAATCGGGCGCCGCTGCGACCGAATCCAGTTCCGCCTGAGCAGCCATAGCGTACGGATCTACGTGCCGGCACGTTCACAGGAGCTCAGTCCATCAGTTCACCTGATGATGGCGACATGTATGATCGCCGAAATATTGTGCCCGTTGGACACTGTAGACTGGCAGTACACCCGTGGATATTTTGATTATTATGCCATGTGTTCGTTGCTCGTTTCTGTCGGCATTGCCGGTAAAACAGGACTGAACACTTTTTCCATTTTGTATTATAACGCAGTTTTCCAAAGCAATGGAAATTTTACGAATAAAAAAAAGTTTATTTAAAAACTAAAAATTTTAGCACTGCTGCCAGGGCTAATTGATATTTATGTTCTTTTACCCAGTTACTAGGAAAGAATAAAAAGCGCTGCTATAACCGGGCCAAACATACCGAAAATATCAGTTATTCAGAACTGAAATACTGGTATCGGTTTTGACGGGTAGGTTTCCCCCGTGTCTACACCTAAACATACACTCCGGGAAATTGAAATAAGAACACCGTGAATTCATTGTCCCAGGAAGGGGAAACTTTATTGACACATCCCTGGGGTCAGATACATCCCATGATCACACTGACACAACCACAGGCACATAGACACAGGCAACAGAGCATGCACAATGTCGGCACTAGTATAATGTATATCCACCTTTCGCAGTAATGCAGGCTGCTACTCTCCCATGGAGACGATCGTACAGATGCTGGATGTAGTCCTGTGGAACGGCTTGCCATGCCATTTCCACCTGGCGCCTCAGTTGGACCAGCGTTCGTGCTGGACGTGCAGACCGCGTGAGACGACGCTTCATCCAGTCCCAAACATGCTCAATGGGGGACAGATCCGGAGATCTTGCTGGCCAGGGTAGTTGACTTACACCTTCTAGAGCACGTTGGGTGGCACGGGATACATGCGGACGTGCATTGTCCTGTTGGAACAGCAAGTTCCCTTGCCGGTCTAGGAATGGTAGAACGATGGGTTCGATGACGCTTTGGATGTACCGTGCACTATTCAGTGTCCTCTCGACGATCACCAGAGCTGTACGGCCAGTGTAGGAGATCGCTCCCCACACCATGATGCCGGGTGTTGGCCCTGTGTGCCTCGGTCGTATGCAGTCCTGATTGTGGCGCTCACCTGCACGAGGCCAAACACGCATACGACCATCATTGGCACCAAGGCAGAAGCGACTCTCATCGCTGAAGACGACACGTCTCCATTCGTCTCTCCATTCACGCCTGTCGCGACACCACTGGAGGCGGGCTGCACGATGTTGGGGCGTGAGCGGAAGACGGCCTAACGGCGTACGGGACCGTAGCCCAGCTTCGCGGAGACGGTTGCGAATGGTCCTCGCCGATACCCCAGGAGCAACAGTGTCCCTAATTTGCTGGGAAGTGGCGGTGCGGTCCCCTACGGCACTGCGTAGGATCCTACGGTCTTGGCGTGCATCCGTGCGTCGCTGCGGTCCGGTCCCAGGTCGACGGGCACGTGCACCTTCCGCCGACCACTGGCGACAACATCGATGTACTGTGGAGACCTCACGCCCCACGTGTTGAGCAATTCGGCGGTACGTCCACCCGGCCTCCCGCATGCCCACTATACGCCCTCGCTCAAAGTCCGTCAACTGCACATACGGTTCACGTCCACGCTGTCGCGGCATGCTACCAGTGTTAAAGACTGCGATGGAGTTCCGTATGCCACAGCAAACTGGCTGACACTGACGGCGGCGGTGCACAAATGCTGCGCAGCTAGCGCCATTCGACGGCCAACACCGCGGTTCCTGGTGTGTCCGCTGTGCCGTGCGTGTGATCATTGCTTGTACAGCCCTCTCGCAGTGTCCGGAGCAAGTATGGTGGGTCTGACACACCGGTGTCAATGTGTTCTTTTTTCCATTTCCAGGAGTGTAGATCATCTTACTCGAGATATTTTTAAAACGTTGTTCAATTTACTTAATTTTCTTAAACGATTGTGTATGTAATTTGAGATGGTAAAAATACAATAGGGAAAAATTCATTGTATTTTTTTTTACAACCTTTTCAAAAGACACTTTTCACTCTGCCTCACTCTGTACCACTAAGGCCATACTGTATGTCCACGAGTTTTTTGATGTTCTGATTCTCATAAAGGCGAGTGTCGCTAAAGAAAAGGTTTTGTGTGTGTAGACGGAGCCGCTGGCACCGCTGTCGTTGGTGTACAAGCAGATCTCGGACTCGACCGGCTACCGGCTGATGGTGTCTATGCCTGTGGGGCATCGCGACGACGGCACGTACGGCATCCTCACTTACGGCGTGCGCCCCGACCAGGAGTACACGCTGTCCACGTACTACGTCAACAACGTCACCTACTACAGCGTCCCGCCCGACATGCTGTTGCCCAGCCTCCTGTGACATGGCGCCACCCACCGCTGCCGCCCTCAAAATCCCTCGTCGTGTGCACTCTTCTCGATTGACTCGTTTCTTGTTTCTACTTGTAACATGCTTGCAGCAAATAAAATTTCAGTGTTCCAGGAGCAGCACGTTCATTTCTCTTCCTCCTTGAACTAAATACCCTTATTCAGTACCACTGGCAGTCAACTCGTTGAAACAAGATGTAAACTTCTTTTACGAGTGGATTTGTTTTTGCCTGGAGCAAAACACAATTTTATCTTCTCTTCTATTTCCCAGACATGTTTCACTGAAGTTTCAGCATCATCATTGAGCTTATATTTTCTTTCTATTAAAAGGAGAGATACTCTTTACTTATTGTACACACTCAAATTTCTATACACTACTAACAATTAAAGAGAACTATCAAATACAAAAAACCATAGTCGAAGGAAAACAAAAAATGAATACACAGCTCTCTGCAACAGAAATATGCTCTCAAAGAACTATCAGACAACACCAACTCAAACAACATCCCCCCTAGCCCCCTCCCACATACACAGTAAACTAAATAATTAAAGAAAATCCACCAACCTTCATCTACTTACTGTGATATCATCCAAAGACTGTGGCCGCCACACCAAAGTCAGCATTGCACACCGATACTGAAGATATTAGCCGTGTCTCGCTGCCGTCCGCAACGACAAATGGGAGAGGCTGAAGAAGACCACACTCCCCTCACCGCACAGCAGCTGCCTCACGCAGAGGTCAATATAGAGCCGACCATAGAAACGTTTTGCTCCAGTTTGTGACCTCAGCTGATGCAGTCATCATCTGATAGGACTAAAGAGTTATTCAAGTAACAGATGGAAATGTACTTTCGTAAAAGTTCAGTATTGTACATCAAGAGAACAGTTTGTTAATTAGTGCACCAAGTGAGGCTTTAATAGTCAGTGACAGTTGTAAATGTTTAAGCACTCCTGTGGCCAAGTATTGTATCAAGTTAAGTAAATCGTTTTATCATTTTTATGTACTGAAGTGAAATAATATTTCATATGTTGTAGATCAGATGACCCCCCCCCCATGAACCACGGACCTTGCCATTGGTGGGGAGGCTTGCGTGCCTCAACGATACAGATAGCCGTACCGTAGGTGCAACCACAACGGAGGGGTATCTGTTGAGAGGCCAGATAAACGTGTTGTTCCTGAAGAGGGGCAGCAACCTTTTCAGTAGTTGCAGGGGAAACAGTCAGGATGATTGACTGATCTGGCCTTGTAACAATAACCAAAACGGCCTTGCTGTGCTGGTACTGCGAACGGCTGAAAGCGAGGGGAAACTACGGCCGTAATTTTTCCCGAGGGCATGCACCTTTACTGTATGATTGAATGATGATGGCGTCCTCTTGGGTAAAATATTCCGGAGGTAAAAAAGTCCCCTATTCGGATCTCCGGGCAGGGACTACTCAGGAGGATGTCGTTATCAGGAGAAAGAAAACTGGCATTCTACGGATTGGAGCATGAAATGTCGGATCCCTTAATCGGGCAGGTAGGTTAGAAAATTTAAAAAGGGAAATGGATAGGTTAAAGTTAGATATAGTGGGAATTAGTGAAGTTCGGTGGCAGGAGGAACAAGACTTCTGGTCAGGTGGCTACAGGGTTATAAACACAAAATCAAATAGGGGTAATGCAGGAGTAGGTTTAATAATGAATAGGAAAATAGGAATGCGGGTAAGCTACTACAAACAGCATAGTGAACGCATTATTGTGGCCAAGATAGATACGAAGCCCACACCTACTACAGTAGTACAAGTTTGTATGCCAACTAGCTCTGCAGATGACGAAGAAATTGAAGAATTGTATGACGAAATAAAAGAAATTATTCAGATAGGGAAGGGTGACGAAAATTTAAGTCATGGGTGACTGGAATTCGGTAGTAGGAAAAGGGAGAGAAGGAAACGTAGTAGGTGAATATGGACTGGGGCTAAGAAATGAAAGAGGAAGCCGCCTGGTAGAATTTTGCACAGAGCACAACTTAATCATAGCTAACACTTGGTTCAAAAATCATAAAAGAAGGTTGTACACATGGAAGAAGCCTGGAGATACTGACAGGTTTCAGATAGATTATATAATGGTAAGAGAGATTTAGGAACCAGGTTTTAAATTGTAAGACATTTCCAGGAGCACATGTGGACTCTGACCACAATCTATTGGTTATGACCTGTAGATTAAAACTGAAGAAACTGCAAAAAGGTGGGAATTTAAGGAGATGGGACCTGGATTAACTAAAAGAACCAGAGGTTGTACAGAGTTTCAGGGAGAGCATAAGGGAACAATTGACAGGAATGGGGGAAAGAAATACAGTGGAAGAAGAATGGGTAGCTTTGAGGGATGAAGTAGTGAAGGCAGCAGAGGATCAAGTAGGTAAAAAGACGAGGGCTAGTAGAAATCCTTGCGTAACAGAAGAATTATTGAATTTAATAGATGAAAGGAGAAAATATAAAAATACAGTAAATGAAGCAGGCAAAAAAGGAATACAGACGTCTCCAAAATGAGATCGACAGGAAGCGCAAAATGGCTAAGCAGGGATGGCTAGAGGACAAATGTAAGGATGTAGAGGCTTATCTGACTAGGGGTAAGATAGATACTGCCTACAGGAATTTAAGAGACCTTTGGAGAAAAGAGAACCACTTGTATGAATATCAAGAGCTCAGATGGAAACCCAGTTGTAATCAAAGAAGGGAAAGCAGAAAGGCGTCAGGAATAAATAGAGGGTCTATACAAGAGCGATGTACTTGAGGACAATATTATGAAAATGGAAGAGGATGTTGATGTTGATGAAATTGGAGATACGATACTGTGTGAAGAGTTTGACAGAGCACTGAAAGACCTGAGTCGAAACAAGGCCCCGGGAGTAGACAACATTCCATTAGAACTACTGACGGCCTTGGGAGAGCCAGTCCTGACAAAACTCTTCCATCTGGTGAGCAAGATGTACGAGACAGGTGAAATACCCTCAGACTTCAAGAAGAATATAATAATCCCAATCCCAAAGAAAGCAGGTGTTGACAGACGAGAAAATTATCGAACTATCAGTTTAATAAGTCACAGCTGCAAAATACTAACGCGAATTCTTTACAGGCGAATGGAAAAACTAGTAGAAGCCGACCTCGGGGAAGATCAGTTTGGATTCCGTAGAAATATTGGAACACGTGAGGCAATACTGACCTTACGACTTATCTTAGAAGAAAGATTGAGGAAAGGCAAACCTACGTTTCTAGCACGTGTAGACTTAGAAAACGCTTTTGACAGTGTTGACTGGTATACTCTCTTTCAAATTCTAAAAGTGGCAGGGGTACAATACAGGGAGCGAAAGGATATTTACAATTTGTACAGAAACCAGATGGCAGTTATAAGAGTCGAGGGACATGAAAGGGAAGCAGTGGTTGGGAAGGGAGTAAGACAGGGTTGTGGCCTCTCCCAGATGTTATTCAATCTGTATATTGAGCAAGCAGTAAAGGAAACAAAAGAAAAATTCGGATTGGTATTAAAATCCATGGTGAAGAAATAAAAACTTTGAGGTTCGCCGATGACATTGTAATTCTGTCAGAGACAGCAAAGGACTTGGAAGAGCAGTTGAATGGAATGGACAATGTCTCGAAAGGAGGATAAAAGACGAACATCAACAAAAGCAAAGGATAATGGAATGTAGTCGAATTAAGTCAGGTGATGCTGAGGGAATTAGATTAGGAAATGAGACACTTAAAGTAGTAAAGGAGTTTTGCTAATTGGGGAGCAAAATAACTGATGATGGTCGAAGTAGAGAGGATATAAAATGTAGGAAAGCGTTTCTGAAGAAGAGAAATTTGTTAACATCGAGTATTGATTTAAGTGTGAGGAAGTGATTTCTGAAAGTATTTGTATGGAGTGTTGCCATGTATGGAAGTGAAACATAGACGATAAATAGTTTGGACAAGAAGAGAATAGAAGCTTTCGAAATGTGGTGCTACAGAAGAATGCTGAAGATTAGATGGGCAGATCACATAACTAATGAGGAAGTTTTGAATAGGATTGTGGAGAAGAGAAGTTTGTGGCACAACTTGACCAGAAGAAGGGATCGGTTGGTAGGACATGTTCTGCGGCATCAAGGGATCACCAATTTAGTATTGGAGGGCAGCGTAGATGGTAAAAATCATAGAGGGAGACCAAGAGATGAATACACTAAGCAGATTCAGAAAGATGTAGGTTGCAGTAGGTACTGGGAGATGAAGAAGCTTGCACAGGATAGAGTAGCATGGAGAGTTGCATCAAACCATTCTCAGGACTGAAGACCACAACAACAACAAGATCAGATGAGCCATCCCTCAGAGCAATCAAAGAATCTACAGTTGTGGCCAGATGTTTGTAGTTTCGTCTGGTCATAACCACGCAAACACACACACACACCACCACCACCACCACCACCACCACCACACACACACACACACACACACACACAACCTTATATATACACAAACTAGCACACAAAACTGTATATATACACAAACTAGCACACACGACCTTATATATACATAAACCAGCACACACGACCTTATATATACATAAACCAGCACACACATGAAGGCAGATATACCTTACAAAGTTTCAAAACATCCACCAAAAACACATTCAACTGTCCAGCATCTTGTTTTCGTAGTTTGAAGAACAGTGACAGTGAAAGTTAGATATTACAGGCTTTCACAGGGAAGATAATGGGAAAACCAGGAAAACTAAGTCAAAAATATTGCAAACACACATACACAATTTTCAACATAGAATTAAATGTTAGGTCTAACTGTAACATTTACAGTCGTAAACTTTCGCAGTAAGTAACTGTACTGCATTATGTGCTATATGGTTCAAGATGATAAAATTTGAAAGAAAACAAATGCAATAAAAAACATAAAAATGCACGAAGATGCAGCAATAAGGTGTGTTTACAAAACTTTGTCTGTTTTTCAACTTTGTATTATACTGTCTTAGAAAGTCAAATGTTACGTATACAAGTATTAAAGAGCAAAGCCCGCTGATGCTGAAACTTCTGCGACGCTTGTCTGAAAAATAGAAGAAAAGGAAGAATTGTGTTCTGCTCAAAACAAACCCCACCAAAAACAAATCTGTTTTTTAAGCAAACACGGACAAAGAGCCCCAACCTCAAGATGTTTGTTTATGAAACATGTTTCGAGGTATAATTGTTGCTAATATTGAGGTGGTTTATTTGGATGCAGCAACTACACAGCCTCGTCTCAGGGCCAAAAAGTTTAAGGCAAATTTATGTGAAAAGGAAGACAACACGTATTAACAGAATTTACAATAATTAATTGTTATAAATTATACAGTACTTAATTTGAGTGTGTAGATGACGTGCGGCAATGTTGTGAAATGTTATCTTGTACTGATCAGTCGTTGAACAAGGATCTAGTTCTGATGACTAATATAACTTGTAGAATGTCCGCGTGGTCTCTTATGGGCAGTCCGCAGCTCGTGGACGTGCGGTAGCATTCTCGCTTCCCGCGCCCGGGTTCGATTCCCGGCGGGGTCAGGGATTTTTTCTGCCTCGTGATGACTGGGTGTTGTGTGATATCCTTAGGTTAGTTAGGTTTAAGTAGTTCTCAGTTCTAGGGGACTGATGACCACAGATGTTAAGTCCCATAGTGCTCAGAGCCATTTGAACAATTTTTTGTCGGCATTGCCGATAAAACAGGATCGACCACTTTTTCCATTTTGTATTATAACGCAGTTTTCCAAAGCAATGGAAATTTTAAGAATAAAAAAAGTTTATTTAAAAACTAAAAATTTTAGTACTGCTGCTAGGGCTAATTGATATTTATGTTCTTTTACCCAGTTACTAGGAAAGAATAAAAAGCGCGTGCTATAACCGGAACCAAACAAATACCGAAAATATCAGTTATTCAGAACTAAAATACTGGTATCGGTTTTGACCGGTAGGTTTCCCCCATGTCTACAAAACATAGGTCATCTTACTCGAGATATTATTAAAACGTAGTTCGTCTTAGCATCCCTACACTTCCTATTTCTTTAATTCCCCAGCAATTTGTATTTCTTTATCCCTGAGTTTCCCTGAACATTTTTTTACTTCCTTCTTTCATCGACCAGCTGAAGTATTTCTTTTGCTACTCATGGTTTCTTCGCAGTTACCTTCTTCGTACCTGTGTTTTTCTTTCCAACTTCTGTGATTATCCGTTTTAGATATGTCCATTCCTCTTAAACTGTTCTGTCTACAAAGCTAATTCTCATTGCTGTATCTGTAGCCTTAGAGAACTTCATACGTATCTCCTCATTCCTTAGTATTTCCTTATCCCACTTCTTTGTGTATTGATTCTTCCTGACTAATCTCTTAAACTTCAGCCTGCTCTTCATCACTGCTTAATTTTGATCTGAGTCTATATCTGCTCCTGGATACGCCATACAATCCCGTATCTGATTTTGAAATCTGTCTGACCATGATGTAATCTAACTGAAATCTTCCCGTATGACCCGGCCTTTTCCAAGTATACCTCCTCCTCTTGTGATTCTTGAACAGAGTATTCGCTATTACGAACTGAAGTTTATTACAGAAAATTTGTCTTTCTCCTCTTTCAGACCTTGTTCCAAGCCCGTTTTCTCTTGTAACCTTTTCTTCTACTCCTTCCCCTACAACTGCACCCCCCCCCCCCCCCCCGCCCATGACTGTTAGATTTTCATCTTCTTTACGTACTGTATTACTCTTTCAATATCCTCGGATAGTTTCTCTACGTCTTGATCTTCATATGGCAACGTCGTTACGTATGCGTGAACTATTGTTGTCGCTGTTTGCTTGCTGTCGATTCTGACTATAGGAGATGCTAAAAGTGACCATCATTCATCTCGTGGCACTTCTGGGCCCTGGTCAGCAAGTTGCTGAAGCGGGATTGAAGCTGGACTGCTGGACTCGCTGAAGTCTCACCCGGGATGTTCTGCTGCAGATTTTGAAGACTGTAAGGGTTGTAGCGATACACCTTAGACTTGAGGGTTCCCCACACAAAGTAATCGCACACTGACAGATCAGGTGACCTGGGTAGCCAGCTGTGGCCGCGACCTCACTGTCCTCTGCTAACAACTCTGCCAAGCATGAAGATTGTGTAAATGTACTCCAAGGTTCGTCTGGCTGTATGGGCAGTTGCTCCAGCCTGTTGGAAGTAACGATAGGTATTTCCCTCCCCCGCTAATGTTGCCACAAATTCACGTCCAATCGTATACACTCGTCTGGTCCACTTTTATTTGCCCCACACAGTATTATGTTTCTTATGTAATACATGGTGTTTTCACCGGCCGGTGTAGCCGAGCGGTTCTAGACGCTACAGTCTGGAAGCGTGCGACCGCTACGGTCACAGGTTCGAATACTGCCTCGGGCATGGATGTGTGTGATGTCCTTAGGTTCGTGAGGTTTAAGTAGTTCTAAGTTCTAGGGGACTGATGACCGTAGATGTTAAGTCTCATAGTGCTCAGAGCCATTTGAACCATCTTCTGGGCAGTGACTGTAGATAGCCCTGATAATGTCTTGAGGCACACTGCTCGTACTGTCGAGTTAGAGGAGGTGGACAAAAATATGCAAACGAAAAAACCCAACATATTACCAATCCGAATAAGGCGCAGAAAACCTATTGGGAATCTATAGAGCTCCCAGTTGTCCCAGAAAGGATAAATAGAAGTCCTGTGTGGTTTTCAAGGAAATCTTATACCATTCTCCGTGTAAAATAATCGCAACTTTAGGTAATGATGATGGATGTGAGTAGCGATCGCGTAACCTGCTCTCCAAAGTAGAGCACGAAGGCTCAATAATATTGAGATCTGGTGACATTAGTGGTCAGGGGAGATGCGGCAATACATCCTTCCGCTACAAAACCAATCCTGGACGGTGCGAGCTGTGTATCTTGGAATACAGCATCGCCAATGGGGAACAAACATTGAACGATGGGTTGGATCTGATCAACCAAAGTCAAAATGGTCAGTAATACGTGGTAGTAAGGCGACCTTGCAAAGCAACCGTGCGATCCATGGAATATCATAATATGGTTGTCCAAATCGTAACCGAATACCCGCCATGTTTTACTCGTGGGGCGAAAATTCGGCCAGAAGTTGGAAACAGTGTGAAACAAGACCAAATTATGACTCCACCATTGCTCCATAGTCCAGCTGTTAAGGCTTCAGTGGCAAGTTTTCCTGTTATGGGTATTTACATCACTGAGGAGAGGTTTCGGAATTCCATCTCGCCCAAAAATTCCAAGCATATGCATCCTTCATGTTGTTTTGGTAGTGACAGCGTTCGTGAGTGCGATATTCATTCGTGGTGCAGCGATTATTCAAGAACATGTTTATTAATTTTTATAAATAGACACTATTAGATCATAGCCTCTGTCCTTAAGATTGTGAAATACAGCTACATACAGTATATAGCTCATTTCTTTACGAATTTACAAACACTATAGATGAACTCTTGGACACTAAATCGAATCATAACGGAAAACTATAACTACCGGTATCTGTTAAAAATGCCAGAAACTACCAATGTAAGAAATACACACTAATTTTCGCAAAATACAGCCCATGTAACCGAATAAAACCATGCTACTAAACGAAAGAGTCAAAACAATTATACAAAAAAGTAAACTAGAAATACGCTTACAGGCTCTTACTTCTCCAAGTCTCCTACTTTTGATAATGGATCCCATGATTCTCGGAAATAATATTTGCTTCCCGAATAACAGTAGCTCATATTATACACGGAAACAGCGAAACTTTCAAATAAATAATTCCTCGTAAATTGAATCATATTAGAAACTAAGCCAGACAAGCATCACAACGAACAAATTAATAAAGTTAAATCGTTCGTATGTTGTCAGGAAATGAGAATAGCATTCAACTGTAAATAATGTCAGCAACAGTTTTCTACTAATATCTCGTCAACTGAACAAAACAGTCCAAATATTCGACAAAGTCGTAAAGTATATTGCGAAGAGCATCGTATATCACGACATTCTATATTTGTCAACCAGACACCGTACATTCGTATTGGCATTCGTTTTCTTCGACACCTCAATGAAATTTGCACATTACACCTAACTTAGATTTCTTGCCGCACTACCGGTGAGTCTCGTACCACATGTATTTCTCTTGGCTTTGGCGAGAAAACTGTTGAATTATAACCTAACGTAGGTGTCAGGCAACGCTGTAGTCAGCCTGTCACCTCAGAAAGCTATTTCGCTGTCAGATCCCTTGGCTTCGCCAACTCACAACCAGACTGTTGCCTTTCTTCCTAACCTAGACCTCTGGCTACGCTACAGATCAGTGCGTCACCACAAAAATCTTTTCCAAACCGTTACATTACAACCTAACCTAGACCTCGGGCTACGCTGCAAATCAGTGCCTCACCACAGACACGTGTTCCACAGTAAGATTCGGTGGCTTTGCCAACTCGCATCCAAATCGTCACATTCCTTTCTAATCTTAACCTCCGGCTAAACGAGTACACTATCGTGAGATTAAGCTGTTCTGTTGACTCACGATGTAACCATTCTTTCGGAAATGCGGCACTTTTTCTATAATTCCAAAAAATATATTTCTGTTTTCATTCCACCTCCTCTAATGTACTCAATTGCTATCAACAAATTCGCGACACCGACCATAAACAATTGCCAGGAGCAGCACAATGCAGATCCATCACACAGAAAATCACTGTTAGACGAAATTATGACAGAAATGTAATTTACGGTATGCACCTGTACTTACCAATAGGAGATTGGTGTCCCCAATAGGTTGACGTCCAAGAAATCAAGGCTACCTATGAACTACTAAAAAACCAACCTTATACTTTAAAAGCAAACGTGGCACAGAATTAACGAAGCAAAGTAATTCAAAAAATTAAAATAAAAAACGAAAAATGCACCACCGTACAGAAACAGCAACTTAACTCCCTTTCTTTGTCACTAAGTAAGAAAAAACCTCAATGAAGCACCGATTTTGTAGATCATTCTTCCTCGAGATATACACATTTAAATGACTATGTAGTACTAAAATTCTCCTTTTTCCCTCGCCTAATATTACTTTTTATTTTATCTCAGTACCCTTCATTCTGTTTCTAAATGACCCTGTTTTTTGTTCCTAAATTCAACGGAATGATTCACAGCCAAATGCATGTACCCAGATTCATCTAATCCCTTGTAATTAGTCACCCACCTGACATTATGATTGAGCCGTATGCTTTATAACTTTTTACTAACTGAAACATCGTAGAAACTGTCCTATCTTTAATTATCTTAAAGATCATGTCTGGAAACGAGTGATTACGTGATACTGCCTCCACACCCATGGTCCAACAACGTCATGCCCTCTGTCATACCTTTTTTTCCTAATTGCGATTCGTAAATTTCTATAATAACCCCTGTCCCACCAATTTTGGCCCTTCTCATAGCAAAATCGGAACAAACTTCCCGGCAGAACGTTCACCAGTCTATAACAGTTTTACGGTCTGTTTCTGTCTCATGAGCAGCAAACAAAATACGAGATAAAAAAATTAAAGTAATAAAATACTTTTCATAGGAAGCTTTGATTTCTCGAAACATGTCCCTCTAACGAACAGACCGCCACACACGATCTTTTGCACAGCGACACGTCAACAACTCGTTCGCGCGTTTCTACGAAATCCTCGAAAATGTCAGTCGTTGCCACAAACTCTACAGTTAAAATGGAATTAAAGGAGGTATTGGCAGCGTACCAGGCGCCAGCACTTCAAACGGCACATTAACAGGCTCAAGGGAATAATCCGGGACAAAATACAAACATTTAAAACACAACAGTGGGATCAAAAACACGCAGGGCTAGACACCACGCGACCTGGCGTGTGGCAGATGGCCCGACACTTCACCAGGGAGAAACACTACACACCCACGCTACAAGGACCCGACGGACCGGCATATTCTGCGGAAGAAAAAGCTCAACTGATGGCCCTCACACTTGCAGCGTCATTCACACCGAACATGGACCCGTCAGATGCAGCGTTCACACTTGCAACAGACCAGGAGGTCACTCGCATCCTGGCCCAACCAGCGCGCAACAACATCCGCCAGGCTAGCACAGCTGAAGTGAAATGGGCCATCATGCATACCACTGCTAGGAAGGCCCCTGGTCACGATGACATTCAAAACCGTGTCCTCCAGGAGTTCACGGATAAAGCAATAGAATATCTCACGCACATCACGAATGCCATACTCAAACACCAACACTTCCCCGCCTTTTGGAAGACGGCCAAGGTCCTGATGTTCAGGAAGCCGGGGAAAGACCACTCCCTCCCACAAAATTACCGACCCATCAGCCTGCTGAGCGCGCTCAGCAAGATCGTTGAGAAGGTAATACTAAAACGACTCACTAGGCACTGCATTACAAATGACACCCTGAGGCCGGAGCAATTCGGCTTCAGGAATCACCACTCGACAACACAACAACTCCTCCGCGTCGTCGAATACATCACACACGGATACAACATGAACAAAGCAATTGGTGCGGTGTTCCTGGACACCGAGAAGGCTTTCGATCGTCTGTGGCACAACGGCCTCATACGCAAACTAAACGACGCAGGGTTCCCCGACGGGCTCGTACGTCTCATACACTCATATCTCACGGACAGGAGTTTCAACACTGACGTGCAGGGCAAACAATCAACACGACATGGTATACAGGCAGGGGTACCCCAAGGAAGCATCCTAGGGCCCTTACTGTTTAACCTCTACACTAACGACCTCCCAGATACACATAACACGACGATGGCAATCTACGCGGATGACACTGCCATCCTAGCGCAAGATTGGAAGCCGTCTAACATTAACTCACGACTACAGACCGCACTCAGAACGGCAGAGCCCTGGTTGGTGAAGTGGCGTGTTAGAGTAAACGTCGACAAGTGCGAAGCCGTTCTGTTCACCAGAAGACCGAAACTACTGCGCAAACATCAACACTGCAATCAAATAACACTACACGCACGCCCAATACGTTTCCGAGAGAAGGTCAAATACCTCGGTGTCTAGCTGGACCGGAAACTACTCTGGGGAGACCATATCCAACACGTGACCAACAAAGCAAACACGAGGCTCAAACAACTCTACCCTATGCTTAACAGGCGTAGCACACTGAATAGGAGGGTGTCCAGGTCCATGTACACCACACTTATCAGACCTCTGATGACGTATGCTGCTCCCGTTTGGGGATACGCTGCGCCCACACGTGTGCGCCGTCTGCAGCTCATACAGAACAAAGTACTCAGAATCATAAGCAACGCTCCGCGCTACACGCGCACCGCGGACCTTCACCGGGAATATCGGCTAGATACCATCTTGCAGGTATTCAAAAACTCTCCACACGACTATACGGAAACACGAGACACTCGCGTAACCCGTTTATCCTTTCTCTGGGTAACTACGACCACAACCGTAGATGGAAACATAATAGACCAAAAACACTATTAGCACGAAACTGAACATCTATGGTCCATAGCACGCTAACATGACAGTACTGGCGAGCCCCTGCAACTCAGCTACTACTGGCAACACCAGATGCTTAACCCGCCGAAATACCGGCAATCGCAGGGAAACCGTACTGCACACAGCACGCAAACCAGCCACACCCCCCCCCCCCCCCCCCACACTGTGAGCTGATCTATGACCGATCGCCCACTAATATATGACGACAATGAAATGTTTCAGGGACGCAGCAGCAGCAGATCCTGGAACGAGCGCCAGCAACGACAACGGTAACGATGCACGATACCTCGCACTAACATAACCACACCTTGCATGCGCTGTCGCAGCTAGCAATCCGCTACTGCCCTTACTACCCGTCCTACTGTCGCAGAGGTTTTTTTTCCCTTGGCGCTTGCCTTGGCACTTTTTTCCCTCTGCCCTTACAACCGCTACCCTTCGATCGTTTTCGACCACTTCTATCTCCTGATGGACCATGTAAATGAGTAATCTTACCCAGACGCATGGATAACATCACAGCCTGCATCCTGTGACTCCTGATTCTAAAACTAACGTGTTATACGGAGGTGACAGTAGAACTTTTGGTTTGGTCACCACGTTGGTGCGGGCGTGGAGGGGCCCCATCCTATATTTTTTTTAGATGTACTGTGGAGACCTCACGCCCCACGTGTTGAGCAATTCGGCGGTACGTCCACCCGGCCTCCCGCATGCCCACTATACGCCCTCGCTCAAAGTCCGTCAACTGCACATACGGTTCACGTCCACGCTGTCGCGGCATGCTACCAGTGTTAAAGACTGCGATGGAGCTCCGTATGCCACGGCAAACTGGCTGACACTGACGGCGGCGGTGCACTAATGCTGCGCAGCTAGCGCCATTCGACGGCCAACACCGCGGTTCCTGGTGTGTCCGCTGTGCCGTGCGTTTGATCATTGCTTGTACAGCCCTCTCGCAGTGTCCGGAGCAAGTATGGTGGGTCTGACACACCGATGTCAATGTGTTCTTTTTTCCATTTCCAGGAGTGTAGTATCGAATATTCATCTAGACTCGTTCGACCAGTTAGGTGCGCAACCACTACTAACAATATTCGCCAATAAAGTTTGAAAAGAGTGATCGGAATCACACGAGCGTGTAGGGGATCACACTTTTAAGTTTACTGCATTTAAAAAATAACTTTCGAGCACTCCCAGCGTGATATGGAACGCTTAAAACATCGCCACGATGTGTCGTCTACACTCGAGAGGGGTGCTAGCCGATTCTGTGATTTCATGTAGTACAAGAAACTACCGAAATAGTTTTAACATTCAGGCCGTTGAGCTAGTGAGCCTCACAAGCAAAATGCATGTAGTTTCTGTGGTCATTTCCTGCCGCCACTAATAGCCCGGGAACGTGCCGATTCCTGTCAGGACTCCCCAAGTTTATTTTCAACTGGTGCTGCAATACGCCTGGCATCATAAGGAAATTACTGTCCACAACTTGTGGTCTAGCGATTAATGTTATTCAAGTTTTATGGGATTGCTGGTCTACCCAACCAATGGATTATATCATATCTAACCAAAACAATGCAGAAAATTGTACTTGGTAACTCAACAAATGTAGTCCTAGGATATTTTCTACGGGTTTCCCCAAGGGTAAGTTTAGGTCCACTATCGTTCCTCATATATGTAAATGATCTTCCATCTAATATGCGATAAGCAGAATTAAATCTTTTTGCAGATGACACTAGCATTGTATTCAATGTAAGTATACACAGAGAAACAGAAGAATTGGTAAAAAGTGTTCTTAAAAGTGTTGTTGGCTGGCTGTCTCCGAATATACTCACACTCTATTTTAAAAAGACACAACATATTTAATTCTGCTCATCTAGGGGTACTGCACCCATGATAAGTGTAACATATAGTAAGAAAACAATAAATAGGGTAGAAAGTTCAGAATTCTTAGGTGTTCATATTGATGAGAATTTAAAATGGAAAAAGCAAATTTTGGAACTTCTAAAGCAACTTAGTTCAGCCGCTTTTACAATAAGAATCATTGCAAATCTCGTGGGGAGGGAAATCAGTAAGCTGACATATCTCGCATATTTACATTCAATACTGTTATATGGAGTAATGTTCAGGCGTAACTCATGTTTAAGACAGAAAGTCTTCATTGTTGAAAACCATGCTGTAAGAGTAATAATATGTGGTGCTCAGCCATGTTCATCTCGTAGACATGTGTTTAAGGAGTTGGGCATTGTGACGACTGCTGCACAGTATATTTATTCCCTCATGAATTTTGTTTTGAATAACCTACCACAGTTCAGAGGGAGCAATGATGTACAGAATTACAATACCAGAAGGAGAAAATGACATTCATTACTCCACATTATGATTGTCTCCTTCCATGAAAAAGAGTCGCAATGATACAGAATTCTTAAATTTCTATCATAGATACAAAAAAGATTTATAGGGAGGTGCTGATTGCTGCAAAAAAGTCATTTAATGACAAAATAATATATAGTGCAGAGAACAAAAGCAAAGCAGTCTAGTATGTTATAAAAAAGGAAACAGGGAGAGAGGCAAACAGACCCACAATAACATACTGCTAAGATAAGGGGATAAGGTAATAAATGATCCACAACACTTAGCAAACTTCGTAAATGATCATTTTTCAAGCATTGCAGAGAAGTTACAGCAAAAATTCCCCAAAACAAATAATATAACTCATGTAAATAACGTTGCACTAAATACAATGATTTACTTCCAACCACAGAGAATGAAGTCAATAAAACTGTTCAAAAACTAAAAAATTAAAAATCAGAAGGTTTAGATGAAGTACCAATGTGTGTACTGAAACAATGCATAGAGATAATACAAGGCTCCTTGTACAAATATAATAAATGAATCCTTCACACCAGGGACATTTCCGGAGCAGTTAGAACAGGCAAGAGTTGTACCTTTGCTTAAGAAAGGTAATACAGAAGACATAGAAAATTACTGGACCATTTCCCTGCTGTCACCATACTCAGTAATAATAGAAGCAGTTATGAAAGACGGATGAATGAATTGCCTGAATAAATACAATCTTTTAAGCGAATCACAGTTTTGTTTCCAAAGTGGCAAAAATATGGAGTGAGCCATAGTAGAATTCACAAAGGTTGTACTTGATGCTTTTGACAAAGATGGGTATGTCACAGGCATATTTTTGGATCTTTCTAAGGCCTTTGATACAGTTGACCACAAGATTCTATTAAATAAATTAGAAGCATTAGGAATAAGAGGGGTAGCTAATAACTGGTTTCGATCATACCTAGCAGATAGGGTACACAGAGTAGAGATAACATATACTTCAAATAGATGTAAACATTTAGTAAAACACTTGTCAAAACCAAAAGACATTAATATAGTGGTTCCGCAAGGTAACATATTAGGACCAATACTATTCCTTATACAGTATACATAAATGACTTCCTCAGTTGTGTTACTCATGATGAAAAAATTCTCTTCGCTGACGACAGCAATATTATAGTCACTGAGAAAACAAGAGAACTCCTTGCAGAGAAAGCAAATGAAGCTCTCAAGGAAGTTTATGATTGGTCAATAAGCAACAAAGTGACATTAAATATAAAGAAAACGAATGCCATGCATTTTAGGTCGAAGTGGGAAAATTACAATGTTAAACTAAATGTAGATGGCACCTCTCTAGACTGTGTAACAAATGCAAAATTTCTAGGAGTCAATATTGATTCTCAGTTGAAGTGGTTTGAAGACTCAAAGGTACTTGCAAACAGAATGTCATCAGCATGTTACGCCCTTAGAATCTTATCATCAGCATGTAACATGCAGTGTCTGTTAGTTACATACTATTCATATATACACTCAATTCTTAACTATGGCACTCTTTTTTGAGGCACAAATGCACAAATTATGAACACAGTTTACAGACCTCTGAGAGAGACATAAGAATCATAACCAAAAATGGTAGTCGAGGTCATTGTAAATATCTGTTCAAAACACTGGGGATTTTAACTGCTCCATGTGAATACATTTACCAGTCAGTTGAACACATCAAAAATAACATTGGCAAGTATTGCAAAAACAATTCTGTCCATGACCATGGAACAAGAGCTAGAGTCAACTTAAATTTGCCAAGAAAAATTACACGAAGCTCAAACCAGCATTTTCTGCGAAGGAATAAAACGGTACGATAAATTACTAAAGGAGATAAAAGAAATTGCAAAAACACACTTATTTAAAAAAACAGCTAAAAAGTACTTGTTATGCAATACCTTTTATACGTTGAAGGATTACTTAGATAAAACAGAGTATGGGTTTGGTAAAAAAAGTTATACAAATAAATAATTATTATAAAACATCCAACATTCTACATAGTACCTTCACACTATTTTTTTCCTTCTTTTTTCCTTTTCTAGAAAAACTCCTCCCAAGATATGCATTGCACAATACTAACACCTCCTCCTCTTTCTGAGCTCAACATTTCACTCATTGTAGAAGGATGATGGCTCAGTTATTTAGGATAACAAATGGGAAGTTGCGGTACAAAAAATAGCCCAGAGATCATCAGTGTGTGTGTAGTGAGTGATGTGTTATGAAGCAATGTGTGTATAGTGTGTGCAGTGACTGATAATGAGATACGAGTGAACAGTGTGACATTACATTATTTAGTAAGTTATTTGTAAAAAATAGTATTGTATACGAGAAGTAAATCTAAGTCTCTAATTAGAAGTCCGTAAACTTATGCGTATACGAATTAGCTTATTTTAAATTGGTCTAAACTCTTAAGTACTTTGACATATCCTATATCCTTGTAAAAAGAGAATAAAGCTGCTGCTACTGCTACTACTACTACTACTACAAAAAGGGATGCACAATGCTGCAACTAAGTTTTTTGAGAACTTACTCTGTGGCATGAAAGGTCTGGCACACAAACAGAAAACGTTTCGCCTTGACAACGCCTTCTATTCCGTTGAAGGGTTTCTATTATTGTAATGTGTGAAAATTGCTGCATAGGAATTAACAACTCGCATCTGTATGTTTAAATAGTAATAACAACGTATAAATGTTCAGCATCTAGTCATATTTACAAATTAATTTGTGATTTGAATGTAAAACGGCTTGTTCCACTTCATTACGATTTATCATGGAAATTATCCATGGAACATGTAATTAACTAACAGGTTCGGTTCCCGGCCAGATAGGAGATTTTCTTCGCATGGGACTGGGTGTGCGTGATGTCTTAATCGTTTCACCTCACCATCAGGTTGGGAAAGATGAGCCCATCAGCTCCTGTGTAGGTAAACCCCATTCCACGTGGTGCCGCATGACGGCTGTGGCACCCTAACACCCAAGAGGACGAATCCATGGTTGAGTTACAAGACACCGATTCATTGAACGTCTGTAACAATGAAAACGTGCTGGGAAGATACTCTAATCCTGAGCGATTTAATTTGCAAAAAAAAGAACAAGAGATTGAAAGAAGTAAACTACTTTGTTACGTGACCTAGAGTGGTGGTGTGTTTGACGCGAACCGTTCAGTTTCCCCACCGGAGGTCACGCTGAAGAACCTGCTATAGCCTTATTGAAACGTTTAATCACAACTGACGACAATCAACTAGTTAGGTGCTTGCGGTGTAAATCTTTAAGGCTGATGCTAAAGTGGTTCAAAAAATGGCTCTGAGCACTATGGGACTCAACTGCTGTGGTCATCAGTGCCCTAGAACTTAGAACTACTTAAACCTAGCTAACCTAAGGACATCACACACATCCATGCCCGAGGCAGGATTCGAACCTGCGACCGTAGCAGTCGCACGGTTCCGGACTGCGCGCCTAGAACCGCGAGACCACCGCGGCCGGCACTGCTAAAGAGGCTCAGATTTCACATCCAGACGTAGATTATCGAGTGATGTGATGTAACGATTAAGGTAATGGACTCACGTTCAGTAGAACCGAAGTTCCGATTACCATCTAGCCATCCAGAGTTCGGCTTTTCGTTTTTTTTCCTTTTTTTTCGTAAATCACACCAGGTGAATGCTGGGACACTGGGACATTCCCAACCTACTGTCATAAAATGTCTTCTACAACATTTGTTCATAAAATGTCATGCAGATCTAATGGACGACTGTACTGCATATTTAAAAATTAATTAAAAATATGCTTAATGCATTGTGAAATGATGTGCCCACAAATAAGAAATAATAGCGATTAGAGAAAGATTTTGTGCGCATTTGATTGGTGTTCTAAATCATACACAGCAAATGAGGTGCCCTTTCAAAAGTTGAAGTTCACTGTTTAGCTAAGAATCTTAGAATTGTAATGAGTACTCCAGGATATCTGCCGCACACGATTTCGAACATCATTCGAAGGTACGTCAAATGTTTCTCTTATCTGTATTATTTCTTACTTTTAGACAATTTCAAAAAACAGTTGACACTTTTTACAACGTTTTTATATTCAAATTTTATTCTGAAAGCAAGAAATATATTTTAATAGCAATCGATATTCTATTATTTTCTTAATTGCCCTGGTTGCATTCAGCCAGTTAAATATTTCTTACTTTCCAAGCTAGATCTCATGCTCGTCACTTTTATATTTCATTTCTCCATTTACGACTCTTCGTTTGGCTATTAAAATACGGGCAAAAATCCATTGTGTTATTTGTAGAAAGACTTGTTTTCTTTCCGCTCAAACATTTAACCAAATAGAGTTAAATTGCAAAATCCCGCAACACGAAAAAGGCAGCAAGAGTTGGTATCTGCGTCACTATGTGCTTCTTTTAAAGAAGAGTCAAGATAATTGGAAACAATTTGTTTTACACGCCTTTTTGAACACAGCGATGTAGCCACAGAGCTGCTGGTGAGGATAGGTATGTTCCAGTCAGGTTGGAGTGATTCTCTGGCCAGCACAGTAGGATGCAGCACCTACAACACAGGGGAACAGGGATATGCGGGCGAACGGTATCCTTTTGAAAACACGCCCTGGAACCCTGTTCATGAATGACAACACAACAGGTCGAATCACCAGATTGACGTGCAAATTTGCAGTCAGGGTGCGCGGGATATATACAACGGTGCTCCTGCTATCACGTGAAGTCGCCCCTCGGACGGAGGTGTAGGTCCAGTGCGTCTTGGCTGCAGAAAGATCTACATCTACATTTATACTCTGCAAGCCAGCCAACGGTGTATGGCGAAGGGCACTTTACGTGCCACTGTCATTACCTCCCTTTCCTGTTCCAGTCGCGTATGGTTCGCGGGAAGAACGACTGCCGGAAAGCCTCTGTGCGCGCTATAATCTCTCTAATTTTACATTCGTGATCTCCTCGGGAGGTATAATTGAGGGGAAACAATACCTCATCCAGAAACGCACCCTCTAGAAACCTGGACAGCAAGCTACACCGCGATGCAGAGCGCCTCTCTTGCAGAGTCTGCCACTTGAGTTTGCTAAACATCTCCGTAACGCTATCACGAGAGCTGCAGCAAACCAGCCTCAGGACTGAAGACCACAACAAAAACAACAACAACGCTATCACGCTTACCAAATAACCCTGTGACGAAACGCGTCGCTCTCCTTTGGATCTCCTCTATCAACCCGACCTGGTACAGATCCCACACTGATGAGCAATACTAAAGTATAAGTCGAACGAGTGTTTTGTAAGCCACCTCCTTTGTCGAGGGACTACATTTTCTAGGAACTCTCCCAATGAATCTCAAGATGGCACCCGCCTTACCAACAATTAATTTTATATGATTATTCCACTTCAAATCGTTCCGTACACATACTCCCAGATATTTTAGAGAAGTAACCGCTACCAGTGTTTGTTCCGCTATCATATAATCATTCAATAATGGATCCTTCTTTTTATGTATTCGCAATACATTACATTTGTCTATGTTAAGGGTCAGCTGCCACTCCCTGCACCAAGTGTCTATCCGCTGCAGATCTTCCTGCATTTCGCTGCAATTTTTTAATGTTGCAACTTCTCTGTATACTACAGTATCATCCGCGAAAAGCCACATGGAACTTCTGACACTATCTGCTAGGTAATTTATATATATTGTGAAAAGCAATGGTCCCATACCACTCCCCTGTGGCACGCCAGATTGGTTGCAGGCCTCCACCGGCCTCCTTGTAATCAACATACGGCCATCAATGACACCGAGGCAGAACAACCTTTCATCAGAAAACACAACAGACCTCCACCCTGCTCTCCAATGAGCTCTCGCCTGACACCATTGTAGTCGCAAATGGCGGTTGGTTAGGATCAGTGGAAAGCACGTTACCGGACGTCTGTCCTTGAAGAACTGGTTCGTAACAGTTCATTGTGTCACTGTGGTTCCAGCTGCTGCTGCAATTTCTGCTCCGGATACAGAACGATGCGCCAGAACCATACGCCGAACACGATGGTTTTCCTTCTCGGTAGTACGACGTGGCCGTCTGAAGCTCGATCTTCTTGCGACCGTACGTCCTCATAACCACCACTGCTAGCAGAGATGTGGAGTGGCTACATTTCTGATAACTCTTTCTGCAGTACTGCACAAGGAACATCCAGCTTCTGGTAGCCCTATCACACGAACTCATTCAAACTCAATGAGTTGTTAATAAAGTCGCCTTTGGCGTCGTAAAGGCATTGTTGACTATCATCAACTCACAAGGTCCAAACTCAAAGGTAACAAACGATCACGACCATTACAGCGTATATTTAAAGCAAATTTGATTTGCACCCTCACAGTGGCGCGAAATTTGAGCAGAGATGATCTTTCAAATGCAGTAACACGCCTGCCAAATATCGTTTATGTCACACAGCTCCTCGTTGATGTCGCAGTTCTTTTACCGTCAGTGGAATTGCATTACATTTTACGAAGTCAGAAAAGTATTGAAGCTATTTGTGTCACATATTTCCGTGGTAACAAAGGAAAAGAGTAACAACATAAAACTTCATTTGAACACAAAGCGCAAAAATTCGAAACTGTGCTCTCAGCTACTAAGCCACCAGCTCACTTGGTGTAACACCACGTATGCAAAATGACGTAGTAGTATTAAAACTTTCACCATCATTTTCTCGAAAATTATTGAAACAAAATCAGTGTCTCTTCCGTTCCACCGTTTTTTCACCATGTGAAGTTTCGACTACGTCAGAGAGTGCTCTACTGCGATTTCTCCTTGCGAGATACATACTCCACAGGATAAACCACAAGACTTAGACAAATACCAAAAGAAAATGAACACCATAGTACAAACAGCCAAAAACAAGGATATAAATAAATCTTAGTAAGAAGCCTGAAGAAGAGACCCAGAAATAGAAAACAGCAAACACGCCGCGATCACCAATACAAGCACAGATTTCATACAAACAGACATGCAAGACACAACAACAGTAACAAGACAGAGTAAGAAAAAAAAAAGAAACCAAAGGTGATATACGATGACATACAACAACAAATGCTCACACAGAACATCCAAAATTTTCAACCAACTATGCAGTCCTAAAATACTTTCCAAAACGAACAGAACAAACAGATATCTATCAGAGATCAAGAATCTACCAACTAAAATTTAATATATGTGAAGGAAGGTATCTATGCTATACAATTACCAAATTTGGCACCATATGTAAAGAGCATGGAAGTACTGGATAAATCATTCAATTTTTGCTGGTCTCTTACACCAACATCAACATAAAATTACCAACAGAGGCAGAGACATAGAAATCATAGGGATAAACAAGAAAAAAAAACACCTTCTCACTCTACAAGACAACTATCACGTTTACGAAACGATAACTGAAAAGAAACAACTCATATATAATGAGACGAATCTGGCAAACCAAACACTTTAAAGTAAATAGAGCACTTAGCATAATATTAAATATAGACTTATAACCACACACCTACCGAAGTCACCGTATCTTACCAAATGTAATTCGGGAGGACGACGGTTCAATTCCGCGTCCTGCCATCCTGATTTAGGTTTTCCGTGATTTCCCTAAATCACTCCAGGCAAATGCCGGGATGGTTCCTCTGAAAGAGCACGGCCGACTTCCTTCCCCATCCTTCCCTAATCCGACGAGACCGATGGCCACGCTGTCTGGTCTCCTTCCCCAAACAATCAACCAACCAACCAAATGCTCCTCTCCCCAGCTCAAACTCCATCGACCTCTACCATCTCCTCACAGTTGCTTCCTATGTAATCACCAACCTCTCTAGCACTCCCCCCCCCCCCCCCGCCCTCCCACCTTCCTCCTCCCGAACTGTAACCCCCACCCTCATGCACATACACATACTCCTTTTCCCTAAATACCCTCACCCTAGTCTCTCTCTCTCTCTCTCTCTCTCTCTCTCACTTTTATACACACACACACACACACACACACACACACACACACACAGGCGCGCGCTCACGCAAGACTAAAACAACACAACCTACAAAGAGAACAAATGAATACACATAAATCTTGTGCTGAGTGTGGAACACACTATTGCTCTTGTGAAGCTCACAAAAGGGATGTGAAACACGAAAAGTAGAAAAGAAACTTTAGAAATCGCAGTTTAAAAGAAGTCGAAAAAGCACAATAAATGATCGAGCGACAAAGTTTTCGACCTCAACCTCCGCTAACGACGAGAAGAAAAGCAGTTGATGTCAGAATATGTAAACAAAAGATAATGACGTTCTAAGTAAACTGCATGTAGTATTATAAAGAAATACTGTTTTTAATCTACAAAAAAAAAAAAATGGTTCAAATGGCTCTGAGCACTATGGGACTTAACTTCCAAGGTCATCAGTCCCCTAGAACTTAGAACTACTTAAACCTACCTAACCTAAGGACATCACACACATCCAAGCCCGAGGCAGGATTCGAACCTGCGACCGTAGTGGACGCACGGTTCCAGACTGTAGCGCCTAGAACCACTTGGCCACTCCGGCCGGCTTTTAATCTACAAATATAAAAATGTAGACACTTATTAAGTATATTATGTTTACAGAATGACCACAGCAGATGCTTTATAACTGAAATCGAAATGCGTCTGGTGGAAAACATTCTTTAACTGTCGTTAACTTCGGACGGAGAACCGATAATAGACAAGTAATAAGAAAAGAAGTCATTAGGGAAAGCATTTAGAGACATTGCGGTGACGGAACAAGCGATATTAAGTTTTATGGCGCGTTAAGATCATAACTTCAGATTCTTGCCCCATGTCTAATGGACGCAATGCGTATCTTGTGCACTACAATTTCATAAGTTTCATTTTTATGACAGGGAGAAGAACATCCTTATGTTGCCTTAAGAAATGCAGGGTAAGGCAAATAAAAGGGACCTGGACGAATGGATGCGATCGAACGTGGATACATGCATACAACCACACCCCGTGATGCGCACACCACGTGTACACCGGCCACGTGATCCACATAGGTTCAGAGCGTAGTGCGCGCTGTGTCAGTGTGAGCAGAACAGCGCAAAGGGGTCGATGGTACTCGCAGTGGAGTACCGGGTGTCACTGTGGAAAGTTGCGTGACAACAAAGGCTTGGTAACGGTTTGGTCAGTCGTTTGCTAAGAAGTTTATTGGTATCAAAATGCCAGCAAAGAGTACCATGCGACGCCTAGTCCGAAAGTGGAGTCGGAACAAGTCACAAAACATCCTGAAATGTGTCCGCACACCATAAAATGTGGCTTCAGACTCCTATCAAATCAACCCTACGCCTGTCGCAAGAGACCAGCATATCATGTCGGTTATGTGGACGAATAATCTACCTGGACCTGCTCATACATCCCTACTGAATGTCTGTTGTTCACGCATTGAAACCAGCAGATGCCCCACCAGTTTTTGTGAGTGGCTGTTCACTGAGATAGCAATGAATCGCTTGGACATAGATGTGTTCTTCATGTCTGATAAACCCTGGTTTCATCAGAGTGGTTATATCAACTCACAGAATCAGAGTTTCTGGGCAGCAGAGAATCCACATGACTTCCACGTAGCGGCATTCCATTATCACAAGGTTGGGGTCCGCATTACTTATCCCATCTTCTTTCGTCAGACGCTGACTTCGGCGGGTTGCGTTGTCAACATTTTAAAACCATATGTGGTAGCATTAACGGAGGAGAAAAAGACCTACAGTTCTTCCAACAGGATGGAAAAAAAAGGTTCAAATGGCTCTGAGCACTATGGGACTTAACATTTATGGTCAGCAGTCCCCTAGATCTTAGAACTACTTAAACTAACGACATCACACAACACCCAGTCATCACGAGAAAATCCCTGACTCCGCCGGGAATCGAACCCGGGAACCCGGGCGTGGGAAGCGAGAACGCTACCGCACGACCACGAGATGCGGACTCAAGAGGACGAAGCAACTGCCCATAGAGTCGGCCGAACCTTGGAGCACATTTACACATCTTCACGCCTGACTGTGTGGGGAGCCGTCCAGTCTAAGGTGTATGCCAACAACCCACATAGTTCTCAAGAACTGCAGCAGAACATTTCGGATGAAACTGGAGCATTTCCAGCAGTCCAGTTTCAATCCGCCTTCAGAAACCTGTTGATCAGGGACTGAAAGTGCCAAGAGATGGTAACTTTCAACATTTTCTATATAGTCAGGTTAGTACTGTATTTCCTTTCCTCTGCTGTTTCTTTGTACTCTGAAACTGTGTTCTCCGAGACACTTTTATTTGCCCAATTCTGTATTAAATCACGAATCTCCCGAAAGCGTCTCTTTACCGGAGGCCTTGAGCAGAATCAACTGAACTGCATAAGCTTGATACGTGGTGGTTCTCTGCCGTTGATGTTATCATTCGCTTTATTGACTGAGTTCTTTAACTCATTGAACACGAAGGCACTATCCGACTGCTCTCATATTATCTCGCTGAGAACCTGCCACAGATGATCTGCTGTTGTTTTTTACCGACCTGTGTGGTGCGTCAGCTGCGGAGTGTTTAGGGAAATAAAAGGTACGACGAATGTGGAAACCCAGTGCTGGTAGATAGCGTACTCTCCTCAAACAGTAAAAGAACGGTCGTCAAGTTTAACATCCACATCTGACAGACTGACCACTATAAACAGTGTAACTTGTCCTTCTTTTTGAAGAAATTTGTCATTTCAGTCGTAACGTTGACCTACGTTCGTCTCTTTGTCAACAAAATACTGGTTATGAAAAACATTATCCGCTACCATGATTCGAATAGGTAACGTACGGGCTGGGAGCGACCACATTAACGTCTTAATAATATTGCCTACGGTCTACGGAGGAGTTCGTTAATAGAACCGATCTGAATTATAACTTGTTCAAGACGGAATAATGGTTAACACACACAAGACCCGCATTCACCATGAGCGTGGTCCAGTTTCTTCAGGCGAATACAGGGCCAGTCTGTTTGCACGCAACAGATCCGTCTTCCAACTCGTTACTTGTCCTACTGAGCTAATGTTCCGTCTCTAATTGCTTCGGTGTCAATGACACATGGAACTATAACCTTTCCTATTTCCTTCTGCAATTAAAATGTCAAGCATCCATAGTAAGTACTCCTTTTGAAGCTCGGTTCCACAACTGCGAGGAAATTATTTCTTTCGAGATGGCCATAGGTGGTCAGCGAAGCAAAGAACCGCGATTTAACTAACTGGTTACATGTGTACCCCGAGCCTGCATTCGAGAAGTGGTGGCTTGTATCAAATAACGGGCCGTCAAATGAAAACGATACCGATGGAAAAACACCGGTCATGTGCAAGTAGGACTGTACATCCATCCCGGGTAATGAGAATCTTAACAATTTTTGCCTGTTATCGACATTTATACTGGCAAGATATCGGTCCCACGAATTCCAACACATTCGAGAATATTTTAAGTTTAGCGTCAGATTACAGATGACAAAAGAATTATTTATGTGTGATATAATTAAAAATTAACAAAACTTTAGAATTTTTCTGTGAAACCTAGCTTCCTGCCAAATTTCATGATTCTAGCCCAATGAGAAGTACCCTATAGGTTTTAATAAGTGAGTTCGCAATTATAAAAACGTGTGGCCTAAATAGACGTCTCTTTTGATTGCATAGACTTAGAAGCTTAACTTTTTTACACCACAAAGGGACGTCAGCCCTTAGTATGCGACTTGAATTTTAAGTTGATACGCCGGCCCATTTATGAGGAAAAGGCGTCTTATCAGACGGACGGGCAAACAGATAGTCGGACAACAAAAGACAAAAGAAATGTTGTTTCCCTGTGATATAATTAAAAGTTAACACTTTTCGGATTTTTTTGCGTCACTATTACCTTTAAACTTTGCTTTTTACCTAAAGTTGATGATTCTTGATAGAAGGGAGGTACGCTATAGGTTTCGATGAGTTTTAGAGTACCGTATCAAAATAAGTGACGTAAATAGCTGTATTTTTGTGTTGCATTAATTAGTATCATCAGGTTTTCAGAATACCATCACACAATAGACCTTAGGATGTGACGTAAATTTCAATCTGATAACTCTACCCGTTTTTGAGAAAACGGGGTCGTAGCATACGGTAACACAAACAGTCAGACAACAAATAATAAAAAAAATCGTGTGGTATCATTCCAAATTAACAATGTTCGGAAGTTTCTCTTCAGTTGTATAAAGAAACGTTGCTTCTTCAAAAATGGTTCAAATGGCTCTGAGCACTATGGGACTTAACATCTGATGTCATCATTCCCCTAGAACTTAGAACTACTTAAACCTAACTAACCTAAGAACATCACACACATCTATGCCCGAGGCAGAATTCGAACCTGCGTTCGTAGCGGTCGCGCTGTTCCAGACTGAAGCGCTTAGAACCGTTCGGTCACACCGGCCGGCCGTTGCTTCTCGCCAAATTTCATGATTCTGTGTCTACACTGACTAACCTATATGTTTTGATGAGTGACTTTTCGAGTATCAAAATATATGACATAAATGACAGCATCTTTTGACTGATTCATCATAAGCTTACATTTATTACAACGCCAAGGCATCGTAGACCTTAGTTTCAACTTGATAGGCAGACCGATAGACGGACAACAAAGTGATCGTATAACGAACGGTTCCATTTTTTTTACCGATGTGGTACGCAACCCTAAAAAGTAAGTAAACTATTTATTATTTCAAAAGTAAGTGCCGTAGCTGTTAATACATTTATCGCACTTAGAGACTAGATGGCCAGTGGCTTCGCGGGAAAATGCCTGCATTTGACTGCGGAACCATGATTGAACCCAGGCATCCACTTCTTCGTCCGATGCAAATCGCCTACCAGGAATATCTTTACTCAGGGTTCCGAAAATATGGAAATAGCATGGGGAGAGATCGGGACTGTTTGGAAGATGTGCAAGGTCTTCCCAGCGCAGCTTCTGCAGAATAGTCGAAGCAACCTGGACAGCGTTCATTCTGTTGCAGCATGACTTCTTCCCAAATGTTGCCAAGGTAGTTTCTAGTACGCTGCAGAAGTTTCGGTGGGAATCCCTTACATATCCTCCATACTGTCCCGATTTCTCCCCATGCTACTACCATATTTTTGGAACCCTGAGTAAAGATATTTATGACTGTAGAATTCCATCGAACATAGAGGCGCACAGCTGGGTACAATCGTGGTTGCCTTGGCAACCGCAAACATTTTTCCATGTGGGCACTGACGTCTTGTATCACAGTGGCATAAACGCATTAACAGGTGGATGATAACTTTTGAAATAATAAAGTTTTCGTATTAGGCACATGTATCTGACATCCTTTTAGATCTTGAACATGAGAGCCCACCGAATAATTTAAAGAACGAGAGAGTAACCACAAAAGAATATAGGATGTTACAAAAATACTTATACAAATTTTGGGACATATTACTTACACTATAACGAGAAAAAAGCCTAGTAAACTAGGGCTCTAAAATGCATACCTTAAGAGCTGTGAGCACTTGTTCATCTTCGCTGCTGTGAAAAACACTCTTCTAGTGTGCTGGAGCGAGACTCGAACTCGGGACCTTTGCCTTTCGCGGGCAAGTGCTCTACCATCTCAGCTACCCAAGCACGACTCATACCCCGCCCTCACAGCTTTACAGCAGTACCTCGTTTCATATTTTCCAAAGTTCACAGAAGCTCTCCTGCGAACCTTGCAGAACTAGCACTCCTGGAAGAAAGAATATTGCGGAGACATGGCTTAGCCACAGTCTGGGGGATGTTTCCAGAGTGAGATTTTGACTCCACAGCGGAGTGTGCGCTCAGATGGTTGAGCACTTGCCCGCGAAAGGCAAAGGTCCCGAGTTCGAGTCTCGGTCGGGCACACAGATTTAATCTGCCCGGAAGTTTCATATCAGCGCACACTCCGCTGCAGAGTGAAAATCTCATTCTGGATCTCTTCTAGTGATCAAGTGCTCATGGTACTTAAGGTATGCATTTTAGGGCCCATGTTTACTAGACACTTTTTTCTTTGTTTTGTCGATACTACCTCCTTTCAAAATATGGAAAACAAAGAGCTTGCACAGGAGAGACCTGATTCATAGTATCGAAGATGAACAAATGTCCTTAACACTCGTGTGCGGTTTAGCCCATGTTTACTAGACCTTTTTCCTGTTTTGGCGTAAAGAACCTGTGCCCAAAGTTCGTAAAAGTATTTTTGAAACACCCTGTGTACATTCCACAAATCTGTGTTATGCTATCACAAGAATGTTGAGGGCAATCAAGAGGATCACTGGGGGGGGGGGGGGGGGGGGGACAGTTGAGCACTCGTTCTGAATAATGAAGTGGTTCAGGTTCTTCTTCTTCTTCGGCACTACAACCCTTGGTGGGCTTTGTCCTCCTCAACACTCTTCCTCCATATCTCTCAGCTTTTTTCTCCCATCCACGGATCCCCATGTCAGCAAGGTCAGCCAGTACATTGTCCATCCATCTAGCTCTTGGTCTGCCCATCCTTTTGGTGGAATACAGTCTGGCATTCATGATTCGTTCGGACATCCTGTCTTCCGTCATCCTCTCCACGTGTCCTAACCAACGTATTCTTTCAGATTTGATAAATTACACTATATATTTCCCTTGTATAAGATCCTGTATTTCATGGTTGTATCTCACTCTCCAACTTTCTGCCTCTATCACGGGCCTATAGATTTTTCGTAAGATTTTCCTTTCAAATGCCCTTAGTCCGCTACTGTTTGCTTCTTTCACTGTCCACGTTTCTGATCCATGTGTGGTAACAGGTCGCACAAGGGAACAGTATACTCTCAATTTAGTTTTCGAATATCTTTAGGTTTGCATAATAGGCTTTGTTTCCTGCTTTAATATACTTTCTCATACTACTATCATTGGTTAGGACACCTAAATAATGGAAGCATCTAACAGCTTTGAAGCATTTATCAGAGATCTTCACGTCCTGTGGTGTTCTTCTAGCTTCAGAATTGGTCACAACCACATATTTTGTCTCGTTTTCGTTTACAGTAAGTCCAGTTCTTGTTCCTTCTGCTTCCATTTGTCTATATATTTCTTCAAGCGATGTTACATCCCTTGCCACGATGGCAATATCATCTGCAGATGCGCATATCTGGCTGGACTTCGTCATTATTGTTCCTCTTTTATCTACTTTTTGTATGACACTATGCAATGCTAAGTTAAACAGGACTGGAGAGAGGCCATCACCTTGTTTCACTCCATCCTCAAACTGCCTGGTCATTCTGTTATTCACTTTTACTTTTGCTTTTGTATCCTTCATTGTTAGCTCGATTAACTTCCTCAGTTTATCACAGATGCCCAATTCTTTCAGCCCTTTATACCATGCTGGTCTATTAATACTATCGAAAGCTTGTTTAAAGTGGAGATCTAAATCATGTTCATAAAATTTTTCCATTATTTGTCTATCAACAAACAAATGGTCCGATGTATCTCTGTATGGTCGAAATTCACATTGGTATTCTCCGAGTACCTTTTCGGCGAACTTCTTTATTGTTTCGTTCAGCACTCCAGAGAAAATCTTATATACTGCATTCAGTAGGGTTATGCCTCTATAGTTTTCACAATTGTGCTTTTCTCCTTTCTTATATATTGGGCATATTATTCCAGTATTCCACTCCTCCGGCATGCTTTCATTTGCCCATATGTTCTTTATTAGCTTAAATATTTCACGTCTTAGAGGTTTCCCCGGATTTAATTAGTTCCTACAAGATCCCATCTTCACTGGGTGCACGGTTATTTTTCAGTTGATTTATCACTGTTTCCGCTTCCAGCATTGTTGGGTTTTGTGCCTCATCCCTTTGAATTTCTCTTGCCTCTGTGTTCTCTTCCTGTTCCTGTGTACCTCTTGGGGCCTGATCTGAGTTTTTGTTAAGCATATCTTCAAAGTATTCTGCCCACTTCTGCAATATTTCTTGTTCATCTCTTATTATCTCACACTTTTCGTTTTTGCATGGATTTTGATTGGGTTGAAAATTTTTTCTCGTCTTTTCCATGGCATGATGGAATTTCTTCGTTACATTTCGTTCCTTCAATTCTTCTATATCTTTAAACTCTGATTTCAACCATTCCTTTTTCTTTTTCCTACATATTCTTTGGGCATTGGATCGTAATTCTTTGTACACCTCCACGATACTTCTTGTTTCTTTCTGTACCATTCTCAGTCTTGCTGTATTTTTACGTTCCATTACTAGCCTGCATTCATCATCAAAACACTCATTTCGTGCGTTTCTTCTCATCCTGGCTATGTCTTCTGCTGCCTCTTTCAGCGCTTTCTGGATCTTAGTCCATCTCTCTTGGATTCCAATTGTTTCCTCGATGGAAGTCAGTGCATCTCTAACGTTTGCTTGGTATACTTTCACAACAACTTGACTAGAAGGAGGGATCGGTTGGTAGGACATGTTCTGAGGCATCAAGGGATCACCAATCTAGTATTGGAGGGCAGCGTGGAGGGTAAAAATCGTAGAGGAAGACCAAGAGATGAATGCACTAAGCAGGTTCAGGATGTAGGTTGCAGTAGGCTCTGGGAGATGAAGAAGCTAGCACAGGATAGAGTAGCATGCAGAGCTGCATCAAATTCTTCTCAGGACTGAAGACCACAACAACAACACTTTCACAACTTCTGGATCATTCAGTTTTTCTGTGTCCAAGTTTGTATTTTTCTCCATTCCAGGTTTAGATGATACAGATAGTTTCTCTCTCACTACAGCTTTTAGAGCTTAGTGTTATGAGTCACAGTTAGGGCCCCTGCAGCTCCTCACATCGATAACTGACGTGGCATGTCGTGCCTCTACTAATGCATGGTCTATATGATTGACTACTCCACTTACACTTGCTTTCCATGTTCCGAGATGTATTCTTTTATGTGCTCCTGACGATTAGATTATTTCTGGCAGCAAACTGACATAACATTTCTCCATTCTCGTTACTTTCTTCATGTAATGCTTATCTTCCAGATACGCCTTTACCTTTCCTAAAATCAAACTGATCGTCATCTAACACACCCTTACTTTTCTTTTCCATTCATCTGTATATTATTCTTGTCAGCATCTTAGCTGCATCAGCTGTTAAGCTGATTGTGCGATAGTTCTCGCACTTGCCAGCTCTTGCAGTCTTCGTAATTGAGTGGATGATATTTTTTCGAAAGGCAGATAGCATGTCGCCAGACTCATACATTCTACAAACCAACGTGAATAGTCGTTTGATGATTGTTCCCCCAACGATTTTAGAAATTCTGATGGAGTGTTATTTATCCCTTCTGTGTTGTTTGATCTTAAGTCCTCCAAGGCTCTCTTAAATTGTGAATCTAATGTTTGATCCCCCCCTCTCTTCTAAATCGACTCCTGTTTCTTCTTTTATCACATCAGACAAATCTTCCCCCTCATAGAGGCCTTCAATGTACTGTTTTCACCTATCCGCTCTCTCCTGTGCGTTTAAGGCTGGAATTCCCGTTGCCCTCTTAAGGTCAGCAGAGTTTCTTTTAATTTCATTGAAGGCTGTTTTCACTTTTCTATACGCTGTGTCAGCCTTCCGAAAATCATTTCTTTTCCAATTTCTTCACATTTTTCATACAGCCCTTTCGTCTTAGCATCCCTGTACTTCCTATTTCTTTAATTCCCCAGCAATTTGTATTTCTTTATCCCTGAGTTTCCCTGAACATTTTTTTACTTCCTTCTTTCATCGACCAGCTGAAGTATTTCTTTTGCTACTCATGGTTTCTTCGCAGTTACCTTCTTCGTACCTGTGTTTTTCTTTCCAACTTCTGTGATTATCCGTTTTAGATATGTCCATTCCTCTTAAACTGTTCTGTCTACGAAGCTAATTCTCATTGCTGTATCTGTAGCCTTAGAGAACTTCATACGTATCTCCTCATTCCTTAGTATTTCCTTATCCCACTTCTTTGTGTATTGATTCTTCCTGACTAATCTCTTAAACTTCAGCCTGCTCTTCATCACTGCTTAATTTTGATCTGAGTCTATATCTGCTCCTGGATACGCCATACAATCCCGTATCTGATTTTGAAATCTGTCTGACCATGATGTAATCTAACTGAAATCTTCCCGTATGACCCGGCCTTTTCCAAGTATACCTCCTCCTCTTGTGATTCTTGAACAGAGTATTCGCTATTACGAACTGAAGTTTATTACAGAAAATTTGTCTTTCTCCTCTTTCAGACCTTGTTCCAAGCCCGTTTTCTCTTGTAACCTTTTCTTCTACTCCTTCCCCTACAACTGCATCCCCCCCCCCCCCCCCCCCCCCGCCGCCCATGACTGTTAGATTTTCATCTTCTCTACGTACTGTATTACTCTTTCAATATCCTCGAATAGTTTCTCTACGTCTTGATCTTCATATGGCAACGTCGTTACGTATGCGTGAACTATTGTTGTCGCTGTTTGCTTGCTGTCGATTCTGACTATAGGAGATGCTAAAAGTGACCATCATTCATCTCGTGGCACTTCTGGGCCCTGGTCAGCAAGTTGCTGAAGCGGGATTGAAGCTGGACTGCTGGACTCGCTGAAGTCTCATCCGGGATGTTCTGCTGCAGATTTTGAAAACTGTAAGGGTTGTAGCGATACACCTTAGACTTGAGGGTTCCCCACACAAAGTAATCGCACACTGACAGATCAGGTGACCTGGGTAGCCAGCTGTGGCCGCGACCTCACTGTCCTCTGCTAACAACTCTGCCAAGCGTGAAGATTCTGTAAATGTACTCCGAGGTTCGTCTGGCTGTATGGGCAGTTGCTCCAGCCTGTTGTAAGTAACTATAGGTATTTCCCTCCTCCGCTAATGTTGCCACAAATTCACGTCCAATCGTATACACTCGTCTGAGCCACTTTTATTTGCCCCACACAGTATTATGTTTCTTATGCAATACAGGGTGTTTGCGCCGGCCGGTGCAGCTGAGCGGTTCTAGGCGCTACAGTCTGGAAGCGCGCGACCGCTACGGTCACAGGTTCGAATCCTGCCTCGGGCATGGATGTGTGTGATGTCCTTAGGTTAGTTAGGTTTAAGTAGTTCTAAGTTCTAGGAGACTGGTGACGTCAGAAGTTAAGTCTTATAGTGCTCAGAGCCATTTTGAATAGGGTGTTTGCAAATTTCCTGTACAAACGTCTAGGACTTGTAGAGGGGAATGAGTACATAATATTATAATATCTTGAGTGGGATCTCATGTCCGGAAATGTACCGTTTCCGTTTTATGACGGTTTCAATTGAAATGGGTTACGGATCCACTTCTGCCGAGGGAAAGAGAAAAGTCTAAGATTTACTTGTCCTGGTATGCGTTAGGGTAGACTGTATGACTTGTACTACGTCAGACGGTCGCCCGATATCACTTAACGTCTGCTTTGCTGCAAGGCCTACTCAATGCCTGTGCGTCTCCGATACAGTAAACACGGTTCGGTACACCTTTTTGGAATACAAGACGTGGTGCTTGTGTATGGCGAAGCTCGAGGTAACGGAAGAACTGCAAGTCGGCTGCATCACAAACGGTTTCCCCTTGCCCAAGTTTCGCATCGACTCCAAGAAACTGGTACCTTCGCCGTGAGGAGGCAGGACTGTGGTGCTCCAAGGCACTCCACATACCCAAATTTGAAGATGTACTGCATTGTGTTGAAGAATATCTGTCAAAAAGTACGCGAACAATCGCGTTGTTATGAGTGTTGGTCACAGTACCGTCTGGGACGTTTTACGTGTGCAAAAATTACATCCTTACCATTTACAAAGAACACACTGTATTGGGTCAATCCAATATTCCATGTCGCGCTGCCTACTGCACGTGGTTCTGGCACCGCTACATCGACACATCCCTGTTTCTACGTCAGTTCCGCTGAGAGATGAATGTAAGTTCACTAGGGACTGTGTTCTGAAAGAGCAAAACATCCATGCCTGGACAGACGAAAGCCCTCGTCCCACGCTTGTTCAGGGATTTCAGTACCGGTTTGGTATTAACGTGTGGGCAAGTATTCTGGACGGTCATGTTATTGAGCCATACCTGCTTCCACTCAAGCTAACTGGTCCTGCATATGTGATCTTCCTGCAAAACGTATTGGATCCGTTCGTGGAAGCTGTGCCACTGAACGTCCGTCAGAAAATGTGGTTTCATCATGATGGCGCACCGCGTCACTTCTCGCGAGCGGTTCGTAGGCGTCTGAACAGAGGATATGGTGAAAGATGTACAGGCTGAGGTGGTCCCGACGCGTTGTCCACGATATCGCCGGATTTATCTGCTATGAGCTACTTCTTGAGGGGATCGTATGCAAAGCTGAGTTTACGAGACTCCTGTAGGGACGGAGGAAGATCTGCTGGCACGGGTTCTGGCAGCTGCACTAGAAACTGAAGAGACGCCAGGTGCGATTGACAGTGTGTGTACCAGAACATGTTTCGTAGGCACAACGTCTCTAACAACGTTGGTGGTCGCCACATCGAGCCACTGTCGTAATGCTTCAGTACTGTTTGTGCGTACAGTATATTGGCTTCTTTTTGGTTTTGGCATAATGTAAACATGAAATGTTTGAGTGTTAATACAAACAAATATGCTTAGGTGATAAAAATATGTTTCATTATGCTTACTTTCGAATTGTTACCGAATGGTTTTATTGCCTCACTCCTAATTCAGCTTCTCAAGCGGAAGTGGATGAGTTTAGAATTTGAATTGAAAACGTCGTAGAACGGAAATGTTAAGTTTTCGAACATGGTTCTCTATCCAAAATATTACGACTCATTCTCCTCCATATGTCTTAGATGTTTGGAACGGGAATTTCCGAACACCCTGTATAACACACTTAATGGCAGAATATTTTTCCTCGTACAACGTGACGTTGAGGAACAAATATTTCATGTACGAAGAATGCTGAGGAATCGAAGCGATCTCGAAAGACCAATAAAACACTCTCTGTTTGACAATGAAAGGTCTGCTATATATTTCAATACTACTGAAAATAAGTCACAGCTGCAGAATACTAATGCGAATTCCTTACAGACGAATGGAAAATCTGGTAGAAGTCGACCCCGGGGAAGATCAGTTTGGATTCCGTAGAAATATTGGAACATGTGAGGCAATACTGAATCTACGACTTACCTTAGCAGAAAGATTAAGGAAAGGCAAACCTACGTTTCTAGCATTTGTAGACTTATAGATAGCTTTTGACAATGTGGACTGGAATACTCTCTTTCAAATTCTGAAGGTGGCAGGGTAAAATACAGGGAGCGAAAGGCTATTTACAATTTGTACTGAAACTAGATGGCAGTTATAAGAGTCGAGGGGTATGAACGGGAAGCAGTGGTTGGGAAGGGAGCGAGACAGGGTTGTAGCCTATCCCCGATGTTATTCAATCTATAAATTGAACAACCAATAAAGGAAACAGAAGAAAAATTCGAAGCAGGAATTAAAATCCATTGAAAAGAAATAAAAACTTTGAGGTTCGCCGATGACATTGTAATTCTGTCAGAGACAGCAAAGGACTTGGAAGAGCAGTTGAACGGAACGGAATGTACAGTGTCTTGAAAGGAGGATATAAGTCGGGTGATGCTGAGGGAATTAGATTAGGAAATGAGACACTTAAAGTAGTAAAGGAGGTTTGCTATTTGGGGAGCAAATTAACTGATGATGGTCGAAGTAGAGAGGATATAAAATGTAGACTGGAAATGGCAAGAAAAGTGTTTCTGAAGAAGAGAAATTTGTTAACATCGAGTATAAATTTAAGTGTCAGGAAGTCGTTTCTGAATGTATTTGTATGGAGTGTAGCCATGTATGCAAGTGAAACATGGACGATAAATAGTTTGGACAAGAAGAGAATAGAAGTTCAGAAATGTGGTGATACAGAAGAATGCTGAAGATTAGATGGGTAGATCACATAACTAATGTGGAGGTATTGAATAGAATTGGGGAGGAGTTTGTGGCACAACTTGACTAGAAGAAGGGATCGGTTGCTAGGGCATATTCTGAGGCATCAAGGGATCACCAATTTAGTATTGGAGGGCAGTGTAGAGGGTAAAAATCGTAGAGGGAGACCAAGAGATGAATACACTAAGCAGATTCAGAAGGATGTAGGTTGCAGTAAGTACTGGGAGATGAGAAAGCTTGCACAGGATAGAGTAGCATGGAGAGCTGCATCAAACCAATCTCAGGACTGAACACCACAACAACAACAACAACAACAACTCAAATCGCAAGGAACGAAATGCCTATCCTGAACCCAAGACATTTAGCTTGTTATGTGTGATGCATGCGGAACGATTTCAAATGATCAATGATTGCACACATCTTTGCAAAATCTTTTGTGACTCATTTAACTTAATTTATCCATTTTAATCTTCGTCGAGCTCCGTGAATGTAGACTGAATTACTTGAAGAAATAGAGCAAGCACAATTTTTCTGTTCAGCTTTAGTTTATTGATAGGCAAGGACACGTCTCGTGCTTTCACGTATACGTAGCGCAAAACCTACAAATACTACACTTGGCAACAATGGCAAGATTATGAACCTACTGGAAGAAACAGAAACTTATGCCGACAAGTGCGCAACCCCAAACGACAGTCTGGATGATAAAACAGAGTCACCCAACAAAATGTTCCTAAGAAATTTCCAGAAATTACTTATCCAAACTACAAATCAAGTACAGTCGTGGCAAACTGAAGGAGTCAGGTAATTCCAAAATACTGAATTGTACTTGTGGGGCAGAAGCAATAGAGGCAATGAGTACCAATCTGAGTTTTCCAGGAACTTAACTGTCAGAGTTCACCGTGAGAAATCAGTGCGAGCAATCACGTTCAAGGTTTAGCGTAGCGAAGTCGGCCCCGCAAGTTGAACACGTCTCCTGTTGCCTGTTTGTTCCACATGTGCGACGTCATTGAGTCGTTTACACGTTTCCTTCTTTGTCGACGAGACGGCTATTAGAGGTTGTGATTTCATTTGGAATGCAGGAAGCTAATGAAGAGACTGTAGCCTTCATTACGACGTCCCTTCACGTCTACATGAGAGAAGTTGGTTCCTGGTGCAGGAACTATCTGGCATGTTGGCCCATACTCCGCTCCACAAGCTATGAGAGAGAAAAAAAATTGGACTGGACAACTTTTACATCAAGAGGATATTGCGGGAACCTAATTGTTAGATCTTTCAATATCTTCTGTAATATTTCATAACAGAGAAAAGCTAATAGCCTTCTGTGCATGGGCAGATTAACAGCAGTCACCATGATCGTCATCGGTCTTTTATCATCTTATCATCCATCGTTAAATAGAAACCTATTCGTGGCTTCTTCATTTATTACTATCTTCAGACTTTTGCATTCAAGTTTGTTCGGCTTTTTTCTGTATGTCTTTGCTCCATCTGCAATTAGGTCGATTCTGGGTCTTTCCGTATCACAAAGAAACGAACCCAGAATATCCTTAGTTCATTTGTAGTAATTTCGTAAAGTTATATGTCCAGTTCATATCCATTTCAGCTTTGATACAGTCACTACGACGTCGCTAACTATCTTTTCTCTTATTCATTTGTTTATATCCATTTTGTTTTGTATCCATTTTTGTTACGCCCAGTATACTTTCCATTGCTCGTGGTTCAGTTTTTGCGCTGTTTTTGTATTTAACTGCGGCGTTTCTTTCCTGAAAGCACTGGCAGTTTGCACTGGCTATAGACTTCTACAACATTAAATTTCCCGAAAGAACTCCAAGCTATTTTTACTCTCTTCCTGATTTCTACAAGTCCCAATTCCGTTCTTGTTTTCAGTTGTCCTGTTATAAGATTCGTCAACTGTTCCTATAACATAATTAATCTTAACTGTTCTTCCATCGACATACTAATTGGTTTTGGCCTTACTGTAAGTAATCTTCGGGCCTATTGTCAGACCTACTTCCGTCATGATCTTCTAGATTCAGCAAACAAGACAATATCATCTGAAAATCAAATGTAGTTCAGGTAAGGCTCGTTTATGTTTAATTAACATAAATAAAATGGAAATGAAGGAACGAGAGTGGCTACAAAGTTTTGGAAGATTTGATATGTTATACTTTCACCAACACTGAACTTCAACACATCCTTTCAGCACCATATCAAACAGATGGCCCGAGCGAAGAGGCGCAGTGTTTAGTACACTAGACTCGCATTCGGGAGGATGCCGGTTCAAGTCCGTGACCGGCCATCCAGATTTAGATTTTCTGTGACTTCTCCAGGCAAAGGCCAGGGCGGTTCCTTTGAAAGGGCGCGGCCTATTTCCTTCACGATCCTTGAAACATTCCGATTTTTTGCTCCTCTAGTGATCTCGATGTCGACGGGAGGTCGAATCCTAATCTTCCTTCCTTATGACATAATTAAGTATTATGTTCAGACGTTAGCGTTTTGTAGAGTTTGGGAAACGAGTGTATTATTGTTGTGCAGAATACGGCTGCGTTACTAACTGGACGTAGCTGCTGTGTGTCTGCATACGCCTAAAATGGGCATTACTATTCTTCTATGGACAATTAGACAGCATCTACATCTACATGGATACTCTGCAAATCACATTTAAGTGCCTGGCAGAGGGTTCATCGAATCACCTTCACAATTCTCTATTATTCCAATCTCGTATAGCGCGCGGAAAGAACGAACACATATATATTTCCGTACGGGCTCTGATTTCTCTTATTTTATCGTGGTGATCGTTTCTCCCTATGTAAGTCGGCGTCAACAAAATATTTTCGCATTCCGAGGAGACAGTTGGTGATTGGAATATCATGACAAGATTCCGTCGCAACGAAAAACGCCTTTCTTTTAATGATTTCCAGCCCAAATCCTGTTTCAGTGACACTCACTCCAATATTCCGCGATAATACAAAAAGTGCTGCTCTTCTTTGAATTTTTTCAATGTACTCCGTCAGTCCTATCTGGTAAGGATCCAACACCGCCCAGCAGTATTCTAAAAGAGGACGGACAAGAGTAGTGTAGGCAGTCTCCCTAGTAGATCTCTTATATTTTCTAACTGTCCTGCCAATAAAACTCAGTCTTTGGTTAGCCTTCCGCACAACATTTTCTGTGTGTTCCTTCCAATTTACGTTTTTCGGAATTGTAATACCTAGGTATTTAGTTGAATTTACGGCTTTTAGATTAGTTTGGACGTAAAGCTTCTATTGCGACATGTAGTATGTGCAACTTTGTTTCACAGAATGTATCAGTTGTTAAGAAAAACGATACTTTGGGGAGCAGGTAAGTGCAGATACAGGAAACAAAATTCGTGAAAGCTTCCTTTGGACACGTGAAGAATCATTGTGGAGAACCAGATAACTGTTGTCGCCTACACCCAGATTGAGAAAGATATATGCAAGAAATTTCAATGCACCTTTTGAAAGGTGGCACCAACCCTATCACATTTTGTTGTCTTTTAAATCGTAATAAAATGATTACCTTCTATTATTCTTTCCCTCGAAAGAACTTTTACTATATAAGTATAGACGTAAGACTTGAGCAGAGGCTGTGCCAAACTTTAACTGTTTTACATAAAAATTTCTTTCTTTTTCCTTTCACATTGATAACTGGCTCCTCCGTAGTTTCTTCGTAGGTATATACAGTATTACTCTGAGCTCCTCCTTGACAGTCCGTACGATATTGGTGGCCCCATGCAGCACCTGCTATGACGTAGTGATGTCTGCTGAGCATCACAGCCCAAGGAGTACTTCAAGCAGACAATAAAATACAAAACAAATATTTGAACATATGCAATATATCATCTAGGGGAGACACCTTTCAGACTTTCCCCTCTAGTCAACCTTGAAATAGAAGTGTAATATATTCTGTTAGTCCTACCTAAAATGATAACATTCACTTTATGTGTGTGCAGTGTTTCTTTTAAATTACAAAAATTACCTGGGAAAGGTGAAGGCTCTTCCTAACTGGTCATGTACTTAGGAACAAATACTCTAATCAAATTTAAAAGTGCTGCAATCGAGAAAATCTTAGCAACATTCTTAATAGTCTGTTACATTATTAATCTACTATACACAAATAATCAATAAGTGAAATTAAATTAAGAATAAGTTTTATCAAAAACCAGTTACAAGTTAGCAAAATTTTTAAATAGAAGCTGTAGGCATCTAAGAAAATGTTTCATTTCATGAGACGTAAAACTGTTAAGACATCAGGTTTTCTGTGGTGGATGACCTTTTTCAAGGTACAAGATGGTGCACGACCGGCGGATTATGGCTTAACGGTTCGCACATTATGTGACCAGTTTTAAAAATGTACAGAATTTGCTCACCATTCGACTCTGTATCTGAAGAATTAACAGCATAGCTTATTATTTACAAACGCTGCACGAAACACAGTCTCATGTCAAAATAAAAAAGAAATAAAATAAAACACCAGAAACTACTTATGGTGGTTTCTTGTGCGCATTTCCCTATGTGATTTTGAAATCTGTCACTAGACTGAAACACCGTCCACAAAACATCATCACGTACACTGTCCTCCAGGTACAATAATCTTCTCTAATGTTAATTAATCGTAAAAATTATAAAATAATTTTTTGTACACAAGCTTGCCCAGTTATAGACGCAGAAGGTATTGAAAATTTCACACCTCTTAACCACTTCTTCTGATGATTGATAATGCCTCCCGCGAAAGCGCTTCTTCATGTCAGGGAACAGAGACTATAGGGAGGGTGAGGGATGCACTTCACGTTGATTTTTGCAAGATATTCAGCAACAACATTGGCAATATGCGGCCGCGCATTATCGCGGTGCAGCATCCAGCCTGCTTCACGGAAATGTGCTCTTTAGCGCCTGATATGGACTTGCAATGTTTTCAGGACATCCCTGTAGTATTGTCCAGTTACTGATGTGTATGCAGGTACAACATGCTGATAAACCATTCCATGAATATCAAAGAATGGGATGACTATAACTATCCCAGCAGAAGCAATCACTTTTGCTTTTATAGGGGTTGGTGATGAAGGAGATTTCCACACTGAGCTTTGCTGTTTCCTCTCAGGATCAAAATGATGTAACCAAGCTTCATCAGCAGTGATTAAATGTGAAAGAAACTCCGGATCTTCCTCTAACATCAACTTTAACTGCATGCACACCTGCACGCAAATGTCCTTTTGTTCGGGAACAACAGTCTTGGAACCCATCGCGCACAAACACATGTCATGTGTAATTTTTCTGTCACCAACGTGTGGGTGGCACCTAATTAAATGTTCAGATTTTCAGAATGATTTTAAGGTAATTCGTCGATGCTCTCTCACAATGACTGCAGCAGTGTTGGTGTTTTCTTCCGTAAGAGCAGTAACTGGAGCACCGTTTCCATCTTCCTTTGAAATTGATTGTCTCCCCTCTTTAAACATTTAAATCACCTCCGAGCTGTGCTTAAGGGAAGAACAGACTCTCCATAGGCCTCCTGTACCATTGTGTAGGCTTTAGATGAAGATTTGTTGAGACAAAAGCAGAATTTCAAAGCCACATGTTATTCCTTGCGTGTTAACCTCTATTGCAGCGGTAGGCGATACTGAACATGTCTGATCTTGCCTGCCTCTCACAGGCGGGAAGCAGGAGTCCCAAGAATGGAACTACTAGGGCGTGTTTGTTGCACATTATGCTAACAGAATATAAAAAGATTAAATTTTAGTGCGAGAAATTGTGACTATAAAAAAAGATTATGATCGTTCTTTATTGAACAGCCTTGTATATTATAATCTACTAGAGAAAGCATTCCAGCCTATCTCGTAGAAGCCTCTAGGATTCTGGAGAGACTACAACACCGATGCCATACTCTTCTGTCTGGTAACGACATGCATCAAAATGTTCTTCAGGGCAGGGTCTGATGCAAAGGCTGTAGATGTGGGGCATGTGTTGAAATGTTTCCCAGGGAAGTTCGCAAGACACATCCCCACGCTTAGAACTACGTGTCCAAACGCTATAACGAATAAGAATATACGGACAAAAAGTATCCCAAAAGATCTCGGTGTAAATTAGGCGCCTCATGTTTTACAGTGGCCTCTTGTGTTGTCGCACGGTGACTGTAGCTCCGTGTTCTAGTAAATCGATAACAGGAGGTCCTTAGAGCCAACGAAAGTCATCATGATGCCATTCCTGGAACTCGAGGGTACAATCTTGGAGTTTTAATGAGGAGCTGCATGGAGGATAGAGGAGGCGCCATGATGTCTCCTTTGTCGGTTTTGCTTCTAACTCTTGGGTGGAAAATAAAGACATAGAGGTATATCATCATGGATGATACATAGCTGAGTTCGTTAAGTACACTTCTCCATACTATTGCTACAGATAGCTCAGAGGTGCAATAATCTCTACTGTGCTGTTCCTACCCAAACTGTGGGCGTACTTTCAACCAAATGGTAAATAAGTGTATGGAAATACGATAATTATATTCTTGTGGACTTCCAGTTTTGAACATTGTTCTCTTGTTGAACTATTGGGAAGAGAAAAAAATTACATGGGGCAGAGCTAGATTTCAACAGTGTCTCCAGAAATATTTGAGTTTCTTACTATTCGAGATATGCCTGTGTACCGATCACCCCTTCTTTCCCTCTTATTTTTTAAAAAGCAGAAAGCCATACTTTAACATAATTATCTGTATTTACTGGCTTACTTTCTTGACATTTATTACGCAGAAGTACATGCTATCTTGAGAGCACTGAAACAGATGAGATTCGTGAACATTTTTCTTTTTTTTTTTTTTTCAAGCTCCGCTCAGTTGCGAAATTGAAACCACAGTGAAAATCAAAACTGTTTTTATCTGCAACATTAGCTACACTTTCCAGCTACTTCCCTACATAGTCGCCAATCTAACTTACAATTTGTCTTTCTGATACCCTCGTACAGAAGACAGCCGTCTGTGCTTTCCACCAATCCTCTACACTGATCTGCAGCTCGTTGGCTGTCTCAAAATGCTGCTCTGATAGCCAGCGGTTCATCTGAGCAAAGATGATGATGAAGTTTGGTTTGTGGGGCGCTCAACTTCGCGGTTATCAGCGCCGTACAAATTCCCAACCTTTGCTCAGTCCAAACTCGCCACATTCATGAATGATGATGAAATGATGAGAACAACACAAACACCCAGTCATCTCGAGGCAGGTGAAAATCCCTGACCTCGCCGGGAATCGAACCCGGAACGCCGTGCTCGGGAAGCGAGAAAGCGATCGCGAGACCACGAGCTGTGGACCTGAGCAAAGAGATGAAAATCAGAGGGAGCCGAGTTCGAGCCATAAGATGAACGATCAAACATTTCCCATCGGAAACGCTGCAGAAGGGTCTTCGTTGCAGCTGCAGTATGCGGCAGAGCATTGTCACGAAGAAAAACACTGCGTGATGCCAACATTCATCTTGGCTTATTTTGAATTGTCCTTCGCAGATGGTTTTCTCGAATCGGTTGATCCACTCGCTGAACGAGATCACCGGTTGACGCTCGCTTCCTTCCCTGACCGCCTGCATCATGAACGTCTGTATGTCTTACTTCGAAGTTGCTGTGCCAATGCCGCAGTTTTATGTCACACATGACAGTTACATTATGTGGGCAGCATGAAAGCATGCGCAACCCCTCAGCATGGACAAAGTGAATCACAGCAAACACCTCACTCTTGACGAAAAGGCATCTTTACATGCCCACTGTGCGCCCAGAACTGAAAAGTGACACATCACACCATCGACATGCATGTAACAGATACTGTGCGGCACATCTGAGCAAAGTTTCTTTAGATTTTCACTGCAGTTTTAATTTTGCGACTTACCGGGCCTTGAAAAAAATAGCACTCGTACTTGAGAGCTGTACACAATCCTGATCTGTACCAATTACTTGAGTGTATGAGGTATAGTGATAAAACTTTAATTATCACCTCGAAAATCAAGCAGAGACAATGCAACTTACATCTACATCTACGTCGTACTCCGCAAGCCACCTGATGGTGTGTGGCGGAGGGTACTTTTGTACCACTAACTGAGTCCTCTTACACTGTTCCACTCGCGAATAGTGTAAGTAGGCTGTTTAGGTTTTCTTATTGGTAACGCCGCTTAGCGCTCGGTATGAAAAATCACTGGCTGTGCTGTGCGCAGTCTGTGTTTAGTTTGCATTGTTGTCTGCCATTGTAGTGTTGGGCAGCGGCAGCTGGATGCTAACAGCGCGTAGCGTTGCGCAGTTGGAGGTGAGCCGCCAGCAGTGGTGGACGTGCGGAGAGAGATGGCGGAGTTTTGAAATTTGTAAGAATTGGTGTCATGAACTGATATATATATTATGACTATAAAGGTAAATACATTGTTTGTTCCCTATTAAAATCTTTCATTTGCTAACTGTGCCTATCAGTAGTTAGTGACTTCCGTAGTTTGAATCTTTTAGTTAGCTGGCAGTAGTGGCGCTTGCTGTATTGCAGTAGTTCGGGTAACGAAGATTTTTGTGAGGTAAGTGATTTGTGAAACATATAGGTTAATGTTAGTCAGGGCCATTTTCTTGTAGGGATTATTGAAAGTCAGATTGCGTTGCGCTAAAAACTATTGTGTTTCAGTTTAAGCACAGTCGTGTATAATTGTTCAAAGAGGACGTTTCACATAGACCAGTCTTGTACGAGGGTCAGTCAAAAAGTAATGCCTCCTATTTTTTTTTCTACGTTTAATTGTCAGGAAATTTAAATGCAATTACATAGGTTGAAAACCACAACATTGAGGATCATTTTGTCATTTTTCAATGTAATCTCCGCCCATCTCTACAGTTTTGGTCCATCTTTGAACAAGGGCATGTATCCCAGCACGGTAGAAATCACAGCTCTGCTTCCTAAGCCATTGACGCACGGATGTTTTGACGGCCTCCTCATCTTCAAAATGAATCCCACGATGAGCTTCTTTTAGTGGCCCGAACAGATGGAAGTCTGATGGTGCCAGGTCAGGGCTGTATGGGGGATGAGGCAAAACTTCCCATCCAATTTTGACAATCTCGTCAGAGGTGTGACGACTGGTGTGTGGTCTTACATTGTCATGCAAAAGAAGAACATCTGCCATTGATTTTGTTGGGCGAACTCGCTGAAGACGTGCTTTAAGTTTTTTGAGGGTTGTGACGTATTGAACAGAATTTATTGTGCATCAATGCTCCAAAAAATCAACCAGAATCACACCCTCTGTATCCCAGAAAACTGTTGCCATAACTTTCCCTGCCGATCGCACAGTTTTGAATTTTTTCTTCCTCGGCGAGCTTGTGTGACGCCACTCCATTGACTGCCTCTTTGATTCGGGTTCAAAAAAATGCACCCATGTTTCGTCCCCGGTCACAATTTTTTTCAGAAACTCATCTCCCTCCAAACGGAAGCGCTGCAAGTGTTGGGAGGCTATTGTTTTCCTTGCCTCTTTATTCTGATCGGTTAACATTCTTGGAACCCACCGTGCACAAACTTTTGAGTACCCCAATTGTTTAATAATCGTGATCACACTGCCTTTACTAAGAGAAATAATGCGACACCCTTCATCTGCAGTCACCCGACGGTCACCACGAATGATGTCATCAACTTACTGAATGTTGTGTGGAGTCACTGCACTCACCGGCCTGCCGCTCCGCTTTTCGTCAGTCAACGGTGTTTGCCCTTCAGCTTCCTTACAACGACGAACCCATCGTCTAACAGTGCTGACATCCACTGTCACAACACCATACACCTTCTTCAGTCTTTCATGAATGCGTATGGGCGTTTCACCTTCTGCATTCAAGAATTCAATCACACAACGCTGTCTCAAACGAACATCGATGTCGGCCATCTTACAAACTTCTGCTGTGCTGCCACCTGTTGACACAGAAAGTTACTACTGCAGTGGATTGCAGAAGAAGGTTTGAGGAATGGCGCCAAATTAAAATTTTTCACTTAACTTAATTTTTTTAAGTAGAAAAAAAATGGGAGGCATTACTTTTTGACCGACCCTCGTATCTTCGTGGTGATTACGCGAGACGAGCGTGCGTTGAAGTAATATGTTATCCGACTCTTCCCAGAACATGATCTTGTAACGTCTACCAATGGAATTTGTTGAGCGTCTCCCTAACGCTCTCACACCAGCTAAACGATCCCGCTCTTCATTGGATCTTCTCTATCTCTTCTATCAGTCCTATGTGGCAGGGTCCCAGGCAGATGGACAATACTCAATAATCGTTCGGGCGAGCACCTTATAAGCCACTTCCTTCGTGGATGACTTGCATTTCCATTAGATTCTTCCTATGAATCTGAGTCTGGCATCTGCTTCTCCCATTACTTGTTTTACGTGGTCATTTCACTTAATATCGCTCTGGATAGTTACTCCATGACATTTTACGGTGGATAAAGTTTCCAGAGGTTTGTCATCAATAGTGTAGCTGTACAGTAGTGGATTTCGTTTCTTAAAGATGGTTTTCCCCTTCTTTATATACAGTGACCAGAGCCATGGGATTGCGACATGCGCATATACAGATGGCGGTAGTATCGCTTACACAAGGTATAAATGGACAGTGCATTGGCGGAGCCGTCATTTGTACTCAGGTGAGTAATGTGAAATTGTTTTCGATATGATTATGACTGCACGAAGCGAATTATCAGACTTTGAATGCAGAGTTGTAGTTGGAGCTAGACGCTTTGGACACTCCATGTCGGAGATCGCTAGGGAATTCAGTATTTCGAGATCCAAAGTGTCAAGAGTGTGCCGAGAGGACCAAATTTCAGGTATTACATCTCACCACGGACAACGAAACGGCCGACGGGCTTCACTTAACGACCGAGAGTAGCAACGTTTGAGTAGCGTTGTCAGTGCTAACGGAGAAGTAACACGGCATGAAATAATCACGGAAATCAAAGGTGCGACGTACGACGAATGTATCCGTCAGGACAATGCGGCAAAATTTGACGTTGACGGGCTATGGCAGCAGGCGACGTACGCGAGTGCCTTTGCTGACAGCACGACGTCGCCTGCCATGTTTATCCTGTGCTCGTGACGATATCGGTTGGACCCTAGACGACTGGAAAACCGTGGCCTGGTGAGACCTGATGTTGGGGTTCGAGTGTGGCGCAGACCCCACGAAGCCAGCGATCCAGGATGTCAGCAAGGCACTGCGCAAGCTGTGGTGGCTCCATAATAGCGTGGGCTGTCTGTATGGAACTGAACTGATCATTGTCTAGAAATTGTTATGTTCAGGTACTTGGAGACGATTTGCAGCCATTCACGCACTTCATGTTCCCAAACAATGATGGGATTTTTAGGGATGACAATTCACCCTGTCACGGACTACAGCAGTTGTCAGCAAGGCACTGCGCAAGCTCTGGTGGCTCCATAATGGTGTGGGCTATGTCTGTATGGAACTGAACTGATCATTGACTAGAAATTGTTATGTTCAGGTACTTGGAGACGATTTGCAGCCATTCACGCACTTCATGTTCCCAAACAATGATGGGATTTTTAGGGATGACAATTCGCCCTGTCACCGGACTACAGCAGTTGTCAGCAAGGCACTGCGCAAGCTGTGGTGGCTCCATAATGGTGTAGGCTATGTCTGTATGGAACTGAACTGATCATTGACTAGAAATTGTTATGTTCAGGTACTTGGAGACGATTTGCAGCCATTCACGCACTTCATGTTCCCAAACAATGATGGGATTTTTAGGGATGACAATTCACCCTGTCACCGGACTACAGCAGTTGTCAGCAAGGCACTGCGCAAGCTCTGGTGGCTCCATAATGGTGTGGGCTATGTCTGTACGGAACTGAACTGATCATTGACTAGAAATTGTTATGTTCATGTACTTGGAGACGATTTGCAGCCAACCACGCACTTCATGTTCCCAAACAATGATGGGATTTTTAGGGATGACAATTCACCCTGTCACCGGACTACAGCAGTTGTCAGCAAGGCACTGCGCAAGCTGTGGTGGCTCCATAATGGTGTGGGCTATGTCTGTATGGAAATGAACTGATCATTGACTAGAAATTGTTATGTTCATGTACTTGGAGACGATTTGCAGCCAACCACGCACTTCATGTTCCCAAACAATGATGGGATTTTTAGGGATGACAATTCACCCTGTCACCGGACTACAGCAGTTGTCAGCAAGGCACTGCGCAAGGTTTGGTGGCTCCATAATGGCGTGGGCTGTCTGTATGGAACTGAACTGATCATTGTCTAGAAATTGTTATGTTCAGGTACTTGGAGACGATTTGCAGCCATTCACGCACTTCATGTTCCCAAACAATGATGGGATTTTTAGGGATGACAATTCACCCTGTCACCGGACTACAGCAGTTGTCAGCAAGGCACTGCGCAAGCTCTGGTGGCTCCATAATGGTGTGGGCTATGTCTGTATGGTAATGAACTGATCATTGACTAGAAATTGTTATGTTCAGGTACTTGGAGACGATTTGCAGCCATTCACGCACTTCATGTTCCCAAACAATGATGGGATTTTTAGGGATGACAATTCACCCTGTCACCGGACTACAGCAGTTGTCAGCAAGGCACTGCGCAAGCTCTGGTGGCTCCATAATGGTGTGGGCTATGTCTGTATGGAAATGAACTGATCATTGACTAGAAATTGTTATGTTCAGGTACTTGGAGACGATTTGCAGCCATTCACGCACTTCATGTTCCCAAACAATGATGGGATTTTTAGGGATGACAATTCACCCTGTCACCGGACTACAGCAGTTGTCAGCAAGGCACTGCGCAAGCTGTGGTGGCTCCATAATGGTGTGGGCTATGTCTGTATGGAACTGAACTGATCATTGACTAGAAATTGTTATGTTCAGGTACTTGGAGACGATTTGCAGCCATTAACGCACTTCATGTTCCCAAACAATGATGGGATTTTTAGGGATGACAATTCACCCTGTCACCGGACTACAGCAGTTGTCAGCAAGGCACTGCGCAAGCTGTGGTGGCTCCATAATGGTGTGGGCTATGTCTGTATGGAACTAAACTGATCATTGACTAGAAATTGTTATGTTCATGTACTTGGAGACGATTTGCAGCCAACCACGCACTTCATGTTCCCAAACAATGATGGGATTTTTAGGGATGACAATTCACCCTGTCACCGGACTACAGCAGTTGTCAGCAAGGCACTCCGCAAGCTCTGGTGGCTCCATAATGGTGTGGGCTATGTCTGTATGGAACTGAACTGATCATTGACTAGAAATTGTTATGTTCAGGTACTTGGAGACGATTTGCAGCCATTCACGCACTTCATGTTCCCAAACAATGATGGGATTTTTAGGGAGGACAATTCACCCTGTCACCGGACTACAGCAGTTGTCAGCAAGGCACTGCGCAAGCTGTGGTGGCTCCATAATGGTGTGGGCTATGTCTGTATGGAACTGAACTGATCATTGACTAGAAATTGTTATGTTCAGGTACTTGGAGACGATTTGCAGCCATTCACGCACTTCATGTTCCCAAACAATGATGGGATTTTTAGGGATGACAATTCACCCTGTCACCGGACTACAGCAGTTGTCAGCAAGGCACTGCGCAAGCTGTGGTGGCTCCATAATGGTGTGGGCTATGTCTGTATGGAACTGAACTGATCATTGACTAGAAATTGTTATGTTCAGGTTCTTGGAGACGATTTGCAGCCATTCACGCACTTCATGTTCCCAAACAATGATGGGATTTTTATGGATGACAATTCACCCTGTCACCGGACTACAGCAGTTGTCAGCAAGGCACTGCGCAAGCTGTGGTGGCTCCATAATGGTGTGGGCTATGTCTGTATGCAACTGAACTTACCATTGACTAGAAATTGTTATGTTCAGGTACTTGGAGACGATTTGCAGCCATACACGCACTTCATGTTCCCAAACAATGATGGGATTTTTAGGGATGACAATTCACCCTGTCACCGGACTACAGCAGTTGTCAGCAAGGCACTGCGCAAGCTGTGGTGGCTCCATAATGGTGTGGGCTATGTCTGTATGGAACTGAACTGACCATTGACTAGAAATTGTTATGTTCAGGTACTTGGAGACGATTTGCAGCCATACACGCACTTCATGTTCCCAAACAATGATGGGATTTTTAGGGATGACAATTCACCCTGTCACCGGACTACAGCAGTTGTCAGCAAGGCACTGCGCAAGCTGTGGTGGCTCCATAATGGTGTGGGCTATGTCTGTATGGAACTGAACTGATCACTGACTAGAAATTGTTATGTTCAGGTACTTGGAGACGATTTGCAGCCATTCACGCACTTCATGTTCCCAAACAATGATGGGATTTTTAGGGATGACAATTCACCCTGTCACCGGACTACAACAATTGTCAGCAAGGCACTGCGCAAGCTGTGGTGGCTCCATAATGGTGTGGGCTATGTCTGTATGGAACTGAACTGATCATTGACTAGAAATTGTTATGTTCAGGTACTTGGAGACGATTTGCAGCCATTCACGCACTTCATGTTCCCAAACAATGATGGGATTTTTAGGGATGACAATTCACCCTGTCACCGGACTACAGCAGTTGTCAGCAAGGCACTGCGCAAGCTCTGGTGGCTCCATAATGGTGTAGGCTATGTCTGTATGGAACTGAACTGATGATTGACAGGAAATTGTTATGTTCAGGTACTTGGAGACGATTTGCAGCCATTCACGCACTTCATGTTCCCAAACAATGATGGGATTTTTAGGGATGACAATTCACCCTGTCACCGGACTACAGCAGTTGTCAGCAAGGCACTGCGCAAGCTGTGGTGGCTCCATAATGGTGTGGGCCATGTCTGTATGGAACTCAACTGATCATTGACTAGAAATTGTTATGTTCATGTACTTGGAGACGATTTGCAGCCATTCACGCACTTCATGTTCCCAAACAATGATGGGATTTTTAGGGATGACAATTCACCCTGTCACCGGACTACAGCAGTTGTCAGCAAGGCACTGCGCAAGCTGTGGTGGCTCCATAATAGCGTGGGCTGTCTGTATGGAACTGAACTGATCATTGACTAGAAATTGTTATGTTCAGGTACTTGGAGACGATTTGCAGCCATTCACGCACTTCATGTACGCAAACAATGATGGAATTTTTAGGGATGACAATTCACCCTGTCACCGGACTACAGCAGTTGTCAGCAAGGCACTGCGCAAGCTGTGGTGGCTCCATAATGGTGTGGGCTATGTCTGTATGGAACTGAACTGATCATTGACTAGAAATTGTTATGTTCAGGTACTTGGAGACGATTTGCAGCCATTCACGCACTTCATGTTCCCAAACAATGATGGGATTTTTTGGGATGACAATTCACCCTGTCACCGGACTACAGCAGTTGTCAGCAAGGCACTGCACAAGCTGTGGTGGCTCCATAATGGTGTGGGCTATGTCTGTATGGAACTGAACTGGTCATTGACTAGAAATTGTTATGTTCAGGTACTTGGAGACGATTTGCAGCCATTCACGCACTTCATGTTCCCAAACAATGATGGGATTTTTTGGGATGACAATTCACCCTGTCACCGGACTACAGCAGTTGTCAGCAAGGCACTGCGCAAGCTGTGGTGGCTCCATAATGGCGTGGGCTGTCTGTATGGAACTGAACTGATCATTGTCTAGAAATTGTTATGTTCAGGTACTTGGAGGCGATTTGCAGCCATTCACGCACTTCATGTTCCCAAACAATGATGGGATTTTTAGGGATGACAATTCACCCTGTCACCGGACTACAGCAGTTGTCAGCAAGGCACTGCGCAAGCTGTGGTGGCTCCATAATGGTGTGGGCTATGTCTGTATGGAACTGAACTGATCATTGACTAGAAATTGTTATGTTTAGGTACTTGGAGACGATTTGCAGCCACTCACGCACTTCATGTTCCCAAACAATGATGGGATTTTTAGGGATGACAATTCACCCTGTCACCGGACTACAGCAGTTGTCAGCAAGGCACTGCGCAAGCTGTGGTGGCTCCATAATGGCGTGGGCTGTCTGTATGGAACTGAACTGATCATTGTATAGAAATTGTTATGTTCAGGTACTTGGAGACGATTTGCAGCCATTCACGTACTTCATGTTCCCAAACAATGATGGGTTTTTTAGGGATGACAATTCACCCTGTCACCGGACTACAGCAGTTGTCAGCAAGGCACTGCGCAAGCTGTGGTGGCTCCATAATGGTGTGGGCTATGTCTGTATGGAACTGAACTGATCATTGACTAGAAATTGTTATGTTCAGGTACTTGGAGACGATTTGCAGCCATTCACGCACTTCATGTTCCCAAACAATAATGGGATTTTTAGGGATGACAATTCGCCCTGTCACCGGACTACAGCAGTTGCCAGCAAGGCACTGCGCAAACTCTGGTGGCTCCATAATGGCGTGGGCTGTCTGTATGGAATTGAACTGATCATTGTCTAGAAATTGTTATGTTCAGGTACTTGGAGACGATTTGCAGCCATTCACGCACTTCATGTTCCCAAACAATGATGGGATTTTTAGGGATGATAATTCACCCTGTCACCGGACTACAGCAGTTGTCAGCAAGGCACTGCGCAAGCTCTGGTGGCTCCATAATGGTGTGGGCTATGTCTGTATGGAACTGAACTGATCATTGACTAGAAATTGTTATTTTCAGGTACTTGGAGACGATTTGCAGCCATTCACTTACTTCATGTTCCCAAACAATGATGGGATTTTTAGGGATGACAATTCACCCTGTCACCGGACTACAGCAGTTGTCAGCAAGGCACTGCGCAAGCTCTGGTGGCTCCATAATGGTGTAGGCTATGTCTGTATGGAACTGAACTGATGATTGACAGGAAATTGTTATGTTCAGGTACTTGGAGACGATTTGCAGCCATTCACGCACTTCATGTTCCCAAACAATGATGGGATTTTTAGGGATGACAATTCACCCTGTCACCGGACTACAGCAGTTGTCAGCAAGGCACTGCGCAAGCTGTGGTGGCTCCATAATGGTGTGGGCTATGTCTGTATGGAACTAAACTGATCATTGACTAGAAATTGTTATGTTCATGTACTTGGAGACGATTTGCAGCCAACCACGCACTTCATGTTCCCAAACAATGATGGGATTTTTAGGGATGACAATTCACCCTGTCACCGGACTACAGCAGTTGTCAGCAAGGCACTCCGCAAGCTCTGGTGGCTCCATAATGGTGTGGGCTATGTCTGTATGGAACTGAACTGATCATTGACTAGAAATTGTTATGTTCAGGTACTTGGAGACGATTTGCAGCCATTCACGCACATCATGTTCCCAAACAATGATGGGATTTTTAGGGATGACAATTCACCCTGTCACCGGACTACAGCAGTTGTCAGCAAGGCACTGCGCAAGCTGTGGTGGCTCCATAATAGCGTGGGCTGTCTGTATGGAACTGAACTGATCATTGTCTAGAAATTGTTATGTTCAGGTACTTGGAGACGATTTGCAGCCATTCACGCACTTCATGTTCCCAAACAATGATGGGATTTTTAGGGATGACAATTCACCCTGTCACCGGACTACAGCAGTTGTCAGCAAGGCACTGCGCAAGCTGTGGTGGCTCCATAATGTTGTGGGCTATGTCTGTATGGAAATGAACTGATCATTGACTAGAAATTGTTATGTTCAGGTACTTGGAGACGATTTGCAGCCATTCACGCACTTCATGTTCCCAAACAATGATGGGATTTTTAGGGATGACAATTCGCCCTGTCACCGGACTACAGCAGTTGTCAGCAAGGCACTGCGCAAGCTGTGGTGGCTCCATAATGGTGTGGGCTATGTCTGTATGGAACTGAACTGATCATTGACTAGAAATTGTTATGTTCAGGTACTTGGAGACGATTTGCAGCCATTCACGCACTTCATGTTCCCAAACAATGATGGGATTTTTAGGGAGGACAATTCACCCTGTCACCGGACTACAGCAGTTGTCAGCAAGGCACTGCGCAAGCTGTGGTGGCTCCATAATGGTGTGGGCTATGTCTGTATGGAACTGAACTGATCATTGACTAGAAATTGTTATGTTCAGGTACTTGGAGACGATTTGCAGCCATTCACGCACTTCATGTTCCCAAACAATGATGGGTTTTTTAGGGATGACAATTCACCCTGTCACCGGACTACAGCAGTTGTCAGCAAGGCACTGCGCAAGCTGTGGTGGCTCCATAATGGTGTGGGCTATGTCTGTATGGAACTGAACTGATCATTGACTAGAAATTGTTATGTTCAGGTTCTTGGAGACGATTTGCAGCCATTCACGCACTTCATGTTCCCAAACAATGATGGGATTTTTATGGATGACAATTCACCCTGTCACCGGACTACAGCAGTTGTCAGCAAGGCACTGCGCAAGCTGTGGTGGCTCCATAATGGTGTGGGCTATGTCTGTATGGAACTGAACTGACCATTGACTAGAAATTGTTATGTTCAGGTACTTGGAGACGATTTGCAGCCATACACGCACTTCATGTTCCCAAACAATGATGGGATTTTTAGGGATGACAATTCACCCTGTCACCGGACTACAGCAGTTGTCAGCAAGGCACTGCGCAAGCTGTGGTGGCTCCATAATGGTGTGGGCTATGTCTGTATGGAACTGAACTGACCATTGACTAGAAATTGTTATGTTCAGGTACTTGGAGACGATTTGCAGCCATTCACGCACTTCATGTTCCCAAACAATGATGGGATTTTTAGGGATGACAATTCACCCTGTCACCGGACTACAGCAGTTGTCAGCAAGGCACTGCGCAAGCTGTGGTGGCTCCATAATGGTGTGGGCTATGTCTGTATGGAACTGAACTGATCATTGACTAGAAATTGTTATGTTTAGGTACTTGGAGACGATTTGCAGCCACTCACGCACTTCATGTTCCCAAACAATGATGGGATTTTTAGGGATGACAATTCACCCTGTCACCGGACTACAGCAGTTGTCAGCAAGGCACTGCGCAAGCTGTGGTGGCTCCATAATGGCGTGGGCTGTCTGTATGGAACTGAACTGATCATTGTCTAGAAATTGTTATGTTCAGGTACTTGGAGACGATTTGCAGCCATTCACGCACTTCATGTTCCCAAACAATGATGGGTTTTTTAGGGATGACAATTCACCCTGTCACCGGACTACAGCAGTTGTCAGCAAGGCACTGCGCAAGCTGTGGTGGCTCCATAATGGTGTGGGCTATGTCTGTATGGAACTGAACTGATCATTGACTAGAAATTGTTATGTTCAGGTACTTGGAGACGATTTGCAGCCATTCACGCACTTCATGTTCCCAAACAATAATGGGATTTTTAGGGATGACAATTCGCCCTGTCACCGGACTACAGCAGTTGCCAGCAAGGCACTGCGCAAACTCTGGTGGCTCCATAATGGCGTGGGCTGTCTGTATGGAACTGAACTGATCATTGTCTAGAAATTGTTATGTTCAGGTACTTGGAGACGATTTGCAGCCATTCACGCACTTCATGTTCCCAAACAATGATGGGATTTTTAGGGATGACAATTCACCCTGTCACCGGACTACAGCAGTTGTCAGCAAGGCACTGCGCAAGCTCTGGTGGCTCCATAATGGTGTGGGCTATGTCTGTATGGAACTGAACTGATCATTGACTAGAAATTGTTATGTTCAGGTACTTGGAGACGATTTGCAGCCATTCACGCACTTCATGTTCCCAAACAATGATGGGATTTTTAGGGATGACAATTCACCCTGTCACCGGACTACAGCAGTTGTCAGCAAGGCACTGCGCAAGCTCTGGTGGCTCCATAATGGTGTAGGCTATGTCTGTATGGAACTGAACTGATGATTGACAGGAAATTGTTATGTTCAGGTACTTGGAGACGATTTGCAGCCATTCACGCACTTCATGTTCCCAAACAATGATGGGATTTTTAGGGATGACAATTCACCCTGTCACCGGACTACAGCAGTTGTCAGCAAGGCACTGCGCAAGCTGTGGTGGCTCCATAATGGTGTGGGCCATGTCTGTATGGAACTCAACTGATCATTGACTAGAAATTGTTATGTTCAGGTACTTGGAGACGATTTGCAGCCATTCACGCACTTCATGTACGCAAACAATGATGGAATTTTTAGGGATGACAATTCACCCTGTCACCGGACTACAGCAGTTGTCAGCAAGGCACTGCGCAAGCTGTGGTGGCTCCATAATGGTGTGGGCTATGTCTGTATGGAACTGAACTGATCATTGACTAGAAATTGTTATGTTCAGGTACTTGGAGACGATTTGCAGCCATTCACGCACTTCATGTTCCCAAACAATGATGGGATTTTTTGGGATGACAATTCACCCTGTCACCGGACTACAGCAGTTGTCAGCAAGGCACTGCACAAGCTGTGGTGGCTCCATAATGGTGTGGGCTATGTCTGTATGGAACTGAACTGGTCATTGACTAGAAATTGTTATGTTCAGGTACTTGGAGACGATTTGCAGCCATTCACGCACTTCATGTTCCCAAACAATGATGGGATTTTTTGGGATGACAATTCACCCTGTCACCGGACTACAGCAGTTGTCAGCAAGGCACTGCGCAAGCTGTGGTGGCTCCATAATGGCGTGGGCTGTCTGTATGGAACTGAACTGATCATTGTCTAGAAATTGTTATGTTCAGGTACTTGGAGGCGATTTGCAGCCATTCACGCACTTCATGTTCCCAAACAATGATGGGATTTTTAGGGATGACAATTCACCCTGTCACCGGACTACAGCAGTTGTCAGCAAGGCACTGCGCAAGCTGTGGTGGCTCCATAATGGTGTGGGCTATGTCTGTATGGAACTGAACTGATCATTGACTAGAAATTGTTATGTTTAGGTACTTGGAGACGATTTGCAGCCACTCACGCACTTCATGTTCCCAAACAATGATGGGATTTTTAGGGATGACAATTCACCCTGTCACCGGACTACAGCAGTTGTCAGCAAGGCACTGCGCAAGCTGTGGTGGCTCCATAATGGCGTGGGCTGTCTGTATGGAACTGAACTGATCATTGTCTAGAAATTGTTATGTTCAGGTACTTGGAGACGATTTGCAGCCATTCACGCACTTCATGTTCCCAAACAATGATGGGATTTTTAGGGATGACAATTCACCCTGTCACCGGACTACAGCAGTTGTCAGCAAGGCACTGCGCAAGCTGTGGTGGCTCCATAATGGTGTGGGCTATGTCTGTATGGAACTGAACTGATCATTGACTAGAAATTGTTATGTTCAGGTACTTGGAGACGATTTGCAGCCATTCACGCACTTCATGTTCCCAAACAATGATGGGATTTTTAGGGATGACAATTCACCCTGTCACCGGACTACAGTAGTTGTCAGCAAGGCACTGCGCAAGCTGTGGTGGCTCCATAATGGTGTGGGCTATGTCTGTATGGAACTGAGATGATCATTGACTAGAAATTGTAATGTTCAGGTACTTGGAGACGATTTGCAGCCACTCACGCACTTCATGTTCCCAAACAATGATGGGATTTTTAGGGATGACAATTCACCCTGTCACCGGACTACAGCAGTTGTCAGCAAGGCACTGCGCAAGCTCTGGTGGCTCCATAATGGCGTGGGCTGTCTGTATGGAACTGAACTGATCATTGACTAGAAATTGTTATGTTCAGGTTCTTGGAGACGATTTGCAGCCATTCACGCACTTCATGTTCCCAAACAATGATGGGATTTTTAGGGATGACAATTCACCCTGTCACCGGACTACAGCAGTTGTCAGCAAGGCACTGCGCAAGCTCTGATGGCTCCATAATGGTGTGGGCTATGTCTGTATGGAACTGAACTGATGATTGACAGGAAATTGTTATGTTCAGGTACTTGGAGACGATTTGCAGCCATTCACGCACTTCATGTTCCCAAACAATGATGGGATTTTTAGGGATGACAATTCACCCTGTCACCGGACTACAGCAGTTGTCAGCAAGGCACTGCGCAAGCTGTGGTGGCTCCATAATGGTGTGGGCCATGTCTGTATGGAACTCAACTGATCATTGACTAGAAATTGTTATGTTCAGGTACTTGGAGACGATTTGCAGCCATTCACGCACTTCATGTTCCCAAACAATGATGGGATTTTTAGGGATGACAATTCACCCTGTCACCGGACTACAGCAGTTGTCAGCAAGGCACTGCACAAGCTGTGGTGGCTCCATAATAGCGTGGGCTGTCTGTATGGTACTGAACTGATCATTGACTAGAAATTGTTATGTTCAGGTACTTGGAGACGATTTGCAGCCATTCACGCACTTCATGTACGCAAACAATGATGGAATTTTTAGGGATGACAATTCACCCTGTCACCATACTACAGCAGTTGTCAGCAAGGCACTGCGCAAGCTGTGGTGGCTCCATAATGGTGTGGGCTATGTCTGTATGGAACTGAACTGATCATTGACTAGAAATTGTTATGTTCAGGTACTTGGAGACGATTTGCAGCCATTCACGCACTTCATGTTCCCAAACAATGATGGGATTTTTTGGGATGACAATTCACCCTGTCACCGGACTACAGCAGTTGTCAGCAAGGCACTGCACAAGCTGTGGTGGCTCCATAATGGTGTGGGCTATGTCTGTATGGAACTGAACTGGTCATTGACTAGAAATTGTTATGTTCAGGTACTTGGAGACGATTTGCAGCCATTCACGCACTTCATGTTCCCAAACAATGATGGGATTTTTTGGGATGACAATTCACCCTGTCACCGGACTACAGCAGTTGTCAGCAAGGCACTGCGCAAGCTGTGGTGGCTCCATAATGGCGTGGGCTGTCTGTATGGAACTGAACTGATCATTGTCTAGAAATTGTTATGTTCAGGTACTTGGAGGCGATTTGCAGCCATTCACGCACTTCATGTTCCCAAACAATGATGGGATTTTTAGGGATGACAATTCACCCTGTCACCGGACTACAGCAGTTGTCAGCAAGGCACTGCGCAAGCTGTGGTGGCTCCATAATGGTGTGGGCTATGTCTGTATGGAACTGAACTGATCATTGACTAGAAATTGTTATGTTTAGGTACTTAAAGACGATTTGCAGCCACTCACGCACTTCATGTTCCCAAACAATGATGGGATTTTTAGGGATGACAATTCACTTTGTCACCGGACTACAGCAGTTGTCAGCAAGGCACTGCGCAAGCTGTGGTGGCTCCATAATGGCGTGGGCTGTCTGTATGGAACTGAACTGATCATTGTCTAGAAATTGTTATGTTCAGGTACTTGGAGACGATTTGCAGCCATTCACGCACTTCATGTTCCCAAACAATGATGGGTTTTTTAGGGATGACAATTCACCCTGTCACCGGACTACAGCAGTTGTCAGCAAGGCACTGCGCAAGCTGTGGTGACTCCATAATGGTGTGGGCTATGTCTGTATGGAACTGAACTGATCATTGACTAGAAATTGTTATGTTCAGGTACTTGGAGACGATTTGCAGCCATTCACGCACTTCATGTTCCCAAACAATAATGGGATTTTTAGGGATGACAATTCGCCCTGTCACCGGACTACAGCAGTTGCCAGCAAGGCACTGCGCAAACTCTGGTGGCTCCATAATGGTGTGGGCTGTCTGTATGGAACTGAACTGATCATTGACTAGAAATTGTTATGTTCAGGTACTTGGAGACGATTTGCAGCCATTCACGCACTTCATGTTCCCAAACAATGATGGGATTTTTAGGGATGACAATTCACCCTGTCACCGGACTACAGCAGTTGTCAGCAAGGCACTGCGCAAGCTCTGGTGGCTCCATAATGGTGTAGGCTATGTCTGTATGGAACTGAACTGATCATTGACTAGAAATTGTTATGTTCAGGTACTTGGAGACGATTTGCAGCCATTCACGCACTTCATGTTCCCAAACAATGATGGGATTTTTAGGGATGACTATTCACCCTGTCACCGGACTACAGCAGTTGTCAGCAAGGCACTGCGCAAGCTGTGGTGGCTCCATAATGGTGTGGGCCATGTCTGTATGGAACTCAACTGATCAATGACTAGAAATTGTTATGTTCAGGTACTTGGAGACGATTTGCAGCCATTCACGCACTTCATGTTCCCAAACAATGATGGGATTTTTAGGGATGACAATTCACCCTGTCAATGGACTACAGCAGTTGTCAGCAAGGCACTGCGCAAGCTGTGGTGGCCCCATAATAGTGTGGGCTATGTCTGTATGGAACTGAACTGATCATTGACTAGAAATTGTTATGTTCAGGTACTTGGAGACGATTTGCAGCCACTCACGCTCTTCATGTTCCCAAACAATGATGGGATTTTTTGGGATGACAATTCACCCTGTCACCGGACTACAGCAGTTGTCAGCAAGGCACTGCGCAAGCTCTGGTGGCCCCATAATGGTGTGGGCTATGTCTGTATGGAACTGAACTGATCATTGACTAGAAATTGTTATGTTCAGGTACTTGGAGACGATTTGCAGCCATTCACGCACTTCATGTTCCCAAACAATGATGGGATTTTTAGGGATGACAATTCACCCTGTCACCGGACTACAGCAGTTGTCAGCAAGGCACTGCACAAGCTCTGGAGGCTCCATAATGGCGTGGGCTGGCTGTATGGAACTGAACTGATCATTGACTAGAAATTGTTATGTTCAGGTACTTGGAGACGATTTGCAGCCATTCACGCACTTCATGTTCCCAAACAATGATGGGATTTTTTGGGATGACAATTCACCCTGTCACCGGACTACAGCAGTTGTCAGCAAGGCACTGCGCAAGCTGTGGTGGCTCCATAATGGTGTGGGCTATGTCTGTATGGAACTGAACTGATCATTGACTAGAAATTGTTATGTTCAGGTACTTGGAGACGATTTGCAGCCATTCACGCACTTCATGTTCCCAAACAATAATGGGATTTTTAGGGATGACAATTCGCCCTGTCACCAGACTACAGCAGTTGCCAGCAAGGCACTGCGCAAACTCTGGTGGCTCCATAATGGTGTGGGCTGTCTGTATGGAACTGAACTGATCATTGTCTAGAAATTGTTATGTTCAGGTACTTGGAGACGATTTGCAGCCATTCACTCACTTCATGTTCCCAAACAATGATGGGATTTTTAGGGATGACAATTCACCCTGTCACCGGACTACAGCAGTTGTCAGCAAGGCACTGCGCAAGCTCTGGTGGCTCCATAATGGTGTGGGCTATGTCTGTATGGAACTGAACTGATCATTGACTAGAAATTGTTATGTTCAGGTACTTGGAGACGATTTGCAGCCATTCACGCACTTCATGTTCCCAAACAATGATGGGATTTTTAGGGATGACAATTCACCCTGTCACCGGACTACAGCAGTTGTCAGCAAGGCACTGCGCAAGCTGTGGTGGCTCCATAATGGTGTAGGCTATGTCTGTATGGAACTGAACTGATGATTGACAGGAAATTGTTATGTTCAGGTACTTGGAGACGATTTGCAGCCATTCACGCACTTCATGTTCCCAAACAATGATGGGATTTTTAGGGATGACAATTCACCCTGTCACCGGACTACAGCAGTTGTCAGCAAGGCACTGCGCAAGCTGTGGTGGCTCCATAATGGTGTGGGCCATGTCTGTATGGAACTCAACTGATCATTGACTAGAAATTGTTATGTTCAGGTACTTGGAGACGATTTGCAGCCATTCACGCACTTCATGTTCCCAAACAATGATGGGATTTTTAGGGATGACAATTCACCCTGTCACCGGACTACAGCAGTTGTCAGCAAGGCACTGCGCAAGCTGTGGTGGCTCCATAATGGTGTGGGCTATGTCTGTATGGAACTGAACTGATCATTGACTAGAAATTGTTATGTTCAGGTACTTGGAGACGATTTGCAGCCACTCACGCTCTTCATGTTCCCAAACAATGATGGGATTTTTTGGGATGACAATTCACCCTGTCACCGGACTACAGCAGTTGTCAGCAAGGCACTGCGCAAGCTCTGGTGGCCCCATAATGGTGTGGGCTATGTCTGTATGGAACTGAACTGATCATTGACTAGAAATTGTTATGTTCAGGTACTTGGAGACGATTTGCAGCCATTCACGCACTTCATGTTCCCAAACAATGATGGGATTTTTAGGGATGACAATTCACCCTGTCACCGGACTACAGCAGTTGTCAGCAAGGCACTGCACAAGCTCTGGAGGCTCCATAATGGCGTGGGCTGGCTGTATGGAACTGAACTGATCATTGACTAGAAATTGTTATGTTCAGGTACTTGGAGACGATTTGCAGCCATTCACGCATTTCATGTTCCCAAACAATGATGGGATTTTTAGGGATGACAATTCACCCTGTCACCGGACTACAGCAGTTGTCAGCAAGGCACTGCGCAAGCTCTGGTGGCTCCATAATGGTGTAGGCTATGTCTGTATGGAACTGAACTGATCATTGACTAGAAATTGTTATGTTTAGGTACTTGGAGACGATTTGCATCCATTCACGCACTTCATGTTCCCAAACAATGATGGGATTTTTAGGGATGACAATTCACCCTGTCACCGGACTACAGCAGTTGTCAGCAAGGCACTGCGCAAGCTGTGGTGGCTCCATAATGGCGTGGGCTGTCTGTATGGAACTGAACTGATCATTGTCTAGAAATTGTTATGTTCAGGTACTTGGAGACGATTTGCAGCCATTCACGCACTTCATGTTCACAAACAATGATGGGATTTTTAGGGATGACAATTCACCCTGTCACCAGACTACAGCAGTTGTCAGCAAGGCACTGCGCAAGCTGTGGTGGCTCCATAATGGTGTGGGCTATGTCTGTATGGAACTGAACTGATCATTGACTAGAAATTGTTATGTTCAGGTACTTGGAGACGATTTGCAGCCATTCACGCACTTCATGTTCCCAAACAATGATGGGATTTTTAGGGATGACAATTCACCCTGTCACCGGACTACAGCAGTTGTCAGCAAGGCACTGCGCAAGCTGTGGTGGCTCCATAATGGTGTGGGCTATGTCTGTATGGAACTGAACTGATCATTGACTAGAAATTGTTATGTTCATGTACTTGGAGACGATTTGCAGCCACTCACGCACTTCATGTTCCCAAACAATGATGGGATTTTTAGGGATGACAATTCACCCTGTCACCGGACTACAGCAGTTGTCAGCAAGGCACTGCGCAAGCTCTGGTGGCTCCATAATGGCGTGGGCTGTCTGTATGGAACTGAACTGATCATTGACTAGAAATTGTTATGTTCAGGTACTTGGAGACGATTTGCAGCCATTCACGCACTTCATGTTCCCAAACAATGATGGGATTTTTAGGGATGACAATTCACCCTGTCACCGGACTACAGCAGTTGTCAGCAAGGCACTGCGCAAGCTCTGGTGGCTCCATAATGGTGTGGGCTGTCTGTATGAACTGAACTGATCATTGTCTAGAAATTGTTATGTTCAGGTACTTGGAGACGATTTGCAGCCACTCACGCACTTCATGTTCCCAAACAATGATGGGATTTTTTGGGATGACAATTCACCCTGTCACCGGACTACAGCAGTTGTCAGCAAGGCACTGCGCAAGCTGTGGTGGCTCCATAATGGCGTGGGCTGTCTGTATGGAACTGAACTGATCATTGTCTAGAAATTGTTATGTTCAGGTTCTTGGAGACGATTTGCAGCCATTCACGCACTTCATGTTCCCAAACAATGATGGGATTGTTAGGGATGACAATTCACCCTGTCACCGGACTACAGCAGTTGTCAGCAAGGCACTGCGCAAGCTCTGGTGGCCCCATAATGGTGTGGGCTATGTCTGTATGGAACTGAACTGATCATTGACTAGAAATTGTTATGTTGAGGTACTTGAAGACGATTTGCAGCCATTCACGCACTTCATGTTCCCAAACAATGATGGGATTTTTAGGGATGACAATTCACCCTGTCACCGGACTACAGCAGTTGTCAGCAAGGCACTGCACAAGCTCTGGAGGCTCCATAATGGCGTGGGCTGTCTGTATGGAACTGAACTGATCATTGACTAGAAATTGTTATGTTCAGGTACTTGGAGACGATTTGCAGCCATTCACGCACTTCATGTTCCCAAACAATGATGGGATTTTTTGGGATGACAATTCACCCTGTCACCGGACTACAGCAGTTGTCAGCAAGGCACTGCGCAAGCTGTGGTGGCTCCATAATGGTGTGGGCTATGACTGTATGGAACTGAACTGATCATTGACTAGAAATTGTTATGTTTAGGTACTTGGAGACGATTTGCATCCATTCACGCACTTCATGTTCCCAAACAATGATGGGATTTTTAGGGATGACAATTCACCCTGTCACCGGACTACAGCAGTTGTCAGCAAGGCACTGCGCAAGCTGTGGTGGCTCCATAATGGCGTGGGCTGTCTGTATGGAACTGAACTGATCATTGTCTAGAAATTGTTATGTTCAGGTACTTGGAGACGATTTGCAGCCATTCACGCACTTCATGTTCCCAAACAATGATGGGATTTTTAGGGATGACAATTCACCCTGTCACCGGACTACAGCAGTTGTCAGCAAGGCACTGCGCAAGCTGTGGTGGCTCCATAATGGTGTGGGCTATGTCTGTATGGAACTGAACTGATCATTGACTAGAAATTGTTATGTTCAGGTACTTGGAGACGATTTGCAGCCATTCACGCATTTCATGTTCCCAAACAATGATGGGATTTTTAGGGATGACAATTCACCCTGTCACCGGACTACAGCAGTTGTCAGCAAGGCACTGCGCAAGCTCTGGTGGCTCCATAATGGTGTGGGCTGTCTGTATGAACTGAACTGATCATTGTCTAGAAATTGTTATGTTCAGGTACTTGGAGACGATTTGCAGCCATTCACGCACTTCATGTTCCCAAACAATGATGGGATTTTTAGGGATGACAATTCACCCTGTCACCGGACTACAGCAGTTGTCAGTAAGGCACTGCGCAAGCTGTGGTGGCTCCATAATGGTGTGGGCTATGTCTGTATGGAACTGAACTAATCATTGACTAGAAATTGTTATGTTCAGGTACTTGGAGACGATTTGCAGCCATTCACGCACTTCATGTTCCCAAACAATGATGGGATTTTTAGGGATGACAATTCACCCTGTCACGGACTACAGCAGTTGTCAGCAAGGCACTGCGCAAGCTGTGGTGGCTCCATAATGGTGTGGGCTATGTCTGTATGGAACTGAACTGATCATTGACTAGAAATTGTTATGTTCAGGTACTTGGAGACGATTTGCACCCATTCACGCACTTCATGTTCCCAAACAATGATGGGATTTTTAGGGATGACAACTCACCCTGTCACCGGACTACAGCAGTTGTCAGCAAGGCACTGCGCAAGCTCTGGTGGCTCCATAATGGCGTGGGCTGTCTGTATGGAACTGAACTGATCATTGTCTAGAAATTGTTATGTTCAGGTACTTGGAGACGATTTGCAGCCATTCACGCACTTCATGTTCCCAAACAATGATGGGATTTTTAGGGATGACAATTCACCCTGTCACCGGACTACAGCAGTTGTCAGCAAGGCACTGCGCAAGCTGTGGTGGCTCCATAATGGTGTGGGCTATGTCTGTATGGAACTGAACTGATCATTGACTAGAAATTGTTATGTTCAGGTACTTGGAGACGATTTGCAGCCATTCTCGCACTTCATGTTCCCAAACAATGATGGGATTTTTAGGGATGACAACTCACCGTGTCACTGGACTACAGCAGTTGTCAGCAAGGCACTGCGCAAGCTCTGGTGGCTCCATAATGGCGTGGGCTGTCTGTATGGAACTGAACTGATCATTGTCTAGAAATTGTTATGTTCAGGTACTTGGAGACGATTTGCAGCCATTCACGCACTTCATGTTCCCAAACAATGATGGGATTTTTAGGGATGACAATTCACCCTGTCACCGGACTACAGCAGTTGTCAGCAAGGCACTGCGCAAGCTCTGGTGGCTCCATAATGGTGTGGGCCATGTCTGTATGGAATTGAACTGATCATTGACTAGAAATTGTTATGTTCAGGTACTTGGAGACGATTTGCAGCCATTCACGCACTTCATGTTCCCAAACAATGATAGGATTTTTAGGGATGACAATTCACCCTGTCACCGGACTACAGCAGTTGTCAGCAAGGCACTGCGCAAGCTCTGGTGGCTCCATAATGGCGTGGGCTGTCTGTATGGAACTGAACTCATCATTGCCTAGAAATTGTTATATTCAGGTACTTGGAGACGATTTGCAGCCATTGACGCACTTCATGTTCCCAAACAAAGATGGGATTTTTAGGGATGACAATTCACCCTGTCACCGGACTACAGCAGTTGTCAGCAAGGCACTGCGCAAGCTGTGGTGGCTCCATAATGGTGTGGGCTATGTCTGTATGGAACTGAACTGATCATTGACTAGAAATTGTTATGTTCAGGTACTTGGAGACGATTTGCAGCCATTCACGCACTTCATGTTCCCAAACAATGATGGGATTTTTAGGGATGACAATTCACCCTGTCACCGGACTACAGCAGTTGTCAGCAAGGCACTGCGCAAGCTGTGGTGGCTCCATAATGGTGTGGGCTATGTCTGTATGGAACTGAACTGATCATTGACTAGAAATTGTTATGTTCAGGTACTTGGAGACGATTTGCAGCCATTCTCGCACTTCATGTTCCCAAACAATGATGGGATTTTTAGGGATGACAACTCACCGTGTCACTGGACTACAGCAGTTGTCAGCAAGGCACTGCGCAAGCTCTGGTGGCTCCATAATGGCGTGGGCTGTCTGTATGGAACTGAACTGATCATTGTCTAGAAATTGTTATGTTCAGGTACTTGGAGACGATTTGCAGCCATTCACGCACTTCATGTTCCCAAACAATAATGGGATTTTTAGGGATGACAATTCGCCCTGTCACCGGACTACAGCAGTTGTCAGCAAGGCACTGCGCAAGCTCTGGTGGCTCCATAATGGCGTGGGCTGTCTGTATGGAACTGAACTGATCATTGTCTAGAAATTGTTATGTTCAGGTACTTGGAGACGATTTGCAGCCATTCACGCACTTCATGTTCCCAAACAATGATGGGATTTTTAGGGATGACAATTCACCCTGTCACCGGACTACAGCAGTTGTCAGCAAGGCACTGCGCAAGCTGTGGTGGCTCCATAATGGTGTGGGCTATGTCTGTATGGAACTGAACTGATCATTGACTAGAAATTGTTATGTTCAGGTACTTGGAGACGATTTGCAGCCATTCACGCACTTCATGTTCCCAAACAATGATGGGATTTTTAGGGATGACAATTCACCCTGTCACCGGACTACAACAGTTGTCAGCATGGCACTGCGCAAGCTGTGGTGGGTCCATAATAGCGTGGGCTGTCTGTATGGAACTGAACTGATCATTGACTAGAAATTGTTATGTTCAGGTACTTGGAGACGATTTGCAGCCATTCACGCACTTCATGTTCGCAAACAATGATATGATTTTTAGGGATGACAATTCACCCTGTCACCGGACTACAGCAGTTGTCAGCAAGGCACTGCGCAAGCTGTGGTGGCTCCATAATGGTGTGGGCTATGTCTGTATGGAACTGAACTGATCATTGACTAGAAATTGTTATGTTCAGGTACTTGGAGACGATTTGCAGCCATTCACGCACTTCATGTTCCCAAACAATGATGGGATTTTTAGGGATGACAATTCACCCTGTCACCGGACTACAGCAGTTGTCAGCAAGGCACTGCGCAAGCTGTGGTGGCTCCATAATGGTGTGGGCTATGTCTGTATGGAACTGAACTGATCATTGACTAGAAATTGTTATGTTCAGGTACTTGGAGACGATTTGCAGCCACTCACGCACTTCATGTTCCCAAACAATGATGGGATTTTTAGGGATGACAATTCACCCTGTCACCGGACTACAGCAGTTGTCAGCAAGGCACTGCGCAAGCTCTGGTGGCTCCATAATGGCGTGGGCTGTCTGTTTGGAACTGAACTGATCATTGTCTAGAAATTGTTATGTTCAGGTACTTGGAGACGATTTGCAGCCATTCACTCACTTCATGTTCCCAAACAATGATGGGATTTTTAGGGATGACAATTCACCCTGTCACCGGACTACAGCAGTTGTCAGCAAGGCACTGCGCAAGCTCTGGTGGCCCCATAATGGTGTGGGCTATGTCTGTATGGAACTGAACTGATCATTGACTAGAAATTGTTATGTTCAGGTACTTGGAGACGATTTGCAGCCATTCACGCACTTCATGTTCCCAAACAATGATGGGATTTTTAGGGATGACAATTCACCCTGTCACCGGACTACAGCAGTTGTCAGCAAGGCACTGCGCAAGCTGTGGTGGCTCCATAATGGTGTGGGCTATGTCTGTATGGAACTGAACTGATCATTGACTAGAAATTGTTATGTTCAGGTACTTGGAGACGATTTGCAGCCATTCACGCACTTCATGTTCCCAAACAATGATGGGATTTTTAGGGATGACAATTCACCCTGTCACCGGACTACAGCAGTTGTCAGCAAGGCACTGCGCAAGCTCTGGTGGCTCCATAATGGTGTCGGCTATGTCTGTATGGAACTGAACTGATCATTGACTAGAAATTGTTATGTTCAGGTACTTGGAGACGATTTGCAGCCATTCACGCACTTCATGTTCCCAAAAAATGATGGGATTTTTAGGGATGACAATTCACCCTGTCACCGGACTACAGCAGTTGTCAGCAAGGCACTGCGCAAGCTCTGGTGGCTCCATAATGGTGTGGGCTGTCTGTATGAACTGAACTGATCATTGTCTAGAAATTGTTATGTTCAGGTACTTGGAGACGATTTGCAGCCATTCACGCACTTCATGTTCCCAAACAATGATGGGATTTTTATGGATGACAATTCACCCTGTCACCGGACTACAGCAGTTGTCAGCAAGGCACTGCGCAAGCTGTGGTGGCTCCATAATGGTGTGGGCTATGTCTGTATGGAACTGAACTGATCATTGACTAGAAATTGTTATGTTTAGGTACTTGGAGACGATTTGCATCCATTCACGTACTTCATGTTCCCAAACAATGATGGGATTTTTAGGGATGACAATTCACCCTGTCACCGGACTACAGCAGTTGTCAGCAAGGCACTGCGCAAGCTGTGGTGGCTCCATAATGGTGTGGGCTATGTCTGTATGGAACTGAACTGATCATTGACTAGAAATTGTTATGTTCAGGTACTTGGAGACGATTTGCAGCCATTCACGCACTTCATGTTCCCAAACAATGATGGGATTTTTAGGGATGACAATTCACCCTGTCACCGGACTACAGCAGTTGTCAGCAAGGCACTGCGCAAGCTCTGGTGGCTCCATAATGGTGTCGGCTATGTCTGTATGGAACTGAACTGATCATTGACTAGAAATTGTTATGTTTAGGTACTTGGAGACGATTTGCAGCCATTCACGCACTTCATGTTCCCAAACAATGATGGGATTTTTAGGGATGACAATTCACCCTGTCACCGGACTACAGCAGTTGTCAGCAAGGCACTGCGCAAGCTCTGGTGGCTCCATAATGGTGTGGGCTGTCTGTATGAACTGAACTGATCATTGTCTAGAAATTGTTATGTTCAGGTACTTGGAGACGATTTGCAGCCATTCACGCACTTCATGTTCCCAAACAATGATGGGATTTTTAGGGATGACAATTCACCCTGTCACCGGACTACAGCAGTTGTCAGCAAGGCACTGCGCAAGCTGTGGTGGCTCCATAATGGTGTGGGCTATGTCTGTATGGAACTGAACTGATCATTGACTAGAAATTGTTATGTTCAGGTACTTGGAGACGATTTGCAGCCATTCACGCATTTCATGTTCCCAAACAATGATGGGACTTTTAGGGATGACAATTCACCCTGTCACCGGACTACAACAGTTGTCAGCAAGGCACTGCGCAAGCTGTGGTGGCTCCATAATGGTGTGGGCCATGTCTGTATGGAACTCAACTGATCATTGACTAGAAATTGTTATGTTCAGGTACTTGGAGACGATTTGCAGCCATTCACGCACTTCATGTTCCCAAACAATGATGGGATTTTTAGGGATGACAATTCACCCTGTCACCGGACTACAGCAGTTGTCAGCAAGGCACTGCGCAAGCTGTGGTGGCTCCATAATGGTGTGGGCTATGTCTGTATGGAACTGAACTGATCATTGACTAGAAATTGTTATGTTCAGGTACTTGGAGAAGATTTGCAGCCACTCACGCTCTTCATGTTCCCAAACAATGATGGGATTTTTTGGGATGACAATTCACCCTGTCACCGGACTACAGCAGTTGTCAGCAAGGCACTGCGCAAGCTCTGGTGGCCCCATAATGGTGTGGGCTATGTCTGTATGGAACTGAACTGATCATTGACTAGAAATTGTTATGTTCAGGTACTTGGAGACGATTTGCAGCCATTCACGCACTTCATGTTCCCAAACAATGATGGGATTTTTAGGGATGACAATTCACCCTGTCACCGGACTACAGCAGTTGTCAGCAAGGCACTGCACAAGCTCTGGAGGCTCCATAATGGCGTGGGCTGTCTGTATGGAACTGAACTGATCATTGACTAGAAATTGTTATGTTCAGGTACTTGGAGACGATTTGCAGCCATTCACGCACTTCATGTTCCCAAACAATGATGGGATTTTTTGGGATGACAATTCACCCTGTCACCGGACTACAGCAGTTGTCAGCAAGGCACTGCGCAAGCTGTGGTGGCTCCATAATGGTGTGGGCTATGTCTGTATGGAACTGAACTGATCATTGACTAGAAATTGTTATGTTTAGGTACTTGGAGACGATTTGCATCCATTCACGCACTTCATGTTCCCAAACAATGATGGGATTTTTAGGGATGACAATTCACCCTGTCACCGGACTACAGCAGTTGTCAGCAAGGCACTGCGCAAGCTGTGGTGGCTCCATAATGGCGTGGGCTGTCTGTATGGAACTGAACTGATCATTGTCTAGAAATTGTTATGTTCAGGTACTTGGAGACGATTTGCAGCCATTCACGCACTTCATGTTCCCAAACAATGATGGGATTTTTAGGGATGACAATTCACCCTGTCACCGGACTACAGCAGTTGTCAGCAAGGCACTGCGCAAGCTGTGGTGGCTCCATAATGGTGTGGGCTATGTCTGTATGGAACTGAACTGATCATTGACTAGAAATTGTTATGTTCAGGTACTTGGAGACGATTTGCAGCCATTCACGCACTTCATTTTCCCAAACAATGATGGGATTTTTAGGGATGACAATTCACCCTGTCACCGGACTACAGCAGTTGTCAGCAAGGCACTGCGCAAGCTGTGGTGGCTCCATAATGGTGTGGGCTATGTCTGTATGGAACTGAACTGATCATTGACTAGAAATTGTTATGTTCAGGTACTTGGAGACGATTTGCAGCCAATCACGCACTTCATGTTCCCAAACAATGATGGGATTTTTAGGGATGACAATTCACCCTGTCACCGGACTACAGCAGTTGTCAGCAAGGCACTGCGCAAGCTCTGGTGGCTCCATAATGGCGAGGGCTGTCTGTATGGAACTGAACTGATCATTGACTAGAAATTGTTATGTTCAGGTACTTGGAGACGATTTGCAGCCATTCACGCACTTCATGTTCCCAAACAATGATGGGATTTTTAGGGATGACAATTCACCCTGTCACCGGACTACAGCAGTTGTCAGCAAGGCACTGCGCAAGCTCTGGTGGCTCCATAATGGTGTGGGCTGTCTGTATGAACTGAACTGATCATTGTCTAGAAATTGTTATGTTCAGGTACTTGGAGACGATTTGCAGCCACTCACGCACTTCATGTTCCCAAACAATGATGGGATTTTTAGGGATGACAATTCACCCTGTCACCGGACTACAGCAGTTGTCAGCAAGGCACTGCGCAAGCTCTGGTGGCTCCATAATGGCGTGGGCTGTCTGTATGGAACTGAACTGATCATTGTCTAGAAATTGTTATGTTCAGGTACTTGGAGACGATTTGCAGCCATTCACGCAATTCATGTTCCCAAACAATGATGGGATTGTTAGGGATGACAATTCACCCTGTCACCGGACTACAGCAGTTGTCAGCAAGGCACTGCGCAAGCTCTGGTGGCCCCATAATGGTGTGGGCTATGTCTGTATGGAACTGAACTGATCATTGACTAGAAATTGTTATGTTGAGGTACTTGGAGACGATTTGCAGCCATTCACGCACTTCATGTTCCCAAACAATGATGGGATTTTTAGGGATGACAATTCACCCTGTCACCGGACTACAGCAGTTGTCAGCAAGGCACTGCACAAGCTCTGGAGGCTCCATAATGGCGTGGGCTGTCTGTATGGAACTGAACTGATCATTGACTAGAAATTGTTATGTTCAGGTACTTGGAGACGATTTGCAGCCATTCACGCACTTCATGTTCCCAAACAATGATGGGATTTTTTGGGATGACAATTCACCCTGTCACCGGACTACAGCAGTTGTCAGCAAGGCACTGTGCAAGCTGTGGTGGCTCCATAATGGTGTGGGCTATGACTGTATGGAACTGAACTGATCATTGACTAGAAATTGTTATGTTCAGGTACTTGGAGACGATTTGCATCCATTCACGCACTTCATGTTCCCAAACAATGATGGGATTTTTAGGGATGACAATTCACCCTGTCACCGGACTACAGCAGTTGTCAGCAAGGCACTGCGCAAGCTGTGGTGGCTCCATAATGGCGTGGGCTATGTCTGTATGGAACTGAACTGATCATTGTCTAGAAATTGTTATGTTCAGGTACTTGGAGACGATTTGCAGCCATTCACGCACTTCATGTTCCCAAACAATGATGGGATTTTTAGGGATGACAATTCACCCTGTCACCGGACTACAGCAGTTGTCAGCAAGGCACTGCGCAAGCTCTGGTGGCTCCATAATGGTGTCGGCTATGTCTGTATGGAACTGAACTGATCATTGACTAGAAATTGTTATGTTCAGGTACTTGGAGACGATTTGCAGCCATTCACGCATTTCATGTTCCCAAACAATGATGGGATTTTTAGGGATGACAATTCACCCTGTCACCGGACTACAGCAGTTGTCAGCAAGGCACTGCGCAAGCTCTGGTGGCTCCATAATGGTGTGGGCTGTCTGTATGAACTGAACTGATCATTGTCTAGAAATTGTTATGTTCAGGTACTTGGAGACGATTTGCAGCCATTCACGCACTTCATGTTCCCAAACAATGATGGGATTTTTAGGGATGACAATTCACCCTGTCACCGGACTACAGCAGTTGTCAGCAAGGCACTGCGCAAGCTGTGGTGGCTCCATAATGGTGTGGGCTATGTCTGTATGGAACTGAACTAATCATTGACTAGAAATTGTTATGTTCAGGTACTTGGAGACGATTTGCAGCCATTCACGCACTTCATGTTCCCAAACAATGATGGGATTTTTAGGGATGACAATTCACCCTGTCAACGGACTACAGCAGTTGTCAGCAAGGCACTGCGCAAGCTGTGGTGGCTCCATAATGGTGTGGGCTATGTCTGTATGGAACTGAACTGATCATTGACTAGAAATTGTTATGTTCAGGTACTTGGAGACGATTTGCAGCCATTCTCGCACTTCATGTTCCCAAACAATGATGGGATTTTTAGGGATGACAACTCACCGTGTCACCGGACTACAGCAGTTGTCAGCAAGGCACTGCGCAAGCTCTGGTGGCTCCATAATGGCGTGGGCTGTCTGTATGGAACTGAACTGATCATTGTCTAGAAATTGTTATGTTCAGGTACTTGGAGACGATTTGCAGCCATTCACGCACTTCATGTTCCCAAACAATGATGGGATTTTTAGGGATGACAATTCACCCTGTCACCGGACTACAGCAGTTGTCAGCAAGGCACTGCGCAAGCTCTGGTGGCTCCATAATGGCGTGGGCTGTCTGTATGGAACTGAACTGATCATTGCCTAGAAATTGTTATGTTCAGGTACTTGGAGACGATTTGCAGCCATTGACGCACTTCATGTTCCCAAACAAAGATGGGATTTTTAGGGATGACAATTCACCCTGTCACCGGACTACAGCAGTTGTCAGCAAGGCACTGCGCAAGCTCTGGTGGCTCCATAATGGCGTGGGCTGTCTGTATGGAACTGAACTGATCATTGTCTAGAAATTGTTATGTTCAGGTACTTGGAGACGATTTGCAGCCATTCACGCACTTCATGTTCCCAAACAATGATGGGATTTTTAGGGATGACAATTCACCCTGTCACCGGACTACAGCAGTTGTCAGCAAGGCACTGCGCAAGCTGTGGTGGCTCCATAATGGTGTGGGCTATGTCTGTATGGAACTGAACTGATCATTGACTAGAAATTGTTATGTTCAGGTACTTGGAGACGATTTGCAGCCATTCACGCACTTCATGTTCCCAAACAATGATGGGATTTTTAGGGATGACAATTCACCCTGTCACCGGACTACAGCAGTTGTCAGCATGGCACTGCGCAAGCTGTGGTGGGTCCATAATAGCGTGGGCTGTCTGTATGGAACTGAACTGATCATTGACTAGAATTTGTTATGTTCAGGTACTTGGAGACGATTTGCAGCCATTCACGCACTTCATGTTCGCAAACAAAGATATGATTTTTAGGGATGACAATTCACCCTGTCACCGGACTACAGCAGTTGTCAGCAAGGCACTGCGCAAGCTGTGGTGGCTCCATAATGGTGTGGGCTATGTCTGTATGGAACTGAACTGATCATTGACTAGAAATTGTTATGTTCAGGTACTTGGAGACGATTTGCAGCCATTCACGCACTTCATGTTCCCAAACAATGATGGGATTTTTTGGGATGACAATTCACCCTGTCACCGGACTACAGCAGTTGTCAGCAAGGCACTGGGCAAGCTGTGGTGGCTCCATAATGGTGTGGGCTATGTCTGTATGGAACTGAACTGATCATTGACTAGAAATTGTAATGTTCAGGTACTTGGAGACGATTTGCAGCCACTCACGCACTTCATGTTCCCAAACAATGATGGGATTTTTAGGGATGACAATTCACCCTGTCACCGGACTACAGCAGTTGTCAGCAAGGCACTGCGCAAGCTGTGGTGGCTCCATAATGGCGTGGGCTGTCTGTTTGGAACTGAACTGATCATTGTCTAGAAATTGTTATGTTCAGGTACTTGGAGACGATTTGCAGCCATTCACTCACTTCATGTTCCCAAACAATGATGGGATTTTTAGGGATGACAATTCACCCTGTCACCGGACTACAGCAGTTGTCAGCAAGGCACTGCGCAAGCTCTGGTGGCCCCATAATGGTGTGGGCTATGTCTGTATGGAACTGAACTGATCATTGACTAGAAATTGTTATGTTCAGGTACTTGGAGACGATTTGCAGCCATTCACGCACTTCATGTTCCCAAACAATGATGGGATTTTTAGGGATGACAATTCACCCTGTCACCGGACTACAGCAGTTGTCAGCAAGGCACTGCGCAAGCTGTGGTGGCTCCATAATGGTGTGGGCTATGTCTGTATGGAACTGAACTGATCATTGACTAGAAATTGTTATGTTCAGGTACTTGGAGACGATTTGCAGCCATTCACGCACTTCATGTTCCCAAACAATGATGGGATTTTTAGGGATGACAATTCACCCTGTCACCGGACTACAGCAGTTGTCAGCAAGGCACTGCGCAAGCTCTGGTGGCTCCATAATGGTGTGGGCTGTCTGTATGAACTGAACTGATCATTGTCTAGAAATTGTTATGTTCAGGTACTTGGAGACGATTTGCAGCCATTCACGCACTTCATGTTCCCAAACAATGATGGGATTTTTATGGATGACAATTCACCCTGTCACCGGACTACAGCAGTTGTCAGCAAGGCACTGCGCAAGCTGTGGTGGCTCCATAATGGTGTGGGCTATGTCTGTATGGAACTGAACTGATCATTGACTAGAAATTGTTATGTTTAGGTACTTGGAGACGATTTGCATCCATTCACGCACTTCATGTTCCCAAACAATGATGGGATTTTTAGGGATGACAATTCACCCTGTCACCGGACTACAGCAGTTGTCAGCAAGGCACTGCGCAAGCTGTGGTGGCTCCATAATGGTGTGGGCTATGTCTGTATGGAACTGAACTGATCATTGACTAGAAATTGTTATGTTCAGGTACTTGGAGACGATTTGCAGCCATTCACGCACTTCATGTTCCCAAACAATGATGGGATTTTTAGGGATGACAATTCACCCTGTCACCGGACTACAGCAGTTGTCAGCAAGGCACTGCGCAAGCTCTGGTGGCTCCATAATGGTGTGGGCTGTCTGTATGAACTGAACTGATCATTGTCTAGGAATTGTTATGTTCAGGTACTTGGAGACGATTTGCAGCCATTCACGCACTTCATGTTCCCAAACAATGATGGGATTTTTAGGGATGACAATTCACCCTGTCACCGGACTACAGCAGTTGTCAGCAAGGCACTGCGCAAGCTGTGGTGGCTCCATAATGGTGTGGGCTATGTCTGTATGGAACTGAACTGATCATTGACTAGAAATTGTTATGTTCAGGTACTTGGAGACGATTTGCAGCCATTCACGCATTTCATGTTCCCAAACAATGATGGGACTTTTAGGGATGACAATTCACCCTGTCACCGGACTACAGCAGTTGTCAGCAAGGCACTGCGCAAGCTCTGGTGGCTCCATAATGGTGTGGGCTATGTCTGTATGGAACTGAACTGATCATTGACTAGAAATTGTTATGTTCAGGTACTTGGAGACGATTTAAAGCCATTCACACACTTCATGTTCCCAAACAATGATGGGATTTTTAGAGATGACAACTCACCCTGTCACCGGACTACAGCAGTTGTCAGCAAGGCACTGCGCAAGCTGTGGTGGCTCCATAATGGCGTGGGCTGTCTGTATGGAACTGAACTGATCATTGACTAGAAATTGTTATGTTCAGGTACTTGGAGACGATTTGCAGCCATTCACGCACTTCATGTTCCCAAACAATGATATGATTTTTAGGGATGACAATTCACCCTGTCACCGGACTACAGCAGTTGTCAGCAAGGCACTGCGCAAGCTGTGGTGGCTCCATAATGGTGTGGGCTATGTCTGTATGGAACTGAAGTGATCATTGACTAGAAATTGTTATGTTCAGGTACTTGGAGACGATTTGCAGCCATTCACGCACTTCATGTTCCCAAACAATGATGGGATTTTTTGGGATGACAATTCACCCTGTCACCGGACTACAGCAGTTGTCAGCAAGGCACTGCGCAAGCTGTGGTGGCTCCATAATGGTGTGGGCTATGTCTGTATGGAGCTGAACTGATCATTGACTAGAAATTGTTATGTTCAGGTACTTGGAGACGATTTGCAGCCACTCACGCACTTCATGTTCCCAAACAATGATGGGATTTTTTGGGATGACAATTCACCCTGTCACCGGACTACAGCAGTTGTCAGCAAGGCACTGCGCAAGCTCTGGTGGCTCCATAATGGCGTGGGCTGTCTGTATGGAACTGAACTGATCATTGTCTAGAAATTGTTATGTTCAGGTACTTGGAGACGATTTGCAGCCATTCACGCACTTCATGTTCCCAAACAATGATGGGATTTTTAGGGATGACAATTCACCCTGTCACCGGACTACAGCAGTTGTCAGCAAGGCACTGCGCAAGCTCTGGTGGCTCCATAATGGTGTGGGCTATGTCTGTATGGAACTGAACTGATCATTGTCTAGAAATTGTTACGTTCAGGTACTTGGAGACGATTTGCAGCCATTCACGCACTTCATGTTCCCAAACAATGATGGGATTTTTAGGGATGACAATTCACCCTGTCACCGGACTACAGCAGTTGTCAGCAAGGCACTGCACAAGCTCTGGAGGCTCCATAATGGCGTGGGCAGTCTGTATGGAACTGAACTGATCATTGACTAGAAATTGTTATGTTCAGGTACTTGGAGACGATTTGCAGCCATTCACGCACTTCATGTTCCCAAACAATGATGGGATTTTTAGGGATGACAATTCACCCTGTCACCGGACTACAGCAGTTGTCAGCAAGGCACTGCGCAAGCTGTGGTGGCTCCATAATGGTGTGGGCTATGTCTGTATGGAACTGAACTGATCATTGACTAGAAATTGTTATGTTCAGGTACTTGGAGACGATTTGCAGCCATTCACGCACTTCATGTTCCCAAACAATGATGGGATTTTTAGGGATGACAATTCACCCTGTCACCGGACTACAGCAGTTGTCAGCAAGGCACTGCGCAAGCTCTAGTGGCTCCATAATGGTGTGGGCTATGTCTGTATGGAACTGAACTGATCATTGACTAGAAATTGTTATGTTCAGGTACTTGGAGACGATTTGCAGCCATTCACGCACTTCATGTTCCCAAACAATGATGGGATTTTTAGGGATGACAATTCACCCTGTCACCGGACTACAGCAGTTGTCAGCAAGGCACTGCGCAAGCTCTGGTGGCTCCATAATGGTGTCGGCTATGTCTGTATGGAACTGAACTGATCATTGACTAGAAATTGTTATGTTCAGGTACTTGGAGACGATTTGCAGCCATTCACGCACTTCATGTTCCCAAACAATGATGGGATTTTTAGGGATGACAATTCACCCTGTCACCGGACTACAGCAGTTGTCAGCAAGGCACTGCGCAAGCTCTGGTGGCTCCATAATGGTGTGGGCTGTCTGTATGAAGTGAACTGATCATTGTCTAGAAATTGTTATGTTCAGGTACTTGGAGACGATTTGCAGCCATTCACGCACTTCATGTTCTCAAACAATGATGGGATTTTTAGGGATGACAATTCACCCTGTCACCGGACTACAGCAGTTGTCAGCAAGGCACTGCGCAAGCTCTGGTGGCCCCATAATGGTGTGGGCTATGTCTGTATGGAACTGAACTAATCATTGACTAGAAATTGTTATGTTCAGGTACTTGGAGACGATTTGCAGCCATTCACGCATTTCATGTTCCCAAACAATGATGGGATTTTTAGGGATGACAATTCACCCTGTCACCGGACTACAGCAGTTGTCAGCAAGGCACTGCGCAAGCTCTGGTGGCTCCATAATGGTGTGGGATATGTCTGTATGGAACTGAACTGATCATTGACTAGAAATTGTTATGTTCAGGTACTTGGAGACGATTTGCAGCCATTCATGCACTTCATGTTCCCAAACAATGATGGGATTTTTAGGGATGACAACTCACCCTGTCACCGGACTACAGCAGTTGTCAGCAAGGCACTGCGCAAGCTCTGGTGGCTCCATAATGGCGTGGGCTGTCTGTATGGAACTGAACTGATCATTGTCTAGAAATTGTTATGTTCAGGTACTTGGAGACGATTTGCAGCCATTCACGCACTTCATGTTCCCAAACAATGATGGGATTTTTAGGGATGACAATTCACCCTGTCACCGGACTACAGCAGTTGTCAGCAAGGCACTGCGCAAGCTGTGGTGGCTCCATAATGGTGTGGGCTATGTCTGTATGGAACTGAACTGATCATTGACTAGAAATTGTTATGTTCAGGTACTTGGAGACGATTTGCAGCCATTCACGCACTTCATGTTCCCATACAATGATGGGATTTTTAGGGATGACAATTCACCCTGTCACCGGACTACAGCAGTTGTCAGCAAGGCACTGCGCAAGCTCTGGTGGCTCCATAATGGCGTGGGCTGTCTGTATGGAACTGAACTGATCATTGTCTAGAAATTGTTATGTTCAGGTACTTGGAGACGATTTGCAGCCTTTGACGCACTTCATGTTCCCAAACAAAGATGGGATTTTTAGGGATGACAATTCACCCTGTCACCGGACTACAGCAGTTGTCAGCAAGGCACTGCGCAAGCTCTGGTGGCTCCATAATGGTGTGGGCTATGTCTGTATGGAACTGAACTGATCATTGACTAGAAATTGTTATGTTCAGGTACTTGGAGACGATTTGCAGCCATTCACGCACTTCATGTTCCCAAACAATGATGGGATTTTTATGGACGACAATTCACCCTGTCACCGGACTACAGCAGTTGTCAGCAAGGCACTGCGCAAGCTCTGGTGGCTCCATAATGGTGTGGGCTATGTCTGTATGGAACTGAACTGATCATTGACTAGAAATTGTTATGTTCAGGTACTTGGAGACGATTTGCAGCCATTCACGCACTTCATGTTCCCAAACAATGATGGGATTTTTAGGGATGACAATTCACCCTGTCACCGGACTACAGCAGTTGTCAGCAAGGCACTGCGGAAGCTCTGGTGGCTCCATAATGGTGTGGGCTATGTCTGTATGGAACTGAACTGATCATTGACTAGAAATTGTTATGTTCAGGTACTTGGAGACGATTTGCAGCCATTCACGCACTTCATGTTCCCAAACAATGATGGGATTTTTAGGGATGACAATTCACCCTGTCACCGGACTACAGCAGTTGTCAGCAAGGCACTGCACAAGCTCTGGTGGCTCCATAATGGCGTCGGCTGTCTGTATGGAACTGAACTGATCATTGTCTAGAAATTGTTATGTTCAGGTACTTGGAGACGATTTGCAGCCATTCACGCACTTCATGTTCCCAAACAATGATGGGATTTTTAGGGATGACAATTCACCCTGTCACCGGACTACAGCAGTTGTCAGCAAGGCACTGCGGAAGCTCTGGTGGCTCCATAATGGTGTGGGCTATGTCTGTATGGAACTGAACAGATCATTGACTAGAAATTGTTATGTTCAGGTACTTGGAGACGATTTCCAGCCATTCACGCACTTCATGTTACCAAACAATGATGGGATTTTTAGGGATGACAATTCACCCTGTCACCGGACTACAGCAGTTGTCAGCATGGCACTGCGCAAGCTCTGGTGGCTCCATAATGGCGTGGGCTGTCTGTATGGAACTAAACTGATCATTGTCTAGAAATTGTTATGTTCAGGTACTTGGAGACGATTTGCAGCCATTGACGCACTTCATGTTCCAAAACAATGATGGGATTTTTAGGGATGACAATTCACCCTGTCACCGGACTACAGCAGTTGTCAGCAAGGCACTGCGCAAGCTGTGGTGGCTCCATAATGGTGTGGGCTATGTCTGTATGGAACTGAACTGATCATTGACTAGAAATTGTTATGTTCAGGTACTTGGAGACGATTTGCAGCCATTCACGCACTTCATGTTCCCAAACAATGATGGGATTTTTAGGGATGACAATTCACCCTGTCACCGGACTACAGCAGTTGTCAGCAAGGCACTGCGCAAGCTCTGGTGGCTCCATAATGGCGTGGGCTGTCTGTATGGAACTGAACTGATCATTGTCTAGAAACTGTTATGTTCAGGTACTTGGAGACGATTTGCAGCCATTCACACATTTCATGTTCCCAAACAATGATGGGATTTTTAGGGATGACAATTCACCCTGTCACCGGACTACAGCAGTTGTCAGCAAGGCACTGCGCAAGCTGTGGTGGCTCCATAATGGTGTGGGCTATGTCTGTATGGAACTGAACTGATCATTGACTAGAAATTGTTATGTTCAGGTACTTGGAGACGATTTGCAGCCATTCACGCACTTCATGTTCCCAAACAATGATGGGATTTTTAGGGATGACAATTCACCCTGTCACCGGACTACAGCAGTTGTCAGCAAGACACTGCGCAAGCTCTGGTGGCTCCATAATGGCGTGGGCTGTCTGTATGGAACTGAACTGATCATTGTCTAGAAATTGTTATGTTCAGGTACTTGGAGACGATTTGCAGCCATTCACACACTTCATGTTCCCAAACAATGATGGGATTTTTAGGGATGACAATTCACCCTGTCACCGGACTACAGCAGTTGTCAGCAAGGCACTGCGCAAGCTCTGGTGGCTCCATAATGGTGTGGGCTTTGTGTGTATGGAACTGAACTGATCACTGATTAGAAATTGTCATGTTCAGGTACTTGGAGACGATTTGGAGCTATTCACGCACTTCATGTTCCCAAACAGTGATGGGATTTTTAGGGATGACAATTCACCCTGTCACCGGACTACAGCAGTTGTCAGCAAGGCACTGCGCAAGCTGTGGTGGCTCTATAATGGTGTGGGCTATGTCTGTATGGAACTGAACTGATCATTGACTAGAAATTGTTATGTTCAAGTACTTGGAGACGATTTGCAGCCATTCACGCACTTCATGTTCCCAAACAATGATGGGATTTTTAGGGATGACAATTCACCCTGTCACCGGACTACAGCAGTTGTCAGCAAGGCACTGCGCAAGCTCTGGTGGTTCCATAGTGGCGTGGGCTGTCTGTATGGAACTGAACTGATCATTGTCTATAAATTGTTATGTTCAGGTACTTGGAGACGATTTGCAGCCATTCACGCACTTCATGTTCCCAAACAATGATGGGATATTAAGGGATGACAATTCACCCTGTCCCCGGACTACAGCAGTTGTCAGCAAGGCACTGCGCAAGCTGTGGTGGCTCCATAATGGTGTGGGCTATGTCTGTATGGAACTGAACTGATCATTGACTAGAAATTGTTATGTTCAGGTACTTGGAGACGATTTGCAGCCATTCACGCATTTCATGTTCCCAAACAATGATGGGATTTTTAGGGATGACAATTCACCCTGTCACCGGACTACAGCAGTTGTCAGCAAGGCACTGCGCAAGCTCTGGTGGCTCCATAATGGCGTGGGCTGTCTGTATGGAACTGAACTGATCATTGTCTAGAAATTGTTATGTTCAGGTACTTGGAGACGATTTGCAGCCATTCACGCGCTTCATGTTCCCAAACAATGATGGGATTTTTAGGGATGACAATTCACCCTGTCACCGGACTACAGCAGTTGTCAGCAAGGCACTGCGCAAGCTCTGGTGGCTCCATAATGGTGTGGGCTATGTCTGTATGGAACTGAACTGATCATTGACTAGAAATTGTTATGTTCAGGTACTTGGAGACGATTTGCAGCCATTCACGCACTTCATGTTCCCAAACAATGATGGGATTTTTAGGGATGACAATTCACCCTGTCACCGGACTACAGCAGTTGTCAGCAAGGCACTGCGCAAGCTGTGGTGGCTCCATAATGGTGTGGGCTATGTCTGTATGGAACTGAACTGATCATTGACTAGAAATTGTTATGTTCAGGTACTTGGAGACGATTTGCAACCATTCACACACTTCATGTTCCCAAACAATGATGGGATTTTTAGGGATGACAATTCACCCTGTCACCGGACTACAGCAGTTGTCAGCAAGGCACTGCGCAAGCTCTGGTGGCTCCATAATCGCGTGGGCTGTCTGTATGGAACTGAACTGATCATTGACTAGAAATTGTTATGTTCAGGTACTTGGAGACGATTTGCAGCCATTCACGCACTTCATGTACCCAAACAATGATGGGATTTTTAGGGATGACAATTCACCCTGTCACCGGACTACAGCAGTTGTCAGCAAGGCACTGCGCAAGCTCTGGTGGCTCCATAATGGCGTGGGCTGTCTGTATGGAACTGAACTGATCATTGTCTAGAAATTGTTATGTTCAGGTACTTGGAGACGATTTGCAGCCATTCACGCACTTCATGTTCCCAAACAATGATGGGATTTTTAGGGATGACAATTCACCCTGTCACCGGACTACAGCAGTTGTCAGCAAGGCACTGCGCAAGCTCTGGTGGCTCCATAATGTCGTGGGCTGTCTGTATGGAACTGAACTGATCATTGTCTAGAAATTGTTATGTTCAGGTACTTGGAGACGATTTGCAGCCATTCACGCACTTCATGTTCCCAAACAATGATGGGATTTTTAGGGATGACAATTCACCCTGTCACCGGACTACAGCAGTTGTCAGCAAGGCACTGCACAAGCTGTGGTGGCTCCATAATGGTGTTGGCTATGTCTGTATGGAACTGAACTGATCATAGACTAGAAATTGTTATGTTCAGGTACTTGGAGATGATTTGCAGCCATTCACGCACTTCATGTTCCCAAACAATGATGGGATTTTTAGGGATGACAATTCACCCTGTCACCGGACTACAGCAGTTGTCAGCAAGGCACTGCACAAGCTCTGGTGGCTCCATAATGGCGTGGGCTGTCTGTATGGAACTGAACTGATCATTGTCTAGAAATTGTTATGTTCAGGTACTTGGAGACGATTTGCAGCCATTCACGCACTTCATGTTCCCAAACAATGATGGGATTTTTTGGGATGACAATTCACCCTGTCACCGGACTACAGCAGTTGTCAGCAAGGCACTGCGCAAGCTGTGGTGGCTCCATAATGGTGTGGGCTATGTCTGTATGGAACTGAACTGATCATTGACTAGAAATTGTTATGTTCAGGTACTTGGAGACGATTTTTGCAGCCATTCACGCACTTCATGTTTCCAAACAATGATGGGATTTTTAGGGATGACAATTCACCCTGTCACCGGACTACAGCAGTTGTCAGCAAGGCACTGCGCAAGCTCTGGTGGCTCCATAATGGTGTGGGCTATGTCTGTATGGAACTGAACTGATCATTGACTAGAAATTGTTATGTTCAGGTACTTGGAGACGATTTGCAGCCATTCACGCACTTCATGTTCCCAAACAATGATGGGATTTTTAGGGATGACAATTCACCCTGTCACCGGACTACAGCAGTTGTCAGCAAGGCACTGCGCAAGCTCTGGTGGCCCCATAATGGTGTGGGCTATGTCTGTATGGAACTGAACTGATCATTGACTAGAAATTGTTATGTTCAGGTACTTGGAGACGATTTGCAGCCATTCACGCACTTCATGTTCCGAAACAATGATGGGATTTTTATTGATGACAATTCACCCTGTCACCGGACTACAGCAGTTGTCAGCAAGGCACTGCGCAAGCTCTGGTGGCTCCATAATGGCGTGGGCTGTCTGTATGGAACTGAACTGATCATTGTCTAGAAATTGTTATGTTCAGGTACTTGGAGACGATTTGCAGCCATTCACGCACTTCATGTTCCCAACAATGATGGGATTTTTAGGGATGACAATTCACCCTGTCACCGGACTACAGCAGTTGTCAGCAAGGCACTGCGCAAGCTCTGGTGGCTCCATAATGGTGTGGGCTATGTCTGTATGGAACTGAACTGATCATTGACTAGAAATTGTTATGTTCAGGTACTTGGAGACGATTTGCAGCCATTCACGCACTTCATGTACCCAAACAATGATGGGATTTTTAGGGATGACAATTCACCCTGTCACCGGACTACAGCAGCTGTCAGCAAGGCACTGCGCAAGCTCTGGTGGCTCCATAATGGCGTGGGCTGTCTGTATGGAACTGAACTGATCATTGTCTAGAAATTGTTATGTTCAGGTACTTGGAGACGATTTGCAGCCATTCACGCACTTCATGTTCCCAAACAATGATGGGATTTTTAGGGATGACAATTCACCCTGTCACCGGACTACAGCAGTTGTCAGCAAGGCACTGTGCAAGCTCTGGTGGCTCCATAATGGCGTGGGCTGTCTGTATGGAACTGAACTGATCATTGTCTAGAAATTGTTATGTTCAGGTACTTGGAGACGATTTGCAGCCATTCACGCACTTCATGTTCCCAAACAATGATGGGATTTTTAGGGATGACAATTCACCCTGTCACCGGACTACAGCAGTTGTCAGCAAGGCACTGCACAAGCTGTGGTGGCTCCATAATGGTGTTGGCTATGTCTGTATGGAACTGAACTGATCATAGACTAGAAATTGTTATGTTCAGGTACTTGGAGATGATTTGCAGCCATTCACGCACTTCATGTTCCCAAACAATGATGGGATTTTTAGGGATGACAATTCACCCTGTCACCGGACTACAGCAGTTGTCAGCAAGGCACTGCACAAGCTCTGGTATCTCCATAATGGCGTGGGCTGTCTGTATGGAACTGAACTGATCATTGTCTAGAAATTGTTATGTTCAGGTACTTGGAGACGATTTGCAGCCATTCACGCACTTCATGTTCCCAAACAATGATGGGATTTTTTGGGATGACAATTCACCCTGTCACCGGACTACAGCAGTTGTCAGCAAGGCACTGCGCAAGCTGTGGTGGCTCCATAATGGTGTGGGCTATGTCTGTATGGAACTGAACTGATCATTGACTAGAAATTGTTATGTTCAGGTACTTGGAGACGATTTTTGCAGCCATTCACGCACTTCATGTTTCCAAACAATGATGGGATTTTTAGGGATGACAATTCACCCTGTCACCGGACTACAGCAGTTGTCAGCAAGGCACTGCGCAAGCTCTGGTGGCTCCATAATGGTGTGGGCTATGTCTGTATGGAACTGAACTGATCATTGACTAGAAATTGTTATGTTCAGGTACTTGGAGACGATTTGCAGCCATTCACGCACTTCATGTTCCCAAACAATGATGGGATTTTTAGGGATGACAATTCACCCTGTCACCGGACTACAGCAGTTGTCAGCAAGGCACTGCGCAAGCTCTGGTGGCCCCATAATGGTGTGGGCTATGTCTGTATGGAACTGAACTGATCATTGACTAGAAATTGTTATGTTCAGGTACTTGGAGACGATTTGCAGCCATTCACGCACTTCATGTTCCGAAACAATGGTGGGATTTTTATTGATGACAATTCACCCTGTCACCGGACTACAGCAGTTGTCAGCAAGGCACTGCGCAAGCTCTGGTGGCTCCATAATGGCGTGGGCTGTCTGTATGGAACTGAACTGATCATTGTCTAGAAATTGTTATGTTCAGGTACTTGGAGACGATTTGCAGCCATTCACGCACTTCATGTTCCCAACAATGATGGGATTTTTAGGGATGACAATTCACCCTGTCACCGGACTACAGCAGTTGTCAGCAAGGCACTGCGCAAGCTCTGGTGGCTCCATAATGGTGTGGGCTATGTCTGTATGGAACTGAACTGATCATTGACTAGAAATTGTTATGTTCAGGTACTTGGAGACGATTTGCAGCCATTCACGCACTTCATGTACCCAAACAATGATGGGATTTTTAGGGATGACAATTCACCCTGTCACCGGACTACAGCAGCTGTCAGCAAGGCACTGCGCAAGCTCTGGTGGCTCCATAATGGCGTGGGCTGTCTGTATGGAACTGAACTGATCATTGTCTAGAAATTGTTATGTTCAGGTACTTGGAGACGATTTGCAGCCATTCACGCACTTCATGTTCCCAAACAATGATGGGATTTTTAGGGATGACAATTCACCCTGTCACCGGACTACAGCAGTTGTCAGCAAGGCACTGTGCAAGCTCTGGTGGCTCCATAATGGCGTGGGCTGTCTGTATGGAACTGAACCGATCATTGTCTAGAAATTGTTATGTTCAGGTACTTGGAGACGATTTGCAGCCATTCACGCACTTCATGTTCCCAAACAATGATGGGATTTTTAGGGATGACAATTCACCCTGTCACCGGACTACAGCAGTTGTCAGCAAGGCACTGCACAAGCTGTGGTGGCTCCATAATGGTGTTGGCTATGTCTGTATGGAACTGAACTGATCATAGACTAGAAATTGTTATGTTCAGGTACTTGGAGATGATTTGCAGCCATTCACGCACTTCATGTTCCCAAACAATGATGGGATTTTTAGGGATGACAATTCACCCTGTCACCGGACTACAGCAGTTGTCAGCAAGGCACTGCACAAGCTCTGGTGGCTCCATAATGGCGTGGGCTGTCTGTATGGAACTGAACTGATCATTGTCTAGAAATTGTTATGTTCAGGTACTTGGAGACGATTTGCAGCCATTCACGCACTTCATGTTCCCAAACAATGATGGGATTTTTTGGGATGACAATTCACCCTGTCACCGGACTACAGCAGTTGTCAGCAAGGCACTGCGCAAGCTGTGGTGGCTCCATAATGGTGTGGGCTATGTCTGTATGGAACTGAACTGATCATTGACTAGAAATATTTATGTTCAGGTACTTGGAGACGATTTTTGCAGCCATTCACGCACTTCATGTTTCCAAACAATGATGGGATTTTTAGGGATGACAGTTCACCCTGTCACCGGACTACAGCAGTTGTCAGCAAGGCACTGCGCAAGCTCTGGTGGCTCCATAATGGTGTGGGCTATGTCTGTATGGAACTGAACTGATCATTGACTAGAAATTGTTATGTTCAGGTACTTGGAGACGATTTGCAGCCATTCACGCACTTCATGTTCCCAAACAATGATGGGATTTTTAGGGATGACAATTCACCCTGTCACCGGACTACAGCAGTTGTCAGCAAGGCACTGCGCAAGCTCTGGTGGCCCCATAATGGTGTGGGCTATGTCTGTATGGAACTGAACTGATCATTGACTAGAAATTGTTATGTTCAGGTACTTGGAGACGATTTGCAGCCATTCACGCACTTCATGTTCCGAAACAATGAGGGGATTTTTAGGGATGACAATTCACCCTGTCACCGGACTACAGCAGTTGTCAGCAAGGCACTGCGCAAGCTCTGGTGGCTCCATAATGGCGTGGGCTGTCTGTATGGAACTGAACTGATCATTGTCTAGAAATTGTTATGTTCAGGTACTTGGAGACGATTTGCAGCCATTCACGCACTTCATGTTCCCAACAATGATGGGATTTTTAGGGATGACAATTCACCCTGTCACCGGACTACAGCAGTTGTCAGCAAGGCACTGCGCAAGCTCTGGTGGCTCCATAATGGTGTGGGCTATGTCTGTATGGAACTGAACTGATCATTGACTAGAAATTGTTATGTTCAGGTACTTGGAGACGATTTGCAGCCATTCACTCACTTCATGTTCCCAAACAATGATGGGATTTTTAGGGATGACAATTCACCCTGTCACCAGACTACAGCAGTTGTCAGCAAGGCACTGCGCAAGCTCTGGTGGCTCCATAATGGTGTTGGCTATGTCTGTATGGAACTGAACTGATCATTGACTAGAAATTGTTATGTTCAGGTACTTGGAGACGATTTGCAGCCATTCACGCACTTCATGTTCCCAAACAATGATGGGATTTTTAGGGATGACAATTCACCCTGTCACCGGACTACAGCAGTTGTCAGCAAGGCTCTGCGCAAGCTGTGGTGGCTCCATAATGGCGTGGGCTGTCTGTATGGAACTGAACTGATCATTGTCTAGAAATTGTTATGTTCAGGTACTTGGAGACGATTTGCAGCCATTCACGCACTTCATGTTCCCAAACAATGATGGGATTTTTAGGGATGACAATTCACCCTGTCACCGGACTACAGCAGTTGTCAGCAAGGCACTGCGCAAGCTGTGGTGGCTCCATAATGGCGTGGGCTGTCTGTATGGAACTGAACTGATCATTGTCTAGAAATTGTTATGTTCAGGTACTTGGAGACGATTTGCAGCCATTCACGCACTTCATGTTCCCAAACAATGATGGGATTTTTAGGGATGACAATTCACCCTGTCACCGGACTACAGCAGTTGTCAGCAAGGCACTGCGCAAGCTGTGGTGGCTCCATAATGGTGTGGGCTATGTCTGTATGGAACTGAACTGATCATTGACTAGAAATTGTTATGTTCAGGTACTTGGAGACGATTTGCAGCCATTCACGCACTTCATGTTCCCAAACAATGATGGGATTTTTAGGGATGACAATTCACCCTGTCACCGGACTACAGCAGTTGTCAGCAAGGCACTGCGCAAGCTCTGGTGGCTCCATAATGGTGTGGGCTATGTCTGTATGGAACTGAACTGATCATTGACTAGAAATTGTTATGTTCAGGTACTTGGAGACGATTTGCAGCCATTCACGCACTTCATGTTCCCAAACAATGATGGGATTTTTAGGGATGACAATTCACCCTGTCACCGGACTACAGCAGTTGTCAGCAAGGCACTGCGCAAGCTGTGGTGGCTCCATAATGGTGTGGGCTATGTCTGTATGGAACTGAACTGATCATTGACTAGAAAGTGTTATGTTCAGGTACTTGGAGACGATTTGCAGCCATTCACGCACTTCATGTTCCCGAACAATGATGGGATTTTTAGGGATGACAATTCACCCTGTCACCGGACTACAGCAGTTGTCAGCAAGGCACTGCGCAAGCTCTGGTGGCTCCATAATGGCGTGGGCTGTCTGTATGGAACTGAACTGATCATTGTCTAGAAATTGTTATGTTCAGGTACTTGGAGACGATTTGCAGCCATTCACGCACTTCATGTTCCCAAACAATGATGGGAGTTTTAGGGATGACAATTCACCCTGTCACCGGACTACAGCAGTTGTCAGCAAGGCATTGCGCAAGCTGTCGTGGCTCCATAATGGTGTGGGCTATGTCTGTATGGAACTGAACTGATCATTGACTAGAAATTGTTATGTTCAGGTACTTGGAGACGATTTGCAGCCATTCACGCACTTCATGTTCCCAAACAATGATGCGATTTTTAGGGATGACAATTCACCCTGTCATCGGACTACAGTAGTTTGCGATTGCTTTGAAGAACATTGTGGAGAATTCGAGCAATTGATTTGGCCATCCAGATCTGCCGACATCAATCCCACTGAACATTTACCGGATATAATCGAGAGATCAGTTCGACACAAAATCCTCCACTGGCAAAGCTTTCGCAATTATGGATGGCTAAGGAGGCAGTGTGACTCAGTATTTCTGCAGGGGACTCCTGACGACTTGTTGATAGATGCCACATCGAGTTCTTGCACTATGCCCTGCGAAAGCAGGCCCGACGCTGTACTAGAAGGTGTTCCAAGAGTTTTTTCATCTCAGTGTCTGCACTCTTCAATGCGACAAATATTCCGCAGCGATTAATGACTTGGTGGATAGCTTTGTTGAACAAGTCTTCAATTTGGTTGTTCAGAAGACGTTGTTACTCAACAATAACCCCATAATTATCTGGAAATGCCTGCAACGCAATGTATTCTTCACCTGGGGAAAAAGAAAATTCACTGATTGCCATGTCAGGAGAATACGGGCAGGTGATGCGAATTTGGATAACCGAAAGAAGCAACATGTGTTGTAAGTAGGCTGTTTAGGTTTTTTATGTTGGTAACGCTACGTAGCGCTCTGTGCTGTGTGTGTGTAGTCAGTGGCTGGTTGGCATTGTTGTAATACTGCCATTGTAGTGTTGGGCAGCTGGATGTGAACAGCGTATAGCGTTGCGCAGTTGGAGGTGAGCCGCCAGCAGTGGTGGATGTGGGGAGAGAGATGGCTGAGTTTTGAAATTTGTAGAACTGGATGTCATGAACTGCTATATACTTTATGACTTTTGAACACTAGTAAGGTAAATACATTGTTTGTTCTGTATTAAAATCTTTCATTTGCTAACTATGCCTATCAGTAGTTAGTGCCTTCAGTAGTTCGAATCTTTTATTTAGCTGGCAGTAGTGGTGCTCGCTGTATTGCAGTAGCTTGAGTAACGAAGATTTTTGTGAGGTAAGTGATTTGTGAAAGGTATTGGTCAATGTTAGTCAGGGCCATTCTTTTGTAGGGATTATTGAATGTCAGATTGCGTTGCGCTAAAAAATATTGTGTGTCAGTTTAAGCACAGTCTTGTAGAATTTTTCTAAGGGGACGTTTCAGTGTCAGTCCTGTGCTGAATCACCTGGGACGCTGCTGTAGAGCAAAGCCACCCCCCACAGGACAGCTTGTTATGACACCTCGGCTTGACGGCCTCCTGTAAAGTCGTCAGGAGATTTCGGTAGTACGTAAGTTCTTATCATGGTTTGCCCCCTACAAGGATATGCTGGTACCTCGTCACGGCAGTCCCACGGACTCAACCTTTCCTTTTGCCGGCTGGTTCTTAGCCTTCTTCCACTGCTTCCTCTGACCTTTTCTCGCGGGCATCTCGTGGTGTAGTGGCTCAGCGTCTTCGGTCACAGGGCTGCTCATCCTCTGTAATAATAAACAAAACTGAGTAAAGGAATCAACGATCAAGTTGAACTGACGTCTTATGACTTCCGTCCAGACCATACAAACGAACAGTACCGAACAAAAGGGAAAAAAGAGAAAAAATTGGCTAGCGTTGCTGGCTCTGGATCAGGGGGTCCGGGTTCGATTCCCGGCCGAGTTGGGAAATTTCTCCGTTCGGTAACTGGGCGTTTGTGTTGCCCTCATCATTTCATCATCATTCATGAAAGTGGCGAGATTAGATCGAGTAAAGATTGGGAATTTGTATGGGTGCTGATAACCGCGCAGTTGAGCGCCCCACAAACCAAACATCATCATCATGATCTTTTCTCTTAGAGTCACAGTGGTCAGGTGACTAAAGCAGTTATCGGGATTGGCTTAACATAGCTGCCTCAGTACGGCGCGCTTTTTGAAGTGGATATGAGCACTCGCGGAACACAGGAGCGAAGACCTGTACCATATTCAGATTTTGAAAACTGACCCCGACAGAGCATCACTTTTTCGAGTATCGGTTTAGTTGTAATATTCCAGCCTTAGAACAGCAGGGCTACACTTCAAATGGTTCTGAGCACTATGGGACTCAACTTCTGAGGTCAATAATCCCCTAGAACTTAGAACTAGTTAAACCTAACTAACCTAAAGACATCACACACATCCATGCCCGAGGCAGGATTCGAACCAGCGACCGTAGCGGTCTCGCAGTTCCAGACTGCAGCGCCTAGAACCGCATGGCCACTACGGCCGGCGGCTGAACGTCTGTAGCGATTCCCAGATCTTCGCACAGTGGTGATCTTCCACTCCGTTCTTCGTCATTCGTACTTGTTTCAACACTCTGGGAGTAACTGCCCCTTCTAATCACTGCTGAGGATGACGCATGGAGCCTTGCACTTCCACTGTCTCAGCTTGAATTGTTGCAGTGTTTCCCTTTTCAAAGCAGAAAATGAACTGCCACATGACAGCCCACCTCACCAGTAAGTTGCGCCATTTTGTTTCGGCGCCTGTAGCGGCATGCTACGGTACTGTAGCGCGGGGATTTTAACGTACATATACATCAGTCCTCCGTTCTATTAGGTGGCAGAGGGTACTTCTGCCACCACTAACTGATCCCCCTGCCCTGTTTGTTGAGCATCTCTGTAACGCTCTCACGCCGACTGAATGATCCTGTGACGAAACGCGCAGCTCTCTGTTGGATCTTCTCTATCTCCTCACTCAGCTTTGCCTGGTCCCAGACTGACGAACAGTACTCAAGATAAGGTCGAACAAGCGCCTTGTAAACCACTCTTTCGTGGATGAATTAAATTTCCTATGAATCTCACTCCGACATCTCCTTTTCCCACTATTTGCTTTATGTGGTCATTCCAATTAAAGTAGCTATAGATACGAGGGCTATTCAGAAAGAAGGGAACGATTCCGTCTGACGACGCAAGACGCGCGCCGATCGCGTATATTTTGGTATGTGCTTGGTCGGTACCTCAGTCGGCATCCATTTGTGACAGTGGGGACGTCTCTGCGCGTCTTGTTTTTTCGATATTCGAATTTTAAATGGGCGCTGAAATCGAAAATCTCGCCAGTTGTGAGGTGCGGTCTGTGTTACGGTTTTTGTTGGCAAAAAACCTAAAACCTATAGAAATTTATCGTGAACTGTGCGAAGTGTACGGAAACAACGTAATGAGTGAATGTTGCGTCCGAAAATGGTGCATTCGGTTTCAAAATGGCAGAACCAACGTTCACGATGAAGAGAAGAGTGGACGCCCGAGCATTGTGACTGACGAGTCTTGGAAACCGTCGCTTCACAATAACGGAGCTTTCGCTTTCTTTTCCTCAAATTTCACAGACTTTGTTGTTTGAAATTGTCACTCAAAGCTAGGCTACCACAAATTTTGTGCTCGATGGGTGCCCAAAAATGCACCATAAAAAACAGCGAATGGGGCCAACGTTGACATTTCTGGAGGACGTGTACAATCATGGTATCCATTACTGGATCGAATCGTAACCGGTGACGAGACTTGGGTGAAACACGTCAATTGCGAGACAAAATTACACTCCTTGGAGTGGGGGCACACAAGGTCCCCCCAAAAACCAAGAAAATGTTTGCAAACCTTGTCAGCAAGGAAGTTGATGGCGAGAGTGTTTTGGGATAGGCAAGGTGTCCTTCTTACTGATTTTCTCGAACGTGGAGCAACCATAAATTCTGTCCGGTACTGTCAAACTTTGCACAGCCTTAGAAGAGCAGTTCAAAACAAACGCTGAGCAAAGCTGACGTCCAAAACCTTGTTTTTGCACGACGGTGCCCGACCTCACACGGCAAATCGCACTAATGAACTCCTTAATTAATTCAAATGGGAAATTTTCCCTCATTCGCCCTACAGCCCCGATCTTGCACCAAGTGACTTCCACTTGTTTCCCAAGATGAAGAACTGGCCTGTAACGCAGCACTTTGATGACGACGCGGAACTCCAGGAGGGCGTGACTCACTGGCTGAAGACTCAGGCGGCAGAATTTTACGACGAAGGTCTTTCAAGGCTTGTCCACCACTATGATAAGTGCCTCATTGTGTTTGGTGACTATGTGGAAAAGTAGTATGTCAGTCGGTCTTTCAGATGTGTATAATAAAATTTATTTCTTGTACTTAGTTCTTTTTAATGCCAAAACGTTCCCTACTTTCTAAATAGCGCTCGTATTTTGCGGTAGATATTGTTTCCAGCAATTAATCATCAATAACGTGTTGTATAGTAGGGGATTTCTTTTCCTGTGTATGCGCAATGTTTTGCATTCATTTATGTCGAAGGCCAACTGCCAGGGCCTGCACCATTCATCAACCCTCTGCAGACAAGTCTGCAAATCGTTGCTGTCTTCCGGCGTTGCTATGTTCCTGTAGGCAATCGCATCATCTGAGAACAGTTTTAAAGAGCAACCGACTCTTTGTAACAGAGCATTTATACACATTGTAAACAATAAAGGTCGTATCACACTTCACTGGGGTACACCAAAAATTATATTTACATTTGTCGATTTTGTTCCGTTAAGAGCGGCGTGTTGAGTTCAGTCTGCAAGGAAATTGTGAATCCATTCCCAAATCTGATCCGATATTCGATAAGCTCGTAGTTTTTTTTCACTAGGCGATAGTGCGGGACGCTGTCAAATGACTTCTTGAAATTAAGGAGTACGGCATCAACCGGAGCGCCGTTATCTTCATCGTTATGGATCACTTGGAGGAACGGAGCGAGCTGCGTTCGAAGGTTCTGTTTGCGGAATCCATCTGGAATTTTATAGAAGAGATTATGTTTCTCCAAAAACTTCGTAATTCTTGGGCATAAAAGTTGTTCCAAAATTCTACAACAGATTGACGTTAACTGATATAGGCCTATAATTATTTACATACGTTCTACGACGCTTCTTGTAAACACAAATGACCTTCACTTTTCCAGTCACTAGGTAACGTTCGTTGCTACAGCGAACAACACCAAATCGTTGATAGAAGGGGAGCATGTTCTTTCGCATAATCTTTGTAGAATCTTACGTGTATCTCATCTGGGCCTGATGACTTACCATCACTAAGCGATTGTAGTTGTTTTTCTATTCCGCGATCGGTTATCTCCATATCTGCCATTTCGGCATTCGTACGATGATTGAATGGAGGGACTGTATAACAATTTTCAGCGGCGAAACGATTTTGGAAGATAAGATTCACTTTTTTGCACTGCTCTCTGTTGTCTTCCGTTTCGGAGCCAGTACGATCACTGAGTGAATGAACAGAAAATTTTCACCCGCATACCAATATTACGTAAGATCAAAACCTGTTAGTGTTTTTACTCAGATCGGTTGACAAAACTTCATTTTCAAAGTCATTAAACGCTTCCCTCATTTACCTCCTTAGGTTCGCTTTCGCTTCGTTTAGCTTTTGTTTGTTTGCTAGCTTTTGACTTCTTTTGAATCTGTGATGAAGCTCGTTCTTTACCATTCTCTTCCATTCCTTAAGTCCTTGCTCGGAACATACTTGCGTAAGGCGTAGTGAAAGATGCTTTTGAATTTTTTTTCCACTTGGGCTCCACATCTTTGTCCCCGGCCCTGACTATTTCATGCTGATTTCTCAGGTACTCTGCAGTTTGTATCCCGTCACTCTTGCTAAGCAAAAATATCTCCCTATCTTTCTTAACATTCCTTGTAAAACCCATGGTTGTACTTGATATCACAGCCTTCTGATAACTGATACCTTCCTTTTCGTTAACTGATTCGATAAGTTCAGATCTGTATTTTGCTAGGGCGTCTAAGACATTACGTTCGCAAGTTTGTTTTCTAACCATCTGCTCAAAGTAATTTTTGGCCTAGAGATCCAGAGTAAAGTACACGATCCCCTGTCTCTGGCGCCATTGTAACATACTACAAACGTCCAGGATGGGCGGAAAGTAACTCCCAATTTTGAATATATTTCCCTCCTTAAATATTATATGTATAAACTCAATTTTTTGCACACATCTAGTTTATTGAATACCATTATCTTTCGAAAAGTTACAGCTCAATGTGTGCTCCAGTATTTTCTTGACACTGTCTTAAACGAAAATGTTGCGTTTTCTGCGACTTTTGTCAAGAACTCAGCAGGAACACCACTTACGACCTCAAGGACTTTATTCTCAAATTCACCAAGAGTTTGTGATCTGCTGCGATACACTTCTTCCTTAACCCATCCTCATAAAGAGAAAATGGATGCAGTGAGATGCGGACTTAGCACTGACCATTCTGTGGGATCTCGGCTACCTGCCCAGTGTCCTGAAAACTTTCATCAAACCATGGTCATACAGGCAAGCCGTAATGAGGGGGAACTCCACTTGCATAAATAACACTTCGTGTGACTCTTCCCGTTTAGTAATTTAGGCTACACGAAATTTTCTGACATTTCTAAGTACTTTTCAGCCTTCATGTCTATCAACAGATAGGGTCAAATAATTCGAGAAGAAGTTAATCCGAACTACCCAGTCGGTTTGCCCCGCATTTTTTCAGCGGTATCTTTGGGATAACCTTCTGTCCAATAATGACTTTTGCCATGATTAGTAAACCACTCTGCCTGAAATGCAGCGTCATAACTCCACAGAATTTTTGAAACAGTCGTGGATGATTCTCAGATTATATAGGAGTATCACAAAATTTAACATCCCTTTCGTAATCATCTGGATAGATGGTTTGGATATAATGAGGTTTCCACAGTCTGTAATATAACTCTTTGTGGAGAACTGCAAGCACAGAAGAGAGGTAATGGCACTCTCTCTTGCTGCCTGCATTGTTGATTTTGAAGGGCTTCCCTCGAACATCTCCTCCATCACAGAGGATACTTTTTCCTCTCATACCGAAGTCGGGAACTTACCTGATCTCCTAATGTCCACGACACTTCCGGTACTCATTAATTTTCTGTGGCAATTTTGAACCCTTTTTGCACCCAGAACAACTTGCTTCCTATGTTCACCACTCCACTGCCATTGGACCTCACTGACAGACTGTCATACCTTAGCTACAGTATTGACTGTCTTCTCAGTTCTCAGTCTTTCTGGCATCCAGAGATAGCAGTACCACACCGAAGTCAGCAACGCGCACCGATGCCACAGACTTAAGTGTTCACGACAAATCGGAGGCGCTCCTGAAGGCAACACCTCTCTCCTCAGCACTACAGCGCACTCCCACTGAGGTCAATATAGAGCCAAGCATGAAAGAGCTCTACCAAGTTCGTGACTTCATCTGAATGAGTCAACGTAATAGTGTAGGAGTAATGAATTGTTAAGGTTTCAGGTGAACTTGTACTTTCGTAAATGTCGAACATTGTACCTCAAGAGAATAGTTTGTTACTTAGTGCACCAGGTGATGCTTTTATAGTGAATCATGTTTGTAAATTATCCAATATTCCTGTGACAAAGAAGTGTGGCAAAGTTAAGTAAATTTTTTATTCATTAATGTAATGAAATGAACTAATATTTCACGTGTTCTAGTTTGATGAGTCTTCTCCCAGACCAGTCAAAGAAAGTAGTTTCGTCTGGTCACAACATCTGGCATCTCTGTGACTTCGAAGGAACAGATGGAAAGTCATAGAGTAACTCAAGATAAGGTGGAACAAGCGCCTTGTAAACCACTCCTTCGTGGATGAATTAAATTTCCTATGAATCTCACTCCGACATCTCCTTTTCCCACTATTTGTTCTATGTGGCCATTCCAATTAAAGTCCCTCTGGATAGGAAGGAACACATAAAAAAACTTAACAGGATCCGGAAAAAGTATGAAAAATGGCATACTTTAGTCCATAAAACAAGACAACTTTCATTGCTATCTTGACATCAATAGAAATTCAAAACAGGGAGTTAACTTCCACATATATCTGTGAAGAAACAAAAAGTGCAGCAGACATGGAACTCCGACCTACAAACAAACATCCGGCACCTGTGCAACACAATGCTTGCACGTTTGGATGCCTGCGTTCAACATTCTGACGGATACACCGGTTATTAACGTATCACCATTTCAAATTTGATATGGCGTATCTCGCGCATACATTAACCTGTAGTCTTGCAATGTTAATCACTTAAATATGTTACCTAGATAAATGTATTCCTAAAATTTCATCACTCTACATTAACTAAAAGGTGTACAACTTTGCTTCCGCCGTTTTTGCCCAACATTTGAGGCTTTAATGAAACAAATTGGTTACACATGTATCATTCAAAGCATTTTCCATCGCTGGCCACTACTTTCTCCCATCTTTCGGGCAGTGTACGAATCCCGCGTCGAAAAAATTGTTCATCTTTCGAAGTGATCCACGAATCGATCCAGTTTGTGACTTCTTCATGAGATCAGAAGTGTTGGTCAGCCAGGCCATGCGCCATTGATCTAAACAGGTGATAGTCAGAGGGAGCAAAGTCTGGAGAATACGGCGGGTGACGTAGGACTTCCCATTTTAACGTTTTCAAGGACTTTTTACCTTTTTTGCAACGTGGTGTCGTGCTGCGAAATCACTTTATCGTGCCTCTCGCTGTATTGCCGCCGTTTGTCTTTTAATGCTCTGCTCAGACGCATTAACTGCTTTAGATAACGAGCTCCTGTGATTGTTTCACTTGGTTTTAAACACCTCATAGTACAGGAAGCCGAGCTGGGCCCACCAAATGCAGAGCGTGATCTTGGAGCCGTGAATATTCAGTTTGGCCGTCGACGTGGAAGCATGGCCGGGATATCCTAATGATTTTTTGCGTTTAGGGTTCTCGTAATGAACCCATTTTTCGTCCCCGGTCACAATGCGATGCAGAGATTCCTTCCGTTTTTGCCTCTGAAGCAACTGTTCACAAGCACACAAACGTCGTTCAACGTCTCTTGGTTTCAGCTCACACGAGACCCAAGTTCCTTCTTTCTGGATCATCTGTAAACCATATCAGACGGCTGCTCAGATTGTCTTCTAAATCGTTTATATAGATAGATAAGGAACAGCCGAGAGCCTGTAGCACTACATTGGGGATCACCAGAAATCACTTCCGTTTTACTCTATGACTTTCCATCTGTTACTACGAACTTTGTCCGCCCCCGGTAGCTGAATGTCAATCCTCTGGGCCCGGGTTCGATTCCCGACTGGCTCGAGAAATTTTCTCCGCCCAGGGACTGGGTGTTGCGCTGTGATCATCCTATCATCCTCATCGACTGCAGGTCGCCGAAGTGGCATCAAATTGAAAGACCGCATCAAATTGAAAGACCGGCACCCGGCGAACGGCCTGCCGATGGAGGGCCCTAGGCATACGATTAAATAAAATACTTCGAACTTTGACCTCTCTGACGGGATATTACGAATCCATAACTGAGACGATATTCCATAAGCACGCAATTTGACTAAAAGCCTTCCGGAAATCTAGAAATATGTAATCAATTTGAAACCCCTTGTCAATAGCACTCAACACTTCGTGTGAGTAAAGAGCTAGTTGTGTTTCCAAAGAACGATGTTTTCTATGTCCGTGTTGACTGTGTATCAATAGACCGTTATCTTCGAGGTAATTCATAATGTTCGAACACAATATATGTTCCAAAATCCTGCTGCATATTGACGTTAATGATGTGGACCTGTAATTTAGTGGATTACGCCTACTATCTTTCTTGAATACTGGTATGACCTGTGCAACTTTCCAGCATCTTACGTTGAGCGAGTGGTTGTACGTGATTGTTCAGTATGGCGCTATTTCTTGCTATTGCTGTCGCAGTTGCGCTCTCAGTGTCGGCAACCACGTAACAATAATTTTGCATCTGAAAATTGGCGCCCGCGAAGAACAGGTTCCTTTCGTGTTATTACGTTTTGCTGATTCGATATTGCATGCCTTTTCACTGTTGTGAGAGTGCTTCCACAGAAAGAAAGATAATTCTTATAACAAAGCCAAGTAAATCAGAATTACACCATTGCTTTGTAAAGAGTCACCAGAGACAACAGGTCCCCCATGCTAAAATACTCGGACAATATCCCTGAAGAAATCCGAAGTTTTGTCAGTGAAATTATGGTTCATCCTGTTCCAGTGACATGAGTTGTACCTAGCATCTTCTCCCAGTCCTATCGTTACGAGCGCGCTTCCTCTATAGGCAATTTAAAAACACGAAAACAGTTTTCTTTATAACAAACAATATCTACATCCAGACTGTGCATACCACTGTGAAGTGTGTCACGGAGGGGCTTCCTATTGTACCAGTTATTAAAGTTTCTTAACGTTCCAGTCACGCATGGAGTGCAGGAAGGATGATAGCCCTACATTCCTGGACTCATCATTAAACCTGGTTCTCGATATTTACTAACTAGGCTTCCTCAGAATAGTTTTCCACCATCTTGAAGTGTCTTTCGGTTCAGTTTCATTAGCATCTGTGTAAGGTGTCAGGCAAATCCAACACCTTACATGAAAACCCTGACATGATAAGCAAATCCAGTAGTATGTCACATAGCTCCGAATAAATCGTGACATTAAATTAACCAAAGTAATACGAGTCACGAGTGAGCAAATGGAATACCACAGACTAACACAAGAATGCCTAAATGCATGTCGTACCTTCCCACCGTGAGGCAGACGCAGTTCCGAGGGGACAAACGAGGACAGAAGCCGAGAGCAGAACCGTGTTAAGCTAGAAGGCCCTACGATAAGGGACGGACGGGCCAGCCTACCTGTACGACTACACAACCCGCACGTTTTAGCGTGAGGCTTTTTCGCGTCTCAGGTACGTCAAGGGCCACCCCCAGCCCATGTTAAAAGCTAGAGCCCTCCAGAAAAGCAGTATAGATCTTACGATAACACAAAAAGGGCCACTACCACCCGCAAGTTTTAGCGTGAGACTTTTTCGCGTGTCTGGATGGCTGCTGCGCCGGCCGCTGCCGCCCTGACGCTGCTTAAACACCGACAAGGTAATGAACGCACGCGATGCCGCATTTTTGAGCGCATAAGGCTTCACTCAGAACTGCAGAAGTCTCATCTGTTACACCCCCTTTTTTTGCGTAGTACTAGTGTCAATCGTTAATTAAAACTCATGGTGTTCACATTTGCCACTTGAAGTAAAAAAGTGAAACGCGATAATTTTTCTATTTTTAGTTATTGAGAAGCCACATCAGCCACTGTAATTTACGACAAGTTAGATAAGTAATTAAAGATAATTGAGGGTCACTGTAGACCATTTTGATAGTTTTGTCTTTTGCGATACTTAAATTAAACCTAGATTATAGATGTAATATGGCATAGGTCACCCTTTGATCGATTGTAAAACTTGGAAACCCATTTAGGGAATATTCGTTCACATTTTTGTTGAACGCAGTTGGTTTTTACCATCCTGTATTAAAACATTTCCTTTTATCAATAGTGCAATTTATAAACAATGTTTTGTGAGTAGAATAAAATTTCCAATGGTAAACGTAACTGCTTTTTCGACGTTATTTTACCAGCTAACTAAAAATAGGAAAGCCTTGAACCCTTTCCACTAAATTTAGTTAGCATTAAGATTCTTTTACAGGGAGTGCAGTGGAGCTGACGCTGAGATCATTAAGTATTTGGTTATATCATCGCTAGTCTTACTGAACTCTTCTAAATTCTACATGTCATGTGTGGTCTGGGGTCTCCTTACCAGCAACAGGTCCCAGGTTCAAACTAGTTAATTCCCTAAAAAACACGCTCAGAGCGTCGTTGCGCGAAAGTGGTAGGGAGACACGATATAGTACAAACAGACACCACCATGAATGTTTAGATCTGTGTGACACTCTTTCAGTAGTCAAGTAAACCTGTGACCTGTGACTTACAGCATGTTCTCCATCTTTGTACCACATTGGAATCTTATCAAGCTCTAACTGAATATTATACATCTTACAACAGTGGTTGATAAAATATTGTCTGTAAGGTCATTACAAATTAACAACAGGTATTGCAACAATCTTCCCTGCGACTCAGTGGAAGTTACTTCTACTTCTGTTGATGACTCTTCATTCGAAATAACTTATGGCATCCTTCCTAGCAAAAACTACTCTCTCCAGTCAGAAGTTTCACTTTATATCCAATACGATGGTGCCTGCTGCGGTGGCCGACCGGTTCTAGGCGCTTCAGTCCGGAACCACGCGACTGCTACGGATGCAGGTTCGAATCCTGCCTCGGGCATGGATGTGTGTGATGTCCTTAGGTTAGTTAGGATTAAGTAGCTCTTAGTTCTAGGGGACTGATGACCTCAGATGTTAAGTCCCATAGTGCTCAGAGTCAATACGATCGTAGTTTTGGTAGTAAACGTAGGTTAGGTACTGAGGTAAATGCTTTTCGGAAATCCAGAAATTATGCTTCACCTGACTACCTTCATGCATGACTTTCAGGGAAAAAAACGACTTGGGTTTCACATGGTCGATGTTTTCGAAATCCATACTGTTTGGTTTGGAGGAGATGTCTCATTAGTTTTGAGCTCAGAATATGCTCTAAGATTTTACAACAAATGGATCACACGAATATTAAACCTTAGTTTTGTGGTGCTCTTCTGATACTCCTCTTGTATACAGGTGCTTTCTTGCAACCACTGGGCACCATTTTTTGTTTTAGGGATCTGTGATACATTACGGTTAAAAGACGGAAATATGGTATAGAATCTGATAGGGATTCCATGGGATGCTGAAGCTTTGTTAAATCTTAGCGATTTAAGATGTTCAACATCACTGACACACACACACGCACACACGCGCACACACACACACACACACACACACACACACACACACACACATATACTCTTTGCAGTGGTGCGAGAATTATGTAGGAGCAATACTCCCAGGTAATTAAGCATATCTTTGTCCGTATTTGCGAAGTGGAAGACACATAAGCATTGTAGAAATGTATATTAAGTAAGAAACACTTCAAAAGAACAGAGGGTTCATCACAACTTAGGTAACATCATAACTTTCGTAACAAAAAATAAATTTTTTTAAGATGGGCAAAGCATATGACATAATATGCATCATAATGTTACCGATGACAGTGGCACTAAAGCAGACTCACTAAAGGCGGTTTTCTGAAATTCCTTCACCAAAGAAGACGAGGCAAATATTTCGGAATACGAATCAAGAACTGCTGCCAACATGAGTAGCTTGGAAACAAATATCCTCGGTGGAGCGAAGTAACTCAATCACTTAAGACAAATCTAATGGTAGAGATAGTATACCAGCTAGATTCTTTTCAGAGTATAGCTCCATTAAGAATCGTGGACGAACTCGCTCGATGAAAGATCCGTACGTACCTAAAGACTGGAAAGCCTGCACAGGTCACAGCAATACGCAAGAAAGGAAAAGATGAGTAATCCGATGACGTATCAGTGTCGTCGATTTGCTCTAGGAATTGAACAAATACTGTGTCCAAACATTGTGAAATACCTCGAAGATAACAGTCTATTGACACATAGTCAGTACGGATTCAGAACATATCGTTCTTGTGAAATACAATCAGCTGTTTATTCAAACGAAGTAAAGAATGATTTTGGCAGGGTATCTCGATCTGATTCCATATTTCTAGATTTCCAGAAAGCTTTTGACACCGTTCTCAACAAGCGACGCCTAATCAAATTCCATGCCTGTGGAGTACCGTTTCAGTTGCGCGATTAGATTTCGTGATCTACTGTCACAGTCCGTAGTAGCAGATGGAGAATCATCGACTAAAACAAAACTGCTATCTGACGTTCCCCACGGAACCGTTATAGTACCTCTGCTTTTCCTAATCTATATAATGATTTAGGAGAGAATCTAAGCAGCTATCTTAGATTGTTTGCAGGTGATATTGTCATTTACCGTCTAGTAGTCATCAGAAGATAAAAACCAATTACAAAATGAGTTAGGCATGATTTCTGCATGGTGCAAAAAGTGGCAATTGACTCTAAATATTGGGAATGTGAAGTCACCCGCATGAGTACTAAATGGAATCCGTTAAATTTCAGTTCCACGATAAATGTCACAAATCTAAAGGCTGTCAGTTCAACTAAATGTATAAGGATAAGAATTACGAACAGCTTAAATTGGCTTTCTAACAGATAATGTCAAGGGGAAGGCGAACCAAACACTGCGTTCATTGGTAGAACTCCAAGAAGATGCAATAAATCCGCTGAAGAGGTTGCCTACACTACGCTTTTCTATGCTCTGCTAGCATATTGCTGTGCGGCGTGGGATTCTTACCAGATAGGATTGACAGAGGACAACAAAGAAGGTAGCTCGTTTTGCGTTATCACGAGTTAGGGGAGAAAGTATCATGGATATGATAAGCGAGGTGGTGTAGCAATAATTGAAACAAAGGCGTTCGTTGTTACGGCGAGGCATTTTGACGATATTTAAATATTCACTTTCTCCTCCGAATGCTAAAATAGTTTGTTGACATCGCCTACATAGGGAGAAATAATCATCCTAATAATATAAGAGGAGGCAGAGCTCGCATGGAAAGACTTAGGTGTTCATTTCTCCCGCGCGCTGTTCAAGTTCGTAACGGTAGAGAAATTGTGTGAAAGTGGTTCGGTGAACCTCCTGGCAGGCACTAGCAGTGAATTACAAAGTACGTATGTAGATGTAGATGTAGCTGTAGCTGTACGTACTCGTAAGTATGAGGTAATATCGTATCACGTTATGTAGGCAACTGGTAGCGCTAATCCTCTTTTTCCCGCGGCAGGACATTTTGTTTGTGTAATTCTAAGGCGGCGTCAACAAGGCTTGGATAGGGCTCCACAGTTCACATCCCCCCCCCCCCCCCCCCCCCAACGGGTGTAGGTATGGAGTGAGCGAAGACACGGGGTGCAGGCAGGCTGTGAAGTAGTGAACAGGTAGTTTCCAGGTATGTTGTTGTTGTTGTCTTCAGTCCTGAGACTGGTTTGATGCAGCTCTCCATGCTACTCTATCCTGTGCAATCTGCTTCATCTCCCAGTACCTACTGCAACCTACATCCTTCTGAATCTGCTTACTGTATTCATCTCTTGGTCTCCCTATACGATTTTTACCCTCCACGCTGCCCTGAAATGCTAAATTTGTGATCCCTTGATGCCTCAAAACATGTCCTACCAACCGATCCCTTCTTCTAGTCAAGTTGTGCCACAAACTTCTCTTCTCCCCAATCCTATTCAATACCTCCTCATTAGTTACGTGATCTACCCATCTAATCTTCAGCATTCTTCTGTAGCACCACATTTCGAAAGCTTCTATTCTCTTCTTGTCCAAACTAGTTATCGTCCATGTTTCACTTCCATACATGGCTACACTCCAAACAAATACTTTCATAAATGACTTCCTGATACATAAATCTATATTCGATGTTAACAAATTTCTCTTCTTGAGAAACGCTTTCCTTGCCATTGCCAGTCTACATTTTATATCCTCTCTACTTCGACCATCATCAGTTATTTTACTTCCTAAATAGCAAAACTCCTTTACTACTTTAAGTGTCTCATTTCCTAATCTAATTCCCTCAGCATCACCCGATTTAATTTGACTACATTCCATTATCCTCGTTTTGCTTTTGTTGATGTTCATCTTATATCCTCCTTTCAAGACACTGTCCATTCCGTTCAACTGCTCTTCCAAGTCCTTTGCCGTCTCTGACAGAATTACAATGTCATCGGCGAACCTCAAAGTTTTTATTTCTTCTCCATGAATTTTAATACCAATCCGAATTTTTCTTTTGTTTCCTTTACTGCTTGCTCAATATACAGATTGAATAACAGCTGGGAGAGACTACAACCCTGTCTCACTCCTTTCCCAACGACTGCTTCCCTTTCATGCCCCTCGACTCTTATGACTGCCATCTGGTTTCTGTACAAATTGTAAATAGCCTTTCGCTCCCTGTATTTTACCCCTGCCACCTTTAGAATTTGAAAAAGAGTATTCCAGTCAACATTGTCAAAAGCTTTCTCTAAGTCTACAAATGCTAGAAACGTAGGTTTGCCTTTTCTTAATCTTTCTTCTAAGATAAGTCGTAAGGTCAGTATTGTCTCACGTGTTCCAACATTTCGACGGAACCCAAACTGATCCTCCCCGAGGTCCGCATCTACCAGTTTTTCCATTCGTCTGTAAGTAATTCGCGTTAGTATTTTGCAGCTGTGACTTATTAAACTGATAGTTCGGTAATTTTCACAACTGTCAACACCTGCATTCTTTGGGATTGGAATTATTATATTCTTCTTGGAGTCTGAGGGTATTTCACCTGTCTCATACATCTTGCTCACCGGCTGGTAGAGTTTTGTCATGACTGGCTCTCCCAAGGCCGTCAGTAGTTCTAATGGAATGTTGTCTACTCCGGGGGCCTTGTTTCGACTCAGGTCTTCCAGTGCTCTGTCAAACTCTTCACGCAGTATCTTACCTCCCATTTCGTCTTCATCTACATCCTCTTCCATTTCCATAATATTGTCCTCAAGTACATCGCCCTTGTATAAACCTTCTATATACTCCTTCCACCTTTCTGCCTTTCCTTCTTTGCTTAGAACTGGATTGCCATCTGAGCTCTTGATATTCATACACGTGGTTCTCTTCTCTCCGAAGGTCTCTTTAATTTTCCTGTACGCAGTATCTATCTTACCCCTAGTGAGATAAGCTTCTACATCCTTACATTTGTCCTCTAGCCATCCCTGCTTAGCCATTTTGCACTTCCTGTCGATCTCATTTTTGAGATGTTTGTATTCCTTTTTGCCTGCTTCATTTACTGCATTTTTATATTTTCTCCTTTCATCAATTAAATTCAATATTTCTTCTGTTACCCAAGGATTTCTAGCAGCCCTCGTCTTTGTACCTACTTTATCCTCTGCTGCCTTCACTACTTCATCCCTCAGAGCTACCCATTCTTCTTCAACTGTTTTTCTTTCCCCCATTGCTGCCAATTCTTCCCTTATGCTCTCCTTGAAACTCTGTACAACCTCTGGTTCTTTTAGTTAATCCAGGTCCCATCTCCTTAAATTCCCACCTTTTTGCAGTTTCTTCAGTTTTAATCTACAGGTCATAACCAATAGATTGTGGTCAGAGTCCACATGTGCCCCTGGAAATGTCCTACAATTTAAAACCTGATTCCTAAATCTCTGTCTTACCATTATATAATCTATCTGATACCTTTTAGTATCTCCAGGATTCTTCCATGTATACAACCTTCTTTTATGATTCTTGAACCAAGTGTTAGCTATGATTAAGTTATGTTCTGTGCAAAATTCTACCAGACGGCTTCCTCTTTCATTTCTTAGCCCCAATCCATAATCACCTACTATGTTTCCTTCTCTCCCTTGTCCTACTGACGAATTCCAGTCACCCATAACTATTAAATTTTCGTCTCCCTTCACTACCTGAATAATTTCTTTTATCTCATCATACATTTCATCAATTTCTTCATCATCTGCAGAGCTAGTTGGCATATAAACTTGTACTACTGTCGTAGGCATGGGCTTTGTGTCTATCTTGGCCACAATAATGCGTTCACTATGCTGTTGGTAGTAGCTTACCAGCATTCCTATTTTCCTATTCATTATTAAACCTACTCCTGCATTACCGCTATTTGATTTTGTATTTATAATCCTGTATTCACCTGACCAAAAGTCTTGTTCCTCCTGCCACCGAACTTCACTAATTCCCACTATATCTAACTTTAACCTATCCATTTCCCTTTTTAAATTTTCTAACCTACCTGCCCTATTAAGGGATCTGACATTCCACCCTCCTATCCAGGTACATTAGTAGCAAATTTCACACATTTCTAGTTGAGTGCAATTTTCAGTGGGTCCAGTTTTCGTGTGCCCGCACAGTATCATTTATATTGTTTACGCGAGAAAGTGAAATGGTCCCAGCATTGAACCCTGGGGCACGCGTTGCTTGCTATTTCATCCATAGACTAAATTTCTATTTTTAATCATGCTATTTTGATAATTTATATCTGTGCAGCTATGTCGGTTTTTTTAGATACGTTGGCAGGAGTTCGATAGATGTGTGTCCGATATTGATTGTCCTGGCTTTCTGTAAGAGTTGTGCGTGGCTGAGCTGATCGAATACCTTTGTGAAATCCAGAAATATGCCCACAATATTCTTCCCTTCCTATAAACAGCTGTAGACTTTGAACAGAAATTCTATGACAGATGTTTTGCAATACAATGCAGGATTTCACGACCAGTAATTGCGTTCTTGATGACGTTTCGTTTGGCAGACCGCGGTGTTCTAGGCGCTTCAGTACGGAACCGCGCGACTGCTACGGTCGCAGGTTCGAATCCTGCCTCGGGCATGGATGTGTGTGATGTCATTAGGGTAGTGAGGTTTAAGTAGTTCTAAGTTCTAGGCGACTGATGACCACCGATGTTGAGTCCCATAGTGCTCAGAGCCATTTGAACCATTCATGTCGGACGATCTGGGCGGCGAAATCGTTCGCTTGAACTGTACGGAAAGTTCTTTAAGCTAGTCGCTAACGATTGTGGCACGGTGATTTGTTTGGGGTCATTGTGATCATAATCACATTTTGTGTATTTTTTTTAAGCCTGCGGCTATGAAACACTGCATTAGTTTACAAATAACTTTTCTGCTACTAGCCAAGATTTTCTTTTATTCATATTTTATACGACGCATTTAGGGAATTGATTCCCATTTTCAAGTGTATATTTCTTTGTTCTGTGCCATTTTTATATAATGTTTTCGAGGTGTGAGGTTCTACTTTTTTTGTAGGCGCAATTTTTAGTTACTTATCGATTTATATATGTAGTTAGTGACGAAATTTGGAGAAACTTGTACTTATAGTTTTGTTATGGTCCCTTTGAGCAGAGTCTCACACATGCTAAACATCACTCACAACTTTCACTTCACAGTACACATCGACAATAACTTACATAAACTAACAGTTAAATAAGATATTTTTAGATGTAGTTGACAAAGATAATATTACAGGTCCTCCACTGATAAGCTTGTACAGAACGTTTTTATCTTAACGACATGAATTATAATTTGCTTAGATCTGTTTTACTATGGTGCTTATTTTTATGTGTTGCTACTTTTGTTCAAGTACATTGTCGAAGCATCTGAAGAAATTCACCGATTCACTTTCAGGTTTTACGTTTAGCATTTTGTCTACATATTTTCTTTAATGTGTATATATTTGGAGTTCTTCTAACAAATCTATTTTATGCATTATATTTAGTCGGCGGAGAACTTTGTCATTTTGCTCTACTTTTCCAAATGGGTGTTCTGTATTATGTATGTGTGTAGCTATTGCTGATGTTGTGTGTCTATTGTGTGTGTAGGCTTTATCATACGCAGTTAATTTTTTCAACTTGTTCTCCTGCATATGGAAACTGTAGTAATTTTCATAAATATTGTAGATATGTTGTTGTGGTCTTCAGTCCTGAGACTGGTTTGATGCAGCTCTCCGTGCTACTCTATCCTGTGCAACTCCTTCATCTCCCAGTACCTACCGCAACCTACATCCTTCTGAATCAGCTTAGTGTATTCATCTCTTGGTCTCCCTCTACGAGTTTTACCCTCTACGCTGCCCTCCAGAACTAAATTGATGATCCCTTGATGCCTCAACACATGACCTACCAACCGATCCCTTTCTTCTAGTCAAGTTGTGCCACAAATTTCTCTTCTCCCCAATCCTATTCAATACTTCCTCATTAGTTATGTGATCTACCCAACTAATCTTCAGCATTCTTCTGTAGCATCACATTCTATTCTCTTCTTGTCCAAAGTATTCATCGTCCATGTTTCACTTCTATACAATGCTACACTCCATACAAATACTTTCAGAAACGACTTCCTGACACTTAAATTTACACTAGATGTTAACAAATTTCTCGTCTTCAGAAACGCTTTCCTTGCCATTGCCAGTCTACATTTTATATCCTCTCTACTTCGACCATCAGTTATTTTGCTCCCAACTCCTTTACTACTTTAAGTGTCTCATTTCCTAATCTAATTCCCTCAGCATCACCCAACTTAATTCGACTACATTCCATTATCCTCATTTTGCTTTTGTTGATGTTCATCTTATATCCTCCTTTCAAGACACTATCCATTCCGTTCAACTGCACTTCAAAGTCCTTTGCTGTCTCTGACAGAATGTCATCGGCGAACCTCAACGTTTTTATTTCTTCTCCATGGATTTTAATACCTACTCCGAATTTTTCTTTTGTTTCTTTCACTGCTTGCTCAATATACAGATTGAATAACATTGGGGAGAGACTACAACCCTGTCTCACTCCCTTCCCAACCACTGCTTCCCTTTCATGTCCCTCGACTCTTGCAACTGCCATCTGGTTTCTGCACAAATTGTAAATAGCCTTCCGCTTCCTGTATTTTACCCCTGCCAACTTCAGAATTTGAAAGAGAGTATTGCAGTCAACATTGTCAAAAGCTTTCTGTGAGTCTACAAATCTAGCTTCTAAAATAAGTCGTAGGGTCAGTATTGCATCACGTGTTCCAACATTTCTACGGAATCCAAACTGAGCTTCCCCGAGGTTGGCTTATAACAGTTTTTCCATTCGTCTGTAAAGAATTCGTGTTAGTATTTTGCAGCCGTGGCTTATTAAACAGGTAGTTCGGTAATTTTCACATCTGTCAACACCTACTTTCTTTGGGATTGAGATTATTATATTCTTCTTGAAGTCTAAGGGTATTTCGCCTGTCTCATACATCTTGCTCACCAGATGGTAGAGTTTTGTCAGGACTTGCTCTCCCAAGGCTGTCAGTAGTTGTAATGGTATGTTGTCTACTCCCAGGGCCTTGTTTCGACTCAGGTCTTTCAGTGCTCTGTCAAACTCTTCACGCAGTATTATATCCCCCATTTCATCTTCATCTACATCCTCTTCCATTTCCGTAATATTGTCCTCAAGTAAATCGCCCTTGTATAGACCCTCTATATACTCCTTCCACCTTTCTGCTTTCCTTTCTTTGCTTAGAACTGAGTTTCCATCTGAGCTTTTGATGTTCATACTAGTGGTTCTCTTTTCTCCGAAGGTCTCTAATTTTCCTGTAGGCAGTATCTATACGAAACTTGTCAAGCTTGAAGGGGGAAACCAGGTGGCTATGGTTAGTCCGCTAGATGGCGCTGCCATAGGTCAAACGGATATCAACTGCGTTTTTTAAAATATGGACCCCCATTTTTATTACATATTCGTGTAGTACGTAAATAAATGTGAATGTTTTAGTTGGACCACTTTTTCGCTTTGTGATAGATGGCGCTTTAATAGTCACAAACGTATAAGTACGTGGTATCACGTAACATTCTGCCAGTGCCGACGGTATGTGCTTCGTGATACATTACACGTGTTAAAATGGACCGTTTACCAATTGCGGAAAAGTTCGATATCATGTTGATGTATGGATATTGTGATCAAAATGGCTGTGCTATGTATGCTGCTCGGTATCCTGGACGACATCATCCAAGTGTCCGGACCGTTCGCCGGATAGTTACGTTATTTAAGGAAACATGAACTGTTCAGCCACATGTGAAACGTCAACCACGACCTGCAACAAATGATGATGCCCAAGTAGGTGTTTTAGTGCTGTCGCGGCTAATACGCACATCAGTAGCAGGCAAATTGTGCGAGAATCGGGACTCTCAAAAACGTCGGTGTTCAGAATGCTACATCAACATCGATTGCACCCGTACCATATTTCTATGCACCAGGAATTGCATGGCGACAACTTTGAACGTCGTGTACAGTTCTGCCTTTGGGCACAAGAGAAATTGCGGGACGATGACAGATTTTTTGGACGCGTTCTATTTAGCGACTAAGCGTCATTCACCAACAGCGGTAACGTAAACCGGCATAATATGCACTATTGGGCAACGGAAAATCCACGATGGCTGCGACAAGTGGAACGTCAGCGACCTTGGCGGGTTAATGTATGGTGCGGCATTATGGGAGGAAGGATAATTAGTTCCCATTTTATCGATGGCAATCTAAATTGTGCAATGTATGCTGATTTCCTACGTAATGTTCTACCGATGTTACTATAAGATGTTTCACTGCATGACAGAATGACGATGTACTTCCAGCATGGATATCCGGCACATAACTAGCGTGCGGTTGAAGCGGTATTGAATAGCATATTTCATGACAGGTGGATTGGTCGTCGAAGCACCACACCATGGCCCGCAAGTTCACCGGATCTGACGACCCCGGATTTCTTTCTGTGATAAGTTGAAGGATATTTGCTATCGTGATCCACCGACAACGCCTGACAACATGCGCCAGCGCATTGTCAATGCAAGTGCGAACATTACGGAAGCCGGCCGCGGTGGTTTAGCGGTTCTAGGCGCTCAGTCCGAAACGGAGCGACTGCTACGGTCGCAGGATCGATTCCTGCCTCGGGCATGGATGTGTGTGAGGTCCTTAGGTTAGTTAGGTTTAAGTAGTTCTAAGTTCTAGGGGACTGATGACCTCAGATGTTAAGTCCCATAGTGCTCAGAGCCACATTACGGAAGGCGAACTACTCGCTGTTGAGATGATTGTCGTTACACGTATTGCAAAATGGTTCAAATGGCTCTGAGCACTATGGGACTCAACTGCTGTGGTCATTAGTCCCCTAGAACTTAGAACTACTTAAACCTAACTAACCTAAGGACATCACACACATCCATGCCCGAGGCAGGATTCGAACCTGCGACCGTAGCAGCCGCACAGTTCCGGACTGCGCGCCTAGAAGCGCGAGACCACCGCGGCCGGCTATTGCAAAATGCATTGAGGTTGACGGACATTATTTTGAGCATTTATTGCATTAATGTTGTATTTACAGGTAATCATGCTGTAACAGCATTGGTTCTCAGAAATGATAAGTTCACAAGGGTACATGTATCACATTGGAGCAACCGAAATAAAGTGTTCAAACGTTCCTAAGTTCTGTATTTTAATTTAAAAAACCTACCTGTTACCAACTGTTCGTCTAAAATTGTGAGCCATATGTTCGTGACTACTACAGCGCCATCTATCACAAAACGAAAAAAAATGTTGTACAACTAAAACATTCATATTTCTTCACGTACTACACGAATATGTAATAAAAAATGGGGGTTCCTATTTGTAAAAAAACGCAGTTGATATCCGTTTGACCTATGACAGCGCCATGTCGCGGGTCAACCATAACCCCGTCTGGTTTCCCCCTTCAAGCTAGACAAGTTTCGCTTTTTGTAGTTTTTTCGTTTGTTGCTTATTTCGTGAGATATTTGGTCCGGTCACGATCAGTGGACCACCCTATATTATACATCTATATATAATGTAATCCAAAAACATTGTAATACCTCTGGCTGTGTACTAACTCTTTGTGAAGCAACCTTTCTTGCATATTTTGGTTACTGAACCAAACAGTGTTAAGTGATGATTTGCATGTTTGTGATATTCTGTGTAGTGGAGGAGGCACAATACCTGTAAGTAGACAGACAAAAATACGGTTACCAACATTAGCATTTAAAAACACTGAAAGATTCATTCTGTCCGGTTGCACTATAACCTCAAAATGATTCAACAGACGCAGAAAATTACGTATTCGAACATTACTAAATTATCGATGTAAACAAATTCTCTTGAAAACGAGAATAAATTCTCGAAAGGCATTGTGCTAACCATGAAAATGTAGGTAATTGGTGCAGTTTTCATTATTTAATTCATAAACTTTAGCTACTTGAGGGGACCCTCTTGAAAAAGGAGTGATCGTAGGACAATGGAAGTTGGTGGAAATATTAGGACGGACATACGGAAGAGAAATAACGGATAACCACTGAAGGGGAACGTATTTTAATTTCCACATCAGAGGGTAACATTTGTTAACTGCGTGCCATATTTACGTTCCAGGTTACAAACATTGCTCAATATGATGACCATTTGCATATAAAACAGCCTGAAACTGCAACTACACTAAAGATACCGTTTCACAATTCTTCGCAAAAGTTTTCGAATACCGGGGTGTGGAATTTCAGCTGTCTTTACAAAGTTCGTCCACTGGTCGAAGACTGCACATTGCGTAAAGCTTTCTAAGCAACAGCAACAAGAGCAGCTGCCAAATCGCCGGTTATTTCGAACGTCCGAATCATTTTCTACAACCAAAGTGGGGAAAGAAGACTACTCTGCATTGCTTTAGTGCGTCGGTATTCGCGAACAGCAGCAACACTATTGCTGTGAGAGATTTACGTGTAAAACCCAGCGCATCTTATCGAGACTCACGCAGGCTGTCTGCAACTGCAACACATACTGATTCAAGTTGTGCCGCTAACTCTACTAACAGCGCAGATCGTCCATGCGCAGTCGAAGCATCATTCCTGTAAAGTTAGGCAACCATACGATGGTTCTCCGTCACACTGGCTCTATTAGCGAAAGTTTAATTATAACCACCCTGTGCTGCTCCAGCGTTTGGAGAACCTATCAAGCAGGAAAGACAGCAGATATCGGACGAATTTAGAGAAGCCCTACCGCGAGGGCAACTGGTCAATACAGACCGTACACGACACGCTGAGGTGACAAAAGTCATGGGATACCGAAATGCACAATGGTGGCTAGTACCGTGTGCACAAAGCATAAAAGGGCATTGCATTGGCGGAGCCGTCATTTGTACTCACGTGATTCACGTGAAAAGGTTTCTGACGTGATTATAGCCGCACGACGGGAATTTTAAAAGAATTTGAACGCGAAGTGGTAGCTGGAGATAGACGCACGGGTCATTCCATTCCGAAAATCATTAAGAAATTCAATATTCCGCGATTCACATTATCAAGCGAATGGCGAGGGTACTAAATTTCAGGCATTACTTCTCACCTCGGACAAGCACAGACCGACGGCCTTCTAACAATACCACCACTTGCAAAGTAGGTTTGAAATCAGATTACTAATATTGCTCACACAGCATATGTTCGCTTTATCAGGCAACAATAAAGTTATTGAATGTGGATGGTATCGTCAGAATGGAAATGATGAAGTCACTGTAAAAAAGGTAATTAATTTTGGCACTTGAATGGATTCTCACGTAGATTTCGTCGAAGTTGTTATGGCTCATCTTGTTGATTCTAGGGTGATTCCACTTTGACTGCTATAAGGTCCAGATCTGTATTTTAGCAATATTTGAGGACCTAACGAATGCGTGTTTCAGGATATTCTTAATGATCAAACAATCCCAGATCAGAACAATGCTATGGTAGAAATAATTTTTGACTTGGTGTTCACCGATCCACATTTTTATTAAACTTCTTGTAAATTCACATATACTTCTTCTTAATTGTCACATCTTCAAGGAAACAGTTTTGTATCAATCTTCATATATTTAATTTCCACTTTAACCAAACAGAAGACTTGACTGCTCTTTTACAAAGCGAAATAACAACCTAACGTCTGCAAAGTGAAACAAAGACTGCTCTGTGCGCATTCGCGCCAAAACGGTTACAAGCAAGTCAAAGATTATGACTGTCTCACGGAAATGAATACACCTAAGAACGATACCACTGTAATATATCGATACATCGGAGTATCTATAATTAATAAAACCAAATGTGAATATTGTCACAAAAATATGTCTGTTACTTCGAAGAAAAGTAGTACGATATTACTGGTATCGAGAACTGGGGTAGGAGTGCCGTAATGGTCACGTAAATAAAGAACCATTACAGCCTCCACTTAACGACCGAGGGCAGCATCTTTTGCGTTTGGTTGTCAGTGCTAACACACAAACAATCCTGCATGAAATATCAGCAGAAATCAATGTGGGACATACGACGGGCGTATCCGTTAGGACAGTGAGGCGAAATGTGGGGTTAATGGGCTATGGCAGCAGGTGACCGATGCAAGTGCCTTTGATAGAAACGCGGCGTCGCCTGCAGTACCTCACGTGAGCTCATGACCGTATCGGCAGGACCCTAAACGACTGGAAAACCGGTTAAATGAGTCCCGATTTCAGTTGGTAAGAGCTGATGGTAGGGCTCGACTGTGGCACAGAAGCCATACAGCCATTTTTCAACGAGGCACTGTGCAATCTGGTAGTGGCCCCATAATGGCGTGGGCTCTGTTTGCATGGAATGGACTGGGTCCTCTGTTATGTTCGCCCACTTGGAGACCATTTGCGGTCATTCACGGACTTCATGTTCCCGAACAACGAGGGAATTTTTATGGATGATAATGCACGATGTCACCGGGCACCACTGTCCGCGACTGGTTTGAAGAACATTCTGGACAGTTCGGGTAAATGATTTGGCCACTCAGACTGCCCGACACGAATCCCATCGAACATTTATGGAACATAATCCAGAGATCAGTTCATGCAACACCTTTGAAATAATGGACTGCCATAGAATCAGCATTGCTCATTCTTTCTCTAGGGGGCTGCCATCGACTTATCGAGTCCTTGTCAGGTCTAGTTGCTTCACTACACCGGTCAGGAGGAGGTCCGAAACGATATTAGGAGGTGTCCCACGAATTTTGTCACATCAGTGTAAAATTTTAACAGAGATTCCGTGGTAAGTTCAATGGGAGTACTGGGATGAAAGAGACCATTTTTTGGTGCGAAATTTTCAGAATACATTTAGAGAACCGGTACTCGAGGGCTAAGTAAAGCTGTGAACGATCCAAAGATTGTTTTGAACACCACAGAGCTTTACTAGCTATGGTTCTGTTGGAGGTGGTACGCCGTTGACTTCGTCAAACTTTTGAACTGACTTAGCTAGCCAGTTATAGACGGAGCTTAAGTTTAACGTGGACTGCAAACTACCGCTCAGCTAGGCAATTTTCACACCAACAAACATTGCCGGAGGTGGAAGAAGTGACAGATAAAAGTTCTAGCACTGCTCACAGTCGCCAGATCTTTGCCAATTTGTGTATCTCAATATTAAGTATGACGCGGCTGTAACTAACACCTCACTTTTCACGCTTTTCATTTCCAGACAATTATAAACAATATTGACTATGAAAACTCCCTTAGGGGTTGCATTACACGCAACTAAAGCATTACGGGGAAGGAGTTGACTTAATTTTTTTTATATCTTCCAAACTGTTCTCTCGAAAATTTGCCCCACATAACTTAAGGCTGAAATTAATCTAGTGCACTTTCTACGTTCCTCATCTTTATCATAATCACAGCAATTATTTCTGTTTTACCAAAGCAGTGAGACTCTTTGTCGAAAACACAGAATTAGCTGCAATGTTCAGTATTAACACACCCGTAACTATAATGACGTGTCAAAAGTCAGAGGATATCTCCCAACATCGTGTCGTGCGTGCTTATGAGAAATACTGAGCCATTGTTGTTGTGGTCGTCAGTCCTGAGACTGGTTTGATGCAGCTCTCCATGCTACTCTATCCTGTGCAAGCTTCTTCATCTCCCAGTACCTACTGCGGCCTATATCCTTCTGAATCTGATAAAGATGAGGAAGGTACAAAGTGCACTAGATTAATTTCAGCCTTAAGTTATGTGGGGCAAATAAATGTTTTTTCGAGGGAACAGTTTGGAAGATATAAAAAAATTAAGTCAACTCCTTCCCTGTAATGCTTTAGTTGCGTGTAATGCAACCCCTAAGGGAATTTTCATAGTCAATATTGTTTATAATTGTCTGGAAATGAATCTCTTGGTCTCCCTCTACAATTTTCACCATCCACGCTGCCCTCCAATGCTAAATTTGTGATCCCTCAATGCCTCAGAACAAACCCTACCAACCGGTCCCTTCTTCTTGTCAAGTTGTGCCACAAACTCCTCTTCTCCCCAACCCTATTCACTACCTCCTCATTAGTTACGTGATCTACCCATCTAATCTTCAGCATTCTTCTGTAGCACCACATGAGTCATGCTGCCTCTACAGCTGTCCATAATTGCGAATGTGTTGCCAGTGCAGGATTTTGTGCATGAACTGACCTCTCGATTAAGTCCCATAAACTTGAAAATGGATTTTTTTAATTTTCCATGACAATTTTCGGATAGTTTTGCCCATAAATGTGTATGAAACTGTGAATTTGGTAAATGTACTGCACCTCCTTAGTATCGATATAAATATATTCTTTGTAAGTCCCTTTCTGAGACCACAGATCTTGGTGAGAGAGATTACCTTTACTTTGTCAGAGTAGCTGGCGGTGTGTGTTACACAGTCTGGCTATGTATTTCCTTTGAAAAGGATGGAAACTGGACTACCGTGTAATGGAGACAGCATTATTTCAAAAGGATTTTGTATTAATATATTCTGAGGAAAAATTTTGTGGAACTGAGATGATGCGAATGTAAGAATTTCAGAATGGAAGTTTTCTAAGGTAATCTAGCTTTTTTATACACTCAAGAGCCAAGGAAACTGGCACACTTGCCTAACAGGGACCCCGTGAGCACGCAGAAGTACTGCAACACGACGTTGCATGTCTGAAGTATTGCTGGAGGGAACTGACACCATGAATCCTGCAGGGCTGTCCACAAATCAGTAAATCGTGGAGAACCATTCTGAACAGCACGTTGCAAGGCATTCCAGATATGCAAAATAATGTTCATGTCTGTAGAGATTGGTGGCCAGCGAAAGTGTGCTCCTGGAGCCATTCTGTAGGAATTCTGGACGTGTGAGGTGTCGCATTGTTGTGGTGGAATCGAACAAATCCGTCGGAATGTTCGATGGACATGAAAGGATGCAGGTGATCAGACAGGATGCTTACGCACGTGTCACCTGTCAGAGTCTTATCTAAATGTATCAGGCGTCCCATATCACTCCAACTGCATACGCCCCACGCCATTACAGAGCCTCCACCAGCTTGAACAGCCCCTGCTGATATGCAGGGTCCATGGATTCATGAGGTTGTCTCTATACCCGTAAACGTCCATCCACTCGATGCAATTTAAAACGAGACCCATCCGACCAGGCAACATGTTTTCAGTCATAAAGAGTCCATTGTTGGTGTTCTCGGGTCAGGCGAGGCGTAAGGATTATGTGTCATGCAGTCATCAAGAGTATACGAGTGGGCCTTCGGCTCCGAAGCTCATATCGATGATGTTTCGTTGAACGGTTCGCGCGCTGACGCTTGCTGATGACCAAGCATTGAGATCTGCAGCAATTTGCGGAAGAGTTGCACTTCTGTCACGTTGAACGATTCTCTTCAGTCGTCGTTGGTCCCCTTCTTGCAGGATCTTTTTCCGGCCGCAGCGATGTCGGAGATATGATGTTTTACCGGATTCCTGATATTCGCGGTACACTCGCGACATGGTCGTACGGGAAAATCCGCATTTCATCGCTGACTCGGAGATGCTGTGTTCCATCGCTCGTGCGCCAACTATAACACCTCCCTCAAACTCACTTAAATCTTCATACCCCGCCAGTGTAGCAGCATTAGCCGATCTAATAACTGCCCCCGAAACTTATTGTCTTATATAGCCATATAGGCCGTATTCTGCCTGTTTACATACCTCTGTATTTGAATACGAATTTTTATACGGGTTTCTTTGGCGCTTCAGTGTATATTTGTAATTCTGTAGTTTCTTATTGCTAAAACTGGGTGTAGAATGTTTGTAACGCAATGTGTGTTTTTGTCGTGTAATTGAGACAAGTCAAGGAAAGTGATTGTACACAGGAAATTTACTAACAAGATTTTGCTAATTCGTCTACTTGTGAAAACTTTCTACATCTACATGGATACTCTGCAAATCACATTTAAGTGCTTGGCAGAGGGTTCATCAAACCACCTTGACAATTCTCTGTTAAACCAAAAATGGCTCTGAGCACTATGGGACTTAACATCTATGGTCATCAGTCCCCTAAACTTAGGACTACTTAAACCTAACTAACCTAAGGACAGCACACAACACCCAGCCATCACGAGACAGAGAAAAACCCTGGCCCCGCCGGGAACCGAACCCGGGAATCCGGGCGCAGGAAGCGAGAACGCTACCGCACGACCACGAGCTGCGGCCTGTTAAACCAAACTCGTATTGCTTGTGGAAAGAATGAACACCTATATATTTCCGTACGAGCTCTGATTTCCCTTATTTTTTCTTGGTGATTGTTCCTCCTTCCTTCCTCGGTGTCAACAAAATATTTTCGCATTCGGAGGACAAAGTTGGTGTATGGAATTTCGTGAGAATATTCCGTCGCAACGAAAAAGCCTTTCTTTTAATGATTTCCAGTCCAAATCCTCTATCATTTCTGTGACACTCTCTCCCATATTTCGCGATTACACAATTCGTGCTGCCTTTCTTTGAACTTTTTCGATGTACTCCGTCAGTCCTATCTAGTAAGGATCCCACACCGCGCAGCAGTATTCAAAAAGAGGACGGACAAGCATAGTGTAAGGCTGTAGGCAGTCTCCTTAGTAGACCTGTTACATTTTCTAAGTGTCCTGCCAATAAAACGCAGTCTTTGACTAGCCTTCCCCACAACATTTTCTATGTGTTTATTCCAATATATGTTGTTCGTAATTGTAACAGCTAGGTATTTAGTTGAATTTACGGTCTTTAGATTTGACTGATTTGTCGTGTAACCGAAATTTGACGAGTTCCTTTTAGCACTCATGTGGGTGTTCTCACGCTTTTCGTTATTTAGGGTCAACTACCACTTTTCGCACCATTCCGATGTTTCTTCTAAATCATTTTGTAGTTTGTTTTGATCTTCTGATGAATTTATTAGCCGATAAACAACAGCGTCATCTGCAAACAATCGAAGAGGGCTGCTCAGATTGTCTCCCAAATCGTTTATATAGATAAGGAACAGCAAATGGCCTGTATCACTACCTTGGGGAACGCCAGAAATCACTTCCGTTTTACTCGATGACTTTCTGCTAATTACTACGAACTGTGACCTCTCTGACAGGAAATCACAAATCCAGTCACATAATTGAGACGATATTCCATAAACACGCAATTTCACTACGAGCCGCTTGTGTGGTACAGTGTCAAAAGCCTTCTGGAAATCCAGAAATACGGAATAACGGTGTTTTCTAAACCCATGTTGACTGTGTGTCAATAGACCATTTCTTTGAGGTAATTCGTTATGTTCAAACACAATATATGTTCTAAAATCCTGCTGCACATCAACGTTAACGATATGGGCCTGTAATTTAGTGGATTCCTCCTACTACCTTTCTTGAATATTGGTGTGACCTATGCAACTTTCCAGTCTTTGGGTACGGGTCTTTCGTCGAGCGAACGGTTGCTTATGATTGTTAAGTATAGAGCTAATGCATCAGCGTACGCCGAAAGGAACCTAATTGGTATACAGTCTGGACCAGAAGACTTGCTTTTATTAAGTGATTTAAGTTACTTCACTACTCAGAGGATATTTACTTTTACATTACTCATGTTGACAGGCGTTTTTGATTCTAATTCTGGAATATTTACTTCGTCTTTTTTTGTGAAGGCATTTCAGGAGGCTGTGTTTAGTAACTCTGCTTTGGCAGCTCTGTCTTCGATAATATCTCCATTGATATCGCACAGGGATGGCATTGATTGTTTCTTGCCGATAACATACTTCACATAGGACCAGAATCTCTTAGCATATTCTGCCAGGTTTCGAGACAGTTTCGTTGTGGAAACTGTTATAGGCATCTCGCATTGAAGTCCGCGCTAAATTTCGAGCTTCTGTATAAGATCGCCAAACTTGGGGAATTTGCGTCTGTTTAAATTTGGCATGTTTGCTTCGTTGTTTCTGCAACAGTGTTCTAACCCGTTTTGTGTACCAAGGAGGATCAGCTCCGTCGTTTGTTAATTTATTCGGTATAAATCTCTCAATTGCTGCCGATACTATTTCTTTGAATTTGAGCCACATCTGGTCTACACTTACATTATTAATTTGGAATGAGTGGAGATTGTCTCCCAAGAAGGCGTCAAGTGAATTTTATGTGCTTTTTTGAGTAGGTATATTTTTTGCTTATTTTTCGAGGATTTGGGGATTACAATATTCAATATCGCTACGACAACCCTGTGTTCGCTAATCCCTGAATCGGTTTTGATGCTCGTTATTAACTCAGTATTATTTGTTGCTTTGACTGGAATTCGAGTGTAGGAAAAGGGAGAGAAGAAAACGTAGTAGGTGAATTTGGATTGGGGCTAAGAGATGAAAGATAAAGCCGCCTGGTAGAATTTTGCACAGAGCACAAGTTAATCATAGCTAACACTTGGCTTAAGAATCATAAAAGAAGGTTGTATACATGGAAGAAGCCTGGAGATACAAGAAGGTATCAGATAGAGTATATAATGGTAAGACAGATTTAAGAACAAGATTTTAAATTGTGAGACATTTCCAGGGGCAGATGTGGACTCTGACCATAATCTATTGGTTATGCACTATAGATTAAAACTGAAGAAACTGCAAAAAGGTGGGAAATTAAGGAGATGGAATCTGGATAAACTGAAAGAACCAGAGGTTGTACAGAGTTTCAGGGAGAGCGCAAGGGAACAATTGACAGGAATGTGGGAAAGAAATACAGTACAAGAATGGGTAACTTTGAGGGATGAAGTAGTGAAGGCAGCAGAGGATCAAGTAGGTAAAAAGACGAGGGCTAATAGAAATCCTTGGGTAACAGAAGAAATATTAAATTTAATTGATGAAAGGAGAAAATATAAAAATGCAGTAAATGAAGCAGGCAAAAAGGAATACAAACTTCTCAACAATGAGATCGACAGGAAGTGCAAATTGGCTAAGCAGGGATGGCTACAAGACAAATGTAAGGATGTAGAGGCTTATCTCACTAGGGGTAAGCTAGATACTACCTACAGGAAAATTAAAGAGACCTTTGGAGATAAGAGAACCACGTGTATGAACATCAAGAGCTCAGATGTAAACCCAGTTCTAAGCAATGAAGGGAAAGCAGAAAGGTGGAAAGAGTATATAGAGAGTCTATACAAGGACGATGTACTTGAGGATAATATTATGGAAATGGAAGAGGATGTAGATGAAGATGAAATGGGAGATACGATACTGCGTGAAGAGTTTGACAGAGCACTGAAAGACCTGAGTCGAAACAAGGCCCCCGGAGTAGACAACATTCCATTGGAACTACTGACGGCCTTGGGAGAGCCAGTGTTACTATCTGGTGAGCAAGATGTATGAGACAGGCGAAATACCCTCAGACTTCAAGAAGAATATAATAATTCCAATCCCAAAGAAAGCAGGTGTTGACAGATGTGAAAATTACCGAACCATCAGTTTAATAAGCCACAGCTGCAAAATACTAACACGAATTCTTTAGACGAATGGAAAACTAGTAGAAGCCGACCCCCGGGAAGATCAGTTTGGATTCCGTAGAAACACTGGAACATGTGAGGCAATACTGACCTTACGACTTATCTTAGAAGAAACATTAAGCAAAGGCAAACCTACGTTTCTAGCATTTGTAGACTTAGAGAAAGCTTTTGACAATGTTGACTGGAATACTCTCTTTCAAATTCTAAAGGTGGCAGGGGTAAAATACAGGGAGCGAAAGGCTATTTACAATTTGTACAGAAACTAGATGGCAGTTATAAGACTCGAGGGGCATGAAAGGGAAGCAGTGGTTGGGAAGCGAATGAGACAGGGTTGTAGCCTATCCCCGATGTTATTCAATCTGTATACTGCGCAAGCAGTAAAGGAAACAAAATAAAAATTCGGAGTAGGTATTAAAATCCATGGAGAAGAAAAAAACTCTGAGGTTCGCCGATGACATTGTAATTCTGTCAGAGACGGCAAAGGACTTGGAAGAGCAGTTGAACGGAATGGACAGTGTCTTGAAAGGAGGATAAAAGACGAACATCAACAAAAGCAAAACGAGGATAATGGAATGTAGTCGAATTAAGTCGGGTGATGCTGAGGGAATTAGATTAGGAAATGAGACACTTAAAGTAGTAAAGGAGTTGGGAGCAGAATAACTGATGGTCGAAGTAGAGAGGATATAAAATGTAGACTGGCAATGGCAAGGAAAGCGTTTCTGAAGAAGAGAAATTTGTTAACATCGAGTATTGATTTAAGTGTGAGGAAGTCATTTCTGAAAGTATTTGTATGGAGTGTTGCCATGTATGGAAGTGAAACATGGACGATAAATAGTTTGGACAAGAAGAGAATAGAAGCTTTCGAAATGTGGTGTTACAGAAGAATACTGAAGATTACATGGGTAGATCACATAACTAATGAGGAGGTATTGAATAGGATTGTGGAGAATAGAAGTTTGTGGCACAACTTGACCAGAAGAAGGGATCGGTTGGTAGGACATGTTCTGAGGCATCAAGGGATCACCAATTTAGTATTGGAGGGCAGCGTGGAGGGTAAAAATCGTAGAGGAAGACCAAGAGATGAATACAGTAAGCAGATTCAGAAGGATGTAGGTTGCAGTAGGTACTGTGAGATGAAGAAGCTTGCACAGGATAGAGTAGCATGGAGAGGTGCATCAAACCAGTCTCAGGACCGAAGACAACAACAACGACAACAACAAGAGGTCAAGTGTGTTTTGACAAACTTTTACTATTCGCGTGGGCTCATGAGCTAACTGCTCGAAATAATTTTCAGAGAATGCGTTTAGCACAATTTCGGATGATATCTTATGCCTACCTCCGGCATTAAGCATGTATTTTCTCCAACATATCGAGGGTAAATTAAAATCACCACCAACTATTATCGTATGAGTTGGGTACGTGTTTGAAATAAAACCCAAGTTTTCTTTGAACCTTTCCGCAACTGCATCATCTGAATTGGGAGGTCAGTAAAAGGATCCAATTATTATTTTATTCCGGTTGCCAACAATGACCTCTGCCCATACTACCTCACAGGGAGTATCTACTTCTGAGAGCAACAGGCACGCCACCGCCAACCGTGTTTACCCTATCCTTTCGAAACACCGTTAGGTTCTTCGCAAAAATTTCGGCTGAGCTTATATCCGGCTTTAGCCATAATTCAATGTCTATAACGATTTCAGCATCAATGCTTTCTATTAGCGCTTGTAGCTCTGGTAGTTTCCCAACACAGCTACGACAATTTACAACTGTTATACCAATGATTCCTGTATCTACGTTCTTCCTGTGTTCAGGCTGCACCCCTTGTGACTGAGGCCCTTCTTGTGTTTTAAAATAGTTCAAATGGCTCTGAGCACTATGGAACTTAACATCTGAGGTCATGAGTCACCTAGAACTTAGAACTACTTAAACCTAACCAACCTAAGGACATCACACACATCCATGCCCGAGGCAGGATTCGAACCTGCGACTATAGCTGTCGCGCAGTTCCAGACTGAAGCGCCTAGAACCACTCGGCTACTCCGGCCGGCTCTCTTGTGTTTTCCCGAGTCCCTCTAAACTAAAAAACCGCCCAGTCCACTCCACACTGCCCCTGCTACCCGTGTAGCCACCTCCTGCGTATATTGGACACCTGAGCTATTCAGCGGAACCCTAAACCCAACCTCCCTTTGGCGCAAGTCGAGGCATCTGCAGCCTACACGGTCGCAGAACCGTCTGAGCCTCTGATTCAGAGCCTCCACTCGGCTCTGAACCAGTGGTCCGCAATCGGTCCTGTCGACTATGCTGCAAATGGTCAGCTCTGCTTTCATCTTGCAAGCGAGACTGCCAGCCTTTACCACTTCTGTCAACCGCTAGAAAATAGAGAGAATCTCTTGATCCAAAGTGACACATATCATTGGTACCGACGTGACAAACCACCTGCAGTTGGCTGCACCCTGGGCTCTTCATGGCATCCGGGAGGACCCTTTCCACATCTGGAATGACTCCACACGGAGTGCACTTTGGTTTTCTTACCCCTCTTGTCAACCAAGTCCCTAAGGGGCCCTATAACGCCCCTAACGTTGGAGCTGCCAACTACCAATAATCTCATCCTCTGCGATTGCCGGATCTTGCTGGCTGTGTAGTTCCCTCTGAAACAGGACAGGTGACAGCATCTGGCTCAGCAACGGTGTCAGCCACAGACAGCACCTGGAACCTCCTTTTCCAACAAATCGCGAAGGCCTTACGTGCGGCCGCCTGGGAAGTCTTTCGGCGTCTGCTTGGCTCCAAGCAGGACCTCCCACTCTACCACAGGTGAGGGGTCAGCCTCAGTGCGAGCAGTAACTGGGTTTCTCCTCGGTGAGGCCCGATCGGAGGACTCTGACGTGCTGGATGTTCGTTGGAGCCCCACGGCCGGCCCACAACAGTCGTGTCCACCCATTGCAGCCTCAACCTGTGTAACCGAAGCCATCACAGTCTGAAGCTGAGAGCGAAGTGTCTCCAACTCGGCTCGCATCCGCATACAACAATCGCAGTCCCTGTCCATACTAAAGACCGTGGAAATCTGATTCTTGACAGTTTCATTATTGTCTTAATAGTAATATGTTGCGGGACAGACTAGCGTTCCGTACGCACACGTAGGACAATGACTTTAATTATCATCAAGATTCATGTACATTGTAGGACACAGTGATTGTCAGAGTGTTTTTGTGAAAATGCCAATATCAGTTCTGAGGCTTAATACCAGCAAAAGATTTCAATTAAGTGCTATCTTCTGCATTTTCAAGCAGTTTTAGCATACAGTCAGCTGCGTTAATTTTTATCTTCATTTCCACTGTAATTACAATAACAATTTTGGTATAGTGATTGTTTACAAGATCAAGATAAAGATTAGCTACACTCAGGGCCAACGTGTTGATTTGAATCATTTTGTTTTGCAGTCAGATAGGATATGTAAGTTCTATTGAAAACGGATTACGCTCTCGCAGGCGAATTGTTTGATATACTGGCTTACTTGGATTTCGCATTGTGTAACGAGTGCTTAATCGGGCAGGTAGGTTAGAAAATTTAAAAAGGGAAATGGATAGGTTAACGTTAGACATACTGGGAATTAGTGAAGTTCGGTGGCAGGAGGAACAAGACTTCTGGTCAGGTGACTAAAAGGTTAAAAACACAAAATCAAATTGGGGTAATGCAGGAGTAGGTTTAATAATTAATCGAATTAATAGGAAAATAGGAGTACGGGTAAGCTACTACAAACAGCATAGTGAACGCATTATTGTGGCCAAGATAGATACGAAGCCCACACCTACTACAGTAGTCCTAGTTTATATGCAACTAGCTCTGCAGATGAAGAAATTGAAGAAATGTATGATGAAATAAAAGAAATTAGTCAGATACTGAAGGGAGACGAAAATTTAATAGTCATGGGCGACTGGAATTCGAGTGTAGGAAAAGGGAGAGAAGAAAACGTGGTAGCTGAATATGGATTGGGGCTAAGAAATGAAAGAGGAAGCCGCCTGGTAGAATTTTCCACAGAGCACAACTTAATCATAGCTAACACTTGGTTTAAGAATCATGAAAGAAGGTTGTATACATGGAAGAAGCCTGGAGATACTAGAAGATTTCAGATAGAGTATATAATGGTAAGACAGAGATTTAGGAACCTTGTTTTAAATTGTAAGACATTTTCAGGGGCTGATGTAGACTCTGATCACAATCTATTGGTTATGACCTGTAGATTAAAACTGAAGAAATTGCAAAAAGGTGGAAATTTAAGGGGATAGGACCTGGGTAAAGTGAGTAAACCAGAGATTGTACAGAGTTTCAGGGAGAGCATAAGGGAACAATTGACAGGAATGGGGGAAAGAAATACAGTGGAAGAAGAATGGGTAGCTCTGAGGGATGTAGTAGTGAAGGCAGCAGAGGATAAAGTAGGTACAAAGACGAGGGCTGCTAGAAATCCTTGGGTAACAGAAGAAATATTGAATTTAATTGATGAAAGGAGAAAATATAAAAATGCAGTAAATGAAGCAGGCAAAAAGGAATACAAACATCTCAAAAATGAGATCGACAGGAAGTGCAAAATGGCTAAGCAGGGATGGCTAGAGGACAAATGTAAGGATGTAGAAGCTTATCTCACTAGGGGTAAGATAGATACTGCGTACAGGAAAATTAAAGAGACCTTCGGAGAGAAGAGAACCACGTGTATGAATATCAAGAGCTCAGATGGCAATCCAGTTCTAAGCAAAGAAGGGGAGGCAGAAAGGTGGAAGGAGTATATAGAGGGTCTCTACAAGGGCGATGTACTTGAGGACAATATTATGGAAATGGAATGAAGATGAAGATGAAATGGGAGATACGATACTGCGTGAAGAATTTGACAGAGCACTGAAAGACCTGAGTCGAAACAAGGCCCCCTGAGTAGACAACATTCCATTGGAACTACTGACGGCCTTGGGAGAGCCAGTCCTGACAAAACTGTACCATCTGGTGAGCAAGATGTATGAGACTGGCGAAATACCCTCAGACTTCAAGAAGAATATAATAATTCCAATCCCGAAGAAAGCAGGTGTTGGCAGATGTGAAAATTACCGAACCATCAGTTTAATAAGCCACGGCTGCAAAATACTAACACTAATTCTTTACAGACGAATGGAAAAACAAGTAGAAGCCGACCTCGGGGAAGATCAGTTTGGATTCCGTAGAAATACTGGAACACGTGAGGCAATACTGACCTTACGACTTATCTTAGAAGAAAGATTAAGCAAAGGCAAACCTATGTTTCTAGCATTTGTAGACTTAGAGAAAGCTTTTGACAATGTTGACTGGAATACTCTCTTTCAAATTCTAAAGGTGGCAGGGGCAAAATACAGGGAGCGAACGGCTATTTACAATTTGTACAGAAACCAGATGGCAGTTATAAGACTCGAGGGGCATGAAAGGGAAGCAGTGGTTGGGAAGGGAGTAAGACAGGGTTGTAGCCTCTCCCCGATGTTATTCAATCTGTATATTGAGGAGAGGATATAAAATGTAGACTGGCAATGGTAAGGAAAGCGTTTCTGAAGAAGAGAAATTTGTTAACATCGAGTACAGATTTAATGGTCAGGAAGTCGTTTCTGAAAGTATTTGTATGGAGTGCAGCCATGTATGGAAGTGAAACATGGACAATAACTAGTTTGGACAAGAAGAGAATAGAAGCTTTCGAAATGTGGTGCTACAGAAGAATGCTGAAGATTAGATGGGTAGATCACATAACTAATGAGGAGGTATTGAATAGAATTGGGGAGAAGAGGAGTTTGTGGCACAACTTGACAAAAAGAAGGGACCGGTTGGTAGGACATGTTCTGAGGCATCAAGGGATCACCAATTTAGTATTGGAGGGCAGCGTGGAGGGTAAAAATCGTACAGGGAGACCAAGAGATGAATACACTAAGCAGATTCAGAAGGATGTAGGTTGCAGTAGGTACTGTGAGATGAAGAAGCTTGCACAGGATAGAGTAGCATGGAGAGCTGCATCAAACCAGTCTCAGGACTGAAGACCACAACAACAACAACGAGTGCTTCACATGCTTTGTTCAGAATTTAACGTAGTTGTGTTGTTCTGTTCTGATATTTACGCATTTCACTATGAAAATGAGTTTTACCAATTTCCCAGATACCAACCAGACACAAACACGAGTTTATAAGTTCTAACGTAAAACTTTCAAATGTTCGATGGGATTAATTTCGAGCTATCTGAATGGCTTCAAATGGTCTCCAAGAAGTCGAACATAATCATTTCCAGCCAATTTTCGGTTCATTTTGACCAGAGGACTCGATCCATTCCATGTAAACACATACCACACCATTATGGAGAGGCCTTGTTGACAACTTGAGTCCATGGCTTCGTTGGGTCTATGGCACACTCGAAGCGTAACATCAGCTCTTAACAACTGAATTCTGGTCTCATCTGACCCGCTACGGTTTCCCAGTCGTCTAGAATGCAACCGATACGGTCACGAGTCCAGGAGAGGCGGTGCAGTCAATGTCGTGCTCTTAACGAGGACACCCACGCCGATCGAATAGTACCACAGCCCATTAACGCCAAATTTTTCTGCACTGTCCTAATAGATACGATCGTTGTACGTCCCACATTGATTTTTGTGGTTTCTGCACGCACTGTTGCTTGTCTGTTAGCACTGGCGACTCTATGCAAACGCCGCTGCTCTCGTTCGTTAAGTAAAGGCCGTCAGCCATACGTTGTCCATGGTGAGAGGTAATGCCTGAAATTTGGTATTCTCGACACACAATTGACACTGTGGATCTCGGAATACGGAATTCCATAACGATTTTCGAAATAGAATATCCCATGCTTCTAGCTTCAACTGTCATTCCACGTTAAAAGTCTGTTCATTCCCGTAGTGTGGCCATAATGACTTCGGAACCTCTTTTTTCCTTTATTGGATTTCGATTGGTCCCGAAGGGGGCGGGCTGGCAGCAGCTTAGTAAGCCACTTTTCAGCCTACAGAATTAAAATAAAAATGGCTCGGAGCACTATGGGACTTAACTTCTGAGTTCATCAGTCCCCTAGAACTTATAACTACTTAAACCTAACTAACCTAAGGACATCACACACATCGATGCCCGAGGCAGGATTCGAACCTGCGACCGTAGCGGTCGCGTGGTTCCAGACTGTAGTGCCTAGAACCGCTCGGCCATTCTGGCCGGCAATTTTTTTAATTGAAATAATAAATAATAAAAGCAGGCGATTAAATCTGTGACTTAAATGGTAAAATGGAGGAAAATTGTGGAACTTAAAATGTAAAACAAAGGATTGGCGATGGTAATAAAATACACAGGAAGCGGGCAGGTAAAATAGACAATTAAAAAACACGGCGACAGTATGGTTTGTGTTCGCAAGAGATATAAAAATCACACCCAGCGACAGCGTGATTTCTGTCCACAACACTTTGGAAAAGACGCACAATACTGAACATTCACTTAAAATACTGTGCGAAAAAAGTGGCACAAAGATGACACACCACAGCCGAGGGCAGATGGGGAGAACCTGGACAGTTGATGGGAAAGAAAAGGGGTAGGAGAGGAAAAACGAAGTGGTGGGAGGGGGGGAAGGAGCCGACGGATGACGAGTACTCATAAGGGGGGGCGGGGGTAAGGGGGTCGGTAACCTCTTCACATGAATCACCTGAATACAAATGGTAGCCCCGCCAATGCTCTGGCCTTTTGTATTTAGTGTACACGATACTGCCGCCATCTGTATATGTGCATATCGCTAAGCCATTACTTTTGTCACCTCAGTGTATACGTGCAAACGAACAACCATATCCTGTGACTGCGTCAATACCAAATTACTTATTTATGCCAAATACCTAGTTGTGCCTCTTATAAGTTTGTGTATTTGTATTAGATTATACAGTGCATTTAAACCTACGAACAAGGAGACCCTCGCTTCTGCATATGCATCAAGTAAACAATAAATACACCTTGCTGCACCGCTAAATATTCATGTAATGGTTTTCACCTCATGCCTATTTTTCTACTTCCTTTCTTGGACTGTCTCATCTATATTGATCGAACTAGTCCTCTTTCTCAAGTATACAGTATGTTAATTATGTGGAATAAACCTATTTAAGTATAGATTACATAGTGCAATTTCTATATGTACGTGAATATCTCAACACACAACTTCTTATTCCCATATATATGGGTTAAAGAACAAATGAAAGTGCCTGAAGCACACAATACAGCCATACAACTTTCTCCATTCTTGAACATCCCTCCGTTTGTTTAATATTTTCTCATATCTTCCTTGATAATTATGCGCTGCCACTAATTGCATCTACCAATTGTATCCTTTGCTTATAAATATGAAAGATTTCAAGTGAAACAGGAACTAAACTTGTTGACTCAAAAGTATTTCTTATTCTGAGTGCTATCTAAAATATACTCACAATGTTAAAAGGTTGTAGGTGTGAAAATGGTTTAAATGGCTCTGAGCACTATGGGACTCAACATCGGAGGTCATCAGTCCCCTAGAACTTAGAACTACTTAAACGTAACTAACCTAAGGACATCACACACATCGATGCCCGAGGCAGTATTCGAACCAGCGACCGTAGCGGTCCCGCGGTTCCAGAATGCAGTGCCTAGAAGCACTTGGCCACCCCGGTCGGCGTTGTAGGTGTACCCATCGCTCCTACTCAACATATATTAGTCAGTGAATATTGTACACTTTATATTGGCGAACGACGGTGTCAAAGGCCTGATCCATTAAGCCCATAAAAATCACGTAGTTACTTACCTATACTTTAAAATTTTGCCTGCGTCTGAAAGATGAGAAATATTTTATAGTGAGAGGACGCTAAATATTTTTTTAAATGCCACACTGACAATAAAAAATAGTCATTATTAATGTGATTATTTGGGCCACAATGCAAATTACTGTGTGGAATCGTGTAGGGTGGTACTTTCTTACCAGTGTGAAAGCAGTGCAACCAGGTGTTGGAAAGGGTAGAACCAGTCACTGCAAGTGACTAAGACAGATTAGCAGACTGGCGGAACAGAAAATATCATGGATATCATGGGGACTGTGTGCATCAAAGCCCTTCAGAAAGTTCGGAAACCCTTCATAAAAAAAGAGAAAAACCATGTTTTGAATATATTAGAGGAAGATGAAATTTTTGGATGCAAACACGTGCACAATTCACGTTGAATAATCAGTTAGAATTAAAGTGTCGCGGCATTCTGGCTATATTTGATTATTTGTAGAATTAAGTATTAGTACATAATAAAATTCAGTATTATTCTGGTTTGTGAAGGGAATGAGCCAGCGCTCCTAGTCATGAGTATTACTCGCGCAAACTAAGTTGACATTTGGCGCAGTGGCTGATCGGAGCGACTTTAAATGGAACAGCCTTCCCTTAAGCCACCACGCCTAGTGTCAACTTAGTTTGCGCGAATAGTGCATGACGTCACACTGTTCACAAAATATAGTCCGTTCCGCCAGCCTGTTAATCCGTCTTACTTGATAGTGTGGGCCGCTTCAGTGCTTCCCAACACCGGGTTTCACTACCGTCGCACTGGTAAGAAGCTGCCACCGCATGCCATTCCACACAGTAATTTACATTGTGCTGCAACTAATCACATTACTAATGACTATTTTTTATTACGAATCTGGCCATTTCTAAAAAAAAATTACCATTCACTCACCTTAAACTATTTTTCTTCTTTCAAGTGCCGTCAAATTTTAATATCATTTGCACAATTCTTATAGGTAGAGGGCACTTTTTACTGTTACCAATCAGGTTTCTCGAAAACTGCGATATAAGGTTTTAACAGATTAAAATTTACGTTAGTTATGACCGCGAACCCATAGTTCTATACTGACAAGTTACTCTAACTGCAATATATGGTACGCTGGCATTTAATACGTTCCAAATTTTCTTTTTATAAAGTAAGATATTTCTCTAACTGTATCTCTCTTGTTAATTATATTCTTTTAACTTTGTCTAACAGATCTGAAAATGGGCAGCTAGCCTGAAACCGGTCATTGAAAATAAAAAATAGCGATCAAAGACTGAAATGCCATATTTTTATTTAATGAACGATCTCGGAAATCCCATAAAGACAATCATGTCTAGCTTTGATTTAAAAAAAAAAAAAAAACTGGGTTAATGGATCACCGACGAACAAGCGTCATGGGAACACTAACGAACAAAATGAGATAAAAAAAATGGGCAGGGACGATCGAGCATGGCGCATGGACGTTGTATAAAATTGCACGATATCAGAGAAAGGAGTCAGTCGTGAGTTCAGAAGTGCTAGCAGTAGTCCAGCTAACACAATGGCGGTGCGCAGTAAGTTATTGGGTACAATGGCCAAGCAGCATCTCATAAGACAGACAGTTCTGTGGTCGTGCTAAGTGACGCTTCAGGTGGCGTAAGGAGCGACGCCTGTGGGCATTGGGTGACTGTGTTGGTTTGGCTTGTTTGGGGGAAGAGACCAGAGAGCTAGGTCATCGCTCTCATCGGATTAGTGAGGTTCGAGTCGTTCCTCGGGCATGGGTGTGTGATGTCCTTAGCGTAAGTCAGATGGAGTAGTGTGTAAGCATAGGGACCGATGTTCTCAGCAGTTTGATCCCATAGGCTCTTACCACAAATTTCCAAAATTTCCAGAGGAGTAACTATCGGTTTCGTGGGCACATCTTCAGCGGGACATCTGTATAACAGTAAATACAGAAGGTACAACAACCGTGACATATACACTGGTATGCTACAGTATTTTAAAATTAAAAAAAAATTGAATATTAAAAACTTTTACATGATAATATCAAAATGTCAGTACTCACATAACTAAAACATTCGAGCGGAAAAACTCGAAACCTTTTTACCCAACATTCGTTGTCCGTCAGAACAAAACGCTGCTAAAAGGCGGTATGTCATAGAATAAAAAACCCGGATTCCAGTATAGTGGATGAGTAAACAAATCGTACAATAGTGATCCATTGATAAACAGAAAAGTTAACACTACTAAAACATAATTTTGTGCCGGAATGAAAAACCTAGCCGGACATCGAATGTTGGGTAAAAAGATTCCGAGCTTTTCCTCTCTAATGTTTTAGTTATGCGACTACTAATATTTTGACATTCTCGTGTAAATTTTTTAAACATTTTTAAAAAATTATTTAAAATCTTAAAATAATTTACCATACCGGAGTATATCTCAGGATTGTTATTCCTCCTGGATTTATTGTTATACAGATGTTCCGCTGAAGATGTGATTTTTAGTGCCACGAAACCGATAGTGACTCAATAGAAAAGGACTAAATACGGCTAAAGCGGTTTATTAATATCCAAGATAACTGGTCGTAGCTGTGGTTGCTCTACCCACAAGGCTGTCTGCATATTTTACAGCACTGCGCACTGTGAAGAGCAGAGGAACAGTATGGAGAGATGACTTATCAGCTTGACAATGCGCCCTGTCATGAAGCTGCATCTGAGAGTCAACGGTTTGCGGACAATATCATTCCTGAAATGGACTGGCCTGCTCAGAGTTCATATCTGAACGCAATGGAATACGTTCTGGATGAGTTAGAACGTCGGCTTCCGTCCTTACCTCAGCAGCCTGCATCGCTACTGTCTATGATTTTGGCACAAGAGCACTTCGTTGAATGTGTCTACAGAAAAGCTGAAGCCATAATGAAGGCAAAGGGTAGCACTCCCCCCCCCCCCCCAACACACGCAAATATTAATGTATTCTAAAAGTGCCTGATACTTTTGATCATATCGTGTATATGTGAGAGGAAGTAGTATGTAACCCAGCTTTTCCTCGAACTTACTCTCTCGGAATTTGCAACAGGAGCACTGTGGTACACAACAACTCTCACTGGAGTTTTTTGAGCATCTGCGTAACGCTCTCACGCATAATAAACAATCCTGTGTATCTTTATTAATCCTACTTGGTATGGGTCCCAGACCGATGAACTGTACTCAGCTACCGTTGAATGGTTCGCACGCTGACACTTGCTGATGGACCAGCATTGAGATCTGCAGCAATTTGCTATGGGCGTGTTGCACTTCTGTCACGTTGAACGATTCTCTTCAGTCATCGTTGGCCCTGTTCTTACAGGATGTTTTTCCGGCCGCAGCGATGTCGGAGTTTTGGTGTTTTACTGGATTCCAGATATTCACGGTACACTCGTGAAATGGTCGTACGGGAAAATCCCAACTTCATCGTTAACTCGGGGATGCTGTGTCGCATCGCTCGTGCGCCGACTATAACACCGCGTTCAAACTCACTTCAATCTTGGTAGCCTGCCATTGTAGCAGCAGTAACCGATCTAAAAATTGCGTCAGGCACTTGTTGTGTTACATATGCGTGGCCACTTCTTTCTTGAATGAATAACATTTCCTTAAGGTTCTTACAATGAATCTTAGCCTGACCTCTGAGTTTCCTACAATTTATTTTACGTGGGCATTCCGCATTAGGTCGCGACGGTCGGCTATTCCTTGCTATTTTACGGTTGTTACTGTTTCCAGTGACTTACTACCAGCAGTGTAATCTACTCGGAGTCAACAGCCAATCTCTGCACGTCTTTCAACATTTCACTGCGGACTTCTTACGTTGCAACCTTCTTATAACAACAGAAAGTTTCAAAAATGATTCAAATGGCTCTGAGAACTATGGAACTTAATTGCGGAGGTCATCAGTCACTTAGAGCTTAGAACTACTTAAACCTAACTAACCTAAGGACATCACACACATCCATGCCCGAGGCAGGATTCGAACCTGCTACCGTAGCGGTCGCGCGGTTCCAGACTGTAGCACCTAGAACCCATCGGCCACCCAGGCCGGCCCAGAAAGTTTCAGTTAATAAAATGTTTCGGGCTATTATGCCATGGTCGAATGGATTTCGCATTAAAACCCAACGTTTCGTCCCCATCTGTGGAGGACATTTTCAAGGGGGATCGTAGCTTCTTTTAATGTCTGAGTCCCGCTCTGGCTCGCTATCGACTTCAGCGAAATTTCGCTTCCGAGAGCTCCCGCGCAGTGGCGTGAGTCACATGTTTTGAATAAGTGAGCGCAACTGGCCACTGTTACTATCATTCCATGGTGGACGACTGATACACATGTTCTTCAGCACCGTAATCCAAATTCCAATCAATTTCACCCCGTCCTGCTTCCTATGAAAATTGCTGGGGTGTTTCACAATCTCTATGGCCTCTCTGTATAGCCTTTCGTGGTATCCGCTTGTGGCTTCCAGTACTTGAGTCCGGTCAGAATGAATGTGGTGGTTTCGAGGCTGCAAAGCATGTTCCGCAACAGCTGATCTGTCAGTCTCCCCTCTTCTGGAATTGCCCTTGTGCTCTTCGAGTCGTTTTTTGACAGTTCTTTTTGCAGTACCCTCGTACACCTTCCCACAACTACACGAAACCCCATAAATTCCAGCTTTTTCCAGCGGTTGACGAGCATCCTTGGCCGATTTTAGGTGATCTCGTATCTTCCGTGTGGGTGTGAAAATTACGGCGATGTTCCACTTCCTCAATATTTTTCCTGCGCGGTCAGTCACGTCATTAATGAATTGCAGAAAAACTTTCGATTTCATCGGCGCTTGGGCGACACTATGATTTCTACGCGGTAGTTTTCATGGTCTTTGCACCTCAGCGAACAAATAACCATTCTTGAGCAATGCAGTGGTGAGATGTTTTAATTCTGCATCAAGCATTTCTGATTCACAGATTTTCCTTGCTCTATCCAGCAACGTTTTTATGACGCCTCGCTTTTGTTGTGGGTGGTGGTTCGAATCCAGTGTAGGTAACGGTCTGTGTGCGTGGGGTTTCGGTAAACTGTGTGGTCCAAGCTACCATCATCTCCTTCCTTCGAAAATAGCACATCAAGGAAATTTAATCTTCCGGCTGCCTCCTCCTACTTGGTAAACTGAATCGTCGGATTGATCCTGTTCAGATGTCTGTGAAAACGATCCAGTTCCCCCCTGCCATGCCGTCACAAAGACGTATCATCCACGCAACGGAACCAAATATTCAGTTTCTTGTTCGCAGTCTCCAATGCTTGCTCCTCGAATGTTTCCATAAAGAAGTTCGCTGTAACCGGGCTTAAGGGGCTCCCCGTAGCGACACTATCCGTCTGTTCATAGAGCTCTTCGTTCCATTTGAAATACGTGGCTGTGATATAGTATAGAAACAGTTCTGCAACACCGGAAGGAATATCCGGTTCAGCTGTTGCAACACTTCATTGAGTGGAACCATAGATAGCGACACCACATCAGAACTAACTAATATGTCCTCTGGCTGTACCACTACACCATTTAATTTACCGATAAAACGTGCCGAATTCTTGATACACGAATACGATCGGTCCACATACTGTCGTAATAATGTTGTCAAGAACTTGACAATCGAATAGGTAGGCGAAACATTAGCACTCACTATAGATACCACTCACTATAGGCCTTAGAGGAACATGTTCTTTGTGCACCTTCTGTCTGTGCAAGCCTTAGTGCTAGCGCAACTGAACTGAACAGACTTTTCTGAACGCTGTGTTCGACGTAGGACTTCTTTACCAACTTCGGAGCAATTTTAAGAACTCTGTTAATGGGGTCTTTACGTAGTTTCCTATATGTTTGCGGATCTAATAAGTCGTTAATCTTACTATAATAGTCCGTCACATTCAAAACAACCGTTGCATTTTCCTTCTCAGCGGGGAGAATGATAACACTGTCGTCCTCATTCAGGCGCTTTAAGGCATTCCTCTCAAGCCACAGTTAAATTACTTTTTGGAGGATTTGCGCGAGACAATACCCTTACAGCTGCTATACGGATTTCTTCAGCCGTAACCTTATCCACACTACGAACGCCTGCTTCTACACTGCCTATTATTTTTTCAGTGGGCACAGCTCATGGGCTAATGGCAGAACTTCCACCCTTGGCAAGCACAGACCACTCTTCATCACATAACGAATGTCCGGATAAATTGATAACGGTGCGGGGAGCATCTGAACGGTGAATCCTTCGATAGGTTGCAAGTTATCAATTTATTTTTCTGTCTATTAGACGTTATCAACGTAAGCTTCCTAATAGAATCGTGCAACAGCTGTCAATTCTAGCCCAGTCACCACTGCACAATTTATTGCTGACGATAATATGGAGAGACATTAATTTAGTCTGTGCTTGCCAGTTTCCGGTGGGTCTGTTGAATCCGCTCTCGCAGTAAAGCCTCCTTCGATATACGCCTGTAATGATATGGATTATATGCCTTCTTCCAGTCAATAGGTAACTTTCGTTGTTGAATGCAATTATTTTCGTGTGAGACAGCAGCAAACAAATGGGATCAAACCGTACGTTTTGTTCAAATGGCTCTGAGCACTATGGAACTTAACTGCTGTGGTCATTAGTCCCCTAGAACTTAGAACTACTTAAACCTAACTAACCTAAGGACATTACACACATCCATGCCCGAGGCAGGATTCGAACCTGCGACCGTGGCAGTCGCACGGTTCCGGACTGCGCGCCTAGAACCGCGAGACCACCGCGGCCGGCATACGTTTTGTGTCTGGCGCACAATCATCCTTCTATACAAAAAGAAATGTCCTGATTGACTCATCATCGGAAGAATGGTTTTTTGAAAATGTCTCTATTAAGACAGTTTTGAAACCAGAACTACGGAGACGTATTTGGTTTCTCAGTTTTGGACAGTCAACCGCTAAGGGGCTGAAATAGTGAGTTGTTAAATAACTACTAAAGAATTTTTAAAGCTACATCTATGAAAATTCGTATTTGACTTCTCCATTAGAAATACACCGAAGCGCCAAAGAAACTTGTATAGGCATGCGTATTTAAATACACAGATATGTAGGAAGGCAGAATACGGCGCTGCGATCGACAACGTCTATATAACATAAGTGCCTGATGCAGTCGTTAGATCGGTTACTGCTGCTACAATGGGAGGTTATCAAGATTTAAGTGAGTTTGAAGGCGGTGTTATAGTCGGCGCACGAGCGATGAGACACAGCATCCCCGAGTTAGCGATTTTCCCGTACGGCCATTTCACGAGTGTACCGTGAATATCAGGAATCCGGTGAAACAACAAAACTTCGACATCGCTGCGGCCCGAAAAAGATCCTGCAAGAACAGGACCAACGACGACTGAAGAGAATCGTTCAACGTGACAGAAGTGCAACCCTTCTGCAAATTGCAGCAGATTTCAATGCTGGGTCATCAGCAAGTGTCATCGTGCGAACCAAACTCTACAGACATGAGCATTATAGAGTATATCTGGGAGGCCTTGCAACGTGCTGTTCAGAAGAGATCTCCACCCCTTTGTACTCTTACGGATTTGTGGTCAGGCGTGCAGGATTCATGGTGTCAATTCCCTCCAGCACTACTTCAGACATTAGTCGAGTCCATGCCGTGTCGTGTTGCGGCACTTCCGCGTGCTGGCGGGGGCCCTACACGAGATTAGGCAGGTGTACCTGTTTCTTTGCCTCTTCAGTGTAAAAGATACGTGTTGTCTTTTTGGGGGGACGGGGGGGGGGGGGGGGGGGATCAATCCCAAGAGGGGTTGAAATACGGGTTGAAAATTTGTATGAAAATATTTTGTTATGCCGGTTAGAAATTAGGAAATATTATACATAATAAAATTATAAACAGCCGACCAGTTGCAATGGATAAAGAATTCTTTACCTAGGTTTCAACAAATTTAAATTTGTCTTCTTCAGAAGGTGGCCTAAGGACAATGAACATCATAGCTTACATTAGAAAAGTATGAAACTTAAGTCAAGAACAGATTTTAACATAAATTAGAGAGCTCTTGCATTACAGAAATGTGAGAACGACGACTGGTACTTACAATTTTACATTACTAAGGACTAATGTACCATCGCCCTTTTTACAAATGTCGGCATGGATCCATTTGTCGAAATTAAAATGTAGCCTTAGAAATAGGGTTTGTCACATAAGTATAAATTAGTACATGTATCTTGCAGAGCTCACAACTGACTGAGTGTAATCGGCCAGCGTAGTTACTTTGCGAGCAGGGCGCGAACCATATGCCAATTGGCGTACAAGAGCAACGTGTAAATTATCAGTATTAATAACGTCCTTAGATAAAGTAACAATAAGAAGAAGGAAAGCTTTTAACACTTCCGTTACAACAGTATGGGAGCCTTGGTACAATTAATGTAGTTATACATCAAAAAGGCGGGTGGCGCTTACGCCGAGAGAGTTACGCACAGTGGCATATACAGCCAAAATATAAAAATTACATTAATATATTAGTGAAGCCCACAAACGGTATATATGTCAGAACTTTAAAATTGACAAAAATGGCTCTTAAGACAGAATTACAAACCCTGGTCCACAATCCAGTTAATACATTCGCAGGGAACCAACGTTTTAGAGCCAGACAAAATCACATAAGGTCCGGTGTAGTGGCATCCATACATGGTGAGAAAACCACATTACATAAAGGGCAGTGGGCTTAAAGCATTGAAAGTGCATCATAGCTTCCTGAGAAAATAGACCACTAAGGTTACCAGCATTAATGTTGTACCATAAACAGTACAGGTTTAAAGCCTTCGAAAAATTGTCTGCAAGCAAGGTTCAACTGGTCATTCAGTATATTACCGTCCTTGAACTCTAGTTGCTTAAAAATTTGTAACTCTTTCCACAAATCTAATCTACGCCCTTTGACTTCTCTGTGTAGGATAACAGTGCCTTCTAACTGTTTAGGCGTATGACCGGCTATCAAGAGGTGTTCAGCAAAAGTAGAGCTAGGTATATTGGCTCCTTTTTTACCTAGTAGGTGTTCTTTATATCTTGATTTCACAGCTCTGCCTGTTTGACCAATATAATATGAAGGACAGTTATTACAGGTTAGTCTGTAAACACCTGAATTGGAAAACCAATCGCTGGCAATTTCTACTGAATGTACAAGATTTCTTTTTAAACTGTTATCTGTAGAGGAGGAGAGGTTACAGTTATATTTTTTCCTTAGAAGACGTTTAATCCTATACGATTTATTACCCAAGAAAGGAATGGAAATAAATTTTTTAGCTTCTTTGCTATCAGTGGGGAGGTTGTTGCTCAAAATCGAACAGTTTTGGGAGGTTTTCTTACTGAACATGTAATCAGTCATATTCTGATTGTACGCATTATTAACCGCAATCGCTTTTATGACATTCAATTCTTTTTGTTGATCGACAGGTGATAAAGGAGTAGTTACCATACGGTGAATGGCAGAATGACAAAACGCCAGTTTATGAGCTTTTGGATGAGTTGGTTCAGCAGGGATGACATTATCTGAATACGTTTCCTTACGGAAGATATTGAAATATGAAATAATTAACAATATTCAAACTGTAAGATGTACACCTGACACTAGACTGGTTACCTTTGACATCGTCAGTCTTTATACAAAGGTCCCGGTCGACGAAACCATAGCACTTGTAAAAAAGAATCTTCTAAAACATAAGAAACTAAGTGAAATCCATATTGCGGCACTCATTGGTTTGCTTAAGGTCGTTTAAAAATACAATTATTTCACGTTGAATGGGAAAATGCACTTCCAACTCTTTTGCTGTCTCTGACACAATTACAATGTCATCGGCGAAACTCAGTTTTTATTTCTTCTCCATGGATTTAATACCTATTCCGAATTTTTGTTTGTTTGTTTCCTTTACTGCTTGCTCAATATACAGATTGAATAGCATCGGAGAGAGACTACAACCCTGTCTCACTCCGTTCCCAAACACTGCTTCCCTTTCATGTCCCTCGAGACATATAACTGCCTTTCGCTCCCTGTATTTTACCCCTACCTCCTTCAGAATTTGAAAGAGATTATTCCAGTCAACATTGTCAAAAGCTTTCTCTAAGTCCACAAATGCTAGATACGTAGGTTTGCCCTTCCTTCATCTAGCTTCTAAGATAAGTCGTAGGGTAAGTATTGCCTCACATGTTCCAACATTTCTACGGAATCCAAACTGATCTTCCCCGAGGTCGGCTTCTACTAGTTTTTCCATTCGTCTGTAAAGAATTCGCGTTAGTATTTTGCAGCTGTGACTTATTAAACTGATGATTCGGTAATTTTCACATCTGTCAACACCTGCTTTCTTTGGGATTGGAATTATTATATTCTTCTTTAAGTCTGAGGGTATTTCGCCTGTCTCATACATCTTGCTCACCAGATGGTAGAGTTTTGTCAGGACTGGCTCTCCCATGGCCGTCAGTAGTTCCAATGGAATGTTGTCTACACCGGGGGCCTTGTTTCGACTCAGGTCTTTCAGTGCTCTGTCAAACTCTTCATGCAGTATCGTATCTCCCATTTAATCTTCATCTACATCCTCTTCCATTTCCATAATATTGTCCTCAAGTAAATCACCCTTTTATAGACCCTCTATATACTCCTTCCACCTTTCTGCTTTCCCTTCTTTGCTTAGAACTGGGTTTCCATCTGAGCTCTTGATGTTCATACAAGTGGTTCTCTTTTTTCCAAAGGTCTATTTAATTTTCCTATATGCACTATCTATCTTACCCCTAGTGATATGCGCCTGTACTTCCTTACATTTGTCCTCTAGCCATCCCTGCTTAGCCATTTTGCACTTCCTGTCGATCTCATTTTTGAGACGTTTGTATTCCTTTTTGCCTGCTTCATTTACTGTATTTTTATATTTTCTCCTTTCATCAGTTAAATTCAATATTTCTTCTGTTACCCAAGGATTTCTACTAGCCCTCGTCTTTTTACCTACTTGATCCTCTGCTGCCTTCACTACTTTATCCCTCAAAGCTACCCATTCTTCTTCTACTGTATTTCTTTCCCCCATTGCTGCCAATTATTCCCTTATGCTCTCCTTGAAACTCTGTACAACCTCTGGTTCTTTCAGTTTATCCAGGTCCCATCTCCTTAAATTCCCACTTTTTTGCAGTTTCTTCAGTTTTAATCTATAGTGCATAACCAATAGATTATGGTCAGAGTCCACATCTGCCCCTGGAAATGTCTTACAATTTAAAACCTGGTTCCTTAATCTCTCTTACCATTATATAATCTATCTGAAACCTGCCAGTATCTACAGGCTTCTTCCATGTATACAGCCTTCTTTTATGATTCTTGAACCAAGTGTTACCTATGATTAAGTTGTGCTCTGTGCAAAATTCTACCAGGCGGCTTCCTCTTTCATTTCTTAGCCCCAATCCATATTCATCTACTACGTTTCCTTCTCTTCCTTTTCCTACTACCGAATTCCAGTCACCCATGACTATTAAATTTTCATCACCCTTCACTATCTGAATAATTTCTTTTATTTCATCATACATTTCTTCAATTTCTTCGTCATCTGCAGAGCTAGTTGGCATATAAACTTGTACTACTGTAGTAGGCGTGGGCTTCGTGTCTATCTTGGCCACAATAATGCGTTCACTATGCTGTTTGTAGTAGCTTATCCGCATTCCTATTTTCCTGTTCATTATTAAACCTACTCCTGCATTATTCCTATTTGATGTTGTATTTATAACCCTGTATTCACCTGACCAAAAATCTTGTTCCTCCTGCCACCGAACTTCACTAATTCCTACTATATCTAACTTAAACCTATCCATTTCCCTTTTTAAATTTTCTAACCTACCTGCCCGATTCAGGGATCTGACATTCCACGCTCCGATGCATAGAACGCCATTTTTCTTTCTCCTGATAACGACATCCTCTTGAGTAGTCCCCTCCCGGAGATCCGAATGGGGGACTATTTTACCTCTAGAATATTTTACACAAGAGGACGCCATCATCATTTAACCATACAGTAAAGCTGCATGCCCTCGGGAAAAATTACGGCTGTAGTTTCCCCTTGCTTTCAGCAGTTCACAGTACCAGCACAGCAAGGCCGTTTTGGTTAATGTTACAAGGCCAGATCAGTCAATCATCCTGACTGTTGCACCTGCAACTATTGAAAAGGCTGCTGCCCCTCTTCAGGAACCACACGTTTGTCTGGCCTCTCAACAGATACCCCTCCGTTGTGGTTGCACCTACGGCACGGCTATCTGTATCGCCGAGGCGCGCAAGCCTCCCCACCAACGCAAGGTCCATGGTTCATGGGGGAAGTGGATGCGGATATGGAGGATCATGTGGTCAGCACACCGCTCTGTCGGTCGATGTCGGTTTAAGAGACCGGAGCCGCTGCTTCTCAATCAAGAAACTCTTCAGTATGCCCCATAAGAGGTTAGTGTATCCCGCTTGCCAAAAGCGCTCGGCAGCCAAATGGTTACTCATCCAAATCCTAGCCGAGCCCAACAGCGATTAACTTCGGTGATCAGACGGAAACAGGGGTACCACTGCAGCAAGGCCTTGGCGTTAGGTGTTGCAATAGGCGAACTAAAAAATAAAACTATTTAACAGTCACGACGACAAACCGGTTTGTCAGAATTCAGAGTTGTATAGAAAAGAAACGGTTCTTTAATACGTTAATTTTTCAGTAGACATAATATGGTTGTTGAATTTTTATTGTAGTTTCTACGTAAACACGGGCGAAGCAGTGGGCACAAAGCTAGTTCTAGATACTGCACTACTGGCCATTAAAATTGCTACACCAAGAAAAAATGCAGATGATTAACGGATATTCATTGGACAAATATATTATACTAGAAATGACGAGCCAGTTGCCCGGCCTTCATTGACGAGACGTTTTCAATTGGTGAGAGATCTGAAGAATGTGCTGGCCAGAGCAGCAGTCTAACATTTTCTGTATCCAGAAAGGCCCGTACAGGACCTGCAACATGCGGTCGTGCATTAACCTGCTGAAATGTAGGGTTTCACAGGGATCGAATGAAGGGTAGAGCCACGAGTCGTGACACATCGGAAATGTAACGTCCACTGTTCAAAGTGCCGTCAATGCGAACAAGAGGTGACCGAGACGTGTAACCAATGGTACCCCGTACCATCACGCCGGGTGATACGCCAGTGTGGCGGTGACGAATACACGCTTCCAATGTCCGTTCACCGCGATGTCGCCAAACACGGATGCGACCATCATGATGCTGTAAACAGAACCTGGATTCATCCGAAAAAATGGCGTTTTGCCATTCGTGCACAAAGATTCGTTGTTGAGTACACCATCGCAGGCGCTCCTGTCTGTGATGCAGCGTCAAGGGTAACCGCAGGCGTGGTCTCCGAGCTGATAGTCCATGCTGCTGCATACGTCGTCGAACTGTTCGTGGAGATGGTTATTGTCTTGCAAACGTCCCCATCTGTTGACTCAGGGATCGAGACGTGGTTGCACGATCCGTTACAGCCATGCGGATAAGATGCCTGTCATCTCCACTGCTAGTGGTACGAGGCCGTTGGGATCCAGCACGGCATTCCGTATTATCCCCCTGAACCCACCGATTCCATATTCTGCTAACAGTCGCTGGATTTCGACCAAGGCGAGCACCAACGTCACGATACGGTAAACCCCAATCGCGATAGGCTACAATCCGACCTTTATCAAAGTCGGAAAGCGTTACACGAGGCATCACAACAACGTTTCACCAGGCAACGCCGGTCAACTGCTGTTTGTGTATGAAAAATCGGTTGGAAACTTTCCTCATGTCAGCATGTTGTAGGCGTCGCCACCGGCGCCAACCTTGTGTGAATGCTCTGAAAAGCTAATCATTTGCATATCACAGCAACTTCTTCCTGTCGGTTATATTTCGCGTCTGCAGCACGTGATCTTCATGGTGTAGCAATTTTAATGGCCAGTAGTGTAGGAGTTGTGGTAACACTGTTGGGCAGTTAAACGTGGCAGAGCATGGACGGTGTTCTGCGAGTGATACATGAAGAGCTGTGATGCACCAGCTTCGCTTCTCAAGAGCGCGTCCGGGCTGACAACAAGGCGACGCGTGCCAGTATTTAGGGTAATGGGCGCGCCTGTTTATAAGGCTGGCGGCCGTCCGGCGCGCACACTCTGACGACATGCAACGACTGGGGAGCAACGGGACGCTGCTGCTGCTGACGTCACTTCTCCTGGGAGCTGCCGCCGCCGCCCCCGCCACCGCTGCCAACAGGACGGAGCTGGACGACAAGACAGGTACTCAGCAATCGGCGCTGCTGTCGTCTTAGAGGGGACTGCCCTCACTCACCCTCACTTACAAACAAACGAAGTGCATCACTGAGCTACATTTATGGCCAGTTCCCCTGACCCCACGCCGAAGCAGAAATAACGGAAGAAACAAGCCACATTAAAACGAACACAAAATCCCCGAGATTGGCGATCTTTTATACAAGTTCGAAATTTAGCGTGGTCTTCAGTGCGAGATTCTTTAGACCCCACTACGAAACTTTGTCCCGAAACCTAGCAGAAATCCAAAGAGGTTCTGGTCGTATGTAGAGTATGCTAGCGGCAAGACACAAACCTTGCATTCCCTGCGCTAAAGCAATCGAAATAATATGGACGACAGTGCCATTAGAGCAGAGTTATTAATACAGGCTCCCGAAATTCCTTTGCTAAACGAAAATTCGAATCAACAACAGCTGCCAACATGAGTCACTCAGTAGATATTCTCAGACTAGAGTAGCAACTTAAATTACTTAACAAAAACTAGTCTTCCAGTACAGACTGTATACCAATTAGGCGCCTTTCAGAGTATGCTTATGCTATAGCTCCGTACTTAACAATTGTATATAAATGCTTGCTCGACGAGAGATCCGTACCCAAAGACTGGAAAGTTGCACAGGTCACACCAGTATTCAAGAAAGGTAATAGGGACAATCCACTAAACTACAGGTCCATATCTTTAACGTCGATATGGAGCAAGATTTTGGAACATGTAATATGTTCTAACATTTTGAATTACCTCGAAGAGAACGGTCTGTCGATACAGAGCCAACATGGATTTAGAAAACATCGTTCTTATTACTCAAACGAAGTGTTCAGTGTAAGCGACAAGGGATTTCAAATTTATTCCGTATTTCTAGATTTCCAGAAGGCTTTTAACACTGTACCTGACAAGGGACTTGTAACCAAATTGCGTATTTATTGAATATCGTCTCCGTTATGCGACTGGATTTGTGATTTTCTGTCAGAGAAGCCACAGTTCGTAGTAACTGACGGAAAGCCATCGAATAAAACGAAAAGTGATTTCAGGCGTTCCCCACGGTAGTGCTACAGGCCATCTGCTGTTGCTTATCGATATAAACGATGTAGCAGACTATCTGAGCAACCGTCTTAGGTTGTCTGTAGGTGATGTGATCGTTTATCGTCTAGTAAAGCCATCAGAAGATCAAAACCAATTGCAAAACGATGTAGATAACGTATCTGCATGGTGCGAAAATTGGCAATTGATCCTTAATAATGAAAAGCGTGAGGTCATCCACATAAGTGCTAGAAGGAATCTGTCAAACATCGGTCACACGACAAATCAATCAAATCTAAAGACCGTAAGTTCAACTACATCGTTATTCAAAATTAAAGCAACAAACCACTATTTCTCTGTCCCGTGTCTAATTCACGATGTAATCATACAAACTGTCAACAGATGTCCGTACGATGGTGTCATGCACGGAGTATGGCATTCTAGTCAACGGACAACCACGCCACCGATTATGACAAGGCACATATTAAATGGGATAGTGTTTGTTGGATAGCCCGACATCCACAATCGATCTGTACACAGACGGTGCAGTGTGGCACACAGAAGACGCCTACCAGGCTCTCTGCGGTGGAGGCCCTCGGGAAGAATGGAAGCAGGACTGTCACAAACTGATCTGACCCAATGACTTAATGTGAATCGTTCTGCCCTTTTTCGGATGTAGTGACAGTTTATAGGGATCGAAACTGTATCCCGAAGACCAGGGCTGGGCCGACCACGTGTTACATCAAAGAGAGAACAATTATTTGGCCGTAAGGGCACGACGGTTCAGCCTTAGTACAGAACGGCAACTGGCGTCTGACCTCGCAGCATCCACTGGACATGTTGTAGCGATGCATATAGTATACAGAAGGCTTCGGCAGAGTGGCCTTTATTGTCAAAGATCTGCTGCATCTGGACCTCTGACGCGTCTTCACAGAAGGGAACGTCTAGAGTGCAGCCGTCAACATGCCACATGGGCGGTCGAACATTGGGCCAATATTGTTTTCACAGATGAGTCCCGATTTCGTGTGGGCAGTGATTCTCGACGGATTCGCATTTGGAGGGAACGTGGAACACTATTTCGCGACCCAACAACTGTGGAAAAATATCGAGGATGATCTCTAATGGTGTGGGTGAGGACTTTGTTGACCACTCGAACACCTCTTCATGAAATTGTACAGTTAAATCGGCAAGGTTTAACCGATGGCAGCTGTCGTTACGAGATCTTGGGATCTTATGTGCGGTTGTTGTGAAGTGCTGTGGGCCCGGACTTTGCATTGCTGGACCTCATAGAGTACAGGTGGCTGATATTTCTTGGAAAGGGAAGATATTGCATGCATGGTGTGGACTGCTCGCTCTCCGGATTTGAATCCCATAGAGGAAGTCTGGGTGCACTAGGGACATGGGTCGTGTCACGTCAGCATTCACCGACACTCTCCAAGATTTTCCAGCAGCGCTGCCTCAATATGAGATTGATGACATCGTTCACAGCATGCACCTTCAAGCAGACCTGTATTGCTGCCAGAGGTGGTCATACCCCGTACTGAGTGCATTAACCAGTTAACGGAATGTTAAACCCATTAAGCTGGAAAAAGCGAAGACATTTTTGTCTACCGTTAAGCACGTTGCAGTTGCTTACGTTCTGCATTCTTTATATTATTCCTATTTCACTATCACCTGATTATGCTGTTTTGTGTCGAAATAAACGGAAACTTCCTAAATTTCAGTTTGTTGCTTTAGTTTTGGACACCAGTGTAAACACCTAGGAGTTACACAACTGCCATTAAAATGCAGATGATAAACGGGTATTCAATGGACAAATTGGACAAAGATATTATACTAGAAGTGACATGTGATTACATTTTCACGCAAATGTGTGCATAGCCCCGGAGAAATCAGTACCCAGAACAACCACCTTGGGCCGTAATAACGGCCATGATACGCCTGGGCATTGAGTCAAAGCGAGCTTGGATGGCGTGTACAGGTACAGCTGCACACGATACCATAGTTCAAGAGTAGTGACTGGCGTATTGTGACGAGCCAGTTGTTCGGCCACCATTGACCAGACGTTTTCAATTGGTAAGAGATCTGGAGAATGTGCTGGGCAGAACAGCAGTCGAACATTTTCTGTATCCAGAAAGGTACATACAGGACCTGCAACATGCGGTCGTGCATTATCCTGCTGAAATGTAGGGTTTCGCAGGGATCGAATGAAGGGTAGAGCCAGGAGTCTTAACACATCGGAAATGTAACGTCCATTGTTCAAAGTGCCGTCAGTGCGAACAAGAGGTGACCGAGACGTGTAACCAATGGCACCCTATACCATCACGCCGGTTGATACGCCAGTATAGCGATGACGAATATACGTTTCCAATGTGCGTTCACCGCGATGTCGCCAAACACGGATGCGACCATGATGACGCTGTAAATAGAACCTGGATTCATCTGAAAAAATTGCCTTTTGCCATTCGTGCACCAAGATTCATTTGTTGAGTACACCATCGCAGGCGTTCCTGTCTGTGATGCAGCGTCAAGAGTAACTGCAGCCATGGTCTCCGAGCTGATAGTCCATGCTGCTGCAAACGTCGTTGAATTGTTCGTGTAGATGGTTGCTGTCTTGCAAACGTCCCCATCTGTTGACTCAGGGATCGAACGTGGCTGCACGATCCGCTACAGCCATGCGGATAAGATGCCTGTCATCCCGAATGCTAGCGATACGAGGCCGTTGGGATCCAGCACGGCATTCGGTATTACCCTTCTGAACCCACCGATTTCATATTCTGCTGACAGTCATTGGATCTAGACAACGCGAGCAGCAATGTCGCGATAGATAAACCACAATCGCGATAGGCTACAATCCGAGCTTTATCAAAGTCGGAAACGTGATGGTACGCATTTCTCCTCCGTACACGAGGCACCACAACAATGTTTCACCAGGCAACGCCGGTCAACTGCCGTTTGTGTATGAGAAATCGGTTGGAAACTTTCCTCATGTCAGCACGTTGTAGGTGCCGCCACCGGCGCCAACCTTGTGTGAATGCTCTGAAAAGCTAATCATTTGCATATCACAGCATCTTCTTCCTGTCGGTTAAATTTCGTGTCTGTAGCACGTCATCTTCGTGGTGCAGCAATTTTAATGGCCACAATTTAAACCGGAAAGATCACATAGGAAATGTTGTGGGAAGGCGAAAGAAAGACCGTATTTTATTGGCAGAACACGTAGAAGATGCTACAAATATGCTCAAGAGAGTGCCTACCTCTCTGTCCATCCTCTTTTAAAAGGGCAACAAATTTTCCATTATGGAGAAATAGGGGTGACTGTGTCACGGATATGATATAGGATATGCGTTGGAAATCATTAAAAACAAAGGCGTTTTTAGCTACAGCGGTATCTTGTAACTAAATTAGTCACCAACTTTCTCCTCCGAAAGCGAAAATATTTTGTTGACGCCGACGTACATAGGGAGGAATGATCATCATAATAAAATAAGGAAAATCAGAGCTCTCACGGAAATATATAGGTGTTCGTTTTTTCCGCGCACTGTTAGAGAGTAGAATAATAGAGAATTAGTGTGAAGGTGGTTTCGATGAACCATCTGTTAGTAGTTAAGTGTGATTTACAGAGTAGCCATGTAGATGTAGATGTAGATGTAGATGCATGAGTGTCTGTACTCGTAAAAATACATGAGATCCTTACCTTAAAACCAATGTAAAATGTAGGTGTTGACGGAAATATTGTCAAAGAGTGAAGCGGCTGTTGAGACAGAGCTGGAGAACTACCGTAGGCTACCGTAGACTGCCATAAATAGGTGTAGTCTACGGTAGTTTTACTAATTGCTTTGATCAGTTAAGGTCGTACCTGTGTTACCTGTACGTTGGTTGTGTTGCATACCTATCGGATGTTACCTCACAACATCCGTTTCTCTACGTATGCATTCAGTGTCTTATTAGATTCCCCTAAAAATCGGAAGCGGTAAACCATCTCGAAACTGAATGAGGATGTAGAAGGGGCCGGGTAACCTACGGAACATTTATGTAAACATAGATATCCTCCAGTCTGTTAGTTAAGAATAAACAGTATTCATAGTAAAACTGAAATTGACAATGTTTAATTCAGGTTTACCGAAAGTTGTTGTGGAGTGTAGCGTGAAACAGAGAGACTTTGTAGTAAAAATAAAGAAAAATATACATATTTAGCATATAGCGCTAGAAAAAACAATTTACTCAACAAAGAGGTAAAATAATAAAAAAACGCAAAACAAAAATATATCAAACACCTCAGTATTTCGTCGAATTTGTATAAAACATGTTTCTGTTATTCATAGAAAACTTTCGCAATTATCAGTAATATCAGGAAACTATTGCCTTTGATCATAATGAAGAATATTTTATTGAGTACTAAACAACAACAATATTATATATATTTTTGTCTGCGCAAGTAAACTGTGCTAGTATCAAACGTAATTACTTCGGATGTAGTATCAAACCAAATTACTTCGGATGCGTAAAAGTGCAGGAGTTACACGATCAACTAATTTTTATCACCTATAAAATGCGATTTGTATTGTGTAATGATATAAGAAAACACAATGGACTAACACTGAATGATGTGCGATTCTAATTACTTTAAAAAAGATAAGTCGACGGCTCCCAGTGTCTCTACGGTCATTTATGTTTCTTTCCGTACCAGTTCTACCAATACTGACGGTAATCCTACCATTTACTAAGTCATTTATGTAGTGTACCAAAACTACCGAAGCGAACTTTATTTTACTATAATATGAAATGCAGTATCATCATTTATGTTGTAACTTTCCTAAAGTTGAATAACTAACTCTCAAATTAACTGGAACCAACCGGAAGATTTGCTCATAAAAAATGCTTTTTATAAACAACTTCACTATGTTCTTTGCATATATTTTTGTGCAGTTGTAGAATGTTTGACCACTTTTTCTATCTAATCGATGTCGGCACATGAAGCACATTTTTTTGGTGAACCAGTTTCTGTAGTTTCGTCTGTTGGCGAGCCGTGTTGTGCAACGTAGAGCTTTCTGCTCTCCGTAGGAGAATAATTTCCTTTTTGTCAGACCGATCTTCTATCCAGGTGGCTAGCTTCTGTAAAAATAAGCATAAAACATTTATTTCTTCTCATCAAATACGGTTTTTCTTAGGACAGAATATCGTCCTCTAGAGTGACCCTTTCAAGTGTAAGTAGATTACGTGCATTCTGGTTAAGAGAAAGAACTCCTGATTTACATTCTCTGGGTTCATCTACAATGGCAATGGGACGCCGCGAAATTAACACTACTACACTTTTGATATTATTGCCCAAATAACGTATTAAATGTCAAATTGTCTTTCAAACCAAAATAATGATTATAGCACTTCTCTGGACGTGGAAACTGTAGCGTCCAGTACATGTGACCTGAGCTGAGAAGGAAATACGAAAAATCTTTCAGATGAAATAATGTCTATGGTCGGATTGATTCATTAGCGAATCGTGTTTTCAGAACACACAGAACGTCCGTCACATCGGTGAGAGAGAACTATATTGAGGTTTCTCATAGGAAATGTTTTACGATGAGACATGTTTCTCTCACGCTGTAATTAAGTATTGAGAACAGGAAGTATAACCCTTGGAATTAACTGGCTTGGCTAAAAATTCTATGGCCGTGAAATTTAAAATTTTGAGTGTGCCAACTTCTGTGGGCTCTGGCAAATCGGTTCCGACAAAATAAGAGGAGGAGGTTCTATGTAATAAATATAAGTATTAATTATTTCGATGAGATAGACAAAATGGTGACTGAACTGCCACTACCAAGCCGGCTAATTCTGATCACAGAAACTGACCGCTTGATCGATGAGATGAGCTACTAAAATGTAATGTTGACATTAAAATGAAGAACAATACAACAGCCGGCCGGAGTCGCCGAGCGGTTCTAGGCGCTACAGTCTGGAGCCGCGGGACCGCCGGGGTCGCAGGTTTGAATCCTGTCTCGGGCATGGATGTGTGTGATGTCCTTAGGTTAGTTAGGTTTAAGTAGTTCTAAGTTCTAGGGGACGGATGAACTCAGAAGTTAAGTCCCATCGTGCTCAGAGCCATTTTGAACCACAATACAACAAATGTCATTTACCGTCATTTATAATTCAATAAGACTTAGATGGATAATATGTCCGCACAGGTAAAAGCAAGAAGTAATGACAAAAAAGACAGAGCTTTTCCCTTTTACACATGGAGATAAAAATTAAAATTACATCTGCGTTATTAAGATTCGTGTCCAAACACTATACGGGTTCTTTTCTTGTCGTACAAATATTGTTTTCTGTTAAAAGAATCACTGTATATTCGAGATACCTTATGTAAACTAAGAAAGAAAAAAAAAATATTCTGATGTATCAAAGTCTTCATTTCTAGTGGGATTACATTTTCGTTTTGTTATACTAACTCTTGATAGAACAGGAGTATTCTGCTCTTTCGTTACAATGATTCTATCTATTGACTTTCATCATGACCGATAAGGAAATCACCAACTTTGTAGTCTGTATCATCTAGCTCTTCGCTGCTTACTTCACTTGACACGGTAGATAAAGCGTGTTGGTTATCCCTGGGGCCGTCAGTATTTGAAAATCTGCTATCTTGCTGATCAAAGAGAGCCTCAGGCCATACAGTAATAGGTGATTCAAAATGTCAATCACCTATGATTACTTCAGATGGCATTCTTTTGTGTCTCACAGGTAGAACGCGATCCCTGTTCCCTGAAAAGAATAAAAGTGTCTTACATAGTTATTCTATGCTCATCTCAAAGTATTTTGGCAATGAGAGCAATGCACTTAGCTTCAAAAGAGTACTCAGTTGTAGCTTTTACAGTACTTCTGAACTCTCAACAGAGAGTACAACTGTGCAGAACTGATAACTGTTATCAGTAGCTTGCTACTTTGATAGGCCACTCAGATCAATGACAAACTATTAGCAAGACATCAACTAAAATAAATTAACTAAAGTGACAATTTATTGTAAAAAATGAAAGATTGTTGGTTTTAAAACACCCCTGTTACGTATCCAAGAGTTAATATTGCGACAGCAGAAATGATAGCAAATAACGAAATTTTATTTATTATGCGCATACCTTACAGAAGAGTGTATGAGTTTCCCCCTTGCCGTTCCTTGACGAGTTCGACTCTTCGAAACAAAGGCGAAACGAACGTAAACATCTAGAGGAACACTGGTGGGAACGATGGTCGGGCCAAACTTTAAGTGTCGGATGTGGCTCTATTCAATACGTACGTTATCCAAAATACAATTCACGGTCAGAGACAGGAAACGTGTTGAGCAACAAATAAATATAGCAGAGTTAGAAAAATTGCAGTTTCCGGACTGCGACAAGCATAGGAAACTATCGCCGGGTGAAACACCTATTCAACTGCAAGCGCAATAGTAGGTCCATATCCCAAAATATAGCGACCCGACGCCTAAAGCAAAAAGTCTGTATGAAACACAAAACACAAAGTGAAATTGTGTGGAAATGAAAGCAGCTTTACATTTACCACAATGCTTTCGGAACTACGAGGCCATGCAGGTCTACTAACTTTTAGAGTTGTACGTATTTTATTATTATTTTAGAAATTCGTTCAAGGAGAGCATTTATTCTAGTAACAAAATTTTTTGTTGACAATATCTACGTTTAGGCGTCGTGTTATTACATTTCTTCTGAAGAAGTCAAACCTAAGGGGTTATTCTGTAGGCGATTTGGATGTATACAGTGTGCGAAATGTTGTACGTAGAGCTGCCTGCCATTTCGGGTTCTCGTCATAGCATACAGTTCATCATCTTATGAATTTTGAGCTCTCGTTACTATTGTTACTCGTCCGCAGCTCCTGGTCGTGCTGAAGCGTTCTCGCTTCCCGCGCCCGGTTTCCCGGGTTCGATTCCCGGCAGGGTCAGGGATTTTCTCTGCCTCGTGATGACTGGGTGTTGTGTGCTGTCCTTAGGTTAGTTAGGTTTAAGTAGTTCTAAGTTCTAGGGGACTGATGACCATAGATATTAAGTCCCATAGTGCTCAGAGCCACTATTGTTACTCCTATCGATTTTGCACAATTATTTGCGATTTCTGCCAATTTTTTGGCACCAGCCTACCTCTACCCTTGCTAGCTCTGTGTCTCTCTTGGCTTCGATGGCCCTTTTCCTCGCTTCGATACTCGTCTTAACGACCACCGCTATTTCACTCTTAATTTCGTTCACATTCTGAAGTTCCTTATTCTTTGTTCGATTAACACTAGACACTTCGACATTTGTAAGATATCTAACAGTAACCGTCCGGAACGATCGAAAATATGAAGACAGCATAAAACTAACTGTGGTAAAAGTAGATACATGGCTGAGATCCATTGGAAGAATATTTCGGAAATTTAATTAATCTAGGAAAGAAGTGTTCACTTAATATTTGACTCTCGATTCTTGTGTATTGCTCAGCAGTCTGGGACTCACACCAAACTGTATAAGTAGATCGTTAGACATGATTCAATGAAGAGCTGCGCGTTTCGTGTAGTCGGCGCAAGAGCGATAGGAGATGCTTAGCGGACTGCAATGGCAGACACTACAAGAGAGGCCGCGGAGACGTTTTTCTATTGAAATTCGGAGACAGCACATTCCAAGAAGTTCGGGGCAACATGTTACTTCCTACGACATCAAAGTCAAAGTAGTCCCACACTCAGGGGAGCAGGTTCATGAAGGAATCTACGTCGTCACTCTTGACAAGGCACTACTATTTATCCGATTGACCTTTGACTTTCAGCTCATAGTCTGGTTACACCGCATGACGACCATCGATGTGTTGTACTTTGCCTGAATTGTGACAATGTCTCCTTTTATTTAGTGTTTGAATATTACATTTTAGTTGAAATGGGGGTGGCATACGCTTCAGTATTTAACAGAAAGCGTACCTTTTTGAGCATTTTTAGTGCGTTCTAAACATTCATGGTGGTATCTGTTTGTACTATATCGTGTCTCCCTACCACTTTCGCGCAACGACGCTCTGAGCGTGTTTTTTAGGGAATTAACTAGTTTGAACCTGGGACCTGTTGCTGGTAAGGAGACCCCAGACCACACATGACATGTAGAATTCAGAAGAGTTCAGTGAGACTAGCGATGATATAACCAAATACTAAATGATCTCAGCGTCAGCTCCACTGCACTCCCTCTAACAGAATCGTAATGCTAACTAAATTTAGTGGAAAGGGTTCAAGGCTTTCCTATTTTTAGTTAGCTGGTAAAATAACGTCGAAAAAGCAGTTACGTTTACCATTGGAAATTTTATTCTACTCACAAAACATTGTTTATAAATTGCACTATTGATAAAAGGAAATGTTTTAATACAGGATGGTAAAAACCAACTGCGTTCAACAAAAATGTGAACGAATATTCCCTGAATGGGTTTCCAAGTTCTACAATCGATCGAAGGATGACCTATGCCATATCACATCTATAATCTGGGTTAAATTTAAGTTTCACAAAAGAGAAAACTATCAAAATAGTCTACAGTGACCCTCAATTATCTTTAATTACTTATCTAACTTGTTGTAAATTACAGTGGCTGATGTGGCTTCTCAATAACTATGTAAAAGAAAAATCATCGCGTTTCATATCTGTTCTTCATGTGGCATATGTGAACGCCATGAGTTTTAACTAACGATTGACACTAGTATTACGCAAAAAAGGGGGTGTAACAGATGAGTCTTCTGCAGTTCTGAGTGAAGCGCTATGCGCTCCTTGTCGATGTTTAGGCAGCGTCAGGGCGCACCAGCCATCCAGCTCGCCGTCTCGGAACTCTCTTAACTTCTCGTTACTACAATTTACCGAAGTTGGTTTAAAAAAACTATCTGGCTATGTTTTCATCTGACCAATCAGGGTCTCAATGTTAACCTTAAGCTCCGCCTACAAAAATTCTGTCTATCCAATGAGAAACGTTATACTTTTCGTGGTGGGGCAATGTTTTTAAAGTTTGCAACGTAACAGAGACGCTAAAAAGTCTCACGCTAAAACCTGCAGCTAGTGTGGTCCTTTTAGCGTTATCGTAAGATTTATACTGTTCTTCTGGAGGGCTCTATCTTTTAACATGGGCTGGGGGGTGGTCATTGACGTACCTGAGACGCGAAAAAGTCTGAAGCTAAAACTTGCGGGTGGTAGTGGCCCTTTTTGTGTTATCGTAAGATCTATACTGTTTTTCTGGAGGGCTCTAGCTTTTAACATGGGCTGGGGGGTGGTTCTTGACGTACCTGAGACGCTTTACCTCACGCTAAAACGTGCGGTTGGTAGACTTAGCGGTAGGCTAGCGACGTGGGTGTCCACTCCGTCCGTTATCGTAGGGCCTTCTAGCTTAACACGGTTCTGCTCTCGGCTTCTGTCCTCGTTTCTCCCCTCGGAACTGCGTCTGCCTCACGGTGGGAAGGTACGACATGCATTTAGGCATTCTTGTGTTAGTCTGTGGTATTCCATTTGCTCACTCGTTACTCGTATTACTTTGGTTAATTTAATGTCACGATTTATTCGGAGCTATGTGACATACTACTAGATTTGCTTATTATGTCAGGGTTTTCATGGAAGGTGTTGGATTTGCCTGACACCTTACAGCGTGTCAACTTTTAGGAGTGATGGAAGTCAGACAGCAACCAAGAGAAAAATTTCTTTTATACAGTTTTCTATTTGCAAGCGGATTCTCGTTATTTTCTGTTTAGTTGTTTCATTGAAAAAATTTCGAACACAAGACGCTGCGATTGGGCTTACAGTCGTAGCTATTGCGGAGGAGAAAGCACGGGTGTGAAGGTTGAAATTTTGTTGGTTACATCATACGTCATTACTAACGAGTACTTCTCAGGTTGATCAGTTAAGAGTCTGTAAAGCAACTGTGTTAGTAGCTCCAATGCATGTGAGGTTGTGGTGGAGCGTAGTTGTCGTACACGCGCGCTGGCATTGTTGCAATGCGCAACAAGTGCCTATTCACCGCCGAAGACTGGCAACCGCTTGGTGCAGTGCTTAAGCCGTTCGATTCACACTCTGGAGGACGGTGGTACGTATTCGATCATCCAGATTTAGATCTTTCGTTGTTGTCCTAAGCCGCTAAAGGCAAGGCCAGGTACAGTTCCTTTGGAAAGGACGCAGCTGATTTCCTTACCCATCCTTCCCCAACCCGATCGTGAGATTCGCTTCCAATGATGTCGTCTATACTGATTCCTTCCTTTGTCCTAACCAGGGTAGATAGATCAAAATGTGTTAGTTTCTCGGGCTAGAAGAGAGCTGGGCTCGTTGGCGTTATTCTTAATTCGATACTGGAAACAGAATAAACCCATGAAACGATCACCAGTGAGTGTAGCAGTGTTGAAACCGGAGAATGGTGGCGGGGGGCTACAAAAGGTACTGCTCTGAAGGGTTCTACTAGACGTAACCTGAGGCTAGCCGTCACAGCGGAATGGCACGACTGAGGGTACTGAAGTATGCAGGAGTCCAAAAGGAAAGGCGTTTGAGTTCCACATAGGTAGCGTCTTTTGTTTTGTAGATACGCAGTGGTCTTGTAGACACACAGTGCTGTTGAGGAAAAGCTGCAATCGCTACAACTGAACAAAGATCTGCGGCCTGAAGAAGTCCCTATCAGATTCCACACAAACTTTGCAACTGAGTTAGCCCTCCTTTTAACTAATGTCCGGGGTGGTCCATTGATCGTGTCCGGGCCAAATATCTCACGAAATAAGCGTCAAACAAAACTACAAAAAACGAAACTCGTCTAGCTTGAAGGGGGAAACCAGATGGCGCTATGGTTGCCCTGCTAGATGGCGCCGCCATAGGTCAAACGGATATCAACTGCGTTTTTTAAAATAGGAACCCCCATTTTTATTACATATTCGTGTAGTACGTAAAGAAATATGGATGTTTTAGTTGGACCACTTTTTTCTCTTTGCGATATATGGCGCTGTAATACTCACAAACATATGGCTCACAGTTTGAGACGAACACTTGGTAACAGGTAGGTTTTTTAAATTAAAATACAGAACGTAGGTACGTTCGAACATTTTATTTCGGTTGTTCCAATGTGATACATGTACCTTTGTGAACTTACCATTTCTGAGAACGCATGCTATTACAGCGTAATTACCTGTAAATACCACATTAATGCAATAAATGCTCAAAATGATATCCGTCAGCCTCAATTCATTTGGCAATACGTGTAACGACATTAAACAGCGAGTAGTTCGCCTTCCGTACTGTTCGCACATGCATTGACAGTGCGCTGACGCATGTTGTCAGGCGTTGTTGGTGGATCACGATACCAAATATCCTTCAACTTTCCCCACAGAAAAAAATCCCGGGATGTCAGATTCTGTGAACGTGCGGGCCAATCCACTTGTCATGAAATCTGCTATTCAATACCGCTTCAACTGCACGCGAGTTATATGCCGGACATCCATCATGTTGGAAGTACATCGCCATTCTGTCATGCAGTGAAACATCTTGTAGTGACATCGGTAGAACATTACGTAGGAAATCAGCATACATTGTACCATTTATACTGCCATCGATAAAATGGGGGCCAGTTATCCTTCCTCCCATAATGCCGCACCATTCATTAACCCGCCATGGTCGCTGATGTTCCACTTGTTCAGCCATCGTGGATTTTCCGGTGCCCAACAGTGCATATTATGCCGGCTTACGTTACCGCTGTTGGTGAATGACGCTTCGTCGCTAAATAGAACGAGTGCAATAAATCTGTCATCGTGCCGTAATTTCTCTTGTGCCCAGTGGCATTCTCAACACCGACGTTTTAGAGATTCCCGATTCTCGCGCAATTTGTCTACTACTAATGTGCGGATTAGCCGCGACAGCAGCTAAAAAACCTACTTGGGCATCATCGTTTGTTGCAGGTCGTGACTGACGTTCCATATGTGGCTGAACACTTCCTGTTTCCTTAAATAACTTAACTATCCGGCGAACGGTCCGGGCACTTGGATGATGTCGTCCAGGATACCGAGCAGCATACATAGTGAAACGTCCCCTTAGAAAAATTGTACAAGACTGTGCTTAAACTGACACACAATATTTTTGGCGCAACGCAATCTGACTTTCAAAATAATCCCTACAAGAGAATGGCCCTGACTAAATGAACCTATACGTTTCACAAATCACTTACCTCACAAAAATCTCCGTTACTCAAACTACTGCAAAACAGAGAGCGCCAATACTGCTAGCTAAATAAAAGATTCAAACTATGGAAGGCACTAACTACTGATAAGTATAGTTAGCAAATGAAAGATTTTAGTAGAGAACAATCAATGTATTTACCTTAGTAGTCATAATATATATATAGCAGTTCATGACATCCATTCTCACAAATTTCAAAACTCCGCCATCTCTCTCCCCACATCCATCACTGCTTGCGGCTCACCTCCAACTGCACAATGCTACGCGCTGTTAACATCCAGCTGCCGCTGCCCAACACTACAACGGCAGACAACAATGCAAACTAGCCACAGACTGCACACAGCACAGCCAGTGATTTTCATACAGAGCGCTACGTGGCGGCGGCGTTACCAATATAAGAACCTAAACAGCCTACTTACAATAGCACACGTCCGTTGGGCATTTTGATCACAATAGCCATACATCAACACGATATCGACCTTTTCCGCAATTGGTAAACGGTCCATTGTATCACGAAGCAAATACCGTCAGCACTGGCGGAATGTTACGTTTCACCACGTACTTATACGTTTGTGACTATGACTGAGCCATCTATCACGAAGCGAAAAAAGTTGTCCAACTAATACATTCATATTTCTTTACGTACTACACGAAATGTAATAAAAAATGAGGGTTCCTATTTAAAAAAAAAACGCAGTTGATATCCATTTGACATATGGCAGCGCCCTCTAGTGGGCCAACCATCGCGCCATCTGGTTTCCGCCTTCAACCTAGACGAGTTTCGTTCTTTGCAGTTTTTTGTTTGATGCTTATTTCGTGAGATATTTGGCCCCGTCACTATCAATGGACCACCCTGTATTCAGTAGATCCCTCGAACAAAAAATCGTGTCCAGTAGTTGGAAGAAAGTACAGTCACACCCGTCTACAGGAGGAGTGGCAGAAGTGATTCAAAAAACTACCCTCCAGTATCGTTGACATCCATTTGTTTTAGAATCTTACAACATATTCTGAGCCCAAACGTAATGAAGTATTTGGAACACAGTGATCTCTTCCATGTCAACCTGCATGGATTCCGAAAACGGCGACCATGTGAAACCCAACTCGCGCTTTTCTCACACGACGTACTGAAAGCTGTAGGGTCAAGGCAGTCAGGGAGATGCAGTACTTCTTGTCTTCCAAAAGACACTTGACTCAGTACCACACGTTAGTATCGAAATTATGGTCGTATGCAGTATCAAGCGAAATTTGTGACTGGATTGTCGATTTATTAGTAGTGAAGATGCAGCATGTTATCTTGGATGGAGAGTCATCGTAGAAGTAGACGTAACTGCAGGGATGCACCTGAGAGGTGTTCACGTTGTGTATAAATAACTTGGTGCAACAGTAACCTCAGATTCTCGCAGATGATGGGATTATCTACAACGAAGTACTGTCTGAAAAAAGCTCCACAAATATTCAATCGGGTCTTCATCAGATTCCAAAGAGGCGCGAAGATATCCGACTTACTTTAAGTTTTCAGAAATGTAAAACTGAGCAGTTCACAAAACGAAAAGAATGTAGTATGTTGTGACTACAAAATCAACGGGTCACAATTGGAATTGGTCAATTCATACAAATACCTGGGCGCAAAAGTTTGTAGGAATATGAAATCGAATGATCACATAAGCTCAAGCCATGGGCAAAGTGTGTAGCAGACTACGGTTCATTTGTAGTATACTAGGGATAAGTGATAAATCTACAAAGGAGATAGCTTAAAGATACTCATACGACCCATCCTAGAATATTGGTGGAACCTATTGCAAATACATGAAATGCATTCACAGTTCCGACTACAGACAACCGTCAGCCATATAATAGAATTACGACAGTGAAAATGTCTGCAGGACTGGAACCCGAACCCCGTTTTGCGCACATCCGTCAACATTTTCGGTACCCAACGTGCGCACAATTTTCGGTAATTCAAGTGCTCGGTCACAATGCGGTACAAAACATTACGAGAAACATTAGGAAAGTCACCACGCAAGGAGGAAATCGTAAAGCGTCTGTTTTCTCTCACCTTATTGTCCACTTCCAGCACCAAACTTTCATTAACGACCGAAGGATGCCCACTCCGTTGTTCATCAAGCATATTTGTGCGGCCATCTTTAAATGCTCTCACCCATTTTCTTAACAGTCCATCACTTATAATGTTTTCTCCGTAAACTGCACAGATCTCAAGATGAATATCGATCGCTTTTAGGCCTTTAGCACTAAGAAATCTTATAACAGTCCGTACTTCTCAGTCGGCGGGACTCACGATTATCGGAGGCATCTTTAACACTCAGTACACAACGTAAACAAGGGAGAATCAGACTGCAATGGCGTCAGTGCGTAGCTTAAGGTACAGGCTTTCATGTAAAAATAAAATTGAGATATCTTAGCACATATTTTTTTTAAATTTTAAAACGGTTCTTACTGAAAAAAAAAAAACGCGGCTCGTACGATATTGCAGTGCCTGTGTTATTCCGAATTACGCTGCAAAGTCCCTTCGGACATGCATGCATTCCGAAGGAATAGGCACCGCGCCGGCTACAGCCTTCATGAAATACATGAAATGTATTCCCAATTGCGAAAATAGACAACCATCAACCGTATAATGGAATGACAATAGTGAAAGTCCAAGAAAGAATAGGCAGTCTCGGTTGCAAACTTGTTTTTTATTTATTTAACCTGTGGCGCGTTTGAATTTCAGACTTCGGGTAAAAACACTCGAGGACCACTGGCAAAGATGGAGTGGTGTGATTTTCACAGTGAAAATTTGTGCGGGGCCGTGAGTCGATCCCGAGTTTCCCTCTTATCTGGAGTGGTCGCCTTACCCTTTGACTATCCGAGAACGACTCACAGCCAAATCCAAACTCCCGTATGTCTATGTTATCAACATCAAAGCGGCCTCCTCAGTAAACGGTTGTGTGTAGACATTAATATCGTCCCAGACTTTGATACGAACGACATATAGGGTCCAGATATTTACGCTAATAGCGACTTAGTGCCATCTGCCATAAGTTATTACCGGGGTGAACAAGCGAGTCCATGAAACAACGTGGTTGTGACAAGAAGTGCAAATAAGAGATATAGTCGGTCTGATGCAGGCCCATTCATTTCACCTCGCAGTAATGGAATCCAGCAGACAGTGTTTGCTGCAAATAATAACGATGTTATTACTGCCTGTCAAGATTTTCTATCGCAGACCTACAACAGATGCAAAGAGGCCCTCATCCATCTCCACAGGACAAGAATCAACGAAAGTCAACGAAAAGTATGATCAGTACCATTTGATTTCAAAATACAGGGTGAGTCAAAAAGGACTTTACAACTTTGAAATGATACAGAAACTTATTGAGATAACTTACAGGATCAGTAGATGTGTCATTTTGTAGCAAACAGCCTCAAGTTTCACATAAAAGTGTCCGGTGTCATTTTTGTTCGATATAATTACCATCTACGATGCAGCAAACATCCCATTATTAATCAGTTTCTTCCCACACTCGTTACAGCATATCGGGTGTAACTTGTGGAAAGACAAAGTGGATTCTACTTTTAGTCTGTCGAAATTGTTTGCTAGGGACAACCATACGCATGGTCTTTAATGAAACCCCATGCCTTCCGATTGGCCCTTGACGGCCAATCCACTGATCTGGGAAGCGATTATCGAGGAAACGCCGAAATTCGATGAGGAAATGAAGTGGTGCAACGTCTTGCTAGTAGTTAACCATACCATCTCGGTCATCTTCATCGATCGATGCAATTAAAAAAATTTTCAAGCATATCCCGATACACAATAGCAGTGACAGCTTTCTCCATGAAGAAGAAAGGACACAAAACACGTTAATTTCGGGGCTGTCACGAACGTGTTCCAGGGTTGCATGTGGATTTTCGCTGCCCCATATTCTAAAGTTGCGGGTGTTCTCCATGCCACAGATGTAAAATTTGACTCATCACTGAAGATTATTGTGTTCACGAATGGAGCCGGCCGCTGTGACGGAGCGGTACTAGGCGCTTCAGTCCGGATCCGCGCTGCTACTACGGTCGCAGGTTCGAATCCTGCCTCGGCCATGGATGTGTGTGATGTCCTTAGGTTAGTTAGGTTTAAGTAGTTGTAAGTCTACGGAACTGTTGACCTCAGATGTTTGTTCAGGAATGTCTCGTTGTCCTCTATCCGATACAATATTTTCGCACAGAATTCCACAGGAGAAACCTTATTTCCATCACTAATATGCTGTGCCACTGTGAGTCTGTATAGTTTCAAGCGCAAACGTCTACTCAATACTCGCCAGACAGTCTTTTGTGGAATGCCAGTATGTGAATCAAACTTGAGGTTGTTTGCTACCAAATGACACATCCACCGTTTCAGTAAGTTATCTCAATAAATTTCTATACCACTCCAAGTTTGTAACGTCCTTTCTGACTCACCCTGTATTATTGTAACACAAATTTGAGTCTGTACTACTGTTTTCATGAGTAGTGTTCAAATGATATCGCTTGTTATTTAGGATTATTATTTGTTCTAGACATTATGAGGTCACGGGACTTTAGAGATGTGGGACTATGTCCAGTAAAAATGTGAATTTTGTTTAAAATTGTAAGTAGGCTGTTTAGGTTTTTTTATTGGTAACGCCGCCGCCACGTAGCGCTCTGTATGAAAATCACTGGCTGTACCGTGTGCAGTCAGTGGCTGGTTGGCATTGTTGTAATACTCGCCATTGTAGTGTTGGGCAGCGGCAGCTGGATGCTAACAGCGCGTAGCGTTGCGCAGTTGGAGGTGAGCCGCCAGCAGTGGTGGACGTGGGGAGAGAGATGGCGGAGTTTTGCAATTTGTAAGAATTGGTGTCATGAACTGATATATATATTATGACTATTAAGGTAAATACATTGTTTGTTCTGTATTAAAATCTTTCATTTGCTAACTATGCCTATCAGTAGTTAGTGCCTTCAGTAGTTTGAATCTTTTATTTAGCTGGCAGTAGTGGCGCTTGCTGTATTGCAGTAGCTTGAGTAACGAAGATTTTTGTGAGGTAAGTGATTTGTGAAACGTATAGGTTAATGTTAGTCAGGGCCATTCTTTCGAAGGGATTTTTGGAAGTCAGATTGCGTTGCGCCAAAAATATTGTGTTTTAGTTTAAGCACAGTCTTGTACGATTGTTCAAAGGGGACGTTTCAAAATATATCAAATGAAATAGAGAATGGTCAAAACAACATGTACCAGTAGTTCTAAAGTAAAAACCACTTTCTTTAAACAATTGACTGTTTACTTTTTGCCAATTTCGTCTTGTGTTCGTCGGTTGCTATAATAATAAGTTAGTTTTTTTGAAAGTTTCAAAATTATACGTATTTTCATATTGTTGGGACTCAAAGGGGTTGGAATTGGAATTTTGTTTTAAGGTCTTATGGGACCAAACTGCTGAGGTCATCGGTTCCAAGCCTACAGACTACTTAATCTAACTTAAACTAACTTACTCTAAGAACGACTCACACACCCATGCCCGAGGGAGGACTAGAACCTCCGACGTGACAAGACCCCTTACCTCGCGGCTACCCCGTGCGGCTCCTTAAAGCATTAAGCAATCGTTCTTTTCATAGTCTATAACGGTATGGAACAGGAACGAGCACCAGTAACTGGTAAAATGGGAGTAGTAAGGTAAAGAGAGAGCTAGGCCAATGATTTACAACTATTCCCCATCTCACCTTCCCCTCACCCAGTAGTCCATTTGGACTCTTACTCTTTGTTTATTTGTGATCTAATTTATAGCCCTGTCGTCTTATCTTAGTAGATCATAGTGTTTATTTAGGATGAAATTTATCACCCAATTAGTATCCTTATCACTACCAGGATGGTTACCTGTGTATTTATGTCACCCTTATCCTTATTGCAGTAAATTAAGACCTAATATGTTTGCCAGGTGTTTTTCTGAGATATCCATATCTTAATTAGTATAATTGATGACCAAATATGCGTGGCACTCTGTGCAACCACTAACTCTGACACAATGACATTAAAGTGGAGATGTAATTTAAAAAAATTCAAATGAGACAGCATGGTCTATTTATGTAGGAGAATTAAAAACACTCTGCAAGTCACACAAGGCATAACTAAATTACACTGTGGGGATGAATAAACAAATTAGAGAGAGAGTCACAATAGATATGTTACAGGAATTTCTGTGCGGCCATGCAGTATCAATTACACCTCAGTTGTGTATGTAATCAATTTATTCCATAGGTTTTTTATGTATAACAACTGAACAATGGATGAGTTTTGTAATTAAACTTGGCTTGGTTAAGCGTTACTCATTTTTCTCAAGGTATCAGCATTTAGACAGAGGACTCAATTCTTCAAAATCGTTCCCTCCCTACAAGCTGATGGCGATGCTGAGGGATAAAAACAAATGTGTATAAATTAGCAAGGAAAAGCCTACAGCCCCTGTCGGGGCTTCTGACCTTAGCAGTGGTATGGCAAGCCAGCTATTGTCGAGTACTGCACAAAGATAAAATGGTAGAATTACTGTACAGCTCATAATTGCCTACTGATATGGTGCTCTGCAGTATCTAATTGTTTAAAATGCATTGCACTTTAGGTATGTAGAAAAAAAAATGAATTTTAGAAGAATTGTGCAAGACAGCGTTTGAAACCAGAATCTCCCTGGCTCCATGCAGTGGATGGGCAGCATAGTTTCGTTGTAATAATACCTACGGAATCTCATTCCGGAATACCTATGGAAGTTTGGCTCCAGAACAGTGCAGCAAGTGTGATGTAAGCCGCTCATCAACATAGTGGCTGAATATCATGTATATGTAATTCCAAGGTGGATGGGGGCAACGAATGTGTTCTTCAGTTGCTGGTCAGCAATGCCCTGCCTTATAGTGACATTGGCGCCAGCATTTGGCGTGCAGTGTGGTGAGGTGGCCAGGTGCACCCAATCTATAGAAGATGTGCTTGAGCGGCAACTCTCCTGGCGGTGCTCGTCAGTAGGCAGATAGCGTATGCTGCAAGCTTCAAATGGTTCAAATGGCTCTGAGCACTATGGGACTTAACTGCTGAGGTCATCAGTCCCCTACAACTTAGAACTACTTAAACCTGACTAACCTTTCGACATCACACACATCCATGTCCGAGGGCGGATTCGAGCCTGCGACAGTAGCGGTCGCGCGGTTCCGGACTGTAGCGCCTAGAACCGCTCGGCCACCACCGGCCGGCTGCTGCTGCAAGGTCCTGTGCTCACTGGTTGCTATGAGTATTTCTAATAAATACACTGTAATTGGTCCGTTCCTTTCTACTGCACAAGGTGGTACAGTGTGACTGCATAAAAATAGCCTGTGATAATTTTGAAACATGGAAACAGTGACTAACAGTGTAATTTGTTTTTGCACATTCACAATGTAATTTAGCATCGTCTTATGTGACGTGTAGCGTGTTTTTAACGTTATACTGATGTATGCATGTCCTACATAAACACGCTGAGTAATATCACTTGTATTTTTTAATTTCCCGCCGTTTTTACACATCCACTGTACAGGTCATAAATTATACTAATTGAGATAAGGATATCTTGGAAAGACACCCAGCAAATATGTTGGGTCATTAATTATAGCAATAAAGACGAGGTTGACATAAAACTGTAGGTGACAATCTTGCTAATGATATGGATACTTAATTGGATATCAAATTAAATCCCAAATAAACACTAACATATACTAGGATAACACCATAAGGCTATAAATTAGACCCCAAATAAACATAGAATTACAGCCCAATAGGTCATTGTGGTGGAGAAAGGGACGGAGTAGGTGGAGCAGGGAGGGTCATAAATCAGTGTGTTAGCCCTCTCTTTGCCCTCTATAAATGGGAAGCACCCTCTGCCATGCGCTCCATACTGCTTTGCAGAGTATGGGTGTGATTTTAGATGTAAATTAATATAATTTATTGCCTTGGGCTCTTTTCAAAAGGTAGATTCGTTCATTTTGTAAGTATTCATCTGTGACCGAGGCTGTACTGGAGTCGGACTCAATTCATTCTTGTCCACAACAGCTGCTGATTAAATGTTTCATTCATCTACCAGTTAAGATAACTTGATTATTTTCAGGTGGCAGGCGTATGTGGTCGTATGCAGTACTAAGAGAACGCACCTGTTATGGGGCGCAGTTTTCATTGCAGATTCTTAAGTTCCACCACCGATGTCACTGAAACTCTCAACTCTCTTTGGTATAGTCAATTTTGTTCCGTTACGATTTTTGCCAGTCCTTCATGAGGGTAGTAATTTACAATGCCTCGTTTGAGGCATTTTTTTCGTTTTTAACAACGAGAATAGAATGTAGTCGGATTAAATGAGTTAGATTAGAAAGTTATACACTAACTGTAGTTGGTGAGTTTTGCTATGTGGGCAGCAAAATAACTGACGATGGGCGAAATAGATAAGGTACAAAATGCAGATTGACAATAGCAAGAAAATTGTTTCTCAAAAAGAGAAATTTGTTAACATCGCATATAAATTTAAGTGCTTGGAAGTATTTTCAAAAGATACTCGTCTGGAGTGCAGTCTTATACGGCAGTGAAATGTTTGCGATATGCAATTCCGACAAGAAGAGAATGGAATGTGGTGCTACAGAAGAATGGTGCAGATTAGATCGAATAATAAATGAAGAGGTACCTAATCACTAATGAGGAGGTATTGAATGGAACTGGGAAAAAAATTGTGACACAAGTTGACTAGAAGAAGCCAGCTTAAAAAAGTGGATATTAGATCTATAATAATGTTAGCAGAGGCTTACAATTAACCCGGAAGCTATCAACTGTAATGCGTAGAGACTCCGAGATGATAGAGGACTGGTTTGTTGCAGCTCTCCATGAAACTCCCTCCTGTTCAAGCCTCATTATCTCCTAGTAACGACTGCAACCTACATCCTTATGAATTTGCTTCCTGTATTCATCTCTTGGCGTCCCTTTACGATTTTTTCCACCCACACTTCCCTCCAGTACTAAATTCGTGATTCCTTGACATCTCAGGATATATCTTACCAACTCATCCCTTCACTGGTCAGGTTGCGCCACAAATTTCTTTGCTCCCCAATTCTATTCTTCCTCATTAGTTGCGAGATCTACCTATCTAATCTTCAGCACTCTTCTCTAACACCACATTTCAAAAACTTCTTTATCTTTTTGTGTATACTGTTTATCGTCCACGTTTCACTTCCGTACATGGAAGTCTCAACTCCGCACAAAACCTTTCAGAAAAGACTGCCTCACGCTTAAAATGTATACATGATATTAACAAATTTCTCTCCTTCAGAAAAGCTTTCCTTGCCATTGCCAGTCTACATTTTATATACTCTCTACTTTGACCATCATCGATTAAATAGCTGCCCAAATAGCAAAACTATACTACGTTAAGTGTCTCGTTTCCTAATCTAATTCCCTCCGCATAGCCTGGCTTAATAACATTTACATTCCATTAGCCTTGTTTTTTTTGTTGATGTTCATAATCTATCCTCCTTTCAAGACCTTGTCCACTCTGTTCAGTTGCTCTTTTAAGTCATCCGCAGATAAGGAGAAAAAGAGACACGTAACGTTCAAATACATTATTAGTAGTATATGCAGATGAACAGAAAAAACAAACCTGTAACATTCAAACAAATTATTAGTAGCATGTTGCATGACTCAGTTACGTCGATTTAATATCTAGGCGTAAGGTTGCAAACCGATATGAGGTGGACCGAGCACGTAAATTTGGTAGTGGGGAAGCCGAATGGTCGACTTTGCTTTATTGGGAAAATTCTAGAAAAGTGTAACTCATCTACAAAGGAGATTGTGTATAGAATACTAGTGCGACACATTCTTGAGTACTGCTTGAGTGTTTGGGATTCCCACCAGGTCGTATTAAACAAATACGTCGAAACAGTTCACAGGCGGACTGCTAGATTTATTACCAGTAAACTCGATAGACACGCCAGTATTACGGAAATGTTTCGTGAATTCAAACGGGAGTCCCTGGAGGAAAGACGACGTTCTTTTCGCGAAACACTGGTCAGAAAGGTTAGAAACCGGCATTTACGGCTGAGACAGAACGATTCTGCTGCCGCCAACGTACATCTCGTGTAAGACTCACGAAAACAAGGTAACGCAAATTAGGGCTAACGTGGAGGCGTACAGACAGTCGTATTTCCCACACTCCATTTGCGAGTGGAACAGGAACGTGGTTGGCTAGTGGTGGTACAAGAGGTAGTCTCCGCCACGCACCGTATCATGGCTTGCAGAGTTTGCTTGTAGATGTAGATTCGCGTGGAGATGGAAAAGACTGCGGAAGATCAGAATGGCTGAAGGGAAGTTTTTTAATTCGTCTCCTCTGAAATACCGAGTCCAGTTTCTCACCCAACGGACCACTTTGCCCAGTCTTGTCGGGGTGCTGTTAATGTCGGCCCATAATACAGAGACATAAGGTTGGTGAGAGCGTCGTTGAAATTGTAGCAAAAGAGTGAGTTAATTGGCATTAGTTACATGTGGTAAATTATAATCGAATACAGAAAAAAATGGTAAGTACATAGTTTTTAGCGACATGTTCTAAACATTAAAATTTTTCAGACGCAGATATCACTGCGCCGTTGATAATGGAGAGAAGAATTATAATACAATATTTTAAACGCAGAGAGGGTTAGGACAGCGATGCCTCAGATTCAGGAAGTTGTCGATTTTAGTATGTTGCTGTTGTCTAATGCCAACGGCCTTGCCGCAGCGGTTAACACCGGTTCCCGTCAGATCACCGAAGTTAAGGGCTGTCGGGCTGGGCTAACATTTGGGATGGGTGACCATCCTGTCTGCCGAGCGCTGTTGGCAAGCGGGGTGCAGTCAGCCCCTGTGAGGCAAACTGAGGAGCTACTTATTGAAAAGTAGCAAAACTCTCCTGAACTGACATACGGCCGAAAGAGCGGTATGCAGTCTACATGCCCTCCATATCCGCATCCAGTAACGCCTGTGGGCTGAGGATGGCACGGCGGCCGGTCGGTACCTTTGAATCTTGATGACCTGTTCGAGTGGAGTTTAGTTTTAGTTTTAGCTATTGTGCAATGAATGAATTGTTTGTAGGCTGTACAGAAAATTTTGATATCGGAGGATAATTCTACGTAATTCATTAAGATGATAGAATATATGAGATGGTTACGGACAGTCACACAAAGCATATGCCTCAATTTGTACTGCTCTAGCTACGGAGACCGAATACACTCCTGGAAATGGAAAAAAGAACACATTGACACCGGTGTGTCAGACCCACCATACTTGCTCCGGACACTGCGAGAGGGCTGTACAAGCAATGATCACACGCACGGCACAGTGGACACACCAGGAACCGCGGTGTTGGCCGTCGAATGGCGCTAGCTGCACAGCATTTGTGCACCGCCGCCGTCAGTGTCAGCCAGTTTGCCGTGGCATACGGAGCTCCATCGCAGTCTTTAACACTGGTAGCATGCCGCGACAGCGTGGACGTGAACCGTATGTGCAGTTGACGGACTTTGAGCGAGGGCGTATAGTAGGCATGCGGGAGGCCGGGTGGACGTACCGCCGAATTGCTCAACACGTGGGGCGTGAGGTCTCCGCAGTACATCGATGTTGTCGCCAGTGGTCGGCGGAAGGTGCACGTGCCCGTCGACCTGGGACCGGACCTTAGCGACGCACGGATGCACGCCAAGACCGTAGGATCCTACGCAGTGCCGTAGGGGACCGCACCGCCACTTCCCAGCAAATTAGGGACACTGTTGCTCCTGGGGTATCGGCGAGGACCATTCGCAACCGTCTCCATGAAGCTGGGCTACGGTCCCGCACACCGTTAGGCCGTCTTCCGCTCACGCCCCAACATCGTGCAGCCCGCCTCCAGTGGTGTCGCGACAGGCGTGAATGGAGGGACGAATGGAGACGTGTCGTCTTCAGCGATGAGAGTCGCTTCTGTCTTGGTGCCAATGATGGTCGTATGCGTGTTTGGCGCCGCGCAGGTGAGCGCCACAATCAGGACTGCATACGACCGAGGCACACAGGGCCAACACCCGGCATCATGGTGTGGGGAGCGATCTCCTACACTGGCCGTACACCTCTGGTGATCGTTGAGGGGACACTGAATAGTGCCCGGTACATCCAAACCACCATCGAACCCATCGTTCTACCATTCCTAGACCGGCAAGGGAACTTGCTGTTCCAACAGGACAATGCACATCCGCATGTATCCCGTGCCACCCAACGTGCTCTAGAAGGTGTAAGTCAACTACCCTGGCCAGCAAGATCTCCGAATCTGTCCCCCATTGAGCATGTTTGGGACTGGATGAAGCGTCGTCTCACGCGGTCTGCACGTCCAGTACGAACGCTGGTCCAACTGAGGCGGCAGGTGGAAATGGCATGGCAAGCCGTTCCACAGGACTACATCCAGCATCTCTACGATCGTCTCCATGGGAGAATAGCAGCCTGCATTGCTGCGAAAGGTGGATATACACTGTACTAGTGCCGACATTGTGCATGCTCTGTTGTCTGTGTCTATGTACCTGTGGTTCTGTCAGTGTGATCATGTGATGTATCTGACCCCAGGAATGTGTCAATAAAGTTTCCCCTTCCTGGGACAATGAATTCACGGTGTTCTTATTTCAATTTCCAGGAGTGTATATTATCAGGTCTCATTAGAGACCATAGAATGACCTAGGCACTAGCCGAAGGGTAACATGCCTTGTAATGATGAAATAGCGACTTTACTACAATCAGGCAATTATTTTTGTGGGCTCAAATGATGTAGACCTGCCTTCTGTAGCTATAGTGATTTTACATTTTGATCGTAAGAAACTTATGTAGTACAACTGTTCAACTTCTGGTATTCATTTTGATATTATCGTCAATAAATATCCTCAACCTGTTCTGAAAGCGTTGAGATTGTAACGTGTCTCCCTTTAATTTAGGATGTAGGTAGGGTTGGGAGTCCTGTGGCTTAAACTCTACCTCCATTGTAATAGACCGCGATTCACAGGGACCAATTTACTGGTATCGTAATGTCAGTTGCACGTAATACAGCGGCAGAGTACGTGCGAAAGGCATCCATTGAATACTATGTGGCAGGAATAGGGGAATCTACCGATGTTTCACTGTTCGCATTCTACTATCAGTATTTTCCTCATTTGGCAAATCAGTGAACTGATTTCTTGTGTTACACACGCCTCCTCATACAATTTATTGCAACTGAAATTTCCAAAGCGACGGTTACACATATAACAGAAACCATCAGATCTGCTCTCCTGAACAAACGTCGATTAACTGACTGGCGCATTTCGGCTGACGAAATACATTAAAATGTACATTTTTGACAATACAATCTCTTCGGAAGTATTAATTAGGTAAACAGAGTAGGGTTGAGGTTGTTTGGGGGAAGAGACCAAACAGCGAGGTCATCGGTCTCATCGGATTAGGGAAGGAAGGGGAAGGAAGTAGGCCGTGCCCTTTCGAAGGAAACATCCCGGCATTTGCCTGGAGCGATTTAAGGAAATCACGGAAAACATAAATCAGGATGGCTGGACGCGGGATTGAACCGTCGTCCTCCCGAATGCGATTCCAGTGAGTAAACAAAAAATGGTTCAAATGGCTCTGAGCACTATGGGACTTAACATCTGAGGTCATCAGTCCCATAGAACTTAAAACTACTTAAACTAAGGACAACACACACATCCGTGCCCGAGGCAGGATTCGAACCTGCGACCGTAGCGGTCTCGCGGTTCCAGACTGAAGCGCCTAGAATCGCTCGGCCACTCCAGCGGGCAGTGTTTAAACAATGTAGGGATTAGATAAAACAGTGTAACACAATTAAATATAATAATAATAATAAAACATCCATTATTTCAGGTAACACATTCACATTGTGTATTTTTTTCCTTGTCTTTAAAGATTGTCAGATCCTTCCCACAAAGGTTCCAAAGTATAAAATATTACGCCAGTCCGATTCGGACAAGAGGGTATAAGTCGGCACAGATTTGGTCCAAAAGGTACATGTCACAACTGATGGAACGTAACCATACTTTTTCACAAGTTCCTGTTATTATACTTTCAAGAAGACACATGGCATGCTAAACAGTATGAGAGGGATTAATAAAACTACACAACAGAACTGAAAAACTGAAATATCTGCCACTCAGATGTAGTCAGGTGTCATTTCAACTTCGTTTTTGCTGTCGTGTAAAATTGTGGCAACTGTAGTTATACCCTTATACCAGAATAAGAGCCAATTTATAATAGTCCTTGTCATTTATCTATTCGATCCTCTCCTGCCGACACTATTTCATCCCTCTTCGTTTTCTACGGTATTCATTTTCTCTGTTTTAGTAAAATTTTGCCTGATTCTCCCTCTGTAACTCTTAACAACCCATGGCTCCATCAGAGTATCCTGGACCCCTCGCCTTAATTTTCTACCTTCTTGGGCGCCACTTGTACTTGTACATTAGCCTTTCCCGGTAACCAATAACAGACAGAACAGAGCTGTGGCTGAGGAAACAATCACACGCGCTTAGTAACTGACGCCTCAAAACGACGTAAACACATCAGTATAGCTCGGAACGTCGAGTTAAAATATGCAGCTTCGTTACTTCTAAAAGCATCCGTGTTGTCAGGAGATTGTATGTTAACGACTGCTGCAAGTAAAGCAATGCATGTGAATAACTGTGCCTCGAGACTGCACAGAAGAAAGACGAAGTTGGGTGAAATTATACTAATTTTTTCTATTTTCTTTACGACATATTCTTTTACATATTTCATTACTCAAGTTTTCGCTTTTACCATAAGACTGGATGCATTGCAGTTCGTGATGTGCGCTATCTCACTGTACAGTCAAACCCAGAGAAAAAACTAGCTATCACTCTTACAACAGTTTTTAATATTATAGTTTACATACCTACATGCAGTATGGTAAAATGATAGTTCATTACCTATTATGTGGCAGGCACTTATTTATGATGAAAATGACTGACAGTTGCTCCATGGCGTCTACTATTACGGAAGATTCTATAAGTTTTAGTTATTGAAACATCAGTGAAGTACTATCAGAATTCTGTTACACAGCAGAAATGTATTATCGGCAAAAGTAAAATTTTTTCTCAGAATCTCCTGCATACAGCACCAAACCAAGGCAAGCCAGGCCAAATCCCTGTGTCGCAATCAGAATGACAATAAGGTAGAGGGCCGAGATCGCGAATAGCAGTGCAGAACAGGAAGATATTGCCTCACCTCACGTGAGCGAGAGACCTGAATCATAAACTGGTTCAACTGGCTCTGAGCACTATGGGACTTAACGTCTGTGGTCATCAGTCCCCTAGAACTTAGAACTACTTAAAGATAACTAACCTAAGGACATCACACACAACCATGCCCGAGACAGGATTCGAACCTGCAACCGCAGCGGTCGCGCGGATTCAGACTGAAGCGCCTAAAACCGCTCGATCATAAACTCAGCGACATGATATCAGTGAGGAGACAACATCTTCAGCCGGCACAGCTTGATTTCCAAAAGCAAGAAAAAGTTTCAGAAGAACGCCTATCAACCTGCTTATATGGTGGGAAGGAAAAAAGCTGAAGCCCTGACAGCCCTTATAGCGAATCAGAGAGATGGTGAAGACTGCTGACGGACGAGGAAATGTAGGCCACATTTGGTGATCGCCGGCCAGGCATAATGACATTGCCTGAGACGAACAGTAATAAATATTCGAACTTCCGAACATTCAGAGCAATTAAATTGCAGTACGCCAGCTACGAGGCCGAACATGTGATGCGCTCCTACCGTTTGCCAAGGTGGCTTCTGCCTTCAACACTGCTGCTTTACAAGACAACAACCATCTGCGCGAACAGTTCGACGACGTTTGCAGCAGCATGAACTATCAGCTCGCAGACCGTGGCTGCGGTTACCCTTGACGCTGCTTCACAGACAGAAGCGGCTGCGATGGTGTACTCAACGACGAACATGGGTGCACGAATGGCAAAACGTCATTTTTTTCTTGGTGTAGCAATTTTAATGGGCAGTAGTGTAGGTCTCTCAAAACAGGCCCGTACAAGCTGGAATCAGAAGTATTACGTCAGCTGCTGCCGCTATAGTAGAACCTCTTCAGCAGCAGCATCGTCGTCACCATTTTGACCTCCTTATAGACGCTACAGAGTCCTATGAGTGAGCATTTTTCGGTTAGCCTTTCCGATTTTGTTATAGTCTGTCGCCATGTTGAGTTTTAGGAACATTAATTCCACTCTCAAAGTGTCATTTGTTAAACCACAGGAACCCGTGAACTTGTCACTGTTTAGAGGAAATATTATTGAAATGTAATTAACGCCAGTGGGGTGCAAATTTTATTATTTGTCAGGCCATGAGTTGTGTAAACCGCCTATCTCATACTGGTGTGGAGCTTTTAAATGTTTTAAAATAAGGAAATAAAATATTATTGAGGGTAGGTCTTCTCGCATTAACGACGGCAAAAGATCTGTCAAATGTTCCATCGACAGTGATGGATTCGCGTGTCATCGGGCGGAAGGAGAGAACGAGGTGTTACCCTGTGCTGATAATACGTGTTAGCCAGCACGGGATGCCCCTCCTGTTGCGTCAGCAGCCGATTTTCCTGCCCAGGGTGATGGTCTCCCGCCAGGGAAATAGTATGCAGGGCGGGAAAAAATGTCAGTCTGCACTCGGTATTTATGATGAGGGGATGAAGTGGGCGGTGGGGGGCGCGGATCTCGTCCGAGACGTGGAAGAGGCCCTGCCGGCAGTTATCAAGCGCACAGGATGCAACCGGCTACAAATAATGGCAGATGTCGGCACGAATGACGTTTGCTGCACGGTTCTGAGAACATTCTCAGTTCTCTTCGTCGGATAGCTAATTTGGTGAAGGCAACTAGCATCACACTTGGGGTGCAGGCTGACTTAGATTCATATCCAGGATTGATCGTGATCCTCTGGTCTGGAGCAGAGTGGGAAGTCTAAACAAGATGCTCACACGATTATGGTATGGTATCGGATGCGAATTTCTCGACCTCTGCTATCAAATGGTGTATCATTGGGTTCACTAGGGTAGCGGAGTACGTGTGGCGTGCACGTGGTTTTTTTAGGTTACACTGCTCCTCCCTTGGGATGCTCATCCTCCTGGATCGGACACAGAAAAAATTAATATGATGTTAGTATACTACACAAGCATCCAAGGAAAAGCCCCACTATTAGTTTCGCTTACTCAAAGTTACAATGCACAGATAGTGTTAGAAACAGAAAGTTGGTTGAAACCGGAATTCAATACCAACGAAATCCTAACTTCAGACTGAAATATATACCACAAGGATATGTTTGTCGCCAATGTTGGCGGCGTAATTATTGCAGTAAAGAATTCAATAGTATCTAGTGAGGTTACAACGCATTCCGAACATGAATTAATCTTGGTGAAGTTAAGGATCAAAGATCGAGCAAAAACATTAATCAGATGCTTTCACAGACCGCACGGTTCAGAAGCTATAGTGGTAAGGCGCTTCAGAGAGAAGATGCAGAATATCGTTAATAATTTTCCTGATGATTCCGTTGTAACTGGAAGTGAAACCAACTTCCTAGGCATACACTGGAAGAGTCGTGCTATCAAAACTAATGCCAGAGACAAGGATTTCTTTGATAGTATTCTGAATGTCTTATCCGAAAATTGCTTCGACCAGATAAATAGAGAACCAACTCGAGAAGGAAACGTTTTAGACCTCCTAGCCACAAACACACTTATGGAATCAGTTAACATGGAACTCATCGGACTGTGATAGCAACTATGGATCCATGTATTACAAGGAATGTTAGTAAAGGTAGGAAAATATTTTTAGTTAGCAAGAGTGATAGCAGACAAACTGCAGAGTATCTGAGTAGTCAACAACAAATAGTGCTGAGGACGAAGATGTGGGGCACGGATGAAAAAAAAATCAAAACCATCGTTCAATATGCCTTAGACAAGAATGTTCCGAGCACGGTCTTAAGGGATGGAAAAGACTCATCGTCGTTTAATAGACATGTTAGAAAACTGCTACGTGAACAGAGAGTGCTTCATCACAGATTCAAGAGAAGTAAAAACGTAGCCGACAAACAAAAGCTGAACGAAATGAAAGTGAGCGTATGAAGGGCGGTGAGAGAAGCGTTCAATGACTCTGAGCCGGCCGGAGTGGCCAAGTGGTTCTAGGCGCTACAGTCTGGAACCGCGAGACCGCTACGGTCGCAGGTTCGAATCCTGCCTCGGGCATGGATGTGTATGATGTCCTTAGGTTAGTTAGGTTTAATTAGTTCTAAGTTTTGGGGACGGATGACCTCAGAAGTGAAGTCCCATAGTGCTCAGAGCCATTTGAACCATTCAATGACTCTGGAAATAAAATTTTCTTAACCGATCTCACTGAAAACGCTAAGAGGTTTTGGTCTTATGTGAAATCAGTATGCGGGTCAAAATAAAATTATCTATTCATTCATGCAGAGAGCAACTGGCACTGAAACGGAAGACAACAGGGAGAAGGCCGCAATAGAGAATTCGGTCTTCCGAAATCGTTTCAACGCGGAATATCGGAATGCAGTCCCTCCTTTCAATTAACGTACGAATCTCGAAATGGCAGATGTTGGGATAGTGGATCGCGGAATAGAAAAACAACGACAAACGCCTGGTAGTGGAAGGGCTTCAGGACCAGATGACATACCTGTAAGACTCTACAAACATTACGCGAGAAAACTTGCTCCCCTTGTCGTAGCAGTTTGTCGGTGTTCGCTGGAGCAATGAAGGTTACCTAGCGACTGGGAAAATGTGCACGACATTCCCATTTTCAAGAAGGGTCTAAGACAGATGCACATAATTATAGATCTATATCGTTGATGTCAATCTGTTGTAGAATTATGGAAACTGTTTTCTGCTCAAGAATTATTACGTTTTTGGAGAATGAAACTCTCCTCAATAAAAATCAACATGGACTCCGCAAACAGAGATGTTGTGAAACTCAGTTCACTCAGTTCCTCAATGGGATCTATAGCGCTGAGGACAATAGCCCTCAGGTTGATGCGTCCCTTATCTTCAGGGAGGCGACACCGGCGCACTGACGTTTAGTGAAAAAAAAAGAACTTACCAAGTACCGGACCAGATTTGCGATTGGATTCTGGGCTTCCTTCAAGAAGGAACTCAACATTTCGTTCTTAACGGAACAAAATCCACACATGTGAAGGTAATTTTGGGAGTGCACCAAGGAAGTGTAACAGGACCGTTACTGTTTACAACGTACATAAACGATCGAATAGAAAGCGTCGGGAACTCTTTAGAGCTGTTCGCAGACGATTCTGTTGTCTATAAGAAAGCAGCAACGCCAGAGCGCAGCATCGATTTGCTAAATCACCTACAGAATATTGATGAAGGGTGTAGTCTCTGGGAGCTGATCCTGAACGTAAATAAATGTAATATGTTGCGCATAGTAGGAAGAGATATCCGCTACTGTACTGTACTATTGATGACATATTATTGGAAACAGTATATATCGTAAAACATCTAGGAGTAACTATCCGGAGCGATCTCAAGTGGAATGACCGATCACCACATAAAACAAACTATAGGAAAAGGAGATTCTGGGCTTAGATTCAAAGGCAGAATCTTAAAGGTTGGTTGGTTTTGAGGGATTAAAGGGACCAGGCTGCTATGGTCATCGGTCCAGAATCTTAAAGGAAATGTAATTCACCCACGAAAGAATGGCTTACAAGGTTCTTATTCGACAGATTCATGAACACTGTTCCTCAATCTGGGACCCTTACCAGGTAGAACTGATGGAAGAAATAGGTGATCCAACGAAGATCGGCTTGTTCGTCTCGGGATCTTTTAATCGGCGCGAAAGCGTTACAGAGATACTCAACAAACTCCAGTGATAGAAGATAAGAAAAAGGCGTTCTGCATCATGAAGACGTTTATTATTGAAATTTCGAGCGAGCACTTTCCGGGAAGAGTTGAACAACGTATTGCCTCCTCCCACAATGTCGCGAAACGGTGACGAAAAAATTCGAGAAATCAGAGATAATACAGAGACTTACTGACAATCATTATTCCTACGCGCTATTGGCGAGTGGAACATGGAATGGGGAACCGTAAGTGGGACGAAATGTACCATCCGCCACACACCGTCAGGTGGCTTGCGGGATACTGATGCAACTGATGCAAATTCAGAATAATGAAAACATATGGGGACGCTAGATTTATAATAAATGAGTTGAAACTATCGAAAATTCTCCTGTTGCATGTATCATTTTAAGTCAGTTAACTACCTGTTCTCTTTGTGAAGCTAAACCAACAGGCTCAGATGTCGTCGTAAGGTCGGGTGCTTGGTGGCAAGAAGCCGCGTTTTGTGCTAGGTTTCGATGCAACTAAATGATTTTTGCATAATCGAACTTCGTTGAAAACATGCATTTCAGACTCCGCTTATAAATCATTAAATGTGAAAACAATTGCGTGCCTGTGGCGTGCAATCGTTGCGTCCCGAATCCAACCCATTTAACAGGCTGACAAATGCGCAGAAGTTGATATAGTTTAGATGATCAAAGGGTTGGATATAGTACTTCCAAATGAAATATAACTAAGATAGAATTACTTGTTATTGCGGAACAATATTAAGAGCATACAGATTACATGACCTGATAGTGCAATGGCTCCAGAAAGAAAGGCAAAGGAGACAACTACGCATATTGCACATTTTTTAAAATACAGCACACAGTCAAAAATTGGAAAAAGATTACTTTGTTACATAGGTATAGACTCTGCTTCAATTGAAATACAAAGGTTGGTTTCAGCTGCCATGCAACAAGTCAGTACCAGTTGCGCGTGACATTTGTAGAAGGTATGGATACCTGATGAGGAATCATTCAGTCATGTTAGGCTTTAATCCGGCATAGAAATTAATTTGTTATACTGTTGTGTGTCATAAGTGTAGTTTACCGACATCTTTCATTTGTAATGGTAGTGGTAGAATATGCAAAAAGGTGGGAACACTTGTTGCTGCGATGGCGGTACCTTTCACTGCTTTAACATAGTAAGCCAAAACTGATACCCGATTAATTTCAGCACTCCATGACTTCATAACACCACAAACAACCGAACAACTTCAGTTATTCCTAGGCCTATGCAATTATTACAGGAAATTTATTAAAGATTTTGCAAAAATTGTCAAAACATTGGAAACGTTGTTGCCAAAAGGTGTAAAATAGACAGATTACCAAGCAAAATTTGAGATGCTGAAAAAAATACTGACATGAAATCCAGTATTAATATACTCAGATTTCGAAAAAGAATTCATCCTGTTTTGGGAGTCCAGTAATAGCGCACTTAGTTGCGTTCTCAGACAAAATTTAGATAGTAAAGGACCTCTTGTGGCTTATGCGTCTACAAAACTCAACAAGGCAGGACGGAATCATTCCATGACGGAAAGGGAGATGCTAGTAGTGATTCATGGAATCACTTACTTTCGCTATAACGTATATGGGAAAATGTTCAATGTAGCAACAGACCACGCATCGCTAAAATGGTTGTTGATATTAAAGTATCCTTCTAGTAGGTTAACGAGATGGGCGCACAAACTGAGTGGATTTGCTTATGAAGTACTTCATAAACCAGTAAAGAAGCACACAAATGCTGACACAATGAGCAGAATAATCTGAGTACTGTAAACAACAGTAACTAAATGGCAGAAGGCACAAGAAGCGGAATATGTTGTCAGACGTTTAAACTGCAGCCACAGTTCGTGATGGATGATGGCTTATTCTTCAGATTGGCAGAGTGCGAACCAAATGTGGTAGTTCCTGCAGCATTCAGGGACTAAGTTTAGCAACAAGTAGGAGAGTTTTCAAAAAATACTGGTGGAACACTAGGAAATCTGAAGTGGAAGAGTACAGAAAGATTGTGTACCTTGTGCGCAAAGTGCTCATCTTCGCCACCGAAAAGTTTCTTTGCAAAGATTGCCAGAAGCGAGCAAAACATTTGAAATGATAGGATCGGATGTCTTAGGACCATTTAATAGAACTACCAGGAAAAAGTGTGTATTCATAATAGTAGATAATTTTTTCCAATGCGCTGAAATGGCAGCAATTCCACACCAACAAGCTAATAACAGTAGCACAAGCCATGGTAAATAAGTGGATCGTTAAGTTCAGAGTACCAGATACCATAACAAGAGACCAAGGCACAAATTTCATATTGAGACTAATGAAGCAGTTGTGTCATTTGCCCCACATTCGCAATTAAGACAAAGTCCTTTCCATCCGTAAGCAAATGGATGAACAGATGGTATTCACAATATGTTTTCTAAAATGTTCAGCCGCTATGTTAACAGCTACCACAATGACTGGAACACCTACTCTAGTATTCATAGTTTTGGCGTATAATTTTGTAATTCACACCATTGCCAATATTTCAACACATGAGGTGCTACACAGCAGAAAAACGCTACCTACTTTTGACGTGTTAAAATCGAACCTTGAGCTTCAATAAAAGAATTCGCAAAACGTTTATGTGAAGTTTGGCAAAGAGAAAAATGTGCCAATACAAAAGCTTTAGAATGTCGGGGCTACGTATAGGGCGTACGGAGTTGGTCAGTAGGTATTATTAACCAACCCACACACATACAAAGGGCAGATCCAAACAATTTTTGACTAAGCTCCAGGGCCATACCAAGCTACAGATATGACATTACCGGTAAATCTTAAGTTACAGCTGCCAACAAAACGTCAGTTGGTCACATAAATGAGCTGTCGATGCTTTACTACAAGTTCCATCAGTTACCACAGTCTCCAAAAAATCGTCCAAATACGCCAGGAAACAGTTACGTAATGACGCACACAGACTGCGAAATGTGTGGTTACGATATGATTTTTTACATTGTTTTACAGTTTACTGTAGGCTATTTGCTGAGTCATCATCTTTAAGTGTTGCTATGCAGTTATTGACTTATAATGTATGATAGAATTGAAAAGTTTGTACTGAGTAGGGCAGAGTTTATTTCCTTTTTCTTCATCTGTATACACATTTTCGGAAAAAGGAAGGAATTGATGAAATATCCCTTTCTCTTAGGTCGCATACCACTGTGGACGAACAGGAAGGTTATTGTGGTCCGGCTAACGCTTCACTGCGTCGAGTGGAAGAAACAGCCACGCAGTTCTGGAATACTGTTCTCCAGATAACCTGATTTATTAATTACTAGTGATAGGTGGATGTTAAGCTTAACCTTCGACGTATAGGAATTACGAATTAGGTGCGCTGGTTGCAGGAGGTACTTGTGGAACTACATGAAGAAGTGCAGAAAGAGAACATTTTAGAGAAAATGCAAAATGAGTATCACTCTCCTAAGAGAAATTATGAGCACAACTAAATCACTTTACGGAAATACTACCACAAACATTAATCTGTAAGAAAAGAGGGTGGCTGTATGCAGTAGGGAAGTTACTGAAAAATCGTGTTTTGGATGACAGACAGTGCAGATAAACAAAACTTACTATTTCTCAACACTACCTTAAGCTCTGACCTCTTGCACTCACTAGACGAGCTTAAACCATCAGAAAAAGGAGAAATTTCGGCAGAGCATATGTTCTTGCATTTTCAGCAATATAAACAAAAAATGGTTCAAATGGCTCTGAGCACTATGGAACTCAACTGCTGTGGTCATTAGAACTACTTAAACCTAACTAACCTAAGGACATCACACACATCCATGCCCGAGGCAGGATTCGAACCTGCGACCGTAGCAGTCGCACGGTTCCGGACTGCGCGCCTAGAACCGCGAGACCACAGCGGCCGGCCAATATAAACAATTGGTATACCATCACGGCTATAAGCACTTCCATTACCAGTGCTGCCAAGGTTCTACTAACATCTTCTTTTACTAATTCTCTGAAATAGTCCATAGCTCGTGGTCTCGAGGTCGTGTTCGCGCTTCCTAAGGACAGGGTCCCGAGCTCGATTCCCGGTTGGGTGAGGGGTTTTCACCTGCCTCGAGATGACTAAGTGTTTGTGTTGTCCTCATCATTTCATCATCATACATTAACGTGGCGAGATTGGACTGAGAAAAGGTTGGGAATTCATATGGGTGCTGATAACCGCGCAGTTGAGCGCCGCACAAACCAAACATCATTAGCTTTGAAATATATTAAATGCTGTTTAAAAAAGTACGTAATTACATAAAAACACTGAAATGAGGTGACAGAAGTCGAGGGATACCTCCCAATATCGTGTGGGACCTCGTTTTGCCCGGAAAAGTACAAAAGCTCGATGTGATATGGACTCAACAAGTCGTAAGTATCCAGCAGAAATATTGAGTCATGCTGCCTTTATAACCATCCATAACTGCAAAGGTGTTGCCGGTGGAGGCTCTTGTACACAAACTGATCTCTCGATTACGTGCCTTAAATGTTCCGTGTGATTCGTGTGAGGCGATCTAAATGGCCAAATCATTCGCCCGAAATCTCCGGAATGTTCTTCAAACCAATTGCGAACAATTGTGTACCAGTGACATGGCGTATTGTTATCCACAAAAAAATCCATCAATGTTTCGGAACATGAATTTCATGAATGACGGCGAATGGTCTCTAAGTAGCCGGCCGTAACCATTTCCAATCAATGATAGTTTCAGTGGGACCAGAGGACACAGTCCATTCCACGTAAACAAAGCCCTTACGATTATGAAGCCACCACCAGCTTGCACAATGCCTTGTGAGAACATGGGCCCATGGTCACGATCGAACCCTACCATCATCTCTTACCAACTGGAATCGGGGCTCACTTGACCACGCCACGGTTTCCTAGTTGCCTAGGATCCAACCGGTATGGCGATGCTGTGCTGCTAGCAAAGGCGCTCGCGTCGTTCGTCTGCTGCCACATCCCGTTAAAGCTACACTTCGCTGCACTGTTTTAACAGATTACGTTCGTCGTACGTCCCATATTGATTTCTGCGGTTATTTTACGTGGTATTGCATGTCTGTTGCCACTGACCACTCTACACAAATGCTACTGCTCTCAGTCGTTAAGTGAAGGCCGTCGGCCACTGCGTTGTCCGTGGCGAGAGGTAATGCCTGAGATTTTGTATTCTCAGCACATTCTTGACACTGTGGATCACGTAATACTGAATTCCCTGACGATTTCCGAAATGGAATGTCCCGTGCATCTAGCTCCGGCTACCGTTCCACATTCAAACCTGTTAATTCCCATCGTACTGCCGCAACACTTCGGAAACCTTCTCACATGAATCACCTGAACACAAATCACAGCTCTGCCAGTGCACTGCCTTTTGTACTATTGCCATCTGTGTATGTGCATATTGCTATCCTGTGACTTTCGTCACCTCAATATACGAGGTGCGACAATAAAGTAATGAGACTGATGTGAAAAAAATGTTGCTTACCGCTTTAGTCAAGTTTTGTGTTGTTTCCTTCAAAGTAGTTCCCTTCTGATTGCACACAATTTTTCCAGCGTTTCTGCCATTGATGGTAACATTTCTGGAACTCGTCTTCTGTAATATCCTCCAAGACCCTCGTCACAGCTTTTTGGACATCTTGTGTTGTTTGAAAATGGTGTCCCTTGACTGCCGTTTTGACTCTTGTAAATTTGTTTTGAGGTTGCTGTACTGACAGAGCAGTATGTGATGGCGCATTATCGTGATGCAGAATCCAATTATCAGCAATGTTGGCACGGACACGAAGATCTCTTTTACGCAATCTTTCTAAAATTTCTTTGTCGTAATATTGGTTAACTGTTTGTCCAGGAGGCACCCACTCTTTATGCCCCTGGAATCAAAGAAGCACACAAGCATGCATTTCACTTTTGACTTTGACGTGCGAGCTTTTTTTGGTCTGGGTGATCCCTTTGAGCACCATTGCGAACTTCGGCGTTTTGTCTCTGTATCTTACTGAAAAAAGCAACTTTCATCACCAGTGATAACACGGCTCAACAATTCTGGATTGATTTCCGTTTGCTCTAACAGATGGGTTGCCACATTTTCCCGTGTTTCTCGCTGTTGTGGTGTGAGATTTTTGGGGACCATTTTTGCACAAATCTTTCTCATACTAAGATCTTCAGTTACTATTAGCCGAACCGTTTCTCGATTGATGTTCACTTCTTCTGTAATCATTTTCACGGACAATCTTCGATCAGATCGTACGAGTTCAAGCACCCTGGCCAAGTTGACATCCGTCCGTGAGGTTGATGGTCGTCCACTGAGGCCTTCACCTTCAACATTTGTTCTGCGTTCACTAAACATTTTATGCCAACGAAAAACTTGAACTCTTGACATAACCTCCTCTCCAAAAGCCTTCTGAAGCTTACCGTAGGTTGTCGTCGCGTTTTCACCCAATTTAACGCAAGAAGAAAGGGCATACAGTTGCGAAATATTATGTGGTTTCATTTACTTGATGAGAGACACAAACACGTGTTTACTTATTACAGCAAAACTCAAGACTGGGCAGTTGCATCGATATACCGCTTGGACTAGAAGCAGCTTATAGACCAAGGTTAAAGATATTGTGCTTACGCAAGCCTGCAGGATTGCAATATCTTGCAAAGAAAATAAGTCTCATTACTTTATTGTCGCACCTCGTATAGCTGCTTCCATATATTAGCACATAAAAATTTGTCATATATTGTCCGTACCACAAAAAAGTGACACTGTGCGTGGTGTCATTTGCAAAGAAACTTTGATTCGATATTGTTTATTGCACGATACTGTGTATATTTGTCTGCACACGTGATAATGTACATAATGGAATGGATTTGCTACGGATACCATGTTACAGTGCAATTTCCATCGCCACAGCGTCTAGCTACACTTGTTCCATTATGTATAATGTTCCTGTAACGTCTCCATATGCTGATAAGCCAGGAGCGGCCTGAAAACCACACTCCTGTAAATGGAAAAAAGAACACATTGACACCGGTGTGGCAGACCCACCATACTTGCTCCGGACACTGCGAGAGGGCTGTACAAGCAATGATCACACGCACGGCACAGCGGACACACCAGGAACCGCGGTGTTGGCCGTCGAATGGCGCTAGCTGCGCAGCATTTGTGCACCGCCGCCGTCAGTGTCAGCCAGTTTGCCGTGGCATACGGAGCTCCTTCGCAGTCTTTAACACTGGTAGCATGCCGCGACAGCGTGGACGTGAACCGTATGTCCAGTTGACGGACTTTGAGCGAGGGCGCATAGTGGGCATGCGGGAGGCCGGGTGGACGTACCGCCGAATTGCTCAACACGTGGGGCGTGAGGTCTTCACAGTACATCGATGTTGTCGCTAGTGGTCGGCGGAAGGTGCACGTGCTCGTCTTCAGCGATGAGAGTCGCTTCTGCCTTGGTGCCAATGATGGTCGTATGCGTGTTTGGCGCCGTGCAGGTGAGCGCCACAATCAGGACTGCATACGACCGAGGCACACAGGGCCAACACCCGGCATCATGGTGTGGGGAGCGATCTCCTACACTGGCCGTACACCTCTGGTGATCGTCGAGGGGACACTGAATAGTGCACGGTACATCCAAACCGTCATCGAACCCATCGTTCTACCATTCCTAGACCGGCAAGGGAACTTGCTGTTCCAACAGGACAATGCACGTCCGCATGTATCCCGTGCCACCCAACGTGCTCTAGAAGGTGTAAGTCAACTACCCTGGCCAGCAAGATCTCCGAATCTGTCCCCCATTGAGCATGTTTGGGACTGGATGAAGCGTCGTCTCACGCGGTCTGCACGTCCAGTACGAACGCTGGTTCAACTGAGACGCCAGGTGGAAATGGCATGGCAAGCCGTTCCACAGGACTACATCCAGCATCTCTACGATCGTCTCCATGGGAGAATAGCAGCCTGCATTGCTGCAAAAGGTGGATATACACTGTACTAGTGCCGTCATTGTGCATGCTCTGTTGCCTGTGTCTATGTGCCTGTGGTTCTGTCAGTGTGATCATGTAATGTATCTGACCCCAGGAATGTGTCAATAAAGTTTCCCCTTCCTGGGACAATGAATTCACGGTGTTCTTATTTCATTTTCCAGGAGCGTAGTTAATCCTTGGCTAACTGACGTTATGCCTCAGAAGCCCCCACTGAGATTCTATAAATGTCATTGTTTTTCAGCCTTGTTACGTTTATTACGAAAACTTACTTGTATAAACTAGTGAATATAATCTTATAAAGCATATCTGCTATTAGTTTAAATTAGGAAAACATGAAAGAAAAACGTTTGAACTTTAAGGTAAATGGAATGAAATTCAGTGCAATCTTTATTAACTTATATTAGCATTTAAAACTAGGAAATGCACGTTGGTGAGGTACTGTGCAAATCAATATGTATAAAGCATCCAAATACAAAACAGAAAGAAAGAAAATGGCTAAGTTACACATTACACAGGCACAACAAAAGTTGAGCTACGCATGGTTTCATGCCAATAAAGATTATATTGTCTGTCACAGAGGTCTATACGTTGTTGGAAACAATCTTCACAAAGAAGCACACTACGTTCATTGCATACATTGTTAGAACATTTTGAACAACACTGAGTAGTTGTCCTTTGCAGTTCACGTGGACACACAAAGAATCTCATCATGGCATTTTTCTTGATGGGTTGATATCCATTTCCTGGCCCATTTTGACGCCACATCTAGCCAAAGCTCGTAGGACATTTCTTTGCAAATCGACGAATATGTTCTAGGAAAAAGTCTTTCAAGAAAATTATCCTTTCATTTGAGTTTTGATTGTGATATTCTGGATGTTGATTTGTCAATAAACAGAAAGCATTTGTAGCTGCAATATCTGTTACAGTGGCCCATAAACAAAACGCTATCTCCTTGCCTGTCTTTCGCAAGTGTAAGTACACACCTTTTGGTCAAGAGAATCCACATCTCATTTTGTTTTGTTACAAAATAAATTATTTCTGGTTTCTTCTGTGAGCCTTATCAACTGAGGTGTTGTGATGCAGGGAACTTAATAGTACTATTATTCTTCTTTGGAACATAATTCACAACAGTCAAATCACCTCTGACCCAAATGTTGAAGTATCTCGTGTCTTGGATGGTTTGATGTCAGGTGGAATTTGTGGTTTGATACGGCGAAGAGTACTGGACTGCTGTAATGTTGCTTTTCAATAAATCTTGAAACGGGGAAAACTAACTAGTTGTCCATCGTGATACTGGTTGAGCCAGAGCCAGAGTCTTCCGCACATGAACTGTAACATTAGCTTGACCAGCGTGACCCGTATTTTTGCTGAGTACACTAGCTCTTCTATAGCGTACTATGTCAAAGAGTCGCAGACTGGAATATACTTATTTCATATTTTCCTGGCTTGCTTAGAATAAACTGTAGAAATCTGTAACACTAGCTGTTCATCTGTTCTGGAGTTCGCTGGTCGGTGTGGCCGTGCGGTTCTAGGCACTTCAGTTTGGAACCGCGTGACCGCTACGGTCGGAGGTTCGAATCCTGCCTCGGGCATGGACGTGTGTGATGTCCTTAGGTTAGTTAGGTTTAAGTAGTTCTAAGTTCTAGGGGACTGATGACCACAGACGTTAAGTCCCATAGTGCTCAGAGCCATTTGAACCATTTGTTCTGGAGTTCTCCCCAGACAAAATCTTTGTCTGCAGTTGCTTATGAATTGTTCGTAAACATTGTGGAAAGCTGCCAATTATCATCATCTTGGTTCATAGCTTGTCGGCTGCGTCTATCGTCGAACCTTATGGGTCTCCTTATTCCTTCAAACATGTTTATAGAAAAACTTGGCATATACACAGGGTTACCAGTAGAGTCGTGAAATAAATCTCTTATAGGAACTTCTCACTTTCTGTAACTGCCGCCTAATGGGACAATCCGAAAAAAACACTGGTTTACTGGACTGTGACATTACAGCATGTTTGACCTTTTATAGCTACTGGGCGTTGTTCTTTCAGATTTGTGCGATGAACTATTTCATCAACAATATTATTTGAGATGAAGTAACTACTAGTGTCTTTTGACGTTTGTGTATTTGTTCCCCAAACAGGTCCCGGAGAAACATTCATAACATTATGAGTAAGCGTTCTGCTAGGAGGAAGTGGTGTTTTGCTCCACTGAGCTCTATCGCGTCCGATAAAGTAAGTTTGCAGACTGGACTAGACTTGATACATTATTTGTATTTTCAGGCTGGGTTGAGTTTGGCATATTGTTTGTATTTGCAGGCAGGGGCGTATTTGCTACATTATTTGAATCTGAAAGCTGAATTGAATTAGTAGGGCACGCTACCCTTCTTGAGCTTACATCATGTACATAGTAAGATACATCACTACTTCCTTCACATTCTGAGCTGTCCGACGTAGGTCTATATGCACTTGATAAAGCATTAGATTACAACAGCCCTGAAAAACCCCCTTCATACATTGTGTGCATAGTATTAACAAAATACTGTTAATATACAATTTTTACTGTATTATATACAATTTTATCATGTTTCTTAATCCTAGGGGTATATTTAAGATTTATAAAAGATTTTAATTATATTAAAGAGATAATTAATTCACTCTACATCTACATCTACATGACTACTCTGCAATTCAGATTTAAGTGCTTGGCAGAGGGTTCATCGAACCACAATCATACTATCTCTCTACTATTCCACTCCCTAACAGAGCGTGGGAAAAACTAACACCTAAACCTTTCTGTTCGAGCTCTGATTTCTCGTATTTTATTTTGATGATCATTCCTACCTATGTAGGTTGGGCTCAACAAAATATTTTCGCATTCGAAAGAGAAAGTTGGTGACTGAAATTTCGTAAAAAGATCTCGCCGCGACGAAAAAGTCTTTGTTGTAACGACTTCCATCCTAACTCGCTTATCATATCTGCCACACTCTCTCCCCTACTAAGTAATAATACAAAACGAGCTGCCCTTTTTTTGCACCCTTTCGATGTCCTCCGTCAATCCCACCTGGTAAGGATCCCACACCGCGCAGCAATATTCTAACAGAGGACGAACGAGTGTAGTGTAAGCTGTCTCTTTAGTGGACTTGTTGCATCTTCTAAGTGTCCTACCAACGAAACGCAACCTTTGGCTCGCCTTCCCCACAATATTATCTATGTGGTCTTTCCAACTGAAGTTGTTCGTAATTTTGACACCCATGTACTTAGTTGAATTGACAGCCTTGAGAATTGTACTATTTATCGAGTAATCGAATTCCAACGGATTTCTTTTGGAACTCATGTGGATCATCTCACACTTTTCGTTATTTAGCGTCAACTGCCACCTGACACACCATACAGCAATCTTTTCTAAATCGCTTTGCAGCTGATACTGGTCTTCGGATGACCTTACTAGACGGTAAATTACAGCATCATCTGCGAACAACCTAAGAGAACTGCTCAGATTGTCACCCAGGTCATTTATATAGATCAGGAACAGCAGAGGTCCCAGGACGCTTCCCTGGGGAAAACCTGATATCACTTCAGTTTTACTCGATGATTTGCCGTCTATTACTACGAACTGCGACCTTCCCAACAGGAAATCACGAATCCAGTCGCACAACTGAGACGATATCCCATAGGCCCGCAGCTTGATTAGAAGTCGCTTGTGAGGAACGGTGTCAAAAGCTTTCCGGAAACCTGGAAATATGGAATCTACTTGAGATCCCCTGTCGATAGCGGCCATTACTTCGTGCGTTGCACAAGAACGATGTTTTCTGAAACAATGCTGATTATGTATCAATAGATGGTTCCCTTCGAGGTGATTCATAATGGTTGAATACAGTATATGCTACAAAACCCTACTGCAAACCGACGTCATTGATATAGGTCTGTAGTTTGATGGATTACTCCTACTACCCTTCTTAAACACTGGTGCGACCTGCGCAATTTTCCAATCTGTAGGTACAGATCTATCGGTGAGCGAGCGGTTGTATATGATTGCTAAGTAGGGAGCTATTGTATCAGCGTAATCTGAAAGGAACCTAATCGGTATACAATCTAGACCTGAAGACTTGCCCGTATCAAGCGATTTGAGTTGCTTTGCAACCCATAAAGTATCTACTTCTCAGCTAGCAGCTGTTCGTGTTTCAAATTCTGGAATATTCCATTCGTCTTCCCTGGTGAAGGAATTTCGGAAAACTGCGTTCAGTGACTCCGCTTTAGCGACACAGTCGTCGGTAACAGTACCATCGGCACTGCGCAGCGAAGGTATTGACTGCGTCTTGCCGCTAGTGTACTTTACATACGACCAGAATTTCTTCGGATTTTCTACCAAATTTCGAGACAATGTTTCGTTGTGGAACCTATTAAAGGCATCTCGCATCGAAGTCCGTGCTAAATTTCGCGCGTCTTTGAATTTTAGCCAATCTTCGGGATTTCGCGTTCTTCTGAACTTCGCATGCTTTTTTCGTTGCCTCTGCAACAGCGTTCGGACCTGTTTTGTGTACCACGGGGGATCCGTTCCATCTCTTACCAATTTATGAGGTATGAATCTCTCAATTGCTGTTGCTACTATATCTTTGAATCTGAGCCACATCTCGTTTACATTTGCATAGTCAGTTCGGAAGGAATGGAGATTGTCTTTTAGGAAGGCTTCTAGTGACACTTTATCCGCTTTTTTAAATAAAATTATTTAGCGTTTGTTTCTGGTGGATTTGGAAGAAACGGTATTGAGCCTAGCTACAACGACATTGTGGTCACTAATCCCTGTATCAGTCATGATGCTCTCTATCAGCTCTGAATTGTTTGTGGCTAAGAGGTCAAGTGTGTTTTCGCAGCCATTTACAATTCGCGTGGGTTCGTGGACTAACTGCTCGAAAAAATTATCGGAGAAAGCATTTAGGACAATCTCGGAAGATGTTTTCTGCCTGCCACCGGTTTTGAACAAGTATTTTTGCCAACATATCGAGGGGAGGTTGAAGTCCCCACAAACTATATCCGTATGAGTGGGGTATTTATTTGCTACGAGACTCAAACTTTCTCTGAACTGTTCCGCAAATGTATCATCGGAGTCTGTGGGTCGGTAAAAGGAGCCAGTTATTAACTTAGTTCGGCTGTTAAGTATAACCTCCACCCATACCAATTCGCACTGAGTATCTACTTCGACTTCACTACAAGATAAACCACTACTGACAGACACAAACACCGTCTGAGACTTCGTAAAAATTTCTGCAGAACTTATTTCAGGCTTTAGCCAGCTTTCTGTACCTATAACGATATCAGCTTCTGTGCTTTCTATTAGCGCTTGAAGCTCAGGGACTTTTCCAGGACAACCACAACAATTTACAACTATAATTCCGACTGTTCCTTGATCCAAGCACGTCCTGTATTTGCCATGCACCCTTTGACATTGCAGCCCACCTCGTATTTTCCCGAGGCCTTCTAACCTAAAAAACCGCCCAGTCCACGCCACACAGGCTCCGCTACCCGTGTAGCCGCCAGCTGAGTGTAGTGAACTTCTGACCTCCTCTCGGGCCTGTAAGGTCCCCATCAGCCATCTAAGGATTAATGGTACAATAAATCGTATCTAAAACCCAATAAAACGACTCGTTGCATATTTATAGGTAGATATATCGCCAGTTTAAATCACAGTTGCAGTTCGTCATCCATAATGGATGTAATGGAATATATTTTAATATACACTGATGAGCCAAAACATTACGACCGCCTGCTTAATAACCTGTTTGTTGGTCTTTGGAACAAAATACGTCACTAATTCTGCGTATCAGCGATCCGACAGTTAGTTGGTAGGTTTGAGGAGGTATGTCGCATTAGACGTGTACGCGGAGGTCGTATAATTCACGTGTATAACGAGCCGCTGATTTGCATGCGCGGTGATTGCGCCCGATAGCGACCCAGAAGGGATGCATAGGATACACACGGTCCCCGAGACATCACCGTGACTTCACTATAATGCTCCTCAAACCACTGTAGCGCAGTTCTGGCTCCGCTGCTGAAAGATGACACCGCCGGCGGGGAAGACAAATGTTTCAAATGGCTCTGAGCATTGTGGGACTTAACTTCTGAGGTCATCAGTCCCCTAGAACTTTGAACTACATAAACCTAACTAACCTAAGGACTTCATACACATCCATGCCCGAGGCAGGATGCTGCTGATTCGCAGCTGTCAGCGTGTCTTCGTTTACCACCACAGCTCCGACACCAGCGAATGTCTCCCACATCATTATACTGCTCACACCAGCCTGCGCCCTTAGCGCGCTGCACGTTTCGAGACCCTGTTTGTGGAGACGATTATCGACGTAGTGTAGCAAAAATGTGATTCACTCGAAGAGCCGACACGTTTCCATTGATTGACGGTCGAATCCTGATGGTCCAGTGTCCACTGTAGCCGTAATTGACGGTGTCGTTGGATCTACATCTACATCTACATTTATTCTCCGCAAGCCTCCCAACGGTGTGTGCCACTGTCATTACCTCCATTTCCTGTTCCAGTCGTGTATGTTTCGCGGGAAGAACGACTGCCGGAAAGCCTCCTACTGCGCTCGAATCTCTCTGATTTTACATTCGTGATCTCCACGGGAGGTATAAGTAGGGGGAAGCAATATATTCGATACCTCATCCAGAAACGCACCCTCTCGAAACCTGGACAGCAAGCTACACCGCGATGCAGAGCGCCTCTCTTGCAGAGTCTGCCACTTGAGTTTGCTAAACATCTCCGTAACGCTATCACGCTTACCAAATAACCCTGTGATGAAACGCGCCGCTCTTCTTTGGATCCTCTCTATCTCCTCCGCCAACCCGACCTGGTACGGATCACACACTGATGAGAAATACTCAAGTACAGGTCGAACGAGAGTCTTGCAAGCCATCTCCTTTGTTGATGGACCACACTTTCTAAGGACTCTCACAATGAATCTCAACCTGGTACCCGCCTTACTAACAATTAATTTTACATGTTCATTCCACTTCAAATCGTTCCGCATGCATACTCCCACACATTTTAGAGAAGTAACTGCTACCAGTGTTTGTTCCGCTATCATATAATCATACAATAAACGATCCTTCTTTCTATGTATTCGCAATACATTACATTTGTCTATGTTAAGGGTCAGTTGCCACTCCCTGCACCAAGAGCCTGTCTGCTGCAGATCTTCATGCATTTCGCTGCAATTTTCTAATGTTGCAATTTCTCTGTATACTACAGCATCATCCGCGAAAAGCCACATGGAAATTCCTACACTATCTACTAGGTCATTTATACAGGGTATTACAAAAACGTACGGCCAAACTTTCAGGAAACATTCCTCACACACAATTAAAGAAAAGATGTTATGTGGACATGTGTCCGGGAACTCTTAATTTCCATGTCAGAGCTCATTTTAGTTTCGTCGGTACGTACTGTACTTCCTCGATTCACCGCCAGTTGGCCCAATTGAAGGAAGGTAATGTTGACTTCGGTGCTTGTGTTGACATGCGACTCGTTGCTCTACAGTACTAGCATCAACAGGTTAGTGTTCATCACGAACGTGGTTTTGCAGTCAGTGCAATGTTTACAAATGCGGAGTTGGCAGATGCCCATTTGATGTATGGATTAGCGCGGGGCAATAGCCGTGGCGCAGTACGTTTGTATCGAGACATTTCCAGAACGAAGTTGTCCCGACAGGAAGACGTTCGAAGCAATTGATCGGCGTCTTAGGGAGCACGGAACATTCCAGCCTATGACTCGCGACTGGGGAAGACCTAGAACGACGAGACACCTGCAATGGACGAGCCAATTCTTCATGCAGTTGATGATAGCTCTAATGTCAGCGTCAGAGAAGTTGCTGCTGTACAAGGTAACGTTGACCACGTCACTGTATGGAGAGTGCTACAGGAGAACCAGTTGTTTCCGTACCATGTACAGCGTGTGCAGGCACTATCAGCAACTGATTGGCCTCCACGGGTACACTTCTGCGAATGGTTCATCTAACAATTTGTCAATCCTCATTTCAGTGCAAATGTTCTCTTTACGGATGAGGCTTTATTCCAACGTGATCACATTGTAAATTTCCACAATCAACATGTGTGGGCTGACGAGAATCCGCACGCAATTGTGCAATCACGTCATCAACACAGATTTTCTGTGAACGTTTGGGCAGGCATTGTTGGGGATGTCTTGATTGGGCCCCATGTACTTCCACCTACGCTCAATGGAGAACGTTATCATGATTTCATACGGGATACTCTACCTGTGCTGCTAGAACATGTGCCTTTACAAGTACGACACAACATGTGGTTCATGCACGACGGAGCTCCTGCATATTTCAGTCGCTTCTCAACCACAGATTTTGGCTTATTAGTATACATTTTTTGGCAGCTCAGCCTCAGAACCCTTAACTACGAACCAGGCCTGAGTTAACATAAGCTAAGTTATTGTACTTCCTTGTAATCACATCTATTTACACTACTGGCCATTAAAATTGCTACAGCACGAAGATGACGTCCTACAGACGCGAAATTTAACCGACAGGAATAAAATGCTGTGATATGCAAATGATTAGCTTTTCAGAGCATTCACACAAGGTTGACGTGTTGACATGAGGAAAGTTTCCAACCGATTTCTCATACACAAACAGCAGTTGACCGGCGTTGCCTGGTGAAACGTTGTTGTGAGGCCTCGTGTAAGGAGGAGAAATGCGTCCCATCACGTTTCCGACTTTGATACAGGTCGGATTGTAGCCTATCGCGGTGGCGGTTTATCGTATCGCGACATTGCTACTCGCGTTGGTCGAGATCCAATGACTGTTAGGAGAATGTGGAATCGGTGGGTTCAGGGGGGTAATACGGAACGCCGTGCTGGATCCCAACCGCCACGCATCACTAGCAGTCGAGATGACAGGCATCTTATCCACACGGCTGTAAACTATCTTGCAACCACGTCTCGATCCCTGAACCAACAGATGGGGACGTTTGCAAGACAACAACCATCTGCACGAACAGTTCGACGAGGTTTGCAGCAGTATGGACTATCAGCTCGGAGACCACGGCTGCGGTTACCATTGACGCTGTATCACAGACAGAAGCGGCTGCGATGGTGTACTCAACGACGAACCTGGGTGCACGAATGGCAAAACGCCATTTTTTCGGATCAATCCAAGTTCTGTTTACAGCATCATGATATTCGCATCCGTGTTTGGCGACATCGCGGTGAACGCACATTGCAGGCGTGTATTTGTCATCGCCATACTAGCGTATCACCCGGCGTGATAGTATGGGATGCCATTGGTTACTTCTCGGTCACCTCTTGTTCGCACTGACGGCACTATGAACAGTGAACGTTACATTTCAGATGTGTTACGACCCGTGCCTCTACCCTTCATTCGATCCCTGCGAAACCCTACATTTCAGCAGGATAATGCACGACCACATGTTGCAGGTCCTGTACGGGCGTTTCTGGATACAGAAAATGTTAGACTGCTGCCCTGGCCAGCACATTCTTCAGATCTCTCACCAATTGAAAACGTCTGGTCAATGGTGGCCGAGCAACTGGCTCGTCACAATACAGCAGTCACTACTCTTGATGAACTGTAGTATCGTGATGAATTGCATGGGAAGCTGTACCCGTGAACACCATCCAAGCTCTGTTTGACTCAATGCCCAGGCGTATCAAGGCCGTTATTACGGCCAGAGGTGGTTGATTTGGGTACTGATTTCTCAAGATCTATGCACCCAAATTGCGTGAAAATGTAATGTCATGTCAGTCCTAGTGTAATATATTTGTCCAGTGACTACCAGTTTATCATCTGTATTTCTTGCTGGTGTAGCAATTTTAGTGACTAGTACTGTAGAAGAGACACCTCATGTTTTCTCCTCCCGCCCTTCGTTCCTCTGTCCATTTGGTGTTGCCAACGTTTCTCTGCCACGCTCCCCCCTCCGGCCCCGTCCTGAGTGGAGAGTGGGGGTGACGCTGCGCCTGCTTGCAGGGTGGCCGCGCTGCGAGCCGGGCGGCTGGTACACGGTGGCTCACGCCGTCTACTGCGACCGCTACTACACGTGCCAGCACGGCGCGCCCTTCCTGGGCCAGTGCGAGGACGGGCTGGCCTACCAGCCGCGCGCCGGCTGCCGCCTGCTGCACCTCGTCGACTGCAAGGGCCGCCCCAAGCTGCGTGAGTACCGCCAGGCCAGCCGGCCAGCCAGCCAGCGCCACAGTACACCCACCCCAGCGGTACGCTTCCATTTCGCCGGCCGTAGTAACCGAGCGGTTCTAGGCGCTACAGTCTGGAACCGCGCGACCGCTACGGTCGCAGGTTCGAATCCTGCCTCGGGCATGGATATGATGTGTCGTCCTTAGTGTGGTGTCACCGCCAGACACCACACTTGCTAGGTGGTAGTATTTAAATCGGCCGCGGTCAGCTAGTATACGTCGGACCCGAGTGTCGCCACTATCACAATATATATAAATGACCTTGTGGATGACATCGGAAGCTCACTGAGGCTTTTTGCAGATGATGCTGTGGCGTATCGAGAGGTCGTAACAATGGCAAATTGTACTGAAATGCAGGAGGATCTGCAGCGAAATGACGCATGGTGCAGGGAATGGCAATTGACTCTCAATGTAGACACGTGTAATGTGCTGCGAATACATAGAAAGATAGATCGCTTATCATTTAGCTACAAAATAGCACGTCAGCAACTGGAAGCAGTTAATTCCATAAATTATCTGGGAGTAGGCATTAGGAGTGATTTAAAATGGAATGATCATATAAAGTTGATCGTCGGTAAAGCACATGCCAGACTAAGATTCATTGGAAGGATCCTAAGGAAATGCAAACCGAAAACAAAGGAAGTAGGTTACAGTACGCTTGTTCGCGCACTGCTTGAATACTGCTCAGCGGTGTGGGATCCGTACCAGATAGGGTTGATAGAAGAGATAGAGAAGATCCAACGGAGAGCAGTGCGCTTCGTTACAGGATCATTTAGTAATCGCGAAAGCGTTACGGTGATGATAGATAAACTCCAGTGGAAGACTTTGCAGGAGAGACGCTCAGTAGCTCGGTACAGGCTTTTGTTAAAGATTCGAGAACATACCTTCACCGAAGAGTCAAGCAGTATATTGCTCCCTCCTAAGTATATCTCGCGAAGAGACCATGAGGATAAAATCAGAGACATTAGAGCCCACACAGAAGCATACCGATAATGCTTCTTTCCACGATCAATACGAGACTGGAATAGAAGGGAGAACCGATAGGGTTACTCAGGGTACCCTCCGCCACACACCGTCAGGTGGCTTGCGGAATATGGATGTAGGTGTAGATCAGTGATTGCAGACAGAGCTCCACAACATGGCAGGTCTAGTCTAGAGAGACTCCCTACCACTCGTCCCAGTTGTACAGCCGACTTTGCTAGCGATGTTTCACTGACTACATACACTCTCATTTGCCTAGACGACAGTTTAGCATAGCCTTCAGCTACGTCATTTGCTACGACCTAGCAAGGCGCCATATTCAGTTACTATGTCTTCTGAACAGATAAAATTGTGACTCATGTGCCGTCAAGAGCGACGTTCATCATTAATGGATTAAAGTTAAGAATCAAACTAATTACGTCCGCTTTCTGAATTCTAATTCCTTGTCATGTTCCAGACCTCGCGTCAGTATAGTTTTTCCCTCCTCACGCCAGCCTGGGTGAGCTAAAACGCGTGCATTTCGGCCTCCTCTAGTAACACGGTGTTGGCTCTTCTGCCAACACAACACTTAGGTTTAAGTAGTTCTAAGTTCTAGGGGACTGATGACCTCAGAAGTTAAGTCCCATAGTGCTCAGAGCCATTTGAACCATTGAACTTCCACTTCACTTTCAATATGTTGTAGTGTACAGTAAAATAAGAGACATATTTTTAATGCATGTCCACACAGACGTTAAGGGGGTGAAACACTCCCTTGAAAAAATATATATATAGTTTAATATTTCTGAATAAATTCCGTCGAAGTGGCAAGATATGAAAAAAAAACTATAACCAAAAGGTCCATGCTTTTTGACGTACCTTATGACAGTGCACCAAGAGTTGTTGACAAGTTCTTCCAATCCATATGTGGCATACAGCAAACCAGTGCTTAGCAGTATCGATTAAAAACAGTCTTGGTTGCAATTTTAGTTTTTACTGAGTCTTACTGAGTTGAACGAAGGCGATGTTGGCCTGATATATTCGACGATGCCCTTTGGCTACACTGACTAAAGGAGCCAAAGGAGCCTTCTAACAAGGGAACCTCCCTATCGCACCCCCCTCAGATTTAGTTATAAGTTGGCACAGTGGATAGGCCCTGAAAAACTGAACACAGATCAATCGAGAAAACAGGAAGAAGTTGTGTGCAACTATGAAAAAAATAAACAAAATATACAAACTAAGTAGTCCATGAGCAAGATAGGCAACATGAAGGATAGCGTGAGCTTAGGAGCACCGTGGTCCCGTGGTTAGCGTGAGGAGCTGCGGAATAAGAGGTCCTAAATGCAAGCCTTCCCTCGAGTGAAACATTTACTTTCTTTATTTTCGCAAAGTTATGATCTGCTCCATCGTTCATTGACGTCTCTGTTCACTGTAATAAGTGTAGTGTCAGTGTTTTGCGACCGCGCCGCAAAACTGTGCGATTAGTAGGCGAAAGGAAGTGCCTCTCCAATGGGAGCCGAAAACATTCGATCGCAAAGTCATAGGTCAACCCATTCCTCCACAGGAAAAGCACGTCTGATATATTCTATACGACACTGGTGACGGCATGTACCTTGCCCGATTTAGGTTTTCTTGTGGATGTGATAATCACTCCCAAGAAAGTGATAAAAACATAAGAGTTGGTCACATTAACTGAAAATTAAAAATTAAAATTTTTTACTCGAGGGAGGACTTGAACCAAGGACATCTCGTTCATCAGCTGCCCACGCTATCCACAGGACCACTGCGCTCCTGAGCTTTCGCTATCTTGCGCATGGACTACTCAGTTTGTATATTTTGTTTTTTTTTTTCATAGTTCCACACAACTTCTTCCTGTTTTTTCGATTGATCTGTGTTCAATTTTTCAAAGCCTATCCACGGTGCCAACTTATAACTAAATCTGAGGGGGGTGCGATGGGGAGGTTTCCTTGTAAGAAATACCAAATTAAGCCATTTGCTCTTTCAATATTTGATCTGTTTATACGTGCTTTTAGGTTGTCCAAGCCTGCACAACGCGATCGCGATTCTTAAATAGATATATTTGTTCTCTGTTTTCTATGTAGATAACCTGAAGATGCCTAAAAAAGGCGAAACGCATAGTTCAAAAATAAAAAAATAAAATTGCAACCAAGACTGTTTTTAACCAATGTTGTTGAAAAAGTAATTTTGTTCGAAACCTGTACCCCTTCACTATTTTCTTTTTCATTTAGACATCTGACTAACAGTAAAACGTACATCATCATTAATACCAGTTCAATCATCAAGTGGTGTTCCAAAGACGCATATGTCTGTGCTTGTGCTTGTTGGGCAAATTGAAAGGGAATTCAGCATTTTTTTTTGACTTGAACAATACTGCGCTTCCTCAATATTGTACATATTTACAATAATTTACAAACAATTGCAAACATAACATAATTAAATCTGAAAAGGTTACAACGTCAAAACAAAAAAATACCAAAAGTGTAAAAAGAAAACACAAATACAACAAAATATATTACATATCTAACAAACTTCAAAGCATATATATGATGTCCCAGCTATCTTTGCCACGCAAAATATCTCTGGAACAATAACAGCTATAGGAAAACGACTTTCATCGGTATCAATGTAGGGCTGGGGCCCATGAATGTACATATTTGGAAACATTCTAAAACGAAAGCATATGTGTTTTTAACACAAACTTATGTTTTTTTTTAAATGGACCTCCTATATTTTTTCTTCAGCAATCCATAGCATGACAAAGCACATACACAACGGCGTTGATTGCATCGCAATATTCCCATTACATCCCGAGGTATTGAGACGCTAAGTTGACGCTTGAAACACCCGACATACGCTGCTAGCGCACGTCCTGAGGCTCAAGCGTGAACCCCATGCTGCCCGCAATCGCGATGTGATTGACATGTGTAATCACACTTCCATACGTATCAAGAGGGACACTTACTTGTCAATCACATCGCGATTACGGGCAGCATGGGGTTCACGCCTGAGCCTCAGGACGTGCGCTAGCAGCGCATGTCGGGGTTTCAAGCGTCAACTTCGCGTCTCAATATCTCGGAATGTAATGGGAATATTGCGATGCAATCAACGCCATTGTGTATGTCCTTTGTCATGCTATGGATTTCTGAAGAAAAAATATAGGAGGACCATTTAAAAAAAAAACATAAGTTTGTGTTAAAAAACACATATGCTTTCGTTTTAGAATGTTTCCAAATATGTACATTCATGGGCCCCAGCCCTACATTGATACCGGTGAAAGTCGTTTTCCAATAGCTGTTATTGTTCCAGAGATATTTTGGGTGGACAAGATAGCTGGGACACCCTGTATGTGTGTGTGTGTGTGTGTGTGTGTGTGTGTGTGAAACACTTATTAAAACAACCTAGCGTGACAATTGGCATTGAAGCTGAGAAGCTGACACATATTGGGCGTGAAACGATATAGAAATGTTTCTAGTCTGTTTCTTACAAGTTGTTATGTGAACCTCACTGCCCCTTTTCTTAACTAATTTGTGCCTTATTTTATTCTGAGAAGCTTAGTAATGTATGTAAATAATGTAAATGTAAATTTGATTTAAAAAAAAATTCAAATGTGTGTGAAATCTTATTGGGCTTAACTGCTAAGGTCATCAGTCCCTAAGCTTACACACTACTTAACGTAAATTATCCTAAGGACAAACACCCACACCCATGCCCTAGGGAGGACTCGAACCTCCGCCGGGACCAGCCGCACAGTCCATGACTGCAGCGCCTTAGACCGCTCGCGGCTAATTTGATTCAAAAAGGACTTGAAGTGAAGTGCAGCTGGACAGCAACAAACTCTTTAGCGCGCAATCCCTGCAACGATAGTCGTTGTGAATCTTCGAGTATGGACTCAAAAAAAAGACGATTTATTAAAAAAAGAAGACTGTTAATCTGTATCTTGTGGAAAAAGGACGTGTTGCTAAGGCGTCGCTCAGAACGTGTTGTTACATTTAATGAAAATTGCTGTTTCAGTGATAAAACTGAGTAAAGTATGTGTAATAGATGCCAAACATTTATTTATACAAATTTTCTGGAAGTGAAGAATAGAAATTTATTGTGTTTTTTGGAAAAGGAGGTGAACTTCAGTGTCCTCGCCGGCTATCAATCGACAGAACTGTACAAAGTTCACTAAATTACAGGAAAGGAAATGCATTCTCTATAGTTTTCATTCAATACAGCCTCTCATAATTTCTTAATAACAGTAACGGAATTATGATATTGACAATAGCATGGTGCTGAACTGCACTGGCCAATTTTGATGTAGCAGGACGTGTAGTTTGAAGGAAGTTTGTGTGATAAGCACTTTCCTTTTCTTAAGAAAAGCAGATTGCTGTTTGATCTTATTTACTTACAACAGTGGTCCCTTAGGTATGAAAAGCTACGAAAACTTGGGCTCACAGCTATCCGCAATACGGCCAAGTAATTAAGAGTCGTATTTTAAACCTTAAAGAACAATAACTTCCTCCCAATTATAATACGTCATTAACTGGTGCAGAAGCTGATCATTCTAGGAGGCAGCAACCAAAATTCACGTACCAGTTACGACTTAAAGTAAAAATTCCAATCAAATATCAACCTCTCTCTCTCTCTCCAAACACATATATAAATATTCATATTATTAAGATCAAATGTAATTTTATAAAATGCTCTTAGAAATGTTTCTAGTTTGTTTCTTACAAGTGCTTTTTGGAATACCACTTCATCATATACAGGGTGACAATTATTTAACTATATGAAATAAAATTGCCATAACTTCTGAAGGGCTTGCTGTTGTCCACCATTTGCACGTGAAAATGTCACGGTACAGCGTGCCTGAGCGTATAGCGCTTGTGAAGGCCTATCGTACGAGCAATAACAACCCAGCTGCGGATCAACGGAAGTTCGCGACCGAGTTCAAGTTGAAGACAATCGGTGCTAACAATCAAGAATTTGATTTCAAGTTTGAGAGAACGGGTAGTGTTCGTGATGACAGTTAGGGTCGTCCAAAAAAATGGTAGAAACGCATGAAAACATCGAGAAGACATGCCCTGTGTTTCAAACCAGCCCTAAAAAATCGATCAGGCGAGCTGCACCACAGGTGGGAATCAACCGGGAGGCACTGCGACAAATTCTTGTTGAAGACCTGCATCTTGTCTCGCGCAAAATTCAAACCCATCAGCCATTAAGCCCTAGGGCCACGGAACAGCCGTTGTGTTTCGCCAAAACTATTGCCCAAAGAATTGACGAACAAGACTTTGGTGTGAACATGGTTTGGCTTAGCGATGAAGCCCACTTTCATTTGGATAGCTTCGCCAATAAGCAAAACTGGCGCATTTGGAGGAATGAGAATCCGTATTTCGCGATCGAGAAGTCTCTTCACCCTCAGTGGGTCACTATGTAGTGTGCAATGTCCAGTCACGGAATAATCGGTGCGAAATACCTTGACGGCACGATAACTACCGAAAAGTACATGAAGGTTTTCAAATATGATATCACCCACATTACCCAGTGACCCTGATATCGACAAGATGTGATTCGTGCAAGACGGAGCTCGACCCCATCGAAGCAGGAGAGTGTTTGCTATCCTGGAGGAGCACTTTGGGGATCGTATTCTGGCTCTGCGGTACCCAGAGGTCACTAGCATGGGCCTCGATTGGCTGCCATATCCTCCGGTTCTGAACACACACAAGATGTCCAGCTATAGCCCCAAAACCACTGCTGAGCTGAAAACAGCCATTCAGGAGCTTATCGACTGCGTCAATCTTAAGACACTTCAGCGGATCATGCAGAATTTCGCTATTCGTCTGCGCCACATCATCGCCAATGATGGCAGCCATATCGAACATGTCATGTCCTAAATCCGAATATCTTTAGTGACGTTTACATGTCGAATAATGTGTGTGTTAGCCGTTGTTTGTAACTAATTTATGTATTTTTTGCGTAGTTCAATAATTGGCACCCTGCACATGCCCACACAGAGGTTAGGGGGATGATACACCCGCTGGAAAAAAAATGTTGTTTCTTATTTCTGAATAAATTGGAAAAAAAAACTTCAAATGAAAATAGAAGTATGGGTTTTGATGTACGTTACAACGGTGCGCCAAGATAAGATTTGCCAAAAACGTAATTTTTTCGAAATTTCGTGCCCTTCACTATTGTTTTTCATTTCGACCTTTGACTAATTGCAAATCGTATATCCTTCTTAACACTAATTCAATCATAAAAATGTGATGAAGCGGTGTTCCAAAGACGCATGTGGTTGTGCTACTGCTTGGTGGGCAAAATAAAAGCGCATTCACCATGTTTTTGACCTGAACAATACTGCGCTTCCTCATTTTTGTACAGATTTACAGTAATCTCACAAGAAATACTTCAAATATAACAACTCACTCCAAAAGATATGCACACTATTTTCTTTAAAATCCATATTTTATTCTACATGTTTGAAAGTTTTACAGTGTGTATCCTTTAGGAACAATATTTTCATTTCTCCACATAATTTCCATCCCTCTCAACTGCCTTACGCCATCTTGGAATCAGCGCCTGTATACCCGCACGGTAAAATTCTGGACCAACCTGTTGGAGCCACAGTTTGGCAGCGTGCACAAGGGAGTCATCATCTTCAAACCTTGTTCCACGAAGAGAGTCTTTCAGTTCCCCAAATAGATGATAATCACTTGGAGCCAAGTCAGGACTGTAAGGTGGGTGTTTCAGTGTTGTCCGTCCGAGTTTTGTGATCGCTTCCATGGTTTTTTGACTGACATGTGGCCGTACATTGTCGTGCAACAGCAAAACATCCTGCTTTTGCCGATGTGGTCGAACATGACTCAGTCGAGCTTAAAGTGCAACCTAACTAGGTGGAGGAATCGGTTGGCAGGACATATGCTGAAGCATCAAGGAATCACCAATGCCTCCAACACTATCTCTGACAGTACATGTCAATACTTTAGTATTGGACGCAAGCGTGGAATGTAAAAATCGTGGATGGAGACGAAGAGATGAATACAGCAACCAGATTCAGAAGGATGTAAGTAGCAGTAGTTATTCGGAGTTGAAGAGACTTGCACAGGATAGAATAGCATGCAGAGCTGGTTCAAACTAGTCTTCGGAATGAAGGTCACAACAACAACGACAACAACAACAACAACAACAAGATTTTATGAGGGGTGTTCAACAGAAAAGTCCTTATGCAGAAGTAATCACCAAAGGCCTTTAGCACAACTATCTCACTGTTCCAAGTCGAAGGATTTCGTGCTCCCAGCATTACCGTGGCTGTGACAGGGGCCAATCGTCCACTGTGTTCGTCAGTTGAAGCGCTTTCCTTTGAGACTTTTTAGCGGACCAAACACACGGAAGACGCAGGAAGACATGTCCAGGCTGTAGGGCGGATGCTCAAGTTGCTCGCATTTCAACTTGGCCATAACACTTTGTGTGACCTTGGTGGCATGTGAGCGTGCGTTATCATGGAGAAGAATCACTCTCTCCGTTGAGCAGTCCAGGCCGTTTACTCTCGATGAACTTGGTTGGCTACAGAGTCTCTCACAGTACCTGTCACTAATGGTTTTCGCGTGCTCTAGGGATTCGATGATCATGGGACTTCGAATATCGAAAAAGACGGTGAGCGTCACATTGCCGTCTGAGGTTACAGCTTTGAATTTCATAGGGAGAGGTGACAACACTACATTCACATTCCTAGATGTTTTACTTCGTTATACCACAGCGGCATGCGCAAATGCCAACCAGTTTAGTTGTTATTACGTTTCGCACCTTTGCATTTGAACGCTCCGTATACTACACTGATTTAATGAATTGATGAGTTTAAAAAAAATTAAGAGAATGAAATTATTAAGGCTCTAAACACGATTTACACTGAATTGACAAAAGTCCTGCGATAGCGATGTAGACTTATACAGATGGCGGTAGTATCGTGTACTCAAATTATAAAAGGGCAGTGCATTGGTGGAGCTCCCACGGATCCTGTACACCTCTCGTAAACTCGACTCTCCTCACCTGCTTGTCTCGCCAATCCTCTCCCACCCCCGCTGCCGCGCCTGTATTCCCACGTCCCACCCGGTCTCCATCTCTCCATCATCCTTACCCTCCCCCAAGGTGGCTTCCGCCAGCTTCCCCTCCCTGATGATGTCCTCCTCCCTTCCATCTACCCCTCCTATCAACTTTGATCTTCCCCGCCCCCTCCTCCTGTGTCCTCTCCTCTTGGCACCCTCCCTCCTTTCTCCTTCCTTTTCCCCTGTCTCCTTCCTCCACCCCTCTTCCCCCGGGCTCCCCCTTCCTCCCCTCCCCCTATCTTCCCTGCCCATGACATCTGCCCTCCCCTCTCCCTCTCCCATTCGCCTTCCTCCTCCTCCTCCTCCTCCTCCTCTCTTGGCAGGTCCCCGCACTCGTACACGGTTAGTGAACATTCGCGCGCCGGAGATCGACGCCTCGTGTTTCTGTGTGTGCCGTCGTTTTGTGCTTAAGTGGTTCAGTGTTATTCGTTTTGTGCACCTACGTTCGCGTGTGACTATTTTCGTTTATGTCTGTGTCCAAGTGTCTGAACAGCTTTTATATTGGACTCTACGCCTGAGAACGGCTCCATGTATTTTAAAAAGTGTTTGTCTCTGTTTATATGTCCACCGTATTTTTATCTCACATTGTCATCATTTGTATCTTGTATATTTCTCTGCGCCCGAAGAGCAGCGTAGTATGCTGCTACAGGTCTGCCTGTAAACAGGTTTGAAAATAACAATAAAGGGAAAAAAAAAGTGGAGCTCCCATTTGTACTCAGGTGACCTACGTGAAAAGGTTTCCGACGTGATTATGGCTGCACGACGGGAATTGACTGTGAACGCGGATTGGTAGTTGGAGGTAGAAGCATGGGACATTCCATTTCGGAAATCGTTAGGGAATATTCCGAGATCCACATCAAGAGTGTGCCGAGAATAGCAAGTTCAGACATTACCTCTCACCATGGACAACGTAGTGGCCGATGCCCTTCACTTAACGACCTAGAACAGCGACGTGTGCGTAGTGTTGTCAGTGCTAAAAGGCAAGCAACACTGCCTGAAATAACCACAGAATCAACGTGGCACGTACGACGAACCTATCCGTTAGGACAGTGCGGCAAAATTTGGAGCTGATCGCAGCAGAAGATTTAAGCAGATTCCTTTGCAAACAGCACATCGTCTGCAGTGCCTCTCCTGGGATCGTGATCATATCGGTTGGACCCCACACGACTGGAAAAACGTAGCCTGTTCAGATGAGTCCCAGATTTGGTAAGGGCTGAGTGAAGCGCAGACCCCAGGAAACCATGGATCCAGGTTGTCAACAAGGCGCTGCGCAAACTGGTGGTGGCTCCATAATGAGTTTACACGGTATGCCCTGTCTCCTCTAGTCCAACTAAACCGATCACTGACCACTTGGAGCCACCCATGGACTTCATATTCCCAAACAACGATGACTTTTTATGGCTGAAAATCAGCCATATCACCGGGCCACCGTTGTTTGTTACTGGTTTGAAGAACATTCTGGACAATTCGACTGAATAATTTGGCCACCCAAATCGCCCTACATTAATCCCATCGAACGTTCATGGAATATAATCGAGAGATCAGTTCGTATACAAAATCCTGCACCGGCAACGCTTTCGCAATTATGCGTAGCAGCATGGCTCAGTATTTCTTCAGGGGACTTCCAACGACTTCATGAGTCCATGTCATGTCGAGTTGCTTTACTACGCCGGGAAAAAGGAAATACGACACGATATTAGGAAGTATCCCATGACTTTTGTCACCTCAGTGTATTATTATTGCTATGAGAAGCTATATTTAAAATAATATGAACATGCAAAAATAATATTTCGATTTTAAGAAATACATATTGCAACTAGGGTGTCATTAAGACGAAAGGGAAATAGAAAAAATTAAATATTGTTATGGAAAAAATGTTTTTAAATAAACTTATTTAGTAGCAAAAAACGCTCAATTTAAGAACGCATAGAGTTTTTTTTTTTATTTCTTGAAAGTGGAATTTCTGCAGCTGAGCTTCATTCTTGCACAAACGTTCCTCCAGTCTCTTACACTGACGGAAAAAAAACCGCAGCACCAAAGAATAATTAATGTAGAGTAATGAAATGTTCGGAATGTATTTGCCTAGATAAAATATTTAAGTGATTAATATTGCAAGATCACAGGTTAATGTAAACACGAAAAAAGCGATTCAAAGTGTGCAAAGCTGGTTCAATAATGACTGATGTAACCGCCAGACTGTTGAATACTAGCATGCAAACGTACATGCACAGTGTTGAACCGATGCCGCATGTCAGTTTATGGGAAGAAGTAAAAACAACACTGTATGCAAATGATCTTGTTATTTGGATTTCAACACCAGACAATTTCAACACCAAGTAATTATCAAATAAAATGAACCAAGTGATAAAGCACTTTGAAGAATGGCCACATGAAAACCTAATAGAAATAAATACCCAGATTGCGTACCATTAAATATTTTCTTTATGTCACTCTCATTCAAATGCAACTCTAAAAATTGGAGGGGAAGTATACAGCGGTATGAACATACTAAATATTTGGGGGAGTATATGAATCAAAAATTAAACTGACAGATCCACATCAATAAAACTGCTGAGAAAGCTAAAAACAGAAGCAGCATACTGAAGAGATTAGATACTAGTAAACGGTGATGTTCAAGAAGAGTATCAACAATGTCTACAAAACCTACCCAAGATCAGTTTTAACATTTGATAGCGAAGCACTTATTATGGCCATTACCAGAGATAACAACAGGTTGAAAGTTGTCCAGAACCATGTATTAAGAATTATAACCAGCAGAATAAAATCAACAATTTTAGTATCTATGAAAATTTTAACTTGATTAAAACCTACTGAAATAAGCATTCAAAGATTAGCACTGTTTCAGTATGAGAAACTGATTTGTCTACCCATTGATAATAAACAGCTAAAATATGAACATTCATATAATGATAATTGAGGACAGTTGAAACTGCAGATTAGATTCATCCAAAAAGTAGAGAACATATGATCACAATTTAAGCTCTCCAAAAGTTGATAATAAATTTATTTTCCCACTCTCTCCAATTATGCTTCCTCAGTAACAATACAAACTTGATATAATGGATAGCTACACGCAAGTGAAGCAGATAAATTAATAATGTGAGCTACACCATTGGAAACAATACATCTAAGAGATTCCTTGAAGATTAGTAGTTCCACATCTACACTGTAGGCTCATTAACAGAAAAAGAAAACATTGACATAGGAATATACAGCAAAGCTCTCTATATGTCAGACATACTTTCAGACCATATCACTCAATTTTTTAAGATGCTATTGAAACCATCAGCACTGCAGTAAGTCAGCTAAACAATTGTTTACACCCATTCGACAAAGCAGCCATACTTTGTGATTCCAGAGCAGTAATATCAGCAGTTGTCAACATACAAGGTCGAAAAATCATTCAAATTAAATAGGTCAAAGAAATAATTAAATATCTACAGCAGAAGAACAAGAAAGCTGCAGTTCAGTGGACACCATCTCACGGTGGCTCAGATGGTAATGGAAAAAACTGATTATCTAATCCAAAAGGGCACAAAAATTAAACAGATTGGAAAAACTAACATGTCATATTTTATGGTGAAATGCACTATTGGCAAAGTATTTCAAGAAGAATGAAAACAATCCAATAACACTTCATATGAAAGAAATATGTAGAAAAACCTCATGAATGATTCACTAGTCGTACCTGATAGGCCGAGAAAAGAAGCAACAGCGATATTCCGCTTGACTACTGGACATGCCTGTTCGGCTGCCAACCTGAATAAGGTCTCCATCTTGCTGTCTCCAGAGTATGTTCTGTGGCTCAAGATTGGTTCGATCATGAACAAAGAACATTCAGAAAAGTGTACAAAACTAAGTGATTGTACTCCAGGATTAACAACGCTATATTGGGAAGCAAGGAGACGAATGACGGTAATATAAGCATCAGATTACCAAAAGAATAATAATAATAATAATAATAATATTCTTACAGCTGCGTCTCTTTTCTCCAAAGGTTTCTTTAATTTTCTTGTAAGTGACATCTATCTTTCCCCTTCGCTATGTATGCTTCTACAGTATTGCATTTGTACTCCAGTCATTCATACTTTGCCATTTTGAACTTGCTGTCGACTTCATTTTTTAGACTCTGAATCCTCTTCTGCCTCCTTCAGTCGCTGCATTTTTCTAACTCCTCCTTTCATCGGCTAAATTCACTATCTCCCTCCCATGTCGTCCTAAAATTCCTACTAGGTCTTGTCTATCCGCCTATTTGAGGGCCTACTGCTTTCACTACTTCATTTTTCAAGACTACTCATTTGTTTTCTAATGCATTCCCTTCCCCTGTTACAATCAGTCGGTGTATAATGCTTCCTTTGAAACTCGCAACAGCTTGCAGTTGTTTTTTTTAAAATTTATCGAGGCCCAGTTTCCTTAATTTCCAACGTTTCTTCAACTATGATCAGCAATTCATAACCAATAAATAATGGTCGTAATTCACATGTGACCTTGAAAATGATTTGCAACTTAAAATTTTGGTTTCAAATTTTTTATCAATATGTAATCTATCTGAAATCTTCTGGTGCCTCTAGATCTCATCCATGTACGAACCCATCTTTCATGAACCTTAAATCAAGTATTAGCAATGATTAAGTTGTACTTTGTGCAGTATTTTACAAAATGGCTTACCCATTCATGCCTTTCCCCTGGGTCACGATTTCTTACAACTTTTCCTTCTTTACATAATAACGGTACTCACTGCCCATCGAAATTAACTTTTCGTCTCCTTGAACAATCCGAATAATGCCTTTTATGGCATCATAGATTATTTCAACCTTTTAATTACCATCGTCGTTGTTCGATTCTCGTTTATCTTGACTACTGTAATACATTCACTTTTCTGTTTATAGTAGCTCAACTGCATTTCTGTTGCCATATTCAATATCAGATGTACTTTACATACCTCTACTTCATCTTGTGTTCGTAACTCTGTATACATCTGACCAGAAGCGCTGTTCTTCCTGCCACTGCACTTTACTAATTCCCGCGATATATAAATTCAATCTACCGACTTATCTTTTCAAATTTTCTGATCTACTTAACCTATTAATGAATCTAACATCCCACGCTCCAACCAGTGGACTGCCAGTTTTACTTTTGTTGATGACGACATCCTAATGAGTAGTTGCTTCCCAGAGATCAGAGTAGAGTAATATGTTACCTCAAAATGTCAACATCTTTTAATCATACAGCAGAGCTGCATGCTCTCAGTAAAAATAACAGATGTAGTTTCTTCTTCTTTTCATCCTTTTGGAGTACCTACATACCACCACCATCTTGATTAAACTTATAAGGCCAAATCAGTCCACCATCCAGACTGTCGTCCCTGCAACCACCAAAACAGCTGCTGCCCCTTTTCAGGGACCGCATGTCGTTGTGATCTCCCGACAATTACCCATCTACTCTGGCTACACGTACTATACAGCTATGTGCATGGTTGAGATAAGAAAGTCACATCACCAACGCAAGATCAGTGGTTCATGGGGTTTGGGGACAGAGTGGACGAGTGTTTGATGCCTTCCATATTTATGACGCCACGGAACAAAACAGAGCAGTGGAATCAGTAGGTTCAGTAATTCACCTTTTACTGGCAGAGGAGCATTACAACTCTAGCATGTACAGACTATGAATTTTGAAACTCTTTCGGTGATCTGAATATTCGAAGAGATATTGTACATTTACTAAGTGCCATGATATTTCGACTGCAGACTTGTAGGCATCCTCTGGTGATGACGTTACCCCATACTGCAGTCTATTAGCGTACTGTGTGTATTTCGCACATGCATTAAGATTGCAGCTGCAGAGTGTGCACATTGTCTGGTGGGCAACACCCTCGCGAGTGGAATTGCGGAACTCAGCTGTTCTCAGGATTGTCGCTCTCCATGGCTGTCACTGTACTCTGTCGTCTTCATGTGAAACAAATCTTGGAAATGATGGGGTTCTATGCATTATCAAACTGATGCCCTATGTCACTTTTGACTGATACTGGCCTTTACATCTGCTGGGTAGAATATCGGTTATTTCTGAACAGTGTCTATAGGTGAGGGCGCTCTTTATCCAAGCTATCTGAATCTGATACTGTATAAGCTCTGTGTGAAAGTGTTTAAGCCCATGCACACTTTTCAGTGGGTCATAAAAACTCGTCTACTGTAAATACAAACTGGCATCAGTGGGCTTATGATAAACTGAATTCCCCAGTGAGTCATCATTCTTTCGTGTAACCACAACATCCAGGAAGGGTAGACAACAGTTTTTCTCTACATCCAAAGTGAATTAAGTGTTCTTATGAATGGATCAAAGGTGAAGTAAAAACTCCATTAACTGATCTAAAACACGAGGCCACACTATGAAAGTATCGTCCTATGATCCTCTTTCTACTTTGGTGGCCAACTTTTTCATGGAGGAAATTGAGCCCAATGAACCAGCTGCAATTTGGAGATGTTTGGACGATATTTAAGTGATTTACCTGTATTGTATATAATTTGTGGAGATCAGCAACTATATTACAAATTTTATACACTCCTGGAAATGGAAAAAAGAACACATTGACACCGGTGTGTCAGACCCACCATACTTGCTCCGGACACTGCGAGAGGGCTGTACAAGCAATGATCACACGCACGGCACAGCGGACACACCAGGAACCGCGGTGTTGGCCGTCGAATGGCGCTAGCTGCGCAGCATTTGTGCACCGCCGCCGTCAGTGTTAGCCAGTTTGCCGTGGCAGACGGAGCATCATCGCAGTCTTTAACACTGGTAGCATGCCGCGACAGCGTGGACGTGAACCGTATGTGCAGTTGACGGACTCTGAGCGAGAGCGTATAGTGGGCATGCGGGAGGCCGGGTGGACGTACCGCCGAATTGCTCAACACGTGGGGCGTGAGGTCTCCACAGTACATCGATGTTGTCGCCAGTGGTCGGCGGAAGGTGCACGTGCCCGTCGACCTGGGACCGGACCGCAGCGACGCACGGATGCACGCCAAGACCGTAGGATCCTACGCAGTGCCGTAGGGGACCGCACCACCACTTCCCAGAAAATTAGGGACACTGCTGCTCCTGAGGTATCGGCGAGGACCATTCGCAACCGTCTCCATGACACTGGGCTACGGTCCCGCACACCGTTAGGCCGTCTTCCGCTCACGCCCCAACATCGTGAAGCCCGCCTCCAGTGGTGTCGCGACAGGCGTGAATGGAGGGACGAATGGAGACGTGTCGTCTTCAGCGATGAGAGTCGCTTCTGCCTTGGTGCCAATGATGGTCGTATGCGTGTTTGGCGCCGTGCAGGTGAGCGCCACAATCAGGACTGCATACGACCAAGGCACACAGGGCCAACACCCGGAATCATGGTGTGGGGAGCGATCTCCTACACTGGCCATACACCTCTGGTGATCGTCGAGGGGACACTGAATAGTGCACGGTACAACCAAACCGTCATCGAACCCATCGTTCTACCATTCCTAGACCGGCAAGGGAACTTGCTGTTCCCACAGGACAATGCACGTCCGCATGTATCCCGTGCCACCCAACGTGCTCTAGAAGGTGTAAGTCAACTACCCTGGCCAGCAAGATAACCGGATCTGTCCCTCATTGAGCATGTTTGGGACTGGATGAAGCGTCGTCTCACGCGGTCTGCACGTCCAGTACGAACGCTGGTCCAGCTGAGGCGGCAGGTGGAAATGGCATGGCAAGCCGTTCCACAGGACTACATCCAGCATCTCTACGATCGTCTCCATGGGAGAATAGCAGCCTGCATTGCTGCGAAAGGTGGATATACACTGTACTAGTGCCGACATTGTGCATGCTCTGTTGCCTGTGTTTATGTGCCTGTGGTTCTGTCAGTGTGATCATGTGATGTATCTGACCCCAGGAATGTGTCAATAAAGTTTCCCCTTCCTGGGACAATGAATTCACGGTGTTCTTATTTCAATTTCCAGGAGTGTATAATAATTTTTCTGCTTCAGCCACTTTTTACTAATTATTTATCATTATGACATATTTTAACAGCGTTCTGCCATCATCATGTGCTTTGCAATTGCATATAATTTTTTTTTTACTATAGGTTCTTTTGGAGTGTGATTGGGTGTATTTGCTGGGTGTACCAGTGAGGTTATGTACCACAGTTTAACCTTAAATTCTAAGGTTACTTTATTTCAGTGTTTACCTTAAGTGATTTATGACTGACTAATACATTTATTTATCTGCAGAACAATACAAATTGTATGGAAGTCATCAATTGTTGGTAAAATGTTTCTTATTAAATGAACATACATAGATTCTTATAATTTTTACAGTTCTTATAATTAGTCTTATAATATTTATGATTGAATCAGATACTGTTGCTTAGCACATGGCATATTCATGAAAATTAAGTGGCTGTCTATAGTTGTTTTGAATATTCATTTATTTATTTACAATGTAACAGGTTTTACTTACTGAATACGTTTATAGCTTTTGGTTGGAGACAAAAGGTTCATTAATGCCTTTAATTTTCTGTGGCACCCTTTTATAAAGTTTTAGTCCATTATATAGCATACAGTTCCCTATTTTTGACTTGTTTTTGCTGTTTTCATGTAAGTACTGACTGGATATAGTTTCATGGACTTGCATTCAACAGTTTGTAGTATACAGATAAAGAGTTTTTGTAATGTGCATTGTAGTCTGAGACATGTATTCACACGAGACTCTGACATCATCGTATTTTTTGTATGATGGAGATTATTTTAACCAAACAAAAAAATGGTTCAAATGGCTCTGAGCACTATGCGATTTAACTTCTGAGGTCATAAGTCCCCTAGAACTTAGAACTACTTAAACCTAACTAACCTAAGGACATCACACACATCCATGTCCGATACAGGATTCGAACCTGCGACCACAGCGGTCGCGCGGCTCCAGACTGTAGCGCTTAGAACCGCTCGGCCACTCCGTCGGCTTTTAGCCAAACAGACGGCGTCGCCATGGGAAGCCCATTAACTCCAGTTATAGCCAACCTGTTCATGGAGTACTTTGAGTACATCACCCTAGACACGGCTCCTGCAAACCGTAGTTGCTTTTATCGTTACGTCGACGACACATTCATTGTCTGGCCACATGGGCGTGAAAAGCTGGGAGAATTTGTCAACCACATCAACAGTATTCATGGTGACATCAGATTCACGATGGAAGTAGAAGCAGCTGGGAGAATTTTTCTACCACATCAACAGCATATCCGTGATAACATCAGATTCAGGATGTAAGCAGAAACAGGTGGTGCCTTGCCTTTTCTAGACGTCTTCGTCCGCCGGAAAGACAATGGGTGTCTCAGCCACACTGATCATCGGATACTCACCCTCTAGACCGATATCGGCTTGCTACCAGCTATCACCACCCATCGCAGAAAAGTTCTGTTCAGAGGACATTGGTGCGTTTCAGACGCTGAAAGCCTTCCGAAGGAACTGAGCCACTTTCGGAAAGTATTAAAAGAAAACGGCTACAACTAATGTCAGATTTCGCAAGCCATCTTGCTGAAGAAACAGAAGCAGAAGACCGAGGAGGGCACGAAGAAGCTTCTCTCAGGAAACAGGAAACATTAGCCGGCTTCTGAAGAAGCGTTAAATCGATTCGGTTTTTACGGACCGTGTCGGTATGGATAGTTCTATATCGAACATATTGTACGTACTACACGAGAGATGTTTTCGCCTATGGTATCCTGACAAATCGGCAGTGGCGGAACATGCTTTAGAAAACGGACACCGTATTGCACTTGCCGTGACATCTAATATTAAGTGGACTACTACTTTTTGCGACTTTGTTATAAAAGAAACGATCCAGTTAAAAATTTCTGACAACACCCTCAGTAAAGACGGCGGCCTGCAGCTAAGCACAGCTTGGAACCCGGCCATCGGGAAGTTGAAGTGGGCGCGGCAAGCGCGAAATGAAGACATAACCGTATATGGCGCTGGAGCGAGCACCAGTGACGTCACTGAAGACAGCACTGCTATATAATGACGGCAGCACCGCTTTACAATGGCCGGAGAGAACTCGGCTGAAAGTTCGTGCATCTTAAACCACTGGACGCGGCTGGAAGCCCAAGGCAAATTTTATCAGGATATGTGGCCGCGAAACTAAGCACTCGTATATGTATCAGATTCTAACTAACGTATTGTGTAGCATTTAGTTTTCCCTTAAAGAGCAGTAGTTCTATGTACAGGGTGGTCCATTGATCGTGACCGGGCCAAATATCTCACAAAATAAGCATCAAACGAAAAAACTACAAAGAACGAAACTCGTCCAGCTTGAAGGAGGAAACCAGTTGGCGCTATGGTTCGCCCGCTAGATGACGCTGCCATAGGTCAAACGGATATCAACTGCGTTTTCTTTTAAATAGGAACCCCCATTTTTATTACATATTCGTTTAGTACGTAAAGAAATATGACTGTTTTAGTTGTACCACTTTTTTCGCTTTGTGATAGTTGGCGGTGTAATAGTCACAAACATATGGCTCACAATTTTAGACGGTAGGTTTTTTAACTTAAAATACAGAACGTAGGTACGTTTAAACATTTTATTTCCGTTGTTCCAATGTGATACATGTACCTTTGTGAACTTACCATTTCTGAGAACGCGTGCTTTTACAGCTTGATTACATGTAAATAACACATTTACGCAGTAAATGTTCAAAATGATGTCCGTCAACCTCAATGCATTTGGCAATACGTGTAACGACATTCTTCTCAACAGCGAGTAGTTCGCCTTCCGTAATGTTCGTACATGCATTGACAATGCGCTGGCACATGTTGTCAGGCGTTGTCGGTGGATCACGATAGCAAATACGTAAGGTGTCAGGCAAATCCAACACCTTCCATGAAAACCCTGACATGATAAGCAAATCCAGTAGTATGTCACATAGCTCCGAATAAATCGTCACATTAAATTAACCAAAGTAATACGAGTAACGAGTGAGCAAATGGAATACCACAGACTAACACAAGAATGCCTAAAGCATGTCATACCTTCCCACCGTGAGACAGACGCAGTTCCGAGGGGAGAAACGGCAACAGAAGCCGAGAGCGGAACCGTGTTAAGCTAGAAGGCCCTAGATTATTGATGTGATATGGCATAGGTCATCCTTCGATCCATTGTAGAACTTAGAAACTTATTCAGGGAATATTCGTTCACATTTTTGTTGAACGCAGTTGGTTTTTACCATCCTGTATTAAAACACTTCCTTTTATCAATAGTGCAATTTATAAACAATGTTTGTTAGTATAACAAAATTTCCAATGGTAAACTTAACTGCTTTTTCGACGTTATTTTACCAGCTAACTAAAAATAGGAAAGCCTTGAACCCCTTCCACTAAATTTAGTTAGTATTAAGATTCTTTTACAGGGAGTGCAGTAGAGCTGACGCTGAAGTCATTAAGTATTTGGTTATATCATCGCTAGTCTCACTGACCTCTTCTGAATTCTACATGTCATGTGTGGTCTGGCGTCTCCTTACCAGCAACAGGTCCCAGGTTCAAACAAGTCAATTCCCTAAAAAACATGCTCAGAGCGTCGTTGCGCGAAAGTGGTAGGGAGACACGATATAGAACAAACAGACACCACCATGAATGCTAAAAATATCCTTAAACTTTCCCCACAGAGAGAAATACGGGGACGTCAGATCCGGTGAACGTGCGGGCCATGGTACGGTGCTTCGACGACCAATCCACCTGTCATGAAATATGGTATTAAATACCGCTTCAACCGCACGTGAGCTATGTGCCGGACATCCATCATGTTGGAAGTACATCACCCTTCTGTCATGCAGTGAAACATCTTTTAGTACAATCGGTAGAACATTACGTAGGAAATCAGCATACATTGCATCATTTAGATTGCCATCGATAAAATGGGGGCCAATTATGCTTCCTTCCATAATGCTGCACCATACATTAACCCGCCAAGGTCGCTGACGTTCCACTTGTCGCAGACATCGTGGATTCTCCGTTGCCCAATAGCGCATATTATGCCAGTTGACGTTACCGCTGTTGGTGAATGACGCTTAGTCGCTAAATTGAACGCCTGCAAAAAACCTTTCATCGTCCCGTAATTTCTCTTGTGCCCAGTGGCAGATCTGTACACGACGTTCAAAGTCGTCGCCATGCAGTTACTGGTGCATAGAAATATGGTACGGGTGCAATCGATGTTGATTTAGCATTCTCAACACCGACGTTTTTGAGATTCACGACTCTCGCGCAATTTGTCTGATACTGATGTGCGGATTAGCCGCGACAGCGGGTAAAACACCTACTTGGGCATCATCATTTGTTGCAGGTCGTGGTTGACTTTTCACATGTGACTGGACACTTCATGTTTCCTTAAATAACGTAACTAACCGGCGAACGGTCCGGACACTTGGATGATGTCGTCCAGGATACCGAACAGCATACACAGCACACGCCCATTGGGCATTTTGATCACAATAGCCATACATCAACACGATATCGACCTTTTCCGCAATTGGTAAACGGCTCATTTTAACACGGGTAATGTATCACGAAGCAAATACCGTCAGCATTGGCGGAATGTTACGTGATACCACGTACTTATACGTTTGTGACTATTACAGCGCCACCTATCACAAAGCGAAAAATGTGGTCCAACTAAAACATTTATATTTCTTTACGTACCACAGGAATATGTAATAAAAATGAGGGTTCCTATTAAAAAAAAGCGCAGTTGATATCCGTTTGACCAATGGCAGCGGCATCTAGCGGACCAACCAAGCGCCCTCTGGTTTCCCCTTTCAAGCTAGACGAGTTTCGTTCTTTGTAGTTTTTCCGTTTGATGCTTATTTTGTGAGATATTTAGCCGGTCACTATCAATGGACCACCCTGTATATTACCCGAATTTATAGTAAATTATCTCTGTTTTCGAGTTTGCAAACAACTGTAATTTATCTCAAAACGTTTTAGAAAAGTAGTAATTTTTACCACAGGTTCTTGTGTTGCCTTAATAGAAATCTAGTTTTGTGTATTTGCTTCAGTTCTTATAGGGAATTAGCAACTTTTTAGCTCAACAGATTAAAAAATAGTTTATTATTTGTTACTGCCTTGTAATATACAGCACCAGCCACACTGCAGCCCCACTGTGAATGCTCTTCTTGAACATGGAATCACTTGGTTGACACCTGTAAGCAGCAGGAAATCGCCATGACTATTGTCGAAAGATTGGCAGCTGCTGTGAATCGGTGTGCCGCAGGAGCTCCCAAGATTTGTGATAGCAGTACCAGAGATACCTCAAGTACTATCCTCTCCTGTGGATCCTGTCTTCTCTGCAGAAGTACAGCATCTGTCATTACACATCTACTTGACTGCGAGTGGCATTAGATCTAGGCGACATCTACACGGTGGATGGAGAACAGGGAGGACACAGGTGCTGTACCAATCCTCCTAGCCAACATGTTTGAAGTACTGTCTTTTACTGAAACTGAAACTGAGCCAGTGGGACTCATTTCACGTTTTTTGGGGAGGCCTGTTTTGTCCAGTGTCAAGAGAAGCCAAACACAGAAGGTTAGGCGTCTATTAATTGTCAGACATATGGCGAATGTTGGTACTCCTTAGGGAAATGGCAGCAAGGGGCAGGAAAGGACACCAGATGCATCCAGTCTATATGCCTGGGGGCTTTATTGAACATGTTGAAGAGGCTATTCGAGCAGCCACTCAGCGAACAGTGAGCAACCTACTGCAAATTGTTGTGCACATTGGAATAAATCATGTCTGTCGTCTGGGTTCCGAGGTCATTCCAGCTACTGACAGAGAAGATTTGATAAGACCAGCCTTGTGCGTGGAGTTTCAACGTAGTTCACGCAATGTGCAGCATTATCCCCAGAATTGGTCGTGGTTCCGAGTCGAGTGGAAAGACTGAACCAGAGACAAGCTAGGCTGCGACTTCCTCGGCTTGCACCACAGGGTTGAGAACTCTAGGGTCCCCTTAAATGGGTCAGGAATGCACTACACATTAGAGACTGCTACTGAGATAGCTGTTGTGTGGGGGGTGCGCACAAGGGTTTTTTAGATTAGGCGACTCTCCATCCAATCCAGATGATGATAGCTGTAGGAAACCCAGAAGTATCAACTTAACATCGAAGGAAATGCTTCCCACAGGTGAGAATATTAAAATCCTAGTGGTTAACTGCGGAAGCATTCGCAACAAAGTGCCAGAGTTTGAAGTTCCCATGGCAAGCAGTGGAGCTCACATATTAGATACAGAAAGCTAGTTGAAACCTGAAATTGACAGCAGAGATATTTTTAGGGAAAACTTAAGTGTATATCGAAATGACAGGCAAATGGAAAATGGAGGTGGTGTATTTGTCACAGTACACAAGGAACTAAAATGCACTGATATAGAAACTGAACCTGCGAATAAGATTGTTTGGGCAAGACTCAGTATCAGGGATGGGCATAAAATGATAATTGCATCTTTCTATAGTACACCACAAACGTTTCCTGATATAACTGAAAACTTCGAAGAAAACCTCAGTTCATTTGTACATTAGATCCCCAATCATACTGTAATATCAGTGGAGACTTAAATTATCCAACAATTAATTGTAAAATTTTTAGTTTTGTTAGTGGATAAGACATCCTGTGAAACATTACTAATGTCCTTCTCTGAAAACTACCCAGAACAGCTAAATAGGAACCCCACTCATGGTGGAAATATATTGGATCTAATGGCAACAAACAGACCTGACCTCTTTGAGGATGACCACATCGAAACTGACATCAGTGACCAAGAGGCAGTTGTGGCAATAATGCTTCCCAAAGCACAAAGGACAACTACAATAAGCAGAAAGATATATATGTTCAGTAAACTAGATAAAAAAATCAGTAGTGTCATATCTCAACGAGGAACGTGAAACTTTCACCACAGAGCGGGAGCATGTAGAGGAAATCTGGCTCAAGTTTAAAAGAACAGTTTACCTTGAACTGCAGAGTCACTGTAAAGAAACTTCCTAGTAAACAGAGATTATTGCATAATAGGTGTAAAACGAAAAGTAGGGCTATAGATAGAGAGATTCTGAATGAAACACGTTTAGCTGTCAAGAGAACAGTGCGTGGTGTCTTCAGTGACCACCATAGCAAAATATTGTCAAAGGATCTTTCACAGAACCCAAAGAAATTCTGGTCATATACAAAGGCTGTAAGTGGCACCAAAGTTAGAGTCCAGTCCCTAGCGAATGAGATGGGAACTGAAATTAAGGGCAGAAAAAAAAAAGCTGAAATGCTTAACTCCGTTTTCAAATGTTCCATTAAAAAGGAAAACAAAGGGTAATTGGTCAAATTTAGTCCTCATACCACTCTGAGAAGATGAATGAAATAAGTATTAGTGTCAGTGTTGAAATCGTCGAAATTGAACAAAGCTTCAGGGCCCGACAGAATTCTTGTCAGGGTCTATACTGAATTTGCGGCTGAATTAGCCCCTCTTCTAACTGTAACCTATTGTAGATCCTCGAACAAAAGACTGTGCTCAACTCTTGGAAAAAAGCACAGGTCACACCTGTCTACAATAAGGGTACTAGAAGTAGTTCACAAAAGTACGCCGGCCGCGGTGACCAAGCGTTTCTAGGCGCGTCAGCCCGGAACCGCGCGACTGCTACGGTCGCAGGTTCGAATCCTGCCTCGGGCATGGACGTGTGTGATGTCCTTAGGTTAGTTAGGTTCAAGTAGTTCTAAGTTCTAGGGGACTGATGACCTCAGATGTTAAGTCCCATAGTGCTCAAAGCCCTTTGAACCACAAAAATACTTCCTATATCCTTCACATCGATTTGTTGTAGAATCTTAAAACATATTCTGAGCTCAAAGTCTTGAACAAAATGACCTTCTCAGTGCCAACCAGAATGGATTTCGAAAGCACTGATCATGTGAAAACCAACTCGTACATTTTTCACATGACGTACTGAAAGCTTTGGATCAAGGCAGTTGAGTAGATGCAGCATTTCTTGGTTTCCGAAAAAGAATTGACTCAGTACCTCACCTACGCCTAGTGGCAATGACCTTGCAGACAATATTAATAGAAGCTTCAGACCTTCTGGAGATGATGGAGTTATCTATAATGAAGTACTATCTGAAAGAAGTCGCATATATATTTAGTCACATCTTGATAAGATTTCAAAGTGATGCAAAGATTGGCAACTTGCTTGAAATGTTCAGAAATGTAAAATTGTACACTTCAAGAAACGAAAAGATGTAATGTCCTATCGGCACAACTCATACAAATACCTGGGTGTAACGCTGTGTAGTTACATGAAATGAAATGATCACATAGGCTTAGTTGTGGATGAAACAGGTGGTAGACTTTACCTTGCCAATGGCCTTGCCGCAGTGGTAACATCGGTTTCCGTCAGATCACCGAAGTTAAACGCTGGTGGGCTGGGCTAGCACTTGGATGGGTGACCATCCGGTGTGCTGAGCACTGTTGACAAGAGGGGTGCACTCAGCCCATGTGAGGTGAACTGAGGAGCTACTTCATTGAGAAGTAGCGGCTCCGGTCTAGTAAACTGACAAATGGCCAGGAGGACGGTGTGCTGACCACATGCCCCTCCATATCCGCATCCAATGAAGCCTGTGGGGTGAGGATGACACGGCGGCCGGTCGGTACCGTTGGGCTTTTCAAGGCCTTTTCGGACGGAGTTCCGTTTTTTTTTCAGACTTTGCCTTATTAGTAGAATGCTGGGGGCGTGCAATTAGTCTACAAAGGAGATTGCTTATGAATCACTTATGTGACATCTTCTAGCATATTGCTCAAGTGACTGGGAACCATACCAGAGAGGACTAACAGGGGAATTGAACATATAGAGAGAAAGGCGACAGAAATGGTCACAGATTTGTCTGATCAATGGGAGAGTGTCACAGAGATACTGAAGAAACTGAATTGGAAAACTCTTGAACATAGACGAAAACTATTCTGCGAATGCCTATTAAGAAAGCTTCCAGAACCAGATTTAAATGATGATTCTGGCGATACCGTACAATCCTCTATGTGCTGCTCACATAGGGATTGTGGGGATAAGATTAGAATAATTACAGCACGCACAGAGGTATTCAGAGAATCATTCTTCCCACGCTCCATATTGAATGGCAAGCGGAAGAGTGGTTTGTACACTCTGCCATGCATCTCATCATAGTTTCGAGAATTAGGTGTAGATGTAGAAAGCCTTCACATGTTCTGTCAATTTCAACAGGCAGTCGTCGTTCAACCCTGACAGTTTGGCATCTGTTACGTATCCCAATACATCATACTTGATTTTTGATGTAGCATCATTGTTTTTTATTCAGTCAGACACATATACAATTGAAACTTCCTGGCAGATTAAAACTGTTTGCCGGACCGAGACTCGAACTCGGGACCTTTGCCTATATGCAATTAGGGGTATAAAGTCATTTTACATTTTACAATCGATATACGGTATTGTTTGAAATAAATTAATCCAACTATGCAGGAACAAAGTTTGGTCCATAACCTCACCGGCACAGCAACTAAATGGACCTTATTTCACTTCTAATGAATCTATAGTTAAAAATTTATGTACAGATAACCAACCTACCTGCTGATGGCAGCATAATGCTGAAATGCGCAGGGTAAATGAATATTAGTAAAAAGTGACTGAAGCAGAAAAGTTTGTGTGTAAATTTTGTAACACAGGCACTGATATCAACAAATTTGACACAGAAAGGATCATTTTAAGTAGCGTCCCCATACCTCCAAACTATATACTGCTGGCTATTAAAATTGCTACACCAAAAAGAAATGCAGATGATAAACGGGTATTCATTGGACAAATATATTATACTAGGACTGACATGTGATTACATTTTCACGCAATTTGGGTGCACAGATCCTGGGAAATCAGTACCCAGAACAAACACATCTGGCCGTAATAACGGCCTTGATACGCCTGGGCATTGAGTCAAACAGAGCATGGTTCAAATGGCTGTGGGCACTATGGGACTTAACATCTGTAGTCATCAGTTCCCTAGAACTTAGAACTACTTAAACCTAACTAACCTAAGGACATCACACACGTCCACGCCTGTAGCGGCCACGCGGTTCCAGACTGAAGCTCCTAGAACCGCACGGCCAAACCGGCCGCCAAACAAACTGATCTTGGATGGCGTGTACAGGTACAGCTGCCCATGCAGCTGCAACACGATACCACAGTTCATCAAGAGTAATGACTGGCGTATTGTGGCGAGCCAGTTGCTCGGCCACCATTGACCAGACGTTTTCAGTTGGTGAGAGATCTGGAGAATGTGCTGGCCAGGGCAGCAGTCGAACATTTTCTGTATCCAGAAAAGCCCGTACAGGACATGCAACATGCGGTAGTGAGTTATTCTGCTGAAATGTGCTTCGCAGGGATCGAATGAAGGGTAGAGCCACGGGTCGTAACACATCTGAAATGTAGCGTCCACTGTTCAAAGTGCCGTCAATGCGAACAAGAGGTGACCAAGACGTGTAACCAATGGCACCCCATACCATACGCCGGGTGATACGCGAGTATGGCGCTGACGAATACACACTTCCAATGTGCGTTCACCGCGGTGTCGCCAAACACGGATGCGACATCATGATGCTGTGAACAGCATCTGGATTCATCCGAAGAAATGAGGTTTTGCCATTCTTGCACCCAGGTTCGTCGTTGAGTACACCATCGAAGGCGCTCCAGTCTGTGATGCAGCGTCAAGGGTAACCGGAGCCGTGGTCTCCGAGCTGATAGTCCATCTTGCTGCAAACGTCGTCGAACTGTTCGTGCAGATGGTTGTTGTCTTGCAAACGTCCCCATCTGTTGACTCAGGGATCGAGATGTGGCTGCACGATTCGTTACAGCCATGCGGATAAGATGCGTGTCATCTCAACTGATAGTGATACGAGGCCGTTGGGACGAGCACGGCCTTCCGTATTACCCTCCTGAACCCACCGATTCCATATTCTGCTAACAGTCATTGTATCTCGACAAACGCGAGCAGAAATGTCGCGATAGGCTACAATCCGACCTTTATCAAAGTCGGAAACGTGATGGTATCAATTTCTCCTCCTTACACGAGGCATCACAACAGCGCTTCACCAGGCAACACCGGTCAACTGTTGTTTGTGTATGAGAAATCGGTTGGAAACATTTCTCATGCCAGCACGTTGTAGGTGTCGCCACCGGCGCCAATCTTGTGTGTATGCTCTGAAAAGCTAATCATTTGCATATCACAGCATCTTCTTCCTGTCCGTTAAATTTCGCGTCCGTAGCACGTGATCTTCGTGGTGTAGCAATTTTAATGGGCAGTAGTGTAGTTGGTTGAAGAACCACCGATTACAGCACTCTCTCCTCAAAGCCCTCTATTAAAAAGTTGGTCCAACCACGGCGACTGTGATTGTCCGTACAAGAAGTTATCTGTTAACGGTCGAAACAACGCCGGCCAGAGGGGCCGAGCGGTTCTAGGCGCTTCAGTCTGGAACCACGCGACCGCTACAGTCGCAGGTCGAATCCTGCCTCGGGCATGGATGTATGTGATGTCCTTAGGTTAGTTACGTTTAAGTAGTTCTATGTTCTAGGGGACACATTGACGCCTCCACGAAGTCATAAGGGCCATGATCTATATAGAGGGATTAAAGCACCATAGCACTCCATGATCACCGTAATGTAAGGCTAAAGGAAAGATGAAATCGCAAAAATCTAAGGTTGTGGGAACAGCTAGCTCTGAAACGAACTACGATTTTTATTTAACTACATAATTTTGATTGGTGGACGCACCTGACCGAAATTCTGGCGTATTTTATTCTGGCGAATTTCACCGACAAAAAAAGTATTTCACTGCACATTCTTCACGAAAGCGTCCTGCAAAGTTAACGAAATGTCAGAATCATTGTTGGCAACACTATTACTGTAAAGACGTAAGAGAGTATGTCAACGCATTGTTATTTCAAGCGGTGCAACAATAAGTTTAGTTATGTAGTCTTGTAGCGAGTAGCAGAGCCAATGTCGCGGTGTATCGGTCGCGATAGGTCTCGAAACTCAATTGTTGGCAGTATAGGTACCACCTCAAACATTTGGCAGGCCGGACACCGGGGATGTCCGGCCAGCTAACGCGGGCCGGTTTGCCGGCTCTCGCGGGCCGGTTTCGGCCCGCGGGCCGTAATTTCGAGACCCCTGTTCGAGGGGACCTCAGCAGTTTTGTCCCATAGTACTCAGAGCCATTTCAACTATTTGTCGAAAGGACGGTAACGGAGACTCACTTGGGAAACTGTTGCAGAGCCGGCACGCGGCCACGGGGACTGCCTGCGACTGAACGGTGTGTACGGGGGCGCCTGCACGGCCGCCTACACGCTGTGCGTGTCCGGCATGGCGACGCCCGCCACGTGCGCACACGGCTATCTGTTCGACAACGGCGCCAAGTCGTGCCGGCGGCCGCGCAATGCACAAGAGCAGCACTGCGCGCAGGGCCCGCAGCAGGTGGACCCGCAGCCAGGTGGCCAGCAGCAGGTGGCGCCAGACACCACGCCGACGCCGGCTGCTACCACCACCACCACTACCACACCTCCGCCAGCCGCCTCCAGCCAGCGACCTGTGGACACCACCACTCCCTCGACCCAGCCTGCAAGCGACGCCAGCACCCAGCAGACCGCGACACAGCCGCCACCCCCTAGCGACCAGAACCCCTCTGCCGGATACACACAGCAGCCGTACTATCCGGACTATTACTACTACCTGCCCTACTACTACACCACCAACCAGCCCGCTCTCTACAGCACTGGCCAGGCTGGCCAACAGCAGCCCTACTACAACCAGTACCAGACCCCCACGACCACTCAGGAGCCCTACTACCTGTACTATACTCAGCCCTACTACACGGACACGGCGACTCAGTACTACTGGTCTACACTGCAGAACGGGGACTGGTATTCCTCACCTTTGTCAACATCGGGCCAGTACAGCTCTCTGAGCCCGTCTACTGGCTGTGCTACGACGCCGTCCCCTATCGGGACCCGGAGCCCGGCCATTCTAGTGTCGGGCTTCCTCGATCCGGTCCAGTCTTCTGTGTCAGTGCCGCCACCAGTGAAGTCAGATGCTGTGAGCCAGCCTACGACATGCACACCGGGTGCACAGGGCTCATCCATTCCAGGTACGAGGTCACTCAACTTTATCTTCACCTTTCATAAGATCAAAAGATGCAATCAACGATGGTCTGTCAATTCTGAGGACATCTGTACATGGCATCCGAGAAATTTTGTGACAGACTTCTAGGGAAGATGGGGAACTTCATAAGGATTAAGAATTGCAAAGGAACGCATGACTACAAATGTCAATGGTAAGCATTAACAGAGGTCAGAGATTAGAGAAGAAACAAGAAATGATTCATTTGAAACAACTATTGGACGTGATGAGCGCACATGGTGTGTGACATAAATACCGTTCATATATTAGAACAGATGCTCAAAGTTTGTACTATTGGATGTCATACATGCCTGACACCAATAGACGCATTTCAATGCACCAGGAATTTCTTTGACTGTAGCTGTTGTGCACACGATTCTTGCAATGAGATTCATTTGACACTCCACAGGTTTGCCATGCATGGCTCCCCACAGAAAGAAATCAAGGCTCGATAAATCTGGTGAGTGTCGGGGCCATGAAATGAGTCCACCACACTAAGTCCATCAATGTTAGAATAGCCAGTGCAAGTGTCTATGAATATCCAGGGCAAAATTAACAGGTGCCTCCTCATGTTGGAACCACATACTGTGCCTCACATTTGCTGGAACTTCTACAACCAAGCTAGGAAAAACCTGTTCCAGAAAGGTCTGATAATTTGTAGCACTCAAGTGAGATGGTAAAAGGTATTGTCTGACTAAACAGTCGTTGACCAAATCCACTCAAAAATGTACTGCAATGTTGTACCATGTAGTGTTGCACACCATAAGGGTTTTCTGGCGCTGACAGGTGCTCCTTTTAGTGATTGAATATGCCATCCCTAATGGATCTGGCCTCATCAGTAAACAACACACAAGCTAGAAATGCACATATTGGCCACTTTGTTGCATAAACAACTGTGCAAAACACAAACATGCAAGATCTTTATGGTGCAATAAGTGTACCTTTTGGGTATGAAAGGCATGTAAGGATTCGGCATTCAAAATACGCTGGACACTGTCATGAGACATTCTTAACTTCAAGGAGACTATGTATGCTGCTTGGATTAATCTCTCCAACATCCAACACACTTTCTTCCCTAACCACCTAACAAGCTCACCCCACTAGCCAGTAAGTTCACAGGGCAGGTTGAAACACAGAGTATGTCACCGATGACTTTTCCACATTCACACCCCCACCCCACCTGAGAACGGCCAATTGTCCTACGAATAAAATGGTAGGAATCCAACTTCTGACAGGAGATTCAAGACATAGTCCAATTGTAGTAATAGATTTCCTATGAAAGAAGGGTTGCTGTTGGCCTAAGTGTAAATTGGTGGGAAATTCAAAATCACACGTTGTCATGATGGTTGACTTCGAATACGAGCACCATCCTAATTATAACGTCAGAATTCAAGACGTATACCCTGGAATAGAAGTTGGCGACTGGGGATACTGCCACTGGTTCCATTATGTCACAGTCATCCCTGACCTGTCGCTCTATTTACAACAGTTTGGGATTTTGTCCAGACTTGAGGTACTGGCCCAGTCCTATTACTCACGCAGAGGTGCATGGTCACTGCAAACTCTGAGTTTGGACATGTAGTTATTTAAAAAAGCACTTGTGAGGAGAGGGTGTATGGCCCCACACCCCCAAACTGCCACCCCCTAGCGGTTGCACCACCCTGCTGTCGGCATTGCCCTGCAATACGCGTCTCTCTGTAACGTGCGGGCAGCATTGCAGTTGCTCCGCCCAAAGCTACCTCCACCACCAACAACAGCCTGACCTACTCCCCTAGGTTAAAGTACAAACTGGATGCTGTGTAGTAGGAACACTCACATTTTTATTTAAACAAATACCTTGCCAGGGACAGCTCCCTATTTCACGATCACAGTGTTTACAATCACCAGACTGGTTGAGAAGTCTGCCAGCAACCTGTCCTTGGTTCCAGTGCTAAGAGCCAAGTTAGGATGGGAACAATTGTGTGTTTATTTAAACAACCACCATACCAAGGAGTGCCTCTTCCAGTAAGTTCACCACCTACTGAGTGTTTGCGCACTCTCACAGGACTGCCATGGTTGCGCACTACTGTAGATAGCAAGCAGAAACAGGACACTACTGCCACCACCACCACGCCACTGCTGCAGCATGTTCCTTGTCACCAAAAGATGGAGTTTCTACATCTTCATCTACATTTACATTTATACTCCGCAAGCCACCCAACGGTGTGTGGCAGAGGGCACTTTACGTGCCACTGTCATTACCTCCCTTTCCTGTTCCAGTCACGTATGGTTCGCGGGAAGAACGACTGCCGGAAAGCCTCCTTGCACGCTCGAATCTCTCGGGAGGTATAAGTAGGGGGAAGCAATAAATTCGATACCTCATCCAGAAACGCACCCTCTCGAAACCTGGACAGCAATCTACACCGTGATGCAGAGGGCCTCACTTGCAGAGTCTGCCACTTGAATTTGCTAAACACCTCCGTAACGCTATCACGCTTACCAAATAACCCTGTGACGAAACGCGCCGCTCTTCTTTGGATCTTCTCTATCTCCTCTGTCAACCCGATCTGGTACGAATCCCACACTCATGAACAATACTCAAGTATAGGTCCAACGAGTGTTTTGTAAGCGACTTCCTTTGTTGATGGACTACATTTTCTAAGGACTCTCCCAATGAATCTCAACCTGGTACCCGCCTTACCAACAATGAATTTTATATGATCATTCCACATCAAATCGTTCCGTACACATACTCCGAGATATTTTACAGAATTTCTGGTTTCAGTGTTTGTTCCGCTATCATATAACCATACAATAAAGGATCCTCTTTTCTATGTATTCGCAATGCTTTACATTTGTGTATGTTAAGGGTCTGTTGCCACTTCCTGCACCAATTGCCTATCCGTTGCAGATCTTCCTGCATTTCGCTGCAATTTTCTAATGCTGCAACTTCTCTGTATACTACAGCATCAACCGCGAAAAGCCGCATGGAACTTCCGACACTATCTACTAGGTCATTTATATATATTGTGAAAAGCAATGGTCACATAACACTCCTCCGTGGCACGCCACAGGTTACTTTATCGTCTGTAGACGTCTCTCCGTTGAGAACAACATGCTGTGTTCTGTTTGCTAAAATTCTTCAATCCAGACACACAGCTGGTCTGATATTCCGTAGGCTCCTACTTTGTTTATCAGGTGACAGTGCGGAACTGTATCGAACGTCTTCCGGAAGTCAAGGAAAATGGAATCTACCAGGGAGCCTGTATCTAATATTTTCTGGGTCTCATGAGCAAATAAAGCGAGTTGGGTCTCACGCGATCGCTGTTTCCGGAATCCATGTTGATTCCTACAGAGTAGATTCTGGGTTTCCAGAAATGACATGATACGCGAGCAAAAAACATGTTCTAAAATTCTACAACAGATCGATGTCAGGGATATAGGTTTATAGTTTTGCGCATCTGCTCGACGACCCTTCTCGACGACTTGGACTACTTGTGCTCTTTTCCAATCATTTGGTACCTTACGTTCCTCTAGAGACTTGCGGTACACGGCTGTTAATGGGGGGGGGGGGGGGGGGGGGGGCGGCAAGTTCTTTCGCGTACTCTGTGTAGAATCGAATTGGTATCCCGTCAAGTCCAGTGGACTTTCGTCTGTTGGGTCAGTTGCTTTTCTATTCCTTGGACACTTATTTCGATGTCAGCCATTTTTTCCTTCGTGCGAGGATTTAGAGAAGGGACTGCAGTGCAGAGCCTGTCTCATGTTCCTGACTAAGCGATAGCCCTCTTTGTCAGATCTCAAACTGTGCTGTGGCGCCACAGTCCTACGTGCCTTATCAGCTTGTTGCTGGAGGCCCTTGCACCAAACTCTCTGCCGGCCGCGGTGACCAAGCGGTTCTAGGCCCTTCAGTCTAGAACCGCGCGACTGCTACGGTCGCAGGTTCGAATCCTGCCTCGGGCATGGATGTGTGTGATGTCTTTAGGTTAGTTAGGTTTAAGTAGTTCTAAGTTCTAGGGGACTGATGACTACAGATGTTAAGTCCTATAGTACTCAGAGCCATTTGAGCCATTTGAACCAAACTCTCTCTCAGGCCCTACCCAGCTTTTGGACGTATCACTGCCCTTCTTTTTCCTCGACCTGAGCTATGTATGTACTGCTATATTGCCACGAAGACGATCTATGGCTTTATCCAGCAGTACAGGTCACCGAATGTGGTTGAGGGGAAGCGTGCCGTCCGGCAATTGGTGTGCGCTCCTTATCTAGCACTGACATCCAATCTGCATGGTACCTTACAGTCAATGGGAAACAAGTATGCCACCCACGCCTTCACAGGATTCACCTTGCAGACACCCGGTTGTCTGTCGCCTTTGATGTTCTGGACACGGACGAGCATTGCCTGGTCTGCAGATCTGCCTTAGGTGTCCGGTCCTTGGTGCGACAGACGCTGGCGCTAATTACCCTACGACTCCTCATTAGGCACCTCTTCTCTTGCTTCTCTTCCCGGACTCGGGATTCTTCCCACAAACGAAGGCAAACTCTGTGAAATGGATTTGTAGACACTGAATTCACTACGTGTTTGCTGACGGGGAGAAAAATGCCCTTGATTTTTGGCACTTCCTTAATGAAAGCCATTGTGCGGTTGTCCACAATCGTAAATACAGACAATTTTTCTCCAATTTCCTTTCCAGTGGCTTACTTAACACACCCCAGAGTTGTGATACGACTCCAATGAGGAGTTGACCCACGCCTTTTCTGCTCTTAGAACTGGTTGTTCTCTGGTCATCAGAATGTTATTTTCCATGAAACTATGCATTGATAGTCACGGAGTCTGCCGACTTGCTGCTCCCTCCTCTTCGCGACGTCGGTTTCTTGCTAGCCTCGGTGGTAGCAATTAAAAATTAGGAAAAATAAATGAATCATTGATGTTCTATTTATTTTCGTTGCTCGTTCCCTATGCTTTCTTTGCTTCCTTTGGGGAGGGAACGGGAAATGGTGGCCAGGACTCCTGTTGCAGCCCCTGCCCACTTTACCCCCACCCCTGACTTTGGGCGTCAGGAACGTTCCTTTAAAAAAGTAAAACTATAAACACGGTTAAGGCAACAATACTAGAGAAATAGAGCATCGAGCTTCGAGTCCCCGTCCGGCCCAAAATTTTCAACTCTCACAGTTGAATGGTCGCAATGCCTCATGTGGCTTGAAGTCATTATTTTCATCCTATCTATTTCCCATCCTCTTTCCTTTCTGTTCATTTATTTCTCGGGACAATCTGCGTTTATCTTCAAGTGTCTATACCAGTTCAGTTCCTTCAGCACCAGTGTGATACTGCCCTAGGGGTCAAACAAACCTATGACCATCTGTGCTGTCCTTCTCAATACTCGTTCAACATCCCGTTTAAGTCCTATTTTGTACATATGCCACACGTCTGAACAATATTCTAGGATGAGTCATGCGAGCGATTTGTAAACAATATCATTTAGAGACAGATTGCATTTCTAACAATAGTCGATGTCTACCACCAACTGTGACTACAACTGAGCCTATGTGATCGTTCCATTTCATATCCCCACAAAGTGTTATTACGCCCAGGTGTTTGTGTGAGCTGACCGATTCCATCTGTGACTTGTTGATAAATTAGGCATAGGTTACTACGTTTTTTCGTTTTCTGTAGTGGACAGTTTTACATTTCTGAACATTTAAAGCAATTTGCCAATCTTTGCACCACTTTGAAATCTCATCGGGATCTGACTGAATATTTGCGCAGCCTTTTTCGACAGTACTTCATTGTAGATAACTGCATCAACTGCGAAAAATCTAAGGTTGATATTAATATTGCCGGCAAGGTATTGATAAAGAGCTTAGGTGTGGTACTGAGTCAAATGCTTTTCCGAAATCGAGAAATACTACTTTTACCTGACTGCCTCGATCGACGGCTTTCAGGATGTCATGTGAGAAAACAACGAGGTGGCTTTCACGTAATCGACGGTTCCGAAATCCGTGCTGTCTGGCGTGGAAGAGGTCATTCTGTTCGAGACACCTCATTACGTTTGAGCCCACAACATGTTCTAAGATCTTACAGCAAATGTATGCCTGTGATGTTAAGGATACTGGACTGTAGTTTTGTGTATCACTTCTGCTACTCTTCTTGTAGATGGGTGTGTCTGTGCTTTATTCCAAATATTGGGCATGGGTTTTTATTCGATACACGTGCCGTATATTATGGTTAAACGAAAGGCTAAACCAACCGCAAATTCGTTGGTAGACTGACTGCGTTTGTTCAGTATCCAAAACAATGAGCCGAAGCCTCCCATCTGCTTCAGCTACGACTGAGCCTATGCCATCATTCCATTTCATATCCTCACAAGCTGTTACATCCAGGTATTGGTATGAGTTGACTGTTTCCACTTGTGTCTCACTGATATTGAAGCAAAGACATAAAATACCACCGAGAGGCAACACAGCGATCAGAAAGGAACGTAGTACATTTCAGTGCATAATGAATTTGCGAAATAACTTTCAACTGCTGGCGTTTAGCAACTGTAGCCAGAAACCTCTGAGTATAGATCACTAGCACTTTATACACACCGTCTCTCGACAGTGTCAGCTGCTTTCTTATAAATACTGTAACCTCAGAGTTCAGTAATGAAACATTTACAAGTAGAGGATATGGGCTGGAAAATTCATTTGCGGACCCATCTGCGTTTGTTGTAGCCCACCCTTTTTTACACACAACGTTTGAAGAACGACAGAGGTTTCAAAGACAAACAGAAAGTTTACGTTGATTTCAATGTATTTACCATTCACTACAAGTTCAAAACGAAAACTGTGTTGCAAGAGGCAAAAAAAAAAAAAAAAAAAAAAACACCCAACACAACAGGTATATTACGACCTAAATCACACAGTCAGTCGAATATGCAGTTAAGTTTTGGCTGATCATAAGTTTATCAAAGTAATAGCCGGTATACAACCTTGTCTCCCTCATTAATCCGATTATTCTGCTTAGTGTCGGTTGGGGTAATAAAGGGGCAGCATTTTTAAGTTTAATGGCTTATAGCTTATTACTGTGATACAATTTTCCTGTCAGTTCTTCTCATGTTAGCAGTGTGACGTTCTGGAATGTTTCTATTGCACTTCCAAATATGATTACCCACTCTTACCCTATCCCTGGCAAAATCTGGGCATAAAGTATACTATTCAAGTAAAACATACTTTAATATCATTTAGTGCTACAACTTCTCCATACAATAGTAAGCCTATGAAACCCACGACCAAGTACAAATGTATAAGTTTCCAAAAAATTTGTTGAGAAATCAATAGCCTGAATTACATGAAGAGATAAACAGATAATCCTGCTTCATGCTATTCAAGTAAACTTGAAATTCCCCAGTTAAAATGAGGTGCAAAAGAATACTTGAAGTATTTGCTCTAAATCAATCTGTTCTATGTCATCTATTTCCAAGAACATTTACTGATGAGCATCCCTTCCACATGTGGATAAAAACTTCACTGACTATTGGTTTCGCTTGTCTGGAGGATATGATGTTTACCTTTCCACTATGCTCCTTCACTATCTTACTACATTAACTCTGGTAATGTACTGAAATCTATGATCCTATTATTATTTCTGAATATGAGTTAATTCTTGTAGTAGAACCAAGGTTTTCTTCTTCGTCTTCAGTTTCATCACTTCTATCACTAGGTCTATAAAGAACGGCGTCGTATTGTATAAGGAATGTTGAATTGTTTAGCAGCTGCATACACTGGCCTTCCGTTTTTTTACTGATTCTGTGGCCTTCGGGCCAAGATCACCAGAGTCATATGCGCTTGTCCTTTTCTTAATATAAACACATGACATGATCTGGAAATAAAAACTGAGAGCATTATACCCAAATAACCCCACATTCATAAATTATAATTTACTAACAAACTATTAGTGATACGTTTCTAATTTTATTAAATGTTTTTTTTTTTAAACGTATGTAATGTACACATATATTTAAGTTTCGTTACTGTTTCACAGCTGGTTTCTCAACAGCACCTCTGCAACTACAATTGCATGTCTTCACTGCATCATTAAGAAAAATAAACATTTATTTCAAAATGGCAGTACCGCTATGGCCAATACAAATTATTAACACCATATTGTAGCCACTTGCGAAATGTAGAATATGCGAGGCGCGTTTGAAAAGTCCGTGCAAAGCCCGAGGGATGGCACCACCGGCGCTTATCGAGGTCATATTTAGTTAGTAGCATCTTTGGGAAGAACGCACACCAAGTTTCAGCCATATTTGTCTATTTCTTTGTGTTTGGTATTCGTGTGAATCATGGAAGTCGAATGATTGTCAAAAATTGGACAAAAAAGAACTACGTGTGGTGATTAAACATTACTTTATGATAGGCAAAACGCCTCAGGAGACTAAAGAGAAGCTTGATAAACATTACGGCGACTCTGCACCTTCGATTAGAACAGTTTATAAGTGGTTTCAAAATTTTCGAGTGGCCGTATGGGCACAAGTGATGCTGAACGTTCTGGACGCCCTGCAGAGGCTACGACTCCAGAAATCATTGATAAAATCCATTATATGGTGAAGGATGACAGAAGAGTTAAGGTGCATCTGTGGGCATCTCGAATGAATGGGTACATAATAGTTTGCATAAACATTTAGACATGAGAAAGCTGTCTGCAAGATGGGTTCCGCGATTGCTCACGAAGACCAAAACCGGAATTGTGTGAAGTATTGCAAGGATGGTTTGCAGCTGTTCAGGAATAATCTGCAGGACTTTATGCGTCGTTTCTTCACTGTGGATAAAACATGGATACATTGTTCTATTCCTGAGACCAAACAACAATCTAAACAATGGGTTACCAAGGGAGAATCTTCACCAAAAAAGGCGAAGACAATTCCTTCAGCTGGAAAGGAATGGCGTCTGTCTTTTGGGATTCACAGGGGATCGACTATCTGGAAAAGGGTAAAACTACTACAGGTGAATATTATTCATCGTTAATGAACCGTTTGAAAACAGAGCTGCAAGAAAAACGCCGGCCATTGAACAGCAAAAAAGTCCTTTTCCATCATGACAATGCACCAGAGCACACCTCAACAAATGTGGTCGCAAAATTAATGGAAATACGATTCCAACTCGTTTCATATCCCCCCTATTCTCCAGACTCGGCTCCCTTAGACTTCTATTTGTTACTCAATTTGAAGAAATGACTGGCAGGGCAAAGATTTTATTCAAACGAGGTGGTATTGCAGCAACTAATAGCTGTTTTGCAGACTTGGACAAGTCCTATTATTCAGAAGGCATCAACAAACTAGAACAACGTTGGATGAAATGTATAAGTCTAAAAGGAGACTCTGTCGAAAAATAAAAAAGGTTTACCCCAAACACGAAAGTAGTTTTTATTTTTGCATGTACTTTTCAAACGCCCCTCGTATATTAAATTTGAATATGTAGGGTGATTAGATTAAGAATTATTAAAAAATTGTCATTTACACCCACATTACCCCTTATATTCAAATTACCCCAGCTGATTCTATAAATTGCCCCAAAAAAATCCAGCACCCTCAAGGAAAAGGCCACTTTATTGACAAGTGAAGTGACAGGCAATTCATCATTGACAACAAATTTAGATCAAATGAAACACACGTCATAGTAAAGGGTGCCAAAACGGTGGTATAATTACAAAGCATACCCCACTCTGGCAGCAACGCCCATGTAGATTCTCACATGCAACCTGCGCCTTTTGTTGAAATACGGCAACGATTCTTGCAGGTCCTGGAGAGTGAGGTAGTTCCTGCTCTATCGTGTCCCGTACACATTCAGTAGGTGGGAGAACCAGTGAGATCTTGCTGGCCGCCGGCCTCTGTGGCTGAGCGGTTCTAGGCGCTTCAGGCAGGAACCACGCTGCTTCTACGGTCGCAGGTTCGATTCTTGCCTCGGGCATGGATGTGTGTAATGTCCTTAGTTTAGTTAGGTTTATGTAGTTCTAAGTCTAAGGGACTGATGACCTCAGATGTTAAGTCCCATAGGGCTTAGAGCCATTTGGAACTCTCGCTGGCCAGGGTGGTTGTTGTACGCGATGAAGAGCTCGTTGCGTCGCAGCAGCTGTGTGTGGATGTGCGTTGTCCTGGTGACAACGTCTAATAGGCGCTGCTCATGCATGGTTGTTTACATCTATGGGCAGGTTTAGTGACATCTCCGAACAATCAAAGGGACTGTGTCTGTGATACAATATCCACAGTCAACGTCTATCTTCAGGAGTTCTGGGAACCGGGGTGATGCAAAACTTTTTTTGATGTGTGTAGTACGGCGTATCACCGGGCTAAGAAACGTGTTGCAGCCTCTCGACGTACACTTAATATCTTTTTATATTGTAGTCATAGGATGCTAGGTTTTGCATTTTGTGAAGCGGACAGTTCTACATTATGGATATGTACATCTTTCTTCAGTTTTCGGCAATAGTAATGATACAGACTACAGAAGACAAATATGTCTAACGTCTGGGACAATTCTTTAATAGGCCCAGCAGCTTCCCATGATTTCTCTGAAATGATTTAATTCTTCTCGTTGGCAATGTCCTGTTAGGGTAACTGGCTCATTATGATGAAACTAGAACTGGTGTTTCATAAGTCAGATAAACGTACGTCTCGGCGTTTTCATGTTAAGTACGCAGTTGCTATTGTCAGTTCTTTGGAAACAGACGAATAAAACGCAGTGGAGTCCCAAATAAAGACGGAATAGTACTATATGAAAAGAAGGAATGGTAGAAAGACAGAAACAATACCATGAGAAACTGTATGGAGAACATAATGAAGATCTAGAACTGGAGGAAGCAGAGGAAGTCGATTCGGAAGAATGAGGAGACCATATCGTGCACGATGAGTTCTAGCTTGCAGTCAGTCACCTAAAGACTGGGAACCCCACTGGAGTTGATGATATACCGGCAGAACTCATCAAGGCTGCTGGAGAACAGCTACATGAAGAACTGTTACACCTCGTACAAGCTATGTACGAAACCCGGGAGGGTCCAACAGATTTTTTTTTTTTAAAGAAAACGTAGCACCGTGCCAATAACGAAGAAAGCGTCTGCAAACGGATGAGGACAGCAGAGAACCCACAGTTTGGTAACACAAGCCTCTAGGAGCTTGACCTCTGCCATTCTAAGACGGATCGAAGGCAGGATAGATGATTCATTGCTCGCGGTCGATCAGTTTGGCTGTAGAAGAGGAGTAGGGACACGACAAACAGTACTCGGCTTACGGTTAATTCTTGAAGAAAGGCTAAAGAAGTCTGAAGACACATATTTCGCCTTCATCGACTCAGAAAAAGCATTTGACAGGAAAGACTACCGACAGTTTTTTGAGATGTTGAGAGAGACTGGTATAACGTATAATGACAGAAGATTAGTGCAGAGAATATATAGAGAAGAGGTGGCTGTGGTAAGACGTGGAAAACAACAAGGAGCCGCTATCAAGCAGGGTGTACAACAGGGCTGTTGACTCTCTCCCTTCCAGTTCAATGGATACATTTAGAGGGCAATAGATGAAGCTAAGGGGAAACTAGGAGTTATAGGAGGTAAGAAAATAGACATATTGAGATATGCTGATGATACCGCCATGCTAAGTGAAGATCCAAAACATTAAAAGCGATGGAGACCGTCAGCTATTCCTGTAATATGAAAGTTAATAAATGTAAAACAAATATTAGTTGTGAGTAGGCAAAACACCATTACTGAATGCTCACTTAGCAGGGAGAGACTGGAGAACGTCGAATCCTTTGCCTACCTGAGAGTAAAATTACATCAGACGGAAGATCAAGGAAGGATATTACAGGCAGCATCCACCAGGCAAATGCCACTTTTAACAAGAGAAGGAGCCTTCTCACATCCAACAACGTAGACAAACATCTCAGGGAAGAGCTCATAAAGACTTTTGTCTGCAGTGTGCTGCTTTACGGATGTGAAACGTAGACACTGGGAGAATCAGAAGACCATGTAATAACAGTCTTCGAGATGTGGTGCTACCGCAGACTTCTCATTATTTCCTGAACAGACGAGATATCAAACGAAGAGGTGGTCCACAGAGTGGAGGAAGAGAAGTATTGGCTGCTGCAGCTCGCCAGATACAGGAGGGGCACATGGGTTGGCCATCTGCTAAGACGCGATAGTATCGTCAAAGGTACGATTGAAGGTACGCAGAATGTAAGAGGCAGACCGAGACTAGAATCCATCAACCAGACGATGGAGGGTACCATTTGCACTGCCTGTATCATTCTCAAGAGGAGGGCCGAAAACAGAAATGAATGACGAGCTGCTGCTAACCATCCCGAAGGCACTGGCCACGGACCAAAGAAGAAAAATGAGTGCAGCTACCAGATCTATGAAAATTAGTTGCATCTCATAAGGAGGAACTCTTACAAACGCAGAGACTCCTTTCCATTACACACTAGTAGAAACTTAAAATTAACTACCTATAATATCCTTGCTTCGAAACACCATTTACGCTTGCAGCACTGACAACATGCGGTGAAGACAACTATTTGTAAATTAGTGTTGTGGACAGTACGTGCAATTCGCAGATGACACTATTCTGTACTCGAAAGGCATTGATGCAAGCAAGGCTCAACAAGAAACAGATGCTTTGTTTGATGCTACAAGAAAAAACTCAAAAATTGGTATGTAGCCTCAGTGGCAAAGGATACCTAGAAAGGGCAGGAACTGTGAAGCTTCTGGGGTTCATTGTGGGCAGTAAACTCACTTGGCAACAACACACTGCCAGTGTATGTGACAAACTGTCACGTGTCATATACCTCCTGAGAAAACTGAAGTATGTCATAACTGATCAGTATCTGCTGACGGTAAATTACTCATTGTTGCACAGCCATATCAGCTATGGTCAGTTACTATGGAGTTACTCGACTATTAGAAAAAAAAGCAAGAAGGATTGTAACGTGGAGCAAGAAAATGGACCACTGCAAATCCATCTTCACACGCCTAGGAGTGATGACAATTTTCAGTCAGTATGTCTTCGCCTGTCTCATGTATGTGAAAGCAAATCGTGAAACATTCACCAACAGAAGTGACTCCCACAATTATAATACGTGCAGCAAGGAAATGCCTCCCTTGGACTTTGTGCAATTTACAGGAAAGACGTCGCAAAATCTACACCAAAGACCACTCTACAGTTTAAATGAATTCTTTGACAGCGAAACAGCAAATTGGACTCCCTAAACAATGTGCTGCCATATTAAATGAAGTTAACATGTATTTGTTAAAAATTTCTCGTTCTATATGTCATTAAGTATTACACTATACTTATGGTAATTTGTTTTCATATTAGTGCAGAGAATATATAGAGAAGAGGTGGCTGTGGTAAGACGTGGAAAACATCAAGAAGGAGCCGCTATCAAACAGGGTGTACAACAGGGCTGTTGACTCTCTCCCTTCTAGTTCAATGGATACATTTAGAGGACAATCTTAATTTTGTAGCACTGATGCGGTCTATCCAGTATTAGCTTTCTTTTTATTCTCGGTCAATTTCATTCCTCAGTACTCTATTTGCCTTTGTTCTTCCTCAGCATTGTCTTGTTTCAGCCTACTTCTTAGTTTTTAATTTTTCACTATGCTTTCTGTAATTCATTCTCTTCCATGCTTTGCATTCTGTCTGCCAACTTCTGAAGCTGCTAAACTTGTTAAAAGTACTACAGATTGTTTTAATAGTAAATTCTGATCGATATTTTGTAGCTAACGAACTTTCTCATTTCCACACACGTTCGTACTCGATTTATTCGAAGTACTTCTGGGGTATATCATTTTCTGGCGCTTGTTCGGTTATGAAATCTTCCTCGATAACTGCTCGCTTAGTGAGGAGCGATGGAATTGCAACGAACTGGGCTATTAACATTCTTCCTGCCGCCACTGGATTCCCGTCAACAACGGAAGATTACTTCCGAATCACAAATGGGAGAACATTCTTCGTAACATTCGGTTCGTAAAGACAATTCTCTGATGATGAAAACGAAATATACCGGCATTCTCGAGTGCTTACGTCTGTGTGCAAATTCAAGAAAATACCCAGAAGGCGGAGCTCTTGTAACTTATAACAACAAAACAAATCGCAATTTCCGTGGAAAATTGTTGCGATAAGGTAAAAAAGAAGGCGGTCAAAGGATTTTCACGTTTCCAACATTTTGTCAAGTGTGACAGCTTTGGCACATGCAACAAAGATGCCTGGAAAATGGAGCGATCATAAACATAATTCAGTGAGGGCACTTTCACATTTTTCCACGAGCACGGCTGTCGTGCAAACGGCGCCGTATCTTGTGCCTCCATACAGTACCTGACTCGCTGTACCGGTAGCAGCTCGTCAGACGTTCCGAAAATTTGACACAAATCTAAACAAATGGATCACAATTAATTAATTGCATGCGTGTTCTTTTATAGACGTCTGAAAAAAAAGAAATACAATGCAGTGGCTTCATCCAACCAACATGAGGAGAAACAGTGTTGGATCATTCTTTATACTAATTGAGGATCGATCGTGATAAATTTTTTAGTTATTTTAAGATCAGTATGCAAACTTTTGACGATCTCTTGTAAGAATGGCGGTCTGAATCCGTAGCAGCAACACAACCGTCCGAGACTGTATCCGACCTATACATATTTTGGAATTCACAAGCAGGAAAAATTAAACATTTTAAATTTATTGTAACTTTTATATTCCTGTTCCAAAGGACTTTAATATATTATGTAGTATTATGTATCTGAAAGGTATTTACGAACCAAAGACGCATGTATTAAAATATAATATTATAACAGACAAAAATCTTAAATGAAAAACGACATTTGAGAAAAAAAACGTTACATATTTAATTTAGAAACTGAATTAATTAAGTGATGAGGTTTTGGAGATGTCTGAGACGGGGTGTGCAAAATGTCCCTGTGATGTTTTGGAAACGGGACTATAGGGCATGGTAGTGGTTACCTTGTGTCAGCCATGGGGTGGGCTAGAATAATCAACCACGCTTGCATTTACTGGCTTATCTGCGTTTTTCAATTTCAGAAATGCTTTGTAACATTCTCAGCTACAATTTCACTACTTCGTCGTCATAAAAGCCGTCTAAGGACGGAATTATCCCATTGAAAAACGACGAACAGACTTTTACTTCAAGGCACCAATCACACTGAGGTCATAAAAGTCATTGGATACCTCCTAGTGTCGTGTCGGACATCCTTTCGCCAGGTCTAGTGCAGCAACTCGACGTGCCATGGAATCAGCAAATAATAATAATAATAATAATAATAATAATAATAATTTCAAATGGCTCTGAGTACTATCTGAGGTCAACAGTCCCCTAGAACTTAGAACTACTTACACCTGACTAAGCTAAGGACATCACACCTGCGACCGTAGCAGCCGAGCGGTTCCGGACTGAAGCGCCTAGAACCGCACGGCCACCGCGGCCGGCTTGGACTCAGCAAATCGATGGAATTCCCTTGCTGCCTCTATAGCCGTCCGAAATAGCGGAAAGCGTTGCCGGTGCAGGATTTTGTGCACGAACGGACATCTCGATTATGTCCCTCATCGGGCGAGCTCGGTGGCCAAGTCATTCACTCGAATTGCTCAGAATGTTCTCCAAATCAATCGCGAACTATTGTGACCTAGTGATATGGCGCATTGTCATCCATAAAACTTCCATCTTTAGTTGGGAACATGAAAGAAAAAAACATACTGATCATGTAAGCTCTGCTTTTATTCACATTTAAATATACAGGGTGTTAAAAAAGGGTCAAGTACTCTTAGAGCTGGTAGTGTCATCGAAATAAGAAAATTAAGTGCAATAAAAATGGGCCAGGAAACGCAAACTTTCTTAGATAAGTCCAATAAACATGGGTCCGGAAATGCATACATTCTGCGATATGTGTTTACAGGAGGTAGTCAACGAGGCATCCGTTCATGAAAATGCAACCCTCTGCCCTCCGGTGCAAAGAATGACGCACTCTTTGAAGTGTACCCAGTTGTTATAGTACCTGGTAGCATGCATTGAAGACACGATCCTGTAGTGTCTGCACAGCGTTGGTTGGCGTGGCGTAGACGAATTCCTTCAAGTGTCACCATAACCAAAAGTCTAGAGGACAGGTCTGGGGAACGAACAGGCCAAGGTGTGGGGTCCCACGACCTGTCCACCGGTCCTGAAATGTCTGTGTCAGAGGTGCGCGGTCATGCATGAACCACATTTGTATTCATTGGTGCAACGGAACATTCGCCAGCGACGTATGAAATTAACGAGGAAGTCCACATAACGTGCCACAGTTAACCTTTGTGGTAGCACATATGGCCCTGTCAGTCTTACGCCAAGTACGCTTGTCCACGCTTCGATTGATAATCGGTGTTAATGCACTCTTTTCTGAATTGCTTAGGGATTTACATCTGCCCACACATGCTGGCTACGGAAATTCACAGCACCGGCTCCTGTGAACCTTGCCTCATCGGTAAATGACATTTTGGGTGTGAACAGTGGATCTGTAGCACGCTTCTGGAACAGCCATTGACAGAGCCGCCAACTGATATGATGATCGTATGGCCTTAGGGCCTGGACGCGCTGTAAATAATGAATGTTCATGAAGTACCGCCCAGATAAGAGAGTGAGACTGCTGCTAATCGTCGCGCACTGGTCCCAGAGGTTTCTGCCACAGAACATCGACATCTACATCTACATCTATACTCCGCAAGCAACCTGACGGTGTGTGGCGGAGGGTACCTTGAGTACCTCTATCGGTTCTCCCTTCTATTCCCGTCTCGTCTTGTTCGTGGAAAGAAAGGTTGTCGGTATGTCTCTGTGTGGGCTCTAATCTCTCTGATTTTATCCTCATGGTCTCTTCGCGAGATATACGTAGGAGGAAGTAATATACTGCTTAACTCCTCAGTGAAGGTCTGTTCTCAAAACTTCAACAAAAGCCCGTACCGAGCTACTGAGCGTCTCTCTTGCAGAGTCTTCCACGGGAGTTTATCTATCATCTCCGTAACGCTTTCGCGATTACTAAATGATCCTGTAACGAAGCGCACTGCTCTCCGTTGGATCTTCTCTCTCTCTTCTATCAACCCTATCTGGTACGGATCCCACACCGCTGAGCAGTATTCGAGCACTGGGCAAACAAGTGTAGTGTAACCTACTTCCTTTGTTTTTGAACTGCATTTCCTTAGGATTCTTCCAATGAATCTCAGTCTGACATCTGCTTTACCGACGATCAACTTTATATGATCATTCCATTTTAAATCACTCCTAATGCCTACTCCCCGATAATTTAACTGCTTCTAGTTGCTGACCTGCTATATTGTAGCTAAATGATAAAGGATCTTCCTTTCTATGTATTCGCAGTACATTACACTTGTCTACATTGAGATTAAATTGCCATTCCCTGCACCATGCGTCAATTCGTTGCAGATCCTCCTGCATTTCAGTACACTTTTCCATTCTTACAACCTCTCAATATGCCACAGCATCATCCGCAAAAAGCCTCAGTGAACTTCCGATGTTATTCACAAGGTCATTTATGTATATTTTGAATAGCAGCGGTCCTACGACACTCCCCTGCGGCACACCTGAAATCACTCTTACTTCGGAAGACTTCTCTCCATTGAGAATGACATGCTGCGTTCTGTTATCTAGGAACTTTTCAATCCAATCACACAATTGGTCTGCTAGTCCATATGCTCTTACGTTGGTCATTAAACAATTGTGGGGAACTGTATTAAACGCCTTGCGGAAGTAAAAAAACACGGCATATACCTGGGAACCCGTGTCTATGGCACACAGAGCACACGCTCCTCCATGTCAGACCTTCTACTGTCAGTCATCCGAAGTGCGAGGGTATCCGTGTCCTTCATACACTGGAAAAGTTCCCGAACAGCTCATCAGAGGGCACTATGCGCTGTGGATATTTTTTAGTGTAGAAGGGCACGAGCTCGCAGGCTATATCCATTTGCTAAACCATAGCAGAATATCATACGCTGCCCGTGGTAGCCGTGCGATCTAAGGCGACTTGCCACGATTCTCGCGGCTGACCCCCGTCTGAGGTTCGAGTCCTCCCTCGGGCACGGGTGAGTTGTCTTCCTTAGCATAAGTGAGTTTAAGTTAGAATATACCTAGGGACAGATGACCTCAGCAGTTTGGTCCCATAGGAACTTACCACAAATTTCCAAAAAGTATATCATACCCACCATTTCACTTATCAAGTAGTAGGACTCCATTGCTAACAAGTGGTGGACGAGAGAAATTGTGAATGTACTACACCATTTGTACTTACAAGCAACACAATAACTATAAACACATAAGTGAATCCGCATTTGGAAAAAGGTGAAACATCACGATACGTACCCAGGGTTGAAAGTACTGTACAATAAGGCAAACAGACACAACGAAAACTAACGTAGCCTACAACATGACTCGAACCACACAACTGACTGCAGACCACCTAATGATAGGTAGAGTACTGTAAGTAAGACATCATAGTACGCTGCCAAAACATTTGACGGAGCGTCAATGCAACAACTGTTCTAATATCTGTAACCAAGTGTAGCACAGCCCTTCCTATAAAAACGTGTTTGATCCGGAAAGTATGTGTTTCCAGACCCATGTTTATTCCACTTATTTTTCTTGTTTCCGTGAGTACTACCACCTCTCCAATTATTTGACTCTTTTTTTTTTGAACAAAAGCAGAGCTCACGTCATCAGTATGTTTATTTTGTTTTTCATAATAATGTAAAGTAGATTCAGGGAGGTTGGCCTTCCTAGCGGCGGAGTTAAGAGGATTTCCATTTCTTACATGTTGCATTGCCTCTTTCATTGGTTTCTTGTTCGATTTCTGAAGATCTGTCTTCCTTATATACACTTGCCCCACAATTATTACGTAGCCTGTAATCAGAATGACACAAGTGTACGAAGGAATTACAAGAGTGACAACAGAGAGAGGCGTGTAAGATTAAGAATTCGCCATCTTAGCCTATGCATAATTGGCCATCTGAACTGCAATAGACATTTTGGATACAGACTTAAACATACACAAAGTCTTACAGAATAATTCCATTTACTCATTACTAAAGCGTCAGGAAATCTATAAGCCTGAAGAGGAATCAACTAATATTCACTAATAAAAAATATCACACACATGAAACTTATTTAAACCGTAGGAAAAATTGTTACAAAACCAAGTGGGTCTTGTTCAACAGACGTGTCTGCACAGCGCACTAAGCAAGCAGTACCATAGTACACGTAGCACCATTTGCAAAGATATCGAAGAAATTCAAAATTCGTCATTTTAGAGTCATCGTCAACTTACCCGACCTTCCCCATGACCCAAGCCATATAATCACTTCTGTCAGCAGCACAGCTGCTCCACCACCACGGGTACTGTGTCGCCTGGAAGTAAGAACGCTAGTAGCTTCATTTTGTTTCACCTCCACCGCGTCACTAAACGCGGTGTCCTGCGTGAGCGACCTGTTGCGAAGTTGATGCGGGCTGCGATAGCGCGAAGACATCAAACAATGGCCAGCGGCTGAGAATCCAGTGTCAGTGCACACGTGCGGGACATCACGCGACGCACGATGCGATGGCGCAGACGCGAGCAGGTGGTTTCATATTTTCGAGCGGATTGGACGCGGTTTGCCGTTTGGTGTTCAGCTTACAATGTATGAAACTTTGACAGAGCTGTTCAGGAACTTTTATACTGTGGGGGGAAAGGGAAATAAAATTAGCACTTAGTGACTTGTCGAAAGTCTTGGTGCAACTTAATTCATTGACATATTTCGGTACGTCATCATAAGAACATAGCTGTGCTAAAAATAAAAGGAACAATTGTAAATGAAATCGCTCAGAAAAACTATATGCACAATGGTCAGCGATTGTATTAATACATACAAAGAACGAGCCACACAGCTACGGAGCAGTGGGCACATATTACACTGAAAACGGCATTGATGCAACGGCTGACCATTGTGCATATAACTGTTCTGTTGCATTTCATATTGTACTTGTTACACTCTGATGACGATGTAGCGAAACATGTCAATAAATCAAATTGCAACCAAGACTTATCACAATTCATTAAGCGTAGATGGAAGCATATACAGGGTGTTACAAAAAGGTACTGCCAAACTTTCAGGAAACACTCCTCACACACGAAGAAAGAAAAGATGTTACGTGGACATATGTCCGGAAACGCTTACTTTCCATCTTAGAGCTCATTTTATTACTTCTCTTCAAATCACATTAATCATGGAATGGAAACACACAGCAACAGAACGTAGCAGGGTGACTTCAAACACTTTGTTACAGGAAATGTTCAAAATGTCCTCCGTTAGCGAGGATACATGCATCCACCCTCCGTCGCATGGAATCCCTGATGCGCTGATGCAGCCCTGGGGAATGGCGTATTGTATCACAGCCGTTTACAATACGAGCACGAAGAATCTCTACATTTGGAAACGGGATTGCGTAGACAAGAGCTTTCAAATGCCCCCATAAATGAAAGTCAAGAGGGTTGAGGTCAGGAGAGCGTGGAGACTATGGAATTGGTCCGGCTCTACCAATCCATCCGTCACCGAATCTGTTGTTGAGAAGCGTACGAACACTTCGACTGAAATGTGAGGAGCTCCATCGTGTATGAACCACATGTTGTGCCGTACTTATAAAGTCACATGTTCTAGCAGCAAAGGTAGACTATCCCGTATGAAATCATGATAACGTGCTCCATTGAGCGTAGGTGGAAGAACAATGGGCCCAATCAAGACATCACCAACAATGCCTGCCCAAACGTTCACAGAAAATCTGTGTTGATAACGTGATTGCTCAATTGCGTGCGGATTCTCGTCAGCCCACACATGTTGATTGTGAAAATTTACGATTTGATCACGTTGGAATGAAGCCTCATCTGTAAAGAGAACATTTGTACTGAAATGAGGATTGACACATTGTTGGATGAACCACTCGCAGAAGTGTACCCGTGGAGGCCAATCAGCTCCTGATAGCGCCTGCACACGGAAACAACTTGTTCTCCCGTAGCACTCTCCATACAGTGACGTGGTCAACGTTACCTTGTACAGCAGCAACTTCTCTGACGCTGACATTAGAGTTATCATCAACTGCATGAAGAATTGCCTCGTCCATTGCAGGTGTCCTCGTCGTTCTAGGTTTTCCCCAGTCGCGAGTCATAGGTTGGAATGTTCCGTGCTCCCTAGGACGCCGATCAATTGCTTCGAACGTCTTCCTGTCGGGACACCTTCGTTCTGGAAATCTGTCTCGATACAAACGTACCGCGCCACGGCTATTGCCCCGTGCTAATCCATAAATCAAATGGGCATCTGCCAACTCCACATTTGTAAACATTGCACTGACTGCAAAACCACGTTCGTGATGAACACTAACCTGTTGATGCTAGTACTGATGTGCTTGATGGTAGTACTGTAGAGCAATGAGTCGCATGTCAACACAAGCACCGAAGTCAACATAACCTTCCCTCAATTGGGACAACTGGCGGTGAATCGAGGAAGTACAGTACATACTGACGAAACTAAAATGAGATCTAACACGGAAATTAAGTGTTCCCGGACACATGTCCACATAACATCTTTTCCTTATTTGTGTGTGTGTGGAATGTTTCCTGAAAGTTTGGCCATAACTTTTTATAGCACCCTGTATATGTATCGAGTAAAGATAAAAGAAATAAAAGTTATAATAACCGTTTAATATCATACTGTGAATGCAAGGAAGTTGCCAAAGTAATTGGTACTGATGTAAGTACATATAACACATTTATTACGCATCGTATTTCATACTCTTTGTATAGAATTTTGTTCAAAATACAGTTTAAAGCTTTCCTTCACATTCAAGGATGCTCGCGATGAAGCATTACATCTTTTGTAAATTGTCATGCGGTTTTTGTATATTTTGGCGTACATCTTGGAAAAGTGCAACCTTAGTTTCATTGGTTGATACTAGATCACAGATGATGTGTAATATAGTTATAGCTTTCACGATACGTACTGCATTTTCTAGAATGGTTTCGACAGGTTTACGCAAATTCTAATTTTAGATGTTATACAGGATGATTTGGTGATGGTGTTCCAAGCTATCAGGGATGACGGAGAAAGGTAATATGAGCGAAAATCACTCTGGTACATTTGACGGTGACCCCTTCTGCTGCAAGCTCTTTGCATTCAGTATTCTGGGTGCAGATAATATGGCCGAAAACAAGAAAAAAATGTCCACTGAACATGTGCTCTAAAATGGTTACTGTAACGTGCTCATCAGTGCTACTAGTAAACAAATACTAATATCTCTTCAGATACCGTATGCATTTTAGAAACCATTCCTACTGGACAATTTTTTTCTTGTTTCTATCTATACTAACTCCTCCCAGATAACGGAAACCAAGGAGCTTGCAGTAGAAAAGGCCCAATGTCAGAGGTATTAGAACGATTGTCGAAAGGCGGGTCGTTTCCGATCCAGGGTCCTTTACTTCAAATTGAGTCAGTTAACCTTCCCCACCATCCTTGAAAGTTTGTAGCATCATCACAGAATCACCCTTTTGACCCAAAAGAACATTCTATCTTGCCCAAGATAATAGATTGTTGCGTCACCTACAGTCATTGCCCTTTCTGGCAAAAGCCTCATTAAATATTCCTTTAGAGGAAATGTTACACAGCCCTTCACAGTGGATCCGGGCAAAAATTCTTCTTTATTTTCAATCTTCCCATTTCTATTGCAAGTCGGAAGGGCCAGTCATCAAAAACATCTGCGCCCATCTCTTTGCCGTAGGAGCCTACATTCACCATAGTTTGCATCAGTGACAGCTAATAATACAATAGAAATGGATTTGTAGTGCATGGAACCAGTTTAATGAGTTTTTGATATGAATATGCTTCCCAGCAATACTTCCAAGACTGTTATGGAATTGCCGTCTGTCCCAAAAAATGTTGTCCACTTAGCTTTACAAACTTCTCCAACGATCATGGAAATACAGCAGTCATTTTTCAATTTTCTCAAAGAAAAAGCGAATTGGTGGAACTGCATTGGTTGAATTTAGTTGGCGAACATGTTTTATAGCGTCCACGATATAATCAAACATAGTAGGCAACATTCGAGTACACTTCTTGACTAGCAAAGATTGATACCTCAATTTTTTTTCATACAATCGATGAAATTCTTCATGAATGTGCTTCTTAAAACAAATAATATTAGTTTTACTCCTTTGTCGTAGACAACGTTTCTTCAGTGTTTGATGTTTAAGATACGAGTTTTCCATTGGAAATGGAAATGAGCGTTTGGCGTCATTGGCCGGGAGGCCCTTTACGGGGCAGGTCTGCCCGCCTTGGTGCAGGTCTTGTTACATTCGACGCCACATTGGGCCACCTGCGCGCCGCATGGGAATGAAATGATGTCTTTCGTCTGTCCATAAGGAATGTACTGTGCTGCCCGGAGTAACACGTATACTTCCACGAACTGTTCATGACTCAGCTGCTAAGGCAGTGCGCTTAGCGCCAGCGTGCTAAAATAAAATACTTTAACTTCTACAAAAAAAATTATTGAAAACTTTATCAGCGATCCTATATTAATATGATAATTAAAAACAGTCTTGATAGCAAATTTATTTTAATCGGAGCGACCGGTTTCAATCCTTAAGGATCATCTTCAGACTCCAGAAAGGCAGGTGGACTGATTGCAGTCAGTTCAGCGTGATCGATCGGCGCAGCCTGCTCCATGGAAGTCCATCTGCCGTTCTGGAGTCTGAAGATGATCCTTAATGGTTGAAACCGGTCACTCCGATTAAAAGAAATTTGCGATCAAGACTGTTTTTTAATTATCACTTTAACTTCTATTTTCTCCAAACTGTAGTGAGATAGGGCTTTCGTTCCGGCTCTGAAAACAATTTCGATATGATAGCTGGATTTAATAAGAAAAAAAAAAAAAAAAAAAAAAAAAAAAAAAAAAAAAAAAAAACCAACGTAAAGTAGGCCAGCGACCCCAAGCCGTCGACACACGGTATGATTTAGCTAACGTTGAAATGGCACTCAATGAGTTTTGTGACGTCACTTCCTGCTATTTCTCGTTGAGAAGCCATTCCGTCAAACAAAATAAATTCTGCGATATTTCGGCAACGTGCCACGTAAAGTAGAACCAATAGAAAGCAAGAACGCTCCCTACGTCACAAGCAAAAAGCAAGACGCCATACTGTAATTGTGTTCAGCAGAAGCCCAAATTCGGTGGGTTTTATGTTACACGCTGCACCCTACGAGTATACGCTGTTTTTAAGCACATGCACGTTGAAAGTCTCGAGATGAATAGTTATTGATACAAGTTGTAATAAAATGACTGGAAAAGTCATGATGGTGGTTGAAGAATTTTTGTTTTTAGTTATTTTCGCGTTACAGCTCGTGTGTAATGAGAGTAAGCCGTTTTAAAGTAACGACCCATTTAAGTTTCATGAAAACATGTCGTTCTAATTTAGATTTATTATATAATTAAGAATCAATAACATTTTGGGGAATAAAGGAGGGCATATTTGCCTGTGCATTTCAGCTTAACGTAGTTTGCTGAGGCACTGCACACAGGTTGAGCAGTAGAGCGGACATGGGTTGGGGTACCGCTATATTATTATTATTATTATTATTATTATTTTCACCTTCGCATTCTCTAAAAGGTTGTGGGAATTTCATAAGAAATTGATAAAAGTAATTTCTGTAATATTTGATGTTATGTAAATTTGAGGACGCTGTCAGAAGTGTGTGTGTGTGTGTGTGTGTCTGTATATGATTTCGTGAACTTTTATAAGCTGTCTTTCCTGAGTGGACTTTTATCATCCAATCTGGTCTTGTTACACGTTCACGATTATTAAAATTTTTATTTATTTAGACCACAGAGAGAACAACATGACTAGCGTGCGGCCAGGAAAAGAAATGTTCGTTTTAATAGAGCTAAGATACGAATTATACGCGCATTCTTTTTGTGAACGAATTCTCAAGTCAATAATTCCGACAACCGCCGATGGAGAGCGCAAAATCACAAGTAGATCGTACCGTGTGCCGGCGGCTCTGTGTCTGGCGACATGGGCTTATCCCCTCTGCGCGCACGTCAACGTTAGTTGCCTCGTCCCGTGTGTCGATGGCATTAGGATTTGAAGTACTGTACACAGCTCTTGGTCTTGCGGTAGCGTTCTCGCTTCCCGCGCACCAGGTCCGGGTTCGATTCCTGGCGCGGTCGGGGATTTTCTCTGCCTCGTCATGAGTGGGTGTTATGTATTCTTCATTATCATTGGTTCTCAAGTCGCCGAACTATAAAGGACTTGCAATAAGGCGTCCGAACTTCCCCGCACGGTGCCTCTCGGCCAACAGTGCCACACGATCATTTCATTTCATCACAATAACCAATACCAATATCGAAAGACTAAACACTTCATCATCAAGCTGTCATGCGAAACTATAAGACACGAAAAAGAAATGAATTTTGTGTGCCAATTAGTTCCCTCAGAATTGAATAAGAAGTATTATGTAATGATGAAAACACCCAAGTAAGTGAAACTTCCTGTCAGATTAAAACTGTGTGCTGGACCGAGATTCGAACTCGGGACTTTTGCCTTTCGGTAACAAGTGCTCTACCCACTGAGGTACCCAAGCACAACTCACAACCCGTCCTCACAATTTTACTTCCGCCAGTACCTTTTCTCCTACCTTCCGAACTTCACAGAAGCTCTTTGCTAACGTAAATAAGTGGTTTTTAATTTTTTAAAGGAGATGAAGGATCTTTACCCCAAAAGTAACACCAGTTTGTTGTAACTTTGTTTCATTAACATAATGTATTTTTTACAGCAAGAAACTTGGAAAACTCATTTCTGACATGCAGTTGGGTTGCGTATGTAGAACAGTGCGACCGCTTCGGGTGGGATCGCTTGCCTACTCGCACGATGCCACGTTTGCGTCAGACGAGACAAGGACCGTGCTGCCACCAGCACGCGGGGCTTGGCGGAAGCCGCTGAGTACGAAGAAATGCCCCTGGTGTAAGAGGTTGCATACCTCTCTTCCACTTGCAAACCAAACCTGGGTGGTTAAATTTTCTTTCTCTAGGTGGCTTTCGATACACTGCCTTCAGCCATATGCTACTGTATTAATGTAATAAAGTAATAACAGTGACAGGAGCCACATGTGAAACTCTCTAAATTTTCTGCCATGCAGCAGGGGGGTATGACAGACCATGGTACTAAGCTGTAAGATCTGTGTGATGTTTTCTGATCTGCTTTACCTAGAGTACGGTAAGTGTCGACAACATAATTATGTTTTAAAAAACTGCAAAAAAATATTTTCATTTGTGTGCAGTGCTCCTTGAGGTAACAAAAAATTCAGAAAACTATTTCTTAAATGTTGTTTTGTTCACAAACCCACAGCATAGTTTTAGCACATAATGAGAAAGCTGTTTGTTTTGTTTTGATTTTTCCTAGTTGTGCAGCATTCCTGACAAATCTGTAGATATACAGGGTTTTCCAAAAAAGATTAATCCAACTTCTACAATCATGAAGACAGAAACTTGCGGCAAATTTGAACTGCTGCATGTCTCCAGTGGAAAATGCAGGGTCCCCTGCTCACCCATTCATCAACCAATGTGCATTGAATTGAGGTGATGGTAAAAGCACTCCGTCTTCAGGACACGAGTGGCCTACCAGGACCATCTGACTGTCGTGTCATCCTCAGTGGAGGATGCGGATGGGGGGCGCGTGGGGTCAGCACACCACTCTCCCAGTCGTTATGATGGTATTCTTGACTGAAGCCGCTACTATTCGGTCGGGTAGCTCCTCAATTGGCATCATGAGCCTGTGTGCAAATGGCAACACCACATGGTGGCCTATATGGTCACCCATCCAAGTGTCGACCACGCCCGACAGTGCTTAACTTTGGTGATCTCACGGAAACCAGTGTATCCACTGCGGCAAGGCCATTGCCGAGGTGATGGTAACACAACAACAAAAGGTATTTTATGTACTCTGTTTCAACAGGTGCAGTTCGGTTACAATTGTATGTATATGATTTTTGTCAAGAGCTCAGCCTCAATAATATATTGGATGTAAGGGCCTTTTTTTTTTTGTTGGTGTTTGTCAGACTCAGTCTGTGTCCCTCCCCTAGCAACAACTCTGGCTGAACTGCAATGCTGGATAGCAACAGCAATGAATGCAGTAACCCTAGCCATGCTCACAAAATGAGTCCGGCTATATTCCAGATGTTTGTCATGCATTCGGTGAAGGACCCATTGAACACTTGTGAATGATAAATGAAAATGTTGGTCCTCAATGTAATTTTAAAAATCACCCCAAGATCATATGTGCAAACATGTAAAAGATATAATGTTAAAAATTTCGTGGCACTTTTGAAAATAAAAGCTTTGGCACCCTACAAGCAAGTTAAAATACATCCCAAGTTTCTACCTTCATGCACGTAGAAGATGTAGTCTTTGAAAATCAGATGGATCTTTTTTAATTACCCAGTACAATAACACAAGGAACTGTCTAACTAGTGCTTATTCTTGCAGGGTTCTCATGTCCTGCAAACAACCCATTCCCATACGGCGACCACTCGCGACACGCGTTCCCGGGCTCCTGCCGCCTGTTCATTATGTGCTTGCGAGATGGCTCACACAAGGTCGGTGGCTGTCCTCCTGGCTACGCCTTCAATGCAGAGTCCCGCAACTGTGAGGTGGCTACGGCTGTGCCGGGCTGCAGTGGTCGCATCCTGGGCTCATAATGGGACACTGGTTTGAAAATCGAAAGACAAGATGTTCTATGTTCTGCCAGGAAAAGTGCTTCTGTGTTCAGTCAGTCAGTCAGTAAGAGCTTGGTGGTCACTGCCTTCATACAGGTGAAGCTCTCAGTGTATCACCAGAGTCTGCTGTCACTGGCTGTACAATTGTTTCTCTAATTGTTTTCAACAAGAAACACCTTCTACTTTTACTTTTTCAGAGTTATGTAAGCCACTCTACAGTTCCACCTTTAAAACTAGTTTTGTTATTTTGTAAACAAAAATTGCATTTATTATGAATACGGACAACTATAAGGAAATATGTTTTCACCATTGATAACAGCTTAAAAATTCCTCTGTGCACAATTGCAAATGTCTGCCAGAGAAGATTTAAACCCACATCCCTACTGTTAGTCCAGAACACTCTTTCTAAATAACAACCTGGTGGATACCCCAAAGATTGAGTTGAACCTCTAATCTGCCTCTATTTGTTTCTTTCTTATACATCCTCTGCAGAAACTCTTCTACAATGACCAATTATCAGTACATAAGGAATTATATGTGGATAGCCTATGATATGTTTCAAGGCAAGAACTGATTACACACTTGGGGCAATTTTATGGAGTTGAACATTCACGTTGCCTCAGGAGTGTTTACCACATGGGGACCAGAATCTCGATCTGATAGCAACAGATAGGAATTTCTGCCATCCAACATATTGTGTGCCATAGTCAAGCTATTCTCTGCGCCATATAGTTCCTGCCAGATGTTGCTTCTGCTGCACAAGGAATGACACAGTGCGAACACTGCCGGATTGAAGCATTGCGTCATATTCCACTCTTAATATAAATATTGGATCCTTAAATTATTAAACCTAACCATCATATCAGAAAGGTATAAAGCTAAATAATTTATTTTGACTAAGGAAATAAATGTGGATGATAGAATTTCTCTGTCACTGGATTGACTGATTTCTTTATTAATTCATGAAACAATTTACATTGAATGGATTTCTTCATTCAAATCATTGAAAAATTTACAGCTTAAAATTAATTTCTTATGCAGTAGTTGTCAATGAATTTTCTTTCAATGTAATATCTAATTACATTTTACTTTGCAAATAATCTTTTAGTTTTATTTTAAACGAGCAGATAGTATCTATGTCTTTTATATGTTGTGGTAATTTATTATATAATTTGATGGCATTGTACAATAAACATTGCTGAGTTTTAACTTTATGTATTGTATTCAGGTGCAAATTATAGTTGTTTCTAGTTCCATAATAGTGTAATAAACAATTTTTAACACAGAAGTAAACATTTTTTTTTAACACGCATAACACTCTGAAGAATATATTCACAAGGGAATGCATTTAAAAAAGCTCCAGGCAATGAGCCTTGCTGCACTCTGGGTAATTATATGTATTTCTCTTTTTTGCAGTCTGTATATAGCTTTAATATTTTTCCTAGTCATTCCTCAAAGAATTTCAACATAACTAATTGACTGAGAAATAAATCTTATTTAGGTAATGTATCAAGATAATAACTGTAGTATCTTTCATTGGGATCTTTCTTATATATAGGAGCATTGAGTGAACTGAATACCATTACAAAATGTCCTTTGTGTAGTTCATTGTATTTTTACTACCCTCTCGATGAAACCTTGATATTAGCTGTGCTTACATCATTGATATTTTTAAATCCAAGCACTGTATTATGTGGGACTACTTTGAAGTTTTTGTTCTATGCCTTCCTGTCCACTAACAGAAAGTACATTTGAGAAATGTTACATGAATTACAGGGCACTATTTCTGATTAGGCCCATCTTCTTAACAGATGAAACTGCAGATGGTGAAATGTATCCAGGTAGGAGATGGATAGACATGCGAATACAATGAAACTTGTGAACTCCATAAAGAGTATGATCTTTATTTATGAAGCAGCTGCAGTGCTTTGTTGTGATTCTCAGCAGTTGAAATTAGTATACAGTTTTATTCAGTTTGATTGCTGGGTCATTTTGCTCCAAATTAGTAATGGATATCAAAATGATTCTACCAGAAATAATAGTGTATACACTTGGAAAAATGATTTTGCTTCTGCCATAATTCTTGTTATATCCTCCTTTATTCTCTGTTACTGAGGCTATGTATTACGAAAATCCTAATATAAAATGGTCCAGTTACTGGAGATAATCTTGTAAGTAAGCTATGGAAAATTATAATCCTCTTGAGTGGTCAAGATAACATGAATATCCCCAAGTAAAAATGATTAGTTAGTGAGGCAAACACAAATTACACCAAGGTAAAACATTCCCTGACTTAATGACGTGGTGTTCGCAAAAGGCTTTCTTCAGACCATCAAAAATTCAAAATTATGGACAGTATAATAGACAAAGAAGTATTCCCCAGTAAAATTCACTAAACGCATCAGTCACCAGTTTCAAAAGTTTATTAGGTAATTGGTTACTGTTTTGATAAATTAATTCTGCACAAACATTACATTAAATGTGCAATATTTCATCAGTTATACATATTTATTAAAAGATACAGTATAATTAGGTACAAGGTATTTACTTACATATCATCAGCTACTTATTTCTTTCCAAGAAGTCATATCCTGAACAGAAGGATTTTTCCACCAAAAGTGAGAGTACATTATTCTAGAGAAAGTTGAATTGGTCAGCATTACAATCAGGAAGTGCAATTCCCACTACCGTTGACTCAAACACTTCAAAAGCAACACTCAGAACCTGTGTTTCTTTCTGATGAGGAGAAAAGATGAAAAGGTTGGACCAGTGGGAGACAGTTTGGGAGGAAAAGGGGGAAGGGGGCAATGGGTCTTTCAGGAATCAGACCACAAGGGACTACCTTTCAAGAACAGGAATGCAGATCAAACTGAAAGCAATTCCCACATGACATGGTTCGAAGTGACCTACTCTCTATTCAGTCTCATTCAATCATTTCCTATAGTCGCCTTTAATAAAGAACCTGTGATACCAAAAACTAGGATTTTTTGAGCTACTGTCAGCTGTTCTGATAGTTGCACCTCCCAAAGGTAAGTACTGGACAGTTCATCTATGTCTTTACAAATTAACACATATCTGAGTGGAATTTTCCTCTTGACTGCTTCAAAAAAGCTTTTTAATTGTATATTTCAACACTTCTTGAGGTAACAAGATACTGGAGAGGTTTATTTATATAATATTTCTTTCTAGTGTTGTGTTTGTAAAAGGCACCAACGATAATATACACTACTGACCATTAAAATTACTAAACCAAGAAGAAATGCAGATGATAAATGGGTATTCATTAGAAAAATGTATTATACTAGACTTGCCACGTGATTTCATTTTCACGCAATTTGGGTGCATAGATCCTGAGAAATCAGTACCCAGAACAACCACCTCTGGCCGTAATAATGGCCTTGATACACCTGGGCATTGAGTCAAACAGACGTTGGATGGCAAGTACAGGTACAGCTGCCCATGCAGCTTCAACACGATACCACAGTTCATCAAGGGTAGTGACTGGTGTATTGTGACGAGCCAGTTGCTCGGCCACCATTGACCAGACATTTTCAATTGGTGAAAGATCTGGAGAATGTGCTGGACAGGGCAGAAATCAAACATTTTCTGTATCCAGAAAGGCCCGTACAGGACCTGCAACATGCGGTCGTGCATTATCCTGCTGAAATGTAGGGTTTCGCAGGGATAGAATAAGGGGTAGAGCCACGGGTCGCAACGCATCTGAAATGTAACGTACACTGTTCAAAGTGCCACCAATGCGAACAAGAGGTGACTGAGACATGTAACCAGTGGCGCCCCATACCATCACGCCGGGTGATACGCCAGTATGGCGATGACGAATACACGCTTCCAATGTGTGTTCACTGTTATGTCGCCAAACAGGGTTGCGATCATCATGATGCTGTAAACAGAACCTGTATTCATCCAAAAAAATTACGTTTTGCCATTGGTGCACCCAGGTTCGTCGTTGAGTACATCATCACAGGTGCTCCTGTTTGTGATGCAGTGTCAAGGGTAACCGCAGCCAAGGTCTCCAAGCTGATAGTCCATGCTGTTGCAAACGTCGTTGAAGTTTTCATGCAGATGGTCGTTGTCTTGCAAATGTCCCCATCTGTTGACTCAGGGATCGAGACGTGGGTGCATGATCTGTTACAGCCATGAAGATAAGATGCCTGTTATCTTGACTGTTAGTGATACAAGGCCATTGGGATCCAGCACGGTGTTCCGTATTACCCTCCTGAACCCAAAGATTCCACATTCTGCTAACAGTTATTGGATCTCGACCAATGTGAGGAGCAACGTCGCGATACGATAAACCGCAATCGTGATAGGCTACAATCCGACCTTTATCAAAGTCAGATATGTGATGGTACGCATTTCTCCTCCTTACACGAGGCATCACAACAACGCTTCACCAGGCAACGCTGGTCAACTGCTGTTTGTGTATGAGAAATCGGTTGGAAACTTTGCTTATGCCAGCACGTTGTAGGTGTCGCCACTGGCGCCAATCTTCTGTGCATGCTCTGAAAAGCTATACATTTGCATATGACAGCATCTTCTTCCTGTCGGTTAAATTTCGCATCTGTAGCATGTCATCTTCGTGGTGTAGCAATTTTAATGGCCAGTAGTGTAGTTCATTTTTCTATAATTCCTTGGTATTCACTCAGCAGTGCCAGGAAAAGAAAGAAAAAGGGAAGGAAAACAGCATCGACATTTTGACATGAAATATTATTTCAAGTATCACCACATACTGGATGTGATTCTATACTCAGTTTTAAATTTGTTACAGTTTCACTTTGCAATATATACTGACATACTATTTAATTTTTTACTTCAAGATATTCTTTAACACTGTAAGAGCAAATATAGATCAGATGACTCTTCAATTTCCTTTTAAAAAGAGAAATACGTTCTATCATCTTTATATGCTGTGGTAAACTGTTGTACAGAATGTTTCCAGCATTAATAAGTTCTTTGTCTTTTAATTTTAGCCTATGTCTCTCTATATGACAGTCATTTTTTCTTGTATTATGTTCATGATATTAATTTTACATAGACACACACACACACACACATATACTGGCACCACTGTTAAAATTTTTAGTTCTCTGGATTTATTTCTGCAGGATTCTCTAGGTGATACTTTTGCAATGCATTGTATGGCTCTCTTTTGTGATCTTAATACCCTTTGTGTGCACATTTGTAGCATTTACCCAAACCAGGATGCTGCATGAGAGGTGCGAATGGACTTGCCCATAATACATTGTTTGTTGAGTATGTCTGTTTACCGACTTTGACAGTTTTCTCATCAGGAACATGCTTGAACCTATTTTGCTGCGAAATGTATTTTTAGAAAAAGTTTTTATACTTGATTTCAGATTCCTAGAAAATTACATCACTTTTCCATGTAATTGCCAATGGTGATGTTCTGCTAAGTTTATCATCTCCTCAACCTACAAGCTTTCTGCCTGGCAACTGAACCAGTTGTCACCAATGGTGATGAGCTTGCCAACTTCAGTCCCTGGTCCACAAGGACATTGTTCCAGGCACAAGAAGAGATGTGTGTGTTACTGAAAATTTAACTGAGAACCTCATGGGTCACATAGTGAATCAGTTACTTTTACCAAATGCCTGATGACCATTTTTACAAATATTGATATTTGTAAGGTACAAACGTTCCCAACAGAAATGATAAATCTTATCCTTCGCAAGTGCACTGTAGTTGAGGAGGACTATCCCAGATGGAAGTTTCCAGTGAAAGCTACTTCATTTTGGTGAGCATTTTGCACTACATTGATCCACACATGAAGCCAGCCAAATAAATTCACTTTCCACCCCAGAAAATGGTAGACATCATTTTTTACTTTGAGTTACTTGCATTTTCTTTGGTTTGGTGAAGCTGAATGATGCTACTACAATGACAGTTGTTCTGATTCCGCAGTGTCATAGGATATCCTCATCTCACCACTGCTATAATGTGAGAAAATAAATCATCTTGCCAATAGTGATCCAAAAATGTTAATTTGCCTGATGATGTTCACTCTTTATTTTGCTCAGTAAGCATTCTCTGTGCCCAACTTGCATATACTTTATGATAGATATCTAAGCTTTTCCTTCATAGCTAAGATAATAGTGGTGCATCCAGCATGAGCAAATTCATCAGCAAAAGCACCAGTCATCAGTCACCAACAATATCACACATTTTTGGTCCACTTGCTGCAAAATTTATTGGATCTGGATACTGAGACTGCCCCTCTGCTCCTTATCATGTGCATCTGTATGGCTACTTCTACAGTACAATCTTGACACCGTTGTCTAACTTCTCCTTCAAGCATTATTGTAAGCCAATAAGCTTGGTACAATGTCTGATGCACTCCGGGCAGTTGTGGATCCTTTTGTATATAAAAATTAAATTACAGCATACAGTTCGGAACTGGCAAGGGCAATGACTTTCAAAGCCATTGTTATTTCTTTTACCCACAGGTAAATACTTACTAAATCAAAACAATGGCTTATGAGGCTTGATTGACAAAAAATGACACCCATACCCAGGGGCAAAGGGTGGCACACTTCACACTTTTAAAGTATTCCAAATAAACTAAATACAGGAAAGAAATATCAACAGGTCATTTTTGAACATTTATTCCATGTCTCCCGTTATCATCCTCATTCCCAGCCCGCCCTAGTGATATCTTACTCAAAAAGTATGTTAACACGAATAGAGTCATTTTTACAAAAATTTTGCTTGAAATTTCTTTACATGTTTCCGAATTATGATTTTATGTCATTCTTTTCCACGTCTACACTCAGCCACAGGTGTTCTAGTGGTGCCTTTAAGCCACAGTAATGTTTTCCCAATAGCAAGTGTAACGCCTCTCAAGTTTGGTAGTAAGTGCTTCAGGGGTGTTGCAGAGATATGCTGATACTAATGTGTCACTGTCCAGTATTATGAAAAGGATAAAGACAGCTATACACTTACACTTTTGAACAAAAGGCCTCTTTGCCAGTTAGAAAATGCACATACATTCACACAAGCACAACTCACACACACATGAGCACTCTCTCTGGACCCTGAGGCCAGCCTCAGCAGCCAGTGATAGTGGTCATATGTGTGTCTTTTCTAATTGAGTAGAAGACCTTTTGGCCAAAAGCTTAAATGTATATCAGTCTTTTCCTTGTGGCTGTCTTCAACTCATTGTCTGCTCTATATGGTGATAAGTAATCTACCCTTTTCACAATACTGCTGTTATTCCATCCTGGACCTCCCACTGAGTTATGCTTCTATTCCAGCATATTCTCACTACCATTCCCACCATCACCCTGATAAGGGGTAGATGGTTCTTATCACCATACTGCATCATTTCAGATGGTAAGTGGAATGTGTACCAAGTTTGGTTGAAACTGATCCAGTGGTTTATGAGACATACATACAGAGATGATTATAATTCTATAGATGGTACATTATTTATGCGTAGTGTGATTAGCAGACAAACTATGATAACATATCCTCCGTATGCTCCCCGTGCATTTGATGTGATGTAGATCTTTGGATTAATTAATACTTTAATACAACATTTTCCTTTCCTTTTCATAAATTAGAAATAAGATGAACTATTAATGCTCTATAACTGTTACTTCTCTATCAAAATATTATAATAATGCCTTGGACAATGCCCATAAAATCCAGACTGGATGATATTTTACACATAATTAATTATCTTACTTGAAATTTCATAAACTGAACTATGACTTTTACATTTGTTACTTTATTATTTTCTTTATTTCAAAAGAGAATGCAAGAACAATTTGAGTATCTTTATATTATTTATGTTTTTGTCTTACAGTGAACTATTTCGTTCCCTCTTTTGAACCGATTGAGTCAATTTGTTACATTTAAATCATAATTAACACATATTTTTGTCTACATATACTGGGTAATCTGCTTGTTTCCACTCTCCATAGTAGAAATGTCATTATCTGTGGCTGCTTTCTGTTTCTCTTCTTGATTTTGTTCTGTCACCTGAGCTGTCACTTTTAAAAAAAATTTCAGATCCTAAGATTTCATTTGTACAACTTTTGTAAAATGTACAAATACATATCCCAATAATAAACTACTTATGGATCAATGGGCATTCTAGATAATTTAAAGAGTTTTATTTTTGTTTGCAATGACTGTATGATGCTTTCGCTATCCTAATACAGAACTGTAGTTTTTTCCCAAAATAAGTTATATGATATTATAAGTAACTTGAATTTAGTAGTAGCATTAGGTACATGGTAAACTTCAACTGAGTCAACATCCTCTTACATGACCTATATTATTCTTATTGGATCATTAATAAGATTAAATATTTTTTGTTACATTAAAAACAAAGATTCCAAGACTTACCAAGCGGGAAAGCGCCGGCAGACAGGCACAATGAACAAAACACACAAACACACACACAGAATTACTATCTTTCGCAACCGATGGTTGCTTCTTCAGGAAAGAGGGAAGGAGAGGGAAAGACGAAAGGATGTGGGTTTTAAGGGAGAGGGTAAGGAGTCATTCCAATCCCGGGAGCGGAAAGACTTCCCTTAGGGGGAAAAAAGGACAGGTGTACACTCACACACACACACATATCCATCCGCACATACACAGACACAAGCAGACATATTTAAAAGAAGTTTCTTTCTATTTTTTATATATAACCATACCTCATGGTCTGGTAATCCATTTACCAATAAATAAACACAGACTTATTTAACTTCAATTTATGAGCAGGAAAATGTGTAACTTAACTAAAAAAGCGAATGGATAGTAGCATCTCTCAGTGGCTGTTTTTATCACACTCTTGGAGTAAATTTACATTAAAATCATATTGTGTTCTTTAGTCCTAAAACTGGTTTGATGCAGTTCCTCACACTAGTCTATCCCGTGCAAGCATTCTTACCTCTGTGTAACTTCTGTACAACAAATATCCACTTCAACTTGCTTTTTGTACACAAGCCATTGTCTCCCTCTGCAATTATAAGCTTTCACAGTTCCTTCCACTTTTTAGTCACTTTGTGCCATAAATTTCTTTTCTCCATAATTGGATTCTGTACCTTCTCATTAGTAATCTGATCTACTCATCTAATGTTCAGCATTCTTCTACAGCACCAAATTTAAAAAAGTTTCTGCTCTCTTATTGTCTGAACTTTTTATCATCCATGTCATCCATGTTTCACTTCTGAACAAGATTGCACCCCTGACAAATAAATATCTTCAAAAAAGACTGCCTAACATTTAAATTTATATTCAATATTTAGAAATTTCTCCTTACCAGAAATGCCTAACTTGTTGTTGCCAGTGTGCATTTTATACCATCTTTAATGTGGTCATTGTCAGTTATTTTGTTGTCCAAATTGTAAACATCACCTGCTCATGTCTCATTTCCTGATGTAACTCCTTAGCATCATCTGATTTAATAAGGCTATATTCTGTCACCTATGGTTTACTCTTGCTGACATTCATCTGACAATCTCATTTCAAGATATGTACCATTCCGTATAACTGATCTTCCAAGTCTTTTGCCATCTCTGAGAGAATTAAAATGCCCCTGGCAAACCACAAAGTTGTTATTTGTTCTCCGAGAACTTAATTCCCTTTCCAAATATCCCATTCATTTCCTTTGCTGCTTGCTCAATGCACAGACTGAATAACACTGAGGATACGCTGCAACCTTGGCTCACTCCCTTTGCAACTACTGTTTCCTTTTCATGTCCTTTGACACTTACAAATCCAGTCTGATTTCTGTACAAGTTGTTGATAACCTTTCCCCACCTGTATTTTATCCCTGCTTCAGTATGTATTTTAGTCAATACTGTCAAAAGTTTTTTCTAATCTACAAATGTTGTACATATAAGTTTGACTTTCTTCAGTCAGTCTCCTAAGGCAGACTGAATGGGAAATATTGCACTGCATGTACCTACATTTCAGTGGAACCCAAATTGATTTAGCTGAGCTTGGCTTGTACCAGTTCTTCCATTCACTCATGTCAGTATTTTGCATCCATGACTTTACTAAACAGATGGTTTGGTAACATTTGCCCATCTTGTTTGTATATTGAATTATTAAAGGGTATTGTGCCTGTCTCATATGCATAACTCTCTACATATTCCTTTCACTTTTTAGCTTCCCCTTCTTGGCTTAGTAGTGGCTTACCACCTGAGCTCTTAATATCTGTTCAAATGCTTCTCTTTTCCACAAAGGTCTCTTTAATTATCTTAAAGGTGGCATCTTATACACAGAAATTCTATCTGAAATATTCCGAAGTCTCTAGGTTTCTTCCACATAGACAACATTACTGCATAACTGTAGAAATAAGTGTTTGCAATGATTAAATTGCGCTCTGTGCAAAATTATACGAGGTGGCTTTCCCTATCATTCCTTATCTCATATCTGTATTGTTCAGCTATCATTCTTTCTCATTTTCCTACAACTGAATGGAGGAAGCAAGCAAAAAAGCTGTAGGGGATGTGTAATTTCCTCGTGCCTCCCACCAGTGTTTTTGCTACTCCCGGGTTTTGGATGATACTGTTTGCTGTGTAAATGAAGACAAAAGAATAAGCCAGGAGTTATCTGTCATTGTGTGTATAGAGAGTTGAACCATCATACAAACAAACTCAGGCTCTGATATAAGTCACCAGCTCACTGCTTAAGCATCTGGTATCGTAAAATGTCTGAAAGTGGGTCTTAATTTTGTATTATGTTTGTCGTTGCTCTAGTTTGAATGAAATTTTGATACATGTCAAAGCAGTAAAAATCTTAATGTTGTCTCCTAATGACTTTGTTAAATGTTTAACGTAAGTATTGGTATCAAATCTCACTAAACAGTTGGTTTCATTTGACTTTACTTTTATTAAACCTATGTACAAAATATGAAAAGGATAGATTGCTACCCACTGTAAATATGACGCATAGAGTTGCTAACATGTACAACAGAAAGACTGTTACACACTGAACTTTGGCCAAAGCCTTCTTCAGGAAAGAAAGAAAAATGCACACATTCACATACATAGGTACATCTCACATGCGCATGACTGCTACCTCCATCCGCTCTAACCAGACTGCAACTTGAGTTGAATGAAAACAGCAACCCTAAGTGGGGCAGTGAAGATGGAGAAATAGTAGGGTACGAGTGGAGGGGTGGAGGTGGGTGGGAGGGTGGGGGGTGGGTGGGTGGGGGGGGGGGGGGGGGAGTGAGCGCTGTCTGGTGAAGCGGACTAGGAGTGTAAGGTAAGGTGGAGGGACAAGACTGCCAGGTACAGGGTCACGAGGCTGTGAGGGTGTGGGGGGTGGCTGGTAATGGAGAGCGGAAATGGAGAGGTGCAGAGAGAAGAGAGGAAGAAAACTGCTTTCATGGGTGTCCTTGCCATGTCATACACCACCTCTGTTGCAATCACTGCACAGCTTCTTGTATGAGTATGCCCACCAATCGGCTGTCCTCCAGAGTGAATGGCCACTACCAAACTGTGACCAAGAGCAAAGTGGACCACCCTGAGGCACAATATGCAGCTGAACATAACATGATTGATTTCAATGGTTGCTTTACAAAGCGGACCATTTGGATCCTCCCCTCCACCACGCACTTTTCTGAAGTGCACAGATAAGTATTATCATTACAACATTATCTCCTCTCCTGAAATTATTCCCACATCATCATATGATAAACTTCTGTCCCCACACCCTCCACCTGACAGTTTCCATCTCCTGTCCTTTCACCTCCTATCAATTCATGTCTCCTCAGCATCACTGTGTGTTGCTCTCTGTCAATGAATCCACCAGTCTTTTCCCTTCTCTTCTCCTCTCTCTGTTTCCCCCAACCCCACCCAAAGATGCGTCTAGCATGCTTGTCCTGCAGCTTTCTAGTTCCTGCATGCTCCCCCCAATTGTACCTGCTAACCCTCCACCTTCCCTGCCTCACTCAGTACGGCTGCTTTCTTTCAACGCAACAACTGCTGTCTGGCCAGAGTGGCAGAAGATAGTGATCATCTGTGCATGAGATGTGCCTGCCTGTGTGTCTTCTGTTTTCTTTCTTTTCTGAGGAAGGCTTTGGTTGAAAGCTCAGTGTGCAACAGTCTTTTTGTTGTGCCTGTGTGCAACTCAATGTGTCATCTTTTTCATAATTGTTGATATTTCAATCTTTCCAGTGTATATACAAAATATTAAGAATTATCAAATAAGTGTCCAAAAATAGCAGTATTTCATGGTACGGTGGCATGCTTTTGGAAATTCTGCTGGGGGCTTAGAATCTCCTCAGTCTGATCCTATCATTATCAGAAGAGTTAGCTCTATTTGTCTTAGAATGGAAGATTATTTACAATCAATCTTTCTGGATTCAAACAGGGAAAGATATATTTTAATAACAGCTAGTGATGTGCCTTGTCTTGGTTTTGCCGGGGCTAAATATTGAACTTATTTTATGCAGTCTTAGGAATAGCCAACAGTGATATGAGAATAAATGTTTTGAAAATGAAGCTGCATATTAATTGTTCAGAGTTAAAGGGTTGTTAGTGCAAATAAACAACAGTGCCACAATGTGACATCTTGAAAGTTATGAAGAGAAGGCATAAAAAAACATATTTTCATCAAGAAAGAAGATAGTCTGGTCAAGAGCACTTGTCTTGGTCTGGAAATGCCTTTCATGCACTGAAGAAGGAGGAAGTTGGTGATAGGTGAAGTCAGTACATAGAATGTGACAAAGTTTCGTATCTCAAAGCAGCTGTTTGTCACTGACTCCCACGAAGAATATGCTGATGAATGTCATGCAACAAACTAAATGTTTCTTGTTTTGCCCGACAGCTTACAACAAACTTGTCATAAGATCATGGTAATATTTTCCATTAACTTTCTCATATTTACAGGAGTCAATACCACAGTCAGTTTTTTGTTCATTCACTTTAAGTTGTGTGAAACAACAATCAAACTAGCCTCAGCAGCCATGTGAATATTTTTACTCACTCTCTGGGTTTGAGTGATTTCATTTACATACTTTTTCAGCCTTTTTGGTTATACATGAACCATGACTGGGACTGCCAACTTTGTTGAGACAAATAATGAGGTGAATAAAAAGTATATTTCTAAAAATGAACTATTTTTAAACTTTTTATTTACTTCAATACAAATCTTTCATACTTCAGACGCTAAATGAAGGATATGGGGAAAAAATATAATGGTAAACCACATTAGCTGTGAATTGAGATATTCAATTCGAAAAATTTTAAAAACTATTTCATACATAAGTTATTAATATTTTATTATTTGTGCAACTGGTACTCATTGTACAACATCTTAAGCACACAAATCAATGGAAAAAATACAAACTTTGAGTTAATAATGTTCAAAACTCTAGCTTTCCTAGCTGTGGTGAACATATTATGTGGCATACCATTGTTTTCCTGCAACAAACACAGGACAGCTGAAGATTCTCACATTTCGTCTGCAGATGCATCTACAAACTCATCCTCATTTGTAGATGTCTTCTTAGTTTTTATTGCTTTGTAGAATTTGTGATACACAGGTGGTATCTAGTTCATTGCAGATATGAGGTCTTGTTTGTTCTTCAAGTCAATCGGAACTGACCTGGAATACTTCTTTTGAAGATTGATTCCTTCTAAGGTTGTAGAGTGACCTCGTTTGTGAAAAGTGACTTTCTGCCATTCTTCCCCATGAATGTATTTGATATGAACAAGATTCCTGGGTCATCTGCATTGAGGAGGAGCTGTACAGCATCTCACAACAACACCTTGTTCCCTTCTGCTGAGATATTCTTTTGACTAAATGTAGATCTCATGTCACTGATGCATACAAAATCTTCTGATGACATAACATGGACACAAAATGTTCGCCTTTGGCCACTCTTCTACAGGATGCCCACCCAGTCTTGGGGTCGTATACAAACTGCAAATGTCGGCGAACATACTGCTCCACAACAGCAAAATCTCAATCACTCAGTAACATATAATGCTCAGGAAATAGGAAGTGGTGCTCAATGGTGGAAAATCTTCTTTGGCTATAAGTAGCATCTGAACAAACACAATGTTCCAGTTTTTGTTTTGCCCAGAGCAGTTGTCTGACATTGCAATCAACACATTCCCTCATATCTTGTGACTTTCAAAATAGTTCGGTAAGCAGCTGCTTATTTCCTCTGAATCCCTTGGTGCTACCATTTCATCTCATGCAAAGAAATGACCTGGTGACAAATTACAGGGATGAATGCTGAAGTTATGTCTCCACAGTTTCCTCTTATAGAACATTGGACCTGTGGAGAGTTTAGGAGTGGGCAATGATGGTTGTGGATTGAAAGTTATTATATGAATGTCTTTATTAAAAAAAAAAAAATAAATAAACAACCCCTGCCTTCTCTGTTTGACCTCTTATATTATCTTGACCTGCCTGGGCTTTTCTGAGATGTAACTCCTTCTGTACATTTATTTCTCTTAATTTTTCCAGGCCATTTTTTGCTTCTATCAGTTGAATTTCATTTGAATCACATGTTGGGCAAGTATCTGATTTTGGCAGTTTGAATGAAATATTGAAATCTTGAATGAAAATTCGATAATACTTGTCAAAAGATACAGGCTTTACTTTGATATCAGGACAGTATTCATCTTTATAATGGTTGTAGCAACTTGTATGGAATATTCCATCGACACATAGAATTTTTCACCATTATCTTTTCTATTGTAGTGACTTTTGTATTTTGGAATACCTTCTACATGTTTTTTGACAAAATGTATGTCTTCAGCCGAGTAGGCATGTGATCTGTTCTTGTGTTTGCCTCTTCTATCTTCTGATGGAGTAGTAGTCCCTGTCCACATTTTGGATTGTATGTTTTCTACTCTACGCCTGTTTGTGGTGCAAACCATGGATGGTTAAAAATGCAACTTTACAGACATCAGTACTTCTGCTGTCCTTTATAAACTGTATCATACAGTGTTGTTATGCCTGCTAATTTCATTGCCTGTATATCTTCTTTTTATGGGTTCTAGTTGCATGGAACCAAATAAATACACATTTTGTATATTGAAGTCCCAAATGTTCCAGAATGGCTTGTTTATACTTTGTACAAGCTTCTTACCAATGCATTCAAAACACTTTTTAGAACATTTACAGGAAGGTCCTACTAAATTTCTCGCCCACTGTACCTTATTTTGTAGTATTTCAAGTCCACTATTCCTTGCAAGTTTATTCTGTTGTTGTTTGTTCACTAGCTTTTTTCCCTTTTTCTTGATGTTTTCATTGTGACGTCTTTATTCCCAGGGTCAGTTCTGTTGCGCTCCTCTTCATTCTATTATAAATATTTTTGTATGGATAGTGTAATATTAAAAGAGTGCTGTTAACCAATAAAACTTCATCAATGATAAGATGAATAAAATGGTAACACACAAATACAAGAATATTTCTTTTTGTGAACATCACATGATTTAGCAAATAACAACATGATGTGAAGAACAAAGCTTACTTGACTTGCAATAGAATTAATATCAGTAGAATCTTCCATCTCCTCGTTTAAATCAATATCTGGATCATTAATGTCATAAAAACAGACAGAATCACTGGAATCACCAAACAATTAACTTAAAATTACAAAAATATCATAGCTTCCCTCACTGCAATCTGCTGCTGCCTTCATTTTGAATTTGTGTGTTACCTTTGTTTCTCACCAGCGTATGTTTGTTCCCACAGAAACAAATCAACATTGTGCTGCCATTTGTCATCAATAAGATGAACTCGTTACACCACCTAGTGTAGATCATGGTTACCATTGTCTTACTGTACTTGGTTTGAAAAAATGGTGTTATATTATACATTTATGTTTATTTTTTAAAACAATAACTTCTTTATTTAAATTTATTGAAGTTCTGTCTCCATCTTCTCACTGGCATACACTCATTACCGATAATTCTTTTTCAGTAAATGGCAGAATGAACTGTATGAGAAGTATATCAGCTTTTTAATTTTTTAATTATTTGATGACTTAAACACTTGCTTTTAAGCATATACTGCCACTTGTTGGAAGATGGTATTTTTTGTGAGAAATATTTGTCATCATCTTTAATGAATAAAGTTTCATAACATGAATTATCCTTGCCAATACTGTGCACTGGATTGTATTTGTCTTGCAGGTAAATTTTTATCCAGTCAGAAGATTTCTTCCATTCCTACACCACTGAGAATTTTGACATTCTTATGCAAACAATATGTCGACTATTAAGAAAACGGCTATTTCTAAATATGATTGAAAAACTGAACAAAAAGCTACTTATTGGCACTCAATAAAAACCAAATATCAGAACAGCAGTAACAGTGATGCTGGGCAACAACAGTGCGCAGTTAACAATAACACTTTAAAAATGGTAAAATGATTGACTGTTTCCATTGATAACTGAATGTGCTGAAAAGTGTCAACTGTTTTCATTCAGTTACTCCCACAGACTGGTTTCACTTGAAAGAAGTGAATAATTCAACCGATACGTAAAACTACAACCAAATTAATCGACTGTTTTCCAACAACAGACTACATTACAACTTTTTCAACCTTGTATTCACTGGTTCTGGCTGTAGATGCCCTTTCATATGGCATTGGGAAGTGCTGGTGCATAGGAACAGTGATGATACAGGGCAACTGGTTGCCTTCCATCGAATGTGCTGACATCCACTCAAGACAACTACTCACAGATAGAAAAGGAGCCTTAGTGATTGTCTTTGCCATGCTTATCATCTTTGGAATTAATCTCACATTAACTATGGACAACAAACTACTGGTGGCACATTTTGGGTCACGATTCAGTCTTCCAGAAATGACAGCACAACACCACCAGCATTGGGCACTTTTCCCCAGCCTTACAATTATGCTGTTAAATACAAGCCCACAGCACAACATGCAAATGCGGACACTCTATCTTGTCTACCGGCTGGACCAGACCTGGCATCTGATCAGCAGGAAATCTCACAATCCAGATAGATATGGAATGGAGATGAACTGTGGATGGATTTGCCACTAAGGATGTGTGAAATTGCTACAGACATGCACCACAACTCAATCTTCTGATGAGTCATGCACCGTATGCGTCATGGCTGACCCATGTACTTTACAGAGAACAATAATCAGGGCTCTGAGTCTGGGCTGACCTCTAACATTGTCTGTCAGTAGTCCTGACAGAGACAGATACTATGTCATCATACTGGCTGCTCTGTGGCCTCAAGTTTTACAGCTAATGCATTGTGCTCTGGAGAATGCCACAGATCAAAGCTCTAGCACAATGACACACTTACAGGCCAGGTCTAAACAAGGACGTCGATGCTATGGGGAGCAGGTATCCTGATGCTGCCCAGCATTAGGCAGTACCTACCCAGTCCTCAACCACCGGTTGAGAGCACCAGCTTATCAACCAACTCTGCCACTGGTCCACCCTGACCTCAAAAGCCCCCTTATCCAGTTTCTCAAATGCACCAGTGTAACTTATACTCCAGAACAGCAGTAACAGTTTACAAGGGTACGGGCAGACTTTTCAACCATGGTCAACAATGCTCATGTTGCCACATTTCACCACGATGTCAGATGCACCTGGTTCCTAACACCAGCCAATGGGCTTAAATGCTGAGACATCAGGTTCGCCTTCTGAAACATTGTCCAGGACACTTCCAGCCCTATGCGCCCATTTCGTGGGGAGGGATATGGTATCCCAACCTGGTGACTTTGAAAGCTTATCAGAAGGCATGGAACTCAATCTCAGCAGGTAGACAGCATTGTTACAGCTATGAGCACTAGCACTGCCATGTCGCACACTGGCCCACAATGTCACGCCCACCTCACCGGCTAATCAGTGCTTGTGGCAGAAATATAAAACTCGCCATGCTGGGGCTCCACCTTCAGTGGTGTGTTCATCTCACATTTGTGTTGCTACTTGTCATGCAATGCTATTCTTGGTTATCTGTTTTGCTATGGCTCAGGCTACTCTCTCAGAATTACTTATTTGACTTACTTATTTCTGTAGTGATGTCTCCACTTGGCCATTTCTTCAGTCTGTTCTTTGTCTTTCTACACTCGTAATCCACTGTTGATGCCTCAGGCTTATCAGCCTGACTTCAGTGAGCCATTCCTGAGCTTCCATCAAAGTCTGGTCAGAATAGTAAATGGTTCAGATAGGAGTAGCGGGAATCAACTAGCCCAGAATCAATCATAAGAGAGGTATCAAAAACTATTTGGTTATGATAATGAATTTGTTTGTTATGTTGATGAGTGAACTACCTAATATGAAAATTTTTGAACTGGTGAGTTTCGTGGGCTGGAGATTACATTTAGTGAAAGTTAAACCATGCTGAAAGAAAGTAATAGGGGTTACACGTGTTGAAAAGTGGGTGGCAGATGTCATGGTAGCTACAGAAACAGACATGGTAGAGAGAATGAAGACACTTGAATTAAATGTGAGGAGACGGAGAAGGAAACAAAATTTGCTCTGAACTATTCTAAGGAATGGTACAGTGATTGTAGAACGACTGGGCTCACAGTCATGAGAACAGAAGTAACTAATTTGCACAGTGAGATAAGTTGGGAAACAGATGCAAAGGGTAGAAAGGCTCAACAAAAGATAAATATTTGATATGAGAACCTGAAGAGTGTTTCTGTGTAACCAGCACGCACAATGCTGTAATGCTAGGATTTCCAATGGTATAGTGGCCAGGCACTAGAATAACCAAACTAGAGAAAAAGATCTGGCTCAATAAATTCTGCTCTGTATCTAACTGCATCATGAAACGATAATAAAATTATGGATATTTTGGCAGGGTGATTGCATGTGGTGTTCATACTGATGAATCCTGCCTTCAATAGTAGCCAAAACATTGATAGTTTTTCACATAAAAGATGCAGTCACACATCCACAAGAATCTTACTGCAATGAACTCTGGCTGTGAATGTTCACATTCACAAATATCAAGCTCTTGACTTCCTGACTGCACGCTAGGACTGCTTTGAGAAAGGTGTGAGTGAAGAGGCCAAAGTCACATTCATGAAGAACCATTTGGTGGAACGGTTTCAGAGCAGGCCTAACCAAAAAACTAGTTCAATGATTTTGCCATCATTGAGTCAGGTTTTTTAAATTTATGTTGCTGCCAACTACAGAAATTAGTCTGCAAAATGAATCTTGATATAGTCCAAAATCAGGGTGAGGAGCACGAAAGAGTTTTGTCAATGTTTCTATTAAAAACGTGGCAGAAGGACATTATGACAACTTCTATGAAAGTACACTGTGTGATCAAAAGTATCCAGACACCTGGCTGAAAATGACTTAAAAGTTTGTGGTGCTCTCCATCGGTAATGATGGAATTCAATATGGTGTTGGCCCACCCTTAGCCTTGCTGACAGATCCCACTCTTGCAGGCATACATTCAATCAAGTGCTGGAGGGTTTCTTGGGGAATGGCAGCCCATTCTTCACAGAGTGCTACACTGAGGAAAGGTACTGATGTCAGCCAGTGAGATCTGGCATAAAACCGGTGTTCCAAAACACCCCAAAGGTATTCTATAGGATTCAGGTCAGGACTATGCACAGGTCAGTCCAGTACAGGGATGTTATTGTCGTGTAACCACTCTGCCACAGGCCGTGCATTATGAACAGGTGCTTGATCTTGCTGAAAGATGCAATCGCCATCCCTGGATTGCTCTTCAACAGTGGGAAGCAAGAAGGTGCTTAAAACATGGTGTGATAGTGCCACACAAAACAAGGGGTGCAAACCCCCTCCATGAAAAATATGACCACACCATAACACCACCGCCTCCAAATTTTACTGTTGGCACAACACTACTCTGGCAGATGCCATTCACTGGGTTTTCACCATACCCACAACCTGCCATTGGACTGCTACATTGTGTACCGTGATTCATCACTCCACACAACATTTATCCACTGTTCAATCGTCCAATGTTTACGGTCTCCTTGCACCAAGCGAGGCGTCATTTGGTATTTACCGGCATAATGTGTGGCTTAAGAGCAGCTGCTCAACAATGAAATCCAAGTTTTCTCACCTCTCACCTAACTGTCATAGTACCTGCAGTGGATCCTGATGCAGTTTGGAATTCCTGTGTGATAGTCTGAATAGATGTCTGCCTATTACACATTATGACCCTCTTCAACTGTCGGTGGTCTCTGTCAATCAACAGACAAGGTTGACCTGTACGCTTTTGTGCTGTACGTGTCCCTTCACATTTCCACTACACTATCACACTGGAAATATTGGACCAAGGGATGCTTAGGAGTGTGGGAATCTTGTGCACAGACGTATGGTACAAGTGACACCCAATCACCTGACCATGTTCAAAGTCTGTGTGTTCCCCAGAGTGCCCCATTCTGCTCTCTCACAATGTCTAAAGACAACTGAGGTCGCCGATACGGACTGCATGGCAGTAGGTGGCAGCACAATGCACCTAATATGAAAAACATAAGTTTTTGGGGGTGTCCAGATACTTTTGATCACATAGTGTATGACCTCCACAATAAAAATACTGCTTTTTCAGTGCTACAAACTTCCTGGTAGTTCTTACATTGAAATAAGCTTACTTTTTAAAGACACACACAATATGCTTTTTATTTGTTCCATTTGCTAATTGCTGGTAACATATACTTATTATTATTACTTTTGCTGTCACAAACTGCCGCTCCATTTTGTTAAGTGAAATACTAATTCTGTGCTTTGTTACATTAAATATAAATTATGTGAGAGGCTCTGCACTGGCTCTGCTTATGGTACCTTTGTACCGCTCAAGACATGCTTTGTTATTCAAGTGACAAGTGGGACAATACAAACCCTATTTTAATATGTTAGTGTTGTGATTTTGGCATGGTTTCATGTATTTTTTTTATTGCGTGACATGGAATGCTGTACACACTCACTTGAAATTGGAATGGCAGCTGTAATTATGTGTATGAGTGTGATAGTATTTGTGATTTGTAATAATGCTCACCTAAAATTTCAAGAGATTTGTATGTAACACATATTTCTTTTCATGAACCTCAGTTCATAACTGATGTATAGTTTCTCTCCAGTTGCTTGAAAATGTGGAATCTTCTAATATATAAAGAGCGATGAGTGGTACTTACCATTTACCATGTTTAATAGCCGAAAGCAATGTTGACAGAAATCTCAGCACTGACGAGTGAGTTACATCAATTATTACAGCAGATATTACTCAACTTTTCTACAAATTCAATGGAGATAATTTTTACTTTAATCAACAAGATTGAACAATCTCTATGAACTTGCAACATACATGCAACATAAATGTCCACAACTTGTTTTATAATTGAAATACACGATTGTAGTTCCATCATAGGTAGCATGGAGAAGTACAGAGGAGCCTAGCTTAATGAGCACCTCCCACAATGTGCAATTCGCATAAAAAAAAGAAAAAAAAACCACACATACACTAACTTAATGAGCGATGTTTTGCATAATGAGTGATGAGAATTTAGTGTGACATCATCAGCCAATTTAGTGCGATGTCGACAGCCGTTCTTGTGTGGTGGGGGAAACGTTGAACAATATGAACACCTTACACCTTCCACTGTCAGCAGTGGCATATGAACAGTGTCTTTAGTATATACTGCAGTCTGGGTTTAGTGCTCTTTCTGCTATCATCTTAGTGCAGCTTGTGATCACACATTTTTCTAAACTTGAGTCCACACAGTGTTTTCCTGTGAGCAAATTTTAATAACTTTCATATAAATGTCCCCAAAGATGAAACTGCAAGAAGATGACCATAAGAGAAAGAAAATGACCTTAGAAATGAAACATAAAAAAACTTCCAAGTTGCTTGTAGATTCTGAGGGTTATCTGCCGCAACAGGTTTTTAATTGTGACAAGACAGTTATATTCTGGAAAAGGATGACAAAGCATTCCTTTATAACAGCAGAGGAGAATACATTGCCCAGTCACAAGCAAACTGTAAAGTGTGAGATTGTCTTTATATCTCACACTGCTATTCTGTGCCAATGCAAGCCGTGATTTGAAAATTAAACTGTTGGTTGTTTACTATTCAGAAACTCCACAAGCCTTCAAGAAGCATGAAGTCCCTAAGAGCAGGTTAAATAGGAAGTGCATATTATATGAAGGGCTTATTTCAATAGTGGTACAAGTCAATTTTTGTTCATTTTGAGATACAGAGTCCTAAAGTTCAATGAGCACGCAAAAATCTGCACTTGAGATACCAGAAATATTCAAGCATATGGCTTCTTGGTAGAGATGAATCTTTCTTTATGTTTATTTGGATCATTAATTTCAGAAGCATTATAGGCAGAAAAGTGGAGGTAATGGACTTGTACCACTTTTGAAATAAGCCCTTCATATGTACATATATATAATTTTATCTGAATAAATAATATGAATAAGATAAAACTTCTGGACTTTCTCTGCCAGGAACGCATCATATTTTACATTAATTTATACGGAAAACATTGTTTCGTGTAACAAGCATTTCATACTATGAGTAAGATTCTGGAACAAAGTATGCTCACTATGTGAGGTTCCACTGTATCTTTTTTCAATTTTGTTTATCGATGGTGACTGTTTTCTGATAGCTGTGACCATTTGCAAACCATCAGTATCATAAGTGTGACACTACAGGCTGTGTACAAAAACTGCCCCTGCAGTGTGGATCAAAGTGGCACAATGGCTGACTCAACTACAGTAAACAGATTACACAGGACAGACATTAGAATTCTCTAATACACATTCTAGTTGTCTATTTACTGTTGTTCAGTCGGCCATAGTGTTCCTCCAAACGTCACTGTGCAGGAGCAGTTTTCGTACATAGTGTAACGTTCCCTCTTTCTATTTATTTAGGTTTGATTTGTTTGATTGTTATTCTTTATTTCTATTATTCGGAATCCTTTTTTTTTATTAAATTGAGCCTGAAACTTACGTAATAAATACTTCGCGTGAAGTACGATTTGCAGCATAAACAAAAATTAATTTCGGAAATGTAATCCACTAAATATTAAAAGTAAAGCTTTTGAACAACGCGCGTGACTGACTAGATACATTCAGAGGGTACGTACATTCGCGTGCGAGTGGTTGCGGTCTGATGAGAAATTTTCATTGTGAAATAATTTCGTCGTAACACACTCGGAGATTGCGAACGTACATTCAGAGTAGAGGCACGTACGTTCTATCATTCCCCGTGGCCTGGGTAAAAGAATGGCAATTATTTAAATCTAAGAGTATTTCTTTTGCATCGGACTAGTATTTTTATAAGAAAAAGAAGATTGCAGGTTCTGAATGTCTCGGCAAAACGAATCGGAAGTAATTTTAGCGGCCACGAAAGGAAAGTAGAGAGCACAATCACGTACCTCTATTGTTGAGCAGCGCCGTTTTGAAGATCTTCGGTTCCATCTAAAACTCGCCTTCTCTGCTTAACGTAAATACTCCATAGGCATGGGAATAAGGCTTGTTGTGCGATGAAAATAATATAAAACACATCTTGCGTCTTTTAACTCATTCATTTACCACACACACACACACACACACTAGTAATTAGACAGTACGACATCCCACCAGCCCATCAGAACAAAAAGTAGTCGTTCATACAAGAAATAAAAAACGAAGGGCGAAATTGTTCCTATGTCTCTCAAAGATAAAAAGTTTACCAGATATTTCTCTGGTGTGTCACTGGAACAATTTTTCAGCACCTCTGCGATTAAATCACAATATTTTCAGTTCCTTTACAATAGGCTATCATCATTGTCACAATTGTGATACGTATGGTTTGAAAATGGACACAGGTGTCTGAAACTAGCTACCACCAGGAAATAAATGCAACTTATGATGGAACTACAACCATTCATTTCAATTTTGTTCTCTGTTACATGACAATTTGTGTCCAGTCATACAACCAATGCCTTTACAAATGGAGAAATAATGATCAAAACAATTCCACATTTGTGTACAATACGTACGTTATAATTGTAGTGGACAGATGGCTTGAAGCAATCCTGACAACATTACCTGATATTTTGTTCAGGCATATAGTGGTGGCATTATTAAGTCCTTCCCATTTAGGGACAGTAATGCTCATCCTCATGGATCTCTGTTATTGACTTGACAGGACAGAAAAAATGGATATCTCTTGTTATTTCAGTATGCTCCTTGGGCTTAAATTCTCCTGTTTATGTCTGGGATTTGCCTTGATGCCATACTACAGGTAGACCAACCCATTTCACCACTCTTACAAAGAAAATATCACTCATCAATAATCAGACTGTATTCATATCACACAGCATAGTAGTAGTAACAGTATTAGTAGAAGAAGAATGAGAAAACAAACACAGTTTGTTTGTACATGTCACAACAACTTATTCCACTGCAGAAGAACACAGTAATTTATCCATAAAAGAGGAAGCTTCATTTCTGTACTGAACAACTACAGATTTTGTAGTGACAACAAACACATGAACTCTTTGTAGAAATATGACTGTTAACAGTGAACAAAAAAATTTAAATAAAAATGGAACTGGCATTTCTTCTGAACGTGAGAATACGTCACATTTCTTGAGTAATTTGTCAAAGAATTTGAGGTTTATAGAATCCACATGTTAATTGCTCATCAGCTTCAGTTGATTGAAAATTATCTACATCTACATATATACTATGCAAGCCAATATACAGTTCATGATGGACATTACATTGTACTACTGGTAGTGATTCACTTTCCTGTTCCACTCACAAATGGAATGAGGGAAAAATGACAATCTGTGTTTCCTATGATCTCTTATTTCTCTTATCTTTTCTTCACATAAGATTTATGTTGGTGGTAGCAGGATTATTCAGCAGTCCATCTAGCACAGCACTTCCGTGCATAGAGGCGGAGCGGAAAGGAAGCATGGGAGGAGTGAGAACTGCACATGCACAGCAGAAGAGAGCAGACAAACAAATTCCACGTTGCTGAACTGTATTGCTACAGACAACAGTCAGGCTCGTTTGCCTGCAGTACATTCTATTATATGTACAAATCTATGACATGAATAATAAATATTAAAACCAATTTTGATCAATCGTCATGAGAGAAATATTAATTCATGTCGTGACGACGTTGCATCCACTGCTCCACAGATTTACTCTGCATGATGTCGGGAGAGAGAACAGCTGACACAGCTTTTTTCTCAAAATGACAATTGTCTAACAAAAGGTAACTGAAACTGCATGCAATAATTAACATTTATTGTGATTGGAAGTGCATTATAGGTAAAAATTTAATACAAATGTGTGTAAGGTGTGTATGTGTTTAACTATAGTTAAGTGTAATCACTGCATGTGAAAAAGAATTAACGGCAGAAACGACTAATGTGAAAGACCATAGTAAAAATTGTCAGTATGTTGTCACACTTTTTGTTGTTAACAGGCATTATGATTGTAAACTAGCGTGTTTGATATTATTGGGAGGGACCGCATTTATAATCCTTTGAACAAGCAAACAATTAACCATTATCTGCGAATAACTTGATGGAATGCTGACCGACAACATCGAAAACCACCAATATCTCAACAAGTAACAGTTACTGTCATTTGATGGCCTTATCCAGTTCATGCCTTGAAAATGAAAGAGGTTTACATGGGGGAATATCGGACTTCTGATGAATTCATCCGGCTGCATTCCTGCATGTTATGAAAGCATACAACATGATGGGAGAAGCTTAACTTTTCCTTGGGCAATATTTTGAACGTTATAGTCTGCATAGCTAAAAGGATGTTGTTGTTGTTGTTGTTGTGGTCTTCAGTGCAGGGACTGGTTTGATGCAGCTCTCCATGCTACTATATCCTGTGCAAGCTTCTTCATCTTCCAGTATCTACTGCAACCAACACCCTTCTGAATCTCCTTAGTGTATTCATCTCTTGGTCTCCCTCCACGCTGCCCTCCAATACTAAATTGATAATCCCTTATCCCTTGATGCCTCAGAACATGTCCTACCAACCGATCCCTTCTTCTAGTCACGTTGTGCCACAAATTTCTCCCCCCCCCCCCCCCCCCCCCCCCCCTGCCCTCCCCAATTCTATTCAGTACCTCCTCATTAGTTATGTGATCTATCCATCTAATTCCAGCATTCTTCTGTAGCACCACATTTCGAAAGCTTCTGCTCTCTTCTTGTCTAAACTATTTATCATCCACGTTTCACTTTCATACATGGACACACATGCAAATACTTTCAGAAACGACTTCCTGACACTTAAATCTATACTCGATGTTAATAAATTTCTCATCTTCAGAAACGCTTTCCTTGCCATTGACAGTCTATATTTTATATCCTCTCTATTTTGATCATCATCAGTTGTTTTGCTCCCCAAATAGCAAAACTTATTTAATACTCTAAATGTCTCATTTCCTAATATCATCACCAGATTTAATTCAACTACATTCCATTATCCTCATTTTGTTTTTGTTGATGTTCATCTGCACTGGGCTGAAGCTAGCTAATGCCCTACCAAAAAGTCTCACAACCCTTCCTACTACAAATTAAAAGATCAGCTAAAAAGAATTCTAATTGAAAACCCTTTTTATTCCCTTGATGAGTATTATATTTGTATGAAAAGTGTTTCATAAGTACGTCAAGCTCATCGTTTTAAGTAACCTACAACTAATATAATGTTGATAAAAAAAATATTTTAATATCGTGATTGTATACTGCCAGACGTAAAATCCATCAAAATGTAAAATTTATTAATACAAACAAATCTTTAGTTTGTAATTTATAAACTGACGTATTCAGAAGAATAATCTGTATGATGTCCTGAAACTGTATTATTTCTAGGGATTGTATTTGATTATTCAATGTTGAATAAATATTATTATTATCATTTTATATCCTTCTTTCAAGGCACTGTCCATTCCGTTCGACTGCTCTTCCAGGTCCTTTGCTGTCTCTGACAGAATTACAATGTCATCGACAAACCTCAAAGTTTTTATTTCTTCTCCATGCATTTTAATTCCTACTGCAAATTTTTCTTTTGTTTCCTTTACTGCTTGCTCAATATACAGATTGAATAACATCGGGGATAGGCTACAACCCTGTCTCACTCCATTCCCAACCACTGCTTCCCTATCATGCCCCTCGACTCTTATTACTGCCTCTGGTTTTTGTACAAATTGTAAATAGCCTTTTCCTCCCTGTATTTTACCCCTGCCACCTTCAGAATTTGAGAGAGATTGTTCCAGTCAACATTGTCAAAGGCTTTCTCTAAATCTGCAAATGCTAGAAATGTAGGTTTGTCTTTCATTCATCTATCTTCTAAGATAAGCTGTAGGGTCTGTATTGCCTCACATATTTCAACATGTCTATGGAATCCAAACTGATCTTCCCTGAGTTCGGCTTCTACCAGTTTTTCCATTTGTCTGTAAAGAATTCATGTTAGTATTTTGCAGCTGTGACTTATTAAACTGATAGTTCGGTAATTTTCACACCTGCTTTCTTTGGGATTGGAATTATTATATTTTTCTTGAAGTCTGATGGTATTTCACCTGTCTCATACATCTTGCTCACCAGATGGTAGAGCTTTGTCAGGACTGGCTCTCCCAAGGCTGTCAGTAGTTCTAATGGAATGTTGTCTACTCCGGGGGCCTTGTTTCGACTCAGGTCTTTTAGTGCTCTGTCAAACTCTTCACGCGGTATCGTATCTCCCATTTCATCTTCATCTACATCCTCTTCCATTTCAATAATACTGTCCTCAAGTACATCGCCCTTGTATAGACCCTCTATATACTCCTTCCACCTTTCTGCTTTCCCTTCTTTGCTTGGAACTGGGTTTCCATCTGAGCTCATGATATTTATACAAGTGGCTCTCTTTTCTCCAAAGGTATCTTTAATTTTCCTGTAGGCAGTATCTATCTTGACCCTAGTCAGATAAGCCTCTACATACTTAAATTTGTCCTCTGGCCATCCCTGCGTAGCCATTCTGTACTTCCTGTCGATCTCATTTTTGAGACGTTTGTACTCCTTTTTGCCTGTTTTATTTACTGCATTTTTATATTTTCTCCTTTCATCAACTAAATTCAATATTTCTTCTGTTACCCAATGATTTCTACTAGCCCTCGTCTTTTTACCTGCTTGACCCTCTGCTTCTTTCACTACTTCATCCCTCAGAGCTACCCATTCTTCTACTGTATTTCTTTCCCCCATTCCTGTCAATTGTTCCCTTATGCTCTCCCCGAAACTCTGTACAACCTCTGGTTTAGTCAGTTTATCCAGGCCTCATCTCCTTGAAATCCCACATTTTTGCAGTTTCTTCAGTTTTAATCTATACGAGGGTCGGTCAAAAAGTAATGCCTCCCATTTTTTTTTTCTACTTAAAAAAATTAAGTTAAGTGAAAAATCTGAATTTGGCTTCATTCGTCAAACCTTCTTCTGCAATCCACTGCAGTAGTAACTTTCTGTGTCAACAGGTGGCAGCACAGCAGAAGTTTGTAAGATGGCCGACATCGATGTTTGTTTGAGACAGCGTTGTGTTATTGAATTCTTGAATGCAGAAGGTGAAACGCCCATACGCATTCATGAAAGACTGAAGAAGGTGTATGGTGTTGTGACAGTGGATGTCAGCACTGTTAGATGATGGGTTCATCGTTGTAAGGAAGCTGAAGGGCAAACACCGTTGACTGACGAAAAGCAGAGCGGCAGGCCGGTGAGTGCAGAAGACTCCACACAACATTCAGCAAGTTGATGACATCATTCGTGGTGACCGTCGGGTGACTGCAGATGAAGTGTGTCGCATTATTTCTCTTAGTAAAGGCAGTGTGATCACGATTATTAAACAATTGGTGTACTCAAAAGTTTGTGCACGGTTGGCTCCAAGAATGTTAACCGATCAGAATAAAGAGGCAAGGAAAACAATAGCCTCCCAACACTTGCAGCGCTTCGGTTTGGAGGGAGATGAGTTTCTGAAAAAAATTTTGACCGGCGACGAAACATGGGTGCATTTTTTTGAACCCGAATCAAAGAGGCAGTCAATGGAGGGCGTCACACAAGCTCGCCGAGGAAGAAAAAATTGAAAACTGTGCGATCGGCAGGGAAAGTTATGGCAACAGTTTCCTGGGATACGGAGGTTGTGATTCTGGTTGATTTTTTGGAGCAGGGATGCACAATAAATTCTGTTCAATACGTCACAACCCTCAAAAAACTTAAAGCACGTCTTCAGCGAGTTCGCCCAACAAAATCAATGGCAGATGTTCTTCTTTTGCATGACAATGCAAGACCACACACCAGTCGTCACACCTCTGACGAGATTGTCAAAATTGGATGGGAAGTTTTGCCTCATCCCCCATACAGCCCTGACCTGGCACCATCAGACTTCCATCTGTACGGGCCACTAAAAGAAGCTCATCGTGGGATTCATTTTGAAGATGAGGAGGCCGTCAAAACATCCGTGCGTCAATGGCTTAGGAAGCAGAGCTGTGATTTTTACCGTGCTGGGATACATGCCCTTGTTCAAAGATGGACCAAAACTGTAGGGATGGGCGGAGATTACATTGAAAAATGACAAAATGATCCTCAATGTTGTGGTTTTCAACCTATGTAATTGCATTTAAATTTCCTGACAATTAAACGTAGAAAAAAAATAGGAGGCATTACTTTTTGACTGACCCTCGTAGTTCATAACCAATAGATTGTGGTCAAGAGTCCACATCTGCCCCTGGAAATGTCTTACAATTTAAAACTTGGTTCCTAAATTTCTGTCTTACCATTATATAATCTATCTGATACCTACTAGTATCTCAAGGATTCTTCCATGTATACAACCTTCTTTTATGATTCTTGAACCAAGTGTTAGCTTTGATTAAGTTATGTTCTGTGCAAAATTCTTGAACCAGTTGGCACACACGTTTTAAACCATGAGTCTTTAAAGCTAAGAAATATTGTTAATGTGTTACAAAGTCTATACGTAGTAACATTGTCACTTCTATCTGAGTCAGTTTGTGAACAATTTGATTGTAAATTTATGATGATATGTTCAAGGTTTATATCCATTATCACTTCCCTGTCAAATTCTTCTTTCTGAAGCTTTTCTGCATGCCGCACAGATAGTGCGCACACTACAGGCGAAATGTCTATTGCCTCATTATCTATTGTCTCATGCACAAGCGATTTACTGTGTGTTATCTTGAATGTTTTGTTTTTTCTTCCACATAGCCTTAAAAACTTTTGTCCAAATTAATTGTATGGGACTACACTAAGAGTGACATGGGGGTAAATGCAAAACTATGTGACCCCATTCATGTGCAAGGAAGTCACATTTGTACATTCTGTCACGTGACTTGTATAAATTAACGAGCTGCAGGAGATTGGCCAGAGTCTGGTTTATACGGTGCTTAATATTTTTATTTTTCACCCAGGGAAAAATACCCACTTTTCTAGTGTTTGTACTTAGTGTTTTCTGTGTAACAGTTGAATTATTATTGGCAATGACAGACTTCGAAGCAAAGGTATGGCAAGTATTGTGAATCACATCACAAAATGGCAGCGTTCGTTTCCAAATGGTAATCACTGCTGTTTTTCTTACACGTAAATATAAGATTATTCTCAGAAACAAAATCAAAAGAAGAGTCAGCATGCAGAATAATTATCCGAGAACCTATTCCTATGAGAACTTTAAAACTGCCAGTACCATCACTCATTTTCCAGCAGATTTTCTTTTAATGATTCTATTTGAGCCATGTTTCATCAAAGTAATACACTGCTGAACTACTTCCTTGTCGGGCATTCATCATTCACTTTAAAACATCGCTGTTAAAACCATCCATTTGTGTTTCGGGTTTCTTGCGATTTTGATGCTTTCCAGGTGACACGAAACCAACTGTTTCTACAGTTCCTACAGCTCTGGCACTTTTGTTTACAATTCTTTTTACAGTTTTCTTGCCAACACCGCATGGTTCTGCAGTCGATTCTTGTGTTTTCAAATGTCAACAGTAGGAGACCTGCTTTCAAATTCACATTTGAAAAAGTTATAAATGCGGTAAATAATCCGCCTCGCCTGCATGTTAAGCAATTCACATATATTGCAGTCACCTGATTTGCGAAATTCTTGCCCTCTAGCTGTATCTCTGTGCTAGCCACCCTGAAAGAGACTGAATATTATTGGCTGCCAGTGGAAAGCAGAGGTTGATGCGCAGAATGACTGAAAATTGGGCCGCCTTCTTACATGATGTGAGCTTTAGTGTTTTGATCAAACCTACTGATAACACATTAGCAAATCACGACCTCAGTGTCTTCCTTTTAAGTGACCTTGTGGGGATCCCAAGCACTCAAGCAGTAGTCTTACAAGTGTTTTGTACATTATCTCCTGTACAAGTAAGTTACACTTTCTTAGAATTCTCCCAATAAATTGGAGTCAATCATTTGCCTTCTCTATCACTGACATGATATGCTTGTTTCATTTCAGGTTTCGTTGCAATATTGGACCTAGACATGTAATTGACATGCCTGTGTCAAGTAGCACGCCATTAATACAGTATTCGAGTATATACAATTGGTTTTACTACTCAACTGCATTAAATTTCTTTTTTCACATTTAGGGCAAACTGCCTTGTATTATACAAAATAGAAATTCTATCCAAGTCATCCTGTCCTATCCTCCCATAGTCACTTAGAGACGACACTCTCCTGTACATTACAGTATCATCAGCAACCAGTCACAGATTGCTGCCCATGCTATCTGTCAGATCATTTATGTTGTGATCTAAATAGAAAAGAACAGTCTTCAGTATATCATTCTGTCCCTGAAAGTGTATAATCACACGAATAACAGCAGAGAAAATTAAATTTAGTCTTTACATAATGCATTATGTCTCGTCTGAATTAATAATATAGTATCGCCAGAAATTGAGAGGTTTATACCAAATAAACTAACAAACGATGGAGCTGATCCTCCCTGGTACACAAAACGGGTTAGAACACTGTTGCAGACACAACATGTCAAATTTAAACAGACGCAAAATCCCCAAGATTGGCTATCCTTTACAGAAGCTCGAAATTTAGTGTGAAGTTCAATGGGAGACGCCTATAACACTTTCCACAACGAAACTTTGTCTTGAAACCTGGCAGAAAATCCAAAGACATTCTGGTCGTATGTGAAGTATGGTAGCGGCAAGACACAATCAATGCCTTCTCAGCATGATAACAATGGAGATACTATCGAATACAGTGCTGCCAAAGCAGATTTACTAAACACAGCCTTCTGAAATGCCTTCACAAAAGAAGACAAAGTAAATATTCCAGAAATCGAATCGAGAACAGCTGCCAACATGAGTAAATTAGAAATAAATATTAAATATCCTCAGAATAGTGAAGCAACTCAAATCACTTAATAAAAGCAAATCGTCTGGTCCAGACTGTATACCAATTAGGTTCCTTTCGGACTATGCTGATGCATTAGCTCCATACCTAACAATCATGAAAGATCCGTACCCAAAGACTGGAAAGTTGCAACAGGTCACACCAATATTCAAGAAAGGTAGTAGAAGTAATCCACTAAATTACAGGCCCATATCGTTAATGTCGATATGCAGCAGGATTTTGCAACATACACTCCTGGAAATTGAAATAAGAACACCGTGAATTCATTGTCCCAGGAAGGGGAAACTTTATTGACACATTCCTGGGGTCAGATACATCACATGATCACACTGACAGAACCACAGGCACATAGACACAGGCAACAGAGCATGCACAATGTCGGCACTAGTACAGTGTATATCCACCTTTCGCAGCAATGCAGGCTGCTATTCTCCCATGGAGACGATCGTAGAGATGCTGGATGCAGTCCTGTGGAACGGCTTGCCATGCCATTTCCACCTGGCACCTCAGTTGGACCAGCGTTCGTGCTGGACGTGCAGACCGCGTGAGACGACGCTTCATCCAGTCCCAAACATGCTCAATGGGGGACAGATCCGGAGATCTTGCTGGTCAGGGTAGTTGACTTACACCTTCTAGAGCACGTTGGGTGGCACGGGATACATGCGGACGTGCATTGTCCTGTTGGAACAGCAAGTTCCCTTGCCGGTCTAGGAATGGTAGAACGATGGGTTCGATGACGGTTTGGATGTACCGTGCACTATTCAGTGTCCCCTCGACGATCACCAGAGGTGTACGGCCAGTGTAGGAGATCGCTCCCCACACCATGATGCCGGGTGTTGGCCCTGTGTGCCTCGGTCGTATGCAGTCCTGATTGTGGCGCTCACCTGCACGGCGCCAAACACGCATACGACCATCATTGGCACCAAGGCAGAAGCGACTCTCATCGCTGAAGACGACATGTCTCCATTCGTCGCTCCATTCACGCCTGTCGCGACACCACTGGAGGCGGGCTGCACGATGTTGGGGCGTGAGCGGAAGACGGCCTAACGGTGTGTGGGACTGTAGCCCAGCTTCATGGAGACGGTTGTGAATGGTCCTCGCCGATACCCCAGGAGCAACAGTGTCCCTAATTTGCTGGGAAGTGGCGGTGCGGTCCCCTACGGCACTGCGTAGGATACTACGGTCTTGGCGTGCAACCGTGCGTCGCTGCGGTCCGGTCCCAGGTCGACGGGCACGTGCACCTTCCGCCGACCACTGGCGACAACATCGATGTACTGTGGAGACCTCACGCCCCACGTGTTGAGCAATTCGGCGGTACGTCCACCCGGCCTCCTGCATGCCCACTATACGCCCTCGCTCAAAGTCCGTCAACTGGACATACGGTTCACGTCCACGCTGTCGCGGCATGCTAGCAGTGTTAAAGACTGCGATGGAGCTCTGTATGCCACGGCAAACTGGCTGACACTGACGGCGGCGGTGCACAAATGCTGCGCAGCTAGCGCCATTCGTTGGCCAACACCGCGGTTCTTGGTGTGTCCGCTGTGCCGTGCGTGTGATCATTGCTTGTACAGCCCTCTCGCAGTGTCCGGAGCAAGTATGGTGGGTGTGACACACCGGTGTCAATGTGTTCTTTTTTCCATTTCCAGGAGTGTATATTGTCTTCGAACATTATGAATTACCTCGAAGGAAACGGTCTATTGGCACACAGTCAACATGGGTTTAGAAAACATTGTTCCTGTGAAACACAACTAGCTCTTTATTCACATGAAGTGCTGAGTATATTGACGAGGGATTTCAGATCGATTTCGTATTCCTGGATTTCCGGAAGTCTTTTGACACTGTACCAGACAAGCGGTTTGTAATGAAATTGTGTGCTTATGGAAAATCGTCTCAGTTATGTGACTGGATTTGCGATTTTCTGTCAGAGAGGTCACAGTTCGTAGTAATTAATGAAAAGGCATCGAGTAAAATAGAAGTGATTTCAAGCCTCCCCCAAGGTAGAGTTATAGGTCCTTTGCTGTTCCTTATCTATATAAATGATTTGGGAGACAATCTGAGCAGCTGTCTTCAGTTGTTTGCAGATGACGCTGTCGTTTATTGACTAATAAAGTCATCAGAAGATCAAAACAAATTGCAAAACAATTTAGAAGAAATATCAAAATGGTGCGAAAAGTGGCAGTTGACCTTAAATAACGAAAAGTGTGAGGTTATCTCGTTAAACTTCAGTTACACGATAAATCTGTCTAATCTTAAAGCCGTAAATTCAATTAAATACCTAGGTATTGCAATTACGAACAACTTAAATTGAAAAGAACAAACAGAAAATGTTGTGGGGAAGGCTAACCAAAGGCTGTGTTTTATTGATGGGACACTTAGAAAGTGTAACAGACCTACTAAGGAGACTGCTTACTCTATGCTTTTTCGTCTCTTATAGAATACTGCTGCGCGGTGTGTGATCCTTACCAGATAGGACTGACAGGGTACATCGAAAAAGTTCAAAGGAAGGCAGCACGTTTTGTATTATCGTGAAATATGGGAGAGAGTGTCACAGAAATGATACAAGATTTGGGGAGGAAATCATTAAAAGAAAGGCGTTTTTCGTTAAATGGAATCTTCTCACGAGATTCCAATCAACAACTTTCTCCTCCGAATGCAAATATATTTTGACACCGACCTACATAGGGCGGAATGATCACCATGATAAAATAAGGGCAATCAGAACTCTTACGGCAAGATATAGGTGTTCATTCTTTCTGCGCGCTCTACGAGATTGGAATAATAGAGAATTGCGAAGGTGGTTCAATGAACCCTCTGCCAGGCACTTAAACATGATTTGCAGAGTATCCATGTACATGTAGACATAGAATATGTTTCAAATGTAGAAATAAAACATTACTTTCTTCTCTTCATGTTCTCCCTTTATTGAGTACATATATAAAACAATAATTGCAAATATTGTACACTAATAAAATGGAAATGCTTATTAAGAATATCATAGCAATAAAGTCACAACATCAATTTCACAAAATATTATATGAATTTCTGTAGAAATGAGCCTGTATATGCGGAATATAAAGTTTAGATAAAAATCAAGTTGTGAAAGCTAAATATCTAATTGCATTACAAAACTTATGATGAACAAACATAAAAAGGATTCACTCTTGTGACAATGGAGCTACATGTAGCAAAGCTTCCAGAGTATGTGAAACAATAAATTGTATTAAAATACTAATGTAGCTGTGAATAATTTTACATACAGTCCTGCCAAGAACAACAGTGTATCTGCAAATTTTCTTTTACATGTTATATCAATTAAATGGATTATTTTAAGAGTCAAGAGGAAAGTACATATGAAGTCAAATTAAAACACAACTGTTTGCTGGAAGACATTTTTTCTACTAATATATTAGTTTTTTAAAAAGTAAATACAATAAAATTCTTTGAATCATTTCCATTAAATATGTAAACATTCAATTAGAACAAATATAGAAAAACTATGCATTCAAATTCATTTGGGATCTATTTATTGAAATGAAATTAATATTAAATAATTTAGGAACTAAAGTGCTTCAGAACTACAGTTGACTGCAATATTTCAGATTTCTCCATGGAATAATTTATATGACAGAATAACAATGGGCATATTAAACAAAATTATCAACTAGACTTAAAGTGTGGATAAATTAAATAATTAAAATATTTAAGAAGATGAGCACTGGCATTCAGTCGAAATTAATATAATGTAGGTAACTGACACAGATGGGTTACCTGAGAAGACAGAAATGCCAACTTACCAACATTTACAATATGTAGATTTTTATTTTACTAACAAAAATAATTAACACACATTAAAACCAACAAAGTAACTTGATAACAGCAGCAGCACCAGTCGCATTTTTACTTTTCATTCACAAAAGGAAAAGACAGTTCCCACATTGTTTGCTGTAGATGATGTTCCCGAGTGGAAAATTATTTTAGTATCTATTCATAAAAAACATATTTCCACCATCAACGTAGCCATAAAAAGGTTGTTCTGGATATGCTGTTCGATGATAAATGTGTGGTCTGCAACAAAATGAAGGTAAGAACTATGTGACAAGTGATTTTTCACACACACATACACACACACACACACCATTTGTCCAAAAAGTTTAGAGACTGATTTTATTCCTCTCATGTAAGTGAGATCAGTGCAGTAATTATAGTGTTAAGTGGTGGATGTGTGGCTGTAGTGTGACAACACTGTTGTGTCACAAATCACAATGAAGCAAAATTTGAAGAGAAAAGTGTGTGCGAAGTTTGTCCCACGCACCTCGATTCTCAAACAAAATTAACAATGTGTGAACAGTTGCAGTGAATTAACTGGGATAAAATCATCATGGGTGGCAAGACTTGGTGATATGAATATGAATCTACCACATAATGACAATATACGAATTCAAATGATATGTCAATGGCTTGACAACATAACTGGTATTCATGTCAATTGCAACAAAGAAAGACATTTTTGACAATTTCATTTGGTTGTACAAACCATTTTAACTTTTCTCTATTTTTTATTAATCCAGCTTTGCAGCTTTTTGGACTGATGGGATATGTAAAATATCTTGCATCACTATATTTTACCTTCTAAGCCATTCCAAAGTGTTTCAGAATTTAAAGTATTTTCAAGCACTGACAGGTGTAATAATTTGCCAGTAAAGGACCAACAAGGAGCAGAAAGAGCTTGTTGAAATAAACTGAGTAAATGGCTGCCAATGTTAAATGGCTATTTAGAAATTGTGCAGTTTGCCACTGAAACATCAGTTACTTTCTCCTAATGGTCAGTTCATCTGTGTATAGTTGTAGTTACGTTTACAGATTTTAGAGGCCTACATTATTTTTTATAATACAACTCTTTACAGTAAAACAGTGACAAGCGCAAAACATTTTATTTACTGTACTACATTTTTA